>NC_064615.1:891309241-893809241 GCF_023898315.1 Schistocerca nitens
GTGATCATCTACCTGTTGTCCTCAACATCCCCTACATCCTACCTCATCTCATGCTCCCTATCGCAGTTTCCATCCAGAGGTTATCCAAGAGTACTCCTGTGCCAATTGGGATGCTACTAGGGATCCATAGATACTCATATTGGATATGGTGATATCCCCTACACTATGAGCTTCTTGCAGCAGATACTGTCAGGCCACATATTTGCCCACATCCATACCAAAATCACATATCTTCATTACATCACTCCCCCCCCCCCCCCACAAGCCTTACACCTTCTCTGAAAATCTCATCGCCTGTACTTCTGCTTCCAATCATTATCGGGGTATACTCACATGCCACCAGCAAATACAGAGATACATCAGAAACTTATTAAATAAAAAAAAACGCACTGGCCCCAGACATTCACCAGACTCAATGCTACCCTCCCCATTAACTCTTCAAAGTATTCGAAATCATGCCATTGAGTTACAGGTAACAATTCCATCCTTCACTATCTGCTCCTCCATAATAACCATACCCTACCTGACAATCTGGGCAAAGCTGACCACTTTGTATCTTATCTCTTCCTTACCATCCATGAAGTCGCAAACATCACTGTCTCATCCCTGGCTCCCAGCTTCTACTACTTCTACAACATATTACAAACATTATTAAGGACACTAGTCACAGTACTCATTGTAAAACAAGTACTTCAAAGAAAATGTATCACATTCCCTGGTCATAACCATATTACCTTTTGCCACCTAAAACAATGCCCCTTTCCTTTCTGGTCACCCTCGCAAACCTCTTTATCTCTATCGTCTAAAGAGGTTCCTACTTTGAAATGTGGGAAACATCCAATATCCTGCTTTTTCTCAAACCCCACAAACACCCTTTCAGTACCACCTCTAACTGACGCATTGACCTTACTTCACTATTCAGCAAAGTCTTTCAATCCATCATCCCATGATGCATCCATCGACACCTGCACCAACACCATCTCCATCGTGTTAACCAGTGTGGCTTCCATTCCAAATTCTTCTCTTATGACCAACTCCTGTACCTCACTCACCTCATATCCCAACAACTCGACACCCAAATATCCGCCAATTTTGTCTCCCACAACCTGAAGAAAGCCTATGGCTGAGTATGGCATTCCAGTTTCCTTTTCAAATACCAAACATACGCATTTCCAGTTTACTATGTCCACCTTAATTGATCCTTCCTATGTAAGCGCTCATCCCCTGTTACTATGGAAATATTGCTTTTTGAATAATTAATAGAATATGCCCCAACGTTTAATTAAGGCTAAAATACATGAAGAATAAATTTTCTCTGTGTAAATAAATCTGTAAAGTATGGAGCGAAGGTCATGATTTAATGTAAGGAATGTATTTTTTTGCTGTTCTGGTAAAGAATATTCCAGAGAAATGTTTATATGTCGAGACTGTAAAGCAAGTTGACGGCAATCGCCGTTATTTTGGTTTTGGATTATATAAAAGCAGGAGCTGTAAGCTCTCTCTTGTTTGTTTTCGTTGGCTGTTTAAGAAAATATGAGTGTCACTCTCGTGTCTGTAACTTTTGGCTAAATAAGTACGCTAATTTAATTACAATAGAAATGTTTGAATTAAGAAACTACTTTCCTTTTCCATTAATACCACATCTCAAATTATTATGTTGCATTTTCTAACTTCTTCAGGCTGCAGCGAAGCTCAGTTACCGACGAATTGTTTGTTGGCTACAGCCGCATGCTACTAGTGTTCAATCGGCATTTGCTTTATTAAACTTTTATTTCAGCGTCACTGAGATCTCTTTCATCGATCTTTTCGATCAGTATCCGGGTAAAGTAACCACGCAAGCTGCGTAATTTTGAGATCGGTCGCTGGCCTCTAAACAATGCCGCCGGTCAACGTTCTCGTCGGTCTGATGGCAATCTGATGCTGGATGGCGGAACATAATTTCATTATCGACAACTAAAAATTTTCTATGCACCATTTTACCGTTTCAGAAGCTTTGCCACCAGCAAAAGTGATAAATATAATATTACATTTTTTAAAAAATACCAGTAATATTATATTGGCGCACCCAACGTGTAGCTCGAACAAAAAATTGAGTGATGTAAACAGATGCTCGTTTGTTCTGTTTTTCATGAACATTGTTGGAGTCAAGAACAAACTGATGACGGCTACACAAAAAATAAACGAAATTATCTTATTTATTTAATCATATGGCTAGGGCCCCCCACTGTCAGGCCGTTCGCCAGGTGCCAGTATTTCAATTTGACGCCATTTCAGCGACCTGCAGTCGATGAGGACTATGTGCCAGGCCACGCTGCATTGTTGCCAAATTTATTCAAGATGACGGCGATGACGTCATCCAAGATGGCGGCATGTAGACTTGGCAACATCGCATGACGTCATCCAATATGGCGGCTTTTGGCGGGAAAATAGGCCAATTGTGCTACGTCCACTAACCTAAGCTTCAGAAAAAATGGCGGGAATTTTGAATTTTGGCGGGAAAATAGCCCAATTGTGCTATGTCCACTAACCTAAGCCTCCGGAAGAAACAATGGCAGGAAGTTTGAATTCCAACAGGATCATGTATGAAAAAAACCGTACTTTTCTTTATTATTATTGATTATGATTTATTAACATTCATTATCATTCAGTGTCATTTATTATCATTCATTATCATTTATTATCATTCATTATCATTTATTATTATAGGCCTACCTCCACTAGAAAATTGCGCCAAATTCAAATTTCAACAGATATTGTCTCGAAAACTGTACTTCTATGTGTTATTATCATTTATTATTTATCCAAGATGTCCGATTTTCTCGGTGAGAAAGCCATTTTCCTTACATACCTTAACAAAAATCTATCACACCATAATTGATCACACATACGAGCTTTCTCCGTCACTTATCTTTTTTCACTGGTAGCCTATCATAATCGCCTCAAATAATAAACTGCACTTATAGTAACGTAATTCACGTCCTTTGATTTTGCAGGGGGGAAGGGACTGAAGACTTTATTTCAAGCAGTAGGGTCATCATTTTTTCTCCAACACAGTCAGCACACACATCTTTGATATCGCAGTGCAGTCGCCACGACGTCTGCGCTCCAACTGAATTAGTTTAAATCCTCGTCACCCCCTGGCCAGCGCGCAGAGACACTGCCGACGCCTGTCATATCAGGCGGTCGGCCATTCGCGATGGGGGCGAGCCCAGCGATCGCTCCCTCGTCGTAAACATGTTTTCGCTGGACACGCTGGAACTTGCCGAATTTGACGTCACAGCGGCCCCTTGTGCGCTTACCATGTGTATTTGTCGCCTCCGCACGTTTCCCGCCAAAATTGTCTGCCTCGGAGCTCAATCACACAATGCCGGCCAGAGTGGCCGAGCGGTTAAAGGCGCTACAGTCTGGAACCGCACGACCGCTACGGTCGCAGGTTCGAATCCTGCCTCGGGCATGGATGTGTGTGATGTCCTTAGGTTAGTTAGGTTTAAGTAGTTCTAAGTTCTAGGGGACTTATGACCACAGCAGTTGAGTCCCATAGTGCTCAGAGCCATTTGAACCATTCAATCACACAATGGTCGACCGCTGCCACACTTTTGGCGCCAAAGTTGTTTTCCTGAGCACGTTCAAACCTGTCGATGCCGACCGCTCACCATCCACCACGTGTCCCTGTGCGAGCGAGAATGCTGTGCTACACGTCTGGCGGCAAAGTTTGCTCGACAGTGGAATCCGCCATGACTATATAACAGCACGTTTGGACCGCTCTAGAACGCCCGCTAATTGACTCGCTTTAGCGCGTTACACACCCTCCATACGCGCGACGGACATAGCCTTCTGTAAATTCCTGGGAAATGACTCTTTATTTTAGACATTACGGTCATGCAGGTGTGTCCCAACTGACTTCTCCATGCTCACACAGCGAAACTCCAGAGCGCAGCTGACGTACGGTCGACCGGCTGTGCCTGCTCCATCGGCAGCTCCCTGGCCGGCTGACGTCAAGCGACCAGCGATGGCCGCATACCCCCACGGCCAGCGCGCCAGGTAGGCGGCGAGCGGCGCCTCAGGGTCCCGCCACAAACGGTCAGCCACGCTCGCCTCAGAGTCCGATTACGTAAACATCTTTCTGTGCCGGCGAGCACTTAACGCTGGACAGGATGGAACCTGTCGACTGTGTGCCGGACAAAGGATACGTTTGGCACCAGAGTTTGACCGACAGTGGAATCCACCATGACCGTATAACAGCACGCTTGCTCGTCGAGAGAACGCCCGCTAATTCACTCTCACCACCCCACTATATTAAATAACTGAATTTACAATTTCATATACGTATGCAAACGTGTTCAACTCCCTAATTTCAACTACTTTTCGAGGACCAGACCGCCACCTCCTCCTCCTAGGAACCAGCGCCAAGTTTGAAATCTGCCAGTAAACAAAGCTCACTTGTCTTCCGCCACCAACCTAAGAAAATTGTTTCAAACTAAGCCACCAGCACTCAACCTCTTCCTACACATTTCTGGTAAACGGACTCACCCTGCACTAGGTCCATGGATGGAGGAACGAATTTACTTTATTTAGGAATGGAGTATGTGTATCACACTGACATGTGCCACATCATACAGACCTGCAAAACACTCCTACATAACTCATTTATAATGTGCTAGACACACGCTTGCTAATTGTAAACAGTTAAAAATAACTCATAGCACAGCCTACAGACATGCGAACCGCTCGTAAATAATGCAAAACATTTACCTCCAAATAGTCAAACAACTGCTAATTTTCGGAAATAACTTCAGTGCATAGGCTGATGGAAGGAGGAACAAGTGTACTTTACTTATTTGCGACATATCTTTTTGAAACTTTTACTTCTCCTAGGTTTCGATATGTAAGGCTGACATAAGGCAGTTCCTAAACTCCAGTAGTGTACTACACTTGGCAACACAACCACACCCATCAAGATATTCATTCCAATCCAGACCTGTAACTCCTCTACAGATAAATTTGTCCTGCTATTTGTCTACTCACTCACATTCTGACCAGATTGCCGTTATTGCCCAAAAAAAGCTCAGACTGCGCTGTGCTGCTCGGGGAAGTAAGGAAGGGCTGCACTCTATTTATTTGGAGCCCTTTTATTTAGTCATGGTGTATATTTGTCACAAAACACCCACACTGATCCGACTGTGGTCATCTGACACAGGCCACAAACACGTAAACAACTCCTAATTTCTCCACACAATAGCAAACAGCTCTTAAATAATGCAGTACACAATATCAGCAGACGAGCTCTGTACTCTTAAACTCTCCAAATAAAGCACCGCACAGTGCACGCACATGCTCGCAAAATAGTGCAACAGACGCACCCAAACACCACCAGCTGCCAAACTGACCGAAAGTCTCTGCTCGCCCCCCCCCCCCCCCCTCAAACATGACCTCAACACAGTCGCATTCGCACCTATCACCAGAGAAATTGATATCACCTATGCGCCTTAGATTACGCTCCAAGGCAGGCCGCGCGAGTGTGCGGTCGGCGGGGAAGGGGGTTCCAGAGCTCCAGCCAAGTTCAGCTTCCGAGCGCTCGTGACAGCCGACACATGTGAAAGCTGCATTGTTCTTCTCATGTATATCGCCGGCGTCTCAGGTCTGGACATGCCTTCATGTCTATTGTCAGAATAGCTCATAGCTCGTTGACACACTCGATTAATGCGGCCGGGAAAACATTTACTACTCGCATGCAACCGAGATGGTGACGGAAAACCAATCACTCTGATCTGCGCTGCAGGCGCGTGTAATCATTGAGAACACTCTATTTATTTTTTTCGAACAACTTATTTAACCATACAGTATATCTATCACGCTATCACAAAACACCAATCCCAGATGTGTCCTGGGCCATGTTGCACAGCCCACAGACACGCACCCAATCATAATTTCAGTACACACTATAGCAAACTGCTACTAAATAATACATCACACAGATGTGTAGAAACGCTCAGTACTCGTAAACTATCCTAATAACGCATAGCAGAGCCTGCAGATCCGCTCGCAAAATAACTCAGCAGACGTGCGCAGGTACCCCCACTCTGTACCCTGCCCACAGGATCATGAAGTCACCCAACCGTCTGATTTCAGACCTCGCACAGCTCCTGCTCGGCTTCCGCAAGCGTGAGTTGGCGCTGTCAACGCGCTCGTCAGCGGTCAAAGCACACACATACGTCCGTCCAGGACCGCGATCCCGAGCGGCGACCACCGAACGCGGGTGAAAGTCAACTTTATACCAACGTAGCATAATTCCAAAGCGCAGCCTCCATACGCTAGACACATCATAGCAGCACATGTCTTTACCTCCTATGACACTGTAGCACACTGTGCATTGCTCCTCACACGACATTACACGGCCCTTTAACTAAACATAACTACACATTCCTGCTCTCGCCTCGTCATGTGACCAGCCATCTAAAACCTTCTCAATATTATTCTTACTTTACAACATTTTTTTTTCTTTAAATAAGATCTAATTTACACCTCCCACCGCACCTAACCTCACACCCGTCCCACGATCAACATACGCAAACGTCCTCAACCCTATCTTGACACTCATATATCACCCCACAAACCATGCCCATCAATCAGTTTACCATTCTCATCCCCTCTTTTCGAATTACAAACGTAGCCTCTATCTAAACACCAATCAACTCATCTTTCTCGCACTTTCAACAGCAAAATTAATTTTACACACAGCCAGAAATACCAAACGCAATTAAAGAGTCAAACTTTTATACAGAGCATCAAGCACATACGACACTCACACCAATATTCAAAGCCTGGTCCATATTTACCACCTCCACCTTCAATTAAATATTATTACCTTTGCCGCAACATTCGGCCAGCGCTCGATTTGTACCTATTTTTCCGCTCTTAACTGTTGCCACTAGCGGTCGAATATCGCTATCTATAGATTGCATAAATTTCCACATAAAAAAAAATCTCGCCCCGCCGTTTAGAGACTCCTATACCCGAACACATAGCATCATTCAACTATCACTTGCTCTTATCTAATAACTCATCCATCAGGTCTGGGGGCAAGGTCACCCCTTTCTTTCTTTCTTTCAGCAGCAGACAGCTATTTTTTTTTACAGTGGTAGCTAAACTGCGCCATCAACTTAACATCACTATTCGCGAAACATATCTTCAAATACGTAAACACACTTACTCAATTACACAGCGGTCCCGCTGAGGACGTGACTTTCAATATTACAGCTCTTAATCCAATAACCACCGAAACAAGTACTAAATGCTCAAACTAACCCTATAGCGCCTTACAAAGCGAGTGTCCGAGCGCCGCCGGCGGTATGTCAAAGCCACATAGCTGTCCATCTAAACAGCCGTCCACTCAGCCCCAGGACCAGAATGCTGAAGTGGGCTCTCTCTCTATACCTGCTCTCCAGCTATTGTCTAACGACATACAGTGCACAAATGGATTCCTGAAGAGCGCAGATCTCTATCTCCCCCTTGCATCTCCAACAGGACAGGACATGTAAACAGTGTCTCCCCCAGTCAGCGATCCCGACGACATTCACCCTTCGCTGACAATTTCCACTCGCTTATATAAAACCATATTCACTCCTGCCAAAACTCACTTAAGGGGCTCCGGAAAGGCTCAAAATCATGAAAAGTTCAATTTTTACTTTTTTGCGTTTTCTGAATCTGCAGACTATTACCTTTTAATAGATATATAATTTATTCAATACCGAAGACTACAACTATTTTTAAATATTTTTTGAAATGTGTTCTATATGGGCGTGACCCACTGTGGCGCTGTTAAACTGCTGTCAAATGGTGTTATTATTAACTGGTGAAGTGTACACTCATAAGCATAGTCTGCCTCATGCAATAATGGAGGTGATAAAATCTATTTTCAGAGACTTAGCAGCACCTGAACTGTTGAAAAAGTGTATTCACGGAAAAACTCAAAACCCCAATGAAAGTGTAAATAGTGTTATATGGTCAAGAATCCCCAAGACTGTATTTGTTGGAATAGAAACACTTCACTTTGGTGTGTACGATGCTGTTGCGACTTTCAATGATGGCAACATTGTAAGGTGCAAGGTATTTAGAAATATGGGAATGAAGATAGGTTCTAACATGGTACGAGCGATGCTTGCTTTAGACAAGGAACGCCTTCGGGCTGCAGACAGGGCTGTAAAGAGTCTAGAAATACAAGCAAGAGTAAACAGGAGGAGGAACAAGAGGAAGCTGGAGGAGGAGTTTGCAGAGGATGAAGATAATCCATCCTATGGACCTGGAATGCACTAAAAAGTTAATCCAATCTTTGTCGCTCGATTCCCAAACCTTTTATTTTCTCATACTAATTACATGTTTTCTAAGGATCTTCCAAACATATTTGTTTCAAACTTTCAGTAAATGTTACACAATACCTTCTGCATAATTTAACACAGCCTTTTTCCAAAAAACTGTATATTTTTGAATATATAAATAAAAAAAGATCATCTTTAATAACTGAACTAAAATTTTGTAAAATCCCTGTGTTAATTTGTAGCCCATATTCCAATAAATAATCTGTAAAAAGTTCAACTTCCTACCTCAAATACTTTGTGAGGAAAGATGTAATTTATAAGCGTTATTTTAACATTGCAAATATAGGGCATTCCGGAGCCCCTTAATAATAAAAAAGCATTCTCCCTTTCTAAGCATAGATGAGTATGCATTTATCTTCACCCATCTGATCTCTGCAATTTAAGACGGAGAAAGACGTATCTATTACCTTCTGCAACCTGTCTGTCTCAGTTACTACAACAGGACTTTGTTTTGACCATTCGCCGGAAATGCGCGCAATGCTGTATGTCTCAAACTAGGTACAAGTACAACACATCCTCAACACCCTATCATCTTTATCCTCTACCATCAAACAGTGAAAAAGTCATGAAGGCACCAATGCGATCCACCTCCAGCGCGGACAAACGGAATTCACAATACTCCCATCGAATAACTCAGAGTGCAACCATCCAAGAATTCCTAACAGCTCGCCAAATCCAACGCCTCAAACTACTGATGCCTATATGAACAAGATCATATTAAATATACACACACGCTGCAGAGACCCCTTTAAAGTTTGATCACCCATACTCTAAGCAAATGAGAAGCTGCCTCTGGCCCTTGTTCAAACAATGTTTTCTAACACACTTTTGCACACTGCCGAGCATTTCGTCTTTCTGCCGCGACTTCGAAGCCATTGCCTGATTCTAAACAGACATTAACACGGACTGACGCACGGCCTCTCACAGGAACTATACCTTGCACCTTGTAAATCATATTCTTACAGTCGATAGCATAACATTGAATGATTTTAAATAAAGGACAGCCACAACACAAGGAAAATAGAAGGGCCTGCTGGCGTTGTAGCGACTTCCCTCAAAAGTGATTGACCACCTCTACATTTAAACTCATATGTCGCAGTGACCAAATACACTCCCGGAAATGGAAAAAAGAACCCATTGACACCGGTGTGTCAGACCCACCATACTTGCTACGGACACTGCGAGAGGGCTGTACAAGCAATGATCACACGCTCGGCACAGCGGACACACCAGGAACCGCGGTGTTGGCCGTCGAATGGCGCTAGCTGCGCAGCATTTGTGCAACGCCGCCGTCAGTGTCAGCCAGTTTGCCGTGGCATACGGAGCTCCATCGCAGTCTTTAACACTGGTTGCATGCCGCGACAGCGTGGACGTGAACCGTATGTGCAGATGACGGACTTTGAGCGAGGGCGTATAGTGGGCATGCGGGAGGCCGGGTGGACGTACCGCCGAATTGCTCAACACGTGGGGCGTGAGGTCTCCACAGTACATCGATGTTGTCGCCAGTGGTCGGCGGAAGGTGCACGTGCCCGTCGACCTGGGACCGGACCGCAGCGACGCACGGATGCACGCCAAGACCGTAGGATCCTACGCAGTGCCGTAGGGGACCGCACCGCCACTTCCCAGCAAATTAGGGACACTGTTGCTCCTGGGGTATCGGCGAGGACCATTCGCAACCGTCTCCATGAAGCTGGGCTACGGTCCCGCACACCGTTAGGCCGTCTTCCGCTCACGCCCCAACATCGTGCAGCCCGCCTCCAGTGGTGTCGCGACAGGCGTGAATGGAGGGACGAATGGAGACGTGTCGTCTTCAGCGATGAGAGTCGCTTCTGCCTTGGTGCCAATGATGGTCGTATGCGTGTTTGGCGCCGTGCAGGTGAGCGCCACAATCAGGACTGCATACGACCGAGGCACACAGGGCCAACACCCGGCATCATGGTGTGGGGAGCGATCTCCTACACTGGCCGTACACCACTGGTGATCGTCGAGGGGACACTGAATAGTGCACGGTACATCCAAACCGTCATCGAACCCATCGTTCTACCATTCCTAGACCGGCAAGGGAACTTGCTGTTCCAACAGGACAATGCACGTCCGCATGTATCCCGTGCCACCCAACGTGCTCTAGAAGGTGTAAGTCAACTACCCTGGCCAGCAAGATCTCCGGATCTGTCCCCCATTGAGCATGTTTGGGACTGGATGAAGTGTCGTCTCACGCGGTCTGCACGTCCAGCACGAACGCTGGTCCAACTGAGGCGCCAGGTGGAAATGGCATGGCAAGCCGTTCCACAGGACTACATCCAGCATCTCTACGATCGTCTCCATGGGAGAATAGCAGCCTGCATTGCTGCGAAAGGTGGATATACACTGTACTAGTGCCGACATTGTGCATGCTCTGTTGCCTGTGTCTATGTGCCTGTGGTTCTGTCAGTGTGGTCATGTGATGTATCTGACCCCAGGAATGTGTCAATAAAGTTTCCCCTTCCTAGGACAATGAATTCACGGTGTTCTTATTTCAATTTCCAGGAGTGTATAATGTGTATGTACTGAACATTATGAACAGTATGCACTGCCAAGTGGGTAGTGTTTTTTTTAATGATTCTATTGGAATATGAGGTTTATTTACTCCTCTGTAACACAATGTATCCTACTCTTACCACAATTGAACCCTTTTTCTGTATTTCTAGAGACAAAATAAGTAATAAGTGTTCAAGGCAATGAAATGAAATGTTGCTTTTTGAATAATTAATAGAATATGCCCCAATCGTTTAAGTAAGGCTAAAATACATTAAGAATAAATTTTCTCTGTGTGAACAAATCTGTAAAGTAAGGAGTAAAGCTCACAGTTTAATGTGAGGAATATTTTTTCTGCTGTTCCGATAAAGAGTGTTCCAGAGAAATGTTTATATGACGAAACTGTAAAGCAAGTTCAAGTCAGTTGCCGTAATTTGTTATTAGATTATATAAAAGCAGGAGCTGTGAGCTCTCTCACTCACTCTCGTTTGTTTTGATGGTTGTTTAACAAAATGTGTCACTCTCGTATCTGTAACTTTTGGTTAAATAAGTACTCTAATTTAATTACAATAGCCATGTCTGAATTAATTATGTTGCATTCTCGAACTTTTTCAGGCTGAAGCGAAGGACAGTTGCCGACGAATTGTTTGGTGGCTACAGCTGAATGCTACTAGTGTTCAATCGGCATTTGCTTTATTAAACTTTTATTTCAGTGTCCCTGAGATCTCTTTTATCGATCTTTTCGATCAATATCCGGGCAAAGTAATTACGCAAACTGCGTTATTTTGAGATCAGTCACTGGCCTCTAAGCAATGCTGCCTTTCAAAGTTCTCGTCGATCTGATGGCAATCTGATACTGGATGGCGGAATATAATTTCATTATCAACAAGTAAAAATTTTCTATGCACCGTGCTACCATTTCAGAAGCTTTGCCACCAACAAAAATGATGAATATAATATTACATTATTTTTTTAAAAAATACTGGCAATATCATACTATTAACAGTAGTAACCCCTTTCTATCCCAAAACAGGTGTATCACAAGGCTCCATCCTCTCTCCTCTCCTTTATCTTCTCTACACTGCCAATATGCCGAAACTGCCATGTGGATCCTCTATCACACACCAAATAAAATTCTTATCCCTCCTCCCCCACAACAAATACCTCCACTATCCTAAGCTATCCCAAAGTTGACCCTATTGTCTCCCATTTGACCACTCTATGCTGCCACTCTATTACAAACTTCGGCTGACTCCCTCTCCCAGTAAATGAAATCCACGTCGATAATTATCAAATTCACCAGCTACAACTCTTCCCCACCTATTCCACTCGACATCGGTTCTCCTGCCTCTCTCCCCCCTCTCCTTTTTCCCAGTCTTTTCCTCTCCTGATACCATGGCACTGCCCACCCACCTACATTCTTTCCCACAGATACCACCAAACGGCTTATAAATTTACACCCACAACCATCCACCCCACAGAACCCAGCGTTTAATCCACACACAAACTTAAGTTTTTTCAGTTGTTTAGTAAAATCTCCTTTCCAATGCCATTTATACACATGACAGTTGGCCTATTTTGAGAGGAGGGGAAATCTGGCAAATGTGCATGATATCATAGGGGCCAGGGTAGAGGAGAGGGTTAATCTGGGAACAACCCAGGCTGCCCCAGAATGCATCTTCTCATACTACTGTCGCTTGTGGGCAATAATAACATGATAGTGACGATCACAAAATGCAAAAGGTTTCTTTAAGGTTTCATGTTGTGTGTAATGATTATAGTTTCGAAATGCCTAGGTTAAACACATGTAAAAATTGAGCCTTCTTTATAAATCATATATAATAAAACTTGCTATCTATTTTCAGTCCCAAGAATATGAAACACACATCTTCGTTTACTATTTGATTATTTTGTGGTAATAATATCTTGCCTTCACAAGAGTTAGGGGCATCCTGTCAGAGCTGTAAGCACTGAGATTTGTTACAAATGAGAGTCCAACCCTCTCGTCCTTCACTTTCCACATGAACAACAAAATTCAGTTGATATATTATTTTACTACTGTATACATATAATCATATTACAGAAGAGTCTTTAAAAAGAATGTCGTTCAGCTACCTTTCTGTTTGCTAACCCAGGTTTTTATGTACTGCAGACTTCTTGTGTAACCACGACCGACTGTCAGATTAACTGGTTGCCTCCCAGTGCGCCTTAACTTTCCATGTTCCAGGATTTGGTGCAAGATGCACACAGTCTCATGTATGCAACTGACGAGGTGCTTTGATACTCGAACATTGTCAATAACATGCAAGTTGTCGAAAGTAGCAACATGTTGCATTGCAGCAAGAAGTCTACCTGTGCTCAATTATTTTCTCTTTCAGATAAACATGCACCTTTGATACCGATGCACAGAGCGATTAACGATATCAATGGAATGCCGTTTAGCAAGAAAAAAGCTTTCAAGTATATCTGATAACGCTGCAAGTACGATGCTATCCGTAAATGAATATCATTGAAAAGCGTTAGACCAATTGCTTGTGTGTTGAATGCACTGAAATTAGTCATCCTGTACGAAATAAATTAAACACAAAAAGAGGCTCTCAAATATGGCGAAAAACGTTTAACACGAAACTGAAGGAACTGAAGTATTTCATAGTTTTTTTAATAACTGTTAAAGGAACAGAAAAACGATATCGTATTTTAAGTCTCATAAAATTTTAATGTACTACAATAATTAAACTTCCTGTTAAAATTTCCTCTTGCACTTCTATACTGTACAATGTAAGCCCGTATGCAGTACTGGGAAAAATACGAAATAGTGTTTTGCAGTGTTTTATTTCAGCATCAAGTTTTTGACATCATGTTGTTCGACATCATCCATTGCTATACTCATTTCGTCATACGAATGAGCAACTAAATAGGTTCGCATATACTTCCTGATGATCCGGATCTCTGCTGTAGCGGGGGCAGGAACTGCAGTGTTGATTTCACTGTCGTCGTGTACATTGATACGAACTTTTAAGCTCTGAACAAATGCTCAAAATGTGTTTGTCTGACTTAACCGGCACTGAACACACGTCATCATCGCCCGCAAAAAATGAATCCAGTGATACTGAAGGATAGACTAACAATATAGAAACGCTCTCAAACTTTTCATTAAATGTCGCTTCCGGTTCTATATTTGCCAGTTCTTGGGGATCCCAAAGATCTGGCTCTTTGCGAAATCCCGCAAGACTAAAACAAATTTCTCAAGAATAAAAGCTCACATGGAATTGATAGCATTTCCAGCAGCATAATAAAAGCTTGTTCCCAGGAGATAAGTGAAATTCTTAGCCACATATGTAATAGCTCTCTGAAGCTGGGTATTTTCCCAGATAGACTGAAGTATGCCATTGTTAAAGCACTGCATAAAAAAAGGGATACGTCTGATGTCAACAACTACCGCCCAATCTCTCTTCTGACTGCCTTATCCAAAATTCTTGTAAAAGTAATGTATTGTACAGTAGCTTCAGACCTTTGTAAAAATAAAGTTTTAACAAAATGTCAGTTTGCTTTCCAGAAAGGTTTTTCAGCGGAAAATGCTATATATACTTTAATTAATGAAATATTAAATGCTCTGAGTAACCGGAAGACACCCGTTAGGATTTTTTGTGGTCTCTCAAAGGCTTGTGATTGTGTAAATCGTGGAATACTTCTAGATAAGCTCAAGTACTGTGATATGAATGGGACAGCGCTCAAATGGTTTAAATCATACCTAACTGGAAGAGTGCAGAAAGTTGAAATAAGTAGTTCACATAATATGCAAAAAACTGGTGAGTTCTCAAACTGGGGAACAACCAAGAATGGGGTGCTGCAAGGTTCAGTCTTGGGTCATCTGCTGATCTTAATATATATTAATGACTTGCCATTCTATATTAACGAAGATGCAAAGCTGGTACTTTTTGCTGACGAAACAAGTATAGCTATCACACCCAACAGACAAGAATTAACTGATGAAATTGTAAACGATGTTTTTCAGAAAATCATTAAGTGGTTCTCTGCAAATGGGCTCTCATTAAACTTCGACAAAACACACTATATACAGTTCCACACTGTGGTCTCACAATATATATATTCACTTATGAATTTTGTTATTAACAATCTGAACGAATTCAAAAGTAATAGCAGTGTACATGGCTACAACACTAGGAGAAAGGATGATCTTCACTACTCAAGGTTAAATCTAACTTTGGCTCAGAAAGGGGTAAATTATGCTGCCACAAAAGTCTTTGGTCACTTACCTAATAGCATCAAAAGTCTGACAGACAGCCATATAGCATTTAAAAGGAAATTAAAAGGATTTCTGAATGGCAACTCCTTCTACTAATTAGATGAATTTTTGGATGTAGTAAGTGGATAATTCGCCCCTCTCACTCCAAAAAATTAAGTGTCATGTAATATTTTGTGTAATGTAATATCTTGTATAGACACCTCTTACTAACCCGACACGTTCCACATCATTACGAAGTGTCGTATTCATGATCTATGGAACAAGTACTAATCTAATCTAATCGTCTTTAGAGTCACAAAATTACATAATATTGCAATGTATGTAATGCACCTTTTACACGAATGGAGGAATCTTGTCTTGCTTTGATCCCAAGGCAGGTCCACATGTTGCCAAGGTTGTTTCGACTACGCTGCGGAAGTGTCACTAGGAAGCCTTACGCATCCTCTATACAGTGACGATCTCTCCCCTTGCGATATCACTGTCTTTGGGGGGCTGCAGAAATACGTCTGTAGCCGTCGATTTCCTTCGGACGAAGAGGTGCACGCCTGTGTACAATCACGGTTAGTAGGCAACCGTAAATATTTTTCCATGAAGCCACTGACCATCTAGTCTCACAATACGATAAATGTATTAACAGTTATGGAGATTGCTTTTGAAATAACAAACCGTTTACTTACTTTTTTCCATCTGTCTCGTTCTCATTTGTCTTCCCTTATCTCTCAAAGGCAGTCGCATCAAATTCAAGCTCCTTTACTTTCATATAGCAATGACACAAAATATATTTGTTTCTTATTTATTTACTAATCCATGTGACGAGAAAAAATTTCTTACGCAATTTTTAACATTTTACGTAAAAGCCATATAAGTTACATAACCATATTTTAATAAAACATAATTTAATCCATACGGTCGACAAATAATAACATTCTGTCATAAATTCTGAAGCAGATTTTACGAATTTTTCTGTGGATCATTTTAGCTGCAAGGGGATGTTAATAGTGACTTACTTGATTTATCATTTGTTTACCAGTTACCATACTGCTACATTAAGTCAACGTGTTCCTCTTCTCACTGTAACAAGGATTTCTTCGTGTAGTTTCAAGTATACTTAATACAAAGGTTGATAGGGTCACCGATTTTATAGGGAGCATGTTGTTGTTGTTGTTGTTGTCTTCAGTCCTGAGACTGGCTTGATGCAGCTCTCCATGCTACTCTATCCTGTGCAAGCTTCTTCATCTCCCAGTACTTACTGCAACCTACATCCTTCTGAATCTGCTTAGTGTATTCATCTCTTGGTCTCCCTCTACGATTTTTACTCTCCACGCTGCCCTCCAAAGCTAAATTTGTGATCCCTTGATGCCTCAGAACATGTTCTACCAACCGGTCCCTTCTTCTTGTCAAGTTGTGCCACAAACTCCTCTTCTCTCCAATTCTATTCAATACCTCCTCATTAGTTACGTGATCTACCCATCTAATCTTCAGCATTCTTCTGTAGCACCACATTTCGAAAGCTTCTATTCACTTCTTGTCCAAACTATTAATCGTCCATGCTTCACTTCCATACATGGCTACACTCCATACAAATACTTTCAGAAACGACTTGCTAACACTTAAATCTATACTCGATGTTAACAAATTTCTCTTCTTCAGAAACGCTTTCCTTGCCATTGCCAGTCTACATTTTATAACCTCTCTACTACGGTCATCATCAGTTATTTTGCTCCCCAAATAGCAAAACTCCTTTACTACTTTAAGTGTCTCATTTCCTAATCTAATTCCCTCAGCATCACCCGACTTAATTCGACTACATTCCATTATCCTAGTTTTGCTTTTGTTGATGTTCATCTTATATCCTCCTTTCAAGACACTATCCATTCCGTTCAACTGCTCTTCCAAGTCCTTTGCTGTCTCTGACAGAATTACAATGTCATCGGTGAACCTCAACGTTTTTATTTCTTCTCCATGAACTTGCATTCGGGAGGACGACGGTTCAATCCCGTCTCCGGCCATCCTGATTTAGGTTTTCCGTGATTTCCCTAAATCGTTTCAGGCAAATGCCGGGATGGTTCCTTTGAAAGGGCACGGCCGATTTCCTTCCCAATCCTTCCCTAACCCGAGCTTGCGCTCCGTCTCTAATGACCTCGTTGTCGACGGGACGTTAAACACTAACCACCACCACCGTCCATGAACTTTAATACCTACTCCGAATTTTTCTTTTGTTTCCTTTCCTGCTTGCTCAGTATACAGATTGAATAACATCGGGGACAGGCTACAACCCTGTCTCACTCCCTTCCCAACCGCTGCTTCCCTTTTATGTCCCTCGACTCTTATAACTGCCATCTGGTTTCTGTACAAATTGTAAATAGCCTTTCGCTCCCTGTATTTTACCCCTGCCATCTTTAGAATTTGAAAGAGAGTATTCCAGTCAACATTGTCGAAAGCTTTCTCTAAGTCTACAAATGCTAGAAACGTAGGTTTGCCTTTCCTTAATCTATTTTCTAAGATAATTCGTAGGGTCAGTATTGCCTCACGTGTTTCAACATTTCTGCGGAATCCAAACTGATCTTCCCTGAGGTCGGCTTCTACCAGTTTTTCCATTCGTCTGTAAAGAATTCGCTAAGTATTTTGCAGCTGCGACTTATTAAACTGATAGTTCGGTAATTTTCACATCTTTCAGCACCTGCTTTCTTTGGGATTGGAATTATTATATTCTTCTTGAAGTCTGAGGGTATTTCGCCTGTCTCGTACATCTTGCTCACCAGATGGTAGAGTTTTGTCAGGACTGGCTCTCCCAAGGCTGTCAGTAGTTGCAATGGAATGTTGTCTACTCCCAGGGCCTTGTTTCAACTCAGGTCTTTCAGTGCTCTGTCAAACTCTTCACGCAGTATCGTATCTCCCATTTCATCTTCACCTACATTCTCTTCAATTTCCATAATTTATGGCATTTGTGACTAACAAACGGGAGTGAGATTATGAAATGAAAATTTCAAAGATGGTTTTTTTGTACAAGAGTCTAGTTATCACATTGTGATTGCTTTTCGAAACTGCGTAATTGGCCTCTGTCGCTACAAAAGAGAAGGGAATTAGATTTAAGACAGCTGATTACAGGATGGAAATAGTATGCAGTCTTAAAAGAATGGAAAATTAGATCGAAGCCTCGGCAGATGTCAATAATGCATGTATCTTTCTCCAGGGTATTACATAGTCAAAACCTATGTAGTGGTATTCCATGCCGGTCGGTGTGACCGAGCGGCTCTAGGCGCTTCAGTCTGGAACCGCGACTGCTACAGTCGCAGGTTCAAATCCTGCCTAGGGCATGGATGTGTGTGCTGTTCTTAGGTTAGTTAGGTTTGAGTAGTTCTAAGTTCTAGGGGACCGATGACCTCAGATGTTAAGTCCCATAGTGCTCAGAGCCATTTGAACCATTTTTTTGGTATTCCATCCTCTAAAATAAATAAATAAAGTGCAATCGTGAGGTTCAGTGAAATATTTTACAGCAATTCATGCTCCGTTAGAAAAGTAGACGTCTGGTGGTGAACAATCAAATTGTCGCTCGTCGGGACCAATCAAATGTACCGGCACAGGGGAGACTTGTGATCCATCGGCAGCGTCGTGATGGCTGACCTCATACTCCTAGCGCCAGGCCAGCCAGGACGTGCTTCACAGACTGCGCGGAAGATCGGTTGCGGCAATGCACAGTCAACAGGTGCGGGTTCCTCGGGCGCAACTAAAGAGGCCGTAGAATCTCCACAGGCATCATGTCTATAGCTAACATTACAACAGAGGTGTGGTGCCGATTCATGCAGTATCATTCACTGACTACGAGTAACACTTTACGAGCAGCATATAGTAAGATTAACATTGTCCTGTAAGTTTTAAGTACAGAGCAGTTACAGCGGACATCCTCAGGTAACCCACGGATATCCGCAACCGTGAACGCCTTTACCCACAAGGTAGCAGTTACTGCTGATATCACATCCGCACAGACGTCTGGTCACAGCCTAGTTAGACTGTGCTTCTGAGACCTCCACCATTATCGCACACGCAACCGCCGAAATGAATCACGAACGTTGCACAAGCGTGACATTTATCACGTGCAGGTATGTACAGTACGTTCGCCCAGCAGTCCTTAGATCAGCCCTCCGCTATCCGCGGCTGCTTCGGGAGCAGGAAATCAGCTGAAGCTACATTGTTGGGGCAGGGGAAGGGGGGCAGGAAGGGAAAGCTGCAGTACAACATCCGTACAGGGATGTATAAGTAATTCTGGGTACAAATCCAGCTCAATGTGTCACCAATCAGCAGCAGTCCTTACCCGCACAAACACCAGATGTCTGAAAGAGAACAAAGCAACGGTAAATTTAACAATACAAGGTCCACTTGTAAGTGTAGGTCCCTTGTCTCACATATCTTGCACACGAGATGGAATAGTTTTGTCATGGATGACTCCCCCAAGGATCTCCATTAATTCCGAGTGTCCTTGTTTCGACATAACGTCTTTCAGTACCCTGTTAAAACCTTCTCACAATATCGTACCTCCCATCTCAGCTTATCTTTCTATAAAATATTTCCAAGGTTTTCTCCTGTTATGTAGATCCCACCTTTCAGCCTCCAGTATTTTTGCTTATTATGAGCTTGCCATCTGAGCTTTTGGTATTCATATAGCTGCATCTTTTTCCCCCAACCACGTCGTTAGTTTTTGTGTAGGCTGCATCTATCTTCCTCACAAACATGCATGCTTCCACAGCCTTGCATTTCTCTTGCAGCCATTCCTGGTTTGCTATTTTTCACTTCCTGTCAATCTCATGTTTTAGATGTCTGTATTTTCTTTTGTCTGCTTCATTTGCTTCATTTTCATGTGTTCTGCTTTCGTCAGTTAGATTTTGTGTCCCGTGTGTAATTCAACCATCATTGCTGTACTTTGTCTTTCTGCTTATTTTATCCTTTGTTGCCTTCATTATTTCATTTGTTAAAGTTACACATTCGGCTTTTATTGTGTCCATTTCTCCTGTTTCTTCCAATCCTTGCCTAATGGTACCTTTGAAACCCCCACAAACCTCTGATTCTTCCGATTTATACAAGTCCAACCTTCTTAATTTGCTATCTTTCTCCAATTTCTTCAGTTTTAGTGTATAACCTGTACACAATAAATTGTATTGAGACTCCACATCACCTGTTGGAAATGGTTTAAAATCTGACTTCTGAATTATTTAACCTGTCTGAAACATTATGATGTGTCCAGTACAAAAATAAAAAGAGGAAAGCTGGCGGCACTTATGTAATAGCATGTCTACAGATACTTCACGAATATCGTTTGGAGTAAGATAAAGACAACAAGACGAGGTAATACAGTAATGGGAAAGGCACTGTCATCATTTAAAAGCCTTTTAGAAAACATTTTATGCATCCTTATCTCAAATGTAGCAGAACAGAACAAAGACAGAAAACACGGTAGACAACCAGGTGGAGCATCCAATAAATAGAAACATTGGAGCCCCTACTTTTTTCCTGGCTAACCATTTTGCTTTGCTGATGGGATCTCTCGTTGGCAGGTGTGTCCACCATATAGAGAATTCAGAGGGCTTTATAGGATGCCTAAAGACACCTAAGCTACAACCGTCGCGTCTTTTGGTTAGCTTTAACGGTCTGTCTTTGTTTACGAAAGTACCTGTGCAGGACTCATTAGAGTTCATCAGCAATAAGTTTCAGGAAGACATTATGGGTTTGTTGAAACATATGCTTAACTCAACTTATTTCTTATTCAACAACCAGTATTGTAGACAAGTGGGCAGTATCGCATGGGAAGGCCTCTGTCTCCACTGGTGGCCAACTACACTGACGGAAAAAGTTGCAACATCCGGAAGGAGTTGTACGGCGCCACTATGATGATGCAAATCAGGTTTGCCTCATATACACGCTGTAACTGTGTGAGCGGTTAGTTAGCTTTGAGATTGGACGTTGTGAGTTAATGTTAGTAAAAAAAAAAAAATGTTCAAATGTGTGTGAAATCTTATGGGACTTAACTGATAAGGTCATCAGTCCCTAAGCTTACACACTACTTAACCTAAATTATCCTAAGGACAAACACACACATCCATGCCCGAGGGAGAATCGAACCTCCGCCGGGACCAGCCGCACAGTCCATGACTGCAGCTCCTTAGACCGCTCGGCTAATCCCACGCGGCTGATGTTAGTCAAGAGTGCCTTTAAGACGACAAAAACGCCGTTGTCAGCACCTCACTGGATTTGAACGAGGTCGTGTAATAGGGCTACGAGGAGCTGGATGTTTCTTCTGCGGTATTGCAGAAAGATTTGGCAGGAATGTAGCCCCTGTACATGATTTCTGGCATCGGTGGTCACGGGAATGTACGCTCTCAAGGTGATCATGTTCCAGACGGCCACATGGCATTACCGAGGGGGAAGGCCGTCGTGTTTGTCATACAGCTCTGGCGCTTTGTACAAATCTGCAGTAGCAAATTGAACAGCAGTTGGCACCACAGTGACACAACGAACTGCTACAAATCGGTTGCTTCAAGGACAGCCCTGAAGCGTGCATTCCACTGACCTCAAACCACCGCCATTTGCGGCTTCAGTGGGGTCAAACAAACGCTCGTTAGAGAGCAGGGTGGAGGTCTGTTGTGTTTTCTGATGAAAGCTGGTTCTACCTAGGTATCAGTGATAGCCGTGTATTGGTTAGGAGAAGGTCAGTTGATGGCCTGCAGCCAATCTGTCTTTGTAGTGGACACACTGGACCTGCACCTGGTCTGAAGTGCAATTTCTTATGACAGCAGATGCACTCTCGTGGTTATTCTACGCACCCTGGCGTCGGTTTAGTGAATCGACCTACTGTGCTGCCATTTACGAACAGCATCCCACGGGACGGTTTAGAGCAGCTCATGTCGTTGTTGTAACCCAACATGCTCTACAGCGTGTCGACGTGTTGCCTTGGCCTGCTCGATTACCTAATCCATCTCCAGTCGAGCACGCACGAGACACCATGGAACGACAACTCCAACGTCATCCACAACCAGCACTAACCCTCCCTGTATTGACTGTTCAAGTTCAACAGACATAGAAATCCATTCCACAAACTAACATCCGCCACCTGTACAACACAATGCATGCACGTCTGCATGCTTGCATTCAACATTCTGGTGGTTACACCGGTTATTAATGTAACTCATTTGCAATATCTTATCTCACACTTACATTAACCTGTGATCTTGCAATGTTAATCACTTAAATTTGTTACCTAGACAAGGGTATTTCCGAAATTTAATTACTCTACATTAATTATTTTTTGGTGTTGCAATTTTTTTCCGTCGGTATATTTTATTGAAGACTTTGAGGGAAAAGCACTGCAGGCAGCATGTCTCCAATCTTCCTGCTTCTGGAGGTATATAGACAATACCTTTGTGGTGTAGCCCTCAGGAATAGAGACAATACTTTTGTTTCGCGAGCATTAGAATTCCCTCTGTCCAAATATACAATTCACCACGTACGTGGAAAAATATGGCATCTAACCATTCCTTGGCAACAGCCTTGCCGCAGTGGATACAACGTTTCCCGTCAGATCTCCGAAGTTAAGTGCTGTCGGGCGTGGCCGGTACTTGGATGGGTGACCATCCGGGCCGCCATGCACTGTTCCCATTTTTCGGGGTGCACTCAGCCTCGTGGTACCAACTGAGGAGCTACTCGACCGAATAGCAACGGCTCCTGTCACATAAAACCTTCGTAACGACCAAGAGAGCGGTGTGCTGACCACACGCCCCTCCTATCCACATCCTCATCTGAGGATGACACGGCGGTCGGCTGGTCCCGATGGTCCACTTGTGGTCAGAAGACCGAGTGCTTTAACTATTCCTTGATGCCATGGTTAGACGAAAGTCGACCATACGCTGGGACATAGTGTCTATCACAAACCGTTTCACGCAGCGTTATATTTGCAGGCACAAACTGTCAACATCCTGCAGAACATGTTAATGTCTTCCACTCATTGACACATAGAGCACATGTAGTCTCAGATACCGGAAGTAGGACAACAAACACTTTATTTAGAACAAAATAAAAAAGGGGAGATGGTGGAAATCTACATCACACGTCTACACGTGTCTTACCTGATTGCTGGTTGGGAAGATACAGCCGCAGTCGCACGTCATCACAAAGTGTCTCTCACACACGATTCAGGCAGATGCCAGCTACTGCTGTCTCACATATATTATGTCCTACAGCACCTAGCCATACAGAGCTGAAGAATTCACATGCTATCTCTCAAAAATCCTAGGCCATTCCACCAACAGTGTTCACAAGCTCTCAATGACAACATACGAGACAATAACATTAAGGAGGCGAGGAATTACTGACCTGTGTGTCACTCTGTGTAACAGCCGAATTATCCTCTCCACGTTCCTGCCCACTGAACGCTATAGATGTGTTCCAAATACGCCCACAAACGGGAAACAGGAAGTGCCTGACAGGAGGCAGGCGAAATAATGCTAGCAAGTTTCATTTTGTCACAGTAGCCAGCAGAAGACACAGTTTGCAGGCGATCCAAAACTCTTTTATTGCATGTCTCATTAAATACCGAGAATATTTCAAATAATGAGTCGTTATTAAAAATCATTACATCATAAATGAACAATCATCCATCACAGTATTATTCCTTAGTAAATTTGCTATACTTTCTGCTACCTTCAGGGATCTTAATTTTACTCCCGTTTCCTGCGTAACACTGCTGTTAAAACATTTCGCGTCTTCCTGGGAGTATGCTGGCAGCGCTCCCGTCCCACACTAGTGGTGTCATGCTGACAGTCAAACCAATGTGATAGAATCATTAAACATGCCTATTGTTTACGCAAAGTGTTGAACAAGATCTTTGTATGACATATTATCCTGCAAGATGGGTCTGCATGTCGGTGCTATGATGTTTTCACCAATCCTTTTATCTATAAAGATAAATGAAGGCAAAATAAATAATAAAATGTTAAGCTCAACCAGTTATGAGCAAAATGATTTCATGTAGTCATTCGATACAGTGGTTCAAAATTGTCTAGTTTGATATTCATTTAATCAGTATACAGATTGTCCCTTTCAAACATTCCATATTTCGAAAGCTCAGGAAGAAAAAAGTAATAGATATGATAATGATATAGCACAATATGTTAGGGCATCTCGAAGAATTTCCTTAATAATCATCAGTACACCCCCACGAGTGAACCATTTTTAGGATGAAGGATATTGAGTCCGTATTCAATTTCTTAGCATTTGTTTATAGCACACGTTCTGTCACTGTTGCAATTGCACCAGTGATATGAGTTGTTAGCATATGAATGCTATCAACTTTGGTAGCACACATCCAGTCCTTCACGAATCCTTGCTGCAAGAAGAAATCCAGTAGGTTAATCGTGGGTAAACTTGTTGACCAGGCAATGGGTCCTCCACATTCGATCCAGCGATTGGCAAATTTTGCGTCCATCAACTTGCAAACAGTCATTGAGCAATGTGGGGGAAATCTTTCTTGTTGAAAGATGATTTTGGGGTGCAAATCTAATATCTAAGGGTATGTAAACTGCTCCAACATGTCCACATACACTGGCTCATTCACTGTGTTTTCTGCAAAGAAGAACATTCCAACAATGCTGTAGTACATTATCCCACACCAGATGTTGAGCTTAGGGCTATCACGAACATATTTAGTGATACCGTGTGGATGGTGCAAGCCCCAAATCCGAACTTTATGCCGATAAACCGTTCCTGATACATGACACGTTGCCTCGTCTGAGAATTAACACCTTTCGAGGAAGCTGGAATTCATATCAGTTGGCTGCAGTATACCTGTAACAAATGATTATTGGTGTAGTTTCTCATTCATCATCAGATATTGCAGAACTTGCACTTTGTAAGCATACAAGCGAAGACGCTGGTGCAATAGTCGATAGAGTGTTGCTCAGCGTACATTAAGCTGTCTAGATGCCTGTGTAACTGACTTTCATGGGCTTCTGAGAAATGCTTGTCTGATGTCCTCAACTGCCTCTTCTAAAACATTACGCCGTGTTCTGGTAGAGCGTTTCATAACACTTCCAGTTGCCAAACTATTACGACAGTATTCCTTAATTTTTTTCACATCAGGTGAATCACATCCACACAACCTACAGTAATTTCTTTGCACAGTAATGTGCGAGCTTGCACGTGCTGCTGTGAAGCCGCCATTTTCACTTCATACACACAAGCTGCACTCTGACAACAATAGTTGGCACATATGATGTAGGAATGTTAATTTTCTGAGATGCTGTAGCATATGGTGTAACTTCACTATTGTATCTACTGCAAATTTTTTTCTGGGCCTTTCAAAAGTGGGAAGTTTGAAAGAGACTACCTGTTTATTAACAGTTACATTTAAAATAGGATAGTATGTTCTCCTATCACAGCAAAGCCGACACACACACACACACACACACACACACACACACACACACACACACACACACACATATATATATATATATATATATATATATATATATATATATATATATATATATATATAACTCTAAAAACTAAACTCCTTTTGAACGGGCCTTAGAAGGCCCAACAGCTCTCACGGCCACTGTGTCGTTCCCAGTCAACAGGCCTCACTGGATGCAGATATGGAGTGGTATGTGGTCAACACACTGCTCTCAATCAGCTGTTGTGTTTTAGTTACTGGAGCCGCTACTTCTCAACGAACTAGCTCCTCAATTGACCTCACAAGGCCTGAGTGTTCCCCACTTGCCAACAGCACCTGGCACAACCGAATGGTCACTCATCCATGTGCTAGCCAAGTCCAACAGTGCTTAACAGTGACCTGATGGGAACTGGTGCTACCACTGCAGCAAGGCCTTTGGCATATATACACTCTAAGACAAAAATATCGATCCATCATGAAGGAATTATCCAAATGGGATAGAAATAAGTATATGTGATGTACATGTACAGACAAATATGATTACAATCTCAGAAAAAATGGGTGATTTATTCAAGAGAAAGAGCTTCACAAATTGAACAAGTCATTAATGGGTTGTTCCATGTTTGACCTTTAAGTAAGCTGTTATACAGCTTGGCATTGATTAATAGAGTTGTTGGATGTTCTTCTAACGATGTCATGCGGAATTCTGTCCAAATGGCGCGCTAGGTTGCCAAATCCCGATCTGGTTGGGGGGCCCTGCCCGTAATGCTCTAGACATTCGCGATTGGGGACAGATTTGGCGTCATTGCTGCCCAAAGTAGGGTTTGGCAAGCTTAATGACAAGCAGTAGAAACTATCGTCATGTGTGGATGGGTATTATATTAATGAAATGTAAGCTCACGATTGCTTTAATGGGTCTTGTTATGAAAATAAATGGCACCCCAAACCACTACTTCTGGCCTGGTTGTCAGGCTGTATAGTGGGCGACAGTCAGGCTGATGTCCCATGGCTATTCGGAGCGTTTCCAGAAAAATCTGTGGCCTTGAATCTCGTTGAATGGAGTAGAATGGGTTAAGTGAGAAAAAGCGAAGACACGCCTGGAGACGCCCTGGACAGCGCTGGGATACCAATCTGACTGTCGCCTGATCACCAGGAGTGTCAGGTGTGCCATTTCCTTCATAGCAGGACCTCTTTGGTTGTCATCTGCAGCACTTAAACAGCACAGCGGTTCATCGATGATATTCTTCGCCCCGTTTTGATGCCCTTCACGGCAAGCCATCCTGGACTTACATTTAAGTAAGATAATGCCCGCTTGCACATGATGAGAGTTCCCACTTCTTGCCATCATGCTCGCCAAACCCTACTTTGGGCATCAAGGTCGCCAGATCTCTCCCCAGTTGAGAACGTTTGGAGGATTATGGGCATAGCCCTCCAACAGTCTCGGGATTTTGATGATCTAACGTGCCAACTGGGCAGAAATTGCCACGATATTCCTCAGGAGGACATCCAGCAACTCTATCAATCAATACCAAGCCACATAACTGCTCGCATAAGGGCCACAGGTGGACTAACCCGTTTTTGACTTCCTCAGTTTGTGACGATCTTTCTCTCGAATAAATTATCCAATTTTTCGGTAATGTGATCATTTTTTTTTTCTGTAAGCGTACACCACGTCTACCTTTTTCAGTCTCATTCAGATCAATTTTCGCGATGCGACACTTTATTTGTCTTAGAGTGTATATAATTTAAGTTCCAGTTTGAGAACGCTGTAAAAATGAGTTACTAAACAGAATTACGTCAAATTTGAACTGAATATTATTGAAGAAGTGAAAAACATGGAACAAAAAAATTTAACGAAAATTTCACCACTAGATGCCACTGTAAGCATTGTAATGCAAATGGCTTCAGCGACTAATGACAGATGAATAGTAATATGAAGCTGTGGTGTTAGTTGCACATTAAAGCAACCGAACTGTCAAATATACAATGCTGGACAAGGGTGGCATTCAACAGATGTAGTACAGTTAGTTAAGTAATTCTATCCACCTCAACAAGCTCGTTCCGCATCAGATGGTAAAAACCGATTTTTCATTGTCCTGATCCCAAAAACGACATAAAGCAACAATGACATATGTTTTCAATTGTCCTGAGGCCAAAAACCGCATATAAAGCAACAATAAGATCGGTTTTCCACTGCCCTGAGGCCAAAAACCGCATAAAAAGCAATAATGAAATTGATTTTTAATTGTTAAGAGACTGGCGCAAGACATGTTTAGTATGCTATTCACCGTTTTCTGCCACAAGCTGAAATTGGGGAACGGCATGTTCCACAACAGATTAGAGAGTCTCAGGGGTCATGTTCAGAACGTGTTGCGCAATTTGTGCCTTCAGTTCAGCTACGTTTCTAATCGGTACACTGAACACAGCATCTTTTATACAACCTCACAGGCGGAAGTCACTCGGATTAAGATCATGTGTTCTGGATGGCCATCCTGTAGGGAAATGATTGCTGATAATTCTAGCATTTCCAAAATGCCTCTACAGCAGCTGCTTCACTGGCTGTGCAACATGAAGATGAACTCCATCTTGCATTAACAGTTATCCTATCCATGCTGTTAATTGTTAAGAGACTGTCCTATCGACAGGAAGTGCAAAATGGCTAAGCAGGAATGGCAAGAGGACAAATGTAAGGATGTAGAGGCTTATTTCACTAGGGGTAAGATAGATAGAGCCTACAGGGAAATTAAAGAGACCTTTGGAGAAAAGAGAGCCACTTCTATGAATATCAAGAGCTCAGATGGACACCCAGTTCTAAGCAAAGAGGGGAAAGTAGAAAGGTGGAAGGAGTATATAGAGGGTCTATACAAGGGCAATGTACTTGAGGACAATATTCTAGAAATGGAAGAGGATGTAGATGAAGATGAAATGGGAGATACGATACTGCGTGAAGAGTTTGACAGCCAGTCCTGACAAAACTCTACCATCTGGTGAGCAAGATGTACGAGACAGGCGAAATACCCTCAGACTTCAAGAAGAATATAATAATTCCAATCCCAAAGAAAGCAGGTGTTGACAGATGTGAAAATTACCGAACTATCAGTTTCATAAGTCACAGCTGCAAAATACTTGCGAGGTGCCGGGGCTAGTAGTGTATTTATCACTAAATTCTACTAGAATCCACATGTGTAAATCATGCTCTAAGCCCCCCCTATTCTAACTCCGACTTTTGCTGTTGCACAAGGATAAAACAAATACGCGAACTGACTCTAATCAACCCTGCTAGTGGAGTAGAAGAGAGTTTGGCACCTGCAATAATTTAATTTGATAAATAAGTTAAATAAACAAAGGTTTCATTAGCATAGTGAGGAATGATAGGGTTGCTCTATTGATTAACAGAAAGAAAGTTCTGTCCAAAATAACAATATGATTTATTAAGATTAAACGCAGAATAGTAAAAGAGACACAGGAAATGTAAAACATCAAATTGGCTAAAATTGGAGATTCATACAAACACAGTAAAGGTGAAGTTGTCCCTAACTTAGATCGTGAGGTTTAAGACGAAGTGGTATGTGGAGCCAATTCCTTTCCACTCAAATCTCAAGAGAGACACACAGCTAACCCAATAGTAATTGCTGCTACTCGAAACTGAACAAAGTTAGAAAAGGATGAACAGGCGCGCTCTGCTGAGCTCTGATTATCACCTAGGAAAATCCCTATCTGCCGGTGCTGCGGACGTACATTACCAACAGTCTTCTTATCTCCCAGAACACGATCTGGCGTACCGCAGGCGAGGGCTGGTTGCTCCCACGTCCTCGACCGAAAGGCGACTGCCGACTACCCAGAGCACCCGCACAGGCCGAACACCGAACATTCCCGCCCCCACGACAGTGGCCGTGGTTACGTTCCAATCAGCAACTCGAAAACCGGCGGAAATTCCACTCCATTGCCGGAGCACTACCATTCCACCAATGGAGATTCTTGGCGCCAATTTCTGTGCTGATTTTGCAGAAAGTGCGGGAATTTTCCCGCCACAACTGCGTGGGTACACAAGTCATTCCCACGCCTCGCTGGTAGCCCGCCAGAAAGTGTTTTCGCAAAGTTTCTCTGAAGTAACGGAACCTCTAGCCCAGCCGCTACTTCACACCCCAGCGGGCGTGTCTCTTGACAATGTCGGCGTCTGAAAAGCATTCACTCGACTGCCTCACACACGTCGGCTTAACTCTCTCCAGTTCCACAGAGCCCGCCTGTCACCGGCCCACCCGGGTGACGAGAGACGCTGCGTGGGAAGTACGCGTGTTAAGGAAAAGCAACCCTCCACCGCATGCAACTAGAGAGGAGAATCGTAAGATAGAAATATGAGAGGGGGCTCATGCCACCTCTCATACTAACGAGAATTATTGACAGACGAATGGAAAAACTGGTAGAAGCCGACCTCGGGGAAGATCAGTTTGGATTCCGTAGAAATGTTGGAACACGTGAGGCAATACTGACCTTTCGACTTATCTTAGAAGGAAGATTAAGGAAAGGCAAACCTACGTTTCTAGCATTTGTAGACTTAGAGAAAGCTTTTGACAATGTTGACTGGAAAATTCTCTTTCAAATTTTAAAGGTGGCAGGGGTAAAATACAGGGAGCGAAAGGCTATTTACAATTTGTACAGAAACCAGATGGCAGTTATAAGAGTCGAGGGGCATGAAAGGGAAGCAGTGGTTGGGAAGGGAGTGCGACAGGGTTGTAGCCTCTCCCCGATGTTATTCAATCTGTATATTGAGCAAGCAGTAAAGGAAACAAAAGAAAAATTCGGAGTAGGTATTAAAATCCAGGGAGAAGAAATAAAAACTTTGAGGTTCGCCGATGACATTGTAATTCTGTCAGAGACAGCAAAGGACTTGGAAGAGCAGTTGAACGGAATGGGCAGTGTCTTGAAAGGAGGATATAAGATGAACATCAAGAAAAGCAAAACGAGGATAATGGAATGTAGTCGAATTAAGTCGGATGATGCTGAGGGAATTAGATTAGGAAATGAGACATTTAAAGTAGTAAAAGAGTTTTGCTATTTGGGGAGAAAAATAACTGATGATGGTCGAAGTAGAGAGGATATAAAATGTAGACTGGCAATGGCAAGGAAAGCGTTTCTGAAGAAGAGAAATTTGTTAACGTCGACTATAGATTTAAGTGTCAGGAAGTCGTTTTAAAAGTATTTGTATGGAGTGTAGCCATGTATGGAAGTGAAACATGGACGACAAACAGTTTGGACAAGAAGAGAATAGAAGCTTTCGAAATGTGGTGCTACAGAAGAATGTTGAAGATTAGGTGGGTAGATCACGTAACTAATGAGGAAGTACTGAATAGAATCAGGGAGAAGAGGAATCTGTGGCACAACTTGACTAGAAGAAGGAATCGGTTAGTAGGACACGTTCTGCAGCATCAAGGGATCACCAATTTAGTGATGGAGGGAAGTGTGGAGGGTAAAAATCGTAGAGGGAGACCAAGAGATGAATACACTAAGCAGATTCAGAAGGATGTAGGTTGCAGTAGGTACTGGGAGATGAAGAAGCTTGCACATGATAGATTAGCATGGAGAGCTGCATCAAACCAGTCTCAGGACTGAAGACCACAACAACAAGAACATCAATGCTGTTGAAGGGTTGTAATGACCTTGGTGCACAAGAGACTCCCATAGCATTTACCACTAACGGTTGAGATAACAGGACTCATAGCACCCATCTCCTCGAAAAAATATTCCATCAACCCACACCACACAGTTACCTGCGCAGAATGAAGCAGTGTCAGCTGATAAGTGAGCAGACATTCCATTGTCCATATACTGCAACTGTGTGTACTGACGTGTCCTTGGCGATGGAAATGGGCTTCGTCTGTCCACAGAATGTTCTATGGCCATGCAACGTCCACTTCCATGTGAGCAAGAAATTATTGAGTAAAGGTTTGTCTTACTAGCAGATCAGCATGAAGCAAGTCCTCAACGTGAGTAATTTTGTGTGGATAGCAATGCAGGATCCTCCATAGAATTTTATGCAGCGCGCTCATATGCTTGTCCGAAGTTCAAGCAAATCCCCTTGCGCTCCATGTATGCACATCACTCTTCGATTCCTCCTACCATGCTACGCCCACATCCTCTACTGACATTGGACAGGGCCCAAGTGCCGCCCCGTGAGAGCTGCTAAATTGCCGCCGCCCCCCCCCCCCCCGCTTTTTTTTTACGAAACGTTTGTTGAATTTTATTTAAATAAATCTGTAGGAAATGTCAGCAATCAATCGAAATTTTTGTTTTTACTTTTCAGATCTACCTAGGTTTCGGCCACTGAGTGGCCAATCTCAAAGCTTTTAATATGTGCTCGCATCCAAAACGTCATGTTGCCAGTTACGTTCAGCATGACGGTATAGATGTGAACATAACTGAAAGCATTGAGAATAGCCACACTGTGCCCGAAATCTATGTACATCTGGAAAATAAAAACAAAAATTGCGACTGATTGGTGACATTCGCTACAGATTTGTACAAAACAGTCGCTGGGCACCAGCTCAAAAATGGAGTCAAACCTGATTGAAGAAATCTAGCTAATTTTAATAAGCCTTGCGAATTTACGAAAATGTTCAAATGTGTGTGAAATGTTATGGGACTTCGCTGCTAAGGTCATCAGTCTCTAAGCTTACTCACTACTTAACCTAAATTATCCTAAGGACAAACACACACACCCATGCCCGAGGGAGGACTCGAACCTCTGCCGGGACCAGCCGCACAGTCCATGACTGCAGCGCCCTAGACCTGTCGGCTAATCCCGCGCGGCATGAACTTACAGTTAACGTAAATAAACATTTTTCAATGGTTGTGAACAGATAATGTATTCAACGGAAAACAAAATATATTTACAATTTAACGGTAATTTGGTTTGAACTATATTTACAATAATTATTTACTGTTGAACAAAATAAGAAACAAACACAGTAAATAACCAGGACACTGAAACAACATAAAAATTTAAAAAAAAAGTACTAGACAAATCGAACCTTCCTGGCTTTTGCTTGTGCAAACTCTTCCACACGATCTGTGTAATTTAAGTCGTCTGCAAATTCGTGCTCAATCGATATTGTTGCAAGATCATTCAAACGAGTTTGGCTCATCGTTGATCGAAGGTATGTCTTTATCAATTTCAGTTTTGAGAAACTCCTCTCTCCACTCGCAACTGTCACTGGGAGTGTTAGGAGAATTCTCAGAGCAATGTTAACATTAGGGCAAAAATTATGTCTTCCTATAAACTTCAGAGTCTCTTTTGGACCTATTCCAGGTTTCAATAACGCTGAAAGCACTTCTAGTTCTTTCCTGAACTCCAGTGCATCAATGTCGCTTGACTCATGATCCTGCAAAATCGCTGCGAGGTTTCTACACTTTGTGTCCAGGCTGTCAGGAGGTGCATTCTTCAGCTCGCCGATCTCGTAGAGAAAATTAAGATAATCACAATGAGATTTCAGTTGATTGAATCCTTCATCCAAAGATGTGGTTACTATATCTAAAAGGTAATAGTAGAATTCAATCTTGTAACGTTTTGTTGGGTCATATATTGTCTCATCCCTTCCTTCACAGGTAAAGTGTATTGGCTTCTTACTTCATCGCCGGGTAACGTTAGATCTTCTAGCTCTAATTCTCTAGCCAACTCTTTGGAATCCATCAAGAAACACACTAACGTTTCTTCTGTTCTGCAAGTCTCAAAATATGCTTTCGTTTTTTCAAGCATTTCCACAGCCTCAGAAACATTTATGTTAGTGGTCTGGAGGGTCTTACTGACTACACTGATGTGAAGCAGAACGTCGTACCAGATCACCAGAGAAGTGAGAAAGGTGTAATTTTTTATTCGATTAGCAAGTGACGTTGCTTCGTGAGCGGTCATACCATCGAATTCTTCTGATATCTGAACCAGTGCATCATAAACGCCTCCAATTTGAAACCTCAGGGGAGGAAGTGCATCGATGCGACTTTCCCACCTAGTATCGCTCAGTGGCTCCAGCAACAGGTTACGCAGATACTTCTTCAAGACATCCCAACGTCGAACGGAGGACGAGAAGAAGTCACACAAGCTTTTCACTGTTGAAAACATGGAAACAGCATATTTAGAAGACATAGCGGCATCGTTAACAACAAGATTGAATGAGTGACTGCTACATGGTACATAAAATGCTCTCTTGTTCATATCTGAAATTCTATTCTGGAGACCAGACTTCTTTTCTTTCATGTTTGCTCCATTGTCATATCCTTGCCCTCTCATATTACATAATAGGATTTTTTTATCTTCGAAGAACTTGAGTACGACCTGCGTCAAAGTGGAGCTTGAAGAATCGGGCACTGGAAGAAATCCCAGAAAATGCTCCCGAATTCGGACATCGTGTACCCCGTCGAGTCTTGTCTCCTGGATGAAACGTACCACAACTGTCATATGCTCAACTTTTGAAATTTCTGGTGTGCAGTTCAGAATTATACTGTAATACATTGCAGATTTAATCACTAATAGAATGTTGTTGGTTATAGATTATCCAATAAGATGAATTAGTTCATTCTGTGTTTCTTTTCCAAGATAATGATGATCCTTGTTCTCACCTCGCTTTGTTCTGTGCGGGTGCTCCATCATCACAGTGTTGAACTTTCCGAATAATTCAACGAGTTTCAAGAAGTTTCCGTTGTCAGGCTGAAAGAGTGTATCAGTACCTCCTCTCAAATGCAGACATTGCCGACACAGGAAATGTATTATTGCTATTAAGCGCTCAAGATCATGTTCCCAATGTTCGCCTTCAGTATTCAGAAGCCTTTGATGATGGGCGTTGACAGTTCGTGACTTTTTCAGTCCCTCGGGAAAAAAAAAACACGATCCACTTGTAATGTGAATTCAAATGCTCGGTAGACTTCCCGTGACATTCGAGCTATGAAGCAAGGTGCCGTCAGTCGCTTATACCGTTCTTTGCAATTTTTACTATAGATGACGAAAAAAGTTTGCAACAAAAGCAGCACACACCATCCTCGCTCTTTGAGTACACCAAGCAATGTTTATCTGCGTCTTCTAAATTCTTCAAATAATAGCTGTAGTGCACAGGGCTGAAACGCCGGTTGTCCACGTGTTTAGGACATTCTTCAGCTTCCTTAATGCGCTCGGGAGGATCTCGCATGACCAAAGTCGCTTGAATGCAATCGGTAATAGTTTCCGGCCATCTTCCGGGATCTGAGTCAATTGTGTCTTCCAGTTTAGGCTCGCCTTCAATCCCTTCTCCGGTGGTGAGTACCTCGGCTGATATTCCTCCGGTATTTTCCGAATCGGGTCGCCTAATTTCAGTTCTGCCTGATGTTTCAGTCTCGGAGCTTTCGTCACAAAGCAGGTCTTGAATCCAGACGAGGTCTGTTCAACATGTCGTGGGTGGTCCACCGTCAGCATTGCTACTGCGCTACTGTATGCGGTGGTCACAGTACTGTGTTGGTCAACTTTCTGGCCATGTCCTGAAGATAAAGATGTAGCTGCAGTAGCTCCACTAGTGTCTGTGCTTTCAGGATCTATTTTTCCACCCTCGCCGCTGCTAGGTCGTTCTCTCTTTGGTTTGAAATATCGTTGTACTGCAGCCTTTTGCTTCTTATAGTCATCTTCCTTCAGCGCCCGTCTTTTCCTATGTTCACTGCCAGACAGTCTTTTTCTACCGTCGTACATGTTTCGATCCAGCCCGTAAAGAACGATTACGTGAAACTAACTGTTGATGTCAGTGTACTAACTTTATTTGCAACACACTTCACAGACAATTTCCTGATATTCCACTACATGTAAACGGAAAATAATATTACTGTAGCATACACTGTTCAGGAGATAAAGTCATAAGAATTGAGCCGCGTGAAACAGAATTTCAGGCAGAATTTCACCACAGACGCAGGTGAAACGGTCAAAGAGTGGGGCGGAAGACAATGGAGAGAGGAAGAATAAGGAGATGGAGTAACATCATAATGCAATAAATACACACCCGGGCATCGACGGGTACTAATGCTAGTCAAAATATATTAACTCATTGCACTGCGGCTGTTCATTTCAAAGAACTGACACTCGACATCTGTCGCAATTTCCATGTGTCACTTCTTTCGAGGTAACAAATTAGTCATCGCCGTATCACTTCACTTTTCTTCGCTTTATTTTCATTCTAGCTATTGGGACGACGCGTGCTTATTTGCCGATTGCCAATTTTTGAAGTAACAGATCATAAGAAAAATAGATTTTCCTATTCTGCAATCTTGAAGGAGAAAAATTCTAACTTATTAGTAATGTGCATGCGCAATACTAATTATACGTTATATGAAAAGTACTTACCTATTACATCCCAAGTTGCAAGAAATTCGGACGCACCAATTCCTCTGTTCCTACAAAACGTAATGAAAGTGCTTCCGACCAATCTTGACTCCCTCGGCCAACTACCGAAACGAATTCTGCAGTTTTCTTTGTAGAGAACGCAACAATACTTATTGCCTGGAAAGGCGAAGTGGTAACGCGGCAGTGCCAGGAACTAGGTCACATGACGAGGTACAGCAAGGCTACAGTTAAACTAGCGCCCAAGAAGAAGCAAGAAGCTCGCAATGAGTATGTGACCGATGATACGGATAAATGTACTATCAGGCAGCAGTTTCTATAGCGTTACGAACAATAGAAAGAAATACGAACTTTGCGAAAAATGCACAACTTTTGTCAAACAGGAATGAGCTTCAAAGCTAACAAGGTTCAAATGGTTCAAATGGCTCTGAGCACTATGGGACTTAACATCTGTGGTCATCAGTCCCCTAGAACCTAGAACTACTTAAACCTAACTAACCTAAGGACATCACACACATCCATGCCCGAGGCAGGATTCGAACCTGCGACCGTAGCAGTCGCGCGGTTCCGGACTGAGCGCCTAGAACCGCTAGACCACCGCGGCCGGCAGCTAGCAAGGAAACCCTTAGAAGCAGTGTTCTGTCTACGGATTTTCTTTTTAGAAGGTGTCAAAATTAACGTTTTGTTTTGTGCGGACGAGAGGGCATTGTTGCTGAAAGACCATACTTTTCTTCAGAATCAAGCGACCAGTAGTTTACTAAGATGAAACATGGAGTCACACGCATTATACATACGCTTGTATGTGGTACATTCAAGATCACGCTCTCCTCCCTCTCTTCCCACCCAGGCCTGCCCACACACCTAAGCCACTGCCCATACGGGGACCAAACCAATTATTGCTGATCCAGTCTACTGATAAGACTTCCAGGAACCATGCCAATACACTTGTGTGTGATAAAGTCGAAGTCAATCCCATCTCCTCCTCCTGCCTCAAATAGATTCAAATTTGCCCTCCTGCTTTTATTACTAAAGCAATTGCATATGCCTCTTCATTCGAGATCTGTGAATCATAGTGAGGGGATCAGGTTTGTTAAAAACAAATTAAGTTCTGAATTACTTAGCAAAATTTTTTCACTGAGTAGCTCAATTGTACTTTCCAATCAAAACGTCAGGTTCTTTTGTAAATAATATCAATGATACAACAGAATAACTTATGGTTTATTATTAACAATTTACTTTTTCAAAGATTGTGTTGTTTATGAACAACTGTTTACAGTTCGTTTTAATCGTTATTCGTAAAAAGTTGCAAAGCTATTTAACAATGAATATTTTTTTTTTCCAATGATTCACATGCACACAAAGGTATAGGGTGGTCCATTGATCGTGACTGGGCCAAATATCTCACAAAATAAACGTCAAACGAAAAAACTACAAAGAATGAAACTTGTCTAGCTTGAAGGGGGAAATCAGATGGCGCTGCCATAGGTCAAACGGATATCAACTGCGTTTTTTGAAATAGGAACCCCCATTTTTTATTACATATTCGTGTAGTACGTAAAGAAACACGAATGTTTTAGTTGGACCACTTTTTTCGGTTTGTGATAGATGGCGCTGTAATAGTCACAAACATATGTCTCACAATTTTAGACGAACAGTTGGTAACAGGTAGGTTTTTTTAAATTAAAATACAGAACGTAGGTACGTTTGAACATTTTATGTCGGTTGTTACAATGTGATAAATGTACCTTTGTGAACTTATCATTTCTGAGAACGCATGCTGTTACAGCGTAATTACCCGTAAATACCACATTAATGCAATAAATGCTCAAAATGATGTCCGTCAACCTCAATGCATTTGGCAATACGTGTAACGACATTCCTCTCAACAGCGAGTAACTCGCCTTCCGTAATGTTCGCACATGCATTGACAATGCGCTGACGCATGTTGTCAGGCGTTGTCGGCGGATCACGATAGCAAATATCCCCACAGAAAGAAATCCGGGGACATCAGATCCAGTGAACGTGCTTCGACGACCAATCCACCTGTCATGAAATATACTATTCAACACCGCTTCAGCCGCACGCGATCTATGTGCCGGACATCCATCATGTTGGAAGTACATCGCCATTGTGTCATGCATTGAAACATCTTGTAGTAACATCAATAGAACATTACGTAGGAAATCAGCATACAGTGCACCATTTAGACTGCCATCGATAAAATGGGGGCCAATTATCCTTCCTCCCATAATGCCGCACTATACATTAACCCGCCAAGGTCGCTGATGTTCCACTTGTCGCAGCCATAGTGGATTTTCCGTTGCCAAGTAGTGCATATTATGCCGGTTTACGTTACCGCTGTTGGTGAATGACGCTTCGTCGCTAAATAAATCGCGTGCAAAAAATCTGTCATCGTCCCGTAATTTCTCTTGTGCCCAGATGCAGAACTGTACACGCCATGCAATTCCTGGTGCATAGAAATGTGGTACGGGTGCAGTCGATGTTGATGTAGCATTCTCAACACCGACGTTTTTGAGATTTCCGATTCTCGCGCAATTTGCCTGCTACTGATGTGCGGATCAGCAGCGACAGCAGCTAAAACACCTACATGGGCATCATCATTTGTTGCAGGTCGTGGTTGACGTTTCACATGTGGCTGAACACTTCCTGTTTCCTTTAATAACGTAACTATCCGGCGAACCGTCCAGACACTTGGATGATGTCGTCTAGGATACCGAGCAGCATACATAGCACACGCCCGTTTGGCATTTTGATCACGATAGCCATACATCAACACGATATCGACGTTTTCCGCAATTGGTAAACGGTCCATTTTAACATGGGTAATGTATCACGAAGCAAATACCGTCCGCACTGGCGGAATGTTACGTGATACCACGTACCTATACGTTTGTGACTATTACAGCGCCATCTATCATAAACCGAAAAAAGTGGTCCAACTAAAACATTCATATTTCTTTACGTACTACACGAATATGTAATAAAAATGGGGGTTCCTATTAAAAAAAAACGCAGTTGATATCCGTTTGACCTATGGCAGCGCCATCTAGCGGGCCAACCATAGCGCCATCTGGTTTCCTCCTTCAAGCTAGACAAGTTTCGTTCTTTGTACTTTTTTCGTTTTATGCTTATTTAGTGAGATATTTGGCCCGGTCACTATCAATGGACCACCACATATATATATATATATATATATATATATATATATATATATATATATATATATATATATATATATATATAATAGGCACACATTTTTCTGGTTTAATAATTTCTATAAATACTGTATGGGAAACATTCACACACACACACACACACACACACACACACACACACACACACACGAGTATATATAGATGAACACATAGTATGCAGTCATATAGATGATACAAACAATATATACAATTTGCAAGCACACATAGTGTGCAATCAGGCACACTACTCTCACACACACTTATGACCATTAGTTCAGCCATTTATTCTGCATGCACTTGTAGGCACATCCACTATTTACAAGTAAATCACCATCCACACACTCAGTTACTCAAGTGAATAGTAAATCTACGGCAAGATTGCAATCCTGTCTCCACTGATGAACTCCTTGTCACCATCATGTGACAGCCCAACTTTTAATTGCAGTGTAGTATGTACCTCATGGCCTCATGATAGGAAGATACTGCGGCGCACCATAAGCAGAATGGTACCAATGCCCACGAGGAGGCACCTCTTGTAACCCTTTATCATGACAACCTTTGGAGCAGAACGATGCATACCCTTAGTCTGTCTTTGTGTGGCACTTGCATCTAAACGGTATGCATACATTTTCGATCTGAGCTCCACAAACTCCACAGTCTGTATACCATTTGCCTCGTCTTTCATCAGGCTGATAACATTCTTGTTTTGAGCGGAAAACTATTTCGAACAGATCAAAAAACATACAAAAATCATATTACACTGACAGTTAAACCCTGCAGAAGTGCTGTACAGGTCATGAAATACGGAAACTACCGCCAAAGACACTTCCTCAAGAAGATAAAACCATCAGTGCAAAAATTAAGTTGGGTTTAGGAGTGATGATTCCAAGCTTTCACAAATTAAAATGCCCATCCATCGCAGATTTTCGCTCAGTGTTTGCTGTCACCAGAATTCAGTTATTGGCGAAGTATTATACTTAGTAGGGTGTGACAGATCAGCTGTGATCACCAGGCTTATAAAGTTTGTGCTGAGGTCTGAAATTACTGTAGTCAGTGTTCCTACATGTGCAAAGAAAATGGCTTTCTTCGCGTCGTAATGTTGATATTTCCAGAGCCACAGTCGTTAGGAAGAGGTATTTCCGATACTTCGCTCATTTCCGAACGTCGCCATCTTGGCACTATGATAGTAATATTTAATTGTAATTACACTGATAAATATCTGGCTGGTTTTCTAGGACGATTCTGCCTAGCGTTCGTGTGCGTGCTGAGGTAGCCGGTGACGCAAACGAATTGAAATTTCCGGCTTACGGTTGGAGCCATTGCTGGGCTGTGCGAACTGGACAGGCGGGGTACAGCCATGCAGCTGACCTAACCGTGTCGCACTAGAGGTGGGTGAATAGCGAATTAATACTCAATATGTGTTGGGCAGCCTTTGTGATCGCGTGTGTTGCGAGTATTCTCCGTGGAAATTTGAAAAGTTTCAATATGAGCAAGCGCTTTCGCAGGATGATTATTCCCTTCCACATAAATTGACCAGTTCACTGCTTGTACTACCATTCTACATATTTCCTGTCTTTATATGGTTAAGAGAACATCGATTGTAATGTGTTGTCTGCATCTAAATGGTGAAAAACAGGTGGAAGAGACGTTATGTGGTTGTCTAGACATGAGATACACATACGATTATAAGTATTAAAACCTTGGTTGACTTTGTAAAGTGGAAGGATGATACGGAATCTGTTATATAATTGACATCGGTATTTTTTTTTTTAAATATGAGTGGAACTACAAGTTTCCTCTATTTTCGAGTTTTCACGTAAAGATCTTTGCAGTCAAGATAAGTTACTAGTTACTCAGTGGTTTGCCGCACATCCCACATAATGACTTCGCTGAAGTTTCGGGTTTCTAGATGTATAATTTCCACTCTTTATCTTCGGAATCACACTATGCAAGCGATTTGTAGCACGCTCCTAAGTGGTTGATACCGAGAAATATCGCCGTAAATGATATGATATTCTAGAAAACCATGTGAAAATACAAGGTATTCCGGATATTTTCATACGCTACTCGTCGATTTCAGCATAAAAATGACATAATTACGTCGTTTTTTGACGTGTAATATAGGATGTTGCAGCTGATATCGGTTTCGAGAATGGTAAATTAATTTGCGATTGACGAAACATTTCTCATCGACATTGCTCAGAAAGTAAATGTTATTGTAATCCCAGAGTCTAGAAATGAACGCAAGTCGTTGGAGAACCACGGTAAGAAGCAGTCCACATCGGAAACAATACTGTTAGCAGACGCCTTAGTGCCGAGGGAACCAAGCCAACCTTTGCACACCAGTTCGGAGAGTGACAGCTGTCCACGGGGGGCACTCTGATAGTGTATTAGGCCAGCATGTGTGGGGGCAGTTGTCTCGTGACCACTGACAGTGGTGGATGACCAAACGATCTCACAGGAAGTATCTAGTGCTGTGAGTATATATAGTGCACGTGCTTATGGTTTTTTTTTTGGGGGTGGGGGGGGAGGGGAGGGGGGCGGGGAATCTGTCTCTCTTTGTGATATATGTACGAGCGTCTAGTGGTCGATAGCTTTATGCAGGATGCAGAAGTGATGATTTTGTATGGAGCAGGATACGAATTGTGTTTACTACATCAACATGGTACGGTGGTACAAACGTTTGTGCTGATATAGCTGGAGATCGATCGGTTCCACATCGAAAAATCCAAGCTTTTTTCGACAGTAGCAGAGCAGTGTAATTGAGGAAGTGTCTTTGGCGGTAGTTTCCGTATTTCGTGATCTGTAGAGCACTTCAGCAGGGTTTAACTGTCGGTGCAGTATGACTGCTGTACGTTTTTCAATCTACACGGCATAGTTGTCTGCTGTAATTCTAGTAATTTTTGTGCCTGCAGAAAGTGGTGGACAGTGCTCTCATACCGGCAGCAAAAATTTGGTGGGTAAATTCAGTAAGAACCAATCAGAATGCTCCATTCACAGGAAGTTCCATGACATCAGAGAGTCACAAGGCATCCTTTTTGCAGGGCGTAGGAGTCTCTACAAACTGATTCGAACTAGACAGGGGCAAGGTATCTATGGAAAGGTCCGTGACGTCTGATAATAACGTGATGTCTACTTTGATTGAGTGTCCAGAGACAAGTCCAAGCAGATCAGCCTCCTCTGGTTCGCACAGATGTGATGCTGCCGCACACCCACCATTGTGGCATTAGAGCATCTCCAGACCAGCAGTTGCAGGACATCGAAAATTCACCAAAGATTCCAGCCATTTTTCTCGTCTGCAGGACAGTGCTTCGAATTAAGTTTGTATTTTTTTGTCAAGATTTGTTGTGGGATTCGAAATATGTCATGAACTTTTAGATATGTAATTGTTCTGATTTTCCCATCGTTGCTTAGACAGCAGCGTGCTTCGAGAAGCGAGGAAAATAAAAAGTAAAAGCTTTAACATCCTTTATACCACCAGAAAATGTAAACTAAGCCCACTCAGCGTTTCAGAAAAGTGATGAACACTACACACCAGCTGTAGGTATCAGAAATTTTGCTCTCTCTGGCAGTGCCTTCAAACAAGCAGTTAAAACTTGGAAAATGGTGGGCGCCCTATTTAGAGTAGCACGGATATTTATTTCGACTTACAAATATCGTCGTTTTGGCGTGTAAAATCGGATATTGCAGCTGACATCGGTTTCAGTATCGGTAAATTAATTCGCGATTGGCGAATCATTTCTCATTGACATAGCTTAGAAAGTAAATAGTCATGTAATTCCAGATTCTGGAGATGGTCGCAACTATAACTACGGCTGTCACAGTGGTTTGTGTGCAAGTGTGTTTCGAGTTGTAGCTTTGTGATAATATTCAATTTGTGAAGCGAATTGTTTAATTAATATTTCCTGTGGCACATTTTCTGAAGCAGCAGCATTTGCAGAGTTTTGTTACATCTTCAAGATATGTGTGTGACAATATTCTGCACATTGCTTAAACACCAGACTTAATAACTCCTGAAGCAGTTCGTGTTCGACGACAAGGGATATACGTTTACCACAAAGAAAGAGAGAAGGGGGAAGGCTGACGTATTCCCCTGCATGAGAGGAAATGCTTAGCACAGCCCTGTTGGAGACGCATGTTGGGCCCAGGCTGACGTGGAGCAACCCAGCACATGGCTCCTTCCAGCGGCCACAACTCAATTGAATGGCGAGACACGATCGGGGCAGATATATTCAGGGCGATCTGTGACAGTCCAATTGCATAGTTCCTTTTGCTATTGGAAAAAAATACCTCAGTTGTTTAACATCATCTAAATTGTGTAAACACAAGCACTTCCCTTGGTTCAAATGGCTCTGAGCACTATGGGAGTTAACATCTGTGGTCATCACTCCCCTAGAACTTAGAACTACTTAAACCTAACTAACCTAAGAACATCACACACATCCATGCCCAAGGCAGGATTCGAACCTGCGACCGTAGCGGTCATGCGGCTCCAGACTGAAGCGCCTAGAGCCGCACGGCCACACTGGCCGGCTTTCATTTCATTTGGTGTCAGATGTTAAGCTCGGCATTTCCCGGGCCCATCCGGATGTTACCTTGTGTCAGAAGGGAGAGCTGCGACCCAACCCGATGAAAAAGTGAAGGATACGTGGCAGCGGCAGCTGTGTCCAAGGACTGAAGATCTGTCCCTTGAGGGGGGGGGGGGGGCGGCCGTTGAGGGGGCTGCTAGAGGGCGGGAGGGAGGGGGAGGGGGTGCGACTCCTCTGCGCTGGGCGGCTGCTGCTCCTCTCTCCCTCTCTGCGCTCTGCACAGAGCACGGAACACCAGGTGCTCTGCATGCCGGTAACCTTGATTGTCAGCATGAAATCTCGGCGCGAGTCGGCAACGGTGCTTCGCCGTGCCTGTGGGTAAATGGGAAATGGGGTGTGTTAAGCCATACTCAGGGGGTGGTGACATCGCCTGGGCCAGGTTAGCTGGGTCCAGACCGCTGAACGACTGGGTCACTGGCCCACCACCTGAAGAGGAGTGGGTCCCTGGCCAAGAGGTGGAAGCTCGGGCTAGTAGGTGGCAAAGGCAAGAAGTACATCCACTACTCCAGAGTGTGGGGTGTACTTGGCAAGGAGCGCTGAGTGAAATCATCGATGACCGGGCCACCGTGGGGGACCAGTATGTTGGCAACGGCACGCTGAACCCGGCAGCTCAGGAGTGCCCTTGGCCTAGGGGCGAGGCCAGTGGGTGAGCTGCATCTGTCTCCCGAGAAGAGCCGGTCCAGGGCAAGAGACGGGCTCCCACCTTTTTTCACTCGTTAATACATGATGGCTGACATAGAAACGAGTGATATGAGTGCGCCTTCACGGGCATCTATGATGTCTGATCCCTCTCCACAGGATTAGCTGGGACAGGTGACAGATGAGAACGTGGCGAGATGAGAACGTGCTTAGTAGGCATGCTAGAATTACGCTGCTCCTGGAGCAGAACATCAAAAATGGTAAAATAAGTCAAGCGGCTCTAGCGACCATCAAAAACGAATTGGCAGCATGGGCTATTGCCAATGCCAAACTCAAAGGCCGTGTTGTAGAACTTGAAAAAGAAAATAACAGATTACGCAAGCTACCGATAAAGACCTGGGCGGGCGTGGTCGCGCAAGCGCCACCAAGCTGCAAACCACAAAGGACACAATTGCTAGAGTTACCAAACAGCCAGACATGGCGGTCTTCCTTAGACCCCTGCCTGGCCAAAACATTAAAAAAATACAAGAAATCTTCACAACAATTGTAGACCCAGTAAAAGACAAAATTAAGGCTAATAAGGTCAAACCAGGGAAAAAAATGTAGTAATAGTAGATGTAGCAACAGAGGAAGACAAGGAAAAATTTCTGAATAACCAAAAGTTATGTAAGGTGGTTAAATGTGAACCACCAAAGATACGAAATTCTCTTGTTATTCTATATGATGAGGAACAATACGAAACAATGAAAAAACAGAACTTTGAAGACATGGAGGACGAGGAGTTCAGAAAGAGCTTTAAGCTGAGATTTAAGATGGGACCTCGGGAACATGACATTGTCCATTACATTGCTGAGGTCACTGGAGCTATGTGGAGGAAAGTAATATAAATGGGCAAGCTGTACATAGGTTTTCACGCAGTCAGCGTAATGGATTATCTTGTGATATCTCGTTGCCATAACTGTGGGGACCTGGACCACATTCTCAAGCACTGTGCCAGGGGTCGGCTTGCTCCAAGGGTGGTGAGGAAAATCATACACGAAACGACTGCAAGGCAGCAGTGGTATACATTCCATGCAAAAAGCGGGGTAAAAGCTCATGTGGTGTCACTGGTCGAAACTGATCTACATATAGGATGCTCGAACAGAGACTAATTTCAAGAATTGATTATGGTTGCGAATATAAGTAGAAACAGGATGCCAAAGAGAAAATCTCCGAGCAAAAGGAGGAGGGACGCAATTAGGGCAAGCAAATTTAAAGAATTTTTGAGGTCGCTTTCAGGCACCCAAAAAATAGGAATGGTTAACATCGGAATACAGTCGGAGCTACCCACACTGGCTGCAGCTCCCTCCTCCCAAAGTCGGGGATAAAGGCCGACTAAAGACCTAGAACAGCAAGGGCGTTCTGTGGTAGTGGCCCGACCCATGGCCATGCAGAAAAGCGAAACGCACAGAGTGGAACAGTACTCAATTCGGAAAAACACAATAACAAGCACCAGTGTGCGCCCAGCTATACAAGAATTCATTCCTGTCAGAATACCACTTGCGGATCCTGTCAGAGTATATCTGGACATTGAACACGCCATGGAATTGGCAAGGCTGCAGCAACCGACTACCCAGACCACTGTGTGGCGACATGTGTTCCGGGTAGGGCACAAATATGGTAGAAAAGTCTTCTTCTCGGTGATGGAGGCTGTTGACAGAATATGGCTCAAGTCAATGAATCTCATCACTGACTTTTGAGCCCTGCGAGATGTGGTCAAGAAAGTGTTTTAAAGAAGATGTGAAAAATTTGATATTGACCATAATTACACACAATTAGTTTTAGCAAACGTGCGCCTTGTTTTCAATTGCAGGAAGAGCTGGCCAGATGAACGCATACACACATAATTTCCATAATGACAACAGTAACTATTGGACAACTATAGCAGACTTATGGTGGCTAAAAAGCCTGGTAAACCTCCCACCTATACAACGGGAGGGGGACAAGACACAAACATCGATGTGACACTGTCTTTTTCACACTATATTAGCCTACCATCGTGATGTCGTCCCAGTCCAGCAGCTCGAAACAAACTGAGCGCATTTTCCGCTATTTCCAGATGAGGGAGGTGAGGGGAGGGGGGTGGCTGGGGGTGGGCTAACAGCGCCCTCTGCTGGTGGTGTTGTGAACTAGGTCAGTCGGTCTCCACCTATTTTCCTGCCAAAGTTTGACTTGCCCACCATGATGTCAGAGTAACATTGCCACCTCCATAGCCGCCATCTTGAATAAATTTGGCAGCAATGCAGAGTGGGGTGATAGCCCCATTATCCCACCTCTCAAATGTAGATAATGGCTGGGATACCATAGGTCACTGACAATTCTGGAGAGCTCTCTTTCCAAAACGACTTGACAAGCCTTAAGGAAAGTTCCAGGTCCTCGATACCCCTTATTTGTCCAGCTCTGCCTGTCAATCAACATTCATCTGACTCTTCACAATATTATAATCATGTGCCCATAGAAACAAACAAAAATCCTCATATGTAATGCATAAAAGTGTGTGGGCAGTAAAATTATTATTATTGCTTAAGTAGAGGAAGGAAAGTGAAGTACTACTACTCACATATTTGCCCCTCAATGATTGGTGTCATACCCCAAACTAATACTGGAGGATGGAGTCATTGGCTAGGATGACTCATTTGATTGTATCTCACAAAAAGATGCATGAATCCATTCCCTCACATTGTCATTGAGTGCTTCTAGAAGAAAAGGAACAAAATCTCATAAGTAATGCTTACAAGTATGTGTAATATATATATATTAATGCCCTAGGATAGAAATAAAATAAATTACATACCTATTTGCCTCTCAACAACTGGCTTCATCCCCATAAGCTAATGCTGAAGAATGATGTTGGCTGATTTTGTTTGGTATCAAAAGTTGCTGCTTTAAATCATCCCCCCATAGTCAAGTTGTCATCTGTTGCATCTATAAAGAAACTCTAAAATCTCATAAGTAATGCCAGCAAGAGTGTGTGTAACAAACTACTGGTACTGCTTATGTACCTGCCCCTTGGCGGATGGCGTCAACCCCCATGACCTCATACTAGGAAGGCATGGCTAAATTAATTGGATCTCTGATGGACCAGGAGTTGTCTCAATTGCTTGAACATCTGACATAGACGAACTTGTAGCTGAATGAATTTGATGTGGAATGTATAGATACTGGGATGGCCTGCACCTCATTCATATCTGTTGCATCAATATCATAGAAATTTTATAACACATAGAAAAAAGCATTTCATTAGATAACTACATTATCTACACACACACACACACACACACACATACACACACAGAGGGGGGGGGAGAGAGAGAGAGAGAGAGAGAGAACGAGTATTCACCTGTGGTAAAGGTTCTGCCAGCCATGATCCATCCTCTGGATTGCAGATGTGCTGTATCAGATCACCCAGTACGCTATCATGCGTCAGGTGCAATGGCACATCCCTTCTGTGACAAAAGAAAAAGAAATTAGGCTTTAAATCAATTCCTGGCATGGGTTACTGTTCTAAAGAGCTTAGGCGAAGCAACGACTGTTGAAAACGTTGTCAATACTCGTCCAGTGTTAGTGAATGCAACAAATACAGCTTCCTTAAACACAAATTGTCCACACTCGTTGTGGAAGCCTTGTACATCCATGACGATGATCGCATTTTGAGGTGCAATCGTGGAATGCCTTATGTTTGAAGCAACACCTCTACATTTATACAAGTCGTTCCATATTCAAATTGCTTTGGGCTGAGCATGCATCCAAATGCATCGATCTCACAGTAAGAAGAGCCAAACCTGGTACACACATTATATAGTAGGCTGATCATGTTATTGCCCCAATCAAGCAGGAGTTTATTGTACGATTAATACACAGAATACAGGTACACTCTTGCGTTGGTTGGACTGCAATTGTCGAATACGCTGGAATCCTTTGGCGCATTCCATCTCCTGCCTGTTCGAAGTTCCAGAATAATGAATTGAGGCGTTTCTAGTTAAAATGGTGTCTTAATCGATCAAAGCTCCTGGACGTCGTTGGTTGAGCTGGATACCCAAGTAGTTGGCATAAATGGTAACTTAATGGCAACTGAACTCTAGGATTCAATTTAGATAGAAGTGTCAGATGCTCGTCATCTGATATGGGGTACTTTCTACAATTATTTAAACAACGGATTTTTATTATCTTCTTCTTACACTTCTTGAATGTACTCATTATTATCTGTGACACATCGAATGGGAATCAATTTCTGTTTTGCCTTCTTAATGATGCAATTAATATCCTCAAAAAACCCCATAAACTTTTTGAGACATGTACACACTTCAAAGTAGTTACTTATTGGTCCATATATGAGCCACCATGCATTTTATAACTATTTGTGTCCGAGGTTGATGCAGAGACATATGTCCTGTATGTCAATGTTACCCCCCCCCCATAGCTTGTGCTATTGATCTTGCCACTATTAAGTTCGTATCTTATTTCTTGAAACAGGCAGCTGAATGCATTACATGTAAGTCACTATATTGCTGCTGGAGAGAATCCATCATTCTTCATAAATGTACCTTCCAAGTATAGGAAACCGTTGCTCAGAATTGCTTGTTCATCTTGATGGTGAATGAGAATTCTTTTCTCATCATTATTGTTAAACGTGCTGAAGCAAAAGGTCTGTGAGAGAAGTAATGCAGTCAAGTGATTCACTCCTCATGTTGAACTAGAGCTGTTATTCTGAATGACATCATTGCATGGCTTCAATCCTGTATCCTATAGATTTAAGGAATGCATAATGCTGAGATGTTACCACATTGTCCTTTCGTTGTGATGTGGAATGCTAATAGATTTGTGGTTTAGTTGGTGGTTGGCGAAGTCGGTGATAGCATATTTTTCTTCTTCTTTTTCCTCTCCTCTCCTACTGCCTCCATCCACCACTTTCGAGAGTCATTTAATACTTTCTGTTTGTGGCTTAACCGTTTCAGAGAGATCTGTTCCGCTTACAACTATCCTAATTATAATAGATGTAATTTCCATGAACAACTTTTCATGTCTTGATGAGTTTATGTTTTGTCAACATGCTGCTGCATACTAAACTGATTTCGAGATGGCACAAATCTTTTATGTATTCTTATACATGTCTTCCTCTACGTATATCAAATTTTTTAAATCTCTCAACCTTTGATTATCCTCAGAAGGGTTCCATTGTCTTCTTCCTGAGATTTTCTTTCTGCAATATTTACAGGAGGATTTATTTTCATATCTTCAATTTCTTTCAATTTCATGAACCCTTACAGATACAGTTTTCATTCCATCCCACAATGTGTACATTTCACTAGTATGATTTTTCAAGATCTCGATGATGTGAGTTTAGATCCTCGATGTTTTTACTGATGGATAAATGTGAGTTTGGCCTGTGCTTCATCCCATCAGAATGAGCACATGGCACATATACGAATTTGTCAAATGGCTCTGAGCACTATGCGACTTAATTCTGAGGTCATCAGTCGCCTACAACTTAGAACTAATTAAACCTAACTAACCTAAGGACATCACACACATCCATGCCCGAGGCACGATTCGAACCTGTGACCGTAGTGGTCGCTTGGTTCCAGACTGTAGCGCCTAGAACCGCACGGCCACTCCGGCCGGCACGAATTTGTCCATAGTCTCCAATACAGTGACACAGTTACGTATTGTACACTATCTTTTAAGCAGAATCTCATGGAAGTTTCGTCTGCATCAACTGTCATTCAGTTTCCTCCTTTGATCAGTAACCAGAAATTCGTAGCGTGTGTTATTCCATCAATCTTCACTTATGGTAACAAATTCATTGAATGTTATGTCAGTTCCTACAGGCAATTGGTAAATATGCTTGAAAGCGATAATAAGTTTCTCATTAGCCCTCACCAGTGGGTTAGGAATTCTGGAATGTATCTTCTTAAATAGAATACATCAACTTTCATATCACGCCCAAAACAAAATATTTCTGTATCTGACCCTGGTTTTCCACTGTGATATCGTCATATATGAATACGCTGTTTGGCTTTACCGTTTCAGGCGGTGGAATATCGTTGCTTTCGCTGAATGTCAGGTACGTTACTCCACCAGTGTCATGCACCATCTCTTGTAACAGCTGATACTTGACCTGAAATAACTTTTTTGCATTACATAATTGAACCCGCCGATTTCCTGTTGACCTGTCCGTTTGAAATCGAACCTATAAATTTTTCATAATTGGGACTAAACTTTACAATTACATAAATAACAAGTATGAGGTGGTTTCAATTAATTGCTTTTACTTGCAGCAGTGTTGAAATACTGTGCAGAACCAAACTGTTAACGAATGGAAGCCACAGCCCACGTTGCTGGCTGTTGCTTCAGATTGGCTACTCAACTGCTCATTTCTGTGCTGTGGTGGCACATTGCTTATCTGCATATGTGGAGTCACAAAAATACTGCCATTCGTGACGTACACTGTTTGCAGGACCGTTTGCAGGACCGTTGCTCACACAGTAAAGGATTTTCGTTTGTTCTGCACTTTATCAACACTTCACTGAATGCACTCAAATATTTTTAACTAATTCTGACCAAGTGGAAAACAAGGGAATTTACATTACAGCCAAGGCGATCAAAAGGTACCACTGGCTTCATTCCAAAGCGCGATTAGGATGAGTGGTCCAATTTGCAGTTTTGGTATACAGATGAAAACACACCTATAAGTGGCACTTCACTCACTGCCTACAAAGATTTTGGTTGTGAGCTCTGAAGGAGCAATTTACCATAACTTTAATGTTTAAGAAACAATTTTACTTTTATTTAAGTGAATTTAATTGTCTGTTATTAAACTGGCTTTTACTTAGAGCCAAGATGGATGAAAATTGTGAAAGTACTATGTCTACCATCTTTAAAACTTCTGAATTATGTAATAATTGAAACTAATTGCTTAAAAATTGTGATGTAATTTTAAATCAGATTCAGTAACAGCAAGTTGGTAAAGTGACCACTAAATTTAATTGAAACAATAATAGCTTTTTAAGCAGCAACATGAACTTACGAAAAATATACTTTGTCACAAAGCTTTGATTGAGATACAATGTTTTAAATCGTCTAAAGTTTCACGGAAACTTCTTACCAAAAATGTGTCCAGGAAGCAGAATTCAATGAGTGACAACTGGAGAACGAATTTAAGAAACTTTTTGAAAATCTACTGTTATTCAAAATAATGCAAAATAATAAATGACTCTAATATGCTTGTACAGTTATAAGCACAATTAAGTTTACAAAAACTTTCTAGCCTCAATTGTTGATGATGTTTTAGTTTCCGCAGAGAATTTTGGTTTCTGCTGATCTGTTAATGTCTTCACATGTCAAAGCTGATGGAGTAATATGTCATGAACCACGTTGCTAACAGGAACCATTGTTCTTCAAGTAACCATGGATGAAAAGTCCATCTTAGATTATGACCAGAAAATCTTACTTTTAGTGATCCATAATTTTAAGAGATGACATTCCACCATAAATACCACAGCCACACCACATCTCACTTCAACTAACACAGTGCTGCCACTATTAATTTCACCTCTCTTGACATAACAGAATTCAACATCCCTGCCTTTGACTCATGCTTTTTCTACACCTGTACGCCAAGCAGCACTCCTGGGTCACCCAAAAAATCAAATCTAAATCCCTTAGTGCTACCTCACATTTTCTATGTTTTGTTACAAACAGTTAAACGTAATTGTTCTTCCCAAAAATATTAAGCTATAATTAATACACTGAACATTCATGATAATCATATTATAGTTATTAACAGATAGATATTTATCCCCTTTCATTTAGGTGAATTTGCAGACTTGTTGTCTGCAAAGCTGATACTTCTATAACGATGTTTGTGCTCCCAGAAAATTTTTAATTTTTTTCAAAATTTCAAGTTCAGCCTTAGTTGTTACATCACGTATCCCCCATATTTTATTGAGTTATCCTAACAGAATAACTTCAAGGAAATGTATTCCTATGCAACATAACCCAAGTTGAATCAACATATTATATTCAAAATACCTACGTATATACAAGATGTATTAAATGATTCATTTTCAATAAGGTTGTATAGTTGTTTTAAAACAAAGTTTATAAAATCCTGTCATTTCTCAGTTGCTGGGTCAAATGTCTTTTAGATTTTTCTATGTCACCATACATCTACTAATCTAATGCATACACATAAAATAAGTTTAATTAAAAAAATTTCTTTGTCACCTCAGTGTAAGTTTTCTCTGAAAATTGAAAAATATATATTTGAATAATAAATTATTACTGTTTCACATTTAAGCATAATCTAACATAGATTTATTTTCAAACTTCTCAGACTTCTGTAGGTTTGTATGTCCTCAAATCCACTAAACTTCTTATTCCTAGACACTTTTCATACACAGAAAATTCCAAATAGTATACATTAGCATGAAGTAAATTTACAATTTTTAAATAGTGCATTTTAAATAAATTTAACTTGCTTATTTCAGATTAATTTCACTCGATTTCTCATGAATCTTTACAAGAACCAAATCACCAGTTTTGAATTTTGGAAATTGCAAATTACATCACGTCAACGAATCCTGGTGTCAGCTTGTCTCTGCATATTGTCTCTTTGTAATTATTTTTTTCTTATTTACTCTCGTTCATAGCATGGAGACATTAAAGTAAATCTTCAGCTAGCTTTTTCGAGCTTTTATTTTTCAGCATCTTTCTCAGAGTGAAACCTATACTTTTGTGGTTTAATGAGTTCATAATTATCTCGAATTATGGCATGTACTTGCTCCAAGAGCATTTTTCTCCAGGAACATAATTTCTTTCTTTACAAAATCAAATAGTTCACAGATGAAACTTCATACAGTACTTACTAACCTGCCTTTCTCTTTGGATCCTACGAATGTCTAGAATTTCTATCGACATCAACCTTCAATATGTACACTCCTGGAAATTGAAATAAGAACACCGTGAATTCATTGTCCCAGGAAGGGGAAACTTTATTGACACATTCCTGGGGTCAGATACATCACATGATCACACTGACAGAACCACAGGCACATAGACACAGGCAACAGAGCATGCACAATGTCGGCACTAGTACAGTGTATATCCACCTTTCGCAGCAATGCAGGCTGCTATTCTCCCATGGAGACGATCGTAGAGATGCTGGATGTAGTCCTGTGGAACGGCTTGCCATGCCATTTCCACCTGGCGCCTCAGTTGGACCAGCGTTCGTGCTGGACGTGCAGACCGCGTGAGACGACGCTTCATCCAGTCCCAAACATGCTCAATGGGGGACAGATCCGGAGATCTTGCTGGCCAGGGTAGTTGACTTACACCTTCTAGAGCACGTTGGGTGGCACGGGATACATGCGGACGTGCATTGTCCTGTTGGAACAGCAAGTTCCCTTGCCGGTCTAGGAATGGTAGAACGATGGGTTCGATGACGGTTTGGATGTACCGTGCACTATTCAGTGTCCCCTCGACGATCACCAGTGGTGTACGGCCAGTGTAGGAGATCGCTCCCCACACCATGATGCCGGGTGTTGGCCCTGTGTGCCTCGGTCGTATGCAGTCCTGATTGTGGCGCTCATCGGCACGGCGCCAAACACGCATACGACCATCATTGGCACCAAGGCAGAAGCGACTCTCATCGCTGAAGACCACACGCCTCCATTCGTCCCTCCATTCACGCCTGTCGCGACACCACTGGAGGCGGGCTGCACGATGTTGGGGCGTGAGCGGAAGACGGCCTAACGGTGTGCGGGACCGTAGCCCAGCTTCATGGAGACGGTTGCGAATGGTCCTCGCCGATACCCCAGGAGCAACAGTGTCCCTAATTTGCTGGGAAGTGGCGGTGCGGTCCCCTACGGCACTGCGTAGGATCCTACGGTCTAGGCGTGCATCCGTGCGTCGTTGCGGTCCGGTCCCAGGTCGACGGGCACGTGCACCTTCCGCCGACCACTGGCGACAACATCGATGTACTGTGGAGACCTCACGCCCCACGTGTTGAGCAATTCGGCGGTACGTCCACCCGGCCTCCCGCATGCCCACTATACGCCCTCGCTCAAAGTCCGTCAACTGCACATACGGTTCACGTCCACGCTGTCGCGGCATGCTACCAGTGTTAAAGACTTCGATGGAGCTCCGTATGCCACGGCAAACTGGCTGACACTGACGGCGGCGGTGCACAAATGCTGCGCAGCTAGCGCCATTCGACGGCCAACACCTCGGTTCCTGGTGTGTTCGCTGTGCCGTGCGTGTGATCATTGCTTGTACAGCCGTCTCGCAGTGTCCGGAGCAAGTATGGTGGGTCTGACACACCGGTGTCAATGTGTTCTTTTTTCCATTTCCAGGAGTGTATTATGGTTTAATTATATTTATAATTTTTGGGTGTAAACTGATATTAAGTTGACAGGTATGATTTTTATCTTGTCCGGAAGTTTTTTCCTCCTTCCTATCGCCACATCGTGCATGGTTTTTCTCCCTCTAAGTTACACAGATCTTCATGTTTATTCTTTTCACTTTCTCACAACAAATCCTTTTTTATAACTATATCTTGCCAAAAAAATCCATCCTATTTCTACATTATGTAAATCTTTGCATTTTGATCTCTCTTTATTCCACATCCACATCACCTTTACCGTTCACTTTAGCTACTCCATTCACTTAGAGTTGCGTCAATTTGAGGCTACTCAGTGTTTGAGTAACATGGCTAAGAGTGCCTTCATACAATGCTGTTTCCCTGTTATTGTCTATGTTTTTCTTCCCTTCTTCACTACTGCAATATTTACACATGTCACAGCTAATTGCACTATGCTTATTTTGTAGAGGAAGTATAAACTTGTCATCGCTACTGCTAGCATCTGCATTAATTTCTTGATGGATCCCAGTTTTACTTTCTTTAGCTCGAACTGAAGCTAAGACTTCCATTGTTAGTTTGTGTATTTCTTTATCATTCTCAGAGTCCTCTGAGAAAACTCCATTGAAATAATATATATCTTCCTCATATTCAACCTGCATTGACATCAGATTTTCAACATTTTGTAAAACCTTAGCAAATATACTTTTGGGCTTGTATGGTCTTACTTCATCGCATATACTTTCTACTCCACAATCACTATCTTTCGAATCACTTTCATAAATATGGACTTTTACCTCTACTGAAAACTTATTCCTGTCGGAATGGCTTTCTCGTATTTTCATCTGTGAATCACGTTCATCTTCTCCTTCTAAAATTATCTTCTTTTTGTCAGTATTAAATTCGAGTTGCCATTCGTGCTCTTAGAATGGAATAATATCGTCAAAAGTTATTTGTGGTTGCATCGTAGGACCGTTGCTATTCACAATATACATAACTGACCTTGTGGATGACATCGGAAGTTCACTGAGGCTTTTTGCGGATGATGCTGTGGTATATCGAGAGGTTGTAACAATGGAAAATTGTACTGAAATGCAGGAGGATCTGCAGCGAATTGACGCATGGTGCAGGGAATGGCAATTGAATCTCAATGTAGACAAGTGTGATGTGCTGCGAATACATAGAAAGAAAGTTCCCATATCAGGTCATCAACTGGAAGCAGTTAATTCCATAAATTATCTGGGAGTACGCATTAGGAGTGATTTAAAATGGAATGATCATATAAAGTTGATCGTCGGTAAAGCAGATGCCAGACTGAGATTCATTGGAAGAATCCTAAAGAAATGCAATCCGAAAACAAAGGAAGTAGGTTACAGTACGCTTGTTAGCTCACTGCTTGAATACTGCTCACCAGTGTGGGATTTGTACCAGATAGGGTTGATAGAAGACATAGAGAAGATCCAACGGAGAGCAGCGCGCTTCGTTATAGGATCATTTAGTAATCGCGAAAGCGTTATGAAGATGATAGATAAACTCCAGTGGAAGACTCTGCAGGAGAGACGCTCAGTAGCTCAGGACGGGCTTTTGTTGAAGTTTAGAGAACATACCTTCACCGAGGAGTCGAGCAGTATATTGCTCCCTCCTACGTATATCTCACGAAGAGACCATGAGGATAAAATCAGAGAGATTAGAGCCCACACAGAGGCATACCGACAATCCTTCTTTCCACGAACAATACGAGACTGGAATAGAAGGGACAACCGATAGAGGTACTCAAGGTACCCTCCGCCACACACCGCAGGTGGCTTGCGGAGTATGGATGTAGATGTAGATCAGTTTGCAGTGCCATCTTCCTGGCTTCCTTTGAACTACTTCTGGTAGAGCCTCATTCAGGTCACTACCTTCCATATTTTCCTCCATTTTCCGATGTCGCAAACTGTCATATAATAAACTGAGTACCCTATAGCATCATTCAACTCATTAATCTGCCAGCATTCATTGTGACCATCTGCAAAAACATGTTCATCACTTCGAGCTTCCGATTTATCTTCTTCCTGATCCCATACAGCTCCTTCTCATCCTATTCCAGTCATCTATTCCACATTGTCATCAGTAGTCTGATCTGCCTCAAGTGCGATCGATTCTCCATTTATACCAGATGTCGCCATGATTATTATGTCATCATTTCAATTTCGAAGCTTGTTTTCAGCATGATCTTGCCTTCCACTCCTGCCCGTAACTTTTCACTTAAAGTACTTCTTGGGCAAATTACAATTTTCCGCGCGCATTAGTCCCTCGATCTCTGCGGCAGCTGGTTCTTTTCGTCGTTATGTACCCTTTCATTTCTAAAATTCCCACCATCACAGTTGGCAAAGTTGGCTCAAGCGCACCCTCCCATCTCGTTGGTTTGTGGTCCGTTCTGGCCACACGTTTCAGGTTGTGGAGAAAACGGTTCCCAGATGTGTACTTCACGAGATTATACACCGACAAGCCAAAACTTTATGACCACTGGCCACCGCGACATTGGATGCCGCCTGGTGGCATTGCGGGCACGTGACACAGTAGTAAAAGTACGTAAGCGGAGGAGACAAGGACAGAGGATCACCATACCGAAGATAGGTGCAACCAATCGGGAAATCCATTGTGAAAAGCGACTTTGACAAAGGGCAGATTATTATTATGCAGAGCCTGTGAATGAATATCTCGAAAACGGCGAAGCTGGTCGAATGTTCATGTGCTACTGTCGTGAGCATTTACAGCGAAACTACCACTAGGTGCTAAATAGTTGGGCGTCCGCGACTCTTCACAGAACGTGGGGGTCAGAGACTTGTCTGCTCTGTAAAGTAGGATAGATGGTGATCTGTGGCATCTCTGCCGAAAGAGGATATGCTGGTGCACGCACAAGTGTTTCGGAGCACACCATTCATTGTACATTGTTGAACATGGGTCTCCGCAGCAGACTACGCCTACGTGTTCACATGTTGACCCAACGACATCGTCAGTTACGATTGTAGTGGGCACGGGACCATCGGTTTCGACCGCTGATCAGTGGAAACGTGTCGGTTCTTGAGGTGAATCACACTGCCGCTTTAGGTCGATAGTCGTCTCCACAAACGCCGTCATTAAGGTGCACGGTGGTTCGAAACATGCAACACATCACGGACTCAGGTTGGTGACAACAGTACTACACTATGTAAGACATTCTCCTGCGCTTGCATGGGCCTGCGGTAATAATCGAAGACAGGCTGACAGCTGCGAACCACTTGCATCCCTTCATGCTTGATGTTTTTCCTAATGGCAATGTAATCTTTCAGCCGTATAATTGTCCGTGTCTCGGAGCCAGAAAAGTGCTACAGTGGTTTGAGGAGCATTATAGTGAACTTACGTTGACGCCTTGGCGACTAAATCTGCTTGTTGTAAATCCTATGGAACCCATCTGGGTCGCTACCAGGCACCATCACCCACCATGCACGCAAATCAGCACCCTGTTATTTGCTTGAATTACGTGAGCTGTGCGTAGACATCTAATGCTACATACCTCCACAAACATACCAACAAACTGTCGGATCCCTGATAAGCATAATCAGTGACGTATTTCGTTCCGAAGATGGAGAAACAAGCTATTAAGCAGGTGGTCATAATGTTTTGGCTCATCAGTGCTGACCCCGTATTTATACAAGGTTTTGTTAGAATTAACCTGATTGAGTTGATGTCCAATTATTTCCGCACAGAAGAAATCGTTTTATTTACGAATTATGTGGACGTGGCAATGTCGTTTCACTTAGTCATTAAATTATGTAAGTCACACAAAATTCTGTTCCTCATCCAGAAAAAACATATTAGGACTCGACTTCACATCTGTTCACTTATCTCTGTAATCATCGACAACGAAGTTATTGTGTGTGAAAGTGTTGTAACGTGTCTCTAAGTACGACGTAAACATAACCTGCGTGGTTTGACAGATGTCACATTCCATATCTCCACGAAGCTTCGACCAATATTGAACAAGCTACATTGAGAGTTAAATAACTCACTTCCAGCAATTTTATTTACGTAGCGAAAATTAAGAATGGAAAGGAAAGAATATAGTTTTTAACAACGTACAATCTGAACTGCTGAATTCTTGAGAGAGGGCGCAGCAGTGTAACTTATCTGTTTGCTGGTGGAGATATGTGGCGGCTTGTTGAGATGGCGCCGGCTTGTGATGTTGCAGTCACAGCAACTCCGTTCGTCGTAGTTTCTCGGCGAAATATGCTGGTAAGGTCTCTTCTCGGTTATGCTGCAAAATCATCTGCACTGGCGTTTAAAACGGCACTAGCTGCTTAGACGTAATTGGCAAATGGTTCAAATGGCTCTGAGCACTATGGGACTCAACTGCTGAGGTCATAAGTCCCCTAGAACTTAGAACTACTTAAACCTAACTAACCTAAGGACAACATACACATCCATGCCCGAGGCAGGATTCGAACCTGCGACCGTAGCGGTCGCGCGGTTCCAGACTGTAGCGCCAGAACCGCTCGGCCACCAGCGGCCGGCTAGACGTAATTGTTGGCGACATTCCACAGGTTTAGCATGCGGACGTTTATTACTAGTTAGCCACACTAAATTCCCATTTCAGTGCTTTATACACTCTGTGATAATTTCCGACCGCGATATGACTGTTCGTCACATTTGCATACGCCTACCTCGATCGCACTTTCACAGTCAGTACAACAGTTCCTATACCTGATCCACAATTATGATTATGTTCACCGCGACAGTTACTGCTTCAAACACTCAACTGTTCATAAGAAGAAGACAAATACAATACACCGTTTTATGGAGCCTTGGCTCTCACTCAAATGGTAACAATAACTATAATGTTTAGTCACGCAAGCATTGTCCGTACCAGTTGAGACACAGTCCATTTAGTAATACTCAAACCGTACGATCTTTCTGTTCATGACGATCATTCCAACATTCATTGAACACAGCGAGGATAATCCCAATCCTCAGTCGCTAAGTTCCACGATTCACAGTCTTGGAAAGTTTTTGCAATTCAAACCAACATTAGACGTCTTGCCATATTGTTGCACACACACTCACTATAGGCCGATCCACGAAAGATGGCGTCTCGCGGATATCGAGGCACATACGGGAATGGCATTGTTGACGATTCCAAGCGACAATTGCGTTACGCGCATGCGTGTGCTTCCCGCTTGAATGAAGTGTATATGCTGCAAATTATGTCTGTCGCTTCCTAATGCAGGATCTATCACTTACCATCACCATCAGCGATGACAACTCGCAACAAATGAAATAGAAATTCAGTAAACGACTCGCTACGATTACATTTAATGCCCGCATTAGGTATGGCATTCAGAGCAGAGCGCACAGAACACTACTGAAAGCTCATTGGCTGCCGGAGTATGCGTGACGTAGGTGCGCAGAACAAGCCTAAACTTGACCGCCATCGTTCGTGACTCCAACTATAACTGACTAACACTCCCTCACTGTCTGTCACTGCTCATCTGTTCTTTCGACATCGCTCTCTGTGCTTTCAGGTCTACGATTTACGTAGAAGTTCTTCACATCACAATTAAGATTACGAGGACACATAAAATAAACAAAAGAACCTAAAGTATTTCTATATTGAAGGAATAACTAGAAAATACCGGGTGATCAAAAAGTCAGTATAAATTTGAAAACTGAATAAATCACAGAATAATGTAGATAGAGAGGAACATATTGACACACATGCTTGGAATGACATGGGGTTTTATTAGAAGCAAAAAAATACAAAAGTTCAAAAAATGTCCGACAGATGGCGCTTCATCTGATCAGAATAGCAATAATTAGCATAACAAAGTAAGACAAAGCAAAGATGATGTTCTTTACAGGAAATGCTCAATATGTCTACCATCATTCCTCAAGAATAGCTGTAGTCGAGGAATAATGTTGTGAACAGCACTGTAAAGCATGTCCGGAGTTATGGTGAGGCATTGGCGTCGGATGTTGTCTTTCAGCATCCCTAGAGATGTCGGTCGATCACGATACACTTGCGACTTCAGGTAACCCCAAAGCCAATAATTACACAGACTGAGGTCTGGGGACCTGGGAGGCCAAGCATGACGAAAGTGGGGGCTGAGCACACGATCATCACCAAACGACACGCGCAAGAGATCTTTCACGCGTCTAGCAATACTTGGTTTTTTTTTTTTTTTTTTGGTTCTAATAAAACCCCATGTCATTCCAAGCATGTGTGTTAATTTTTACCTCTCTACCTACATTATTCCGTGGTTTGTTAAGTTTTCAAATTTATACTGACTTTTTGATCACCCGGTACATTCACCCATCAGAGAAAAGGAAATAAACTGTAGTCATAACACCAAACACAGCCATGCTACACCATCGAAGATGTGAATACTTAGTCTAAGAAAGCAGAAGAAATGGTAGAAAAAAAGAGAGAAAAGAAATTACTTATCTTCACAATGTATATAATTGTTCCTAAAGTTTCTCTGGTCGCGGGCTTCGCAACAACGCTCGTCATTCCCCACTCTTTCTAAGAATTAATAGAAAGTTTTATATCTAGTTCCGAGGTAACTTTTCGAGTAGTCTGGCAGTTGTTTCCATAACTATTGCGCTATCTCTGATTCAGAATGTTTATCCTCGAGATACACCAATCTTTTAAACCATCCTTCGCAGTAATATTTCATGAAAGCTCTTCCATTATCTGATATCTTTGCGACAACGAATTCGCACTGCAAATTATCTTGTTTTTGGATGGACCAAAACTCTTCCAAAAACAGATTTTTGAGTTCAGAGAATTCCATCTCCGTTGTATATAAATTCAAGCTCCAGTCTTAGCATTAATACCTATGTTAATTTTTTCTTCATCAGTCTTGCCACCCGATAACACCCATTTCCAATTTTTTTATGAAATCCAACGTGTACCAGCTCCCTTGCCTCTTTTGAGGATCGTACCTTTCCCTCCCACTCAATATATTCAACTTTTGTACAACCATTTGTATACAACTATACAACTCGTCCTACTTAGTAACTGTTGACGTAATGATTCAACTTCATTACATAATTTTGTGGCAGTACTTCCCCGAATTTCTTACTTTACGCAGTTACCTACACTGCATTTTAATGCTACAATGCCTGCACTTGTTTCGTCTGTAATTTCGGTCCCAGCACAGGGTACTGTACTTTAACGTTTAACATAGGTTCTAACATTTTTTCGGTCCTCTGTTTCTTGGAATCGAACCTGTTGTTAATACTAGTAATTTGATTTACTTCAGTCACATCTTCCCTTATGGAACCTATGGATTCGTTGAGTTTAGTAATTCTTTGTCTTCATGTGTTCAAAGTATAGAAATTTGTTTTTATCTTGCCTGAAAGAATTGTACCTAAATCAGATATCATTTTTCCAACCTTATTGCTTTCAGATTTCATATTAGTTTCCAATTTACTATTATTTTCTTTTATCTGCATTTCTAATCCACCAATTTCAGCTTTCATCTGAGTAGTTAGATTTGCATATACTACACCCATATTACTATTCAAAGTGATCACGTTGCAAGCCATGTTTTTTAACAATTCCGTTATTGCAGAATCGGATGCTTGCTGTTCTACTCCCAACGATCGATTCAGTTCCACATTTTCCTGTTTTAATGATCCAGACACTAGCAGCCAGGACAGACAGAACAATGAAATCAGGTTGCTGTCCATCAGCCAATGCCAAAGCGTCAGCAACGTCAACAGTGGCACCACTACCGCAGTCAGTTGGTTGGTTGGTTGGTTTTGGGGAAGGAGACCAGACAGCGTGGTCATCGGTCTCATCGGATTAGGGAAGAACGGGGAAGGAAGTCGGCCGTGCCCTTTCAGAGGAACCATCTCGGCATTTGCCTGGAGTGATTTAGGGAAATCACGGAAAACCTAAATCAGGATGGCCGGACGCGGGATTGAACCGTCGTCCTCCCGAATGCGAGTCCAGTGTCTAACCACTGCGCCACCTCGCTCGGTACCGCAGTCAGTGCTTCCACCTGTTAACAAGAGGGATGTCATACAGGCTCCCACCACACGACTGATCGATCTACTTTTTATGCCACGCCAGGCCATCGACGCCCTTCCACATGTCTCGATGTGTCCTCGTTACGGGGTCTTCTGCAACTGTCAGCACATGGAAACGGGATTTAAACCTCCAGGACCAACCCATTAGTGTGTCGTCACAGCTGGGCCATCAGATGACGCACAACCTATGTCAGTCGTCGCCGCATCTGTGATTCTATCTCCACCAGGCAACTAACTAACAACGGCTGTTTTAGAGTCCAATCTGGGCACACGGACGCCGCCTCACTGCTACGCCGCCACCTGGCAGCGATTAGCTGCCATCTGCCAGCATGCTGTGGTAGCCAGGCCACTGTTACCATCCGCAGGGAACATCTGCACTGGTATGCCTGCACCAACATGCTGGGGTCCGAGGATAACCTCCTGTCGCCTGTAGTCAGCGTGTTACAATTGTTCTGAACCTTATCTGTTCGTCTCTGAGCCATGCGAGTGCATATATTGATGATTATTATGCTACCTATTTTTTCTCAGAGTATTGTATAACTTCTCTGGCTGGCCGAGAGAGGGCATGGCTGGGGAAAGGGATCAAAGCTGCTCTGGCAGTGTGGAGAAGTGTCTGACTATGGACAGTTTTCCCTGTGGCTGCTGGCTGGTCACAACATTGGGAGTCGGTTTGGTCAGTGATTGTGTGTGTGAGGCCGCCCGATGGACTTGGAAATATGTTGGTGGTGATTTTGAAGTGGCACTGATTATATGGATTTCTCTCTCAGAAAGAAAGACAGCCTGAACTTATTAATGTTCGTCAGTTTGGTAACGAATGTGCACTAGTTGTAGCTGAGAAAAGATTGCAGAGTGAGCAATTTGTGAATCTTACAATCCCTGTGTTGTCAAAACTGGTTAACGAGCCTTATTTGTGATGAGTAGATATAAGTTGCTAAAGCAATAAAGGTGATATGGCAGTTTGGCTTTCCTGGCAATACTCTTTTCTTCCGAGTCGAATTAATAAGACTTAGGTGACTAATTGGATATACGTGCTTCCCAGGATATGTCGTATTACAGAATTTAAGAGTGTATATTTTAAGCCTACGTTTAATTGTGTGTTTTATCTGTTGTAGTACTAGCCACTGTTGTATGGCCTATAATTACTGTTGTTTTGAGAGCTTTGCTGGCCAGACATTCAACTCCAATTAATGTGATGTTATTAGAGGCGAATGGTTTGTGAAAGGCTATTGGCTGGGGGTCAGGTAGTTCACTGTAAATTTTGAATTGTCATTAACATGCAGAAGCAATCTATGGTGACTGGATTTTGAGCGACCTTCCATCAGAAATAAAATTAATTTTACTCTTTGCCCTTGTTTATGTAGGACGTTTAACACTCAGATCGCTGAAGCTCAACATTTCACCAGCTTTGGTACTTCTGTTTTATTTCTTCTGTTCATAATATGGTTTCTTAACGCTGTAAGTTGGCACTTCCGCAGTTTGAGTAATCTAGAGTTTCAGCGACATTGCCTTGTATGTATAAGTATTTCTTTTAAAATAGTCCTCCTTGGACAACTGTCACTGAATAAAAGTGAGTTTCGATTACTGAAGATGCTTCAGCGGATAAGTCCTTGCGTTTTCTTTGAAACTGATGGTGTGTTCGTTAAACTTTTTCATTTTAGCTCCACATTGACTAAAAATTTTATAAGTGTAGTATCTTCTAAATGCGGTCGCCTCATGAGCTATCTTGGCAAACAATGATTATTATATAAATTGCACTGCCTTCTGATTCCATCGATTCCCTTCTGCGAATTCACTTATACAGTTTAGAATTTTTTTTTTTTGCAAGTTAGCCTACGGTGGCCACAGTTCTCCATCTGCCAAATGACTAAAAGGTCGTAACCACACACCCAAGAGGTGCCACATTTATCAATAGCGCAAGGAAATCTGACATTCGTAGATAGTGGCCACTGTGTGGAGCACCTAATGGGTCGACTGACTTGACATAAAATGAATTTAATGCTTTCAACCCACAACAAAATAAATAACATCGTAGGGAATGAGAATGGATGTCACTGAAAAATTAATAACAAGGACCTACAAAGAGATTTATAAACTAATATCAAGGCTAAGAGAAAACAGACGTATAAACAGAAACTTCAGCTGTACAACATTTCATTAACAGGAACACAGGTTGGGTGGCAATAGACTTGGGGGAACTACTGTGAGTGGAAGATGCAAATTTGGAAATTTGTGGTAAGGTCTTATGGGACCAAACTGCTAAGGTCATCGGTCCCTAAGCTTACGCACTACTTAATCTAACTTAAACTGACTTACGCTAAGGACGACAAACACACCCATGCCCGACGCAGGGCTCGAACCTCCGACGGGGGAAGCCGCGCGGACCGTGACAAGACGCCCTAGAACGCTCAGCTACCCCGCGCGGCGAAGAATGCCAATCTAGGCAAGCACACTCTGCTGTATCGTTCCACTGATTGGTGTCTTACATCAAGATATAATTAAGCATGCAATGGACACTGGGAGTGACTACTGCGAGTACAATGATGCTATAAAAAAAAGATGGCCATGAAAACAATTGATGGGCTCCTGCATTTGTCGAAGCTGCGCAAAGTTACCAACATGGCCGACGAAAGACGAGATGGTGTCGTGTGGGTGTGGGCCTCTGCTGAAGCTGCTAGGATCAATGGCTCGTCGGGGCGTCAGCCCAACGCCACTTTAGCTGGACCCGCACATGGGATGGGGAGACCAGACTCCCACACCACGTCCACTCACTAATAAAGTGGTTAGGCCAGCATCAGTATGCTCGGTGCCACCAGTTTCTAAAGACGTGTCATTTTGCATTCAGCCACGGCATTCCCACCCTCTTGCTTGGTCGCCAGCGAAACAAGGCCGACCGCCAGAATGGCAGCCCATAAACCACTGCCCTGCAGGGTCCACGGCCAGTTTCGGTGACTACAGAGGCGGGCTAGCAATGAGAAGGCTCCGCGAACTCGCTTGTTGCTCGGGGAAAGTTCTAAAGCTGCCCCTAATGCAATGATCACCTCCAGCGCCCAAAAGTCTGTCCCTTTAGCCGAGTTTAATTCTACTACTGCTATTCAAGTCATGGAAGTACTGTGAGATCAATCTTTGGTTTACCCTAACCCTAACAGTCCATCAGATTACTATCAATCAGGGAAAATATAGATACACCAAAGGCGAATGAAATTGTATAATAATCACCGAAACAAAATGAAAGGGGAAGTGCCTGACAGGTATTACCACGGCAGTGGCTTTCCCAGAAGGCAATGTCGTCTTTCATTACTCCTCACTCACAATAATTCATTTTTCGCTGTTAGTGGCTCACTTAAGGCAAGGGGTAGTGTGACACAACACAAGGAGAATGTACAATTTTGGTAAACATTTTCGGAATACAGTGATCAATAGATTATTATATTTTGACTAAAGTTCAGTCTTGATCACACCATTTATGTTTCAATGATATAGGTAACCGGTTTCGGTTATTTTTACATAACCATCATCAGACCCATGGCTCCCTTCGGATGGTAGGCGGAGCTCTCCTCAGCTGCTACGATCAGTTAACTTCGTAGCAGCTGAGGAGAGCTCCGCCTACCATCCGAAGGGAGCCATGGGTCTGATGATGGTTATGTAAAAATAACCGAAACCGGTTACCTATATCATTGAAATATAAATGGTGTGATCAAGACTGAACTTTAGTCAAAATATAACAAGGAGAATGTCTCAATTAAAGCATCATAACAGTCTTAGTCGTGCTGAAGCAAGAAAGACCAGAGATCATAGAGGCGAATATTGCCAACCTCAAAGCCAATTTTTCTCTCATACCTCAAGTGACGCTCATTCATTGACAGGGATAGCCACGTGCGGACACACATCCTCTCCTCCAGTTTCAAGAAAGTTGAGCACTGCTGGGTGTTGCCACTGTCAGTTTCATGGACCACACCACCCGCAAACATCCAGACTTAATTCCTTAACAATGCATAGTTTAACTGTGCCCAGTGCAAACACATACATTCACTACAAGCTGCCTTACAAAGGATATTCCTCCCTATGTGGAAAGTTACCACATACATTCAGTATCCCTGAGCAAAGACAAGAGACAGCCATAGTGACTTGATCTAATGTCCTTTCACCTTGATTCATTCATGAAACTTGACTATTATAATACATGGAGGATTCACTTGTGTAGCTAGATTTACAAAACGTGTGTCACAATTTGTACAGGAAAAATATATTGTATTACAAAATTAACAGTAAGTGAAGGACTGGTGAGGATACATACGAAAATAAATTATCCAGGGCACACAAAAGAAAAAAAAAACCAAATGAAATCTGATAGTAACATTACATGAAAACACAAAACTAGGAATGTTTATAGCAGGGACTGACTGGCAGTGTCCAGTTGTGGTTTAGTGGTTATCAAAAGAAAAATGAGACGTATTTAAATCTATGGCAAAGAAGCAAATAGACAAATATAGTGTGTAATGTTCATCAGTGAAATATATGACGAAAAGAACTAAGTGTCACCGAATATGAGCTATGGCTAATAAAAGATTTTGCCTGAACTTTAGCAACTTTGTTAATATGAAGCCATCGCAAAACTGTACGAGGTTAAAGTAAAGCATGATTTCCATTTATTTTGTTGTTACTGATGTGGTGTATCAAATGAAACATGTCCCAGATGTGTATCCACAGTAGTTTTTCAGAACATCCAGAGAAGCAAAGATTATTATACAAATAAATTTGTTTACTTTCCATTAACAATGTAGAAACGTTTCTGTCATTGTTGGCAACCGTTAGTGAGTTGTTTCAGTCGTTTCCTAACCTTGGAACGAGTTAGTTTTCTGTATTGTTCAGTGAAATAACATAATAACAACAGTGTATTTAAGTGAAACCACGTAGTAACTCTTGTAGTTAGTAGATTATTTATGACATAGGGATGCCTCTCAAATTTACGACAGAGGAATGCACCTGTATGGTGTTTATTTATGGCAAATGTGATGGTTATGCTACGGCTGCAGAATATTGTGTACATTATTCAACTCGGAGGATTCCGAATGCACGAACCATTAGCAGAGTAATTCGAATGTTATGGGAGACAGGTTCTCTGCCTAGCATTTGTAATTAGTACGAGCGAGCGCTCGATTTGTGAAGACGATGATCAGCATATTATGGATGCTGTTCAACGTAGCCCGGGTACCAGTACACGACGTATCTCTCAATGATTAGACATTTCACAACCTAATGTATGGCGTACACCGAAGTACAATAATCTGTATCCATACCATAAACAACAAGGGCATCATTTACATCTGGGAGATCCTGCCCTCCGCTTGGAGTGTGCAACTGGTTAAATACTAATCTGCAGTTACACAAATACATTTTATTTACTGGTGAGGCACAGTTTGCTCGAGATGGTATAAACAATTCACATAACGAGAACATATGGTCTGAAGCAAACCCACATGCAACAGTTCAACACAATTTCGGGCAGCGATTTAGTGTAAATGTGTGGTGTGGTATAATCAACACACACTTTATTGGGCGATTTTTCCCTGGACATCTAACTGGTGAGACGTACTTACAATTCCTTCAAGAAGAAATGCCCCGCTTACTCGAAAACGTTCCACTTGCTACGTGATTGTAAATGTATTTTCAACATGACGACGCGTCTCCACATTTCACCAACGCCGTTGCTACACATTTAAATGAACATTTTCCCCAGAAATGGATTGGTCGTGTTGCTACACGTCTATGGCCACCCAGATCGCCCTATTTAAAAGCAACAGATTTTTGTGTATGGGAATGGACGAAAGACATAGTTCATGAGGACAAATTCAATACATATGAGGTTTTATTTGTTTGCATTATGAATCCAATAGACGAAATTAAGAACAACCCTGTGAAACTGAAACGAGCAACAAAATCTATTCATATATGTGCAGCTGAATGCACTGAACTCGGTGGAGACATTTTTGAACATTTATTGTGAATGTATTGTGAAACTGTATGTACACTGTACAACTTCCTTAACACTGAGCTTTGTTTTCTCCAGTTTAACATGAATTCACATGTGCTATGGTATTAAGAAAAGGAGATTATCTGACACCTTCATACAGTTTCAGTCAACGTTATTACCATCATTTTTGCAAAATTATATTCTTTACAACTTCTGTTGAAAACGTTGTGCTATTGTCTGGAATTTAAAAAACAAATTGGCAAAGTAATTACTAAATTAAAAAATTTACGTAATTATGTCTTTGCTTCTCTGAATGTTCTGGAAAACTACTGCAGATATACGTCTGGGACATGATTTTTAGATTCATCAGATCACTAACAACAAAATAAATGGAAATAGTGCTTTACTTTAACCTCGTACACTTTTGCAATGGATTCATATTAGCAAAAAGGCTAATTTTCAGGCAAAATCTTTTATTATCCGTAACTCCATAAGTAACCATTTTCGGACCTGTTTATATGAACTTTTTCTTTAGTTTTACTTGTAGAATAACATGTTAAATATTTGGATACCTTCATGAATCATCCTGAATAGTGTAAGTCATAGTCACTGTAGCTCAGTTAGTAAGATGATTGTGATATAGTGGCTACATATACTATTATTATTATTATTATTATTATTACCAGTGTTCATTTTTCTATAAATACCCATTACACAACAAAACCTGACATAGTTGGTATCATGGTCAGTTGGGTGAAGCATTCCACCCAGTTCCCTCTTTGATAGGACACCACCCTGTTCCCTCTTTGATAGGACACAGTGTTGCCAAGATACTGTGTCTGTGGCTTACTTCAAGCACAGGAGATATAATTTTAGACATGCCTTTGGAAGCAGGCATGGTCATGTGTTTCATGCTGCCATAAGCCAATTCATGCTGCATGATAGGCGTAATCCCAAGCAACTATTCTATATATTTTGTTATCTTACATCTAAAACTTCACCTCCTTAATAGCAGTTATCCCCATAAAAACTAATGTCATTTGTGTCATGCACGTCCTTTATATACACAATGCAATAGGGGATAGGGTTTTTTGTAAATAACGACAACAACGATGCATGGTAACGAATTTTTTTTTATTTATTCAATTCATACAGATACAATCTGATTATCTGAGATACAGTTCAGTTCTTGAAATACGATTAAGTTTTTGAAATACAGTTCAATTCTTGAGATACAATTTGACCCTGATATTTCAATGCAGAGATACTTTTTAACTTACGCACTACAACAGTAAAACTGGCTGAGAATATTTTTTTCAATTTTTTCCAGTAGTACTGGATGATAATATTTACATCTTTTTTTATAAATCTACGCTAAAAACTAAAGCAGAGGTACTTTTTTTATTAAATTACACAGTTCCAATAGCATAGGTTGAACAGTAATTTGATGGACTGTGTACACTTAGAAACTAATTAGTCTTGGACAGCTAGCAGCAGGTGAAACTTAAAAAAACTATTCTATTTATATGATGCACATGGTGCATAGATAAATAAATGTAAACAGTACACATATGCTGTTTATGAATAAATAAATATACAAATATTTTTGTTGATGTTTTTTCAACTTCCTTTATTTTTTCCACTATATATATATATATATATATATATATATATATATATATATATATATATATATATATTTTCTCGTTTTATGATTTTTCTACACATGGTAGTTGTATACAGATATGTACGTAGTACACACACACACACACACACACACACACACACACTCTTTTTCACACGTTCTCTAAGTGTCACTCAATCAGATTCCCCCCCCCCCCCCCCCTCTCATTCTCTCGCTAAAAGTGAGTGCTGTGAGTCACAAATGACCCTTTTATCATCATGAGGTGACAGGTCGTTTTTAGACTGTAGCACAGTGTACACATTGTGTCCTTTCGATTGAATACCAGTTGCCATACCATATGCGATGGTTGCAGTACAGCACTGTGAACACCATTGTACAGGCACCGCAAGTAGTCTTCGAGAGAGAGGGCTCTTGATGCCAAAAGACATATACCCTTAGCCCGCCTCTGGGTGGTACCTGCAAATGTGCCATATGTATACATTTTGATAGCACACCGACAAACTTCACAATCAGCAATCCTTTCACCTCGTCTTTCATAAGCCCAATAACCTAATTGTCTTGTGGAACAATACCATAAGCATTAGCGGCTTGGCTGCGTATGAGGATGTGTCGAATTCATTACCATGGATCACAGTTATTTATTCAATAGATGCAGCTATCTGTATCCATATTATGTAATTCAGGAACTGTGAAATGAGTTTTCACAAACTCATAATGAGAGCGGTACATGTGGAGTGTGGATGGGTCTACTATGCACAGCCCCATACAAATAGGTTTCGTTAAATCTACTGCAGTCTTTACCATCCCCACAGCAACAAAATTCCTATTTAATATGGTGACAGACTTAAAATTTCATCTGGCAATGCATTTTCTTACGCTGCAACGCCCTTCCCATTCAGTTCTAATCGAAATTTCACGGCGTTCCCTCAAATTCTCAATTGTTTTATCGAACGTTGAGTTATTCATTAATTTATAAAAATCTTTCTCAAAGTCACACGTCACGGGAGCTCTCTGTCTCGTATTCAGATCGATATACTCCTTCAACCAGGGGGACTGCTTGAAGGAGATAGCCTGAGTGATTCTAACCAGCTCCTCCTTTATCCTCAGTAGGTATTATCTTCTACATACATTGGCAAATACTCCCTTATCGAAAAGGCATTGAGACACCTTAAGCAAATATGCTTTTCATTTTCATGTTTACTCAACTGAGAGGAGTCAGGATATCTCTGATCCAAACATAACGATAATTGCTTTTCTCCTCATTTTTCTCATTGGAGAATAGGAGCGTGTTCACATGCAACTTACGCCTAAAGGCAAATTTTGAGAAATGAAGGAGTCTCATGACTACAAGTTTATCCTGCTCATCTGACTTCCATTTCTCCAGGCCATAAACATGAACTGATATACCGGTATTCTGGGTCTAAAATTTAGGTATGTCTTGAATCTTGGTGGAGAACTAGACACCATCGAAGTTATAACACCTGCGAATATTATCACCTATGCGATATGCACCAGGACGCTCAGAATGATTTCTGTAATTGTAATTTCTCTCGCAAGCCAGGATTGACCAAGCAAAACAAGAGTCATCCTTTTTATTTTCGACATTAATGCATTACTTCTTGGCTGCTATATCTTTAGAAAGCTTGATATAACTGGACTCTCCATTTACTGGATCATAGACAAGTGTATGGATGTCCAGGTGTAGTATTCGGCTGAATGCTTTAGCTGACCCTTTATTTTCTCAGAAAATGGGGCCAGCATAGCTCCAAGGTTGTCTCACGAACCCACTTGCTGATTAATGTGCTCCGCGATATTACGCCATTATCCCCCCCCCCCCCCCCCCCAAATATGAAGTCTTGTCTCTTCAATGCCAGAGGCATGTTCAGGAGGGCTCAGCAGTTTTATGCACAGACAGCACTGCACCGCGTTTAATGGCAGGATACCACAGACCATTACAACCTTGAGGAGCTCCGTTTCGACGACAGGAAGGCATGCTCTTACAAATCCAACAGGGTCTCAGTGCCCTCCTGCCGGATTCTCGATCCTAGTGAACGAGATTCGCTCCTCAAAGGCGTCCGCAATCACAGAGTATTCTAACTGCTGTATGGAGTCACTGATCTGATGTCATTCACTGAAAGGATGGGAGAGGGAACTGCCACTAGCCACACGATCATCACCATTAGTACAAATATAACTAGATGATGACAAAGCTACTTTTGGAGTGGAGCTGAGGTGTATGTGTCTCACCTTACATTGCAACTGATTCTGGTGAGTACATTAGGGAGAGGACGCTGTGGCATCGAGCCAGTGCAAGCAGCCTGGCTGTGACTGTGAAGATGGCTGTTGCCACATACCTGAACGAGTTGCCAGAGGGACGGTGGCTCACAGACGGCTGAGCGATGCAGGGGTTGCACCGGGAGCGGCTGCGGCGGCGGCAGACGCAGCTGTGGCGGCAGGGCTATGGTTGCTTGCCCTGCGGCTTCCCATGCAGTGACGAGATCCACTTACATGGTGAAGCATGGCACAGCGCACCTTGTCTAGACGGTTTTTTCTTCACCACCCCTGGTACCCATGCCACAGCATACTGCAGTGACTGCCCCTAGAAGTGGCCACTGTAGAAGAGGGAGAGTAACGAAAACAGAATTAAGCACAACGTTCCAGACATCGCCAGCTGCTGCAAGAAAAGAAAGAACACACATTATTTATAAGTAGAATTATTACATGTTGTTGTTGTTGTGGTCTTCAGTCCTGAGACTGGTTTGATGCAGCTCTCCATGCTACTCTATCCTGTGCAAGCTTCTTCATCTCCCAGTACCTACTGCAACCTACATCCTTCTGAATCTGCTTAGTGTATTCATCTCTTGGTCTCCCTCTACGATTTTTACCCTCCACGCTGCCCTCAAATACTAAATTGGTGATCCCTTGATGCCTCAGAACATGTCCTACCAACCGATCCCTTCTTCTGGTCAAGTTGTGCCACAAACTCCTCTTCTCCCCAATCCTATTCAGTACCTCCTCATTAGTTATGTGATCTACCCATCTAATCTTCAGCAGTCTTCTGTAGCACCACATTTCGAAAGCTTCTATTCTCTTCTTGTCCAAACTATTTACCGTCCATGTTTCACTTCCATACATGGCTACACTCCATACAAATACTTTCAGAAATTACTTCCTGACACTTAAATCTATACTCGATGTTAACAAATTTCTCTTCTTCAGAAACGCTTTCCTTGCCATTGCCAGTCTACATTTTATATCCTCTCTACTTCGACCATCATCAGTTATTTTGCTCCCCAAATAGCAAAACTCCTTTACTACTTTAAGTGTCTCGTTTCCTAATCTAATACCCTCAACATCACCCGACTTAATTCGACTACATTCCATTATCCTCGTTTTGCTTTTGTTGATGTTCATCTTATATCCTCCCTTCAAGACACCATCCAATCCGTTCAACTGCTCTTCCAAGTCCTTTGCTGTCTCTGACAGAATTACAATGTCATCGGCGAACCTCAAAGTTTTTATTTCTTCTCCATAGATTTTAATTCCTACTCCGAATTTTTCTTTTGTTTCTTTTATTGCTTGCTCAATATACAGATTGAATAACATCGGGGAGAGGCTACAACCCTGTCTTACTCCCTTCCCAACCACTGCTTCCCTTTCATGTCCCTCGACTCTTATAACAGCCATCTGGTTTCTGTACAAATTGTAAATAGCCTTTCGCTCCCTGTATTTTACCCCTGCCAACTTTAGAATTTGAAAGAGAGTATTCCAGTCAACATTGTCAAAAGCTTTCTCTAAGTCTACAATTGCTAGAAGCGTAGGTTTGCCTTTCCTTTATCTTTCTTCTAAGATAATTCGTAAGGTCAGTATTGCCTCTCGTGTCCAGTATTTCTACGGAATCCAAACTGATCTTTCCCGAGGTCGGCTTCTACTAGTTTTTCCATTCGTCTGTAAAGAATTCGTGTTAGTATTTTGCAGCTGTGGCTTATTAAACTGATTGTTCGGTAATTCTCACATCTGTCAACACCTGCTTTCTTTGGGATTGGAATTATTATATTCTTCTTGAAGTCTGAGGGTATTTCGCCTGTTTCATACATCTTGCTCACCAGATGGTAGAGTTTTGTCAGGACTGGCTCTCCCAAGGCCGTCAGTAGGTCCAATGGAATGTTGTCTACTCCGGGGTCCTTGTTTCGACTCAGGTCTTTCAGTGCTCTGACAAACTCTTCACGCAGTATCTTATCTCCCATTTCGTCTTCGTCTACATCCTCTTCCATTTCCATAATATTGTCCTCAAGTACATCGCCCTTGTATAGACCCTCTATATACTCCTTCCACCTTTCTGCTTTCCCTTCTTTGCTTAGAACTGGGTTTCCATCTGAGCTCTTGATGTTCATACAAGTGGTTCTCTTATCTCCAAAAGTCTCTTTAATTTTCCTGTAGGCGGTATCCATCTTACCCCTAGTGAGATAAGCCTCTACATCCTTACATTTGTCCTCTAGCCATCCCTCCTTAGCCATTTTGCACTTCCTGTCGATCTCATTTTTGAGACGCTTGTATTCCTTTTTGCCTGCTTCATTTACTGCATTTTTATATTTTCTCCTTTCATCAATTAAATTCAATATTTCTTCTGTTACCCAAGGATTTCTACTAGCCCTCGTCTTTTTACCTACTTGATCCTCTGCTGCCTTCACTACTTCATCCCTCAAAGCTACCCATTCTTCTTCTACTGTGTTTCTTTCCCCCTTTCCTGTCAATTGTTCCCTTAGGCTCTCCCTGAAACTCTGTACAACCTCTGGTTCTTTCAGTTTATCCAGGTCCCATCTCCTTAAATTCCCACCTTTTTGCAGTTTCTTCAGTTTTAATCTACAGGTCATAACCAATATATTGTGGTCAAAGTCCACATCTACCCCTGGAAATGTCTTACAATTTAAAACCTGGTTCCTAAATCTCTGTCTTACCATTATATAATCTATCTGATACCTTTTAGTATCTCCAGGGTTCTTCCATGTATACAACCTTCTATCATGATTCTTAAACCAAGTGTTAGCTATGATTAAGTTATGCTCTGTGCAAAATTCTACCAGGCGGCTTCCTCTTTCATTTCTTAGCCCCAATCCATATTCACCTACTACGTTTCCTTCTCTCCCTTTTCCTACACTCGAATTCCAGTCACCCATGACTATTAAATTTTCGTCTCCCTTCACTATCTGAATAATTTCTTTTATCTCATCATACATTTCTTCAATTTCTTCGTCATCTGCAGAGCTAGTTGGCATATAAACTTGTACTACTGTAGTAGGTGTGGGCTTCGTATATATCTTGGCCACAATAATGCGTTCACTAATCTGTTTGTAGTAGCTCACCCGCGTTCCTATTTTCCTATTCATTATTAAACCTACTCCTGCATTACCCCTATTTGACTTTGTGTTTATAACCCTGTAGTCACCTGACCAGAAGTCTTGTTCCTCCTGCCACCGAACTTCACTAATTCCCACTATATCTAACTTTAACCTATCCATTTCCCTTTTCAAATTTTCTAACCTACCTGCACGATTAAGGGACCTGACATTCCACGCTCCGATCCGTAGAACGCCAGTTTTCTTTCTCCTGATAACGACATCCTCTTGAGTAGTCCCCGCCCGGAGATCCGAATGGGGGACTATTTTACCTCCGGAATATTTTACCCAAGAGGACGCCATCATCATTTAATCATACAGTAAAGCTGCATGCCCTCGGGAAAAATTATGGCCGTAGTTTCCCCTTGCTTTCAGCCGTTCGCAGTACCAGCACAGCAAGATCGTTTTGGTTATTGTTACAAGGCCAGATCAGTCAATCATCCAGACTGTTGCCCTTGCAACTACTGAAAAGGCTGCTGCCCCTCTTCAGGAACCACACGTTTGTCTGGCCTCTCAACAGATACCCCTCCGTTGTGGTTGTACCTACGGTACGGCTATCTGTATCGCTGAGGCACGCAAGCCTCCCCACCAACGGCAAGGTCCATGGTTCATGGGGTGGGGGGGGGGCATTACATGTATATAAATTATTTATTTCGCCCTGGCTCCATGGTATCTCCCAACAGGTCATCCAACATCTCCTTGCAACAATGAAGGTCTCTCTCCATCTGACATGAGTTTGAGCATCAAATATCATACCTCATGAATTTTTAGGTGAGTGTATAAATATCCTGATCTCTCAAGCTTTTTTCGTCACAGACATGCATGTAGTACACACTTATTATGAAGTATCAGTGGACATCTGCTGCAAGACAGATAAAAGCCCTGTGCAGACAGAGAGAGAGAGAGAGAGAGAGAGAGCTACAAACAGAGTTATCTCTGAGTGACCAAGATACCTTAATAATTCACATCACAGATGAGAGCAGACAGGCACATTGTATGAAGGAAAACAAAATTTAGAGCTAGAAAACTTAAACACACAAAAAAGTATGCTTCACACAAAATCTCTATGTACAGGGCATAACATAATGTATGGCACAAACTGCAGGACACATTCTGTGGCTGCAGACGAAGAAATTATGTCAATGGACATGGGTCTGGATACGCTTTTTTTCATGTTACAACTCATTTTCTCCAACTCATTAATCATGGGAAACACATACAAATGGAATGCACGAGCATGCCACATGCAACTCTTTCCTACAGGATATGTTCAATATGACCTCTATGGCCATTGATACATGTATCAAGAAGCTGTCATAGTGAATCTCGGATGTGCTAATGTATCCATGAAGTACTGTGTATGGTCTCGCAGCCTACCGCAACAGTGGTATGGAGACTGTGAACATCTTGTGTGGGGTTTCACACACAAGAGCTTTCAAATGCCCCACAACTAGAAGTCCAGTGGGTTTAGGTCCGGAGAGTGTGGAGGCCAGGCAATTGGTCCATCAAAAGAAAAATGGTTCAAATGGCTCTGAGCCCTATGGGACTTAACAGCTGAGGTCATCAGTCCCCTAGAACTTAGAAGTACTTAAACCTAACTACCCTAAGGACAGCACACACATCCAAGCCCGAGGCAGGATTCGAACCTGCGACCGTAGCGGTCGCGCGGTTCCAGACTGAAGCGCCTAGAACCGCTTGGCTACACCAGCCGGCATTGACCCATCTCGGCCTATTTATTTGTCATCGAATCTGTTATTTAGAAGCCAAAGGACATTAACTCTAAAATTACGAGGTGTTCCATTGTGCGTGAAGTAGATGCTTTGTCGCACAGCTAAACGCATTTCTGCTGGCAGTTCAGGTAGAACATTCTCTGCGAAATTATGATAATTTTGTCTGTTGAGTCTGGAGGGAAGAAAGTGAGGCCCTACCAAACAGTCATCAACAACGTCAGGCCAAACACTGACAGAAAATCTTTGTTGATGACTTGCTTTAACAGTTGCGTGTGGATTGACATTTACCTATTAATGCTGATTGGGAAAATTTACAATCTGATCTCTTTTGAAACTCGTTGGAGAAAATGAGTTGTAACATGGAAAGAAAGTGTTTCCAGACCCATGTTCAGTTTATAAAAGCCAGTGTCCTGATTGAATGACTCATCACCTAGCCCAAACCGCTAAGGATAGAAACTTGAAATTTGGAGAAGGTGTGGGACTTATACACCAGGCTTCATTTAAGAAGGGTTTTTCGAAATTCCAGCGCTTAGGGGATGAAACAGGGGATGAGATTTTTTATGAAATTATTTTATTATAAAAGTATTTTTAAAGTTAAATATAAGAAAACGTAAATTTGGGGTCTCAGCTAGAAATAAAAGAAATACGTGTTTCACTGTTTTTGAAAATTCAACCCCTATGGCGATGAAATGCGGGATGAAAATTTTTATTCAAATATTTAATTGTGCAAGCATTTTTGAAGCTAACTCTACGAAAATTTGTAATTGGTTTCTCTGTTAGAAATAATACATGCGCATGTTACTGTTTCTGGGAATTCAACCCCCAAGGCGGCGAAATAGAGTCAGACTGATTCACTGACTAATCATCACCCAAATGGTTAAGGATATAAACTCGACATTTAGAGAAGATGTGGACCTTATACTGCAGGCGCCGTTTAAGAAGGGATTGTTCGAAATTCAAATCCTAAGGGGGTGAAACAGGGGATGAAGGTTTTTATGAAAATCGTCGATTTTAAGGTAATTTTGAAGCTGTACCTACGAAAATTGGTACTTGGTTTCTCGGCCAGAAATAAAGAATTTCGTATTTCAGCATTTTTGGAGCTCTAAACCTATGGGGGTGAAATAGTGGGTGAAAACTTTTTTGAAAATATATTATTAGTAAAAAACTAAAAAGTATTTTTAAAGTTACATCTATGAATATTGGTATCTGACTTCTCCGTTACAAATACCAAAATACGTGTTTCAGTGGTTTTGGAAGTTGAACCTCTATGGGGGTGAAATACGGGATGAGATTTTTTATGAAATTATTTTATTTTAAAAGCATTTTTAAATCTAAATCTATGAAAATTTAAATCTGGCTCCTCAATTAGACGTAAAAAATATGTGTACGTTTTCGGAAATTCAACCCTTAAGGTGGTGAAATAGGACCATCATCGCTCAGCCCAAACTGCTAAGGGTAGAAATTTAATGTTTCTAGAGGCTGTGGGTCTTACACTGTAGGTATCAATTAAAAAGGGAATGTCCGAAATTCCGCTCTTAAGGGGGCTACACATTTGATGAAAGACTTTTTGAACATTTGTTGCTGTTATGGGAATTTTGACACTAGAACTAAAAAAAAAACTGGTATTTGGTTTCTAAGTCAGAAAATAAAAAGTATATATTTCAGCATTTTTGGACATTCAACCACTAATGGGGTAAAATAGTAGGTAAAAGCTTTTTTTGAAAATAAATAACCACTAAAGAAGTACTAAAGGATTTTTTAAGGCTACATCAATGAGAACTGGTATTTGACTTCTCAGTTAGAAATAAAAAATAATGTTTCTGTAAATGCAACTCATAAGGGAGTGCGAGGGGGGATGAAAATTTTTAAGTAATTATTTCGTTACATTACAAAAAAATTTAAAGCCAAATTTATGTGATAGATATAAAGAAATATTTATTAGAGGATGAAAGTTGCTATTAAATTATCTTCCCAAGATCACGAAAGGCATTATTAACAAAAACTTTGGACTGAAGTCACCAGAAAAGCATTTAGGTCAAAAATACTTTCGGAGAAGACCATTCTTACATGGTCTTAATTAGCGTGAGTAACTTAAAAGGTGTTCCAGTTTGTGAACAACATAAAAATTCTATTAAATAAAAAATCTCTGCAGGCCTTACAGTCTATGCAAATAAGGTAGTGGGTGCTAAGCTAGTTTATTATAAAACAAATCGTTTATTAACATAGTTCTATTATTATCATTTTATAATATTTATATTACAATTTTTAATATTTATATCATATACAATCATTAGTTTTGCAACTATTGATTATTTATACATTTTTAAGTATTTACATCCATACCATGAAAACCAATTGGGTATTTACATTATGTACAATCATTATTTTTCAGGTATTTATATTAATACAATAATATTAATCAGGTATTTTACATATACACAATCATCAATTATTTTACAAGTATTCACAATTAGAATCCTGTCAATTATTTATAATCATAATTTTTGATGTGGTAATGTGCCAGGCCAGTGTATTTACCTTATTGGGAAATGTAAATCGTCTGTTATGCCCAGCAGGTAAAGAGAGTTTAAGTTGTTTAATAGTCAAAACAACATGCCGCTTCGAGTGAAAAACAAATCACTCAGTTGTTTTCACTTCAAAATCTAGACCGCACTGCCTGTAGCCGTCAGTGCTGAGCGTAATTCCAGATGATTGTTTTACATCTTTTGCTCTGGGAATTGTGCACCCAGATTCGATTTTAAGCGCATTTTTTGTGTGCAGATCCACAAATTCTACGATAGGCTCTCCATTGAGTTCGTCTTTCATCAAACCAACCACTTTTTTTTTTCACCACTGCAATATCGTATTGGTAATTTGCTGGGAATCCTGAAGTATCTAACCTCGTATGTACATCACTCCTTTTATCCTCGTAGATACAGGTAGTTTTTACGTGGCGTGTGAGGCTATCAGTGCCTTCAGAGCACAGTATCGCTCAATTTGGTGGGAATTTGTTCAGTACATATCAGTAATGTAAATCTAAAAGGAGTGTTTAAGAAACAGCTAAAATATCCATTCCAGCTATGGTTGGTTTGTCGAAAACGACGTTTAATGGCTGAAATTCAGTGGCGACAAGATTTTCGTTAAAACGATGCACCTTTCAAAATTAGGGTTTCCAATTAATGCAGCTGCACTGAACCTGCCCTCCTATGATGCTGCAAGTTCAGTGTCCCACAGATTCTGCATATTTTTCATGGCTTTTGCCGAATATACCATTGTTTATGAGTTTGAAGATATTGTTTTCAAATTCGTTCCATGCGCTCATGCTCTTTTGTGCACTATTCTTTATGTATTGCTTCATCGAGAAAGTTTGATTTTCAAAAATTGTTTCAAATTTCTGCAACGAATGTCATAACTTTTCTTGTCATTCATGTTGGAAACTGTAGTATTGTAAGCTATCGATACTGTCAGAGCTGGCACCATGAAATTTCTTACAGGCGACATGAGTAGTGCTTGAACATTGGCACCAACAGAGAACCTCCGGGTCACCAACCAATTACGACCGCCAAGATGGTGTTATAAGTGGCAGGCACCTGGACACGAGTCATCTAGAGTAGTGGGGCAAAGTACGTGTGGCCCCACTCTCCATTGTTGCCAAATGTATCCAAGATGGCGGCGATGACGTCATAGAAGATGGCGGCCTGTTGACTTGGCAACAGGCCATGAAATCATCCAAGATGGTGGGTGTGACATCATCCAAGATGGTGGATTTTGGCGGGAAGTTTGAATTTTGGCAGGAAGATAGGTCATTTTGGCTACCTCCACTAACCTAAGTCATCCGACCGCCACCTCTTCCTATGGATTGGTGGGAGGTTCAAATTCCATTGGGACAATGCAAGACACTACAGATACCTCTACTAACCTAAGAAAATGGCGGGAAAATAGATCACATGGGCTACCTCCACTAACCTAAGTCATCCGACTGCCTAGGAAATGGCTTGGAGAGGTCTCAGCCTGTGCTGGGCTGCTGGAGAGAGGAAGGTTTGTACTTTATTTTTCGAACAATTTATTTAGGGATGGATTTTGAGAGATAGTATATTTAACACAGTGAAACAGATCACACGCTCTGACATGCTTGAGGTCATGCCACACAGCATACATACCTGCAAACTACTCCTAAATAACCCATGTATAATGCTCTGTACACACGCTTGCTAATTGTAAACACCCAAAATAATGCATTTCACAGCCTACAAGCCTGCAAACCACTCACAAAATAATGAAATACATTTATGTCCAGAGATCCAAACAACTCATAAATAATCGAAATAATAACCCATCTACGAGACTCTGCAGATATGGTTGCTAATTCTCAACTCTCGATATCATGCACCAGTCTTTATTTAAACAATTTGATCCAGTAGTGTTGTCCAGTGTGTTCACCATGAGGTCCAGACTCCAACTGACCTAGTACATGGTACTGCCACCAGAGGGCGCTGTTGTCTGTTCTGTGACGTAATCCAAGATGGTTGCCATGATATCAGCTGCTGACGCAAGTACCATTATCCAAGATGGCGGATTTTGGCGGGAAAAACTGTTTTCACCACGAGATCTGGACCTAGTACATACTACTGCCACCAGAGGGCGATGTCGTCCATTATGTGATGTAACCCAAGATGGGGGTGGGAGGGGGAAATGACTCAGCCTGCACTGGGCCGCTGGAGAGAGCAAGGAGTGTAATTCACTTTTTTGGAATAATTTATTTACGCTTGGATTTTGAAAGATAGTATATTTGTCACACACTCTGACATGCTTCGAGTTACGCCACACAGCAGACAGACCTGTGAACTACTCCTAAATAACGCACTACAAACAACTACTAAATTACCAAAACAATTTCAGTACAGACCTGCAAACTGCTCCTAAATAATGCAGCACACTGATGTGTAGACACGCTCAGTACTCGTAAACTGTCCAAATAAGGCATAGTGCAGCCTACAGACCTGCTCGCAAAATAATGCAACAGACACGTACAGGCACAGCTCGATGCCCCCTGTCCACTGGACCGCACACACTCCCAGAAGTCTAGCTGCACCAGCAGCCAATGCGAAATGACACACAGGTGGCGCAAGCATGAAGTGGCGGCACCCCTTTCACATTAGACACCCCAGAAACTCCTCTCGAAATACTTGATCACCTAGGCACCGTTGGTGATGTGACTCATGCGAGCGAGGACCTATTTGCGGAGCACAGATGCTCCAATGGCGCATGTGGCATGACTCCATCTAAAAGACTCCCCAAACATGCTTGCCAATTGTCAACTTACGAAATCACGTACTGCATACCCATTCACAAGATAATGCAACAAACACCAAAACACCTAACAGATCCTCGAACTGTAATGCATGTGTAACGCTCACAATGCTTAAACCGCCGGAAATAATCCAGTGCGCAAACACTCAGTACATGTAATAAATGCTTCCAAACTACCATCAACCGCAACTATCACAGATCCCCAGAATGCCCCGCAAGGCCAGCCACCACGAGCCAGTGCAGGGGCGTTGCCAATGGCATGTGGAAGTTCTTCGACTGTTATACTGACATCATATGTCTATCTAAATAAGCGCCAAGTCATCCTCTGTGACGCTTGTGCATCTGTTTGCCACTGTTGGTGTGTGAAACCTCTCTCTTTATCTGTGATCCAGGGAAGACCTAACTGCCGAGCGACTCACCCTGGCAGACACTGTAGAAATCGTTTCCAGAATAGCACAGGGTACATTGTTCCTCATGATCCTAACGGAACTTGCAAGCTGTGTCTAGCGTGCACGCGTAGCCAGTGCGACTAATGCTTCACGGTGAAATGTTCGTCCTGCTGTCAATATATGTCTCAGAAACGTTAAATATTCACACTACTAAAAAGCCTGTGCACTCATGCGAAAACAGCATTAATCATAAAAGTATTCTTGTTGTTTGGAAAGAGATGCTGTCTGCTGTGGTCGAGTGGTTCTAGGCGCTTCAGTCTGGAACCACAGTGCTGCAACAGTTGCAGGTTCGAATCCTGTCTCACGCATAGGTGTGTGTGATGTCCTTAGGTTAGTTAGGTTTAAGTAGTTCTCAGTCTAGGGGACTGATGACCTCAGACAAGAATGGAGGTAAATTGTGTACAAAAAAAAGTGTGAAATCTTATGGAACTTAACTGCTAAGGTCATCATTCCCTAAGCTTACACACTACTTAACCTAAATTATCCTAAGGACAAACACAAACACTCTTGCCCGAGGGAGGACTCGAACCCCCACCGAGACCAGCCGCACAGTCCATGACTGCAGCGCCTTAGACAGCTCGGCTAATCCCGCGCGGCTAAATTGTGTACAGAAAGTTCTGAGAAAGCAAGTGTTCAAAGACAAGTTGAAGCACACCATCCATTTCTGGTGGGGATGCCGTCACTCATCTGCCACTGTGCCATTAGCATATCTCCAGACCTGTAGCTGTAGGATACAGAAAATTCGGGACATTATTCTCTTCTGTATGACAGTGCTCCGAACTCTATTTGCGTAATTGTTCTGATTTCCCCTTGTTTGTACTTAGACAGTGATCTCTTTCTGGCGGGATGTCTCTTGCAACGTACAGTATAGTCTGAGGGGTTCGATCATCCTCATAGAGTACAGGTGATGGAACTTTAGACTGGTCCATGCAGTTGATCAGTACCTGTATATTTAATAGGATTGTCACATGTGCTTGGTGCCTGCATGCATGCGGTATTTGGTTTCGATATATGGGAGGAGAGAGATGTGTTAGAAGTCTTATCTATTTCTCTATCAGATGAAGTTAGTTGAGCTTTTATAGTTCATAATTTTTCTCTGATGGATGGTGCAGAATAACGAAGATAGCATGTTGGGGGATAGGTGTGGGTGGACATGGATTCGTAGTATCTGTATCTAGTTTGGGGATGTGCCACAATGCGTCCATTTCCAGCGAATTGTCAAAACATGGTCCTTTCACACTAAGTCCAGTCACTCTGTTTCTACATGGGTTGCATGAGGTGGTGGATGTGGCTTTCTCTGACTTCTACCCAGTTCCGACTTAAATTGGGACAATCACATGCACAAAGCTGTGGAAATGGCAGCAGACGCAGGATGCATAGGGACTGACTAAAACCAAGTTGGAATTTTACTGTAGCAGACCAGTTCGAGAAAGGTGACTCATTTCGAGATATGAGAGTGCCAGAAATATGATTCACTTGTGGCTGTAATCGTTAAATGACTTCTACATAGGATCGAATGGAGGTATGAGGTTGAATGGGAAGACTTGATCCCAGATCCCAGACAGCATTTCTAGTGGATAGCGCAGCATTAGAGACCTAAAAAGTTAGTCTACATTTCTTACAATCTCAATGGGCACACTATATACTGTTTGTGACCCTTCTCAATCAACCATCGCCTATAGCCCAGTGGATATATCACCGAACCTCTGACATGGGATAGAAACAATGCATTACAAATACTGTAGAAATATCTATCTGCAGTTGAATGAGGGATTCGTAAATACCAGTTTCATACAACGTTCCTTAGCCGAATCACTTTCGAAATTGAGTAATTTTATTATGAGGTTGCACCATCAGCGACGTGTAAGCGCATCGTTGGTCTGATACTACACTCCTGGAAATGGAAAAAAGAACACATTGACACCGGTGTGTCAGACCCACCATACTTGCTCCGGACACTGCGAGAGGGCTGTACAAGCAATGATCACACGCACGGCACAGCGGACACACCAGGAACCGAGGTGTTGGCCGTCGAATGGCGCTAGCTGCGCAGCATTTGTGCACCGCCGCCGTCAGTGTCAGCCAGTTTGCCGTGGCATACGGAGCTCCATCGCAGTCTTTAACACTGGTAGCATGCCGCGACAGCGTGGACGTGAACCGTATGTGCAGTTGACGGACTTTGAGCGAGGGCGTATAGTGGGCATGCGGGAGGCCGGGTGGACGTACCGCCGAATTGCTCAACACGTGGGGCGTGAGGTCTCCACAGTACATCGATGTTGTCGCCAGTGGTCGGCGGAAGGTGCACGTGCCCGTCGACCTGGGACCGGACCGCAGCGACGCACGGATGCACGCCAAGACCGTAGGATCCTACGCAGTGCCGTAGGGGACCACACCGCCACTTCCCAGCAAATTAGGGACACTGTTGCTCCTGGGGTATCGGCGAGGACCATTCGCAACCGTCTCCATGAAGCTGGGCTACGGTCCCGCACACCGTTAGGCCGTCTTCCGCTCACGCCCCAACATCGTGCAGCCCGCCTCCAGTGGTGTCGCGACAGGCGTGAATGGAGGGACGAATGGAGACGTGTCGTCTTCAGCTATGAGAGTCGCTTCTGCCTTGGTGCCAATGATGGTCGTATGCGTGTTTGGCGCCGTGCAGGTGAGCGCCACAATCAGGACTGCATACGACCGAGGCACACAGGGCCAACACCCGGCATCATGGTGTGGGGAGCGATCTCCTACACTGGCCGTACACCACTGGTGATCGTCGAGGGGACACTGAATAGTGCACGGTACATCCAAACCGTCATCGAACCCATCGTTCTACCATTCCTAGACCGGCAAGGGAACTTGCTGTTCCAACAGGACAATGCACGTCCGCATGTATCCCGTGCCACCCAACGTGCTCTAGAAGGTGTAAGTCAACTACCCTGGCCAGCAAGATCTCCGGATCTGTCCCCCATTGAGCATGTTTGGGACTGGATGAAGCGTCGTCTCACGCGGTCTGCACGTCCAGCACGAACGCTGGTCCAACTGAGGCGCCAGGTGGAAATGGCATGGCAAGCCGTTCCACAGGACTACATCCAGCATCTCTACGATCGTCTCCATGGGAGAATAGCAGCCTGCATTGCTGCGAAAGGTGGATATACACTGTACTAGTGCCGACATTGTGCATGCTCTGTTGCCTGTGTCTATGTGCCTGTGGTTCTGTCAGTGTGATCATGTGATGTATCTGACCCCAGGAATGTGTCAATAAAGTTTCCCCTTCCTGGGACAATGAATTCACGGTGTTCTTATTTCAATTTCCAGGAGTGTATATACCCCAGCGATCGCCATCATGGTATTTGTCTGGACAAAAAACTACCTCATTCAGAGTAACATAAGTCACATGGGATAGAGACGGAATGCGTTACAAATACTGTAGAAATATCTATCTGCGGTGGAATGAGGGATTCGCAAATACTGGTTTCGTACCACGTTCCTTAGCCGAATCACTTTCTAAATTGAGTAATTTTATTACGAGGTTGCGCCATCAGCGACGTGTAAGCGCACTGTTGGTCTAATACGATATACCCCAGCGATCGCCGTCATGGTATTTGTCTGGACAAAAAACTACCTCATTCAGAGGTAATGTCGTACCTCGATTTGTAAAGCGGATATAGCTTTTAACATGGATACTTGTAGGCACCTGTAGAACGAAGAGCGCTTGTGACAGCAACAGAGAGTAGTTGCTGGGATCAGGTTTTTTAACATCTGGCGGTTTGTAAGACGATTAAACCTCTCTTTCTAAAACACGGTGGTAGCAGTCGCAACAAAAACTTATGATACATGTCCATCCATGGTTGATTTTCTCTCAGTATTATTTCGTATCGCCAGCGATCAGTTATTTACGAAGTATTATACTAGTAGTAGGGGGTGCGTGATAAATTCGGATTTGAGCATCATGCTTATAAAGTATGTGTTCGTGTTCCGAAATGTGCAAAGGAAATGACTATGTCCAGTCGTAAGGAAGATATAGGTTTGACGTGGAGTACTGTGATAGCAAGGGAAGAGTATGTCAAGTCATAAGATTGGGTAACAATATTTCTGTTTCCAGATCCACAGCCGTCGGCAGGGTGTACTTCCGATACTTCACTCATTGTCGAGTGTCATTCAAGTGAGACTGCAATGGTAACATTTAGTTGTAAGTACAGAGATAAAATATATATATGAAAGACTTTGTAGGATCACTCTGTCTATGCGTGCTTGGCATGCAGCGCCTGTGACCTGTGCGAGAATGATTCACGTTTCCCATTAATGAGAGGAGCTGTCTGAATGCAAAGGCCCGTTGGAATGCAGGAATGTAGCTGAGTTTGTAGTCCTCTAGACGGCGGAATAGCGAACTAACACTTAGTATGTGTTGGGCAGCTTTCGTGATCGTGTGGAAATTTGAAGAGATTGTGTTTGCGCTGGACCGTTATTCCCTCCCATGTAAACTGTTCTGCACATTTCGCACCTTTATTTAGTTGAGGGAACATGGATTGTGGTGTGTGCATCTAGCAGATAAGAGACACGTTTGCTGGTTTTCTAGACATGAGAAACACTTAGTTGACTTTGTAAATTATAGGGATGAACCATGGACCTTGCCGTTGGTGGGGAGGCTTGCGTGCCTCAGCGATACAGATAGCCGTACCGTAGGTACAACCACAACAGAGGGGTATCTGTTGAGAGGCCAGACAAACGTGTGGTTCCTGAAGAGGGGCAGCAGCCTTTTCAGTAGTTGCAAGGGCAACAGTCTGGATGATTGACTGATCTGGCCCTGTAACAATAACCAAAACGGCCTTGCTGTGCTGGTACTGCGAACGGCTGAAAGCAAGGGGAAACTACGGCCGTAATTTTTCCCGAGGGCATGCAGCTTTACTGTATGATTAAATGATGATGGCGTCCTCTTGGGTAAAATATTCCGGAGGTAAAATAGTCCCCCATTCGTGTCATTTCTGAAAGTATTTGTATGGAGTGTAGCCATGTATGGAAGTGAAACATGGACAGTAAATAGTTTGGACAAGAAGAGAATGGAAGCTTTCGAAATGTGGTGCTACAGAAGAATGCTGAAGATTAGATGGGTAGATCACATAGCTAATGAGGAGGTACTGAATAGGATTGGGGAGAAGAGGAGTTTGTGGCACAACTTGACCAGAAGAAGGGATCGGTTGATAGGACATGTTCTGAGGCATCAAGGGATCACCAATTTAGTATTGGAGGGCAGCGTGGAGGGTAAAAATCGTAGGGGGAGACCAAGAGATGAATACACTAAGCAGATTCAGAAGGATGTAGGTTTCAGTAGGTACTGGGAGATGAAGAAGCTTGCACAGGATAGAGTAGCATGGAGAGCTGCATCAAACCAGTCTCAGGACTGAAGACCACAACAACAACAGGGATGATTTGGAATAAGTTACATCACGGACATTGGTATTTGTGTGTGGAAATATCAGTTTCCTCTATTTGTTTCGAGTTCTCACGTAAAGTCTTCGCAGACAGGATAAGCGCTAAAGTTTTGGGTTTGTAGAGAGATAATTTCCAGTCTATATCTCCGGAATTATATTGCATGAGCAATTGGTAGGCTACTCCTGTGTGAAAAATGGCTCTGAGCACTATGGGACTCAACTGCTGAGGTCATTAGTCCCCTAGAACTTAGAACTAGTTAAACCTAACTAACCTAAGGACATCACAAACATCCATGCCCGAGGCAGGATTCGAACCTGCGACCGTAGCGGTCTTGCGGTTCCAGACTGCAGCGCCTTTAACCGCATGGCCACTTCGGCCGGCTACTCCTGTGTGCTTGATATCGAGAAGTACCACGAAAATGGTATAATATCATGGCAAACCAAGCGAAAATACATGTGTTCTCGTAATCCCAGAGTCTGGAGATGGATGTAGAAAAGCAAGCAAGCATGTCCGGACCAGAAACAGTCATGCGTTTGTGCCGAGGGGGAACGACTCCGAATTTGTAGAACAGTTCTGAGAGTGACTTCGGTCCGCTGAGGGCACTCTAGTCAGCTGTCAGGAGTGGATAAACACTGAAACTCGCAGGGAAATATCTATTGCTGCGAGCAATATATACGGTGCTGTCTGTCTTTGTGGTATATGTACAAATGAAGGAAAAGCGATGATTTTGTATGGCGCAGGATATGAATTGTATGTTTACTACATCGACACGGTTGGAGATCGGTTTTGCACTCTAATATTCAAGCTCCTGTCCTCAGTGAGAGAACAGTGTAATTGAGTAAGAGTCTTTCCGTATTTGACGATATGTAGGGGCACTTTGCAGCGCTTAATAGTCAGTGCAATATTGTAATCTGTACGAAATACAGTCATAATGCTCTATTAATTGACAAGACATCCTTTGTGCTGGGACGTAGGAGTCTCTACAAACTGATTCACACAAGAATGGAGGTAAATTATGTACAGAAAATTCTGAGATAGCAAGTGTTCAAAGACAAGTTGAAGCAGACCATCCATATCTGATGGGGATGCCATCATTCATCCGGCACTGTACCATTAAGACATCTCCAGACCTGTAGCTGTACGATACAGAAAATTCGGGACATTATTCTCTTCTGTATGACAATGCTCCAAATTCTGTTTGCATAATTGTTCTGATTTCCCCTTGTCTGTGCTTAGACAGTGTTCTCTTTCCAGACAACAAGAATGCTTTTATGATTAATGGTGTTTTAGCGTAGGCTTTTTAGCGGTGTCAAAGTTTAACGTTTCTGAGGCATATATCGACAGCCATACAAACATTTCACCACGAAGCATTAGCCGTGCTGGGTATGCGTGTACGCTAGACACAGCTTGCCAGTTCCGTTAGGTTCGTGAGGAACAATGTACCCTGTGCTATTCTGGAAACGATGTCTACAGCATCTGTGGGGGTGAGTCTCTCGGCAATTAGGTCTTCGATGGACTGCAGGTAGAGAGAGAGGGTTCACACACCAACAATGGCGAACACATGCTTGCACGTCCCAGAGGACGACTTGTCGCTTATTTAGATAGACAGACATGTGCCGTCATTATAACAGTCGAAGAACTTTCACATGTCATCAGCAACACACTTGTGCTGGCTCGCGGTGTCTGACCTGGCAGGCTGTGTTGGGGATCTGTGATAGTTGCGGTTGATGATAATTTGGAAGCGTTTTTTATATGTACCGAGTGTTTGCGCACTGGATTATTTCTGGCGGTTTAAGTGGTGTGAGCGTTAGACATGCATTATGGTTTGAGGATTTATTAGGTGTTTTGCATTTGTTGCATTATTTTGTGAATGGGTGTGCAGTGCATGATTTCGAAAGTTGACGATTAGCAAGTGTGGTCAGGGAGTCTTTTAGATGGAGTCACTGCATGTGCGCCCTTGGAGCGTCTGCACTCTGCAAATAGGTCCTCGCTTGCATGAGGTCACATCACCAACGGTGCCTAGGTGATCACGTATTTCGAGAGGAATTTCTGGGGTGTCAAGTATGAGAGGGGTGCTGCCGCCTCATGCTTGCGGCACCTGTGCGTCTTTTCACAGGGGCTGCCGGTGCAGCTAGACTTCTGGGAGTGTGTGCGATCCAGTGGGCAGGGGGTGGCAGGCAGTGCCTGCGCATGTTCAAATGGTTCAAATGGCTCTAAGCACTATGGGACTTAACATCTGAGGTCATCAGTCCTCTAGAACTTAGAACTACTTAAACCTAACTAATCTAAGGACATCACACACATCCATGCCTGAGGCAGGATTCGAACCTGCGACCGTAGCGGTCACACGGTTCCAGACTGAAGCGCCTAGAACCGCTCGGCCACACCGGCCGGCGCCTGCGCATGTCTGTTGCATTATTTTGCGACCAACAGGCATTACATACATTGATCAAAAATGATAGTGGTATGTAATATACAAACCATATGAGTTAAGCCATTAATTGTAAATTTTTTTGACATCATCTAACTATGTACCTTTTGTATTCTTAGCATTGAGAATGGCTAGTTTCTAACTGAAATCTAGATCTGCCAATAAAATGAAAATTGAAAAGGACGACTGATAGCTGAAATGTATTATTGCAAGACAGATATATTAATTAAACAATTCGCTTCACAAATTAAATATATATCACAAAACTACTACCCGAGAAACATTGCACACAAAGCACTGTAAGAGCTGTAGTTGGAACTGTGATCATCTCCAGACTCTGGAATTACAAGAATATTTACTTTCTATGTCTTGTTAATGGGAAACGATTCGACAACTGCTAATTAATTTATCGATCCAGAAACCGATATCAGGCGCAATGTCCGATTTGACACGTCAAAACGTCGTTATTTGTAAGCCGAAGTAAACATCTCTGTAGCTCTAAACAAGATGCCCATCACTTTTCGAGTTTTAGCTGCTTGTTTGAAGGCACTGTCAGAGAGAAAAAATTCTGAGTCCTACAGCTACTGTGGTATTCGTCACTTTCCTGAAACGCTGAGTGGGCTTAGTTTATATATGCTGCTGAAGTCAGGGATGTTAAAGCTCTTATTTTTTGTTTTCCTCATTTTTCGAAGCGCGCTAGTGACTAAGCACAGACGGGAAAATCAGAACAATTACATATCTAAAAGTTCATGACATATTTCGAATCCCACAATAGGTCGTGAAAAAAATTTTAAGCACTACACTACAGAGGAGAAAAATGTCTGAAATTTTTGGTGAATGTTCGATGTTCTACAATTGGAGATGCTCTAAAGCCACAATGGGTGAGGCACAGTAGCCCACCTATCTGAACCAGAGGAGGCTGGGCTGTCTGGAGTTGTCCCTGAACACTCGAACAAAGAAGGCATCACGTGACTCTCAGATGTCACAGTACTATCTGTAGCTATCCTGCCCATGTCTTATTCGAACCAGTCTGTAGAGGCTCCTATGCTCTGCACAAAGGATGTCTTGTGACTCTCTGACATCATGGAACTTCCTGTGAACGGAGCATTCTGATTGGTTCTTACTGAATTTGCCCACAAAATTGCTGCTGCCGGTGTGAGAGGACTGTCCATCACTTTCTGCGGGTGGACAAATTACATGACTTTCAGAGGGAAACTATTTTGTACATTCGAAAAACGAACAACATTCATATTGCACTGACAGTTAATCCCTGCAAAAGTTGTCTGCAGATCATGAAATACGGAAACTACCACCAAAGACACTTCCCCAATTACAATGCTCTGCTACTGTCGAAGAAAGCTTGAATTTTTCGGCGTGAAACCGATCTCCAAGCAGCCTACATCACCACAAAGGATTGTACCACTATACCGTGTCGGTATAGTAAACACAATTCGTATCCTGCACCATACAAAATCATCAGTCCTGCATATAACTATCGACCAGGCCTGTATCTCCGGTATTTCCGAACTGAGGCAAAAACTTTACAGTGGTGCCCACCCCCCTACCCTGTGAGTGTTTGAGTGAGGAGGTCAAAGCTTAAAAAAAATCGATTTTTGAAATTGGTTTTGTAGCACACATCTTTCTGAAGAGTTTAATATATGTACAAAACATATATATGTTCGAGGAACTGTAAGACATGTTATTTTGTCTTAAGTGTGTCAAAGTGCAGTGCCATGCCTCTTTGCACAGCATTCTTCTATCACATTTCGTTGTATTTCGCTCTGTGGAATTAAAACGTGTATATTTTGTCATGGAAGCCATCAAACCTATATTCAGTACAGTGGAAATTAACACGTCCTGTGGTGCTTCTCCTGCTTCTAGTCGGCCCGTTTGACGTCATACCCCATTAAAAAAGAAACCACAGTTAATACTGGGTGGGATTATTTGTGACCGGGAGAATAGAAACTGTTTAGAAAACTTGCATTCTTTATTGACCATTAGCTAATAACTTTCTCTTTTTTGTGACATAAAATTAAATATAGGAAACACAAAAGCAGTAAAGACAGGAGACAAGCAAGACAGTACACTTTCGTTCAATCCTTAGGTCCCTGCATATTTTTCTCTAATCTTGCTACAGTATTACACGGCGTGGTTTCCTTTCCGCGAAAGGAGGTAATAACCTCATCAAAGTTCGTCAAACGTTTTGCTGCATGAAAAATCGAAGTGTCGTTGTCTAATACTGAAAAAGCTGTTATACAAATTGTACCCAAGACTGGTGTGGTTTGTCAATTTGATTACATCATTGTTGTCAGTGTTTGCTAGATAAAACGAAATAGGCCTTTCAATTATTGCAGAAATTGTAACACACGGCAAATAAACGATACTGTTTTGGCACAAATTGTCACTTATATCTACCTCATTTACATAAATAACACGACAGAATATATTTCACGAAATACCAATGTCAAATGCTCATTACGTCTACTACAAGCAAAAAGTTTTATGTTAGGAAATAGTTCTATATTTCATTCATACGCTCCAGTTTCTCAAAGATGAGATCGAAAAGTACCTGTAGTAGTACGAGCCTCGTAGTAGTAGTAGTAGTAGTAGTACGAAATTGTTATATCAATTTGGTTCAAATGGCTCTGAGCACTATGGGACTTAACATCTGAGGTCATCAGTCCCCTAGAACTTAGAACTACTTGAACCTAACTAACCTAAGGATATCACACACATCCATACCCGAGGCAGGATTCGAACCTGCGACCGTAGCAGTCGCGCGGTTCCGGACTGCAGCGCCTAGAACCGCTCGGCCACCGCGGCCGGCTATATCAATTTGGAATCGTCATATTCTTCCATATAATCTGTGTGATCTGCCCACTTCTTTTCCTTCTCGTTCTAACAAACGATCTTGTCAACACTAATTCTGTAACCATTCTTGTCATTGTCAACACTTATTTTCCAGTTAACTTCACTAACCCTGCCAGAATCACCGGTTTAGTTCAAATGGCTCTGAGCACTATGGGACTCAACTGCTGAGGTCATTAGTCCCCTAGAACTTAGAACTAGTTAAACCTAACTAACCTATTGACATTACAAACATCCATGCCCGAGGCAGGATTCGAACCTGCGACCGTAGCGGTCTTGCGGTTCCAGACTGCAGCGCCTTTAACCGCACGGCCACTTCGGCCGGCACCGGTTTAGTTATCCCACGTTTATTCTCCGGTTGGGCGATTTACGTGTTCGTACAACGCGTTTTCAGCGCTATTCCGAGAATAGAACTAAGCGGCAACTAACCGGGGATTGTACAACTGGCCCTTGGTAGTGTAGCGATCTGGTAAATTTTTTTGTCAAAATTTCATTTTTTTTATACATCGAGAAGATAATGTGAAATCTGTCTTACCTGTTACTCATGTTAGTCGTTTATTTCCACTTTGTAGTCTCAATCTATGGATTTCGCTAATAATTATAACAATGCTTATCATTCACACACCCAATCAGCCATATAAAAAAAACAGCGATTTGCATTCACCTGTTTGTGTTTATTTGGCTCAGCTCATACAACCCTGTCCCCTTTTGTCAGCAGGAAAGTTTTTTACTTCTAGACGCGACGGGAATTCCTCTGACAGAGACATCACATACACTATGGACACATTTAAAAATCAACTTATGATTCGTTCAGAAATAAACCTAGAATGTGTTCAAAAATGTTCAAAAGCCAATAGCGATGCGCATATGTACAATCGCCAAGGGCAGATACCCGGTTTGACCCCCCCCCCCTCCTCCCCCGCGATCTGGGAATTCTATCGACCACTCATACATACACCGCGAAGACAGACAGATCCCAAAAAAACATAAGCACATACACTGTATATAGTCGCAGCATTAGATATTTCCTGCGAGGTCGGTCAGTCTTCCACAGCGGCCAAGTGTCACGAGGCAACTGCTCCCAAACACACTGGCCTGATGCGCGATCGGAGTGCCCTCTGCAGACAGTACAGAACTGGTGTACAGAGGCTGAGCTGGTTCCCCCAGCACAAAGGCGCCTGTTGACGGTACTGTTTTCTGGTGTGCCCTGCGTGCTGTCGTGATTTCTGCAGCGAGTTGTGGTCATCTCCAGACTCTGGGATTACAAGAACGCATGAATATCACATGGTTTGCCAGAATATCATACCATTTACGTGACAGTTCTATCAACCACAGAGCAGTATGCTACCGATCGCTTTCACAGATAATTCCGAAGATAAAGAGTGGAAATTATATCTCTAGAAACCAGAAACCTTAGTGATATCATTATGTGGGATGTGCTGCAAACCACTGAGTAACTAGAAACTTGTCTCATCTGCGAAGATCTTTATGTGAAAACTCGAAAAAAATAGGAAACTGGTAGTTCCACTCGTATTTTTTAACGGATACCGATGTCAATGATATAACAGATTCCAAATCATCATTGTACTTTACAAAATCAACTGAAGCTTTAAACTTATAACAGTATGTGTTTCTCATGGCCAGAGAACCAGGAAACATCTGTTTCACTTGTTTTTCACCATCTAGATGCACACAACACGCATCACAACCGATGTTCTCTCAAACAAGTTGTTGTTGTTGTGGTCTTCAGTCCTGAGTCTGGTTTGATGCAGCTCTCCATGCTACTCTATCATGTGCAAGCTTCTTCATCTCCCAGTACCTACTGCAACCTACATCCTTCTGAATCTGCTTAGTGTATTCATCTCTTGGTCTCCCCCTACGATTTTTACCCTCCACGCTGCCCTCCAATACTAAATTGGTGATCCCTTGATGCCTCAGAACATGTCCTACCAACCGATCCCTTCTTCTGGTCAAGTTGTGCCACAAACTCCTCTTCTCCCCAATCCTATTCAGTACCTCCTCATTAGTTATGTGATCTACCCATCTAATCTTCAGCAGTCTTCTGTAGCACCACATTTCGAAAGCTTCTATTCTCTTCTTGTCCAAACTATTTACCGTCCATGTTTCACTTCCATACATGGCTACACTCCATACAAATACTTTCAGAAATTACTTCCTGACACTTAAATCTATACTCGATGTTAACAAATTTCTCTTCTTCAGAAACGCTTTCCTTGCCATTGCCAGTCTACATTTTATATCCTCTCTACTTCGACCATCATCAGTTATTTTGCTCCCCAAATAGCAAAACTCCTTTACTACTTTAAGTGTCTCATTTCCTAATCTAATACCCTCAACATCACCCGACTTAATTCGACTACATTCCATTATCCTCGTTTTGCTTTTGTTTATGTTCATCTTATATCCTCCCTTCAAGACACCATCCATTCCGTTCAACTGCTCTTCCAAGTCCTTTGCTGTCTCTGACAGAATTACAATGTCATCGGCGAACCTCAAAGTTTTTATTTCTTCTCCATGGATTTTAATACCTACTCCGAATTTTTCTTTTGTTTCCTTTACTGCTTGCTCAATATACAGATTGAATAACATCGGGGAGAGGCTAAAACCCTGTCTTACTCCCTTCCCAACCACTGCTTCCCTTTCATGTCCCTCGACTCGTGACGGGGAATGTGTAGAATGGTAGTACAAGCAGTCAACCAGTCAATTTACATGGTAGGGAATAACTGTCCGGTGCAAAAACTTGTCCATATTGAATCTCTTCAAATTTTCACGGAGAATACTGCCAAACACCTGTGATGATGAAGGCTGCCTAACACATACTGAGTATTAGTTCGCTATTCACCTGCCTAGAGGGCGACACGGTTAGGCCAGCTGCGACTTTCTACCATAGTCTGTCCCGTTCAGGCGGCTCCCTCAAAAGCCGGAAATGTCAGTTCGTTCTGGCCACTGGCTACCTCTGCGACGCACCCACATGCCAGGTAGAATCGTCCTAGGAAACTAGCCACATATTTATCAGTGTAATTACAATTAAATATTAAGATCATAGCGCCAGTATGGCGACATTTGACAATGAGTGAAATATCGGAAATACCGCCACCTGACCACTGTGGCTCTGGAATTATTAGTATCTGTACCATTCTTATGACTGGAAATAATTTGCCAGAATTTTTCATGCCCCCTTATGGCTATCGATGCGCTGTAATCGCAGATTTCAACGTCAAATACATACCTTTCTTACGACAGGAAATTGTCAATTCCTTTGCACACGTCGAAACACTGACCACAGTAACTTTACACGCCAACATATACTTTATATGCCTGCTGATCACAGCGAATCTATCAAAAATGGTTCAAATGGCTCTGAGCACTATGGGACTCAACATCTGTGGTCATCAGTCCCATAGAACTTAGAACTACTTAAACCTAACTAACCTAAGGACATCACACACATCCATGCCCGAGGCAGGATTCGAACCTGCGACCGTAGCGGTCACACGGTTCCAGACTGAAGCGCCTAGAACCGCACGGCCACACCGGTCGGCTACAGCGAATCTATCTCCTGTCCCCAACTATGTATAACACTTCGCCACTAACGGAATGCTAGTGGTACCAACCAATATTGAGCGTAAATCAGCGATGGACGGACATATCCTTTTTTTTCCAGTGGTACCAGTGTGTCTTAGGAAGAGAGAGTTAATTGTTTCATAAGCGACCAGCTATTAAAAACTTAATCGCAATGGCTATGCTACTGTCACACTGTATAAAAAGTGGTCTTGGTTCTACCAGTTCAGACAAGTATCGCTAAAGATATCTATGTTAAAAACTATACAAGCTTTATAAATCGAGGTATGGTATTGATTCCGAATGAGGTGGCCATCCACACAAATACCACGACATTGAATATAGACGGTGATCGCTTTGGTGTGTACTGACAGACCGAAAGCGCATGTGCACGTCGCCGGCGGGGGGAGCACTTTGATTCTTTGTGGCACACCGATCACGCCACGTGGAGTCGTAAGTAGACGTGAAGACACGCTGCCTTCCTCTCTGAGCCATCCGCGACACACGCACAGACATGTAGAAAACAGAGTAAATGCACTGCAAGTCTAGAATAGTATGTGGAAGTGGCTCAATGCGTTCGACTACAGTTCCAAACTGTATCGTCTGACCAGAAAAATATAGCATTTACGCTAGGTGTTCACTACTGTACTACATTTAAAAACAACTTTAGAATATGTGGCGAGAAGTGATGTCATGATTGCATGGGCAGAATTGACATAAAATCGATAAAATTACAAAAAAATGAATGAAAATAGGTATAAATTGTGGGAAAATACGTCAAAATGCGGGGAAATGAGGGGGAATGAGAGAGAAGTCGCGTATCTCCTGCTTGGGCCAGGAAAATTCTCATACATGGGAACTAGTATGTGACAGCAAGAAGAATAAGAGAAAAAGTCGACATGAAAGCATCGGGATCCAGGGAAACAGACATTTTTCGTCGACAGCGATAAGACTGCTGGAATAGAATGTTTAACGTGGACGACCACCGGATGTAGAATAATAAATGCGCATACATTGGATCACAAGCGCAGGTGTGACCCCAAAGGTATTTGCAAATGCATTATAGATTTTTATAAAGTATGCTTAACTAAAAAGCATTGTATTAACAGCTGTGGGACTGCAATATAAAACTGCAGAATGGATTGCGTGTTTGACCCTGTGTAGGACTGTTAGGTGTTTTAAACCCTAACAATCAGCATTTACAACATGCTTCTCTGTTTTTCCACCAATCACAACTATGCAGTGTCAGCTAAGAAATACCTTACAGAAAAGTTGCTGTATGGTTTTTTAACAACATTCTACTGTATGTCTATAGAGGTAAGAGCGATACATGCAAGTTAACTGCTGACTTTGATGCTTTCCCGAAAAAGAGAACTATCTGCCTGTAAACTGACTTGCATCTGCGTTAAAGGATCACAGAAAGTGGATGGAGTGATCCGCTGAGATGGGGTTGTAACGAGGTATGACTTAATGGTATATTGGTGATGCATTCTAGAGAGAGTGAGATGTTGCTGCGGGTCATTTATCATGGATTTAACCATTTTTACCGTTATTGTCTCGGGATGCATCAGTTGTGTGGTAAAACTTGCGATTAACTTGTATGCAACTGTGTGCTCTCTGTGTGACTTTGAGCCTATCAATGTGCAATCGTTAGCAGCAAACATCGTCACACCACAGTCATCAGAGGGCTTTCAATGGATGTGTGATGAAACATGTCCATCGTTGGAAAACCTATTTCAGTACCCTCCTCTAGACAAACTGATATTTATGCAATGTACTCCATTCCCCTGCCTCATCTTGGACATAAATCGAGTCTTCAGTTTCGTAGCTACAGCGATTCTAAGTTATTTGTAGATGTTTGTGGGGTACTGCAATCCCTACGTATACAGTTGCTTGATAGATATCCTGTTTACGGAGTTAGTGGCTGCATTGTGTGTAATGTCATATGTCAAACACCGCTGCTATGTGTTTGTCTGTTTCCTCATAAGAGGCATTCTCCATTGCTGACAATCATTTTATAGGACTGATGCGTGCATAGTACAATTTATGAACTGTGATCGGATGTGAACAGTGGGCACTATACACCTACGGAAAGCTATAGCGTGCATGTATCACAAAGACTGTACGTTTTTTTCTTTGGTGTCGAAGGAAGTAATTTTATCATCTTAAACTTTATCACCACAGTAAGTGGGATAGAAAACTTGCAGGGTGGATGTATGCCAGATGTTGGACATATATGTCCTGCATCATTAGAGTGTTAAGAGCATTGCTCTCCATATGACTAATATTTTGGAAACCGCCTCGCTTTAACATTATAGCATGCTTGAATGTAGAGCTGTGTACCCTTTGGAGTGCATGTGTTTATGTTCTATACCTCCTTGGTACTGATCCTAGACACTAAAAAAATACTTCAGAATTAATAGCACAGTTGGTTTATGTAAAATGCTTCAAACTCCATCCGTCTGCAGGTCCACCATGCATGAACTACACGTTCCTTCTTATTTGTCTGTTATATCATCACAACACGCTAGTATCTACACTACAGTACAACCTCCTCGACATGCGCGCATCTGGAGAGGTCTTGTGTATGTAGATGGGTGCTGTGAGTAAGAGTGGTGCAGGACAGTCTTCAATGAACAGCAGTTACAGACTCAGCTCGGTCTGTTGCGTCACAAGACATGGAATGTTGCGTGTACACTACCCTGCTAGTTCTGGAGGAGGAGGAGGATATTGGTGTTTAACGTCCCGTCAACAACGAGGTCATTAGAGACGGAGCACAAGCTCGGATTAGGGAAGGATGGGGAAGGAAGTCGGCCGTGCCCTTTCAAAGGAACCATCACGGCATTTGCCTGGAGTGATCCAGGGAAATCACGGAAAACCTAAATCAGGATAGCCGGACGCGGGATTGAACCGTCGTCCTCCCGAATGCGAGTCCAGTGTGCTATCCACTGCGCCACCTCGCTCGGTTCCTGCAAGTTCTGATCAGATGCAAATTAAGTCGGTAACGATGTTGCAAGGAGTGTTGTTCAAAGACACTATGGGGATATCTTTCAATCTCTGACTTTATCCTAAGAATGGGAGAATGCTCTGTGGCTCCTATCTGCATAGGGAAAGATGGGCAATCGTAATCGTAAATTACACACTACAATCGAAGTGCAAGAAATATGTAGATAACCTAACTGCATCAATATAGGACGTTATCTTGTATACTTTGGTAAATATGTTTGAGAATAAACAATGAATGAATGTACTGCTCCGTCATCTATCTACATTCGCAATCTACACCCATGCTCATAAATTAAAGATAATTGCAGAATGTGGTGCCACACAACATGGCACTACACAAAACTGGTGCTAATTGCATAGGCAGGTGGGGACCACACATGACACAGATCTGTAAGTCCACGGCATTGGTGATAAATTGAGAAAACCGTCTCGAAACACATGTGCTACAAAACGCCACTGTTTCCTGCACATGTACCCCAACATCAATATGGGATATGATCACCATGCACATGTACCCAGGCCACACAATGGGTTGGCGTACTCTGGATCAGGTGGTCGAGCAGCTGGTGGGGTATAGCCTCCCATTCTTGCACTAGTGCCTGTCGAAGCTCCTGAAGTGTCCTAGGGGTTTGAAGACGTGCAGCAATAAATCGACAGAGAGCATCCCAGACGTGCTCAATGGGGTTTAGGTCTGGAGAACAAGCAGGCCACTCCATTTGCCTGATATCTTCTGTTTCAAGGTACTCCTCCACGATGGCAGATCGGTGGGGCCGTGTATTATCATCCATCAGGAGGAAGGTGGGACCCACTGCACCCCTGAATAGGCGGTGGTGCAAAATGACGTCCTGATACACCTGACCTGTTACAGTTTCTCTGTCAAAGACATGAAGGGGTGTAAGTGCACCAATCATAATCCCAGCTCATACCGTCAAACAACGACCTCCATACAGGTCCCTTTCAAGGACATTAAGGGGTTGGTATCTGGCTCCTGGTTCAGGCCAGATGAAAACCCGTCGAGAACCACTGTTCAGACTATACCTGGACTCGTCCGTGAACATAACCTGGGACCACTGTTCCTATGACCATGTACTGTGTTCTTGACACCAGGCTTTACGGGCTCTCCTGTGACCAGGGGTCATCTCCTGTGACCAGGGGTCAGTGGAATGCACCTCGAAGGTCTCCGGGCGAATGAACCATGTCTGTTCAGTCGTCTGTAGACTGTGTGTCTGGAGACAACTGTTCCAGTGGCGGCGGTAAGGTCCCGAGCAAGGCTACCTACAGCACTCTGTGACCGTCTCTGGGCACTGATGGTGAGATATCGGTCTTCTTCTGGTGTTGTGCACTGTGGAAATCCCGTACTGTAGCGCCTGGACACGTTTCCTGTCTGCTGGGGTCGTTGCCATAATCTTGAGATCACACTTTGTGGTACACGCAGGGCCCATGCTACGACCTGCTGTGTTTGGCCAGCCTCCAGTCGTCCTAGTATTCTACCCCTCATAACGTCATCAATATGTGTTCTTTGAGCCATTTTAAACACACAGTCACCATTAGCACGTCAGAAAACGTCTACACACTTAATCACTGCACCGTACTCTGACATGCACCAACACACCTCTGCATATGTGGACTGCTGCCAGCGCCACAGTGCGACGACCGCAGGTGAAATGCACCGCATGGTCATACCCCGAGGTGATTGAAACCCGCAAACCTCCCACCAGATCGCTGTTTCACCATGGTTCAGCATTATCCTTAATTTATGAGCATGAGTGTAGTTTATGGCACTCGCAAAGTAGTGGACAGTTGATTTAGTGATGATACAGAAAGTTGGAGGCATGCTGCAATGTCATTGGTTGGCGTTAAATTACAAAAAAAAACAACACGTAAAATTGATCGCACTATCAACTATGATGCTTATTACAGTACATGTCCCATCCCATCATATTGACGGTGTCTTTTCCGTCCCATCTGTCCACTGGTACACTGTTGATTACCACATAATGATTGACTGACATCATTTGTTTGTGTGGAGAGAGAGTCTTGGTGGGAGTAACACCTTCTGGGGATGACCAGCACCGAAACAGTGATTGTGCACATTACTGCAGTATAAGGAATCAATCAAAACAGAACACCAAGACATCTGCTACCCCTTACTGTGAAAGATGAGATTAACTGCGGAGGTCATCACCTTTAGGCAGCTTTTCGGAAACACTCCTCAATGCCACAAACTCTTCCAGTTTCCATTTTTGTGATGTCCTTCACATTTCTGTCGATAAGAAACAGCGCCTCTGTCTTTTATTTCAATCATCTTGTGCGTTGTGGGAGCAGCAGCATAGTTTACACTCTGCAGTGTCCAGTTTTCTGTGATAACCAATGAACTGAAATGCATTAATGTTAGTTTAGCAGCTGACCCAGACATCAAAGTCGTGTTGGAAGAAAATGTATGACTGTGTATAATACTGTAGTCATACACTGTTTGGATGTGTTACAATAGAAAAGACAATGTATGAGACAACAACCCAGGGGCCCTCTCTTGCCGCTGATAGACTGTGGGATATGGTCTTCCTACAGTTCAGGCAACTAACTTTACACTGGTCTGAGCAAGCGACTTTGGTCGCCTGCTCCACTGGGTAAAGACATGTATATTTAATGGGATCATCACATATGGTCACTATCAATAAGCAAACGTTATTTGTTTCCTGATATATCAGAAGAGAGAGATGCGGTAAAGTCTTATTGCTTTTTCTACCAGGTTACGTCATCAGAGGTTTTTGTAGTTTGTAGTTTTCCTCTGCTGGATAGTACGAAATAATGGGGAATGAGAGAATTTTTGGGTGACAGACATGAATGCACCCTGAAGGACACAGATTTCCTTCAGACTGCAGTAGCTGTATGTAGTTTGGGAAATGTACCACAATACAGTATCAAAATACTCGTCCTTCCTCCAGTTCCCATGTGATGTGGAGTCTTCCTAATTTTCCTGACAAGAAAAATCACTGTAACTGCTTGTACTGAATTTCCTGCCATGTTGTGTGTTCATTTGGTGCTCGCCTTAACACTGTACATGGTTAGCAGAGCTACGACAACATGTTCTCATTTCCACTGAGTGCTTAAATCACGCTCCTGTCGCATTAACTCATCTCATTCTGTTTCTCCACGGGTTGCAGAAGGTGGTAGATATAGCGCTTTCCAACATCTGCTCAACTCCAACTTAAATTGAGAAGATCGCATGGACAAAGCTGCAGGGAGGGTTGGTGCAGAGACAGAGGAACAGTTACAAGATGCAGACGGACTGTTTACAACCATGTTGAAGTTTTGCTGTATGGGGTTCTTAGCAGAAAGATTGTCAGCTGTCTTTGATGCCTTCCTGGATAAAAGAGAACCATCTGCCTCTAAACTTATTTACATCTGCGTTAAAGAATAACCAAGAGTGGATGGGGTGATCGGTTGAGATGGAGCTGCGAAGAGATATGACTTAATGGTAGACTGATGGATGTATTCTAGAGAGAGGGAGATGCTGCAGGTCCTTTGACCATTTTTTTTCTGTTGTTCTGTAGGGATGCATCAGCTTTGTGACATAACCTGTCGATTCATATACGACTGTGTGTTCTGTGTGTGTGTGTGTGTGTGTGTGTGTGTGTGTGTGTGTTAGAGTGCTGTCTACTCGTGATTGTTAACAGCAAACCTCCCTCATCAGAGGACTTCCATCTCACGTGTGATGAAACATGTCCATCCTGTTTCAACACATTCCTCTAGACAAAGATTTATGTGAAATAGTACATTCCCCCACAGAATCTTGGGCATAAAATCGAATATTCACTTTCATAACTATGGTGATTTTAAGTTAGCGACATGTGTTTGTGAGGTACTGCAGTCTTCATGTATACATCTGCTTGACAGATGTCCTGTTTAAGGAGTAACTGGTGGTGCGATGTGTAATTTCACATGTCAGACACCGCTGCTATGCGTTTGTCTCTTTCTTTGTAAGAGGTATTCTCCATTACTAACGATAATTTTATATAGGACTGATGCGAGCATAGTATAATTTCTGAACCGTGATCAGATGTGAGCAGTAGGCGCTATACTCTTCTGAAAAAGCTACATTGGGCATTTATCACACAGAATCAATGTTTTAAGGAAGTTTTTTTTCATTTTGTAGTTTGTCACCTTAGTTATCATAGAGAAATGTATGTAAAATATATGTACAAAACAATATTCCATTTCAGTCCATAGATGTATCATGGCACTGCACTGAACAGATATTTGAATGTTGTGCAGGGGCAGTTGAAACTTCTAATTGTTGTTGTTTATAGGCTCCCTAACTCTGACTTCAGAGCATTTCTGCTCAAGCTAGAGAGAGTTCTCGATTCACTTTGTAGGAAGTACCAGAAATTAGTTATATGTGGTGACTTGAATATAAATTTTGTATATGATGGTGCAAGATAAATAATGTTGGTATATCTGCTAAATTCATACGATCTGATGCAGACAGTGTTTTTTCCAACTAGGGTGCATTGAAACAGTAGCACAGCCATAGACAATATTTTTATTCATTCTTCATTACTAGATGGGCATTCTGTTAGTAAAAGGGTGAATAGCCTTTCAGACCATGATACACAAATTTTAACACTAAAAGGCTTTTGTACTCAAACAAATGACACGTATAACTACAAACTTTGTAGGAAAGTTAATCCAACACCAATAGAGAGCTTTTTAAACCTTGCCAACGAACAAGAGTGGTAGGATGTTTGTAGTGCCGAAAACACAGATGATAAATATAATGCTTTCCTTAACACATTTCTCACGCTCTTTGAGAACTGCTTTCCATTAGAACGTTCTAAACAGGATATTAGCAATAAAAGGCAGCCTGAGTGTCTGACTAGTCGGAACAAAGTGGTAAATACATCAAAATGTTAAAAGAAGTCACAACAAGCTACAGTAGCCCACTATAAACAATACCATAAGGTGCTTAAAAATGTTATTAGGGAGGCAAAGAGTATGTGGTACGCAAATAGAATAGCTAATTCACAGGGTTAAAATTAGAACCATATGGTCAGTTGTGAAGGAATTGTCTGGTAAGTAGCACACGTTCGATGATATTAAGTTAGTTCATAGCAAAAATATTTCTGTTACTGATAAATCAGATACATTTACAGTATTTAACAATCATTTCCTGAGCATTGCTGGTGAATTAAATAAAAATTTAGTTTCTACAGGGAATCATATGACTTTCTTGGCAAACGCCTTTCTGAGTTTGACGTCTGAAATACTCCTCTGTGATACAGACAATGGGGAGATTGAGTCAATAATTAAATCACTGAAGACTTAAGACTCTCATGGATATGATGGAGTGGCTACCAGAATATTAAAGTACCGTGCTGCACATATTAGCCCTGTATTTAGCCAAATTTGTAATTTTTCCTTTAGGAATGGTCAGGTTCCTGAACAATTAAAGTACTCAGTAGTAATGCCGCTTTATAAAAAGGGATAAAAGAATAATGTAGACAATTTTAGACCTATTTCTATGCCATCAGTGTTGGCTGAAGTTATTGAAAGGCTGTGAATGTAAGTATTATTTATCATTTTATACAAAATTTGCTATCAAATGTACAGTTCGGCTTCAGAAGTCGTTTAACAACTGAAAATGCTATATTCTCTTTTCTCATGAGGTACTGGATGGGTTAAACAAAAGGTTTCCAACGCTAGACATATTTTTTGATTTAACTAAGGCGTTTGATTGCTCCAGAAGTTGGACCATTATGGAATATGGGGAGTAGCTCACAATTGGTTCACCTCTTACATCAGCAACAGACAGCAAAAGATCATTATTCACAATGTTGAGAATGGCTGTGATGCGGGGTCTGATGGGGTACAGTCAAGTGGGGGGGGGGGGGGGGCAGGGATCAGTGTTGGGGCCACTCCTGTTCCTTATTTATATAAATGATATGCCCTCTAGTGTTACAGGAAACTCTAAAATATTTCTGTTTCCTGATGACAGTAGCACAGTCAATATTGGTAGTAAAGGATGTTGTGTGCACCACTTGCTTGGTTTCAAACAGTGCATTTCATGACCTAAGTTCATGGCTTGTAGAAAATAAGCTAAAGCTAAATCACAGTAAGACACAGTTTTTACAGTTTCTATAACACTATTAAAAAAAACGGACGTTTTAATTTCATAGAATGGGCATACGATTAGTGAGGCTGAACAGTTCAAATTTCTAGGTGTTCAGGTAGATATTAAACTGTCGTGGAAAGCCCACATTCAGGATCCTGTTCAAAAACTTAATGCTGCCATTTTTACTATTTGAATGGTACCTGAAGTGAGTGATCGTTCGACACGAAAATTAATCTCCTTTGCTTATTTTCATTCATTTATGTCGTATGGTATTGTAGTTTGGGGCAACTCTTCCCATTCTAAAAGGATATTTTTGGCTCAGAAACGGGCGGTTCGGGCAATAAGTGGTGTAAGTTCACGAACCTCTCGTCGACCCCTGTTCACAAGTCAGGGTATTTTGACATTGGCCTCTCAATATATATATATATATATATATATATATATATATATATATATATATATATATATATATATTCCTTACTGTCATTTCTTGTTATCAGTAGTAGCTTATTCTCAAGAATAAGCTGCTTTCACTCAGTTAATAGTCGGCAGAAATCAAACCTGCATTTGGATCGGACTTCCTTAACGTTTGTACAGAAAGGTGTGCAGTATACTGCTGCATACATTTTCAATAAGCTACCACTCGAATTCAAAAATCTTAGCAGTAATCCACCCGATTTCAAATCGAATCGTTTCCTCATGGGTCACTCCTTCTATTCTGTGAAGGAGTTCCTTGAAAAATTAAGCAGATTCTTGTTGTATTGTTGATTGTGTTTACTTAAACTTATGGATTGTCTTTTTCCAGGTTCATAATTCAGTTTATTTTTATCTGTTATTACTTTTATGTAGTAATTTCATGTTCTATGACCTAGGAGATTTGCTCCTCAATTTGGTCCTACACAACTTGACGTGTAAATAAAATAAAATAAAATAAAATCTTCCAACTGGGCTCTCGTGGCAAGTTATTAGCGCCAGTTAGTAGACAAATAAATAAGAAACCTGCAGGGAGAATGTATGTCATGCACTGGAAATATATTTCTCACGTTGGAATATTAACAGCATTGCATTCCATGCGACTAATAAGTCAGATACTGCACTACTCTGAAGTTATAGACTGTTTTAAGTGCAAAACCGTGTAGCCTTAGGAGTGCATGTGTTTTATGTTCTCTCTTACCAATATCTTTTTGGTACTTATCCCAGAAACTAGACCAATACTCGAAAACTGATAGTGTAGGTGATTTAGGCAAAATGCTTCAAAATCTGTCCGCCTGGAGCTCCATCCATAAAAACGTCCCGTTTCTACTTCTTCTTAACCGTCTGCTATTACAGAACAACACTTTCGTATCTACTATTATACACCGATAAGGGGTGCTAATCTCCTCGATATGCGCGCATCTGGAGAAATCTTGTACTCTTGGATGGGTGCAGAACAGCAGTTACGGACCCGGCTCGCTCTATTCCTTCACAAGACACGGAATGTAGCAATCTACTTCTGGTCAGCTGCAGATTAAATAGGTAACAGTGCAGCATGAAGGGTTGGTCAAAGACGATGTGAGGAGATCTGTCAGTCTCTTAACTTTATTCTAACAATGTGAGAATGCCCTGTGACTCCCATCCACATGAAGAAAGATCGTAAATTATGCACTACTCTCGAAGTGCTAGAAATATGTAGATTGCTGTGTGGTATACTTTGATATATATATTTGAGAATTAACAATGAATGGATGTACTGAACAGTCATCTATGTGCATATGCAATGGTACTTGAAAAGTAGAGGAGGGTCGGTTTAGTGATGATACAGAAACTGGGAAGCATGCCGTCGTGTCATTGGTCAGTGTTGAAATTGCGGTAAAATTGCTAAAATTGTTCGCACTATCAACTGTGATGCGAATTACAGTACATCGATGGTGTCTTTCCATCCCATCCGTTCACTGGTATGCTGTTGATTACAACATATTGATTGACTGAGATCGCTTGTTTGAGATGGAGAAAGAGTCTTGGCGGAGGGGCAACACCTTCTGGGGATGGCTAGCACCGAAACAGTGATCGTGTTCATGACTGCAATATGTGGAATCAATCGAAATGGAACACTGAGTCATCAGTTATTCCATCACTGTTAAAGATGAGTTTAATGCAGAGGCTGTCAGTCGCCTTCGGACAGCAGTTTGGAAAAACTCCACAATGCCGCAAAACTCTTCCAATTTGCATGTCTTGTGACTGTCTTTTATTTGAAGTCATCCAGTGTGTGTGTTGTGGTAGCAGCATCAACATGATTTACACCATGCAAAGTCTAGTTTCCTGTGCGAGGCAATGGATCAAAATGTATTAATGGCAGTTTAGAACCTGAAACTGACCTCGAAGTCACAGTGAAGAAAACAAAATTTAAGGCAGTGTACAAAGTGTATTACAGCAGAAAAAAACAATGTATCAAACAATGAAACAGGGATGCTCTCTTGCGACTGATAGTATGTGGGATATGGTCCTCTTAGAGTACAGGGGATGAAACTGTACACTGGTCTGTGCAAGTGGCTTCTATCACTGGCCACCTGCTCCAATGGATCAATACCTGTATATTTAATAGGATCACCACATATGCTTGATGCTGGCATGCAGATGGTATTTGTCTTCAATATATCGAAAGAGAGAGACACGGTAAAAATCTTATCGAGTCTTCTGTCAAATGAAGTTAGTAGAGCTTTTATAGTTCGTAATTTTTCTCTGTTTGATGGTGCAGAATGAAAATGATAGAATGTTTGGGTGACAGACGTGAATGGACCATGAGGGACGCAGATCTGCTTTGGACTGCCACATGATGTCGAGTCTTCCTCATTTTCCTGATAAGAAACACCACCATAACTGTTCGTACTGTCTTTTATACCACCTTGTGTTGCAGGAGCAGGCTTCGTTTGGCGCTGATATTACACATCGTACATGGTTGGCAGAGCTGCAATAACATGTTCCCATTTCCACCGAGTGGTCAAAACACGATCCTGTCGCATTAACTCCATTTCTACATTGGTTGCAGTAGGTGATAGATACAGCGCTCTCCGACTTCTGCTCAGTTCCTACTTAAATTGGAATGGTCACATGCACAAAGCTGCAGGGATGGCGTGGCATAGACTGAGGAGCAGTTACAAGATGCATAGGGACTATTTAACACCACGTTGGAATTTTATCTTAGCCGATAGGTTACAAACAGGTGACTCGTTTCGAGATATGAGAGTGCCACGAATATAATTCATTAGTGGCCAGGTATGTGATTGAATGGAAAGACTTGATTCCAAATCGTAAGCGGCATTTCTAGCAGAAAGCGTAACACTATCAGCGACTCTTGTGTGTGCCTGTAGAACCAATACCGCATTTTATGCACGATGATGATAACATGTTCCAATTTCCACCAAGTGGCCAAAAGACGGTCCTGTTACACTGACTCAGCTCAGCCTGTTTCTACAGGGGTTGCTGAAGGTGGTGAATATAGCGCTCTCCAATTTCCATTCAGTTCTGAATTAAATTGGGGCGATCACATGGACTAAGCTGTAGGGAGGCCAGGGCAGAGACCAAAGAACAGTTACAAGATGCAGAGGAATTGTCTAAAGCCACGTTGCAATTTTGCTGTAGCAAATAAGCTCGAAAAAGGTGAATCATTTCGAGATATGAGAGTGGTACGAATATTATTCGCCAGTGGCTGTAATCATTAAAAGACGTCTCCATACGGTCCAACGCAAGTATGTGGCTGTGTGGAGATACTTGATTCCAAATCGCTGACAGAATTTCTACCAGAAAGCGTTGCATTATCAGCGACTCTTGTGTGTGCCTGTAGAACCAAGACCCCTTTTATGCAGGGCGACAGTAACATAGTCGCTGTGATCATGTTTTTAATAGCGTAGTCCTTACGTGTAATGTATGTTGCCGGTAGTATAATCCATCTGTGGTCAGCTTCCAGTGATTCCCATTTGAACTAACTGGTGAGTGTAATCCTTCTGTGGTCAGCTTCCAGTGATTCCCATTTGAACTCTCTGGTGAGTGTAATCCATGCAAAGTGACTCTCATGATCAATTTAATTAATTAGTCTGTCAATTTGATATCGGTGACATGCCTCCTGGTATGTGTAGGCGATGGCTAGGACGCCATAGATGTGATTCTCCCCTTGGTGTTTTATTCATTGCGGCGATATCTTTCAACGATATTTCAGTCGTCCACCTATACCGGGAGAGGCAACCAGCGCAATTAAATCGGATGTGTTACCGAGTTTATAAAGTGATACGTAGTACAAAACTTAAATTTACAACTTCCTTGTGCTGTTACCTTAAGAGACTTCGTATATGGAGAGACATTTGGTTACCTTAAGAGAGAGTTCGAAAGTGAGTGGGTGAGCTGTGACAGTGGTAGATCTTAGCACTCCGTCATAGGCCAAAAATGAGTTCAATATTCTAGTCTTGTGATGCATGATGTGACAGATAAGGAAAGATATTTTTCTACTTGATGAAGGAAAACTTAGAGGGAATATAGTCTATGCCATAGTGCTGAACGGGATTTTCACAAGTAACGATACTTTAGCGACGTGAAAAGGCGTGTATTGTCCGATTTCTTCTATCTTCCAAAATAACTCTTATAAACGGGAGGAATCGACATTTTGCGTGAGAAATTCGAAATGTATGAACAACAACATCGCTGCCTTGCATTGGGTAAAGTAGATTTCGTAAACTGGCGGGTCTATGTTGGGGTGGGGTTGTTTAGAACTACTGTATACGTCTAAGCTGCAGCTGTTTGTTTCGCAGTGCACCGTGGCTGCCTGCAAGGGCGGTCACGAGGAATCGGCGACCGAAAGTATTGGATTAGCTCAGCCTATGACGTGTACAAAGGATGTGCCTACCTATCTGATCTAGCCCACAGCAGCGAGGGTTGGCAAAGTGACTAGTGTGCTGGGTGAGTGTGACAGAAGCGGACATGTGTGTTTTGTGTGAGAGAAGATTCAAAATGATGGACGTTTGTGCTGGACATATTGATAATAACCACTCCAATAATCCCCGGATGCCCTCCAGGGGCGGCATACATGCGCGCCCAGGTCTGCGACTGTGGTGGAAATTTTCACTGACCTCTTTACGTCGACACTGGCGGTGTACACGGAGATGGGAGGCGCTGCGTATGGACCTCAGGGCAGAGCGCACGGGGATATGTGTTTCCAGCTGTCTCCGACATCTAGGCCTGACAGCTTATTGCTACACACTGCATCGTGGCTTACGTGTTGTGTTTAGTGCTTCTTAACACATTGCAGTGGACTCTGCCTTGCACTGGTATTTGTTGTTGTCCCTGTTCTATCACGTAGTAGAACCTTCCTCCCTCCTTCTGAATGAAGCAGAGAGAATCAATTTAGAAGGTCTTTAGTATTTTTAAAATCCAATCGTGACATCAGATTCCTGATTGATCAGTCTACTGTTTCTAATAGTTGTATGGCGTGCATGCATGCTTTCGGTGTGGGCAGGCAGGGCCAGCGCAGACGTGGGTCTCTCTCTCCCAGCCGGAGCAGATGGGCGCTACCCTGCAGTTGGGTACAAAACCTTGGATGTATTTAGCGCTACGGTCTGTTTGTGACGGAAATTTCATCACTTGATTTGCATAATATTTGCGTGTGATATTCTAACGTTGAAAATATGTTTTAAGCGATCTATTTAACTCCTGTAAATAGCTAAACAATTAATTTGACAGGGTAGTGCAAATGGATTATTTCACTCTACTTTTGGTATCGAAATTGCGTCAACTTTCCCTTTGTCTCCAGCATTAGCCAATTGGAATGCAGTATTCTGAGGAAAGATGAAAACCTCCATCGTCGTGTTTCGAGACGTTGGTTCATACAGACAAGCATGCAGTGGCTTCTTAAGGCCCGTCCACACGCAACGATCTGTCTGCGCAAATGTCTGCGCACATCACATCTGCGCAGACAGATCGTTGCGTGTGGACATAAGATTTGCACCAACCTGAGGTGTGTGCAAACCTGGAAGTTGGAGTTGGAGGTTTGAGCGAAACCTCTCAAATCTGTGGGTTCAAACCACATCTGCGCAGACAAGTTGGAGCGTGTGGACAGGAGATCGCCGCAAATCTGGCGCGAAACAGCTGTTTGCTCAGTCTAGTGTTTGTATTTGTGCGCACAGGGCATTAAAATGGCTGATACTCGTCAGTGTTCTCGAGAGTTTGTAAGTGAATTCATTGAAATATATAGAAACCACCCTCGTTTGTGGAAGATTAAAAGTAAAGAATATAGTGACCGAGACAGAAAGACAGCAGCATACAATGCTCTAATTGAAAAATTGCTGGCAGTTGACGCCCCGGCAAACAGAGAAACAGTAATTAAAAAAAAAAATCGTTGCGAACTGTTTACCGAAAATAGTTATCCAAAGTACAGAAATCTTGAAGATCTGGTGTAGGAGTAGATCAAGTATACCAGCCAACTTTATGGTATTTTGATCTGCTTGGCTTTCTTAGTGATCAAGAAACGCCAAGACCAAACAGTAGGTGCCGGCCGCGGTGGTCTCGCGGTTCTAGGCGCGCAGTCCGGAACCGCGCGGCTACTACGGTCGCAGGTTCGAATCCTGCCTCGGGCATGGACGTGTGTGATGTCCTTAGGTTAGTTAGGTTTAACTAGTTCTAAGTTCTAGGGGACTGATGACCTAAGATGTTAAGTCCCATAGTGCTCAGAGACCCTGACCAAACAGTAGTATTATCTGTAAGTTGACAGACTTAATTTACTTGACTTGCCTTCATGAACTCATCCTTCAGGACAGCGTAAATAACTTCACATGTGTTGGGTATTATTTCACTCAACGCTTGTTTCGATATTGCAGTTGAAAATTCCAAATCTTTGTAGCTCCTTCCTGTTGCTAGGAATCTTAATGTTACCGCCAGTCGTTCATGAGGAGAAATTGCCCTTCTCACACAAATATTTTTTCTCATAATATGAGGGGTTACAAGCTTTAAGAGATAATTATAATTTTCGACATCCATCCGCAAATAATTTCGCCAGTCGTTAGGTTCGCCCTGCAACCCTCGCAGTAAATTTACGTGAGAAAACTGCTTTTACTTTAGCAGCCACTGTCTACACCATTTTGACCGCTTTCTCTGTTTCCTGCGGTTGGTCTGAATGTTTTTTGCAACACAAGTTGCGAACACAGACCACAACAGAACTTCCTCCATTTGAATATTTCAAAATAACTGAATTAAATTTTTGACGTTTACGGGAGCGTAGTCGCTTGCCACTGATATTTATTCTCTACACCGACAGATGGCGGGCGAGTAGTAGTTTGTGTCGTGTGAACACACCACATTTGCTGCGATCTTTTGCATGTACAGACATCTGCGCCGATGTCTGCGCAGATAGATCGTTGCGTGTGGACCGGGCTTTAGAACCGACAGAGATTGGAATAGAGTTTGAAATTTGCTGATCAACAGAATGCTGCCACTTGATCCTTTGTTTGGGGGCCGCGAGATCAAACGAGGCCGATATCCGGTCCGTAGTCGGTGGTATTTAGTAATGCGATCTGTAATTAGGACATTGGGCTGTTTTGACTTTCGTCACAGCGCACTGACGACACACGCACACATGACTACACTTTGTTCCATTGCCTTGTGAGTTCAGTTATTATGCCATGGGGAGTAAGGGTGGAGGTGGGGTGTAGTTAAAATGTCTGCCCAAGTGGGGGAACCCCGTCTCTCACAAAGCGATTAAATAAAGAATATGTATCAATATATTACTGACTTTGATTTGAATTTAGTGTTGTGAGATCCTTCTTCTCCTGCAGAGAATGAATCTTTTTCCTACCAATTTTTTCTCAGAGCGGTAGGGAGGGAGGGGTGGAGCGTCCTCTGATGATGGCAATGTGCACTAGCTCAGTCGATCCCTGTATGTCAAGATCAGAGCACACAAGAAAGTTTTCCAATACGATGATACCTTCAATCTGCTGGAGTGTAATCGTGTAATTAGGACATGCAGTTGCTGGTTGTCAGTTTTTCTCACCAAATAAAAGTGAGATCCAACCTGTCCAAATCGAATTTTATAAATAAACACTATATCCTGTGCTATATAATTGAATTTCTTTCCCTCCAACACAGAAGCTAGCTTGGAGCCCATGGCGGAATCCGTTCTCAGTTAGGAACTTGCCTTGGAAGAAGGCATCTCATGTGCATAGGTACTCCGCAGGGGTTTGCTGGGTGAATGCTACTTTGTTTGATATTCGGTCCGACCGCAACCGATGGCACGTACAGGCCCGGCAGTGGCATGTTATAGAAGAAGAAATAGAGAAAGAGCACGTGTTTCGACGCTAATTTCTAGGAAGCTTTTGTTGGAGGATTAGTGTGACATCCAGTCTGTCAGTCGCAGGGCCCGAGCAGTCACTATGCAGAACCCCAAACGAGCTGCACGTGCAGTGGCGTGAGTCGACATTGGGCAGTCGAATGATTTTTAACAATGTAATTATGTGTGATGGGTGTTTCATGATGGTATTCCTTGAGCGATAGGGATGAAGAGAAAAGCGATCGATTTAATTGCTTATTTCTGAAGTATTTAAGAAGACCTGTATCTTCTCAAACAGCAGAGAATGATGGGCAACAGAGATACAATCCCCACAAACTGAATTTTGTATAAATAAACAATATATCTACTGCTTTGTACTTCAATTTCCTGCCATGAGATCCTTCACAGAGCCATCAGTGGGGCAGGGGGCAGAGGGGAGTGTGGAGGCAGAGTGGTTGGGGGCTTGCCAGAGGGGAGGGGTTAATTAATTGATCAATTTAATTAAGTAGTCAATCAAATTGACAGAGTGAGAGGGAGCTATTCGAGTAACTCTGGCCTGAAAGAGTACAGGATGCAGCAACAAGATGCGGAGAGGGTGGAGGTTTCCTGAGGGGTTCGGAGGAGGAGGGGGAGGGGGGTGAGTGGGAACAATAGGTTAAGGATCTGTCAATTAAAAGGATGGATTATACCCAGGAGGTCATTACCTGTCAATCAAAGGGAAGGAATCATAATCCTCTTAGCAGATCAATAGGTTGATGACAAGTCAATCAAAGGAGGATAATAGGTTTGACCCTGAATGTATACCTGCCCCTGAATTTAGGCAACCTGCACTAACAATCTGTCCTGAAATATAGTGTCTCTCTACTCCCATTCAGCACATTTATGGTCGTTTGCACGTAAGAATACATGCCAGTATTGTCACCAGAGGGAAGTACACTGTGTAATGAAGTGACTGTTTAGGCACCTTTATGTGACATGTCTTTCATTTGGTCTGTATTTTATATTGTGTACTCTTACAATATTGATCTACCAATCACCTCACTTGTCAATAAAATGACCTCGTCTTCGAGGGTGCTGCTTTTTTTTATCAGTGTACGTGTAATTATCTTTAAGTTTGAATCTTGGTCATCACTGAAGCATCTGGCATCACAGAAAGTATTTAAGGGTGAGGGGTAAGATATGTAGGATCTTGGTTGGCGACCTTTTGTGTCCTCCGTATCTGGTCGGTGTTGGTGAGCGTTTTTGTTGAGGGGCAGTGCAGCTGAGCAACTACTTGTGATTTACTGCAGTTCCTATTTATATTTGTGTGCATAAGGATATATTGTATGTTTTCGCAGTGGCCATTTGCAATAACGAACTTCAGTTTGCATTGCAATTGGTAATGGGAAACTGCGTATTCCAACCCAGAATGTTTCTTTTTTTCTTGTACTGTGCAGTTAAATAAACTTTGGTAGCTCATGTTTCTGTTGCTCTGCAATTGAACACCTGCTTGTGATTTGACACAGTTCATATCTATATTCTTGTGTTTAAGGCTATAGTATGTGTTTTTTGCAGTGGTCATTTGCAATAACGAACTTCAGTTTGCATTGCTGTTGGTAATAGGAAACTGGACATTTAGCCTTCAAAAGTTTCCATTTTGATTTTCATGTACTTTCGTAGCATGTGTTTCTGTACTCAGTGCTCTGCTTGCACTAAAAAATTAATTATTTTTTTTATTTGGACTTCACAACCCATGTCAGTCAAATAACCATTTCTTTGGTTTAAAATATAACACTGGTTTTGTCAACATCATTAATCCTACGTGATCTTTCCATCATAATTCCTATTTATACATCTGGTGGCTATTGACCACAACAACATCACTGACATGCTGTGAGTGCAGTATCTGTGACTTGACCAGAGACTTCAGTTCAATCTTACTCTCAGTGTCTATGTTGTACAGTTGTGTGGCTTTACCTATGTGCTTGAATTTTCTGGGGGTACGTGACAGAACTACAGTATTAAACAGAAAACATTTGCTTGATCTTCTGAAAACATTATTTATTCGTAACCAAAGAAATAAAATTTTTCAGAACATTAGCAAAATGTGTCCTATTTAATATTGGCATAATTACTTTTGGGGTAGGAAAAAACATCATTCACTCTTTTTGAAATGAGGCTTTCACATGTCGACTTCCTACTTGGGTACAACTTAACAAATTTGGAAAATAGACCTACCATCACAAAAGTGCAGCAAAATCCTCCTTTTGCACTTTGTAAAGGTCCATAAAATTTTAGTACTACAAGAACCATTGGTTTCTTGTGAATAATGTTCTGCATGTGCCCCTTGCATGTCTGATTCATTCACTCAGACATTTATCGTGAGTTGACAACTTCTTCTTCATCTTCCTTGGCATGTTACAAAAATACGTTTTCTTGAATTTTCGGCAAACATTCTGATGACTGTAATTTTTATGTTCATATTTTTAATATAGTTCTCATGTTCATACTTTAGCAACACTTAAGGGGGATGTAATGGATTTTGGTCCAAAAAATCGATTTTTCAAAAATATTATTTTCTTGGTCTACACAGCTTAATCTATGTTGTGTGTGAATTTGATCATGACAGCAGCTTTAGAAATGCCTTTATTTTGTTAAATTGATTAACTCTACACTGGCAGCCACTCCCACCTTTTCCAACATTTGGGAAACTGCTTGGTTCAGCGGAATTTTTGTCACAGTGAAGGCTATTTTCTTTTGATATCTTTGGCTGACAGCTATATCTCTGGCTGACATCTATATCTTTGCCTGAAAACTTTCCTGCATGTGGTTTATTTACATTTTGACAATATTAACACATGTTAGTAGGTGGAAGGTTGAATTTGCAAATCTTTACTTGGAGGTCAGGATTTATGCATAATGGGTGGTGGAAAACTGTTTTTAGGAAACGGAGGTTTCATGGAAATCGGTTTACCAACAAAAATGAGGAAGCAGCTCGAAATGAAGTTCCAGGTCTACTGAGGCATGGGATACAACCCATCGGCTTTGACCAATTGCGTCATAGGTTGCTCACAGATATTAATGTCTTTACTTTTAAGCCATAGATAATAAATCGGTTGTATGCCGCGGATAAGCGCTATCATTGTACATTAAAGAAATTGAATCTGGTTTTAAAAGAGAGTGCTAGATATTCCATAAAATATTTCATGTGCATTGATTTAAATAATTGGTTGTCTGCAATTCATTCAGTACTTAGTTTCATTCTTAGTGACATTGAGATAATTTGGACCAATAGTTTGTAATTTTAGGAGAATTTTGTTTTTCATTTTCGTTTATAGGTATGGATTTAACTATTCCAATGAATCTAGATGATTTAAAGGAGGCTATGGGCGTAGACATGTTGGCTACGATTCGATTTTTACAAATGTGTGGTCTTGTTGCCGACTGTGTTCGACGTCGTGAGTGCGGCGAACATATGCGCCTGACATGTGTTTCTAGTCTCCATACTCACGACTTATTTGTATGGCGCTACATGAAAGATTGGTTGTGTCAGCCCTTTAGACGTGGAACATGGTTCGAGAAATCTAAGCTCGCCTTGAGGGATATCATAAAAATTACATACTGTTGGTTTTTGAGGTATCCTGTGTGGCTGTGTGAGCATGAATGTCATGTGAGTGAGTGTACAGTTGTAGATCGATACTCTTTTTGTAAGGCAGTATTCCATCTCCTCTCACTTTTTTACTACTGGAGTTAATTTTATTCAGCTTGTTGTTTTATTTATTTAGATATGATTATATATGTGTAGCAGCAAGTAAGGTTGGTACATGGTAACTAGTAACTTTGCTTTACGATATTAAAGTTTGGATTTGCAATGTTCAGACTGATATAAAACTGAAACTGAGAGCTGATGGCAGTACACAAAATTATTTGTAACAAGTTGCTATGGTTTTGATTCAATGTTATTACCTTGTCTATAGTTGGTAACTCTTTCTTCATAAAAGCAAGTAACTTTGAGTAATGTTGAGTAAATATTTCACTTTGGCTGTATGAGTCACACTAGCACACATATGTTAAGTTCAGACACGGAGTGGGAGAGGGAATAAATACTTTTATCATAAATGTGGCACACCGTGGATCAAATTATTGCTTTTCCACATCTGCTCTGGATAATCATGTAGGAAAAATTCACTTGCTACTGTAATGTAATCAAGAAAGAAAGAAAACTGTATCGGAACTCACTACCTTGCATCGTACTCAGAAAAGTCAGTAATGAAATTCAAATGATCGTCACAGCACTGAATGTTGGTTACGTTATGCAGTGGATTTTTGAATACTGTTAATTAGAACAGGCGCGCGGCTAGTCCGCGTTGTCTTAATCTCAGAGAAAAAATGTAAAATATTGCTTTAGTTTCACAGAGCAGACCTTTCCACAAAATGTGAAAATGATAAAGTCATAACACAGCTATTAGTTATATTTTTGTGATCGCACAGAACATGTCGCACAGTACCTTCCAAATCAAACTGAGAAATGCGCTGATTAATATAATTAGTCTGCCGGCACTGCTGGAAGCTGTAAGAAAATGTTAAATATTATTATGTTACCTCGCTTTACCGCGAGACGACTGCGATGCCTGAAATAAATATTTTTTAAATGTGCCGCGTCTGCAGCTGCCTTCGCAGATTGGTACAGCGGCTTCCGATAAATTAAATGCTGAAAATGTCTAAATTATTTACGGGACGAATGACTGGCAACTTTACAAATAATTTTAAAAACATATTTGCTCAACTCTATATATTCAAACAAAAATGCATTAATTTCACACACCTTTTTACAACTCGCCTAATGGCGGATCTCAAGCTTCATGAACAAAAGACTCAAGGCCAGCATATACATTTGCTTAACAGGCAAGTGTTACTCGTAACGAAACCCAAAGAGAACAGAGAAATTATTACAATGCTTTCTACTATTTATACATGTACTGAATTGTCCTTGTTATCTGAGGCACAGATCAAATCACTAATTCATTTAACAAGAATACGATTGTCATGGATTCAAAGTTAAAAAATGCATAAAACGTCAAATAATTATGAATGTTCTACATACACACATAATATATTCGTGTAATGTTTACACAGTCTTGCTTTATTGCTTCACTTGGTCGTGTTTATCCGTGTTTAAATTACTTCTCTTTAGCCGTGTACGTGGCACTATATCGATACATGTTAACTGGTCTTATACACACGGAAAAATTCTGTTACACGCTTTTTATGACGAGTGGCCAGGAGACGCTACAGCAGTTTGTGGGGAATACAAAAAGTACACTCCTGGAAATGGAAAAAAGAACACATTGACACCGGTGTGTCAGACCCACCATACTTGCTCCGGACACTGCGAGAGGGCTGTACAAGCAATGATCACACGCACGGCACAGCGGACACACCAGGAACCGCGGTGTTGGCCGTCGAATGGCGCTAGCTGCGCAGCATTTGTGCACCGCCGCCGTCAGTGTCAGCCAGTTTGCCGTGGCATACGGAGCTCCATCGCAGTCTTTAACACTGGTAGCATGCCGCGACAGCGTGGACGTGAACCGTATGTGCAGTTGACGGACTTTGAGCGAGGGCGTATAGTGGGCATGCGGGAGGCCGGGTGGACGTACCGCCGAATTGCTCAACACGTGGGGCGTGAGGTCTCCACAGTACATCGATGTTGTCGCCAGTGGTCGGCGGAAGGTGCACGTGCCCGTCGACCTGGGACCGGACCGCAGCGACGCACGGATGCACGCCAAGACCGTAGGATCCTACGCAGTGCCGTAGGGGACCGCACCGCCACTTCCCAGCAAATTAGGGACACTGTTGCTCCTGGGGTATCGGCGAGGACCATTCGCAACCGTCTCCATGAAGCTGGGCTACGGTCCCGCACACCGTTAGGCCGTCTTCCGCTCACGCCCCAACATCGTGCAGCCCGCCTCCAGTGGTGTCGCGACAGGCGTGAATGGAGGGACGAATGGAGACGTGTCGTCTTCAGCGATGAGAGTCGCTACTGCCTTGGTGCCAATGATGGTCTTATGCGTGTTTGGCGCCGTGCAGGTGAGCGCCACAATCAGGACTGCATACGACCGAGGCACACAGGGCCAACACCCGGCATCATGGTGTGGGGAGCGATCTCCTACACTGGCCGTACACCACTGGTGATCGTCGAGGGGACACTGAATAGTGCACGGTACATCCAAACCGTCATCGAACCCATCGTTCTACCATTCCTAGACCGGCAAGGGAACTTGCTGTTCCAACAGGACAATGCACGTCCGCATGTATCCCGTGCCACCCAACGTGCTCTAGAAGGTGTAAGTCAACTACCCTGGCCAGCAAGATCTCCGGATCTGTCCCCCATTGAGCATGTTTGGGACTGGATGAAGCGTCGTCTCACGCGGTCTGCACGTCCAGCACGAACGCTGGTCCAACTGAGGCGCCAGGTGGAAATGGCATGGCAAGCCGTTCCACAGGACTACATCCAGCATCTCTACGATCGTCTCCATGGGAGAATAGCAGCCTGCATTGCTGCGAAAGGTGGATATACACTGTACTAGTGCCGACATTGTGCATGCTCTGTTGCCTGTGTCTATGTGCCTGTGGTTCTGTCAGTGTGATCATGTGATGTATCTGACCCCAGGAACGTGTCAATAAAGTTTCCCCTTCCTGGGACAATAAATTCACGGTGTTCTTATTTCAATTTCCAGGAGTGTATAAAGGAATTACAATTGGGGGGGGGGGGGACCTCCGGTAGAACTATGGGTTTGGAGGGCTGTAGTTTCAGGTCAAGTATGTGATGATGTAGTTTTTAAAGTAGTACTCAATCGTACGAAGAAGGTTCAAGATCATGCAGCAGAGGGTTCTGTAGTGATTTCAGATTATTTTTTTTTCATATATGGATTTGGGGAATAGGGTTATCAGCATCTTTTTGTTAATCACAATATTGAATTCAGATCTTTATCCACTGGGGCTTCTACAAATAGCATAGAAGATTATTGGTCAGCTATTAAATCTGTTCTAGTGAGGGGGAAACGACGGTTTTCGACACAACAGAGTTACTTAGATGAATATTCGTGGAGGCGTAGTGTACCCGATACATATTGCCCGTTTAAGTGTTTTCTTACATGTGTTGGGCAAATGTATCATCCAAAATTTGTTACTTAATTTCAGATTGGGATGGGGGTTGGGGGGTGGGGTGAATGTATATATGTGTGTCCGTGTGTGTGTTTTCGTAATGTTGTGTTTCTTGTGTATGTGGATATGTGATTTTTATTGATGTCTTTCTAGACGAGCTTCGGTTTTTTTGTGGATGAGTTTCTGTGTGGTAAGTTCAGTTTTTTTATTTTTTTATTTTACTGCATTTGTCTCTTTTGACGTAATTCATTGCTGTACCGACTACATGATTACGTATATTTTCGTCAACTGCGGTACGTAATACAAATTTTGCATCTGCTATTGCTCTTCTTTCCTTTCCCAGCACTAGTATCAGTACGATTTTTTGAGCCTATACTAGCACTACTAAAAGCGAAAAGACCGACATGTGTAAAATTTGTATCCCGTACTTCATTTGACGTATGAAGATCAACTGAAGTACGGGATACTGGTAATACCTATACGAAAAGAGCGATATATATAACATTGATGTGAATTACCCATATAGGTCAACTGAAGAGCAGGATACAAATGTTATGTATGACGCTATTTTTCGTCTTCCATAGCACTAGTATCCTATTCTTCAATTGACATACATATGTCAATAAAAATACAGAATACCGATGTTATAAATGTCGTCATTTCCCATTCGCTGGTACTACTATTGTATTGTTTAGTTGACCGAAATGGCTCAGCTAAAGAATGGGATACAAATTTCACCTGCTGTTGGTTTTCTTGTCATCGCCAGCAAGACTATTCGTCAATACTATTAGCGTCCAAGAAGAAATAACGTCTGAGAAAGGAAAGAAATAATAATAATAATAATAATAATAATAATAATAATATGATATGTACCCCTTACTGAAGTATGGGACACAAATTTTGTGTGTGTCGTCTTCTTGAATCTTCACGTAGTTTAAGTGAGGTCTATTAGAGGTAGCGGAGGTGAAAGACACAAAACATGTAAAATTTGTATCCCGTACTTCAGTTGGCCTATATAGTTCAACTGAACAACAGCATACTAATGCTAACGAAAATGAAGAAATCAACGTACGTTACATTTGTATCCCGTTCTGCAGTTAACCTATACAGCCCGACTGAGGTACGAGATACGACATATATATATCTGACGTGAGGTATTCCATGCTACCGCTACTTCTATCACTTCTTTCCCCTTTTATTTTCCACAGATGTACTAGGACACTGTAGGGGTAACTTCACTACATAAAGGAAAACACTTGCATGGATTTTATACTGTGAATAACCACTTTTATTGTACCGCACAAACACAATACATACATACGTTAACGCGGGAAACGAACACTGCTCGTTTCATCCAAAGACCCTCACTCACAAAGAGAATGTTTCAGTGTCCTATCAGCTATCGACTTGTCACTCCCACAAGCCCCTCCCCCCCCCCCTAAACTGCGGAGCACACGGTATGGTGGGGTACTTAAACTTCACCTCTCGGCCTGCCCTTGTGCGGTTAGTGTGGGTGTGTGTGCTGCTTGATGATTGAGCTGCTGCATTAGGTCCCCTGGTGTGGAGTTCCGGTGGGTCACAGCTGTCTGGCTCTGCGGAAGGTGTGGATTCGTTGCGAGTTGTGTCTGAAGTTGTCTGTGAGACTGCAGTCGGTGCTGTCATTGTCCAAGCGGGTTTTACCCACTCAATGGAAACCTTGGTCGACTGTCCCTGGAGGAGGATATCCATTGTGTATGTGCCCCGTCCTAGCACTTAATGGTTCAAATGGCTCTGAGCACTATGGGACTTAACATCTATGGTCATCAGTCCCCTAGAACTTAGAACTACTTAAACCTAACTAACCTAAGGACAGCACACAACGCCCAGTCATCACGAGGCAGAGAAAATCCCTGACACCGCCGGCAATTGAACCCGTTAGCACTTAGTATGGTCCAGTGTCCGTTGGCTATAACGAATGATATAGCAGGTCTCTGCGGAGCATGATGTGTGAACAAGTATCGAGGGACTTGTGTATGAACACTGGGTGCGTGCCATGCTGAGATGCTGGGGCTGCATGTAGCATCTCTGCCTGCTTCCTCATTTGTTGTAAGAGGTGGGGTAGTTGTATCTCATCTGGGAGAGGAACTGGTGCAAGCAATTCTGCTGGAACACGTAGTGGTTCTCCATATACCAACTCTGCTGAAGAACAACTGATGTCTGTTTTTAATGCAGTCTGGAACCCCAGCAAAACCAATGGCAAAGCTTGAGTCCATGGGTCCTCGTGGCACATCAGGGCAGCCTTTAAAGTCCGGTGCCACGTTTCCACCAAACAGTTGCTGGCCGAGTGGTAGCTAGTTGTCCGGTTTTGTTGGAAGCTGCAGAGCTTTGACAGTTGTTGGAACAGTGTCGACTCGAATTGGCGTCCTTGGTCGGTGGTAACGAAAAATGGGCACCCGAAACGAGCTACCCAAGTTTCCAAGAATGCTCGTGCAGTAATCTCTGCAGAAATGTCCCTGATGGGTGTAGCCTCTGCCCACCGTGTGCAACGATCCACTGCCGTAAAAAAGTACCTGTAACCTTCCGAAGGGGAGAGGGGTTCAACCAAGTCAATGTGTACATGCCGAAAATGTGTTGTTAGGGTTGGGAATTGTCCTACTGGAGTGTGAACATGGCGACCCACTTTGCTACGTTGATACTGACTGCAGCTGCGGACCCACTCCCGTGTATCTTTCTTGATTGAAGGCCACACATAACGTTCCGTCACTAACTTCACTGAGGCATTGGTTCCTGGGTGTACTAGGTTGTAAATGCTGTCTAATACCTTTTGTCGGAACTGGGGGGTGATGTATGGGCGTGGTCTAGCCATGGAGTTGTCGCACCATACCTTAACTGGGCTGCAGGGGGCGTCCACAAGTTGTAAACGTAGGCCAGTGGACGGGCCCACCAACAAGGACTGCAGCTGCGCATCTGAAGCCTGTGCCCTTGATAGGTCCAGAATAATCCAACATTGGACTTATCCCGAGAAATAGCCTGCCACAATGTTGTCGGAACCATGGATTTGACGCACTTCTGTCGAAAACGCATATAAACTCGATATGGTGGGCCTGACGGGGGGAACATGAATCGCTGATTTTGTAGAAAGCTGCCACGAGAGGTTTATGGTCGGTGTATTTGGTGAATTACCTGTCCTCAACGAAAGGGCGGAAGTGCCTGCCACTTTCATACATTGCGAGGAGTTCCCTGTCGTATGCTCCAACGAGTTTGACTCATCTGTAGTTTTTGTGAAAAAAAACTTAGTGGCTGCCAATGACTCTTCACTCTCTGGTGAAGTGCTGCACCGATTGCAACTTGGCTTGCGTCCACTACTAGGTTTAGCTGAGCTCCTGGTGCAGGGTGTGCAAGCCCCACTGCGTTTTGAAGGCTATTTTGCAGTGCCTTGAAAGCAGAGTCCATCTCGGATGTCCATGGGAGTGGGTGCTTGCCAATTTTGTTGTGTCCGACCAAGGCATCGTTCAGTGGCGTCTGGATTGCTGCTGTTCCGGGGAGGTGGCGACGATTGAAATTTATCATTCCTAGGAATAGTCGGAGATCATGGTAGTTTTTAGGCTGTGGTAGGGTACGCAACAACTCCAGCTTCTCTGGCAGTGGGAAAATGCGCTGGGCTGACACTTTATAACCCAGGAAGGTCACCAAGGGTTCCCCAAACACACACTTGTCCTTGTTAAGTGTTATTCCACGAGCACTAAGCCTGCTTTGCATCTCGTTTACGTGTTTCTCATGGTCAGAAACATTCCCCGAGAGCACCAGAATATGGTCTAAATAGGCGAAACATTATGGTAGCCCTCTTAGCACGCTGTCTAGAAACAGTTGCCATGTTTGGGCAGCATTTTTCAGCCCAAATGGCATCACCAAAAATTGAAACAGCCTGAATGGGGTTGTCACTGCAGTTTATGATATGTCCTGCTCTGCCATTGGAATCTGATTATAAGCCTTGCAGCAATTTAACACACTGAATATGGTCGCCCCGGCCAGTGAATGGGTGAAATCTTGTATATGTGGCACAGGGTATCTGTCTGGAACAGTTCGGGCATTCAAAGCTCGATAATCACCACACGGGCGCCATGACCCATTCTTTTTGCAGCGAGGTGCAGAGGAGAGGACCACGGATTGTTGTATGGCTGTATAGTTCCTTCTTGTAGTATCTTGTTGAAAATGGTCTTGGTTTCCCGCAAATGATCAGGTGCAAACCTGTGAAAGCGTGAGAAGACTGTTGGGCCTGGAGTTGTACGGATGTGGTGCAACGTCTCATGCTTCGCCCTGTTCTTTCTTGTTCCATGTTGTAGCTTGGGTTTCGCCTTTGCGGTAGAAACCGCAGGAGCCTGTTGTGCCATCAACTGTTTTGATGTCATTTGAGTCATCTGCAGGTCAGATTACTTCGTCGCTATGGTGTCCTCCCAGGTGGGTGCACTGAGGTTATCTACCCTTGAGCATGCATGAGAGGTCATATGTCTTTGTATTCCCGGGATAACCCATCCATTGACAGAGTGGACGGGTTGTGACTTGCGTAAATCCACGGACAATGCATGTTTTGCCAGGAAATCAGCACCTAGCATAGGTTGGTCGATATCAGCCATAACGAAGATCCAGTGGCATTTTTCTGGTAGCGCAATGTCCACTGCCAGTGTTTTCTGTTCATATGTGTGGATGACTGAATCGTTGACTGCCTTCAAAGTGGTCTCTTCAGCATGTTTGTCTGAAGGGAAGAAATGTACAGGCAGAGTGCTGACATCTGAGCTAGTGTCTAATAAAAACATCCATCCTGCAGATCGAGCAGGAACGAAAAGTTTTTGTGAAGCTGCGTACCTTACATCTGAGGGAGAGGTCGATCCACATAATGTAGGCTCGTGCTGAAATGGGGGTGGTCTCCTCCCATGTGTCTGTGGGTTTAGGCACAGTTGCCTGTTGTCACGGTCGGCTGCGCCTAAAGCAGGCTGTGGGATACGTTTGGGTGCGAGCATGGCGCCTTACACTTCGTCGCTTGCGCGCCGAAACCAGCAATAACTGGTGCTATTGTTTGCGTGACGCGGCGGGCGCGTCGGCTGGCGACGACGCGAGTATGTGTCAGCCGCCGCAACGTCGCGTGACTCTAGCTGCTGCAGCTGGGCGGTCAGCTGATCGATGGGAGCGCGGAGAGATCGGAACTCTTCGGTCGCGTCCAGCACTTGTCGTGCGGTCGTGGCAGCACAAGCTGGAGGCGCCGCGTCGATCGGCTCCGGCCGTGCTTGGTTGGTGTCGTTGACCGAGGTGGTTGCGGCGGTGGCCACTGTGGCGTGCGAGTCGAGCAGGGATTGTGCTCTATCGGCCACTTGCAGCAACTCGCTTAATGGCCGGTCCTCGTAAGCAATTAAGGTTAAGCACACCTGCGGAGGTAACTGCTGTTGTCAGATGTGCACAAGTAATGTGTCTGAGAACACGTAACTGTCCACCATAGCATGAAAATACCGGTAAAAGTCCGAAGTTGACCTGTCACCGCGTTTCTCGTGGCACAGGAGCTGTGTTATCCGCTGGACCACAGGTTTTGTGCAACGCGAAATTAACGCCGTCTTGAGGGTGGCGTAGGCTTCTTGTGGTGGGGGTTGCATAATTATATCCGATACGACTGACGATGCACGTTGGTCCAGGTTGCATATCACTAGCATGAACTGTTCAAAATCATCAACTATTTGTTCCTGCACGAAAATGTTCTCCATAATAGCGAACCAAACTTCCAGACGTTCGGGAACGAAAGGTGGGGGCCGAATTTGTAACCGCCACGCGGGTGGGCCACGATAACCGGCAAACGGATAGTGTGAAATTCGTGGGAGCGGCACCGACGCGGGTGATGAAAACGCAAGCACATTTGGTCTGATCTCAGCATGTCCTACGGGCTGGTGTAGCGAGGCAATATCCTGTAGCGGCGGCGCGGGAACCGCCGGCTCACGCGGCGTGGTTGGAAACGTAACGTCGTGGACGAAGTCGGTATGAGATGTAGAAATCCGTGGCACTGTGAACTGAGGGGTTTGCTGCATCGTGTCGAGCTACTTCTTGAAATTCTGGATGCCGCCGTCGATGTCGCGGAAGAGGTTCTGTGAAGACGACATGTCGATACGAGACGTCGCGGAAAATATCTAAAGAAACTTGTCTACTGTCACACAGCTTAGTTACGGGGTCATCACTTACAAAGGGGTAACTGCACTACATAAAGGAAAACACTTGCGTGGATTTTATACTGTGAATAACCACTTTTATTGTACCACACGAACACAATACATACATACGTTAACATACGGAAACGCAGTTGGTGCAGTCATTGTCCAAGCGGATTTACCCACTCAATGGAAACCTTGGTCGACTTTCCCTGGATGTGTGTATGTGCCCCGTCCTAGCACTTGGTATGGTCCAGTGTACAGTGGCTGTAGCGAATGATGTACCAGGTCTGTGCGGAGCATGTTGTTGGAAAAGTATCAAGGGACTTGTGTATGAACAAAGGGTGTGTGCCATGCTGAGACGCTGGGGATGCATGTAGCATCTCTGCCTGCTTCCTCATTTGTTGCAAGAGGTGGGGTAGTTGTATTTCATCTGGGAGAGGAACTGGTGCAAGCAATTCTGCTGGAACACGTTGTGGTTCTCCATATACCAACTCTGCTGAAGAACAACTGATGTCTGTTTTTAATGCGGTCCGGAACCCCAGCAAAACCAATGGCAACGCTTGAGTCCATGAGTCCTCGTGGCACATCAGGGCAGCCTTTAAAGTCCGGTGCCACGTTTCCACCAAACAGTTGCTGGCCGAGTGGTAGCTAGTTGTCCGGTTTTGTTGGAAGCTGCAGAGCTTTGACAGTTGTTGGAACAGTGTCGACTCGAATTGGCGTCCTTGGTCGGTGGTAACGAAAAATGGGCACCCGAAACGAGCTACCCAAGTTTCCAAGAATGCCCGTGCAGTAATCTCTGCAGAAATGTCCCTGATGGGTGTAGCCTCTGCCCACCGTGTGCAACGATCCACTGCCGTAAAAAAGTACCTGTAACCTTCCAAACGGGGGAGGGGTTCAAACAAGTCATTGTGTACATATCCAAAATGTGCTGTTGGGGTTGGGAAGTGTCCTACTGGAGCGTGAACATGGCGACCCACTTTGCTATGTTGACACTGATTGCAGCTGCGGGCCGACTTCCATGTATCTTTCTTGAAAGAAGGCCACACAAAACGGTCCGTCACTAACTTCACTGAGGCATTGGTTTCTGGGTGTACTAGGTTGTAAATGCTGTCGAATACCTTTCGTCAGAACTGGGGGGGGGGGGGGGGGTGATGTATGGGCGTGGTCTAGCCATGGAGTTGTCGCACCATGCCTTAACTGGACTGCAGGGGGCGTCCACAAGTTGTAAACATAGGCCAGTGGACAGGTCCACAAAAAAGGACTGCAGCTGCACATCTGAAGCCTGTGCCCTTGCCAATCCAGAATAATCCAACATTGGACTTATCGCGTTAATGCGCGAGAAATAGTCTGCCACAGTGTTGTCGGCACCATGGATGTGACGCACGTCTGTCGAAAACCGGCATATAAACTCGATATGGTGGGCCTGGCGGGGGAACATGAATCGCTGATTTTGTAGAAAGCTGCTATGAGAGGTTTATGGTCGGTGTATATGGTGAATTGCCTGCTGTCAACGAAAGGGTGGAAGTGCCTGCCACTTTCATACAATGCGAGGAGTTCCCTGTCGTATGCTCCAACGAGTTTGACTCATCTGTAGTTTTTGTGAAAAAAAACTTAGTGGCTGCCAATGACTCTTCACTCTCTGGTGCAGTGCTGCACCGATTGCAACTTAGCTTGCGTCCACTACTAGGGCTAGCTCAGTTCCTGGTGCAGGGTGTGCAAGCCCCACTGGGTTTTTTGCCAATGACTCTTCACCCTCTGTTGCAGTGCTGCACCGATTGCAACTTAGCTTGCGTCCACTACTAGGGCTAGCTGAGCTCCTGGTGCAGGGTGCAAGCCCCACTGCGTTTTGAAGGCTGTTTTGCAGTGCCTTGAAAGCAGAGTCCACCTCAGATATCCATGGGAGTGGGCGCTTGCCAATTTTGTTGTGTCCAACCAAGGCATTGTTCAGTGGCGTCTGGATTGCTGCTGTTCCGGGGAGGTGGCGACGATAGAAATTTATCATTCCTAGAAATAGTCAGAGATCATGGTAGTTTTGAAGCTGTGGTAGGGTACGCAACAACTCCAGCTTCTCTGGCAGTGGGAAAATGCGCTGGGCTGACACTTTATAACCCAGGAAGGTCACCACGGGTTCCCCAAACACGCACTTGTCCTTGTTAAGTGTTATTCCACGAGCACTAAGCCTGCTTTGCACCTCGTTTACGTGTTTCTCATGGTCAGAAACTTTCCCCAAAACATCAGAATATCGTCTAAATAGGCGAAACAATATGGTAGCCCTCTTAGCACGCTGTCTAGAAACAGTTGCCATGTTTGGGCAGCATTTTTCAGCCCAAATGGCATCACCAAAAATTGAAACAGCCTGAATGGGGTTGTCACTGCAGTCTTTGATATGTCCTGCTCTGGCATTGGGATCTGATTATAAGCCTTACGGCAATTTAACACACTGAATATGGTCGCCCCAGCCAGTGAATGGGTGAAATCCTGTATCTGTCTGGAACAGTTCGGGCATTCAAAGCTCGATAATCAACGCACGGGCGCCATGACCCATTATTTTTATGGTGAGGTGCAGAGGAGAGGACCACGGACTGTTGGATGGCTGTATAGTTCCTTCTTGTAGCATCTCGTTGAAAATGTTCTTGGTTTCCTGCAAATGATCAGGTGCAAGACTGCGAACGCGTGAGGAGACTGTTGGGCCTGGAGTTGTACGGATGTGGTGCAACGTCTCATGCTTCGTCCTGTTCTTTCTTGTTCCATGTTGTGGCTTGGGTGTCGCCTTTGTGGTTGAAACCGCAGGAACCTGTTGTGCCGTCAACTGTTTTGATGTCATTTGAGTCATCTGCAGGTCAGATTCCTTCGTCGCTATGGTGTCCTCCCAGGTAAGTGCACTGAGGTTATCTACCCTTGTGCAAGCTTGAGAGGTCGGACGTCCTTGTATTCCCAGGATAACCCATCCTTTGGCAGAATGGACAAGTTGGGACTTGCGTAAATCCACGGACAATGCATGTTTTGCCACAAAATCAGCCCCTAGTATAGGTTGGTCGATATCGGCCATAACGTAGGTCCAGTTGCATTTTTCTGGTAGCCCAATGTTCACTGCCAGTGTTTTCTGTCCATATGTGTGGATGGCTGAATCGTTGACTGCCTTCAAAGTGGTCTCTTCAGGATGTATGTCTAAAGGGAAGAAATTTACAGCCAGAGTGCTGACATCTGAGTCGGTGTCAACCAAAAACATCCGTCCTGCAGATCGATCAGGAACGAAAAGTCTTTGTGAAGCTGTGTACCTTACAGCTGTGGGAGAAGTCGATCCGCATAATGTAGGCTCGTGCTGAAACGGGGGTGTTCTCCTCCCATGCGTCTGTGAGTTTAGGCACAGTTGCTTGTTGTCACTGTCGGCTGCGCCCTAAGCAGGCCGTGGGATGCGTTTGGGTGCGAACACGGCGCCTTACACTTCGTCGCTTGCGCGCCGAAACGCTGGTGGAACCAGCAATAACTGGTGCCGTTGTTTGCGTGACGCGGCGGACGCGGCGGCTGGCGACGACTCCAGTGTATGTAAGTCGCCGCAACGTGCGTGACTCTAGCTGCTGCAGCTGGGCGGTCAGCTGATCCATGGCAGCGTGGAGAGATCGGAAATGTTCGGTCGCATCCAGCACTCGTCGTGCGGTCGTGGCAGCATAAGCTGAAGGCGCCGCGTCGATCGGTTCCGGCCGTGCTCGGTTGGTGTATTTAGCCGAGGTGGTTGCGGTGGCAGCCACTGTGGCAGACGAGTCGAGCAGGGATTGTGCTCTATCGGCCACTTGCAGCAACTTGCTTCATGGCCGGTCCGCGTAAGCAATTAAGGTTAAGCACACCTGCGGAGGTAACTGCTGTTGCCAGATGTGTACAAGTAATGTGTCTGAGAACACGTAACTGTCCACCATAGCACGTAAATGCCAGTAGAAGTCTGAAGGTAAGCGGATCTAAATCCCCTATTCAGTCACTCGTTGACCACGATGGCACCGAAACAGAGGACGACCGAAGAAAGGCAGAAATACTGAATTCAGTGTTCCGAAACTGTTTCACTGCGGAAAATCGTAACACGGTCCCTGACTTCAGCCGTCGCACGGACGCCAAAATGGAAAATATTGAAATAAACGATATCAGAATTGAAAAACAACTGCTATCACTTAGTAGCGGAAAAGCATCCGGACCAGACGAGATACCCTTAAGATTCTACAGTGATTATGCTAAAGAACTTGCCCCCTTTCTATCAGCAATTTATCGTAGATCTCTGGAAGAACGTAAAGTACCTAGCGACTGGAAGAAAGCGCAGGTCGTTCCCATTTTCAAGAAGGGTCATAAATCAGATGCGAATGATTATAGGCCTATTTCGCTTACGTCAATCTGTTGTAGAATAATGGAACATGTTTTGTGTTCTCGTATTATGACGTTCTTAGATAATACAAATCTCCTTCATCATAACCAACATGGATTCCGCAAACAGAGATCATGTGAAACTCAGCTCGCCCTATTTGCCCAAGAAATTCACAGTGCCGTAGACACTGGCGAGCAGATTGATGCCGTATTCCTGGACTTCAGGAAGGCATTTGATACGGTTCCGCACTTACGTTTAGTGAAAAAAATACGAGCTTACGGAATATCGGACCAGGTTTGTGATTGGATTCAGGATTTCCTAGAAGAAAGAACACAACATGTCATTCTTAACGGTTCAAAATCTGCAGATGTAGAGGTAATTTCGGGAGTACCGCAAGGAAGCGTGATAGGACCTTTATTGTTTACAATATACATAAATGACTTAGTTGACAACATCGGTAGCTCCGTGAGGCTATTTGCAGATGACACGGTTGTCTACAAGAAAGTAGCAACATCAGAAGACTCGTACATACTCCAGGAAGACCTGCAGAGGATTAATGAATGGTGCGACAGCTGGCAGCTTTCCCTAAACGTAGATAAATGTAATATAATGCGCATACATAGGGGCAGAAATCCATTCCAGTACGATTATGCCATAGGTGGTAAATCATTGGAAGCGGTAAAGACCGTAAAATACTTAGGAGTTACTATCCGGAGCGATCTGAAGTGGAATGATCACATAAAACAAATAGTGGGAAAAGCAGGAGCCAGGTTGAGATTCATATGAAGAATTCTAAGAAAATGTGACTCATCGACGAAAGAAGTAGCTTACAAAACGCTTGTTCGTCCGATTCTTGAGTATTGCTCATCAGTATGGGACCCTTACCAGGTTGGATTAATAGAAGAGATAGACATGATCCAGCGAAAAGCAGCGCGATTCGTCATGGGGACATTTAGTCAGCGCGAGAGCGTTACGGAGATGATGAACAAGCTCCAGTGGCGGACACTTCAAGAAAGGCGTTACGCAATACGGAGAGGTTTATTATCGAAATTACGAGAGAGCACATTCCGGGAAGAGATGGGCAACATATTACTACCGCCCACATATATCTCGCGTAATGATCACAACGAAAAGATCCGAGAAATTAGAGCAAATATGGAGACTTACAAGCAGTCGTTCTTCCCACACACAATTCGTGAATGGAACAGGGAAGGGGGGATCAGATAGTGGTACAATAAGTACCCCCCGCCACACACCGTAAGGTGGCTCGCGGAGTATAGATGTAGATGTAGAAGGTGACGTGTCACTGCATTTCGCATGGTACAGGGTATGTGTTATCCGCAGGTCCACAGGTTTTGTGCAACGCGAAATTAACGCCGTCTTGAGGGTGGAGTAGGTTTCTTGTGGTGGGGGTTGCATAATTATATCCGATACCACTGACGACGCACGTTGGTCCAGGTTGCATATCACTAGCGTGAACTGTTCAAAATCATCGACTATTTGTTCCTGCACGAAAATGTTCGCCATAATAGCAAACCAAATTTCCGGTCGTTCAGGAACGAAAGGTGGGGACCGAATTTGTAACCGCGATGAGGGTGGGCCACGATAACTAGCGAACGGATAGTGTGAAACTCGTGGGAGCTGCACCGAAGCGGGTGACGAAAACGCAAGCACATTTGGTCTGATCTCGGCATGTCCTACGGGCTGGTGTTGCGAGGCAATATCCTGTGGCGGCGGCGCGGGAACCGCCGGCACACACGGCGCGGTTAGAAACGTAACTTCGTGGACGAAGTCGGTATGAGATGTAGGAATCCGTGGCACTGTGAACTGAAGGGTTTGCTGCATCGTGTCGAGCTCCTTCTTGATATTCTGGATGCCGCCGTCGATGTCGCGGAAGAGGTTCTTTGAAGACGACATGTCGCTACGAGACGTCGCGGAAAATATCTAAAGAAACTTATCTACTGTCACACAGCTTAGTTACGGGGTCACCACTTATGTAGGGGTAACTTCACTAGATAAAGGAAAACACTTGCGTGGATTTTATACTGTGAATAACCACTTTTATTGTACCACACAAACACAATACATACATACGTTAACGCAGGAAACGAACACTGGTCGTTTCCTCCAAAGAGCCTCACTCACAGAGAGAATGTTTCAGTGTCCTGTTGACTATCGACTTGTCACTCCCACAACACAAACAAGCGATATCCATAAAATTAATGTCGAAATACTCTTGGCTTTGATATATGTCTACCATATTTTTTCTCTTCTGTATTCCTTTGTTGCTGAACGCTCCTCTCAACTGTTACATCCATATAACAAATAATCTGTGGCAAATTCTGGTGTCATTGTTCAAAGCCGACGGGTTGTATCCCATTTGTCAGTAGACCATAAGTTCTGAGCTTCAGCATCAAAACTTGGGACAGGAGAATTTTACAGGTGCATGAATAATTTTGATATGGATTCCACTGGATTCAGATTTATTGATCTAGGGCCTCTCTGCCAGGCTATAAAGTTCTATGTTCATGTGTTAGCTGCAAAAATACGGACTGCATGATTGTCATTGAAGAAAGAAGAGGTTAGCATATGTTTTGAGATGCCTTGGATAGGGGATGGAAGGAATAAATTTATTGAATGTTTTTCTGAACATGCCTCCACATTGTGTAAGGTTTGAAAAAATAAGTAAAGAAATGTCTGATGCTGTATGTGATACTGTCAAAGTATCTATGAAGAAAGCAGTCGAGGAATTAGTGGAAATAAACCAAAAAGAAGTAGATCTTGGGGTAGACAATCATGACAGCGAAGCTCCTACAAATGTTACTGACCTGTGTGTGTCTGCAGATGGGACCCGGATGAAAGGGGGTCACACATCTCTGTACAGAGTTGCATCTGTTATTGGTACTGACTCAGGTAAAGTTTTAGATGTAGAAAATACTGCCACCAGTGTGCAACGAGGAAAATGTCCAAAAATGAAGACAGTGAGAAACTGTAACAAGAAAAGCGTGGAGTAGCATGCTCTAAAAATTACAGTGACTCAAGTGGGGAATGGAGGCTGCTGCAGTTGTGAGGATGTTCCCCATATCTGAGGACGAGTATGGTGATAGATATTCTAAATACTCCTCTTCCTTAAGAGCTGTTACAGATAAAAATCCGCACAATACAACAATAGAAAAGTTGAAATGTGTTGGCCACATCCAAAAGAGGCTTGGTGGGAGGCTTCGTCGCTTGCTGAAAGAGAAGAAAGGTGAAGTACTTGAGGATGGAAAACCACTATTTTTTGGAGAGCTATCAGGAAAAACATAATTTAGAGGCAATGAGGTGTGCTGTGTGGGCAGTTTTTTTCCCACAAACTATCCACTGACCAAACACCAACGCACGATCTGTGTCCAAAAGACAATTGGTGTAAGTTCAGCAACAGAAATGAGGCGTATTCACATAAACACTCATTACCAGAGCCTTTTATGAATGCAATTAAGCTCACATTCAGGTTTCTTGCTAAGCCTGATTTATTGAAGAAGTGTCTACATGGAAAGACACAAAATGCAAAGGAAAGTCTCAATAATTTAATTTGGATTAGATGCTCAAAAAGGACATTCTGTGGACTTGAAGTATTCAAAATACACTCCTGGAAATTGAAATAAGAACACCGTGAATTCATTGTCCCAGGAAGGGGAAACTTTATTGACACATTCCTGGGGTCAGATACTTCACATGATCACACTGACAGAACCACAGGCACATAGGCACAGGCAACAGAGCATGCACAATGTCGGCACCAGTACAGTGTATATCCACCTTACACAGCAATGCAGGCTGCTATTCTCCCATGGAGACGATCGTAGAGATGCTGGATGTAGTCCTGTGTAACGGCTTGCCATGCCATTTCCACCTGGCGCCTCAGTTGGACCAGCGTTCGTGCTGGACGTGCAGACCGCGTGAGACGACGCTTCATCCAGTCCCAAACATGCTCAATGGGGGACAGATCCGGAGATCTTGCTGGCCAGGGTAGTTGACTTACACCTTCTAGAGCACGTTGGGTGGCACGGGATACATGCGGACGTGCATTGTACTGTTGGAACAGCAAGTTCCCTTGCCGGTCTAGGAATGGTAGAACGATGGGTTCGATGACGGTTTGGATGTACCGTGCACTATTCAGTGTCCCCTCGACGATCACCAGTGGTGTACGGCCAGTGTAGGAGATCGCTCCCCACACCATGATGCCAGGTGTTGGCCCTGTGTGCCTCGGTCGTATGCAGTCCTGATTGTGGCGCTCACCTGCACGGCGCCAAACACGCATACGACCATCATTGGCACCAAGGCAGAAGCGACTCTCATCGCTGAAGACGACACGTCTCCATTCGTCCCTCCATTCACGCCTGTCGCGACACCACTGGAGGCGGGCTGCACGATGTTGGGGCGTGAGCGGAAGACGGCCTAACGGTGTGCGGGACCGTAGCCCAGCTTCATGGAGACGGTTGGGAATGGTCCTCGCCGATACCCCAGGAGCAACAGTGTCCCTAATTTGCTGGGAAGTGGCGGTGCGGTCCCCTACGGCACTGCGTAGGATCCTACGGTCTTGGCGTGCATCCGTGCGTCGCTGCGGTCCGGTCCCAGGTCGACGGGCACGTGCACCTTCCGCCGACCACTGGCGACAACATCGATGTACTGTGGAGACCTCACGCCCCACGTGTTGAGCAATTCGGCGGTACGTCCACCCGGCCTCCTGCATGCCCACTATACGCCCTCGCTCAAAGTCCGTCAACTGCACATACGGTCACGTCCACGCTGTCGCGGCATGCTACCAGTGTTAAAGTCTGCGATGGAGCTCCATATGCCACGGCAAACTGGCTGACACTGACGGCGGCGGTGCACAAATGCTGCACAGCTAGCGCCATTCGACGGCCAACACTGCGGTTCCTGGTGTGTCCGCTGTGCCGTGCGTGTGATCATTGCTTGTACAGCCCTCTCGCAGTGTCCGGAGCAAGTATGGTGGGTCTGACACACCGGTGTCAATGTGTTCTTTTTTCCATTTCCAGGAGTGTAGGTATGTAAGATGCAGTTTTATGTTGCAATAACGGAAATAATGGCAGAATTGGAGTGCAGAAGAGACTTGGCATAGGTCCTGGTGTGTTGACAACAAAAGCATTTTATATCGACGAGGCAGGGTCAAGAAAGCTAACAGATCAGTGTCTTACCTGCAAATATAGGCCAGGCAGATTCGAAGAGGAGAGAAGAGAAACCTGGAGGATGAGCAGTATCAGTATGGAGGATTTTAAAATTGAGGTAAGCTTATTACATGTAGACGTATGTGAAGAAAATCTTTGAACCTCATTTTCCATGTTTTACATTTTTTACGTTATTAGAAGCCTTTCCTTAAAAAGTATATGCACTAATGCTATTAAATTTTCAGGAACTGTTCGCCATGTATTGCTGTCTCCTGGAACTAAAAAATTCGAGACCCTACAACTACATTCTGATTTTAAGATGATTGTCTGTAGAAAAAAAGTTAATTTTGGATGTGAAGAATCAATAATTGTTAATGAAACAATTTCTACCATAAATTAATAACTGTACTTCAGTGGTCTTATAACCTTCTCAGGACATTAGAATGAAATTTTCAGATTAACTGCATGATTAGAATTTGATTTATGTCAATTAAAAATTAAAAATTCAAATTTCTGGCAAAATATTAATCCTGCATATTATATTTTATTGTTAAAACACAGGTCTTTTGCTTTACACATGAAAAATTTCAGATTTGTACATTAATAAATATGGCTGTAATGATTTTTTTAAATAAATGTTTACATTCTCTTTTACATCCCCTCTTAAATAAAAATTCCTCTCATTTATCTCATCATATGCATCTTGACTCCCCTCTAATGGCAACCTGGATGTTGTGACCTTGTATTTTCCTTTTATGTATTTAATTTCATAGTCAAATTTGCCCATCAAGTTAAAGAGTCTGATGCAATGTACACTCATCCAACAACTCAATGCTTTATAATCAGTAAATATAGTGATATTCTGTGATAACAAATAGGTTTTAAATTTGTAAAATTCCCAATAAACAATCTGTAACTCATTTTTGTGATTGTATAAGCCTTTTCATATTTTGCAAAAACAACTGTCTGATTACACTTCCTGCCCTCTCTTTCCTTTTCTTGGAACAGTTGGGGGTCTCAAGCTATAAGCACTGCTATCAGTTACAATCATCTTCTACAGTTTCCAGCCCTTTGCTGAGTTTGTATTGAACATCTTCAATTTCCTGTTCTCTTACCACCTTTCTCTCTCCATTCTGTCCCAGTATTCTCTCCCCTTCTTCATACATTGCTTCACTCCAAGATCAATCTGTCTCTCACTCTCCCTCTTGATCACTCCAATGATCCATCTGTCTCTGAGTCTCCCTCTTGGTTTTAAATTATTTTAAATTTGTCTTTTCTATGGTGCCTTGCATACGTTTCTCTTTCATTATTTCTGTCACCATCTCACTCCTTACTCTTGAAGCACACAACCAGTTTTATTAGCTGTGTGGAACATACTGTAGTCATGAACACCTAACCTGTGTAGAATATGTTTGCCAGTTTTGAGCACATAATGAAGGTCTTACAACGTACTCCAGCACGGTTTTACCCTTAAAAATCATGTTTCATAGGAAATCAACTAATTTCACTTCTGAACTCATAGAATATTCTGCACGCAAACCAATCACAAAGCAATAGAGAGAAGAAATTATGAGGAAAATTTTGAAAAACAAGGAGAGGTAAAAACGTGACATGATTGAAAGACAAAGGCAACCAAGTTTAAAGTAAGAGATCTAGTTTCAAGAAAGATCTGTGAAAGATCTAAACTGATGACTGCAGAAATGAGAGAGTTTTTTGGCATTTACATTGAGCTTTCTGCGGCACTGTACAAGCCATGCTCGATGGCATAAACATTCATCTAATGGAAATCTAAAAAGTTTTTTATGGTAAGGAACACAACTAAATTCAAACCATACAAGCAAAGCATATAAAAAGTACTGGAAAAGTTCTTCACTAATCACAACTTACTAAAATCAAACGTCAATTCATGTTATATATGTGTGAGTTGAAACATTTTACCTTGTGATATTTTATGTATAAACTCTTCACTAATATTAAGTTACTGAATTTTAATGTAAATTCAGCTGATAGTGGTGTGATTTGCCAAATTTTATCCATTTACCCACAATTGCAAAAACCCTCAGGGGGTCATACAATCTTCGAATGTTATGAGCTTAATGAGTATATGACCTCAGGCTAAGTAGCTGCATTTTCCACTTATTTAATTTATGAGGTACATTATTACACTTTGTATCCTATTTATTTGATACAGTTATCTTGTCTTGTCTGTCCACCCTCTACCTGCCATTTTATTTTCTTTTGTTATTGTTTGGTATATTTCTGATATTCTCAAATGCATTAAGCAATATTATCATTATTTATTTATTTATTTATTTATCTTACAGCTCGAAACATGTATTTAACATGCATGGGCAATGTTACAATAATTACATGTAGATTATTGATACACAATATAAATAGATTACATGCTATTAAGTAAAAGATCATTTAAGTATATTTAACATAGCATTCCTGAGGTCAAATCATGTCAGCACCATACTGTATGGGCACTTCAATATAAGTCATTTTTTTAACTCACTTTTAAAAATTCTACCAAAAAGCTGTTTCAGGTTGTTTGGCAGAGAATTATAAAATATTGCTCCCTTAATGAATTGGGTATTTGTTGTTAGATTCAATCTTCTGCTCACCATATGAAAGTCTGATTTGTGTCTTGTATTGTAATCATGGATTTCCACATTCCTGTTTGTCACTTTTTCGTCTTTTTTCACTAATAATATTGATTGAAACACATATACTGCATAGATAGTCATAATATTAAACTTAATAAACAGGTTTTTGTATTAAGTTCTGGGTCTTACTTTTGCCATAGTTCTTATTACTCTTTTCTGCAATACAAATACCCTTCTTATATTGTACTGGCTACACCCACCTCACAATACAATTACATAAGATAGATGGGGATACACCAACCCAAAATACGCTATTTTTATTGCTTCAGTATCTATATATTGAACTAATCTCCTTAGTAAATACAGACTAGATGTTATTTTACCACAGACATGATCTATTTGCTGATTCCACAAAAGTCCGTCATCTATATATATCCCCAGAAATTTACATTCTGAACCGGTATTTTCCTGAATGTCCTCATTTACAACAGTATTTTTATTTGAGCAACTTGTCTTAAGACAAATTAAATTAGTTTTGTTAATATTAACCCTCAGGTTTTCTTTTTCAAAATGTGTTTGGGCTTTTACAACAAAATTCTGTACCACAGAATTTAGGCCATCATTACTACGTGCCCAGCAAACCCCAGAGGTGTAATCAGCATACATAGTAATACAATGACTGGTGTCTAATGCTTTTGGGAAATCATTCACGTAGCAAATAAACAAGAAGGGACCCAAGATAGTGCCTTGTGACACACTAAAATTTATATTTCTTACCTTTGATCTTTTTTTCGATTACCTCTCTAGTATCATACACAACTTGTGTGCATTGTTGTCTATCTTTAAGGTAAGATTCTATTAAAAGCAACAGTTTCCCACTGACTCCATTACAAGCAAGTTTACTTAAAAGAGCGCCATGATGGACTCTGTCCAACGCTTTGGAAAGATCTAAAAACACTCCTGCCGTTTTGTAACCCTCATTTATTTTCTCCATCAGACAGTGTACAAACTGTACTGCTGCAGATATGGTGCTCCGGCCACTTCTAAGGCCATGTTGGAACTCTCCTATTAAGTTATTCGTATTATAGTGCTCAATTAAGATTTCTAGCATTATTTTTTCAATTAATTTACCGAACACTGAGGTTAAGGCAACTGGTCTGTAGTTCTGTGGTTGTTTTCTTTCCCCTTTTTTATATAAAGGTTTAACTATAGCAAGTTTCAGTTTCTTCGGAAACACACCTTCTTCAAGTGCACAATTTATTAGATGGACTAATGGACTGGCTAACTCACCCTTGCACTTTTTCAGTAGAAAAGGAGAAAATTCATCCCATCCAGCTGATCTTTTATTTTTTAGGTTGTCAGTTAGCTGTGTTACGTCCTTGATGGTTACTGTAGGTAGCTTACAAGAGTCTCATTCCTTTTCCTTATCATATTTAAACTGCCTCTCTTGCTTCATGTATGTATCATTTTCAATAGCATCTATAAAGTAATCATTAAATATATTGCTTACTATATAAGGATCAGAAAAATTATCATTGTGTATACTTAACTCTATATTATTAATTTTAATTTTTGAATCAGTGTTCCTCATATCATTAACTACTGCCCAGCACGACTTCGAGACACAGTCAGAATTTATGATCTGTTTGCTAATATATTCTACTTTCCTTCTCCTTACTTCCTTGCGATACTCATATTTATATTTTTTATAATCATCTTTATATAAATCAAGACTGGTTTCTCTGTGTAGCTTATACATATACTCCATTCCTTCTTTGAGTCTTTTCGATTTTTCATCCAGTTTTACACGTTTGACTACTGGAGGTTTATTTTTATTTACATTGATCTTCTTTGCCAGGATAGTAATATCTATATGTCTAGTTAAAATTTTTACAAATACTTCCCATTTGCTGTCAACTCCCCTTTCTCTATAAACTGATTCCCAAGATTCTTGACCCAAAGTTTTCTTTAGCAAGGTGATGTTGTATTCAGAAAATAATCTCCTATTCTCATATTTTTTGTTTTGTTTAAGTTTATTAAGACAACCAATCACTAATAATTGTCCTAGGTGATCAGATATGTGCCCCGTTCACAGTCTGTGCCGACACAACATTTTCATAAATGGTCATTACATGATCTATGGAACTGCTGCTTGACTCAGTTATTCTAGTGGGCACATAACCAAATAGATCTTTAATATCATAGGATCGTACGCAGTCTTGTAAACCTTTGCATTCTTGGCTGTCGCTTAGTGTGTTTATATTAAAGTCTCCTAACATTATAATATTTACTGTATTGCCACCCTTGCTTAGCTTCCCTAATACACTATCCAGTGCTTCCAGGAAAACCTCGAGATTACCAGAAGAGGCTCGATATATACCTACCACAATAAGTGGGACGGATACAATCATTAACTTAACTATCACCGCTTCAAAATTTTTCTCAATACAATAATCATTAACCCATGATACTTTTTCTACAGAACTTATTAGGTTACATTTCCTTACGTAAGTAGCAACACCCCCTCCTTTATGTTCTGTTCTACAGAAAAACGATGTAAGATTATACTCCTGTAACTTATAATATTGAATATTATGGTTAGTTTTTTTATGCTCTGTAAACACGATTACATGCGGAGCTAGATCTGTAACTAAGGCCTCAAATACATCGATTTTGTTACCCAAGCCCTCAACATTATAATATAAAAATGATACATTAGCACAATCATGAGAGGATATATCCTTGTCGGGGTTAATATTATCACACAAATTGAAAGTTTCTGAATTAGGAACACTGAGGGACTTTGTTCTCCTAAAAAATCAACAGTCTTGACGTTGCAGTGAGGAATTATTTCCGTTTGCTTGCTCTGCAGGCATATATAATTATCGCTTCCGTCTTTCGTGTGTATGACATCTGAGGTACAAGGTAGCAGATTTGAATTATTGATTTTTGTTTCCTCAATAGCTCTGTTGCTGTCAGTTGCTAGAGTATTCTTACCCACACGATTAAGATGTAGTCCATGTACAGTGAAGCTGCTTCTTTGATAACTTTCAAGGTCCAGCAGTCTCACATTTTTTAACTTGGAGCAGAAATGTTTTAATTTTTTATTTGTAGATCGGATTTCTCGGTTCACACACGACCAGTCAGGCAGATCAAATCTCGCTGTAATATTTGACACGATCACATTTGTATGGGACAACATCATTGACATAACAATCAACTTTTTAATAAATGAACTGGCCTCGTTGCACTAAACGTTGTTTGAACCTGCTATAATAACAGCGACATCACTTTCTGTAAAATCGGTGCAGTCATTGTTGACAGAGCTTGTTACATCAATAAACTTCGCCCCAGGTTTAATAACAGATGAAAGTCGCACGTTTTCTGTGGTCGAGTTAGACATACAATCTGAAATATTGCGTGCATGACTATCTCCGTAAATTTTAACATTTGTTTTACACTGAAATTGAGCTTGTTTAACCTTAGGACTATTTTTTTTTTTAGTTTTGGTGACACTACTTGAAGTTGCACTTTCACACGTGGCTTTCAATTCTTGTTGCTGTTTTGTTTGATGTATTTCACCCACACAGGACTGTTTTTCACGCATTAATCTAGCATTTTCTTTTAAACATAGTATTTCAGTTTTTAATGCCTGAGTGTAATTTTGTAGTAATTTTATAATTTCATTTTTGGAGTCCACTATACTTACAAGATCGGCCGTTTCGTTACGTAAACAAGCGTGACACGTCCACGGAAAATCCTCACTGATGTATTTTAAGTTTATTTTTGCGCACTTTTCGTATAACCAATAGTTGCACTTGACACACCAAATACCTTTCATCACTCGCTTTTCACATTCTTTACCCGACGAACTGCTTATTTTTGGCTTTTGGACGACAGCAGAGTGCCACTACACTTTTCGATCGGCGCCATCATCAACATGATGAAATTCATTAGACTACTGGGTAATTACCGTATCAATTTAATAGTGGAGGTCTGGGTGTTCAGCTGAGTTACTGTTTCCACGTTATGCACAATATTTTGATGACCAACACAGTCCTCCTCTTTTTGTGATGAGTGTTTTGCTGTAATGTGTACTTGCCAAAGGTCTGCATCTGGTGTTAATGTTTGTACGAATTATTCCATGGATGCAGTTCGGTGAAAGTCCAGTAGATGTCAATTAGTCACTCTGCTTGCAGGCAGCAGTTGTATTCAACTTCCCTCACTCTAGTTTAGGAACTACATGCTCGAATGGCCCAACCTTCCACCCCAGGGGGACACCACCTTGATGAGGCACTGTCCGAGTGGGTGGAAAGGCTTGTGTATCCACGTGAATCTGAGGGCTATGCCGAAGGTAGAGGACCTACTGCCGGAAAGGCCTTAGCTGATGGATCGGACTAAGAGTGTCCCACAATGTTCTGTCTTCCTTATCCACTCCTAGTCCTTACCCACTCCTAGTCCTTACCCAATTCCCTTTCCCAACCCAAGGTGTGATGCGATCTGTATCAAGGGGTGTGTGGCACATGGGAAGATGTCACAAACGGAGCCTGAGGGATACTGGGTGACCTCCATGAGTAAGTAGCCTTACAACACGTGGGGTTTCTATGGTGTGGACCATGTAGATCCTCAAATCTCGTGGGATAACGATGGACACGACTGGTGAAAATAATTTAAAACAAACTGAGGGGCAAACTGAGACCTCAGACACCCAAACATTGGGGTCAGGACTAATGGAATGCACTCCCCCTAATGAATCAGGGTCTAGAACTGAGCAAGAAGTGGGAACCGTAACTGAGATGTTGGACCAGATCAAGATTAAAGCCTTGTCTGGGTTTAGAGGAGGAAACTTCTCAGGGAACAGAAACAGTGGAGGGAATTAAAAGAGCTTTAGCCCAAGACCCCCCCAAAAAAACTGTCCCAGGTAGAAGGGGACATGCAGACACCTTCGACATCAAAGACAGGTAACAAGACTCCCTTCTCTCAGGATAAGCGAGTCCAGAAAAAGCTGAGGCAAGAAATAGGGAAACAGACCTATAGTACTGCAGTCTCAGTTTTTAGGATGGCGGTTATCCAAGAAGACTATCAACTGGTAAGCATCACCTTGCAGCAGGCAGAGCTCGTGCAGATGGGCCTCTTTGAAAAGATTGGGGGGGTGGGGGGGGGGGGAGGACGCTGGTCCAGGACCCAAATTCAGGAGTGTCTCTAGATCGCAGTGCCCCCATTTTTGTCTGTGAGGGGGTACATACAATGGAATGGCTCAAGGACAAGGTGCCCCATGGTAGGATGGGAAGTTGTGGTCAGAAGGCAGCCGAGCTTCTTAAGACCGCAAAGGTATCAATATGGGTACCAAAGATCCTTAAGGATGTCTCTCCAAAGACTCTGTTTGAGAAAATAGGAGTCCAGAACGCAGAAGTCTCGACAGAGGATTGGAGGGCAAGCAACCAGAAGGCTGTACCAGAAGGACAAACCCTGATGGTGGAGCTTGGAGACAAGTCCCAGAATGTGATGCAAGAGCAAAATCTGAAATTGTTTTTAGGGTTCTCGTAAGTTGCTCAGGGTAACCAAAGATCTCAAAAGCACTGATGGCAGCAAGATGGAGACTTGAGATGCTGCAGAGTAATCTGCAACACAGTAAAGGGGCCACTGCTGCCCAGAGCCGTTGCCTGGGGAGACAGCAAGTGGATGTGGTCCTGATACAAGAACCCTACTTATATAAACAGGGCGCATCAGGTGTCGGTGGTATTAGAGGTAAGCTGATTTATGCTAGAAATCTAAGAAACTCCAGAACATGCATTTATGTGTGAAATGGAATTTCTTTCATGCCAATGATGGATTTCTGTTCCAGGGGCCTGGTGACCATCAGACAGGTACAAAGATTTTTTAACCTTGCAAGATGTAAAGGACAATGGGCAAAATATCGTGAGGCCCTTGTCATCTACAACCTTCCAATTAGACAAGCAAAGGAGGCATCCTGGATGGCATTCTATGAGGAAGTGGAGGGCACGGCTGCTCAAGCCAGACATCACAAAATTGTCACAAGAGTACCAACTAATCCAGAAGGTAAATTGAGGAAGGAGGATGGGGAATATACAAAGACAGTGCATGAGACCCTGGAATTGCTCTTCAAAACTCACTTCCCTCAATATGCACTGGCAGATAACACAGACCAGAATGTGATCTCTGAGAGACAATGGTTTTCAGGCATTCAAAGAGAGGACTGGGAATCGGCCAAGGGGTGTGTTGACTTCAGTAAAATCCAATGGACAGTGCAAACATCCAACTGTTCAAGTCACCTTGCCCAGATGGAATCTTTCCAGCTCTCCTGCAACAAGCAGGAAAGAATCTTATAAGAGTCCTATGCAGGTTATTCAGGGTTAGCCTAGCAGCAGGACTCATTCCCAATTCCTGGAGGGCAGTTAAGGTTGTCTTTATTCCAAAGCCAGGGAGAATTGATCATACAAAGGCCAAGGATATGAGACCAATCAATCTGTCCTTCATTCTTAAAACATTGGAAAAACTGGTTAATGTACATGCTGGGGAGAAGAGGCTAACTAGGGCCCCTCTACATTCAAACTAACATGCATATCAACCAGGTAAACCATGTGAGAGAGCTTCCCACCAACTCATTGGGAAGGTGAAAAAAGCACTCCACTTTCAAGCAATAGCCCTCTGCATCTTCCTGGACATTGAGGGGGCTTTTAGTAACACAGACTTCGAATCCATGGTTAGGACAGCAGAGGTGCATGACCTAGGGACTACTATATGTAGGTGGACTAGGGCCATGCTTAGTGGAAGGAAGGTACCATGATGAATGAAAAGATGTTAATTAACACCACTAGAGGTTGTTCACAAGGAGGAGTTTTGTCCCCTTTATTGTGGAATCTAGTAGTGGTGAACAAACTCATTGAGGAACTAAATTCTAGACAGTGCTTTTGCCAAGGATATGCAGATGACCTTGTCACAGTAATGCTTGGCAAATTTACTGACACAGCCACAAATATGGCACAAGGTGCGCTGGAAATTGTGCAAGATTGGTGCAGGAAACAGGACCTAAGGGTTAATTCTAAGAAGACTGTTGTGGTACCATTCATGAAGAAGCATTTCCAATACTCAAGTTTGAATCTAAAGCTTTTTGATGAAACTCTACCTGTGAAGTGGATAGTGAAATATCTAGTGGTAACCTTAGATGAGAAACTAACATGGACCCCTCACATTATGAGCATCTGCTCCAAGGTGAAAGGTACTCTAGTGAGTACCAGAAGAGCTTGTGGCAAAAACTGGGGCCTAGGCCCCAGATGTATGCACTGCATATACACCACAGTGGTTAGACCTAGGATCTCCTACAGGGTTGTAGCGTGGTGGAAGAAAGTAGAACAGCAGGTTGCAACTAAGGAGCTTGCTAAGGTGCAGAGACTGGCCTGCTTAGCATAACAGGTGGAATTTGCAACACACCAACTGCTGGGATGGAAACCATGCAGGACATGCTTCCATTACACCTTTGGGTCAAAATGGAGGCAGCAACTGGTGCATACAGACTCAAAACTGGTAACAACTGGATCTCATTGTGATATCCAGAACCGCACACTAAAACAGTAAGGTAAATATAGGAATGGTTGGGGAAATACTGGACGACTACATAAAAACCTCCAACTGCTTCAACAAGCCTTACAACATAATAATTGGAAGCAGAGAACAGTGGGGAAAAAACAGTTCGACACCATACTGGGGACATTGTCTGGTTCACTGATGGGTCAAAATCAGACCAAGGCGCTGGGGCTGGGGTGTACAGGGTTCAGCCAAGACTGGAGGGCATCATCTGTCTAGGAAAACTGGCCTCAGTATTCCAAGCCGAAATCACTGCAATCAGGGCATGTGTGGAGGAGAATGTGCTTAGGTGCTATAAGGACCGTAGCACCTACATCTATTCAGACAGCCCTGAAATCATTGGCAGAAGGTCTAAGATTGTTGCAGAATGTGACAGGGTCCTGGTGGAGCTAGGGGGAAGCAATAGGGTAAACCTAGTGTGGGTTGCTGGCCATTCAGGGATCGGTGGCAATGAACAAGCTGACAGGTTGGCCATGGTGGGAAAAAGACTCCATTCATTGGACCAGAACCTGTCCCGACAATCACCAAGGCTACGATCGAACTAAAACTATGAAACTGGCTCAGAAGACAGCATGCAGAATACTGGAACGAGGTCTATAAGAAAAACGCAGCAAGGTAATGATGCCAAAGCCATGTTTTAAAAGAAGCTCTGTAATCCTGGGCTTGAACAAGAAAGAGATTAAACTCATGGCTGGGACTTACGGCCGGCCATGGGAATTTCAGAAAACACCTACATACAATGGGTATAACGGAAGAAGACCCTAAATGTAGGATATGTGATGAGAGTGAAGAAACTGCATCACACCTATAATTCGAATGCACTGCATTGGAGTGCAAGAGACACAGAATTTTTGGGGCAACTAGACCTGAAGAAATTGTGTCTAACAGAAAACTGGTAAAGGGACTTCTTGCATAATTGAAGGGTATTGGTTGGCTTTACTAGGTATACAGGGAGCGATACCGCACAATAAACTCGGTTTCGGTGCGAGCAGTGGCTGGTTAGACCAAAGCTGTTTTAGTTAGCTTCCCTGCTAAAATCTAATCAAATCCACCCTGGGAATGGGAAACAACCCATTTCTCCAATTTCCATGTTGCAAAAACGTCACACCATTTTATGAACTTATTTTCATCCTGATGAAAAATGAAAACTACTGATTTTAATTTTGCATGATTTTTTTAGTTCCAAAATGTTTCTCAATCGATTTTGAAGAAAATAAGCATTAAAAAAGACAAAAAAAAGTTTTTCTCACACATGGTAGCGTCAGATCTTACCTTCTTAATAAATCATTTACCACAGACATTGTGAAATGATGCTATATGTCAAGCATGCACACTTCATTTACAAATCTAGGAACTGATCACTATGTTTTAGAGCATACATCACTGTGTGTGAAATATAGCTGAAAGTACAAAAAGAGTTTTTGAAATGGTAGTGACACATTATTAAATGGACCAGTGACATAATCATAAGCCACTGGAGTTCGCACAGGTTTAGCCTCTTGTTAGAGAGTTTTAATAGAGGTTTCTTGTGATAGAACTGATCCAAAAATCTTCATATATGAATCTGTCAGCCTGATGCTGTTCATAATAAATGAAATGAAATGATAATATGACATTGATAGCCGGGAGTCCCCACCTGGGGAAGTTGAGCTGCCAAGTGCAAATCTTTCAAAGGGATGCCACATGGGGCAACTCGCGTGTCGAAGATGATGAAATGATGATGATGACAACACAACACCCAGTCCCCAATTGGAGAAAATCCCTGAATTCACCAGGAATCAAAACCAGGCCTGCTGCTGCTTGGCAGTCAGATGTGCTGACCATTCAGCTAAGGGGGCAGACTTGTTCATAATAATAGTTATTTATTCAGTCTTGAAGGTCACCTATGTTTACATGAGAAAAACAAGTTTCCAGATTTTCTTTCTATAAACAATAAAGGTCATTAAACTATAAAAAAATACTGTAAGCAAAAAGAGCACAGCTACTTCAACTTCTGGAGTTAGATTTTTGGTAGAGATTCTTATTTTCCTTTGGATTTGCATGTTTTATTCAGCGCGGTATAAATAATTCTCTAAATATATTCACAATTGCAATTATAAACAACCATCAGCTGTAGAATAGAATGACGAAAATGAACATTAGTGCTGGAGAATGACTCGAACCTGGATTTCCTGCTTATCGCGAGCGACTGACTTACCATCTGGCTATCCCAGCACGACTGGCAGCCAGATCAAAACTTCCATATGTCTTCAACCACATGTCTACAACCAGTACTTGTATGTCCATTATGTATATTCCCATACAGGTGAGACATTTAACTTGAAAGTCGCTTGACTGGTGTCGGTGAATAAATAAGGTATGGCAGGAACTTCGCATCGTAATTCAGAATAATACAGACACTGCAATATTGTATTGATCTGCCAACACTGAGCAAGCGACTTTGGGCAATGCAATATCGTATTGATCCGCCGACACTGGGCAAGCAACTTTGGGCACTGCAATATTGTACTGATCCGCTCACACCGGGCAAGTGACTTTGGTCACTGCAATATCGTATTGATTCGCCGACACTGGGAAGCGACTTTGGACACTGCAATATCGTATTGATCCGCCAGCACTGGCAAGCGACTTTCAAGTAAAATGTCTTCCCTGTACAGGAATATACATAATGGATGTACGAGTACAGATTGTAGACACGTGGTTGAAGACTTACGGAAGTTTGGGTCTGGCTGTGAAATGTTCCAGCACCCCCTGGTGAACAAAAGCCTGCACATGTTGTGCGTGATGTCACAACAAGGTGACAGCAATAGTCTGTGAAAGCTTGTAAACATCGTGCTGCCCATTATTGTGTCGTAATTTAGCTCATTCATGGGTGGAGTTACTGTGTGTTAAACGTGAATTCTCTTTGTTTCCTTGGTGTACAGTAGACTGGATGATTTGTGTGTGCCCTGTCAAGTCTCATTTTTGTTATAATGCTGTTCTGTTGTTGTGTGCCGAACTGTGGAGGCAACTATGATAGAGGCCCAAAAGTTTCTGTATTTAAATTTCCAGCGGATGAAGAAATGAGGAAAAAATGGTTATGAAGAATTCACAGGAATCACTTTACTGATGCTCCAGGTTCAAGGATGAGTATTTGTTTTGTTAAAGTTTTTAAAAGAATTTAATTCTAATGAGAATCTGGGACTACTGAAGAATGGGATACAACCCGTTGGCTTTGACCAGTGACGTCAAAATTTACCAGAAATCATTTGTTAGACAGATTTAACAGCAAAGAAAGAGAAAATAGATGGTAGAGGTATATTGTGGCCAGAAGTCAGCTGAAGTATGGGATACAAATTTTACAAGTGTTGTCTTCTTTGCCTGCACTACCACTAATAGTCTGCTCTTAAGTAGATAGTATTACTACTGAAGGAGCAAAGATCTACATACATGATATTTGTATCTCATACTTCAGTTGACATATGTAGCTCAATTGAAGAATAGGATACTACTGCTAACGAAAACGAGAAAATTGAAGTACGTTACATTGGCAACTTGTACCTCACTTCAACTACCTGAAGATGCAAGAAGACGACACACATAATTTATTTATTTTTTTTTTTTTTTTGCCTTCGATGCTAATAATCTAATTGAAAGTTATCATAGTCTTGCTAGCAACGACAAGAAAACCAACTGCAGTGAAATTTGTATCCCATTCTTTAGTTGACCTATAGAGGTCAGCTGAAGAATAGAACATTAGTACTACCGAATGGGAAATAACAACATTTATAACGTGCATATTCTGTACTTCAATTGACTTGTGTACATCAACTGAAGAATAGGATACTTATGCTACTGAAGGCGAGAAATAGTGCCACACAGAACATTTGGAAATTTCTTATAAGGTCTTATGGGATCAAACTGCTGAGGTCATCAGTCCCTAAGCTTACGCACTACTTAATCTAACTTAAGCTAACTTACACTAAGGACAACACACACATCCATGCCCAAGGGAGGACTCGAACCTCCAACTGAGGGAACTGCGTGGACCGCGACAAGACGCCTCACACCGCACGGTTACCCGGGGCTGCAGAACATTTGTATCCTGATCTTCAGTTGACCTATATCGGTATATCACATCACTGTTAGATATATTGCTTCTTTCATCTAGCTACCACCAGTATCCCGTACTTCAGTTGACCTGTATACCTCAACTGCAGCACAGGTTACACATTTTACATGTGTTGGTTTTCACCTTTAGTAGTGCTAGTATAGACTCGAAAAAATTGTAGTGATACTACTTCTGGGAAAGGGAAGAAGAGCAAAACAGCTGCAAACTTTGTATTATGCACTGCAGCTGATGAACCCATATGTAATGCAAAACGGTGTAATACAACAATGAAAAAGACATCAACAAAAATCACATACCCACATATGCAAGAAACACTAAACATTACAAACACACACACACACACACACACACACACACACACACACACACACACATTCATTCATATCAGTGAAATGAAGTTAAAAAAAATCTATAGAAGAAAATTATGTAACATGAAAATGAAGAAAGACGGATAAACCCCAAGAAATCCAAACCAATATTTTAACTGCCTCGACCAACCCCACACTTCTCCTTAATTATCAGTTAGCCCCCATCCCAATCTGAAATTAACTAACAAATTCTGGATCATACATTTTCCCAACAAGGTTAAGGAAACACTTAAACGGGCAATATGTATTGGGTACACTACACCTCCATGAATATTCATCTAAGTGACTTTGTAATGTCGAAATCCATCATTTCCCCCTCCCTACAACAGATTTTATGGCTGACCAATAAACTTCTACACTATTGGTACAAGCCCCAGTTGATCAAGATCTGAATTCAATCTTATGATTAACAACAAGATGCTTAAAACCCCTAGTCCTCAAATCCCTATATGAAGAAAAACCATTGGAAATAACTACGGAACCCTCTGCAACATTATCTTTAATTAATTTCTCCAAAACTTCTTTGATTCGATTAGGAACTACTTTAAAAATTACAACCTCACATTCTGGACTAGAAATTACAGCCCCCCAAACCCATAATCATACTGCAGGTTCCTCCTGCCTATAATGGACGCACACTCACACAACATTCATGCACACACAGCCAAACAGGATACCTCAAATACCAACAGTATGTAATTTTATGATATCCCTCAAGGCGAGCTTAGATTTCTCGAACCATATTCCTCGTCTAATTGAGTGCCATAACTGATCCTTGCAACACCTCCATAGGAATAAGTTGTGAGTACGACGAGCAGACACACTTAGCAGGCGCATATGTTTGCTGCACTAACGACATCGAATGTAATTGGCAACAAGACCAGATATTTGTAAAAATCGATTGGTTGCCATCATGTCTACACCCATAGCCTCCTTTAAGTCATCCAGATTCAATGGAATAGATAAATCCAAACCTACAAACAAAAATGAAAAACTAAAAATTCTCCTAAAATAAAAAACTATTCGTCCAAATTACATCAAACTCACTAAGAATGAAATCAAGTACTGAATGTTGCAAAAAACCCATTATTTAAATCAATGCACACAAAAAAATTGTGCAATGTCTAACGCTACCTTTTAAAACCACATTCATTTTTTTAAATGTGCAATAATGGCGCTTATCCACAGTAGACAACCCGTTTATTATCTTTGGCCCGAAAGTAAACACATAATATCTATGAGCCACCTATGACGTCATTGGTCAAAGCCGATGGGATGTATCCCGTGCTTCAGTAGATCCAGAAAAATAGTTATTTGTGCATTGTAAGATCGGAAACATTTTTCACTCAACATTAAGCCCAAAATAGGGATTTTTTTTTTACAGGCAGCTTACTGAAAGTTTGGGTCTACTGAAGCATGGGATGCAACATGTTGACTTTGACCAATGATGTCATAGATTGCTCATAGATATTATGTGTTTACTTTTCGGCCATAGATAATACACGGGTTGTCTGTTGTGGGAAAGTGCCATCATTGTACATTGAAAAAAATGAATGTGGTTTTAAAAGATAGCACTAGACGTTGCGTAAAATGTTTTTTGTGTGCATTGTTTGGGGGGAACATGTAAGTATAGGGGGCCATTGGGGAGGGGAGAGGAGTGGGGGGGTGCTATAGTCAAAATCGATGAGTAACATTTTGCCTAAAGGAAGTACAACAGGGAGGAACCTGCAGTAGGATTATGGGTGATGCCTTTCTCCATTCAATCATGGGACATCATTATGCTTCTGATGGAGATGTTGAGAGAACTGTGAGACTGTGTTTGCAGAAACAGAAGGTCAACTTCTTCCGTGACGGCTTCACAAAACTTGTTCATTGTTGGCAGAAATGTATCCAATTGGCTGGTGATTATGTGGAAAAGTGAATATTGGTAATTATAGATCACATTCTAAGGATTATTTCTGCATTTTATTTATTAAAATATTCCCATACAAACCCAATTAACGAAGGTGGAGGCATTACTTTTCATTTAACCTTTGCATTTACTTCATAATTATATAAAATGGTAACCAATACATGATCCAACATTCTTTGTCCAATTGTGATAAAATGTTTAACTGTCAAGAGGTTGGTAGTTCCATTTAAGATAGGGCAGAATGCAGGGAACATAATGCCAATACAGGAAATTTAAGCTGTAACGTAGTTGTGACAACATGTCCGTAGTGACCATCTAGAGAAACTGAGCTGAAACCAGTCCGGCATGTAAAATACGGCTTCGGGTGTAAAATTAGTTTTGCTTTATTTCAGTTTCACGTAAGTTAACTATCAAAATTTTACTGGCCCAGTGGCAAAGTTTTATCATGGAATCTGCTCAAGAAGTATGCAAGTAAACAAAATCTGAAAGGCGTAACTTTGGCACTGCTGGACAATTGCAGGTAGAAAGTAGAATACTGTTAACACATTTTCTAAAGACTTTTTATTGCATTTACAATAGAAATCTGACTGTTTGCTTATGATAATTAAGTAATTCATTTTTCTTTTACAGAACAGGTTTGAGATTGTGAAGAATTGTATAGCTGCCCAAATGTTGTTTCAAAACTACTACAGAATCCCCATGCCAATCAGGTTACTGCAAGTGCCAAGAAAATCCAGTTGATCATCTCTGCAATTAAAACGAAAGAGGGCACTGTGTACACTGACCTCTGTGAACAATTGCAAGCTGATTCAAATGTGACAGTTCTGTGTCACAAAGGTTGTGTATCAACATATACGTCAAAATGGCATATCACAACGTTTATAAAACACAAAATTGTAGGAGAATCTGGGTGTGAAACACTGGAAGAACATCACTGTTCCAAACTACCAGGTTTTGATTGCCTTCAAGAAAGGGACAGCAAACATCTTGTTGTAATAATAAACATCATGAGCGGCAGTGTTGCATCTTCGTCAATTAATATGGGCCAAGCAGTTTCCAACGGAAGGCAGTAGATGCAGACATTCGAAGAAACATGGCCAGGAGAGTTTCACAATTCCATCCCAAAAAAGGATGTAATGCTGTTTGTCATGAAGAAAAAAGTGAAGGGCCGGCCGCGGTGGTCTCACGGTTCTAGGCGCGCAGTCCGGAACCGTGCGACTGCTACGGTCGCAGGTTCGAATCCTGCCTCGGGCATGGATGTGTGTGATGTCCTTAGGTTAGTTAGGTTTAAGTAGTTCTAAGTTCTAGGGGACTAATGACCACAGCAGTTGAGTCCCATAGTGCTCAGAGCCATTTGAACCATTTTTTTGAAAAAAGTGAAGGTCGGTACAGAGTTTGTTTTCAACACAGAATTTATTTACTCAAGGGTGATTAATTTATGTTGCAGGCTTGTTGCACCACAAACTGGCACCCTTCCACATCTCCCTCTTCAGAGATTAAGGATGGATGAGATTCACTAGCAAATCAAAGTTGAAAGAACTGAGACACTTCCGTCATCTCTGAATGCATTTATTGTAGATGGGTATTCTGGCAATCGCTTGGCTTCCAAATAGGACAAAAGATTACTCATTTTGTAGAAACTAGAAAGCAAGTCCAAATGTCAGTTCACTCTGTATACAGCTCTCACACCATAGCAGGTACTACTGAACGTGACTGAAAACAAATTGCAAGTAATTATGTTCCTATGCAAACATCTGTCTGACAGGTGCCATTCTATCAAAGAGGCCCACAAGCTCGTTCTCACTAGTAAAGATTAAGTGCCTATTGAAGTAACAGACAGAGAATCAAAGCCAAGAATACACTTGTACATTGAACATGAGGAAGTAGATTTTAGAACTGTTCCACAGGCATTACAGCTAACAAAGGAGAATATATGAGTAAGTGATCACATTAAGGTAATATCAGATGACACTGATATGTTAGCTCTTCTGCTTCACTACTATGCTCAGAATTTAACTGCAAGCAAGATAACCATGGAACCAAGCAGCCTGAGAAAGACGTCTATTGATGATGGAGCAACAGCATTGAATCATGCAGATATTTGCACCAACCTCCTTAGAGCGCGCGCACACACACACACTCTTATCTGGATGTGATATTTTTGGGAGCTTTCATGGAAGAGGAAAAAAGAAAGCAGTTCAGAAGTTGAAATAGGGTTATTCATCTTTGGATACCCTAACATCAGATCTATCGGACATAATCAGAGAAGTGACTGCTATTATTGCACCATGCTACAGTCCCAAAGTAAAAGAGGGTATGTCCGATATGCAAATTTTTGTTTGAAGTACAAAAATTGCAAAACCGAGAATCTGATCTGCTTCCAAATCGGAATTGTTGCCCCCAATGAATGAAGCCTTCCATGAGCAACTTAAACGAGCACACCTACTGTGTGAAATTTGGAAATCTACAATCGATGAATGACCAGCCCTGTTGGATCATCTAAAATATGGATGTAGTCCTGAAGAAGTGTCAAAAGTTTAACTTCCGTTGACACTACTGGATATCGTATCCGTAGCTCTGGCAGACACGTAGCTCTGGCAGATACTGTTCTGACGAATTGATGTGGGTGCTCCCAGAGGCCTCTATGCTCAATGCTGCAGTGCAGTGGTGCTGCAGAAAAGTGCATCTGTTCAGTATTTTGCGGTTGTACTGGTGATAGAAACTGTGCAATATGTTCGCAAAAAAATCCAACTTGACTGATATGTCAGATGAAAGCATTTATGATGGCGATGAAAGTGATTAAACATTTACCAACTCACCCTGAAATATCTGGTGGACCAAAATATGTTATGGGAATACAATATCAGAAAAAAATCTTTTGATCTAATTTTTGATATTGTATTTAATTCCAATGTATTTCATGTTTTCTTTCTGTTTTTGGTATTTTATAGCTATAAAAAATTGTCCAGCAGAGCCAAAGTTTCACCTGTCAAATATTGTTTTTACATTTTTCACTAAGATGCCATCATAAAATGTTGAATGTAAGTGATTTCCACCTCAGAGGGAATTCTTTAAATCTACCACCAGGCTATCTTTTCACATGAGGGACATGCCCTGCTGTAGCAGGGAAAAGAAACAATAAGTGGAAAAATGCTGCTATTGGAGCACAATATGCTCTTGTTCATTAAAAGGCTTTAACTGAACAGTGGTGTACCAGCTGCCCCATTCTAGCTTCCTCAGCACCTTTAAAAGTTTTCATAAATACTTTGATTTGCAAACATATTTACAATTTTTTATGCTGAGACAGGAGACAGTCACAGTGGAAAAAGAGACAGAAAAGTGGTAATACTGGAAGATAGTAGACAGTGTTTGTGTATAGAAAGAATGGCGGAGACAACGGCAGTATGAGAAAAAGAGAGGGACACAGTGACAATGGAACATAGTTGACAGTAACAGAACAGTGCTAGGAAAAGAGTGAAGGAGACAGTGCTAGTGGGAGAGGAATAGATATATGGAGAAAGTGGAAGTGGGTGAGAGCCAGTGATAATGAGAGACAGAGTTTATGACAATGAAGAAGAAAGAGATAGTGACAGTGAGGAGAAACAACAGCAGTGGGAAAGAAGGAACGAGATAGTAGCAGTAAGAGAGAGTAAGTAACAATGACAGTGAGACGCCAGTAGCAGAGCAATATAAAGGAGACTGGCTGTGAGACAGTGACAAAGAGACACACAGTGATAATGACAATGAATTGGGCTGAATGAGTTTGTGAGAATGGGCAAGTGGAAACAGCTAGGTATAAGTGACTTATTGCGATGGGCTAGTGGGCGTGAGAGAGTTACAGTTAGGGAGCTCCTGGGTGTGAGATGTTAACAGTTAATTTGGTGGGAGGAGACCAAACTGCGAGGTCATCAGTCTCATTGGATTAGGGAAGGATGGGGAAGGAAGTCAGCCACGCCCTTTCAAAGGGCATTTAGGGAAATCACAGAAAACCTAAATCCGGATGGCCGGATGCAGGATTGAACCGTCGTCGGCCTGAATGCAAGTCCAGTGTGCTAACCACTGTGCCACCTCACACAGTGTGAGATGTAAGTTGCTTGTGAAACAGAGCATGAAGATGTTTGCATCCCAAAATTTTTGGGAAAATTTTTAAAGGTGCTGAGGAAGGCAGAATGAGGCAGCTGGTACCCCACTTTTCAGTTGGTGTCTTTTAAACAGGAGCAAATTTGTCTTTTTTGTGCTCCAACAGAAGCATTTTTCCACTGATTGTAGTAATTTACCTCAATTTTTGTTAAGTACATGATTCATTAAACTTTAGTAACAATCTATTAAATATATGATCATTTTTGGTTTAACACGATCTCAGTGCATATTTTAGTTTACTGTGAATAGATTTGAATATATGGGGCGAAGGTGACATTACCTCAATTTTTTGAAGAAAATTATTGCAGGCATAAACAGTTTCTATAATATAATAACACCACATTGATTCCGTCACATGAGTGATAGATACTAAAAACGATGTTATAGCCCTATTACAGTTTACCAACACCTTGTCTTACGACATTTTTTCCTTGGGCTGTATATGGTAATTCTTTCCTATTGTTAATTTTTGGTGCAAGCTATTGCTACTTTTAAGAATTTTCAAATACTTTTTTTATGTTTGTGGGATGGTGATTCTGTGCCATATGTGGTACACAAATGTTATGTGGGAACCATTACTTTTTAATCCCCTTAGATGTTGAGTACTTCTGCTTCTGAAGTTCCTACATTTTTAGCCCATATATAAAGATTGTCTACAATTGCCGGTTAATTGGTAGATCCCGGATTGGTTATACACTCAGGTGACAAAAGTCATGGGATACTTCCTAATATTGTGTCAAAACTCCTTTCAACAAGTCTTTGGAAAACCCCTGCATATTGAGCCGTCCATTGTTGCGAAGGTGTTGCCAGTGCAGGGTTTTGTGCATGAATTGATCTCTCAATTATGTCCCATGAATGTTCAATGGTATTTGTGTCAGGCGATCTGCGTGGCCAAATCATTCGCCTGGATTGTCCAGAATGTTCTTCAAACCAGTCGCAAACCACTGTGGCTCGGTGACAATGCCATTGTTGTTTGGGAAAGTGAAGTCCGTGAATGGCTGAAAATGGTCTCCAATTAGCTGAACATAACCGTTTCCAGTCAATGTTTGGTTCAGTTGGATCAGAGGACACAGTCCATTCCATGTAAAGACAGCCCACACCATTATGGAGCCATCACCAGTTTGCACTGCGCCTAGTTGACAACTTGGATCCCCAGCTTCATTGGGACTGCCCCACAAGTGAACTCTACCATCAACTCTTACCAACTGAAATTAGGTTTCATCTCACCAGGCTACTGTTTTCCAGTCATCTATGGCAGGCATTCTCAAACTTTTCCATTGCGCCCCCTTCTGAAACAATTTATTTTAATAAGATCCCCTCTGTTTTGCTTTCCTTCTTTAACACTTCTCGCACTTGGCAAGAAACACCGGCCCAGATATCTATTTACATCAGTCATATTATCACAACTATCAGTTACAACAACAACACGAACAACAATAAAAATTATTACTATTATTAGAGAGTGCCATTCGACTACATCAAAAGTAAACTTTTTTTTTTTAATTATCATATACTCATATTATTGAAAGGTAGTGCAAGATGACAAACACAACCAGTTAAATAACCATGGCCATGAGTGCAGTTATTGAAAGTGAGCAAATTTTGAGTACTTCACTACATTTTTTTAATATATATTTGTTCACAAATATGTTTGTTACTTAAAATATAGCTGTTTCCATCTGTAATGCTTTAATTCACTTAGAAAGTTTTATAACGCTTTTAATTCGATTATAAAATTTTAATATTTGAAAGAATATGATGTACATATGATGACAGAATAATATTCAACGTTTAAATGCCAGTTTAAAAGATTTTGCATTGAAACTGATCATTAAAAAAAGGAAATAAACAAGAGTAAAAAGACACATGGTTCAAAATTCAGAAATTTTTTGACATTTGCATATTTAGTGTGCTGTGGGAGTTTCTTCACAAGAAGAAAGCAAATCCAATCTTTGTTGAATCTTTGAAACAGCAACTCACATACATCCTTCCAGCTGCAGTCGAGGTCGATGTTTCGTCTCGATTGCAATGCCATTGCAGAAAATGTTGACTCTCACTATTAAGTTGTTCTAAAGGGTAAAAACATGTCCACTGCCCTTCCTGCTAAAGTGGGGTATTCTGTCTGAGTCTGCATGCAAATTTTCAAGACTGATGTGGGTTCTGGAAATTTATCCTCGAACTGTCAATGAAAGTTTATGAGATGTACTACACCAATTCTATTACTTTTACTTAAATTCAACTCATTTTCCACCACAAAATCATACAGACAGAAAAACATCTCCTAGTAGATCTGCTCCATCTGCCCAAGTTTTCTATTAAACGCAAGCACTCCCTTGTTTAGAAAGATGATAACGCTACTTTGGTCATGAAGTGACATGTTAAGATCATTCAGTTTCTCAAAAACGTCACCCACGTGACAAAATATTAGAGGCCTTTTTCATGCAGAAACTGAGCAACAAGTGTGGGACTGCTGTTCAATTGGGAAAGATGAAGTTCATACTGCAGCTCCACAATGCGACAAAGAACTTTACCATGAGGCAACCAGTATACCTTCGAAAGTGCTATAGAAATGAACCATGAGTAGAACCCATTTCCTCGCAAAGAATGGAAAATAGCCTGCTGTTTAAAGTGAGTGATTTCACCAAATTTACAACAGTGACTACATACTGACTTTCCGTTGTACTACTTTAGAAACCACTGGCTCCCTGTGTATCACACAATGTGTGAATTTTACAGAAGGAGAAACAGCACACACTGTTGTTATGAATTATTTTTAGTTGCATTTAGTGCTGCTACTCAAGCAGTATATACCCCAACACAATTTGTCTATGTCAGATTATTGTCAACAAAACAGGAATTCACATGAAAGACAATATCTTCACACTTAGTCCTACCTTCTAGAGCTTTACAAAACAGAAGTCTTCACGCATTTACTTTTTATAGCAGTAGTGTACAAACACAAGGCACTGGGAAAGACTTTTGATATCAACGCTGTCATCAAGTTGCAGTGTGAATTTTGGGCTGATGAAAACGTGGAAGCAATTTATTTTTCATGTCAGTCACTATTGCATCAATACAACCGGCCATAGTATCATGTGAGAGTGGTATTGGCTTCAGACTCATGCCAAACTTTTCTCCTTGCATGATTTTAACAGCTGTGGGAGGATGTAATTTCTTGACAATAATGCGTGCTGATTTGGATACCTCTAGGGATGTTCTTACAGCTTCCTCAGCAACTGATACATATTTTTTTTTTTTTTTTTTTTTTTTTTTTAGCGATCTGACAATATCTTTTTGTTGTTGCTCACGACACTTAAAAGTTTGCAAAGTTGTACTAACATGGCCTGCACGTTTTGTCTGCAGGTATCTCTTTAGTTTTACAGATTCAATCTATCATTAGTTCAAATTCCCAAACAAACAACACATTGTGGTCCATTCTCATTGCTCAAACGAATGCTGGTAAAGCCTAATGTCAGATAATCGACTTGATATTTACACACTTGGGCTCTGCATTTAGAACTAATGTTGCTGGTAGGATTGGGAAAAACACGAAAGAAGAGTGTACTTCAAATAAATTTGAATCTTTTTCCTTATTAGAACTATATACTTTCAAAGGAGATGATCCACTCAATGAAACACTTCCCTGGGATCTCTTGTTGCCACTGAGAATCAGCCACTTATGAATGGGGAAGGCAGAACTTGTATCACTTTCTTTTAAATTCAGTTAAATCAACTGAACACGTGCTAGTACTGAACTTCTAGCTATCTCTCTACCTTTGAGCTGACTGGAAGCCTAGCTGAAATCGCGAGGAAAGTCAAAATGGCTGTGAATAACCATTTATTCTTGTAGTCAGTGCTGCAAGGAAGTGGCAGTCATGTTGCCAAGCAGCTTATTGTCATTAGTGACTATTAAATGTTTGGGAAGTGGCTAACCCTGGGGATATGTGATGAGATTCGACTCATGCCTTTCCCACCATTCCTGCTTACAGGATCTACTGCTCAGATCTTGTGAAATACAACAGCAAATTAACAATGGGTCAGCTAGCTAACTTGGTTCATAGAAATGAGAATCTGATGCTATCATGATTTGTTCACCGGAAATCTTTTTCTTACATAATATGAAATACAGAAATACATATATTTCAATGAAAGCCAGTGCCCCCCCCCCCCCCCCCCCACACACACACACACACTGAGGGTGGCTGTCTAGGGTTGAACCAATAAGGTTACAAGCACAGGAGAGGTAGTGCAGGCAATGTTGAGCTATTAAAAGGTAACTGTGTCAGTCATCTGCTGACATAGCCCATTAATGCCAGATTTCACCACACTGTTATAACGAATTCGTTCATCGCACATCCCACAATAATTTCAGTGGTTATTTCACACAGTGTTGGTTGTTCGTTACCACTGACAACTCTACACAAACACCGCTACTCTCGGTCGTTACTTGAATGCCGTTGGCCACTGCATTGTTCATGGGGAAAGGTGATGCCTGAAATTTGGTATTCTCGGCACACTCTTGACACTGTGGATCTCAGAATATTGAATTCCCTAAAGATTTCCAAAATGGGAGTCCTATGCGTCTTAACTCCAACTACCATTCCGCATCAAAATTCTTTTATTTCCCATCATGTGACTATAATCACATTGGAAACCTTTTCACATGAATCACCCGGATACAAATGACACCTCTGCCAATGCACTGTCCTTTTATACTCTGTGTACGCGATACTGTCGCCATCTGGATATGTGTATTTATCAGTGTTAGTGTTATGTCTTCCAAGTTCTGTACTTTGCTATTGATTCTGTATGCTATGTTGAGTACTATTCTTTTAGTATGTTTTGCTACCCTGTGTATTTTGTTGTTGTATGTATATGTACTATCTGTTGCTTATTTTCTGCTGATTTGTTGTGTAGTGTACTGTGTCTGTTGCCATAGCATAAATATGTCTCAGTTACGTAACAATATGTCATTAGCTATATATGCAAACCAACACAAAAAAGTTGAACCTTAATTATCATTCCTTTATATGTACAACTTTAAGCTGAAATTCCAATGTTGTCATCTCTTCATAATTTTCAGGCTGGACAAGAAAACAATACCACTGAAGATAGAAAAAAAGTGCTGAAATCTGTTTGGGTAAAGAAAAACTACACAAACATTGTCTTGCATATGGTGGACTCTGTCTCCAATTTTTCTCAGCCAGCACAGAATGAAAGAAGTGCATCAGCATCCGAAAAGCAATTATCAATAAAACAGTTCGTGAATTTGATTAGTCACAATATGTTAAAAATAAATATTTCTCAAGGTACATCTTCAAAAACAGGGGGTCATTTTATATTCAGGGTTGTCTTATAGCCAGGTAAATACAGAAACCCTATTTTTGCTGCTACATTTAGAAAATGATTGGTTAAAATACTTGTAACCTGCAGATTATCAGGTACATTATTATCATTTAGTTTAATTGTTGCAGTATCTTTTACATGAACTGGTTGTCCTGTCTCCTGTTTCACAATATGCTATTTAGTTTTAATCTTGTTATTTGTATTATTAACATCCATCACGGTGCACACAGTTATGCACATTTTAAGGAGTTTCCCCAATAGTATGAATAATAGAGTAAGATTCCACACATATAGGGGATTATGATCAGTGATGATGGATGTTGTACAAGAGCACATGAACTCCCCAACTTTTGACACCTTGCGCAGATTTATTGGTTATTTTTCTTTGAATGCTGTTAAACATAATGTAGATGAGGTAATCTGAAATACATGGCACTAAATCTATCATGCTACGCTACATTGCAACTTCAGACTTGGTGAAACCTGGCATCAGGGCCACAGGCACATTTTAAGTTGTGCATGTTTTGAGGAGCTTTTGCACAAGCGCAACTGGCATGACATAATTGCCTTGAGGGCAAAATACATACAGATTTGATAAACAACATGCACGGTTCACAGCGTCAGCTAGCCCTTACTACTCAACTCGAAGTTTACGTCAGTGCCACCAGGTAGCACCACACTGCAGCAGCCTTTCATCCCCATTTGTTTGGCACAATTCCGTTTCATGGTAGCACATTCCTCAGGTATGTCAATTCACTCACTGTTTAGTAAAATTAGACCAGAAATCAGTATATCTTGTAGTTACACTGAATGAGATATTTAATATTAAGTTATGGATTTTATCATACAGTAATCCTTTTGAAGTGCTGAAAACTATTAAAGCATATCATTCTCAATTGTGATACTGCAGCATTTATTCATGCTTCTGAGATCTGATGACCTAATGGTGGGTCTGGTTTATCTATTCTGTAGACCCACATTGTGCATATATATGAACATTCATGAAAGCTGTCTCACTGGATTCTCTGATAGTCACTTAAATGTGGATTTGAAGACGGTGTGCTTTTAGCCCTTCTGGTTCTTAGCACCTCATCTGTATTCTAGTCAAGTGATCTTGTTGATAGATAGTGCTACTTGAATTTCGTCATTTCTGCAAACGGTAATTTGTCTTTGGAGTTGTCTACTGTGCAGGAATCGGCTTTCTTGTGCAGTCTCAACATGAACTGTTGAGTCTGTTTTTAAAACATGAACTCTATTGAATCTGTTTTTAACAGCTAACAGAAAAGAAAATTACCAGGAAAAATTAGCTGCAAAGGAACTAGGGTCTCCCCGATCAGATATGTTGTCTGAGAAAATGACGAAATCAAATAAGCGTGACTACAAGTTGTTTTACAAAATTTACTAGAATAAATAAAGAATCTATAAAACACCACACTGTATAATGTACTTGTAATGAGACAGTCCCAATTCCTGAAATCCATTGCCTATGGCCTCTGGCCTGCCAAGAAGCACCAGAGTCCTGGGTCCATCGTTAAACCACAAAAATCCACCGCATTACTCCACAAACAAACAGACCTGGCCTGCTGGCAGATCTGTGAGACTAGATCTGACGTACACTCATGTTGCCACCTAGTCACATGTCACAGACATCATGTTGGTGAAATGAGACTGGTTAAGGGAGGAGAAGGGAAAAGAGAGGTGGGAAGTGACAATAGGTTATAGAAGAAGTAGGAATAGGACTTTCTCAGAGAATTTTGTTGTGAATGTGGAAAACAGATTTGATCTGTTGTCACAGTTGGAGCCGGCCGCAGTGGCCGAAGCAGTTCTAGGTGCTTCAGTCCGGAACCGTGCGACTGCTACGGTCACAGGTTGGAATCCTGCCTCGGGCATGGATGTGTGTGATGTCCTTAGGTTAGTTAGGTTTAAGTAGTTCTAAGTTCTAGGGGACTGATGACCTCAGATGTTAAGTCCCATAATGCTCAGAGCCATTTGAATTTGAATCACAGTTGGAAACTGATGAGCTACAAGCAGATGTAGGAATAGACAAGGACACAACAAAAAACTTTCAAAAAGTGTTTATAAAAGTAAGAAGTCACGTGACCACTGGTATAGGTATGTTAAATGTTAGAGGATTCAAGTTAGATTCTTACTTCTGTAGAGAAATTATGGAGAAAGGAGGAGTTATCACATTCGTCAGAAACTGTTTTGATTTCAAGAACACTGATATTAATAAATTTTGATCACAGCAGCTCTTAGCAGCTTGCGCAACAATAGTAGTATTTCACAATAACTCCTTTATAATAGTAAGTATATACAGATCACCTTCATGAAATTTTAACCTCTTCATAAAAAACCTGGAAGCTCTGTTGCTCCACCTCACAGTCAAAACACAAGGAAATAGTGGTTGATGGTGATTTTAAAGTGGATTTATTGAAAAGCTCTGTCAATGAAAAATTATTGCAATCAGTAACACAGTCATTCAATTTAGTTCCTACTGTGAACTTTGCAACCAGGATGTGTGAATGCTCTGAGACTGCTACTGATAATATCTTTGTAGACAAATCTAGGAAAAAAAGTCATATGACAAAACCAATAGTAAATACGCTACCTGATCATGACATGCAGCATCTTGTGTTAAATGTTGAAATTTGTCAGGATAAAAAAATCTATTAAATCTGAGTACAGGAACGTAATAAACAGTCAAAAATTGAGAAATTCAAGGAATTGCTCAGAGACATTAACTGCAAAGATGTTTACAATACTTCTGACTCAAATGGAAAATATAAAGCATTCGTTAATACAGTTACTTCTACTTTTGAAAATTGTTTTCCCCTAAAGGTAACTCAAATCACACAGAAGTCAAAAAATAAACCATGGACTACACAAAGAATAAGGATATCATGTGAGACAAAAACGAGACTGTATCTACTATCTAGGAACAGCTCTGATGTTAGCACTGTAATGCGTCACAAAGAATACTGCAAAATATTCAAGCAAGTAACCCAGAAATCGAAGCAGCTCTATTATGAGAAAAAGATAATCACATCAGGCAACAAAATAAATAAAATAAAATAAAAAAAAAAGTATGGGATATAGTGAAGAGAGAGACAAGTGGGGCCAAAAGGGAAGAGGAACGTACAGCTCTAAAAATAAATGAGACTTTGGTAACAAGTGCATTTACTGTTGCAAATCTCTTAAATGAGTACTTTATTTCTGTTACTGACAGCTTGGGGTTATCAGGTTCAGTGAACAGTGCAATGGAGTATCTGAGACCAGTCTTTAAAAAGAACTTCAGTAGAATGGAAATGACACTCACATCTCCCAAAGAAGTAGCATCCATCATAAAATCTTAAAAATATAATTATTCTAGTGGGTATGATAAAATATCAATGAAGTTAATCAAAGAGTGCTCATGCAAGTTGAGTTCTATCTTAATTTGTGTAATCAATCTCTTATCAGTGGAACATTTCCAGACTGGCTAAAATATGCTGAAGTTAAACCTCTTTACAAGAAGGGGGATAAAGAGAAACCACCAAACTATTAACCAATTTCACTTTTTTTGGATTTTTCAAAAATATTTGGAAAGGTTGTGTTCAAGCAGTCTCCTTAAGCTCTGACTGGAAATACACTGCCCAAGTCACAGTTTGGGTTTCTCAAGGGTTCTGATATAGAGAAAGCTGTTTACACTTACATTGACTATGTAATTAATTCATTAGATAATAAATTAGAGGCTACTGGGATTTTCTGTGACCTGTCAAAAGCCTTTGACTGTGTGAACCACAGCATTCTCTTAAGTAAATTAGAATATTAAGGTGTCACCAGTAGTGCTGTGAAATGGTTTGAGTCTTATCTACCTGGAAACAAAGGGTGTTGTTGCCAAATACCTGTACAGTAAGCAGTCAGACTTCATGTGACTGGGAATTAATTACATGTGGTTTTTCTCAAAGTGCCATCTTGGGTCCTTTGCTTTTTCTTGTGTACATTAATGACCTCTCGTCTGTTACATTGCCAGATACTAAGTTTGTTTTGTTTGCAGAAGATACAAATACTGAAATAAGTAGCAAGTCAAGCACAGATTTAGAAATAGCTGCTAATCAAATTTTCACTGACATTAATAAGTGGTTTAAAGCTAATTCTTTGTCATTAAACTTTGAGAAGACCCACTATATCCAGTTCAGAACCAATAAGAGATTTTCCTTCCAGCATGTGCATAACATAAGAAGAATGCAGATCGAAGAGGCTGACAGTGTTAAATTTCTGGGTTTACAACTCAACCATAAATTCATTTGGGAAGGGCATATCACAGAATTGCTAAAATGCCTAAACAAAACTGTATTTGCAATGAGAATGAAGTCAGATGTAGGAGATATAAATATGTAAAAAAAACTTGCATACTTTGGTTGCTTTCATTCCATTATCTCATACAGGATCATATTCAGAGGTAAATAATCAAACCGAGCAAAACTTTTTAGCATGCAAAAGTGTGTAATAAGAATCATTTGTGGTGTAAATTCAAGAATATCTTGTAGAAATGTGTTCAAGGAACTTTGTATTCTAACCACTGCTTCTCAGTATATTTATTTATTCCTTAATAAAATTTGTTGCAAGTAATATATCTCGATTTCCAACCAGTAGCTCAATACATAGTATCAATTCTAGGAATAAGAACAATCTACATAAAGACCTAATATCACTTGCCTTGGTCCAAAAAGCTGTCCAATATTCAGGAACACACATATTCAATAAATTGCCAGCAACCATTAAAAACTTGGTTTGAGATGAAGCACAGTTTAAACAGAGTTAGAAAGATTTTTTGATCGGCAACTCCTTCTACTCTATAGATGAATATCTTAACAGGGACTGTTAGACCATATTAAATAAAAATGTGTGTTAAATTTCAGTATTGACAGGACTTGGTCACAGCAATCAAGATGAGATATTTTGTGCATGATGAATTTATCAAAAGTGCATAAAATGTTTCATTAATTGTATTAATTCTGTAAATATTAGCAGTTCCAGTTTACTGTGATGTATTCAACTATTTTGACAACCTCCTGACAAATGATCAGGGTATTAAGTATTGTATTCAAATGTTTTATGTTAAACTTTCTGAAATGTTCCACAAGCACCAGAATCATCTCATTTTTTGGTCTATAGAACAAAAACTGAATCCAATCCAATCTAATTTGTGATGATCAATCCATGCAACAGATAATGTGCACAAATACTCTGAGAATAAATACTAATCAGGATAGGTAGCAACTCATCGTAAAGATGATTGCTGAGCCATAAACAGGCATGTGGGAAAGACAATCACACACTCACAACTAAATTTTTGGCCACAGCCTTTGTCGGAAAATGAAAGCACACACACACTTTCACACAATCACTCAGACACAGCTCACGCACACATCACCTCCGCCTCCAACTGCTGTGTCAACTGTCTCTGAGAATCAGATCCAAATGAACGACTCCTCACATCTCCCTGCCTCTCGTTGGCAGCTGCTAAGCTAGAGGCACAATGTGGTGGCAGCACTGATTGCAGGCTGTGGGGAGTGGCAGAAAGGGAAGAAACAGTAAGAATGAGCAAGTAGGGAAGTGGCACATGTACTCAGCTGCATCCAGCCAGAAACGATGCATGACATCTCATCTCAGTAAATAAACGATTTCAGCTACTGAGACAAAAATGAAATTTTTTCAGTGTTTTCTTTTTTTTTTCTTTTTCATATTTCCAATTTCTCTGACACATTTGAAATTCCCTGATTTCCAGAACTTGTGGCAACCCTGGAGCATTTAACAAAGAAGTGTTGTTGATTGATTGATTTTATTTCATGTTCCATAGGTCCAACTGTGTTGCATTCACAAGGATGTGGAACAAGTCAGTTTTCTTACAAATACAATATAATAATCTTATAGCATATACAGACATTTGAGTACATAATTACGTAAAAATTTATACAGTAATTTCTTTGAGTAGCAATACAGAAAAAAGAAGATACATATTTTCTTAGAATTACTCAAGCCATACAGATATACAGATACAGAACACAAACGAATACAGAGCTCAGGTTAAATAACATTCTTAGTGACGGTATGTCATCTTGTATTATATAATATTAAAATATTACAATTTATTTATTTAAAAATTCATCTAGACTGTAAAAAGTTTTTTCTAGGAGAAATATTTTTAATGCTTTCTTAAACTTACTCTTGTTATGAATTTCTGTCTTTATTTCAGGAGGAAGAGCGTTGAAGAGTTTTGTTCCAGTGTAGTGGACACCCTTTTGCACGAAGCTCAGTTTTCTATGCTCACTGTGTATGTCATTCTTCCTCCGTGTGTTATGCTCATTATAATTACTATTTCGTTGAAACAGCTCCATATTTTTATAGACAAAACACACAAGAGAAAAAAATATGTAGTTGTGTATATTTTAAGTTTTCGAAAGCAACTTCCACATGAATCCCTTGGGTGCAATCCACGTATAACTCTTGAAGCTCACTTTTGAGCAATGAACACTTTCCTTGCTAATGGCTGGTTGCCCCAAAAAATAATGCTGTATTCAATGAGTGAATGAAAATAGCCATAGTATGCCACTTCTGAAGTTTTATGTTCAACACATGTAGCGGCAACCCGTAAGGCAAACATAGCAGAGCTAAGCCACTTACAGAGATTGATTATATGTGAAGACCAGTTCATTAACTTGCCCCAATGTGCACTCCAAGAAATTTTGTTGTTTCCAGTCTTTCTATTGGCTGATTACCACATGCCACACTTAATTTTCTCTTTTTCTGTTTTTATAAAGAACTGAATAAAGCTGGTATTACTGGAACTTAATGAGAGACCATTATCCTTGAGACAATTAAGCACATCTGAGAGTATGTGATTAATGGGTTCCTCAAGATTACTATCTGTTCTACTGCTCATAAAAATTGTGGTGTCATCAGCAAAATAAAGCAAATTTACACGGCAGGCTTGTACATGATGATAGATCTTTTATAATAATAAATAATAGTAGCCCCAGAATTGAGCCCTGAGGCACTCGACACACAATGGAATTCCATTCAGAATGTGCAGAAAAACCACATACTCCACCTGAGCTTTTCAAAACAGCTTTTTGTTTTCTGTCTTGTAGATAAAACTGTAGCCAATCACCTGAAACATCACTTATTCCTACTAATTCTGCTTTTTGCAAGAGAATGTGGTGATCAACACCATCAAATGCTTTAGACAAATGCTTTAGACAAGACACCAATCCCTAGCATTTTAGATGAAATAAACCAGTAGTATTCAATTGTGATCAATTTATAGAAAGAGTGTACCACAAACCCAAAAATGTGTTAAATCACACAGGCTGAAATCATCCTTTGGAGAATTAACATAGAAAAGCAGTAAAATGAGAGTCCATTATAAGGACACTGGATTCATGTTAGAACCAAAAGCTACATTGTAATCGTATAGTAACCAACAGAAATACATGAAATTTCATTATTAAAACTGAAATATATTAACATTTTAATTATATGAAAAATGTAGTCATGATTTTTATGAAGGTATATAAATTTCAAGTGTAAGTTCAATTCAAACAATATGTTAAGTGCTCACTTAATTGCTGTCTTATTAAAGGGCCAGTGCCTGTAACTGTGATGTCGTCTACTCTTCGACAATCAGCAAGTTAAATAATAGAAATGTAGCCACTAAAAGCTGGTTACTTTTTATCCTCTTACATGAGATTTTAATCCCTTTAGTTATCCATGGCTTACTTAAGTGGACTTTCTGGATAACTTTTTAGAAAAGCTAATTTCAAATATTGACATAAAGTTTGCTAAGGATTACACTGAATTTCACATTAGCAGCTATTTCTATATGTACCATATCCCATACCATCATCTTTACCTTATTCTTAAAACATTGAACCATATTCTCACTGCCTTGTGTGAACATGTCTCAAACAGCTGTAAGGTGCTACAGTTTTTATTGCCATGAACTATGTATCATAATCAAATAGTGAATAATTGTTACACATTAATTGTTTCAAGAATGTTCTCAAGATTTTGCTGTGCATGAACTGGAAAAATTCACTACTGAAATCAGATCAAAACAGCCAAATAATGACTCCAATTCATATTTCCTGTCAGAATATTTTAAAGGACTTACATTGAAATCTACACACATTACAAGGTGTACAACGTAACTTCCGAAGTTTGCCGACAGGTGGCGACAATGGTAAGTAGCGGTCGAAAAAAACAGATTGCAGACATCAGGCAGTTGGCTAGGACCTTGGTCAACATAACCTCATTCAAACATTAGTTGATTTGTGTCTGCATCATAAAGTTGTTCTCGATTGAAAATGTCATTTTACGAGCCTAATTCTTGTCATTTGCGGGACATGTTACTGTTTTGTTTTAATATGAAGAAAACAGCGGCTGAGTCTCATTGAATGCTCTCATGTACGTATGGTAAGGACTATTAGTGAAAGAACATGTCGTGAGTGGTTTCAATGCTTCAAGGATGGTGATTTTAATGTCGTAGACTGGCATAGTGGTGGAAGAGAGAATATTTTCGAAGATGTCGAATTGGAGACATTGCTGAGTGAAGACTTGCATCAAACTCAAGAAGAATTGGCACGATTAGTGGGAGTGATATAGCACACCAGTTCAAAACATCTCAAGGCTATGGGCATGATTCAGAAAGAAGGAACTTGGGACCCGTGTGAATGAAACCAAGAGACGTTGAACGGCGTTTGTGTGTTTGTGAACATTTGCTTCAGAGGCAAAAATGGAAGGGATTTCTGCATTGCATTGTGACTGGGGACCAAAAATGGGTTCATTATGATAACCCTAAATGCAGAAAATCACGGGGATAGCGCAGCCATGCTTCCACGTCAACGGCCAAACCGAATATTCACAGCTACAAGATCTCGTTCTGCATTTGGGGGGACCAGCTTGGTGTCATGTACTATGTGGTGTTAAAACCAAGTGAAACAATCATGGGTGCTTGTTATCGAACACAATTAATGCATTTGAGCAGAGCATGAAAAGACAAATGGCCGCAATACAGCGAGAGGCACGACAAAGTGATATTGCAGCATGACAACGCTTGGCCCCACGTTGCAAAAGAGGTCAAAACATACTTGAAAACATTAAAATGGGAAGTTTAGATCAATGGCACATGGGCTGACAGACCAACAGCTGCGATCTCATGAAGAAGTCACAAATTGGATTGATTCTTGGATCGTTTGAAAAGATGAACAATTTTTTCGATGCGGGATTCATACACTGCCCAAAAGATGGGTGAAAGTATTGGCCAGCAATGGAAAATACTTTGAATGATACACGTGTAACCAATTTGTTTCATTAAAGCCTCAAATGTTAGAGAAAAAACGGCAGAAGCAAAGTTGAACACCTTGTATTAAGTGTTTCTTCTTGTCTGACAGGTAGGTCAATAATGTAGCTACATTTCACTTAAATATTAGAAAGTTTAAATCAAACAATGGAAAATCCAGGATGGAATAGTCAAAGACTGTCAGACAAGCTTTTGGCCTTCAATGGAATCAGACAAAACACACACACACACACACACACACACACACACACACACAAGACCACAGTCTCTGGCAGCTGAGGCCACACTGGCACAGCCGGACAAGAGACAACTTGTCTAATGCAGTGGTAATTTTATTTATTGTACAGACCAACCTGTAGAGAACATTAAGTGAATATCATCACTTTCACATAAATTAAACAGTTTAAGCAGTGCAAGCCAGGAAAGTTCTAAAGAGGCACAAAAATATTATTTTTTTCCATATTTAATTAACGTTTGGACTGGCATCTCATGGCAATGATGGGAGCTGTGTGCTACTGTCTGCCCTTTTTGCCCTGAATTAGTCTATCTACACTTATGCTCATAAATTAAGGATAATTGCAGAATGTGGTGCCACACAACGTGGCATTACACGAAACTGGCACTAATAGCATAGGCACGTAGGGAACACACACGGCATAGATCTGCAAGTCCACAGTATTGGTGATAAGTTCAGAAAACCGCCCCGAAACACATGTGGTAAAAAATGCATGTACCCCAACATCACTATGGGATATGACCACCATGCACATGTACACAGGCCGCACAATGGGTTGGCATACTCTGGATCAGGTGGTCGAGTAGCAGCTGGGGTATAGCCTCCCATACTTGCACCAGTGCCTGTCAGAGCTCCTGAAGTGTCCTAGGGGTTTTGAAGACATGCAGCGATATGTTGACAGAGAGCATCCCACACGTGCTCGATGGGATTTAGGTCTGGAGAACAGGAAGGCCACTCCATTCACCTGATATCTTCTAAGTACTCCTCCATGATGGCAGCTCGGTGGGGCTGTGCGTTATCATCCATCAGGAGGAAGGTGGGACCCACTGCATCATGAAAAGGCGGACATACTGGTGCAAAATGACGTCCCAAAATACCTGTCCTGTTACAATTCCTCTGTCAAAACCATGCAGGAGTGTACGTGCACCAATCACAATCCCAGCCCACACCATCAAACCATGACGTCCACACAGGTCCCTTTCAGGGACATTAAGGGGTTAGTATCTGGTTCCTGGTTCACACCAGATGAAAACCCAGTGAGAATCACTGTTCAGACTATACCTGGACTCATCTGTGAACATAACCTGGGACCACTGTTCCAATGACCATGTACTGTGTTCTTGACACCAGGCTTTACGGGCTCTCCTGTGACCAGGGGTCAGTGGAATGCACCTTGAAGGTCAGGTCTCCGGGCGAATAAACCATGTCTATTCAGTCATCTCTAGACTGTGTGTCTGGAGACAACTGTTCCAGTGGCTGTGGTAATGTCCCAAGCATGGCTATCTGCAGTACTCCGTGGCCATCTGCTGGCACTGATGGTCAGATATCGGTCTTCTTGTGGCATTGTACACTGTAGACGTCCCCTACTGTAGTGCCTGGACACGTTTCCTGTCTGATGGAATCGTTGGCATAATCTTGAGATCACACTTTGTGGCATAGGGAGGGCCCATGCTAGGACATGCTGTGTTTGACCAGCGTCCAGTCGCACTAGTATTCTACCCCCCCATAACGTCATCAATATGTGTTCTTTGAGCCATTTTCAACACATCTGAAAATGTCTGCACACTTACTCTCTGCACCATACTCTTGACATGCACCAACACACCTCTGTGTATGTGGACTGCTGCCAGCACCACTGTGCGACAACTGCAGGTCAAATGCCCCGCATGGTCATACTCTGAGGTGATTTAAACCCGCAAACCATCCACCAGAGCATTGTTTCACCATGTATCAGCATTATCCTTAATTTATGAGCATGAGTGTATTAATGAAAACCACATCAAAATCCTATCTAGTTTCATATCAGCGCACACTCCACTGCAGAGTGAAAATCTCATTCTGGAAACATCCTCCAGGCTGTGGCTAAGCCATGTCTCCGCAGTATCCTTTCTTTCAGGAGTGCTAGTTCTTCTAAGTTCGCAGGAGAGCTTCTGTAAAGTTTGGAAGGTAGGAGACGAGATACTGGCAGAAGTAAAGCTGTGAGGACCGGGCGTGAGTCATGCTTTGGTAGCTCAGATGGTAGAGCACTTGCCCGCGAAAGGCAAAGGTCCCGAGTTCGAGTCTCGGTCGGGCACACAGTTTTAATCTGCCAGGAAGTTTCATATCAGCGCACACTCCGCTGCAGAGTGAAAATCTCATTCTGGAAACATCCCCCAGGCTGTGTCTAAGCCATGTCTCCACAGTATCCTTTCTTTCAGGAGTGCTAGTTCTGCTATGTTTGCAGGAGAGCTTCTGTAAAGTTTGGAAGGTAGGAGACGAGATACTGGCAGACGTAAAGCTGTGAGGACCGGGCGTGAGTCCTGCTTCGGTAGCTCAGATGGTAGAGCACTTGCCCGCGAAAGGCAAAGGTCCCGAGTTCGAGTCTCGGTCGGGCACACAGTTTTAATCTGCCAGGAAGTTTCATATCACCGCACACTCCGCTGCAGAGTGAAAATCTCATTCTGGAAACATCCCCCAGGCTATGTTTAAGCCATGTCTCCGCAGTATCCTTTCTTTCAGGAGTGCTAGTTCTTCTAGGTTCGCAGGAGAGCTTCTGTAAAGTTTGGAAGGTAGGAGACGAGATACTGGCAGAAGTAAAGCTGTGAGGACTGGGCGTGAGTCGTGCTTCGGTAGCTCAGATGGTAGAGCACTTGCCCGCGAAAGGCAAAGGTCCCGAGTTCGAGTCTCGGTCGGGCACACAGTTTTAATCTGCCAGGAAGTTTCATTTATATCTATCTTTTCATGCTCATCGTTATTCTTCTACTTTGAAACAGCGGATGTATCTTCCAACTGTCCTGTGATCAGATGGGTTTCACATTATACACAGGTAATGAAATACCCAAGAAGACAAGCATTTATTTTATACTAACAGGTTTTCAGCTACAAATCTTAGACCCAGCCCCCATAATATTGCTCAGAAATATATTGACATTGTTGTCATACATTTCATCAACTATACATTACAGTATGTGTTTTGTAAATAGTAGCTTAAGGAAATCCATTGGTATACTGCTAGTAGGATAAATAAGTAAAAATTCTGATTTTCTTAAACAGGTGATAACACATGTCATGTGGTGCATCATCATGTCAAGTCTCATCTGTTTCACTAGCTTCTGCAAGTGTTGGTTCTTCATAATCAACAAATTCATCATCATTTTCACCCTTACCTTCTGATTCTGGATAATTGCAAAATTTATCTGAAAGAACGGGTACCATACTATCATCACCAAGGTAAGTTTCTGCATTTTCAAGATTCTAAACACCCTTTATCTTTGATCTCAAAATCACTAAGTAACTCGTGAAATCTTCTCGGGTGATCAGCCGAGTAAAGGCGTCGTCTTCTCGCAACGTTTCGAAGGGTTTCGTACCCATCATCTTCACTTCGCTTGAAGATGATGGGTACGAAACCCTTCGAAACGTTGCGAGAAGACGACGCCTTTACTCGGCTGATCACCCGAGAAGATTTCACGAATGGAATACGCCGAGAAAGTCTCAAATCACACTAAGTAACTGATCACCAACAATTTTTTTTTATTCTTCCTACTCTTTTTAGCATTAAAAGGCCCTGGCACTGGTTCACCACTGTTCCTGGAGACTTTCTTGCTTGTAAAAACATCTGTTGAAGCTAGACTGAACAATTTGCCTCTGGATTTGCATACTTACAAGCAACCTCTGCAGAAACGCTTATAACCATTAGCAGCAGTGGGCTGGTGGCTCATGTTGATGTTTCCCGAAAGGATTATGGAGTACACAAAACAGTATATCTTTTAATTTTTTTCTAAGATTAGTACAAGTGTTTGATTTTCACTTGGTAGTAAACGTTGTGTAAACAGTGGCACAGTATGCATCACATACAGTGAAGGTAAAGACATTAGTTGGAATCTAATAAACTATTTACATTCACTGTACAATGATCAAAATAAATCAAGTATTGAGCAAGTGGCTTTATTTGATCCTGGAACAAACTGCAGTTTACACAGTATAAAAAAAGGGAACACTTGCAACATGAACATTCACACTGACACAGTTTTCTGTAATGATTGGATCTGGACATAGGCTTCTAACAACATAATCTGCATTAACCATACATAAATAAAGTTTATGCGTACACATATACACACTCTTAAAAAAGTGTTCACATATTAGGATAAGCTGGACGTGCTGACCCATCAAGTTCCCCAGCATGACGATTGCCCGTATGTAGCCGATAGCCTACACCACCAATTGTAGCTTTGCAATCTGGACATCTTCCTTCATGTACTGCTCCTCCGCAGTTTCCAATAACATAGTAATGTCCATTTTGGCATTTGAACCAGTGACCAGATCGTTCACCTACTGCTTTCACAACTTCTCTCCTTATTCTTTCAATATCTCCAGTGATGACCTTCAACTGTTTGTTCAGTTTTTCCAAAATTTCTTTCAGTTTCTGGTCCCGTATAGGTGTATATCTTTCAATAGATTTTACTTCTTGCACAGCTTTTTTGTGTAAATCCATAACAACACCATCAGATTGGGATGTTTTGAAACTGTTGCTGCTCTCAATACTACGGAACTGAGCTACTCTCATAAATCTGTTTATTTCTAAATTAAAATCATTTACCTCCTGTTGGCTCATGTTTGTATTCCTTGTTCTCATCAAATAAATCAGCCTGTCAAATTGCTTCATAAGTTTTTTACATGGTTCTCCATTCAAAGCTTTATGAAAGATGTTCATGGTTTCGAGAAGTTTTGAGACAAACTCTACTTTAATGGATAATGAGTCAAGGTCCATTTTTGAAAGGAAGATTTGTCTTTTCCTCTGTACATTTTGTAGGTTAGAATGCAGTAATGTTAGCATCTCCTGTATTTCAGTACTTTCTCCTGTAAAATCAATACAAGTCATTACACAAAATAGAGAAACAGAATTAAATACATATCATATAGAAAACTCTTGCACAATAAAATAGTAAATTTTGAGAACACAATTCAAACAGGCTACATTAAATCAATGGTAGACATTGCGCACTTGAAACAGTACTCACCCAGGTCAAAAGGCTTTATCAGCAGTGTTGAAAAAATACTCTGAATGCGAAGGAATTTCTGGAGCACTCTTTGATGGCATTGTTTACATAAAGCTATATGGCAGCTTTGGCAGTTACATCCCTCAAGACACAAACTTTTGGCAAAAGCTGTGTGTGTGTGTGTGTGTGTGTGTGTGTGTGCGTCTGCGCACGCGCGCGCGCGCTTGTGGGAGGGAGGGGATGGGGGCTGGGGGGAGGGAAGGAGTTTATCTACTATAGCCTCCACCAGCACTAAGGCATTTATAACTAGCAACCAACTTCTTCATTCCATTCACATAAAAATCTGTCACCTAAATTTGCAAACTACTGCAGAATGACCTTTTTGGCATTTGTTGTTACACTGGAAATGGCTGATAAAACAGAAGTAAAAACTGTTGGACATTTGGAGCATTTGCAGCCATTTTATGTGGTGAGATCTTTTGTTTGTTTTGCCGTACGTGAATGCACACTGAAACAAACAAACAAAAAATCCTTTACTGAGCTTGCCATGGCTTATGTTTTTGATTACTTTATGTCCTTTAGTTAAGGTCTCATAACATATCTCATAAATGATTGTGTTACAGTGGGGCAAAAATTAACAAGCAATACCCTGCCTATCCCAAAACATGGTGTGCAAGCTGAAATGATGTGCTCTAACTTCACATTTTTTGTGATGTTGGATGTGACCATTTTGTGGATTGTTGCCTAGATGATAGAGTAACATGAGCCACACATTTTGTCTTCAGTGACCATGTGGATTGAAAATTCATTACCTTCATTACTGTAGCACTCACTGAAATTCTGTGCATCAGTTATTCAACTTGTTTTGTTCAGCTCAGTCAGCATTATCAGCATGAGTACAACATCTGTTAGTTTAATCACTCTGTGAGAATTCCATAAAAAACATCTGTATGTTACAGCATCCAGAGGAAACTCATTAGAGAATGATGAAATCACCAAGTTTCTATATTCTTGAACTTATTCATCGACTTTCTGCAGCAAGTCTTAAATGATGACAGTTGCAGTTTATCATTAGCATTTGTTTGGATATCTTTAAATTCTCTAAATCAGTGGTCACCACACTTCTTCGCTCAAGAGCCAATACTGACATTGTGGGATGGCATCTCGGGTCTCATACTGTATTAACCTTATCATGAATAGGTAACCTACATAAATTAGCATGTTATGAGCTCCCAATTGACTAGCTATAGCAAGGGCACAATAAGTTGTCCCCTGGCTCCAAGTACTGATCATTAAAAGATGACATCATTCTGAACACTTCATACTGACTGTTCTCTGTTTCAGATTGCTCCCACCCTCAGCGATCCAAAGCTGAGGCACTTTGATTGCCTGACAGTGTGGTGTTGTCCTGTCTCTGTGACTGGATGATTTAACTGATTAATAACTGTAATAGTACTTACATTTAAATGCATTACGCAATATGAGACGCAACCACAAATGTTTACAAAAGATTTTGAGAGGCACACAGGTCTGTGAGTTGTCAGTACTGGAATACGAACTGTAAAACTTCCCCCTCCCACATCCTCTAAGCCTGCAGTGGCCACACTACTTACCTCATTGATCTGAAGTAAGTGGCCAACATTACTCAGCTGACTTCAGGAACAGGAATTAAAGTTAAGTGCATCTAAAAACAATACTGTCCTTGTAAGTATTTTTGTTTGTTAATGAACAGGAAAACTATACTGTTAAGAAGCTCTTAACGTTTGTTGATGTTACTAGATTCAGTTGTTAGCTGTTGGATGCATATAATTATAAAATACGGCACACAAATGCATATAATTATAAAATACGGCACACAAATGTATATAATTATAAAATACGGCACACAATCGCAGACCACCTGAATACTGCGATTCGGGGCCACATGCAGCCCATAGGTCGCAGTTCAGTGACCACTGCTGCAACTCATTTCTTTTACTATTCCTGCACTCATGAACTGTATTCTAAATACATCTTGGCTGATTTTATTTCTTTTGCACATATAAGACAAATCACTGTATGTATTTCACACTCTGCAGGATTTTCGCCTTAACTAGGGCATTTTAAAGAAGCATAAACAAAAACAAAAATGAATGCTTCCATTATGGCATCTTTGGGTAGCTAACAGATGCAAGTACCCAGTGCACATCTGGCAACCATAGAGATTAATCTAAAAAGGTGCTAGTTTAATAAAACAATCCATGTATTTTCTTGGTACAACTTTATCCCCAGGTAACTGTGTACACAAGCTAACAATGTCAAACAGTAAGCCATTATCACAATTATTTGAACATGTTTCTCTCTGGTTATGTGAGAATAATTCCAATACCACAATTAAAAGTCACATAAAAAGGGAAGTATTGAGGTATATAGCAGTCCAAAGATGGAGTTAGTTTCAGGGAGAGGGGAGGGGGTATTGTATGAGTACAATAGCCATTTCATCAAAGTTCCTATCTCATAAGCTGGTTCATGCTCATACCATGATGGCAAAGAAATCAGGATAATTTGATAATTTATTAATAATCATATTACAGAAACACTGTTAATTAACCTCAACATGTTAATAAGATTTAATGTCTCTGATTGAGGTGCTAATATGTACAAGGCATTTCAATCATTACAGAATTACACATGCATTATACATATTTCAAACATAGTGCTCAAACAGAAATTTTGAAATGGTGATGGGAATTTGCTACCACCAAGCTTGATGTAAGAAATGCAGATGAGATGAAACACCCATTTACTGCTGATGATGCTGTTGTGTACAGTAAGGTGTCAAAGTTGAGAGACTGTATGAAGATACAAGGTGACTTATACAAAATTTCCAGTTAGTGTGATGAGTGGCAGCTAGCCCTAAACGTGGAAAAAAGTATGTTAATGCCAATGAGCAGGCAGATCAAACATGTTGTGCTTGGATACAGTATTACAAGTGTCCTGCTTGACAGAGTCAAGTTGTTTAAATATATGGGTGCAACGTTGCAAAGCGATACAAGATTTAACAAGCATGTGAGAACTGTGGTAGGGATGGCCAATGAACGACTTTGGGTTATTGGGAAAATTTTAGGAAAGAGTGGTTCACCTTTAAAGGAGACTGTATATATATGATGCTAGTGTGATCTATTCTTGAGTATTGCTCAAGTGTTTGGGACCTATACTGCTCAGATTAAAGGAAGACACTGAAGCAATACAGAGGCTGGCTGCTAGATTTGTTACCGGTAGGTTTGAACAATATGTGTTATGGAGATGCTTTGGGAACTCAAATGGAAATCCCTGGAGGGAAGGCAATGTTCTTTTCCTGTCACCAACATACACTGTACATAAGGACCACAAAGATAAGATACAAGAAATTGGAGCTCATATAGGAGGGATATAGACAGTCATTTTCCCCTCACTCCATTTGCGAGTGGAACAGGAAAGGAAATGTCTAGTAGTGGTACAGGGTACCCTCCACCACACACCATACAGTGGCTTGTGGAGTAGCTATGTAGATGTAGATATACTTGCAGACAAGGGCATCTTTAAAAAGCCACAGTAATTATTACATCAACATTGTAAGAAAACTCGTGCCATATTACAGCCATTCAATAATGCAAGAGAAGTGCTTGAAGCCAAGAAATATCTTAAAATTCAGTTTGTTTTGTTGTGAGAATATAAAATTAAAAGTCATTGCAATGCAGGACTTGATGAAACAAACGAATGTTTCTTTAAAATAGTTTTCATGTTTGTTACACACTGTGTGCCCAGCAAATGCAAACTGAACTTACTTGCATATATACCATGTGCAGTGTCAGTGGCATTTGATAGTTTTGTTTAACTTTGGTATTATTATGAAACTCGAGTTTCTCCCAACATATAAAACGTTCAAATAAATGATTTGAGTGCAGCCGAGTGATATCTTTGAAAGCCACTGATATTTTGACAGGTGCACACCCCGTCACTTTCAAGGAACATGTATAATTTACGCCATAACATCTCTATTTATAAAGTCACTTGGTAGTTTAATTTAAAATGCTTTTTTAATAATGCTATCACAATAAGAAGTGAATGTCGGAACTTTTGTGTTGTTATATACCACAGGATGACCAGTGCCAAGGCAGTGCTCTCCAACAGCAGATTTGCTCGGCTGTTGTACGCATGTGTAATGCTTATGCCAGTACAATGGTCTCCAGTGGACCTGATGGTCTGACCAATTAATGATTTGCCACAATTTCATTGGCAATGTAGTTGCCCCATCTGGAGGAGACCATCCAATGTCTGTCTTGCTGAGTGGTCACACCTTTGAGGTATGCTATTGGTTAAACATGATATGTGGAGGAATGTTGTCTTGCAAGTGACAGGAAAATAACAGATACGGCAGACATATGCCTTATGCAAACAGATCATCTTTTACAGTCCCTTAAAGGGCCCAGTCCAAGCCTGCTGGAAATGGCACCTGTGTAAGGCATAAATGCCTTTATGCCTTAGACTTATGCGCCATGTTGTTATTTTCGTACTCACCTGATTCACGGTTGACCATAGATGTTAAGTCCCATAGTGCTCAGAGCCATTTTGAACCAACCTATCAGAACTCCGGAGATGGGAACATGCCCTTCAATATATCCTCTCTTCCCATTACCCACCTGGCCTAAACCTCCGCTAATTTCAAGTTGCCGCCCCTCTTACATCACTTGTCACTCAACAACATTTTTGCCTCTGTACTTCTGCCTCGACTGACATCTCTGCCTAAACTCTTTGCCGTTATAATGTCTGCTTGTGTCTGTATACGTGCGGATGGATGTGTGTGTGTGTGTGTGCAAGTGTATATGTGTCCCATTTTCCCCCTAAGGTAAGTCTTTCCGCTCCCGGGATTGGAATGACTCCTTACCCTCTCCCTTAAAACCCACTTCCTTTCGTCTTTCCCTCTCCTTCCCTCTTTCCTGACGAAGCAGCCTTGGGTTGCGAAAGTTTAAAATTTGTGTGTGTGTTTGTGTGTTTTTCATTGTCTCCTGTCAACATACTAATGCTTTCGTTTGGTAAGTAACAGCATCTTTATTTTTAGATATATTTTTCCCACGTGGAATGTTTCCCTCTATTATATTCATAAAAATACCAATTAGTTAGAGTTGGCTTACTATAAATGGTATGTACCAATGTACAATCAACCTTCCTCCTGATCAACACATCAATGAATAGAAGGCAGTCATCTTTTTCCACCTCCATCCTGAAGTGAATCTATGGGTGGACTGCATCATGATGTTCTAAAAGGTTGTTTAGTTCCAATTCCATGAAGCCAAACAAGAGTATCACCTACATACCTGAAAAAGTGCGCAGGTTTCAATCCTCCCATTCTAGGGCTTATTCCTGGAAATCTTCCATACACAGATTGGCAATAACAGGTGACAAAGTGCTGCCTGTCATTAACTACATATGTCTGTTCACAAAACTGGTCATTTAATCAAAAGTAAATGGAAGTCAACACATGCCAAAACAGGTTCATCAATACAACACTAAACCTACACTCAATAAACTGTAAGACAGATGAATGCAAGCGAAGACAGAGACCAAATCAAAACATACTAAAATATCAGTCATTCAAATGCAATCCTTCTAATCGACATAAGAAATCTTCTGAGATCTTCATGTTCTGCACACACTATCCTATTAGTGTGCTCAACATAGTAGTAAGGTGTTTTGCTACACAGTGTGTGGGAGAACCATTGTTAATGACATTAGGGCTAAGAGGTATCCATTCCTTGTGGATCTTTGTAAGGCCATATAATCTAGAGGAGGCAGCACAATAAGATTTAAGGACCTTGATTGTCCCTTGTGACAAGAAACTTTTTCTCCAGAGTATGTTAGTCTTCCTCTCAACACTTTTTGTTGGCTCAGTGCTTTGTGTGTAATGCCCTGGATCAGATCATGAGTACTCTACCTTTTTAATGTAACACCACTTGTCCAACACAACTGTACACTGCCCTTGCCCCAGATAAGATAACTTTAGTGCCCCACCAGAGATCATCACGATGGAGGCAGATGAACTGGTGTTGCACAGTTGTGTATGTAGTGTGGAAACCTGCACATAATAGGGGCAGACCCCACTGACAGGAGTTTTTACCAGCAGATGGCAGTAAGCTGACTGGGGCAGTGCTGGAGCTGAGTTCAACCACCACGGACCTCACTTTCCACTTCGTGCCAAATGTTGTTACCGAGTGCTCAGTCATGAACTGCATACTGAGGATATAAATTTCTTTGCACGGGAAAAATTGCTGGCTACTGATCTGTCAAAGGCAGTAGACTTTGTAAATTACAATATCCTATTATGTAAATTAGAATGATATGGTGTAACAGAAAACAAAGATTATTGGAACACACAATGTTCTATCTTAGGGCCCTTATTTTTTTGTGTGTACCAATGATCTTTCAGCAGTAATATTTCTGTTTCTTTTTTTTTTAATGGATGACACAAAAAATGCAATAAATAGGAAGTCAAGTATAATCTTAAAAAGATTGACTAATGAAATTTTCATGGACATTAATAATTAGGTCCTAGCCAATTTTTTATCACTAAACATTGAACAAACACATTACATAAAGTTTACAACTTGTAAGAGGTTTCCTGACAGTACATACCCAAAAAATGACAAGAAACAGACAGAAGATGTTGATAGTATTGATTCTTGGATTTAGAACTTCATAATAAATTCAATGTGAGGAGTATACCACAGAGCTGCTGAAGCACCTAAAAAAATCTCTATTTGCAATGTGAATGTTGTCAGACATAGGTGATACAAAAATAAAAAAAGCCAGCATACTATGCTTACTTTCATTCCATAATGTCGTATGCGATGATTATTTGGGGTGACTCATCAAGCCAAGTTACAGTTTTCCACATCCAAAATATTTGTAATAAGAGTTAGCTATGGTATGAACTCAAGAATATGCTGGTGAGGCCTGTTTAGGGAAATAGCAATACTAACTACTGCTTTCCCATATACAGTGTGTGGACAAAAATATGTAAACACTACGCATATAACACATTATCTTGCCTAATACCATGTACAAAATCTGTTGTCATTCTAAACAGCTTCCAGTCATCTCTGAATGGATAAATACAGGACCTACATGGTTTTCAAGGGAACTGTATACGATTCCTCCTGCACATTAGTGACAAGTTGAGGTAACGATAATGGAAGTGGATCGTGATCACATGCCCTTCTCTCCAATGTAGACCACAAAGCCTCAGTAACATTTAGATCTGTGACTGCAGTGAAGGGAGATAAGAAAATTCATCCTCATGCATATAAAACCAGTCCTGGCCAATGTGAAGCATGTGAACATGGGTTCTGTCATCTTGAAACACAGCATCACTATTGTGGGACAAACATGGTGGTATTATAGTGTAGTCATGTTTTTCAAGGAGGGGGCTTGCACACCTTGTTGTTTTGCAAGGCACTATCACAGCACAGAGCTCTAAACTGATGTTTGAAGCACATTCTTGCTTCCACTGTTGAAGAGCAATTCAGGAATGGTGATTGCATCTTAAACATGTTTGAGCACCTATTCATAATGCACGGCCTGTGGAGGAGTGGTTACATGACAATAACATCCCTGTAATGGACTGGCCTGCACAGAGTCCTGACCTGAATCCTATAGAACACCTTCGGGATGTTTTGGAACCCTGACTTCGTGCCAGGCCTTACTGAGCAACATCAATACCTCTCCTCAATGTAGCACTCCATGAAGAATGGGCTGCCATTCCCCAAGAAACCTTCCAGAACCTGACTGAACATATACCAGCGAGAACCTGACTGAATGTATACCAGCGAGAGTGGAAGCTATCATCAAGGCTAAGGGTGGGCCAACACCACATTGAATTCCAGCATTACCGATGGACGGTACCACGAACTTGTAAGTCATTTTCAGCCACGTGTCCGGATACTTTTGATCACCGAGTGTATGAGGACGCAGGATGTCTGTGATGCACCACTGTGTTATCAGTCCCCTCAGTCATCACCAGCCATGACCTGAAACCACGTCTGATGGCTCCTCACACCACAACTCCAGGAGTGACACCACTCCAAAACATAGCAACAATGGGACATCTCTCCAGGTCACTGGCATACTCGTCAATGACGAGTACCACATTGCATCCCTGAACACTGTTCTTTTTGTTGTTATTGTGGTCTTCAATCTGAAGACTGGTTTGATGCAGCTCTTCAAGCTACTCTATCCTGTGCAAGCCTTAACAACTCTGAATAACTACTGCAACTTACATCCTTCTGAATTTGCCTGCTGTATTAATCTCTTGGTCTCCCTCTACAATTTTTACCCTCCACAATTTCCTTCCAGTACTAAACTGGTGATCCCTTGATGTCTCAGAATGTGTCCTATCAACTAATCCATTCTTGTAGTCAGTTTGTGCCACAAATTTCTTTTCTCCCCAATTCTATTCCATACCTCCTCATTAGTAACACAATCAACCCACCTAATGTTCAGCATTCTTCTGTAGCACCACAATTCAAAAGTTTCTATTCTCTTTTTGTCTAAACTGTTTATTGTGCATGTTTCACTTCCATAAGTGGCTAAACTCCATCAAATACTTGCAGAAATGACTTCCTGACTTAAATCTATATTTGACGTTACCATTTTTCTCTTCTTCAGAAACACTTTCCTTGCCATTGGCAGTCTATATTTTATATTACTTCTACTTCAGCTTTCATCAGTTATTTTCCTGCCCAAATAGCATAACTTGCATACTACTTTAAGTGTCATATTTCCTAATTTAATTCCCTCAGCATCACCTGATTTAATACAACAACATTCTGTTACCCTTGTTTCACTTTTGCTGATGTTCATATTATATCCTGCTTTAAAGACACTGTCCATTGTGTTCAACTACTTTTCCAAGTCCTTCACAGTCTCTGAAAGAATTACAATGTCACTGGCACACCTTTAAGTTTTTATTTCTTCTGACTGAACTTTAATTCCTACTGCAAATTTTTATTTTGTTTCCCTTACTGCTTGCTCAGTGTACACACTGAATAACACTGCGGGCAGGCTACAACCATACCTCACTCCCTACTCAACAACTGTTTCCCTTTCGTGTCCCTTGATTCTTATAACTGCCAGTCCGCCACCATAGCTGAGTGGACAGCGCACCGGCTTGACATGCCGGAGGGCCTGGGTTCAATTCCTGGCTGGGTTGGAGATTTTCTCTGTTCAGGGACTGGGTGTTTCTGTCATCTTCATCATCCTCACCAACACGCAAGTCGCTGAAGTGGTGTCACCGCAAAAGCCTTGCACCAGGCACTCAGGTCTACCCACTGGGAGGCCCTCGCCACATGACAATCCATTTCATTTATAACTGCCATCTGGTTACTGTAAATGTTGTATATAGCCTTTCGCTCCCTGTATTATACCCCTGCTACCTACAGAATTTCAAAGAGAATATTCCAGTCAACATTGTCAAAAGCTTTCCCTAAGTCTACAAATGTAGGTTTGCCTTTCCTTAACCTATCTCCTAATATAAGTCGTAAGGTCAGTATCACCTCACATGTTCCTACATTCCAAACTGATCTTCCCCAAGGTCAGCTTCTATCAATTTTTCCATTCTCCTATAAAGAATTCATGTTAGTATTTTGAAACCACGACTTACGAGTACGCTGAACACTATGTGATGTCATTCATCAGCAGTCCATGCCTCGTAGTCACAACATCGCTCCAAATGCAGCCCTTTGTGTTGTGCTGTTATCAGTAAGGTATGTAGTTTTTAACAGTTGAGTGTTGGATTTCTGAGAACTATGTCATCTTAAGTGCCAGCCAACTGCAGAGTAAGAAGCTATTAATTGATGGAGTTCGTCCAGGTGGCAATCATAGCCATTACAGTTCTACTGAAGGAACATCAGACTGGGATCTGAGAGAGAAGTGAATGGGAAATGGGAGTATTAATTAGTTTGCTGTTGAGTCATGTTCCACCTGAATGTGAGTCTTCATCACTGTTCGTGAGCTTGATTGCTGGAGGCACAGGAGAGGTGGGTGGGGGTAGGGGGGGGGGGTGAGGGAATGGGGGCCCCAGAGCACCAGAATTAGATTTAACCTTCGATTTATCCTTCTTGTTTATGTAAGGTTTTGACTTCTGTGAGAATTTTCCTGCCTTGTCTTCTGGGACAAAAGAGGACCACTCTTTCCTATGACCTGCAGCATGTCACTAGTTGGTGGTAGATTGCTAGTCTGTTTCATCCTGGGGAGGGGAGGGGGGGGGGCACTTGGCAGATGTCTTCTTCCCTAATGATGGCAGAAGAGAATAAGGCATACCCGGCTGCACCAATGGCGTGGATACCACCAGTGTTGTGGGTTTAGGGCTTGAGGGAATTGGCTGGGGCCAGGAGCTGCTGTTTGAGACCTCATCATCATACTAGGTATAGATTCTGACACAGTGCTTGCAAATTTAGGCATCGTATCAACCAGGTGGAGTTGCTCCAACTTTTTCTTATCTTGTTCAGACAAGCAATCAAGTGTTTTATATTCCTCGATTTTGTTTTCCTCATGTTGGTGCATGATGGATTGGAAATATGGGAAGTTTACACATGCAGGGGGCTGTTCACAAGGGTTGGCCTCATGTGCTGTCCTTCCACACACTCCACAAGTAGCCTCATTAACGCAACAAGAGAACATGTGTCCAAACCCCTGTACCTACAACATAAGAGGCAGAAAATATAGTCTGATATCATACCTGGAAACCATGATCTTCACTTTCTGAGGTAAAACATTAAGACTAGGATGGAAGGTCCAGTGCCCACCCTGTTATTCTTAGGTGCTCTCTGGAATACAGCAAACAATATGGATTCTATGCCACTCTAGGTTAGCACAGAGTTCTGCATCTGTTCGTAGCATCAGGTCCCGATGCGAGATGGCACCTTGAATCCTGTTGAGTTTGTTGTGAAGTGACACTGGAACTGTTATATCCCCAAGCTTGTCACATGCCTGAAGTAGTTAGCATTAGCATTCAATATTTCAATCAACAAAGGTCCGTTTCTCATCTTCTCTACTGCAGCAACTTTTCCAAACTGATCTTTAATATTTCCAATGAAAAACAGTGGCTTCATTGTTGCAAAAGGTCCTCTGACAGTTCTGAAGGATGCCAAAAACTGCTCAAACTGTCCACCCCCATTTCTCCTTGCTTGACTCTCATCCCATGCCATGACCAAAGAAGAATGTACCACCATGTAGTAAGCTTCTCCATTAAAAACTTGTTTTATATGCACTGAGACAGCCATGCTTGTACAGCCACCAATATGTGTGAATTTGTTCAGTTTCATTGCGGATCATCTACTCTGTTGCTTCTCACTCTGAATGGAGGTTCTTCCCATTGGCACCAGTCCACCACAACAAAGGCTACCTGGCATACTAGCCATTGCCTGCAATACCTGTGCCTCAGATTGAACAGGCACCTGCTCCTTGGCATACGTTGGGATGTTACAACTAATGAATTAGTAGTGCGATCCCTCTGCATTGATAGGAGGCAACACTGGTGATGATACGTGAAGACACCCGTTTCCCCACCCCATGACAGATTGGCTACCTCTATGGATTTTGTGCCTGAACCTAAATCCATTGAAATAGTAGCTGCAGAAGATCACGGTGGATGACAGACAGATTATGCACCACAGACAGATTAAGCACCACATAAGGTGCTCTTCCTCAAATGGCCCACTCTTCTACAAAATTTCGAAAAGTTTATGCAAACCCTAAAATGTTACCATAAATGAGTATGCCAAAGAGTTTGAAGGAAAGGTGAAATGAGCAAAAAATTGGATGAGTAATCACCATAAAAAAGTCTCCTCTTAGTTGCCTCTTATGACAGTGAAGGTATAACTGTAGGTCTATTATAGCTCTGACACCACAGGGGGAAGAAATGGGTAAGATTAGCTATGTTACGGTAATAAGATGACTCCCTGATCCCCTCCTCCTTCCTATGGGGAAAATGACATTAGGTACTTACTGGACTAGAAAGAGACAGCTGACATAAGGTAGTGTGAAACAAGGTTTAAAGACTGTTCCTGTGCCTCATAGCGCTGAGCCAGTGAACACAGTGTAAGTATAGAAAGGGAAAAAAGAAAACACCTAAACATATAGGTTACTTGATAATATTTTCTCCAGACTACAATAGGTGAATGTAAAGTGTAAAAGAATTGTAAATATATTAGTGCTTTTGTTATAGCCAGTTGCTCAAGCAGGAATCTAGTGGGCCACATTATTTCTAGAAGGGAGGAAATGTAACAGTACAAGCCTAGAAGGGAACCTGTTGGTATCTTCAGACCACAAGCTACAACCAGCCACTGCACCATTTCTCCACACTGTCAGGTTCTTGAATAACAACCAAGTTTTCTGGGCAATAACCAGCCTTTACAAAATTGTCATGACACTGAAGTATGTGGTAGCACACATCTTCTGCATTAAGATGCCCCTCTGGTCACAGATGTACCCTGGGTCGGCCGAGTAGGTCACTGGGACTGCTCCAGCCATCAGTCTCGGTTTTCATAACCCTATGCAACACACCCAACTGTCGTGTCGCCAGGTGACCCGGCTGCCACACTGGAAGCCTTCATCTGGCTGCTGCCATGAGCCAACCGAGCTGTGGGGCTATGACTGCCACCACCATCTCCGCATTGCTGAGTAAGAGTACTGCTTCCCAGAAGTGTGTGCAAACTCCAAGGGGATCCTCTGCACCCACTCTACAAATCCAGTGAAACCATGGGTCGATGTCAGGCTGTGCCCAGGAGGAGGGTGCACATCTGTTAAAGTTTAATGTAATAATAAAGAATTCACATGTTCACAGACTGTTTGCTCTGCCATGCAAAATGGACTACTGTCTCCCTCACCTGGTATCCTAAGGTGGGAGAGCTGAATGCCTACTGATTAGCCCAAAACAGGGCTCTTCCAATCCTCCATAATGACCACTGCCACACCCAGATGGTAAAGAGTCATTGCTGTTTACCACAGCAATATCCATCTCAGTAGCGATGGTCACTATGTTACACCTATACAGAGCTGCTCAACTCACGAGGGGACCATCAGAAGTGTAAATAATGGTTTTTGATAGGTCTCGGATATGTTGTAGAGGGACATTCCGTGAGTATGAGGCTATCCGCTTTTGTAACAACGGGCTTTGGTTTTTGAGAAAATTGATTTTGAAGCTCACTGCGTGCCATAATACACGCAATGTTAGCCATGTTCCAACCAAGTGAGTGTGGAGCAGTGGTTAAGGCCTACAGCTACCACACTAGAGGTACCATGTTCGGGTCCTTTCCGTGTTTTTGCATCTTTTAATTAGAATAGTCTCACATTTTTCCATTTTATTTTACAGAATATCAACAAACAGTGTATGTGCATTGTGTGACATTATTAAGAAATATTCAATTTTGCCATAGTAGTTTAATTTTCACATCATTATTACAAAATGTTACTCGCTATCGCCTGCATCACTTGCTATGCCACAACAGAAATCCGTATGATATTTGTCATAAAAGCAACCGAAAGACAATGTTTTACAGCACCAATCACATTTCATAGAAGCTACTGTCTTGCAGGCACAGAGTTTTTAAGAGCAATACTGAAAAACATTGTTCATTTACATTCAAAAAGGTTTCTCTTTCATCCGTTAACTTTGATGCGGACCCTGCATATTTGATCATATTCGAAACAGCAGGTGTCCTGAACTGATGCAAAATTAATGAGTATAGTTTTATGGAATTGTCCCTAGACGTGATCGCTCTGATGGTTTTCAACAAATCGGGAGCATTCTGAATTTTCTTCGGGAAAATTTTAACCTTTCAGTAAAAATATATGTCACAAGTGGAGTAACTTTGGTCAGATAACTTTTACAGTGTAGGTGCACGCTTTCCTCTCATCCATGAAGATATGATCGTATACGGTCAGATCAGTCTGCCCTCCTCACATACAATGATATACAGAAATTGTTCCTGTCCCACATAAGGAAGAATCACAGATTTTAAAAAGTTTTCATACACCTGTTTTGTGAACTTCCCTGATTTCATGCTGGACACAATTACATTTTTAAATTTGAGCATTAATACATCCACTCTTTTCTGAATATTAGGGTCAAATTGTCCCAATGGTTTCTGCATACATAAAAAAAAGTATGGAATCACCTATCCTGTTGCAGTTAAGAATGTACTATCCTCTGCACATATGGCTTATCCTGTTTAAATCTTTTCTCTGCACGAGAACAGTTCTCACCCCTTTCTCTAAGAAGGATGTATTGTATGTTGATTGATATTGACAGCCCGTTTGATCGTGTTGATTATGTAGTCGAGGTTAAAATTACCAATAAGTATTTTCCTTTGTGTGCAGAATTCTTCCACAGCTACTAATACTTCATCCATCGTTGCACATTCTTTAGAACTGATGAACTTCATAATCTTCCTTTGCCTGATTTTATGCTTTCGTTTCAATCGTTCGACCCAATCTGATCTGGCCTCGAAATTAAAGGTGTCTGATGAAAGTGGAACAGCAGCATTCATCGCCCACTGCTGTAAAGTTCTGGTTGTCACCTGCTCACGGAAGAAATTATATTATTTTCACAAGCCAGTCTCTTTCTTACAATGTATTTGCCATATATTTTGATACGATTTATCAGTTCCAAATTCTGTCTCACTTCGACGAACTGTTCATATGGCTCACGATAGATTGTGTTCCACTTATTGTGGTGAGTTACACATCGTGTCACATCCTCTTTCCTTTGATATAGTATTGATTTATGTTTTATCTGAGAGACGCAGTGGGACTGCAAACTCTTTAGGCTCCATTTCAGATGAGCTACTGCAAGAGCAACTGCTCATTCTTTATAGGACAGAGGTACGTAATCATCTGGTTCACGTGCGAATTCATTGGCGATGAAATCGCCACCTCCCTCTAGTCCTGTATATGACAAAGTAAGTAGTTTTATATTATGTCACTTTGTTTGCAAGAAAGGGAACACCCACACGAAAGTGAAACTTAGCACTTCATATTCATGTATCTTATCTTCTTCCTTGATATTTATTAATTCATCTCCATCGACGATCCGTCTCTCGGCCAACAGGTCTTGTATTGCGATACATATCTCATTGCCAATTGCAACTGAATTTGCAGAAATCGTGCTGGACAGTGTATTTGTTAGAAGATTTAAATCACGAAGGAACTTTTTGGCGTATTTGATGATGTTAGTGATTTCGTCCCTTGATTGTTCATTCAAGTTCTCTACCTCTGATGTCTCTTCTTCTGGCTGCACTTCTGTACTCACACTTGGGTCATCCATTTCACTGTATTCTTTGAACATGCACAGCACTAACAGCACATTGCGAGCAATGGACGTTGAAGACAAATGCAGACTGGCAGTTCAGGAGCTAGGTCGCTGCTGTTTGTTTGACCATGGCGATACATGTTCATAATACACAGTGGACTGCCGATGCGAACTCTGTGTATCATCAAATTATATTGCCGTAGCCAAATAAAAGGAGCTCACCAGGGTGATACACTGTCACAAGACACAGAGTTCACACGGGATGTCCGCACAGACAGTCCGCTTTCTGTTTGACTGAGCCTACACAATTTAAACTTCTTAATAAGTTCACACAATGTTTACTGTCTGTTGATATTCTGTAAAATAAAATGGAAAAACGTTCGACTATTCTGATTTACAAAAAAGCAAAAACACGTAATGGACCCAAACACAGTACCTTCAGCATGGTAACTGTAGACCTTAACTGCTGCACCACACTCACTTGGTTGGATTATGGCTAATGTTACATGTATTAAAGTGCACAGTGAACTTCAAACTCAATTTTCTCAAAAACCAAGGCCTGTTGCTAAAAGAGCAGATAGCCTCATACTCAGGATATGTTCCTCAATAACATATCCGAGGCCCATCAAAATCCATCATTTCCATTTCTGATGGTCCCCTTGTCATACGTGGCTGGTCTGAATCCTGATGGTGAAAGGGATTCCTACCACTAGTATTTTGACAAGGAACGGCAGAAGAGTCACTGAACACCAGGTTTTGTATCACTGTCTGGGACAAAATTCAAAACCTCCATGCAGTATCAGATGGAGTGAGCACATATTGCACTGTTGATAGTGATCCACTCTTTGGATGGGATGTTAAGCTAAATGGACCTCTAGCTGTTATTTGATACGAGTAGGCTATATGCCTGCCCCAGGTTTCACCCTCTCCTTTCTCTCACTATCATACTGCATTACATCACACTACACACACACACACACACACACACACACACACACACGAGGAAAGGCCTCACTGTGTGTGGAAGAAGAAAATCCTTTGTGATCAGGTGGCTGGAACCTACCCCTCAGAGTCTCCCAGGCAACAATGTCTCCCAGTCAACAATGCCATATTACTTTCTTCTATTTATTAATAATTAGCATGGGTAACTAAAAAGTCAAGGAAAGTTCTTACACAAACAAACAAAGGTTAATCTTGTTACAAAATTAGTAATGAATTTGGCAGCAGTAATGTGCCCAAAACTATGTGGAATGGAAGTGAAGACTAGGGATGTAAAAGTAATAACTATGTTTTGAATCATATTCTAACATGACTAATTATCCAGCTGTCCTTCAAGTAGAATTAAAATGCACAGTTCCAGTAACTTTAGAGGTAGTGAGGGATAAGTAACGCACTTGATGGCACGTGTAAAGTATAGGTATTATCCTAGTGCGGAAAAGACTATATGAGAAGAAGCATAATTTTCTATGGGATGTGAACTTGATACTAATAACAAGAATTATCTGAAGTGGTCCACAGCAGGGCTAATATGAGGCTAAATAATCATTCCATGTGTTTTATTAGAGTATATTTCATAAAAGAGAATAACAACAATGTTTATACAAATGAGTAGCCCAGATGCAAAAGCTGCTAAATGCCTTTTTAATTGATTTTGCGTTGAGAACACGACTGTACAGATTTCTTCAGCGTCTATACTATGAAATAGGTTTCAGGGTGCAAAACCTGCTATAAACCACTGAAATTGGCTGTAGAAAATTATGTTTGGTTGCAAAGGCCGCTAAATGGCCAACATTTGCAACGCTGTGTGATGTCTAGATGCAAGGAATACCACCTAACATCAGACTTATATTCAACACTACCTTTCACTTTTTTACAATACAAGGGATTCAGAGTTAGGTTGGTTGCACTGCAGTGAATGCGTATGCAACAATGAAGCTCTCACTGCTCACGCATTTTTGAAGTACACACCTGTCAAGCACAGTTCAGCTGATGAGTAGGATGTTTGTTGATGTATTTGCGTGAGTGTTTTGAAGAAAATAAGTGATTTTGTGGACAGTTAAATGCAGAAGATGGTGCAAATAAAGTGGGAGTAATTGAAACAATAGGAATCCTGCAAGAAGTCAAATCCATCACTGTAGTTGCAAGAGACCAGAATGAGACTGAGGGTGACAGTCCCTCCTGGAAAAGAAAGAGGTGTCCTGATCAGTGGAAAAGAAATGGTTCCAAAACAGAAATGTAAGAACATGAAAAGTATTAGTAAAGCAATGTTATGCCATGAATACTGTTTCGACACTAACTATTATGCTGAACATGGAAGGATTGGTGAAAGTTATTGGTAACTAGCTTTTCGAGATTCAAAAAGCCAAAAAATTGTGTTCACAAAAAGGAAATAACAAGAAGATTTGTCTAGTTCATGGAGGGCTGTTCTACAACTCTGAAGCTGGAGATGGGATTAGCATCCTGAAGAGGAGAAAAAATTTCCGCAAAGGAAACGACCAAACTCCAATCACAGCTGGAGTAAAACTTGAAGATGTCAAAAAAGGTTTTGGAGCTCCATTTTGGTGAAGACTGGGTGACCAACAACAACCTCAGATTCTACATCGAGTTGTTATATGAGCAGGAAGGCACTCCTTGAGTCGCTCCTGCCGCTGCCAGAGATGATTTTGAGTTGATGGGCAGGGTTGAGGTCGATGTCACTTGAAAGCTATTTTCAGCTAATTTAATTTTATAGAATTTTTTGTCACTGGTTTAACAAAGATGCAACTTTTCACCTATTTTATTATTTTCTAAAATTTTGGTGATGTTTTACTAAGACGCAATTTGGAGCTTATTTTATTTTCTATAATACCTTATGATGTCAAAAACACAATGGTGTATTTTTTTAAAAAAAAACTTAATGTCGAACATTCATATCTGTTCTCTTTCTGATGTTAAGTAAGTCAGTTTTCCCTGGTAAAATAATGTCACCTTCGTATTTTTATATGCCAATTTTGGAGACTGTTCAGACTTCTCTTTAAATAAAATTCCACCTTTCTGTCATTCCTAACATATCACCAGATAGTGGGTTTTGCAACCAAATGTTTGATTTGTAATTAGATCCATACACTTGCAAAACCCGCTAACTGCATAAATCGAGGGCAAAAACCACTAAGTCAATATTTCACTTAAGATTTTAACATATAAAACATAATCGCAGATTTCAGTCATCAATACTATGCAATTAATTATTTTTTACCTTTTTTTGGAAAAGAAAAAAAGTCTTTAACTTTGATAGTTTGGATGGGGCGAGTTTTTTTGCGACTATCTCGGTTTCACTTATCATGCAATTAGCGTCTTTTGCATCTGGGCTACTCAAACATTCTAAGCTCTAACTCAAATTGTACAAGTGATTGAGCATTGGTGAAGTTTTCAAAAGACATTGTTGAATAAAAATGATGTAGGCTGTTTCTTACAGTAAAATGTGACTTTGACACAGATCAGTAAACTTGCTTTGATGCTCATGCTGCCTGTAGATCTCTTACTGTATTTTACAACTAGTAGTTTTTAGGCTTATCTGTGGAGGCATTTTAATGGATATTAGTTTTTGTAATTATTCAGAATGAACACAATAAAAGCACACTGCAACCCAATAACATGATTATTATTTTACAACAAAGCTGTCAGTGTCCTACCCCTCACAATAGCTTGCGATTCACCAGTTTTTCATGTCTCTTTTTTTTAATGGTAGAAGGCTTGTGAAGAACACACACAGTCACTTAACATCAAGAGAATTGGTTTAGTTAAATGGAACATGAATGATGATGATGGATACAAATTGTGGTGTAATATGTTATTCCACCTCTTCCTTACAATCAGATGAAAGATGTTTGTGTAAAAATGTTGTTTAGATAGTTAGCATGTCAAGAGCTTTCCACTGTGTGCGCACTTGTTTGATAAATGTACAGGGATGTAGCGAGATGCACGAGCACAGGACATCACCATGCTTACACTACACTCGTTCGTCCTCTGTTAGAATATTGCAGCGCGGTGTGGGATCCTTACCAGGTGGGATTGACGGAGGACATCGAAAGGGTACAAAACAGGGCAGCTCATTTTGTATTAACACGTAGTAGGGGAGAGAGTGTAGCAGATATGATACACGAGTTGGTAGGAAGTCATTAAAGCAAAGACGTTTTTCGTCGCGGCGAGATCTATTTACAAAATTTCAGTCACCAACTTTCTCTTCCGAATGTGAAAATATTTTGTTGAGCCCAACCTACGTAGGCAGGAATGATCATCAAAATAAAATAAGAGAAATCAGAGCTCGAACAGAAAGGTTTAGGTGTTGGTTTTTCCTGCGCACTGTTCGGGAGTGGAATGGTAGAGAGATAGTATGATTGTGGTTCGATGAACCCTCTGCCTAGCACTTAAATGTGAATTGCAGAGTAATCATGTGGATGTAGATGTAGATGTGATTGGGCATCTCCACCTGATGCGAAGGGGTCATTTATGATTTGGTGTCTTAGCTTGGCAGCATTTTGGGGGGGCAGAGAACAAGAGGCACTGTGTACAATGACAATGACCAGAAACAATTTAAATAAGCAAGAGAAATGTTATTCTATTCTGTTCTGCTTTGAGATTCAGTTCAGTGATGTGTTCTGGTTAATAAGATACCTGTCTGCCAAACGTCGTATTTGTTACATAAGAGTAACAAAACACAGAAGAGTTCTTTAAAAAGCAGTTATGTCATTTTTTAGTTAGTTGATGTAGATGTGAGATCTCTTACAGCCATCGATCCTCTGCAGCTGGAGAAGAAGTCACACACTTATCATGAAGAGCATCAGGATGACATCATTAGTGAAGTTGTTGACTCAGTTATAACTTGTAAGTTGAGTCGTACACTTTATTTTGGCAACTGTGACAGGATGCAGATAAGAGATCCTGAAATAAGAGAGCTTTTGTGACAGTAAAAAGAATTTTCAATAAATAATAGAAGAACATATGACATTGCCTAGAGCAACACAAGTAAACAGTGAAGAAGAGGCGTGTACACAGTGTCATCTAATGTAATGACAATATTTAAGTAGGAGTAATTCCATGATTTGTAAAACACCAAATACATGTGAATTATCACAACAGAAGGGATAAATGAAATAAGATGACCGCAGCAACCAATTCTGCAAGAAGAAATATTTACATGTCAAAATAACAGTCAAAACATTAGTCAAGAAGTATTATTTATTTATTTATTTATTTATTTAATTATTGTTCCGTGGGACCAAATTAAGGAGAAATCTCCATGGTCATGGAACGAGTCAATACATGAAATTATAACACGATATTAGAAACAGATAAAATGAAATATAGAAAAAAAAAAAAAAAACATATTCAGGTGACAAGTCATAAGTTTAAATGAAGACAATCAACAATGTAACACTGGAATTTGCTTAATTTTTTAGCTCTTCCAGGAGCTCCTCGACAGAATAGAAGGAGTGAGCCATGAGGAAACTCTTCAGTTTAGACTTAAAAGAGTTTGGGCTACTGCTAAGATTTTTGAGTTCTTGTGGTAGCTTATTGAAAATGGATGCAGCAGAATACTGCACTCCTTTCTGCACAAGAGTCAAGGAACTGCATTCTACTTGCAGATTTGATTTCTGCCTAGTATTAACTGAGTGAAAGCTGCTAACTCTTGGGAATAGGCTAATATTGCTAACAACAAACGACATTAAAGAAAATATATACTGTGAGGGCAATGTCAGAATTCCCAGATTTTTGAATAGGGGTCGACAAGAGGTTCTCAAACTTACACCACATATAGCTCGAACAGCCCGTTTTTGAGCCAAAAATACCCTTTTTGAATCAGAAGAATTACCCCAAAAAACAATACCATACGACATAAGCGTATGAAAATATGCGAAGTAGACTACTTTTCGTGTTGAAGTGTCACTTATTTCAGATACTGTTCTAATGGTAAATAAAGCAGCATTTAGTTTCTGAACAAGATCCTGAACATGGGCTTTCCACAACAGCTTACTATCTATCCGTACGCCTAGGAACTTGAACTGTTCCGTCTCGCTTATAACATGCCCATTCTGTCTGATTAAAATGTCAGTTCTTGTTGAATTGTGAGTTAGAAACTGTAAAAACTGAGTCTTACTGTGATTTAGCATCAAATTATTTTCCACAAGCCACGAACTTATTTCATGAACTAAATTATTTGTTACTGTTTCAATATTACACACAAGATCCTTCACTATCAAGCTGGTGTCATCAGCAAACAGAAATATTTTTGAATCACCTGTAATACTAGAAGGCATATCATTTATATAAATAAGAAACAGCAGTGGCCCCAGCACCGACCCTTGGGGAACGCCCCACTAAACAGTGCCCCATTGGGACTGAACATCACTACCACTCTCAATATTGCGGAGAATTACCCTCTGCTTTCTGTTCTTAAAGTAAGAGGCGAACCAATTGTAAGCTACTCCCCTTACTCCATAATGGTCCAACTTCTGCAGTAATATTTTGTGGTCAACACAGTCAAAAGCCTTCGTTAAATCAAAGAAAACACCTAGCGTTCGCAACCTTTTATTTAATCCGTCGAAAACCTCACAGAGAAAAGAGAATATAGCATTTTCAGTTGTTAAACCATTTCTAAAACCAAACTGAACATTTGACAGCAAATTATGTGAATTTAAATGCTCCAGTAACCTTGAATATACAACCTTCTCGATAACTTTAGCAAACACCGATGGCATAGAAATAGGTCTAAAATTGTCAACATTATCAATGTCTCCCTTTTTATAAAGTGGCTTCACTACCGAGTATTTTAATCGATCAGGAAACCGACCACTCCTAAAGGAAAAGTTACAGATATGGCTAAGTACTGGGCTAACATACATAGAACAATACTTCAGTATTCTGCTAGATACCCCGTCATATCCATGAGAGTTCTTGGTCTTTAGTGATTTAATTATTAACTCAATCTCCCTCTTGTCAGTATCATGGAGGAGCATTTCAGGTAACAGTCTCGGAACACTTTTTTCTAAGAGCGCTATATGATTCCCTGTTGGAATTAGGTTTCTATTTAGTTCACCTGCTATATTCAGAAAGTGATTATTAAATACTGTACATATATGCGACTTATCAGTAACACGGACATTCCCACTACGCACTGATTCTATATCCTCGACCTGTCTCTGCAGACCAGCAACTTCCTTTACGACTGACCATATGGTTTTAATTTTATCCTGAGACTTAGCTATTCTATCTGCATACCACATACTTTTTGCCTTCCTAATAACATTTTTAAGCACCTTACAATACTGTTTGTAATGGGCTGCTGCATTTAGATTTTGACTGTTTCTAACGTTTTGATATAATTGCCACTTTGTTCTACAAGATATTCTTATCCCTCTAGTCAGCCACCCAGGCTGCCTGTTTGTGCTAGTACCCTGTTTTAAACGTTGTAACGGAAAGCAACTTTCAAAGAGCATGAGAAAGGTCTTTAGAAAAGCATTATATTTATCGTTTACTGTCTCAGCGCTATAAACATCTTGCCACTCTTGTTCCTTTATAAGGTTTACAAAGGTCTCTACAGCAACCGGATCAGCTTTCCTGAACAGCTGATGACTATATTTAACACGAGTTGCAGCATAAAAATCTTTTAAAGTTAAAATTTGCGCATCATGATCTGAAAGACCATTCACCTTTTTTCTAACAGAATGCCCTTCTAGTAATGAGGAATGAACAAAAATGTTGTCTATGGTTGTTCTACTGTTCCCTTGCACTCTCGTTGGAAAGAATACGGTTTGCATAAGATTATATGAATTAAAGAGGTCTACCAGCATCCTCTTCCTTGCACAATCACTTATACAATTAATATTGAAGTCACCACATATAACTAACTTTTTGTATTTCCTATAAAGTGAACCAAGAACCTCCTCTAGCTTTAGCAAAACTGCTGTGAAATCGGAGTCTGGGGATCTATAAATAACAACAGTTACAAGTTTAACTCCGTTAAATTTAACCACACCTGCACAACATTCAAACACCTTTTCAGTGCAGTACTTTGAAACATCAATTGACTCAAATGCGATGCCGTTTTTCACATACATGGCTACTCCCCCACACCGCAAAGAGCTCCTCGAAAAGCAGCCAGCCAACCTGTATCCTGGTAAAGGAAGCCTCTGAATTATCTCCTTATTTAAGAAGTGTTCAGATATACCAATAATTTCAGAGTCAACATCTATAAGCAGTTCACTAACTTTATCCCTAATACCTTGTATATTTTGATGAAATATACTAATTCCCTCATTACTCGTATACCTAAGCTTTGTCAAAAGTGATTCCCTTGTTAGAGAGACTTCCCTTAAGCAGGAATACCTATCAGCTGACTTCAATCTAAAAAAGGTGCAGCTCTAACACACACTACTGCAGGAATTTTCCCATGAGTGATCCCACCAACCCCACCTATGCTGTCACCTATAAGCTTTGCCAACCTCCCCTTCCCATACCTGTTGAGGTGCAGGCCGTGTCTAGTGAAACCCGTCCTGCTGATAGACTCCACCGACACCACTGAAATGTGACCCATGCTTTCTGTCATCAGCGCACCCCCAAGTCTCATGTTATTACGCCTGACGGCTGTATTAAGATGAGGCCGATCGTGACGCTGAAACAGTTCCACGAAATGCACATTTGTGTTGCCAGTCTGAGTGGCTATCTTTTCCAGGTCACCATCTATGTTATACTCCCCATCCCTACCAATACTATTACCAGCCCCACCCACAATCACTACCTGATCCTCTTTCGTAAAATCCCTACATAACCCCCCTATGTTAACAGTCACCTGAGCCAACCCTGCATTAGGCTTCACAATGCTGGTGACCTGGTACTCACTTCCCAGCACTTCCTGCAACTGCTGGCCTACACCTCTGCCATGTGAACTACCTAACAGCAGAACCTTCTTCTTCCTCTTCGACTTTGCAACTGTTCTAGGCACAGTAACTACTGAGGTCTGCTGCATACTTCCTACATCTACAGCTACTAGAGATTCCTCTCCACTAGACTCTGACAGTTGGTCATATCTATTGTAAACACCAATAGTAAAACTATCTGAAAATCTTCTTCTCCTAGCAGATCTCTTGCCAACATTGATGAAACAGAAGATTTCAGCATGCTGATTCTCTGAAAGCAACTATGCAGCAGCTGACCAATGCAACAGCAATGCGGCGGCTTTGCTTCGCAGGGCAGCAACCGGTTAGCTAACTATGGGATAACTGCACAGCTGCTGGTTGCGACATTACTTCACCCATGCACAACACGGTGGCAGGATGTGTTGTGTCCAGTTAGGAAAGCTGTTAACAACACCAAGCTAAATTTTTTTTTGTAGTGATCTGCTTTTGAAGTGTTGTTGGTATACATTCATCTGATTCTTCGAGTTGGTATCAAAACAGAATCACAGGATTCCAGTGTTCTTTGTGTGTGTGTAGCTGTCATTATTGTATGCCACCTACTGCCAACAGCATGGAAAGCAGTTTAGCAGAAAGGTTTGAAAAACAAAAACTAGTTGAACTGTCCAACAACATTAGAACACAACCAGAAAAATTAGATAAGTTAGACAAAATGTCTAGTAAAATTACTACCCACAGCCAGGCATTAGATGAGGTATCTACAAAAGTAGATAAAATTTCTAAATTAAAAGAAACCTAAGGAGTTGCTGACTGAAACAGAAAAACAATGATACTTAGTTAGTAAGGAGGTTTGAAAACAGTTTTAAGAGGGAGACGACAAGATGAAACATACAGCGGAACTGTTCGCCCGAGAATTCAAAGCTATACACTTACATCTCAGAAACACAAAGCTGAGTGGGATCATTACAACACATTATAGGTTTTGGCAAAGAAATAGGTATCCCAGACATTTTGACTAGTTTGGATGAATGTTTGTGAGATTTAGCTGAAAAAAGGTATAAGAGAAAGAAGACAAATTCTTTGGGCAATACTGTGAAACATCAGAATGAAATTCAAAAGCTGTGGCAAGCCTTACAAAAGACACAACAAGAATTAAGTGAAAGGGTGGCTGTAAGTAACATCTGGTTACCAAATGATGCAGTACAGGAACTTCAATTTAGAAGTAGTTTGGGTTCCTGTAAACATTATCTGAAGTTTAAACCTGATCGTGAAGAACATATTACTTACTTTCAGTGAGTATATTCTACATCATTACCTAAGTGGGAAGATCAGAAGACAACAGACTTTGCACTGAGTTATTTGGTGGGGGATGCAGCTGAATGGGGGACAGCTCATACAGAGGATTTTAAATATTGATATGATTTTCAAGGGGAATTTAAGAATAAATATTGGTCCTCTAGTTCAGAATCGTTAGGCCTGAAATACTATAATAGTTTTTGGGCTAATTATAAGGATTACACTAATTGGCATTTAACTAGTTCAAAATATTTACTGGTAGATAACACAATAGAAGAAGCATGCCTTGTGAAGACGTTAGTATACTGATTACCACATTATGCATGGAAAGAAATTTGGTGTAGTGGATGAACAACTATTAGTGATTTGTTGACCTGAGTGTTAAGGGTAAGACACATTGAATGAAGAATGTAAAAAAGATGTCCAGGGAGAGAAATGGGGCAATACTGATACAAAAGGTAAACGTTGTCCCAACTATTTTGCAAGATAGGTGGAAGCTAATTCACTCACAAGAGGATGGAAGGAACAACACACAGTTGCAAGCATTTGTACAAAATGCAGCCAACAATGGTAGGGGTAATATAATACCTATGAACACATCTATCGCCAATAATGGGGTACTAAAAGGGAATTATCCCATTATTATAATGGAAAACACTGAATGTCCTGGGACAGGGGACGTGATTCAGAACATGACTATACAATCACAGGCACATAAATCGAAAAGTCTATAGCCGTTTCCCCCACAATACCTATGTAAGAATAGTTACTAGAAGAAAATCAGTAAACTGAGGAAGACCAACCAAAACCCATAACAGTTGGTGAAATATATGGAAAGAAAGCAGGTACTTTTTATAGATTAAGGCACTGAAATTTTTCTGATCTCACAGGGTTTTTTACAAACAATGAGAAATAAAGACCTGTGGCCTATACTGGCTATTCCAGGTGCATACACCAGAGGCATTTCTGGAAGTAAAGTTAAGTTAATTATACAAGAAACATACATACCTATAAGTATATGAAATTGTTAATTTACACAAACTTTACTGATGGTACAAAATGCTAATTCACAAATATTATTTGGTGTGCATTGGTTAATGAAGTATAAAGTGACTTTAGACTTTGATGCAGCATTATTGTTTTGGAAAAATGATGATTGTCAGACAATACTACCTTTCAAGGCGAGTCCAGCAATGGGTAAAAAAGACACTTTGGTATACAATATATGTTTAATTGCAAATGAGACATTTATGAGCCAGGAAGAACCTGCATCTAGTATGCAGATTCATGACAGCCAAATATATAGTACAGCTTATGACTCTATCCTCTTAGGGGAGAAGTAAAAAACAGAATAATACAATATTCTATGAAAATGTACACCAGTCTTCCCTGATAAACTGGGAGCAATATGTGATTACATTTGTCATTTTAAAATAAAAGATAAAATAAAGATTTCTTTTGTAAGCCCTATCCTCTATCATTAAGTTTACAACCAGCAGTACAAGAAGAAATATATAACATTACAGAAAATCAAATTACTGAACTAAGCCAAGTGTCTGCAACAATCTGTTGTTAGTTGTTAAAAAAGCCAGCAGTAGGGTATGGCTGGTCTGAAATGCGTGTACTCTACATATGCATGTAGAAACCAAAAGAGGTAGACAAACCAAATATTTCAGTTCAATCGATCTGGCAGCTGGATACCAGCAAGTAAAATAACATGAAAATTCGAAATGTTATACAGTTTTCTTGTTTGATGGAAAGTCATACCAAAAAGTGCTACATCTTGGCCTAAATATTTCAATTTCAGTATGTATCTGAGCCTTAGGTGAAGGCTTGGGGAAAGAATTATTGCATGCTCTAATTATCTATGTAGATGATATATTATTGGGATTCAAAATGGATCCAACACCCAGATACTGGGAAGTAAAACTACGTGAAAATTCATAATGTTAAACAGCTTTCTTGTTTGCTGTAAAGTATTATCAATTAAAAGTGCCATCTTTTGGCCTAAATATTTCAGCTTCAGTATTTATCCAAGCCTCGCGTGAAGCTTTGGAGAAAGAGTTATTGCAGGAACTACTTGTCTATGTATATGACATCTTATTAGTATCCAAAACTTGTGTTGAGCATTGTATCTTACTAACAAAAACTCTACAGAAGTTCTTTGAGAAAGGTATTACTATTAAGTTAGTCAAGTCTCATTCTGGCAGGGAGAAACTATTGTTCTTAGGACATATAGTAGCAATACATGGCATTAAACTGGATCCAGACAGGATAGGAACCATAAAAAAGAGTGTCCTGAACCTCAAAACATAAAACAATTCAGCTCGTTTCTCAGATTAGCTGGATTTGATCATTGACATGTGCAGGGTCTGGTAATGAACAATCCATGACTGTTATCAGTATTAACACTAAGATCTAAATCGACGTGGGATGAAGGAGCAGAAGAAGTTTTTATGGACATTAAAGAAGCACTAATGAATATAAGGCTCAATTACAACACATAGCTTGGGTCATTCAACACTTCATTTTGGCTACCAAGAAGCATAGTAACATGCTAAAGACATAACCAAAATGGAGATGCAATCGTTGTAGAACCTTGTAATCATAAACTGAATAGCCTGAAGTAAGAAATATACATGCACAAGCATTGTAATATGAAACTATAAAATTAAGTATGATTTTAATAAAGCTTAATCATGTGATACATTAAGGTCCACTTCTTCCTCGCAATCAGATACAAGATGTTAATGTTGAAACATCGCTTAGGAAATTAGTATTTAGGAAACTTTCCACTGTGCATGTGATGGTTTGATAAATGTACAGTGTTGGCATCAGATGCACAAGCACAGAACATCACCAAGGCGAAACAGCAATTGGGTGTCTCCACCTGCTATGAAGGGACTGTTTATGCTTTGGTATCAAGGCTTGGTGGTGTTGTGGAAGGCAGAGAATAAGAGGCACAGCTTACAGTGACAATGCCCAGAAACAGCTGAAAGAAGCTGAAGCGAAATGTCATTCTCTTCTGTTCTGAGATCCAGATCAGGGAGGTTCTGATTAATAGCAGAACTGTTCACCAAAAAGTGTTGTATTTCTTACATAAGAGCAACAAAATACAGAAGCATTTTTTAAAATGCAGTTACATCATTTTTTTGTGAGTGGGTGTAGATGTGAGGTCTCTTACAGCCCTCAACCTCAGCAGCTGGAGAAGTCACACAGTACAAGGAGTGGCAATGCATAGCAGTTCCACAGCTTCAAGAAGCTACGAGATGGCAACCATAGGAAAATAACTAAGGTAAAAGTTACCATGAAGAGCACCACCGTGACAGATTATTAGTGAAGTTATTGACTCAGTTACAACCTTTACCTTCTAGTCATAACGCTTAAAACTGAATTTGTTGCCAACAATAGTTGGCTTATGTTGTAGCTAGAGCCTGAATTTTTATGTAATGACTCGTGCTTTTCCTTCCATGTATGTGAAACGTGTAAATAAGAACAGTAAATGTTCACAAATAATGTTGCCCGCAATGATAATTTTTTCATATTTTGCTACAATTCCATGTTTTTACAAATTTTAACTTATGCTACATGAAGTTATATCTAATTGCTTTTTTACCCTTCTTCATATTTTCCATCCACTCAGTAGGCTGCTCCCTTGGAAAAATAACCAAATCCAATCTACCATAAAAGTTGAAGATAAGGGATAAATTATCGCTCAAAATCACGTTCTAGTGCAATAAAACATGGTTAATTGGACCTTGACTTGGATTATGAGGCATGTACTTCTGCTTAACTTTCTGGGATTCAGAATTTCAGTTCTTAAAAGAAATGTAGATACAATAACATTACTGTGTGTAGCATTATAGCAGCCATTATCTCTAGTAAAGGGCTTTTTATGCTGCCAAGATTGGCAGTGTGACAAATGAAAGACTGGCAGTCCAAAGTTTTCCAACTAATATAGCTTCCACTGATTCAAAATCAGTAAGTATGTGCACTAAGAAAAGTTTGCTGAATAGTACTTCTTAAGAGTTCATGACTATTTGTGTTCTTGATGCCACCTGCTGCAACAAATTATTATATAAATTGCAATCTTGATGGACAACACTTTTGCCATTGATGGAGAAGTTGTTCTACGTCAAGTGTGCAATACATAGACCGGGTGTTCTATGAAGTTCCTACTTTAGCAACACATCCATTGAAGAAACAATGGATGTGTGTGGACATTTAACTGACAATTGGATTGTTGACAAACTCAAAAGTGAAGAGCCCTCAAACCCATTACTGATTTCCTGCAGAATGTTAAAACACACAAATTATTCAACAGCAGCTAGTTTTATGAATGACAGTCTTAAAGTGTAGAGGACTGAGGGAATTCAGTAAGAAAAAGTTCTAGTCATGCACTCAGATGCTGCGGCCTAGAACCTGAAGGCAGCATCTACCCCACCCGTATTCTATCTGCTCTTAATCCGTTTCATCTGTTTGCCCCACGCACTGTAACATATCATCAAAGAGGTATCCAGGAGAAAATATAAATAATGTCACCTACCAAGAAAGTGTTTCTCAAACACCCACATCATGTGTTGCTCAATAGATAACTGTTCCGAATTAAGAATTGCCACCTGTGTTTACCCTCATGAAGTGAGGTGTACGGATTGAAGCTGTTAGTTTTATAATGAATTTTTGAAGCTATGAAATCTGTGACTGACTCATTTACAACAGTCTTCAGTTTCAAACAAGAGGCTCAAAATTCTTTCACTGAACCTAAGATCAAAAATGTTCTGCATACATCCAAAGCAACTTTGACTTCTTTGCCAGCTTCAATAAAGAACTAGTATATATAAGGTTCCATTCGAAGAAGTTGTTCGAAATTGCTAAGAATGACAAATGCAAGTCAACTGACATTATAATAGGTAATGAGCAAAGGATTGTGAATAACATTGATGCTGTTCAGACAAGAAGTCCAGGCTACTCACTTTTGCTACTATCTGCCACGTGGGGGAGAAGAAGATGCTCCAATGGAGATCTTTCCAGAAATATTTCATATCCTAAAACTTGTACCATGACTGTCTTGTGATGCAGAGTGATCATTTCCCTCCAACAAAAACATTCTTTCTGATCGGTGACATTCCATGATTGTGGAGAATTTGGAGGTGTACTTGGCTTTTGTAAAAAAAGTTAAGAGTTACACATTTTTGTCATGCGAAGGACAGCTTATAACATGAGTTTGTACACCCTGCCCACCTAGTGCACAACTCGGTGAATCACTCATGCTGCACTGTGTAGCGGAATTATCCGGAGTTCACTGACACCAATTTTAAGTGTCTAAAGCTTGGTTTACAATGGAGCAAACGGAAGTGAACACGTGCAAATGAGCAAATGCAGAAAATTCACTACCTTTCGCTTGTATATGGGTAGAAACGTTTATACTGGAGGGAATGGAATAGAACACAAGACAGCCAACATTGCTTATGAATGCTGTGTTATTAGTTTTTGGAGCTAATATTTGGCATACATGATACAACTCCATCTTGTTAGAGCCACAATGTGAAATGTTGTTATTCAGTGAGGATTATTTTGCATGGCGAGCACACTGCCCTTGATGGAGTATGCAAAATGGAACAGGGAAGGGAGAATTTAAGTGTCTCAATTTGTATGGAAGCCTTATGTGCATGGAATCATGCACGTTACCAGAAATGCATCTCCATCTCTCCTTAGCACTGGTTCAAAATTTGCTTGTATGTCGGCTGCCATTTTTCCCTGGCTTCTCATTACCATTGAGGGGAAATTTATTAACAGAATAACTAATTACTGACGTTGAGCAACATTTCAAGACCTGACACAGCTAGCATTTTACTATACATGTGAGGTCTAATGGTCATATTCCCCCCCCCCCCCCCCCCCTCCTCCTCCTCCTCAGACCACAACTTTTTCACTATGATTTTTAACCAAGCATTGATTCTCATAGATGGTGGAGTGGTCACGAAAGACGTGTGCTTCAGATTCCATGTTAACCTTCAGGTCTCTATTTTCCGATTAGGTGACTGGGGAAGGTTAGCAACATATAAGTAGCTGCAGTGACGTGCAGTTTAAAGACCTGCAAGAGGCCTATCGGGTACACCAGACAGAATTTTCTTTTGCTTGTTACCTTGTGTGCTCTGGTGAAAATTTGGCTTAAACTATACAAACATTTTTTTGAATAACTTCATATCAACAATTCAATTCTTGCACATGTAATTCTAATAGAAGTGGCTGGCAGAGAAAATAAAATCATGGCAGTGTTTTATGTCACAGATGGCTTGCTTCAAAGAGGCCTTGTAATTTGTTGAAATGAAATGTGTCCTGCAGTACCACATTTTATAACAATTCCTGTAGGCCATTCCATATAATAATGTGCGAATGTTGTACATTTGCTTATTCCCTATAGTCATCACAAAAATGCGAAGTGTCTGTTGAATGACAAAAACAGAGATTTTTCTTGCACCAGGCACACCGGACAAAGGAAAAAGTGATGCAGTTAGGCACTTCGCAGTAACCAATAGTTTTATTGAGACAGAACTGGGATGGAATCAGAAACGGTCCCAGCCGTTGTTCTGCATACTACGCTCCATACCACGTGTACTTGATCAAATTCATAAAACATGGCAATGAAAACTGGTAATGTGAAAATGACTGGAGCTTAAGAATAATGTTCCACTGATAATCCTGAAATGAGAGAGAGGTATGGAAATTATGTTGTCTGATAATTTCCTGAAAAATACTTTCCACTGTTGAGCGAGAAAAATTCTTTATCGATACGTTGAATCGTACTAGTTGTTCCAGGCGGAATCCACATTCCATCTACAGATTCTTCGCTGTCCTCCAGAAAAACAGAGGTGTTGCTATGTCCAGACCATGAATCCAATCTTTCCAATTTTTACAGATTTTGATATGTCGATTACAAGATTTTTGCAACTAAACAGTCTATTTTTTTATTTTTGGTCCCAATTTGCCTTGTGGTTCTTGAAGACACATAAGCAGCTGCAGACACAGTAAACCATTCATATTTATCACTGGCATTATCGTATATGAATCTGTTGCATTCATTGATTGGGCAACCAACTCTGTCTTTTTGTTCACCCCGAAATGATAAAGTGCGGTGTGCATTTTCACGAAACCTGACTGACCAGCTTTATCAACAGCAGTTGCAGGGATAACACCAAGTTTCGTCTTTATGTCAGCTATGAATTTCTCTACAGCATTGTCTATCACTGGCAGCTGCTTTACACAATTACGTGATGTAAACTTGGAAATTTTGCGACTTCCTATTCTGTATGATTTCTTGACCCTGTGTAGCCAGGTCGACGAAGCTTGGAAATTAGCAATGTTCATGTCAGATGCAATTCAGAGGGCCCAGCCCCATAGATCTCCACCGGTAATGGTGCATAGACTCTCACGAGCTGTTCTAAATTTTTCGAACAGTTTTTCATTCAGATAGTTTTGAGTTTCCGTTTGGTGCATATTTCTTACTTCATGTAATTCATTCTTCCATTTATACAGTCCACGCTCCAATCGTATGAAACAAAAACACCTCTGCACACTGCGTAACTTCAAGTGTTTTTTCCCTCCTTCATTTAACCAATATTTCACTGCCTTTTCTTTGCCGTTGAAAGCTGTTGCAGTAAGTGTTTTTTTTAAGGCTTGGAAGGTGGTGTTCTTCTAGGAATTCGGCAATTTTCAGCTTTCTTTTTTTTTTTTTTAAAAAAAGTAATACTTGCAGTACCTCTTTGCAGCTAAAATGTTGTCAGTGAATTTCTTTTATTGTCTTCTTCCTGTACAAAAAATTTCAGGATAGGTTTTGACATGTCTTACTGGACCATTCCCTTGTTCGTAATTTCAGTGACAATGGACGTTTTGGACAATAAATGTCACATAAAATAATTTTCTTTTAATACTGCAGTTTAGATTTTCAAAATAAAAAATTAAGTAAAGTAAAATGTAGCTTTTTAATACACTTTTAATGTTTCTGGTATGTTTAAGCACATTAAGATGATATGGTAGGCTATGGTGTAATTCAGAATCTGATTTCTGTAAAATTACTGTCTTATGTTGAATGCTTAATAAAATATTTTCTTACATATTGCACCAAATTTCATTACATAAATATGTACATATTTTTTGTGTTGGCATTACATAAAAATCCATGCTGTAACAGTATTCATAAGACAGGGCAGTAAATATTACACAAAAACATATTCCTAGTCTCTCCTCATGTTTCTAGTGCAATGCTATGTAACATTAGCATTGTACACACTGTTTCATACTGTTAGCACCACCATTTTCAACTAGCATTGGACCGCTCATGTTTCTGTATCACCTTCGGTTTACTACCATAGCACTTGTGTCTGGAAATCCATTATCATCCTTATTAGTATCACCAACACCTTTAATCTCACTTCTGAATGGTGTACTTATAAACAAAGTCATGGAATGGCTATAGGCACCTGCATCTATCAAACGGTTATGGATTATTGTGAAATCCTAGGATCATAAGTTTAAGAGTCATTAACAATAACTTTCTGATTTGATGAACAGGGAAATAGTACCATCATTATTCCTTTAGAGGACTGACATTCCATTTCACTGTTTCACTTTATGCTGCCCAGTGATCAGTTATTCATAAAATAAACAACATTCCGATGGCTCTTTAAAAACTTCTGTCAACATCAGATTTATCACGGGGTGACCCCCCCCCCCTCCCCCTCAAAAGAGATAAGGCTATGTTTAATGCAAAATATTTTGTAGCTATTTGTCTGTGGGCTAGGCAACAATAATGCACTTCTGGCTTGACGAGTTGCAGAAAAGATTCTAGTTCAGTAACAGGAAATGTCACAGGGAGTAGTGAGTGAAGAACTGCTCCAGAATGCAGCTGGGGTGTGCCGAGTTTAATACAAGACAAAAAAGAAAGACCCTGCACAAAGAAGAAAGGGAAAACACTAACAGAGAATGACCATTTCCAAATTCAGGCAGAAATTACCAAAGTAATGGCAGTCTCCTCATTTACATGCTGGCACAGCCACAGTTTGTTGATCACAAGCACAGTGTAAAATGAAATAATTGCAAAGATAAGTGCACATTCCAATTTTGCATCATGTAAATTATGATGCTGACAAAGTTGTGAATTTTTCCAAGTGTAGCTTTTAAATCAGATATATGACAAATATATGTTACATTTTTGGAAGAACACTGTTAAAATGAAGTTCATGGTAGTTATGCTAAAGAGATGTAATAAGCACTTATGCAAATAATGCTGATTAAAAACAGTTTCCTTTTAGTATTTAGATAAGTAATGGATATACTTTCATATACCATATTTTATTAATTCATTTCACAAGTTTGGCATGAAAGGAAGGTAATATAAATAATTTATTAAATATCCAAATCATTCAAGTTTTTGTGTGACTTAAAACTTAATCTTCAAATCTACTTCAAATGTCAAAACTAAAACATTACATTTATTATGCTTGTGGAAGTGTCCAGTTTTAAACCAAGCATGGCAAACCATTAGAGATATGCATTTTTGTCATTGCCAAAAATTCATAATTATTTATACACAGCAGATTTGTTGTTTGGCCTGGTTTGGCATAGGCATAGGGATTATACAGGGCCCTCAACAAATATAGTAAATGAATTCTTCACATCAGGGACATTTCCAGAGCAGTTAAAACAGGCAAGACTTGTACCTTTGCTTAAGAAAGGTAATGCAAAAGACATAGAAAATTACCGAACCATTTCCCTGCTGTCAGCATTCTCAAAAATAATAGAAGCAATTATGAAAGTCAGATTAATGAATTACCTGAACAAATACAATCTTCATATTGGTCTTTGAATATGTCTGCTTGTGTCTGTATATGTGTGGATGGATATGTGTGTGTATGTGTGTGTGCGAGTGTATACCCGTCCTTTTTTCCCCCTAAGGTAAGTCTTTCCGCTCCCGGGATTGGAATGACTCCTTACCCTCTCCCTTAAAACCCACATCCTTTCGTCTTTCCCTCTCCTTCCCTCTCTCCTGACGAAGCAACCGTTGGTTACGAAAGCTAGAATTTTGTGTGTATGTTCATGTTTGTTTGTGTGTCTATCGACCTGCCAGCGCTTTCGTTTGGTAAGTCACATCATCTTTGTTTCTAGATATATTTTTCCCACGTGGAATGTTTCCCTCTATTATATTCATATCATTAATTTAAACTGGTAAATGCTTTGACATGTCCTATATTCTTGTAAAAAGAGATCTACGGTTGAATAAAGCTACTACTACTACTACTACTACTATGTAAGATAAGCCTCCTTTTCTGGCTCCTAATAGCTACTCCATCCTTGCTTATTAAAACTTCAGTTTGGTCTAGAAGATTGCTCCCAGCCACCATTTCAAAATTCATGGTGTGTCTAGAAACTACATAAAAAGCTGTTGCAATTTTCCCATTACCAATCTCCTGTAAAATACCCTTATGGAGAGATGAAGTTTTTCCCAAATCCTGTCAAGACTACACCTGCCATCCTGCAGTCTTGGGAGCATTCACCATCTCAGAAAAATCTTGTCATAATGAATTAAGTTGACTGTCACAGTTAATTAAAGTCTCCATCTCTCAGTTACTTATTTGTATATTTTTAAATTTACAGCTGTTAATAATCTTTTTAACAGTGTTTGCATTCATTGTATTCTTTTGATCGTTCTTCTTCTCCGTACATTCAGATGAGATATGGCCAAACTCACTGTAATTGAAGCATCTCTTTCCCTTGCTCTTGTGGTTCCAACAGGATCGACCCTCCAACTTTTCTTCAAAAAAAAACCCTGAGAATTCCAGGTATGGGGAGCAAGATGGTGCCAATAAGCTCCTGATAAACTAATGGTGACCACATTGTAGGGGGTAGAGCAACAGCATACCCCAATAATGACTTTCTTCCCTCTCACCTGAGCTATATACCAGCCATAAGCAGTAGTTTAGCCTCAGTTTTACACATTGATAATTTGTATGGAATAATATTCATATACACTGAAGAGCCAAAAAACTGGTATACCTGCCTAATATCGTGTAGGGCCCCCGCAAGCACAGGGAAGTGCCGCAATGTGATGTGATAGGAACTCGACTATTGTTTGAAGAAGTGCTGGAGGGAATTGACACCATGAATCCTGCAGTGCTGTCCATAAATCCATAAGAGTACAAAGGGGTGGAGATCTCTACTGAACAGTATGTTGCAAGGCATCCTGGATATGCCCAATAATGTTCACGGCTGGAGACTTTGGTGGCTAGTGGAAGCGTTTAAACTCAAGAAGAGTGTTCCTGGAGCCACTCTGTAGCAATTCTTGACATGTGGGGTGTCACAATGTCCTGTTGAAATTGCCCAAGTCTGTCGGAATGCACAATGGACATGAGTGGATGCAGGTGATCAGACAGGATGCTTACGTACCTGTCAGCTGTCAGAGTCATATCTAGACATATCAGGGTCCCATATCACTCCAACCCACACAATTACAGAGCCTCCACCAACTTTAACAATGCCCTGCTGACATGCAGAGTCCATGGATTCGTGAGGTTGTCTCCACACCGGTACATGTCCGTCTGCTCAATACAATTTGAAAGAGACTCTTCTGACCAGGTAACATGTTTTCAGTCATCAACAATCCAATGTTAGTGTTGATGGGTCCAGGTGAGGCATAAAGCTTTGCATCATGCAGACATCACAGGTACATGAGTGGGCCTTCGGCTCCGAAAGCCCATAGAGATAATGTTTCATTGAACGCACAATGAGACTTGTTCATGGCCCAGCATTGAAATCTGTAGCAATTTGCGGAAGGGTTGCACTTGTGTCACATTCAACGATTCTCTTCAGTCCTTTCTGGTCCTGTTCTTGCAGGATCTTTTTCCGGCCGCGGCGATATCAAAGATTTGATGTTTTACCAGATTCCTGATAGTCACAGTACACTCATGAAATGGCCATAGGAGAAAATCCCCACTTCATCACTACCTTGGAGATACTGTGCCCCATTGCTTGAGCACCGACTATAAAACCATGTTCAAACTCACTTAAATCTTGATAACCTGCCATTGCAGCAGCAGTAACCGATGTAACATTGCTGACTGCAGTGCCATATTCTGCTTGTTTACATATCTCTGTATTTGAATACGGATGCCTATACTAGTTTCTTTGGCACTTCAGTGTAATTAGAACACTCTGAAATACACTGAAGGAAAAAAGTTTTAAAACCAGAAAATAATTAATGTATAGTAATGACATTTCAGAAATACATTTTCTAGGCAATATATTTAAGTGATCAATATCGCAGGTTAATGTGTGATATCAAGCCTTTGCAGTTGTGAAATTCTGATACATTAATAATGGGTGTGACAGACAGAACGTTGAATGCAAACATGCAAATATGCTTGCATTGTGTTGCACAGGTACCAAATGTCAGTTTGTGGGATGGAGTTCCACGCCTGTTGTACTTGGTCAGTACATACAGAGATGGTTAGCACTGTTTGTGTATGATGCCAGAGTTGTCATCCAATGATATCCCATATGTGCTTGATTGGAGACAGATTTGGCAATCGAGCAGGCCTATGCAACATGTTGACACTCTGTAGAGCATTGTGGTTTACAACAGCAGTATGTGGGTGAGTATTATTCTGTTGGAAAACACCCCCTTTGAATACTGTTCATGAATGGCAGCACAACACATCGATTCACCAGACCGACATACAAATTTGCAGTCAGGGCATGTGGCATCTGGGCAGTGTTCCAGCTGTCATATGAAATCGCACACCAGACTCCAGGAGTAAGTCCAATATGTCTAGCATGCAGACAGATTGTTTGCAGGTCCTCAACTAGCCTCCTCCTATCCAACACAAGGTAATCACTGGTATGGAGATAGAACCAGATTTCATCAGAAAACACAATAGATCTCCATCCTGTCCTCCAATGAGCTCTTGCCTGGCATCACTGAAGTGACAAATGGCAGTGGTTTGGAGCCAGTGGAATGCATGTTACAGGGTGTCTGTCCTTGAAGTAACAGATTTGTGACAGTTCATTGTGTCAATGTGGAGCCGACTGCTGAAATTGCTGCTGCAGATGCCGTATGAAACATCAGAACCCCACACCAAGCACAATGGTCTTCCCTCTGCGTAGTGCCATGTGGCAACATGGACCGCGGTCTTTTTGCAACCACACATTCTCATGGCCACCACTGCCAGCAATCGTGTACAGTGATTACATTCCTGACAAGTCTTTCAGCAATATTGCAGAAGGAACATCCAGCTTCTTGTAACCCTATTACACGACCTTATTCAAAGTCAGTGATGTGTTGATAATGGTGCCTTTGTCACCTTAAAGGCATCCTTGACTAACATAGACTCACCAAGTCCAATCTCAAAGGCAACTAATGCTCATGACTGTTACAGCATGTATTTAAAGCATACCTGATTGGCATCCTCATAGTGGCAATACTAGTGCCACTTTTATGTGAGTGGCATGAAATTTGAAAATACATCATCTTTTAGTTGTAGAAACATGTCTACCAACTTTTGATTATGTCACACAATTTCTTCTTGGTGTTGTAATTTTTTTCTGTCAGTGCATCAAGTATTTTAAAATTTGAGACTTATAAAACTCAATAGCATTAAACTTCAATACATGGTTAAAAATGAACAAATCCTTGAGATTTTATGAAATTACTGCAATTCCCTGAGACTTCCCAAGTTTTTCCAGGTAAAATGTAATTACCTGATTCTCTCAAACATTTCCAATTTCTTCTGAAAATGTTCCAAAAATATACTCTTGTAGAGATTTAATGGTTTTATTCGACACAAGGGTTACATTTTATTTACTTTTCTGATGTCGGATATTTCTCATTTTGTCTCAAGATTTAAAATTTTCCTTGCTTTTCTCTGCTGCTGGTAGTCGTCATTAAAATGTGAACTCCCATCATGCATCCAAAATCAACACAACTACAAATCACAATGTCATTGTAGGCAAAACGTTGCTCAGAAAAGTTTTTCATAAATGTCACAAATTAGGCGTCATCACTGGTTCAAGTGAACCCCCATGAGCAACCAAAATTTGTAGGAAAGATGGTTCCAACTTGCAAGTAGAACTATTTATTATTCTCACAGAAACAGTTGGCAGCTCATGGTTTTGCGGTTAGCATCATGGACAACCATCCCACTTCCACATTACTAAAATGCAATCCCAGAACCTAGTTGGATCATAGCAGCAACAAAAATTCAATATTTTGCATAATTGAAGATCTTTGTGCAGGAAGGGGTATAAACCACATTTGTAATGCTGTGTAAGGGGGAAACAACAATTCCACCTCTTCTGGTAGACAGAGAAATCCCATGCACGTATACCAGTCTCTATAAGCTTTAGAATATTATTCACTGTATTACTTTGGCGAAAGAAAGGGTTAAATACTGGGGATATCCCTGTTTTGCTCCAACATAGTTTTATGAACTTTCACAATCAGGCATCAAATAACTGTTGATGTGATGAAAGCACATTTCTAGATCAGTTAATAGAAAGATGGGGACAAATAGTGATGAATTTACTGATTTCACGAATTCTGGAAGAAATGGACAGTGACTGACCCAGGAAAGTGTGCAAACAGAATGGTAAGAAAGGATGAGAAATCCAAGTGCTTGGAAGAAAAATATTGCTAAATTTGCGGTGATCATGCTAAAGCCTATATTAGATACAAATGAAAGATAATACCAGGAACAACACCAGCTAACAACTGTAAATATAATGAGAAATGTCTGAGTAGCCTTAGTTAGTGACACTTGTAGCAAGAGGAAGAGTTAAATGCGGTGAAAGATTCCATGAGGTTTCGGTTGTGGATAAAAAAGAAGTATGCGTTCAAATTTTTAGTGTAATTAAATAGTATTTCATAACAGATGTGCTCTTTACTCAACTAGATAACATGGAGGTAGTATATATAGTTTCTTTTTTTATGTTACAGATGGTTCAAGTGAAAATGAGCTTAGCAAGATGGGGTTTTGTTTGCTGTTGGCTAGAAGAGAGTCGAAAGGATTGCAAGCCATATTGCTACCAATTTAACCTCTACAAGTGGCGGCAGGAGAAAACATAACAGAGCAAATGGTACTCCAGAAAATGTAGAACAGCAGATTGACAGCCACATCAGGAGCTTTCCAGGGCAGTCTTCACATTATAGCATGAATAAGAGCACCAAGTATTTTCTCTCTCCATTATTAAATATATTACTGACGTACATGATGTACCTGAAAACGTACAAATCTGAAGTGTACCAAATACAGAAAAAGCGACAGGAAACTCAGCCCATCATGGGTTACAATTTTTATCACAGACATATCCAAAACAACTTTAATTATACATTTGGATGTCCCTAAACAGACACATGCAAGATAGGTGATACACTACAAATCAGATTGCTGTGACAACAATGGAAGATGAAAAGGAGAAATGAAAAGCTGAAAATCTGGGATATTTAACTAAAGCAGAAGTGTTTTATATAGACATTAAAGAAAAAACAAATGAAGCTGAAACAAATAAATATATAGACACACTCTTATTTGACTATCAGCAAAATATGCCATTGCCTAAGCAAAATATGACACTGCCTAAATTGCCATCCTCTGATGCCTTTTCTTCTCATCAGACCTGAATGTTTAATCCTTGTGTTTCTACAGCAAGACATAAACTATTCGGCTTTATCTGTATGATTGAATTGAATTTTATTTGATCCTGTAGGATTACATTGTGTACAGTAAATGTACATGTAATATAAGACATGTCAAAGTATTAACATTCATTAGCACTTATTTTTCTACACCTTTAGCTTACATTTTCACATCACTGATGATGAATAACAATATATACAAATTTAATGGCATAAGTATTCTGCAACACTGTAAAACTCGTTTTCAATGAGATAGTCTTTAAGTTTCTTTGGAAAGTCATTGTGAAGTACACTATCTTGCAGGTTTTTGGGCAGACTTCTTAGTAGTCTGATACCAGAGTACTGGGATTCTTTTTCTAACATTGCCAGTTGGTGGGGTATGCTCCGTACTTCATTCTTCCTACTTGTATTGTGGGTGTGTACACTAGCATTTGTAATCCAGTTTCACTACCTTTTGTGATGTACATTATTGTTTTGTATATATACAATGATGAAAAAGTTAAGATACCTAAATTCTTGAAACAGTTTCTGCACGTTTCAGAGGTCTTTCTTCTTAAAATGGTCCTAACTGCTTTTTTTTTGTAATGTGAACACTCGTTTTGTCTCTTGTTTGTTTGAGTTTCCCCACACAGTCACTCCATACTGTACGTATTGTTCGAAAAGTCCATGATACACTGTACACAGGAAGGTTTTTCCATTTCAGTTCATTATCCACAAGAATATCTAAGATTTGTCACAAATGTCTGCTTGTGTCTGTGTATGTGCGGATGGATATGTGTGTGTGTGCGCGGGTGTATACCTGTCCTTTTTTCCCCCTAAGGTAAGTCTTTCCGCTCCCGGGATTGGAATGACTCCTTACCCTCTCCCTTAAAACCCAGATCCTTTCGTCTTTCCCTCTCCTTCCCTCTTTCCTGATGAGGCAACAGTTTGTTGCGAAAGCTTGAATTTTGTGTGTATGTTTGTGTGTCTATCGACCTGCCAGCACTTTCGTTCGGTAAGTCACATCATCTGTGTTTATATATATATATAGAGGGAAACATTCCACGTGGGAAAAATTATATATAAAAACAAAGATGAGGTGACTTACCGAACTAAAGCGCTGGCAGGTCGATAGACACACAAACAAACACAAACATAAACACAAAATTCTAGCTTTCGCAACCAACGGTTGCCTCATCAGGAAAGAGGGAAGGAGAGGGAAAGATGAAAGGATGTGGGTTTTAAGGGAGAGGGTAAGGAGTCATTCCAATCCCGGGAGCGGAAAGACTCCTTACCCTCTCCCTTAAAACCCACATCCTTTCATGTTCCCCTCTCCTTCCCTCTTTCCTGATGAGGCAACCGTTGGTTGCGAAAGCTAGAATTTTGTGTGTATGTTTGTGTGTCTATCGACCTGCCAGCGCTTTAGTTCGGTAAGTCACCTCATCTTTGTTTTTATATATATATATATATATATATATATATATATATATATATATATATATATATATATATAAAAGAAAGATGATGAGACTTACCAAACAAAAGTGCTGGCAGGTCGATAGACACACAAACAAACACAAATATACACACAAAATTCAAGCTTTCGCAACAAACTGTTGCCTCATCAGGACAGAGGGAAGGAGAGGGAAAGACGAAAGGATCTGGGTTTTAAGGGAGAGGGTAAGGAGTCATTCCAATCCCGGGAGCGGAAAGACTTACCTTAGGGGGAAAAAAGGACAGGTATACACCCGCGCACACACACACGTATCCATCCGCACATACACAGACACTGTGTATGTGCGGATGGATATGTGTGTGTGTGTGTGTGCGAGTGTATACCTGTCCTTTTTTTCCCCTAAGGTAAGTCTCTCCGCTCCCGGGATTGGAATGACTCCTTACCCTCTCCCTTAAAACCCAGATCCTTTCGTCTTTCCCTCTCCTTCCCTCTGTCCTGATGAGGCAACAGTTTGTTGCAAAAGCTTGAATTTTGTGTGTATATTTGTGTTTGTTTGTGTGTCTATCGACCTGCCAGCGCTTTTGTTTGGTAAGTCTCATCATCTTTCTTTTTAGATATATTTTTCCACGTGGAATGTTTCCCTCTGATATATATATATATATATATATATATATATATATATATATATATATATATATATATATATATATATATAAGTTAGTTTTACTGAGAAATTCATCAATGGAGTAGAAGGAGTTGGCCACCAATAAATCCTTTAGGCTTCCCTTAAACTGAATTTCATTGGTTGTTAAGCTTTTTATGGCTGCTGGCAAGTTATTGAAAATGTGTGTTCCTGAATAATGCACACCTTTTTGTACAAGACTAAGTGACTTTAAATCCTTGTGGAGATTTTTCTTATTTCTAGTATTGATTCCATGAATTGAGCTGTTGGTTTGAAAAAGTGATATATTTGTAATGACAAATTTCATTAAGGAATAAATATATTGGAAAGCAGTAGTTAGTATCCCTAGTTCCCTAAACAGACTTCTGCAGGATGTTCTTGAGTTCACACCACATATAACTCTTACTGCACGTTTTTGTGCCCGGAAAACTTTAGCTTGGCTTGATGAATTACCCCAAAAAATAATCCCATATGACATTATGGAATTAAAGTAAGCATAGTATGCCAGCTTTTTCATTTTTATATCCCCTATGTCTGACAAAATTCGCATTGCAAACAGAGATTTGTTAAGACGCTTCAGCAGTTCTGTGGTGTGCTCCTCCCAGTTGAATTTATTATCAAGCTGTAATCCCAAGAATTTAACACTGTCCACTTCTATCTTCTTGTCATCGTATGTTAGGCACATACTCGTGGGACACCCCATACAAGTTCTGAACTGCATGTAGTGTGTTTTTTCAAAGTTTAGTGACAAAGAATCGGCTAGGAACCAGTGACTAATGTCCACAAATATTTTATTAGCTGATCTTTCTAAGATTATGCTTGATTTGCTATTTATTGCAATGTTTGTATCATCGGCAAACAAAACGAACTTGGCATCTGGTAATGTTACTGATGAAAGGTCATTGATATACACAAGAAAAAGTAAGGGCCCCAAAATGGAACCTTGTGGGACCCCACATGTAATTAGTTCCCAGTTGGATGATGCCTGATAGCTTGATACATGTCTCTTTCCTAATAACACCCTTTGTTTCCTGCCAGAGATATAAGATTTGAACCATTTTGCAGCGTTTCCTGTTACACTACAATACTCTAATTTACTTAAAAGGATATTGTGATTTACACAGTCAAATGCTTTTGACAGATCACAAAATATACCAGTTGCCTGCAATTTTTTTGTCTAATGAATTAAGCACATTTTCACTGTAAGTGTAGATAGCCTTCTCAATATCAGAACCTTTTAGAAATCCAAACTGTGACTTTGACAGTATGTTATTTGAGATAAGATGGTTATAAAGCTGACTGTACATTACTTTTTCGAAAATTTTTGAGAATGCTGGCAACAGTGATATTGGACGGAAATTTGATGCTATTTCTTTATCTCCCTTCTTAAACAGTGGCTTAACTTCAGCATGTTTCAGCCATTCAGGAAATATTCCACTGATAAATGACTGGTTACACAGATAGCTTATGTTACTTAGCTCAGAATCACATTCTTTAATTAACTTTGTTGATATTTCATCATACCCACTAGATGTTTTTGATTTTAAAGATATTATGATGGGCATTATTTCTGTTGGGGTAGTGAGGGTCAAATTCATATTATGGAAGTTGCTTGAAATTTCTGGTCTGAGGTATTCCATAGCAGCATCTGACAACCCCATCTTTTCTGTAACAGTTATAAAATGTTTGTTAAAAAGTTCTGCAACACTATACACATCTGTCACCAATGTATCATTTACTCTTAATGCTATTTGTTCCTCTTCATGTCTGGTTCTACTGGTCTCCTCCTTCACTATGTCCCATATTGTCTTTATTTTGTTATCTGATATGACTATCTTTTCCTTGTAATATATTTGCTTTGACATCTGTATTACAGCCTTTAATATTTTGCAGTATTTCTTGTAATGTGCTATAGCATCAACATCGGAACTGTTTCGGATTGACAGATACATTTTTCTTTTTGTTTTACAAGATGCCCCTGTTCCTCGAGTAACCCATGGCTTTTTTGTAGACTTTGCTCCAGCCATGGTAAGTTTTGGGGGAAAACAGTGTTCGAATAAGGTAAGCTCTTTATTAGCAAAAGTGTTATATTTTATTTCATGCCATGAGCACTGTAAACATCAGTCCAGTGAATGTCTCTGAGGAGTGTCCTAAAATAATCAATTTTTGGCTTATTGATTACCCTCTTGAGCTCAGATTTAACAGATTTTATATCCTGTTCAGTATTAACATTTAACAGAAGGAACTGCATGTCACAGTCTGAGAGGCCATTGACTATTGGTTTTGTAATATAATTTTGTTCATTGGACTTTTCTATAAAGATATTATCAATGGCTGTTTGTGAGCAAGTGGCTACCCTAGTGGAGAACTTTACAGTGGGAATTAAGTTGAATGATAGTGTTACTAACTCAGATAAGTTCTTATTGGGGGAGTCTTTAAGGAAATCTACATTGAAATCACCAGCAACCACTATTTATTTGTTTTTGGTTGTTAAATGTGCCAGTACAGCTTCAAGGTGGTTTACGATTAAAGTCACCTGCAGGTGCTCGATATACACTTAATGTTATGAAGGATTTTTTGTGAAATTCTAATTCTGTTGCACATGCTTCCATATGCTGTTCTAGGCATAATTTATGAATGTCCATGTTCTTAAATTTATGACAGTTCCTAATGAATGTGGCAACTCCTCCTTTCTCCATTTCTGATCTACAAAAGTGAGATGCTAACCTAAACCCTGTAACACTTAAAAGTTCTATACCAGTGGTCACATGATGTTCAGAAAGGCAAATTATGTCAGCTGGGTTTGAAGACTCTAATTCATCTATGCAGATAGTTAATTCATTAATTTTATTTCTCAGTCCTCGAATATTTTGCTGCAATAAAGATAGCTGACATTTCACATTGACTGAGTTAAAATTTGGTAGAGTTATAATATCTGCTGACTGCTGAAAATTCTTAACCAATAGCTGTTTATGCTGATGTAATAAGCTGGAATTATGTTTTTTGATTTCTTTCTCAAACTTAAGGTTTGTCTCAGTTCTAACCTCTCTTAAAATTTTCTTTCTTTCTGTCCTCCCTACCCTAAAAAAGGGTCTTTTCTGAACCCTATAACCACTGGTATTTTAACACTCATGACAGTGCCTCCCCCCTTTAACTTTCCTGCTATATCCCCACCCAATTTACCCTTCCCCTTCCTGTTGAGGTGAAGGCCATGCCTAGTATAATACCACCTACTGAGAGAATCAGCAGGAACCACACCAATGTGTGACCCTGCACCCGACATAAGCAGCCGTTCCAGCTCCACATTAACTCTCTTGACAGAAGAGTTCAAATGAGGTCGGTCATGGCGCCCAAGAACAGATACAAACTCAACACTAGTATGCTTCGATGCTGATGCAATCTTTGCCAGGTCACACTCTATACTGTACCCAGGATCTCTGTCAATACTGTTACCTGCCCCACCCACTATAACCACGGTGTCTTCCTTAGTGAAATCTTTGCAAAGTGACCCTAAATCCTCTGTCACCTGCTCCAGACCAGCACTAGGTTTAAAAAAATTGGTGACCTGGTATTCTGATCCTAGTTTATCCTGCAAAAGTTGGCCAATACCTCTTCCATGGGAACTACCTAACAATAACACTTTCTTTCTCTTTACTGATTTCCTAACATTCTTACTTTTCAATTTGCTGCTGAAAGTTTGTTGTGCCCTGTCTACACCTGCAACTGCTTGAGGCTCACCAGCTTCTAACTGAAGCAACAGGTCATATCTATTTTCCACATCCATCATGAAGCTGTCAGATAAAGTTCTAGGCCTGTTCCTCCTGTTGCCTGTTGCCACTTCCCACCTCTCTTTATCCTTCTCCCTTCTTAACCTGTCAAGATCTCCCCTGGCCTTGTCTAACTCAGCCTGAAGGGCGGAAATTCCCCCCCCCCCCCGTTCTAGTATCTTCCTATCTCTCCTACAAATTCACTGATGAGTCTCAGTTACTTCCCATATTCCCACGCCACTACAGTCACCCACATGGAAAAAACTACAGCACCCATCACACCAAAGCCCCGGCCTAACAATTCTACGGCAAGTCAAGAACTTTTCACTCATGATAAACGTAATGGTTCATTAAGAATAAGTCAGTTAAATTACAGATAAACACGAAAATTCGGTTACACAAATTTGGCCTATATGCAACTGTGTGTAAACAAAAACAAAAGTGCAAAGTTTCTGAAACAACAACTTAAACTTTACGCTACTTTCCGGAAATGCTAGTTAAATAATGAAGAGGTACGCTAATTTAAATTGTTGGAGGGAGCAAGGAACAACTAAACGAAATTCTATAGATTTGCTGCAGCAGAACGTAAACAGAAAATACGACTGTACGGTCTTTTCGTGTTTTCTGCTTTATTACGTAAAGAAAAATGAAACTTTTAATGGTACACTTAAAAGGCACACTAATACACATATTTACCACATAATTAGTACTAATCTATATGTTTTATAATCTAAAATGACTTATCTTTACGAGAACACCAAAACTCGCACTAGTCGCCTTGTTGGTGCAGTTATTGTTACTTTCATGTTATGCTGTATTAACAGTTCTTCAAAATCCTATATTATTTTGTGTCTTTCCACATGTCAATGTTGATGTCTCCACATATAATAAGATTTTTCTTCATATTCATTCTCAATAAACTAGCAAATTTTTTTTCAGAAAGATGCTATATTGCCACATGGTGACCTGTACACACAAAACACTATAAAATCCTCTGCCACTATACCAGTAACTTCAAAGCCTTTTTCTCTAGCTATGGGCAATGTAGCAGCTTCACTGTTTACATTCTTTGATAGAGTACCTGTTTTAATATATACACAAACGCCACCTCACTTATATTTAGATCTGCAGAAGTAACTATCTAGATTGGAGTCCTTTATTGAAACATTATGTATTTTACTTTCAGTTAGTCCATGTTCACTTATGCATAATATGTCAGGTCTTACTTCACGCAGGAGTACTTCTGCTTCTAATTTTTTGTTACCAAAGTATTGAATATTTTGATGAAGTACTTTTATGTAATTTTTCTTTTGTTGGTTTACATGCTGTGAGCTGTATTCTGGGACAAATTCCATAGTATCGTCTTTTTTTGTATGGTGCTTATATTTTTCTTTTCCAGTTAGAGTGTATGATTTTTCACCCCCTTCAGGCCATATTAGTTTCCCTTGCTTCTAATGATTTTGCAGACATCTGCAAAAATTCTGCTGAACGTTACAGACCTCAGTCTATTTAAATGCAAGTCATCCTTTGCTAGTGAGTTTTCACATAGGAATTTGTTTGGGTCTATAAAAATTGCCCCAAGATGATCACATTGTTCTTTGAGCACAGTTTATTTTGGCTTTATATTTTTCACTCACCGACCTTCTGTTTATGATTCCGCTAAGTATCAGCCAAGATCCTGCATACATATTTCTTGCAGAACGAATCATGTTTCTTGTTTCGTTTGCCATTTCTTCCTCTCTGCTGCTCCTTAACGAATTCGTTCCAACATGTATAAAAACCCCTTTATAGTTATGTCTTCTTTCAGAATCTGGTTCTGTAGTATCTTGTCTTGCAGTTACCATATTTTTAAAATGTTTACCAAGTTATTGCGTTCTAATTCCAAGTCGTACGTCGATCTTGCAATTGGGGACAGCGATATTCTTCAGCAGCGAATCGCCAATTACTAAAAAGTCATATTCCTTTTGTTGCGTATCTGTCGCCTTGTTTTTCCTTTTGCTGTATGTCACCACCTTCCATTTATATTTATCTTCCGGTATTTGGCTTACTGAGTTTACTGAGACATCAAAGGGAACACTTGAAATGTTGTTGGTTTTTAAAGTCTGATCGGTCACTAGTATTTTCGCGATCTTCTTGCTTTTCCGTTTGATGGATTCTACACACACAGGACTTCTTTTCTTGTATTAATGTATCGTTTTCTTTCTTGATGGTCGAAAGTTCGGTTTTTAATGCCTCAATGTCACTTTGTAGTGACTTTATAATTTCGTTTTTTGTATCAACTGCACTTACAAGATTGGCCGGTTTGTCACGTAAACAACCGTGACATGTCCACGGAAAATCATCGCTGACGAACTTTAGGTTTACTTTCGTGCACTTTTCGTGTAACCAGTAGCTGCATTTGATACACAGAATACCCTTCATCACACGCTTTTCACATTCTCTACACGAAGAACTGTTCATTTTTTGCCTTTTTACTGAGAGAGAAGCGTCACTACACTTTCCTATCGGCGCCATCTTGAACAGTGTGCATGGAAAAGAAAGGATCAAATGAAGTGATTTCTTTCTTAAAATACTAATTTGTTAATGTGCTTGAGCCATCTATTAAGACTCCCAACACTTTTTCAGATAGCTGCAGTGCACAAAATAAAAATTAGGCTGTGGTAAAGTACACTCCTGGAAATTGAAATAAGAACACCGTGAATTCATTGTCCCAGGAAGGGGAAACTTTATTGACACATTCCTGGGGTCAGATACATCACATGATCACACTGACAGAACCACAGGCACATAGACACAGGCAACAGAGCATGCACAATGTCGGCACTAGTACAGTGTATATCCACCTTTCGCAGCAATGCAGGCTGCTATTCTCCCATGGAGACGATCGTAGAGATGCTGGATGTAGTCCTGTGGAACGGCTTGCCATGCCATTTCCACCTGACGCCTCAGTTGGACCAGCGTTCGTGCTGGACGTGCAGACCGCGTGAGACGACGCTTCATCCAGTCCCAAACATGCTCAATGGGGGACAGATCCGGAGATCTTGCTGGCCAGGGTAGTTGACTTACACCTTCTAGAGCACGTTGGGTGGCACGGGATACATGCGGACGTGCATTGTCCTGTTGGAACAGCAAGTTCCCTTGCCGGTCTAGGAATGGTAGAACGATGGGTTCGATGACGGTTTGGATGTACCGTGCACTATTCAGTGTCCCCTCGACGATCACCAGTGGTGTACGGCCAGTGTAGGAGATCGCTCCCCACACCATGATGCCGGGTGTTGGCCCTGTGTGCCTCGGTCATATGCAGTCCTGATTGTGGCGCTCACCTGCACGGCGCCAAACACGCATACGACCATCATTGGCACCAAGGCAGAAGCGACTCTCATCGCTGAAGACGACACGTCTCCATTCGTCCCTCCATTCACGCCTGTCGCGACACCACTGGAGGCGGGCTGCACGATGTTGGGGCGTGAGGGGAAGACGGCCTAACGGTGTGCGGGACCGTAGCCCAGCTTCATGGAGACGGTTGCGAACGGTCCTTGCCGATACCCCAGGAGCAACAGTGTCCCTAATTTGCTGGGAAGTGGCGGTGCAGTCCCCTACGGCACTGCGTAGGATCCTACGGTCTTGGCGTGCATCCGTGCGTCGCTGCGGTCCGGTCCCAGGTCGACGGGCACGTGCACCTTCCGCCGACCACTGGCGACAACATCTATGTAGTGTGGAGACCTCACGCCCCACGTGTTGAGCAATTCGGCGGTACGTCCACCCGGCCTCCCGCATGCCCACTATACGCCCTCGCTCAAAGTCCGTCAACTGCACATACGGTTCACGTCCACGCTGTCGCGGCATGCTACCAGTGTTAAAGACTGCAATGGAGCTCCGTATGCCACGGCAAACTGGCTGACACTGCCGGCGGCGGTGCACAAATGCTGCACAGCTAGCGCCATTCGACGGCCAACACCGCGGTTCCTGGTGTGTCCGCTGTGCCGTGCGTGTGATCATTGCTTGTACAGCCCTCTCGCAGTGTCCGGAGCAAGTATGGTGGGTCTGACACACCGGTGTCAATGTGTTCTTTTTTCCATTTCCAGGAGTGTATATTTCTGCCTGCATAAGGCAGCTAGGTTAGAAAATTAAAAAGGGAAATTGATAGGTTGAAGTTAACAACGAAGGAAAATACAGATTCCCATTTGCCGGAAGGCAAACATGTCAGGTTGCAGACAGGCACAATTAAAAGACACTCACATATAGCTTTCAGCTGCAGCCTTCATCACTGAAAGACAAAGGCAAAGACACACACACACACACACACACACACACACACACACACACACATACATACAACAAACAAGATGCCTTATGCACACACAACTGCCAACTCCAGCATCTCAGGCCAGAATGCAACACCACATGGGATGCAAGCAGCAATCTAGAGGGAGTGGGGAAGAGGGAGGGGAAGGGATAATAGTGTACAGGTGGGAAGAGAGAGACAAACGCTGTCTGGTGGAGTGTGTATGGACTAGGCTGCCAACAGCCACAGCGTCAGGAGGTTGTGAGGCAGGGAGGTGGGGGAAAAAGGAGCAAAAAAGGAGAGGAGCGGGGAAAGATGAGCGGATGTGTTGGCAGAAGGCTGCAAATGAACCGCATGGGAATTGACAATGGGGAGGAGATGATGGGACTGAGGAGGTTGAAACTGTTGGATGGAGGGTGTGGGGACAGTATATTACTGTAGATTAGGTCGGGATCATTATGGGAGTGGAGAATGTGTCATAAGGACAACACCCATCTGCGCATTTCGGAAAAGCTGGTGTGGAGGGATGGATCCAGATGGCTTGGGTAGTGAAGCAGCCATTGAAATCAAGTGTGTTATGTTCAGCTGCATTCTGTGCCACAGTGTAGTCTACTTTGCTCTTGCCCCCTGTTTGGCGGTGGCCTTTCATCCCGGTGGACAACTGGTCGGTAGTCATACCAGTGTAAAATGCTGTGCAATGATTGCAGCAGAGCTGGTAAATGACGTGGCTGGTTTCAAAGATGGCCCAACCTCTGATAGGGTAGAGTAAACCTGTGACAGGACTGGAATAGGAAGTACTGGGTGGTTGGATTGGACAGGCTTTGCCCTCATGGTTACCTATCACCGTGCCCTGAAATGAGGGACATCCTAGCTGAGAGTGGTGTTCCATCGCCCACTCAACCACCACAACATCCTAGACCATCCCTATGCCACTCCCAACCCACCCCCTTGCCCCAAGGATCATATCCCTGTGGAAGACGCAGGTGCAAAACCTGCCCAATCCACCCACCCAGCACTTCCTATTCCAGTCCTGTAAAAGGTATATTATGCCCCACCAGGGGCTACGCCACGTGTGAAGGCAGCCAAGTCCTTTACCTGTTCTGCTGCAATTATTGTGAAGTGTTTTATATTGGCATGACTACCAATTAGCTGTCCACCAGGATGAAAGGCTACCACCAAACTGTGGCCTAGAGCAAAGTAGACTACCCTGTAGGTGGCGCAGCATGCCGCTGAACATAAAACACTTGATTTCATTGAGTGCTTCACTACCAGAGCCATCTGGAGCCTCCCCCCCCCCTCCCCACCTCTCCCTCATCAGTTTTTCTGAACTGCACAGATGGGAGTTATCCTTACAACACATTCTCCACTCCCACAATTATCCCGGCCTCAACCTGCGGTAACATACTTTCCCCACACCCTCCACCCAACAGTTTCCATCCCCTCTGTCCTACCATCTCGCACCTTGCTTATTTGCAGCCCTCTGACAATGTGTTCGTCTATCTTTCCCCTCTTGCCTCCTTTCTTGGTCCTTTTTTTCTCCACCTCCCTCCCCCATAACCTCCTGACACTGTGCCTGTTGGCAGTCTAGTCCCTGCACAGTCCACCAGACAGTGTTCGTCTCTCTCCCTGCCCATACACTACTATCCCTTCCCTTTCCCCACCCCCTCCAGATTGCTGCTTGCAGCCCACATGATGTTGCACTCCAGCCCGAGATGCTGGAGTTGGCAGTTGTGTGTGTGTGTGTGTGTGTGTGTGTGTGTGTTTTACTGATGTAGGCTGTGGTCAAAAGCTACATGTGAGTGTCTTTTAACTGCGCCTGTCTGCAACCTGACGTGTCTTCTTTACTGTAAGTAGCAGTTTGTCTTTTCCTACATTGTTGATGTTCCTGCCTGGAGTTTCCATTGTTTGATTGGTTGAAGTTAGATATAATGAGAATTAAAACTCAGTGGCAGCAGAAACAGGACTTCTGGTCACGTGAATACAGGGTTATAAATACCAAATTAAACAGGGGTAATTCAGGAGTTGTTTTAATAATGAATAAGAAAATAGGAACACAAGTAAGTTAAAATGAACATTGTACTGAATGCAGTATCATAGCCAAGATATACAAGAATTCCACACCCACCATAGTAGTATAAGTTTATATGCCAACTAGCTCTGCAGAAGCTCTGGAGAAGTTGAAGAAACATATGACGAGATAAAAGAAATTATTCAGATAGTTGAGGGAGATGGTGTTTGGGGACTGGAATTCAATAGTATAGGAAAAATTGTAGGTGAAAATGGACTGTGGGAAAGGAATGAGAGAAACTGCCTGGTAGAATTCTGCACAGTGCATAATTTAATCATTGCTAACACTTTGTTTAAGAATCATGAAAGAAGGTGGTATATGTGGAACTGACCTGGGACACCAGAAAGTTCCAGATTGAGTATATAACAATAAGACAGAGATTTCAGAAGCAGATTTTAAATTGTAAGACATTTCCAGGGAGACATGTGGGCACTGACCAAAATTGATTGATTATGAACTACAGATTAAAACTGAAAAAATTGTAAAACGGTGGGAAATTAAGGCTATGGGACCTGGATAAGTTGAAAGAACCAGAGATGGTTGTGAGTTTCTGAGGGAGCATTGGACAATGATTGACCAGAAGAGGGGTAAAGATTATGGTAGAAGACAAATGGGTAGCTTTGAGAGATGAAATATGAAGGCAGCTGATAATCAAATAGGTAAAAAGACAAGACATAGTAGAAATCCTTGGATGACACAGGAGATACTGAATGTAATTGATGTGAGGAGAAAATATAAACATGCAGCAAATGAAACAGGTGAGCGGAAATACAAACACCTAAAAATTGAGATTGACAGGAAGTGCAAAATATCCAAGTATGAATGGCTGGACAAAAAATGTAAGAATTTAGCATCACATTTCACTAGGGTACAGATAGGTACTGCGTACTGGAAAATTAAAGAGGTCTTTGGAGAAATGAAAAGCAGCTGTATGAACACCAAGAGCTCAGATGGAAAACCAGTCCTAAGTACAGAAGGGAAAGCTGAAAGGTGGAAGGAGTATACGGAGTGTCTATACAAGGAAGATAAACTTGCAGGCAATATTACAGAAATGGGAAAGGGATGTGCATGAAGATAGGATGGGGAATATGATACTACAAGAAGAAATTGACAGAGCAGTTGAGACAAAGCCACAGGAGTAGACGACACTCTGTCAGACATAATGATAACCTTGGGAGGGCCAGCCATGAGAGACAGGTGAAATACCCTCAGACATCAAGAAGAATGTAGTGATTCCAATTCTAAGGAAAGCAGGTGCTGACACATACGAATATTACCAGACTACCAGTATAATAAGTCTTAGTTCCAAAATAATAACATGAATTCTTTACAGAAGAATGGAAAAACTGGTAGAAACCAGCTTGAGGGAATAGGATTTAGTTGTAGGTAAACAACTAGAATTCTCTCAGATACAGATTTATTAGCACTTCACTTCTACACAGATACAAGTCCGGAGGCTAACTGCCGTTAGTGGCCAACATCCTGCCCAAAGCCCTCTCCTCAAAGGTAGCACACTTATACATTGAACAAATATCGATATTTATGGCGCTCTACGCCCCATAGCGCCGCCACCCCCCCCCCCCTGCCCCACCCACCGCACAGTATGGAGTACGTCCCTGTGAATGGGGGGGATGAGAAGTTAGGAAGGTAACGTACAGTTCTTCCGCGTCAGGCGGAAGCGGCCAACTGGTAGGAGACCGGGGGGGGGTGAAAACCGGTACATCGACGGCGAAGTCAGCAAGCGACGCCGGCGGCTGAAGACGACGTCCCGTCCTGGAGTGGAGGTGTAGCACTTCGTCAGCAGGCAGGCGGAGAATCACCTTGCCAGAAGGCCAAACAAAGGCATGTAAATTGCCACACGCAGCACTTCTGCTCAATTTAAAGCGGCGCACCACACGAGTTTTTGCACTTCCTCCCTCAACATTGTCACACGCGAGTACCACACACACCGTATCGCCATCTACGGCAACAGATAATTTATGTATGTCATCAGGGTGTACATGTGTTGTGAATTCTTGGATGGCATCTGTACGAGCAATGGTAGGGAGGCAGGGAGGTGTGGAAAAGCCATGGCAGGGGGAAGCATCTGCTAAGAGGGGGGGAGTGGACTGTGCAGGCGACAACCTCGGGCGATCAGCTGATGGACGAGGGAGCGTGACGGAAGGCAACGAGGAGCCAGCATGGATTGAACGGCATGACAAAGAGCTGTCACACGAAGATGGTAACACAATGGTAGAATCCGAGTGGTTGGCAGTTCGACTGCGAGGGCTGTGAGGAGTGAAACCCTGAAAAGATTGGCCACTCGAATTAGATGAACGCGGAGAAGAAGCAGTGCTCGTCAGAGAAGCACGCTGTGGAGAATCAATACCCGAATGTATGGTATGAGAAGATGGATGGCGGCTTGAAGCAGGAGTGGGAGAAATAGGGGCAGAATCAGGGAGGTTCACCTGAGGCTCAATGAAAGCTGGTTCCACTTGGTTGAGTGAGACCGTGGTAACAGAGTCTTTTATGAGAAGATCCATGTTATTCTCGGAGCGTTTGACAACCTTGTAAGGACCTGTGTAGGGCGACTGAAGCGGGACTTTGATTGAGTCATCTCTGAGAAACACGTACTCACAAGAGTGTAGCGTGTGCGGTACGTACACGGGCGGAGGTGTATGAGCAGCCGGAGGTGGAGGCTGAATTTTGCTGCAGTGCACGCGCACTTGCTCGAGAAGTGAAGGGAGTTCAGAGGGCCGTGGAAGCGGGGTGGGAGTGACTAATTCTCCAGGCAAAACCAGAGGTTGGCCATACACAAACTCGGCTACGGAACCCTTGAGGTCTTCCTTGAAAGTCGCACGAAGGCCAAGAAGCACGAAGGGCAGTGCTTCCGTCCATAGTGAGTCACGGCAACGCAAGGCAGACTTTTAAGGTGCGCTTGACAAGCCCATTACTTTGGGGGTGGTATGCAGAAGTATGAATTTTGACAATACCACACATTTTACATAAGTCAGAGAAAACTGAAGACTCAAATTGTCGTCCCTGGTCAGTGGTGAGGCAAACAGGTGAGCCAAATCTAGAGATCCACGAATCTAAGAATGCTCGACTTACTGTCTCAGAGGTAGTGTTCGGAATAGGCATAGCCTCAGCCCACCGAGTCATCCTGTCAATAGCTGTAAACAAGTAACGGAAACCCTTGGAGGGGGCAAAGGGCCTACGAGGTTTACATGAACATGGTGAAACCGGTGTGGAGGTTGGGCAAAACAGCCAAGGGGTGGGGAAGAGTGCCTGGAAACTTTGTTCTGTTGACACAACACGCATGCCCTGGCCCAAGACTGACAGTCGTGGCGCATGTCTCTCCAGACAAACCGTTCAGCTACCAGACGGGTGGAAGCTTTGACACCGGGGTGTGCTAATGTGTGTAATTTGTCAAAGACCTGGCGTTGAAGGGGCTTAGGAATGAATGGCCACAACGTACCAGTCGATTCATCACACCACACTAAGTCAGATATGCCAGGGAAAGTAAAGCATACTGGTTGGAGAGAGAAGCTATGGTCCGAAATTAACTGCATGGTATTGGGGTCTGCCGATTGCAACCGAGGTAGGTCCGTTAAGTCAATGAAGGTTGTGACAGCACCAACGCGCGAGAGAAAATCAGCAACCACATTGTCCGCTCCTCGGATGTAGCGAATGTCATATGTAAATTGGAAGATGTAATCGATGTGACGAAAGCGTCGTGGGGTTGGATCAGCCGCAGGATTTTTTATGGCAGGAACCAATGGCTTGTGATCAGTGAGCACATAGAAATCTCGTCCCTCAACATCAGTTCTGAAGTGTCTTATGGCCTCGTAAACTGCAAGTAATTCTCTGTCGAATGCAGAGTACTACTTCTGCACGTTGTTTAGCTTTTTTGAGAAAAACTGCAGAGGGGTCGTAACATCATTGTATGTCTGACTCAGTACTGCGCCGACAACATTGTCACTAGCGTCAGTAGTGATAAACATTGTGGCGTCCGCACGTGGGTGAGCAATAGTGGCAGCTGAGCCCAACAGCTGTTTGAGTTCGTTAAATGCCTTGTCCATGTCTGGTGTCCATGGGACCTGGCGGGTGCCAGAAGTTTGTGGGCCAGCGAGAGTATCTGCGAGAGGAGCCTGCACTGCAGAAGTGGCTGGCAAATGTTTACGGTAATAATTAACTGTTCCAATGAACCTGCATAATTCCCTATAGGTCTGGGGGTGTGGCATCTCAAGGACAGGCTTGATCTTGTCCTGCGGTGGTGTAAGACCATCCGACGACACAACATAACTTAGGAATGTGACGGATGACTGGTGCAACTGAGTCTTTTTATTGTTCAGTTCAATACCAGCGGCTGCTAAAATATCTGTCATGACTTGAACATGCTCCTCACTCTGTTCCAAAGTAGAAGCAAAAACCAATATGTCGTCCATGTATACGAAAGAAAAGTCTAGATGGGATAAGGTTTGATTGATGAAACGCTGCCACGTTTGGGGGGCGTTTATCAACCCAAACGGCATAAATTTGTATTGAAACAGCCAAAAGGGAGTGGTTATGGCAGTCTTTTCAATATCCTCCAGAGCCATAGGAATCTGATGAAATGCGTGCTTACAGTCCAAAACAGAGAAGTACTTTGCACCTGCGAGTGCATGATTGGTGTCCGCAATGTGTGGGACCGGGTATTTATCAATGATGGTGCAGGCATTTAAACGCCTATAGTCTCCGACCATACACCAAGTACCGTCTTTCTTTTGGTCAAACAGGATAGGACTAGCCCAGCAACCGGAAGAAGGTTTAATTATTCCCTTTTGTAATAGATCATCTAACTGTTCATTTGCAATTTTCATAAATTCCGGCTTGAGGCGGCGTGGGCGTTGCGATATGGGCGGCCCATCGGTTAGACGTAACCGATGAACTGTGCCATTAGTGACTACTGCAATACGTGATGCGGCACAACAGTCAGATGTCCGTGAAGCAGAGCAGGCAGTGGCGGACGGGCAAAGCTGTGGCGCTGGGGGCACGGAAACAGGTGTGCCAACCACTCGTAGGCTGCGTAAAGGCCGCACGCGTGTTAACATGGGTGAGGTAGGTACACTGGTTCTTGGTAGCGGGCCGTGCCGCTACGAGCATTGTAAGCACGAGTGGGCGTGGCCGAACAGCAGATGGCTGTAGTTCATTGCCACGAGCTTGGGAAGTTAACTGTCCATTCCGAATGCAAGGAGCATGAGCACTCGGGCATACACTGTCATTACAAGAGGGGGTGCTGACACAGTTTACAGAGTTCACAACATTGTCATTAACGTGCGCGGGCACGGGAACACCAGATTGGCACAGACTGACCTTGTCTGTATCCGACGAGTCGTCTGCTTGTAGTGTCACGAGGCGTTGTTGTGTGGAGGCCAACTCGTGGTGTATGTTGCGGGGATGCAGCAGCATTTCCATACGTTCCATCTGCAACTTCGAAGACTTGGCACACTCCACTAGCCACTTGTTTGTCCAAGATTGCAGCTCCAAGGATAGGTTTAAACACTTCTTAGCACAGCACACATGTTTGGTGTTAGCCGAACTGTCACTCAGCGGAGCAAAAGGAATGTGTGTGTTTAGTGGGGGGTAAAACACAGTATTTTGCACAAAATCTAGTGACAACTGATAGTGCTTGAGGAAATCAATTCCGAGAATAGGTTCTTCAATTGTTGACACTAAAAACGTCCACTCCAGGTTGCACTAGGGGGGAAGGTTTCACTGTATACAGAGTAGAACCCGAACACTGTAGGGTAGACAAGTTCACTGCACAAAGTACTGTTGTGTGTGGTTGCACTTTATTGGTTGCTAGGCGAACCGGCAGCAAAGAGACGTCTGCGCCAGTGTCTACTAGAAAACATACACCTGATTGTAAATCACGAACATAGACTCAACCACACTGCTGTTGTTGTCTGAAACGGAATGCAACGTTGGATGGTGCCCGTTGTTTACATCGCAGGAGGTGGCACTGTAGCCTACCTGTGGTTGGAGTTTGGGTAAGAACACGGTGACTGGCATTTGCGAGCTTGCTCCCCGAATCTTGCGTGGAAGAAACGGTAAGGTTGGGTGGGCCTGTGCTCCTGTGGGTAGTTGCTAGGTGATGGAGTATGTGACCCAGAGTCTCCCACAGAGGCCGATGCACTGTCCTTGCGGGGAGTTGAAGGTGCAGGCAGGGCGGCTAGTTTAACAAACTTGTTATTAGCAGCACCAGAGAAGGGCGTGGTGTCAGAAAGCTTTTTAGTGCAGTCACGTCCAGAATGCAGTGCACGGAGCTCACGTTGCCTGGCGGAGTATGCTCTGTCGGCGGCGCATAAACGTTCATTTATTGCCCTATCTTCACACGCAGAGATTGCAGTCTGGACAGGCAAAGGCAGCTTTTCTGTCCAGATTTCTGCGAGTGTGTCATCAGGCATAACTCGCTCATCGACGAGAAGACGACTGGGACGGAGACCTGTCACTGAGACGCTCTTCATAGATGAGCTGTCGCACATTTTCTCTCTTGGTTTTCGAGATGTGATCCAGTATCGTCTGTTTCGCCACAGCATACTTCCCTGCTAGGGGGGGTGGGGGCGTGGGGTGCTTTGACCAGATTGTAAATTAAATCGACACAGTCTTGAAGATGGTTCATGAGGCAGGCAAAGCGTGCGTCGTCGTCCAAAGCACAGACATTGAATGTTTACTCAACCAGGTTAAACCAGAACTCTGGTTGAGCGGGTTTGAAGCCTGGTAGTTTCGGCAGATTCAGCGCTGCAGTCACTGCGGAGGTGTGCCTATTCCTTTGGACGGAAGTAGAGCATGCAGAAGATAGTGAGTCCGAATTATTGGCGTCCCGTAATGCGGGTATCTCGAAATTCACTTGATGCCGGGGGGAGGGGAGGGGGGGGGGCGCTGAGAAGCGACGGATGCTCGAACAGTGTGAGGATTGTAGTCAAAATGTGCATTCTCATTGACGTGGTAGCTCGGAGAGAAGCCACAAGTACTTAAGTAGGCCGGTGAATGTCCGTTATGCACACTGTATTCACTTGACCGTGAGTGGTGGGGCTGGTTGTAGATGTCCGAGTAATTACTGTCCAGCACAGAATTGTTGACTTGATTAGAAGCAACACAAGGATCCCACACATGTCCACTAGGATGCACACTCAGTGTGGTATTTGCTGTTTGGCGAGCATTGAGCACCTGTTGACTAGCCGGCGTGGAAGGATACACATGTGGCGGGAACTGATTCGAGTTTGAATTTACTACTGGATTTTCCAAAGTAGCAAAACTTCGCTCGACGCCATGAACTGTATTGAATTGTGCGTTCGACACAGGAGTAGAAATGTTCCGAACAACACTCTGTGGAGAACATGTGGAAAGGTCTAGGCTAACAAAGACAGAGTCCGCGACCGTTGGCGGTTAGAAGGAACTGGCGGCACTCGATGAATTCCACTGCATATTCAGGCTGAAGGATTCCGAAGAGTCTTGCGGCATGTCCACTACGACGGCAGGAGTGCTGGAGAGATGTTGCTGAAATCCGGGCGGCGGTGAGTGCTGATAGGCCATTGTTTGAAGCTGAACAATGGCCCTCGCGATCGTGAAGAAAACCGACGCGGTAGGCGCGTTAATAACCTTCGGGCGGTAACTCAGACGCGTATTACACAAAAAACGGGGTCACCAGTAAGGGGATAGGATATAGTTGTACGTAAACAACTAGAATTCTCTCAGATACAGATTTATTAGCACTTCGCTTCTACACAGATAAAAGTCCGGAGGCTAACTGCCGTTGGCGGCCAACATCCTGCCCAAAGCCCTCTCCTCAAAGATAGCACACTTATACACTGAACAAATATCGATATTTATGGTGCTCTACACCACAAGGTTTTGAGAAGATCTGTTTGGATTCTGGAGAAATGTGGGCACATGCAAGGCAATATTGACCCTACAGCTTATCTTAGATGATAGATTAGAAATGGAAAACCTACGTTTACGGCATTTTTAGACTTAGAGAATACTTTAGACAATGTTGACTGGAATACTCTCTTTGAAATTCTACAGGAAACAGGGGTAAAATCAGGAAACGAAAGGCTGTTTATAACTTGTACAGAAACCAGGCGGCAGTCATAAGAGACGAGGGACATGAAAGTGAAGTAGTGATTGAGAAGGGAGTGAGACAGGGTTGCAGCTTATCCCCAAAATTATTCAATCTGTATATCGAGCAATGAGTCAAGGAAACCAAAGAAAAATTTGGAGAGGGAAATAGAGTTCAAGGAGAAGAAATAAAAACTTTAAGGTTTGCCGATGACATTGTAATTCTGTCGGAGACAATAAAGGACTTGGAAGAGCAGCTGAATGGAATGGACAATGTCTTGAAAGGTGGATATAAGACGAACACCAACAAATGCAAGACAAAGATAATGGAATGTAGTCGAATTAAATCAGGTGATGTTGAGGAAATTAGATTAGGAAATGAGACACGTACAGTGGTAGAAGTGTTTTACTACTTGGGGAGTTAAATGACTTATGATGGCCGAAGGATATAAAATGTAGATTGACAATGGCCAAAAAAGCATATCTGAAGAAGAGAAATTTGTTAACATTGAATATAGACTTAAATGTTAGGTAATGAGGGTTAGGTAATGAGGATGTACTGCATAGAATTGGGAAGAAAAGAAATTTGTGGCACAACCTGACTAGAAGAATGAATCAGTTGATACAACACATTCTGAGACATCAAGGGATCACTAATTTAGAACTGGAGGGAAGAGTGTGTGTGTGTGTGTGTGTGTGTGTGTGTGTATTGTGTGTGTGTGTGGGGGGGGGAGCAGGGGGAGGGGGAGAGGGGAGGGGGGTGTTAAAATTGGTAAGGGAAGATTGAGAGATGAATACAGTAAGCATATTCAGAGGGTGTAATTTGCAGTAGTTATTCAGAGATGAAGAGGCTTGCACAGGTTAGAGTAGCACGGAGAGCTGCATCAAACCAGTCTATGGATTGAAGACCACAACAAGCATGGGGACATTTGAAAATGTACACTGATTTCCAGAACTAGGCCATAGCTTCCTGCCTTGCAATGGATGTTTTGAATTACACTGAACAAACTTAGGGAAAAAAGAATTAATTTATTTACCTGAAGTATATATAAAAAAAAACTGGTTAAGAAAATGTTGAACAGGGTCATTTTCAAACTATGTCAGTTAGCTAAAGCTAAAATTCCTTAAAAGTATGAAGAAAAGGATGAATAAAAAATTCTGTGTATCCAGATACCATATGTTCTGCAATTCAAGTGCATCAGATGCCTTGCTATGTTGTGACCACCGGAGTGGACTGCACTATGAAGAGTTTTATTTGATGAAGTCTGCACCACAAATAACACTCACTGCAAAGCCTGTGTATAACAGTAGGCATCCTGTTAAAGATGCCAAACTCAAGAGTACAATGAAACTAGAACTGAAGATGGAAGAATGACTGTTCAGGCTGTACATAGCTGTCAATAAGAAATGTTCTTTCACCTCTGTGTGGTGTGCTTCATTGATGACCCTTATTTTGGATTAGGACTCAATTGTGGTTTCAATGTGACACTGTTTGGAGGAGATGCCAGGTATTTCACAATCTGTACATCACCATGGCTTCAATTGGCAACATGAAGGCCATTGCCTATGTGAACAGGAACTGGAATACAAGTGGTACATCTTTCCTAAGATCTCTATGTTCAGCAAACAGCAGTAAGTCAGCTACTCATAAGGCATTCATTTGTGTTATCGGAGATGTTGGTCAGGATCCAACAAAATTGTGAAATGCAATAGCTGGGATTACATGTTGAGTTTGATAAACAAGTACTTTTATTTGGACAGTATGTCATCAGTGGCTTGAAAACAATGAAGAAAAGCTCAATAGTTGGGACAAATTCCACAACGATTTGGTGACAATCAACAGTAAACCCACTTAGCAGAAATGTACCACAATCTTCTGGTAAAGGATGTCACAAAATAATAAGTCATCAAGTGGTGCCAGAGCATTGAGGAAATGCAACAAAAAGGCAGATGAAATGGTCAGCTCCCAAACGTGGTCTCTATGGCTGTCACGGAAGACCACCATAACATTACTTCTCCCATATACCAGGTAGTAAGAGAAGACGTACAGTAGTGTATGGCAGCCAGAAATGTAAGACCAAGTATACAAGAGACAGCAGGCAAGAATGTCGAACCCAAATGTCAGGAGGTGATAGAGAATAATGAAGAAGAGGTGTATTGATCTTTGGCATCCATTTTCATCACTACCTGAACACACCTTGAAGAATGGACTAGGGCAAGTCAGTCTTATTGTGCCACTATTAAATGACATCCCAGCATCTGACCAACGCAGGTAGACGCAAGTCGCACACCAACTAGGATGCCCCAACAGAGGAAAAACCACTGCTCTGTTTTCACTGTAGACACCGTGGACACATTATATACTACTGCAGAGAGAGAAAACAGGTGTTCAGTGACTATTATTCTGCCAGATGTTAAACATCACAATAGCCTTATAGATGCCAGTCACCTGCAAATGATTATAATCGACATATAAGCCAAAACTCCCCAACATGCCATAGCCATTCCCCATTGCCGTACAGATATACCAGCTGCTTGCCTAGGCACCAAAATCAGGAAAACTAAGTGAGGCAACCATCTATGAAGGTGAGGCCGCCACAGATGGAAATCCTCCATAGATGACAGTTAATAAGGTGACACGAAATCTCACCAGAATCTTTATCAATTGCCAACCAGTCCAAGTGCTAGTGAGCTTCCTTTTCTGCAACACTGAATGCTTATCGACACGTCGACAGTCAATCAGTGAGGGCAATAGCTGACTCAGCTTCCTACTTTTCTGTAATGTTGAATGCTTATCCTCACCAGCTAATGATGTTCCGTGATACGAAAGCAATTGTGCTGACGGTTGTGAATGGGAAATACATCCAGGCAATAGGAACGTGTATTGCAAGAATAACTATCAATGACAGAACACGGCCTTTTGAATCTGTCACTGTAACAGAATGCAGTCGTGTTATTCTTGGGTGTGACTTCTTTTCAAGTGTCGAAGTGTTCACGTATTGTGCAACATCAGTACTTCAGATTGGTAAAGCTATTCCAACAATCACATATAACAAAGATTGCTAAGGGCAGTTGTTTGCCTTTGAAGACATTGTCCTGCCACCACCAATGAGAAGCATTTCAATCCAGTCACCAATTGAGATGCACAATTAAACTGTGAAGCTTCTGTCAACTGCAAAAAGTTACTCAGATTCACTAAAGGATTCTACATACCACCAAAGGTCATAAGCACTACATATAGTCAAGGAAAACTTTGGATCACTGTCATGGGTTGCAACAGCTCATCCCTAAAGGTTTGTGCTTAGGGACAGTCAAACCATTCTAGGAAGGGCAGATGTAGGGAAAAATTGCAAAGAAATTAAAATTTCTTTTATTCTGTAATTTATTAGATTGATTCTTTAAGAATAACAACACAAAGTTTCATAATCGAATTCTGTTTAGAAATATGTTTTAAAAAAGCTTGTTTGGGCATTTGCACCTGCCATGCCCCTTCTTTCTAGGCTGTGATACACACCTTCTCTACATTTGAAATTTTTTGTAAGTTAATTTTTCGTTCACACAATCTAAACAAAGTAACTGCAGATGAATCTATAAGGCTGTGAGAAAGATTATCTTTGCTTGTTCCTTTGTTTATAATGTGTGTGTGTTTTTTTTAATAGCATATGCTACAATCTTATTTCATTTTTTAGTTTTATACAAACTTATTTCGTTTTTAGGTTTGCATATATCAACCTATATTGCTCGAAACGAGTCATAACAGTGGATGCATATTAAAAAAAAAATGAGGAAACAGTGAATATTGCGTGTAACAGATACAAATACCAGTGATACAAATGCTGCACCTAAGTGTGAAGAACAATTTTCGACAAAGTCACTGAGTTCATTGAAGAAGAAAATTAGTAAAGGGAACAGCCATGGGTACCAGGATGGCCCCCTCGTACGCCAACCTATTCATGGGTCGCTTAGAGGAAGCCTTCTTGGTTACCCAGGCCTGCCAACCCAAAGTTTGGTACAGATTTATTGATGACATCTTCATGATCTGGACTCACAGTGAAGAAGAACTTCAGAATTTCCTCTCCAACCTCAACTCCTTTGGTTCCATCAGATTCACCTGGTCCTACTCCAAATCCCATGCCACTTTCCTTGACGTTGACCTCCACCTGTCCAATGGCCAGCTTCACACGTCCGTCCACATCAAACCCACCAACAAGCAACAGTACCTGCATTATGACAGCTGCCACCCATTCCACATCAAACGGTCCCTTCCCTACAGCCTAGGTCTTCGTGGCAAACGAATCTACTCCAGTCCGGAATCCCTGAACCATTACACCAACAACCTGACAACAGCTTTCGCATCTCGCAACTACCCTCCCGACCTGGTACAGAAGCAAATAACCAGAGCCACTTCCTCATCCCCTCGAACCCGGAATCCCCCAGAGAAGAACCACAAAAGTGCCCCACTTGTGACAGGATACTTTCCGGGACTGGACCAGACTCTGAATGTGGCTCTCCAGCAGGGATACGACTTCCTCAAATCCTGCCCAGAAATGAGATCCATCCTTCATGAAATCCTCCCCACTCCACCAAGAGTGTCTTTCCGCCGTCCACCTAACCTTCGTAACCTGTTAGTTCATCCCTATGAAATCCCCAAACCACCTTCCCTACCCTCTGGCTCCTATCCTTGTAACCGCCCCCGGTGTAAAACCTGTCCCATGCACCCTCCCACCACCACCTACTCCAGTCCTGTAACGCGGAAGGTGTACACGATCAAAGGCAGAGCCACATGTGAAAGCACCCACGTGATTTACCAACTGACCTGCCTACACTGTGATGCATTCTATGTGGGAATGACCAGTAACAAACTGTCCATTCGCATGAATGGACACAGGCAGACAGTGTTTGTTGGTAATGAGGATCACCCTGTGGCTAAACATGCCTTGGTGCACGGCCAGCACATCTTGGCACAGTGTTACACCGTCCGGATTATCTGGATACTTCCCACCAACACCAACCCATCCGAACTCCGGAGATGGGAACTTGCTCTTCAATATATCCTCTCTTCCCGTTACCCACCAGGCCTCAATCTCCGCTAATTTCAAGTTGCCGCCACTCATACCTCACCTGACATTCAACATCATCTTTGCCTCTTCACTTCCGCCTCGACTGACATCTCTGCCCAAACTCTTTGTCTTTAAATATGTCTGCTTGGTCTGTATATGTGTGGATGGATATGTGTGTGTGCGCGCGAGTGTATACCTGTCCTTTTTTCCCCCTAAGGTAAGTCTTTCCGCTCCCGGGATTGGAATGACTCCTTACCCTCTCCCTTAAAACCCACATCCTTTCGTCTTTCCCTCTCCTTCCCCTCTTTCCTGATGAGGCAACAGTTTGTTGCGAAAGCTTGAATTTTGTGTGTGTGTTTGTGTTTGTTTGTGTGTCTATCGACCTGCCAGCACTTACGTTCGGTAAGTCACATCATCTTTGTTTTTAGATATATTTTTCCCACGTGGAATGTTTCCCTCTATTATATTGATATCAGTAATTTGAACCCAACAATTACGTTTGTTATTGTCACTGTTGCATTTCGAAATCTTTTCTGTCGTCTTATTTTCTCTTTCTGTTTTTGCCAGTAGTTTCACTTTGTATTCACCTTCTCCTTTTTACTGTAATCTGCTATACAATTTTATCACGCCTATATATACTTAATAATACGTAAACCACTTAAAAAAAAAAAATACCGATTTCAACACTACCGCCGCTATAAAATCCACCATTTCTAGTTCACAAACAGTTCCTTTCACCTTTTAAACAACCATTTCGGCTAGTTCTAATAACTTTCGCTTTATTTCCATTTCCGTTTTTCCCACATCACTGATAATTTTTATCCGCTTCACACAGGTTTTAACGTTATTATTTCTTCGTCAGACAATTGTTAGCCTCATTTTCATAATCTTCCACCACAAAACCACTCCTTTTAATATATTACATGCAGTTTTTTCGAAATTTTCCCGAATTTCTCCGTCCTTTAACGTGTTTTGGCGGCAACACAACCACCTAACCTTTGAGCACATCGTTGTCTACCAACTCAAGTCCAACATAGCCCAGCTGTAACCAACACCTTCTCACCTTTTTTCACACCAGATCTCCAGTTACTTTCCAGTCTACCTTTATCTCTCCCCATATATTTTTATTTTCATTTTCATTTCAGCCTCATGTTACACTTTTCACCTTCTAATACCATGTCACTCTCACAACACCCCCACAACAACCCCATTAAGTTTTATTTACATTCCCTCCGCAAACATGCCTTCGCCCTAGCCAGATTACGCTCCCATATTCTATTTTCTCAGGCTTGTCTGACATTTGGCATTACCCCCAAAGGCCTCACACTTAAAGTTCCCATCTCTGGCTGCAACCCTTCTTTCCATCAGTCCCTATACCAGTTCCAAACTGAACAATCCATTGCCCTCACCCACCTAATCCTTCACCTACACATCAACCAGCCAATGAACACACCCGTCAACTCCTATCCTTAATAAAAGTCCTTAATCTTTCCTCTCCCACATCCACACCGGCTGTTCAGAGCATCCTCCTATAGGCCAACCGAAAATTAGAACAGCATGCCACCCTCCACCTCAAAAAACTATCCAATCTCCTGGTTTCCCACCTCCGGAAAGGTAACTCACTCACCCTTCACAACCTTTCCAGCAAACCTCAACCTCCTCTCATTGCACACCAACCCAGTCTCTCCCATCTACTCAATCTCCCACTTCCAGCTCCACTCCCTCCAAAACCTCAAAATTCCAATCAACACAACCTGGAACCACAACATCCTAATTCAGCAGTTAACCTTTCCTCCAAACCTCTCTCCCAATCCGAAACCTCTGTCCTATCCAAAGGCCTCACCTTCAGCCCCACTCCCAGATTCAACCAAACAGCCCTCGTCAAAGATTTACTGTCCTACACTCATACTCTCTGCTGGAAATATCACTTTGCCACGAAGAAAAATGATCCTAATCCTACTCCTAATGATCCAACTCCCCAAGACACCATCCAAATTGAACCCTGCCTGGAACAGTTCCGTCCTCCGTCGCAGCGGGACCTATCTCCTCTTCCTCAAAATCACCCTCTCCAAACCTTCCAGGAATTTCTGACTTCCAGCCTTGCATCTCAATCCTTCTTAAAAAACCTTAATCCTACTCCCAACATCACCACTGCTGAAGCCCAGGCTATCCGCGATCTGAAGGCTGACCGATCCATCGTCATTCTTCCGGCGGACAAGGCTTCCACGACCGTGGTACTTGATCGTCGGGAGTATGTGGCTGAGGGACTGCGTCAGCTTTCAGACAACACCACATACAAAGTTTGCCAAGGTAACCCCATTCCCGATGTCCAGGCAGAGCTTCAAGGAATCCTCAGAACCTTAGGCCCCCTGCAAAACCTTTCACCTGACTCCATCAACCTCCTGACCCCACTGACACCCCGCACCCCTACCTTCTACCTAAAATCCACAAACCCAATCATCCCGGCTGCCCCATTGTAGCTGGTTACCAAGCCCCCACAGAACGGATCTCTGCCTACGTAGATCAACACCTTCAACCCATTACATGCAGTCTCCCATCCTTCATCAAAGACACCAACCACTTTCTCGAACGCCTGGAATCCTTACCCAATCTGTTACCCCCGGAAATCATCCTTGTAACCATTGATGCCACTTCCTTATACACAAATATTCCACACGTCCAGGACCTCGCTGCGATGGAGCACTTCCTTTCACACCGATCACCTGCCACCCTACCTAAAACCTCTTTCCTCATCACCTTAGCCAGCTTCATCCTGACCCACAACTTCTTCACTTTTGAAGGCCAGACATACCAACAATTAAAGGGAACAGCCATGGGTACCAGGATGGCCCCCTCGTACGCCAACCTATTCATGGGTCGCTTAGAGGAAGCCTTCTTGGTTACCCAGGCCTGCCAACCCAAAGTTTGGTACAGATTTATTGATGACATCTTCATGATCTGGACTCACAGTGAAGAAGAACTTCAGAATTTCTTCTCCAACCTCAACTCCTTTGGTTCCATCAGATTCACCTGGTCCTACTCCAAATCCCATGCCACTTTCCTTGACACTGACCTCCACCTGTCCAATGGCCAGCTTCACACGTCCGTCCACATCAAACCCACCAACAAGCAACAGTACCTGCATTATGACAGCTGCCACCCATTCCACATCAAACGGTCCCTTCCCAACAGCCTAGGTCTTCGTGGCAAACGAATCTGCTCCAGTCCGGAATCCCTGAACCATTACACCAACAACCTGACAACAGCTTTCGCATCTCGCAACTACCCTCCCGACCTGGTACAGAAGCAAATAACCAGAGCCACTTCCTCATCCCCTCGAACCCAGAATCCCCCACAGAAGAACCACAAAAGTGCCCCACTTGTGACAGGATACTTTCCGGGACTGGACCAGACTCTGAATGTGGCTCTCCAGCAGGGATACGACTTCCTCAAATCCTGCCCTGAAATGAGATCCATCCTTCATGAAATCCTCCCCACTCCACCAAGAGTGTCTTTCCGCCGTCCACCTAACCTTCGTAACCTGTTAGTTCATCCCTATGAAATCCCCAAACCACCTTCCCTACCCTCTGGCTCCTATCCTTGTAACCGCCCCCGGTGTAAAACCTGTCCCATGCACCCTCCCACCACCACCTACTCCAGTCCTGTAACGCGGAAGGTGTACACGATCAAAGGCAGAGCCACATGTGAAAGCACCCACGTGATTTACCAACTGACCTGCCTACACTGTGATGCATTCTATGTGGGAATGACCAGTAACAAACTGTCCATTCGCATGAATGGACACAGGCAGACAGTGTTTGTTGGTAATGAGGATCACCCTGTGGCTAAACATGCCTTGGTGCACGGCCAGCACATCTTGGCACAGTGTTACACCGTCCGGGTTATCTGGATACTTCCCACCAACACCAACCCATCCGAACTCCGGAGATGGGAACTTGCTCTTCAATATATCCTCTCTTCCCGTTACCCACCAGGCCTCAATCTCCGCTAATTTCAAGTTGCCGCCACTCATACCTCACCTGACATTCAACATCATCTTTGCCTCTTCACTTCCGCCTCGACTGACATCTCTGCCCAAACTCTTTGTCTTTAAATATGTCTGCTTGGTCTGTATATGTGTGGATGGATATGTGTGTGTGCGCGCGAGTGTATACCTGTCCTTTTTTCCCCCTAAGGTAAGTCTTTCCGCTCCCGGGATTGGAATGACTCCTTACCCTCTCCCTTAAAACCCACATCCTTTCGTCTTTCCCTCTCCTTCCCCTCTTTCCTGGTGAGGCAACAGTTTGTTGCGAAAGCTTGAATTTTGTGTGTGTGTTTGTTTGTGTGTCTATCGACCTGCCAGCGCTTTCGTTCAGTAAGTCACATCATCTTTGTTTTTCGATATAAAATTAGTAAAGGAATTGATGATGCTGTGTACAGTGCCAAAGATGATTTTTCCAGTAGATTTAGGTTAACTGACTTAGGAATACTTGTCCATATGATTAACGTTTCACATGCATGTGGTAATTGTGGGTAAAAGGGCCTTAGACTGTAAGATGACAGTGACAGAACTGGCATTGTAATTAATATAAATATTTTGCATAAATTTTGTGAATATGATGTTCAGTTCAAGGCTTCTGCTCTCCATGGGAAGATGTATGAGCGACTACAAGATTTTCTTACACCACGAGATGCTTAGGTGTAGGCAGAGAAGGCACAAATTTGCTTTGTGGCTTGATGAACAGTGACTAGACTCAGTGATTACAACAGAACACTCCTCAGTGCTCTTGAAGTTGAGTACAAGGAGGATATGAAAGCAGCTATTGAGGACGCTGTAGATGTTAACAATGAAGGGGAAGAAGGACACTGTGTAGTAAAGACCAGTCTGTGCATCTATTGTGATGGGACCTGGATGAAGAGGGACCATATATCACTTCACGGCATATCATCTGTCATTAGAGTGGATACAGGGAAAATCTTAGACTTCCAAGTAATGAGTAAATATTACTCTCAGTGTGACACAAGAAAAAACAATGATGACAGTGAAAAATAAAGGTGGCAGCAGGAACACCAGAATGTCCAGCAAGAATTACCAGGTGTCAAGTTGTGGGATGGAAGAAGCTGGGATGAAACTAATATTCCAAAATTCATCTGAACAATTTGGTGTTAGGGTGTGAAGTGTCTAGGTGATCGAGATTCCAGTGCTTTCAAGACTGCTTTGGAGAGTAGTCCTTATGGCTCAAAAACTATAATTGAAAAACTGGAATGTGTAAGGGCATGTTCAAAAATGAATGAGAGGTAGACTTCTCAGACTGAATAAAGCAATGAAAGGTAAGAAACTAGAAGATGGAAAGCCACTGGGGGGGGGGGGGGGGGGGGGGTGTTAGACACAGAAATTCACACTTTACAAACATATTATGGGAAATGTATCAGGGATAACTTAAATAGTGTGAAAACAACGCAACAAGCCATATCGCGTGAACAATATTATTTCACAAACTTTCCACAGATGATAATCCCCAACATTCCCTTTGTGACAAATCATGGTGCAACTTTCTTCAGGCAGAAGCCAGTGGAAAGCCATACACCCACAAACATGGTTTGCCACTTGCTGTTTTCGATGTTATAAAACCAACTTTCAGGTACCTAGTCAACCCTGTACTGCTGAAAAAATGCGTACCTGGGAAAACACAGAATACAAATGAGAGCTAAAATCACCTTATATGTATGTGTTGTCCAAAAAGCAATATTCGTTTCCTCAATTGTTTTGAAGATATCTGCATGTGATGCCTGTCTAGTGGTCAATAGTGGAAGTGTAGGTCAGATTAAGTGCTTGAAGAGCCTAAGCTTCCATCCAGGTGCATTCTCACTGAAAATACTCAAAAAGATTGATGAAGTGTGAATGAACAAACCTCAGCCAGTGGAAGAAAAAATGCAAAAGTTGGCTAGGCAAAGGAGGCAGAGGAAGAGATTACTCCAGGAAGATGAGGAAGAGAATAAAGATTATTGATATCAGCATTAGTCACTAGACGTACAGCAATATTGTCAAAAATTGGAATAACACAGAACTGAAAAATTAATATCAAAGCAACTATGAGCGTAAACAAAAATTTGTTCCACGTGCTTTATTAGCCTCTTATGCAGATATAAACTGTGAAATTCCAGTTTTATTGCTTTATTAGTTTACAAGAAAAGGTACAATGGTAATTAAAAATTCAAATTCTTATAAAATGTATGTCGAAGCGTATTTTCCAACAAAAATGACACAGAATATCAAGCATTATGTTGTACATAATAATCTCAAGTCTTAATAGTTTCACTGTAATATTTTTGGCAATATAGATGTTCAAGTACACAAATGTATTTTGCCCTACGTCTGTCTTTAATGTCATCGATAAAGAATTGTTCTCCATTACCACTACAGACAATGCAAGGGAGGAAGCTACCATTGAAATGCCAACAAGATCTGGGCTCACTAAGGAACAATGTCGGCAAGTAATAGTCATTTTGTGTCAGTTTTTGGATCTTCTTAAATATATAGTGGTGAAGGAACAAACAAGTGGCCCACGATAAAACATTGTATGAATACTGAGGATCATCCACCAAATAGTCAGCACTAATACAGTATAGCTATCTAAGCAACTGATAATCCAGGAGGATGCAGAGAATATGTTGCAAGATGATGTCGTTGACCCTTCAGAGAATCCTTGGTCCTCTCCGACGGTCCTTCTGAAGAAGAATGATGGCACATGGTGTTTCTGCACTGGCTATTGACAGATGAAAACAATCATGAAGAAAGATGTATATCCATTGCCATGCATTTATGACAGCCTGGACTGCTTGAAAGAATCAAAGTTTTTATCTATTGTGGACATGCAGTCAAGTTACTGACAAATTGAGGCTGAGAAAGGCAACTGAGAGAAAACTGCTTCATAATTCCTGATGGCCTCTATGAGTTACAATTATGCCAATTTGGCTGTGCAACGCTCCAGCCCCCTTTGAATGTATGATGGACAATCTACCTTGACACCTTAAATGTAAATGTGCCTTTACTATCTGGATGAGTTTGTCATTTTTTGAAGACATTTGAAGAACATCCAAGCCAACTTAAAACCATGCTAAAGTGTGCTCAGATTTTACGTCTCCAGCCGAATCTGAGAAAGTGCATCTTCATCACATAAGAAATAAAATTTTGGGACACCTAGTGAATGGTGATGGAGTCCTACTGCAAGGAGATGCAAAATTTTCCTAGAACAAGGCAGAACAACGAGTGGAAACTGATGGAAAACTACCTGCACTGATTACTTCACCCGCTATGCCATCACCAAAGCTGTGCCAGCTGAGGAAGCACTGGAAATTGTGAAGTTCCTCGTAGAAGATATCATTTTGAACCACAGAGCATCTCATGTGATGATCTCTGTTCATGGAAAGGTTTACCAGCCAAGATTTGCATCACAAATAATTTCAAGTTGCAACATAATTCACAGGATGAAAACTACCTACCGCACAGCACAAATGAATGGCCTTACAGAATGATTTATTGAGACTTTGGCAGATATGCTCTCAGTGTATGCTGATGTCAAACAGAGAGATTGGGATGCAATACTTTCCGTCAAGAAATCCGCATACAACACAGTGTAGCAAAACAATACAGGTTTCACACCATTCTTTCTGCTCCATGATTGCGAGGCTGAAATGACAATGGATACACTGTTCTCATTTCAACCAGATGATACTCAGGATGAATACATGGAACACCTGATTGCCAGGACTGAAGAAGCAAGGGAATGGACCTTGGCCGCCCTGAAGAAAGGCCGAGAGTGCTATAACGCTAAAATCCGCCGAGTGAGACACACCTTGGGAGACAATATGGATTGTTATGTCCGTGGAGAACTGGTACTATCAGAAAAGCTACTGAAGTGCTACTTTGGGCCATACTGTATCCTTTGTCACTTGTCGAAACTCACATAAGAAGTCAGGAATTATGACTCTTCATCAAGAAGGCAAAAGTGTGGAGATGTCATTCATGTTCTCCATATGAAGCACTGCTATAGTTTAGAGGTTATTGGTATTAGTACAAATAGACATATTTTGAAGAGATTATTTCTTTTTGTGCCATATTTAAGTATTTGCCTTTACAAAACCGTTAATTAAGGCCACTGTTTTGCACGTGATTTGCATTCCTTCATTTTTTTCATTAGCCTTTGTGTTCCAACTTCCTCTTCTACTTGCTGTGTTCCGTCTTACTTTCAATCTTCAGTTTTTCTTCTCTTCAGTTCATCTGCTAGCAGTAGCATCAATTTCATTATTTTCATGAGTTTCTTTGTTATTATGCTGCAGATAATCTTCATATTTATTGCCAACATAGCAAAGATATTGAAAAAGACATGTACTGGCTATCTCTTCCATACAATCTTTGTAGTATTTTTATGGGTCGTTTGGTTAATAACGTTAACTCTGTACTCTGTGCTGTTACAGAAAGAAACAATTTCTTCTTTCTTTCTTTGTTTCAGCAAGCAAAGTATACGTGAGTATCATTCTTGTTTTTCTTTCCTTGATATATATTCAATCAGTGACAGGATTGTGGTGAAGTATACTTCAATGTTTAAGTTTTTCACCACAGCGTAACAATGCCAGCCACATGTGCTGGTGAAACGTCAGAAAAATCATCAAACAAATGTCAGCTGAAGAACCTGAGACAGAAGCCAAAAGGGAGTTTGTCATCAAGGGATTTACTGTAAACTTTGCACCCTTTTGAACTAAGGCACTGGTAAGCTGTCAGGCCAATAACCAGTGACAGCTCATAGGTACACAAGCTGACTGTCAACAAATTTTAAAATTCAGATAAATATAAGAGTGCAAAATTAATAGAATCTGCTGTATAACAGTTATGCTTATCAACACATTTATACAACTTGAGCCACTTTCAATAATACTAATAATATTAATATGCATAACTTGTCTGAAAAAAAGGAAGAATTTTTTGTGGAATTTTGTGGTTTTGTACATAATTAAGTACAGTTTATGGTAAGAATGAAACAATGTTTAAGCTTTCACTACTCTCTGTTTCACATTTTTGTATAAATGGGAGTTTTCATGCTTTTTTATTTTTCCGGACAAATATACAAGATCCCTAAGCCATGTATTAGCTAACGAATTAACTTCCAGGCTGAAAATCACGCGTTCTTATGTCGCATCAACACAACAACTTACACTTATTATACACTTCCCTGTTAAATGTTTGCTTGTAGTCACGCTTATTTGATTACGTCAATACCTCAGACAACAGATCTGATCTCAAATGCCCTGTTTTCTTTGTGGCTAATTTTTCCTGGTAATTTTCTTTTCTTTTAGTGCTTAATACAGGTTCTACACAGTTCATGTTGACACTCCACAGAAAATCTGATTTGTGCATAGCAGAAAACCAATTCCAAACACAACCTGCTGTTTGCAGAAATGACTAAATTTTAGTAGTACTGTCTACCAACAAGGTCCATTGAGTAGAATACAAATAAGGCGCTGACAAGGGAAATTCCCAATCGCAACAGTTCAAGAAGTACAATAAAGAGCAGCTGTGAAGAAATGTGGCATCCTGGTTTAAGTGATTACGGTATATGGCTACCATGTGGCCGAGCTGTGCTCAAACCCTCCTCGTGCATTTTTTTATTTTTGTACAACATGATGAACTGTCCATCAGGTCACTGAAATGCTCTTTCTCTTTCTGTAGTCTTGGCAGTTGTCATACTACACATTGGTTACAGAATATGAGTCATGTGGTAAGAATACATCACCATCTCAAGTTAATGTCATGAATAGTGAGGGAGGGGACATACCACACAGATGTCTCACAGAAATGAAAACAACAAATAAACGGGTGTAAACTATGTTACAACAAAGAAATTCAACTCCAAAAAGGAATGCAACTTCAAATATGTTATAAACATGTTTTGACAGAACACAGAGGAACTGCGTGAGTGTGAAACTGTTGCACTCATTTGTTGCAGCTTATGTGACAAACTATTATGTTTATATCTAAAAACACAGATGAGGTGACTTACCGAACGAAAGTGCTGGCAGGTCGATAGACACACAAACAAACACAAACATACACATGAAATTCAAGCTTTCGCAACAAACTGTTGCCTCATCAGGAAAGAGGGAAGGAGAGGGAAAGACGAAAGGATGTGGGTTTTAAGGGAGAGGGTAAGGAGTCATTCCAATCCCGGGAGCGGAAAGACTTACCTTAGGGGGAAAAAAGGGGTATACACTCGCACACACACACATATCCATCCGCACATACACAGACACAAGCAGACAAAATGTCTGCTTGTGTCTGTGTATGTGCGGATGGATATGTGTGTGTGTGTGTGTGTGTGTGTGTGTGTGTGTGTGTGTGTGTGCGCGCGAGTGTATACACCTTTTCCCCCCCTAAGGTAAGTCTTTCCGCTCCCGGGATTGGAATGACTCCTTACCCTCTCCCTTAAAACCCACATCCTTTCGTCTTTCCCTCTCCTTCCCTCTTTCCTGATGAGGCAACAGTTTGTTGCGAAAGCTTGAATTTCATGTGTATGTTTGTGTTTGTTTGTGTGTCTATCGACCTGCCAGCACTTTCGTTCGGTAAGTCACATCATCTGTGTTTTTAGATATATTTTTCCCACGTGGAATGTTTCCCTCTATTATATTCAAACTATTATGTTTTCATCATTTCCTTGGGAATGATCACATTCACATTCATACAAACACCCACATCGAGCATATCTCATTCACTTACTGGTTGTACAAATTAGATGTTTCGATAAGACATTCCTATCATATGAAACATGTACTGTCACTAATGTCGTGTATGACACTCCAGGTGCGTTTTCTGGTGGAGGATTCATTCCACTTGTCACCTTGTCATCAACCGTTTGCAGTCCCCATTCGAAAGCCACTTCCTTTAGGCTGCTAACAGAGTAGTTGTGCAGACTCAACTGTCATTATAGGTCTTTACCTTACACCTTGCTGTTGCAAATGGATGTTACACCATGACACAGACACAAATAAAGCGAACAGCAGAAAAAAAAGAGAAGAAAGAAATTTGCATGAGGCAGGTCTGAACACTGCAACCACGACACCACTTGTCTACATGGTTTCTCTATACTGCACTTCTATTTTTGGAACATTCACTGTTTCTATTTTGCTTTTTTTTCACAGCCCAGTACACTTTCTTCCTCTTTTCATGCTTGATCTGTGTCCAGATTTTGATGGGTTGTCCACTGGGCCATCTTACCACTGTGGTCTGAAAGTGCTGTGATGGGGAGGTTTCCTTGTGAGAGCCATAAGGCTGAAAAGGACACCATCTTCGACCCCCAACATTTAAACGAATATCAGAGCAGCCAGTGAGACACCTTTTCATGAATTTTCAGATATTCGTACAATGTGGGCTTACAGTACAGATAAATCCGACCCACCATAAGATCAAGAGATGTCAGAAGCATGAACAAATGCTACTCTCACAATTGACGATGATGAGCTTTTTGGTTCTCAGTGCCTCAGATGGATTACTCTAGGATAAAATCCAAAACTTAATGTACAATATATCTCAATATGAATCCCACAAAATACATTTTTATATCAGTATAATTACAACATATATTGAAGTCTGATCTAATTTTACTATACAGTGAGTGAATTCATCTGTGGAGTGTGCTACCCTACCGCCTAGTGTGATTTATGCCAGGCGAACATAGATAAAAGTCTGCTGCAGTGTGCTACCACCTCGTGGCATTGACATAAACTTGTAGTTGAGTGGTAAGGGCTAGCAGTGCTTGCAGTAAACCATGCACATTGTTTATCAAATCCGTATGTATTTGGCCTGAAAGGCAATTACGTCATGTCAGTTGCACATGCGCAGATGCTTCGTAAAATGTGCACAAGTGAACGTGTGCTCGTGACCGTGATACCAAGTTTCACCAAATCTAGAGGCGCAGTAAGTGGCAGAGCGAAGTAGATTTAGTGCCATGTATTTCAGTTTACTGCATCTATATTATGTTTTACAGTATTCAAAGAAAAGTAACCAATAAGTCCTCAAGGTGTCGAAAGTTAGTGCATTCACATGGTATTGTACTCTTTCATAGCTGTCACCAATGCCAATGACACAGATCTGCGTTGAAAAAATTGTTTCAAATTTTTATAGTAATTCTTATAGTATTAGTTATGCTACATACAAAAAATTGTGAAAAAATTCCATCACCCTTTGTTTACCCACAAATCACACAAGAGGATTTTTACTTTTCAGGTGTTTTTAACATACATACAAACTATAACCTCCCAGTAACACCTAAATAAAAACTTTAAAATATAACATTTTTAGCCTAATAAATTAACTTGCAAATGTAATCAGTCTAAATTTAGGCTGCCATCATGACACAGCCCTTCTTTTGTTAAAAAAAGTGTACAATAAAACTGGTAGAATTCAGTTCATACTAGATTTTTGCCAGCATGCTGTCTGTGTCAGTACCCCTTCCAGGCTTCCTCCTTCCCCATCCACCCACTATCTACTCTCTACTTCAAGGTCAAGCTACTGTCAGTGGATGTAACCTCTCTGCTGAGCACATTTCCATTGTTTCTTCATTGAAGAAAATTTAGTTGTGTGTTTATAATGGCTTCCAGAGGTTGTGTGAACTCCCCTGATTGTTTCGGGTATATTTTTGGGACTTATACTGTTAAAATGCAACAGGGAAACATCTGTGATTTTGTTAAAAAGATATACTCTGCCTACTTTGGTATGAAACTGGGTGGTCAAGGCAAATCATGGGCTCCTCACAAAGTGTGTTCTGTGTGTGTGTAGAACAACTGAGACAACAGTTTCAAGGTAAGAAGAAATCATTTAGTTTTGCAATACCTATGATTTGGAGATAACCCAAAAAATCACAACAAAGACTGTTATTTTTGCTCTTGCTGTGTGCAAGGTTTTAATTTGAAAAATAAAATGGAGATTTTGTATACAAACATTCTCTCAGCTATGTGCCCTATTCCTCATAGGCTTCATTTTCCCATACCTTGTCCTCCAGATATACTTGAAAACAGAAACTGATATTGATCAGTTGTCTCAAGGCAGTGATGATGATGACAATGGTGGTGGCTATGAGTGACCCCCGCCCCTCCCCCAATAAAGAGGCAAAACTCTTCAAAAGTTGGAAGTAAATTATTTGGTTGGACACTTAGGTCTTCCAGGGGATTCAGCCAAGGTTTTAGGGTCAAGGTTGATAGAAAAAGGGTTTTGCCTCCTGGAGCATCCTTTCCTTGGTACAGGAGTAGAGAAAAAGAGTTTGTGCCTTTTTTCTCTCAAGTGGGTGACCTCTTCTCTTGTACTAATGTTGCTGGGTCGATGGAGGCATTAAATATCAAATACAAAGCCAATGAATGGAGACTTTTCATTGATTCTTTCAAACGAAGCCTGAAAGTTTTTCTTCTGCACAATGGCAGCAAATATGCATCTGTACCAGTAGGACATTCAGTTCATTTGAAAGAATGTTATGAGAACCTTGAATTGGTCCTTAATAAGCTTAAGTACACTGATCATAAGTGGATCACTTGTGGGGACCTGAAAGTGATCTCTATGCTACTTGACCAACAGAGTGGCTACGCAAAGTTCCCCTGCTTCCTCTTTGAATGGGACAGCTGTGATCGTAAACATAAAACAGAATGGCCAGTAACAAAAATTTTGGTTCCTGGAGTTTAGAATGTTGAGAAGTGAGTTTATAGGATCCTAATAAGTTTTTACTTCCACCACTTCATATCAAGTTGGGACTGATGAAACAATTCGTTGAAGCATTGTCTAAAGAAGGAGAGTGTTTTAGCTACCTTTGTAATTTCCTGGCTTCTCCGAGGCAAAACTTAAAGAAGGAGTATTTGTTGGACCTGATATAACAAAACTTCTGAAGGATGAAAACTTCAAGTTGAAAATGGAAAACCAGGGAAGGAAAGCAAGGAAATCTTTTAAAGAAGTGGTAACCAGCTTTGTTGGAAGTAAAACAGACCCGATCTACAAGAATACTGCTGTCGATCTGTTAACTAACTACAAACCGCTGGACTGCAACATGAGTATTAAAGTTCATTTCCTTCATTCTCATCTGGACTATTTTTCAGAAAAACTTGGAGCTGCCAGTGAAGAACAAGGACACGATTCCATCAAGGCAGAAAAGAAACGGAACAAAGATGTCACGGGCACTGAGATGTGAACATGGTGGCTGATTACTGCTGGTTTTAAAAAGAGAAAGTTCTCAACTCCACAGCAGGAAAAGTACAAAAAACAGTTTGGAAGGAAAAAAGAAATGTTACTACATGATGGCTGATTACTGTTGGGTGTTAAAAAGAGAAAATTCTCAACTCCACAGCAGGAAAAGTGCAAAAAACAGTTTGGAAGGAAAAAGGAAATGTTACTACAAAGACTTGTAATAGTGTTGTAATAAAGTTTTATTAACTTTTCTTAGTCTATGTTTAAGATTAACCTATGTTTAATGCAGTTTAATTACACTGTACACAAATAATACACTCCTGGAAATTGAAATAAGAACACCGTGAATTCATTGTCCCAGGAAGGGGAAACTTTATTGACACATTCCTGGGGTCAGATACATCACATGATCACACTGACAGAACCACAGGCACATAGACACAGGCAACAGAGCATGCACAATGTCGGCACTAGTACAGTGTATATCCACCTTCCGCAGCAATGCAGGCTGCTATTCTCCCATGGAGATGATCGTAGAGATGCTGGATGTAGTCCTGTGGAACGGCTTGCCATGCCATTTCCACCTGGCGCTTCAGTTGGACCAGCGTTCGTGCTGGACGTGCAGACCGCGTGAGACGACGCTTCATCCAGTCCCAAACATGCTCAATGGGGGACAGATCCGGAGATCTTGCTGGCCAGGGTAGTTGACTTACACCTTCTAGAGCACGTTGGGTGGCACGCGATACATGCGGATGTGCATTGTCCTGTTGGAACAGCAAGTTCCCTTGCCGGTCTAGGAATGGTAGAACGATGGGTTCGATGACGGTTTGGATGTACCGTGCACTATTCAGTGTCCCCTCGACGATCACCAGTGGTGTACGGCCAGTGTAGGAGATCGCTCCCCACACCATGATGCCGGGTGTTGGCCCTGTGTGCCTCGGTCGTATGCAGTCCTGATTGTGGCGCTCACCTGCACGGCGCCAAACACGCATACGACCATCATTGGCACCAAGGCAGAAGCGACTCTCATCGCTGAAGACGACACGTCTCCATTCGTCCCTCCATTCACGCCTGTCGCGACACCACTGGAGGCGGGCTGCACGATGTTGGGGCGTGAGCGGAAGACAGCCTAACGGTGTGCGGGACCGTAGCCCAGCTTCATGGAGACGGTTGCGAATGGTCCTCGCCGATACCCCAGGAGCAACAGTGTCCCTAATTTGCTGGGAAATGGCGGTGCGGTCCCCTACGGCACTGCGTAGGATCCTACGGTCTTGGCGTGCATCCGTGCGTCGCTGCGGTCCGGTCCGGTCCCAGGTCGACGGGCACGTGCACCTTCCGCCGACCACTGGCGACAACATCGATGTACTGTGGAGACCTCACGCCCCACGTGTTGAGCAATTCGGCGGTACGTCCACCCGGCCTCCCGCATGCCCACTATACGCCCTCGCTCAAAGTCCGTCAACTGCACATACGGTTCACGTCCACGCTGTCGCGGCATGCTACCAGTGTTAAAGACTGCGATGGAGCTCCGTATGCCACGGCAAACTGGCTGACACTGACGGCGGCGGTGCACAAATGCTGCGCAGCTAGCGCCATTCGACGGCCAACACCGCGGTTCCTGGTGTGTCCGCTGTGCCGTGCGTGTGATCATTGCTTGTACAGCCCTCTCGCAGTGTCCGGAGCAAGTATGGTGGGTCTGACACACCGGTGTCAATGTGTTCTTTTTTCCATTTCCAGGAGTGTACTTATATAAAAAATGGCCTTTTACGATTTTTCCTAGAAGTCTTCCCTCTTTTTGTAGACAAACCTTAAATAAAAAAAAAAAGCCACAATATCATTTCTGAAATGAAAAACTACAGAAAAATCATTTATCAAAACGAATACTTTTTTTGCAAATTTGTGTAATCTTTACAAACAACTAGTCAAATAATCTGTTGTAACTTTCTATGATTTATCTGGAGAAAGACAAGCCCTTTTGACTCAGCAAAAGAAAAAATCAATAGACTGGTGATGTAGGGAAGAACTACCTCCTTAGTTACTGTTAAAACATTCTATTTGAGATTATGAAGCAGGAAAAACTTTAGTGCAGGGAAAACAGTTTTGATTCTCACATAAATTATTTATCATCACTACAGTTACAAACTCTAATGATGAGCAAAACAAGACCAGTCGAATGTAATCTGGTTTTTCATCATGAACATAAGTCTCCAGAAACACAAAAAAACTTCTCTGGAAAACTGAACTTTTCTGGTTCGGCACTAATCTCTTGGTACAACAAGCTTTAAATCTTCCCATCTGAATCTCACATTCAGCTATCCTGAAAGTCATACAAATTGACTGATGTGTAGTCACTTGGCCAGGATTCTATAAACTCAGAATATGTTGTTATAGATATTGTAACTTTGTCAAATCTGGCGCATAAAAAAATCTTGTTTCATTTCCTTTTTCGTTCATTTAATAGCATAATGCCATTCCACAAGGTTGATGATTTCATGTTGCCAAGAAATAGTGTTATAAAGCACTGGAAAATTGCAGGAAAATTTGATAATACAAATGGAACTTTCTTGAACTAGACCTGCCCTGATGTGTTACAAACAAATTAAACTTTCAACTTTCCTCTTCAACATCAATGTGAAAAAAAATCAATTTGTACAAAACACCTATAAAATACCCTTGTGGAGAGAGTAAGCTTGTCCCAAATTTTGTAAAGATTACATCTATATCCTTCAGTCTTGGAGCATCCATAGTGTAACTGATCTTATATACCTCTCTAATGCAACAAGTAAAATAATGTAAGAATTTTTTTTATAAATTATTGCAACCAGGAAACCTAATACTTGAGTTACAAAATTAACATTAAGAGTAATAAGAATAATGTTATTTAAAAACAAAGAATACTGTGTAATTTTATGTAAGCTCTGTACTAGTAGTATATAAGCTATAACTTAGAAAATTCTTGTTTTTATTCATGTCTGTATGTCTTCTCTAGATGATTTGTGTAAGTGTGGATTCTCTTTAAGTGGAAAAATATATGTATGAAAAGGGACTTTGTATTATTCTTTTACAACAATTAATCATCTACGAATGACCATGAGATGCTCACTTTTTCATGCACTTAACGCTGACTAGCTTTACAATGGCATATTAAAAAGAAGACTGAAATTATTATTACACCTTTAAGTGAGAAAATTAACTAATCTTTTCACGTAGTAAAAATGGGTAGAATTTTAAACCCTAAATAATCGAGATAGTGTGGGAGTTCTTTCACTAAAGTGCAAAAAAAGTAGTTAATGTAATAATATTTGATTAGAGACTTCTATTCTCATACCCATGGCAACAAGAACATGCATGTTCCTTGGTCTGGCTCATGATAGATTTAAATGTTATTTTTTAACTTTAGCTGTGGGTCAGTGATAACTACACTCCTGGAAATTGAAATAAGAACACCGTGAATTCATTGTCCCAGGATGGGGAAACTTTATTGACGCATTCCTGGGGTCAGATACATCACATGATCACACTGACAGAACCACAGGCACATAGACACAGGCAACAGAGCATGCACAATGTCGGCACTAGTACAGTGTATATCCACCTTTCGCAGCAATGCAGGCTGCTATTCTCCCATGGAGACGATCGTAGAGATGCTGGATGTAGTCCTGTGGAACGGCTTGCCATGCCATTTCCACCTGGCGCCTCAGTTGGACCAGCGTTCGTGCTGGACGTGCAGACCGCGTGAGACGACGCTTCATCCAGTCCCAAACATGCTCAATGGGGGACAGATCCGGAGATCTTGCTGGCCAGGGTAGTTGACTTACACCTTCTAGAGCACGTTGGGTGGCACGGGATACATGCGGACGTGCATTGTCCTGTTGGAACAGCAAGTTCCCTTGCCGGTCTAGGAATGGTCGAACGATGGGTTCGATGACGGTTTGGATGTACCGTGCACTATTCAGTGTTCCCTCGACGATCACCAGTGGTGTACGGCCAGTGTAGGAGATCGCTCCCCACACCATGATGCCGGGTGTTGGCCCTGTGTGCCTCGGTCGTATGCAGTCCTGATTGTGGCGCTCACCTGCACGGCGCCAAACACGCATACGACCATCATTGGCACCAAGGCAGAAGCGACTCTCATCGCTGAAGACGACACGTCTCCATTCGTCCCTCCATTCACGCCTGTCGCGACACCACTGGAGGCGGGCTGCACGATGTTGGGGCGTGAGCGGAAGACGGCCTAACGGTGTGCGGGACCGTAGCCCAGCTTCATGGAGACAGTTGCGAATGGTCCTCGCCGATACCCCAGGAGCAACAGTGTCCCTAATTTGCTGGGAAGTGGCGGTGCGGTCCCCTACGGCACTGCGTAGGATCCTACGGTCTTGGCGTGCATCCGTGCGTCGCTGCGGTCCGGTCCCAGGTTGACGGGCACGTGCACCTTCCGCCGACCACTGGCGACAACATCGATGTACTGTGGAGACCTCACGCCCCACGTGTTGAGCAATTCGGCGGTACGTCCACCCGGCCTCCCGCATGCCCACTATACGCCCTCGCTCAAAGTCCGTCAACTGCACATACGGTTCACGTCCACGCTGTCGCGGCATGCTACCAGTGTTAAAGACTGCGATGGAGCTCCGTATGCCACGGCAAACTGGCTGACACTGACGGCGGCGGTGCACAAATGCTGCGCAGCTAGCGCCATTCGACGGCCAACACCGCGGTTCCTGGTGTGTCCGCTGTGCCGTGCGTGTGATCATTGCTTGTACAGCCCTCTCGCAGTGTCCGGAGCAAGTATGGTGGGTCTGACACAGCGGTGTCAATGTGTTCTTTTTTCCATTTCCAGGAGTGTAAATACTTGGGACCTTTCACAAGAAAGCAAGTAATACGTTAACAAGAAGGACAAATAAATGTAGGTGCCCTTCATTTTTATGATGTTCCTTCAAAGTGGCACTATACTGCAATAAGAAAAGTATTATCCAGTCATCCAGGCCATTTCATAATAGTACTGAATAAATCCCAAGAACATAAGGTAACTTAATAAAGGTCTTGTCAGAGTAAATTAAGTTCACTGTCACAGTCAGTTAGGACCTTTACCTGTCATTTACATATTTGGACATCTTTAGATTTGTTGTTGTTGTTGTGGTCTTCAGTCCTGAGACTGGTTTGATGCAGCTCTCCATGCTACTCTATCCTGCGCAAGCTTCTTCATCTCCCAGTACCTACTGCAACCTACATCCTTCTGAATCTGCTTAGCGTATTCATCTCTTGGTCTCCCTCTACGATTTTTACCCTCCACGCTGCCCTCCAAAGCTAAACTGGTGATCCCTTGATGCCTCAGAACATGTCCTACCAACTGACCCCTTCTTCTAGTCAAGTTGTGCCACAAACTCCTCTTCTCCCTAATCCTATTCAATACCTCCTCATTAGTTATGTGATCTACCCATCTAATCTTCAGCATTCTTCTGTAGCACCACATTTCGAAAGCTTCTATTCTCTTCTTGTACAAACTATTTATCGTTCATGTTTCACTTCTATACACGGCTACACTCCGTACAAATACTTTCAGCAATGACTTTTTGACGCTTAAATCTATACTCGATGTTAACAAATTTCTCTTCTTCAGGAACGCTTTCCTTGCCATTGCCAGTCTACATTTTATATCCTCTCTACTTCGACCATCATCAGTTATATTGACCCCAAATATCAAAACTCCTTTACTACTTTAAGTGTCTCATTTCCTAATCTAATTTCCTCAGCATCACCTGACTTAATTCGACTACATTCCATTATCCTCATTTTGCTTTTGTTGATGTTCATCTTATATCCTCCTTTCAAGACACTGTCCATTCCGTTCAACTGCTCTTCCAAGTCCTTTGCTGTCTCTGACAGAATTACAATGTCCTCGGCGAACCTCAAAGTTTTTATTTCTTCTCCATGGATTTTAGAACCTACTCCGAATTTTTCTTTTGTTTCCTTCACAGCTTGCTCAATATAGAGATTGAATAACATCGGGGAGAGGCTACAACCCTGTCTCACTTCCTTCCCAACCACTGCTTCCCTTTTGTGCCCCTCGACTCTTTATAACTGCCATCTGGTTTCTGTACAAATTGTAAATAGCCTTTCGCTCCCTGCCACCTTCAGAATTTGAAAGAGAGTATTCCAGTCAAATTGTCATAAGCTTTCTCTAAGTCTACAAATGTTAGAAACGTAGGTTTGCCTTTTCTTAATCTAGCTTCTAAGATAAGTCGTAGGGACAGCATTGCTTCACGTGTTCCAATATTTCTACGGAATCCAAACTGACCTTCTCCAAGGTCGTCTTCTACAAGTTTTTCCATTTGTCTGTAAAGAATTCGCATTAGTATTTTGCAGCATTAACTTATTAAATTGATAGTTTGGTAATTTTCGCAGCTGTCAACACCTGCTTTCTTTGGGATTGGAATTATTATATTCTTCTTGAAGTCTGAGGGTATTTTGCCTGTCTCATATATCTTGCTCACCAGATGGTAGAGTTTTGTCAGGACAGGCTCTCCCAAGGCTGGCAGTAGTTCTAATGGAATGTTGTATACTCCTGGGGCCTTACTTCAACTCAGGTCTTTCAGTGCTCTGTCAAACTCTTCACACAGTATCATATCTCCCATTTCATCTTCATCTACATCCTCTTCCATTTCCATAATATTGTCCTCAAGTACATCACCCTTGTATAAACCCTCTATATACTCCTTCCACCTTTCTGCTTTCCCTTCTTTGCTTATTACTGGATTTCCATCTGAGCTCTTGATATTCAAACAAGTGGTTTTCTTTTCTCCAAAGGTCTCTTTAATTTTCCTGTAGGCAGTATCTATCTTACCCCTAGTGAGATAAACCTCTACATCCTTACATTTGTCCTCTAGCCATCCCTGCTTAGCCATTTTGCACTTCCTGTCGATCTCATTTTTGAGACGTTTCTATACCTTTTCGCCTGCTTCATTTACTGCATTTTTATATTTTCTCCTTTCATTAATTAAATTCAATATTTCTTCTGTTACCCAAGGATTTCTAGTACCTCTCGTCTTTTTACCTACTTGATCCTCTGCTGCCTTCACTACTTCATCCCTCAAAGCTACCCATTCTTCTTCTACTGTATTTCTTTCCCCCATTCCTTAAGTTGTTCCCTTATGCTCTCCCTGAAACTCTGTACAACCTCTGGTTTAGCCAGTTTATCCAGGTCCCATCTCCTTAAATTCCCATCTTTTTGTAGTTTCTTCAGTTTTAATCCACAGTTCATAACCAATAGATTGTGGTCAGAGTCCACATCTGCCCCCGGAAATGTTTTACAATTTAAAACCTGGTTCCTAAATCTCTGTCTTATCATTATATAATCTATCTGAAACATGTCAGTATCTCTAGGCTTCTTCCATGTATACAATCTTCTTTTATGATTCTTGAACCAAGTGTTCGCTATGATTAAGTTGCGCTCTGTGCAAAATTCTACCAGACGGCTTCCTCTTTCATTTCTTACCCCCAATCCATAATCACCTACTACGTTTCCTTCTCTCCCTTTTCCCACTACCGAATTCCAATCACCCACGACTATTAAATTTTCATCTCCCTTCACTATCTGAATAATTTCTTTTATTTCATCATACATTTCTTCAATTTCTTCATCATCTGCAGAGCTAGTTGGCATATAAACTTGTACTACTGTAGTAGGTGTGGGGTTCGTGTCTATCTTGGCCACAATAATGCGTTCACCATGCTGTTTGTAGTAGCTTACCGGCACTCCTATTTTTTTATTCATTATTAAACCTACTCCTGCATTACCCCTATTTGATTTTGTATTTATAGCCCTGTGTTTGCCTGACCGAAAGTCTTGTTCGTCCTGCCACCAAACTTCACTAATTCCCACTATATCTACCTTTAACCTACCCATTTCCCTTTTTAAATTTTCTAACCAACCTGCCCAATTAAGAGATCTGACATCCCACACTCCGATCCGTAGAACGCCAGTTTTCTATCTCCTGATAACGACGTACTCTTGAGTAGTCCCCGCCAGGAGATCCGAATGGGGGACTATTGTACCTCCGGAATATTTTACCCAAGAGGACGCCATCATCATTTAACCATACAGTAAAGCTGCATGCCCTTGGGAAAAATTACGGCTGTAGTTTCCCCTTGTTTTCAGCCGTTTTACAATTGTTAATAGTACTCTTACGGGATTATCAATTTATTGTCAACTTTTGATTATTACTCTCCTTCTTGTACTGAGACGAGATAAGGCCAAACTTGTTGCAATTCAAGTGGCTTTTCTGTGCTCTTGTGGCTGCAATTACTTGACTTGTGGCCATAGGCACCACAGTTGAAACACTTTCTGTTTGGATCAATATGTGTGGTTTTAGTGCTTCTGTTACATGAGTCTTTAGTACCTTTGTCATTGGAGTTTCTGAAATTTTAAATCCTGTAATTTTAACTATTTCTTTTTGGCAGCTCCTTTGTAATGCCTCATGTTTTCCTTCAAGTCTTTCACATTTCCAGCACTATAAAGCAGAAGCTTTGGGCCTGTTACTTTTTATCCTATCTCTCAAGTACTGAAATAAAGGGTGAATACCAACAACAGCACAGCTGGTAACATCAATAAGAGAAAATATTCTTAAAGGGAGACTTCTTACTTCTTCTTTTGTCTAGACAGCAGTTTGTGGATTTCTGCTGCACTTGTCTTTATGCTGAATTGGTTGGTTGGTTGGTTGGGTGTTTGGGGGAAGAGACCAAACAGCGAGGTTATCGGTCTCATAGGGTTAGGGAAGGATGGGGAAGGAAGTCGGCCGTGCCCTTTCAAAGGAACTATCCCGGCATTTGCCTGGAGCGATTTAGGGAAATCACGGAAAACCTAAATCAGGATGGCCGGACGTGGGATTGAACAGTCGTCCTTCTGAATGCGAGTCCAGTGTGCTAACCACTGCGCCACCTCGCTCGGTTTTATGCTGAATTCTTCTTGTAAAGCTTTCTTCTGTGCAGCCCAAATATAAGACCTTTCATGCACTGAATAAAAAGCTTAGCAAAACCTATCTACGTTAATTAATTTTTATTTTTAAAATTCGATTTTCTTTGATCACAACCTCCAGTATTTATGTGGACATCCTTCACTGCCCACTAAGTGACTGAAGAGAACCCTAATGTCATGAAACCACAGAGAAAAACTACCATTGATTCTGTGAATGTGATGAGAACTGTGCTTCCCTTTAAATAACTTGTTCCTGCATCGTATCAATATTATGAGAAGGAAAGTTGCTACTCACCATATAGTGGAGATGCTGAGTCGCAGATAGGCACAACAAAAAGACTTTCACACTTAAAAATTCCGGCCAATGGTCTTCATCAATAATAGACACACATATGCGCGCATGCGCGCGTGCACACACACACACACACACACGCACACACACACACACACACACACACACACACACACACACACGCACACACTCATGTAAATACAACTCACACACGACTGCAACCTCAGGCAACTGAAACCACACTGCGAGCAGCAGCACCAGTGCATGATGGGAGTGGTGACTGGGTGGGGATAAGGAGGAGGCTGGGGCAGGGAGGGGGAGGGATAGTACGGTGGGGATGGCGCACAGTAAAGTGCTGCAGATTAGGCAGGGGACAGGGGAGAGGAAGGGGAGGAGAGGTGGGGGAAGGAGCGGAAAAGGAGAGAAATAAATTAAAAAATAAAAAGAAAAGGACTGGGTGTGGTAGTTAATGAGGGGTGGCTTGGGGGCAGTGGGGGTGGATCAAGATTGGATGGAGGAGTGAACTGAGTTAAGCTTGGTCTTGTCTTGGTCTTAGGTTGAGTCTAATTGATAGGGTTGGTAGCGAAAAAGTGTTTCCACTGTAGCAACTGGAAGAAGGGGAGAAGGTCTTTTAACAAGTCCTGTATGATTGAATTTGGGAGTGGGCAAAAGGCGAGGCCTTTGGAAAGGGCTGATATTTCTGTGAGGCAAGGCTTCTGGAGGAAAGGTTCATAACTGTGTTGCAGGTCTGTTTACGTTCTGGATTCTATGTGGTGGTGGAAGTGAGTTTTGGAGGGTGGGGTAAGTGTAGTAGGTCTGTGAAACAGGGTTTGTCAGCTATGAGGGGGTGCTGGGGAGGATTGGAGGTTGTTGTAGAGGTGGCGACCAATGGTACTCCGAGGCGGGAGAAGGAAGTGAGCAGGATGGAAAGCTTTTTGAAGTGGTGGAATTCATGTTGCTCAAGATCCTGCAGGGCAAGAGTTTCAATTTGTGTTATGGGTTTGAGGAATTTGGGATGAACATGCTGCCAAACATGATATCCTTGATTTCAAGGGCTGCTTCACAGCTTGTGCCGTATGGATCCTTTCCACCAACACCTGCTTTTCTGAATTGCACGGGTGGGAACTTTCCCTGCAATAAATCCTACAATCCCATAACCCTCCTGGCCTCAACCTTCGTTAGTCACTGTCCTCACCCATCCAGCCCCTTCCCTGCTCCCATTCCAGCACTTTACAGCTGTCATTCCACCACCAAACCCAGTCTTTTTATTTTTATTTATTTATTTCTCTCCTTTTCTGCTATTTCCCTCTGACCCCCCCCCCCTCCCCACCACTCCCCTGCCCTCTGCCTAACCTGCAGCACTTCACTGCCATCCCCACCATACTATCCCTCCCCCTCCCCACCCCAGCCTCCACCTTACTCCCTTCCAGACGCCACGCCCATCAAGCACTGGTGCTGCTGCTCCCAGTGAGGTTTCTGTTGCCTGAGACTGCAGTCGTGTGTGTGAGGTGCATGTGCTGGTGTGTGTGTGTTTATTGTTGACAAAGGCCATTGGCTGAAAGATTTAAGTGTGAAAATCTTTTTGTTGTGCCCATCTGCAACTCAGCATCTCCGCTACATGGTGAATAGCAACTGTCCTCAGATAATATTGTTACATTCCATCCTGGATTTTCCATTGTTCCGGAATTGGATTTCTTTGTCTTTTCCAACAAACTCAGTCTTTATCAGTACCCATTTGGACTGGATCATCATCTTCATCATGAACATGATCACCCTCTTTACATTCTATGGTGTCTTTAGTTCTCAATAAGTTTATCTGTGTTCTACAATTAATAACAAATTTCAGATGCCATTTCATTTTTCGTCCTACTACCTTTACAATACAAAATACATTGCAAATTTCTGTGAACTTAATTTCTGTAAATGACTCTTCAATGAATGATTTCTTAGCTTAAAGTTCACCAGCTTTTAATTACAACTAAAACCAGAATATTCTCTTTAGCATTCTGTCATCTGTAAATGTTTTGAAAATTAAATTATCTAAAGATTTAAGGGCTTTTATTAGTACAGAGGCTATATTTCTATTAACTTTTCAATTTCCTCTGATACTTCCATCTGCAGATACATTTTCTTGTTTCATTTTTCAGTATGTTTCAAAAATCCCAAATGAATATGTTATAATGACCAAAATTATTGCATAGGTAAACCTGTGATTGCGAGTTCCAACTCAGTGTTCCATGTTTAATTTGTTTAGTCTAATTTGTTTCATCATTACGAGTTGGGAGAAGTCAGCAAGTTTCATGCTGATATGGTGCACTACCAACTACTGTGGAACGAACATTGTAAGAAAACTGTAAATTGTTTTGTTTGCTGTCAGCACTGGGCATGCATAAATGCTGACACATTTTAGGAGAACTTCATCACAATTTGCAATGAGAAAGTGAATGTTATCTCAAAATTTGTGTTTCATCATCATGGAGATTTTGCCACTAATATCTTCCAACGTGATATTATATCAAGAAAATAATACATAGTGCAATGACTTTATGCCTAATGAGTTGTATATGTGGGGAAAAAAGGATATTACTTTCATGTCAAATGGGAACATGAATTTTTTGTAACAGAAAAAGTGGCACATGCATTTGTTTATTGCATCAAGCTACTATTGCATTTGTGAAATATCTGTGCACCCAAGTGTCAAACCGAGTTTCCATCATACAATGAACTGAGAAAAGAAACTTAGTATCCGTTAAGTTTTCAGCAAAATCTGTTCACAAAACCAGCTGACAAATGTGTTGTTGCCACTCTTGCTTCTTACTGTGTCTTGAATGTATTGCCAAAGAGGAAGAAATACTTTAATGAGGGTGAATTCAGAGATAAAAATTTCAAGGTGCTGCTGAAGAGTTGTTTCAGAATGTCAAAAACAAGTCTGAAATCATGGATGCCAATGAATCCCTTCAACTTTCATCAAGGACAATCACAAGAAGAGTTGAAAACAATGTCCAATGATGTTTTTTCTTTATTGAAAATATACTTGGATGAGTGTTGTTATTTTGCAATGTAATTAGATAAGTCCTATGATGCAACAGGCACTGCTCAGTTGCCAGCTTTTGTAAGGATGATTTTTTATAATTTTATTGTCAAAGAAGAACCTTTGAAAGTAAATTCTTTGGAAAGCCATACAAGAGGAGAAGATACTTTTTTTACCGTGAAGCAGCTCATCTTATCTGAGAAAATAACTATCTACAAGTTTGTTTGCCAAAGAGATGAAAGTTTTCAGCAGTTTATAACATACCACTATATTTTACACCAACAGTCTCTGTGGGTAAAGTTTTTCTTCTCCACAATCTTTTACTGGCTACCAAACTGTTTTTGCAAGGACTAGAAGAGAATAGTCTGTTAGCTTATACCGCAGATCATGATATTCGAAGCAAATTCTTTGAGAAATACCCTATATTAGTTAATGTTGCACTTACAATAAAGGCTTTGTTTACTTCTAGTTACCTTTGTGAATCATTAGTTTCATAGATGAATTTATTAAAAATAAGCACAGAACAAAGCTGACAGGTGAAAGCCTGGATTCCTGTATTTGACTGTGTAACAAGTCATATACCAAATACCAAGGACAATGTTAACAGAACATCTATGAGGTTTCACATTAGCGCTGCCTTAAATGATGTAAGATAGTTCTTATGCTACGAACATAAGAATATATTTGTAAAATATTGTGAAATAAAATTCTCATGTTTAATGCAAATAGTGAAGATATGAAACTTTTATTGTTAAATGGTTGTTTAACAGTATCAAAAAATTACAAATGTAGCAATTATTGTACTTTTAAAAGAAATAGAGCACTTTGATACATTGATATGGAATAGTAGATTGCAATGACTTTGTGGCTACCTACCCTTGGACTAAATTGTACTGTTCTATTGGATTAAATAAATTTGTAAAGCATTATAAATCACTTAAAGTAATACAAAATATTTAAAAGCATCAAATTTAGTACATAATACAATTTTGGTAGTTCTTGTAATACAATCAGAATAAAGCTATAGGGAAACCCAGTGTGTTATGATTGCAGTACTTATGTTCCAGTCAAATGCACTAACATTTAAGCAAACATGCAAATCCTACAACATGCTAGTTTCTGGTTTTCATATTATGTCCTTTATTTTGAGCTAATCTTAATTTGTGCCCATTTTGTGTTATAGACAAAATCTTTTCTTTTCTATCCCTATTAACAAAGATGCAAGGCACTTTTCAATGGTTATTATTTGCTATATCAGGAATTAAACTTACTGGTCTCTTGGAGGGGACTGAATATGCACTATAATGTCATGTATATCATATTACCTACAGTGACAATCATACAAGGGATATCCATAATAAGCTGGATACTGGGTGATTTGCCCCCCCCCCTCCCTCCCCTGCATCTACCCACCTCGTCCCCCCTAGAAGAAGACAGGGACTGTTGCATTTTTTTAAATTTTTTATTTTATTTTATTTTATTTTTTTTATTTTTTTGTCTCAGTTGTAATGGGAATTGCCTCTTGAATTTCTACTGGTAGACCCATATGTCTCTGAGTGTATTTAAAAAACATATAAGCCACTTTGGCTATATTGTCTTTTTAACAGTATTAATGTTCACTCGAGACTTATAAACGCAAAGTAGAAAAAAGAATATGAAATTCATAGTACCATATTTAATACACTATAAGATGCCCTTTTTTCTTTGAAAAATTGCCTCCAAAATTCAGATTCATCTCATGCTTGAAATTAATATAAGAATGTACAGTGTTTGATTTAAAATTCCCACCAGTTTTAAAAATGGCCATATATTCAATGCTGCGGAAACCTATCTCTATCTGGCAACACTGGTTCAACTGGAGCAGCAGTGCACCGATGCGACGAAAATGAGTTGCGAGGATTCACAAGCTTGCTGATGATGTCCCCCTTCTGCCCAACTGTCACAAGCCTATGATGCATCACTGCATTCGACAGTGCCAGTGAACTTGAACTGAAAGTTAGCTATGTTATTTGTAACAGTGCAATATTTCTTTTAGTAGCTAGCTTCCTAACAGAAAAAAATAAAAGGTATTCATATGATGCGGGCTATAAATTGAAACACATTCATCAATGGTAGGATAGTAAAGAATTGGAAAAAAATGAGGAAGAATAATTGAGCAAATAGAAGACTGAATACAAAATGCCCAAAACAGAAGATGATGTATTGAAATGGATTCAAGGACACCATCAAAATTTCACTGCAATTAATACAAAAAGATTCAAACACACGCTCATAAGCTACACTACAGTGTAACTTGACAGACTTTTAAGGATGGAGTTGGTTGGTACACAAGGTTTATGAAGTGCCATGACTTAGCATATGAACCAAAACCAAAATATCTCAGAAAGTGCCACAAGGGTATGACGAGAAAATATTATCTTTCCATTGCTTTATTATTCAACACTGAAAGAAAACCAGTGTGGAGCTAAGCCAAATAGCAAATGTGAAGGGAAGCCCTGACATTTGATGTGACGATTAACAGAACTGTTGTCATGAAAAAATGCACTACACTTTTGTCCTTTCATGTTGTACCAATCATACTAAACTTATTGGATTGATCATTTACAAGCGCAAAACAATGCCAAACCCTTCTGAAATACCGCCAGATGTTGTTGTTCACATACACGACATGGGTTGGATGTGTGAGGCTGGTATGAAATTATGGATTAAGGAGGTTGGGAGAGAAGGAAAGGTACTTTACTGAAGAAGAGTTCTCTTCTTGTGGTAGATCAGCATAGTAGTCATTCAAAAATTCCTGTGAAAGAAGAACTGGGACAGGGAAATACAGAGCTTGCTGTTATTCTGGGGGGCGCGGGGGGGGGGGGGGGGGGTCTTACTTCACAATTGCAACCTCTTGGAGTCTCGATAAATAAACCATTTAAAGTGAATATGAGAGAGGAATGGAACAGCTGGATGATGGATGAAACCAAACACGAATTCACGCTGAAGGGAGCTTTAAAACACCCTGCAATCAAACAAATATGTCAGTGGATAAAACGGCCATGGTCTAGAGTGAGAGAAAACTTTACTGTTAAATCTTTCAAGAAGTGCAACATAAGTAATGCCCTCGATGGCAGTGAAGACCATCTTACACATGAAGAGGACAACAAAGAGGAACAAGAAGAAAATTCAGATGATGATTTTCAGGGATTTTAAAGGTCAGTTCAGTTTTATAAGCTAAGAATTTTTTTAGTCTGGCTTTGCAATCTAAAAATAAAAATGGTAAAAAAGTTACTTAAAAAAATTGGGAAGTGTATATAAGAAGCTCAATACACATAAAAATAAACCACTGCAATCAATATTTCAGTACTTACGTCTTACTATGTGTGGAACAACTATTCCTTTCAATGCAGTATTCAGTTGTTCCCTCTTTGCATCATTATCTTTCAGATTACCAAAGACTTTTTTCTTTATATTTTGGATGTCAATATATGAAATTTTCAAATAATTTAAGAATCGCAAGGTTCTCTTTATTGATGTTTTACAAAGCGGGCAGCTTTTGAGACCTATTTCAACGTTTTGCTGTTTCAACCACTCATCCAATGCCTTAGACTCGATAGTATGTTTGCAATCCTCCAGATACACAAATCTGAAATCACAAAATATTACTGGTGCTTTTTAAAAAAGATTTTCAAAAAGAATTTAGTAAAAAAAATCTCTACTAATATAGTGACATGAATGATAGCTTCTAACAATGTAACCTGCATCTAATCTACAATGTTAAACTAGTGTTAAAACACTCTTGCAAAAATTCTATTATGTTTTAATATTATGGATATTTGTCATTCACGGCCAACTTGGGATAACTACATTGGCACTTTTCTAATTATCAGAAACTATTTCTTTGGAATGGGAAACACAGAGGTATTAAAATTTACATGACAGTACCCACATCAGTCATCACTGCAAATCTTTTAGGGATTTGGTCTAGACATAAAAATTGTAAATGTCATTGGAATGATCATTAAGAATACCAGATCAAAAGTTAGATTTTGAGGTGAAATGTCTGAACAGTTCAAAATCTGAACCAGCCTCTGACAGGGGATGGACTGGCCGCAGCTGCACTTTGGAGAAAGTAATGTGAAACTTGAGTAGTAAGAAATGCCAACCAAATACCAAGATTGGAAGAAATACCAAACTTAATTGCATAGGATTTGGAGATAACCCTGCACTACTGACAAATAATGTGGAGGAGGCTAAACTTCATATTGTAACACTTGAAACAATAACACATAAATGATGCCAGCCTTCAAAGTTGAAACATCATCTGCTCAACTGAACATTAACAAAGAAATTAAGACTCTTAACACGTTGAAATACTTTGGTGAAATCAAAACCTGGAGCTTGAACAAGAGGGGCTCAACAGAGAGTTGAACAACTAAATTGTAAAAGCACAAAAAAGCATCTGGCCAACCTACAAGAAAAAATCTCTGTCACTTAACACCATATTCAAAAATGACTACTCCATTATAAAGCCTGAAGCAATGTATGCAAGCGAAACACTATTCAAGTTAAACACCAAATCAACAGCAAATAAACTACAGATGGGAGACAAGAATCATCAGAAATGCCATCCACAAAAAACACCAAATAGATGGGCGATGAAGATTGTTATATAACAAAGTGATGTGTCGGGAAAGTGAGTCAGTAACAGATACCATGCAAAAAGGAAAGGATACCACTTTCTTCCATACATAAAGATTACCAGAAACCAGGCTAGCAAAACAACTATTCAACTTCTTGTGAAAAAATGAAATTACAAATAATTGGTTCAAAGAGGAAAAAAGATGGTTTAGAAGAGTTGAATATAACAATGCAACCAACTGTAAACTGGAAAGGCAAGATGATTACAAAGTAAGGGCAGAGAATGATGAGGTTTAGGGAGCAGAGATGAAGCAGAAAAGCCAAATCTCTAATTGTAATATTTAAGTGTATATGGACTTATTCAAGTGCTCCAACATGGATGTAAACTACATATAAAATGAATCTTCAGCTGCAAATTTATTGTAACATTTTCTACTGTTTAGTTAGTCAAGTAAAAAGAATGTTTTTGATAGGGAAATAGATTCTCATGTACACAATAGGTTGCCTGTGTGTCATAAAACAAAGGAATACAACAGAGTGCTAGTCCGTGGCTCTGACATGTGCATCAAGTCATTTTCCCCCAAGGATTATTGTCTGTGCCACCAACTGAGTGAACTTTCTAGGCACATGTCCCTTCACCTCATTACAGTTAGAAAAATATTTCCCACAGTTGTGACTAGTGCTTCCTTATGGTGGTTTCCAAAAACAAAATGCCATGTACAACAAACAGTGCTAATTTGCATTTTTTCATTCAGTTTGGTTCCTGGTTTCCTGAAAATGAATAAATGCACTGAGATGGCACCTGATATATTTTGTCCACCACTTTCACTGCATTCATTTGGTAGTGTGAGTGTGTGTGTATGTGTGTATGGGGGGGGGAGGCTGTTTTTCAATGGTCATCAATCATCTTCATTTCCACAGTTTCCTACATCTACATCTACATCTACATTTATACTCCGCAAGCCACCCAACGGTGTGTGGTGGAGGGCACTTTACGTGCCACTGTCATTACCTCCCTTTTCTGTTCCAGTTGCGTATGGTTCGCGGGAAGAACAACTGTCTGAAAGCCTCCGTGGGCGCTCGAATCACTCTAATTTTACATTCGTGATCACCTAGGGAGGTATAAGTAGGGGGAAGCAATATATTCGATACCTCATCCAGAAACGCACCCTCTCGAAACTGGCGAGCAAGCTACACCGCGACGCAGAGCGTCTCTCTTGCAGAGTCTGCCACTTGAGTTTGCTAAACATCTCCGTAACACTATCACGGTTACCAAATAACCCTGTGACGAAACGCGCCGCTCTTCTTTGGATCTTCTCTATCTCCTCCGTCAACCCGATCTGGTATGGATCCCACACTGATGAGCAATACTCAAGTACAGGTCGAATGAGTGTTTTGTAAGCCACCTCCTTTGTTGATGGACTACATTTTCTAAGGACTCTCCCAATGAATCTCAACCTGGTACCCGCCTTACCAACAATTAATTTTATATGATCATTCCACTTCAAATCGTTCCGCACACATTGTCCCAGATATTTTACAGAAGCAACTGCTACCAGTGTTCGTTCAGCTATCATATAATCTATCTGTCCAATCATCACCTTAACAGCCCCTTGCATTAATTTAATCGCAAACTTCTCACACCCGTCTTCTAGGTGGTCTTCCATGTTTCCTTCACTCAGCTCATGTCCATTCTGTCGTGGTGCATCCGCTTATGCCACCACCATAGCTGCAGAGTTCATATTTTGCACCTCCAGTGAGAGACCACAATGTGTGTGCCTGTTTTGCTTGGTGACGCAGTGGCAACAGCTGGGTGGACCCAGCAGCCTGCTGCCAGTGTGGTCCAACTCTCTCCTGCATCATTCGCGTACTTTGAAGGTTCAACTTGGTGATTATGGCTGTTCTGTAATTTTGCTGTAATGAACTGGCCACTTACTGGACTTGGGCTGGACTGTTCTCCCTGTGTTTAACGTCCACATGCATTTGTAACTCTGATACTAAGTCACAGTAGCTGTATTTTCCAGTGTACTTATTTGTTGTAATAGAAACTGTACATACTATAGTTTTTGGCCATGGAGTTTTTCTTCATATCTGCAAGTACAATGAATGCAATATTGGTTCATTTGTTACAACAGCGGCAGATTGAACAGCAACGAGAGCAGTTTAGGGTTGCTTCACAAGTTGGTTATGAGATTGCAGGTTATCTTAGTTGAGGAGGTCCTGGCTATTGCTTAGGCATTTGAAGTGTCACAGGCTATGACTGAACAGCTTGAAGACATACTGGATGTAGTGGAATTGTGTTCAGTACCACAACAATGGTGTAGTTCACAGACTACCACGTCATTTTCTTCAGATCCACACCATTCGCAATTGGCCTGACTATGGCTCTTCCCAGTATCATTTCTGAACACATGCCCATAGTCAAAGTCTTCCCAGTGTGAGGCCTGCCATAAACATGCATATTTGGCAGCCATCTGTCATGGCTGCTCACTTGAACAGTTTTCAGATGTGTAGTTCCTGGAAGTTCACAGTGTCACACCCGTGCATAGCCAAGAGTTCAGTGTTCCCAGTAAGATTAATCCTACTTTGCTCAGTCAGCAACAGCCATTCCATTTCCAGGTCAATAACACGGCCTCTGGTGTTTGGTTGTTGTGATTAGTGAATTCCTGCTCAAAGCCAGTTCCTGATTGATAATGAGTGTCAGCATATTACATGGGTGGTCATGTTTTTGGCTGTCAACAGGCAGATGTATGAAAACTGTTTGGTCAGTTTCTGGGTTTTCAATTGAGGATGTTGTGCATCTCATTTCCAACTTCATACTGTTACAAGGGTTGGACAACCTATGTCACAAGTCTGGCTCTCTGTTTTTGCTGGGATTGGGTGCTGCAATAAAACTATGGGGCCCATACCACCCTTAAACCAAATGTCAGTCCCAAATTTAGTTGTGATATGCCTATTCCATTTGCTCTGCAGCTGTCAAGGAAATACGGAACAGACTACAAGACCTGGGCCTCACTGAATCCATTACTCCTAGCCAGCGGGCTATGCTGCCGGTTGTTATTCAAAAGCCTCAAGGGGGCCTTTGTGCAGGAATTTTTAGTCCACCATTAATAACCAATCAGTAGTAGATTGCTATCCTATTTCCCACCCTGAAGAAATACTCGCTAAACTGGTGGATACGCAGTTTTTTTGTACAATTGAATTGGCGGAGGCATACCTGTAGATTCAGCTGGATTCCACCTCTTCGCATATTATGGTTAACACTCCCTTCAGTTTGTATCATTATATAAGCCCACCATTCATCATTGCGAGTGCTCCCACTGTTTTCCAGAGACTTTTTAGAAAAGTTTACACAAGATGTTCCACTTTGTGCAAACTATCTTGATGACATTATCCAATTGTTTTTGTGCGAAGTCAGTTATTATTCATAATTTCTCCCTAATACAGCAGATATCAGTCATTCATTGAACAAGTTGCATAAAAAAGGTGTTCTTTTTGTTCAGTCAGCGATTGTGAGAGAGTATTACTAAAGACATCGCCATGCCTCGGCACCTTTACACTGGGCAAACCACTTGTCCTTACCACAGATACTCCCCAATATGGAGCTGTGGTGGTTTTGGCTCACAGAAGCACTGACAGCTCAGAACAGCCTATCGCATATGCTTTCAAATCGTTGACAGCCACTCAACGCAATCATACTCTGATATAAAAGGAAACTTTAGCCATCATGTATGCAGTCTGTCAGTTCAATGTTTTCCTGTGTGGCAACATATTCCATCTCATCACCGACAATATGCTACTTGTGGCACTACATAAAAAGTAAAATCGTACAGCATGAGTGGCTAGGAGGCCCCGAAGGACAAGTTCAGCTTTCTAATTGGAAAACTTATTCCTATCTTTCGTGCCAGCAGACACCTTTCCATCATGATGTATGGGAAGCATATCTGTGCAGGTGTGTGTGGAGTGTAGTGTCATGTTCTTTTTGGAGATGATGATAGAAGGGAGAGGGTGAAACCCAATGATGACAGTTAGCCTGCCCGTCTTGAACAGCACCAAGGGGCCACTGAGCTTAATGTTCCCCTCTGATGGATGGATCACCATCAACAGTGTCACATGCCCTCGTGAAACACAGTGGGAGGTTTGGAATTTAATCAAAGACAATGGTGCAAAGACAAGTGATGGGGGGACTTTACGCCACCAACCCTCCTGTCTCCTCTGCCTTAAAGGCAAAAGGAAAATTGTCAACAGCACATGGCTAACCTGGACAGTCACCCATCCAAGTACTGGCCATGCTCGACAATGCTTAATTTTAGTGATATGACGGGGGCCAGTGTTTCATATTTGGCACATGTGGCACTATTTTGTCCACTGTTTGTGGCTACCTGACAGGACCATGCAATGACTCCACTGATCTTTGTTTTTGAGTATGTATCACTATGAAATTCCTCACAGATCCACAACACAGCGTGTTAGTGTGGATGCATTGTTGCACCAGCCTATGAGATCCCATCCTGCCTTTGAGATATCTGAAGTTGTCCATTTTCAGATTGAGGCTCAATTGCAGCATGTGGTGGACAGACTTCCAATGATGGCCTATTGTGTAGCACAAGACACCTGGCAAGACTCTATGGCCTGACAGGTGGTTGATTTTGAGTGCAATGGTTGACCAAAGTGCTTGAACACCAAGGAGCCTGTTCCATTCTCCATGTATTTCTCCTCTGCCATTGGCTGTCAGTAGTTGTTGGCACTCTCCTCCTTATCACCAACACAGGTGTCCCCCAGATTATCATCCAGTCCTGTGGGCTTGTATCTTTACTCTTTTACACCAAGGCCATTAGGGGATGACCTGCCATCACACGGCATTTTGTTTACTGATCTAGCACCCAATAAGACGATCATCTCTGAATGAAAACAGTGCACAGAACAGTAAGTACCACCACCATGAACTTCCACTCCACAGTCCATACTGAGTCAGCCTTGGGACCACGTTCACAATGATTTTGTGAGCCCCTTGCATCATTCCATAAAGTTGGTGGTGGTTGACACATACTACAATACCCATATGTGCTGTGCATACCCTCTACCAACACAGAAGATACCGTATGGAGTCTCAGGTCTTTGTGATTGAGAGTTGTCCTGGACGATCATCCCCTGTAGTGGCCTGCAGTTCACATCATCAGTGTTCTGAGACTTCCAGCCTCAAAATGTATTGCCCACCTCACATCTGCGCTGTTTCACCCATGGTTGTGTGGCAAGGTAGTGTATATAGTGTACATTTCTAAGACACAATTACAAATGTGCTTGTCAGACTATGCATTGCTTTTGTTTTCTAACACCTGCAGGAACACACCATTGCACGGCTGAAGCCTGGCAGAGTCCCTCCATGGCTGACAGCCCCAGATTCTGTTGCACCTGTCTAGCCCTACACCACAGCCCGAAATAAGCTTGCAACTTTGTGATACGCTCCAGTCAACACTGTCTGAGTGCATACTTTCAGTTGGCAGTCTGGATGGGCACCAGCGATCGTTTGAATGATTTACAACTTTTGAATGTTTGCTGTAAACACCACAGAGATGTCGCTGTCCTCCCATCAGGACCAGCTGCATCCTTGATGAGTTATCAACCAGCTGTGACTGGTACCACAGCAGATGCTGGTGAGGAGGAGTTTGTATGCTAGTACCACCCCACACCCAGGGCCAGATACCACAGGGGCACATCCAATACATGTGCTGTTGGGCACTGGCAAAATCGACATGTGCCTGCCAGTCACGCCAAGCCCTCAGTTGGTGTCTGACAGCAATTGTCTGGATGTCATCATCCCACAGGATCACGCTGTGGCTCTTCCCCAATTACCGCCGTCCCGCCCTCACCACTGACAGTACAGTTCTATGCCAACAACATGTGTGGGGTCTTTTATACGCCTGGTTCCCTATATACTGCAGGCCACTTCTGGCCATATGCTGTGCCAGGCTGGAGAAAGTTGACTGTGAGTCCCCACAGTGGCTATGCCTCTTTGGATGCTTACAATCCAATGTCCAATGGAGGTGAGCATTGTCAATATGCAGCTGCTGCTGCTGTCCAAATGTCTCCTGTGTGGACCTAGTGGTCTCTTCGGCTGTGCCAGTCTGTATGCAGCATTAGTCCTGCCTGTTTGGTCTCCTGTCTTTTCCCACTGACGCCTGCAGCACAGATCACAGAAGGGGAGGAGAGAGATCGTGGTACATCCACTTATATCGCCACCACAGCTTCAGAGTTTGTATTTGGCACTGCTGGCAAGAGATGAAAGTGGGAGTGCCTTCTTCAATTGCTGCCAGCACCGCTGCGTGTTGAGTAGATGCAGCTGCACACCAGCAGTGTGGCCCTGCTCTCCCATGTTGTTCATGTTCCATAAAGGTTCAACTTGCCGATTAGGACTACTGCATGATTTTACTACAATGAATTTTACTGGTTACCCGACTGGGCATGGATTGTTCTTCCTTTGTTTAATGTCCATTTGTTAAGTCACTGTGATTGTATTACCCTGTGCACTTGGCTGTTGTAATAAGAACTGCAGATACCACACATTCATAGATTCTTTTTGGCCATCGGTTATCACCCACTCCTCACTTCACCCATCACTCACTTCTGACATTTTGCACTATGGAAATGCAACAACTTCTTTGAAAGTCTTCTGAAGCACCGTTACCCACTACCATGTTTGTCATCTTTTTTGAGTGTTATTCATGTAGTTTCCTGAACATGTAAATGGAGTTGTCTTTGTCTCCTGCTATCACGACCTGGTCTTCGCTGAAGAGGCGCGTATGCAATATTTCTTGTCCTACACAGATTCCCATTCCACCACATTTCTTCTTCCAATTTTGTAAAACTTCTTGAAGTCAATACTAATGACCACCCTTGCCTTAGACCCACATTTATGGAGAATTCTAGGGATATTTTGTTACCTACCTTAACCATACAGTTGCAACTCTCACATAAGCTCTTATTGACTGAATATACTACCGACACCAAAATTCTGCATTGCTACCCAAAATTCACTTAGTGCCCCTGTATCATATGCCTTCTGCTGATCGATAAATTTTAAGTGAACCATCATGACCCTTTCTAGTCTCGTTTTGATGGGGAGTTTAATGAGTGAATGTGCCATCTGTACATCAGTGTCCCACTCTAAACCCATTTTGCTTCTGCGATTCTGTTATTTGTGCTTATATTAATAATGGTAATTCCTCTATAATTTGCAAAATGACATTGGTTTTCTTTTTTAAATATGGATGAAGCAATCGCCTTTTTCCATTCATTTGGCAGTTTCTCAACATTTAAACATCTATTAAATATTCCTGAAACTGCTGAGGAGACTACCTTTAAGGTCTTCCACAGGTTCATTTCCAAGATTGTAGCTTTCCTACTTATCATTTGTTGGAGAGCTTTACTTACATCTGCTGAGTCTACAGGTGTGTTTGCTCCGTTTTATGATGAGTTAACATGATGGTTTTCATAACCGGCTGTGAATTATGACCTACTTTTGATTAGAAGATTTTGTAATAGGTTGTCCACTCCTCAGTAGAGATACGACTCATTCCTCCAATGTCTTTATGTTGTGTTCACATTCCTCTGATTAACTTTGATGCTTTATCAACTTTTGTGTTTCCTGCTTCTAGGTTGATGTCTTGGCATCTCTCTTCCTAGTACTTACTTTTACCCTTGGATTTATTTATATCATCATAAATACTGTAGTGTAACACAGTATATAAATGAAACAAATTTTAAGACAATTTTATGGAAATGGAGAAGGAAATGGGAGAGGTGATTCTGTGAGGACAATTTGACAGTAATTGTAGCAGCTATGTTGAAACAGGGGAATCAGACATGGTTGCAGCCTAACCACCAATGTTATTCCATCTGTACCTTGGACAAGTAGTAAAAAAAAAAAAAAACCAAGGGTAATTTTGGAAAGAGAAATAAGATTCAGGGAGAAGGAATAAAAACTTTGCGATTTGCTGATGACACTGTCACTCTATCAGAAATGGCAAACGACTTGTTTAGTTGAATAGAATAGGTAAAGTTTTGAACACAAATCAGTGTAACTGAATTAAATAGGGGGATGATGAGAGAATTAAACTAGGAAATGAGACAGTAACAGTAGTAGATGAGTTCTGCTATTCGAGCACCAAAATAACTGATGATGGTCGAAGTAGAGAGGATATTAGATGCAGAATGGCAATAGCAAATGAAGTATTTTTTTAAATGAAAAATTTGCTGACATCAAATATAAATTAAACTTTGGGAAGTTTCTCCTGGAAGTGTCTGTCTGGAATGTAGCATTATATGGAAGTGCAATGAGGAGAATAAGCACTACTGACAAGAGTATAATGGAAGCTTCAGTAATATGGTGTAACAGAAAAATTCTGAAGATTAAATGGACAAATTAAGTAACTAATGAAAAGATATAGAATCAAATTGGAGAGAAAATAGATTTACGGCACAACTTGAATAAAAGAACGGTTAGTGCGAAAGGACACATCTGGGGCATTAACGATCATTAATTTGGTAATGGAGGACAAACTTGGGGGGGGGGGGGGGGGGGGTTGCAAAAATTTAAAAAGAAAGACCAAAGTTGAGTACAGTAAGCAGGTCATGATGAATGTAGGTCACAGTAGTTATGCATAGATGAGCAGACTTCAACAGAGTTGACTAGCAAGGAGAACTGCATAAAACTAGTCTTTAGACTGAAGATCATAAGGACCTAGTCTTAGGATGGACCCCACCTCCAGTCACACATCAGTCATGAACCCTGTGTCACGTGTGGAAAGTGTCAGTAGATTTCTTGAATCTATTTCACATGCACTGTGCTTTTTTGTGCAAAACTATTTCTTACTGCATTTCATGTCAGCTTTATGACAATATTTTGAGCAATTTCATTCCTTTTCATGTTTCAAGTGACTAATTTTTGTCTTGTGATCCCGTAAATTATCAGTGCATGCTGGTGAGCTGTGACTAGAGATCATGTAAACCATTAATCACTATCAGTTTTGTTCCCCATAAATCTCCTGAGTAGAGTAGTGACTGCTTCCTGACCCATAACAGATGCAATAATGTGATCCTAGAGAACATTTTTTTAAAAAAATTTAGTAGTTACCTAGTTGCATATTATTAATTATATGCACTTATTAATGATAAATACTTGAAGAGAGACAAAGAAATGCAGATGGTCGCATTTCACATTTGTCATCTAGCACTCACCATTGGCACTAATCAGAACCAGTGAATTTTTTCTTAGTATTTTTACAACAATAAAACAATTGTATTTTTTATCTGTTTTATTTCAGTTCATCTGGCATAAAAACAAAGAAACAATTTAAAGCTGCTGATGTGCTGACAACAGGCATGACAACACCAATAACTAATTGAAAACATAGGAAATTGTGGCACTGAAAATGGAAATGCCATGTGGCTAGGGCCTCCCGTCGGGTAGACTGTTCGCCTGGTGTAAGTCTTTTAGTTGACGCCACTTCAGCGACTTGCGTGTCGATGGGGATGAAATGATGATGATAAGGACAACACAACACCCAGTCCCTGAGCGGAGAAAATCTCTGACCCAGCCGGTAATAGAACCGCACCATTAGGTATGACATTCTATCGCGCTGACCACTCAGCTACCAGGGGTGGACAATTGTGGCACTGAAACCATTGAACACTGACCAAGCTCCACATGTGATGGATTCTTGTTGAAAGTTTGAGATATTCTCTGTGGTAAAAGGCTCTAAAACTACTCAGAGAGATGATTTGGGGCCAACAACATCTTCAGTTGTATGGAAATGATGACATAAAATATAGTAAATTTCAAAAGCAAGAAGGTATTAGGGTATTACAACATTTAGCTTTGCAATCTTCAATATATCAATAAAATTTTAATCATATAAGGCTACTTTCACTGCAGAGTCACCAAACTGCCCGGTGAAGTTCTCTAAGCTTCAGGCTCTCTCTCTCTCAGATGCAATGTGTTTTGACAAAAGATAAGCCCAGTTAGTTTTCAGCTCTTTCATCCCAGTGAGGTAGGATCTTTCTCTCAGAAGCTATGTTTTTTGACAAAAGAAAAACCCAGAGTTTGTTTTCAGCTCTTTCATTAGAGTATTAAAGATGCACAACAGAACAGTGAATATTAAATTACCAGACTTCACAGTTCCAAAATTAATTCCAAAAGGCTGATTCATTTTCCAAATGAAGTATATATACAGTGGTAGTAACATTTATCAATGTTGTTGTTGTCTTCGGTCCTGAGACTGGTTTGATGCAGCTCTCCATGCTACTCTATCCTGTGCAAGCTTCTTCATCTCCCAGTACTTTCTGCAACCTACATCCTTCTGAATCTGCATAGTGTATTCATCTCTTGGTCTCCCTCTACGATTTTTACCCCCCACACTGCCCTCCAATGCTAAATTTGTGATCCCCTCATGCCTCAGAACATGTCCTAACAACCGGTCCCTCCTTCTTGTCAAGTTGTGCCACAAACTCCTCTTTTCCCCAATTCTATTCAATACTTCCTCATTTATCATTACAAAAATTATTAAAAAATTAATAATAAAACAAAGAAGTAAAAAATACTTCATTCTTTACACAGAATACAAAATATGAAATTGCATATCGAAAAATATACCTGGCACCCTCTTCATCTTCTGAGCCAAAGAAAATTGTTGTTAATTCTTCTTCATTACAAATTCTACATAAAGGAGGGCATGGTTCACCACAGAAGCCAACACAATCATGGCCACATTTAAGCTTTTTCTCGCAGGGTTCATAACAGGGAGAACGATTACAAAGCTCATAGCAAAGCATTGTGCATCGGGTATGTTTACAGCGCCATTCACATGGTTCCTGAAATTTAATACACATGGTTTTAAAATGATGACCGACATACTGTAGAACAATTTACTTTCTTCTCTGTACTGTATTATAAATTCAAATATTCAGTGACAGTCTTTAAAATAAATATGGCGCAGCATGAATATCTTAATGGAGATAGCATGTCCATCAATTTTTATCAATACCGAGTGCTCGCTGGTCCCCACCTCCCCTATACAGAGCCCCTAAAAATGGTTCAAATGGCTCTGAGCACTATGGGACTCAACTGCTGTGGTCATCAGTCCCCTAGAACTTAGAACTACTTAAACCTAACTAACCTAGGAACATCACACACATCCATGCCCGAGGCAGGATTCGAACCTGCGACCGTAGCAGTCGCACGGTTCCGGACTGCGCGCCTAGAACCGCGAGACCACCGCGGCCGGCACAGAGCCCCTACTTACTCCTGAGGTGCCACATTCATCAAATGGACAAGCAAAGATACATTTCTTGCAGAGGAGTCACTATCCATTGGAGGTAATATACTTGACGCATCTTTGACTTCTCTGGGACATGACTCAGCATTTCACCCAACATATCAGTTTGAAGCAGCCTCCAACCCCTTGACATCAGTCAGTATGATTTCCAGCAACATACAAACAGCAATCAAATCATTCCATGTTCTAAACCAGTATTCTCAATGGGGCTGTATTATTACCGGCTCAATTTTATTTATCTGAACACCAAAAAATTAACTTTAAATTAGCCTCACTAATATTATTTTAATTGCAACATCTGTTCCACTTGAGCAATTGCAGGTTCCCTAAAGTATCTAAAGCTAACAACACTCAAGTAAGTTGTTTGTATAAACAACAATTGAAGAAACTCAAAAAATTGCAGGGATTTTTTAAGGAGACAATTGGTTTTGAACATTTGTTGAGGTTATGCTCGCTAAGAGACTCATGTAACAGTGTCCAGAACAGTGCTAATGTAAGAAAAATGTCCACAACATACATTACTGTTTAAGCAAGCAACTAAAATAAACATTATGTGTCAGTAATAGTATGTGCAAAATACAATAATACAATGCAGCAGTTGAATTCATAAGAAGTAAGTTTACATAACAATCATAAAATTTCAATCACCGATTTAACTGAATTTCATTAAAAGGTTACTGTTTTTACAGTGTCCTTCATTCTTGCCATATTAATAACATTTAAAATATGTGATGCCATTACTGAATTTCGCTTTTCTGGAACGTTCAACAATTACTCCAATGAAGAGTGAATGTACTGCTATTCAACAAAATGGCCGAACCAACGTTCATGATGAAGAGAAGTGTGGGCACCCGAATGCATCATTTTCGGATGGAACATTCACTCACTACATTGTTTCCGTACACTTCGAACACTTCACGATAAATTTCTATAAGTTTTAGGCTTTTTGCAAAAACCGTATCACAGACCACACTCACAACTGGCAGTATTTTTTATTGCAGCGCACAGAGCGAATGAAATTTTGACAGAAAAGTTTGGCCAGACTGCTACACTATTAAGGGCTAGTTACACAGTCCCTGGCTAGCAGCTGCTAAAGTTCTATTCTAGTAGTAGTGTGGAAAATGTGTTGTACGAACAGATAATAACACCTAACTGGATAATAAATGCAGGATAACTGATCTGGTGATTGTGGCAGGGTTACTGAAGTTAACCAGAGAATAAGTTTTGACACTGGCAGGAATAGTTACAGAATTAGTGATGACAAGATTGTTAGAAAGAGGAAGTAGAAGAAACGGGGACACACAGAAATTACGGAAGAATATGATAATTCCAAATTTATATAAAAATTTCGTACTACTACTTTTCGATCTCATGCTTCAGAAGCTAGAGAGTATGAATGAAACGTGAAACTATTTCCTAACATAAAACTTTTTACTTGTAGTGGGCCTAATAGGCATTTGATATTGGTACTTCGTGAACTATAATCTGTTGTGTTATAAAAATGACGATCTGTGCCAAAACAGTCTCGTTTATTTGGTGTGTGTAACAATTGCTGCAATATTAGGTGGGGTTATTTCGTTTTATCTAGCAGACAGTGACAAAATACATGTAATCAGATCAAAAAACCACACCAGTCTTGGGCACCATTTGTATTAACAGCTTCTCTAGTATTGTTGTTGTTGTTGTGGTCTTCAGTCCTGAGACTGGTTTGATGCAGCTCTCCATGCTACTCTATCCTGTGCAAGCCTCATCATCTCCCAGTACCTACTGCAACCTGCATCCTTCTGAATCTGATTAGTGTATTCATCTCTTGGCCTCCCTCTACGATTTTTACCCTCCATGCTGCCCTCCAGTGCTAAAATGGCAATCCCTTGATGCCTCAGAACATGTCCTACCAACCGATCCCTTCTTCTAGTCAAGTTGTGCCACAAACTCACCTTCTCCCCAATTAGATTCAATACCTCCTCATTAATTATGTGATCTACCCATCTAATCTTCAGCATTCTTCTGTAGCACCACATTTTGAAAGCTTCTATTCTCTTCTTGTCTAAACTATTTATCGTCCATGTTTCACTTCCATACATGGCCACACTCCATACAAATACTTTCAAAAACGAGTTCCTGACACTTAAATCACTACTCGATGCTAACAAATTTCTCTTCTTCAGAAACGATTTCCTTGCCATTGCCAGTCTACATTTTATATCCTCTTTACTTCGACCATCATCGGTTATTTTGCTACTCAAATAGCAAAACTCCTTTGCTACTTTAAGTGTCTCATTTCCTAATCTAATTCCTGCAGCATCACCCGACTTAATTCGACTTCATTCCATTATCCTCGTTTTGTTTGTGTTGATGTTCATCTTATACCCTCCTTTCAAGACACTGTCCATTCCGTTCTTACTGCTTGCTCAATATACAGATTGAATAGCATCGGGGAGAGGCTACAACCCTGTCTCACTCCCTTCTCAACCACTGCTTCCCTTTCATGCCCCTTAACTCTTACAACTGCCATCTGGTTTCTGTACAAATTGTAAATAACCTTTCGCTCCCTGTATTTTACCCCTGCCACCTTCAGAATTTGAAAGAGAGTATTGCAGTCAACATTGTCAAAAGCTTTCTCTAAGTCTACAAATGCTAGAACTGTAGGTTTGCCTTTCCTTAATCTTTCTTCTAAGGTAAGTCATTGAGTCAGTATTGCCTCAAGTGTTCCAACATTTCTATGGAATCCAAACTGATCCTCCCCGAGGTCGGCTTCTACCAGGTTTTCCATTCGTCTGTAAAGAATTCGCGTTAGTATTTTGCAGCTGTGGCTTATTAAACTGATAGTTCGGTAATTTTCATATCTGTCAACACCTGCTTTCTTTGGGATTGGGATTATTATATTCTTCCTGAAGTCTGAGGGAATTTCACCTGTCTCATAGATCTTGCTCACCAGATGGTAGAGTTTTGTCAGGACTGGCTCTCCCAAGGCTGTCAGTAGTTCTAATGGAATGATGTCTACTCCCGGGGCATTGTTTCGACTTAGGTCTTTCAGTGCTCTGTCAAACTCACCCATTTCATCTTCATCTACCTCCTCTTCCATTTCCGTAATATTGTCCTCAAGAACATCGCCCCTGTATAGACCCTCTACATACTCCTTCCGCCTTTCTGCTTTCCGTTCTTTGCTTAGAACTGGGTTTCCATCTGAGCTCTTGATATTCATGTAAGTGGTTCTCTTTTCTCCAAAGGTCTCTTTAATTTTCCTGTAGGCAGTATCTATCTCACCCCTAGTGAGATAAGCCTCTACATCCTTACATTTCTCCTCTAGCCATCCCTGCTTAGCCATTTTGCACTTCCTGTCGATCTCATTTTTGAGACATTTGTATTATTTTTTGCCTGCTTCACTTTCTGCATTTTTGTATTTTCTCCTTTCATCAATTAAATTCTGTATCTCTTCTATTACCCAAGGATTTCTACTAGCCCTCGTCTTTTTACCTACTTGATCCTCTGCTGCCTTCACTATTTCATTCCTCAAAGCTACCCATTCTTCTTCTACTGTATTTCTTTCCCCCATTCCTTAAGTTGTTCCCTTATGCTCTCCCTGAAACTCTGTACAACCTCTGGTTCTTTCACTTTATCCAGCTCTCATCTCCTTAAATTCCCTCCTTTTTGCAGTTTCTTTAGTTTTAATCTACAATTCATAACCAATAGATTGTGGTCAGAGTCCACATCTGCCCCTGGAAATGTCTTACAATTTAAAATCTGGTTCCTAAATCTCTGTCTTACCATTATATAATCTATGTGAAACCTTTTAGTATCTCCAGGGTTCTTCCATGTATACAACCTTCTATCATGATTCTTGAACCAAGTGTTAGCTATGATTAAGTTATGCTCTGTGCAAAATTCTACCAGGCGGCTTCCTCTTTCATTTCTTAGCCCCAATCCATATTCACCTACTACACTTCCTTCTCTTCCTCTTCCTACTGTCGAATTCCAGTCACTCATGACTACTAAATTTTCATCTCCCTTCACTACCTGAATAATTTCTTTTATCTCATCATACATTTCATAAATTTCTTCATCATCTGCAGAGCTAGTTGGCATATAAACTTGTACTACTGTAGTAGCCGTGGGCTTTGTGTCTATCTTGGCTACAATAATGCGTTCACCATGCTGTTTGTAGTAGCTAACCCGAACTCCTATTTTTTATTCATTATTAAACCTACTCCTGCATTACCCCTATTTGATTTTGTATTTATAACCCTGTATTCACCTGACCAAAAGTTTTGTTCCTCCTGCCACCGAACTTCACTAATTCCCACTACAAGGTGCGGCTAGAAAAAAACCGGACTGATGCTGGAAAAAACATTTATTTACAATTTCATGTTATCTCCTTCAATGTACTCTCCTCCTCAGTCTCTACACCGCTCCATACGAATTTTCCACTGTTCATAGCAATGCTGCAGATCATTTTCAGCAAGTCCATACATTACTTCCGTCGCTTTTTCTTTTACTACTTCAACAGTCTCAAATCTAGTTCCTTTCAAAGCTGACTTGACTTTAGGGAAAAGAAAAAAGTCACAGGGGGCCAAATCAGGTGAGTAGGGTGGATGATCTAAGATGGGAATGTTGTGTTTTGCCAAAAACGTCTTCACTGACAACGCACTGTGAGCTGGGGCATTGTCTTGGTGAAGGATCCATGACATTTTTCTCCACAAACACTTTCCTTGTCAACTCCTGTTAACTCAGACACTGCTCTGATTGTTAAACGGCGATCTTGTCGAACAAGTTTACCGATTTTTTCAATGTTTGCATCAGTTTTTGCTGACAATGGTCTGCCAGTGCGAGTGTCATCACTGGTGTCTTCGCGGCCATCTTTAAATCGTTTAAACCACTCAAACACTTGAGTTCGCGATAAACAATCATTGCCGTACACTTGTTGTAACATTACAAACGTTTCACTTGCAGATTTTCCTAGTTTGAAACAAAATTTGATGTTAACACGCTGTTCTTTCTGTACACTCAACATTTTCCGACGCACAGACAAAACGTCAACTACTTAAAACAGACGCCACGGGCAGACTGAGTGCAGGAGGCAGATGAAACTCGAGCAGTAGGCGGAACGAGAGTCACGTGACAGGCCACGCGACTTTCAGCCTTATTGCATTCGTTTTATTGTTTCACCAGTACTAGTCCGGTTTTTTTCTAGCCACACCTCGTATATCTAACTTTATCCTATCCATTTCCGTTTTTAAATTTTCTAACCTACCTGCCTGATTAAAGGATCTGACATTCCACGCTCTGATCCGTAGAATGCCAGTTTTCTTTCTCCTGATAACAATGTCCTCTTGAGCAGTCCCCGCCCAGAGATCCGAATGGGGGACTATTTTACCTCCGTAATATTTTACCCAAGAGGACGCCATCATCATTTAATCATACAGTAAAGCTGCATGCCCTCGGGATAAGTTACGGCTGTAGTTTCCCCCTGCTTTCAGCCGTTCGCAGTACCAAAACAGCAAGGCCGTTTTGGTTAGTGTTACAAGGCCAGATCAGTCAATCATCCAGACTGTTGCCCCTGCAACTACTGAAAAGGCTGCTGCCCCTCTTCAGGAACCACATGTTTGCCTGGCCTCTCAACAGATACCCCTCCGTTGTGGTTGCACCTACGGTACGGCTATCTGTATCGTTGAGGCATGCAAGCCTCCCCACCAACGGCAAGGTCCAAGGTTCATGGGGGGGGGGTCTCTAGTATCAGACAACGACATTTCGTTTTTTCATGTAACAAAACGTGACGAACTTTGATGAGGTAATAGATTCTTTCCCAGAGAGAAAAGTATGCCACATAAAGCTGTGGCAAGATTAGAGAGAGAAAAAAGCTAGGACTTATAGATTGAAGAAATGTATATGTCTTGCTTGTCTCTTGTCTTTACATGTTTTATGTATCCTATATTTAATTTTATGTCACAAAATACATTAAGTTATTAGCTAATAGGCAGTAAAGACTGCAAATTTTCTGAAGAGTTCTTGTTCTGCTGGTTACAAATAATCCCATCCAGTATTAATTGCGAGATTTTTTTAAAGAGGAGCAGGATGTCAAACAGGCCGACTGGGAACAGGAGAGGCACCACAGGAGATTTTAATTTCCACTGGCCTGAATATAGTTTGATGGCATCCATTACAATTACACGTTTGAATTCCACAGTGTGAAATACAGAGGCGAGCAATGGAAGAATGCTGTGTGAAGAGGCGTGGCACTGCACTTCGGTACACTTACGACCAAATAACATGACTTACGTTCCCTCGAACATCTATGTTTTATGTATTAGACTCTTCAGAAAGATGTGCACTACAAAATTAAGACATTTTTGAAAAGTCGATTTTTAAAATTTTTGGCAACCTACCTCAAATGCTCGAGGGAGGAGCAGCGCCACTATCTAACATCACCACGGTTCGGAAATAACATAGATCCGGAGTTGATGCACAGAGCATTCTTAGTTGTAGTGGGGAAGTGGTAGTCCCCACAAGGCCCATGTTTACATTAAGTGGTTTTGCTGTTTCCTCTTCATTTGTTGCTCTCAGGTCAAATGAAAAGAAAACGGATTTCTGTGGCTGAATTAAAATACATTGACATAATTATGGAAGGGTCTCCCGCATCGTCCCCTACAGTCCTCGGTGTATGGGACATCATCATCATCATCATCATCAAAATATGTTATTAGTTTCAGATTTTATTTTGTTTCCACCTTTCTGACAGTCAAGCGTTAATCGCCTTGCAGAGCAACGAAGTTATTTTTGTCGGTTTGTAAATAAATTTGACCTTTGTTAATCTTTTCCGCTGAGGCAGTCAATTTATTTGAAACGAAGTGTTTAATTCCACACTATTGGCTAGTTTCAACTGTTCGCTGTATTTCAAGTTCTTGTTTTCATCTTCTAGAACGTATAGCATTATGCCATAATAAAGAACCAAACATGAGATAATACACTACTGATACTCCAAGAAAATTTAAATCTGAATCTGGATATACGAATGTGCACTTTAAGCCTAATTATGCATTTTAGTATGGTCCACAAAATTCCCATGCTCTTGGAGTATCCTCTAATGTCTTGTTTCTTTTGTGCCACAATGTAAGATGTTTTAATGTTTTAGACGTACGAACATACGGGCTTCCTGTGCCATCGTAGCTGCGCAAGCACAGCGACACCTGTTACCTGGCGCACTTTGGCAACTGCTGAAGCGAACCTATTTCTAACAGATTGCTGGAAAATATTCTGAATGGTTGTTTGAAAAGCATTACTTTCAAAGTAAATTTCCTGTTACGCAAGATGTACTCTGTGCATGAACGTCCGATGAAATACTTAAATCACAGAGCGTTTGACTCTCATTCAAAAGTCAAATCTTCGAGGACAACCATTTAGAATATTTTAGAGCCCAGAAGATCAGACATTTGTGTTGTTGTTATAAATTTTACTGTCACATTTGTGTGATGTATCTTAAAGCATAACACGTGCAAAAAATATCAACATTATGTGTAAAAGCTTAGCTACTCTTGCAGCTTATTAATCTTAGTGACCACATTTATACATCTACATGGTTACTCTGCAATTCATACTTAACTGCCAGGCAGAGGCAAAACTATGTATATTAATTTAAACCATTACCTTTTCCTATTTACGTGTATGTGATACTTAAGAGTGATGTTGCTATTGGTTGACTACATCAAGTGTCCTATGCTCTGAATATCCGTTGTTATCGACTGGCAAGATCGCTTGACATGAGCTGCAACTGGCTTACAAAAGCGCACTGCAATCTCGATTTTGAATTCGAATTTATACTTTTGTAATACGAAAATATGCAGTGTACATGTTGCTGCACATCAGACAACTTCCCAAAATGTGTTTTTTCCCCAAGTTTCATTTTCTAAAGTGCCGGGAAATTCTACGCCAGTGTATAAAACCACAACCATTGAAAGGATTGATAAGTTTTACAGTTCTATGAAAGAGTATAGTGTTACTTAACACACAAAGAGTGTATTTTCATCCAGAAGAAAGTGTATTTTTAACCGGGAAATCCGGGAATTTTTTTTCCTCGTCCACGTATACACCCTGAAGAATGGTACAAACTTTGGATACTAACTGTTACCACTGTTTCTGACACACACACACACACATATATATATATATATATATATATATATATATATATATATATATATAAATAGAGGGAAACATTCCACGTAGGAAAAATATATCTAAAAATAAAGATAATGTGACTTACCAAATGAAAGTGCTGGCAGGTCGACAGACACACAAACAAACACAAACATACACACAAAATTCACCTTTCGCAACAAACTGTTGCTTCATCAGGAAAGAGGGAAGGAGAGGGAAAGACGAAAGGATGTGGGTTTTAAGGGAGAGGGTAAGGAGTCATTCCAATCCCGGGAGCGGAAAGACTTACCTTAGGGGGAAAAAAGGACGGGTATACACTCGCACACACACACATATCCATCCACACATCATCTTTATTTTATATATATATATATATATATATATATATATATATATATATATATATATATATATATATATATATATCAGATACGGCGGACAAGGGTTCCACGACCGTGGTACTTGATCGTCGGGAGTATGTGGCTGAGGGACTGCGTCAGCTTTCGGACAATACCACATACAAAGTCTGCCAAGGTAATCCCATTCCTGATGTCCAGGCGGAGCTTCAAGGAATCCTCAGAACCTTAGGCCCTCTACAAAACCTTTCACCTGACTCCATCAACCTCCTGACCCCACCGACACCCCGCACCCCTACCTTCTACCTTCTTCCTAAAATTCACAAACCGAATCATCCTGGCCGCCCCATTGTAGCTGGTTACCAAGCCCCCACAGAACGTATCTCTGCCTACGTAGATCAACACCTTCAACCCATTACATGCAGTCTCCCATCCTTCATCAAAGACACCAACCACTTTCTCGAACGCCTGGAATCCTTACCCAATCCGTTACCCCCAGAAACCATCCTTGTAACCATTGATGCCACTTCCTTATACACAAATATCCCGCACTCCCAGGGCCTCACTGCGATGGAGCACTTCCTTTCACGGCGATCACCTGCCACCCTACCTAAAACCTCTTTCCTCATTACCTTAGCCAGCTTCATCCTGACCCACAACTTCTTCACTTTTGAAGACCAGACATACGAACAATTAAAGGGAACAGCCATGGGTACCAGGATGGCCCCTTCGTACGCCAACCTGTTCATGGGTCGCCTAGAGGAAGCCTTCTTGGTTACCCAAGCCTGCCAACCCAAAGTTTGGTACAGATTTATTGATGACATCTTCATGATCTGGACTCACAGTGAAGAAGAACTCCAGAATTTCCTCTCCAACCTCAACTCCTTTGGTTCCATCAGATTCACCTGGTCCTACTCCAAATCCCATGCCACTTTCCTTGATGTTGACCTCCACCTGTCCAATGGCCAGCTCCACACGTCCGTCCACATCAAACCCACCAACAAGCAACAGTACCTCCATTACGACAGCTGCCACCCATTCCACATCAAACGGTCCCTTCCCTACAGCCTAGGTCTTCGTGGCAAACGAATCTGCTCCAGTCCGGAATCCCTGAAACATTACACCAACAACCTGACAACAGCTTTCGCATCCCGCAACTACCCTCCCGACCTGGTACAGAAGCAAATAACCAGAGCCACTTCCTCATCCTCTCAAACCCAGAACCTCCCACAGAAGAACAGCAAAAGTGCCCCACTTGTGACAGGATACTTTCCGGGACTGGATCAGATTCTGAATGTGGCTCTCCAGCAGGGATACGACTTCCTCAAATCCTGCCCCGAAATGAGATCCATCCTTCATGAAATCCTCCCCACTCCACCAAGAGTGTCTTTCCGCCGTCCACCTAACCTTCATAACCTGTTAGTTCATCCCTATGAAATCCCCAAACCACCTTCCCTACCCTCTGGCTCCTATCCTTGTAACCGCCCCCCGGTGTAAAACCTGTCCCATGCACCCTCCCACCACCACCTACTCCAGTCCTGTAACCCGGAAGGTGTGCACGATCAAAGGCAGAGCCACGTGTGAAAGCACACACGTGATCTACCAACTGACCTGCCTACACTGTGACACATTCTATGTGGGAATGACCAGCAACAAACTGTCCATTCGCATGAATGGACACAGGCAGACAGTGTTTGTTGGTAATGAGGATCACCCTGTGGCTAAACATGCCTTGGTGCACGGCCAGCACATCTTGGCACAGTGTTACACCGTCCGGGTTATCTGGATACTTCCCACTAACACCAACCTATCCGAACTCCGGAGATGGGAACTTGCTCTTCAACATATCCTCTCTTCCCGTTATCCACCAGGCCTCAATCTCCGCTAATTTTAAGTTGCCGCCACTCATACCTCAACAACATCTTTGCCTCTGCATTTCTGCCTCGACTGACATCTCTGCCCAAACTCTTTGTCTTTAAATATGTCTGCTTGTGTCTGTATATGTGTGGATGGATATGTGTGTGTGCGAGTGTATACCCGTCCTTTTTTCCCCCTAAGGTAAGTCTTTCCGCTCCCGGGATTGGAATGACTCCTTACCCTCTCCCTTAAAACCCACATCCTTTCGTCTTTCCCTCTCCTTCCCTCTTTCCTGATGAGGCAACAGTTTGTTGCGAAAGCTTGAATTTTGTGTGTATGTTTGTGTTTGTTTGTGTGTCTGTCGACTTGCCAGCACTTTCATTTGGTAAGTCACATCATCTTTATTATATATATATATATATATATATATATATATATATATATATATATATATATATATATATATATATGGTTATAATAGAGGGATGAGGCAACAGTTTGTTGCGAAAGCTTGAATTTTGTGTGTATGTTTGTGTTTGTTTGTGTGTCTGTCGACTTGCCAGCACTTTCATTTGGTAAGTCACATCATCTTTATTTTATATATATATATATATATATATATATATATATATATATATATATATATATATATATGGTTATAATAGAGGGATGAGGCAACAGTTTGTTGCGAAAGCTTGAATTTTGTGTGTATGTTTGTGTTTGTTTGTGTGTCTGTCGACCTGCCAGCACTTTCATTTGGTAAGTCACATCATCTTTATTTTATATATATATATATATATATATATATATAGAGAGAGAGAGAGAGAGAGAGAGAGACAGAGAGAGAGAGATTGTGTGCGTGTGTGTGTGTGTGTGTCTACATGCACGTTTCTAAGAGAGGAAGAGACATTGGACATAGTTAGGTATAAAAGTCATTCGGATTTTAAAAACTGCAATTGTCAAGAATGGTACACACTTTAGTAACTAACTGTTAGCACTGCTTCTGACAATACTTACCCTGCAGGGTGTACAAGGAACACCGCATTTCAAACTGCAACGTGAATGCTTGCATCGATATTCGCACTTCTGCTTACAAGGCGGGCAACTATTTGCACAATCAACATTGCAGCTGTAAGTAAAAAGACAACTGATTCAATGGACATATTATGACAAACTATAATATTACAGCCATAAATACCAACAAAGTTTTATTAATATACAAATAATGATTGAAGTGCTACTTGTTGAACAACCATGAGAAAGATATCGTCAAAAGTCAAACAAAAATGAATGAAATCTTCACTAGCTCTCAGATGAATCACTTTTTGTAGAATGAATTTGTTTTATTTCTGTATATGATTACAAAATCATTAGGTCCTTAGACTACCAGTTTCAATCAGCAATTACCATCTTCAGATCTGTTTCAAAACATGCCCTAATGTAATAGAAATGCTTTAAAACATCTGAAGATGCTCATCGCTGACGAAAACTGGTAGTCTAAGGAGCTAACAATTTTGTGATTATAAGACAGAAATAAAACAAATTTATTCTACACTTTCTGGACCACAGTTCTATTTGTGACCATGTTGCAGCTTGTGAATCCTTTTTTGAGCTAGAGTGTGTGTGCGCGCGCACCCACCCACCCACCCACCCACCCACCCACCCACACACACACACACACACACACACACTGGTGAACTGCAGTCCTCACATTCCGAATTTAGATGGCACAATGTAGATGTGTGTGTGTGTGTGTGTGTGTGTGGACACATGCATGTATGTGTGCGTATCTGTATGTATACTTTAGGTCAGAAAATGATTCATTTCACTAGGTGGTGAGTTGTTACCTTCACTTCTAAATTATCTCCACTCAGCCAGAATTTTCCGTACCATATTTAAAAAGATATTTAACTCATTAATGTAGCGTAAAAAACGAAAATCCAAATTTCAGTTTAGATTGCGGAATACTGATAGTGCTAACTCATGAAATAAAGCAAGTAGCTATAAGGCTGCTGCAAGTAATAGGTGGTGGAATAATCATTCATAATTTGTATAAAAAGATAACAGTGAAGTATTCAACAACAGAAAATAACTATGAAGCACAACAGAATGAGATGCAAATACACTTCCCATTAAATTCATGAAATAGCTACATGCCTGATGATGTAACACTCAAATTAGTATCAGATGGTAATTATTTCCCTTTTCCAGGAAAGTGTTTCTTGCTATTACAAGTCTGAATTTTATTTCTTCCTTACTTTAACCATCATAAGTTATCTTGGTCCACAAACAGCAAAACACATCTTCAACTGTTGTTCAGCATCTCATTTTTTAATCTAATTCCCTCAGCACTGCCTGACTTAATTTGACTACATTCCATTATTCGTGTTTTACTTTTGCTGAGGTTCATACAATATTCTCTTCTAAACACATTAACCACACAGTTAAACTTAGCTTCCAACTCCTTTGCCATGCCTGATACAAATACACACTCAACATGAAATATCAATGCTTTTATTTCTTCTTTGTGAACTTTAATTTATTTTCTAAATTTATCTTTGTTTCCAATTATTATTTGCCCAATGTACAGATTGAATAACGTTGGGGATAGGCTACAACTCTGCTTTACTCATTACTGCAAAATCTCATATAAAGATGTGAAAGAAATACTAACAAAGAGATAGAGGGGCTGGTCAGTACTTACCTCAGCTCAGTACAGCCGATAGATACACAAAAAACAGAACCGAAAATTTACATTCTTAGCTTTCAGAACAAATATTCCTTCATCAGGGAGGAGAGGGGAAAGAAAGGGAAAGTAGATTCAGTTACTCAAAACCCAGGTTATGAAGCAACAGGGAAAGGAAAACAGGGAGGGTAGCAAGGATGGAGGCATGGTTGTCAGAGGGAAGCCAAAGATATTCTACTGTAAGTACTGTGCCAGCTTCAAACCAAAGAGGATGCATACAGAAGTAAAGAGGTATATAGTATAAAGATAAACACAACTATGTAGGATGAAAAGATGTGTGAATGGCTAAAGAGGAAAGGGAAAGAGGAGAGGACTGAAGAGTAAATAGGAGTGAGGTTGTTTAACGTAGGTTCAGTCCAGAGGGATGGCGGGATGAAAGGATGTGTTGGAGTGCAAGTTCCCATCTCCGCAGTTCAGAGGGACTGGTGTTGGGTGGGAGAAGCCAAATGGCACATATGGTGTAGCAGGTTCCTAGGTCCCTAGAATTATGCTGGAGGGCATGCTCCGCTACTGGGTATTGGACATCTCCTAGGCGGACGGTTCGCCACTCACTATCTCTGTTTTTGAGCAACGTGTGTTCTTTTCCCCTGATCTGGACATACTTGCTTGGTCTGGTCAACTTTTTCCGTATTTTTCTTATATAGTGGTCTTCCTTTGGTATTGAACATTACCAACACAATTTCTTTCTTTCTCGTCCTTCCCTCCGTATTTTACTCCTTCTTATGATTACTATTTTAACTTTAGTTATTTAATTTCCCTACCCACCAGTTACCCACTATGTACCTTAATCCTATACCACATTATTTACATTCATTCCGGAAACATGCATTCACCGTAGCCAAACTGCAATTCCACATACTTTTCCTCCAGTCCTGCTTAACCTTTGGAATTACCCCTAAAGGACTTACATTAAAAGTTCCCATCTCTGGGTGCAATTCCTCCTTCCACCAGTCTCTCCTGGACTTCCAGAACCTTCAATCCTTAGCCCTTACCCAACTTGTCCTGAATCTCTACACTACTTCTTGTAACCACCACTCCCAACAGCTCCTATCTCTCTTCTCCACCTCTCAAACCCTTGCTTGGAGAACACACTCAGGAACATCATCCTAGAAGCCAGCTGCAAACTTGAGTTCCGTGCCACACACCACCTGAAAAAACTATCCACAGTGCTAGTGCAACACCTAAGAAGTGGGGTCCCTCTCCCTATCCCTCACAAACACCAGCCACAACAGAACCTTCAACAAACCCCCCTCATAGCCAACAAACCTAGCCTAGCCACCCTACTCAATCTCCCCATCCCAGCACCTACCCCACACAGACCAAATCTCAACTATAACCACAGTCAAATGCCACATATCACCAGTCCCAATTCAGTTCTAAACCTCTCATCCAGACCCCTCTCACCTCCAGAGACATCTGTTCTATCAAAAGGCTTCACCTTTAGCCCCACGCCTAAATTCAACCACACTGCCCTGGTTAAAAATCTCCTCTCATTCACCCGGAACCTCAACTGGAAATATCACTTCACTACCCAAACACAGCCCCCAAATACTAGACCCAGTGTTGAACCCTGTCTAGAACAGTTCCGACTGCCTTCTCAAGGGGATCCTCCTCCCCTCCCCCAAAACCAACCCTTGCAGACATTTCAGGAATTCCTCACATCCAGTGTTGCCTCCCAGTCCTCCTTGAAGAACATCCCGACAACCCCCAACATCACCCCAGCTGAATGCCGTGCCATTAAGCAGCTGAAAATAGACCGCTCTATTGTCATCCTCCCGGCGGATACAGGCTCCACAACTGTCGTACTTAACCGTGTGGAGCATGTGGCAGAAGGACTGCGCCAACTCTCCGACACCTCAACCTACAAAGCTGTTACCCAGGATCCCATTCCCTCCACCCAGACTGAGCTGCAGAAAATCCTAAAAATCCAAGGTCCCTCACAAGGCCTCACAACGGCTTCCATAGACTTACTCACTCCGCCTGAGCCACGTACCCCTACCTTCTACCTATTACCCAAAATCCACAAAGAGAACCATCCTGGCCATCCCATTGTAGCAGGCTTCAAAGCCCCAACAGAACGTATCTCAGCTCTGGTAGACCAACACCTCCAACCTATCACCCGCAGACTCCCATCCTACATCAAAGACACAAACCACTTCCTAGAACGCCTCAAATCCATTCCCACTCCTCTCCCACCTGAAACCTTTCTTGTCACCATAGATGCTACATCCCTTTACACAAACATCCCACATACCCATGGTCTCTCTGCCCTTGAGCACTACCTCTCCCAACACCCACCCGAAGATCTTCCAAAAACCTTGTTCCTTATCACACTTACCAACTTCATCCTCACCCATAATTACTTCACTTTTGAAGGCCAGACCTACAAACAAATCAGGGGAACGGCCATGGGAACCAGGATGGCTCCATCCTACGCCAACCTCTTCATGGGCCGCATGGAGGAGGCTTTCCTGAAGACCCAACAGCTGCTTCCCCTGGCCTGGTATAGGTTTATAGATGACATCTTTGTGGTCTGGACTCATGGTGAAGAAACACTCCTTAATTTCCTCCATAACCTCAACTCCTTTTCGAATCTGAATTTCACCTGGTCCTTCTCCAAAACCCAAGCCACCTTCCTGGATGTTGACCTTCATCTTGTTGAAGCTCACATCCACACCTCTGTCCATATCAAACCCACAAACAAACAACAGTACCTTCACTTTGATAGCTGCCATCCATTCCACATCAAACGCTCCCTTCGCTACATACTAGGTATTCGTGGCAAACGTATCTGCTCCAGTGACGAATCCCTCAACCATTACACCAATAATCTGACCAGTGCTTTCCTCTCCCGCAACTATCCTGCAGACCTTGTCCACAAACAGATCTCCCGAGCAATACATTCCTCCCCGTCCAACAACAATGTTCCTACCCCAGATCACACAGAAGCATCCACCTTGTCACCCAATATTATCCTGGCCTCGAAAACATCAACAAATTACTCCGCCAGGGATATGACTTTCTCAAGTCAACCCCTGAAATGAGATCATCCCTTGACAAAATTCTCCCCACACCACCCAGAGTTGCCTTCGTCGGCCCCCTAACCTCCTTGTTAAACTCTACAATATTCCCAGACTACCTTCTCTACCCAGCGGTTCCTACTCCTGTAACCGACCCCGCTGCAAAACCTGCCCCATGCATCCCCCCACAACCACCTACTCCAGCCCTGCTACTGGTAAAACATACACAATTCAAGGCAGGGCCACATGTGAAACTACACATGTCATTTATCAACTGACATGCCTGCACTGCACAGCCTTTTACATCGGTATGAGAACAACTAAACTGGCTGAGCGCATGAACGGACACAGACGAACCGTCCGCCTAGGAGATGTCCAATACCCAGTAGCGGAGCATGCCCTCCAGCATAATTCTAGGGACCTAGGAACCTGCTACACCGTATGTGCCATTTGGCTTCTCCCACCCAACACCAGTCCCTCTGAACTGCGGAGATGGGAACTTGCACTCCAACACATCCTTTCATCCCGCCATCCCCCTGGACTGAACCTACGTTAAACAACCTCACTCCCATTTACTCTTCAGTCTTCTCCTCTTTCCCTTTCCTCTTTAGCCATTCACGCATCTTTTCATCCTACATAGTTGTGTTTATCTTTATACTATATACCTATTTACTTCTGTCTGCATCCTCTTTGGTTTGAAGCTATCACAGTACTTACAGTAGAATATCTGTGGCTTCCCTCTGACAACCATGCCTCCATCCTTGCTACCCTCCCTGTTTTCCTTTCCCTGTTGCTTCATAACCTGGGTTGTGAGTAACTGAATCTACTTTCCCTTCTTCCCTTTCTTTCCCCTCTCCTCCCTGATGAAGGAACATTTGTTCTGAAAGCTAGGAACGTAAATTTTCGGTTCTATTTTTTGTGTATCTATCGGCTGTACTGAGCTGAGGTAAGTACTGGCCAGCCCCTCTATCTCTTTGTTAGTATTTACTCATTACTGCCTCATTTTCACCCGTTCAACTCTTATAACTGCATTCTGGTTGTAGATAAGCTTTCACTCTCTATATTTTATCCACGCTAATCTCAGTATTTAATGGTGTGTAATTGACACAGTAATATGTAGCATATCAGTAGGTATTTTTCGTATCTGCTATGAGGCAGAGATGATGTTAATTGGGATGTTTATTTAACCCTTGAACTGAAACATAGCCTGAAAGACCTTTAAGGGTTTTTTAAATGTTCCCTGTCACATCACTGTTCTGTTTGTCACTATCTCTTCCACAGTACCTTCTCACTGTCAAATCATATACACAACATAAGGATTTTAGAGATGAAACTTTCAGAGTGGTTGCCAGAGAGCAGTAATGAATCTGAGGTGGAAAATTATTACCCAGATGCTGATTCTGGCATTATAATTACCTAAGCGAGAGAAGATTATTAGAGAAGAAAAAACAATAACAACTGGCTCATAATAAGTGAGAGTAGTAGTGATGATGATGATGATAACTGTGACAATACTGGAAGATGAACAAGAAATAATTGTTGAGAACACACATGGAAAACAGGTGGCATGCCAGGTAAAAGAAATAATGATTTTGTGTGGAAAACACTAGACCCAACAAAAACTCCAAGCCGTAACATAGTGAGACAATTAGCTGGACTGACGAGGGAAGCTACTAACTTAGGTAATCTGAACATTCCTGCAATCTTGAGTGTTTGTTTAAACAAGCTATGATTGACAGTGTTGTTTGGCATACAAATAATAAACTTTTGTCAGTGAGAACCAATCTGAATGACACAATGAACTAACTATTGCAACACCATTTCTGTAGAAACTCATGCCCTCTTTGGTGTGGTTGTTGTGGCGTAACAAGCTAGCTACGCCACACTGAGAAGGGAGCCGAAAGGCACGCGTACACACACGCCGACTGGCGTCAAGTCTGGAACAGGATTAGTTATGAATGTGATAAAGAAAAGAACGTAGCTACTAGAACACCTAACTTTATATAGTCCTTTGGTATACAGCATTCATGATGATACAAGTGAGACTCTATCTTGAGGTACATGCAACGGTACAAATGGCGCCTTGCTAGGTCATAGCCATTAACTTAGCTGAAGGCTATTCTAACTGTCTCTCGGCAAATGAGAGAAAAGGCTTCATCCGTATAGTCGCTAGCAACGTCGTCGTACAACTGGGGCGAGTGCTAGAAAGTCTCTCGAGACCTGCCATGTGGTGGCACTCGGTTTGCGATCCTGACAGTGGCGACACGCGGGTCCGACATGTACTAATGGACCGCGGCCGATTTAAGCTACCACCTAGCAAGTGTGGTGTCGGGCAGTGACACCACATTCCTCCCCCGCAAATCGGCGAACGGTCGTGTGATAAGGCTTCCGCCCGCCGTGGGGAGGACCCCATGTTGACGTATGCGATGAGGTGGGGAGCCTAACAACAGGCGAGGCTGTGCCACCCGCACCCGGCCATTCGGTCCGAGGGGAGCTAGGAAACGCCTGAAAACCTAGTCCAGGGTGCACGTCAACATGCGGTGTACGCGCCCGTAATGAGACACGAGGGGCCGAAGGGTCGACCTCCATTTGGTCGGGGCACCCGACGGGCGAAGACGACATATGGTCTGGAGCGGGCAAGAGTTCCATGGCGGAGGACATCTGGTCACGGGAAGCGATCGGCGGCGCGTGACCCAGGGAGGCGCCATGCGGTGGCAGCGACGCGTCCACTGCGGGCCGCGCCAGCGGGAGAACAGGCGGCGGCGGCGCGTCGCCATGAGGCAAAACGGAACGCAGCGTCGGTAACACCTGGGGATGAGGCGAGCCAGTAGATGGGTCCCCAGGGCTCTGACCGGACGGCACCGTCGCTGAAAGCAGACGGGGAGCGGCAGAACCCGTGCGACGACAGAGGCGCAGCTGATTGAGATGCCGACGCACCTCACCAGAGGCCCCCAAAACCAAATACATCGCGCGGCCGAGGCAGCGAAGAAGGCGCCCTGCGAGCCAACGCCGTGAACCGCGATAGTTGCGACGGAATACAACGTCGCCAGGAGCAAAAGCAGAAGTCTGCCGTTGCACAGGAACCTGATGCGGCGGATGCAGCAAAGTCATCAAGGTTCGATAGGACGACCGTGGAGCAACTCAGCCGGCGAGCGACCATCGCGGGGCTGAGAGCGATACGAAGACAAAAAAGAGCAACAACGCGTCCTCCCGAGAATGCGACTCCTTCTGCTTCAACATCTGTGACTTGAAAGTCCGGACCAATCGTTCAACGGCACCGTTTGACTGAGGCGAAAACGGCGCGGATGTCAGATGTTGAATACCATTGGCCTGGCAGAATGACTGAAATTCTGCGGACATGAATTGTGGGCCATTGTCGGAAACAATAGTCTGTGGTAGACCTTCAATGCAAAAGACAGCGGACAACGCTTGGATGGTGGCAGATGACGTCGTGGAAGACATCCGGACAACAAAAGGAAAATTACTGAAGGAATCGACCACAACCAACCATCGAGCATTCCAGAATGGACCAGCAAAATCGATATGCAAGCGTTGCCAAGGGGAAGTGGCTTTTGGCCATGCAAAGAATTTCCGCGGCGGCGCGGATTGTTGTTCGGCACACGCCATGCAAGAAGAGCACATTTTCGTAATCGCAGCATCGATTCCGAACCAAGTACAGTGCTGACGAGCAAGTTGTTTCGTTCGCACTATACCCCAATGTCCTTGGTGAAGAAGCCGTAAGACAGAGGACTGTAACGAACGTGGGACCACGACTATGGACTGATCATTATCAGAACGCAACAACAAAACACCACGTCGTACAAAAAGTCTCTCCTAGTGAGCAAAAAATCGGCGAACCAACGGATCCTCGATCCGGGACTTTGACAAGGGCCATTGCGTAGCAACAAAACGCAAAACAGTAGCAAGGACAGGGTCAGCAGCTGTGGCTGCAGCTACACGACGAAAATCAATCGGAAACGAGTCGATCACATCATCGGTTTCCGCATCAACGAACATGCAAGCAAGTTCGGAAGAATCGAATGCTGTAGCGACCGCATCATGCAATGCGTGGGGAACATTGCGCGCTCTGAAAAATTTCGGTTGCGCGTTGACTTTCAGTTCCAAATGTGCTTCATAGTTCTTAGCGCAACCAAGGCCTGGTGCAAAGTTGTCTGCAAATTCGTCACATAGATTAGAAACACTGGCGGAAGGCACAGTCTGATTCACTGATAGGACCTGATTTACGATAGACATGTTAAACAACTGAAATAAATCTAAACCAAACAAGTTCACTGCAGTAGAAGAACGAAGAATGTAAAATGACACTAGTTTTGTTTGTCCCTTGTATGTTGGAAGAAGGCTGCACTGTCCTAACACAGGGATCTTCTGTCCTAAATAACTATTGAGCTGAACATTTGCGGCACGCAACGGAGGTGCGCCCAGTTGTCTGTACGTGGCGTGATTGAGCAATGAAACTGCAGCTCCGGTATCGAGCTGGAATTGTATCACTTTGCCTTCAAAGTCTAAGTCTACAAAAAGTTTATTGTCCTGCTGACGACAAGAGCGACTGTTTTGTGCAATTTGAACTGATACAGGTACAGAAGCACTTGCAACTTTACGGGATTTCCGGCGACGTCGACGCACACTTTTTGTGGGACGAACACAGTCACTGTTAGACAAAGTATGTGCGGGACTAACACAGTCACTGTGAGATAAAGAGGCACTGGACTGGGTGGAATTAACGAGATGAATGTCCGTGGGCGAAGGTCCACGAGCCTGAGTGTCCTGGGTTCGATTCCGGCGCGAAGCAAAGGGCCTGGAATTGTGATTGTCTGATCTAAGCTTTTTCTGGCAAACACTTTGAACATGTCCCTTCTTATGACAGTAAAAGCAAATAGCTTGGCGTGACGGGCAATTTTCACGCGAATGTCTAGTGGCACACCGTGGGCATGATTTGAGCACGGCATTGGCATGCTTATGCGGCACACGTGTGTGCGAGCTAGGCCGCAGCTGCGCGGACGTGCGCGAGGGCCGTTTAGCGTCCCGTGCTGCGCGCCCGGCGGGCCGGTTAATGTGACACACTGCTGGCGAAGTTTCAAATGATTCCTGAGCAAAGTCAAGTGTGTCTTGCCTTTCCAATATGTCTATCACATGTTGAAGGGAGGGATTAACTAGTTTCAAAATCTGTTCCCTTATGCGAACATCAGAAACGTTCTGTGCTATTGCATCACGCACCATAGTATCAGAATAAGGCAGTCCACAGTCACATTCAAATGCACACTCCCTAGTAAGTCCTTGCAATGTTGCAACCCACTCCCTATTAGTTTGATCGGCCGTACGTTTTGTACGAAAGAACGTATACCGTTTTGCAACGACATTTACAGTTTCTTTGAAATAGGCATCCATAGCAGACAAAATTTCTTCGTAGGACAGAGTTGCTACGTCGCGTCGGGGAAACAATTTCACTATCACACGGTAGGTGGACACACCTACACACGAAAGCAAAAACGGCTGCCGCTCATTACCTTGAATTCTGTAGGCGGCTAGATGGAATCCAAATTGTCGGGACCATTCCGGCCACGTTTCGTCGACCGTGTTATACGGACGAAACGGTGGTGCAACGGCGTGTTGTGGCTGTGGTAGCGATGAAGCGGCGGCGGCCACATCGTTTTGCAGCGCACGTTGACCCTGGACGAGCTGTCCAAGGGCATCCAATAACGCCTGCGTCTGCTGATTCTGCAAGCGATAAAATTCGGACAATACATCTGGAGAATGTGGCGAAGCCATGACACAAACAAATTAATACAATACGAACGCTTAAGTCCCTTTTGGAGACTCGTCGCCAATCTGTTGTGGCGTAACAAACTAGCTACGCCACACTGAGAAGGGAGCCGAAAGGCACGCGTACACACACGCCGACTGGCGTCAAGTCTGGAACAGGATTAGTTATGAATGTGATAAAGAAAAGAACGTAGCTACTAGAACACCTAACTTTATATAGTCCTTTGGTATACAGCATTCATGATGATACAAGTGAGACTCTATCTTGAGGTACATGCAACGGTACAAATGGCGCCTTGCTAGGTCGTAGCCATTAACTTAGCTGAAGGCTATTCTAACTGTCTCTCGGCAAATGAGAGAAAAGGCTTCATCCGTATAGTCGCTAGCAACGTCGTCGTACAACTGGGGCGAGTGCTAGAAAGTCTCTCGAGACCTGCCGTGTGGTGGCGCTCGGTTTGCGATCCAGACAGTGGCGACACGCGGGTCCGACATGCACTAATGGACCGCGGCCGATTTAAGCTACCACCTAGCAAGTGTGGTGTCGGGCAGTGACACCACAGTGGTAATGTTTGCATCCATCTTCAAATCTGAATATGAAATGTGATCTCTCCACTTGCCAAGGACTGACTGAAAGGCCAATATTTAGAACGACATCTGTCAAACAGTTTGATATATATATAAAAAATATATATATATAAAAAAAACAAAGATGAGGTGACTTACCGAACGAAGGCGCTGGCAGGTCGATAGACACACAAACAAACACAAACATACACACAAAATTCTAGCTTTCCCAACCAACGGTTGCCTCAGCAGGAAAGAGGGAAGGAGAGGGAAAGATGAAAGGATGTGGGTTTTAAGGGAGAGGGTAAGGAGTCATTCCAATCCCGGGAGCGGAAAGTCTTACCTTAAGGGGAAAAAACGACAGGTATACACTCGCACACACACACATATCCATCCACACATACAGACACACACACAGATATATATATATATATATATATATATATATATATATATATATATATATATAAAAACAAAGATGATGTGACTTACCAAACGAAAGCGCTGGCACGTCGATAGACACACAAACAAACACACAAAATTCAAGCTTTCGCAACAAACTGTTTGTCTTTAAATATGTCTGCTTGTGTCTGTATATGTGTGGATGGATATGTGTATGTGTGCGAGTGTATACCCGTCCTTTTTTCCCCCTAAGGTAAGTCTTTCCGCTCCCGGGATTGGAATGACTCCTTACCCTCTCCCTTAAATCCCTCTCCTTCCCTCTTTCCTGATGAGGCAACAGTTTGTTGCGAAAGCTTGAATTTTGTGTGTATGTTTGTGTGTCTATCGACGTGCCAGCGCTTTCGTTTGGTAAGTCACATAATCTTTGTTTTTTTATATATATATATATATATATATATATATATATATATATATATATATATATATATATATATATATATATATATGTTTTAAGTAGTTGACGTTTTGTCTGTGCGTCGGAAAATGTTGAGTGTACAGAAAGAACAGTGTGTTAACATCAAATTTTGTTTCAAACTAGGAAAATCTGCAAGTGAAACGTTTGTAATGTTACAACAAGTGTACGGCAATGATTGTTTATCGCGAACACAAGTGTTTGAGTGGTTTAAACGATTTAAAGATGGCCGCGAAGACACCAGTGATGACACTCGCACTGGCAGACCATTGTCAGCAAAAACTGATGCAAACATTGAAAAAATCGGTAAACTTGTTCGACAAGATCGCCGTTTAACAATCAGAGCAGTGTCTGAGTTAACAGGAGTTGACAAGGAAAGTGTTAGGCAGATTCTTCATGAAAGTTTCAACATGAACAAAGAGTGTTCAAAAATGGTTCCAAAGTGTCTCACAATTGAACAGAAGGAACGCCGAAGAATGATTTGTTCTGACATCCTGGAAAACATTGAAAGTGATCCCACCTTCTTACAAAATGTTATTACTTGCGATGAATCGTGGTTTTTTACTTACGATCCCGAAACTAAACGCCAATCGATGCATTGGAAAACTCCTGGTTCTCCACGGCAAGAAAAAGCACGAATGTCAAAATCGAAATTCAAGGCAATGATGATTGTTTTTTTTGACATCAAAGGGATTGTGCACATTGATTGGGTACCAGAGGGGCAAACAGTGAAACAGCATTACTACATTAGCATCCTGGCTACCCTACGTGAGCGAGTACGGAGAAAACGGAACGATTTGTGGAGAAAAAAGTCATGGATCCTTCACCAAGACAATGCCCCAGCTCACAGTGCATTGTCAGTGAAGACGTTTTTGGCAAAACACAACATTCCCATCTTAGATCATCCACCCTACTCACCTGATTTGGCCCCCTGTGACTTTTTTCTTTTCCCTAAAGTCAAGTCAGCTTTGAAAGGAACTAGATTTGAGACTGTTGAAGCAGTAAAAGAAAAAGCGACGGAAGTAATGTATGGACTTACCGAAAATGATCTGCAGCATTGCTATGAACAGTGGAAAATTCGTATGGAGCGGTGTAGAGACCGAGGAGGAGAGTACATTGAAGGAGATAACATGAAATTGTAAATAATTGTAAATAAATGTTTTTTCCAGCATCAGTCAGGTTTTTTTCTAGCTATATATATATATATATATATATATATATATATATATATATATATATATAAAAAATAGAGGGAAACATTCCACGTGGGAAAAATATATCTAAAAACAAAGATGATGTGACTTGAGGAAAGAGGGAAGGAGAGGGAAAGACAAAAGGATGTGGGTTTTAAGGGAGAGGGTAAGGAGTCATTCCAATCCCGGGAGCGGAAAGACTTACCTTAGGGGGAAAAAAGGACAGGTGCTACACATGTGCAATCACAAATGAATAAACACTGGCTTTCATAAACAGTTTCAATATTAGCCTTCAGTTAACAATGAAGCACGATATTTGTGTTATAACCTCAGTTAATACTGAATAAATAATATTTGTGTAATAACCGCAGTTAATTTTGAATAACTAACACTTTAATAATACTCAAATTGATGTTTCATATGAAAAAAACAAAAGTATTATCCTAAACACACAATTACATTATTAAAAATGATAAATCTGTAAAAAATATGGGGAAGGAAAAATCAAGTCTCTCAGACCCGATGTTTCTAATTGTGTACTAGAGAACTATGTTTCTGTTTAAGGATTAATAGTGCATTGTGCTCAGAGTTACCTGTGACATCCGTTGAATCTTTATGCAGTGACTTTTGAAAAAAGAGAAAGGAATGGGCTTCTACAGTTGAACTGGTTGTTTTTAAAAAATCCCATGCGAGATTTGATGGAAAATTGTTGTACGTGACTGAATTATCAATATAATTGTGAAACGGTCTTTGCACAAATCTGCATTGAGACATTAAATGCAAGATAACTCACAGTTGTATTTATTTGACAATAAAGGCTCAGGTAAGAGGTTACTGGAAAAGGAACTTTCACACAACACTTAGAATAGCTTTTTGTTGCCCTCTCAAACTCCACAATATTCTTGTTAGACACTATGCTCCTTCTACACCCATCTCCTTACCCTCCGGCTCCTACGACTGTGACCATCCCCACTGCAAGACTTGCCAGGATGTGTAATGGAAAAATGCAATATCCTGTTGCAGCGCATGCTTTACAGCATGAAAAATATGACCTCGGTGCCTGTTTTCACCACATGCATCATCTGAATTCTTCCCCCGTACATCAGTTTCTCAGAACTTTGCAGGTGGGAAGTAGCACTACAACATGTCCTTGGTTCTTGCCACCCAACTGGCCTTAATTTATGTTAATTTTTTTTTGTCTCAGCATTTCTTCACAGTAATTACTTTTCTTCACTCTTTTTTATTTTTCTACATCTTTCATTGTCTTACCTGTCAATTTTTCACTGCCCCGCCCCACCTCTGTTACTTAGTTTTTCACTCTTATTACGTCGTACATGACGTTTAAGCAGTAATCCCTGTCTTGCATATTATCCTGTCTTTCACCTTTAAGCTCTCAGGTTTTCAAACCTCATATGATGCGGTCCCCAACAATGGGTCTTTCCTTCTCATCTCGTGTGATGTCTCCCTTGACTCACAGTTTTGGGTGACTTTCCTAAAGTCTACTTCTTTTTCCTAGACCTCTCCAGTCCTTTTCCTTCACCCTTCTTCCTTCCCCATCAACCCTTCTGCCTGAAGAATGAGCCACTGGCTCCAAATGCTTGCCTAATTACAACTCTCTTTTAGGTGTGTGTTCTGCCACCGCTTGGTGAGTAGATTTTTTATTTATCCAATTAAATTATTACCTTAGGGTTTGGAAGATTTATTGATTAATGGTGAGGCAACACACAACCTTCACTTTAAAGCCCTACTTGGAGTAAATTTCATTAGATTAAAAATACAATACCACCATTGTTAACCATTAGCCATCAGTTTTATCATGCATTTCACTATGTATAACACTCTTCCAGCCATATTGTGTAAACTCTGTGCATTGAGATTGTAAGATGAATATACGTACAGATTTGAGTTTGAACAGTTTCAGGAGACTTACAAAAGGATATGGAAAAAAAATTAGCTTTCAACATAATCAAGTTACTACTATTAACTGAAACATTTCCAACACAGAGAATCTTACATTCACTCCTAAAGCAATCAAATTATTATTCTGCACAAGGTTTACACTATCATGGCACTACACAGTAATATTTTAATCACCAAAATCTTTCTCTAAATCTAGAAATGTAATAAATATAGGAAGTTTTTGTGGGTGTGGCCACAATCTCCAGCAAGAATATACAAATCTGTTTCATAAATTGAAATGCCTTTTTCTATCTGCAACCTATATTTATAAAAAAAAAAAAAATGGTTCAAATGGCTCTGAGCACTATGGGATTCAACTGCTGAGAGGATTCAACTGCTGAGGTCATAAGTCCCCTAGAACTTAGAACTACTTAAACCTAACTAACCTAAGGACATCACACACATCCATGCCCGAGGCAGGATTCGAACCTGCGACCGTAGCAGTCGCGCGGCTCCGGACTGAGCGCCTAGAACCGCTAGACCACCACGGCCGGTCCTATATTTATACACATGTGGGACGCCTTTCACCTTTTACTTTAAACCACCTTCAGAAGATTTAATATGGAATAATACAGTTTCTGTACATGCAATACTTACAGGTCAAAAAACAATTCACACCATAATTGTTACTTGAATAAATTATTACTTACACATATTCTTTTTTTTTTTTGTCCTTCAAACACTGACACATTTTCATGTCCCAATGATCTTCTTATCCTGTAGCTTTCATATTTCCTAAGCTAACTGCTGTGGAACATTACTACTGGTGGAATGCAGATTTAATAGGGGTCCGAAAGTGGGTAAAGAGTTTTATGTGTTTGGATGATTGGACATTTGGTTTAGAGGTTATATGGGGAGGATCAGGTATGAGCAAGAGGAAAGGCATTATTCTGACGATTGTCTGTTGGAGTGTTAATCTACATTTTATCTATTAAGACAAATATTGAGTTGTTTGTTGTGTACACCTTGTCATTCAAAAGGGTTTCTCATCAGCTTTTTTTTTAATATGATATATATTTTTTGCAATGGTAGAAGGTGTCTCATATAGTTTGATTTAATTAGTTTCACATTGTCTTCTCTAGAGGTTGGCTTGAGATTATGTTCCCTGTGATGCTCCGCAAATGTGTAGTGATTCGTCCCATACTGCAGGCTCTCACACATGCTTAAAAAAAAGAACCTTGTGAATTATCACCTTTACTTGACAAACAACTCACTATTCACAATCGTAGATGAAATAGTTAGGTCAACACATGATCATCAGAATAATACCACACAACTCCTTCCTCCCCCACTCACTCTCCCTGATCCCTTCCAAATAACATTCAAATGAAATATCCAATCTTCTGAGCACCTGAAACTCTTTGTACATTCCTTGACATCATTAGTGGTATTTCACAGCAGCTGGCTTATGAAATATAGAAAGTACAAAACAAAAATATCCCCATAGTAACTCTTAACCAGATGATAAGCTAACTTTTTTTTTTTTTTTTTTTTTTTTTTTTTTTTTTTTTTTTTTTGAAAAATGGCAGAAGCAAAGTTGTACACCTTGTAAGTTGTTAAGTTGTGAACTGTTTTAGAGTTGTATGATGTTATGTCCCCCCTACTGGCCACCAGTATCCCTGGTAAAAGGTGACAGTTATATTATATTCTTCAATACTTATCAAATTTGCTGGTTTTTGAAGTGTAAACAGAGTATAATAAATGCCTCTATAAGTAACAACACTGCCTATCTTCAGTATCAGTTTCTGATGTAAACAATAGGACCATTTCATCACAGCAGCATACTGTGAGAACAAATATTTTCTCTTTTTTCTATCTCTGAAGATTTTCACCTGATAGAATGATCTCCATTCCAGACGCAGCACTACCATTGTTACTCTAGTCTGTGTAATTTCCTTGATAAATGGTTTGCTTGGTACAACCAGTTCACTGTTGGGTATTCTTTAAGACATACCCCATATTTCCTTACGCTGATAGCTTCAAAGGAATACTCCCCCCCACCATCAACCATGGATCTTGCCAATGTGTGGAGGCCTGTGTGCCTCAATGATACAGATAGCTGTAACATAGGTGCAGCCACCACAGAAAGGTACCTATGGAGACCAGACTAACTCGCAGTTCTGAAAGAGGGGCAACAGCCTTTCAGTAGTTGCAGTGGCAACAATCTAAATGAGTGACAGATCTGGCCTTCCAACATTAACCAATGTGGCTTTGCTACATTGATACTGCATATGGCTGAAAGCAAGAGGAAAGTGCTGTAGCTATTTTTCCTGAGGGTACGCAACTCATATGGCATAATGACAGCATCCTCTAGGGTATAATATTCCAGAGATAAAATAGGCTCCCATTTGACTCTGACCTGATGATGTCATCAGGTGAAACAATCTGGTGTTCTGTGGGTTAGTGTGTGTAATGTTAATCATTTGATTGGGTACATAAGAAATAGTGAAATGTGGTGCCAGGAAGACAGTACTTGTGGTTAGATAAGTACAAGACTATACTTAAAAAATAAAATGGCGCTAATGCAGGAGTAGGTCTAATAATGAATAAGAAAATAATAATGCAGTTAAGCTACTATGAACAACATAGTGAATGCATTACTGTAACCAATTTACACATACACACAAAACCAACACGCACCAAATTATTACACATTTGTATGCATACTAGCTCCAAAGATGATGAAGAGGTTGAATGAGGTAAAATAAATTATTCAGATAGTGAAGGGAGACCAAACTATCAGTTTAATAAGTCACAGCTGCAAAATACTAGCACAAAGTCTTTACAGACGAATGGAAAAACTAGTAGAAGCCGACCTCGGGGAAGATCAGTTTGGATTCCGTAGAAATGTTGGAACACGTGAGGCAATACTGACTCTACGACTTATCTTAGAAGAAAGATTAAGGAAAGGCAAACCTACATTTCTAGCATTTGTAGACTTAGAGAAAGCTTTTGACAATGTTGACTGCAATACTCTCTTTCAAATTCTGAAGGTGGCAGGGGTAAAATACAGGGAGCGAAAGGCTATTTACAATTTGTACAGAAATCAGATGGCAGTTACAAGAGTCGAGGGGCCTGAAAGGGAAGCAGTGGATGGGAAGGGAGTGAGACAGGGTTGCAGCCTCTCCCTGATGCTATTCAATCTGTATATTGAGCAAGCAGTAAAGGAAAGAAAAGAAAAGTTCGGAGTAGGTATTAATATCCATGGAGAACAAATAAAAACTTTGAGGTTTGTCGATGACATTGTAATTCTGTCAGCGACAGCAAAGGACTTGGAAGAGCAGTTGAACGGAATGGACAGTGTCTTGAAAGAAGGGTATAAGATGAACATCAGCAAAGGCAAAACGAGGATAATGGAATGTAGTCGAATTAAGTCGGGTGATGCTGCGGGAATTAGATTAGGAAATGAGACACTTAAAGTAGTAAAGGAGTTTTGCTATTTGAGCAGCAAAATAACTGATGATGGTCGAAGTAAAGAGGATATAAAATGTAGATTGGCAATGGAAAGGAAATCGTTTCTGAAGAAGAGAAATTTGTTAACATCGAGTATAGATTTAGGTGTCAGGAAGTCATTTCTGAAAGTATTTGTATGGAGTGTAGCCGTGTATGGAAGTGAAACATGGACGATAAATAGTTTGGACAAGAAGAGAATAGAAGCTTTCGAAATGTGGTGCTACATAAGAATGCTGAAGATTAGATGGGTAGATCACATAACTAATGAGGAGGTATTGAATCTAACTGGGGAGAAGGTGAGTTTGTGGCACAACTTGACTAGAAGAAGGGATCGGTTGGTAGGACATGTGCTGAGGCATCAAGGGATCAGCAATTTAGTACTGGAGGGCAGCGTGGAGGGTAAAAATCGTAGAGGGAGACCAAGAGCTGAATACACTAAGCAGATTCAGAAGGATGTAGGCTGCAGTAGGTACTGGGAGATGAAGAAGCTTGCACAGGACAGAGTACCATGGAGAGCTGCATCAAACCAGTCTCGGGACTGAAGACCACAACAAAAACAACAACAAGGGAGATGAAACTTTAATTATAATGGGAGACCAGAATTTGACAGTACGTAAGAAACAAGAAAGAACAATAACAGAACATGTACTGGTGGAAAAGGAATCATAGAATTTCCCACATAGCTTAATTTAATCATAGCTAATATTTGGTTTAAGAATCATGTAAGAAGGATGTATATGTGGAAAAGACCTTTAGACACTGGAAGGTATCATGACAATTATACAGGGTGTACATGAAGTCCGGGAACACTTTCAATTGTTTATTGCACAAGAAACAAACATTAAACAGCAATCACACATACGTCATTTTGAAGAGAAACCCCGAAAGTTATTTTTCATGTATACCGCCACAGCATAGTTTGGTAATTTGCCGCTGGTCAGCACTGGTCGCAAGGCGAGTTCAGGTGCGGAGTGAGCTTTCTGTGTGTTGGAGTTCGACAACAACAAGTGTGATACAACTGCGCAATGGATGTTTAGAACGAAGTATGGTAAGAAGCCACCAACAAGGAAGGCCATTTACTACTGGCACAACAGATTCATTACAATGAGTTGCTTGTGCCCGGCAAAGACAAGCGGACGTCCCAATGTGATTGAAGTGCATGTGGAATGCGAACGAGAGCACTGTAACTGGATATTCCTACTTGGACAGTGGCTGATGCCTCAAATTGCAATCAGACTCTCCATTCGTCTTTCAGCAGGATGGGTCTCCACCCCATTTTCATCGTGAAGTTCGTGGGTACCTGAACATGGAGCTGCCACATCGATGGATCGGCCGTGCTACAGACAGGGACGGCTGTTTCATGAAATAGCCTCCCCGATCATCAGATCTCACTTTTTTCTGTGTAGACACATTAAAGATCTGTTATATGTACTGCCTCTACCAAGAGATGTAGCAGAGCTCCGGGAGAGAACATGGGAAGCGACTGGCACAGTCGATGGTGCCCTCCTAGGACGGGTATGGCAAGAATTCGATAACTGTATTGACGTCTGCTGGGTCACTCATGGTTCGCATATCAAATGTTTGGGGGGGGGGGGGGGGGAAACTTTCAGAGTTTCTCTTCAAAATGCAATATGTATGACATCTGTACAATGTTTAATTCTTGTGCAATAAATAATTGAAAGTGTTCCTGGCCTTTATGTGCACCCTGTATAATGGTAAGACAAAAATTCTAAACTAAAAGACATTTGCAGGGGCAGATGTGGGCACTAACCATAATTTATTAGTTACGAACTGCAGATTAAAACTGGAGAAACTGCAAAAAGATAGGACATTAATAATGATAGAACCTGAATAAATTGAAGGAGCCACAGGTTGTTGTGAGTTTCAGAGGGAGCATTAGGCAATGCTCAACTGAAATGGGAAAGGAATACAATAGAAGACAAATGGGTAGCGTTAAAAGATGAAATGGGAAAGACAGTAGAGGATCAAATAGGAAAAAGACAGGGCCTAGTAGAAATATTTGGATCACAGAGACGATATTGAATTTAACTTATGAAAGCAGTAACTGTAAAAATGCAATTAACTGAGCAGCTGAAGAGGAATACAGGCTTCTAAAAAATGAAATTGACAGAAAGTGCATAAGTAGGAAGGGTTAGAGGACAAACATAAGGTTGCAGAAGCTTACAAGTTATCGGAATGTTAGATGCCACCTACAGTAAGCCCCCCCCTCCCCCCCTTACACTTTTCAGCAGTCTGACCCAAAAAAGTGTAAAATACAGGAAAGCACAGGAAACACAACAAGCTGTAGATTTTGTGCCAATTATTCTCTGCTACTATTTTAACCAATAATGTGTTACAAATTTTATTTACCACAATTTTTTAATGATTATCAATAATGAATCTCACATTAGGATGTGAATATCTTTTTAATGTGGTTTCACAGAAGAATTTTGCTTATTTACACCATTGGACATGATCAGAACAAAGAAGGAAACACCCATGATTACCGTGAAGGTGGTGGCTGAGTGCTAACACAGCACTCAGCCACAGCCATTGTGATAATCAGAAGGCAGTGGCTGAATGCTGACACACGCAAATGCGCGTGCAGGTTTGCCTCTTCATTTGGGTCATGTCCAATGGTGTAAAAACACTGAAGAAAAGTCTCTTGTGAAACCACATTAAAAAGATATTTATGTTCCAATGTCAGACTTATTATTGATAATCATTATAAAATTATGGTAAATAAAACCCGTAACACAATATTGGTTAAAGCACTGAAGATGGTAGTCTTTGCAAACAGAGAAGAATAGACACAAAATCTACAGTTTGTTGCTCACAAGGAGGTCACTCAGTTCAGGGATATCCTAGGCAAGAAAGAAGGCAGAAATTTTCATCATGTTACGTGGCCTCTTGACGAAGAATGTTTATGTCTGACATCAGGTTGTATGAACCTAAGGCTGTGCACCTAGTATTGGTTAGGGTACTTCACAAGGAAGTAACAACAATTCCTGAAAGCACATTATATGGACAGCCATCTCCAAAAGATGTGTTTATTTGTGTAAATGACTGTGAAATTAAATTAAAGCCGACATAATACATCACAGTGAGCAGAAGGAAGGTTGCTACTTGAGCCACTACCATCAGATCGTTATTATCATGAATGCAGTGACTCAGCATACTTTCCCACCATTCCAAACAATGTGAACCTGTAATACAGGTGGCTGTGACTCAACACACCAACACGTGTTTTCTGCTTTGATCCAAGGAATGACTTTGAGCAGGAATATATGATTCACTTTTTGCAGAAATCTGTATGAAGATCGATGTTAAAGGTCATGATAACACCAAAGAAAACTTAAAATGTGAGGAATGTTGTAACATGGAACTGTTAATGATGGGAAAGCATTGTATTGAGAGAACATGAATTCTGTTGGGACTGACCAAAATAAACTTAAAAAACGGGAAAACACAAAATGATGTATTTAAAAAATAGGTTTTTACTGTATAGGAAAATTAAAGGGACCTTTGGAGAAATGGAAAGCACTTATACACTTATATGAGTACCTAGAACTCAGATGGCAAAGTAGTATTTAAGCAAATAAGGGAAAGCTGGAAGGTGGAAGCAATATACAAGAGCTATAAAAGGGATATGAACTTGAAGGCAGTATTACGGAAGAGGAAATAGGTGAAGGTATGAGAAGCATATGTCAGAGCACTTGAAGACCTAAGACAAAACGCACACATGAAGTATATGGTATTCCCTCAGAGGTACTGAGAATTCTGGGAGAGCAAGTCATGAACACATACTCCACCAGGTATGCAAGATGTACAAGAAAGGCAAAATACTCTCAGATATAAAGAAGAATGGGTAGATCACATAACTAATGAGGAGTGTGGTGTTACCTTTTTATTATCTTCTTCTCATTATCTATTGAAACCACATCGCCTTGTAATGTAATTTTAATTTTCACCAAAAGCACATTCAACACATCACGGAAAAATACACGTCTCTCGTATCAAGACAAGAGAGAGAGAGAGAGACGTCCATTAGTTCTTAAAAACAAAAAACTACGCAAAAGTAAAAAAAAAAAAAAAAAAAAAAAAGAACAAAATTATTTATAAAATCGGTCGCTGGCGCAGCGCTCTTCTGCGTGCGCGATCGTAAATTATAACTTTGTATTGGCGGAGGCGCGGAAATCAAAGTACCATTACAATGCCTCCTCTACTGACACGCTCCGCAAGCGAGCGTGGCAGTATAGAAAATTTACATAGATACATATATATATGAGAAAATAAGAAATTTACATATTACAAAAAATATTTCTGTGCACAATGGTCTTTGCATATCAGTCTTTGTATACAGTCTTTTTGGTGTGTATCTTCTTTAGGAGTCGTAACATTAATGTCTTTGAATTGCAGCGTATTATCGTTGCTTAGCACAGCGTTTAAATTCAGTTCACATGATTCGTGTTTACAATGGAATTATTTCGAACAATAAATGTTTCTATTATATTGCTCCAATGTCTTTAAACGTAGTATCGGATTCTGAGTGTGTGTGTACTGCCTGGATCTCTTGCGTGTGACCTGAAGACAATTCAAAGTTTGTTCAATGTGTCAACACGAAATTGTGATCTCCAGCAGTCGAATTTTGGTGGCGTCTACCGGGGTATAAATGGTCAATGAGGGCACAGGAAACACCTCACTGCCTACGACAGGTGATGAGCTTGTCTTTTACACCAACCTGAAGACCTGCCGGCTTCCACAACACCATACACTTCAAAGCATATTGACACTACGTACATATTGCTTGACCAGTGTTCCATCACGTTGGTTTCTTCTTTGCATTTTCAGTTCCATTTATATGAATCATGTGCTACATGCACAAGTCCTTTGCAGTTCATTAACATCTCCATAAAATACATTTCTTACGTAAAGTACATAAATATACAAATATTTACAATTAATCATTACATGAGATACATTGTTGTCATATAGTACATATACAGAATTAAATGAAAAATATAGTCAAATTTTTTTTTTACGTTACATTCAATATCATTGTGCTGACATGTGAATTACATTACATTCAGATTGAAATATACATTTTATTTGTTAGCTCATCCTCTCTCTTATTTTTTTTTTTTTTTCGTTACACTTGCAACATTTGAAGATAATTGTGGCAACTCGCTAGAATATTCAACTTAAAATTCATCTTGCCTCCTGGAATAAAGTTTACACATATTTCAAGCTTCAAGACAGCCCTCTGTAGGAGGATAGGTTCATGGGATGGTTGCTGACTACTTCATAAATACTAGTAAAGTCATCCCCTACAGTGGACTACACAAAATAAAATATGATAAATAAAATACATGTTAACTTAATATAATGTAAAAGTTCCTATACCTAATACCGTTTCTAAGTGTGGTGTCCCCACTATTGCAGTTTCTAAGAGTGGTACCCCTCTATTACCATTTCTAAGAGTGGTGCCCCTCTAAATATCTTAGGATCCTACAAGTATGTACATCAGTGTGGTAAGTATATATATATATATATATATATATATATATATATATATATATATATATATATATATATCATGTCAATCATGTTCCTATAAAGTTTGTGTAGTTCATCTCCTTCCTTTCATGAGTATCAAGTAATATAAATAAATGTTTTACTTAATAGATAAATAAATCTTCTTAGATAATTGCTGCTGCGTTCCATGCTGTATATCCATTCTGTATTGACCTTGTGGTACCTGTAAAATTCTATTCATAAATAAATATGTGTGTATGTCTCTCCATACTGTCAGATAATCACGAATTATATAATGTCAAATATTTTATCAACATGTATAAATTTTTCTAAGGGAGGGATGAGAGTATGAGCCGCAACAGAGGACTGACGTTTTGTTTTCTCCTTATTCTCCTTTCTATTTAATGGTGCATTAGTTCAGTTCAGTAGACGAGCTTTAATTATGTCATTAGATGACTGCTAAATATGTTCTCTTAAATAATTCTTCCAATCTGAAGTGTCAAGCCTACATAACTCCAAAAATTTCATTACAAGTTCCCATTAGATTAGTGTTAAAGTGTTATAGATTTAAATCTTCTGGTATATTTCCAACAGTGGCTGCTGTAAATAATTCTTTCCACATAAATCTATACTTTCACCTTTAGTTATAAGAATATATAAGACACCACATAAGTTATTATCTCAGGCATACCAATCTTTCAATAAATAATATTCTTTCCACTACTTTCATTCTGTATTCCAAGAGTACATGTGATATAACGTTCAAATCTAGTTTCTCTCCTCTCAACATATTCTCAATTACTCATAACATTCTCACCTATCCATTATTCATTCTTCACAAAATAATATATACTTATTCCTCAGCATTATATGTATATATATATTCCTCTTATTCATCACCACTTACTTTTTACTTCAACAACAACAACAATAATAATACCCTTTTCTCATCTTATATTCCATTTACCTCTCTCCATATTACTATTTATCCTCTTATTAAACTAAAATTACATTCACTCATCTCATTCAGTCACTCACATCACTCATATCAACATTACTATTATCACATGCCTCCTAAAAAAATTAATTCTGTTCAGTTCTCTGCCTCCTCTAATGTGTATATGCCTCCTCTAATGTGTATATGTCTCAATAGCAACTCCTCTTATAACCAAATATCTAATTAGCTATTGGATGGTTCACATTGCTTTCTAGACTTACCTGCATTCATTAGATTGTAAGTATCTGTATAACTTAAATGTAGGCTCATCATAACTGTATATCATATTAATTATCTTCTTCTCATTGGCTAACATTTTACTGTATGTATTTTTTCAAATGTCTGTGTGGATGTAGACCTCTGGGTTTATGTGTTAATGGATATTCTAATGAATAACACCCAGGGTGTGGAATCTTTGCAATTCGGTATGGTCCAGAGTATAAGATCTGCCATTTCCTGTTTAAATGTTTCAGTTTTGTGGGTTTAGGATGTGTTCTTAGTAAAACTAACTCATCAACTTGAAATGTTTGTGCTTTCCTGACACCTCTGTCATATTTCTGCTTTCTTTCCTTAGCTTTGTCACATAATGTTGTGTAAGCTTGTCTTACCTTTTCTTCTAAACTAACATGATTTGTTGTTGCTGTAAATTTAGGTAGAGGGTCTGTACATTCATTTCTTTCTGTTTTATCCATAATTAATTCAGTTGGTGTGTATCCAGTAGAAATGTGAGTTAAATTGTTCACTATTTGTTCAAATGGTGCTAGGTATTCTACCCATTTTGTGTGCTTCTCTGGTGTGTGTGTTCTCATAAACTGTCCAAATTCTCGAAATGTTCTTTCTACTGGGTTTCCTGCTGCGTGAAATCTTGAAATTAAAATATGTTTAACATTCTGTTCTTCAATAAATGTCTTACATTTTAAACTGGTAAAATATGCTGCATTATCCGTGATCATAACTTCAGGTTTTCCTATTCTTACAAAATAATCTGTTAATAGACGTCTGGTAATAGCAGTGGTAGAAACTGAACGTAAAGCATATAATTTTAAATACTTTGTGAAAACATCTAACACAGCAAGGATGTATTTCATTCCTCCACGTGCTTGTGGATAGGGTCCTGCAATATCTAAAGAAATTAGCTGTAATGGCCTCTTAGGTATGATTGGGTGCAATTCATTCATGCTTGTGCGATTAAAATATTTGGCTTTCTGACATATGATGCATTTCCTAATATTACTCAATACTCTTCGCCTTAAATTTGGAAAGTAGCAATATTGTATAATCTTATCTGTACATTTGGTTACACCATAGTGTCCCCAAGTTCTGTGTGTAAATAAAATAAAATCATCAACATGAGCTTCAGGTAAGCAAACACACCAATGCTGTGATTCAGGGTTTCGTCGGTGGAATAATACTTCTTTGTGTCACGTGTAATATTTTTCAAGATGTGGGTCTGTTCCTGCACGTAATTTACTCTTTATCTGGATCCACCTGGGATCATTGTCCTGCAATATGGCTAACTTCCTGCACATGTTTTTGTAGTAAGGTGCAAATGTACCGTCATACATGAGTAAAATTTTGAAATCTGATGTTTGTTCTGTCACATCTGAAAATTCTTGTAGGCCTTGTGGCAAACGAGATAGAGCATCGGCTATAATGTTGGATTCTCCTTTTATATATATATAATATCAAAATCATATTCTTGTAGTGATGCACACCAGCGTGCAAGACGTGGATGTAATAACTTGCATGATAGCAGGAAAGAAAGAGCTTGATGATCAGTATAAAGCTTAGTACGTTTTCCCCATAGAAAGTAGCGAAACTTGCGAAACGCCCATACTATGGCAAGTGTTTCGCGCTCGGTCACTGAATATGACTTTTCGCATTCAGTGAGTGTGCGGCTAGCAAAACTTATAGGTTTGATGACTGTTTGTTCATCTTCTACATGAATTTGGAATAAAAATGCTCCAAGCCCATAGGAACTTGCATCTGTTACTAGGCAAAAGTCTGACGTCATGTCAGGATGACATAACAACGGTGCATTAACTAAAGCATTCTTAATCGCTTCAAAATCTGTCTGACAGAACTCTGTCCATTTCCAAATATTATTTCTTTTGAGTAAAGATAGAAGATGTGGACTGTTAAGAAGGTGGTAGGGTACAAATTTCCTGAAGAATGAAGATAGACCAAGAAAGGCTTTGAGTTGTTTACGATTCTGTGGGGATGGAAAATTCTTTATTGCATCAATTTTTCTTGAGTCTGGATAAATGCCTTCAGTTGATATGATGTGACCAAGGAATTTGATTTCTCTCCTCCCTAATTTCGTCTTTGATAAATTGATAGTGACACCTGCGTCAGAAAATTTTGTCAGAAGTTGCTTCAAAAGATTTACATGTTCTTCCCAAGTAGTGGTGGCAATGACAATGTCATCAACATAAACTGTGATTTGCGATTATAATTGTGGTCCAAGAACAGCATCTAAGGCTTCAATAAATACTCCAGCACTCACTCGTAGACCAAAGGGTAGAACACAAAATTGATAACTACGCCCCTCACATAGAAATGCAGTGTATTTACGACTGTTTTTATGGAGGTTCACCTGCCAAAATGATGAGCGGAGGTCGATATTGGTTAAATACAGTACATTATGAAATTTTAAAAGTTGTTCTTCCAAATTAATAGGTCGTGTCTTGATTGGGATTATAACTTTGTTAATTTCTCGTGCATCCAGCACTAACCTTACACTACCATCCTCTTTATTAACTGCTAGGATCGGACTGCAATATGGTGAATGTGACCTTTCAATGATACCCCAAGCTTGCATTTTTTCAATCTCTTTCAAAACTGCGGGTTTCTTTGACCAAGGAATATTATAATATGTTCTACAGTATGTTTTGTGTGGTTTAACATCCATCTCATAAGTATAGCCTCTAATAATTCCAGGTTTCTCCACAAATACCTCAGCAAATTGCTGCAAAACTTCAAGTAATTCAAGTTGTTGTTCCTTCGTCAGATATTCAGATTCTGTGCATTTCTCATATAAATTATTAGGTTTAATTCCCTGAGATACAGCTTCATTAAAAGTTAAATCACATATGTTTATTGCTGGTGGATACAGAAAATGTAACTGTTCAAATTTACCTTGTTTACTGTTTAAGTTTTTACCCTGTGTTAACTCTATTGTCAGTTGTTGTTGGTTTACGGTTAAATGACATTTTCCTTTCCCTAAATCTATGATTGCTTGATATTCATTCAAAAAGTCAATTCCTAATATGCAATGCATAACTAATTTGTCTACTACCAGAAAACTGTAATTGAGTGGTATATTTGAAAATGTGAAGTTAATTAGCACTAGAAATTTCACATTCTTTGATTTGTTACCGGTGGCACTTATAATGTGACAATTCTGTACTGGCAATGTTTGTATGTTCATTATTTGTTTGAGTTCATTATATAAGGACATTGAAATGACACTTGCTGCTGCTCCTGTATCTAACATTACTTCCACTTCATAACTACCAATCATAACTCGTGTTATAGCCTGAATAATCTTATTTGTTTTACTGGTACTATTAAAATCTACATCCTGATATAATTCTTTTTCTATTTTCTTACTGTCATCATATCGGAGAAAACAAATCGTTGGTTCCGTTGCGCTCTGGTCCCTATTGACTGTAACTCGAGCGCTTAGCTTGGTCGTCGTTCATTTTCCGGCAAATTCGGTTGTTGCTGCGGGTTGGGTTCATTGCCCAACTCAATAATATTTACATTTCTGTCGCGCGTCACCCAAGTATCAGCTGTTTGGTTGTTGATATTACCTCGCGTCGCATTGGGAGTTCCGTTAGGTACGTATTGAGGGTTGCTGTATTGCATGTGTCGTGGCGGTTGTCCATTGTGATTTCCCCATACATTATTTCGCCCATGACTGTAACTGGTATTGTCATTACTGTTATTCCTGCAATACATGTTTGGGTGTTGTTGGATGTTGTTTCTCTGAAAATATCCTGGATGGTACCTGTTATCGTCTCTTCTTTGATCTCTATAATTTCGGTTCGTTCTTCTGTTGTTATTTTGAATATAACTGTTATTGTTCTGATTGTAATTACTGTTCGGATAACCATTATAGTAATAATTACTGTTTCCTTGCCAATGCTGCGAGTTGTTTCTCCTAATATTGAATGGATTTGTCCCAGTGTAGTGCGAATTGTTTCTTTGAGTGTTTTGTTGTGGTGTCGGAGGCGGATTCCAATAGCCTCTGTCATTTCTGTTGTGCGTACGCGAATTGCTTGGATGGATCGGATACAATTGATTGAAATTCCTGATCTCATCTCTGTAAACAACATCTATCTCATCAACATAACTGAAAAAGTTCTTTATGTTGTCCTCGGACACTACTATTAATTTATCACGGTAAGGAAATGGTAAGTGGCTTTTAAGTGTTCTAATTACATCTGGTAAATCTGCTGGTTTTGTCCAATATAATGTTTTGTCTAGGTAGCGTTCAAAGTATTGTCGTAAAGTCTCTTTCTTCGGGTTGTAAATTTCTGGATTGTATACTTCTCGTTTTAAACTTTGCTGTTCTGTGATCGACCAGAATTCCTCAAGAAATGCTTGTTCAAACTGTTCAAATGTTAAACATTGTCTTTTAATTGCTGCTCCCCACTTAGCTGCTCTTCCACGTAACAAATTTGTAACATATCGAATTTTGTCGGCCTCCAACCAATGTCTCGGGAAAATACCATCAAAAGAACGGATGAAAACAATTGGATGCACTTTGTCTTTCTCATCACATGAAAATGTCTGAAAGTATCCATGTCGTATTAATGTTTCATCAGCTACTCCCGATGGTATTATGGGTCCTGTATTTTGTGTCAAACTGTGCATAGTATGTGGTGATGTCTGATAGTAATTTTGATTCGTGGTAGCATTGAAAATGGTTCATTGGGATTTGTATCACTCATTGGTAATTCTATTTTCGGCTGTGTGCTGGGTCTAGCATTATTATGATTCTCATTTATGTTTTGGTTGTCTGTTATGGGTTTTGGTATCACTGACGAACTTGGTATTACATTCTCTTTGAGTTTACGTACCTCTTTCTGAATATTATCTGTTTCTCCCTTTACTTGTTCCTTTGTCTTACCTAAAATGATCTGTGTCATTGTCTCAAACTTCTCATCTAAATAATCATCACATAATTTGCATTCATGTACAAGTTTTTCTGCTAGAGTTGTGTCATTCTTTAAAGATGCTACATCTGCTCTGTCTTCAAGCTTTTCTAACTTTTCCTGTAAGGATTTCTGCTCCAATGTTACATCATTTAATCTGTCTGAAAGGTCTGTAATCGTCAGGTCTAAGTGTTCTTGGTTTGTTTTTACGGAATTGTGTGACTGTCGTAATTCGTCAACTTGGGTACTGGTTTTCTGTTGTTCAAAAACTACTGTTAACAATTTCTCATTACATCGTTGTAAGTCAGTTTTTGTCTCGTCACTGAATTCCACAAATACCTTTTCTTGTCTCGTAACCTTGTCTGATAAGTCAGTAAATTTCCTTCCAAGACTACTGGTGGTTTCTGTCAAGTCGGCAATTTGTCTCGATTGTTTTTCAAAATTTTGTTTTATGTCCTGTGTCAGTTCATCGAATTTAGTGACAAATTTCCCAATGTCACGTTTTAAATTGTCATTTTTCTCGTCTAAAGTGTCAAATCTTTTGTCTAAAGTGTCAAATTTTCTGTTTTGGTCACCAAGTAACTTCAGAATCTGGTTGAGCATGTCAGAGTCCTGTGTCTTAGTTTCGTCATTTTTTCGTGTCTGATTGATGTCTGGTTCTGAAGTTGACGTTGTCAATGTCACGTTTTGTCGCGTAGTACTCACTCTCCATTCGCCTGTATATCTGTTTAAATATAGGGGTTGTTGTCTTAATCGATCCGGTAAAATTATGTCTTGAACATCCTCCCTATTAAGTTCAATATTCATTTGACTGTCGGACATGTTTTGCAATGTGTCACTTTCACTAAGCTCGTCCGCGGAAACAATTTCTACGCGTCTAGCGTCCATCTTGCGATTTTCATAATTAATTGCAAATAAAATTTTCCAATGGTAAAAAAAATTTTTTAAATATGATATGTTGAAATCTGAAATTTCTCTTATGGAAATGGATATCTCTATATGATTTCTAATTAGAAATTGAATTATTAAACTGGTACTGAAATTTCCCTCTCACAAATAAATGACTGTGAATATGCTCTTCACTTGTCATTTGCAATAATAGTAGTAAATCAATTTTAACTACAATTTGAAAAAATAATTTCGAAATAAATGGATCGGAATAAAGGAAGTACAGATGGCTGCTTGAAACTGGAAAAATGTAAATTTCTGTACTCACCAATTTTTTTCAGTCTTATGTTGCAAATGTAGCGTCAAATATAGTTTTCAATCCAAAATTTTTCTTTCGCGTCCATGCAAATCATTTTATGGAGCGTTATCCTTTTCCCATTTTTTTTTTACCAAATTAATTTCCTCAGCATGAAAATGAAAATTAACACAAATTAATAACAGGGAAAACAATATTGTTGTAAATTTCATGCACGTAACATTACAATTGAAATGAATGAGACTTAGTCCAAATTCATTTTCTGATGCTATTAAGTGGTTAAAATTAGATAAAATGTCCAAAATTTATAATAATTGCACTTGTATCAAATCCAAACTGCACTTGTATCAAATCCGAACTGCACTTGTATCAAATCCGAAGATTGCAAGTCCTGTCACCAGGACGCCAATTGTGGTGTTACCTTTTTATTATCTTCTTCTCATTATCTATTGAAACCACATCGCCTTGTAATGTAATTTTAATTTTCACCAAAAGCACATTCAACACATCGCGGAAAAATACACGTCTCTCGTATCAAGACAAGAGAGAGAGAGACATCCATTAGTTCTTAAAAACAAAACACTACGCAAAAGTAAAAAAAAAAGAACAAAATTATTTATAAAATCGGTCACTGGCGCAGCGCTCTTCTGCGTGCGCGATCGTAAATTATAACTTTGTATTGGCGGAGGCGCGGAAATCAAAGTACCATTACAGGAGGTACTGAATAGGATTGTGGAGAAGAGGAGTTTGTGGCACAACTTGACCAGAAGAAGGGATCGGTTGGTAGGACATGTTCTGAGGCATCAAGGGATCACCAATTTAGTATTGGAGGGCAGCGTGGAGGGTAAAAATCGTAGGGGGAGACCAAGAGATGAATACACTAAGCAGATTCAGAAGGATGTAGGTTGGAGTAGGTACTGGGAGATGAAGAAGCTTGCACAGGATAGAGTAGCATGGAGAGCTGCATCAAACCAGTCTCAGGACTGAAGACCACAACAACAACAACAACAATAAAGAAGAATGTAATAATTCAAATTCTACAAAAGGCAGGTGCTGACAGTAGTGAATATTACTGAACTATGAGTCTAATGTCACAAACTACCAACATAAATTATTTAAAGAAAATAGTGGGAAAATTGTAGAGGCCGACCTCAGGGAAGATCTGTTTGGGTTCCAGTGAAATGTTGGAACAAACAAGATAAAAATGACTCTCAAAGCAGTGGCAGGAGAATACACATTCAAAAAAAGGAATTATGTATGCAACCTTTCAGAGCCACTGGCTCCTTCTGGCAGAAGTGTTGAAGGAGGAGGAAGATGGGTGTAGGAAAAGGACTGGAGAGGTTTAGGAAAAGGGTTTACAGTTTGAAAAAGTCCCCAAATGCTGGGTCAGGGGAGACTTACCAGATAGGGTGAGGAGGAAAAACTGATTTCTGGGGACTGCAATGGATGGGATTTGAAAACCTGAAAGCTGAAAGTGGACGAAAGGGTAATACACAAGCTAAGTGCATTGTATGTGATAGAGGTGGGAGGGGGACAGCAAAAAATAGGCAGGCCAGAAAATGAAAGACATAGAAAACTAAAATGGAGTGAAGAATGGTGTATTTACTGTGAAGAAATGCCAAGACCGAAGAAATTAATGTAAATGGAGGCCAGGTGGGTGGCAAGAACCATGGACATGCAGTTCCCACTTGTGGAGTTATGAGAAACTGGTGTCTGGGGGAAGAATCCAGATGCCACAGGCCCCGAGATCACAATTGTCATTTTGTAGAGCATGCTTTGTAACAGGATATTGTGTACCACCAGTATACACCATCTGCCAATGGTCATTCACCCTAACCGACAACTTGGTGGTGCTTACACTGATGTAAAAGGCTGAACAGTTTAAGAATGGCTAGTATATGATATGTGTCATTTCCCACGTGTCCACCACTGAACAGTTTAAGAATGGCTGGTATATGACATGTGTCATTTCCCAGGTGTTCACCACTGTAGCTGATGGACAGCATGCCGGCTTGTCATTCCGGGAGCCTGGGTTCGATTCCCGGCTGGGTTTGAGATTTTCTCCGCTCAGGGACTGGGTGGCTGTGCCGTCTTTATCATCATCATTTCATCCTCATTGATGCGCAAGTAGCCAAAGTGGCATCAACTCAAAAGACTTGCACCAGGCACTCGGGTCTACCCACTTGGAGGCCCTCGCCACACGACATATCATTTTCATTTCACAGGTGGCTCTCCCTTTGATGGTATATGTTTTGCCAGTAACAGGGCTGGTATAGGTGGTGGTAAGAGTGCGCATAGGGCAAATCTTGCAGTGGGGACGGCCACAGGGGTAGGTGCCTTAGGGTAGGGACATGAGTGCAGAAGTAGCTTAGGGCCTGACAAGGATACTGCAGAGATTGGGAGGACGACATAAAGCTATTCTAGGTGTGCTGGCAAAAACTCAAGACAGAATGGACCTAATTTCAGGACTTGATTTTTAGGAAGTCATGGCCTTGTCAATGTAGCTGATTAACACATTCGAGACCATGATAATACTGAGTGACAAGTAGTGTACTCCTAAGTTGTTTTTTTTGGAGGGATCAGCAGTACCAGGATTGGATGTGATGGCCTGGGAAATCTGCTTTTGAGATAGGCTGGTGGTATAATTATGTCCAGTGAAGGCTGAGGTGATATGTGTTCTCCTGCTGCCACTTGGTGAGTAGATTTTTTTATCTATCCAATTACATTATATTATACTGACAAAAAATTATTATTTCCATTGTTATAATAATGACTCTGGAACTTTTCTTGGAAGATAGGTTAAATAAAGGAAAATCTATGTTTATAGCTTATAAATTTAGAGAAAGTTTTTGAGCATGTTCTGTGAAATACACACTTTGAAATTCTTAAGGCACCTGGGATAAAAGTACAGGGAGCAAAAAGTTGTGTACAGATTTTACAGAAACCAGATGGCAGTTTTAATAGTTGAAGCCCATTAAAAAGAAACAGTAATTAAGAAGGGAATGAGACAGGTTGTGGCGGTTTCTTGATGTTATTCAATCTATACACTGAGAAAACTGTAAATTAAGTCAAGGAAAATACTGGAAAGGGATATAAAAACTTTGACGGGATTATAGTGTCATCAGCAAATCTCAGAGATGGCAAAGGACTTGAAAGAATAGCGAACAGGATGGGCAGTGACTTGGGAAAGGGTATAAGGTGAAAATCTACAAAAGTAAAATGAGAGTAATGGAATGTAGTTGAATTAAGCATATAATTTAAATTAGGAAATGATACACTAAAAGTAGTAGATGTGTTTTGCTACTTGGTCTGTAAAATAACAGATGACACCGAAACTAAGAGACAATATAAAATGTGTGAAAAAGAGAAGACTTGTTAACACGGAATATAAATTCTCATAATGTTAAGAAGTATTTTCTTTACGTATTTGGAGTATACCTTGGACAGAAGAGAAATGTGTATGATAAACACCTCAGACAAGAAGAGAACTGAAGCTTCTGAAAAGTGGTCCTACAGAAGAATGTCGAAGATTACATGGGCAGATCAAATAACTAATTAGGAGGTACTGATTTGGCTGGGGGTTAATAATAATAATAATAATAATAATAATAATAATAATAATAATAATAATAAAAGAATAAAAGAAAAAATATGCCTCCGGTATGTTCTGCCAGTCATAAAAGGCCGAAAAGAACAAACCACTAATAGGGCTAACCCCCCTTTTAGTGTGATTAGTTGGTTCAGGACAGAACTAATGAAGCCTCGGACAAGCGCTGTCATGGTCGGGGACGACGCTTGAACCCTATGCCCGTCAACAATGGTAACGACACTGCTAGCCACACGGAAAATGACTTAAATCCAAATAGAGGTGTTTTGCAGGATATGCTTCCTGCAACCACTCTAGTGGGAAAACAAAGACAGAGGATGAGATGGTCAGATGAAGTTAACCGACACCTCATGTTCTGTTATTACCAAGCAACAAACTTAGGAACCAACACAACTGGATGCAGATCACAAGTATACACAACATTTATTACCAGATACCCAGAATTAAAATTTTTAACAGAACAACGACTAGCTGATCAGATCCGTGTAATAATCAAAAATAACACGATACCCCAGTCAGAATTAGAAAACATCAAACAACAAGTACAACAAATACTGGAACAAAATAAAGTGCAATCAGAAGAAGAAGAAAATACAGTAATGGACTCAAACATCCCAGAGCAAACAAACAAAGAACAACACGCATCAATCAAACAATCAGACGAAAACGAAATGTTAAGACGGCCACCAGAACAAGCACAAATAGAACACGAAGTGACACACATGTTAGATATAAAAGAAAAATTTCTGCTAACATATATAGAATACAAAGACACAAATACAGACATTAGACCATTCTTGCATAGACCACTAAATAACCCACAAGTCGAAACAACAATAACAACTATCAACACAATCATACACAGCAAAATAAATGAAAATACAACTATGAAAGAGTTACAACTACTGGTTTATAAAGGAGCACTCACTACACTAAATATACACACTAGGCAGAGATCAGAACAAACCAACACACAGAAGAAACCCACAAAACCAGCATGGCAACACAGGCTACAGATCAGAATAGAAAAACTGAGAAAAGACATTGGACAACTATCACAATTTATAAGAAATGAAATATCAGACAAGAAACGAAAAAGGTTAGGTAAAATCTCTCAACAAGAAGCGATAGAGCAATTAGATGAAAAGAAGCAGAAATTACAAGCATTGGCCAAACGACTTGGAAGAAACAAAAAAAGTGAAAATAGAAAGAAACAAAACCAAACATTCAACACAAACAAAAAGAAATTTTATCAGACAAAAAAGAACACACACATTAATATAGACAACCCACCAAACATAGCAGACATGGAACACTTCTAGAGCAACATATGGTGAAACCCGGTACAACATAACAGATGTGCACGGTGGATACAAGAAGAAACAGACACATACAAGATGATACCACAAATGCCTGAAGTGATAATTTTGCAACATGAAGTCACCAAAGCAATTAATTCTATGCATAATTGGAAAGCCCCTGGAAAAGATAAAATAGCAAATTTCTGGCTAAAGAAGTTCACCTCAACACATTCACATCTAACTAAATTATTTAATATATCTAAAAACAAAGATGATGTGACTTACCAAACGAAAGCACTGGCATGTTGATAGACACACAAACATACACACAAAATTCAAGCTTTCACAACCAACGGTTGCTTCATCAGGGAAGAGGGAAGGAGAGGGAAAGACGAAAGGATGTGGGTTTTAAGGGAGAGGGTAAGGAGTCATTCCAGTCCTGGGAGCGGAAAGACTTACCTTAGGGGAAAAAAGGACAGGTATACACTCGCACACACACACACACATATCCATCCGCACATACACAGACACAAGCAGACATTTCAGACATTTAACAGTTACATTGCAGATCCATACACATTCCCTGATACACTTATACATGGAATAACTTATCTGAAACCTAAAGATCAAGCAGACACAGCAAACCCAGCTAAATATCGCCCCATAACATGCCTACCAACAATATACAAAATATTAACTTCAGTCATTACACAAAAATTAATGACACATACAACACAGAACAAAATTATAAATGAAGAACAAAAGGGCTGTTGCAAAGGAGCATGAGGATGTAAAGAGCAACTGATAATAGATGCAGAGGTGACATATCAAGCTAAAACTAAACAAAGGTCGCTACCCTATACATACATTGATTACCGAAAAGCTTTGGACAGTGTACCCCACTCATGGTTACTACAAATATTGGAAATCTACAAAGGAGGTCCTAAATTAATACAGTTCCTAAACATAGTAATGAAAAATTGGAAAACCACACTTAATATCCAAACAAATTCAAATAATATCACATCACAACCAATACAGATTAAGCGTGGAATATACCAAGGAGACTCATTAAGTCCTTTCTGGTTCTGCCTTGCTCTGAACCCACTATCCAACATGCTAAATAATACAAATTATGGATACAATATTACTGGAACATACCAACACAAAATCACACATTTGCTATACATGGATGATCTAAAACTACTGGCAGCAACAAATCAACAACTCAACCAATTACTAAAGATAACAGAAGTATTCAGCAATGATATAAATATGGCTTTTGGAACAGACACATGTAAGAAAAATAGCATAGTCAAGGGAAAACACACTAAACAAGAAGATTACATATTGGATAACCACGACTGCATAGAAGCGATGGAAAAAACAGATGCCTATAATTATCTAGGATACAGACAAAAAAATAGGAATAGATAATACAAATATTAAAGAAGAACTAAAAGAAAAATATAGACAAAGACTAACAAAAATACTGAAAACAGAATTGACAGCAAGAAACAAGACAAAAGCTATAAATACCTATGCTATACCAATATTGACCTACTCATTTGGAGTAGTGAAATGGAGTAACACAGACCTAGAAGCACTCAATACACTTACACGATCACAATGCCACAAATATAGAATACATCACATACATTCAGCAACAGAAAGATTCACATTAAGCAGAAAGGAAGGAGGAAGGGGATTTATCGACATAAAAAACCTACATTATGGACAGGCAGACAATTTAAAAAAAATCTTTATAGAACGAGCAGAAAATAGCAAAATACACAAAGCAATCACTCATATAAATACATCGGCTACACCATTGCAATTTCATAACCACTACTACAACCCTTTAGATCACTTAACATCAACAGATACGAAGAAAGTAAATTGAAAAAAGAAAACACTACATGGCAAGCACCCGTATCATCTAACACAGCCACACATTGATCAAGACGCATCCAACACATGGCTAAGAAAAGGCAATATATACAGTGAGACAGAAGGATTCATGGTTGCAATACAGGATCAAACAATAAACACCAGGTATTACAGCAAGCATATTATTAATGATCCCAATACCACAACAGATAAATGCAGACTTTGCAAACAACAAATAGAAACAGTAGATCACATCACAAGCGGATGTACAATACTAGCAAAAACAGAATACCCCAGAAGACATGACAATGTAGCAAAAATAATACATCAACAACTTGCCATACAACATAAACTAATAAAACAACAAGTTCCCACATACAAGTATGCACTACAAAATGTACTGGAAAATGATGAATACAAATTATACTGGAACAGAACCATTATAACAGATAAAACAACACCACATACATAACAAACCTGACATCATACTCACCAATAAAAAGAAGAAATTAACACAACTAATCGAAATATCCATACCCAATACAACAAATATACAGAAGAAAATAGGAGAAAAAATTGAAAAATACATCCAACTGGCTGAGGAAGTCAAAGACATGTGGCATCAGGATAAAGTTGACATCATACCAATTATACTATCAACTACAGGAGTCATACCACACAATATCCACCAGTACATCAACGCAATACAGCTACATCCAAACGTATATATACAACTACAGAAATCTGTAATTATTGATACATGTTCAATTACCCGAAAGTTCCTAAATGCAATGTAACATATACCGTACAGTTAAAAGGAAGTCACGCTTGATCAAGGTCCACGTCACTTTCCATTTTTAGCCAGATGTAACGTCTGAGAAAGGAAAGAAATCATAATAATAATTGTTACACCATGACTAAAAGAAGGGATCGGTTTAGAACTCATCCAGAGGCATCAAGGGGTCATAAATATTGTAATGGACAGAAGTGTGGCGAGTAAAAATTGTAGAGGGACACCAATGCTGGAATCCAGGACACAGGTTCAAATGGATGTGGAATACAGTATTTACAGAGGAGAGAAGTGCCTCATACAAGTGTGGATAACTGCTTCAAACCAGTCTAAAGAATGACCACCACCACCAAAACAACAACATCAACTGGCCACAAACAGGATTATGGCACACAATGTTCATAATGATGTATGTGTTCTGTATCTCCTGTCAGATTTATTTTTAAATGGCAAAAACAGTAACTGTCCTCAACTTCTGTCAACTGGTAGGATAACTTTTTCACAATTTGGAAAATTTATTATTAAATAAACTGCATTATTAATGGTCATCAGTTATATATCAAATCTTACCACATGAAAATCTGTGTATTACAAAACAACTGTTATTTATTGACACTGAGCTGACTGATACTTCATATAACCAATTATCAACTCTGTTTTGTGGGAAAGGGAGTACTGCTGGGAAGCTATCAGCTTAATGGAACAAAGCTATGCTCACATACAACAAATCTACTCTGTCAAAGTCTAATAAGGTCAGTTTTAATGGCTTCAAAGAATCGTCTCATGCACCCACAATTCAGTAAGTTGTTACAACCAACAGTTGTAAGAATGTGATATTTATTACCTTTTTTAGGTTGCAAGATGTAAAACACTTGATATGATAAGTTACAAACTCTGTAGCTTATCAATATATTAAATATGCAAAACAGATAATAAATATTAAATCCTTGAAGGTACTGGCTGTAGCAACTCACTGTTCTGTGGGTATATGAGGTGTCACTTTTAAGCCACTGACAGCCTTAACAGGCTCTGGCAGAGTGAATTTGTTGTAAGCAAGCATATCATTGTTCCTCTTGATGGAATACTTTAGAACAGTGATGCGTTTTGTCTGCAATTCAGATTTAAGAGTTCTCTAACATTATATCAAAAGTCTTTTGACATGTTCTATTTGAACTAATGTAGTGTATTTCTACCGTAATTTTACAAGTCAGTAGGTCTCTTATTTCTTGCATGGGCAAGGTTTAAGCAATTGTGCAGCAAGTGCCTTGCTTTTCAACATTATTTCACTTGGTCGGCATATAGATCGCCCTGAAGTAACTTTTTTTGTTACTGTTGTGATCCAAGATCTTCGAAATATACAAAAACACTGCTACTGCCAACAGTGATAAGTGGACCATACACAAAGTTAATTTTAAAAGAGCTGGTGGCAATAATCAGCTACAAGTTCATTCTTACCAAACCCAGACCCAGAAACAATTATTAGCCCCTCAAGTTGTTCACCATTTAGCAACACTCATGGTGACATATGTAGGTTCATGATATTTATAATCTCCTTGCTGTGAGATAGCGTGCATGAACCAGGTTTTAACAGATTCCTCTAAGCTGTTCTATTACCTTTGCTCAGTCATACATTTTTTCTGCTCTGAGGTACAAAAATACAGTTTGATGAAAAGAAATATTCATAGATTGAGTTATTGCACTGGTCCATTAATACAATCTTTTTCTTCACTGCCATATGCCAAGAATAGTTCCCTCTCGTTAAAAGACAAAACTAACTTTGATTTTGTTTTCTTTATCCTGTTATTTGATTAAAAGACTACAATTTTAGGAATCAGGATCGTTTATCGTAGGAGTGAGTTGGGTTGGGTTGGGTTGTTTCGGGGAGAAGACCAGTCAGCGAGGTCGTCGGTCTCATCGGATTAGGGAAGGACAAGGAAGGAAGTCGGCCATGCCCTTTCAAAGAACCATCCCGGCTTTTGCCTAGAGCGATTTAGGGAAATCACGGAAAACCTAAATCAGGATGGCCGGACACGGGATTGAACCGTTGTCCTCCCGAATGCGAGTCCTGTGTGCTAGCCACTGCGCCACCTCGCTCGGTCGTAAGAGTGACACACTCCATGAAAACTACTTTAATGGGCCTACACAATATTCAACAGCAAAGTCTGCTAAATTTAACACTAATTCCTTCCAGAAACTGAGGTTCAATTCCACATTTTATTAAATATCATAGTTCTTGGTTTTCTATATTTATCATCAAACAGTCAAAAATATGGGCCACATAATAAACATACCCGTGTCCACATATTTGCAGACGACCACACTTTTCCTGGCATGGCAAATGTAAACGACCTTGATGGCATTTACCACAAGTCCCAGCACACATGTGTTCACATTCCAGGACTTTCCCACAAGGCATTTCACACCTTGATAACAACTTGGCACTGTATGATGATAATCCTGAAATTAAAGTAATGATAATATCTGAGAAAATGAATCAAAAGAACAAAGGAACAACAAGACTTGGATGACATGGTTGAGCAAATGAATTCATAGGACATTCACGAAATGCTAAGAACTGAAATTTTGTGTTGTGGCTACATGAAAGCCATTGAGTAATGATTTAAAATATCCACAACGTTTTTCCTTGTTAATCCGCTTCCGCGCTGAGGTTGCTAATGCATGCCTGTGTGATGACACTTGACTCTGTGATAAGCTGGTTTGAATTCTGCTCATGGAAAATATTCGTTGGCAAGCGGAAGAGCAGTATTGGCATAAAGTTCCGGATCGCAAGTCTTTGCACCAATGTTTTGGATTTAAATTCCAAATCTTTCCACATTATCTCATGAAGTGAGGCATGTGATATTGTTGATTGTGATCCATCTGTCAGATGGATACATTAAGCTCAGTGGCCCCTTGGTGCTGTTTGAGAGAAGTAGGTTATGTGCTGGCACTGAATTTCACTCTCTCCCTTCATTTCTTCCATAACAATGGTACCCTGTACAAGCATTAATCACAGTCATCCATATGTTACAGGTACACACTTGACACTTTGTAACAAGTTTGAGGAAGGCAACAGCAAACCACCTCCGCAAGGACCTTATGTGAATCCATGATGCAGGATTCCTGCATCTGGTGCCCAATGCTTAATCCATGAGTATGCGACACTCTTTGGCTTCTGATTGTTCTACTTAATTGCATACCAAACAAGCCAATTAAAGTATCAAAATTTAGCAGGAAGAAAAAAATAGTAATGCTGTCATACAGGAAGTATGTGTCATAAGGACAGCATGTGGTTCTACAAACCAACAGGGGCAACCATACAGTAACAGATTTGTAACACCAGTCTTCATCTGCAATTTCCTCGTTATTGGCCAATGAACTTTTCCCCGTTTTTACACTCAAATACTGCACAGTTACAAATCTTAACAAAGGGTTGCATCTTTTGTTCTATGGATCCTATTAATGAATCACTCCAAATGTAAAAACAAAGCATAGCCCAAAAAATTCAGGTAGCTGAAATCATCAAAAGCTCCACAAAATATACTTTTTGGCATTTATAATATTGTCCAAACTGTTTCCTAACACATATTTGTTATACAGGTTAATCAAGATTCTAATGAAAATGCTTGTAGTAATACTGAAAACATAAGTTCATTCCTTACAATAATAACAAGAACAACAGGAATACTGTTGTTGCTAACTGGTTCTTTGTATGTGTAATGGCTTTGTGACTACATGATGATGCGAGTTATTCATAAAAGTGTCTCATGTTCATTTCAACCACTGAAATATTTCGTATACAGGACACTGACAAAGCTTATGTAGTAGCTACTAATTACAAATAGCCCCCAAAGCACTCTTGTCAGACAGAAACAGTAGTTTGTGAAATTGTTTTCTATATACAGCACAAGATAACATATTCTTTGAACATTCTCTGGTTTTACAAGGTAAATATTTTTACATATGATCCATTACTAATTTCCTTTTGCAAATTTGTTGGGATTTAAGCAACAGAGACTTTTTTTATAGGTTGGATTTGTATGACTACCTGTGTGGTACCAGATACTCCACAAATACTTTTCAGAGAATTCCCGAATTTAATTTTGGTCGCACAGTAGAGTAGAAATAAATACTGATGACCATAGCAGAGCCTTACATGCCTGAGTCCACCAAATACAACTGAAGTATGACACAACAGTGGTAGTCTGATAAATGATTTTTAAACATCAACAGCCATCCACCGAGTGTGCAACTCATTCCAAGGTGGAACTTTCGTTTTTATAGAGCTTTTGAAGTATTTCATGGTTATTTATTTAATTTTGTCAAGTTAGGTCAATATGTTATAGTGTTGGCTGTCTTAAGAGTCTCCTGCTCATACAAAATAAACTGAGATAGACCCAACTAATGCCTTGTTAATCAGCTGTAAAACTCAGGATCTTTAAATTATGTGACAAAGATATGTAAGTTATGACTTAAGTCCTATGAATGTTTAACTTCCTTTCACCAGTTATTACAAATGGTGCTCTGATGTTGGTTGTTATCTGAATTTATGCACCTGCAGTTTGATTTGACGTGAGACTACAATGAATTTTCTGACGATTGAAATGGGAAGGGAATGTTAAAACCGTGAATGTTCCAGTTTGTGGTTGAAAGTTTGCACCATTAATGACTTGCTGTCCACTGTCTGCTACAGTGCCTAGTACTGAAATTTACAACTTATGACCGTTTTTTTGGGAGTTGCACTGTTCACATTGGTAGCAGAGTTCTTATTATATGAGTGGGATCTTGTAATGTTTGTGCCATCGTCACGATAATGATAATCAGTTCACTTCTGGAAGCAGATCAAAGAAACCCATAGGCATTCTGATGCATTACTGTCTTTATCTACACTCCATCACACTATTCAAAAGTACATTTTGTAATTTCATCTGACCATCCATCATCTGTTATGTTTTTGTCTCATTCTTTCCTTATTTTTTGAAACCCCACAAAGAAGTTCCATATCTATCTGCCAGCCATTTGCCTGGTTACATGCCTCACCATCCACCATTTAAGTTTCATTACAGTCACAATTAAATGTAACAGTACAATTTGCTTTCTGATAATAGTGCTTTGTTTTCTGTATCTCATAGAACTTTGTATTATAAAACTCTCCACTGCTCATTAAGCAACACTCAATTTTGGAACTTTTCACACATAAAGCCAATGTCTCCTTACAATGGGCAAACACTGCTAATATGTACTAATTATAAACTCTCCTTTTCAGACTAATTCATTCATTTACCATATACAGTACATCCCATCAAGAAGGGGAATCTTCAGGGATGTGGAATGAGTCAAAGAACTAATAAAAAAACTGTCACTATACTTAGTGCTATTCACACTTATGCTAATTGAATAAATCAGTAAGAAAGCTGCTACTGTGAAAAAACCTAATGTCGCATCAGTTTTATCCTAAGTAATATAACAACCACTGCTACTTGGGGTGCAGCTAGAACTTCTCCATCCCTAAATCTAGATATTTAGATAATGTGTAAAAAAAGTGCCCAATGAAGTCCACTTTTATTTTTATTTTTAACGGGTAGAGATTCCCAATTTCTTGCTTTATGTTAGACATGAGTCTGTGGAATATCTTACCACTCCACTCTGAACCTTGGACAAGGATACAAAATATACATGAAAATTAGTTTCGTATCTTGTATTGTGACTGTATATATCACCGTTCGGGCCTGGTAGTTTAGTGGTAAAGTGCATGCCTGAAAGCTGAGAGGCACAGGATCTAATCCATGATGGATCAAAGATTTTTCAGTCCGCATTTTAACCTAGTCTTCGCCTTTCAACAAAGTGAGGGGTTACCAGAAACAACAGATGTTTTGGAATCTCCAGTTGGATAAGTGGAGTAGCATAGGGAGATGCAAATTGCCAAAGTGGAGTCCAATAAAAGATTTGCACCAGGCCATTGAGCCACATGGAATTATTATCATTATAGCTGAAATTGACTTCTGTAATCAGTAACTGATACCATTAAGGAGAAAAGCCAGTGCCAGAAAAAAAAAAAAAAAAACTAGTGCACCTGAAAGATGACATTGATTTTGATCTGATGAAGGTCCATGCCACTTGGAGGATAACAGATGCAGAGTCCATGCAGGATAAGGTGGCTGATGCACAGTGACCAATTTTCATCCAAAGCACTTGGCGAGTTCATCGTTTGTTCAGGAGGGGAGGTCAAAAATGTTTGCAACATTTTGGCCAATCAGCGATGACAGAATTGAAGAGCAAGCCCTGCAATCTTTCTCAAATGATTTTACAGATATTATTAGCTAAAAAAATTATTTTTGCATTACTTATAGTTTCAGATGTCAGGTTCTTGATGATGTGACCATCACTTTGTTAACTGTCATAGTTACTGTGATATTTACATGTGAGTAAGACACTGAGAGAAATTTGAAAAATTTTGCGGTTAGTGCATATTACATAATATGTTACTGTGTATGAAATTTAGCTAATATATCAAATTTTTCTTTACACTTGGGTGGAGCTCTCCATCTGTCACCAAGCTCAAGAAAATTGATCTGCTGTTGTACACTCATTTGCGATCATGTGGGCTCATGAATCAGCCAAAATGAAATATCCACAACATTTCTCACATTTCATAAATGATTTGAGATATCAAAAAGAGAATTTGGAAAATGATAGCACACAAAGAGGAAAGCATTATGCCATATGTTTATTATGCAAAACTTCATTATCTAACGTGTTATTCCACTAACTATAGACTTTTTCAATGAAAGAATGTAATTTTAAAGGGTCATCAATAGCTGGTGAAATGAGAAATGCTAAGGGTTTGGGAACAAAGTAATTGAAGAAATTACATTAATTAAACAAACACTGTTTTTTTAGCCTTGTTTCACAATTCATTATTAATGTTATTGCACAACCTAGGTTTTGGTTTATAAGCCCATTTTCAAAAACATTACTGATTCCCAAAGATGATAATGCACAAATAAACATGACAAAGCAAAGATAATCATCTCAACTCCTTAAGGTATCAATCCATAGCTTAATGTACAATTACATCCATGACCATTTTTAACAAATTACAAACATTAGTGCACACTTACCAATTACACTACAATGATCAGGCTAAAGTTATTGTGCATCAGACAAGAGCTTTTTAAACATGATGGACTAGCGCCCAAAGTTTTGCTTCTATCCTGGGGCTGTGATCTCATCTAAAAGAGGTGAATAATTGAATTGGGTTTGCTCATTTAATAACAGGTGTGGGGATATACACATCTGTTTTTTAATTTCTAAAATTTCTAATTGGTTGAGTTTGGCCCTCTTTTCCTCTGTGTGTAGGACTTGTTCATCTATTGTGTATCTGTGGTTATTGTTCAGGGAATGTTCTGCAAAGGCTGAATCAGGCTTCTTCAATCTCCAAGCTTTTGAGGTGTTCTTTAAGCTTGGTACAGATTACCCTCCCCGTCTGTCCAATGTAGCAAGACTAACACTATCGGCATGTGATTTTATAAACCCCACTTTTTGTGATAGCTGGTTGGTCGTCTTTTGCATTGAACAAGAAACTACGTATTGTCTGATGGGCATAGAAAACCTCAGAGAAAGCCTTTGCCTTCAAGATGTTACTTATGCTATTTCATGTTTTCCCTACAAAAGGTAATTTGCACCATTTCTTTTCCCATTTGTTTTGTGTTTCTCATTGTGTACAGTAGGGACCTGGCTTGCTTCTTCTTACCTCAAATTTTATCAATGATGTTGGGGCAAATTCACATAATAATGAATTAATCTTTAAATGTAATTATTTCATGTTCTCCACATGCACTGTTGCAACAATAAATCTTGAGAGAACTGAAAACCTCTAGGAGGGTGTACTAATTTCTTTCAGTTGTGCATATCAGGATATGAGTGTAAGAATGTCACGATCTTTAACATCTATGGTTACTGCACAGCTACAATGCAGCTGTCATGCAGGGTGTCGAACAACCTACTCTGTGATTTTGCAATGGTCTCAGCTCCGATCGCAAAACGGGCTACTTTCAAGCCACACTAATCCAACCAGTTGGATTCATGTACCCTCTCTTTGGCCAAGATGTCATCTGTGATATGCACGAATTCATTCACTCCAGGCCTCATGCAGCCAGCTGCATTGCCTTACAACTCACCTACTGCGCATCAAGTTGTGCCATGTGTGGAGCCAAACTGCACTGCTGTTCTTCCTCTATGGATGTCACCATAGCAACCTACTGGACTGGGGGCTCATCTCATCATTTAGATCAACCAAAGCACGTGGTTCACCACTGTGGAAAGCATTTTTATTTTGAATGTCATCTGTGACAGCACAAAGTTCATGACACAGGTTACTCACTTGGTTGAGTACATGGATGCAATCAGCGATATCAGCCTTGCACCACCCTTGACCAATAAATACACAGCTATTAAAACAGAACTCCTCTACTGTCTCTTCTGAAGGTACAAACATACGGAATAGGTTCACAGATATGCGAATGGCTCAAAGACTTTTTAAGGAGTACGTTGTCCTTGACGGCGAGAGTTCATCAGAGACAAGGGTGTCATCGGGAGTGCCCCAGGGAAGTGTGATAGGACCAATGTTGTTCTCTTCATACACAAATGATTTGGCGGATGGGGTGGGCAGCAATTTGCAGTTGAAGTTGTGTGACTATAGAAGGATACAAGATGACTAACACAAAATTTCTAGTCGGTGTGATGTGTGGCAGCTAGCTCTAAATGTAGAAAAATGTAAGTTAATGCAGATGAATGGGAAAAACAAAGCCATAATGTTTGGATACAGCATTAGTAGTGTTCTGCATGACACAGTCACGTTGTTTAAATATCTGGGTGGAAAGCAATATGAAATGAAAGAAGCATTTCATGACTGTGGTAGGGAGGTGAAAACTTTGCTTTTTTGGGAAAAGTTTAGGAAAGTGTGGTTCATCTGTAAAGGAGCTCGCATATAGGACAGGATCCATACCAAGTCAGAATAAAGGAAGACATTGAAACAATTTAGAGGTGGGCTGCTAGATTTGTACACGAGTGTTACAGAGATGCTTCAGGAACTGAAATGGGAATCTCCTGAGGGTAGGCAATGTTGTATTCGAGGAGCAGTACTGAGACAATTTAGAGAGTCAGCATTTAAAGCTGACTGACTTGTTCAGGTTGTGCCAGACCAATATGCTGTGCACTTGCTGCTGTTAGATCGTTTCATTTTTTAGTGTTTTCTGCTTGCTTAAGCTGTTATTATGGCCTAGAGTATCTTTTTCTGATGTTTGCACGTCAGCTACAGCACCTTTTCTAGTTAAATAACACGTATGACATGTGAAGTTGTCACAATATTTCTCTGCTGTGAAGATGACCAATGCTTGAAACTGGTTGTGAATAAATATATTGTAAGACAGCACAGTGTGTGCCCTGCACTTCTCCAAGTGTTAACATTTACTTAGACACTGAAGGGACATCATTTAGTTCCAATATGATGCCTGTATAGGAGTTTAAACTGACTATAAATCACTCTCTGGACATGTATGTTATGAGTAAGTGGATGAAGAACAAAACCACAGTAGTTTAATAAGAAAATTTGGAAAATGCTGAAAAGATAAAGGCCAGGTGTGAGCAGGACTCACACCCTGAGGGTTCCCCACAAACTTAATTATTTATACAAACAGTTCATCCATTCTGTGAATAGAGAATCCTATCGAGTTTTGCCTGTTATCAGCACTGATGCTCACAAGATATTCATCCCCCAGGGATTTCAAGGCTTTTTAGAATGTTTTAACTTCAAGTTTGAAGTCAGATAACAAATGACTCTGACAGAATTACAAATTAACATTTTTTTCCCCTTTTCTTGTGATTTGAAACCTGGTTTACTGCCAAATTTCAAGTTTCTAGGCCAACAGTAAGTGCCCTCTATGCTTTAATGAGTGAGTTTGCGAGTATCGAACTACATGACATAAATGCACAATAGCACTGACTTACATGCTTAACTTTTTTACACCACCAAAGAACCATAGACCTCAGTAGGTGACATAAATTTCAACTTCATCTGTCCACCTGTTTCTGAAAAAAAGAAGCCTTAACTGACAGAGGGACAGGCAGACAGTTGGATAACAAACAACAAAAAAAAAAAATTTTTTTTTCATGTGATATAATTACAAGCTAACAATTTTCATATTTTTTTCCTCTGACTGTACTGTGAAACTCGCTTCTTTCCAATTTCATGATTCTTGGTTGACAGGAAGTACCTTATGTGGCAAATGGCTGTATGTTTTAACTTCAAGTTTGAAGTCAGATAACAAATGACATTGACAGAATTACAAATTAACATTTTTTCCCTTTTCTTGTGATTTGAAACCTGGTTTACTGCCAAATTTCAAGTTTCTAGGCCAACAGTAAGTGCCCTATATGCTTTAATGAGTGAGTTTGCGAGTATCAAACTACATGACACAAATGCACAATAGCACTGACTTACATGCTTAACTTTTTTACACCACCAAAGAACCATAGACCTCAGTAGGTGACATAAATTTCAACTTCATCTTAGAAGCTTACATTTAATACTTTGCCAAGGGACTATATACTTTAGTATGTGGCATTCAGTTCAACTTGATATGTCTATCTGTTCCTGGAAAAGGGGCAGGGGGGGGGGGGTTATGGCTTAACAGACTGATAACAAATGACAGAAAACATTTTTAATTACAGATTCACAAGGTTTGGATTTTTTCCTTTACTTGAGCAGTGAAATCTTACTTCTTGCCAAATTTAACAATTCTAGATAATGGAAAGTACCCAATAGGTTTTAATGAGTGACTTTGCAAGGATCAAAATATGTGACATAAATGGCCACCATATCTTTTGGCTGCACTGACTTAGAACCTTACATTTATTACACTGCCAACGTACCACAGATCTTAGAATGTGACATTAATTTCAATATTTCAATTTCTAAATAAAGACACACATCAATTTCTTTCAGATGTATGGTGAACATGTAATAAAGTCCAACTGTAAAAAATGGTTCAAATGGCTCTGAGCACTATGGGACTCAACTGCTGTGGTCATCAGTCCCCTAGAACTTAGAACTACTTAAACCTAACTAACCTAAGGACATCACACACATCCATGCTCGAGGCAGTCGCACGGTTCCGGACTGCGCGCCTAGAACCGCGAGACCACCGCGGCCGGCAGTCCAACTGTAGCTCCAAGTTGTTGGAATACTGATTTTGAAGACATTGGTGCCGAATCAAGTTTTCAGAAGATTTCATCTAGCTGGGAGTTCGACAATTAATACAACTCAGATGTGTAGTTTATTAGTAACATATGTATTATACAACAAACTCTCACAACCTCTTGCCTCCCTCTCAGATATCAGTGACCCTTTCCCAACCTACCCTCCCACACCCAGCCACCTTTCTTTTGTCACCCATTCCGTCTGAAACAGCCCTTCACTGCAGTAACTGCAGAACTGCAGTCCCAGCACAATGTATTCAGCCATCACAATGTAGCATTACAGGTGTGTGCACATATGTGTGCACTATAGCTTAGAAACAGATTTTTCCAAAAGCTAGCAAAGTTTTCAGTCTTGTTTACATGCCTATTGATGACACAGCACCTCCACAAATTGGTGAGTTGTTAACCTTTACTCCACACAAAATAAATCTCTACTTATTTTCTTGCAACAACAAACACAATAATATTTCCAAGTGCAGTTGCAGCAACTATATAAATAAGGTTGGTTGAACAGAATGGATAGTGTATTCGAAAGATGTTATAATGAACATTGTCAACATAAGTAAGACAAGGGTAATGGAGTGTAGTCAAATTAATTCACATGATGGAATAGGAATTTGTTTGAGAAAGACAGCACTAACATAGTAGAGAAGGTTTGCTATTTGGCATGCAAAAAGGTACGAGTAAACTTGTTGTTTCATTCAAGATTATTTTTGTGTACTGAGAATTTTAATTGTCCTATTACACAAGTTGATAAATTTAAACTTTTTTCCTGCATCTGGTTTGTAAATGGGTGGATTTACCTAATTTTGGAGTGCTGAATATACTGGTAAAACCAGTTTTTCTCTGTGACATGACATTTCCTAGATACACAGCAGAATAAAAAAAAAGGTAATAGCGACAATGGACACCATTAAGTCAAACAAAAATACACATTCAGGACGTTTGAAATCAATACTATTTTGTATGTATATATGGACATGATGCCAATAAAAGGTCCAAATTAGTTCTGAAGATATTTTCACCTTTAATTGTCTTTGGTTTTTTAAAAATGCAATGACGGAGCTCTTGTTTTGTTTGCTGTTTCATCACTCTCCCCAGCAGTAGTCACCCAACGTCAAAGGGTTCCAATGGCCTTAGTAACAGTGTTCTATGGTAAGAATGTGTTTGTGAAAGTATTCACCATGCTCATTGCTTATGGCTCCCAAATTTTCTGGGAAGAAATGAAGGTGAGAATGTAAAAAGTGAATTTTAACAGACATTCTACACCCCATGTTCTCATAGTTGTCCAACAAATCATTCACAATGGTAACATAGTTTTTGTCTTTTCTGTTACTCAAAAAGCCCTTCACAATTGCTTTAAAAGAAGATCAAGCAGCTAACTGGATCTATGAGTTTGGTATCAAAGGTTGGATCTTTCAGAAATTTTCTTATTTGTGGTCCAACAAATATTCCCTCTTTCAGCTTTGCCTCAATTTGGGAAACTTTTCTTTTAAAAGATTGAAGGCCTCATCTTCCTTATCCAAAGCTTTTACAAAGTTCTTGATAAGGCCCAACTTGGTATGAAGGGGAGGCAAAATGATTTTATCGAGCTCAACCAATGGGGTATTGTTCACATTTATGTTTCCAGGAACATATGACTTCCTTATAGGCCATTCCTTGACTGTATAGTGGTTCTTGGTGTCACAGCTTTCCCAAAGACACAAAAAGCAGCAGTATTCGAATCCAGCCAGTAAACCTGTAAGAAGCGCAACAACTTTTAATCACAGCAAAACTTATATTTGATTGCCTCTAGCAGCAAAGGCATATTTTCGTAAGTTTCTTTCATTGCTACTGCGTAAGCCAAAGGTACCGATGGAAATGCATTGCCATTATGCAGTAGTACCACTTTCAACCTGGTTTTACTGGAGTCAATAAATAGTCGCCACACCTGTGAATTACGCTGTACACCTAGCTGCATCATCAGACCACTGACATCTCTACATACACACATTGAATTCTGCATATCAAAATACTGAGCGGAGGATGCACCTCTTGGTCTGAAACAGGAAATTTTTGTCCCTGGAGCTAGAAGGTTCCGTTGTTGCAGTCTCGACTCAAAGAGTTCAGCTTGCTGTTTTGAAAGTTTTAGATCGTGAACCAAATCGTTCAATTCCTTTTGATTAAAGAGCTGAGCGAACTGTTATGATATTGAGGGCAGTACTCTTCTATATGTTCACTACGTTCTGATTCACTTGACATGGTGTCTGGTTCCGTGGCTTTCAAGTTACAGATAGGAACAGGCAAGCCCTCATCATGCCTGGGCACAGGCAAATGCACTGAAGATACATTTGGACATTCTAATTTTGCTTGAATGTCCCGAAGTATTAGTAAGACAGAAGTAACAGTCTGAATAATGGTAATTAGGCTCACACCACACCGTAGGAACAGCGAATGGCGTGGCCTGGTGTTTTCCTTTCAACCACTTATATGCTTTGTTAACCAAATCAGTGATTGGTTTTCTTTGGGCTTTTGGAGTGAATTTCCCACTCACATAACAAAAGTTGTCGGGGTGTTTAGACAGCAACGAGATTTACTAGTTTCCATTTTTCTTAGTGCAAGTTTTAAACACAATAAGTTTGCACTATCTTTCGCACGAAACACGCACTGAGGATGTTTTTCACACCACTGGATTGCCACACCAACCATTTACTGACAATTTGTACATCTTCTAGCACTCCTCTGCAATTCAAAAACAAACAATTCAAAATCAAAGCAGAAGAACAGTAAAAAGTGAAATACTGAATACAAAAAACAAAAACCATGTAAAAACTCAAAAACACTTTGAAAGGTATATTTGGATTCTACACACCAAAATGCATAGTAATTGATGTATCACATCCCAGATGCAAAATGGTTGTTGATTAGTGTTATTTTCCTTGGGGATCATGTGATATTACTTTTGTTTCTTTTGTACATTTGCTATCCATTGTAATGAAGTGGTTTCCATCAGTAAGAACTGTTCCAGGCAGTCAAATATCAACTGACATATTTCTTATGACTGTGTCTCATTTAACACTCAACGAGACGTGATGCACTCCTCCTCAATGGGAGTCTACCCTATCTTTCTTCTCCTGGGATATACCAATTAACTTTCTGACATATATTTCATATGTTTCCAATAATTTTTCTATGGAAAGAGGGATTTTAATCATTGGTTACTTGTAGTTGTGAATGATGACAGCTGCCAGAGACAATCATATGCATTTGGCACCACAGAATGAATGGCAGTGACTTGTACACAGCTCTGGACAAATCTACATTATGGGCCCCTCGAGCCTTCTAAGCAGTGGTCAGGGTTTCAGCTCTGGTGATGTCACCCACAGATGGAGGATGAAACATCAGTGAAGAATTTTGTGTACTGACCACAGCCTCTTGCACTAGAAATTTTAAGACATCCACCACTATCTATAAGGATTTCAACTACCTTTTATGTCTTAGTACTAGGTGTGGCTGACTGCACTCTATGACAGGCATGATGATGATGTGGCAGACAATTTACAATATTTGGTCTGTGCCAACATTAGGTTTTCGAATGCAGGTTGGGTTGATAGACTGTGATGTTGATTGGTGGTGTAGCCTGATATATAGCTTTTTTTTGAAAGGTGGCTGGCTGGGAGCTGGAGAGTACATCAAACACTTCAGTTAATTCAACAAATTTGCGTTTAAAATTCAAATGTCTCTAAGCACTATGGGACTTAACATCAGAGGTCATCAGTCCCCTAGACTTAGAACTACTTAAACCTAACTAACCTAAGGACATCACACACATCTATGCCCAAGGCAGGATTTGAACCTGCAACCATAGCAGCAGTGCGGTTCCGGACTGAAGTGCCTAGAACCGCTTGGCCACAGCGGCTGACGTTGCATTTAAAGCTGATTATAATGCATGGATACCAAGGTCTGATATTCTTCAATGGCTTGAAGTCCAACATTGAACATCAACAAAGGTTTTCATTCCCTGGCTTGGACATCAATCTACATCTACATCTACATGGTTACTCTGCAATTCACACTGAAGTGCCTGGCAGAGGGTTCATTGAACCATTTTCATACTACTTCTATACCATTCCACTCTCAAATGGCATATGGGAAAAAGAAACACCTAAATCTTTCCGTGTGAGCGCTGATTTCTCTTATTTTATTATGATGATCATTTATCCCTACATAGGTGGGTGTCAACTAAATATTTTCACATTTGGAAGAGAAAGTTGGTGATTGAAATTTCGTAAATAGATCTCGCTACAAAGAAGACCACCTTTGTTTCAGTGACTGCCACCCCAACTCGCATATCATATCAGTGACACTCTCACCCCTATTGCGTGATAACATGAAACGAGCTGCCCTTCTTTGCACTTTTTCGATGTCCTCTGTCAATCCTACCTGGTTAGGATCCCACACTCTTCTTTGTTTAGTGCCAACTGCAACTTTTCGCACTATACAGAAATTCTCTCTAGATCATTTTTAATTGACCATTTGATGATTTTACTAGATGGTAAATTACAGCATCACCTGCAAACAATCTAAGGGGGCTGCTCAGATTATCACCTAGTAGATCATTTATGTAGATGTAGACGTAGATATTTCATAAGTTGGTGTAGATTTGCTGAAATGTAAAAACCAGTTGGAAACCAATGTCTTCAAAATAAAACAGGTGAAAATGAAATTTTTTTGTCATAGTCCCATTCCATCAAAATGAATGTCCCATTTCAACACCTGAAGAAATTATTTGAATAAAACACGTAGGATTAAATAAAACTATTAATACTGATTTGAATATTGACTCTTACTTATCAAGCACACAAGATTTCAGAGTCCAGTTCTCATTTTATGGCCACAGAAAGAGAATCCCTGTTTCAATAGCAATTCAATCTTGAAATGTGAAACACGTTAAACTATTATGTGTATATGCACGTTTGATCACATGGAATGACAGAGATGGTCCACATTTCCTGAGATTTGTTGCAGTTAATCTCAGTGTGGCACCCGCTTTAAATCACTCTAAATATATACTCTCAGTTATTTAATGGAGATTACTATTTATAGGGATTATTGAACAACTGTGTAATCAAACAATGGATCTGTCCATTCGTTTATGTGCAAAACATTAATATTTGTCCATAGTGAAAGTCAACTGCCAGTGTGTACTGGAAGCACTGACTGTCTGCCAGTCTTTCTACACTTCATTACTATTTTCTAGTATTGTGACTGCTCCATACATAAAAGCATTATCAACAAACAGTACCATGGAGGTTGGTCCTGTCATACACTCTGGGACATGCTCAAAGTTACTTAAGCTACTTAAGGTTTGTCTCAGTTAAGAATGAAATGTTCTGTTCTATTTGCAAAAAACTCTTTGACCCAGTCAAAACGCTGGTTTGATATTGTGTATGCTTGTTTTTTTGTTCATTAGGTTGTAGTATGGAACTGTGTTGAACACCTTCCTCAAGCCCCAGAACACGGCATCAACCTGGGCATCAGTATCTACAGCCTGCTGTATTTTGTGGATGAACAGAGCAAATTAGGTTTCTCACAATTGTTGTTTGTGGAATCCATGCTGATTCATGCAGAAGAAATCTCATAATATGTGAACATGAAGTGTGTTCCAAAATACTACAACAGACTTAAATCAATGGTATAAGACTACAGTTGCTTACATCTCAGTCTGAAGACCTTTCCTGAAAATAGTAATGACATGTGAATTTTTCCATTTACTTGATGTGCTTCGTTCCTCTAGCAACATAAAATAAGAATGCTGCAAGAAGAAGAGCAAGTTCTTTTGTGTACTCTATGTAGAATCTTCTTAGTACCCATCAGGTACAGTTGCTTCTGCCTGTTATACCACTACCACTTACCTTCATATCTGACAATGTTGTGATCATGCAATGACGGGAAGGAGAGATCACAGCATTATCCTTCTCAGTGAAGAAATTTTGGAAAACTCAATTTAGTATGGGCAATGAGAGAGTGTATAAATGACTTTGATCCATTTACTGACTTAACCATGAACAGAAAATTTTAAAAGTGTAAAAATATTAAAGGAACAGTATTAAGTAAAAAAATCTAATATCACCATTCCCGTAGGGACTGAAAAGATAAAATTACCCTAATTACAGTGTGCCCACAGGTACTGCTTAAGCAGTCATTCTCTCAAAGTCCCTTTATATGAATGGACAGGAAGAAATCTTAAGAAACGTTGGAGACTGGCAACTTAGAAGAATATTGGAACTAGGAAACTTGCCATTAGTGCTTTTATTTAAAGCATTACTTGATGTATTCTCAAGAACAACACACTCTAAAAGAAGGGCCGAGTTTCAAGATTTATTCTTCCAAAATAATTCTAGAAATTGAAAACAGTAGGGAGAACCAGTCAAGGGGCAGGTCACAGTACGTCTGTACATTTTCCTCATATGAAATGAGTCCAGTTTTCAAATGAGGTGACTTGCGCATTGAGAAAATAGTGGCCTGGTGCCATCTTTTTAACATAAAGTTGGGGCCCGAGCTGTGCTTGATCTCCAAAGTGTTAATTCCTTGTGCCACATAATGTATCTTCGGCCATGTGCTCCACAGAGGTTTGCAGAGTGTAGGTATTGATGGAGAGTCCCTTCTGATCTTAATGGAAAGAACTGGGTCAGATTGGTAAATAGTGAGTCACAGCAATAATGGAAAGGTTAAAAAGACAATAACTCCACTTCATCTATAGGACTGTTGCTGACTGAATAAGTGCTGACTGCCTTTCCAATAGTATTAAATAAATATTTAGTAGACTTATGAAGTATTTATAAGATACTTTTTACAATTTTCCATAGATCACTATGTAATACTTTTACAGACTATGTGTAAAGCTGTTGTAAATAACTGTGCAGCCAAATTTATACACTATTGAAATATTTATCATACCTTTGCTTCTCAGATAACATGGAATTTCGACAGCATGACCACATACTGGTCTAATGTGACTGTGTACAAGTTCCTCACACTGTGAAGTGCATGGATTGCGGCACATGCTCTTACAATGATGTCCACATGGGAGAAGTCTTTTGCAAGTCTTTCTACACATATTACGTGTGGGTTCTTGAGAACATTCTGCAGGAACTTCATGTCCACAGTCTGGAATAACTTTTTGTACCTGTAAGAAGAAATCAATCCTTCTTATTCACTACATCAGATGATAATTAGTCATTTTCAGTAGAATACAGTTTATAAGACACCAAACAAGATACATGAATTGTCCCATTGAGTCTGTAAGAGATGAAGGACATATGTGTTACTTCTTTTTCAACAATAACAGTTTTACAAATAGGGGATGAGCACATAATATTTTAACAGCTTTGCAGTGGAGTAAACAGATAGGTAGAATGGACATAACTCTAGCAACTCTGAACTTAAAAAATTCTCAAAATAAGGGACCTAATTTCCAAGGCTTTCACACAACATGTGTTGATAAAAAAAAGACTGTTAAGGAACAAGTCAGAGTTTTTCAGCCTCAAACATAACTGATATTCATTTTTTACATACAGTAAGATTCAACCATTAATTAAAATTTCTATTTAGTAAAAATGAATGAAATTATATCATTTTGCTTCCTTGATCAATACAAGTTCAGTCTCACAGTTATCTTAAAAATGTAAATTATTTTATGTTTCCTTCTAGAAATCACAATTCTAATACAGTTTCATTTGAACATTTGTTTGTCAACATAGCCTAGATCTGACTTACAGCTTTCAAAATTAGGAAGCAATTAACACTCACTAGGAATCAAAAGAGTAAAAATAAACAGTGCGAAAATTAAAGCATGTGGTTAATTGCATAAGAAACGCTCTGCAGCAACTGTTAATTAGGTGATCCCCTTTGATAAGATATGTTTGGAGAGTTTTCCCTCAGATAATATGATTCACTAAGGTCACCCCCCCCTTTCCTTCTGAAATATGTCAGAGAATTCATATACAATTAATTACTACAATGGTTGACAAATGCATAATTTATGGCATTTAATCAATAGCAGGCCGATTTCTTATTGGCTTCTAACAAACAGCTCAACAAATAACAAACTCTTAAAAGTAAGTTAAAAACTAATCACAATGTTAACACTCATATGGTGTAAATGAAATGATAGGCCTCTCCACACACACACTAAAATTCAAAGATTAGAAGAGTCATGAGCATTGTTACCCACAAAACATTATTTGTTTATTAACAAATTTGTCGGTAGTTCAATGTGTCGGTGTAGTCAGAGTGTAACCAAAAAGTTGCTGGCTCAAATCTCATTAGTAGCTTACTTTTTTTAAATTCCATATTTATTAACAAGTGTAAATGATGATTAATAAATAAGGAATAATAATTTCTTCATAAAAATAACATACTTCTATTTTTAAATACCAGTTATGTGAAAGTGCGAGCGTTCACAATAAATCAAAATTTGGAACACAAATGCAAAACATCAAATGAAAAGCAAATAATTTTTGATAGCTAAAGATTGAATAATATTATTTGATGCTTACAATTTTTTTCATTTTAAAAAGGACAAAATAAAAACATTTTTTTTACAAAAAAAAAATTAGGCTTCAATATTTGTTAATTAACATTTGCATTCATTAATAACTATGAAAAAATTAATTAAAAAAAACTAGTAGTGAGATTCAGACCAGTCACTTTATAAGTTGATTATGCTATGTACTGAGCTAACAATGAATTTGTTAATAAACAATAAATGATACTTAACAACATTGCAAATTTTCTAATCTCCAAAGGTGTTTTTGAGAATTATGCCATACTGATTAGGGAAATTGGTGTCTGGGCATTGAATTTCAAATCCTATGACTATACCTAAAATCGAAGACACCTGAGCTATTTGTAAGGCACCATTGTCACATATGATACAGAACCATTATTGGTCATAGTATAGACAAATGATTTAGGGACTGGAAAACATAGTAATTATTTTTGGCAAAATTTGCATATATTTTCTGCAAAATTTGCATATATTTTTCTGAAATTCACACACGAATTTAAATGGTTGTCATGCTAGTGGAGTGAAGACAAACAAATCCTTTGTTCTTTGAAGTTGACTGATAAAAAAAATGTTAATTGGGAACTTTTTGACTGGAATGTTTGCTTTTGCAAAAACTTCATCACCTTTTCTTATGAAACAGCCTTTATTTTTGTCATTCGGCTGTAGTTAAGCTTTCAGAAATGATTGTTCTGTTGAAAAGCAGTGGAATTTTTCCACCGGTGAACTTAATGTGTCTCCGATTTAAAGTGTTTCTGGACATTATTTGCCCTGTCCTGTGAAATTAAATGACTGCAAAATCTGCAGACTATTAATTTTGACCTTTCGTGTGCATTCACAGCCATGCAACACATGCCTCACAATGCTAAAATAGAACTGACAAGACATTCAGCACAGAAGTAGAACTGAATGTACAGTAACATTATTTTAATGTTAGGGGAAGAATTTCAGCACAGTTGAAAAAATGTTAGAGATTTTGTTTTCCCGTTGCTATAGTGCAGAGAGCAGGCTGTAGTGCCAGATGGCTGCAAGGATAAACAAACTAGAATTTTGACCAGCAGAGGGGCAAGGAGTGGTGCAGAGAAACAAGCCCTGCCTCCCTCTCACACGGCTGCAGTCTGTTACAGAACTGGCACATTCTCACAGGGATCGCCAATCTCTTCTGGTGATGTAAGAGTCATAACTGAAATCTGTGATGGATCAGGACTAATTGCTTCACTTACTTCAAAATAATAAGTGAACACTACAAGCAAAAGTCATGTGGGCTCCCGTCAAAAATCGTATCTAACTGGCAAAATGTGTCGAAAGTGCAACAAAACAGTAAAGAATGCTATTATCTGTGCGCTGTGTGTCTTCCATTTCTGTTGCAGGAAAATTGATCCTTCAGTGAAAGAAAATCCAAAACTGCTAGCACTCTGGAACTGCATCACATGCTACGATGAAAACAGTGAAAGTAAAGGACAGTGACTTAAATTGTGAACTATCACTAATGCGTGAGAAGTTATTTGATGAATTTCGCAGTCTCAGTAAAGAAATTGATCGAATTCAGAAGGATGTGGCTAATTGACCCAATACAATAACCATGTGCTCTATGTCAAATGTGAAGAGAGTTATTCTTAATTGTAGAAGTGTTGCTAATAACAGTATTGAAATGAGCCAAACTTTTAAAACTAGGATTGTGTATGTCGATCAAGAATGCATTTTGTGTTATTCCAATAATAAAGAGCCTGAAAAATATGAGATAGAATTAGATAAGATGGTTAAAGTGTACACTATTCACCAGGTAAGCCCAACAGTTTGTAGTGTAATTACACAAGACAAGATGAACTATACCGTTACTAATCTCGAAAATAACTCCGATAATATAAACAATTCGGGCATTCAGCGATCAGGAAACAGAAATCAGGATGGTCTAATTGATACTACGAATCATATTGAGCTTCAAAGTGTAGACAAAAAAAGGACTCACGGAAATGCGTCTCTCCAATGTTTAATGAAGATTCACAACTATCTGCCACAAATTCCGAAAGTCATAAGAATGCACAGCCCCAGTGTGACAAAACACGAAAGAGTAACATAAGGTTTATTGTCCTTGGTGATAATCATGGTTGTGGGATTGCTACATGGATCAGTTACAGAATATCTGAAAAAGCAATAGCATTTGTTAAGTCTGGTGCTCCCACATCTGAAATAGGAAATCTCGTCCACCTGTCTGAAGTAGGCAAATTAACCTATAATGATTTTATTGTGTTGTTTGGAGGAGCAAGTGACGTATTTAAAAATGAAACTACAAAAGCTACTGATGAATTAAAGAAGTGTTTAGGACACTTGACTCATACAAATGTTCTGTTAATGATTATTCCATGCCAATACGACCCACCTCCACAGTCGTGTGTAAGCCGAGAGATAAGTTCTGCAAACGTGTTACTCTCCAAAATATGCACATAATACGAAAACGTAGAAGCTATTGACCTAAGTGGTATAGGATGTAAATTCCAAACTAAATATGGACTACACCTAGATGGGCTACGGAAGCAGCTTGTTGTGGAAAAAATAAACATACATGTTGTCAAGAAATTGGAGATAAGACATGCAACAACAAAGAAAACAGATATATCATCACATCATCTCTGTTCGCCAAAACAGCAATCATCTCCCTATTATGCAGAAGTGGTACACAGCACACTGGAAGAAAAGAAGCAGATTCCATCAATGCAGAAGAAGACTCCAGCCTCCCACACAGATGGTTTTTTATGGAAAGATCCTTAGCAAGCAAGAATGAGTCAGTGATATAATAAAATGCTCTTAGGAATCTCAAATGTTAATGTAAATTCGGGTACTTGTAATCACATAAATTACAGCAACAAAAATCTTTCTGTTTGCCATCAAAATATTCAGTCAATAACAAATTTTTATATGTAGAGATCTTACTAAATACAGAACTTAACTTTATTAATGTTCTGCGCATTACAGAAAACTGGCTAAATAATGACTAAATTGACTCTTTTTCTATACCAGCATACACACTAGCAAATTATTTATGTAGAAACAGCTATAAAAATGGAGGTACCGCAATTTTCATCAAGCATGTGTTAAAATACACTCCTGGAAATTGAAATAAGAACACCGTGAATTCATTGTCCCAGGAAGGGGAAACTTTATTGACACATTCCTGGGGTCAGATACATCACATGATCACACTGACAGAACCACAGGCACATAGACACAGGCAACAGAGCATGCACAATGTCGGCACTAGTACAGTGTATATCCACCTTTTGCAGCAATGCAGGCTGCTATTCTCCCATGGAGACGATCGTAGAGATGCTGGATGTAGTCCTGTGGAACGGCTTGCCATGCCATTTCCACCTGGCGCCTCAGTTGGACCAGCGTTCGTGCTGGACGTGCAGACCGCGTGAGACGACGCTTCATCCAGTCCAAAACATGCTCAATGGGGGACAGATCCGGAGATCTTGCTGGCCAGGGTAGTTGACTTACACCTTCTAGAGCACGTTGGGTGGCACGGGATACATGCGGACGTGCATTTTCCTGTTGGAACAGCAAGTTCCCTTGCCGGTCTAGGAATGGTAGAACGATGGGTTCGATGACGGTTTGGATGTACCGTGCACTATTCAGTGTCCCCTCGACGATCACCAGTGGTGTACGGCCAGTGTAGGAGATCGCTCCCCACACCATGATGCCGGGTGTTGGCCCTGTGTGCCTCGGTCGTATGCAGTCCTGATTGTGGCGCTCACCTGCACGGCGCCAAACACGCATACGACCATAATTGGCACCAAGGCAGAAGCGACTCTCATCGCTGAAGACGACACGTCTCCATTCGTCCCTCCATTCACGCCTGTCGCGACACCACTGGAGGCGGGCTGCACGATGTTGGGGCGTGAGCGGAAGACGGCCTAACGGTGTGTGGGACCGTAGCCCAGCTTCATGGAGACGGTTGCGAATGGTCCTCGCCGATACCCCAGGAGCAACAGTGTCCCTAATTTGCTGGGAAGTGGCGGTGCGGTCCCCTACGGCACTGCGTAGGATCCTACGGTCTTGGCGTCCATCCGTGCGTCGCTGCGGTCCGGTCCCAGGTCGACGGGCATGTGCACCTTCCGCCGACCACTGGCGACAACATCGATGTACTGTGGAGACCTCACGCCCCACGTGTTGAGCAATTCGGTGGTACGTCCACCCGGCCTCCCGCATGCCCACTATACGCCCTCGCTCAAAGTCCGTCAACTGCACATACGGTTCACGTCCACGCTGTCGCGGCATGCTACCAGTGTTAAAGACTGCGATGGAGCTCCGTATGCCACGGCAAACTGGCTGACACTGACGGCGGCAGTGCACAAATGCTGCGCAGCTAGCGCCATTCGACGGCCAACACCGCGGTTCCTGGTGTGTCCGCTGTGCCGTGCGTGTGATCATTGCTTGTACAGCCCTCTCGCAGTGTCCGGAGCAAGTATGGTGGGTCTGACACACCGGTGTCAATGTGTTCTTTTTTCCATTTCCAGGAGTGTATAAATCAATCAATAAGTTTCAACATCTCAGTGCAGAAAGAGACTTTGAGCTGACACTCATTGAAGTCAGTGAGGCAAATACAGTTGTAGCATGTATTTATTGCTCTCCAAATGGAAATTTTAATTCATTTCTAAATAAGCTTGAATATGTACTACACAGTCTTCATCTAGCCAAAAAATCAATAGTGCTTTGTGGGGACTACAACATTGATTTTCTTGGAAGTAGCAAAAGAAAAGAACTATTGCTCAACCTCACAGATACTTTCAAATTAAAACACACTATAACAATCCCAACAAGAATTACAAAAACTACTGCTACTGCCTTGGATAAGATATTTGTGAATATAAATTTTACTGCAAATTGCATAAGTATAAGCCTTAGTGATCACGAAGCTCAAGTTGTCATGATCCAAAGCCACTTACTGCCCACCCAGAACTATAAAAGAACTATAACAGCAAGACAGTTTAATACGCAAAACATAGGAACATTCAACTCTCTGTTATCTGGAGAAAGGTGGGAAGAAGTCGTGCAAATAGATGACACCAACAAAAAGTTTGAGAAAATCTCTAGCATCTTCATTGATTACTTTGAATTGTATTCCCTCTCAAAACACAAGAAATAAGAGGCACAACGAAAAAAGCAAAGCTATGGATAATAACAGCGATCAAAATATTAAGTGCAAGGAAAAGAGAATTAATCAAATACAGGAAAAACAATAATGTACCCCCTGTTCTAAACAATTACAAACAGGAATACATTCAAATCTACAGAAGAGTGATACAACATGAAAAAAAAGTGTCAGTGACAAAACAGATACTAGAAAGAAACAGAAAAAAAGTGCACTCATGTTCCTCTTCAATCTACATTGAGGGAACAACCCCAGATGAAATCTTAAGTGTTGCATCAGCTCATAGGAAAAAGTCATCACGGATTGATGGTATTCCTGATTACAACATAAAGCAATGTATTAAAAACATTTCACTTCCTCTCGCAGATACAGTAAATTCATCTTTTGTGACAGAGTCATTTCCAGACAGTTTAAAAATTACTAAAGTGATTCCTATCGATAAGAAAGGAGACAAAACAAATATAGAAAACTATAGACCAGTTTCATTATTATCAGGCTTTAGTCATATCACAGAAAAAGTAATGTATAATAGGTTAATGAAATTCTTAGAGAAAAACAAAATTCTCACTGATTCTCAGCATGGATTCGGGAAAATAAATAAACAACCAGTGCAATCTACGATTTTATAGAAAATGTCCTCCAAGCAACAAACAAAAAAACAAAGAGCCACTGGCATTTTTTTAGACGTAAGTAAAGCCTTTGACATACTGAACCACAACATACTGTTAGAGACGCTCCAAGTATACGGCATTAGAGGCACTGAACTAAAATGGTTCACTTCGTACTTGACGAACAGGAAACAAAAAATACAAATAAAACATGAACTAAAGGAAAACAGGAGGACCTGCTTCTCAGATGCATAAGTTCTAAAGAAAGGAGTCCTGCAGGGATCCATTCTTGGGCCAATCCTCTTTCTCCTGTATATAAATGATCTAGACCGGAACACTGAGTCACAAACCAACACTTTTTTTGCAGATGACACAAGCATCCTAATTACAGGAAATACCCCAAGTCAGCTTCAAACAACTGTTAAGAAGACTACAGAACAGCTAAATAGATGGTCTGAGGGGAATAAACTTATGATAAAGACCAAAAAACAACATTCCTAAATTTCTGTTTAAAAGGTGATGCAAGCTGCACCAGTGTGACAAACTCCAACAAAATTTCATCTTCTCCGGAAACAAAGTTTTCAGGTTTATGGCTTCAGAATAACTTCAAATGGCACACTCACACAAACATAATTAATGGAATACTTAATAAAATATGTGAAGTCTGCTTTACTCTCTGTCAAAGCAAGTTATAGCACGGTCCGCTGCCTACTAGGCCCAATTCCACAGCATCCTCTTGTATGGAATTATATACCACCTAATTCAGTCGTCTTCTTAACTAATAAAAGAACAGTAAGAGCAATGCAACATGCTCAACAAACTGATTCTTGCAAACTTCTCTTTAAAAGTCATCAATTCTCCCTCTTCCCTGTATGTATATACTAGAAATCTGTAAATGTATTAGAAAGAATTTAAAAGATGTAAATGTAAATTTTAATAACCATGTACATGATACAAGACAAAAGAAAAAGTTCCGTGTAAAGTCAATAAGGACATCGGCCTATAAAACCTCCACAGTAAACAGTGCTATACAATTTACAATGGTTTTCTGTATAAAGTAAAAGACATTTCATCATTCTTACTCTTTTGTAAAACCCTAAGGGCATTCTTACTGGATCATTGCTTCTATTCAGTATCAGAATTTCTAGATCATTTAAGATACAATAGACTTGAAAAAAGACAGTGCAGCTACTGCAAGAACCTTTGTGGATAAAGCTAAAATTCATGTATCTGCTGAATATATTATAGGATGAATAAATAAATAAATAAAAGATTTTTTTTTTTGCACAACACAAAGCATTTGGGAACACTTTCGCGCAAGTCCTTGTTGAGGTTAGCAGAGTACTGTTTGCAACATAGCATTGTTCAATGGAATGACAGTTCAAAACATCTGCCATGTAATTTGCCACAAGTGTCTGCATTATACCACCTTGTGAGCTTTAACGTATGTGTTTCTATGTTATAAAATGCTAGGTCCAATGGCATTAAGCAGCATGTATCTTAAATAGATCATTCAACTGCATGCAATTGGTATGGCACCAGTTCACTGAGAACACTGATATGTCGTCGTGTTCATACACTTTTTATTTTGCTAACAGTTTCTTACACACTTTATCTTTTCAAATTGGGCTTCACTAGATGATGCAGAATACAAGTAACTGGAAATTGGTTACATTTTTGATATTTATATGCAGAAAATGAAGTTATTTCAAATTATTTCTGATAAAATAGTTCATCTAGATACAGTTCGCTACAAAACAGCATCTATTAAGTAATTTAGCATTTTGAGGCTGAATTCACATCTATTTTGCTTATGTCATAAAATGTGAATTTTCCAGTCCCTGGAAATTATCTGGTCCTTACAAAAGACATGGTACATGCTATCACCAACACTCCACTTCCTTTCCAGATGATGCAGCTAGCTACAGGTAGATGGTTTCCCAAGAACAGTGTGATTTGATTAAGAAACCTTTTGACACATGCCTAGTCCCAAAGGATCAAATCTCCATCATAATGGAATGAGTCAGTAATCGAAATTAACACCAGAAAAGTGATAATAAATCAATTAAAATGTACATGAATCCTATGTCAACAACAAGCTACGAGTATAAATTACCATAATCAACAATCTAATACAGGAATTAGCTTATCTTTTTCCAGTAACTCCCAAACAAAATAGAAGTGAGCCATGAGGAAATTCTTCAGTTCTTGAAAGGGTCAGGATTACTGCTACGATTTTTTAATTCTTGTGATAATTTACCGAGAATGAATGCAGCAGAATGCTACACACCTTTCTGCACAAGAATCAAGCAGGTGTGATCCAAATGCAGATTGGATTTCTGCCTCGTATTAACTGAATGAAAGCTGCTAATTCTTGCCAATTAGCTCACATTGCTAACAACAAAATACATTAAAGAAAAATAAACACTGACAGGCCAATGTCAAAATGTCAGACTACATCTATAATGAGTTCACTAATGATGGTGATGACTTGGAACTCACTTCCTGCTGCTGTCTGCCTGTACCTCTGCCATTAAAACTACATCCCAGGGGATCTTCCTCTTTTTGCATGAATTTAGAAGTGATGTAGGCTTCATAACTATTGGAGTTTACTGCATGTTTCCTACACCTGCAGCTACAAGAGACTCCTCTCAACTCCAACAATCTACACTACTGGCCATTAAAATTGCTACACCAAGAAGAAATGCAGATGATAAACGGGTATTCATTGGACAAATATATTACACTAGAACTGACATGTGATTACATTTCCACGCATTTTGGGTGCATAGATCCTGAGAAATCAGTACACAGATCAACCACCTCTGGCCTTAATAACGCCCTTGACATGCCTGGGCATTGAGTCAAACAGAGCTTGGATGGCGTGTACAGGTACAGCTGCCCATGCAGCTTCAACACGATACCACAGTTCATCAAAAGTATTGACTGGCGTATTGTGATGAGTGAGAGATCTGGAGAATGTGCTGGCCAAGGCAGCAGTCGAACATTTTCTGTATCCAGAAAGGCCCGTACAGGACCTGCAACATGCGGTCGTGCATTATCCTGCTGAAATTAGGGTTTTGCAGGGATCGAATGAAGGTTAGACCCACGGGTCGTAACACACCTGAAATGTAACGTCCACTGTTAAAAGTGCCATCAATGCAAACAAGAGGTGACAGACGTGTAACCAATGGCACCCCATACAATCACGCCAGGTGATATGCCAGTATGGCAATGACAAATACGCGCTTCCAATGTGCGTTCACCGCGATGTCGCCAAACACCGATGCGACCATCATGATGCTGTAAACAGAACCTGGATTCATCCGAAAAAATGACGTTTTGCCATTCGTGCACCCAGGTGCATCATTGAGTACAACATCGCAGGCACTCCTGTCTGTGATGCAGCGTCAAGGGTAACCGCAGCCCTGGTCACCGAGCTGATAGTCCATGCTGCTTCAAACATCGTCCAACTGTTCGTGCGGATGGTTGTTGTCTTGCAAACATCCCCATCTGCTGACTCTGGGATCGAGACGTGGCTGCACGATCCATTACAATCATGCGGATTAGATGCCCGTAATCTCGACTGGTAGTGATACGAGGCCATTGGGATCCAGCACGGCGTTCCATATTACCCTCCTGAACCCACAGATTCCATATTCTGCTAACAGCCACTGGATCTCGACCAACGGGAGCAGCAATGTCGCGATACGATAAACCACAATTGCGATAGGGTACAATCCGACCTTTATCAAAGTCGGAAATGTGATGGTACGCATTTCTCCTTCTTACACGAGGCATCACAACAATGTTTCACCAGGCAACGCCGGTCAATTGCTGTTTGTTTATGAGAAATCGGTTGGAAACTTTCCTCAGGTCAGCACGTTGTAGATGTCGCCACTGGTGCCAACCTTGTGTGAATGCTCTGTAAAGCCAATCATTTGCATATCGTAGCATCTTCTTCCTGTCGGTTAAATTTCGCGATCCTTCTCCTAGCACCCTTCTGACCAGCTGCCAGTTCCCACTCCCCTGCTCCCCTTCTCCCTATTCATCCTATCTAGCTCCTCCCTTCCATTTACCAACTGTATTTGAGAGGAGTGTGTATGTATCTTACAATTCTAGGAGAGGATTTCACTGAATGTCCAATAACTTCCCCACAGCCTTCCTCCCAAAGAAAATGCTTTTCACAGATCTCATCAATGTAACCCAAAACAACAAAGCCCACACTTCTTATGCGCGGTAAAATCTTTGCAATTGTCAGAAAAAGGTATATGTTTATGTAACCTAAGTTATGCTACTACAGTAAAATGATTTTATGAACTAATTACAGTAATTCCATATTTTACTCTTTAGAAAGGACGTAACACCTATTATTGATACTCCACTACTACTACTACTACTATTACTACTATTACCACCACTAATATGTCCACACAATTATGAGTTTAAAATAAAAATTTCACATGTCCACTAATATATTCAGTGAAAACTGAACCCTACACAGTTAGCAAACTTTTCTGGAAGTCATTTATCCTTTTTCTTCCCCATCTATAAAAAGGTGTGAGGCCACTTAAATTTTATTTCTGCACTATACGAGAATGCAAACAGTTTTGGTAATTTTCCCTGATGAAATTTTATCTTGTTATCAGTTCACAGCCTAGTAGCAGTGTTGTCTTGAAGCTTTAACATACAGGGTGTTTCAAAAATGACCGGTATATTTGAAACGGCAATAAAAACTAAACGAGCAGCGATAGAAATACACCGTTTGTTGCAATATGCTTCGGACAACAGTACATTTTCAGGCAGACAAACTTTCGAAATTACAAGTAGTTACAATTTCCAACAACAGATGGCGCTGCGGTCTGGGAAACTCTATAGTACGATATTTTCCACATATCCACCATGCGTAGCAATAATATGGCGTAGTCTCTGAATGAAATTACCCGAAACCTTTGACAACGTGTCTGGCGGAATGGCTTCACATGCAGATGAGATGTACTGCTTCAGCTGTTCAATTGTTTCTGGATTCTGGCGGTACACCAGGTCTTTCAAGTGTCCCCACAGAAAGAAGTCACAGGGGTTCATGTCTGGCGAATAGGGAGGCCAATCCACGCCGCCTCATGTATGTTTCGGATAGCCCAAAGCAATCACACGATCATCGAAATATTCATTCAGGAAATTAAAGACGTCGGCCGTGCGATGTAGCCGGGCACCATCTTGCATAAACCACGAGGTGTTCGCAGTGTCGTCTAAGGCAGTTTGTACCGCCACAAATTCACGAAGAATGTCCAGATAGCGTGATGCAGTAATCGTTTCGGATCTGAAAAATGGGCCAATGATTCCTTTGGAAGAAATGGCGGCCCAGACCAGTACTTTTTGAGGATGCAGGGACGATGGGACTGCAACATGGGGCTTTTCGGTTCCCCATATGCGCCAGTTCTGTTTATTGACGAAGCCGTCCAGGTAAAAATAAGCTTCGTCAGTAAACCAAATGCTGCCCACATGCATATCGCCATCATCAATCCTGTGCACTATATCGTTAGCGAATGTCTCTCGTGCAGCAATGGCAGCGGCGCTGAGGGGTTGCCGCGTTTGAATTTTGTATGGATAGAGGTGTAAACTCTGGCGCATGAGACGATACGTGGACGTTGGCGTCATTTGGACCGCAGCTGCAACACGGCGAACGGAAACCCGAGGCCGCTGTTGGATCACCTGCTGCACTAGCTGCGCGTTGCCTTCTGTGGTTGCCGTACACGGTCGCCCTACCTTTCCAGCACGTTCATCCGTCACGTTCCAAGTCCGTTGAAATTTTTCAAACAGATCCTTTATTGTATCGCTTTTCGGTCCTTTGGTTACATTAAACCTCCGTTGAAAACTTCGTCTTGTTGCAACAACACTGTGTTCTAGGCGGTGGAATTCCAACACCAGAAAAATCCTCTGTTCTAAGGAATAAACAATGTTGTCTACAGCACACTTGCACGTTGTGAACAGCACACGCTTACAGCAGAAAGACGACGTACAGAATGGCGCACCCACAGACTGCGTTGTCTTCTATATCTTTCACATCACTTGCAGCGCCATCTGTTGTTGAAAATTGTAACTACTGTAATTTCGAAAGTTTGTCCGCCTGAAAATGTACTGTTGTCCCAAGCATATTGCAACAAACGGTGTATTTCTATCGCTGCTCGTTTAGTTTTTATTGCCGTTTCAAATATACCGGTCGAAACACCCTGTATATGCTGTCCAAAGGATTAATACATTTCACAAAAATATTAGAACACTGTGGAGGTAAGGTAAACATTACTTATAGTAAAGATACACTGTTGACACATCAGCAAAAATGTTGGGAAGATTAGCCAAGCAAACAATTCTATCAATGACACATAAATTCTTTCTGAGATATGATATTTTTTCATGAGATTGTCTTTTTACTTCAAATGGAGATTCAGCATAAAAGATTAAATTTTGTTGTGATAAAGTACTTCAGCACAAAAGAGAAAAATTTGCCAAAGTTGCCAAAATGTAAACAAGTAAAATAATATGCTAAGTAGTTATCAGACAGGACAAAATGCATTCAATAAAGGGGACATTAGTCCAATAACTAAAATAGGCTATATGTAGCTGGATTACAAAAGTTGTCAATTACTCTTTGTACATCCTACCAAGAAGTGTGGAAGTATGTGTTCAGAACATAAACGAAAAGACAGAACGAATATTCAGAGCAGCTAATAAGAAGTGTATCTGAGGACATGGTGCGATGTTGGGTGAATCATAGAAATAGTTCCACGAAAATTACACAGAACAAATGGTTGCCCATGCCTAACATCAAGAGCCATAAGTCCCAGTAATTTGAACAGAAATACTTCAATCAGAAATTAATGCTAACTCAGGAACTGTATTATTATTATTACAGTTTCCATTGGCAGCACTATTAGTTTCGTTCCTGAAGGTTAAGTACTGGGCGGTCTCCCTATTTGTCTGTCATACAGCATGTAGATGATGTCTATAATCCATGCTTTGCATCAAGAATTACTGTAATTTTATTGTAATCATCTACATTATTTTTTATGGTACACATCATTTTCATTGATTCTATAGTAGACAACTTGCACCCAACAAGGCTAGCATCAGCATCTGGATCAGATGACTTCTGAAGCAAGTCCAGTGATGTATGGCTTTTGCCCCCCCACCGTGCCTTTCGCATGGCTGATACTTCGCAGAACCCCTCCAGGTTTAGCATTCATGCTTGCACCAGTGTGGTTCTCTCTTTACATCACATTGCTTTGTTAATAAAATACATACGTTTTTTTTTTAAAGTTAAAGGATTATTACAGTTGATTTCTCAATGTCAATAAGCAAACAGTATGTAATTACAACAGATTTTATATGGAGCATAAGCCCATGGTAATTTTATATGTATGACCAGATGGCGTATCTAATTATTATATCATTATAATAGAGGGAAACATTCCACGTAGGAAAAATATATCTAAAAACAAAGATATTGTGACTTACCAAATGAAAGTGCTGGCAGGTCGACAGACACACAAACAAACACAAACATACACACAAAATTCTAGCTTTCGCAACCAACGGTTGCTTCGTCAGGAACGAGGGAAGGAGAGGGAAAGATGAAAGGATGAGGGTTTTAAGGGAGAGGGTAAGGAGTCATTCCAATCCCGGGAGTGGACAGACTTACCTTGGGGGAAAAAAGGACAGGTATACACTCGCACACACACACACACACATATCCATCCGCACATACACAGACACGAGCAGACATTTGTAAAATGGACGATACAAGGATTTTATCAACTGTGTGCTTTTTATCATTTGTGGGTATTTTTTCAGCTGTGTAGATTTAATCAACTGGATTTTTATCACAACATGTATACATGGGGAGTGACTTTTATGCTTTGACTTCATGTAATGTGGCATGGAAATTTTATAACAAATTCCATGCGGTATGTGGAAGAAGAGGTGAAAGAAGAGGTTCATAACTTTCTGAACAGCATGGCGGTGAGCTGGTATGACATACAAAAACTGCCATAGCATCTACAAAAATGCATCATCAATAGAAATGATGATAATGTCAAAAAATAGCTAAATGTTCAAGCTGTAAACTGATGTAAGCCACTGTACAAATAAGCAGTTCTATATACTTATTAAAAAAATAGGAGACCTTTCTTTTGGGATTACCCTTGTACAAATTGTAGCCTCCCTTCACTCCACCTCATAAGCTTTACGTTTCCCCTTAGATCAGATGATGGCAACATAAGGCTGTTAAAACCAGTCATATTGGAAAAATAAAAGTGTCTACACTGTGATCACAGTGTACAAAGAGTGTTCATTTTCACTGAAATTATGAAATACAGTACCTCTTTTATCCCCTCTAGATGTATTGAAGGGTGACTACGGAACTATCAATGAGCGTCATTCCATCTGCATGTGGCAAGGGAACTGCCGGCAAGGAATACACAGCATCTCCAGCCAACCAATTCCGTGAGATTAGGTGCCAGTCAATTTAAGCCCAGGTGGCCACAAGCTTTCTCTCATTCTCTTCAAGCCATTCAATGCCACATTCTGATCTAATCAACACCTCCCTTGATTATACAACTATACTTACAAATTCTGCTGGATAATGAAATGGAAGGCTCTTGTTGTTGTACAAGCCAATTACACTGTGTGCAAGATTGCTCCACTGAAGTTAAGCTGTGAAGCTTATGGATTCGTATACTTATTGAAGCAAGTAAACTAACTATTATAGTGTTTTCCACTACTGCATTAGAATCACTACAACAGCAAACTGGTCTGTATTCAGTTAAACTGCGTGCACAGTTAATTAGTTGTGCAAATTCTTTAATTTTCTTGTGGCTCGGGACAATTATTTTCACAGTGAACTTATTGACTTTTGTTTCATGTAGCATCATCCTTTTGCAAGTGTCATAAATAATTGCTACGACAGACGAGGGAGTCACAAAATTGGTAACGAGGTTACCTTCATATCAAGGTGTAACTACCAGGGATACAACATTTTTTGAACTGTGGTAGCAACAACTTGATCAACATCAGGAACTGGTAAAGCTTTTGATGAGTTCAATGCTGCAACAGTCACAAGTGTTGTCAGCTATGCCAGCTTTTCCACCATTCAAATGATGCATGGGAAAATTGGGTAGTGTATGAGAAATGGCTAGTACTGCATTTTCAGGCAACTGCTATTAACTGCCCGAATGGCCAGTAGACATTTTGGTTGTCAGCCAAGTGCTGGTTGTATTACTTATTACAAAAATTGGATCCATTGTCAGATTTTTCAGTGCTGCCTCTATCAGGTATTTCTGCATTACTTTTGGAAAATCTGTGCACCGAAATGCACATTGTAGCAGATCTGATTCTGAAAGTTATGCTTTGTAGACTGGTTCAAAGTTTTAAATAGAAAGAGCAAATTTACATGTAAATGTAGAAAATACTATGCTGAATGTTTAATCTGAACTGTGATAATCCTTTTGGTGCCTAGTAAAAGTGTTGTTCTGAGGTGCAGCTAATGATAGTTTCAGTCGTTCACTAGCAACTGTAATATGGTGGACCAGGTTGTATATAACGAATAGTGTGCTACCACTTTCTAGCAGCTGACTTAATATCTGATTTTGCATAGTTTTGAAACATCAATCACATGATTACCTTTTGCTGACTTTTTTTTATTCAATATGACATCAATAAAAAATTTCAGTACATTGAATTTGCAATCAAGAGCTTAAAAGATGCTTTACAAACAAAGTGTAAACACTGGTTTTTACATTCCTTATAAATTTTTTTGATAAGACCCAAATACACATTTTTGGTATACCTCATAACAGGAAGTCATGTCATTGCTGGGGATATAACTTTTGTAACATTCATTGTTCAGCATGATGTAAAAGGAAATCTTAGATAATAAAAGCTTAAATGAGAAAGAAACAAAACCTACACCTAACACTGAAGACACGTTTGACAAGACGATGTACATGAGATTCACTAATACTCATATTTCTAACATGTCTTTTCAAGGTTATATGAATCTAAACTTTATTCTGTGCAAAGAAGTGATTCTAATAAATAACAGAAATATTAAATGCAACCCTGATGTCATCTACATTATTTACAGAACCTATTCACGCTACTGATTATCCAGACCAGCAGTTTTCTGCAGTAGACGACCCTTATCTTCATGGACAACAACACTAAAAAAATCAGATGAGTATTTACAATATTCTGCTTTGTTAAAATTAACTAGTACGTAATGCAAACATATATACAAATAAAGCTTGTAGGCTTTTCACATGAGTCACGAATTTTAAATTTTGAATCAATTATATCACATAACAAGCAAAATATCACATTATCCAAACTGTTTTACATTAGATGCACCCTGGGAGTGTCCTCATTATGAAGCAGAATGCCGCCAATTTTTCGAGAAGGGAACATTGCAGAGATGTGTCAAATTGCTGCCAGTATGAGGCCAAGTCCCTCACAAACTCACATTAATAATATTACAGTGTTCTTGTAGTAGTGCCTAGGAAGATATAACATGCATAATTACAGGAAGAGCTAGTGCCATTTCTCTTTGATACTGTTGCATCAGTCTTGATGACCAATCAATCCAGATATTTCGGCATTGGTGCTCCACCAACAGACAATATGCAGTCAAAATGGATGTCATGAAAGTCCATTGTCAGGTCACATGCAACTTTCAGTCAATATAACAAAACTGCTAGGACAGTGCCTTTCCTGGTGGTCGCCAACACATGTATGGAAAACATTTTGGACTGGAAGCATGCTCCATATCTGGGCTTTTTGTTTAGCATTCTGTGCTTTCTGTTTAACTTTAACCATTTCCAGTCCAATTTTTCTATTCAATGCAGTCACCCAACTCTTATTTACTTTATGCTAATGGAAATGTTAAGAGTTGTAGAAAAAAACTGTAATGTCAGACACAGTCCAACAGTGGATCCGAAAGAGTAAGCAGGATGTGAAACAACAGTCCCTATCTGCTCTCAGTTTGCATGATTGTTTGAGACACGGTAGGAGAAGACTGAATTTTCATGCCCACAGAGTCTTGAAACTATCAGTGGGGCCATAGTTCTTTAACTCCTTAATGCCTGAATAAATTTCTTCAGCAATAAAAAAAGTTATGACCCTCTAAAAGCACCCAAAACACTCAGGACATGACTGCACTTGTCAGAAGTGCTGGTTGCTTCATATGGAATCTGCACCTACCAGCACTGGCACTCGAAAACAGTTAATCTTACACTTTGTCTTTGTCTTTAAATATGTCTGCTTGTGTCTGTATATGTGTGGATGGATATGTGTGTGTGTGCGAGTGTATACCCGTCCTTTTTTCCCCCTAAGGTAAGTCTTTCCGCTCCCGGGATTGGAATGACTCCTTACCCTCTCCCTTAAAACCCACATCCTTTCGTCTTTCCCTCTCCTTCCCTCTTTCCTGATGAGGCAACAGTTTGTTGCGAAAGCTTGAATTTTGTGTGTATGTTTGTGTTCGTTTGTGTGTCTGTCGACCTGCCAGCACTTTCATTTGGTAAGTCACATCATCTTTGTTTTTAGATATAATCTTACACTTATTAAGAGTTGCACTGATTTGATGCAAATTAGCGATACCTGGGGTTAAGGGGCTAAGGCGTGTCAGATTCATTTAGCTCACTGAAATGTAATTAAAAATTCAGGAAAAAACAGATTGCTACTTACAATAAAAAAGACACGTCAAGTTGCAGACAGGCACAATTAAAAAGACACTCACATTAAGGTTTCAGCCACAGCCTTCGTCAGTAAGAGACACACACACCATTCACGTACATACACAAGCAACGTACACACAACTGCCAACTCCAGCATCTCGGGCCAGAATGCGGCATTTTGACCCGAGAAGCTGGAGTTTGTGATCATATGTGCATGAAGTGTGTGTGTGTGTGTGTGTGTGTGTGTGTGTGTGTGTGTGTGTGTGTGTTCGAGGACTGCATTGTTGCTGGTTCCAAGAGACAGTTGTGGTACATGCATACATGTGCTTTGTACTTTATGAAAGTGTGTATCCCACAAATTATGTATCTCTCTTGCTTATGTAGTATTTGTCACTTAACGCCACCATCAGCCATGACAACTCAGAACAAATGGAATAAAAATTCACTAAGTAAATGGCAACAATCATGTTAAACGGTCGCAACAGAGTGCTCAGCACACTGTTGAACACTTATTGGCTGTTGGATAATGCGTGATGTAGGTGCGCAGAACAAGCCTAAACTTGACTGCTGTCATTCAGAAAATGGTGTGATTTCAACTATTTTTGCTGCTTGACTGTCAAAAACACACACAGAGGTGCTAAGGACACCACAAGCCAATCCTAACGTAACAACAACAGTAATACCAACTGTCAGTTTCTTTAAATTTTATAGCCATTTAATTTTTGTCGCATTTCAAGCTATATTAAGTGATTCCATTTTTGTCTAATACTGTTATTCTAGGTGCTTCCCGAGTGAAATAAAACTCTTGAGGCAGTTTGCCTTCTGTTTGTGTACGAACAACTCAATCTGCAGTACACATATGTATGAATAAAATAAAAGATGAATACAGAGATTATTTGAATAAGTTTGAGCAAAAGAAACATAAATTAAATGCACAATCATCTGAAAACTGCAAAGAACTGGAACATGAAACTGATACAGAGATGGATGGTAAGGATAATGAAATAAGTTTCAAAAATAGCAATTTCTACTTGGGAAAAGACAAATCAACAAAATGGAAAAGAACCCTCAACCAAGAAATTTAAGTACATAATCTTAAAATATTATTATTCAGCTATAAGGTGGGAGAGATTCAGCAAGAATTGCAAAATTGATCTATGAGTGCTTCCTTTTGTTTTTTGATGAAGGTATGTTCAAAAACATTTTGTGGATATACTAATGTGTACGTAGGAAGCATTTTGAACAATTCTATCCAAAGATACTCTAAGCAGGCAAGAGAGAAAGAAAGTAGATAAACTTGCACCTATTACAGAAATACTTTAACTGGTCCAGGTGAACTCTTAAGACAAACTTTACCTGCATCTGATTCTTCACTAATCCCAGTTGATAAAATGTTGGCGTTTCATGGAAATACTTCAGGGTTGCTGATCACAGATGACTTGAATTGACAGGAATCATTTCTGTCCCCTGGATAATAGTTGTTCTTATGCAACATTCCATTTATTAACTGGAATTCTCCTTTGGTGAATTCCTCCTCCTTTAAGGCATCTACAGTTTTCAGCCATGCTAGATCTTCCCTCTGTTCAGCAGCAATGTCATTTAAAGCAGTGATGACTGAGATTTAATCCAAGCTTCTGTGTTCCACCAGAGGATTTCTTGAAGGGCAGCCTGCATTTTTTGTGCTTGCGTCTGCTTTTGTATACCACTGTGGCGTAAACCACTAAAGCCTTAGCGCCCATGTTGCCAGTCGACCTGACAGATCCTTTAAGGGTCATTCCATGTCAGTTCAACCAGGGGCTCCAGCTCATAGTCTTAGATTTGACTGAAATTCAGTACACTAATTCTACCATGTGTGGAACACTCGTGTACAAAGTATTAGTTTCCCCTGCCAATTAGTTCCAGAATTATGACTTGAGAAAGAAGGTGGCGTGACCCAGAAATTCCAACCCGTATCTGAGAATCTGTCTTCAGACCCAACTTCAGGTCTTAATAACTTTGGAACTATTCCACACAGTCCAGTGAAATTTTTAAAACCCAGTACCATGAATTTAGAGAAACACCGACACCATATTTCTGAGGGAAAATAAAAAATTCCAAAATGTGATTAAAAAAATGTAATACGCTAAAAGGTATATATTGTAGGTGCTCTCTATGCCAAATATAATTCACTCAAAAAGGGTATAAATTTTTTTGTGGTAAGCTTAATGTGGCCTAAACACACATACAACTCATTGTGCCCATATCCGTCACAAAAACTGAGTTACATGCACACGAAAATACCAAAATTTAAAAAATAACCTGAAAAACATGGATTTTCGAAGTGTGGTAGCACAAAAGGGATAAGTGGTATCCAAGCCAAATTTCACACACTGCATAAGTAGACCATAATGATATATATCTCAAAATTTCAGCATGTTATTGCAAGACATTTGTGTCCAATGGAAGTTGACAGATGTATTTGGTGATGTGGCCATTGTTCCACAACACAGTTTTGTAAAAACATATCATAAATGGTTCTGCCTCTTCTTATGCTCTCTCACAACTATTTAATCACTAAGCATCAACATACAGACAGATTAACACAACATATCATTAATGTTCACTTCACCTTAACTGCTAAAAACCAGTCGATTGTGCTTCAAACAGTAGTTCTCCCACACTTTAGCTACTGTATCTGTACATTGAATGGCAAATTGTACTGTCTTCCTGACACTGTGGTAGGAACTGGAACTGTCATAAGAATATGTTCAAAAGGAATCAAACACCTGTCTGCCAAATGTGGCCAATGAAATGATCTTGCTGGTCCTGCTGGTGCCATGAAGTTCACAAATACATCACCTTCTGCTTGACAGCAGTCTGCAACACACCCTAAGTACCATTTGTCATCATAAACAGCAATAACATAGCAACCTGGTTGTATGTTGCTGCTTTTGCTTCTGAATCCTGAGTCAGATACACTGTGAAGACACATGCTGTGAGTCCGCTGGAGAGAAGTGATGATGGCTCCTTGTGCCTGCAACAGTTTTAACGTGTTCTAGTCTGCTTTTTAGCAACTCTTCGACTCATTTCACCTCATCTTTTGAAACATAGAATGATTGTATGCCAGAGATATTTTTCTGTACCCAGGTAAATAATTGAAGAGGTGTTAGAATGTAACCTTCTGTAGGGTGCTGCAGACTAGCTCGTGATGTCATGTGCTTAATGGAAGCACCAATACCATCACATACATTTTTACCATGACTTGTTGCGAAAAAATTCCATTCTGCGCGAATCTGAAAATCATGGTAATGCGTGCATAAATTTTAGAGATTTTTACAGTTTTTGTACTGACTAGCTGCCTCATCACTGAAGTATTTCGAAAAATGTATGTGAGGCAGCTTGTTTTTCACATATGCCATGACAGTGCGAATGTGGGCATGAACTGCAATGTAATCATGGATTAAACAGTCACTAAAAATGCACTGGTTCACGACAGACACGTCACCTGATTCACCTCTATAGTAAATCGCAAATGGCTGGAGAGTTGTTTGACTGTTGTCCCAATGATATCCTTGGATGGCATCTTGAACTATAAATGCATATCTCCAGAAAAGTCTAGTATTACTATAATTTCATCTTGTTTCAAATTATCCTTACAAAACTGGAGATAAGCTGATTGCGTTGTTGCTGTGAAGCTGTGTATGGTCAGTTTGTCTGTTTTTTGACAACACATTTCAACAAAATCTTCCACTGTACTTTGCTTTGTTTCAAGACTTGTGCAATCCATGTGTGTCCATCGTTTATAAGAAACAAGTTCATTGTCATCCGTAAGGAGTTCACCATACAGTTTGTTATTCATGTGTTCTGCAAGATTTGCCTTACCAGAACACATTTCACACCTGTAGACACTAGCAGCTTCATTGCACCTTTGTAATCCAGACCAGAATCCTTTACAGCAGCAAACATCAGCTTAGCATTTTGATGGGTCTCACATACACAAACATTGTGTGTGCCCCTTGCACTTACAGGCACAACCCATTTTGGCCGAAGATTGAAAAAAGATGATAAACCTACTTAGGTATTGGGGTACTTTTCCTTGAATTCTACATATAGTTCTGATATGTTGCATAGCAACACTCTTTTTTGCATCTGTACACATACATTTCCCATTTTCACCATTACATAGTCTTTATTCCAGGCATTATTCGGCTGTAGTCATTATTTTCATAAAATTCCGACACTAGCACATTTATTTTGGAACTCAATTGCTTACCCTGAGCCTGCTGAAGTTGTGGAAGCACTCCTTGGGTTGCTTTTATTTTCCTAGCTTGCTTTACCATATATGTAGAAACACTGAATTCCTTTGCAGTGTAGTCAATAGACCAGCTGGAAGGTGCAAGAGTAAGAATAGCTGCTTTTTTCTGGCATGTGGATATGGCACATTTTTATTTCAAATCATGCACAATTTGTCAAAATCAGAGCATTTCTGGCATTATTTCTGTTCCTTTGGAGCAGATAGTTCTTCCTCTTCCACCATTAGTGTGTCAGCTATTTTGTGTTTTAACTCCATTAGAGCTTTTTGTAGTTTTCTTCTACCATAGCTGGGCCTGTCTCCTTTCCCAACTTAGTGTGTCTTCATGTGAGACAAATCAAGAACAGTCACTGAAGTATTTAATTGCTCATCCGCTGTGGTTGTAGGTGGCTGATACTCTTCGTCACTGTCATGTAAATTATCAGAATATTCTTCATTTTTTAGCAGTGTAACACACCTGGAACATAACTTTTGCCCTGGTTTCATGTTAAGTCCCATGCACTGATTTACTTTCAATATTGATTTTATATCAATTTCTCTGAGGCTACACTTCACTGTCTTCTTATGAAACCGAAATGGATCAAAACAACTTCTTTGTAGGAAAGAATACTTATCCAGAAACACTTTCATATGATGGTAACAAACAGTAAAGTTTCCAGGAACTGTACTTCTTGTGCCCACAGGGTGTATCCTGGATCTCCATAGCAACAAATATTGGTCCGATTCATTCAGTACAAAGCGAATCCCACATGTTGTTTTATGACATTCAGATGCTTGTGCTCTACCAATACTGCAACTTGTTTGAACAAATGCACCACTAGTACACTCTTCTACCTCCATACTGACTTTCCACAACAGTACTGACCAGTTTGAACTAGAATCTTAAAAACATGAGTAACCTGTAATTGTTGCTTGTTTTCTTTGTTGTTCCTGCCTAACAATGACTCATTCTGTCGCTGAAAACTACCAGTGTTTAACGTTCTGTTGCCTAATGGTTCCCAACAATTGCTGCAGCTTTATCTGAAACAAGCTGTCTGCATCATCACTATTACTTGCTAAATCGTGTTAAAAGAAACATAACCAAATACATCTCTGTCAATTTTTATTGTACACAAACGCCTTGCAATAACAAGTTGAAATTTTGCCACAATTATATTATGGTCCACTTTTGCAGTGTTTGAAATTTGGCTTGGATATCACTTGTCCCTTTTGTGCTACCGCACTTGAAAATCCATGTTTTTCAGGTAATTTTTCAAATTTTTGAATTTTCGTGTGCATGTAACTCTGTTTGCGTGACTGATATGGGCAAGATGAGTTCTGTGTGTGTTTAGGCCACATTACGTTGTTGTTGTGGTCTTCAGTCCTGAGACTGGTTTGATGCAGCTCTCCATGCTACTCTATCCTGTGCATGCTTCTTCATCTCCCAGCAGGGTGTCTACATGGACAAGGAAAAATAATTCCCGGATTTTTCCCAGTTGAAAATACACTTTCTCCTGGGTGAAAATACAATTTTTCCGTGTTATGTGACAGTATACTTTTTCTCGGCACTTATCAATCCTTTTATGGTTTATGGTTTTATACACCGGCGTAGAATTTCCCGGCACTTCAGAAGATGAAACTCAGGGGAAAAAACACGTTTTGGATAGATCTTTGATGTGCAGCAACATATACACCGCATATTTCCGTGTTACGAAGGTATAAATTCGAATTCCACCAAACACCGCATGTTACTTTCCGAAGCATTAAAATCGAGATTGCGACGTACTTTTGTTAGCCAGTCACAACTCATGTTACCTGATCTCGCCAGCTGATGACAGCATTTGACACGTGATGTAGTCAGTCAATAGCAAGATCACTCTTAAGTAGCGTGAACACACAAATAAGAAAAATTAATAGCTTATATTAATGTACAATTGTTGCTACAAGAAAAGAAAAGCTATCACATATAATATTTTCCCTAAAAAATATGTTGTTAGTGTTTTGATGCATAGTGTGTGTTCTCTAAGTGGATGTTACTGGATTGTAAAAAATTTCACTGGACTGTGCAGAATAGTTCCAAAGTTATTAAGACCTGAAGTTGGGTCTGGAGATAGATTGCCAGATGCGGGTTGCCACCTTCTTTCACAAGCCGTAATTCTGGAACTAACTGGCAGGGGAACTTAAAATTTTCTACATGAGTGTTCCACACTTGGTAGCATTGGCGTGCTAAATTTCAGCCAAATCTGAGACTATCATCTGGAACATTTTCTCAAATTGGTTGAATTGACATGGAATGACCATTAAGTGAGTCAGCCAGCATAGAGAATGATGGTCCATCACAATGGTGAATTGTTTGCCAAACAAATGCAGCCAGAACTCGATGATGGTCACTGTAAAAGTTTAATGCACATCAAATGAATACTGGATAAGATATAGTCACTTGTTTTATTCCACGTATGACTGCATAGAGTGAGTATCAATTTCTGGAGATTCTGAGCTGTTATATCTTGGGCAATATTGTGCTGAAAGAAATGAAATTTGGCCATCTTGTACAAAATTATGCATTCTCTTAACAAGAATTATTCAAAGAATTATGAGCCATGTTCATATAGAAAACTTTAGGAAAATTCGCCTGAAAAAATTTCAAAATTTGGTTTCTTATAAATCAGGCACTGAAGGTGCGATGAAAGTGAAACTTGGCATGTAGTAACCTAATAACACATCGTTCTCAGTTATAAGGTTTCATTTATGTACCATTTTTCAGTACTGAATAAATTAAGTGCAAAGTTAAAGATTTTGTGAAAGGGTAAAAAAATGCGGTATTTTTGACCTGATTTTGCAAAAAAGAAAGTTGGGGGCGAAGATTTCAGTTTGAAATAAATGCAAACTTTGCATTCTTATATCTTGCAGAGCAAATGAATGCTGAACGAGGAACTTGCTATGCAAACCACCAGTCTCATTCAGAACAATGTGTTTTAAGTCCCTCCCAGAACAGTGGGTTTAATATACAACATTGGCTAATGATGCTACATACATTGAGGCAAAATAGCCAGAAAAATTGTGTTGCAAAACATTAGCTTATTGTATCTTGTTCATTAACTTTGGACAAGATAACTTAGCAACTTAAGATATTCCAACATAAAATATTATTCACAAAGTGCTTTCTAAGTTTCTACAATATCAGTTCAAACTTGATTTTTGCAAAGATTACAAAAATAGATCACATTCAATTTGCTTTTAGAAAATCTGTTTTCCATAATTGATTTCAAACTAATCACAGCTGGAAAGTGCATGTTCTCAAGCATTCAGAAAATCAAGTTCGATTTTCCAATGTATGTTAACAACAACTGAAAATGGTGGGCAAATTTGAGGAACTATACCATGGCGACATGCTAAATTATAGTGACTGGTTTTCTGTGTTTCATTGGATGTGGTTTTTATTTTTAAATTGAAACATAATATCTCACAATATTGCACAGTGCCATTGTCACTACTGTTTCCACAACATGAACCAGCAACCCCGTTGCCACAGGAGTCACACAAGGTAGCTGTGCAGCATCAGCCATGGGTAGGTTTCTTCACTCAGGATCCCAAGCCTGTAATTTTCTTTCTTAATTTAGGATCTAAAACCTTGAGATGGCAAAATGAACAAGCCAGGCCTTGAAGATGCATAAATTTTATCAGGGGCTCATTCTGGTTTGTTGATATGTCAATAATGTTGCCTATCCACCATTCATTAATCATACATACAGACAACGTAATGACCAGGAAACATCTCCGTCAAATTTAGATTTAGAATGGCTGTGCTAGATACCTTGGCTGCAAAATTTACTGTTATGAACTGAGCTGGAGCCAAGTGGCATAAACTGATGGTGGTCTCTGTGCTGCTGTCTCGTCATCTTTCATCTTGAAACATTTTAGTTTCTCCAATTTATTGATTTGGAACATACATGTATTTGAGACCATGTATATTTTGGTCAAAAAAGTTGAACAGATCTGTAGGCATCAATAGTTGATTTTTTTCAGTGTCCTTTATGGGCCTGCGTGAGTAGCCAATTGCTTGGTTGTGTCACCAATCCCCCTACATGGAGATTTTCCATAGCTGGTGCCAATTAAGGTCTATTCTGCATCAAAGATAAAACTGTTTTTGTGGTTACACAGATTGACAAAATTCTCATAATTTTTATATTGTAAAGCTGAGCCACCACTGAAATAATGTATTCTGGTGACCTTTGTTTGAGTTGACGAAAAGGCAATAAATTTTCAAATAAACAAATGTAACAGATACCGTATCATGTTAAAAGTGATCAGAAATAATGTGACATTTAACAGTTCTCTACAAACAGCTACAGGAGGGTTGTAATGTTGTTGTTGTTGTCTTCAGTCCTGAGACTGGTTTGATGCAGCACTCCATGCTACTCTATCCTGTGCAAGCTTCTTCATCTCCCAGTACCTACTGCAACCTACATCCTTCTGAATCTGCTTAGTGTATTGATCTCTTGGTCTCCCTCTACGATTTTTGCCCTCCACGCTGCCCCCCAATGCTAAATTTGTGATCCCTTGATGCCTCAAAACATGTCCTACCAACCGATCCCTTCTTCTAGTCAAGTTGTGCCACTCACTAATCCGATATGGGATCATTTTCTGGGGATACTCAACTCACAGTGTAAAGGTTTTTAGAATGCAAAAAAGAGCTTTAAGAATAATTTGTGGCCTTAAAAAGATGGAGTCCTGTAAATCCCATTTTACTGAGCTTGGTGTTCTAAATGTTCCAAGTTTAATCATTTATGAAACTATCTTGTTCACTAGGGACTACCTCCTGAAAACAGGCAAACTGCTACAGAACAAAAGTGTACACAACTATAGTACCAGAAGGGAATCAAATATACATCAAAAATACCACAGAACAACCACCTATCAGAGGAGCATAATTAACATTGGTGTAATACTACACAATAAGATACCAGAGGAAATAAAAAATACTACTCATCCAATATTTAAAGCTAAACTAAAGGCATTCCTAATAAAGCACTGTTTCTATTCTGTCAGAGAATTTCTGAATAAGTAACAAAATTAATTGTAGTAGGTACCTAATTTTAATTGCTAATACTATGTATTATTGTAACTTATCTTTGACCTGTCCAATATCAATTGTACAATTTGTGCTATATGATAAAACTGGACCAATAAAAAATCAAATCAAATCAAATCAAATCTCCCCAATCCTATTCAATACCTCCTCATTAGTTACGTGATCTACCCACCTTATCTTCAGCATTCTTCTGTAGCACCACATTTCGAAAGCTTCTATTCTCTTCTTGTCCAAACTATTTATCGTCCATGTTTCACTTCCATACATGGCACACTCCATACAAATACTTTCAGAAACGACTTCCTGACACTTAATTCTATACTCGATGTTAACAAATTTCTCTTCTTCAGAAACGATTTCCTTGCCATTGCCAGTCTACATTTTATATCCTCTCTACTTCGACTATCATCAGTTATTTTACTCCCTAAATAGCAAAACTCCTTTACTACTTTAAGTGTCTCATTTCCTAATCTAATCCCCTCAGCATCACCCGATTTAATTTGACTACATTCCATTATCCTCGTTTTGCTTTTGTTGATGTTCATCTTATACCCTCCTTTCAAGACACTGTCCATTCCGTTCAACTGCTCTTCCAAGTCCTTTGCTGTCTCTGACAGAATTACAATGTCATCGGCGAACCTCAAAGTTTTTACTTCTTCTCCATGAATTTTAATACCTACTCCGAATTTTTCTTTTGTTTCCTTTACTGCTTGCTCAATATACAGATTGAATAACATCAGGGAGAGGCTACAACCCTGTCTCACTCCTTTCCCAACCACTGCTTCCCTTTCATGCCCCTCGACTCTTATAACTGCCATCTGGTTTCTGTACAAATTGTAAATATCCTTTCGCTCCTTGTATTTTACCCCTGCCACCTTCAGAATTTGAAAGAGAGTATTCCAGTTAAAGTTGTCAAAAGCTTTCTCTAAGTCAACAAATGCTAGAAACGTAGGTTTGCCTTTTCTTAATCTTTCTTCTAAGATAAGTCGTAAGGTTAGTATTGCCTCACGTGTTCCAACATTTCTAAGGAATCCAAACTGATCTTCCCCGAGATCCCATTCTACCAGTTTTTCCACTCGCCTGTAAAGAATTCGCGTTAGTATTTTGCAGCTGTGACTTATTAAACTGATAGTTTGGTAATTTTCACATCTGTCAACACTTGCTTTCTTTGGGATTGGAATTATTATATTCTTCTTGGAGTCTGTGGGTATTTCGCCTGTCTCATACATCTTGCTCACCAGATGGTAGAGTTTTGTCATGACTGGCTCTCCCAAGGCCATCAGTAGAGCTAATGGAATGTTGTCTACTCCCGGGGCCTTGTTTCGACTCAGGTGTTTCAGTGCTCTGTCAAACTCTTCACGCAGTATCTTATCTCCCATTTCATCATCATCTACATCCTCTTCCATTTCCATAATATTGTCCTCAAGTACATCACCCTTGTATAAACCCTCTATATACTTTTTCCACCTTTCTGCCTTCCCTTCTTTGCTTAGAACTGGGTTGCCATCTGAGCTCTTGATATTCATACAAGTGGTTCTCTTCTCTCCAAAGGTCTCTTTAATTTTCCTGTAGGCAGTATCTATCTTACCCCTAGTGAGACAAGCCTCTATATCCTTACATTTGTCCTCTAGCCATCCTTGCTTAGCCATTTTGCACTTCCTGTCGATCTCATTTTTGAGACGTTTGTATTCCTTTTTGCCTGCTTCATTTACTGCATTTTTATATTTTCTTCTTTCATCAATTAAATTCAATATTTCTTCTGTTACCCAAGGATTTCTATTAGCCCTCGTCTTTTTACCTACTTGATCCTCTGCTGCCTTCACTACTTCATCCCTCAGAGCTACCCATTCTTCTTCTACTGTATTTCTTTCCCCCATTCCTGTCAATTGTTCCCTTATGCTCTCCCTGAAAATCTCTACAACCTCTGGTTCTTTCAGTTTATCCAGGTCCCATCTCCTTAAATTCCCACCTTTTTGCAGTTTCTTCAGTTTCAATCTGCAGTTCATAACCAATAGATTGTGGTCAGAATCCACATCTGCCCCTGGAAATGTCTTACAATTTAAAACCTGGTTCCTAAATCTCTGTCTTACCATTATATAATCTGTCTGATACCTTTTAGTATCTCCAGGATTCTTCCAGGTATACAACCTTATTTTATGATTCTTGAACCAAGTGTTAGCTATGATTAAGTTATGCTCTGTGCAAAATTCTACAAGGCGGCTTCCTCTTTCATTTCTTCCCCCCAATCCATATTCACCTACTATGTTTCCTTCTCTCCCTTTTCCTACTGACGAATTCCAGTCACCCATGACTATTAAATTTTCGTCTCCCTTCACTACCCGAATAATTTCTTTTATCTCGTCATACATTTCATCAATTTCTTCATCATCTGCAGAGCTAGCTGGCATATAAACTTGTACTACTGTAGTAGGCATGGGCTTTGTGTCTATCTTGGCCACAATAATGCGTTCACTATGCTGTTTGTAGTAGCTAACCCGCACTCCTATTTTTTTTATTCATTATTAAACCTACTCCTGCATTACCCTATTTGATTTTGTATTTATAACCTTGTAATCACCTGACCAAAAGTCTTGTTCCTCCTGCCACTGCACTTCACTAATTCCCACTATATCTAACTTTAACCTATCCATTTCCCTTTTTAAATTTTCTAACCTACCTGCCCGATTAAGAGATCTGACATTCCACGCTCCGATCCGTAAAATTCCAGTTTTCTTTCTCCTGATAACGACATCCTCTTGAGTAGTCCCCGCCCGGAGATCCGAATGGGGGACTATTTTACCTCCGGAATATTTTACCCAAGAGGACGCCATCATCATTTAATCATACAGTAAAGCTGCATGTCCTCGGGAAAAATTACGGCTGTAGTTTCCCCTTGCTTTCAGCCGTTCGCAGTACCAGCACAGCAAGGCTGTTTTGGTTAATGTTACAAGGCCAGATCAGTCAATCATCCAGACTGTTGCCCCTGCAACTACTGAAAAGGCTGCTGCCACTCTTCAGGAACCACATGTTTGTCTGGCCTCTCAACAGATACCCCTCCATTGTGTTTGCACCTACGGTAGGGCCATCTGTATCGCTGAGGCACGCAAGCCTCCCCACCAACGGCAAGGTCCATGGTTCATGGGGGAAGGGTTGTAATATGCCTACAAAATAGTCCTTGGTGACTATAATGCCAAACTTTGCAAAGAAGAGGCTTTCAGAAGCTTGTTTGGTAAGGAAAGTCTGCACGATGAAACTAATAAACTGTAATAATGGTATGAGGGTTCTACATCTACATCTATATGGATACTCTGCAAATCACATTTAAGTGCCTCACAGAGGGTTCATCGAACCACATTCACAATTCTCAATTATTCCAATCTTGTATAGCATGCGGAAAGAATGAACACCTATATCTTTCCGTACGAGCTCTGATTTCCCTTATTTTATTGTGGTGTCGTTTCTCCCTATGTAGGTTGGTGTCAACAAAATATTTTCACATTCGGGGGAGAACATTCATGATTGGAATTTCATGAGAAGATTCCATCGCAACGAAAAACACCTTTCTTTTAATGACGTCCAGTCCAAATCCTGTATTATTTCAGTGACACTCTCTCCATATTTTGCGATAATACAAAACATGTTGCCCTTTCGATGTACTCTGTCAGTCCTATCTGGTACGGATCCCACACCATGCAGCAATATTCTGAAAGAGGACGGACAAGCGTAGTGTAGACAGTCTCCTTAGCACATCTGTTACATTTCCTAAGTGTCCTGCCAATAAAATGCAGTCTTTGGTTAGCCTCCCCCACAACATTTCCCATATGTTCCTTCCCATTTAAGTTGTTCGTAATTGTAATTCCTAGGTATTTAGTTGAATTTACAGTTTTTAGATTAGACTGATTTATCGTGTAACCAAAGTTTAATGAATTCCTTTTAGCACTCATGTGGATGACCTCACACTTTTCGTAATTTTGGGTCAACTGCCAATTTTAGCACAATTCAGATATCTTTTCTAAATCGTTTTGCAATTTGTTTTGATCTTCTGATGACTTTTTAGTCTATAAATGACAGCGTCATCTGCAAACAACATAAGACAGCTGCTCAGATTGTCTCCCAAATCATTTATATAGGTAAGGACCAGCAGAGGGCCTATAACACTACCTTGGGGAATGTCAGAAATCACTTCTGATTTACCCAATGGCTTTCCGTCAATTACTATTAACTGTGACCTCTCTGACAGGAAGTCACAAATCTAGTCACATAACTAAGATGATATTCCATAAGCACGCTATTTCACTACAAGCTGCTTGGGTGGTACAGCGTCAAAAGTCTTCCGGAAATCCAGAATTGATCTGAAATCCCTTATCAATAGCACTCAATACTTCATGCGAATAAAGTGATAGTTGTGTTTCAGAAGAACGACGTTTTCTAAACTCACGTTGACTGTGTGTCAATAGACAATTTTCTTCGAGGTAATTCATAATGTTCGAACACAATATATGTTCCAAAATCCAGCTGCAATCGACGTTACTGATATGGGCCTGTAATTAAGTGGATTACTCCTACTACCTTTCTTGAAAACTGGTGTGACCTGTGCAACTTTCTAGTCTTTCGGTACGGATCTTTTGGCGAGTGAACGGTTGTATATGATTGTTAAGAGTAAGGAGCTAACACATAAGCATACTCCGAAAGGAACCTAAGTGGTATACAGTCTGGACCAGAGGGCTTGCTTTTATTGAGTGATTTTAGTTGCTTCACTACTCCGAGGATATTTAGTTCTACGTTACTCATGTTGGCAGCTGTTCTTGATTCGAGTTCTGGAATATTTACTATGTCTTCTTTTGTGAAGGAATTTCGGAAGACTGTGTTTAGTAACTTTGCTTTGGCAGCACTATCTTCAATAGTACCTCCATTGCTATCATGCAGAGTAGGCATTGATTGTTTCTTGCCACTAACATACTTTACATATGACCAGAATCTCTTTGAATTTTCTGCCAGGTTTTGAGACAAAGTTTTGTTGTGGAAACTGTTATAAGCATCTCGCATTGAAGTCCGTGCTAAATTTTGAGCTTCTGTAAAAGATTGCCAATCTTGGAGATTTTGTATCTGTTTAAATTTGGCATGTTTGTTTTGTTGTTTCTGCAACAGTGTTCTGACTCAGTTTGCTTGTGAGAGGCAATTAAAGGCAATAAGTACAAGTTTCCCAGGGAAAAATATCTACCAAGGGACCTGGAAAATACCAGGAAAAAAATGAAGAAAACCAAACAGATCATGTAGTGGTATCAAAGTGGTGTGAATCTGATATGGATAATTTCCCCACTGTCTGAGGACCTATATCAGATTCTGACCATTATCTAGTAGGAGCCAAAATGACGCAGAAACTTACTATGGCTGCCAAAGAAAATATTACCAGAGTAAAGAAATAGAATATAGAACAACTGAAATATAGGTCTACTGAGGCCTACTGTTCAAGAATATCACAACAGATTGAGAAAGCAGTTACAAGCAAAAGATGGTGAAGAGCATATAGGCTAAGAAAGGAACTCTACTAAAAATTGCTAGAGGAAAAAAGGAGACTTAGAAATGAAGACTAGTATGCTGATGAACATGCACAGCAGTGGAACAGGAAGCAAGACTGAAGTGCTCACAGTGAAATACAAGAGCATATCAGGCATTATACAATGAAAAGAGAATAGAGGCAGCATGGGTCTGTAGGAGAAAAAAAGGGAAAGCCATAAGGAGAAAGACAGAGAGGAGATGGAAGAGCACTATCAAAGAAATGAGAGCAGAAAGTTTTATAAGAAAATTAATGAAGGAACTCAAGAACATACACCAAAAATAACAGCATGTAAAGACAAAGAGGGAAATTTGCTGGCTGATAAAGAAGGTGTTCTGGATAGATGGAGAGAATACTTCAAGGGAAACCTGGAGAGCAATCCCTCAAGGAGTGTGCAGCCACTCTATTACACTGCAGATCCCACATCTGAGGAGGTACAGAAAATAGTCCACTGTCTAATAAACATAAAAGCACAAGAAACTGATGCAATAACAGCAGAACTGTCGAAAAAATGGGAGAACTGGTCTTCATACGTGAATCCACAAGCTTATGAAGTTGATATGGAATTGGGAAAGACTCCCAGAAGAGTGGACCTTAGCGGTAATCCTACTAATACACAAGAAAAGAGACAAGACTTGTTGTTTGAATTACCAAGGCATTACCCTGCTCAATGTAACTTATAAGATTATCCCCAGTATTATTTACAACAAGCTAGTTCCATATGCAGAAAAGATTCTTGCAGAAAATCAGCGTGGATTTTGGCCTAACAGGTCAACAACAAATCAGATATTTGTGTTGAGCAAATACATGGAAAGGCGTATGATATTGAGCGTCATAACCTCCATGTAGACTTCGAACAGGCCTTTGATAGTCTTGACAGGGCAGAAATGCTAAATGATTTGCTACTGTTTGGTATACTATCTAAGCATGAGCGCTGACTATGTGAGTGCTCTGGGGCTCTAGCACCAACATAAATAATCATGTAGACGCAGTATACCCATAATAATTTTACTTTGATAAAAACAAAATGAAATAAACATTTCTCACTTGCCAGTATCAAAAAATATAAGCAGTTTAAAGTTTGAGATGGAAGTTGAAATTTCTAACCTCTAAAATGTAATTGCTTGTTTCAAAAGTGTGTGAAGGTAACCAAGCAACACACTACCCATTTCTTTGCCTGTTTCTAGCCAAGTGAAAGGCAGTCCCTACAATAACAATGATAGTATATTCTGAACAGAGTCCCACCTTTTCAGCTTGCTTTGATATTATTTTTAAAAATGACACACTATAATGCACTCAGTCCATTAACTAACAATTGTTTTAAAATAACTACCTGCACTAAGAAAGAATAAACTGAAACACAAGGATGTCGATTGTGACCAACCACGTCAGTACTGTAATCAATTTTCTACCTGTTTTGTTTTGGTCAGATAAGAGATTTAGGATTCAGTGAAGTTATTTTCATGTAATCTCCATTGTTATTGTTTTTTTGTTCTCCGAGCCACAATGGCTTGGAAGGAATGCGGGAGCTTTGGTGGTAGACCAGGATGTTCTCCATTTCAGAAAAACAGGGTGTTACCTTGTTACTATGGTTGCCATCCATCCCGATATATTGGGATAGTTATAATTATGAATCTTCTTGTCCTGACATTCTGACAGGACACATTTTTGTCTCAATTCGGCAAAATACTGTCACAAGATTGGCTCAATCACTGAAGCAACTCTGTTAGCACAACATGTAAATACAACCTCAGTTGGTTTTATTTATATCAATAAGCTTATGCTGCAAGGTCATTTCACTGATGGCATTGAATGCTGCATTTCCTGTATTGGCGATGCAGATCTAGAGCCATCATTTGAGAAAATACCAAACTTCTCCAGCAGAATGGGGCTGGAACAATTTAAGCAGCAACATGTGGAAGAATTGAGCAGTTCCCATTTGAATAGCAACCTGATAATACGATTCCTTCTAAACGTGATACGAACAAGTGCAAGTTTAGTAATGTTTAAAGTGTTTACTGTGGGTATATATGGCGTGAAGTGTATAGTGACGTGTACTTCGATGAATGAAGTGTTATTGTCAACTTTTAGCATCAAATAAACTTATCTCATCATAGCTTATGAAAATGCCCAAGGATGGAAAGAACATTGTCACTTTTCGGGTAATTACATAAGAGTGGTCTTTTGTCAAGAAAGAACATATGGATCAGGACTTCCACAAAGTCCATCAAAATAGTCAATTCAGTTTCTTCTAAGTCACCCTTCTACAAATAATGACTCCAGGGTTTTACATATAATGGTGGCTAGTCAGCCTCCAATTTTGGTGGTAAGGTTACAAGTCAACTATTAATAAACTTGTTTCCAACATCTCATGGTCAGTGTGGACCCACTGTTTGAATTCTACTGATCCTTCTGGACTGTAGTCAGTAAACAATTTTTCCGAGTGTGCGGTCAATGCTTCTTCTCCAGGACAATTTTTGCATCTTTATAACACACGGTCCTTCAAATTCAAACTGCATTTGGTCTTGCCTATTAGCGGTTTGTAGTCCTTTTGATATTAGCGGCTTGGAGCATGAGCTTTACTTTCTGGTGTATAGTGCAGATGCAAACAGAATATATACCTCAACCACTAACAGCAATCAACCACTTCCATCTGACATTACAGCATTTTGAAAAGCTAATTTCAGCTCCACTTTTATTACGGTAAGCTAAAACACCTCCTTTGGATTACACAACAGCAATTCCTTTTGCATCTGTTGTTTTGGGACCATTTAGCCAAACTGACACTATCTTTTGGGTGATTTCATCTCAAATCATACAGGTTAAGAGTGAATGTGTCACATCACTATTTCAAAGTTTGCTGGGAAAAAAAAAGAACTATGTTGAAGTTCCACATGATACCTCTCCAAAACTACAATATTTTGATTTTATGACAATTCGTTAAACTGCTACAGAAATGAGAGTATTTGTGAAAATGTCAGAAAGAAATGCCCCAGCCTCCTCCTTACCTCCGCCCAGTTGCCACTCCCATCATGCACTGGTGCTGCCACTCGCAGGGTAGTTTCAGTTGCCTGAGACTGCAGACGTGTGTGCAAGTTGCATTTGCGTGAGTGTGTGTATGCGTGTGCATATGTGTGTCTATTGGTGACAAAGGCCTTAATGGCCAAAAGCTATAATTGTGAGAATCTTTTTGTTGTGCCAATCGCGACTAAGCATCTCCGCTATATGGTGAGTAGCAACTTTCCTTCTCTGGTATTGTTACGTTCCATCCTGGATGTTCCAGAGGTCTAATATATATTTTTTCAAGAAAAATTCATGACCACGAGTTGACATGACCCATATCATTTGAGATGAAATCACCCTTATTTAATTGAACACATCCAACTAAATTCACCATCTCCACAGAATTTTCAGCTCCATCAATAAATTTACTAGCCAAGGTTTTGACAACTTTAACATCTGGTATAGCACAAATGCCTTTACCCTTCTTTAATTTTTGGACTGACTTGACAGTGTGTTCTGAAGCACCAAACTTTGCTACTATTTTCTTTGCTGACTTACTTTCTGGGGCCATAGTCAGCAGCTGTAATATTCTTGGCCTGTTGAATATATCAACTGCCTTTCTTCATCCATCAAAGAGATCAACATACTCTTTAAGTAAGTTGCAACTTATTTTTTTCTTCTGCAGAAAATCCAGCAGTAGATGTGATCTTGTCTGCAATCAGACTTTTCACACATTCAGTTTTCCTTTTTATGTAGCTAGGTTCACCTCTAGCAGTTAACCTCAGAATTTGCAATGGAGAAGTGCCTAGATAAGTCAAACCTTGATTGAATGTTTCAGAGGCATCCAACATAATTCATCTGAAATGGAGAATCTTAATGTTAAACTATAGTTTGATGTACTGCTCTTTGCATCTAGTGCAAATTTTATGGCCAGGTATCACATTCATTTTTTGCTGCGTTTTTGAAAGCACTGGACATTACAATGCAATTTTTCTTTCCAAATGGATTGCAACCCAATTTCTGTGCTATTTCATGCTTGTCGAGGTATTTTGCTTTGTGGTGCAAGCAGACTAGGTCATTATCAACATGCTGGACCTCTCATTGTAGAGCAAGTAATTTTTGCTCTGCTGACCAACGGCCCACAGACTCAAGCCCAATTTTTTTCAAATAAAATTTGGCATTGTGGCATTTTGATGATAATTTTTTCCAGTCACATATTCAGGCATTGGACTATCATTCATCAACACACTGGAATACACTCCAAACAGAATTTAGGTTACTGGTAAGCACAGCACTTTGTAAGGAGCATTATAGTGAGGTGAAGACTGTCATGCAATAGCAATATGCACATATACAGATGGTGATTCCACATAATTATGGTACAAAATGGCAATGAACTGTACTCAGATGATTCAAGTGAAAAGGTTTCCCATGTGATTATTGCCACACAATGGGAATTAGCAGACTTTGAATGTGGATTGGTTGTTGGAACTAGATGCATTGGAAATTGCATCTCAGAAATCATTAGGGAATTAAAAAGTGTGCCAAGAATACCAAACTTCAGGCCTTACCTCTTACCACGAACAATGCACTGGCCGATGGCCTTCACTTAATTACCAAGAGCAGCGGTGTTTGCGTAGAGCTGTCAGTGCTGAAAGACAAGCAGCATTGTGTGAAATAGCTGCAGAAATCAATGTGGGACGTATGGCAAATGTATCCATTAGGGCAGTGCACTGAAATTTGGTGTTAATGGACTAATGGCAGCAGACGACTGACGACTGACGACAGTGCCTTTGCTAACAGCATGACATCGCGTGTAGCACTTCTCCCTGGCATGTGATCACATCGGTTGGACCCTAGATGATTGGGAAACCATAGCCTGGTCAGATGAATCCCAACTTCAGATGGTAAGAGATGATGGTAAGGTTCCAAGTGTGGCACAGAGTCCATAAAGCCATGGACTCAAGTTGTCAATAAGGAATAATGCAAACTTGTGGTGACTCCATAATGGCATGGGCTGTATTTACATGGAATGGACTGAGTCCTCAGTTCCAACTAAACTGATCACTGACAGGAAATGGTTATGTTTGGCTACTTGGAGATCATTTGCAGCCATTCATTCATGGACTTCACATCCCAAAACGACGATGGAATTTTTATGGATGAGAATGCAGCACATGACCAGGCCATAACAGCTTGTGGTTAGTCTGACGAACTTTCTGAACAGTTTGAGTTAATGATTTGGCCACCCAGATCACCTGACATAAATCTCATTGAACAGTTATGGGACACAATCAAGAGGTCAGTTCGTGCACAAAATCTTGTACTGGCAACACTTTCAGAATTATGGATGGCTACAGAGGCAGCATGGCTCAATATTTCTGCAGCGGACTTCCAACGACTTGTTGAGTCCATGCCACATCGAGTTGTTGCACTACGACAGGCAAAAGGAGGTCCGACACGATATTAGGAAGTATATCATCACTTTTGTCATCACAGTGTATAATTAACAAACACAGCTTCTAACAATAAGTAACCAGCATGCCACAAGAGGCTGTGCTGTGTGCTCAACTTGAACAAAGATACTGCATTAACTACTCTCTGGGTTAAACAAACAGTGAAACACAGTACACTCTACACTGTATTTTGTGAGTACACAGTGGCACACAAGGAAACAGTCAAAATTTTCACAGCGAGCAGGAATTGTTTTTGTGGGCCAGCAGGCAGTCTCGTCTTAGGGGATGGGGACACACACCAGAAAACCGGTCAGTTCAGCTGGTGGAGGCCTGGATAAAGGGAGAGTCAGCATAAGGCGTCAGCTGAAGGTGGCTGCTGGATCTCAGTTTTGCAGCTGAGTCTACGTTCACTGATGGAAGTCCACTGATTATTTACTTCAGCCATTTCAGCGATAGGTGGCATGCGAGATAGGATCATGGTAGAAACTGTGAACAATGTCACCGTGTACCAGCATAATATAACACATACTACTTGCCAATATACAAATTAAAAAATACATGTAACAAAACACATACAACAGTTTCCTCCTGTGTAGCCTTTTGCCATGGTAGATTTCCTCAAATCTGTCCATCATTTTCAGTTATTGTTAGTGCATAATGGAAAATCAAACATGATTTTCTGAATGCTTGAAAACATGCTCTTTCCAACTGTCATTAATTTGAAGTCAGTTATGGGAAATAGATAGAAAAAAATGAATAAAATGTGATCTATTTTTGTAATTTTTATTAATATCAAGTTTGAAGTGATTTTGTAGAAATTTAGAAAGCAGTATGTGGATGGTATTTTTTATTGGAAAACCTTATGTTGCTAAGTTCTTGTATCCAAATTTTCATGTTTATTATGCTTTTAATAAACAACATATAAAAAGCCACAGACAAAACTTTTAGTGGCAGTGCAATTATCCAGGCTATTTTGTTTCTTTTTATGTAGCACTCTTAGCCCATGTTGTAGATTAAACCCCAGGGTTCCAGGGAAGGAGGTGGGGGGCTTAAAAACACATTATTTCAAACCAAAGTGGTTTTGAAGCTCTGAAAATGGTATTTGTAAAAGAAGTGTCAAATATGCCCTGTTTTCAATGAATCTGTAGATTATTGTAAAATATTTGGCGAATGAAATTTTCATTCCACAACCTTGTGCTACTGACCTACTGCATATTAGGTCTCATGTCCAGCATTTGTTTACTCTATGAGATCTAAGATTCCAACATTTACATTTTTTCAAGCCCCAATTTTTGTGGGCAGCTTTGGTTAAAATTTTCTAGCATTCTTTGCCAGTATAGATAATTAAATAGAATTTTTTTGCTGTTAAAACCATTGTCTTTCTAATGAGCCCAATTTGAACGTTTTATAGAGCATGCCTTTTTGCAAAATCAGGTCAAACATAGTGCATTTTTGACCTTTTTATAAAGTCTGCAACTTTTAGCTCAATTTTAGCTCAAATGGTAGAAAAGTTAAACTTTATATTTGAGAATCTTGCATTATTGGTTATTACATGCCAAGCTGTACATTTGTCATACCTTTAGTACCAGAGATAAAAGAAGCCAAACACTCAAATTTTTCAGGCGATTTTGCCTAAAATGTTCTAGCTGATTATGGGTCATAAAATTCTGTTCATTATTACTGTTAAGAGAATGCATAATGTTGCACAAGATGGCCAAATTTCATTTCATTCATACAATATTTCCTGAGATATAACGGATCAAAGTAGCCTGAAATTCACACTTGCTCTTTGCACAGTCACACATAGAATAAAACAGCTGACTATATCTTGGCCAGTATTCATTTGACAAATGTTAAACTTTACCAATATTCACTGGGGACACATGCAAATGTTCACATACTATTTCATCAAAATCTGTGAGGGTCAAGCAGGAAAATGTTCCAAAATTAGGTGATTTGACATGTAATGACCCTAAAGCAATACATTGTCCAAAAGGCATAACTTTAAACTGATAGATGGCATCAGGAGTTATAAAGTCTCATTAACCTCGATTTACCAGGAGCCTGTCAGCATATTCACAGCTGAGAAATGCTTTGCTCCTTTCAAGCACTCTAGGATGTCACAAGGCCTGACAATGGACAGGTATCCTGCTTCGTGACTTTGTTCAAGTCCCCATTACTCAATGCAGGAATGCTATGCCCCATCCTTCTCCTTCACAAGGACACACTATAGGACCAGGAGCTCCCTGCAGATTCAATGACATCATCTTGCAGCATCTTATCCACTTGCTCCTGGCTCATCTGTCATTCAGCCAGCAACACTCTATATGAGCACTGTGTTAATACAGGTTTATCCACTGGGTTGCTTGGTCTATCTTGTCTCCACTACGGATTTGAGACCCTCTGAAAACTGATGCAGGATGGCTATGACTCATTGCTGTTGTTCCTCAATCAGGCCAGATACTACTAGCAATTCAACAGTAACTTCCTCCTCTGCATTGCCTTTAGTGACAGCAGAGCAAGTTCTTCATTGAAGACACTAAGTTGCCCTGCCTGGGCTGGTTCACCTGTCTGACAAAAATAACTTTAGTGATGAGCTATTGCTGCTCACGACAATTAGTGACCCGAAGTTCTCCTTGGCCACCCGCAACACTTGTGATCATTGCTGGCTTCTAGAATTCTTTTGTGAGCCTCAGTAGCTTTTCACAATTGACAAAAGCTTCACAGTTTAACTAAGCATCTCAAATGATGAATGGAGCTCATCTCACTGATATCAGCAGGATAATAATATCTTCAACACCAAACAACTGCGCAGAGCAATCTTTGTTATGTGTTCTTACTGGAATAGCTTCACCAGTGTGGAGCTATGATCTTCCACAGCTTGTGATGCTTGCAAGAACTCCGAACAAAGAACAGCATTATGACTACATTTTGCTACATTGAGAAATTCCAAGGCCTGCATTCTAGTTATCCTTGCAATACATATTCCAGTTGGCTAACATATTTCCCTTTTGTAACTTTTGGCACAATCATTCCCCCCCCCCCCCCCCCCTCATGGAACCGAGTCTTCTTTAGCTGATAATGACAAGCATCCAACATCACAGGAAAGGAAACACTGAGTCGACTAGGCCCGCATCTCGTGGTCGTGCGGTAGCGTTCTCGCTTCCCAAGCGCGGGTTCCCGGGTTCGATTCCCGGCGGGGTCAGGGATTTTCTCTGCCTCGTGATGGCTGGGTGTTGTGTGCTGTCCTTAGGTTAGTTAGGTTTAAGTAGTTCTAAGTTCTAGGGGACTGATGACCATAGATGTTAAGTCCCATAGTGCTCAGAGCCATTTGAACCATTTTTGAGTCGACTAGTGCCTGGACAGGTTGCCAGTCAATGATGATATCACTGATATTTCCTGGCATCTTGGTGATTGTCATTGATGAAGGATTACGATCTGCAGTGGCCTCCCTTCCACAGATGGTTCCCTCACACAGTTTTTCTGAAGTATACAACAAACCGAGCATCCTGTACCTACACTCCTGGAAATTGAAATAAGAACACCGTGAATTCATTGTCCCAGGAAGGGGAAACTTTATTGACACATTCCTGGGGTCAGATACATCACATGATCACACTGACAGAACCACAGGCACATAGATACAGGCAACAGAGCATGCACAATGTCGGCACTAGTACAGTGTATATCCACCTTTCGCAGCAATGCAGGCTGCTATTCTCCCATGGAGACGATCGTAGAGATGCTGGATGTAGTCCTGTGGAACGGCTTGCCATGCCATTTAAACCTGGCGCCTCAGTTGGACCAGCGTTCGTGCTGGACGTGCAGACCGCGTGAGACGACGCTTCATCCAGTCCAAAACATGCTCAATGGGGGACAGATCCGGAGATCTTGCTGGCCAGGGTAGTTGACTTACACCTTCTAGAGCACGTTGGGTGGCACGGGATACATGCGGACGTGCATTGTCCTGTTGGAACAGCAAGTTCCCTTGCCGGTCTAGGAATGGTAGAACGATGGGTTCGATGACGGTTTGGATGTACCGTGCACTATTCAGTGTCCCCTCGACGATCACCAGTGGTGTACGGCCAGTGTAGGAGATCGCTCCCCACACCATGATGCCGGGTGTTGGCCCTGTGTGCCTCGGTCGTATGCAGTCCTGATTGTGGCGCTCACCTGCACGGCGCCAAACACGCATACGACCATCATTGGCACCAAGGCAGAAGCGACTCTCATCGCTGAAGACGACACGTCTCCATTCGTCCCTCCATTCACGCCTGTCGCGACACCACTGGAGGCGGGCTGCACGATGTTGGGGCGTGAGGGGAAGACGGCCTAACGGTGTGCGGGACCGTAGCCCAGCTTCATGGAGACGGTTGCGAATGGTCCTCGCCGATACCCCAGGAGCAACAGTGTCCCTAATTTGCTGGGAAGTGGCGGTGCGGTCCCCTACGGCACTGCGTAGGATCCTACGGTCTTGGCGTGCATCCGTGCGTCGCTGCGGTCCGGTCCCAGGTCGACGGGCACGTGCACCTTCCGCCGACCACTGGCGACAACATCGATGTACTGTGTAGACCTCACGCCCCACGTGTTGAGCAATTCGGCGGTACGTCCACCCGGCCTCCCGCATGCCCACTATACGCCCTCGCTCAAAGTCCGTCAACTGCACATACGGTTCACGTCCACGCTGTCGCGGCATGCTACCAGTGTTAAAGACTGCGATGGAGCTCCGTATGCCACGGCAAACTGGCTGACACTGACGGCGGCGGTGCACAAATGCTGCGCAGCTAGCGCCATTCGACGGCCAACACCGCGGTTCCTGGTGTGTCCGCTGTGCCGTGCGTGTGATCATTGCTTGTACAGCCCTCTCGCAGTGTCCGGAGCAAGTATGGTGGGTCTGACACACCGGTGTCAATGTGTTCTTTTTTCCATTTCCAGGAGTGTATGAAGGGCGATGGGGAATGGTTCACACCACACTACCTTGTTCAGGGTATGGCAAAAGGCTTTGTCCCACAAGTCAACTATAATCATTTGTCACTGGCTGGTGTGAATAGAACTGTTGTGATGTTTGACATCTGGTGGCATAGTAGTAATTGAAAACTTGCCTTCTTTGTAACAGCATAGAATGTGTCCAGGGAGTCCACAGAGTAAACACCCCACTTTACTGTTCTCTGCCCTCCAAATGGCTGTTCTGCTAAGCGGTATTCTATTGGCACAGAAGTTGGCTGTACCTGCGTTGGGTGGTTCACTGGGTTGTCATTTGATGGCTGTGGCCTAAGTTTGAGTTGATAGAGTCCATTCTTCGTGGTGTGTTCAGCTGGTGACTGAGTGCTCAAGATTTAAGCACTTCTTGAAAATTCTCTACTACCCCCCTGATATATCAGGTCAATGTCCAATGCAGCCATGTCTTGCATCCTCAGTCTAACATTTCTGGCTGCCATGCTTGGTTGTATCTCTTTTCTTACTATCTTGCATATGAGCTCATGGTGGTACTCCACACCTGCCATAGGGATCACATTCAGCAGTCAGCCATCTCTTTCATCAGAAATGCTCACTCGCATGGTCTCTATCTCTCTCTTTTTATTTATGTTGCATTTCCTCAATTTGCTGCCACCACTTGATGAATTCCTCTGTCACTGTGACATCTTCTACCAGAAGAGCCTGGTACACGTCTTCTATAATTTCATCCATCAAGTGTGGGATTTTGTTAGCTTCTGTCTTATGATTAATAATGTGGCATGGGGCCAAAACATTTGGTATGTACAAATGTGTCGTTTCTCCATGATGTTGGACCCTACTCTTCAATTGGTCTTTTGCTAAGCAGACTTCCTGCTGGCTTCTGTTTGGCCTGGAATTTGTGCCAGCTACTGAGTTTCTCTTTGTTGTTCTCAAACTACTACTGGGCTGTGCTGTTCAAGTAAAAGTACTTCTTCCCCATACACATAATGACATCCCACCTGTTGTATTTGGTGACTCAATTGAATCCTTTCAGGCATTCTATAGGGTTCTGACCAATGTCTCTGGAAAACACTGGACACCTGAGTGCAGCTCACTTACTGTTGTTTTGGAATCCATCTCTCTCCTAAATATATAGAGCTTAGCAACATTCTCATGCTTGTATTCTGGTTACTGTCCACGTAGGAAATGGCTTTTACATAGCCTAACTGGAGCCTTTGGTATGTATATGTTTCGAGGTACCCGGCATCCCCATCAAATAATGTCACGACTTTAAAAGTACAATCAAGTCCAAATCTGAATGCAGGATCATCAATGAAGTACAACACTTAAAACTGAAACCATGTTTACTACTCACAACAATGTACAAGCAGAACAGAACAGAACTCCTTGATGGATTGTGTAGCTTTTTACACAAACAAAGAATATTCCAGAAGTCTGGTATTCATACAAACATTGAATACAACATAACATATTTGCAAGAACGTTCAAGTAATAATGAATACTAAGTAACAAATAATTCCTGATTGTTAGGTTTGAATTGGTGACCTGTAGCATGGCAGCCAGCACAACTTACCACTATTCCTGCAGCAGTATCGCTACATCTTGGTTAATATATGACAAACCGGTTTTACTAAATTAACCTGCATGCAGAGTGAAGTAGTTGTGGAAATTCTTTAATTTTCTACTGGCTCAGCACAATCAACTTACTTTATTGTGAATTTATTGACTTTTGTCTCATGTTGTTGTGTAGTTTTGAGGGTGTAACACACAACTGCTGCCATAGAAGAGTGAGTCACAACAGCACCATTGATAGTACAAATAAAAATATTCCTAACAGAAATAAAAATATTCTTCCTTCATCAAATGTAAGTTATCCATAAATTGTATAAATTCTGAAGCAACTACTCCGCTTACCTCAACTGGACAATTTCCACACTGCTCAAAACAGAGAAGACGACATTTGTGCCCACATTCCATTGTACGCTTGCAGTTCCTACGACATTTCACTTCTGATGGATCAGAACTGCAATGTACCTGATGGGTATGTCCACAACTTAGTTGCACTTTGACTTCGACAACACATTCTCCACATTCCTCGTAACACTTCTTGTAGCACTTGTGATTTTTTTTGCAACTAGCATTGTTTTTTTCACAAGGTTTATTACATTTGTACTGTAAAAGAAATCTGTTGAAGAACATTAAAGAAATCAAACCAAAATAACTTTTGAAACAGGTTTAAAAAATATATTTAGAACAGTGTTTTGTTCTATGTTTAAGAGTAATTATTGCAACCTAACTTGCACAGTGCAATAGCCTACTGACGTATTCTTCATTAAGATTAGTTAACAAGAACGTGACTGCTCAAGAACAATCTAGTTTCGAGAAAAGTGAAACACCAAGACAAAGAGATGTGATCAAAATGTAATTTATTCCACTGATTAGGGACATGACACTACACAAATGATTAGGCTTAGAGACCTGTACATGCACTGTGACTGTGAAAATACAGTACAGAGTAGAGCCACTGTGTAGTGCAATCAGAGCCGCTAGATGTCATGGTGTGGAATAAAAGAATGCCTGAATATGTTGCTGGGTAATACTCTGCCACACAGTTTGTAGGCGCATACATGAAGTACAGACTATGGCTGCAGGAGGGCCTAAACTAACGTATTGCTGACCAACCATATCCCAAACATGTTCGATGGACGACATAACAGGCAAACGGCAGGCTAGGGAAGCAGTCGTACCCCTCCTTCTTCGAGGAAGGTTTGCTTATTCTTCACCACATGTGGCCAGTCATCATCCTGCTGAAACATGGCACGTGGGATGGCCTGCAGCAGAGGCAGTGCACTGGGTTGTTAAACCTCCCTGGTGTAGAAGTAGCTATTCACATTGTCCTCAGGATGCAAGAGTTGAGATCGCTTGTTATCGTCGCTGGTGCTCCAGTCATCCAACTTGGTATTTGTCCTTTATGATCTCCAACAATACAGTTTGTCTGATTGTATTCACCACGGCAGCATCAAATGCATATGAGGCCATCACTATAGGACAAGTTCAAGTGGGACTCATCCGAAATCACTACATTTTACCACTTAGCATGACAGTGTCCGCTTTCATGTACCCATTGCAGTCTGTGGTGTTGGTGGATTCTGATCAATGTAAGTCGATGCAATAGCTTGCGTGCCACAAGTCCATCATGCAGAAGATGGCATCAAATTGTCGATGCAGACATGCCCACCCCCTTACAGTGCTGCAACACTGTGGATGAAGCTGTTATGTCTGTAACAGCCACATGGAGAGGATGGCGGTCATCTCGTGCTGTCGTCACATTGAGTCGTCTGGTACTTTGTAGGCACTATGTACGGCCCTCAGTTGTGTATGATGGAGGTGGTGATTATTGTATATGTAAGAGCACAAGCCAAGCTCTGAAATAATAAAAGGATGAGTAATAATACATAATCAATGAAGAAATGATACCACAGTGGGAAACATTCACTGGCATCAGACAGAATGGTCTAATGTTCACAAGAGTGAACTGAGTAAAGTGAGCAAAAGAATAATACCAAAGTACTCAGTGCATGACAGATATTGTGCACTGTGAGAGAAAAAGAGAGTGGGCTACACTACATCACTGGAAACCAATGAGATGCCTAGAATTACACAATATCATAAAGGACAGGGCATCTCTCTACCTGAAATCAACCTTTGAAGCACACAACAGAAAAAGTGTTAAGTTGCACTCCATGAAAAGTGAGGAACACTTGACATGTTGAAGACAGGTGGGGTAGGACGAGAAAGTTAATGGAACATGAGAACACAAGGTCTTCATAGTCAGTCAGTCAATAGTTCACTTAGTGACACAGTCAGTTCTCAAGTCTCAGGTGTTTGTTTATATGGCTAATCTCAAGTCACTCAGAGAACAGTTAAGAGCACAGACTGCACCAGACAAGAAAAGTCAATTTCAGCAGAGGTCACAAATTCTTTGCTTGTGTGATATTATGGGAATTTAGGCCACGTTAATGAATAATATTTGATCTTGAGTTTACCTCATTAGGTTATTTCTCAACAGTATTTAAGGCAGCTATTCAAATACTGCTTGTACGGCCTTTGGCTGATGTTCCTCAGTCACCAAATCCCTTGCAATGCCCATGCCTGGGATTCAACTATGATTCAGGGTGCTCAACAGCTATAGTTATCAGTGCCCTTGCCAAATATGACAGTATGCACTTGATGAGGTGACTGAAGTCTTCACTCCTATGGAATCGTTTTGGTCAATGGCCCACGGACATGTATTAGCGATCCAGAATGGGATTTTCACTCTGCAGTGGAGTGTGTGCTGATATGAAACTTCCTGGCAGATTAAAACTGTGTGCCGGACCGAGACTCGAACTCGGGACCTATGTCTGGAAACGTCCCCCAGGCTGTGGCTAAGCCATGTCTCCGCTATATCCTTTCTTACAGGAGTGCTAGTTCTGCAAGGTTCGCAGGAGAGCTTCTGTAAAGTTTGGAAAGTAGGAGACGAGGTACAGATAGAAGTAAAGCTGTGAGGACAGGGCGTGAGTCATGCTTGGGTAGCTCAGTTGGTAGAGCACTTGCCCGCGAAAGGTCTGAGTTCGAGTCTCGGTCCGGCACACAGTTTTAATCTGCCAGGAAGTTTTATGTATTAGTGACTTCAATGTCTGTCTGGCATTACAACACAAATGACAGCCACTTATCACTATATTTACAATGTGTAATAAAAATCAAATATGGCTGCAGCATGTTTCCACAAATATTCATGATCTTTCCTCATAATGTAATAAAACTATAATATACACTGCCTGCTCAAAAAAATTGAAGTACTGAGGAAGAGAGGAGGAAATGAAGTGAAACTTCATGAATTGAGAGGGTGTGTGACATTATTTCAGTGGTCACAAAATCAAGTCAAATTTACAAAGAAGTTGGCAGTATGAGCCCACTTATCAGTATGATGTTGACCCCCTCTGACCTGGATGCATACAATGACTTGGATTGGAAGGGTGTCATGAAGCCATTGCATCCTCTCCTGAGGGAAGCTGGCCTACAACTGTTGTGCCTGATCCTTTACATCCTGGATGCTGCTACTGGGACAGAGTTAAACATCCAAGCTGGTCCCACACAGGTTCAGTCGGGAACAGTATTATGGATCTTGCTGTCCACAGGAGTTCCTCAGCATCACACAGACAGTTCACAGAGATGTGTAATTTGTGGATAAGCATTTTCTTGTCGAAAAATGAGAACACAATACTGTCGTGAGAGATAACACGTAATGCGCCATATGGCTGAGCTGTCAAGAGTTCTCTATGTCACCACCAGCCAAGACCTGAAGTCATACCCAGTGGCTCTCTACACCATGACACCAGGAGCAACATCACTGTCTCTCCATATTATTGGAAGAATGGGGCCTCTCCCAATTCACAGCCATACTCGCTGATGATTAGTCATCCAAGTTAGTGCAGAACCATGCTTCATTACTGAATGCAATGAAATAGCTCTCATCAGCAGTCCATGCTCCCTGATCATGGCATCCAAAACACAGCTGTTTGTCTTGGGGTGTTAACATGAGTCAATGCATTGGGTGGTAATTCCCTAGTCTGGCTGCTGCCAGTCTCCAATGAATGGTGCAGCATGAAACAGGGTGATGAAGGAATCCATCACTTGTTATCGGATGGCAGGCAAAGACGTGAACCTCGATGATGAGTTTGCCTGCCCTCAAGTTCCTATGCTGCCCATCATCGGGCCAATGTCACATCCACCTGCCCCACAAATCTGGATATTGCACGACCACCCAGGTGGCAAAATGAGCACCCACAATGAGGCCTCTTTCAAAATGTCAGGTGCTGATAATGTTGTTCCACATGAGTTCAAATCATTTGTGTGTCCCTGATGGAGACTGCTCTACATCTGATGCTGTTCATGTCCCTTATACACAGCTTTCCAGACCTCGTAATATCACTAAACATGAACAACACTAATGCACTTGGGTGGCTGTCCTACCAGTCAAAAACAACGGAAAACTTGATCGTTTGCAAAGCATTTTCCCAGATACATCTTACTAATTGTCCACTAATAATAAATGGAGTAAGCCTCAAATGGTCTGATAACAAGTAAAAGTTGGTTAACAGTAATGTACAAATACATTAAAAATATATCTTAAAAGAGAAATGGCCACACATTCAGCTTAAATATACAACTCAGATGATCACAGTTAGTTTGATCACTGATTAAAGGATGAAAGAATCACTCTGAAGCACATTAAAATAACTTACCCAGTAATTTGGGCAGGAGTGTGAACAATACAGAAAAAACTTTAAAACATTTCCCAAACTTATGTCATTGTTACTAAAAAAAAAGAAGAACTACTATGTAGTAACACTGTTCACGTTTACGTCGCACTTCACTTAGCGTAGACCGGGACTGTGTCCTAGGCATTCCCGATGTTAACTGACTGGGCACGGCCCGTGCTGTCGGAGTTGTTGTTGTTGTTGTTGTTGTTGTTATGCCGGCAGAGGTCGCGTCCGAATTCTCGCGTGCCCTCTGGTGGGCGGGACTCTACTTGCAGCAACAAACCGTCCATGACGCGCCGTGCCAATGTGCGCCTCCCGCGATCTTTCTGGTGGCTACTGCACTCCTCCTCCTTCGGGGGGGTGAAGCCACTGTGATCCACTGCGGCGGAAGGTGGAGCGTCGGGCAGGAGTGATGACCTCCACATCCATTGGATGGCCAGAGTCGGGGGGATCTGCCAACCCTCGAGCCGGAACCTTTGAATACGGCTGGAAGTGACCCACACGAAGAGGCCTCCGTCGTCCCACAACCTGAGCCCGGGACAGAACAGGCGACAAGCTGTCGAACTCCGGATCCTGTTCCACCTCAGGAGGGGCAAGACCCAGTGGCGGGGACGAAGGGGAAGGGACGACCACAGGTGAACCAGCCTCCTGAGAAACCGGGCCTGCTAGGGGGGCCGGCTCTCGCTGGGGCATCTCGAACGATGGCGATGCCGGTGCTGGAGCTACTGGAGGCTGCCTAGGCAGAGAACCATCGCAGTGCGGCAGAGTCACAGTGGGGAAAGGAGGTAACGTCCCCTGTGAAACCAACAAAGTTGCCGGCAATGGGGAAGCCGGTGTCCAAGAGGTCGGAGGTTGGGTGCCCGAACGTGGACGTAGCTGATTTTGGTGACGACGTATCACCCGGTCCCCCGCCTGCAAGGTATAGAACTGGCGGCCATTTCGGCGCAGGACCACCGCCGGTATCCAACGTGGATTGCGACCAAACCCACGGGCCCAGACCGACATACCCAGCTGAAAGCCAGGTACTCCGTTCTCCCATTGGTGTGGTCCGGTATGCCGTCAAGAAAAACGTCAATGCTTCCTCCGCATCTGCATCTTAAATGAGCGCACCATGCGCTCGGCTTCCCCATTCGATTGTGGATGGAAGGGGGGAGAGCAAATGTGCCGAATACCGAAGCGCCTACAAAAATCCTGGAAGGTCTGCGAAATAAACTGCGGTCCATTGTCCGAGACCAGGGTGATTGGCAGACCTTCCACAGAAACGATTTTTGCTAGTGCCTGGATTGCAACTTCTGAAGTGGTTGAGGAGCAGCGAACCACATATGGGAATCGGGAATAAGCATCAATGACAATGAGCCAAAAGCCATGGAGAAACGGGCCCGCAAAATCGATGTGAACACGTTCCCATGCTTGGGTTGCCGGCGGCCATGAAGAGAACGCTGCCCTGGGAGATGGTTGTTGGCTCGCACACTGGGAACAGGCGGCCACCAAGTGCTCAATTTCTCTGTCAATACCGGGCCAGTACACATGTCTGCGAGCCAAGGTTTTAGTACGGGAAACACCCCAGTGCCCCGCATGTAATAACGTGAGGACCTCCCTTCGTAAACGTAGGATCCGGGCCCACCGGAAGACGGGAAAGAGCGTCGGCGCTGGCATGCTGTCCTGTAGGGCGAAAATGAATGTCATAATGGTACTTAGAGAGGAACAAGGCCCAGCGCTGTAGTCTGTGGGCCGCCCTATCCGGAATCTGAGAGGCGGGGCCAAATAACGATATTAACGGCTTATGGTCAGTGATTAACTGAAACTTCATGCCATACAAGAAACAGTGAAACTTGGTAACAGCGTAGACAATGGCCAAAGCCTCTTTTTCCACCTGGGCGTAATGGGGCTGCGCGGGACTAAGCGTTTTAGACGCAAACGCCAGTGGTTGCTCGGAACCATCTGCTTTGCGATGGGCCAGGACCGCCCCCACCCCATACTGCGAAGCATCTGTAGCCAGGACCAACGGCTTATGGGGATCAAAAGTAGCCAAACAAGGGGCTGACGTGAGGAGGCCCTTCAACGAGGTGAATGGTCGCTCCCATGCAGGCGACCAATCAAAAGGAACACCCTTGTGCAGAAGGCAGCACAGGGGGTGGGCTATAGTGGAAGCCCTGGGAATGAACCGGTGGTAATAGGCTATCTTGCCTAAAAAAGCTTGTAACTCTTTCAGCGGAGCGGGCCGAGGAACGTTGACGATACCTTGGACCAAACTTCGTAGTGGCTGGATGCCGTGCTGAGATATGGTGTAGCCCACATACTCAATGGACGGTTGGAAGAAGGTTGACTTATGCAGGTTGCAACGCAAGCCCACAGAACTGAATTTGAGAAATAAGGTGCGAAGGTTGTGCAAGTGTTCCTTCATGATGCGGCCTGTGACAATTATGTCATCCAGGTAATTAATACAATGAGAGATTGTCGACGTGACATGCTCAAGATAACGCTGGAATATCGCCGGGGCACTGGATATTCCAAAGGCCAACTGCTGGTATTGGTAAAGGCCAAACGGGATTTTTACGACCGCCAGCCATTTGGAGTTCTCATCAAGTGGTAACTGATGATAAGCCTCCGACAGATCGATTTTCGAAAAATATTGGCCTCCCGCCACGGCGGAGAACAATTCATCAGCACGAGGCAAAGGATTGGTGTCCACCACCAATTGTGAATTAATGGTGACCTTGAAATCGCCACAAAGACGTAATTTTCCCGAGGGCTTCCTTACAATAACGAGGGGCGAAACCCACTCACTGGAAGAAATGGGAAGAACGACCCCTAGGGCTGTCAGCCGGTCTAGCTCTTCCTTTACCTGAGGGCGGAGAGCCAAGGGGATCTGACTCGCGCGTAGAAAACGCGGGCGAGCCGACGCCTTCAACGTTAAGTGAGCTTCAAAATCTGAAACACGCCCAGGGCCTCCTCAAAAATATCTGGAAAGTCTGAGATCAAAGATTCCAATGATTGATAGGGAATGTCTTCGGAGACCAACTGTATGGTGTCAGCGATAGAAAAACCGAAAGCTTGAAAGGCATCCAGGCCAAAAAGGTTAGCGGAGCTCGCATCACTGACAACAATAAACGTAATAGGCCGAGTGACTGATTTGGAAACTGCCGCGCCCGTATCAGCTTGCAGTTGTAACCGGTGCGACCGAACTGGCACCTCGATAAAGAGTTTGTGTGCCGATGCTTCGGGAGCCTGGCCCGATGAAACTTCCTGAATGTCAACGTCCATGTCCTCTGTACCTGCTTCCTTCGATTCTTTTGAGGCTGAGCAGCAAACTTTAGCAATGTGACCTTTTTTATTACATTTGCGACAAACGGCCCAACGCTGGGGGCACTCTGACCGGTCATGATGTATATAGCACGACGCACAGGATGGCAACAGGGGCCGGCGGCTGGAATTCTGTTTACGTGCCGTGCGGGAGCGGCCGTAACGGCCGGATTGTACCGTTCGCACGTTGTCCACCCCGGACACAGTGGACGCGGCCGCACCGCCCTGAACCGCCACGACGTCACACCACGCTTCCAGCTGTTGACCTGCTGCGTGAGAGACTTCATACGATTGAGCAATGGACAGGACTTCCTCGAGGGAAGGGTCTTCTAACTGCAGGGCCCGTTGCCGGACCTCCCTATCAGGGGCCGAACGAACAATGACGTCGCGTACCATAACATGGGTATACGACTCTCGCGACTGCTCCGTGACAAAATGACACTTGTGACTAAGACCGTGCAGGGTAGCGGCCCACGCCTGGTAAGACTGATGGGGCTGTTTCTTGCATTGATAGAACTCGACCCTAGCCGCCACAACATGCGTGCGACGGCGATAATATGAAGACAGCAATGAACACAATGCGTCAAAAGACAAGGACGAGGGTTCCTGCAACGGTGCTAGCTGCCGCAAAACTTGATACAGTGAGGGAGATATCCAAGACAAGAAGAGAGCACGACATACCTCCGCATTGGCAACATGAAACGCCTGGAAATGCTGCCGAAGGCGATGTTCATATGTGTCCCAATCCTCCGCCGTCTCGTCATACGGGGGAAAGGGAGGAGGGAACTGCGCCGGAGCAGACAGTGCGGAGAGCAACGCTGGAAGCACTTGTTTCATGGTGGCCATGAGCTCCGTCTGCTGCGCAACCAAAACCCACACCAAATAATCCATGCCGTGGAGAAGCTGCGAAACCGGAACAACAACGCAACACGTGAAAGAACGACCCTACTCGTTGCCAATTGTGTAGTAACACTGTTCACGTTTACGTCGCACTTCACTTAGCGTAGACCGGGACTGTGTCCTAGGCATGCCTGATGTTAACTGACTGTGCACGGCCCGTTCTGCCGTTGTTGTTGTTATGCCGGCTGAGGTCGCATCCTAATTCTCGCGTGCCCTCTGGTGGACGGGACTCTACTTGCAGCAACTACCGTCCGTGATGCGCCGTGCCAATGTGCGCCTCCCGCGATCTTTCTGGTGGCTACTGCATACTATCCTCGCCTGATGATTACAGAACCATTGTTTGTCCACATTCCAACATAATGATAAGATTATCACACTACATACTGAGAAGATACTATAGAATATACAGTATATCAGCAATGTGTATGCTTACATTTCATGGTCAATCATGGTGAAATAAATATATATATAAAATTACTAATTGCTACAAACCTCAAGATGGTCTGGATCATCTCCTGCATGGCAATTTCTCACACAGCTATGTCCACAAACAAGCCTGTCTTCACATGGAAATGGACAATGCACTTTTTGAATATCTTGAAAACAAAGTTTCTTAGTTTTGTGACTACATGGTTCCAGTACAGCTTCCACTACTTCCTGACACTGGTACACACTAGCATTGACATGACAAGCTAAGGTCTTTACATGTGTACAAGGAAGCACCTTCTCCATAGGCATCTTACAATCTCCACAATCTTGGAAACATTTCTTAAGACACTTGTGGCCCAACGGACATTGCTGCGGAATCCTGAATAACAAATAAAACTGGAATAACTGAAAATCATAATCATAATGAGTACTTGCCATGATTCCCCTTATAAATAGGTGCCAACATCAATGTATTTGAGATAGAGTAATTTCAATACTTTTTCGGAAAAACACAGCTAATCTGTATCTGTGAGCAATAAAAATACATCCCAGAAATACAATGAATGAGCTACTTAAAATATTGCAGTGCAATTTTGCGAAGAACAGAATGAATATATCTTTACCATCAAAAGGCAACAGACTGTACATCATTTAGTTTCTTCCTTACATTTGTCTGTATGACATCTTAAAATTTTGGCTTGTCTTTGAGACACATGAATGTACACAAACGTAAGTGGAGAAAGAAACACACCCACACACACACACACGCACAGAGAGAGAGAGGGAGAGGGAGAGAGAGAGAGAGAGAGAGAGAGAGAGAGAGAGAGAGAGAGAGAGAGGGGGGGGGGGGGGCTTTGACACCCTCTAGGAAGCTCACAAAAATATTCAGAACACAAAGAGATCTGACAATTTAACTCAATCATGATATTTTGATACATTTCTGAGTAAATGCTGTGGCTGGCATTGATCGGAATACAATCTCTCACTATTACTACAGGCAAGGAAAAATTCATTCCATCACCTATAACTGTTACTGAAAAGATGGGGTTGTCAGGTTCGGTAGATGCTGCTATGGAATACCTCAGACCAGACATTTCAAGTAACTTCCATAATATGAATTTGATCCTCACTACCCCAGCAGAAATAATGTCCATCATAAAATCTTTAAAATCATAAACATCTATTAGGTATGATGAAATATCAACAAAAGTTAATTAAAGATTTGATTCTGAGCTAAGTAACATATTAAGCTATCTGTGTAATGAGTCGTTTATCAGTGGAATATTTCCTGAATAGTTGAAATATGCTGAAGTTAAGCCACTGTTTAAGAAGGGAGATAAAGAAATAGCATCAAATTTCTGTCCAATTTCACTGTTGAAAGCATTCTCAAAAATTTTAGAAAAAGTAATGTACAATCGGCTTTCTAACCATCTTATCTCAAATAACATACTGCCAAAGTCACAGTTTGGATTTATAAAGGGTTCTGATATTGAGAAGGCTATCGACACTTACAATGAAAATGTGCTTAATTCATCAGACAAAAAATTGCAGGCAACTGGTATATTTTGTGACCTGTCAAAGGCATTTGACTGTGTAAATCACAATATCATTTAAATAAATTATAATATTGTAGAGTAACAAGAAATGCTGAAAAAAGGTTCAAATCTTATATCTCTGGCAGGAAACAAAGGGTGTTATTAGGAAAGAGACATGTATCAAGCTATCAGGCATCATCCAACTGGGATCTAATTACATGTGGGGTCCCACAAGGTTCCATTTTGGGGCCCTTACTTTTTCTTGTGTATATTAATGACCTTTCATCAATAACATTACCAGATGCCAAGTTCACTTTGTTTGCCGATGATACAAACATTACAATAAATAGCAAATCAAGTGTAGTCTTAGCAAGATCAGCTAATAAAATATTTGTGGACATTAATCACTGGTTCCTAGCCAATTCTTTGTTACTAAACTTTGAAAAACACACTATATGCAGTTCTGAACTTGTAAGGGGTGTCCCACGAGTATATGCCTAACATACGATGACAAGAAGATAGAAGTGGACAGTGTTAAATTCTTGGGATAACAGCTTGATAATAATTTCAACTGGGAGGAACACACTACAGAACTGCTGAAGCGTCTTAACAAATCTCTATTTGCAATGCTAATTATCAGACATAGGGGATATAAAAATGAAAAAGCTGGCATACTGTGCTTACTCCATTCCACAATGTCATATGGGATTATTTTTTGGGGTAATTCATCAAGCCAAGCTAAAGGGTTCCAGGCACAAAAACGTGCAGTAAGAGTTATATGTGGTGTGAACTCAAGAACATCCTGCAGAAGCCTGTTTAGGGAACTAGGGATACTAACCACTGCTTCCCAATATATTTATTACTTAATGAAATTTGTCATTAAAAATATATCACTTTTTCAAACCAACAGCCCAATTCATACAATCAATAATAGAAATAAGAATAATCTTCACAAGGATTTAAAGTCACTTAGTCTTGTACAAAAAGGTGTGCATTACTCAGGAACACACATTTTCAATAACTTTGCAAAAGCCATAAAAAGCTTAACAACCAATGAAATTCAGTTTAAGAGAAGCCTAAAAGATTTATTGGTGGCCAACTCCTTCTACTCCATTGATGAATTTCTCAGTAAATCCAACTGATTTGTGTGTATATCTTCTGCACAATTTCAGTGCAGTAATGTGTTCATTGTAAATGTGTGTATGTGTGTGTGTGTGTAAGTACAATCTAACTTCTGCACCATTTCAGTGCAGTAATGTGTTCATTGTAAATAAGTATTATAGTAGTTGTATTACATGTTTATTACCTTATAAATAAATAAAAAAACTTTATTTTAAATTCAGTGCATTAGTATTTGTAAAATGACTCTTTCATAAAGTGTTAATTAAAAAATGGCTATCATTCCACTTGGAACCTGTGGAATGGCACATTAGCTTATTTGTTTTAGTTGTAAATATTTGTCATGTATTGTTGTTTTTCTGACATGTTCTACATCCTGGAGGACCTCCTCACTATGGATCAATTGGAATGAAAGTAAATCTAATCTAATCTAATCTAATACTTCACACAGTGACATATGACTGTAAATACCTTGCAATGTTCACACAATCTTACCTCCAGCTACAAGAAGGTGGTAATGGAAACCTTGGATAAATATTATACCTACTGCTGTTTTTTTATCAGCTCTTTGTGACTGTATTGAGGACTGAGGATTTCTTGGTAGGGAGGAAATACCATGTTATCTCAGATGTAGAAGTAATTTCAGGAGTGCCCCAGAAAAGTGTGTTGGAACCCTTGTTGTTTATGTTATATGGCAAATAACATTAAGAGTGACATCAGACTCTTTCAGATGTTGCACTTACCTATAATATAGTATTGTCTGATAAGATAGCATGGTGCAAAGAATAGAAAGTTGTTTTAACCCTTTCCCCACAGTGTCATGAAAGCAGATGAAAAACCTGTGTGTGATGCCTTAACAGATACATTTTAAATTGAAAAGTGAACCCGTATATATACAGGCATAGCACCTGATGTGTAGCAGCTGCCATCCATTTATATAAGAGTACAGCAGTGAAAGGGTTAAATGTTCAGAAAAGCAAATTTTGCACTTCACTATACACAAAAACATACTATCCAATGATTACAGTACCAATGAGTCACAAATAGAATGAGTCAACTCATACAAATACCTGGTCTACAAAGCAGAGTGCATATAAAACATCTGCTATCCTACAATATTGCTGAAGTGTATGGGACTCATACCAAATAAGACTAACAGATAATATTGAACAATTTCAAAGAAGGGCAGCACAGAAGATCATGTGTTTATTTGACCCACACTAAGATACTGAAAACCATGAGACTTGAAGATCTACACCAGTAGCAGTCAAACTGGTCCCTACTGCCCATTAGCAGGTGTTCCAGCTTTCATGGTGGGTGTTAGGAGGTTAAAGATATCTTCATTAGGTTTTCATAAAATTCTGACACAATGTATTTCATAAGTAAATATTATTATACGCTTTCACTTGCGGCAACTCTACTTTATAAATTTTATTACATGAAGTTACTTTCTTAGTTTATAAATGGCCATTACTGTAGAAATAGTGGGTGGTTTAAAAATTTTATTACTAACAGAGATACAAAAGTGGGCGGTAGGTACAAAATGTTGACTACCCCCTGTATACACAAAGTATCCTGCAAAAGTGTACATACAAATATTCAAGATGCTATATTACATAAGGAATCCGGGAACACCAATGTTCCACCCATGCGTGGCACCTCTAGCCCTTTAACTGCTCTGGACGTGTTAACGCGCATGCCTTTGTACCTGTCCCTGTGTGCTCTAAATGTGTTTACGCGCGCCACCAGTCCTACCTGGTACTCTGGACGTGTCTACGGGTAGACATACTCAGAGTACCAGGTAGAAGGACTGGTGGTGGGCGTAAACACGTTCAGAGCACACAGGGACAGGTACAAAGGCACATGCATTAACACGTCCAGAGCAGTTAAAGGGCTAGGGACCGCAAAGAGAAAATTAGACTAATGACAGTATCCACAGAGGCATTTAAGCAATCATTCTTCTCATACTGCCTGTGTGAATAGAACAGAAGATACCTTAATAAATGATACAATGAGCAGTACCCTTCGTCATGCACCTCACATTAGTTTCAAAAATATAGAGGTGGATTCTCAAGAATGGTTGTCCCTGGAAAAAAGTTTCAGGCTGTAAAATAAGGCATGATTCGAAAGACAATTTTTCTTCCAAAATGGAAGTCAAAAGAGCTATAATATTTCCCAGATGATTATACCTATACTGTTTCCATCACATTCTACTTGCTGTTCTTACTTCATGACCCAAAATGTGTAAATAAAATTTTTGTATTATTCTGATGCCTGATTTCCTTAGATAAATATATACACTAACAAGGTGAGGTCCTGAAGGGTGGGATTGACTTTTAGAACCCATTTATATGATGATGAAGGTTAGTGTCTCAGGTATCACATCCTACAGCCATTTACCAAAGTGGACCACTGTTTGCGAGCAATAGATGAAAATGGATTTTTTGTGATCCTTTAGAACCTTAAATTGAGTAGTGCTGTCCAGAGTGGTAGGGTAGAGTAGTGAATAAGCTGCATTCCAGACATGTTGATAGTTGTGGGTTTGAAACCCCAACATGTGCCTCAAAATTTTTATTTCTCTATCTTTGTCAAAATGACTTTGATCATTATTTATATTTAGGTAACTGGTTTAAATATAATTTGCTTAATACTAATCCTCTGCTGTGTCATTTTACTCATTGTATTGACTTTTTTATTCGCTTCTATTTTTTCTGCGTATCACTTTTTTTAAATTCGGAATCTTTGTGTGTGCTCTTTTAATTATTTTTATGTATTACCGTATTTACTCGAATCGAAGCCGCACTTTTTTTTCCGGTTTTTGTAATCCAAAAAACCGCCTGCGGCTTAGAATCGAGTGCAAAGCAAGCGGGAGTTCTGAAAAATGTTGGTGGGTGCCGCCACAACTAACTTCTGCCGTCGAATACATGTAGCGCCACACAGGCATGCTTTGTAGGCACAAAGATACATACTGGCACCAAAATCTCTGCGTCAGTAAATAAATTTAAAAAAAATGTGGAAGACGAGCCTTTTTCCTCCGCCCAGAGTTTCGACCACTGCATTTTGGTACATTATCCAACGAAGTAAATACAAATTCTGTATTGTTGATCTTCGAATGTAGCAGCATTTCAATGTACTACGAAAATCTGACTGGCAAGACTGTTTGGGATGTTTGTCAATACGGCCAACTCTACGTTCTGAATTTTTTCCTACCTGTGACAAGAGATGGTTGCTAATAGGAGCTTTTATGAATTGTGAATCACATGTAGTATTCTCTTCGCCATAAGATTAATACGAATATAAACATTTAGACATGTATTGTTTCGTGTTTGCTACTATCTCATTTAAATCCTGTCTGCCTAATAAACTACGAAACTAGAGTGAGACAACAGCAAACGGGGAAGAATATACATATCATGTCATGTTTATATTCGTATTATTCTTATGCCTGATAGTGATACAGTCAGAAATGAAGCACGGCAACTGACTAGATTTTTAAATCTAAGATGACTAATTTCTGTGCAGAATGTAATGAACTAAAGAGGTGCCTGCAAAGATTTTGGAACGGAGAAAAATTTTCACTAAAATTTCGTTCAGATCATCATGTATCATACGCAGTCTGTTATTCGGTTCTTGTTGATCATTATCAAAGAAAGCAGTAGTGTAACAACAAATGTTTCGCTATTGAGACGACTCCTCTCTATTTTTTATTTGTAAGCGGCGGTAGCGCGCACAAAAGCAAGCCACGCCGCGAGCGGCGACAGGCCGTAAACACGCACTATCAGAATGCGACAAACAATGCTTGACACAGTGCAGTAATGCATTTTCAGCTTGGAGTGACGTAAACACCTATAATAAAGAGAACGGCACTTATCAGATCAAAGAAAAATAAGCAATCAATTCAAACCAGACGAAGCACGTGAAAAAGGAAGGATATCCGTATAAATACGGACGGAGCGCGTGACGCGTAGCAATGGCTACCTGGTAAACCGTAACTGCTAAGCTTACGACTCCAACCAAACTACTGCAGCTGTATCGTCATTCATTCGACCTAAATTGTGTCTCATATTACAACTAGACGAACTTTGTTTCGATTTGGAGGTGCGACCTAAAACTTTTCTCTCCCCTTGAATTTCGAGTCTCAAATTTCAGGTGCGGCTTAGATTCGGGAAAAATTTTTTTCCTTGATTTCGAGTCTCATTTTTCAGGTGCAGCTTAGATTTGAGTGCGGCTTAGATTCGAGTAAATACGGTAACTTAAATTTAATTTTTTCCATTTTGTATTATATTTTTGTCCGGGTTACAGGATTCATTATTCCTATTATTAATTTTCCTTGAATTTCATTATATTTATAATCCTTTCTTTCGTTTAATAGTTATCTACATTTTTTGGTCCATAGTGCAACTAGAATTTATGTTTATTTAAATATTGTGATGCATAACTAAAAATAACAAAATTCTTCATCCGTGTGACCATATTACCCATAGTTGCTTTATTACAATATTGAAGGTGCTTTGCAACTACAAGGAAATGCTTAATAATAATTAATATCACATGCACCAAGATTCTAAGAGAAAAGAATGATAGGAAGAAAAACTGAGAGCACGTAATGAAGTAAGTGTATTTCTTTATTAACAGAAATCAGTACAGGATTAAAAATAAAAAAACTACATTTAAACCAATTAACTGAATAAAAACAACGATGAAAACCATTTTGATAAAGATTTAACAACTGAAGCACCTGACGGGATTCAAACTCACAACCTTCAGCACGCCAGGAATATATGTTAATCCCTATGCTACTCTGGATAAAACTATTACATTTAAGATATCAGTGAAATTATTTTTAGTCCATTACTCACATACAATGATACACTTTGGTGAATAGCTGCAAGATGTTATATATGGGACACTAACCTACACCACTGTATACAGGGTGAAGTGATTGGCACCCACAATGTCAAATGAGATTAAGACGCAAAGAGTGGCTCAGTAAACTTTCACAGTGAAGTACTCGATGATATTTATATTGGATCTACAGCCAGAATATAACATCATCTTGACACAATATTTCGGCAGTCCACCTAGTCACCATCTTCAGGTGAGTAAGCCATCACACTAACTTTCCGGAACTCAAACTGCATCAGTAGCTATTTTGGATACCTCCAGTAGGTCAACCATGCATGCACGAATGTAACTGTCCTCTAGTGCAATGCACGAGAGCGTACCAGTAGTGAAGACTCACTGAAACAGTAAATCAATATCAAACACTGTTAACACCTTTTGATGACTGAATCAAAGATGGTTATTTTTAAAGTCAAACAAAACAGTGTTCCATCTGTTACTTAAATGATACCCCTTATCTCTCCTTATAATATTGTCAGATAGCAGGATTCCAAAAGCTTCTTGCACTACACAGTCCCAATAACACAATGCAGGGGCAACCTCTTATGTCTCATCATACAACATTCTATATCCTTTGGTAAGACAATGTTCCCAACAACAGATTTTTCTGGAAGAAACAAATGTGTGTGACGAAGGTGCCCCACGTATCGATCCTGGACCGTATGAATCATTTGTCCAACATAGACTTTCCTGCAATTGCAGGGGATTATGTAGACAACACACTTCCTCAAAGCCAATCATTCTTCACTGAGCCAAGCAGCACTCTAGTCTTAGCTGGCGGATGAAATACACTTTTAATATCAAATCTCTTTGAAATTCTTCTTTTTTTGAGGGTATGCTTCCTGCGAAAGGTAGTAATGCCACTGATTTACTTGTATCTTTTGAAAGTTGCCATAAAGGTCCAGTCTGTAGAGCATGATGGATCTGATTCAGTATAACCATTCTGCTTGGACACTGCTTTAGATGATCCAGATGTTGTGTCAAACTATCCGCATCTGAAATGGCATAAGCTCTTTTTACCAATGTATAGGACCCCTTTGCATTGGTACAGCAGATCACAACTTGATGCATAAAGATATCAGTCCATATGTGTGGGCGTACGATAAACACTGTGTCCTAATTTCCCATCATCCCTCCTGTAGACCAAGATATATAAAAATGGAAGTTTTCCATCCTTTTCAACTTCTATCATGAATTTAATATTGGGTTGCAGATACTAAAATGATCTGGGAACGATAAAGAGCATGCCTCCCATGTGGCTACACAATAAACGTATTGTCGACATATCTCCAAACACAAGTTGGTTTTAACAACACTGTCTTCAGTGATGTGTCCTCAAAATCTCCAATAACAAACTGATGGCTATGGGGGATAATGGACTCCGCATAGCCACTCCATCTGCTTGTTAAAAATATTTGTCATTAGATAAAAAGTATGTTGATGTCAACACATACACACAAAGCTTTGTTGCTTCTTAGTCAAATATTTCACCAATTAGCTGCAAAGAATCTTCAAGAGAAACTCTGGTAAAAAGTGACACAACATGAAAACTAATGAGCAAGTCCATGGGACTGTGACACAAAAACTTCAAACACTGAATAAAAACTACAGAATTGGAATTATAATGTTTGCATTTTCCGATACTGGGAATGAGAATGGATGCTAAATACTTGGCTAAGTTGTTAGTAGGAGCACCCAAATTGCTGAAATTAGGCGAAAGAGGAAACCCTTGCCTGTGTAACGTAGGCAAACCATATAATCTCAGCAGGATTACAGCACCAGGTTGAAGTTTTTTAAGAACATAGTCGGATAATGAATTCTTCTTCAAAAGTGAAAGCATCTTGCATTTTATACATTAAGCTGGATTGTTCTGTTATCTTCAGTATGTCAAGTCTGCAAGTAAAAGATCCATTTTTCCCAAATAATAATTCTGTGGTTACTTGGGGAAAATGGATCTTTTACTAAAAGACTCAGCGTACCTAAGATTACAGAACAATCCAGCTGAATGTATAACATGCAAGACGCTTTCACTTTTGAAGAAGAGTTCATTATATGATGATGCTCTTAAAAACTTTGACCTGGTGCTGCAGTCCCACCAAGATTATACAGTTTGCCTAAGTCACAGAAGCAAGGGGTTTCTCTGTGCCCATCGTTGCAATTTGGGGCTCCTCCTTACAACTTGGCCAAGTACACTTGTGTCCAAAATTATAGTAACAAATGGAAATTTTGCAAGGCTGCATTTATTTTGCCACAACACAGTATCAACAGGTAAAGTAGAAACAGTGTAAAGAATACAGAGTGTAAACAACTGCACATTCTGACAAGCTAATGTGGTCAGTATGGGGTTTAACCATCTCTAAAAGCAATATCGGCTTGACAACAATTGGGCACCCTGTGAATGCTGTCATCAATCTCATGTTGAAGCAATAATGCCCATTCTTCCCGCAGAACTGCACGCAAGTCTTAGAGAATGGTTAGTGGAAGCTGATGTGATGCATTCCATCTCCCCAGTGCATCCCAGACATGCTCTATGGTGTTCAAATCAGAAGAGCGAGCAGGCCACGCCATGCATGCAACATCTTCCATCTTCAAGAAAACATCAACGACCCGTGCTCTACGAGGTTGTGCATTATTGTCCATCAATAAGAAGTCTGTGACCACAGCATGTTGCAACACTGCACATGAGGTTCCACGATCTCATCACAATACCTTGCAGCAGTTAAAGCTACCAGATTCACCCATACAAGTTGATGAAGAGGTGTTTGAGTGGTCATCATAATCCCTGACCACACCTTTAAGGATACTCCTCAATATCAGTCTCTTTCAGCAATGTTTGGGTCTCAAAATCATGTTCCACATTCTCTTCAGATGTGACTCCATCGAGAATCACTCTCTAGATGAAATTGGGACTCATTTGTGAAAAGAACATTGGCCCACTGTTTGACCGTACAGGTAGCATTTTGATGACTCCACTCTAGATGTTCCCTTCTGTGAAGACACATCAGTGTACAAATACAGCAAGTCCCCAACAATAAAGGCCATCTGCCAAAGCCTTCTATACACAATTGCCTTGATACAACACATTCAGTGGATGCTGCAAGGTCAGATGCCAGTAGCCATGCAGTACTAAGGCGGTACTGTCGTGTCCTTGCAGCCAAAGAACGGTCCTCCCTTTCTGATGCCATGTCTGTTGGCCATGCCCTGGTCTTCAGGATAGAGTTTTGGTCTCTCACATCATTTTGCGACTATTCTGTTCCCATTCTTCCTATGGCCCTCCACCATAGAGAGGCTGGTAGGCATCTTCTCTGTGCCATACTGCACTGTCTGTGACTGTATACACAGCAATTGTGAATGCAGGACTACCAGACAAACTCTACCCTGTTTGATGGGTTCCCTGACATCGTCATTGGCATGGTTGTCCACTGACCGGAATGTCATCTTCGATTCAGAACACGATCGTACTGACACCTGTTGATAGTCTGCATGATTATATTGTGAATTAGACACAGTATGAGGAAACTGCTTTTTTGCTTTCATTTCGGACATCAGTGTATTTAGCATCCATTCTCAGTCCCTATGTTGGAAAATGTGAACATCTTATTTCCAATTCTCTGGTTTTTATTTAACATTTGAAGTCTTTGTGTCCCAATCCCACAGGTTTTCTAGTTACTTCTGATGTTGTGTCACTTTTACCAGAGTTCCTCTTCAATATTCTTTGCAGTTTTTGGTGAAAAATTGGACAAAGAAACAACTAAGCTTCATCGCCATGTGTTGACATCAAGATACTTTTTATTTAATGGCAAATATTTTTAACAAATGGATGGAGTGGCTATGAGGAGTGCATCATCCTCATAGTCACCAGTTTGTTTATGGAAGATTTTGAGGACATGTCACTGAAGACGGTGTTTTTAAAACCAACTTGCTTTTGGAGATATGTTGATGATACACTTACGGTATAGCCACATGGAAGGTACGCTCTGGATCGTTTCCTAGATATTTTTAACTGTCTGCATCCCAATATTAAGTTCACGATGGAAGTTGAAAAGAAGGGAAAACTTCCATTTTTGGATATCTTGGTCTACAGGAGGGATGATAGGACATTAGGATATAGTGTTTATCATTAGCCCACACATACAGACCAATATCTTCATGCATCTAACAATGGTAAAAGAGCTTAAGCTATCTCAGATGCAGACAGTTTGACACAGGAGCTGGATAATCTAAAAGCAGTGTTCAAGCAGAATGGTTATATTGACAATCAAGATCCATCATTCTCCACAGATTGGACCTTCTCAGGAACTAACAAAAGATACAAGCAAATCGGTGACATTCCTACCTTTCACAGGAAGCATAAATTCAAAAATTAGAAAATTTTCGAAGAGATTTGATATTAAAAGTATATTCTGTCCGCCAGCTATAGACTAGAGTGCTGCTTGGCTCAGTGATGATTTGGGTTTGAGGAAGCCCAGTGTCTACAAAATTCCCTGCCACTGTTGGAAAGCCTATATTGGACAAACAATTTGTATGGTCCAGGGTCGATGTGTGGAGCACCACCACTACACACATTTATTTCAGCCAGAAAAATATGCTGTTGCAGAACGTTGTCTTACCAAAGGACATAAAATTTTGTATGATGAGACACAAGTGGTTGCCCCTGCATTGCATTATTGGGACTGTCTAGTAAAAGAAACTATTGAAATCCAGCTGTCTGGCAACATTGTAAACAGAGACAAGTGGTATCCTTTAAGTAGTAAGTGTTAGAGCCCTGTTCTGTTTGGCATTAGAAAACAACAGTATTAGATACAGTCATCAAAAGGTGTCAACAGTGTTTAATATTGATTTATCGTTTCTGTGAGTTTTCACTACTGGTGTGCTGTTGTGGTCTGTGCAAGAGGGCAGTTACATTTGCACATGTGGAGTGGACCTACAGATAGTGTCTAAAGGAGCCAATGGTGCGGTCCAATTTCAGTTCTGCCGAGTTAGTGCGATGGCTTACTATCCTGAAAATGGCAGCCAGGTGTACTGACAAAATATTGTGTCCAGATCACATTATGTTCTGGCTGGAGACCCCATGTGACTATCAGGACAAAAAGTGTTTATTCTCCACAACATGATCGCTGTTCATTCTATGTTTTATGTAATTATTCCTTGGCTTTGTCTTTCGATCTTTTATTGAGCTGTGTGTATACTTGTACGCTTTATTATTAAATGGTGCCACTAAAGTGAACATACTTAAATCGCAACATTTTGGTGCCCTGACATAACCTCTGACATTAAGTGCCGCTTTGTACAGTCACACTTTGAATGTCAAACATGAAACAACTGTGCTGTGCACCTTCCGCATACAGACTGTAATTTTGCAATGCCACAAACTGTTGATCTGTCTACAAGTGCACTAATTAACTATACCATGGTAAAAACCACCACCATTCTGGCAGAAAAACCCAGTATTGTGGTTTACACAACTTGACAGCCAGTTTGTGACACCTAACAGAGCTGCTGATGAAACTAAGTACAGTTAAGTTTCTGCTTCATTGAGTGATGATATGGCTACGGAAGTATAGGACATTTAGACTTTACTGCAATGCAACGGCTCTCCTTCACAGCTGCTATTCTGCCTGCAGACTCTATCAAGTAACACCCTTAATGGGGACATTCTACAGTACATCTGGCTTTCGCGCCCAATACCAGCAGTGCAGAAGATACTTATACTATTTGCCGGTGATCCTGAAGCACTTACGAGGTGTGGCTAGAAAAAAAACGGACTAGTACTGGTGAAGCAATAAAACGAATGCAATAAGGCTGAAAGTCGCGTGGCCTGTCACGTGACTCTCGCTCCGCCTACTGCTCGAGTTTCATCTGCCTCCTGCACTCAGTCTGCCCGTGGTGTCTGCTTTAAGTAGTTGACGTTTTGTCTGTGCGTCGGAAAATGTTGAGTGTACAGAAAGAACAGCGTGTTAACATCAAATTTTGTTTCAAACTAGGAAAATCTGCAAGTGAAACGTTTGTAATGTTACAATAAGTGTACGGCGATGATTGTTTATCGCGAACACAAGTGTTTGAGTGGTTTAAACGATTTAAAGATGGCCGCGAAGACACCAGTGATGACACTCGCACTGGCAGACCATTGTCAGCAAAAACTGATGCAAACATTGAAAAAATCGGTAAACTTGTTCGACAAGATCGCCGTTTAACAATCAGAGCAGTGTCTGAGTTAACAGGAGTTGACAAGGATTACCGATTTACCGATTTTTTCAATGTTTGCATCAGTTTTTGCTGACAATGGTCTGCCAGTGCGAGTGTCATCACTGGTGTCTTCGCGGCCATCTTTAAATCGTTTAAACCACTCAAACACTTGTGTTCGCGATAAACAATCATCGCCGTACACTTGTTGTAACATTACAAACGTTTCACTTGCAGATTTTCCTAGTTTGAAACAAAATTTGATGTTAACACGCTGTTCTTTCTGTACACTCAACATTTTCCGACGCACAGACAAAACGTCAACTACTTAAAACAGACGCCACAGGCAGACTGAGTGCAGGAGGCAGATGAAACCCGAGCAGTAGGCGGAGCGAGAGTCACGTGACAGGCCACGCGACTTTCAGCCTTATTGCATTCGTTTTATTGTTTCACCAGTACTAGTCCGGTTTTTTTTCTAGCCACACCTCATACACAAACTGTACACCGTTTCGCAGAGATGTATCAGTCCACATATAAAGCAGCCATTTGGCCAAAGTCAGACAATAATCTCACACTATCGCAAGTGCAAATTGCTGAATGTACTGTGCAAGTCACTGCTGTGCAAAAACAGTGTTCATCGCCAGTCACAGTGCCACCACTCGCTGAGGGAATGCGATTGATTGCCTTCAGCCTCAAAAGTTTGTTGGTACTACAAACAGTTTGGCTTAATGTGTGCAAACACAGTCCCCCTTGTGAGGCTCTTCCACTGCGCTTAGGTGAAGCTGACCCCTGTGATTACTCGAAATGCGAGTAACTCGGGCACTTAATTCTAGGTAGTTGGCACTGCACTCATGCTTAAGGGCAGCACTGGCTGATCATACAGCTACCACAGCACAGATAATAGGGCTTGTGAACCCAGATGTATCTTTATTACTGGGACAATGGACATGCACACCTGTAGCCCTGTCTTTTGGTAATGCCGCAGCATTGACATGCATGGCTCGACTGGTGCCGTCAGAGTATCATTTGGAACATGGAATGGCACATCGTGGTCTTCAGCAATGAAAGAAGATTCTGTCTGCACACAAGAGATTGTCACTTGCATGTACGGTGCAGACCTGTTGAGCACTGCCTCATAGAGTGCATTCGTCCAAGACACGCTGGCCCCACCTCAGGGCTTATGGTCTGGGGTGCAATAAGCTATAACTTTCATTTCTTGAGAGGACAAAAACCAGCAGTCATTACATGCAGAACATTGTTAGATCCATTCTTGCAAAGGTAATGCGATGTGTTTTTCTGACAGGATAATGCTCGCCCACACACTGTCTGTGAAACTCTACATACTCTGCAAGATGTGCGGCAACTTCCCTGACCAACACAATCTCCAGACTTGTCTCCAGTCGAGGATGTATGGGATATCATGGGATGACAAGTGACTCATGAGACTCATCACCCAACAACTTTACAGAAGTAAGTGAACAAGGTGAGCAAGTGTGGTGTAGCATATCTCAACGTAGTATTTGCCGTTTGTATGATCGACTGGATGCAAGTGTCAGTGCCTGCATTGCTGCCCTTGGAGGATACACCATGTACTAATACAGGTGTTTCGGCATGGGTTGATAGCTGGTATCTCAGAACCACTTGTGCTATCTGTAAATGTAATTATTTCATGTATTCCTCATGCACTGTTGCAACAATAAATCTTGAGTTAATTGGAAACCTCTAAAAGGTGTACTATTTTTTCTGGCAGTTTATATAAAGACTATGTTAAAAAACTATTATTTACAAAAATTGGCGGCAGCTCAACTCACTTTTACTGCATCTATTTAACTGAAAAAGAGATGTGACAGTACTCAGACATTTCAATATCAATTTCCTAACACAGGTTAGTGGGAAGACAGACATGGAAAATTTGACATACACCTACATCATCCCAGTGGTCAATTTTCCCTGCAGTGTAACTTCAAATTGAAGCACCGTAATTGACTACATTTTTATAAATCAAGAGAAATTGGGCAGCATCATCATTAGTAAAATACTGAATGGACTCTTTGGTCTTGATGGTGAGAAATACACTATTAATAAAATGAATATTTGTGAGAATAAAACTGAGTCCAATAGAAGATAGCCAGACCTATAATGATAAAATGATTAAGGCCTTTTACTCACGCCTCCAAAATATGTACTGGAAGTCACATCTGTTCTGAAACAGATGTAAATTCGAAATGTAATGTTTATTTGAAATCGCATCAATATCCAAAGTGTCATGAAAAAAGGAAGTTTACAAGAATTGGCCTAAAAGAACACAAAAAGGCATGGATCCTAAAGTACTGTAAAATATTAAGTAAAGTATTCAAACTGTCAAAAAATTTATATTTTAGCTGCACTATCAACCACTTCTGTAATAAAATTCAAACCATCTGGGACATAATAGGGAGTGAGACAGGTATCAACTGTGCCAGTAAATCCAAAGATTTTGTTTTAAATGTTGTTGATAAACATAATCAAACAAGAGGTAATTGCAAAACCTTCTATGACCCTTCCATAAGTGCTCTTGAGCAAATAATGTGCAATGGCTCTCTAGAAAGTGCCATGGAATACAGAAACACAGTTTTCTGAATCCTGTGAGTTTAGTGTACGCTCCACAATCAGAAATGAGTTAAAGAAAACCACTGCATCTCTTAAAAAGTAAAGGACCATCAGGTGTAGATAACATTTCCAGTAAACTGCTATAAGTCTGCTCTGATTTATTATCCAAAGTTTTTGCCCACATACATTTATAAGGGTGTCTCCCAGATGGAATGAAGCTTGCTATAGTGAAGCCACTCCACAAAATGGCAGACACAACACACGTCACAAACTATCATCCCATCTCTCGAAGACAGGAAATAGAAAATAGTTCTCAAAGAGGGGAGCAAATCAGGTGAGGAGATAAAGTCTGACTGGGGCACTATACTCTATAGAACCCCCAGTGAGCTGTTCTTGGCCCACTTGTTTCTCACATGCATAAATGACCTGCGTTAGTCACATGAAACATGCAAGTTCATCGTGTTTGCTGATGGTACTGTCACTGTGATAAACAACAAGTAATCCATCAATCTGGATCAGTGCTTCACAACCTTTCTCAGACCATTACCCCTGAACACAATCAGATATTAGCTAGTACCTCACCCCTCTAAACTTCAGAATTTTCATTGAACACTTACTTTCAAAATGTAGGTGTTCTATTAAACCATGAACTAATGAGTCAATGAGACAACTGGAACTGCTTATTTCTAACTACGAAGTAATTCTCAGCGCAATGTGAGTGCTACCCACATGTCCTTCTCAGAGAAGGAAATAACTGCATTGAGGGTAGAAAATTGTTAGAAAAAATGCTTCCTTTGCACCACTCCTCTCAGTAGCAACACTTCCTTCACCTAGATCCTGCACTACCACTTAAAATCAACCAAGTTTAAATTCTACACCCTACTCCATTTATAAAGCACTTGATTGCTCCACTTGTTACTGCTGAACAGAAAGAAACTGGAAGACTCCAGGCTGCCAGTGCTTTGTGTCTGACCACTGTCACTAATAATAATAATAATAATAAAAGTAATGATAGTAAATATTACAACGTTCTAACAACTTACAGTGTGAGTGTGAATCTGGGTTGTTTCGGTTTATTCCTCCAAACCACCTTCCATTTCTTTATGAGATGACTTACTTGGGATTTTCAGCCTCTCTACTTTACTGGATAGCCAGCTGCTGGAAACTCTCGACTTCTTTTCCATTGAATAACGCTAGGTACAGGAACTTTTAAGTCTCTTTCTACTTATGAAATAAGTAGACATAAAAACTTTGCTTTTCGTCAGTCAACGATGTATTTGACTCAAGCACAATAAAATTCTCACTTTTAACATAAATATGTAACTTCCAGTAAGTCTCTTGTACAGTCGAACATCAGAAACAAATTAATTTACATTTAAAAGAAAGTCGACTTATATACCGTGACTTTTCTTAATGTGAATCATAAAATGAGTCTTGCCTATAACAAGGCTGAGTCAAGAGTCTACAAGAGTACTTTTTCACCTGTTCTTGTTTTAATAACAATAGTCAATGACACAAAAAGCACAGAGCTGCTTATAAACTCCATGGTTCTTCCTTACACATGCACTAAAACCTCTATTGATTGCACAACAGGTACTTGTCGGTGCCGTTCAACTGCCACGTCTACTTCCTTTCCACGACTGATTTTAAACCTGCACACACAAATATGTGATGCACAGTAGGTAGGATTCTACCATCCCACACTCAAATCTAGAATATCGTGTGTTCGAGACAGTAGAAGGCTGAGTGGTTCTAGAATTTACACAGAAATTCTCGAATCACTACACTATCAACAACACAGAAAAGACATTTTCATAAGATATTCAAGCATACATGAGGTATATGTCTCAATTTCACTGTCAAAGATGCACAGTACAAAGTAAGTGTGTAATGGGTTTACTGTATGAGGAAGATGATGTTCACACATTCATTTCACAAGCTGTAATCTCCACCATATTGCGTCACAAGTTAATGCTAGTTCTAACGTTTTTCGGACAACATGAGACAGTGTGGTACTGGGGTGCAAGACTCTCACGTCTCTCGCAGTTGACTTATGTATTGTGTGCAGCCAATTCTCTTCTCTGGGTAGTCAACTATGTCGAGCTCCCAAAAGGTTCTTCTCCAAAGTCTATAGAGGATTACAGGAATTTATTATGCTACTTCTCTATTCTTAAAATAATCTGTGTACTTGTGGAAAACTTTCAGTTCATTCTTGGTATATTTTCATCTCTCAACACAAAGCAACATTCACTCTTTTTCACATAAGTAATTAAACTCTGGCAAGCCAACTGTTGTCTTTAAGCAACAGACTTGTTAAAACATAAGTTCAATATCATAGTAACAATCGAATAATTTATGGACATCACATGTTTCCTGCCTCATGCAGAGCTAAGACGTGAAGCAAAATAAAAGTCTTTAGTCTCAAGCGAGTCCAATACATGAATGTGCATAGAAATCTATATTCAATTGTTCATTAGAGTTTTTTACAACTAACACACCAAAGAATACTACATAATTATTCCTTGGGTTTTCATCACGTCTTTTGTGGTGCTGGCGGCAAACACTTGTCATCGTCAGTGACTTGCCCCTCTTACAGTCTTCTAATAACAAACTTCCGACCTGTACATAAAAACAGGTGGATCGGTAGAAACGTTCTCACGTGCTCCAGTCCTGAATCCCTGAACCTTACACCAATAACCTGAAAACACCGCAACTACCCTCCCGACCTGGTACAGAAGCAAATAGCTAGAGCCACTTCCTCATTCCCTCAAACCCAGAACCTCCCACAGAAGAACCCCAAAAGTGCCCCACTTGTGACAGGATACTTTCCAGGACTGGATCAGACTCTGAATGTGGCTCTCCAGCAGGGATACGACTTCTTCAAATCCTGCCCTGAAATGAGATCCACCCTTCATGAAATCCTCCCCACCCCACCAAGACTGTCTTTCCGCTGTCCACCTAACCTTCGTAACCTCTTGGTTCATCCCTATGAAATCCCCAAACCACCTCTCCTACCCTCTGGCTCCTACCCTTGTAACCACCCCCGGTGTAAGACCTGTCCCATGCACCCTCCCACCACCACCTACTCCAGTCCTGCAACCCGGAAGGTGTACACGATCAAAGGCAGAGCCACGTGAGAAAGCACCAATGTGATTTACCAACTGACATGTCTACACTGAAGCTTTCTATGTGGGAATGACCAGTAACAAACTGTCCACTCACATGAACGGACACAGGCAGACAGTGTTTGTTGGTAATGAGGATCACCCTGTGGCTAAACATGCCTTGGTGCATGGCCAGCACATCTTGGCACAGTGTTACACCATCTGGGTTATCTGGATACTTCCCACTGACACCAACCTATCAGAACTCCGGAGATGGGAACTTGCCCTTCAATATATTCTCTCTTCCTGTTACCCACCAGGCCTCAACCTCCGCTAATTTCAAGTTGTCGCCGCTCATACCTCACCTATCATTCAACATCTTCACCTCTGTACTTCCGCCTTGACTGACATCTCTGCCCAACCTCTTTGCATTTACATATGTCTGCCTGTGTGTGTATATGTGCGGATGGATATGTGTGTGTGTGCGCGAGTGTATACCTGTCCTTTTTTCCCCCTAAGGTAAGTCTTTCCACTGCCAGGATTGGAATGACTCCTTACCCTCTCCCTTAAAACCCACATCCTTTCGACTTTCCCTCTTTCCTGACAAAGCAACCTTGGGTTGCGAAAGCTTGAAATTTGTGTGTGTGTTTTTTATTGTTTTTATTGTCTCTATCAATATACCAATGCTTTCGCTTGGTAAGTTACAGCTTCTTTGTTTTTAGATATATTTTTCCCACTTGGAATGTTTCCCTCTATTATATAAATATACATTTGAGAGTGACAAAAAAATAACGATGCAGAACCGTCACATATCAACAATGTAATATGTGCTTCTACTCAGATGTACATATATCTTTATTCCCCTACATCCCTTGGCAGTTCTGACATCACTTCAGGTATCTAATTCGCAATTCTCCTGTTTGTGTTCTCACCTTCACCTTTGAAGCCCTAGAAGAAAAATCTTAGCAACACCTATGGAACAGCAAATGGTGAAGAATTAGTTACACTTGTCTGTGAGGGTTGTCTGAAAGGTGAGATGTGCGACTAGTGCTAGTCATGCTTGTACTTACTTTACCCACCCCTTCCAAAAGTGATACAAACCCTCCTATTTACGTTACATCTCACAAAAGTTATAAAATATTCTATAAAAATAGAAAATTAGACAATACAATCAAATAGTTGTTTAGTTAATCACTTTACACTATATTTTATACACACAAAAAATATTCTGTTTAGTTTATGTCGATATCACTCTGCTTGAATAGTACCATGATATTATCTTTATAGTAGTACTATATTCTATTCATTTCATTCCATGTTTAGAGATTACTGTTTATCTGTGATTCCCTTAAATTGGTCTCAATCTTGTAGTCATATCCGGTTTCATATACTCTAAACTTATAGGATAGTTTAAGAATTCAAGAACAGATTACAGAATAGTTTAAGATTTGAAGGGAATTCGGTGCAGGAAAAATAGTATAGAAGAAACACTGAAAATAACTTGGGATCTGATGGTCATCACTCCGCCCGTAAACACAGAATGTTAACATCCCTGGAAGACAGATGTGACTCTGCCTGGATACCATGGATCTGACATTAACCTCACTCGATTACTTACGGACCAATACTTCTCCTTAAATTTTGTATGAAAGCCTCCCCACAACAAAACAATTACCACTTTGCTAGGAAACACAACATTAGGTAAAGTTATTCTACTTTCTACTTTGTCATGGACAAGTTTTAATTCTTTGCACAAGTCATCCATAACCTTGCAAGCATCATGAAGTTCAGACAAAGCAACCGTTGAAATGTTTCTGGAGATTTTACTCTCGGTAACTTCTCGATCTTTAATTAATTCAAATGGTTCCGCCAAACTACTTACATTTATAATGTCCAAGTTGGCTATTTTTCCTTTAAAACTTCATCCTATATTATCTATTCGCGAACTAACAACATGTGTAGTAACACTTGGGATTTTCGATTGAATAATTGACATTACTTCCTTAGGTCGATCTGTGCTCTCCTTCGAAGTATTCATTTCTAGTCTTACAGAATTAAATTTAACATCACATGTATTTTTACAAAATTTTAATTTTTCACTAAACTCAGATTATATATTATTACATTTATCTTCAATGTCAAATTCTAATGTTTTAGTAAAATCTTTAAGTTGCTCATCCTGTCTCTGGTTAAATTCAGTAAATAGTTGATTAACGTGAGTATTCAAAGAACTAGTGACTTCACTCTTTAAATCTAACTTCAGATTTTCTACCTTATTATTTAAAGAGTCAAATTTAATCTTTAACAAAACTATATTTGCTGCTTGACTGTTCAAGGTTTCACTTTGAGCATCTAATTTTTCACTAAGAGTGGCTGGATCAGCCTTCTGGTCATCCAACTTAGCACTTTGGTCATCTAACCTAGCATTTAACTGAGTACTTACTGAGTCTAACTTTAGACTTTGTCCTTTGATTAAATTTGAAACTTCAGTCCAGTCTGGCATGTCCCTATTCACTGTCATGGCCATGGCTGGTCCTGAAGTTTGTTGCTTTTCTTGATCCATAATTTTATTTATCTTAGACCTAGTAATCATCTAAAAGAAAATTCACCACCGAGTACAATAACTATAATAACAGTTTATAATTCAACTGTCCCCTCCACTTTTGCCAAATAATTATTGGTTTTTGCTCACCCGGCATAGAGTTCTAGCTGAGTTAGTGAGCGAATGTGTAATCAGTGCCGGTGGACAGCACTGGTGCCGGTGGCATCGCATGTTGGTTTCAGCGTTGTCGTCGGCGAGCAGACACGGAGTCAGCACCGGTGAGCAGCAGCTGATGCAGTCGGCGTCGGTAGCTAATTACTGGGTCGGCATCAGTGCGATGTACGTGTGTGAAGACTGCTTACTCTCCACACCCAATCTTCTTAGTCGAAAAGTTGAGGTCTTCTCTCCAGTTTTCTCCACAATTACTTTCTCATGTCTTTTACTGCACTGCACTCGCAACTTTCTTCTATTGGTTTGTTGGACTCAAGACGATTACTGGAAACAGTTATCGTATCTTGTTATGCATAGTTGCTATGGTAACGCCTAATATCTTCTTTCCATTTCTGTCTTTAAATTCCCATTTTCTTTGGATCTTGTCACCTAGGTCGCCACGTTCTAATGTTTTTTGGACAACAGAAAATAATATCTTTTTATTTCTGTAATCTGTTGATCACATACATGAACTTTAGTGTCAACGTACTCTTCTTAGACATATAAATATCTTCGTCGTCTCACTCGTATCTCAAGCTTTAGAAATAATTAAGTATATTGAGACATAAGAGTTGGTTTCAAAACCATATGAAAATATGAACATGCGCCTTGACTTCTCCAAGTTCAAGACATGAATGAGCATAGAAATCTATTTTCAATTGCTCATAAGTCTTTTTTACAATTAACACAGACACTAACACACCAAATAATGCTACATAATTATTCCTTGGATTTTCATCATGTCTTTTTTTTTTATTTTTTTTTTTATTTTGCCTTTGAGTGTGTACTCAATTTAGCCATCGGCAACCCATAGTGACAATGTACACATAACTGAATAAATAAATACAGAAATGCATATTTACAAGAATAAAAAGCTTAACTGTTACATGTTTGTACATAATGTTTTAAAAATTGAATTGAATTGAATTGGAAAATAATTAAAAGTGCCTTGGCTTACAATTCACACCAATTCTGAAATATCTTCATCAGCAAGACATATTTATAATTTACGTACACCATTAAAACCTACAGATTCTGACCAGTACTCTTAATGAAGTTAACTATCACTTTATATAGACAAACGTCTTTAGTACACAAAAGAGAAGAAGCTGATTGAGGAACATGGTAGCCCATACTCAGCAATGTCTTCAGAAAGACCAACCGTTCACGGTCAAATTTGGGGCACATAAATAAGATGAGGTTGACATCAGCTTCCGACTCAGGATCACACTCACATGCTGGTGAACTGTAAACGTTGATCCGATGTAGATGTTGTGGGAAAGAGGCATGATTGAAGCGGAGTCTTATGATGGTAGAAATTGTGGATCGGTCCAGATGTGTCCTCGTCTTCTGTGGCACTGATGGAAAACACTTGTTGTTGTCGTCAGTGACTCGCCCCTCTTACAGTCTTCTAATAACAAACCTGTGACCTGCACACAGGAACAGGTGGATCGGTAGAAATGTTCTCACTCTCCCGCACTCGTACCTAAAATATTGGGTGTTCGTGGTGGTGGAAGGCCGAGTGTTTCTACAATTTACACTGAAATTCTTGAGGCACTACATAGTCCCTGAAAAAGAATCTAATTCTTGGTGACTAATGCAATCATTATTATAGTCTTATTAAATAGTGATGGCAAATATCTTTTAAAAATAATTTAGCTTCAACATAGAATCATAGATGAACCCTTTTCTTTTATCCCTCTGAAAATTTCCATTTTACCCCTCAGGGGGTAATTACCACCACATTGGGAACCACTGATCTAGAGGCTGATGTGGAGTGCCCCCAAGAGCCTATAGCCATAATATGTTCACAAAACTTTCAATACTTTCTAAAACTTCTAAATATATTTATTTCATTACGAGTTTCATGGCTACAATCCTGTGCATTATGAAACCAGTGAAATGTACGATAATCACCACACAAGGAAGAAGGCTGACCTCCATTCTGATCTGAAAAATCTAGCTGCTACAGAAAGATGCACAGTAGTCCAGTGTTAAAATCACTACCAACCTACATCAAAGACCTACATAGTAACAGTGGATTATTCATAAATAAAGATGTATTTTCTAGAAGAAACTTTTTATTCATTAGATTTTTCAACAGAGAAGTATAGTCTCTGAATGCATATACATTTACTGTGTGTTTGTTAGGTTTTGTACACCATGTGTTAATTCTTGCATGATGTCTTATCACTTTGCTTCTATTTTGTTCTAGTTTTATGTTTTGTATTTTCCCTATAACTGTTTTTGTAAAATAACTGTACAATGTTCTTTATGATCTACACTTATATATTCCTTATCTAGTTCAACATTGTAGCATCTTATCACATAAAAGCACCTACGGAGTACATATATAAATAAAACAAAACAACTATGCATGTACTCAACAACTTGTAAATGACTGTGATTGAAAGTCTTACCTTTCACAAGGAAAGTAGCACTTATAATTTTCATGGAATCTGTTCCTTACATGACACACACTCTGACATTTGTGGCCACACTGAAGATCTGCCTCGCAAGGAAGGCTGCAACCTCCTTCAGGAACAGCCTTAAAGTCAGCTGCTGAGGCCACCTTTGTTTCCTCAGTTGGATGTATCTGACATTTTAATGTCAGATGAGAGCCAAATGCATCTTGTTTCATGAGCGTTTCATTTATTTTTGGCCATATTTGGCTGCTCTTAGTTAGAGTGTCCATGTTACCTACGCAGTAAAAATAACACAACTCAAACTGCTAAAATCACCAGACAAGGAAGCCTTTTATTCACAACTGTAATTTGTACATCAATGCAGAGTGAAATACTCATTGGGATACCAAACAAAAGGTACTGGAAACTTTTTACAGTATGAGTTTTTTTTATTTACTTCACATGAGTTTTAATTCATTTATATTACCCCCTCATGTTTTCCGTTTGGTGGACATTAACATTTACTGCTACTATCTAGTTTTGGATCCAGTTGTTTATAATAAGAGGATTGTATGCGCCACTGATGATTGAATATATTAACAGTGTTTTTCAAAATATCAATACTGTTTTATTTCAATAAAATTTTAAATAACAAATTATGATTTGTTGACGTAGAGATGCAATGAACCAGTGGAAAAATGCTCCTGTCAGAGCACTAAAAAGAGGGAATACGTTCCTCAAAAAAGACTCTGACAGAAAATTGGGGAACCAACTGCCTCAAGCCTCATTCCACCTTCCTCACAAACAATTTTGGCATGTGAACATATTCTCATGTTCACGTGCCATGAATAGAAATGGTACAAGTGGGCATCCCCATAATTGGTGGTATCAGTTCCTAATTTTTTATTTTCATTTATTTATTTATTTTTGGGCATGGCGGGAGAGGGGGGGGGGGTTTCAGAAACTGCCTGTGAACAAATGGTGCTTTTATAAGCCACATAAGATCCACCCTACACCACACCTAACACAAAAGGACCAACCGATTTGCTATTTAGCCTGGACTGGAGAATGAGTGTAGTATTTAAATTGTGACCCTGTATTGTAGAATAGGTACAGTACATCCATTCTTCTGATAGGTATACAAATGGTTGCTAGGCCAAGGGCTATCCAAAATCCTTGGCCCGTTATCTTCGTGAACAACAGAACTTGAGATATGAATCCATGTAAATCGCATGTTCATCTGTGGCTTTTTGGAACATATTGGTACTGTGAACTGTTGTGCACAGAATGATAACAGTTATTCATATATAATATGAGGAAGGTTTCTACAAGGGGTGTTCAATAAGTAATGAGCCACTTTTTTTTCTGTACATATTTATTGTTAAGAGTCATAATTTGGTGAAAATATACATCAACATGTCTTGTCCATGTCCTATTTTCCTACGTAGTCTCCATCACATTCTATGGCCATATACCAACGTTGTGGAAGAGCATGTATTCCCTGCCAGTAAAAGCTCTTGTCCTGTACGCATAGCTATGTTTTCGCTGCATGCCTAACACATTCGTCATCTTCAAAGTGTGTCTCCTGTAGAGTGGTGATGCACCAGTCAGCACAAATAATGGCATCCGCATCATTCAGCATGTCTGGGACAGTGGCTGTGACTGGACATCCCGAGCATGGCCGATCATGGAGGTCTGATTCTACATTTTCTGAGGCTGTAACTTTCTTTACCCATCGCCCAACTGTACTCCTATCAACCGCAGCATCAACATACAACGCACACAAACATTTATGGATGCTCACCATGGTTTCTTTTTCTGCATACAAGAATTCAATAACAGCACGCTGCTTGTAACGTGATCATATGTAGATGCCATTTTGCCACAATACTATGGCCCTGCCATCTGCCAGAACGGTTCGAAACTTCACTGGCACACAGAACAACCACCAAATGTTGTAAATAGCCTTTCGCTATTCAGAGTAGGAATTAAAATCCATGGAGAAGAAATAAAAACTTTGAGGTTCACCAATGACATTGTAATTCTGTCAGAGACAGCAAAGGACCTGGAAGAGCAGCTGAACGGAATGGACAGTGTCTTGAAAGGAGGATGTAAGATGAACATCAACAAAAGCAAAACAAGGATAATGGAATGTAGTCGAATTAAATCGGGTGATGGTGCGGGAATTAGATTAGGAAATGAGGTGCTTAAAGTAGTAAATGAGTTTTGCTATTTGGGGAGCAAAGTAACTGATGGTGGTCGAAGTAGAGAGGATATAAAATGTAGATTGGCAATGGAAAGGAAAGCATTTCTGAAGAAGAGAAATTTGTTTACATTGAGTATAGATTTAAGTGTCAGGAAGTCATTTCTGGAAGTATTTGTATGGAGCGTAGCCATGTATGGAAGTGAAATGTGGACGATAAATAGTTTAGACAAGAAGAGAATAGAAGCTTTCGAAATGTGGTGCTACAGAAGAATGCTGGAGATTAGATGGGTAGATCACATAACTAATGAGGAGGTATTGAATAGAATTGGGGAGAAGAGAAATTTGTGGCACACCTTGACTATTAGAAGGGATTGCTTGGTAGGACATATTCTGAGGCATCAAGGGATCACCAATTTAGTACTGGAGGGCAGTGTGGAGGGCAAAAATCGTAGAGGGAGACTGAGAGATGAATACACTAAACAGATTCAGAAGGATGTAGGTTGCAGTAAGTACTGGGAGATGAAGAAGCTTGCACAGGATAGAGTAGGATGGAGAGCTGCATCAAACCAGTCTTCGGACTGAAGACCACAACCACAACAGTCAGAATCTGATGCTGGACATATCAAATATCATGGGGCTGTCTTACAGGATGTGTCAGAGGATTTTGTCCAATGAACTGCACAAGCAATAGTTTGCCGCAAAGTACATGCTGAAGATTCTCGGCAATGAACAGGTTGGTTGGTTGGTTTTGGGGGAAGGAGACCAGACAGCGAGGTCATCGGTCTCATCGAATTAGGGAATGACGGGGAAGGAAGTCGGCCGTGCCCTTTGAAAGGAACCATCCCGGCATTTGCCTGGAGCGATTTAGGGAAATCACGGAAAACCTAAATCAGGATGGCCGGACGCGGGATTGAACCGTCGTCCTCCCGAATGCGAGTCCAGTGTCTAACCACTGCGCCACCTCGCTCGGTGGCAATGAACAGAAACAGCATCGTCTGCAAGTCTGTAGAGAACTTCAAGACTTGAAAGTGAAACAGACTTTCTTTCGAAGGTTATTACTGGTGTTGATAACTGGGTTTATAGGTATGAGCCCAAAACCAATCAGAAACAAAAGATTTCATTGTCACACTGTCCCAGGAAAGCCTGGCAAGTGACTAGTAAACTGTTTATTCAACATGGAAGGAATTGTCCATAAGGAGCTTGTCACTCCTCATCAGTCCATCAGTGCAGTGTTCTACTGTGATGTCCTGAGGTAAGTGAAGAAGAGCAGAAGAAGAAAACATCTGGAAAAGTGGTGCCCAGACGATCAGCTCCTCCATCACGACAATGTTGGGTTACACACTTTCTTGACATCCAGGAGTTTCAGGAAAAAAAAAAAGGTTCCTCATCTGCTGTTCGCCTCACAAGGCATTGAGTGGCTTTCTCTTATTCACCAGAGTGACAGTCAAGTTAAAAGGCCAAAGATTTCACCCAGTTCCCAGGAAACATTCATTATAGGGAGCTTTCAGTTCATGAAAAACTGCTGGGAGTGATTTATACATTCCCAAGGGGCTACTTTGAAGGTGGTGTGAAAAGATCCAAGTAAAGTGTATTTGGATTTTACCCAGTACCTCCACTTCTCCTAAAAAGCATGGGAAAACAGCTTTTTATGACAGAGGTGGCAAGTGTTTTTCTACAATGTTCAGCCACCTGGGAGACAAATAGAATCCTGAAAAAGAGCCCATCGGAGTAGTCAAAAGTCGAGCATTCTAGTAGTTTGAAGAGGGTATGATGCGACCTGAAAACTCAGAAGACCATCAGCCCAGTAATAAGCCTGCACACCTCATTTAGTGCCATGTCAACCACTTGGTCACGACCTGTGCCAGAAATTGCATGTGAATTTTTTCATGGAGTAATAGGATAATAGCACCATTATCTTCCTTATGATGTTATACCCAGTGCCCATGATCAGCCATGTCTTATTAGAGTGCTTCTTGGATTTCAAGGAATCATCAAGTGTAACACTTAATATTTTGGGTAAGTTTAGCAGGCACTGAGTTCACAGTGTGTCTGCTTTTGTTTAAGACAGGAAAAAAATATTTTGATTTTAACTGGGTTTGGGTGTAGCTGTCCAATAAATTCAATGCAGGATTTTAATACTCTAATAGAAATAGTCATTACTAGAAGATAATTACTTTTTAGTGACCTAAAACCTTTGTAACCCTTTAAAGAAATGTAATAATTTTTCTTAAACAAATTTCTTGTATAATGCTCTAGATATGTACTACTTTACTTTTGTTTTATGCTCAATGCACGTGTTTACATGTTATGATAATGGACAGGAGGATTTTGCAATATGAGAGGTAATGTAGATTCCAGTTGTTTATACCAGCTTGTATTCTGAATGAAATGGAACATACTGTTCTTGGTGCAAGAGACCTTAATACCAATTGTTGTTCACCTTTTCTCTTTCATCCTGATCAATTTAGGTCTCAATTCTTTGGAGGAAAACAGAACTCTTTGGAGATTTAAGAAATATGTTCATTTTTGCAGTTATGATTTGTAATTGTACGAGGGTGGTTCAATAAGTAATGCCCCACATCTTTCTCTAAGTCTACAAATGCTAGAAACGTAGGTTTGCCTTTCCTTAATCTATTTTCTAAGATAAGTTGTAGGGTCAGTATTGCCTCACGTGTTCCAACATTTCTATGGAATCCAAACTGATCTTCCCCGAGGTGGGCTTCTACCAGTTCTTCCATTTGTCTGTAAGGAATTCGTATTAATTTTGCAGCTGTGCCTTATTAAACCGATAGTTCAGTAATTTTCATATCTGTCAACCTGCTTTCGTTGGGATTGGAATAATTATATTCTTCTTGAAGTCTGAGGGTATTTCGCCTTTTGTATAAATCTTGCTCACTAGATGGTAGAGTTTTGTCAGAGCTGGCTCTCCCAAGGCTATCAGTAGTTCTAATGGAATGTTGTCTACTCCTGGGGCCTTGTATCGACTTAGGACTTTCAGTGCTCTGTCAAAATCTTCACACAGCATCATATATCCCATTTTCTCTTCATCTACATCCTCTTCCATTTCCATAATATTGTCCTCAAGAACATCGCCCTTGTATAGACCCTCTATATACTCCCACCACCTTTCTGCTTTCCCTAGATTCTGACTAGCAGTAATATTTTCAAAAGCTGGTTAGTTGGTTAATTTCCGGGGAGGGGATGAAATAGCGAGTTCAGCAGTCGGATTGGATTTAGAAAGGATGGGGAAGAAAGTTGGCTGTGCCCTTTTAAAGGAACCATCACAATATTTTCCTGACGTGATTTAGGGAAATCACAGAAAACATAAATCAGGATGATCGGATGCGGGTTTGAACTGTCATCCTCCCAAATGCAAGTCCAGTGTGCTAACCACTGCCCCACCTCACTCAGTTTTCAGGAGTAATGTGAGCTGATGGCCATCCTGAATGGCAATCATCATCAAACAGTGTTCTGCCATCTTCAAAATGTTTGAACAAGTCCTATCATTGATTGTGACCTAAGGTATCTTCCTCAAACGCTTGCTTCAACATGTTACATGTTTCTGCACACACTTTGCTCCCAGATACCTGTCATTGTCAATTTAACATGACATGCAACACACAACAATGGGGAACTAAAGATAACAAAATGACACAAAGGTGCTTGAGGCACTGACTGACAAAGGATATACAAGCTACCACCTGGTGAGTGTTCTGTCTAAGTAACTAGACTTCACGAGCTAAATATACATTCCAGGAACATTTGGGTAGCACCTCATATACTCGCTGTTGTACCAGTGCCGTGGCTTGCTGACTTTTTTAATATTTCTAGCACACATTGGCTGGTGATTTACACCCATGATGGTAGGTAGCCATAAAACCAGCAGCCTGTAGCCATAATCTGAAACTGCACTCATTACTCAAGACTTAAACAGATTGTCAAACTGTCCTTTAACAAACGGTACTTGCTAGCAATCTTATGTTATTAACATCTAAAACCTGGCCACATTCTTAATGCTCTGCTACTACAGATTTTACATGTGTGGCATTCACGCACTTTAAAGTATTCTGTTATTGTCCTCATTGTTTCTCCTGCAATTTCCTTTGTCACAATCAATCATCACTTTACAGACTCCCACTGTGTAGATGTGATCAATCACATCTGTTGTAGATTGGGAAAAGTCGTTTATTTTGTATTAACTGAAAAATTTAGTCCTTATACGTTGCCAACTAAGAAATTCGCCGGTATAGTCTAGGTACTTTAGTAATGACAACCTTACAGAATAAGAAGGAGCTTTCTCATTCTTCTTGTTTGCATTATTATTACTGCTTTGTGTAAAGGTCCTCTTATGGAAATATTTATAGGAGAGGGTCAGTCCGGTAGAACCCAAGACTGAATTTAATCCTTGAGAGAGCATGCAGATTTTCATACCATGAGTGGGCATGCAGGCATACTTTATACACATTTAAAGGATAGCTGTCTTTACATTACCAATGTAAACATGTATGAGGAAATCACAGTTTGATCTTAATTTGATTAAACAATGATAACACAAACTTACACTGATCAGCCCGAACCCGAACATTTTGACCACCGACAAACTGTTGGTATAAACCTGCTCAGGTGATAGCAGCATCACCTGGTGATGAATCACTACTAGTCAAGACACATGCACGGTGGGTGCATGTAGTATCAATGAGAGTGATGTATGTGTAGAGAATGGGAAAGCCACGTGATCTATCTGTGGGCTGGTAGTGATGACCCAGAGGCTTGGCACGAGCATTTCGAAAACTGCACAACTTGTCAGGTGTTTGAGTAGTGCTGTGGTGAGTGTCTTCAACATATGGGGAAACCAAAGCGAATCCATGTCCAGACATCATGTGGTTGGATGGCCATAACTCATTACAAATGCCAGATGTTGTAGGCTGGGTAGACTGGTAAAACAGGACAGGCAGCAAACGTGGAGGAACTAACATCAGACTTTAATGCTAGGCAGTGTAGAACACCATGACATCGGCAACTACGATTGAAATAGGCATGTGACCACTGGCACTGGACCCTGGTGCAATGACAAGAGAGTTGCATGGTCTGCTGATACCTTCTTCATCATGCTGATTGGAGAGTATGAATCTGTCATCTTCCAGCTTCTTGACCCTGTACAGTGGGCCGGAGACAAGTTGGCGGTGGCTCCATTATGCTCTGGGTAACATTCACATGGGCATCCATGGGTCCAGTGGAGCTCATGCAAAGCACCATGATGGTCTAGTAATATTGTACACTGGTTGCTGACCACCTAAACCCCTTCATGATGATCGTATTTCCCAATGGCAGTAGCACTTTTCAACAAGACAATGCACCGTATCTCAAGGCCAGGAGAGTGACAAAATGGTTCAAGGAACACAGTGGCGAGTTCCGACCAATATGCTGGCCCCCCAACTTGGCAGATGTGAACTCGAACAAAAGCACCTGAGATGTGATTGAAACTGGTATCAGAGCTCATACCCCCTCCCCCACCTGGAATTTGCAGCCATTAGATGACTTATTGACTTGTGTGTGCAGATGTAGTGCCAACGCCCTCCAGCTACCTAACAAGGCCTCATTGCTTCAACGCCACAACTTGTTGCTGCTGTTATCAGTGCCACAAGTGGACATACAGGCTGTTAGGAAAGTCGTCATAATGTTCTAGCTGATCACTGTACATTATATGAGCTAAACCACTGTTCAATTAAACAATAATAAAATAAACTTTCATTATATCACTCTGGTGCATCATACAAGTGTTACGGCACAGTAATGACCCACTCAGAGCATTAAACAGCACATTTGCATCAGATCACTACCGAACACTTATTTCATTACTAATTATTGTGTAGGCAACTGCCTTATTAGAGGGTTGTGCACTAGCTCGCAGTCTGGGCAGATTTCGAGATAACATTTAATGACACAAAAAGTGTTTTTATTCTTAGGCATTGTGGTATTGACTAATTCACTCTCTTTACACAGTACACATGAGAAATTAGCATTGGTGGAATCATATACAATGCCAAAATCAGGAAAGATGTATGGCAGCATTGCTCATTTTCATATTTGTATATTGAAGAAGCAACGAGGAAAGTAAAGAATTACCTGGGAGGTGTTTGTTAAGGACAGAAAATTTGCACATTACAGCTTGTTGATTACACAATACTAGCTGTCAAAAGTGAATGGGGCGCTTAATGAAGTGGAACGTACATTAGCTGATAGCTACAACATGCACATAAACAAATATCTACATGGAGATTTCACTACTGTTCTCATCTCGGACAGTACTGTTAACAGCACTAATAAAGTTACTGATGTCTAGCTATTGTTTGTTTCACACAGTAACATTCCCAATAAGAATGAAAGAACATACTGCAAAAGGAACTCTGAATTTATTCCTCAATTTCACATCGTTGTGAAACACTTTATCTAACCCTGACAGTCAAATAGTAGCAATTAAGCATCCCCAACAATTGGATTTTTCTAAAAAGGGGAAAAGTACGATTTCACACAATCACAGATGCTGATACAGTAACATTATTCAGGGAGAATTTACACGATGAGCAAAGGTAAGATGTTTACCATAGACATATGTCAGATGATAAATTTAATTTTTTCCTTAAAAGATATTTTTATAGCACTACAAATCTAGATTTGCAATGGATGTGAAAAAATATGTGGATAAGATTCAGGATCAAAGTCTCATGTGCCAGCAGGAAAAGGCAGCTTTATTTAACAAAAAGTACTAGTTCTAATCAAGATTTGAAGGTGCACTGCAAGCAGTATTTCAAGAATCTTCACCATGTAAAAAAAAAAAGGGGGGGGGGGCAGAGACCATATAACATAAACAAAAAATTCAAAATTTCAAGAACAGAGCAAAACAATGGAGCGTGAAACAAACAAACTAAGTAAGGAAAACTGCACTGAAAGTCCTAGATGACAGCAGTAGTGAGAGGTGATGCTAAATTGAAATCATTACCCACTACTCAGTGAATTTTTCTTAACGATAGTTAAAAACAGAGCGATAACAAAAGGATTACTGAAAGAAGATCAATTAGATTTACTTAGACCAATGATTCCCAACCTTTCTAAGACCATCACCTCTGCATGTAGTCAGATATTAGTTAGTACCCCCTCACCCACCACAATTGATATTTTTGCCTAACAAAATTTTATAATGACATAGGATTTTGTTTCAACACATTTCTTTTTAAAATTACAGAAGATAAATGTTATTTACTCTTCATAAATCATGAACTAATGAGTCAAATAGTACTGCTTATTTCCAAAATCTTTTTTATAGAAAGATGGAAGTAATTCTTACTGCATCATGAGTGTAACCTGCAGCTCCTTCTAGGAAAAGAAAACCAACTATCCACATTAAGGGTAGACACTTATTGCAAAACACGCTTCCTACACACCACTCCTTTCTCTAGTGACACCCACTTCATTCATGTCCAGCACCCACATTTAAAATCAGTCAAGTTAAAATGGTTACATTACACTCGCTGTTTGTAAATCATTTGTTGTTGGACTCCTTCATTCTGGACCAGCAGAAATTGAAAGACTTTAGGCTACAAATGCTTTGCGTATGGCCACTGGCACTAATAATAATAATAATAATAATAATAATACCCGTGGAGGCCCGGGAAAAGAATAGGCCTCCGGTATGTTCTGCCAGTCGTAAAAGGCGACGAAAAGAACAAACCACTAATAGGGCTAACCCCCCTTTAGTGTGATTAGTTGGTTCAGGACAGAACTAAAGAAGCCTCGGACAAGCGCCGTCATGGTCGGGGACGACGCTTGAACCCTATGCCCGCCCACAATGGTAACGACACTGCTAGCCAACTGGAAAATGATTTAAATCCAAATAGAGGTGTTTTGCAGGATATGCTTCCTGCAACCACCCTAGAAGGAAAACAAAGACAGAGGATGAGATGGTCAAATGAAGTTAATCGACACCTCATGTTCTGTTATTACCAAGCAACAAACCTAGGAACCAACACAACTGGATACAGATCACAAGTATACACAACATTTATTACCAGATACCCAGAATTAAAAGTTTTAACAGAACAACGACTAGCTGATCAGATCCGTGTAATAATCAAAAATAACAGGATACCCCAGTCAGAATTAGAAAACATCAAACAACAAGTACAACAAATACTGGAACAAAATAATGTGCAATCAGAAGAAGAAGAAAATACAGTAATGGACTCAAACATCCCAGAGCAAACAAACAAAGAACAACACGCACCAATTAAACAATCAGAGGAAAACGAAATCTTAAGACAGCCACCACAACAAGCACAAATAGAACACGAAGTGACACACATGTTAGATATAGAAGAAAAATTTCAGCTGACATATATAGAATACAAAGACACAAATACAGACATAAGACCATTCTTGCATAGACCACCAAATAACCCACAAGTCGAAACAACAATAAAAACTATCAACACAATCATACACAACAAAATAAACGACAACACAACTATGGAAGAGTTACAACTACTGGTTTATATAGGAGCACTCACTACACTAAATATACACACTAGACAGAGATCAGAACCAACCAACACACAGAAGAAACCCACAAAACCAGCATGGCAACACAGGCTACAGATCAGAATAGAAAAACTGAGAAAAGACATCGGACAGCTAACACAATTTATAAGAAATGAAATCTCGGAAAAAAAAACGAAAAAGGTTAGGTAAAATTTCACAACAAGAAGCGACAGAGCAATTAGACGAAAAGAAGCAGAAATTACAAGCATTAGCCAAACGACTCAGAAGATACAAAAAAAGTGAAAATAGAAGGAAACAAAACCAAACATTCAACACAAATCAAAAGAAATTTTACCAGACAATAGATAACACACACATTAAAATAAACAATCCACCAAACATAACAGACATGGAACACTTCTGGAGCAACATATGGTCTAACCCGGTACAACATAACAGGCATGCACGGTGGATACAAGCAGAAACAGACACATACAAGATGATACCACAAATGCCTGAAGTGATAATTTTGCAACATGAAGTCACCCAAGCAATTAATTCTACTCACAATTGGAAAGCCGCTGGAAATGATAAAATAGCAAATTTCTGGTTAAAGAAGTTCACCTCAACACATTCACATCTAACTAAATTATTTAACAGTTACATTGCAGACCCATACACATTCCCTGATACACTTACACATGGAATAACTTATCTGAAACCTAAAGATCAAGCAGACACAGCGAACCCAGCTAAATATCGCCCCATAACATGCCTACCAACAATATACAAAATATTAACTTCAATCATTAAACAGAAATTAATGACACATACAACACAGAACAAAATTATAAATGAAGAACAAAAAGCTGTTGCAAAGGAGCACGAAGATGTAAAGAGCAACTGATAATAGATGCAGAGGTGACATATCAAGCTAAAACTAAACAAAGGTCGCTACACTACGCATTCATTGATTACCAAAAAGCTTTTGATAGTGTACCCCACTCATGGTTACTACAAATATTGGAAATATACAAAGTAGATCCTAAATTGATACAGTTCCTAAACATAGTAATGAAAAATTGGAAAACCACACTTAATATCCAAACAAATTCAAATAATATCACATCACAGCCAATACAGATTAAGCGTGGAATATACCAAGGAGACTCATTAAGTCCTTTCTGGTTCTGCCTTGCTCTGAACCCACTATCCAACATGCTAAATAATACAAATTATGGATACAATATTACTGGAACATACCCACACAAAATCACACATTTGCTATACATGGATGACCTAAAACTACTGGCAGCAACAAATCAACAACTCAACCAATTACTAAAGATAACAGAAGTATTCAGCAATGATATAAGTATGGCTTTTGGAACAGACAAATGTAAGAAAAATAGCATAGTCAAGGGAAAACACACTAAACAAGAAGATTACATATTGGATAACCACAGCGACTGCATAGAAGCAATGGAAAAAACGGATGCCTATAAATATCTAGGATACAGACAAAAAATAGGAATAGATAATACAAATATTAAAGAAGAACTAAAAGAAAAATATAGACAAAGACTAACAAAAATACTGAAAACAGAATTGACAGCAAGAAACAAGACAAAAGCTATAAATACTTATGCCATACCAATATTGACCTACTCATTTGGAGTAGTGAAATGGAGTAACACAGACCTAGAAGCACTCAATACACTTACATGATCACAATGCCATAAATATAGAATACATCACATACATTCAGCAACAGAAAGATTCACATTAAGCAGAAAGGAAGGAGGAAGGGGATTTATCGATATAAAAAACCTACATTATGGACAGGTAGACAATTTAAGAAAATTCTTTATAGAACGAGCAGAAACTAGCAAAATACACAAAGCAGTCACTCATATAAATACATCGGCTACACCACTACAATTTCATAACCACCTCTACAACCCTTTAGACCACATAACATCAACAGATACGAAGAAAGTAAATTGGAAAAAGAAAACACTTCATGGCAAGCACCTGTATCATCTAACACAGCCACACATCGATCAAGACGCATCCAACACATGGCTAAGACAAGGCAATATATACAGTGAGACAGAAGCATTCATGATTGCAATACAGGATCAAACAATAAACACCAGGTATTACAGCAAGCATATTATTAAAGATCCCAATACCACAACAGATAAATACAGACTTTGTAAACAACAAATAGAAACAGTAGATCACATCACAAGCGGATGTACAATACTAGCAAATACAGAATACCCCAGAAGACATGACAATGTCGCAAAAATAATACATCAACAGCTTGCCTTACAACATAAACTTTTAAAACAACAAGTTCCTACATACAAGTATACACCACAAAATGTACTGGAGAATGATGAATACAAATTATACTGGAACAGAACCATTATAACAGATAAAACAACGCCACATAACAAACCTGACATCATACTCACCAATAAAAAGAAGAAATTAACACAACTAATCGAAATATCCATACCCAATACAACAAATATACAAAAGAAAACAGGAGAAAAAATTGAAAAATACATCCAACTGGCTGAGGAAGTCAAAGACATGTGGCATCAGGATAAAGTTGACATCATACCAATTATAGTATCAACTACAGGAGTCATACCACACAATATCCACCAGTACATCAATGCAATACAGCTACATCCAAACTTATATATACAACTACAGAAATCCGTAATTATTGATACATGTTCAATTACCCGAAAGTTCCTAAATGCAATATAACACATACCGTACAGTTAATAGGAAGTGACGCTTGATCAAGGTCCGCGTCACTTTCCATTCTCAACCAGACTTAACGTCTGAGAAAGTAAAGAAATAATAATAACAATGCCTGCCCACAATGGTAACGACACTGCTAGCCAACTGGAAAATGATTTAAATCCAAATTGAGGTGTTTTGCAGGATATGCTTCCTGCAACCACCCTAGAAAGAAAACAAAGACAGAGGATGAGATGGTCAGATGAAGTTAATTGACACCTCATGTTCTGTTGTTACCAAGCAACAAACCTAGGAACCAACACTACTGGATACAGATCACAAAATTTATTACCAGATACTCAGAATTAAAATTTTTAGCAGAACAACAATTAGCTGATCAGATCCGTGTAATAATCAAAAATAACAGGATACCCCAGTCAAAATTAGAAAACATCAAACAACAAATACTAGAACGAAATAATGTGCAATCAGAAGAAGAAGAAAATACAGTAATGGACTCAAACATCCCAGAGCAAACAAACAAATAACAACACGCATCAATTAAACAATCAGAGGAAAACGAAATCTTAAGACGGCCACAAGAACAAGCACAAATAGAACACGAAGTGACACACATGTTAGATATAGAAGAAAAATTTCAGCCAACATATATAGAATACAAAGACACAAATACTGACATTAGACCATTCTTGCATAGACCACCAAATAACCCACAAAACAACAATACAAACTATCAACACAATCATACACAACAAAATAAATGACAACACAACTATGGAAGAGTTACAACTACTGGTTTGTATAGGAGCACTCGCTACACTAAATATACACACTAGGCAGAGATCAGAACCAACCAACACACAGAAGAAACCCACAAAACCAGCACGGCAACACAGGCTACAGATCAGAATAGAAAAACTGAGAAAAGACATCGGACAGCTAACACAATTTATAAGAAATGAAATGTCAGAAAAAAAAACAACGAAAAAGGTTAGGTAAAATCTCACAACAAGAAGTGATAGAGCAATTAGATGAAAAGAAGCAGAAATTACAAGCATTGGCCAAATGACTTAGAAGATACAAAAAAAGTGAAAATAGAAGGAAACAAAACCAAACATTCAACACAAACCAAAAGAAATTTTACTAGACAATACATAACACACACATTAAAGTAGACAATCCACCAAACATAACAGACATGGAACACTTCTGGAGCAACATATGGTCAAACCCGGTACAACATAACAGGCATGCACAGTGGATACAAGCAGAAACAGACACATACAAGATGATACCACAAATGCCTGAAGTGATAATTTTGCAACATGAAGTCACCCAAGCAATTAATTCTACTCACAATTGGAAAGCCCCTGGAAAAGATAAAATAACAAATTTCTGGCTAAAGAAGTTCACCTCAACACATTCACATCTAACTAAATTATTTAACAGTTACATTGCAGACCCATACACATTCCCTGATAAACTTACACATGGAATAACTTATCTGAAACCTAAAGATCAAGCAGACACAGCAAACCCAGCTAAATATCGCCCCATAACACGCCTACCAACAATATACAAAATATTAACTTCAGTCATTACACAGAAATTAATGACACATACAACACAGAACAAAATTATAAATGAAGAACAAAAAGCTGTTGCAAAGGAGCACGAGGATGTAAAGAGCAACTGATAATAGATGCAGAGGTGACATATCAAGCTAAAACTAAACAAAGGTCGCTACACTATGCATACATTGATTACCAAAAAGCTTTTGATAGTGTACCCCACTCATGGTTACTACAAATATTGGAAATATACAAAGTAGATCCTAAATTGATACAGTTCCTAAACACAGTAATGAAAAATTGGAAAACCACACTTAATATCCAAACAAATTCAAATAATATCACATCACAGCCAATACAGATTAAGCGTGGAATATACCAAGGAGACTCATTAAGTCCTTTCTGGTTCTGCCTTGCTCTGAACCCACTATCCAACATGCTAAACAATACAAATTATGGATACAATATTACTGGAACATATCCACACAAAATCACACATTTGATATACATGGATGATCTAAAACTACTGGCAGCAACAAATCAACAACTCAACCAATTACTAAAGATAACAGAAGTATTCAGCAATGATATAAGTATGGCTTTTGGAACAGACAAATGTAAGAAAAATAGCATAGTCAAGGGAAAACACACTAAACAAGAAGATTACATATTGGATAACCACAGCGACTGCATAGAAGCAATAGAAAAAACAGATCCCTTTAAATATCTAGGATACAGACAAAAAATAGGAATAGATAATACAAATATTAAAGAAGAACTAAAAGAAAAATATAGAAAAAAACTAACAAAAATACTGAAAACAGAATTGACAGCAAGAAACAAGACAAAAGCTATAAATACTTATGCTATACCAATATTGACCTACTCATTTGGAGTAGTGAAATGGAGTAACACAGACCTAGAAGCACTCAATACACTTACACGACCACAATGCCACAAATATAGAATACATCACATACATTCAGCAACAGAAAGATTCACATTAAGCAGAAAGGAAGGAGGAAGGGGATTTATCGACATAAAAAACCTACATTATGGACAGGTAGACAATTTAAGAAAATTCTTTATAGAACGAGCAGAAACTAGCAAAATACACAAAGCAATCACTCATATAAATACATCGGCTACACCACTGCAATTTCATAACCACTTCTACAACACTTTACATCACATAACATCAACAGATACGAAGAAAGTAAATTGGAAAAAGAAAACACTACATGGCAAGCACCTGTATCATCTAACACAGCCACACATCGATCAAGACGCATCCAACACATGGCTAAGAAAAGGCAATATATACAGTGAGATGGAAGGATTCATGATTGCAATACAGGATCAAACAATAAACACCAGATATTACAGCAAGCATATTATTAAAGATCCCAGTACCACAACAGATAAATGCAGACTTTGCAAACAACAAATAGAAACAGTAGATCACATCACAAGCGGATGTACAATACTAGCAAATACAGAATACCCCAGAAGACATGACAATGTAGCAAAAATAATACATCAACAGCTTGCCTTACAACATAAACTTATAAAACAACACGTTCCCACATACAAGTATGCACCACAAAATGTACTGGAGAATGATGAATACAAATTATACTGGAACATAACCATTATAACAGATAAAACAACACCACATAACAAACCTGACATCATACTCACCTATAGAAAGAAGAAATTAACACAACTAATCGAAATATCCATACCCAATACAACAAATATACAAAAGAAAACAGGAGAAAACATTGAAAAATACATCCAGCTGGCTGAGGAAGTCAAGGACATGTGGCATGAGGATAAAGTTGACATTATACCAATTACACTATTAACTACAGGAGTCATACCACACAATATCCACCAGTACATCAATGCAATACAGCTACATCCAAACTTATATATACAACTACAGAAATCCGTAATTATTGATACATGTTCAATTACCCGAAAGTTCCTAAATGCAATATAACATATACCGTACAGTTAAAAGGAAGTCACACTTGATCAAGGTCCGCGTCACTTTCCATTTTTGACCAGACATAACGTCTGAGAAAAGAAAGAAACAATAATAATAATAATATAATTATTGGTAACTTATACTATGAGTACTATAGTCTTAATAAATAGTGGTAATAGTAACCCCTCTGAAAGAGGCAGTTACCCCCTGGTAGGGAACCATTGCCTTAGACTCAAGAATTGTAAGCAATTACTCTTCTGGTTATGGTGGCATTTCAACTATCGTACTAAAACACTGTGCTGACTTGATTGGGCCTCACTGAGCTTCCTCCCTAACCAATAAAGAAGCACAGTGTATTCCATCATTTTTTGGCCCGGGATATTTTAAATTAACTATACAATATTTCAGCTAACAACCTTTCAGCCATTCTCAAGATGAGTCACTTGCTAGTTTTTAAACCTATTTATACACTACAGAATAAACACACATGCAAATTTACTCTACAGCAGGTCTATTCAGGAGGTGGCTCAGAGAGCAAGAGCACTCATGCTCGCTTGCTGCCTGGGCAGTGAAGGCTCGTGATAAATGGTGCACTCGGTCATTATGTAGTGCAGAGGAAGTGGAAACTGTGTGCTCTCTTCAAATGAATGACAATACATTAAGTTTGCCATAGTTTTGAATGCAAGTTTATACACATAATGGCACAGTGCACATAATGGCACAGTGCTTAAAATGGAGAGTAGCTCCTTTGAAACTGATAAAAAGCAGCATTATGGCTGGTTTAGGAACTTCAAAGCGAAGGTAGACACATTAGTATAAATTTTAATAAACATTTTTGGAACAGTGATAAAAAAATGATGGTCATGTGATATGACCGAAACTGGTCACCTATGTTCTTCTGGCATATGTAGTGCGATCAAGCCTGAATTTTAAAAAGAATAATACATCAGTATCAATTTTTAACATGTCAATGGCGGATACCTAGCTATGGCTAGAATTTATAGACGTGTAGCGTAACAGGCAGTAGAGTGATAAGACTCATAATAAAGTATGTCTTGTAGATTCATACAAAAATTTTTTTTAGCATAAATGTCTATACCTTCACAACTATGATTATTTTGATGTTTGGACTTATGTATTTGGGGGAACAACTGTTTTCTGCATTGGAGGGAACCAAATCCACCCACAGAATTTCACTGACAAGATTTCAATTTAAGAGTTAATCTCTGAATTAGGAGTGCTCAGAAAGACATGCCACACACTGATGCTTTAGTGAAGACATTCATTATAAGACCACATAAATTATAACAAGAATCATGTTTTGTACTTATCTGCCTTATATTCTTTGCCTTATCAACCAAAAGAAATGTAAGTTTAATTTCATTCTCATTTCTTATCAGTATAACTGTTTTAAGAAATAAATTGGCCATGAAAGGCATTACTTAGTCACAGTGTAGCGATACATTTGGGTAGAACTTTTAGTGGCTATAGATTAGGCTTGTTGATAACAGATTCTCGTGCTAAGCTTTCTCCCCTCCCCACCTCTTCCTCTTCCTCCTCTCATTACTTGCTGTAAGCCAGCCAGTTGCTTACTGCTGAGGTGCAAAGCATGAGCCAGCTATCATGAACAAACCAGTGAACAGGCCTGCTCTACAATGTGTAAAGTGTTTTAAAAAATTGCAAGCAACTCACTTTGAGAATCACTGAAAAGTTGAAAGCCAGAATATTGGTACATATCTTGGATGCATGCCTTAAAAATGACGGAATTTTGATCTGTCGAGAAAACTTCAAAAAAGAAGGTACAGTGTAATTCCTAAAGCCCAAAAAGTATTAGTAATGCCAATTTATAAAAGGTAAACGGAAGTTACTATTGTAGACCCACTTCCCTCTTCCGGTGTTCTCTGAACTTTTTGAATAGCTAGCTTATAACATTATACTCCCCCCGTGAACCATGGACCTTGCCGTTGGTGGGGAGGCTTGCGTGCCTCAGCGATACAGATGGCCGTACCGTAGGTGCAACCACAATGGAGGGGTATCTGTTGAGAGGCCAGACAAACATGTGGTTCCTGAAGAGGGGCAGCAGCCTTTTCAGTAGTTGCAGGGGCAACAGTCTGGATGATTGACTGATCTGGCCTTGTAACATTAACCAAAACGGCCTTGCTGTAATGGTACTGCGAACGGCTGAAAGCAAGGGGAAACTACAGCCGTAATTTTTCCCGAGGACATGCAGCTCTACTGTATGATTAAATGATGATGGCATCCTCTAGGGTAAAATATTCCGGAGGTAAAATAGTCCCCCATTCGGATCTCCGGGCGGGGACTACTCAAGAGGACGTCATTATCAGGAGAAAGAATACCGGCGTTCTACGGATCGGAGCGTGGAATGTCAGATCACTTAATCGGGCAGGTAGGTTAGAAAATTTGAAAAGGGAAATGGATAGGTTAAAGTTAGATATAGTGGGAATTAGTGAAGTTCGGTGGCAGGAGGAACAAGACTTTTGGTCAGGTGATTACAGGGTTATAAATACAAAATCAAATAGGGGTAATGCAGGAGTAGGCTTAATAATGAATAAAAAAATAGGAGTGCGGGTTAGCTACTACAAACAGCATAGTGAACGCATTATTGTGGCTAAGATAGACACAAAGCCCATGCCTACTACAGTAGTACAAGTTTATATGCCAACTAGCTCTGCAGATGATGAAGAAATTGATGAAATGTATGACGAGATAAAAGAAATTATTCAGGTAGTGAAGGGAGACGAAAATTTAATAGTCATGGGTGACTGGAATTCGTCAGTAGGAAAAGGGAGAGAAGGAAACATAGTAGGTGAATATGGATTGGGGGGAAGGAATGAAAGAGGAAGCCGCCTTGTAGAATTTTGCACAGAGCATAACTTAATCATAGCTAACACTTGGTTCAAGAATCATGAAAGGAGGCTGTATACATGGAAGAAGCCTGGAGATACTGACAGGTTTCAGATAGATTATATAATGGTAAGACAGAGATTTAGGAACCAGGTTTTAAATTGTAAGACATTTCCTGGGGCAGATGTGGATTCCGACCACAATCTATTGGTTATGAACTGCAGATTGAAACTGAAGAAACTGCAAAAAGGTGGGAATTTAAGGAGATGGGACCTGGATAAACTGAAAGAACCAGAGGTTGTAGAGAGTTTCAGGGAGAGCATAAGGGAACAATTGACAGGAATAGGGGAAAGAAATACAGTAGAAGAAGAATGGGTAGCTCTGAGGGATGAAGTGGTGAAGGCAGCAGACGATCAAGTAGGTAAAAAGACGAGGGCTAATAGAAATCCTTGGGTAACAGAAGAAATATTGAATTTAATTGATGAAAGGAGAAAATATAAAAATGCAGTAAATGAAGCAGGCAAAAAGGAATACAAACGTCTCAAAAATGAGATCGACAGGAAGTGCAAAATGGCTAAGCAGGGATGGCTAGAGGACAAATGTAAGGATGTAGAGGCTTGTCTCACTAGGGGTAAGATAGATACTGCCTACAGGAAAATTAAAGAGACCTTTGGAGAGAAGAGAACCACTTGTATGAATATCAAGAGCTCAGATGGCAACCCAGTTCTAAGCAAAGAAGGGAAGGCAGAAAGGTGGAAGGAGTATATAGAGGGTTTATACAAGGGCGATGTACTTGAGGACAATATTATGGAAATGGAAGAGGATGTAGATGAAGACGAAATGGGAGATAAGATACTGCGTGAAGAGTTTGACAGAGCACTGAAAGACCTGAGTCGAAACAAGGCCCCGGGAGTAGACAACATTCCATTAGAACTACTGATGGCCTCGGGAGAGCCAGTCATGACAAAACTCTACCATCTGGTGAGCACGATGTATGAGACAGGCGAAATACCCTCAGACTTCAAGAAGAATATAATAATTCCAATCCCAAAGAAAGCAGGTGTTGACAGATGTGAAAATTATCGAACTATCAGTTTAATAAGTCACAGCTGCAAAATACTAACGCGAATTCTTTACAGACGAATGGAAAAACTGGTAGAAGCCGACCTCGGGGAAGATCAGTTTGGATTCCGTAGAAATGTTGGAACACGTGAGGCAATACTGACCTTACAACTTACCTTGGAAGAAAGATTAAGAAAAGGCAAACCTACGTTTCTAGCATTTGTAGACTCAGAGAAAGCTTTTGACAATGTTGACTGGAATACTCTCTTTCAAATTCTGAAGGTGGCAGGGGTAAAATACAGGGAGCGAAAGGCTATTTACAATTTGTACAGAAACCAGATGGCAGTTATAAGAGTCGAGGGGCATGAAAGGGAAGCAGTGGTTCGGAAAGGAGTGAGACAGGGTTGTAGCCTCTCCCCGATGTTATTCAATCTGTATATTGAGCAAGCAGTAAAGGAAACAAAAGAAAAATTCAGAGTAGGTATTAAAATTCATGGAGAAGAAGTAAAAACTTTGAGATTCGCTGATGACATTGTAATTCTGTCAGAGACAGCAAAGGACTTGGAAGAGCAGTTGAACGGAATGGACGGTGTCTTGAAAGGAGGATATAAGATGAACATCAACAAAAGCAAAACGAGGATAATGGAATGTAGTCAAATTAAGTCGGGTGATGCTGAGGGAATTAGATTAGGAAATGAGACATTTAAAGTAGTAAAGGAGTTTTGCTATTTAGGGAGTAAAATAACCGATGATGGTCGAAGTAGAGAGGATATAAAATGTAGACTGGCAATGGCAAGGAAAGCGTTTCTGAAGAAGAGAAATTTGTTAACATCGAGTATAGATTTAAGTGTCAGGAAGTCGTTTCTGAAAGTATTTGTATGGAGTGTAGCCATGTATGGAAGTGAGACATGGACGATAACTAGTTTGGATAAGAAGAGAATAGAAGCTTTCGAAATGTGGTGCTACAGAAGAATGCTGAAGATAAGGTGGGTAGATCACGTAACTAATGAGGAGGTATTGAATAGGATTGGGGAGAAGAGAAGTTTGTGGCACAACTTGACTAGAAGAAGGGATCGGTTGGTAGGACATGTTTTGAGGCATCAAGGGATCACAAATTTAGCATTGGAGGGCAGCGTGGAGGGTAAAAATCGTAGAGGGAGACCAAGAGATGAATACACTAAGCAGATTCAGAAGGATGTAGGTTGCATTAGGTACTGGGAGATGAAGAAGCTTGCACAGGATAGAGTAGCATGGAGAGCTGCATCAAACCAGTCTCAGGACTGAAGACCACAACAACAACAACATTATACTGAACCACCATTATGACAATAACCTTTTAACAACTGCTCAGTTTGCTTCTGTAAAATCATCACTCCAGAAAAATCAATATATTATCTTCTCCAAACTAAGTTCTGGTAGAACAGAACACGAAAAATTACCCAGGGTGCATGTTCTATGAACTTGCCAAGGTCTTCAATAATTGTTAGTTAGTTTCATGTTCCACAGATCAATTGTACATTTAATCACAGTGATGTGCAATGAGGAATGTTACATTCACCTAACATATTCATATATAAATATGGCTACATGCTGACAATTTACAAGTTATATTTATGGAATTATTTTTCTTTTTTTTTAGCATTCGGATATGAATTAGTAATTCCTACCCACCACCTTTAACAAATTACAAAAATAGAAATTATTCTATGGAGTAGAAAGAATTATCAAGGACAAAATTTTTCAGTTTCTTTTCAAATTTAACTTTGCTGTCTGTCAGACATTTTATATCATTACGCAAGTGATCAATAATTTTGGTGGCAGAATTGTGCATCCCTTTTTGTGTTGAATACCATCTTAATGTTTAATAATGAATGTAATTTTTTCTGGTATTTTAATTGTGTGTATCATTGTTACTTTTGAACGGTAGTGGAATGTCTATCCTTAAACAGATGTCTACAAGATGACTGTCGGTGAGTACCACAAATTACTCCATTTTAAGCAACAAAGACTTTCTTTCTTAAAGATGAATCGCCCCAGAACATTATTCCATACAACATTAAATATCTTAACTTGATGATCTGTCTCTTCCCAAAGATCTGAAATGACTCAAATGCACATTTAGAATAAGTAAGTTATTTTAGGAGTTCCAAAATGCTTATGTTTTCCATCAACATGGACACTTAAAATTCTGAAGTTTCCACCCTAGTCATTATTTCCTCATCTTGTGTTACACTTGCCATTGGTGTAGCATCTCTAAATGTGTAGAACAGAATATGCTGTGTCTTTCTGAAACTGAGACCATTTGCAGAAAACCACTCAATTATACTTTTAAAAATGTTATTTACTAATTATTTTGTCACTGTATGTATGTTTGGACTGATCACAATGCAAGTGTCCTATGCGAAATGAACTTGTTGTGCATTAGATGACTGCAAGTGTCCTCTGCAAAAGGAACTTGTCGTACATTAGATGGAAGATCATTTATGTATATGAAAAAGATTGGTGAACCAGATCGAGCCCTTTGGAACCCCACTGGCAACTTCCCCCATTGAGATGATATCCCCTGCTTTCATTGGTCAAATTATTCAGTACAACTTACAGCATTATTCTCATTAGATACGATGTTATCCATTGGTTGGCTGTACCATCAAGTCCACACAACCTCAATTTAGAGGGGAGAATACTGTGATTCACAGAGTCAGGAATCTTAGACAAGTAACAGAAAATATCAACTGATGCCATTATGTCATTGACTGTAACATTTGGAGACTGAATGAGTAATGCCAGTTTCAGTTGTGCAACTCTTCTGAAATCCAAACTGTAATGTACTGAGGATACTATTGTTGCTCAGGTGGGATAGTGTTCAATATATCACTTACTAAAAAATTTGGGAAAATAGTATCAGTAGTAAAACGGGTCTGTGTTTATTGACATCTCTTCCATCACCTTTCTTATTGAGGAGTGTTATGATGGCACATTTTGATCTCCCTGGACAAATACACTACCGCTCATTAATTTCAACAAACCCTGGTATTTCAGATTTACAACACAAATCAAACATTATTTCTCACAAAATATAATTATATTAACTTCCACATACGTAATACAACCACAATCATTATATTTTACTTTCATCAAAGTATTCTCCTTTGGATTTAATGACTGCCTCACAAACTCGAGGTATGCGGTCAATCAGTTTTTCTAGGTGTCGTGAATCTGTAAGATTCTACACATCCTTAACAATATTCCAGAGATGTTCTTTCCTGGATATATTAACTTCCCTGATACGTCTGTCCACTTCATCCCAGACCATTTCAATGACATGACAATCGGGGCTTTGGGATGGCCATATCATATCATTCAGTACTTTCTGTTTTTCCATTGATGCAATGTAGTTTGTACAGTACGCCAACCGATCTTTTGGGTCATTATCCTGTTGTAAGGTGGACCCTTTCCATATTGAGTGCAATCCACTTCATATTGCATGATCCTGAAGTATGCGGAGGTACTGCTTCTGACACATACATCTTTCTATTTTCACAATGTCACCTACTCTATCTCTGGCAAAACATCCCCAAACCACAATAGCACCTCCACCGTGTTTAACTGTAGGTGGAACACACTCCTGACTATACCCTTTCCTCTACAAATCGGTGAACAAACATTCTCCTTCTGGTTCCAAAAATCTCAAACTTCGATTCATTGGTGAATAACACCTTTTTCCACTCTCCTATGTCCAATTACAATGTTTTCTAGCCCGTTCAAGTCTCTTCTGTTTATTTATGGACCTTAAAGGGGGTTTGTTGCTGTGACACATCCTTTCAAGACAGCTTCAGTCAGTCTCCTCTTTACTGCTGCAACAAATATTGTTGCCGTGTTCATTTCTACCAATTCTGCACGAATTTGTGGCGCTGTTTCGAATCTGTTTCTCTTACTGGTAATTCTGATATATTTATCAACGCTTTCAGTTGTTTTATGAGGTCGTCCTGCTCATGGTATGTCCTTATTGTTACCTGTTATCTTCTGGTGGTGAAGGGTGTATTGCACTCCCCCTGTAGACACTCTACACTGTTTAGCAATTTGGCGAATAGATAAACCCGCTTGGCTAAGTGCTACAATTGCAGCATGTTTTTCTATGGCTATCTCCACTCGTGGAGCCATACTAGCAATGTGCACACTTCAGTGTCACAAAGGAACTGACGTGCAGGAACCACATGTTATGTATTGTAGCAATGCCTGCCATTCTCTGCAGACATGACATCACTGCAGGGAACAACAGAGGCGCACCAAATGTGGTGTCCGTTGGCCAATAGGTAAACAAAAATATCAGATAGGTACATAATGTTAACGTACACAAAATTTCTTGTTGGATACTGTTGTATCTCGATGACTACAAACAAAAATCATGATGTGTACAACTTTTGTACTATTCCTTTGCTTCCTCAACTGTACCCAAAGTATTAGACCTAAACTACAGAGAACTAAATGTCATTTAGTGGGTGTATTGAAATTAATGAGCAGTAGTGTACCTAAAGTCCGTGATGTGTGACTTATTTCAGAAAAGACAGCAGTTATTATATAGGAACAAATCTTTAGTACTCTGTTGGAAAGACCATCAAATCCAGATGAGCATTTATTTTTGGGAAAATTTATAATTTTCTTGATTTCAGAAGGAGAAGTATGTGAGACATACATGATTTTATGTAAGTTGTCTGTCCAACATACCACTCTGATAGTTCTCTTGAACTGCTTGTCTTTAATTTTTTCTGCTACATTTATGAAATGATTATTAAGCATACCTACTATCTGTGATCATTTATAACCCTCCCATTCAAGTCAATGGTGATGTTATCCTGTTATGCAGCCCATTGTCCTGTCTCTAATTTCACTACATTTCATACAGACTCATGTCTGTTGTCAGAATTACCGAGTTCGACATACTGTGCATGTTCCTCGGTTTTTTCAATAACTTTTCTCGGTAATTTTCATTGGCTTTAGTAACATGCAATTGCTGCATGACCTCCACTTGTTTTTGATATCCAGAGTTGCCAAACATATGATATGGATCATACATGCGTATAATTTAATACGGTGCATGAACATCTACATCTACATGGTTACTCTGCAATTCACACTTAAGTGCCAGGCAGAGGGTTCATCGAACCATTTTCATACTACTTCTATACCCTTCTTTGCACTTTTTCAATGTCCTCCATCAATCCTACCTGGTAAGGATCCCATACCGTGCAGTAATATTCCAGCAGAGGACGGACAAGTGTAATGTAGGCTGTTTCTTTAGTGGGTTTGACGGATCTTCTAAGTATTCTGCCAACAAATCACAGTCTTTGTTTCGTCTTCCCCACGATATTATACATGTGGTCTAACCAATTTTAGTTGTTCATAATTGTAATTCCTAGGTATTTAGTCGAATTGACAGCCCTTAGATTTGTGCAATTTATCATATACCCAAATTTTATCATATTTCTTTTAGTACTCATGTGGGTGACCTCACGTTTTTCTTTGTTTAGTGCTAATTGCCACTTTTTGCACCATACAGAAATTCTCTCTAGATCATTTTGTAATTGGAATTGATTGTCAGATGATTTTACTAGACAGTAAATTACAGCGTCATCTGCAAACAATCGAAGGGGGCTTCTCAGATTATCCCCTAGATCATTTATATAAATCAGGAACAGCAGAGTGCCTATGACACTATCTTGCGAAACGCCAGATATCACTTCTGTTCTACTCGATGATTTCCATCTATCACTATGAACTGTGACCTCTCTGAGAGGAAATCACGAATCCAGTCACACAACTGAGACGACACTCCATATGTAAGCAATTTGATTAATATCAATGTAATAGAGGGAAACATTCCACGTGGGAAAAATATATCTAAAAACAAAGATGATGTGACTTACCGAACGAAAGCGCTGGCAGGTCGATAGACACACAAACAAACACAAACACACACACAAAATTCAAGCTTTCGCAACAAACTGTTGCCTCATCAGGAAAGAGGGAAGGAGAGGGAAAGACGAAAGGATGTGGGTTTCAAGGGAGAGGGTAAGGAGTCATTCCAATCCCGGGAGCGGAAAGACTTACCTTGGGGGAAAAAAGGACAGGTATACACTCGCACACACACACACACACACATATCCATCCACACATATACAGCCTTTCATCTTTCCCTCTCCTTCCCTCTTTCCTGATGAGGCAACAGTTTGTTGCGAAAGCTTGAATTTTGAGTGTGTGTTTGTGTGTGTCTATCGACCTGCCAGTGCTTTCGTTCGGTAAGTCACATCATCTTTGTTTTTAGATATATTTTTCCCACGTGGAATGTTTCCCTCTATTACATTGATATTAATCAGTGTGGATGGATATGTGTGTGTGTGCGAGTGTATACCTGTCCTTTTTTCCCCCAAGGTAAGTCTTTCCGCTCCCGGGATTGGAATGACTCCTTACCCTCTCTCTTAAAACCCACATCCTTTCGTCTTTCCCTCTCCTTCCCTCTTTCCTGATGACGCAACAGTTTGTTGCGAAAGCTTGAATTTTGTGTGTGTGTTTGTGTTTGTTTGTGTGTCTATCGACCTGCCAGCGCATTCGTTCGGTAAGTCACATCATCTTTGTTTTTAGATACAATTTGATTAATAGTTGCTTGTGAGGAACGGTATCAAAAGCATTCTGGAAATCTAGGAATATGGAATCGATCTGAGATCCCTTGCCGACAGCACTCATTACTTCATGGGAATAAAGAGTTGTGTTGCACAGGAACGATATTTTCTGAATCCGTGTTGGTTATGTATCAATAAGTAATTTTCTTCAAGGTGATTCATAATGTTCAAGTACAGTATATGCTCCAAAATCCTACTGCAAATTGAGGTCAGTGATATGGGTCTGTAATTCAATGGGTTACTCCTATTTCCCTTCTTGAATACTGATGTGACCTGTGCTACTTTCCAGTCTTTAGGAACAGACCTTTCGACAAGTGAGGGGTTGTATGAGATTGCTAAGAAAGGCGCTATTGTGTCTGCATACTCTGAGAGGAACCTGATTGGTAAACCATCTGGAGCAGAAGACTTGCCTTTCTTAAGTGATTTGAGTTGTTTCACAACACCTAAGATATTTACTTTTATGTCGCTCACGCTAACAGCTGTTCTGGTTTTGAATTCTGGATTATTTACTTCGTCTTCTTTCGTGAAGGAATTACAGAAAACCGTATTTAGCAACTCCGCTTTAGCGGCAACATCGGTAACATTTCTATCGCCATCGCGCAGTGACGGTATAGACTGTTTTTTGCCACAGGTGTACAACCAGAATCTCTTTGGGTTTTCTACCATATTTTGAGACGACGTTTCATTGTGGAAACTATTAAAAGCATCTTGCATTGACGTCTGCACTAAATTTCGAGCTTCCGTGAAACTTAGCCAGTCTTGGGGATTTTGCGTTCTTTTGAATTTGGCATGCTTTTTTCGTTGCTTCTGAAACAGTGTTCTGATGTGTTTTGTGTACCATAGTGGATCAGTCCCATCTCTTATTAATTTATGTGGTATGAATCTATCTATTGCTGTCGATACTGTATCTTTGAATTTGAGCCGTATCTGGTCTACCCTTACATAATTAGCTTGGGAGGAATGGAGACTCTCTCTTAGGAAGGCATCAAGCAAATGTTTATATGCTGTTCTAAATAGATATACTTTGCATTTAATTTTAGTGGTTTCGGTTGATATGGACTCGAGCCTCGCTACATTGACCTTGTGTTCACTAATCCCTGTAGCCACCATGATGCTCTCTATTAGATCAGGATTATTTTTGGCTAAGAGGTCAAGTGTGTTTTTGCAACCATTTAAAATTCATGTGGACTCATGAACTAATTGTTCAAAGTAATACGATCCACCCTTCAGATCACACATATATTGTACAATCTTTAGAAACGCTTTACTTTTGTTAAGATTTATCTGTTTTATAGTATTAATTTTTATGCTTTGTTTAATTTTTGACAATTTATTTCAGCAATACAATTTTGAGCAGCTTACTTGCCAGTTTGTCCAGCCGTGGAATTCCCCAATTTCATTATGCTTCAGCTATATAAGTCATGTTAGGTTATTCCCTGAGAAGAATCCCCTGGGGAATTCACCATACTGACTGCTTTGCACCCTGCATGGTGCTCATACATAGTGAAAATGATTACAGTTACCTTGTTGGCTCAGGTAAGGACAGTGAGCAATTCATAAGGTGTTAAGTATTGCAAAACTGTGTCAATGGAAACAAGAAATAGTGATAACGATCTCACTACAACCAAGAAATCTACAGCAGATGTGTTTAAATGTAAGAGGTGAACAAGAGATCTACAGCAGTTGTGTTTAAATGTAAGAGGTGAAAACAAAAATAGAGAAAAGTCTGGGAAACTAATCCTGAATTGAAAAGTTGGTTGTGCACTGTTGAATCAAACTCTGAAAAAGCAACATGTAGAACCTAAATGGATAATTAAAAAAATCTACTCACCAAGTGCCGGCAGGAGCACACGCACATAAAAGGGTTTAACTTTTACAAGCTTTCGGAGTCAGTGGCTCCTTTTTCTGGCAAAAGAGCTAGAGGGGAAGGAGCAGGGGTGAAGGAAAAGGACTGGAGAGGTTTAGGAAAATTGGTACAGTTCAGAAAAGTCACCCACAACCCTGGGTCGGGGGAGACTTATTGGACAGATGAGAAGGAAAGGCTGATTGTCCAGTTGTTAGATATCAAAATTCCTTCTCATCCTGTCCAGTAAGTCTCCCCTGACCCAGGGTTCTGGGAGGCTTTTCTGAACTGTACCCCTTTTCCTAAACCTCTCCAGTCTCTTTCCATCATCCCCCTTCCTTCCTCTCCAACTCTTCTGCCAGAAAGAATGAGCCACTGGCTCCGAAAGTTTGTAAAAGTTAAACCTTTTTCTTGTGTGTGTTCTCCTCTGCTACTTGGTGAGTAGACATTTTTATCCATCCATTTATATTATATGAATGTAATTGAGGGAAACATTCCACGTGGGAAAAAATATATCTAAAAACAAAGATGATGTGACTTACCAAAAGAAAGCGCTGGCACGTCGATAGACACACAAACAAACACAAACATACACACAAAATTCTAGCTTTCGCAACCAACGGTTGCCTCATCAGGAAAGTGGGAAGGAGAGGGAAAGACGAAAGGATTTGGTTTTTAAGGGAGAGGGTAAGGAGTCATTCCAATCCCGGGAGTGGAAAGACTTACCTTGTTGTTGTTGTTGTGGTCTTCAGTCCTGAGACTGGTTTGATGCAGCTCTCCATGCTACTCTATCCTGTGCAAGCTTCTTCATCTCCCAGTACCTACTGCAACCAACATCCTTCTGAACCTGCTGAGTGTATTGATCTCTTGGTCTCCCCCTACGATTTTTACCCTCCACGCTGCCCTCCAATACTAAATTGGTGATCCCTTGATGCCTCAGAACATGTCCTACCAACCGATCCCTTCTTCTCGTCAAGTTGTGCCACAATCTTCTCTTCTCCCCAATCCTATTCAATACTTCCTCATTAGTTATGTGATCTACCCATCTAATCTTCAGCATTCTTCTGTAGCACCACATTTCGAAAGCTTCTATTCTCTTCTTGTCCAAACTATTTACCGTCCACGTTTCACTTCCATACATGGCTACACTCCATACAAATACTTTCAGAAATGACTTCCTGATACTTAAATCTATACTCGATGTTAACAAATTTCTCTTTTTCAGAAACGCTTTCCTTGCCATTGCCAGTCTACATTTTATATCCTCTCTACTTCGACCATCATCAGTTATTTTGCTCCCCAAATAGCAAAACTCCTTTACTACTTTAAGTGTCTCATTTCCTAATCTAATACCCTCAACATCACCCGACTTAATTCGACTACATTTCATTATCCTCGTTTTGCTTTTGTTGATGTTCATCTTATATCCTCCCTTCAAGACACCATCCATTCTGTTCAACTGCTCTTCCAAGTCCTTTGCTGTCTCTGACAGAATTACAATGTCATCGGCGAACCTCAAAGTTTTTATTTCTTCTCCATGGATTTTAATACCTACTCCGAATTTTTCTTTTGTTTCCTTTACTGCTTGCTCAATATACAGATTGAATAACATCGGGGAGAGGCTACAACCCTGTCTTACTCCCTTCCCAACCACTGCTTCCCTTTCATGTCCCTCGACTCTTATAACTGCCATCTGGTTTCTGTACAAATTGTAAATAGCCTTTCGCTCCCTGTGTTTTACCCCTGCCACCTTTAGAATTTGAAAGAGAGTATTCCAGTCAACATTGTCAAAAGCTTTCTCTAAGTCTACAAATGCTAGAAACGTAGGTTTGCCTTTCCTTAATCTTTCTTCCAAGAAAAGTCGTAAGGTCAGTATTGCCTCACGTGTTCCAGTATTTCTACGGAATCCAAACTGATCTTCCCCGAGGTCCGCTTCTACTAGTTTTTCCATTCGTCTGTAAAGAATTCGTGTTAGTATTTTGCAGCTGTGGTTAAACTGATAGTTTGGTAATTTTCACATCTGTCAACACCTGCTTTCTTTGGGATTGGAATTATTATATTCTTCTTGAAGTCTGAGGGTATTTCGCCTGTTTCATACATCTTGCTCACCATATGGTAGAGTTTTGTCAGGACTGGCTCTCCCAAGGCCGTCAGTAGTTCCAATGGAATGTTGTCTACTCCGGGGGCCTTGTTTCGACTCAGGTCTTTCAGTGCTCTGCAAACTCTTCACGCAGTATCGTATCTCCCATTTCATCTTCATCTACATCCTCTTCCATTTCCATAATATTGTCCTCAAGTACATCGCCCTTGTATAGACCCTCTATATACTCCTTCCACCTTTCTGCTTTCCCTTCTTTGCTTAGAACTGGGTTTCCATCTGAGCTCTTGATGTTCATACAAGTGGTTCTCTTATCTCCAAAGGTCTCTTTAATTTTCCTGTAGGCAGTATCTATCTTACCCCTAGTGAGATAAGCCTCTACATCCTTACATTTGTCCTCTAGCCATCCCTGCTTAGCCATTTTGCACTTCCTGTCGATCTCATTTCTGAGACGTTTGTATTCCTTTTTGCCTGCTTCATTTACTGCATTTTTATATTTTCTCCTTTCATCAATTAAATTCAATATTTCTTCTGTTACCCAAGGATTTCTATTAGCCCTCGTCTTTTTACCTACTTGATCGTCTGCTGCCTTCACCACTTCATCCCTCAGAGCTACCCATTCTTCTTCTACTGTATTTCTTTCCCCTATTCCTGTCAATTGTTCCCTTATGCTCTCCCTGAAACTCTCTACAACCTCTGGTTCTTTCAGTTTATCCAGGTCCCATCTCCTTAAATTCCCACCTTTTTGCAGTTTCTTCAGTTTTAATCTACAGGTCATAACCAATACAGTGAAACCTCTATATAACGTTTTTCAAGGGACCACAAATTCTGAACACTGTATAGAGGAAAACACTATAAAGAGGAAGGCTTCCAAATAATAATTATAGGGCATTACTGAAGATCAGGATACCACTAATCAGCTTTGACAAATGGTGCCATAGATGACATTTTAAATTTTCACAACACTATAATGTGATATTCATTGCTAATGATCAATGTATCAAATGATTAGTGTTTTGTAATTAAAACATAGGGCCCGGTAGGTGAATGGATGAAAGTAAATGGATCAGTTCGTACTGTAAAAAGTTATAACAGGTTCTTAAGATATGACATCATTGTCCAAAGCTGACAGGTGGTATCCCATTCTTCAGTTGACCCAATAATAGAATATGAGCCAAATTTTGTTTATAATATACTGATCATATTATATAAAAACACAGTAAATGGTACAGATTAAAAAATAATTAGTTACAAAAAAATTACTTTAATAATTAAATTGTGAAACGCAACTTAAATTTGCACATAACTCTATGAACCTGTGTTATCTGAAAATCATATACCTATGATTTATTTAAATATTCAAGCAAGCATGTTTGTTTTCTATTTCTCCTAGACTCTAAGGCAATCATTTCTTGCTCCAAATGAGCAAGTTGAACTACTGTTCTGTCCTCAAGTCTATGGGCCATCATATATCTCCTGAATGTTTCAAAGGCTTCAGCTGCCTTAGTATATGAGGGCACAGGGTCATCTACCTTCTCACTGTCACTTTCACTACCACTATTATCCTCCAACCTTCTTTCAGCAGTCAGCTCCTCAGTACTTTACACTCCTGTGGTTGCCACGTTGTCATCCACAGACACAAAGTCCTCAAAAGTGACAGAATCACTGCCTATTAATTCCTGAAACTCTTGCAAATCACTTGCAACATCTTCCACAGGAGCTGCCATCTCATTCTCACAGAATCCCGCTTTTGTGAAACAGTTTTTAATAGTTTCAGCACTGACTTCCCTCCATGAGTACATGATTAAATTCATTGCCTGTAAAATATTCAGCTTCAGTTGTGAGCGCTGCTGGCTTCCTGGTTTTCTTTGGTCCATCAAATTCAAGGCCTTTTTACAAGGGCTGCCCTATATTTAACCTTAAAGGCGTGTATTATTCCCAAGTCCAAAGGTTGCAGATGGCGGGTGCATTTGGATGGCAGGAAAATTACTTTCACATTTCTCAGATAGGATACGTCTGGTGGATGTGCCGCACATCTATCCACAAACAGCAGCACTTTTCTTGCAGCACTCCCCATTTTGGCATCAAATTCTCTGAGACGTGCTTGCTGAAACCAAGTTAATAAACTTCCTCCATTTCGTCGTTAGTAAATGGTTTCAAATGCATATGTTTCGAATTTCCACAATTCTCAAACCCTTCTATTATCAATGATCTGTTTTTCATAATAGTGTTGAGGGGGCCAGTTCAAATTGCTTTGCTAGATCCACACGATTCACACCAGGAGATGCCTCTACTTTTTTAATAACAGAAACCTTCTCTTCCAGAGAAATGTTCTTCCGCTTTTCACTCATGTCCACTGATGAAAGCTTTAAAAAAAAAAAATTATATCGAAGACACACTCTCACTAGACACACAAACTGTTTTCTGCTCAGCTCACACAACATGCTACGAATACAAACGACTGAAATAGTGCCAAAAAGATCGCACCTAGAATGTGTGTCACATGTCATGTGAACCGGTTCTGCCGCTGACATATGAAACACGCTGAGTGCGGGCTTTCCGAGCCGGTGCAAACTGTGAATTCACAGAATGGAAAACAATGCATCTACATCCAGTCACTTAAACATTATAAAGAGGTAAATAATTGAACAGGGTTCCAAAAATATGAGTGTTACATGGAGGAAATTATAATATAGAGGAAATGCAGTAAAGAGGAAAATTTATCATTATTTATATGGGCTTTTAGTTGGGACCGAATAAAATGGATGTAACATAGAGGAAAACATTATATGGAGGAACGTTATAATGAGGTTTCACTGTAGATTGTGGTCAGAGTCCACATCTGCCCCTGGAAATGTCTTACAATTTAAAACCTGGTTCCTAAATCTCTGTCTTACCATTATATAATCTATCTGATACCTTTTAGTATCTCCAGGGTTCTTCCATGTATACAGCCTTCTATCATGATTCTTAAACCAAGTGTTAGCTATGATTAAGTTGTGCTCTGTGCAAAATTCTACCAGGCGGCTTCCTCTTTCATTTCTTAGCCCCAATCCATATTCACCTACTATGTTTCCTTCTCTCCCTTTTCCTACACTCGAATTACAGTCACCAATGACTATTAAATTTTCGTCTCCCTTCGCTATCTGAATAATTTCTATTATTTCATCATACATTTCTTCAATTTCTTCGTCATCTGCAGAGCTAGTTGGCATATAAACTTGTACTACTGTAGTAGGTGTGGGCTTCGTATCTATCTTGGCCACAATAATGCGTTCACTATGCTGTTTGTAGTGGCTTACCCGCATTCCAATTTTCCTATTCATTATTAAACCTACTCCTGCATTACCCCTATTTGACTTTGTGTTAATAACCCTGTAGTCACCTGACCAGAAGCCTTGTTCCTCCTGCCACCGAACTTCACTAATTCCCACTATATCTAACTTTAACCTATCCATTTCCCTTTTTAAATTTTCTAACCTACCTGCCCGATTAAGTGATCTGACATTCCACGCTCCAATCTGTAGACTGCCAGTTTTCTTTCTCCTGATAACGACATCCTCTTGAGTAGTCCCCGCCCGGAGATCCGAATGGGGGACTATTTTACCTCCGGAATATTTTACCCAAGAGGACGCCATCATCATTTAATCATACAGTAAAGCTGCATGCCCACGGGAAAAGTAACGGCCGTAGCTTCCTCTTGCTTTCAGCCGTTCGCAGTACCAGCACAGCAAGGCCGTTTTGGTTATTGTTACAAGGCCAGATCAGTCAATCATCCAGACTGTTGCCCTTGCAACTACTGAAAAGGCTGCTGCCCCTCTTCAGGAACCACACGTTTCTCTGGCCTCTCAACAGATACACCTCCGTTGTGGTTGTACCTATACACCTCCGTTGTGGTTGTACCTATGGTACGGCTATCTGTATCGCTGAGGCACGCAAGCCTCCCCACCAACGGCAAGGTCCATGGTTCATGGGGGGGGGGGGAGACTTACCTTAGGGGGAAAAAAAGGACGGGTATACACTCGCGCACACACACACACATATCCATCCACACATATACAGACACAAGCAGACATATACAGAGGCAAAGAGTTTGGGCAGAGATGTCAGTCGAGGCAGAAGTGCAGAGGCAAAGATGTTGTTGAATGACAGGTGAGGTATGAGTGGCGGCAACTTGAAATCAGAGGAGATTGAGGCCTGGTGGATAACGGGAAGAGAGGATATATTGAAGAGCAAGTTCCCATCTCCGGAGTTCGGATAGGTTGGTGTTAGTGGGAAGTATCCAGATAACCCGGACGGTGTAACACTGTGCCAAGATGTGCTGGCCATGCACCAAGGCATGTTTAGCCACAGGGTGATCCTCATTACCAACAAACACTGTCTGCCTGTGTCCATTCATGCGAATGGACAGTTTGTTGCTGGTCATTCCCACATAGAATGCGTCACAGTGTAGGCAGGTCAGTTGGTAGATCACATGGGTGCTTTCACATGTGGCTCTGCCTTTGATGGGTTACAGGACTGGAGTAGGTGTGGTGGGAGGGTGCATGGGACAGGTTTTACACCGGGGGCAGTTACAAGGGTAGGAGCCAGAGGGTAGGGAAGGTGGTTTGGGGATTTCATAGGGATGAACTAAGAGGTTACGAAGGTTAGGTGGACAGCGGAAAGACACTCTTGGTGGCGTGGGGAGGATTTCATGAAGGATGGATCTCATTTCAGGGCAGGATTTGAGGAAGTCTTATCCCTGCTGGAGAGCCACATTCAGAGTCTGATCCAGTCCCGGAAAGTATCCTGTCACAAGTGGGGCACTTTTGTGGTTCTTCTGTGGGAGGTTCTGAGTTTGAGAGGATGAGGAAGTGGCTCTGTTTATTTGCTTCTGTACCAGGTCGGGAGGGTAGTTGCGGGATGTGAAAGCTGTTGTCAGGTTGTTGGTGTAATGATTCAGGGATTCCGGACTGGAGCAGATTCGTTTGCCACGAAGACCTAGGCTGTAGGGAAGGGACCGTTTGATGTGGAATGGGTGGCAGCTGTCGTAATGGAGGTACTATTGCTTGTTGGTGGGTTTGATATGGACAGACGTGTGAAGCTGGCCATTGGACAGGTGGAGGTCAACATCAAGGAAAGTGGCATGGGATTTGGAGTAGGACCAGGTGAATCTGATGGAACCAAAGGAGTTGAGGTTGGAGAGGAAATTCTGGAGTTCTTCTTCACTGTGAGTCCAGATCATGAAGATGTCATCAATAAATCTGTACCAAACTTTGGGTTGGCAGGCCTGGGTAACCAAGAAGGCTTCCTCTAAGCGACCCATGAATAGGTTGGCGTACGAAGGGGCCATCCTGGTACCCATGGCTGTTCCCTTTAATTGTTGGTATGTCTGGTCTTCAAAAGTGAAGAAGTTGTGGGTCAGGATGAAGCTGGCTAAGGTAATGAGGAAAGAGGTTTTAGGTAGGGTGGCAGGTGATCGGCGTGAAAGGAAGTGCTCCATCGCAGTGAGGCCCTGGACGTGCGGGATATTTGTGTATAAGGAAGTGGCATAAATGGTTACAAGGATGGTTTCTGGGGGTAATGGATTGGGTAAGGATTCCAGGCGTTCGAGAAAGTGGTTGGTGTCTTTGATGAAGGATGGGAGACTGCATGTAATGGGTTGAAGGTGTTGATCTACATAGGCAGAGATACGTTCTGTGGGGGCTTGGTAACCAGCTACAATGGGGCGGCCGGGATGATTGGGTTTGTGAATTTTAGGAAGAAGGTAGAAGGTAGGGGTGCGGGGTGTCGGTGGGGTCAGGAGGTTGATGGAGTCAGATGAAAGATTTTGTAGGGGGCCTAAGGTTCTGAGGATTCCTTGAAGCTCCGCCTGGACATCAGGAATGGGATTACCTTGGCAAACTTTGTTTGTGGTGTTGTCTGAAAGCTGACGCAGTCCCTCAGCCACATACTCCCGACAATCAAGTACCACGGTCGTGGAACCCTTGTCCGCTGGAAGAATGACGATGGACCGGTCAGCCTTCAGATCACGGATAGCCTGGGCTTCAGCAGTGGTGATGTTGGGAGTAGGATTAAGGTTTCTTAAGAAGGATTGAGAGGCAAGGCTGGAAGTCAGAAATTCCTGGAAGGTTTGGAGAGGGTGATTTTGAGGAAGAGGAGGTGGGTCCCACTGTGACGGAGGACGAAACTGTTCCAGGCAGGGTTCAATTTGGATAGTGTCTTGGGGAGTTGGATCATTAGGGGAAGGATTAGGATCATTTTTCTTCGTGGCAAAGTGATACTTCCAGCAGAGTGTACGAGTGCAGGACAGTAAATCTTTGACGAGGGCTGTTTGGTTGAATCTGGGAGTGGGGCTGAATCTGAGGCCTTTGGATAGGACAGAGGTTTCGGATTGGGAGAGAGGTTTGGAGGAAAGGTTAACTACTGAATTAGGGTGTTGTGGTACCAGATTGTGTTGATTGGAATTTTGAGGTTTTGGAGGGAGTGGTGCTGGAAGTGGGAGATTGAGTAGATGGGAGAGACTGGGTTTGTGTGCAATGAGAGGAGGTTGAGGTTTGCTGGAAAGGTTGTGAAGGGTGAGTGAGTTGCCTTTCCGGAGGTGGGAAACCAGGAGATTGGATAGTTTTTTGAGGTGAAGGGTGGCATGCTGTTCTAATTTGCGGTTGGCCTGTAGGAGGATGCTCTGAATAGCCAGTGTGGATGTGGGAGAGGAAAGATTGAGGACTTTTATTAGGATAGGAGTTGACGGGTGTGTTCATTGGCTGAGTTGATGTGTAGGTGGAGGATTAGGTGGGTGAGGGCAATGGATTGTTCAGTTTGGAACTGGTATAGGGACTGATGGAAAGAACGGTTCCAGCCAGAGATGGGAACTTTAAGTGCGAGGCCTTTGGGGGTAATGCCAAATGTCAGACAAGCCTGAGAAAATAAAATATGCGAGCGTAATCTGGCTAGGGTGAAGGCATGTTTGCAGAGGGAATGTAAATAAAACTTAATGGGGTCGTTGTGGGGGTGTTGTGAGGGTGACTGACCCACAACTTCTTCACTTTTGAAGACCTGACATACCAACAATTAAAGGGAACAGCCATGGGTACCAGGATGGCCACTCCGTACGCCAACCTATTCATGGGTCGCTTAGAGGAAGCCTTCTTGGTTACCCAGGCCTGCCAACCCAAAGTTTGGTACAGATTTATTGATGACCTCTTCATAATCTGGACTCACAGTGAAGAAGAACTCCAGAATTTCCTCTCCAACCTCAACTCCTTTGGTTCCATCAGATTCACCTGGTCCTACTCCAAATCCCATGCCACTTTACTTGATGTTGACCTCCACCTGTCCAATGGCCAGCTTCACACGTATGTCCACATCAAACCCACCAACAAGCAACAGTACCTCCATTACGACAGCTGCCACCCATTCCACATCAAACGGTCCCTTCCCTACAGACTAGGTCTTTGTGGCAAACGAATCTGCTCCAGTCCAGAATCCCTGAACCATTACACCAACAACCTGACAACAGCTTTCACATCCCGCAACTTCCCTCCCGACCTGGTACAGAAGCAAATAACCAGAGCCACTTCCTCATCCTCTCAAACTCAGAACCTCCCACAGAAGAACCACAAAAGTGCCCCACTTGTGACAGGATACTTTCCGGGACTGGATCAGACTCTGAATGTGGCTCTCCAGCAGGGATACGACTTCCTCAAATCCTGCCCTGAAATGAGATCCATCCTTCATGAAATCCTCCCCACTCCACCAAGAGTGTCTTTCCGCCATCCACCTAACCTTCGTAACCTCTTGGTTCATCCCTATGAAATCCCCAAACCACCTTCCCTACCCTCTGGCTCCTACCCTTGTAACTGCCCCCGGTGTAAAACCTGTCCCATGCACCCTCCCACCACCACCTACTCCAGTCCTGTAACCCGGACGGTGTACACGATCAAAGGCAGAGCCACGTGTGAAAGCACCCATGTGATCTACCAACTGACCTGCTTACACTGTGACGCATTCTATGTGGGAATGACCAGCAACAAACTGTCCATTCACATGAATGGACACAGGCAGACAGTGTTTGTTGGTAATGAGGATCACCCTGTGGCTACACATGCCTTGGTGCACGGCCAGCACATCTTGGCACAGTGTTACACAGTCTGGGTTATCTGGATACTTCCCACTAACACCAACCTATCCAAACTCCGGAGATGGGAACTTGCTCTTCAATATATCCTCTCTTCCCGTTATCCACCAGGCCTCAATCTCCGCTAATTTCAAGTTGCCGCCACTCATACCTCACCTGTCATTCAACAACATCTTTGCCTCTGCACTTCCGCCTCGACTGACATCTCTGCCCAAACTCTTTGCCTCTGTGTATGTCTGCTTGTGTCTGTATATGTGTGGATGGATATGTGTGTGTGTGCGCGAGTGTATACCCGTCCTTTTTTTCTCCCTAAGGTAAGTCTTTCCGCTCCCGGGATTGGAATGACTCCTTACCCTCTCCCTTAAAACCCAAATCCTTTTGTCTTTCCCTCTCCTTCCCTCTTTCTTGACGAGGCAACCGTTGGTTGCGAAAGCTAGAATTTTGTGTGTATGTTTGTGTTTGTTTGTGTGTCTATCGACGTGCCAGCGCTTTCGTTTGGTAAGTCACATCATCTTTGTTTTTAGATACATTTATATTATATTGTCAATAATTGATTATTTTCATTGTTATAGCTGTAGAATCCGTAACATTTACTTCTGTATCTGAATTGCATTTTAAAAGTAAAAAATCGTGTCAAAAAAGCAAAGGTGGTGCTGTCTAAAAGACAGACAACTTTGCTGTCATTTGTGAAGTCAGCTGCAACTGATCTTTAAATAATCAGGTTCACAGTGCTGCAATTAAATTGGCAGGCTTCGTGGCAGAACACAATCGTCCTTTCAACATTGTAATCACCTATAGGGTGTAGTTAAGAGTCGGTTTTCTGATTCTAAAAGCACTGGCTCTACACATTTGCATCACACTAAATGTTCCCAGATCATATAGAACATTATAGGAGAGAGTCATAAGACCCAACTTGCAGAAAAACTGAGACATACAAAATTCAGTGCTCTTACTGTTGGGTCAAGAGACATAGGATCTGTTAAAACATTGTGTGGCATGGTTACATATTTTGATAAAGACACAAATAAAATTGAAAGTAAATTTTGGAATACTTGTGAAAATTTTAAGCAGGGTGAATACGATAAGGCAGATGAAGAAGCAACAAGTAAAAGCCTTTATTCTCAAGTAATGCTTTCATTTTCTGAGTACAACATTTCTGAAAACAATATTATAGGATTTGCTTCTAATGGTTGTAATTCTATGATGGGATGAAGAGACTCTGTTGCTATTTGGTTACCTGAAAAACGTCCTTAGACTAATTGAGGGGGTCAGCACGACAGTGGTCTAAGCCACTTTTTTAAGAAATAGAGAAACAGAAGGTCAAAGATATACAACTGTGGTTTATCTTGGAATTTGGAAATCCCACTTTTTTTGGTAGTGATGTATTCAATGACAATTGGTTAACTTAAGCACAATGTTATAAAGTCTTTTGTGAATTAGTTTTAGAAATAGTGCAGTTTTTATGAGGCACCTGCAATTTGTTTTCTTGGTTGGACCACTGTTGCATTGACATTTTTGTGTACATGAGAAAGAAGAAAACATATTATTTGAATAAATGTAATGTAATTAATCGTATGTTCATCCTAATAGTTCTTTTACAAGTTTTAATATGAATTTAAAACACATTACACAAAGTAGTTCTGTCAGTAAAATATTAAGATTATAAACTTATCATTACAAGCAAGAGCTTTCTTTATCAGTATACTTTTTCAGTATGTGTTTTGCAAGATTACACAGTAGGCCTACTATACATAATCAGGAATATCAAAAATGTCTTCAGTGTCATCCTCCACAATATGGTGTATATTTTCATCTTCCTCAGTTCTATTTTGAGATACCAGACTATTGTAAAATGAATGGTGAATGGGTAGAACATATTTCAAAAGGTCATTAATATCTTGTATGTTTCTTTGGGTTTATTGGCCTTGGGTTGGAATATTTTGGTACTAGCTGAACATGTTGTAGTTCAAGGGTGTGTTTATTCTTTCTCTTTTGTCCTTTAACGATAATCACATATGCACCTTGCTCTATACCATCTGAATAACAATACCTGACACAATATTTCCATGGTTGTTCAACAGAGACTTTCAGCATTGAAATGAGACTGAAAGCAACAGGTTCTTCATCCCCAGTAAATTTACAATTAGTTATTTTATCAGTTAAAGGCTTTGAACTTACGAAATCAACCTGTTGCATTTCAGTTACATTAAATTTTCTTTTACCTGTCCTAGTATTTCTTCTCTGAGTCCAAAGTCCCTATCACAGGGTAGGTAGCTATGACCTGATACTAGATACTTGTGAACTATTTCCTTAACATATTGTTTGTGAATAAGTTGCAACCAAAAACATACTAAGGATGTATTCTTATTTTGAGCAAAACAGTTATCAGAATACATGATTAATTTATCAATATTTTGAAGATTGTTGGAAGTATATTTAATTAAACATGATATTATTTCATAAGCACCCCGTCCTGCAATATGTTCTGGCCATACATACATGTGCACATCATCTGAAGTACAATCATGCACACAACAGTTGTAAGTCCACAACTGTCTCTTGTAGAAAACTTCACTAGTGTGTAGATGGGGAGTAGGCAGATCTTGTTGTGAATCAAATGCTGTCACTTTCACAGAACTGTGGTCTTTAGAATAAGCTGAATCAGTCTTTATATTATTATATGCCTATTGTGCTTTTAATTGATGCAAATCTAACTCTTTTTGGACATTAGCTTTTTCAACATCTTCCTCCGCATGTGAAAGTTTTATGCACAATGAATCACACACCTTGCATGTGTCAGTAGATGGTGAGGAAAAAGACAGGTTGAATTTTGTATTTAAAATATCCCTGTAAATATACTCACTAACAATATCTTCACGATTATGTTCCTGTTGCATCCAAGTAACATAAAGTTTATACATCATAGCTGCATTAAGATCTCATGCAATGGAAAACTATTAATAGGATTTACAACTAAATTGGACTGATGATCACTACCTTTATTGGGTCTATTTCCATGTCTTCCAAGACCACCTTGTTTTGGTGTTCCCTCAGTCTGTTTCCATGAAACTGCCCTCGAAAGTCTACCATTACTGATTCCAAGATAAGAAATCAAAGATATGAAAGCCTGTTTGCAAACTCTTTCATCACAACCATCTAACGAAATATAATACTCACGGGTGTGTTGTCTCCTGCTCTCATTTCCACTTGCGCCATATATTTTCTTCACTAGGTTTACTTTCACACACCCACTAATATATGCATTTTATAAACTAAAGTCACACATATTCCAAAACCTTTGAACACTGTTTCGCGTTGTTCTTCACTGAAACATGTATAACACTTATGTTGACAGAAACATGGTGGGCCTTGTTTTCATTTGTGGACTTTCTTGCCTGTTCTCCCTACATATTCTTCTCCTGCATTTCTTCTCCTGCATTTCTTTTCCTCTTCTTTATATTCCTGTCCCAGGAATGTATACCCCTTGCCCTTTTCCTTCCACAGTTTTCCACTGTTTCTTCATTATTTTCATTGCTTGAGACATCACTCTCGCCCTGAATGTCAGCCATACTTGATGTTATTACACGTGATCCAGATACTGACCTGTCATTGGCTGTTTGAGGTTGGACCAATGTTGCACTCAAACAAAACAAAGTTTGTTTGATCGAAGAGATTAGTGGCTTCTAAATAATATGTACGAGGTGATATTGGTCTATGCCACATGATAGAAAGGTAGTTCACCTCACTAGACAACAGATGGCACCAATACCTCATTTTCCGTATTGGAGAGGGTTAGACCACTGTTGCACCAACCTCCTCAATTGTTCTCAAATGCAAATGCATAATTATTCTCAAATGTATAGTACTTGCTTCACATATGTGCCAGTCAGTGAAGACTGTAAATGTCATCCAAGACATTGTGAAAACCTGGCTAGAAAATTTCATAACCATTTTAAAGCTAGTGTTAAGACACAGGCACAACTGCTCAAATTTCAAAAGTTTTTAGATATCAAAGTTCATAAATTGGAACATCCATCACAGTCAACATAGCTGCCTTTGTGGACCACTGTAGTGAGAATTTTAGAACAGTGGAAAGTTTTGCATATCTATTTTGATTCTAAATACCTAGAGGACGGGCTGGTTGCAGCAGAATAAGTTCACCAGTCATTCAATGACAATTTTTTGAAATTATTTTATTTTACAGAAAGTCACAGATTAGTATTTCCAGAGTAGTAAAGTTGTTAATACTGACTTACATGAAAAGATTGTAGAAGAGTACAAGGGTATGTTGCTTTGTTACATGGACCAGCATGTCGTAACTATTAAATTGATTGACACTGACCATCAACAACGGTCAAAGTTTCTTCCTGACAGCCAAATGTATTTGGGAGTTGAAGTTCCGAAGACAATTCAGAAACCCAAAATATACAATGATTTGTTACCACTGCTTGCAGCCTGCTCTTTCAAACAAAGGAAGAGAAAAAACTCCCTCTCTTACAAGTCTTATGCCAAAATTGCCAAGAATAGTCCCTCTATATGATGATGACCATCTACAACAAATTTATGACAACTGGAGGAAACTTCCTACAGTTAAAATAAATGAAAATATTAAGAACTACTTCGAAATGGACATATTTTGGCAGAACGTACTCAACATAAAATAATTATTAGGTGAGAGAGAATTCCCAGCTCTGCCGGAGTTTGTGCTCTCATGTGTATCCCTTATACATTCAAATGATGACCGCAAAAGAATTTTCAGTAAGATCCATTTATGCAAAAAAGAAAAATAGGAATAGGCTCATCACCTCCACAGTGAATGGATGTTTGCTTGCGGCAAGTGAGTGAGGAGTACTAGTTCATGCAAAAATTTTGTTCCTATGGAAAATGCTCAGTAGTATGAAGAAAATACAGTTACATTCGCACCATCTACTTCCAGTTCTTATGTTCATGACCCTCCAAAGGAGGAAGATGATGGTGATGATACATTCTACTTTCAAGTCTTCTTCCATGGTAAGCAAATAACGAAGCAATTTTTTCATATAGTTTTATGATCCCCATTTAATTTTTATAAATTGTTTCCTAATAAAAAAATTAAGGATCAGTAGCATTAAAATGTGGAGCAGTTTGCATGAAATAATGACACTTATTTTTATGTGGTACCAGTATAAAGCACAGGCTGAGGCTAGCCAGGAGTTCTATCCAATGCACTGCAAGAATCATAACAGCACTCTAATTTCATTATCATATTGAAATTATTCTTCAAGTTTGTTGGTAGTTGCTAAGTGCTTTCATTATGAAATACTGGACGATGATTACAGGATGGGTAATTTGCACTCAATTTTAAGCAAAGTGCATTTTTCACAAATCTCATTATTTCTGACGTCAATGCAGATACTGCATTCAAAATGGGTTGTGAATGGCATTAGTAGTAAAGAAGTGATAAATTAAAATGGCACACCTGATGTTGAAGTGTTATTGCATACCAATGCAAACAGAGCTTGTTTTTCACACATCTAAGTGTCTATCACGTCATACCCCCGAGAACTATGCACCATACAGTGATATAATCTCATGTTCAGAAAAAAAGAACAACTTGAATGACCAGAGATAGGATGTTTCTAATCACAGGACATGTACATTAGTATGTTGCAGAAATGATTAGTATTTGAACCATGTCGGCCCTCAGGTTCATGTTCAACATCAATATTGAGGCGCAACACCATCTACTGATAAAATGTGCCTGCAGCTTCCATTGTCGCTATAAACCGAAGGTAATGGATGATTGTGACTTAAGCAGACATGCAGGATGTCTCGCAGGTGTCTGCACAAATATTACCATCAAACCGGTGAGTTTGAAAGATTGTGCATTATTGGCATGAGAGAATGTGATCCATCTATCCAACAAATTGCTGTTCATGTGGGATGAAGTGTTTCAGCAGTGCAACAGGTACATGCAGAATGTTTCACGGAAGGATGTAGAACATAAGGTGATGGGTCAGGTCATACGAATCAGAACACCCCCCCAAGAAGATCGACACCTCATCCGAATGCCACTGCCGGTCAGATCTGCCTCCTCCTCGGCTCTGGCATGACAGTGTGACACATATACATTATCAGGGGTGACAGAGTCCACAGCTGTTTATCACAGCATGGGATACATGTGCATCCTCCACTTCTCCACATACCTTTGATGAATATGCAGAAGCATGGTACACGGGGCAAAGGTGTACGGGGTGACAGAACTGGGGTCAGGAATGGCATCAGATAGTGTTTTCAGATGAATCCAGGTTCTGTTTGTTTGAAAATTATGGCCGCATTCTGCATGTCCAGGGCACTGTGACTAGTGTGACATATTTGGCTATACCACAGGAGGACATTCATGCCTCATATACATCTATGCCATCACGCATGGAACTGCGCCTTATATACATCTATGCAGTCACGCATGGAACAAGTTATCAGAGCCCATGGCAGACCCTGTGTCCACTAGGTAACCAGACACATGCTGAAATGAGGTGACTGAAATGCTATCATTTATATAGAACATACTAATGAACATGTCCTGTGAATATGAATATCCTATCTCTAATTTGTTCAAAGTGTTCTGCTTTTTTTCTGAGCATGAGTGTAATTTTGCAGGTGCATTCAGTGGTGTATGTAGATACTGTCTGCAAAGTGTGTTGCAAATAACATTAGTAGTAAAAAGTAAAAAACTAAAATGTCACGGCAGATGCAGATGCTTGACCACATCAACAGCGAAAGTGTAGCAAGCAACAAACCTTTTTTCCTTCCATCATTTTGTGAGGGCTGTCAATGAGAAAAAGTTTCTTATACGTTTGAAGTTATGTGTGAAGTTTGTTGGAAGTTGCTAAGCGTTATTATTTTTGAGTAATGGATAAACGAAGTTGGAATATTTGACTGCCATCAGATTCAAAACAAATACTTAGTTTCTAATTGTAATACTTATTATAGAGTTAAACTTAGCTTAATCTTACTGAGTAGATTATAACAGCGTGTTAAAGTTTTAAATTCAGTCAATAATTATGTGAAATATTGAAAATGAACTTTTTGTTGCCCCTGGAAGCCACCAGCCCCTGGAAGCCACTAGATAGGCCACTTGCAACAAAAAATGAAGGACAGACACCCAAAAATAGACTTGACATTGTAGGTTGTAAATAAGCATGATCCCTTAACAAAATGTACGATAATTTTGATGCAATTGTGTGATCCAGTAATGTTGAAAGGTTGATAATGCTGTTGCCAACACACACATTTCTCTTCTCCTTTCACAAGATATTTTAATCCCTCCCATGACACATCATTTTTTACATGGCTGTTTAATGTCCTTTCTGATTAGTTTATGAGGAATGCTATTTACAAATTTATGTCAGTATTTGGTTCATTATAAATGTTATCCCAGGTCATTTGTTGTAAACTATTCTTAAATGCTTTTACCTGCCATCTGGTTCCACCTTAACAGTTGCAGAATCACTGCAGAAAGTCTACACACAGGAGCACGGAAATACCCCCATCATGCGATATTAGTTGGAGGTGACTTTAACCTACCGGGTATAGACTAGGACATTTATGGGTTCATCGCAAGTGGTACGAAAGTCTTGTGAAGTAGTTCTGAATGAATTTTCTGAAAACTGCCTGGAACAGCTAGTTCAACAATCCACGCACAACAGAAATATTTCAGATCTTGTAGCTACAAACAGGTTCCACTTTGTCGACAGTGTCAGTACAGAGACAGGGATAAATTATCATTATGTTATCATAATAAAATGGTTACTAAATTTATAAATCCATCAAAAAGACTAGGAGAGGTTTTATGTTAGGAAGGGCAGATAAGCAACTGTTTGCCTCCTACTTAGGCAATGAATGGACATCATTTGGTTCCACTGTAATGAACACAGATGAATTATGGGCATGGTTTAGTAACAGAATTTGGACACTGCTAAGGAAGCTGAGATTGTGGCACCCTCAGTTCAAAGTGCTTTGATATCAATGTTGAACGAGAACTTGTGGGCAATACATCTGGTGTCTGTTATCCAAACAGTGAGCTCAGCCTATTGGAAGAGAGACATAACTTTATTGAAAAGGAAAGAGACAAAGGAAAGAGACAACTTAAAAGTGAACATAGAAAAAACTAATATTATTCATTTTAAACCAAGTGGTCCAAACAGAGAAAATGCTGTGATTGATGAAATTCTACCAAAAACCTGTACAGATTGTAACTTCTTGGGTTTATGCATAGATGATTGGCTTCCATGGAAGCATCAAGCTGATTATGTCTGTAAAAAAATAGCACCCAGTCTTAATGTATTAAAAATTACCATATCTTAATTCTGAAACCCTAAGGACTGTATATTATGGATTAGTGTGCCCTTTCTTGTCTTATGGAATAGTACTGTGGCATGGAACATGCCAAACTAATATGAAAAGGGTTTTCATACTGCAGAAGCGAGGCTTCAGGATCATAGCAGAAGTAAAACCAGAAACTTCTTACAAGCCCCTATTCGTTGTTGTTGTTGTTGTGGTCTTCAGTCCTGAGATTGGTTTGATGCAGCTCTCCATGCTACTCTGTCCTGTGCAAGTTTCTTCATCTCCCAGTACCTACTGCAACCTACATCCTTCTGAATCTGCTTAGTGTATGCATCTCTTGGTCTCCCTCTATGATTTTTACCCTCCACGGTGCCCTACAATGCTAAATTTGTGCTCCCTTGATGCCTCAAAGCATGTCCTACGAACCGATCCCTTCTTCTAGTCAAGTTGTGCCACAAACTTCTCTTCTCCCCAATCCTATTCAATACCTCCTCATTAGTTATGTGATCTACCCACCTTATCTTCAGCATTCTTCTGTAGCACCACATTTCGAAAGCTTCTATTCTCTTCTTGTCCAAACTAGTTATCGTCCATGTTTCACTTCCATACATGGCTACACTCCATACAAATACTTTCAGAAACGACTTCCTGACACTTAAATCTATACTCGATGTTAACAAATTTCTCTTCTTCAGAAACGCTTTCCTTGCCATTGCCAGTCTACATTTTATATCCTCTCTACTTCGACCATCATCAGTTATTTTACTCCCCAAATAGCAATACTCCTTTACTATTTTAAGTGTCTCATTTCCTAATCTAATTCCCTCAGCATCACCCGACTTAATTCGACTACATTCCATTATCCTCGTTTTGCTTTTGTTGATGTTCATCTTATATCCTCCTTTCAAGACACTGCCCATTCCGTTCAACTGCTCTTCCAAGTCCTTTGCTGTCTCTGACAGAATTACAATGTCATCGGCGAACCTCAAAGTTTTTACTTCTTGTGCATGAATTTTAATACCTACTCCGAAATTTTCTTTTGTTTCCTTTACTGCTTGCTCAATATACAGATTGAATAACATCGGGGAGAGGCTACAACCATGTCTCACTCCTTTCCCAACCACTGCTTCCCTTTCATGCCCCTCGACTCTTATAACTGCCGTCTGGTTTCTGTACAAATTGTAAATAGCCTTTCGCTCCCTGTATTTTACCCCTGCCACCTTCAGAATTTGAAAGAGAGTATTCCAGTTAACATTGTCAGAAGCTTTCTCTAAGTCTACAAATGCTAGAAACGTAGGTTTGCCTTTTCTTAATCTTTCTTCTAAGATAAGTCGTAAGGTCAGTATTGCCTCACGTGTTCCAACATTTCTACGGAATCCAAACTGATCTTCCCCGAGGTCGGCTTCTACCAGTTTTTCCATTCGTCTGTAAAGAATTCGCGTTAGTATTTTGCAGCTGTGACTTATTAAACTGATAGTTCGATAATTTTCACATCTGTCAACACCTGCTTTCTTTGGGATTGGAATTATTATATTCTTCTTGAAGTCTGAGGGTATTTCGCCTGTCTCATACATCTTGCTCACCAGATGGTAGAGTTTTGTCATGACTGGCTCTCCCGAGGCCATCAGTAGTTCTAATGGAATGTTGTCTACTCCCGGGGCCTTGTTTTGACTTAGGTCTTTCAGTGCTCTGTCAAACTCTTCATGCAGTATCTTATCTCCCATTTCGTCTTCATCTACATCCTCTTCCATTTCCATAATATTGTCCTCAAGTACATCGCCTTTGTATAAACCCTCTATATACTCCTTCCACCTTTCTGCCTTCCCTTCTTTGCTTAGAACTGGGTTTCCATCTGAGCTCTTGATATTCATACAAGTGGTTCTCTTCTCTCCAAAGGTCTCTTTAATTTTCCTGTAGGCAGTATCTATCTTACCCCTAGTGAGACAAGCCTCTACATCCTATTCATTAGACACAATAATCTCACAGTTTATGCCATGTATATACTAGAAACTATAATGTTAGTGAAAGTAAACACTAAGATCACAAAAAGAAACATGGATATTCACAACTATAAAACAAGTCATAGAAAATACTTTCATATGGTTACCACAACATTAACTTTAACAGCTAAAAGCCCCTATGCTAAAGGAGCTGTTTTTAATAACTTGTTACTAAATGATGTTAAGATATAGATGTGGGATACTTTTAAAAAGCAAGTCACACAGTGGCTTATCCAAAAATGCCATTATAACTTGAATTTATTGTGAATTATAATGTAACAAGAAATAACATAAAACTAAAAAAATGTAATTGTAAAAACTTTACACTTAGCTGAAAATGCACATGCATGTAAAATTATGTGTTATGAGCAATAAATTGAATTGAATTGAAATGATGCTCTGTGTGTGAAATTCTTATGCATCTATATGGATAATAAATAGAGATGGCACCAGTAAATTGTACACTAAACAACAAGCTCATTTGTGATTTCTCTTTGTTTTTGTCTCCAGATATGACAGACAGCAAACTTGGTGGATATTTCGCTCAATACTCCCCTTTGACATTATCATCTGTGGTAATGCAACTGGGGTGAACAAATTATTTATTCTACAGAAGCAAACAGTAAGAACACAGTGTAAACTTGGTAACCGGAAATTTTGCAGAAGCCTCTTCCAGGGACCTAGAATTCTAACACTTGCATACCAATACATACAGTTTCTAATGGTATATTAAGAACAGTGTGATTTTCTCATATTCTGCAGAACTCTAATGTCTTTTTAAACATGTATTAACTCTTGACGGTGACATTACATAAAGTCTCTGTTTGAAATATTAGATAAATCTAACAGCTGAATGGTATAAGACAAGGAAAACTGTATAATAGGTTCCTATACTTATTGCCAACAAAAAATGTAAAGGACACATCAAGGACCTCACTTCACTATGTGTAAACCTGCCCCCAGACAAGAATGCCTTTGCAATCTGCTTGATAGGTGTTCTATTGGGCAGCCAGGTGCATAGTTCTCTATGGTCACCGAGTTACTTATACCCACTGTTCCAGTGTGTATCACGGATCACAGTCCAGGTAATCATAATACAAGTTGCACGCATCCATTGGCAGTATACCTGCATCCATACTAATCTTTGTACCCTTGGATATGTGTTGAGCAGAGGAGTGTATGTGAGACAGTGTCTTCTACATGTCAGAGCAGGAGGGTGGTTATGGATAGTATGTCTCCTAGTGAATTGTTATCCACCACTTAACTGGTAAGTGATTTGCTGCACTATGGTCCAATCTAGTCACTGTTTTAATCTGAAACAGTTAACGCAAACCCACATTAACCACAATCCTTCAGATCTGATTCTCAAAATATGTTCATGAAACAGTTTCATGAGAAGAGCCCAGTGCTTACACTGCCTTCAAGATGTAGTATCCACTCACAACTGGCTGTTATCAACTGTGGTGATATTACATGTCTTGCCTGGATGTACTTGACTGTTACCTGGCAGACACAGTATGATGACTTCTTAATCAAGTGAAATACCAAACTAATCAATTCACTTTGGTGACAGGAACTTTCTCTTCAATACAATACATATCTAATTTTGAACTGCTCATGAGTGTATTTTGTTGAGATAAATACGAAAAGAAATAGTGAGGTATACGTAAAGTCCCGGAAAATGTCTTGTTCTGTTTTTACCTATTCTGATTTTCTGGATGTGAAACTTATGGGGTGGAATTATGTGTTGTTACTGCTCTACAATGATATGCTATTTCATTATGTATAAGGGGCAGTCAACTGAAAACGAGACAGATGGAAAAATGTAAACAGTTCTTTATTTCAAAAATAACTTCCAGAACTGTTAATACATTCACCCCACTGTGAGACAAGATGATCGATGCCTTCATGGAAAAATGTTTGCGACCACCTGCAGAAGCCTGATTGAACCTTGATGTGCACATCTTTGTCTGAAGCAAATCTACGGTCAGCAATGTCTTTCTTCAGGGCTCCAAAAGTGTGGAAACTGTGTGGGGAGAGATTGGGACTGTATGGAAGATGTGTAAGGGCTTCCCAGCAAAGCTTCAGCAGCATAACCCAAACAACCCTGACAGCACGTGGGCAGGCGCACACGATGTTCTTGATGGAAACAACTGCTTCACAGCCTATGCCACCTGGATTCTTTACACCAGCACAACCTTTTCCAAACTGCACAGGCGAGAGATCTCCCTGTTAGTCTGTTTCCTCCACCCTCACATCCACTTCCCTGCTCTTGCTCCAGTCTTTCAGACACCTTCTATCTTACCAGAACATCTGCTGTATAGTTCTCTCGCTTTACCCCCCTCCCATATGCCCCTAGAACAACCCACCGATACTACACCTAGCAGTCCACTATCCTGTCCCCAAGTTCTGCACTAGCATCCCCTACCACTAGTCTGGTAAACCTCCCCCGCCCCACTCCATCCTAGCAAAGATTGCTGCTCACTTCAGACATTGTCGTAGTCAGGATTTAGTGCCCAGAGACAATACTGGTCATGTGTATGAGTTGTGATTGTGTGAATGTATTGGAGTTGGCTACATCTGCTGATAAACTTATTTCCATATCTGAATAATATCTAGCAGGGTTTTTCATTGTGCCTGTCTGCCACTTAATGCCCCTTGTATGTGGTGAGTAGCAATCTATCCTTTTCGTATTGTTGTTATGCCATCCTGGATTTTCCCTTATTTAAATACAGTTATGAGATACCCCACACAGATATGTTTGTCTAGTCTTCTTCCTTTTCTTTTTTTCACTTCATGTTTATATGGTCATGATGATTGTTTTTCAATTTTTAAATAATTTTTTCTCTCAATTTTTGATCATTCTGCTGCCTTGCTCATTCTAATTTCATATTTATTTCTACTGGAAGTATATTTCCATTTGTGAATGTAAAATTACCACATTTTTTGAATAACAGTATAGTAGGATTATGTTATTACCTACCAAAATTGTATCTAAATTTCATTTGAGATATTATATGGCAACCTTATGAAAGTTACCACAATAAGCATTTAAAAGCTGAATACAAACTATTCTTCATATCACATTGTAATGACTACATTTTTTATACAAAACAAGACTTACCAATTATGTAAAAGCCTTCTTTAGCTCTTGAGAGGGCTACACATACTCTGTTTTCAACTTTAAGGAAACCAATCTTGCCATCCTCATTGCTCCGTACCAATGACAGTAAAATTATTTTGTTTTCTTCTCCTTGGAAGTTATCTACAACAGTTATTCGAATGTTTTGTAGTGCACCAGATTCCCTTCTTAGCTGTAAAATTTAATGCAGTGGCAGTGAGACACCATTTTCCATGACATTATACCAGTCTACACTACAATGAAAACTCATTTTACAGCATCACTATTTTGTACAGTACCTTTAAAAATTATTTTTAGTTTACAGGGAAGCTTACGTTTATATAGGAAAATGTTCATTGTTTTCTGTTCACAATCATAAAATCAGTAATTTATGTTATCAATATAATAGAGGGAAACATTCCACGTGGGAAAAAAATATATCTAAAAACAAAGATGATGTGACTTGCCGAACGAAAGCGCTGGCAGGTCGATAGACACACAAACAAACACAAACACACACACAAAATTCTAGCTTTCGCAACAAACGGTTGCTTCGTCAGGAAAGAGGAAAGTAGAGGGAAAGACGAAAGGAAGTGGGTTTTAAGGGAGAGGGTATGGAGTCATTCCAATCCCGGGAGCGGAAAGATTTACCTTAGGGGGAAAACAGGACGGGTATACACTCGCACACACACACACATATCCATCCACACATATACAGACACAAGCCGACATATTTAAAGACAAAGAGTCTGGGCAGAGATGTCAGTCGAGGCGGAAGTGAAGAGGCAAAGATGATGTTGAATGACAGGTGAGGTATGAGTGGCGGCAACTTGAAATTAGGCTCAAGAACATCGAGGAAGGGCAAGAATTTGTGGAAGATGGCAAAACATTCTGATTGACTTCAACATACACAACACCAGAAATGAACATGAAAGTAGGTGATGTGATTCACAAAGACCAAAGGCTGACAAATCACGATGTTTGTAACAGACTCAGGCTGTGTTATGGCACATATCAACGAATTATAGCCAACAAACTGAACACAAGAGGAAATTGCAGCGAAGTTCATCCCTCTCCTTCTCCGCATCGACCAATGAAACCTCAGGATTCAGACATGCACTGAGCTGCAATGGAGAATTCGAGAGTGTCTAAAATTCTTATCCAGTTTCATAACAGATGGTGAATCTTGGGCCTACAGTTATGACACTAAAACAAAGCAGGAATCATCACAATAGTAAAGACCATCTTCTCCAAGGTGATAAAAAGCTCATAAAGTTCATAGCAACATGAAGTCAATGCTGATCATTTTTTTTTTTCAACATTCAGGGAATAGTGCATTAGGAGTTTGTTTCACTTGGTCAGACTCTCAACAGGCAGTGATCAAAAATGGTTGGTACCAACTGCCAGAGTTATGGAAAAAGAAAGACTGGTTGGTGCATTATGACAACACACTTGCACACTCCTCACTGGTTGTGAAGGAATTCTTGGGCAAAGGCAACACTAAAATGGTTACCAATCCTCCCTACTTGCCGGGCCAAATCCATGTGACTTCTACCTCTTCCCTGAGAACCCCACTGAAAGGGCGATGCTTTGACTCGACTGAAGACATCCAAGTGGAATCACAATAGACCCTTCACTCCATGGACTTCCAGGAGTCCTTCCAAAAATGGGAATAATGCTGGAATTGTTGCATATGTGCACGAGGTGTCTACTTTGAACGTGATGGAGGACATTAAGATGTATTGTATAGTTTTCTGATTTTTACAATGAAATTCTCAGATATTTTGGGTAGCACTTTGTATTGTCCATAAATATAACTACACATCACTAACTGGATGACATTACACTTGTATCAACATCAATACCAGTGTGAAGTTTGTACATAGAACAAATGAAGCAGCAACACTTTCTTTGTCTGAATCATGACAACTTTTTTCTAAATTATTGGCAGTTCTTCAACTTAGGTTGTTGGTAATCGGAACTTCCATATTCCCACTCATGCAGGTACTTCCTCTCATTGAGTTACTCAATCAAGGTCCCATCTTGGAGACAAGTGTTGTCTTATGGCATAATTCTCAATATACAAATAAAATAACACATCTGCAAAATATATGAGCTTTACTGTACAATAACTCATTTTATGGTTTTTAATTTGTGAATGTCATTCTGTGGTAAGGATATTTAGGGATACACATAGCTCCTCTGGAATGATACGTAACACAAGTGTTAGACAGATACACAAAATTTCATTTTTCAGTGACAACAACACTCTCATCGCAAAAGAGTAAAACTCCTAACATAAAAAGCAAATGAAACAATTAATGAACATCTACAAATTTTCAGTGTGCATTAACATAACCCTGAATGTAAGGAGAGCCTTAAATGATGATAGCTGTTAGCGAAAGATCACTTGGATTGGTAATGCTACAAAGACGATTACCTTGAAAACTACTGCACACTAATAGTACTCTCCCAATACTTTACAAATAAGTGAAAAAACTGAAGCTAGTTTTCCTCAGCATTTTTAATAACTGCTAGGAATTTGTGATTAGGCACTACTCAGGGAATGACGATGGTGACAGAAGTAATTTCCATAATTATTAGTGTGAACAGAGTAGCACAAGTTGCAATTTGTTGTTAGTATAGACACACGTATACTCCATAACTGAGGGGTCAATGTGGATAACTGTTATGCGGAGAGCCTGGATTTGATTCCCTGTACTGCCAGACATTTTTCTTTAGTGGGAGGATGAGAATGGGGTGCACTCAGCATCAATCCAATTGAGAAACTACATGACTAGGTAGTAGCAGCTCCAAGTTATAAAAACTGACAACAGCTGAAAGAGTAGTACAAAGCCTCCACATTCGTAATACATCCAATGAAGCCATTGGCAGGGAATGACACAGTGCTCAGTGGGCACTGATGGACCTGCCAGGGCATGTGGCTGGAATTTACATTTCATATATAAACATTTTCCTCTGGAATACAAATCTAAATGACAATTTACTTGAATATTTTAAATCTGTAGAAAATACTTTACAAAAAATAATTTGCATTTCTTTCAACCTGATGGTACACAATATACATAACCTAAGGTTTGCATGAATTAACAAAATTCAACATTTTTGATCTGAAGAAAGATAAATAGAACTTATTCAAATGTTTAAATCAACAAGACAAAAACTTTCAATTGGAACATACTGCACATCAATAACTGAACACTGGTAACATAAAAGTAGTGTCTCATATAATCAAATTCTTCCAAATTACCATCTTTCTTGTTCAGTAAGTAAACATATCTATTTAAGTTTAACTGAACACAAGTAATGTCATTTAATCACTTTTCTTTGTGTTATTGTATGTTAGGTTTGTTGTTGCTGTTGTTATGGTCTTCAGTCTGAATATAGGTTACTCTTGCCTTGCACAAGCATCATCATCTTCAAATAGCTACTGCAACCTACTTCCACGTGAATCTGCTTACTGAATCCAAGCCTTGGCCTCCCTCTACAATTTTAACCTTTCACACTTTCCAAATTGACTATCCTTTGATGCCCGAAGTTGCATCCTATCAATTAATCCCTTATTTTAGTCAGGTTGTGCCAAAAATTTCTCTTTTCCCTGAATTTGATTCAGTACCTCTTCATTAACTACTTGATCTATCCATGTATTATTTGGCATTCTTTTGTAGCACCACATTCCAAAAGCTCCAATTCTCTTCTAGTCTGAACTGCTCATAGTCCACATTTCACTTCCGTACATCATGTATATATGTTTCATTTTTTCTCCATTGAAAATGACATGCTTTGTTCTATTCACTAGGAATACTCCAATCCAGTCACACAGCTAGTCCGATATTCTGCAGGTTTGTATTCTGTTGAATAAGCATGTGTGGCAAACTGTCTGAAACACCTTCCAGTAGTAAACGAACACAACACTGACTTGGACACAAATAGGTACAGCCTTCTGAGTTTTGTTGATGAACAGAGTGAGCTGGGTGTCACACAATCATAGTTTGATTCCTATACAGGAGACTGTTTCTCTCCAGAAAGATCATACTACATTAGTATAAAACATGCTCCAAAAATTGAAAACAGATTGAATTTAGGGATATAGGCCCATAGTTGTGCACATCTCTTCCACAAATCATCTTGGAAATTCGAATGACCTGCACTTTTTTCCAGTCACTCAAATCACTTCATGCTTACAGCAATTTACAGTAAAATTCTGCTAAAATAGGAGCAAGTTTTTTCGCTTACTGTATGTAGAATTGCAGTAGCTTGCACTGATATCTGGCATATCCCACTCTCATATGTCACACATTCGCACTTCCTACTAATGCAACTTCACATATTAATAGATCTTAATGTGTACATGACCCCCCACCCCCTCCCCAATAGCAAAAAAGTTAAGAAGAAATGAAAAACATTAAGCCTATTATTTAGAGTATTCTTGTCTCAATATCTAGCTAAAAGACTTAAGACTTCAACTGTGTGATTTGTAGTCTTACTAAAATTATTTTGCACTGATAATTTCCTTGTATGACTCAACTTCAATTATATTTCATAGCACATACTTCTTTCAGGGACCCATCTAGCTAGCCAACCACATTAGTGCCTGTTTCCATAATGTGGGGAGACACACCTGCCAGATATTTAATCCATCTCAAGAACAGGCAATGGCAACCAGTGTGCTGGCTGGAATGAATGTGGTTTCTATGCAGTTTTCCACATTCACTTCTAGCTGTGCCATCTGGACCCTTCCTACAAACACCAGCTTTTTTTAAATACATCCTACATTCCTGTACCCCTCCCTACTTCAACCTTTGTTAGTCACTGTCCTTCGCCTACCTATACGTAGGTGATACCCTTCCCTGTTCCCATACCAGCATTAAACAGCCTTCCATTACACCAACACACCCAGTCTTTTTACTCCTCTCCTTTACCCCCCCCCCCCCCCCAATCACCCGAGTGGCTCTAGCTGCCCCACCCTCTCCCCACCTCGTCCCTGTGTGCTCTCAGAAGCAGTACTCTACCGTCCCCCACCCCTACCTTGCTATCCCACCCCTGGTTCCTATCATGCACTGTCGGTCAGAGTCTGGCCCCAGCAGCCAGAGACGGTGATAATGTGGGCGTGAGTTACGTTTGTGTGAGTGTGTGTATGTTGTCTAATTCTTGTGTTGTGCCTGTCTACTTCACTTCATACTTCTTTATCCACACATATGAGGTCTGTTAAAAAAATTCCGGAAAATTCATAATGTCGCACTGATGGTGTGTTGGAGTGAAATGCAGTTGGCATTCCTGCACACGCCTGTGTTTAATGTGTAGCTGCCGGAAGTTTCATTGTTGTAAGTCTGTTAGTTCTTGTTTAGTGCTGTACTGAGTAGAACATTGTGTCACACAGTTTGTGATAATCGAGATGTCAGAGTTAAAGGAGCAACCCGTTTGCATTAAATTCTGCATGAAACTCAAGAAAGCCTATACAGAGACACAAGCAATGATGCAGGAAGTCAATGGTGATGAGTGCTTAAGCTACACTCAGTGTTACAAATAGTTCACACAGTTTAAAAATGGCCAGACGCAAGTTCAAGGTGACCCCATTCAGGATGCCCTTCGACGTCTACCGACGAATCCTGACACCGCATCTTGGAAAGCATCGTGCTGCTGCTAAGTTTGTCCCACAGCTCATGACTCAGTACCAGAAAAACCTTCGCCTTGCAACCTGCAAAGAGCTTTTGGATTGCATGAACAAGTTGTTCCTTAAGAGAATCAGAACTGCTGATGAGAGGGTGGTCTATGATTATGATTTTGAGATTAAGGTTCAATCTTCAAAATGGATTGGGAAAGGCTCAAGACCAAGAAAAGCTCATCAAGTCATTTCAAATGTCAAAGCTATGCTGATAGTTTTCTTTGACTTTGAAGGATTAGTTCATGATGAATTCATGCCACAGAGACAAACTGTTAATCAATGGTACTATCAGGATGTGTTGTGATGCCTGCAAGAAAATGTCAGAAGGAAACACCATGAAATGTGGCAAGACAATTTGTGGCTCTTGCATCACCCAAAGTCGAAAACTCCGTTGAAACGACAAAGTTTTTCAACAATAGAGGAGATAAGCAAAGAAAAAATTTTGTGGACAAACTTCTGGAATTTTTTTAACAGACCTCATATTATAAAAGTGTATATTTGTAAGTATGTGTGTTCCATATCTCCTCCTAATCCACTGGATGACTTCAACCAAACTTGGTACACAAATCACTTACCGTCTGGAAAAATAAAGGTTTGAAATTACGTGTAAAGTTGGTTGCAAGTCACAAAGTGCTCTCATTCTCAAGAACCTACCTACCTATCAAATTGGTGGGGTGGGTGTGAAAAATTAAGTATAGCTCACTGTGTGCAAATAGCCATTTTATATTCATTCAGTATTTGGGAATGAGAGCACCTAAGTGACTTGCAACCAACTTCACACATACTTTCAAACCTTTATGCGACTTTTTCTTGATGACACCCCCCAAAAAATGATGAAAGGAGAAAAAATTATCGCTTACTACATTTTTGCTGTTCAGTAGTACAACTACTGCATCAAGTATGACCTTTAATTTATTAATTTTTTACTAATACCTCTATTTGGAGCACATTTTGCAGACACTATTCAGATATAGCACTGAAGGTACTTGCAAAAATATATCATTGTATGAAACAGAGTTCAGAATATATTATGTCAAAAACACTGAGATGTGTGAAAAGCTGCCATGTCATGCATGACATTTTAATTTATTGCTTCTTTACTACTAACTCTAGTCGCAACACATTTTGCAGGTGGTGTCCACATATACCACTGTGTCTACTGCAAAATTTTATCACTGTATGACACATAGTTCAAGATATATGATGCCGTAAACATTGAGTTGCATGAAAATGAAACTGCAGGGAAAAATTCACCAGAGATACAGCTGAAATATGTGAAATAATATTTAAAAGACCACCTCCAGTCACACCCTGTATGTATTGCGTATCCTTAAAAGTTTGCTACATTATAAATCATCATTTAGTCAGACATGCAGTGTACAGCAGTTAATGCAATATTCAATCACAATATACTTTGACACCAGGTGCATTGTTGCGATAGTACGGACTCTTGTAAATTCTCTAATTAAATATTATGTATTTCTGACCAGTACCTTTTCATGACACTTTGCAAGTATTCTTACATGTTTTGATACAAGTTTATTTTATAAGCCCATGACTTGCTGTCTTCTTTGAAGAGACTGCATACAATTTCAATTCTTTCTTCACTCGGGCTGGTTGGTATCTCTCTGTGGTAATCAGAATCATATCCACTGAATGTACAGGATTTCTTTTTTGAATTCCAGCTCACTGCATTTTTTTTTCTCATGATGTGATTCAAAGGAGTCAATGGCTACTCAACAAACAATAGCTCAATTAACTATTACGTTGCTTTTCTCTAACTTTTTCTGCCCAATTTTTCACTGTATCTTCAAACTTCTTAGATCGTTCCTGTAATTTTAACTTCTACTTTAGGCCCCCAATGCTGAGGCTTGATCCTGCAGTTCTTACACCTTCGATGTGCACTTGCTTCACTTACATGACTTGTAAACAATTCAACTTATGTCACATGTTCCAAACCACATAAACCTAATTCCCCATCAGCATTTGACAGACCAAGGCAATAATATAAAAAAAGAATCAATTTTCTGATGTTAATTTTTGATTTTTCTTCTTTTATTCTGCCTCTTGGTTTAAAATATGAATTTAAAAACTAACTTAATGAAACAATCATTTAGATATTCATTACTTCAAGTTACAGAGATCTTATAATGGAAGAGGAAAATTACAGGTGTGGAATGAGTCAAGATACACGTCAACAAAGTAAAGCACCTGTTACAGTGCTGTATCTACACAGAACTGTAAATGCTGACTGAGTTACACTATTAAGAGACAATTTACAGGATGAGTAATGGAAACAAATTCTTACATCATCTTGAATCCAATCTTCCTTTACAATGGGCCAAGAACATTTGCAATGGAAACCGAAAAAAGAGTGGCTGACATCTAGGATCAAAAAAATCTTGTGCTGAAAAGAGAGATGATTATCTAATCCAGAGGAAGAGATTTAAAAATGCCTTACAAGCAGTACTGCAAATTCTTCAGTGTGTTATAAAAGAAGCCAAAACGATGCACAAAAACTTCAAAATTCCAAGAACCAGGCAAAAAAAAGAGAAGAATTATTAGGTATGAAACACATAAACTTGGCAATGCAAATGATACTGAAGACCCAGATAGCAGTAGCAGAAAGACAGGTGATACAAAATTAAAATCAGTGGCTACTCAACAGTATCTAAAATCACAATGACAAAAAATTGTCCATTAAAAGCACAGCAAAATAAACTTAATTAGATCGGCAAAGCATATGTCACCACCAGACATAAGTTTTAGCAACTCATCTGTTAGAGAAATAACTAAAAAGTAGCACCACTTCTGGCTATGATGTTATCTCAGCCAAGGTAACAAAATCTTGTACTTACTTGGTAGTATTACCCTGGAGTTACCTCTGTAATCAGTCAATGAGTCAAGTAGCATCTGGAGTATAGAGTTTTCATTCACTGCAGGATTCTCATATATCATGAAAAAGCATCAATTTATATCATAGCAAGCTGGAGCCACTCCACCTGCTACGTTTCCACTCTTGCTAATAATTAATATTTTCTCTTTATTCACTTCTCATCCTAGTATCTACGTGGTGCATACATAGTATGTATCTGAATCTATCAAGACATTAATTACACTTAGCCTCACATACCTTTATTACTTGAACCGTTATTTTCAATGTGCTGACTTCATTAGTGTATACAGTTCCACTGGAAACCAAATTTAAGAACTGTGAACTTATTACTACAGTATGCTATTGCAGGTTTCAAGTGAGCTTATATGTCGCTTTGGATAGATTGACACCTCTCATAGAAACACTGGTATGTAGACATTATGGTAACATATTTTAATTTTCCTCAAACTAATTAACTTACCAGATACTACTACTACTACTACTATGTGATCAGGTCCAGTGGACTGCAAGCATCTACAAGTTTCCTCCTCCACTGTATTCTGTCAATTGCTGCTATCCGCCATCAGTTCACATCTATTGACACTTGGTTTAAATCTTCATGGGGTCCATCCCTCCAATGATTCTTGGGTCTCCCTGGTGGTCTCTTTCCTGTAGGTGTGAAATCCGGGAGCTTCTGAGGTCATCTGTGATCCTCCATCCGGGCCACATGGCCGGCCCACTGCATTTGTTTGGCTTTGACAGTTCCTGCTATATTGGGCTGCTCGTATAGTTCTTCAAGCTCTTGGTTGTATCTGATCCTCCATTCCCCTGTATCTGCATCCAGAACCAGACCGAAGATCTTCCGAAGCACTTTTCTCTCAAAAACAAGGAGCTTATGGGAGTTCTGTTTCCGGATACTCCATGTCTCACAGCCATATAGAACAACAGGCTGGATCAGGGTTTTGTACACTCTAATATTGAACTGTCTGGAGAGATATCTGGACTGAAGCAGGTAATATTAATGTTTAAGTTCAAAAGCACTGAGATTTTCCATTGCAGGTTTAGCCACTGTACTTTTTAGATTCCAGCTTGTACCATTACACTTTTGTTGCCCTAATTTTTATGAGTTGAATGAAACACTTCACTAAATAATGAAGGAGTTAAATAAGAAATTGCATAATTCATCATAATTTTTAACATGGCACCTGTACTGATAAATGGGTTATTCCTCACTCAGGGATACAGTATGATTTCATGAACCTCTACATTTTATTAGCTCACTACATATTTTGTAAAGCAAATTACTGATGTAACACATAACTCAGTCCAGTTAGCTAAATTTGACTTAGCAGATTTTTAAACCATTATGTTGTTTGTGAAAAACTAAAATGTTCATACACCAGTCTTTACAAGGCCAACCCCACATCAAAATTTTCAGTACTTTTCCGGCAATCGCTTGATTCACATAGTAGTAAAGTTTACAACCAGTAGCTAAATGAACAACATCTATGTGAAGAGTGTCTGTGGCTGCATATCAGTATCCCCACATCTCCACAAAAGTCAGTTTACAAGTTACATCGACGTGAAATGCTGGAAGACTGTGACCCGTTTACATTATATTAGAATTGGTTCCAAGTCTGTTCCCATTTGATATACATGTAATATCATATAGAGACCATCATTCGTACTCCCAGTATAACTCAATTAACTTTCGAGTTTCAACCAATGTGTTACCTTTCATGCACTTCTCATTTGAGTCAATTTATGAATTACTGACACTTTAGGCATGCACTGTGTCTACTCAATGGATATTTAGTATATGTGTTGTTTATCAAGGACCACTGTGTGTGAACTTTTTTCATAAAATAATTCAGTGCTGTGAAATTATAAGAACACGGTTCAGTAGTGTATGTCATCCTAGTGAAGGGGATGATGGAAGAACCTACCTGTAAAGAATATTCTTTGTGAGAAATGGAATTGGTCATTGTAAAGCTGATAAGAGACAATAAATGTGGAAACAGTCAAAGTTAACTAAAAATAATGTAATGTACATTATTAGACCAATTTGCAATATGGACTCTGTAGGTAGGTGCCCTTCCAAATTCTGAAGAGTATAAGTTTTTTGTCACCTATGAAACTGAGTTCTTGTGGCTTGACCCGCCTCAAATCTGAGAAATTCATTTACATAAAAACTGGTAATTCTACAGTCTTTCTGCCTCTCCCTCCCCGTCCCCCTCCTGTGGGTGCCCGTGCATCATAATTAACACCAATACACAAAAGGGGCATAAGTAACTGACCTCTAACTAAAGACTGATCTCACTCACTCTTATATTCTGAAAAGTTTTGAGAAAGTAGTTTACAATAGAATACTGAAGCATGTTTCTGAGAATAGCCTTTTAAAATATGCTCAGTTTGGTTTCTGTAAAGGCTTCTCTATTGAGAATGCAATACTTGGGATACTGTAAAAATTCTAGTAGAACTAAACAACAAAAATTACCCTGTTGGCATTTCTGGGGCTTTGCTAAGGCTTTTGACTGTGTGGATCATTAAATACTGATTTCTGATAGGGAAACTAAAATGGTATGGCATTAGAGTGGGGAAACATTAAATATGATATGCCATAAGGTTCAGTGCTTGGCTTACTCCTGCTCTTGGTCTACATAAATGATTTAAATGGGACACTGAAGAACTCTTCAAAACTTGTAATGTTTGCTGAGGACACAAGTATATTGATGAAAAGTACCAACACATTCATACCACACAGAGTTAGATGAATAATGGAACAGGCTTACAATTGGTTCACAGCCAATACATAACTCTATTCTGAATCCCAGAGAGGGATGAATAGTCAGAAACCTTAATCTTCAAAAATCTTATATTTTGAAATTCTAAAGTAGAGATCAATGGGCATACATTCAATATGACACCATGTATGAAGTTTCTATGTAATAAGCTGTGGTGGGATCAGCTAGTGGACAAGCAATCTCTCTCGTGTTGACCAGCACAAGAGGACTGCCAGCATACTTTCACTCAATTCTGTCCTATGGAAAGATCTTCTGGGACATTGCAACTAAGATGAAGAAAGCATTTATTCTACTGAAGAGCCGAATTAGTATACTGTACAAAGTTGGCAACCAAACATCTTGAGGAAGCCTTTTGCCTTTTCAGGGACCTAGGAATTTTTACACTTAAATGTCAATACATGTACTACATGATGATATATATGGTCAACAACAAGAATGAATTTAGGATGAGCTCAGTAATTCACAATGTCAATGCTAGAAGTGGAAATAATTTCCATTCTGACTATTCATCTCTCTCTGGGATTCAGAGTAGAGTTATGTATTGTGGTGTAAAAGAAGACAATAACAGGTTGGCAGTGGGTATCAGGCAGGAAACTGAAAATCTCAAAGTATTTAAATGCAAATTGAAAGAATCCCTCATTAGCCACTGCTTCTACAATTTATCTGGATATCTGAACCCAGGAATGTAAATTCTGATAAAATCTAATGTTTGTATAGATAATGATTTTGTCAGTATATACACAACTAATATTGGTCTGTGGTCAAAACATGTTATTTGAAGTATTATGTAATAACAGCAGCTTAGTAGTATAGAAGGAGGGACAGTGACTTTTATCAATGTAATTGTTTTTCCCCTAACATACAAATACAAAAAATTTACAAGTAATCATCTTTGACATCATACTATCACTTCATCTTTGTCTCCATTTGTCACCACAATAGGTAGGTCCCTCAGAACCTGGGTTTTGAGTGAACCGTCCCTCTCCTACAGCCTAATCCTCTTTCCTCCCTGAAGAAGGCACATTCAGATCCAAATGACAAGAACACATGTTTCTTATTTTTTAAATTTATTTTTTATTTATTTATTTTTACAGGATTTTCGTGTTCCAAAGGCAAGGCAAGTCAGTCATTTTGTTTCCTTGTAACATGAGAAATATTTGCTTAGAATGGGTGAATATTATTTAAACTTGTATTGCAGTCAGTATTTATAAATATTCTATCTGAAGGGTCGCCGATTGACTGAATTCATCATCCAAAGAAGCTAGTGATAACAAAATGTTTCTTCGCAGAAATCGAGATATCAGAAGGTGAAAAAAGATTCTGAAAAAACCAAAATAACACACTAAAAACACTCTCTCATGATCTACAACACACCATAATTTTTTATGTCTCTCCTGTCTCATTATTTTATAATGCTGACTTGTATGTTTTTATTGTGACTATTCTTTCTGTTGCTGGTTAAAATGTTCTCACCATAATAAGTTAGTGACTGAAGCTACTTTACCGTGTGCACTCAACTCCATTGCAAGATTACTAACCAGACCAGAAATTTTATTTACTTTAAATAGTCTAGAGTGTTCCTTTGCTTTTTTTATTTTATTTTATTTTTTTTTTTTTTATTTCAACCATGTGCATTTCACGGAAAAGCTAAACAAAATATCTTCCTCAAAACATCAGAATAAAACCAAGCATAATCACTTACTTTCCTCAAGTAGAACATTTGCCCAGAGTAAGTTGTCAATATGGTAATTTCAGTTTCTTCATATCCTTGAAGTAAAAGGTATCTGCAAAGAGCGATTAGGAATTCTGCTTCAAACAAATTTCGGCAGCTGACTATTTCAGACACCTGAAATAACAAAACAAATGATGACATTTAAAATCAGTTTTCAGTGAAAGGTGATACATAAATGCTTTCAGTATAGCAGCTCCATGTAAGTCTACTACATTAAATACTTGATATATCTAAAAACAAAGATGATGTGACTTACTGAACGAAAGCGCTGGCAGATCGATAGACACACAAACTAACACAAACACACACACAAAATTCTAGCTTTCGCAACCAACGGTTGCCTCGTCAGGAAGAGGGAAGAGGGAAGGAGAGGGAAAGACGAAAGGATTTGGGTTTTAAGGGAGAGGGTAAGGAGTCATTCCAATCCTGGGAGCGGAAAGACTTACCTTAGGGGGAAGAAAAGGGACGGGTATACACTCGCGCACACACACACATATCCATCCACACATATACAGACACAAGCAGACATATTTAAAGACCTGCTTGTGTCTGTATATGTGTGGATGGATATGTGTGTGTGCGCGCGAGTGTATACCCGTCCCTTTCCTTCCCCCTAAGGTAAGTCTTTCCGCTCCCAGGATTGGAATGACTCCTTACCCTCTCCCTTAAAACCCAAATCCTTTCGTCTTTCCCTCTCCTTCCCTCTTCCCTCTTCCTGACGAGGCAACCGTTGGTTGCGAAAGCTAGAATTTTGTGTGTGTGTTTGTGTTAGTTTGTGTGTCTATCGACCTGCCAGCGCTTTCGTTCGGTAAGTCACATCATCTTTGTTTTTAGATATATTTTTCCCACGTGGAATGTTTCCCTCTATTATATTGATAACATTAAATACTTTTAATTTTCTCCAATACTTTCTCAAAGTACCTATGGGAAATATTTGTAACATGCAATGAAGGCTTTCACAACCAGTTGTCTTAACTGCTGATGAATCTTCCAGGTTGTATGACTGTGGTTCATGAAACATTTTTGTTCTTGACTTTTTGTCCAGAAATGTGTTTGATATCTGTAAAGACAAAGGTGCACTTGGTTCCAATGAGTCTTACTGATTCAGCAGAGCCAAAAGCACCTCTTTAGGTACCCAATGCAGCTCTGGACAAAAAGCCATAAATCAAAAAGGTTCATGTGTTCATGGACCATGACCATAAAACCAGGAAGGTTCACCAGCAGCTAAAATTGTACAACTATCTCCCCCCCCCCCCCTCTCATTCACACACACACACACACACACACACACACACACACACACACACAAAATAGAGAGCAGTACATGTCCTTATGTGGCCAATAAACATAAGGATATGGTAGAAGCAATAATGAAATTAGTATGGATACACCAAAAATGAACCATAAACGAAAAGAAAAAGTATAATAATGACTGATTATTTCCACTGAATGTAAAATACAATCAATGTCTGTACAGGATGTGTGTGAAAGACAAAGTCATGTAGCAGTGCAAACCCACTGCTGACAGATGGAAAGGTAGGTGATGTTCATTATGTCACAACAAAGATTATATTGAGCTGGTAGCAATATTACATATGAAGTTATGATTATTGATACCTATTAAATACCATATTTACCCTATTATAAGGTGAGATTTTTTTCCCAAATTCATCTTTCAAAAAATACAAATACAGATTACACTATTATTGCTTAGGTTAACATTTTAACATTGCTTAATAGAGTATATAGGAGTCATATTTACAGATGAAACTTTGGCTATTGAGGTCACATGCTCATTTATTTTGAAGATTTCAGAAGGGCAGGGATGGGCTAATGATACTCGCGTTTTAACACGCTCAAGACTTCCTGATACGCCGAAACACTTTATACAGTATCGACATTGCTCGAACAATAACAACATTTGACTCGTGCGACACTGGTGCAAGGGATATGCAAGAAACTATGAAGTAGCCAATATAACAAACTACCACTCTGCTTAAAATTTGATGACTTTAGGAAACACAGAAGGAAATAGCACTAAATTCTGTAATCTTACAAACTCTTGTTGTATTTCAACAGGTTTACAATGAAATCTCTGATACATGTATGAAACAGACATTACTGTTGCTTTTTAAGTAAAGGTAACAGTCAAAAACAGAAATATTGTCCTTCAAGAAACATTACCTGATTCACAACAGAGCTTAATATTTTATTTGATCATGAGAGACTGTAATTATTTACCAAGTGGGTTCCAAATGAGAATTTGGTTGCTGTTCACATATTAGAAATCCAAGTACAAATGTTACCAACTTTTAATCAGATTTAGAACAAGATGGTGACCTTCAGACAAGAAGGAAAATTAATTCTGAATGAAACACCTAACAAATGAAAGAAATCAATTTAAACTAGCTAACTGTTGTTGAAAGAATACATTACAGCAGCAAGACCCATCATGGAGATAGTAACAACAAATATTAGTAGATTGCAAGATTGAGAAGTGGACTAAACCGTGATTGTGTTCTTTTATATGTGCATTAATTTCTGTTGTTAAATATGACTTGCACTGGAGAAGGTACTGCCATGTGTTTCACAGTTCTTCAAGCACAGCAGCACTGTAGAAGGGTTGGAGGGGTTAACAGTGATACAAGCTTGGCTGAGAACTAAATGAGAGTGGGGAGAGAAATAATGAGCAGGCAGCAAATTATTTCATGTTGACAACCATGGGAATCTGTAAGATGTACTTTGGTTTTATGAATTTCTACTACATTTAAACTACAGCTTGCCTGAATCCATTTGTAGTCTGAATTAACTGACTTTAAAATTGGACAAATACTCAACAACAGTATTCATTTCTGTAGGAGACAGTAAAATTCTACATACTCACCAGTGGTGTATTTATGCTGCAATGTAGTCAACACGCACCATGACGTATGATGGGAATAAAGGGGTGTGTCAGCTGCAGCCAATGAGAGAGAGGTGGGCAGACAATATGTTTAGAAGCGAGATACATTGTAACATTCTCACATCATTATGGAAGCAAAATCCAATATTTATTTGGATAAAAACAGCTGTTTTCTCAGGTCCCACAGTAACAACCACCTCATAAATGGCAACATATTTGGAAGAAAAAGCCAAATATTTGTGATAGTGAAGATACAAATTTCACAGCTGTGCTATTAGGATGATGATTAAAAATAGTGACACCACAGATGACAGTGCTAACAAGTGAAAAATGTGCAAAAGAAATGGTCCACAAATTAATGTAAATCATTTATTTTTGTTTATTTCTGCTCATATTATCAAAATGCAGACAATCAATAAATGGCATACATTTAGAATTGGTATAATGTTAACTTTTTAGGCAGATACTTTATGTCAGTAAAACAATCTGTAATTATCATTAGTCAGAATATGTTAAAATTAAATTTTTCTCAAGAAACTTCCTGGAAAAAAAGAGGTTATCTTATAATTGGGTAAATACAGTATGTTGATTTCGATAAAGTAATGAAAAAATGAAAAGAAGAAAAAAAAAAAAAAACAACTTTGGCAAACAAAGTAGTTGGCATTATAGGCGGTGTTTCAAAAAGATTGATTCGATTTTACAGAATTATGTCTTCTACAATGTTAATTTGGTTGGAAGATCAAGGTATTTGCAAAGAAATTATTTGCCTGGCTAACTACCATATAATCACAGACCAGAGAGAAAGAAAATCTTAATGTAGGTAAGTGATTATAAATTAGCTACATATTGATGTAGATCCAATACACACCCAGTTAGCCTACCACATTAAAGTGCCCATTTATGATAAAAGAGGTGGCACTCTGGCCATAAATTGAATAAATGATAGGGGTTGGTGCGACAGCCAGTTTGGCTGAGTTTTTTTTAGGAAGTTTTCTACATCTGTCTAGGTAAATACCACATTGGTTCCCATATCCCACTTCACTTAAATGATGAGCAAATGCTTTCAAAGTACCTCAGACGCAGACAGAAGGGAGTATACAGATTCCTCTCATTTGGGAGGGAGGTGGGGTGTGGCATTTAACAGTAGCTTTAAAGTGCCATTAGGAGTGACAACCTCATCTTAATTAGAGCCTCTTTATAGGTATGGTTGGTTCTACATGCAACTGGAGAAATCCCGTAGCAGTCCCAGCTCGGCACTGGCTGGATACAAAGTATCAAAAAGGAAGAAATGAATATAGATAAATAAATTCTGTGCAGATCAGGACACAGAAACATGTGCTTGTGAGTTAATATTGCTTGTTAGAATATACAGGATAGTTTACAGGATGACAGTAAGATGGTATTGTTAACTTATAGTGATTTTAATGGAAAAATTCTTGAAGAGATCTAAAGGGTAAAGTGACTGACCACTTATAATTTACTATCACTACATATAAAAAATTATATAATATTCTACGTATTTTGATACAGTTTTCAGTAATAGACAGACTGATTCAGAGGGAGGTTTGTGTATATAATTTAAAAGCCATGGTAGATCACTATTCAGTCATAAATTTCTCTCCCCAAGTTGCTCAAGACAGCAGTGCTCTTATAGACAATGCATTCACATAAGAAGAGGATGTCAAAGAAATACTTGTCTATCATGTGATAAACAGATTGTCAGATCATGATGTACAGCTGCCAAAATTACATAACTCAGATCCATGTACATTCAATACACACTCAAAGAAAAAGTGAGGCTGATTATTGACAAAACAACTGAAAATTTTCAAGAAAGCTTAAAAATGTATGACCAGGCTAAAGTTTACAATGAACTCAATGTATGCTCTAAATTCTACATATTTCTTATGACACTGTATCCATTTTAGGGTTTCATACCTCAATCGGTAAAAAAGGAAACCTTACAAGATCACTCTGTTGTCGATCTGTCTACCTGTTCAATGGTGAAAATCTCTTTTTCTCAGCAATGGGCAGATATATCAAGGTGAAATTTATGTCACATACTATGATATATAGTACCTTAGTGGTGTAGTAAGTATAAGCCCATTAAAATTGCTAAACCAAGAAGAAAAGCAGATGATAAACGGGTATTCATTGGACAAATATATTATACTAGAACTGACATGTGATTACATTTTCACGCAATTTGGGTGCATAGATCCCGAGAAATCAGTACCCAAAACAACCACCTCTGGCCGTAATAACGGCCTTGATACACCTGGGCATTGAGTCAAACAGAGCTTGGATGGTGTGTACAGGTACAGCTCCACATGCAGCTTCAACACAATACCACAGTTCATCAAGAATAGTGACTGGTGTATTGCGACGAGCCAGTTGCTCAGCCACCACTGACCAGACGTTTTCAATTGGTGAGAGATGTGGAGAATGTGCTGGCCAAGATAGCAGTTGAACATTTTCTGTATCCAGAAAGGCCCGTACAGAACCTTCAACATGCGGTTGTGCATTATCCTGCTGAAATGTAGGGTTTTGCGGGGATCAAATGAAGGGTAGAGCCATGGGTCGTAACACATCTGAAATGTAACATCCACTGTTCAAAGTGCCGTCAATGCGAACAAGAGGTGACCGAGACGTGTAACCAATGGCACCCCATACCATCACACCAGATGATATGCCAGTATGGCGATGACAACTACACGCTTCCAATGTGCGTTCACCGCGATGTCGCCAAACACGGATGCGACCATCATGATGCTGTAAACAGAACCTGGATTCATCCGAAAAAATGACGTTTGGCATTCGTGCACCAAGGTTCGTTGTTGGGTACACCATCGCAGGCGCTCCTGTCTGTGATGCAGTGTCAAGGGTAACCGCAGCCATGGTCTCCGAGCTGACAGTCCATGCTGCTGCAAACGTCGTCGAACTGTTCCTGCAGATGGTTGTTGTCTTGCAAACGTCCCCATCTGTTGACTCAGGGATCAAGATATGGCTGTACGATTCGTTACAGCCATGTGGATAAGCTGCCTGTCATCTCGACTGCTAGTGATACGAGGCTGTTGGCATCCAGCACGGTGTTCTGTATTACCCTTCTGAACCCACTGATTCCATATTCTGCTAACAGTCATTGGATCTCGACCAACGTGAGCAGCAATGTCGCGATACGATAAACAGCAATCGAGATAGGCTACAATCCGACCTTTATCAAAGTTGGAAATGTGATGGCACGCATTTCTGCTCCTTACGCAGGGCATGACAACAACGTTTCACCAGGCAACACTGGTCAACTGCTGTTTGTGTACGAGAAATCAGTTGGAAGCTTCCCTCATGTCAGCATATTGTAGGTGTCGCCACCGGCGCCAACCTTGTGTGAATGCTCTGAAAAGCTAATCATTTGCATGTCACAGCATCTTCTTCCTGTCGGTTAAATTTCACGTCTGTAGCATGTCATCTTTATGCTGTAGCAATTTTAATGGCCAGTAGTGTAAGTCGAAAGATATGGTCTTTTATGTCACATATTTTGGTACCTGCAAATTTGATTATCAAAACCTATAGGGTAGTTCCCATTGAACTGGAATCATGAAATTTGGAAAGCAGTAAGCTTTCACAATAAAAGCAAAGGAAAAAATCCAGAAACTGTTATTTCATACTTATATTACCCAAACCCCCCCCATGAACCATGGACCTTGCCGTTGGTGGGGAGGCTTGCGTGCCTCAGCGATACAGATGGCCATACCGTAGGTGCAACCACAACGGAGGGGCATCTGTTGAGAGGCCAGACAAACATGTGGTTCCTGAAGAGGGGCAGCAGCCTTTTCAGTAGTTGCAGGGGCAACAGTCTGGATGATTGACTGATCTGGCCTTGTAACATTAACCAAAACGGCCTTGCTGTGCTGGTACTGCGAACGGCTGAAAGCAAGGGGAAACTACAGCCGTAATTTTTCCCGAGGACATGCAGCTCTACTGTATGATTAAATGATGATGGCGTCCTCTTGGGTAAAATATTCCGGAGGTAAAATAGTCCCCCATTCGGATCTCCGGGCGGGGACTGCTCAAGAGGACGTCGTTATCAGGAGAAAGAAAACTGGCGTTCTACGGATCGGAGCGTGGAATGTCAGATCACTTAATCGGGCAGGTAGGTTAGAAAATTTAAAAAGAGAAATGGATAGGTTAAAGTTAGATATAGTGGGAATTAGTGAAGTTCGGTGGCAGGAGGAACAAGACTTTTGGTCAGGTGATTACAGGGTTATAAATACAAAATCAAATAGGGGTAATGCAGGAGTAGGTTTAATAATGAATAAAAGAATAGGAGTGCGGGTTAGCTACTACAAACAGCATAGTGAACGCATTATTGTGGCCAAGATAGACACGAAGCCCATGCCTACTACAGTAGTACAAGTTTATATGCCAACTAGCTCTGCAGATGATGAAGAAATAGATGAAATGTATGACGAGATAAAAGAAATTATTCAGGTAGTGAAGGGAGACGAAAATTTAATAGTCATGGGCGACTGGAATTCGTCAGTAGGAAAAGGGAGAGAAGGAAACATAGTAGGTGAATATGGATTGGGGGGAAGGAATGAAAGGGGAAGCCGCCTTGTAGAATTTTGCACAGAGCATAACTTAATCATAGCTAACACTTGGTTCAAGAATCATGAAAGGAGGCTGTATACATGGAAGAAGCCTGGAGATACTGACAGGTTTCAGATAGATTATATAATGGTAAGACAGAGATTTAGGAACCAGGTTTTAAATTGTAAGACATTTCCAGGGGCAGATGTGGATTCTGACCACAATCTATTGGTTATGAACTGCAGATTGAAACTGAAGAAACTGCAAAAAGGTGGGAATTTAAGGAGATGGGATCTGGATAAACTGAAAGAACCAGAGGTTGTAGAGAGTTTCAGGGAGAGCATAAGGGGACAATTGACAGGAATGGGGGAAAGAAATACAGTAGAAGAAGAATGGGTAGCTCTGAGGGATGAAGTGGTGAAGGCAGCAGACGATCAAGTAGGTAAAAAGACGAGGGCTAATAGAAATCCTTGGGTAACAGAAGAAATATTGAATTTAATTGATGAAAGGAGAAAATATAAAAATGCAGTAAATGAAGCAGGCAAAAAGGAATACAAACGTCTCAAAAATGAAATCGACAGGAAGTGCAAAATGGCTAAGCAGGGATGGCTAGAGGACAAATGTAAGGATGTAGAGGCTTGTCTCACTAGGGGTAAGATAGATACTGCCTACAGGAAAATTAAAGAGACCTTTGGAGAGAAGAGAACCACTTGTATGAATATCAAGAGCTCAGATGGAAACCCAGTTCTAAGCAAAGAAGGGAAGGCAGAAAGGTGGAAGGAGTATATAGAGGGTTTATACAAGGGAGAGGTACTTGAGGAAAATATTATGGAAATGGAAGAGGATGTAAATGAAGATGAAATGGGAGATAAGATACTGCGTGAAGAGTTTGACAGAGCACTGAAAGACCTGAGACGAAACAAGGCCCCGGGAGTAGACAACATTCCATTAGAACTACTGATGGCCTCGGGAGAGCCAGTCCTGACAAAACTCTACCATCTGGTGAGCAAGATGTATGAGACAGGCGAAATACCCTCAGACTTCAAGAAGAATATAATAATTCCAATCCCAAAGAAAGCAGGTGTTGACAGATGTGAAAATTACCGAACTATCAGTTTAATAAGTCACAGCTGCAAAATACTAACGCGAATTCTTTACAGACGAATGGCAAAACTGGTAGAAGCCGACCTCGGGGATGATCAGTTTGGATTCCGTAGAAATGTTGGAACACGCGAGGCAATACTGACCTTACGACTTATCTTGGAAGAAAGATTAAGAAAAGGCAAACCTACGTTTCTGGCATTTGTAGACTTAGAGAAAGCTTTCGACAATGTTGACTGGAATACTCTCTTTCAAATTCTGAAGGTGGCAGGGGTAAAATACAGGGAACGAAGGGCTATTTACAATTTGTACAGAAACCAGATGGCAGTTATTAGAGTCGAGGGGCATGAAAGGGAAGCAGTGGTTGGGAAGGGAGTGAGACAGGGTTGTAGCCTCTCCCCGATGTTATTCAATCTGTATATTGAGCAAGCAGTAAAGGAAACAAAAGAAAAATTCGGAGTAGGTATTAAAATTCATGGAGAAGAAGTAAAAACTTTGAGGTTCGCCGATGACATTGTAATTCTGTCAGAGACAGCAAAGGACTTGGAAGAGCAGTTGAACGGAATGGACAGTGTCTTGAAAGGAGGATATAAGATGAACATCAACAAAAGCAAAACGAGGATAATGGAATGTAGTCAAATTAAGTCGGGTGATGCTGAGGGAATTAGATTAGGAAATGAGACACTTAAAGTAGTAAAGGAGTTTTGCTATTTAGGGAGTAAAATAACCGATGATGGTCGAAGTAGAGAGGATATAAAATGTAGACTGGCAATGGCAAGGAAAGCGTTTCTGAAGAAGAGAAATTTGTTAACATCGAGTATAGATTTAGGTGTCAGGAAGTCGTTTCTGAAAGTATTTGTATGGAGTGTAGCCATGTATGGAAGTGAAACATGGACGATAACCAGTTTGGACAAGAATCGAATAGAAGCTTTCGAAATGTGGTGCTACAGAAGAATGCTGAAGATAAGGTGGGTAGATCACGTAACTAATGAGGAGGTATTGAATAGGATTGGGGAGAAGAGAAGTTTGTGGCACAACTTGACTAGAAGAAGGGATCGGTTGGTAGGACATGTTTTGAGGCATCAAGGGATCACAAATTTAGCATTGGAGGGCAGCGTGGAGGGTAAAAATCGTAGAGGGAGACCAAGAGATCAATACACTAAGCAGATTCAGAAGGATGTAGGTTGCAGTAGGTACTGGGAGATGAAGAAGCTTGCACAGGATAGAGTAGCATGGAGAGCTGCATCAAACCAGTCTCAGGACTGAAGACCACAACAACAACAACAACAACATTACCCAAACGAATATTTTTTTGTAGTCATTTGTTATCCAACAGCCTGCTTGCTGTCTGTTAGGACCAATTCTTCTCAGAAACATTCAGACATATGAAGTTGAAATGTACGTCACATACTGGCCTCCTGGTGATATATAAAAGTTAAGCTTCTAAGTCAATGCTGTCAACAGATATGGCCATATATGTTGCATGTTTTGATACTTGCAAACTTATTCATTAAAACCTATAGGTTACTTCCTGCTCACCTAGAACAATGAAATTTGGCAAGAAGCACGGTTTCACACTACAAATAAAGGAAAAATTGGGGAATTTTTAATTTGTAATTATACCACACAAAAAGTATTTCTTTTTTCATTTGTTATCCAACTTCAAAATTAAAAACACGACATTCTTCCAAGACTGATACCTTGCCAGTCTCAATGTCGATAGCAGGCAAAGTTGTCTAGATTTTGATTCCAGGAGCAGCTGAATTGTTCTAATACATAATTAAGCTTGTCTGGAACCCTCAGAGCACAAATCCTACCCACACCCAGCCAACTTTTGAATGTAGTTTTCCAAAAGGTAATTAAATGCAAAACTGGTGAGTCATCAAAGACATCTTGGATCACTACAGTTATCAGAGAATCTTTACAACAAAAATGGGGCATGTATAAAATAGTTAGAGTAAGTAATGACCCACAAATACTTTCACATTATCAACAGCACTGTGATGTACTTGAAACACACACACACACACGAGTATGCACATATTTTCTGAAACTGACAGGCCTGACATGAAATCAAGTCTGTATGGGATACCATTAAAACACAGACAGGGAAAGAAGCCACAGAAGATGAGATCGTTTCCGTTTAGGAGAAAGGGAGCATTGCAAAAGACAGTTCATGTGTAGCAGAAGTTTTTAACAATTACTTTTTGAAAATAAGTGAGGATATTTGTGCAAATAGTTCAGAAGAAAAAGCAAAACTTTATGCCAAAGAATCACCATATAGGACATACTGTAAAATAAAAATTGCAAATAGTTCAGAAGAAAAATGAAATTTTATGCGAAAGAATCTACATATAGGACATTCTGTAAAATAAAAATTAATCTCACATTCACATCTGAAATGAGGAAGATCACGACTCTAAAAAATAAAAGTTCCTATGGGTGGATAATGTCTTCAATGAGCTACCAAAAAGTTGAGGCCTTATAATATGTAATGTTCTAGGTCACTTATGCAGTGCGTCATTAATTCAGGATATTTTTCCTTAGGCCATTATTAGAGGGGTGACTCTACAGATATCAATAACAATCATACAGTGCCAATAATTACATATTTATCTACAATTTTTGAGAAGATAATGTACTCCAGGGTTGTCACCCAACAGTATAGTAACAGGATGCTTAGCCAATCACAAATTGGATTTCAAAAGGGCCACTCTAATGAGATATTTAGCCTACCAAACACATAATAAAAACTTTAAGTGATAAAATATCATGTTACGATCTTCTGCGACTTATCAAAGGCATTTGACCGTATCAATGATAATATTGCATTAGAAAAATTAACTATTTATGAATATATGATTCTGCACATGCCTGGAATAGTTCTTATTTATTTTGGAATGCCGAAAGTTATGCCAAGCAATGAAATATCAGCAGAGAAAATAGTAAATGATGTTTTCATGAAAGTTACTAAATGGTTTCATGCAAGTAGAACCTTTAAAAAACACTGATCATCCAGTTTTGTACTGACAAAACCACCCCACCCCTTATTAACCTTAATAATAAAGAAGGTAGAAAATTCCAAGTTCTTGATGAACTGTGAAAACCACACAGTATGTAGCTTCAGTTAGCCATAAGAGTAATTGTCAATTTTGGGGGTGCAGAAGTCAGTAAGTAAACATATTTTGCATAGTCTGCTTCACTTTTGTCTTACTGAATAACATTTGGGGTCATGGGGATGAAATTCCTTATTGCGGCAAAAAGTATTCGTTACACAAAAGAAAGTAATTAAAATTATGTGTGGGATTTACACACTTACATCTTGCAGGCATCTATTTAAGCAACTGGAAACTATAACCAAAGCCACCCAGTGCACTTATTCACTTTTGAAATCTATTTTAACAATCCAGTTGAGCCTGAGAGTGACAAGAGACATTCACAAGTACAGAACTAGTAGGAATAATGACTTGCATTACCCTTACGTAATCTAATTTTAGTACAGAAATGAGTGAAATAGGCAATTCTTTGACAATCTACCCATGGAAACAAAATATCTGAGTCAGCTACACTGTTATCGGATGTAGATTAATGATGTTTACCTTTAACAAATCTTTCTATAACGTCGAGAAACATTTGATCAGATGACATGTTCCATATCACATTTACTGTGAAAATGATCTGTTGTTGTTGTTGTTATGGTCTTCAGTCCAGAGACTGGTTTGATGCAGCTCTCCGTGCTACTCTATCCTGTGCAAGCTTCTTCATCTCCCAGTACCTACTGCAACTTACATCCTTCTGAATCTGTTTAGTGTACTCATCTCTTGGTCTCCCTCTACGATTTTTACCCTCCATGCTGCCCTCCAAAGCTAAATTGGTGATCCCTTGATGCCTCAGAACATGTTCTACCAACCAATCCCTTCTTCTAGTCAAGTTGTGCCACAAATTTCTCTTCTCTCCAATTCTATTCAATACCTCCTCATTAGTTATGTGATCCACCTATCTAATCTTCAGCATTCTTCTGTAGCACCACATTTCGAAAGCTTCTATTCTCTTCTTGTCTAAACTATTTATCGTCCACGTTTCACTTCCATACATGGCTACACTCCATACAAATACTTTCAGAAACGACTTTAAGACATTTAAATCTAAACTCGGTGTTAACAAATTTCTCTTCTTCAGAAACCCTTTCCTTGCCATTGCCAGTCTACATTTTATATCCTCTCTACTTCGACCATTGTCAGTTATTTTGCTCCCCAAACAGCAAAACTCCTTTATTACTTTAAGTGTTTCGTTTCCTAATCTAATTCTGGCAGCATCACCCGATTTAATTTGTCTACATTCCATTATCCTCGTTTTGCTTTTGTTGATGTTTATCTTATATCCTCCTATCAAGACATTGTCCATTCCGTTCAACTGCTCTACCAGGTCCATGTCATCAGCGAACCTCAAAGTTTTTATTTCTTCTCCATAGATTTTAATACCTACTCCGTATTTTTCTTTTATTTTCTTTACTGCGTGCTCAATATACAGATTGAATAACATCGGGGATAGGCTACAATCCTGTCTCACTCCCTTCCCAACCACTGCTTCCCTTTCACGCCCTCCACTATAACTGCCATCTGGTTTCTGTACAAATTGTAAATAGCCTTTCACTCCCTGTATTTTACCCCAGCCGCCTTCAGAATTTGAAAGAAAGCATTCCACTCAACATTGTCAAAAGCATTCTCTAAGTCTACAAATGCTAGAAACGTAGGTTTGCCTTTCCTTAATCTATTTTCTAAGATAAATCGTAGGGTCAGTATTGCCTCACGTGTTCCAACATTTCTACGGAATCCAAACTGATCTTCCCCGAGGTCAGCTTCTACCAGTTTTCCCATTCGTCTGTAAAGAATTCATGTTAGTATTTTGTAGCCGTGGCTTATTAAACTGATAGTTCGGTAATTTTCACATCTGTCAACACCTGCTTTCTTTGGGATAGGAATTATTATATTCTTCTTGAAGTCTGAGGGTATTTCGCCTGTCTCATACATCTTGCTCACTGAATGGTAGAGTCTTGTTAGGCCCGGGTCTCCCAAGGCTGTCATTAGTTCTGATAGGATGTTGTCTATTCCCGGGGCCTTGTTTTGACTTAGATCTTTCAGTGCTCAGTCAAACTCTCCACGCGGTATCATATCTTCCATTTCACCTTCATCTACATTCTCTTCCATTTCTATAATATTGTCCTCAAGAATATCGCCCTTGTTTAGACCCTCTATATACTTCTTCCATCTTTCTGCTTTCCATTCTTTGCTTAGTACTGGGTTTCCATCTGTGCTCTTGATATTCATGCAAGTCGTCCTCTTTTCTCCAAAGGTCTCTTTAATTTTCCTGTAGGCAGTATCTATCTTACCCTTAGTGATATGTGCCTCCTTACATTTGTCCTCTAGCCATCCCTGCTTAGCTATTTTGCACTTCCTGTCGATCTCATTTTTGAGATGTTTGTATTCCTTTTTGCCTGCCTCATTTACTGCATTTTCTCCTTTCATCAATTAAATTCAATATCTCTTCTGTTACCCAAGGATTTCTATTAGCCCTCGTCTTTTTACCTACTTGATCCTCTGCTACCTTCACTTTTTCATCTCTCAAAGCTACCCATTCTTCTTCTACTGTATTTCTTTCCCCCATCTTGTCAATCGTTCCCAAATGCTCTCCCTTAAGCTCTCTACAACCTCTGGTTCTTTCATTGTGGTCAGAGTCCACATCTGCCCTGGAAATGTCTTACAATTTAAAACCTGGTTCCTGAATCTCTGCCTTACCATTATATAATCTATCTGATACCTTCCAGTATCTCCATGTATACAACCTTCTTTTATGGTTCTTGAACCAAAGATTTCAGCAATCTTTTATCTCATCATACATTTCATCAATCTCTTTGTCATCTGCGGAGCTAGTTGGCATATAAAATTGTACTATTGTGGTAGGTGTGGGCTTCGTATCTATCTAGTCCAGAATAATGCGTTGACTGTGCTGTTTGTAGTATCTTACCCGCATTCCTATTTTCCTATTCATTATTAAACCTACTCCTCCATTACCCCCATTTGATTTTGTATTTATAACCCTTTATTCACCTGACTAGTTCCCACTGTATCTAACTTTAAGCTATCCACTTCCCTTTTTAAATTTTCTAACCTACCTGCCTGATTAAGGGATCTGACATTCCATGCTCCGATCCGTAGAATGCCAGTTTTCTTTCTCCTGATAACAACGTCCTCCTGAGTAATCCCGACATGGAGATCCGAATGGGTGACTATTTTACCTCTGGAATATTTTACCAGAGAGGACGCCATCATCATTTAACCATACAGTAAAGCTGCATGCCCTCGGGAAAAAATTACAGCCGTAGTTTCCCCTTGCTTTTATCCGTTCGCAGTACCAGCACAGCAAGGCCATTTTGGTTAGTGTTACAAGGCCAGATCAGTCAATCATCCAGACTGTTGCACCTGCAACTACTGAAAAGGCTGCTGCCCCTCTTCAGGAACCACATGTTTATCTGGCCTCTCAAGAGATAACCCTCCGTTATAGTTGCACCTACGGTACGGCTATCTGTATCGCTGATGCACACAAGCCTCCCCACCAACGGCAAGGTCGATGGTGGGAGCGAAAATGATCTATGGAACACATAAATAACTGGAGGTAGAACAACCTACATTTGCTCAGATGATATGTTCCATATCACATTTATTGTGAATATGATCTATGGAATGCATAACTAACTGGAGGCAGAAATGTAGGATACATTTTAACTTCCACATGTAATAAAGTTTTTTTATTTTCAATAGACCCCTTGATTTTACATGGGTCTATCTTTTAAAAGAATATACCTACAACTTTGGGCACTTCATAGTCAGAATGAACACATAAAACTCCACACAGTGTTATTTATTATCATCATGAAAGATTTGATACTACGGCTGTAAAAGTATGGACTAAATTTTCTACCATATGTATTCTATGGGGAATTGCAGATGGATAAAGATCAAACAGTTATTTTGTAAAAAAGAGTCCTGAATTGAATCTTCATCAAATGTTGCAATAATTTGTTGTTCTGTTTGGGGTTCAGGCATGCATGCCATTACAATTAGATCAAACTCAAACGCTGAATACCTTCTGACACATTCATTGGAAGAATTATTAAATGAACCTCAGGTCCAAATGAGTCACTTTTGACAACCTGGATGTGGAGAGTTATTTGTGGATCTGTAACCAATTTCAACAATTAATTTATCAAACAGCTTTTTGATAAACTGGTGCTCAATAAGCTTCATATATTTATTTGAATTCACTATAAACTGCTTGTGACACCTAAAAGTTTCAATAGTCACTTTGTTGTAAGAGGGCAGTTTTTTAAATGATTTGAGAACTTTGATGATTTCTAGTACTAGCTGTCATTCTTCTCATGATATATTTTGCACCGGACTGGATAAAAACACAACTTAGCTTCTTATGGTTCTTGCACATTAGCTACCCTTGCTAAAATTTCTACTGTACAATTTCATTTAGTTGCAATACCTATTTAAAGTTTTAATACTGATGGAATTTCCTGGGTGGTATGACATAAAATAGGGGAATGGCAACCACTCACCTATAGCAGGCTAATGTGTGGTGAATACCGTATTTACTCGAATCTAAGCTGCACTCGAATCCAAGCCGCACCTGAAAAATGAGACTCGAAATCGAGGAAAAAAATTTTCCCGAATCTAAGCCGCACCTGAAATTTGAGACTAGAAATTCAAGGGGAGAGAAAAGTTTTAGGCTGCACCTCCAAATCGAAACAAAGTTGGTCCATTCTAATATGAGACACGATTTAGGTCGAATGAATGACGATACAGCTACGGTAGTTTGGTTCGAGTCGTAAGCTTAGGAGTTAAGCTTTACCAAGTAGCCATTGCTATGCGTCAGGCACGCCGTCCGTATTTATACGGGTACCATTCCTTTTTCACGTACTTCGTCTGGTTTGAATTGATTGCTTATTTTTCTTTGATTTGATAAGTGCTGTTCTCTTTGTTATAGGTGTTTACGTCACTCGGAGAAAATGCATTACTGTACTGTGTCATGCATTGTTTGTCGCAGTCTGGTAATAAGTGTTTATGACCCGTCGCCGCTCGCGGCATGGCTTGCTTTTGTGCAAGCTACCGCCGCTTTTTAAAAAAAAAAGAGAGAGAGAGAGAGAGAGAGACAGAGGAATTGTCTCATTAGCGAAACAATGGCAAGAGACTGCAATTTGTTGTTACTTACACTGCTTTCTTTCACAATGATCAACAAGAATCAAATAATAGACTGTGTATGATAGAAGATGTTCTGAACGAGAGTTTAGCGAAAAATTTTCTCCGTTGGAAAATCTTTGCAGAAGCCTCTTTAGTACATTACACTCTGCACAGAAATTAGTCATCTTAGATTTAAAAATCTAGTGAATTGCCGTGCTTCATTTCTGACTGTATCACTATTAGGCATAAGAATAATACGAATATAAACATGACATGATATGTATATTCTTCCACGTTTGCTGATGTCTCACTAGTTTCGTAGTTTATTAGGCGGACAGGATTTAAATGAGATAGCAGCAAACACGAAAGAATACATGGTAAAATGTTTATATTCGTATCATTTTTATAGTGAAGAGAATACTGCATGTGATTCACAATTCATAAAAGTTCCTATTAGCAACCATCTTTTCTCACAGGTAGGAAAAAATTCAACGCAGAGTTTGCCATATTGACAAACATCCCAAACGTCTTGCCAGTCGGATTTTAGTAGTGCATTGAAATGCTGTTACATTCGAAGATGAACAATATATAATTTGTATTTACTTCGTTGGATAATGTATGAAAATGCAGTGGTCGAAACTCGGGGCGGAGAAAAAAAGCTCGTCTTCCACTTTTTTAAAAAATTTATTTACTGACGCAGAGGTTTTGGTGCCAGTATTTATCTTTGTGCCCGCAAAGCATGCCTGCGTAGCACTACATATATTCGACAACAGAAGTTAGTTGTGGCGGCACCTACCAACATTTTTCGGAACTTCCGATTACTTTGCACTCGATTCTAAGCCGCAGGCGGTTTTTTGGATTACAAAAACCAGAAAAAAAGTACGGCTTAGATTTGAGTAAATACGGTAGACACAAGTAACAGAAAATACACTGCTCAACAAAAGTTTGGAATACTACTGTAAAATGTAGTCTATGATAGTGAGGTCTCATTAACCAAGGCACTTCATGCATTATCCAGTTAGAGACCGTATTCTGGACACAGTTTACTACTGGCATGCTTTGTGACCATTTCCCAGTCATGAAAAACATGCTGGTGCCGCAGCGCCACACTGCGAGCAGTCCAGTATCAACAACAGTTCGTGTTCAGCATTGCAGAATCATGTCATGTATATGCATACAACACTTTGATAGGGTCAGATAGTGGCTTTACTTTCAGCATGTCATACATAGCAAGATGTTGCTGAATGGTTAGAAGTCACTCACAGTGATGTCTCTAAGGTGTGGAGAAAGTACAGAAAGATGGGAAATGTGAACAGACCTCCAACTGGTCATCCTCATATGATAACACTAATGCAAGATTGTTTCCTCCAACTGCCAGCTCACAGGCACCCAACATCAACTAGCAGAAATAACTGAAATGAGTCCTTGACACATCAACATTTGATGATTGCAGAGAGGAGTAACGTCATGTCTGCTGACAAGATCAGGACTGGTTTGTGACAGGACACTAGACGTGTTAGGGTTTCGAGAAGTGTTAGATGACACCAGGAATGCCAAAATATGTTCAGGAAGTCGCCCCATTTGCAGGTGTAAAGGTAATGTTCTGGATGGCAATAATGATGGGATGGCAGTCCCCTCCAATTCCCATCTACGGCAAAGTTGACCAGTCCCCGATAACTCCAAGAGGTCCTACAAATGATCATAAGGTAATACAGATGTGAAGTCAGTGATAACTTCATCCTAGGTGATGACAATACAACACCGCACCATACTCTAGGACTGTCTCAGTGTCTTCAAAACTGCAACATCAAACAAATGTACTGGCCAGCACAGTCCACAGACATGAATGCAACTGAGTGTGCATGGGACATGTTGAAGGTGGCCACTGCACAGTGTTTGGATCCTCCTGACAATCTTTAGAACTGAGTGAGGTAGCGTAGTGATTAGTGCGCAGGACTCAGTTCAAACTCACATCCGGCCATCCTGATATAGGTTTTCCATAATTTCCCCAAATCGCTTCAGGCAAATTCCAGGACAGTTCCTTTGCAAGGGTACTGCTGACTTCCTTCCCCATCCTTCCCTAATTTGATGAGACTGATGACCTCACTTGGTTCCCTCCCCCCCAATCAACCAACAATCTTCAGAACCTCAATGAGGCTGACATTGAGGAGTGGGACCTCATACCCCAAGATGGTCATGGTCATGGTCATGGTCTCACCTACAGAATGCCTCACAGAGTGGAAGAACTTATCTGCGCGCGGGGAGGTAAATACTGATAATCATCATCATGAGTTAAAGATTTTCACTGTTTTTGTTTTTTACAAAATGTACACTTAGGAGAGAGCCTACTTTGTTTTGAAATGATTTTTTGTAACTAACTAAAATTGTTCTTGTTTTCAGAAGTAAGAATGTTTGTTTTCTTAATAAGGTATTGTACAAACCTCAATGGGTGTACTATAACAAGACATTGTAGTAAACTCTATGACAATCCAAACTTTTGTGGACATGATTGGTATTCTCCAGCTTTCGAGCTCTGCTTCTTTTTCTAGGACAAAGTACACTCATTCACAAACACACTACAAACACATCCTAATGCACACTACTGCCGTCATGGTTTCTCTCTTATGCTTGGGTCTGGGTGCCCTGTCCTTCTTTTTTAACCTTCCCAAAGAAACCATTGTTCTGAAAGGTACATAGAGTATCACTTCATTTTATATCCATCTAGCAGTAGTACTGCACATTTTGCCTCCTTTTCCACAGCAATCCTCTCAGCCTGCAAGGTCTGGGCATTCACAGAGGGTGGAATTTATGGTAGTTGGGAACTCCAATGTTAGGCACGTGATGGGGCCACTTAGGGGTAAGTCTACAAAGGAGGGGAAGGAAGCTGGTGTGCATTCTGTGCGCAGACTGCGAAGAGCTATACAGATGTGGGGTGGGTGCTTCCGGACACCATGGCGAGTGCAGGGTGCAGCTAACTGCAGGTCATGGCTCATGTTGGTACTGATGATGTGTGTCACTTTGGATTGGAAGAGTTTCTCTCTGGTTTCAGGTGGCTAGCTGAAGTAGTAAATACTTGCTTTGCTTGACTGTGAGATAAAGGTGGAGCTCACCATCTGTAGCATCGTTGACAGAACCGACTGTGGTCCTTTGGTACACAGCCAAATGGTGCATATGAATCAGAGGCTCAGACAGCTCAGAGACCATGTAGGCTGCAGATTCCTCTTCTTGCGCTGTAAGGTGGTGGCTTCCAGCTTCAGCTAAGTAGGTCAGGAGTCCATTACACACAGGAAGTGGCTATACGGATAGTGAGGCCTATGTGGAGGGGTCTGGGCAGTTTTTTAGGTTAGAGGGCTTTGGGAAACTGCAGAAAGAGCTTCAGTTTCAAAGGGTGCAGCAAAACCGAGGAACAGGGTAGACACAGCAAACTGTCTCAGCTATGCTGACAAAGAAGCACAACCCCAAGCGCCAATAAAACGCACTGAATCTCAAATCATTAGTTTCAGAAGCTGCCTACTGTTGGAAATAATTTCAGCTGAGATTTATACAAAGGACCTAACTGTGTTTACAAAGGGCAGATTAACTGTAGTTGGGGTGGAGTGTTTACTCCTGCCAGAAGTAATTTACCCTGTGGTGAAATTGAAGTAGATAGTTCCTATATGTTAGTAGTCGCTCCTATGAGTCATACTTGTCAACTGGAATAAATTAATAATTGGTTCCTTTTACTGACCCCCCCCCCCCCCCCAACTCAGATGATACAGTTGCTGAACAGTTCAAAGAAAACTTGAGTGTCGTTTCAAATAGGTGTCCCACTCGTACCATTATACGAGGGTTGTCAACAAAGTAAGTTACATTTCTATTTCTATCTGCGGCAGTGCTACTATCGCAGTTCCGAGCATGCACGGCAGTTACTCTGACTCAAGGAGAAGACATGTGCGCCATTTTCAGAGCGCTGCTGCCGATGTGTGCTTTGTAGTGCTTCTTTATAATGTCACCCATAGTTGAAAATGCTGCCAATTGTGAAATCAGATCTGTGATTTGTTTTCTAGATGCAAAGAAAGATAAATCAAAGGAAATTCATCAGCAAAGCTGCGAGGTTTACACACAAAATGCTATGAGTGATTCAATGGTTAGAAGATGGGTCAGACTGTTCAATGAAGGACGTGATCATGTGTACAATGAAGAACGAAGTGGACACCCATCTGTGGTTACTGACGAACTGTCTAATGTGTTACGACCATTTAAACTGCTAAAGTAGACAAACAAACTTCACACTTCCTTATGGGATTACTTACTTGGGATTTGCCGCCACTCTTCTTTATTGGATAGCCGGCTGCTGGAAACTCTCTTGACTTCTTTTCCATCAAATAATGCTAGGAACAGGAACTTCCAAGCCTCTTTAGGCTCATGAAATAAGTAGCCAAACAAACTTTACTTTTTGTCAATCAACGATGTATTTGACTTCCAAGCACAATAAAAAATTCTCACTTTCCACAAAATATGTAACCTCCAGCAAGTCTCTCGTACAGTCGTACATTAGAAACAAATTATTTTACATTCAAAAGAAAGTTGGTTTAGACACCATGACTTTCAGAAAAAGTGTCTGAAAGTATGTCTTGCTGAGTCAATAGTCCACAATACTACTTTTTTTCAACTGTTCTTGTTATAATTAACAATAATGAATGACACATTAAGCACAGAGCGGCATAAAAACTCCATGGTTCTTCCTCTAAAACATCTATGGATTGCCCGACAAGTACTTGTCAGTGCCATTCGACCACCGTGTCTTTCTTCCCTCGACTGATTTTAAACCTGCACACACAATTAAGTGACATGCATTAGGCAGGATTTTACTATCCCACACTTGTATCAGGAATATCATGTGTTCGAGATGGTAGAAGGCTGAGTAGTTCTACAATTTACACAGAAATTATCGGATCACTACATTTCCCCCCTCTCAACACGCGATATTTTATATGTAATCATTATACAAGTAATATCATTCATAACAACATTTCATATCTTAACAATATACATTGTTACACAGGTTTACATACACATCTCTCCTTTCCATAACAACAATCTTTCTCTTATTGTTTCTATACTCTTTTCTTATTTTACTTTGTTATTAAAATATGAGTATTTACTTGTGGTTTTGGTCAGCTTTACTAATATTTAGGAACAGTGAGGACTTTTTCTCTTTTCTTTATTTTCTTTTTCAATCAAAAATGTCAGGTGTATATGACACATGAATAATCTATTTTCTATTCTTATGTTTTTGTACTACCTTTTTCCTAGTAGGTACTATTTTCATTAGTTGTAGCTTGGAGGAACTCTGGGTGAAATAAAAGTGTTCTTTTGACACTCATTTATTTCTACAAAACATAATAATGCTAGTCATTCATAGAATTTATACTTTCCAGAATAATTCCTATAAAATTTGTAACTTTTGTAACAATACTGTCCCCTTCTCCTAGGATCAGCACCTATTCTTTGCTTGTGGGTTGACCTTATGAGAGCACTTCCTCTTTGCAATCTGATAGGTATACCCCTTACAAAACATCTCTACTTTTTAGGCCACAGATCATCCTATCTCCTCGTAGGTACATTTGCCCTTTATATTTAGTGAATGCCGCGTATGCTCCTTTATCTTTTCTGAGTAAGCCTAATGGTCCCATTACTCTAGTATACATTTCTATGTATACCGTAATTAAGTATCTTCTGGTACAGATATAAATTTAACTTAAACATTACATTCATTCTTTAATATATCATTCACTCCCTAGAGTCCTCCTCTACTTATCAACTTTTATACTTCCAATAGATATTATGTTTATTTTTTACAACTTATGTCCCATTATCCTTCAATTCATTGGAGTTTTTAGGGCACTGACATTGGTCACGCCTTATTTCTTATTTATCTATTACTCATTACTATTTTATAGTTGTTCGTTATGTATGGGCACCTCCCCTTATGTATATTCGATGTAGAACCATCATAACTCCCCATATATGTGCGCAGAACTCCCTATGTACACACTTTTTCCCCTACAACACCTGGCGGTTCTCACATTGTGACAGAATTTGTGTTATATAATTTAATGTTTGCGTAGTAGTGTATATTTCTGTATATGTGGATGTGTGTTCATGTAGTCTTATTCTTCGGCCTTCTTATCTAAAGATAAGATGTGGGTTATTAGTAACCACGGAAATAAGGAAGGACTTCAGTAATAGAAGTTTATGAATATGAAAAGAGGGAAAAGATAGACAGGTCCTCAAGACATGAAGTAAGAAAGGAAAAAATAGATGTGGTTGCTAGGATCGAAAACGAGAAAGAAGACAGCCCCAAAGAGAGGAAACCCTTCCCACCCCCATTCACCAGGATCCCTACCTCTCAGGTACTTGAGTGAAATGCTGGAGGTTTGGTGTTAAATTGTCTCCTACAGAACGGACTTGATCCACCTTCACCATCTTGAGGTCCCTGAAGGAAATCCTAGCAACTCTATGGAAACGGCAAATGAAGAAGAATCAGGCACACTTGTTTGTGACGGTTGTTTGAAAGGCGTGATGTGTGTTTTGTGTTAGTCATGATTTATCTGTTCTTGTAAATCAAGCTTCTAGCTACAATACCCACCCCTTTCATAATTTATGCAAACCCTCCCATTTATATCACATCTCGTAAAAGGTATAAAATACTCTATACAAAATAGATCATCTATACACTACGATATAACAACTGTTCAGTTAGTCACATCTTATTATATTTTCCACAAATATAATACTCTATTTAGTTTATTTCATCTAGATATCACCCATTTTCTGTGATTCTCTTAAGTTGTTCTCTATTTTATGGTCATATCCGGTTTTTTAAGCAATAAGATTATAGCATAGTTATAGATTTTAAAAGAATTTAGTACAGGAAAACTATTTTGGGAGAAACACTGAAAACAACTCGGGGTCCAACGGTCATCACTCCGCCCATTAACTCAGAATGTTAATGTCCCTGGGGGATAGATGACAGAATAGTTTAAGATATTAAAGGAATTCGGTGCAGAAAACTATTTTGGAAGAAACACCGAAAACAACTCAGGATCCGATGGACGTCACTCCACCCATTAACTCAGAATGTTAATGTCCCTGGGGGATAGATGACTCTGCCCGAGTCCCTTGGATCTGATATGAACATTTTTTGAGCACTTGCAGACCAGTACCTCTCTTTAAATTTCTTTTGAAAGTCTCCCCACTGCAAATCAGTCAACACTTCACTAGTTAACACCACCTTAGGTGAAGATACCCTTTTTTCTACTTTGTCTTGGATAAACTTAAATTCTCTCCACAGGTAATCTATACCCTTTCTGGTATAGACGGTCCTTCAGACGAAGGAATAAGTGATACGTTCCCAGATGTTATTCTCTCGGTAACCTTTTGATCTATAATTTCTCCAAATTGTTCCTAAAAACTAATTACATTTATAATATCAGAGTTGGCTATTCCCTCTTTGAAATTCTGTTCTACATTATCTACTCGTATACTGACACCTGTAATTTGCAAATGAATGATTGGTATTAATTCATTATTCTTATCTACACTCTCTTTCAAAGTATTCATTCACTGTCTTACATCATTGTATTTAATATTGTACACGTTTTCAAAAGATCCTATCTTTTCAATAAGTTCTGATTCTACATTATTACATTTGTTCTCAATGTCAAGTTCTAACCTTTTTGATAAACTGTGAAAAGTGTCATTCTGTTTCTGACTAAGGTCAGTAAACATATGATTTATATTAGTGGTCAAAGAATTTGTGAACTCGATCTTTAAATCTACTGTTAAATTGTCTACTTTATTACTTAAGGCACTGCATTCAGTCTTCAAAGCACCCATGCCTTCGCACAGATTACCAGAGTCTTTGCTTTGAGGATCTACTTTGATGGTTAACAAACATAGATTTGTCATTTGAATTTTCAGAGTTTCATTCTGACCCTTTAATTGAGAATTTATTAAGTCTATGTTTTTTATTAGATTCACACTCTGAGCATTTAATTGAAAACTCAATGAGTCTAATATAAGATTCTGAGCATTTAAAGTTTCACTCTGAGCTTTGATTAAATTTATCAACTCAGCCCAGACTTTCATAGCCATTGCTGGGTCTTGAGTTTCCTCAACCTGTTTTAGATTTTCCATACTTTTATATGCTTTAGCTCTCTTAATCATTTAAAACTAACTTCAAATATGGTAATTACACAAATAAAAGTTCACTCAACAGTATTTTGTACCACTTCGTACTAAAGTAATGAAGTTTCGTTTCACGCTCACCTGGCGTAGAATTCTCGTAGCGTATGTGAGCAGATGTGGAGGCAGGTCAGCACTGGTGATCGGCAGCTGGTGCTGGTGGCGTCAGATGTAGGTTGGTTTCCACATCTGCGTCCCCACAATGTGTGTGTGAGATGTATACTCCCAGCACTGGATCTTCTTGATGTAAATGCCATGCACGTCTTTCGAGTGGACGCCACTTCAGCGACTTGTGAGTCAATGGGGATGAAATGATGATGATAAGGACAACACAACACCCAGTCCCCCTGAGCAGAGAAAATCTCCGACCCAGCCGGGAATCGAACCCGGGCCATTAGGCATGACATTCCGTTGTGCTGACCACTCAGCTACCAGAAGCAGACATCATCTTGACTGAAGTGTTCTAGGCATACTTCTTCTTAGACAAATATATCGAAATCATCTTTGCTGTTTTATTGTTGTGAATTTTTCACGTCTTCACCACTTTTCATTCAAATTTTGCTCCATAGGATACTTGAACATATTTCAATGTATCTGAGTAAGTCCCTTGTGTTATTATGTTTGGTTGCTATGGCAACACACAACAGCTTCTTTTCTCATATTTGACCGAAAATTGCTGCCCCCCCCCCCCCCCCCCCCCGCCCACACACACAGGTCGCCACGTTCTAACGTGTTGTGAAGACTTTCTTAATAGACCTTCTCTTCTAAAACTTTGCTCTTTCGGCAACTCCGTTCATGTATTTAACTTTCGTGCACATTACAAAATTCTCACTTTCCACAAAATATGCAACCTCCAGCAAGTCTCTCGTACAGTTGCATGATAGAAACAAATTATTTTACTTTCAAAAGGAAGTCAGTTTAGACACCATGACTTTCAGAAAAAGAGTCTGGAAATATGTCTTGCCCCTGACAAGGCTGAGTCAAGAGTCCACAATACTACTTTATTTCAACTGTTCTTGATGTAACTAACAATAATCAATGACACAATAAGCACATAGCGGCATAAAAACTCCATAGTTCTTCCTCTGAAACGTCCATGGATTGCCCGACAACTACATGTCGGTGCCATTCGACCTCCACATCTACTTTCTTCCCTTGACTGATTTTAAACATGGATACATAAACAAGTGACACGCAGTAGGTAGGATTTTATCATCCCACACTCATATCTAGAATATCGTGTGTTCGAGACGGTAGAAGGCTGATTGGTTCTAGAATTTACACAGAAATTCTCAAAACACTAGAACTGGTTCACACAACTGAAGAGAAGATGAAACAAAACTGTAAGTTTACACTTAGTGCCCTTGCTATGGAAGTTCCACAAATCTCACAATCACTAATTCACGAAATTGCTAGTGAAAAACTGAAATTCGAAAACTTTGCTCACGTTGGGACCCAAAATTCTTACTGAACAACACAAAAGACAATGGATGGGCAGTGCACTTCAGTTTTTGACACGCTAGAATGAAGAAGGAGATGGTTTTCTTTCTCAGATAGTCACGGGGGATGAAACTTGGGTATTTACAACACCCATGAAACAAAATGGCAATCAGTGGAATGGAGGCAAACTTCAACCCCAACGAAGGTTAAGCCTAAGCAAATCTTGACACCTTGGGATAGAAAAGGCATTTTTCTGATTGATTTCTTACCATGAGGCCAAACAATCAGTGCACATGGTTACTGCAAGAACATTAAGAAATTGCGCCGCGCAATACAGAGCAAGCGCCGAGGATTACTATCAAAAGGTGTTGTTTTTTTTCCCATGATAATGCCTGACCTCACATGGCGAATGTGACCAAACAACTCTTATGGGAATTTCACTGGGACGTGTTTGTTCATCCTCCATACAGCCTGGACCTTGCTCCTAGCGACTTTCATCTCTTCTTACATCTAAAATCTGTCTTTGGTGGTCAACACTTCAACAATGATGATGAGCTGAAAGAACTTGTTACCACATGGTTGAACACACAGGCAGCAACCTTCTATGAAGAACGCATACAAGAAACTTGTGCCACGCTATGATAAGTGCCTACAAAATTTTGGAAGCTGTGTAGAAAAGTAGTTTAACAGTTGTAGATTTTTTACAATAAATATTTTTTCTGTATCTGTACTAATTTGTCTTATATGACCAAATGGAACTTACTTTGTGGACATACCTTGTAGTTGGTGCTGACTTCAATCTACTCTCAAAATGATGGCGAAAATACATGTTTCATGTCAGTAGTCAGTATAAAATATCATCTGAAATTGCACTGAATGCTTTCTAAGGAAATTAATATGAACATCTAGTTCAGGAGCCCAACTGAATGATCGCAAAAAAATGCTTGACCTCTTAGCAACAAAAAACATCTACATCTACTACATCTACATTTATACTCCGCAAGCCACCCAACGGTGTGTGGCGGAGGGCACTTTACGTGCCACTGTCATTACCTCCCTTTCCTGTTCCAGTCGCGTATGGTTCGCGGGAAGAACGACTGTCTGAAAGCCTCCGTGCGCGCTCTAATATCTCTAATTTTACATTCGTGATCTCCTCGGGAGGTATAAGTAGGGGGAAGCAATATATTCGATACCTCATCCAGAAACGCACCCTCTCGAAACCTGGCGAGCAAGTTACACCGCGATGCGGAGCACCTCTCTTGCACAGTCTGCCACTTGAGTTTATTAAACATCTCCGTAACGCTATCATGGTTACCAAATAACCCTGTGACGAAACGCGCCACTCTTCTCTGGATCTTCTCTATCTCCTCCGTCAAGCCGATCTGGTACGGATCCCACACTGATGAGCAATACTCAAGTATAGGTCGAACGAGTGTTTTGTAAGCCACCTCCTTTGTTGATGGACTACATTTTCTAAGCACTCTCCCAATGAATCTCAACCTGGTACCCGCCTTACCAACAATTAATTTTATATGATCATTCCACTTCAAATCGTTCCGCATGCATACTCCCAGATATTTTACAGAAGTAACTGTTACCAGTGTTTGTTCCGCTATCATATAATCATACAATAAAGGATCCTTCTTTCTATGTATTCGCAATACATTACATTTGTCTATGTTAAGGGACAGTTGCCACTCCCTGCACCAAGTGCCTATCCGCTGCAGATCTTCCTGCATTTCGCTACAATTTTCTTCTCTGTATACTACAGCATCATCCGCGAAAAGCCGCATGGAACTTCCGACACTATCTACTAGGTCATTTATATATATTGTGAAAAGCAAAAGGTCCCATAACACTCCCCTGTGGCACGCCAGAGGTTACTTTAACGTCTGTAGACGTCTCTCCATTGATAACAACATGCTGTGTTCTGTTTGCTAAAAACTCTTCAATCCAGCCACACAGCTGGTCTGATATTCCGTAGGCTCTTACTTTGTTTATCAGGCGACAGTGCGGAACTGTATCGAATGCCTTCCGGAAGTCAAGAAAAATAGCATCTACCTGGGAGCCTGTATCTAATATTTTCTGGGTCTCATGAACAAATAAAGCGAGTTGGGTCTCACACGATCGCTGTTTCCGGAATCCATGTTGATTCCTACATAGTAGATTCTGGGTTTCCAAAAACGACATGATACTCGAGCAAAAAAAAAACACTGACCAACTAGGAAGCATTGTGATGTATACAGGGATTAGTGACCACACGGTGGTTTTAGTTAGATTGAATACTGTAAAATCCAAACTCACCAAAATCAAACGCAAAATACGTCTATTTGTAATAGCAGATAAAAACTCGCTTGGCACCTTCCTATGACACAGTCTCCACTCCTTCCATTCTGACTATGTAAGCGCAGAACATATGTGGTTTAAATTCAAAGAAATAGTATTGATGGCAATTGAGCAATACACATAAAATAAATTGATATGACATCATATTTATCCCCCATGGTACACAAAACAAGTGAGGAAACTATTGCAGAAGGAGAAAAAGAACCATGCCAAATTTAAAAGAATATAAAATCCCCACGATTAATGAAGTTCTCCAGAAGCTCGAAATTTTGCAGAAACATCAATGTGAGTTGCTTTTAATAGTTTCCATAACAAAACTCTGTCTTGAAATCTGCCAGAAAACAAAAACATAGATTCTGGTCGAATGTAAATTACACCAGTGGCAAGACCTTCACTGCATGATAACAATGGTGATGTTATTGATGACAGTGCCATTAAAGCAGTCACTAAAGATGGTTTTCTAAAATTCTTTCACAAAAGAAGATGAAGTAAATATTCCACAATTCACATCAAGAACAACTGCCAACATGAGTAACTCACAAGTAGATATCCTTGGTTTAGCAAAGCAGCTTAAAACACTTAAAGAAAAACGAGGTGTCTGGTCCAGATTGTATACCAGTCGGGTTCCTTTCAGAGTATGCAGATACAACAGCTCCATATTTAGCAATCATATACCATCACTTGCTTGTAGAAAGAGCCATATACTAAGACTGCAAAGTTGCACAAGTCACACAAATATGCAAGAAAGGAAATAGGAGTAACCCACATTGAATTACAGACCCATATCACTAACAGATTTGCAGTAAGATTTTGGAACATACACTGTGCTCAAACATTATGTATCACCTTGCAAAAAATTATTTATTGACAAACAGGCAACATGCATTCAGAAAATGTTCTTGTGAAGCACAACTAGCTCTCTATTCTCACAAAGTAATGAGTGTTGTTGACAGGCGGCGTCAAATAGATTACATATTTTTAGATTTCCAGATGGCTTTTGACACTGTTCCTCACAAGCGACTCCTAATTAAATAGCATGCCTATGTAGTATCATCTCAGTTGTGTGACTGGATCCATGGTTTCCTGTCAGAAAGGTTACAGTTCCTAATAACTGAAGGAAAGTCATTGAGTAAAGCAGAAGTAATCTGTGGCATTCCCCAACAAAGTGTTATATGCCCTGTATTGTTCTTGATACATAAATGTTTTAAAAGACAATCTGAGCAGCCCTCTTAGATTGCTTACAGATGATGCTGTCATTTAAAATCATATGAAGTCATCAGATGATCAAGATAAATTGCAAAATTATTTAGACAAGGTATCTTTATTTAGACAAGATATCTGTATGGTGCAAAAGATGGCAATTGAGTCTAAATCATTAAAAGTGTGAAGCCATCCACATGACTACTAAAAAGAATCCACTAAATTTCATCTAAAAGCTGTAAACTCAGCTAAATACTCAGGGATTACAATTACGTAATACTTAAGTTAGAATGATCACACGAACAAAGTAAACCACTGTGGAGAATCCTTTACAAAAGTGAAAGTGAGAGACACGTAACAAACTTTGCTTCGTAAATGAGTCAGTGTGGTATTCTATCATGGGCCACTTTCTGGAACACTTCTGAAATGAATGGAATGAGTTATCAGCTACAACTTAATTTGTGCTGTCAGACCTTTGCAAAATGTGAGCACACGGACATCAGAGGTTTACTGGAGCAAAATACTTTATTGCAGTCACTATATTTAGCAAACAATGTGAACAGGTAGTGCAGCAATTATTACTGTCCTTCGAGTATTCATCAGAATCTAAACTCTGAAGTAAATCATTCTTGAATGTATGAATACTGAAGAAGGAGGCAGCAAGAACAAACATAACACACAGCACATAGGAAACACATAAAAATTCACAGCAAGGAAAAAAAAATATTACACAGGGACATAAAAAGTTCATAGGAAATACAACACTCCTGCTGGCTAGTGCAGAAGCTGCTTAGCAGCTGTGATTCTCTTGTTATCATGCATGTGACACTACACCACTAAACATAGGGGCCTCACTTGGCACGAAATTGATTTTTGACTGTGGTGATGCTATACAACAACATAGCAGACACTACATCAGCCCCTGTGATAGGAGCAGAGAGTCATCTCGGAATGGGGCACATGAACACCCTTCACAGCTGGAACTGGTTTTGCGTGCTTGTCATTGGTCTGTATCGGCTGTTTGTTGCCCCTGTACTGGAGATTGTGACATGGCAGTGGAAAATGTGGATGGTGACTAATCCCTGAAAATGTACACGGGCTTGAGAGAGTTGATGGCAATGGTTATTGGCTTTCTGCTTACCATGATGTCCAGCATCTGTGTGCTTCTCCACAGAACATGGTATGTGCCACGGAGCGCCTGTTCAGAGCATCATGTGCGAGGACCTTTCTAAGTTGCGGGGCACATAAGTGGTCAGCATACCATATCTGGAGGCTGTGGAAGGTCATATTAAAGTGATGTGGTCCCTTAACTGTTGAAGAAATTCCAGTTGATCTTGCAGTGCTGACTGGAGTGAACTGGTCATAACAAATTCTCTGGGAAGACACAATGGTTCACCATAGACCAGTTTTGCAGCCGAGGAGTCCAAGTCCTGCTTATAGGTCATTTATAGTATCAGGACAACTATAGGGAGGGCAGAAGTCCACGGTGTTCCATGGCACATTAGAGCCACATTCAGTGAATGCTACCATCTTTCAATCATTCCATTACTGGTGCAGTCATGGCTGGTAGTCTTTTGATGAACATCCCCACAGAACTCTGCCAGCTGGACGAATAAATCCAATGCAAACTGGCTGCCACGATCAGTGGTTATGCATAGTGGACAGTCAGTGGTTATGCATAGTGGACAGTCAGTGGTTATGCATAGTGGACAGCCAAACCTAGTTAGCCAAGTTGATCCGAACGCAGACGCTAAGGTTTCCGCTGTGACATTGTCCACAAGTTTGCACAGGTACAAAAAAGAGTGGTTGCATCTGGAAAATCTCTGAGGGGCAGGACAAGTTATAGCATTGACATTGGAGGCACGTCCATGTCAACTTTCAGAATCTCTCTCCATCCCTGCCCTCACAAAATTTTGTGACACAAGGGGAAATATTAAGTGGGCTCCGGGCTGGCACAGACTGTGCAAACTGTCGAAGACTTGCTGCTGAAATGCAGTCAGTATGAATGGTTGTGGTCAACAACACTGACCAGCTGCAACTTTATCACCAAAATGGTATTGTTGATGAAAATCTGGAGCTCTCGGTCGCTCTGCTGTGTCTTGGCCATTTCCGAAAAGTCCATTGGTCGCAACGCACTATTGCCGCATAAAAAACTATTGGTCAGCACATTCTCAATGCTGTAAATGTGCTTTATGTCCATGCTAAATAGGCTTATAAAGGATGATTGAACTGATGGGGACAGCAGACGATGCTATTCTGTTTGAAAGCATAGATCAGCGGCTAATGATCCATGAAGATTGTACACATCCTTGCTTCTATTTGTAGCTGGAAGTATTTAACTGCCTTTTACACAGCCAGGAGCTCGTGAAAGCACACACTACTCTTCTGTTGCAATGGTGACAATTTGTGTGAGAAATACGCAAGCGGTTCTCACAAGTCATCTAACAATTTTTGCAGTGCCATGCCAATAACTGTTTGACTTGCATCTGCTACCAACGCCAAAGGCATGTAAAGCTTGGGATGCACCAGGTGTGTGTGTGACCACCATCCCTTGCTCTGCAGCCTTGAAGATGGAGCACATTGCTTCCGACCACTGCATTGGGGTACTGTTTCTGAACTTTGGGCCGGTGAATGCCACACTGTGTAGTTCTTGCAGTTCTGTTGCACACAGTAAATGACGGTGATAAAAAGTTTAGCATTCTTAGGAGTCGTGTAACTACTAGGTCATTGTCAGTCACAGTATCTGTAGAATTACTTTGATCTTCTCTGTTAGTGGTAGGGAGCCTGCAGATGACATTCGATGGTGTAGGAAAGTTGTCTCGTGTTAATACATTGAAAGATCTGCCTCAGTTGCGAGAATTTTCTGGTCTTTACCCAGGTTTTGGCTAAAATAACCTAGCCTTCTTCAGAAGCATAAAATTACTATGACATGCCAGAGTAAGGCACAGTCAACATTAAAAATTAAAGCCTATAGTTCCGTGGTACCACACTGAATAAAAACTACTTAACTGAAGTCCAGCCCTGTCATCACTTCACTGTGTGGTCAGTTGGCAGCAGCAACTATTAGTGCCAACGTAGTTGCTGCTGCCAACCGACCGCGTGGTGAAGTGATGCCGGGGCTGGACTTCAGTTAAGTAGTTTTATTTTGACATGATACCACAGTACTATAGGTTTTAATTTTTAATGTTGACTGTGCCTTACTCTGGCATGTTACAATAATGTTATGTTTCTGAAGAAGGCTAGATTATTCTAGGCGAAACCTGGGTGAAGACCAGAACATTCTCGCAACTGAGGCAGATATTTCAATATATTAGTGTATCACAGTTGCTGACGGGGCTGCAATATACTAAAAATGCCTCACGTTACCCAAACACACACTTGGCCTTGTTTAACACCACACCAAACTGCTCCAGATGTTTAAATACCTCTTGACGATGTTGGTGATGTTGCTCCCTGGTGGCAGAACACACGAGTTTATCACCTAAAGGAGCAAAGCAAAATGGCAGTCCCTGCAGAACGGAAGCGATAAATCTTTGCCAGTTTTGGGTAGCATTTTGTAACCCAATCCAATAACACTGTAAACCAGCTGATTGTTGGCTACATCTGCAGAGAGATGCTAATGTGCCAAGAGGTCAGGTCCTGTAACCGGCTCCATATAGTTGGAAATGGTGAAGTCCCAAGTGAATGGGTGGCGCAGTCCAAAAGTCAACTTGATCTGCTGCATTGCATACACTTAGATTAGTGGGTCATTAGCTGCTGATAAATGGAATGCTATTGATGGTCTACAGTATGCACTGAAGATCTCAGTAGTATGCTTAAATCTGAGATATTCTCTATAAAATTCTTCTGGCTGGACCTTCTATCATTAATGAACAGGTACCATGACTTTCAGGACACTCAGTTTTGCCCAATACTGAGTGCTGCTGACATTTGAGTATGAACATGGTGCAATACATTTTTGCGTTTGTTCACCGAACCTACTGTGGGACCAAGTACATGTGTTGTTCCGTGCTCAATGATGCAGCACTAGTCAACGATCAGCTTTGGGACCTCCGGATTAATGCTGGTTTTGACCTTTCATATGTATTCGTTTGAGGTTGTGCAGCAATCACATCTTGTACTTCTGTGGCATAGCAGTGGTCAAACTGACTCATGAAGAGGGCAAATTTTTTCGAGTCATAAGTCCAGCACAACTAAAACTGGTTTCTACTTGGGTGAACCAAAGGATTGAGTTGTTCAGCCAGAACGGATGCAAACAGTCTGCTAATCTACAAACTGTTGGCACATTGGTCATCTTGTGTAATAATTAAAGCCAATGGTGGCTGTTCAACTTTCTTCAGCTCAGATTACATTGGGGTCACAAACTATCAAGTAGATCTCAATTTGAGCTGTCCGACAGATGCAAAACATGAACACAATGAGACAGGAAGTTTACTGGAGCAACATACTTTACTGAGTAACTGTATTTAGTGAAGAAGATAAACAGGAAGTGTAGAAATTGCTACTGGCCATGAGTTTTGATCAGAAAGTAAACTCTGAGGTAAATCATTCTTGAATGTACGAATACTCGAGAGAAGTCAGCAAGTAATTACTATTGTAACCCGAAGTGATAGAATCAAGAACTGAACATAAACCATAGAACACACAAAACATATAAAAATTTGCAGCAAGGGATAAACTATACACAGAGACATCAAAATTTATTAGAAAACATACACCTCACGGCTGGCATGGAAGCTGCTTGACAGGTGCGATTCATCTGTTATCACGCACATGTGATACCACACCACTAAACACATGAGCATCACAGGTTGACGCAAACTTGACAGTTGACTGTGGCAGTGACACGCAACCAAGTAGCAGACACTAAAGAATGACATAGGTCAGAAATTAGTTGGTTTGCGTATCTCCAGTTTTGAAATGGTTGTTACTATAGCATATGTAAGTCTGGCAGGTAATATGCCCCAAGTCATTGATTACAAAGATAGTTTCTTGGTAATCCTATGAAGTTGGCATAATATTTTAATACTCTTATAGAAAGACTATCATGGCCAACAGAATTACTGCTTTTAGTGACCTGATGAATGTTGTAATCTCTTTAGGGACTGTTGTGCAAAACTAATGTTTGTTGGTGGTGTACACAGTGTCTACATAAGTAAAGTCTGCCGCAGCTATTTTCTGGGAACTCAGTTCCATTTCAGAGTCTAGGTTTGTTTGCTTCTTGTTACATATTTTTAATATTTTTTACTTTATTATTGGAGTGTTATATTTTTTTAGCAAAGTATATGAGTTTTGTTTTTTTAATGACACATTGAATGATTTTTACAACACCAGTGGTAGGGGAGTAGCAAATCTTGACTGCTGCTTACCCCTCTTCCTTCCCCTTCAACTCTTTTGCCATAAGGTGAAGGCATTGGCTCTGAAAGCTTGTAAAAAGTTAAACCCTTTTGTGTGCTTGTTCCCCCGCCACTGCTTGGTAAGTAGATTTTTTTTATCTATCCATTTACATTAATTAGTAAGTAAACTTTACTGTTAATATTTGACCATCATTGTCAGATAAGCCACTGAAAATTGGTTTTGCAGCTAAATCACTGCAGGCTGCTAGGTCTAAAAACAAACTATCAATGACTGTTGCACTATGTCCTTCAATACACTTAGGAAAATTTACTGTGGAAAATAATCCTAAGCTGAACATAAACAACCTTATGTGACCTCGGTCAGTATTACCTTAGAAAATCAACATTAAAATCTCCACAATGATTCACCAGTTACATCTGTGTAACTATCTGAGAGCTGATCATACATCCAGTAAAATCTTGATCTGATTTCAAACTGCTATCAAAATTGACAACTTGCTGTAAATATTCAGAAAAGTGAAAATTGTGCATTTCAAAAAATGTGAAAAATTAATATCTTTTAACTAAAATATCAATGAATGACAACTGGAATCAGTCAACTCAAGCATATACCACGGTGTTAACAATTTGTGAGGATAAGAAATGGAATGTTTACAGTCTCAGTCATAGATAAAGCAGGCAAGATACCTCAGCTCATTGGTAAGATAATGGAAAAATTAAGTGAACCTACAGAAGTGATTGCTTAGAAAATACTAATGAAACCCATTCTAGAATATTGCTCAAGTGATTAGGATCCTTACCAAAGTGTACATACAGCAGATAATAAACATGTGGTGTACAAATGATACCAAGCTTTACTTGTTTTGTAAATAAAACCTCCTTTTCCTGCTGCCCCTTAATTTACTTATCCCAGATGCGTTTCGCCTTTTTCTCATTCAGAGGCATCATCAGTGGGATGATTTGCTGATCTGCATTTCCTCTCATCTGGTCTGCGTTTCCTCTCATCTGGTCTGGAGGTCACACTACCACTTTATTACTGACATATAAGCACAAATTTGTATTCTGACCTTCTTCACATTGTCCACCATGTTGCTCCTTCTTTTTTGTGGTGTACTATTGATCTTTTGCCACTCGATATAACTATTTCATCCGACACTGCTTTTAACAATGTCTATATTGCAACTCCATTGGAGCTGTAACATTGATGTTGTTCAATAGCACCCCACGAAAGTTACTTATGAAGTTTCCAGAACCAGTATTATCTGTGGAAACTAGGAATATACTACAGTCCCCTACACACTGCTCCCACAGCCACTGTGAAGACATTAGATTAATTACAGCATTCATTAATCCCACACCTTGTATTAAAATGTTATGAGAAAAAATCATAATTTGTGGTACAATGGGAAATACTTTCTGCCATGCCCTCCCCTGTGGCTTGCTATAGATGTAGACATACATTTCATTGAAACAACACAAGAAAACTTCAGACTTCTTTCGAATAATATTTCATGTGCCTGTTTTAGTTTCCATTTTCTAATTTAATCATGAAATGGAAATGAGCGTATGGCATCGTTGGCTGGGAGGCCCTTATTCGGGGAAGTTTGGTCGTCAAGTGCAAGTCTTATTTCATCCGATTCCACATTGGGCGACTTGCGCACCGGTGATGAGGATGAAATGATGATGAGGACAACACAACACCCAGTCCCGGAGCGGAGAAAATCTCCAACCCAGCTGGGAATCGAACCCGGGCCTGCTTGCATGGGAGGTGAGCAAATTACCACCCAGCTAAGCAGGTGGACATTTAATCATGAGATTTTATGTCACAACAGAGTTTGTGTATTACACTGAAAGTTTATCACATACCTCTTCTTCATGAAATCTGTGATTGATGAAAAACAGGTTTTTTGTGATCCCTTTCACCTTCTCATATTGGTAAACAGATGGTGCACTCTTTAATGTTGGATAAATCATTGGAGTGATAAGATTTGCTATTTCTGGCCTCATCCTGTGCTGAACTTCCAAACAGTCATATTGCATTCCGTTCTGAAGCATCCGTTCAAACAACGAAATGTCAAAATTAAAATTTTTTGCTAACTCAAAGACTGCAGTTGAAGGTCGCAGCTGTTTGTGATCACCTGAAAATTAATAAGTTTTTTTATTGGCATCAAAATTTCCTAATATATGCAAGCAATTTTACACATCTGTAATTTTTCACAAGCTGTGCTTCAAATGCAAGGAATTCAGTAACAAAATAGACTACAAACTCTTGTTCGTGATACAATTCAATAAAATAAACACTGAATAATCATACACTATGTTACATAAAACAAAAAGACATTCTGTTAAAAAGTCATCTCTCTCTGAACCATTAGAAGTAGTTGTAATATTGAGCAGTTAGTTATCTTTTGTTTATCATACTTACCTATGAGAATGAGATGTTCACAGGCCTTTGTTAAAGAAATGACAACATGTGACTCTAGCACTTCTGCTGCTTCTTCAACTATTACTGAAAGGAAAAGAAAATTTCAATTACCAGTTTATGAAGTTACTCTTTATCAAAAATTTCTTAAAATATTATACCATGAGAAAATTATTTACATTACTATATTGTTTAACAACTACGTTTACAGGCACTTAACTATGTACTGTATACTGCAATTAAGTCAAAAAATGGGAAACTAATTAGTGCAAAGCTGATGTCACACAGAAACAGGGCAAGTCGGACCATACATGGGGGGAGGGGGAGGGACAGGGGGGGGGGGGGGGCAAATTTGGAGGGCGCTCAATCTGGCTGGAAGTTCAGAAAATGCCAACAAACTGTATTATAAAATATAAATAAAAAACACAATGTAACCAGTCACAAAACTTTAAGTATTTATTTACAACGTGTTTAGGAGGCTTCATTCCATCGTCAGCTCCTGATGATGAATTCTGAGTTTTATTATGTAAAATAAACTGGATATTTATTTGGTCTGTTCAAAAAATTAATAACTGCTATTGTGTACAAGAAGAGGATCTATAATACTAAAATTAAATATACGATGGTTTGAAGGAGCACAAAATTGATGCTGACCATGTGGACCATTAAACCCCTAACTAACCTGTTTCCACCAGTAACAATTCATTTCAGTTACTCTACACTAAGCCAAGTTTTAATGATTAACTTTATCTGATGCTGTTATTACATAATGTAATTTTCAAAGATTGGAGAATGCTCACATTCTGATGAGCAAAAACAGTTAATAAATCACACAATATGTGACCAGTGACAGTTTTATCTACATAGTGAGTGAGTTTCCAGATATAAATTCCCACATAATATAACAAACATATCAGTCAATGAAGTTTTGTAATTCAACTCTGTAATTTCTGTTAGAATTTCTGGAGTAGTAGATCATGGTTGTTGCATAAAACTATTCATTAAAATTTTGTCCCGGTATGCGGGAGGTATCTTCAGATATAAAACACTGGCAATTGCATCAAAGCTGAAGGGCCCTCAAACTGCTTTTGATACAGTATATTATTTATTTCTAAAGATGTTTCCCACAGACAAGGACAAAACACTAGTGAATAGATTTGTGCATCAAGCATAGCCACTCAGAGAGGGAGTTTTAACAGAAGTAAACTCTGTATGTGAGGAACCTTTGTTTTGTTATCAATACTGTAATATTTTCCAAGAGTTAAATAGTCCTTGAGCATCACTTCATGTCTGATGTTTCATAGGCTCTCAGGTAGATGTTAACTCTCTCATTCCAAACACATTATCACTTCATAAATTTATTCACAGAGTAAAGTTTCCGAATAAACTAATGGTGACATTAATTCTGGTGCTTCATTTTTCTAATGAAAATCTGATTTAGTATGCCTTTTTTGAAACTATGCCTTCTCCATTTGTGCATCATGATTGGTTTACCTGGCACCTTTTAAAGCCATTTCCTATAGATAGAACAGTTTTTCTCTGTATTTAGTTACTAGCCTTGCAGTCCAGTTCTGTGGAACAAAAGCTGGAAAGTTTTCCAAAGTTAGCATTTCTTCGCACAGTTTATACTATCACAAAATTGCTGCCTAATAACACATTTATCTATTTCATCAATGGAATATTTATTGTGTGCTCTTTGTTGCTTCTTCTTTGGAGTTGATACTTCAATCCCTCTCTGCTCGGTTTCATATTTCCTCTTCTCTGATTGGTAAATCCCAATCTACTCAGCAGCTTATCTCCTGTAATTTGCACATCATGATCTTAGTCAACTTAAACATTCGGAAGCTATGCTTCAACAATCTGACACCTTTTATTCCTTATTACCACTCCTTTCTTCTTCTCACTAACCATAAATTTAACAATGTCAACATAGGGCCTTCATGACTGCCTGAAAAGTCACCAATCTTGCATATTGAAGATTTGCCAATACCAGTATTTACTTCCTTATCAGACGATTACTGTGATGATGTTGAAATGTTAGACAATCAGAGTAAACGCAATAGTGAAAATGAATTCGAAGAATGCAGTCCTTCACTGCAAGCTTTTCTCAAATGACTTGATTCGAGATTTAAATTTACCTAACAAATCAGCTGAGCTTCATACATCAAGACTAAAAGGAAAACATTGCCTTTGGCCAGACGTATCAATAACATTCTAATGAACCATAGAGCATGACCTTCTTCCATATTTAACGAGACGAATGATATCATATACTGTAATGATATTTCTGGGTTTTTAAATGTGATGGGTCTTACAGTATACTACCCAAAAGACTGGCAAATTTTCCTAGATAGCTCAAAAAAAAGTTTTAAATGTGTTTTGCTGCATAACAGAAATAATTTAGTTTCAATCTTGACAGCTCATTCAACTACTTTTAAGGAAAAATATCAAAATGTTACACTTGATTTAGAGACAATTTCTTTCATCAACATCATTGATCAGTGTGTGTAGGAGCCCGTCTGGCTAGCCATGCGGTCTGATGCGCTGCTTCCAAAGCGGGAAGGCGTGCTGGTCCCTGGCACGAATCCGCCCGGTGGATTTGTTTCGAGGTACATTGTGCCGGCCAGACTGTGGATGGTTTTTAAGGCAGTTTTCTAAATACCTCGGCGAATGTGGACTTGTTCCCCTTATTCTACATCTACATACATACTCCACAATCCACCATACGGAGCGTGGCGGAGGGTACCTCGTACCACAACTAGCAACTTCTCTCCCTGTTCCACTCCCAAACAGAACGAGGGAAAAATGACTGCCTATATGCCTCTGTATAAGCCCTAATCTCTCGTAACTTATCTTTGTGGTCTTTCCGCGAAATGTAAGTTGGCGACAGTAAAATTGTACTGCAGTCAGCTTCAAATGCTGGTTCTCTAAATTTCCTCAGTAGCGATTCACGAAAAGAACGCCTCCTTTCCTCTAGAGACTCCCACCTGAGTTCCTGAAGTATTTCTGTAACACTCACGTGATGATCAAACCTACCAGTAATAAATATAGCAGCCCGCCTCTGAATTGCTTCTATGTCCTCCCTCAATCCGACCTGATAGGGATCCCAAACGCTCGAGCAGTACTCAAGAATAGGTCGTATTAGTGTTTTATAAGCGGTCTCCTTTACAGATGAACCACATCTTCCCAAAATTCTACCAATGAACCAAAGATGACTATCCACCTTCCCCACAACTGCCATTACATGCTTGTCCCACTTCATATCACTCTGCAATGTTACGCCCAAATATTTAATCGACGTGACTATGTCAAGCACTACACTACTAATGGAGTATTCAAACATTACAGGATTCTTCTGCATAAATTTACATTTATCTATATTTAGAGTTAGCTGCCATTCTTTACACCAATCACAAATCCTGTCCAAGTCATCTTGTATCCTCCTACAGTCACTCAATGACAACAAACACCTTCCCGTACACCACAGCATCATCAGCAAACAGCCGCACATTGCTATCCACTCTATCCAAAATATCATTTATGTAGATAGAAAACAACAGCAGACCTACCACACTTCCCTGGGGCACTCCAGATGATACCTTCAGCTCCGATGAACACTCACCATCGAGGAAAACGTACTGGGTTCTATTACTTAAGAAGTCTTTGAGCCACTCACATACTTGGGAACCAATCCCATATGCTCGTACCTTAGTTAGGAGTCTGCAGTGGGGCACAAAGTCAAACACTTTCTGGAAGTCAAGGAATATGGCATCCGTCTGATACCCTTCATCCATGGTTCACAAGATATCATGTGAAAAAAGGGCGAGATGCATGGACAGCAACTTCTCTGTCTCAAGGAAATTAATTATATTTGAACTGAGAATATGTTCAAGAATCCTGCAACAAACCGATCTTAAGGATATTGGTCTGTAATTTTGAGGATCCGTCCTTCTACCCTTCTTATATACAGGCGTCACCTGCACTTTTTTCCAGTCGCTTGGGACTTTACGTTGGGCAAGAAATTCGCGATAAATGCAAGCTAAGTAGGGAGCCAATGCAGTAGAGTACTCTGTGTAAAACTGAATTGGAATTACATCAGGACCTGACGATTTATTTATTTTCAACCCATTCAGCTGCTTCACAACCCCAGGGATGTCTATCACTATGTCCTCCATACAGGAATCTGTACAAGACTCAAACTGCGGTATGTTTGTACACTCCTCCTGCGTGAAAGATTTCTCAAATGCTAAATTTAAAATTTCACCTTTCGTTTTGCTGTCTTCCATTGCCAGGCCAGACTGATCAGTGAGTGACTGGATGGAAGCCTTCGACCCGCTTACCGATTTTACATAAGACCAGAATTTCCTTGGGTTTTCAGCAAGAACTTTTGCTAAGGTATGACGGTGGTAGTGGTTGAAAGCTTCGCGCATCGCTCTTTTTACAGCAGCACGAATCTCTACTAACTTTTGCCTGTTCTCTTTCTCCCAATCTTTCTTCCACCGCGAGTGCAACTGCCTTTGCTTCCTGAGCATTCTCCGAATTGTGCTGTTAAACCACGGTGGGTCTTTTCCGTCCATAAGCCACTTTTTCAGCACATACTTGTCCAATGCGTGATTTACAATGTGTTTAAAATATGCCCATAACTCTTCCACGTCCATCGTACTGGAAGTAAATGAAGTCGATTCATTTACTAAGTGGTATGCTAACAACTGCTTATCTGCTCTTTCTAGTAAGAATACTTTCCTAGCCTTCTTGACCGACTTTTTAACTTTCGTAACCATAGTCGTAATGACAACATCACGATCACTAATCCCTGTCTCAACACTGACACCGTCGATGAGGTCTGGTCTGTTCATGGCTACCAGATCTAAAATATTTCCATTACACGTTGGCTGTCAATTTAGCTGCTCAAGACAGTTTTCGGATAATGTGTTCAAAAGTAATTCACACGACGGCTTGTCTGTACCACCTGTAATGAATCCATAGACATCCCAGTCTATATTAGGTAGGTTGAAGTCGCCTCCGACTAATACAGCATGATCCGGGTACTTCTGGGATACAGAATATAGACTCCCTTTGAATGATTCTAGAACTGCCACGGTGGAACCTGGTGGCCGGTAATAACACCCTACAATTAACTTTGTTTCCCCTAGCCCTGTTAAATGTGTACAGATGACTTCACAATCACACTCTACTTCGACCTCAGTAGACACAATATTTTTGTCAACTGCAATGAAGACACCACCTCCTATGGTGTCTAATCTGTCTTTCCGATACACGTTCCAACCCTCACTAAATATTTCAGAACTTCCTATCTCCGGGTTCAGCCAGGTCTCAGTCCCGAGAATAATTTGCACGCCACACACTTCCTGGAGGGCAGTAAATTCAGGAACTTTATTCCGAACACTCTGAAAATTTACTGCTAATATCTTGATAGCTGAAGTGTCTTTACACTGAGCGCGTCCTGATTTCCCTGCCTGCACGTCGCCTGCTGAGTGTTCATCAGGACACCTCGCACTACTATTCCGACTCAGTTACACAGTGTCGGGGGTTGCTGCACAAATACTGTTTCCATGTCTGTGTACATCATAATTATTCTACCACGCAAACACTTGGGGTTACACTCGCCTAGCATGAGACATTCCTAGGGGTGGGGGTCCACTGGGGCCGAACCGCACAATAACCCTGGGTTTGGTGTGGGGCGGCAGTGGAGTGGGGTGGACTGCTGTGGCCTGTTGTGGGGTTGTGAACCACTGAGGGCTATGGTGGGATGATGCCTCTCTGTCTTCTCTAGGTCCCTGGTTTAATAGAATACAATACAATACAAAGTCATTGTAGGTTTAAAAATGGTGAATTTTTTATTGGATCAGTAAAGTGGATAAACTAAATATCCCTGTTTTCTTTGTCTGTGGGACAGTCAGGAGAAAAATGGACATTGGAACAGGAAAGAGTGGTTGCTGAGAATGAACCTGACTTTAGGAAAAGATAACATCGTTCATGAACAGTTGGTAAGTCAGGAAAAAAAAATCACTCTTCCGCCACTACGTATTAAACTTGGACTTATAAAACAGTTTGTTAAATCTTTAGACAGGTATGGTGATTACTTCAAATATATTTGCCAATCCTTTCCTGGTCTCAGTATAGAAAAGTTAAAAGCAGGAATTTTTGATGGGCCACAAAACCATACTCTTATGAACAACAATGATTTCACAACTCACATGATCCAAGTTGAATTGGAAGCATGGGCAAGCTTTGTATCAGCTGTCAAAGATATTTTTAATGACTCACAAAGCTGAAGAACATTCGAAAATAGTAGACAAAATGCTCCAGAATTTTCAAAAACTAGGAGCTAATATGAGTGTTAAATTGCATTTTTTGCAGTCATTTAGATAATTTTCCTGACATCCTGGGCGATTACTCTAAAGAACGAGGGGAACGGTTCCATCAGGACATCAAGATTATGAAGGAAAGACATCAAAGTTGTTGGAATCACCATATAATGGCAGACTACTTCTGGAACGTGTGGAGAGACTGTCCAGCCCAAAACCATCGAAGAAAATCCCGTGCAAAACATTTTTCTTACTTCTTATTAATATGTTTTTGTTATGATTAATTTTATTATTATTTGTATCATTTATAACACTTTGTTTGTTTAAGATTACCTGAAGTGTCGGAAGATCCATGCGGCTTTTCGCGGATGATGCTGTAGTATACAGAGAAGTTGCAGCATTAGAAAATTGTAGCGAAATGCAGGAAGATCTGCAGCGGATAGGCACTTGGTGCAGGGAGTGGCAACTGTCCCTTAATATAGACAAATGTAATGTATTGCGAATACATAGAAAGAAGGATCCTTTATTGTATGATTATATGATAGCGGAACAAACACTGGTAGCAGTTACTTCTGTAAAATATCTGGGAGTTTGCGTGCGGAACGATTTGAAGTGGAATGATCATATAAAATTAATTGTTGGTAAGGCGGGTACCAGGTTGAGATTCATTGGGAGAGTGCTTAGAAAATGTAGTCCATCAACAAAGGAGGTGGCTTAGAAAACACTCGTTCGACCTATACTTGAGTATTGCTCATCAGTGTGGGATCCGTACCAGATCGGGTTGACAGAGGAGGTAGAGAAGATCCAAAGAAGAGCAGCGCGTTTCGTCACAGGGTTATTTGGTAACCGTGATAGCATTACGGAGATGTTTAGCAAACTCAAGTGGCAGACTCTGCAAGAGAGGCGCTCTGCATCGCGGTGTAGCTTGCTCGCCAGGTTTCGAGAGGGTGCGTTTCTGGATGAGGTATCGAATATATTGCTTCCCCCTACTTATACCTCCCGAGGAGATCACGAATGTAAAATTAGAGATATTAGAGCGCGCACGGAGGCTTTCAGACAGTCGTTCTTCCCGCGAACCATACGCGACTGGAACAGGAAAGGGAGGTAATGACAGTGGCACGTAAAGTGCCCTCCGCCACACACAGTTGGGTGGCTTACGGAGTATAAATGTAGATGTAGATGTAGATAACTTTAAAATAAACATATTGAAAAATATTCTCCTCTTTTTTATAATCTAATTTCCAGTATAAGCGAATTGCCTTCATCACAAAAAAGTAGAGTCAATTAAAAAAATATACTATTATTTTCTTATTCAGCAGACCAAAATTACCTGAAATTGATTAATAAATCTCATGCCACAGAATCAGTCTTACCCTGTGTATTACCAAACGTATTAGCCTTTGTTACTGGCTAAAATGGTGTAGTCTGTCTAGACTGGGAGTTGTAAGTTAGTCTTTGTGTGTGGACAGAATATGCACCACATACGACTTCTTTATGGTGGAAACTCCAATTTGTATTGAAAATGCAATCAGAATGTTTTACGAGCTTCTTGATTGGGGATGGTGGCCAGTATGGAACCTGTGTATGCTTGAAAGGGGACTCTCTTTAGCAATATGCAGAAAATTGATGCACAAATATCACTGTTTTGCATGCGGTGATGGGAAATAGAAGAATATGTGAATAAGTATCTTCACAAACATAATACAAATCCAGACAGAAAAGAAGTTTGGAGTCACAAATACACTGACAGGGGGACAAAAAACACATCATCAAAAATAAATAAATAACGTAGAGTAATGAAATTTTAGGAATACATTTGTCTAGGTAACATATGTAAGAGATTAACACTGCAAGATCACAGGTTAATGTAAGCATGAGATAAGTCATTGAAAATATGAATTGCTGGTACATTAGTAACCAGTGTACATATCAAAATATCGACTGCAAGTATGCAAATATGCATGCATTTTGATGTACAGCGCTGAATGTCAATTTATGAGATGGAGTTCCATGCCTGTTGCACTTGTTGCACTTGGTTGGTAAATGAAGGGACGGTTAATGTTGGTTGTCGATGATACTGGAGTTGTTATCCAATGGTGTCCCATATGTGCTCGATTTGAGACAGTTGTGGTGCTCAATCAGGTCAAGGCAACATATCAACACTCTGTAGAGCATGTTGTATTACAACAGTGGTTTGTGGGCAAGTCCTATTCTGTTGGAAAACATTCCCTGGAATGCTGTCCATGAATGGCAGTACAATAGGTTGAATCACAAGATTGGTGTCCAAATTTGCAGTCAGGATGTGTGGTATAACAATGACAGTGCTCCTGCTGTCATAGAAAATCGCATGCCAGACCATAACTCCAGGGGTAGATCCAGTGTGTCTAGCATGCAGACAGGTCGGCTGCAAGCTCTGGACCTGCTTACATTAGAAAACACAACAGACCTCTACACTACCTTCCAATAAGCTCTCTGTTGACACCACTGAAGTTGAAAATGGCAGTGGTTTGGGGTCCTTGGAAAGAGCCTCTCACTTGGAGCTGTCCTTGAAGTAATGAATTTGTAATAGTTCACTGTGTCACAGTGGTGCCAACTGCTGCTCAAATTGCTGCTGCAGATGTACCAAAGCCATATGCTGCACAAGATGGTCATCCCTCTCAGTAGTGCCACATGGCCGTCCAGAGTCCGGACTTCTTGCAGCTGTACATTCTCATGACCACTGCTGCCAGCAATCATGTACAGTGGCTACATTCCTGCCATGTCTTTCCGCAATATCACAGAAGGAACATCCAGATTCTCATAGCCTTATTACATGACCTTGTTCAAACTTGGTGAGGTGTTGACAATTGTGTCTTTGCCACCTTAAAGACGTTCTTGGCTAACTTCAACTCAACACGTCCAATCTCAAAGCTGACTAACACAGAAAATTGTTAGTGTGTATTTAAAGCAAACCTGATTTGCATCCTCATAGTTGCACTATCAGTACCACTATTGTGCAACTGGCTCAAAATCTGAATAGAGTTCATCTTTCTGATGTAGAAAGGTGCCCCCTAACTTTCGCTACATCGCACAACTCCTTGGTGTTCCCTTTTTTTCCCAGTCAGTGTACAGTCGCAAAATATGATGCAGTGTTACATTTTTGTCCATTACTTCATCCAATTTAGAACTGTTTTTTAATATAGCTGTCCCTCATATTATATAACTATGCATTTACATAGCTATATGTCTTAATGAAAAAAAGCATTTTATTATCTATTAAAGCAAACAATGTTACAATTTTATGAATGAAAACTTAATTTTTCATAAAAAACAGTCGTATGAAATGAAAAGGAAAAGTTTATTATTTCTGCAATGTAGCATACACTGTAATTCTTGCAGAACTCTATTTAAAAAATATGTACAATAATTCAGAATGTTTTATGAACTTGTTGATTGAGGACAATGATCAGTATGAAATCTGTGTATGTTCAAAAGAAGACTGTTTAGCGATGTGCAGAAAACTGATGTATAAATTTCATTGTTTTGCCATGCCTGGATGGGAAATAAAACAAAATGTGATGAAAATGTGAATAAGTTCTTCACAAACATTTGACCGATTTTGACCTTTATATCACCGCGAGAGAAGAATTTTGGAACCAAAAATACATTCCCAAAATAATATTAGTGTTACATTGTTTTCTCATTACTTCATCCAATTTATAACTGCTGTCTCTTGTATTATATAACTAAACATTTACAAAGCTGTATGACTATCCGAAAAGCCACAAATACAGGGTGCAGAAAAATTCAGCACTCAAGACTTCGCAGCGCAATTCCTCACATGTTGGCAATACAAAAATGTGTCACTAAATTTCATCCCACGCATATTTCGGGCAGTAAATGAACATAAAAGATTGGCAATCTGGCAACACTGTAATCACATGTGTGGTAACTACATCTGTCAGGATATAGCAGTAGTGCTGTGCAGTTGGTGCAGTGGATAGCGTATTGGGTTTAGAGGTGGGTCGTTTGCGAACTAACAGGTCCAAAGGAATGGTTCATCAAGATGAACAGAACGAGCGAGGAATGAATTCTAAGGCATGGTCTTTCATAGTTCACTTCAGTCGCGGCTTTCTACTTATAGTTCCTGGGACTTGGAAATGGTCAGTCTTGTTCCCGCAACGGCACGTTGGCCAGTCTCGTTCCAGACTCGGTCCTGTTCCCGTCTGTCTTGGTCTCGGTTTTCTACTTATAGTTCCCCAGAACAGGAAACGGTTGGTCTCATTTCCGCAACAGCACATTGGCCGGTCTCGTTCCAGCCTCGGTCCCGTTTCCATCTGTCTCCGTCTCGGTCTCACTCGGCCTGACTTGTCCTTCTTTGTGTGGCCACTCATCGCAGTTCCACTGCCCGACTGCTGTTATTGTTGTCAGTCATCAGTCATTCCAAGCTGTGAGCCACCACTGTGAAGACGTGCTAGTCAACCAATCCCCGGATCTCCCGGGAAAGGAAGATGCCGCCAGTGCAGAATAAGAAGAATAAGAAGAAGAAGAATCTGCAGACAAAAGGGTCTGCGACTCACGCAGCCCTGGAAATGACGGATTCATATACCCCAAAAAGACCACCTCAGCCGCCTCCCTTAACCAGGCAAACCCTGCCCCAGTGGTCACAATGAATAGCCTCTCATCATTAGCAGAGGTAAACCCAGACCCTGTAGAGGCCGCAGCAAAGCGCGCCCAATCATCAACCAACTCCAAGATTGTTCCCATCATAGCAACGTACAGTGGCTCTTACATAGAGCTATAGGAGAGCCTAAAGGAGACAACCACACTTGTCTTCCATGTAATCTCAACGAAGAATGCGGAAGACTATGTAAAAGTTCTATGAGAACTAAAGAGTAGGAACACACCATTCCACACACACACACACTCCTCAGGAAATGACACGCCACTGAGAGTGGCAATACACAGCATGCCACACTCCTTCACAGCCAACATTATGAGGAAGGCCCTGACAGACATGGGATTCACAACAAGGGCAGTGACCAAGATGAAGTCCCCAAAAACACGAAGGCCCATGCCACTATTTGAAATAGTGTCAGGTGTGCAGGAGATCACCACAGCATTGAATGCCCAGTACCGAGAGAAGAACCGGCTAAACGCTATAACTGTGGAGAAGCACACCCAGCCAGCTACAGAGGTTGCCGGACCCTACTAGACGCCCAGATCAGACAGAAGGCTGCGCACATAAAACGAGGAGTGACCTACACCGATGCAGAGAAGCGCCACCGCCAGCCAAGGAACACCCCTAGCACAAGCACCAGCTACATGCTATAACTGTGGAGAAGCACACCCAGCCAGCTACTGCGGTTGCCGGACCCTACTGGACGCCCAGATCAGACAGCAGGCTGCGCACAAAAAACCAGGAACAACCTACGCCAACGCAGTGAAGCGCCGCCGCCAGCCAAGGAACACCCCTAGCACGAGCACAGCGGCCCGCCAGCCCAGCGGAAACCCAGAAGCAACGCCAAGAAACCAAGTGGAAACACAGAAAACCACACAAGTACCGCGACCACTGCCCCGCCGCCGCCTACAGAAGAGGCCAAGAACAGGGTCAACACAAGAAAACCAACCAACACAAACAGAAGCACAACACCACGACCACCGCCAGCAGCAGGAAGCCACAGCAGACAACTCCTGCTGCACAGAAGCAAGGCAAACCGACAACACAACAACCACCAGAGAAGAAGTCGCCCCACAGACACTGGCAACAGCAGACACCGCATCCCTCATGGCAGCCACGATGGAAGCAATCGTCATGCTCAAGAACGTGGCAGAGAAGCTAGGTGCCTACATGGCCAACAAGACAGCTGCCCCAAGAAATCAAGATGGCATATAGACCCATACAAGGGCTAAGAGTCACGGTGTGGAATGCAAACGGGCTGCCACATCAAGCAGGTGAATTCCATCAGTTTATATATGACGAAGCCATTGATGTCTGCCTCATATGTAAAACATTCCTGAAGAGTGTCAGAGTAGGAGTACCTAACTATGAATGCCACCGGAAGGACCGACCAATACACAGGGGAGGAATGGCCATCTATATAAGGAGATTACTTCGGCACCACCCCATTGAGCTCCTGCGTCTCAACATGCTAGAGGCAAACGCGGCGTGCCCATCGACACGATGCTAGGAAGAATAAACTTCGATCGCCGTCTACTGACAACCCGGCCGAAACGAAGCACTCGACCCAGCCGACATAGAAGCCCTCCTATCAATTCCAGGCAACATCTTCAGAGGAGTCAACTACAATGCGAAGAACCATGCATGGAACTCGCAGGTAAACAACAACAGCGGGAGACGACTGCTAAACGCCGCCGAAAGGAGACAAGCAGTGATAATAGGGCCCAACAGCCCGACCTACTATCCAAAGAACTACGACCCAGACATACTGGACATGGCCATGGTCAAAGGACTACCCCTAGCCATACATGCCAGCACACACAATGCGGTGGCCTCGGACCACAAACCAGTCATCTACGACATTGCTCTGCTTGCCCCGCCAAAAGATGGACTCGACCACCGAGGCATGAGATGGCAGAGCTACAAGCAACAGCTAGCCACACCACCCGATCCGGACATCATTGGAGCCGACGAAACTATCTGATACATAACAGAGAGAGCCATAGACACCGCCATAGCAGCCATGCCACCAAGAAGGAAGAGGAATGGGATACCACACCACACCACCTTCCCCCACAAATAGGGACAGCAATAGCTGATAAAAACAGACTATTCCGAGAATGGACCAGAACAAGAAACCCGGCAACCAAGAGGCAAATGAACAGGATACAGTGAGAAATCAAGGCTGCAGTAGAAGCGCACAGAATACAAATGTGGTCTGCCAGAATATCCACACTTAGAATCGAAGACACGATTGCCTGGGACACCACTAGGAACCTCCTACGCCACTACCTCCACTCCTAGTGTCGAACAACACAGTATGCGAGCCCAACGGCATAGCGAACGCGCTTGCGGACGTATTTGCACAGAACTTTACACCAATAGAAGACCCCAGTGACCCGGAGCACATCACAATGGTGAACAACTGCATCCCCCCAGTTCCTGAACGCACAAGAAGAGGAAGACCAGATACAAGAAATCACCACCAAAGAAGTCAAGATACGGCTGAAATACCAAAACCCACGAAAAGCTGGCGGAATAGACCTGTTCACCAACCAGATGTTAAAACAAATGCCAGAAGAAGCAGCCGCATTCCTCGTGAAGTCCTTCAATACCATACTGAAGACAAAGGTCTTCCCTCGAACCTGGAAACATGCCATAGTCATCCCTGTCCCCAAACTGGGAAAGGACCCCACCCAACCGACAAGCTACAGGCCCATAAGCCTGCTACCGGCAATTTCAAAAGTCTTTGAACGCCTCTACCTATCAAGACTACTACAACATGTGAACGCGGAACAGCTCTTACCCAACGCACAATTCGGCTTCTAAGCTGGGCACTCAACAACACAGAAGCTACTAAGAGTCACGGAGGAAGCTTTGGAAGCCATGGAACGTAAAGAGTTCTTTGGTGCAGTATTTCTGGATGTATCCGGAGCATTCGATTTAGTATGGCATGAAGGCCTACTATTCAAACTACTGGACAGAGGAGTGCCAGTGTCACAGATGGCAATACTGAAGTCATACCTTTAAGACAGAGCATTCCACATGAAGGTGCAGAACGGAGAATCTTCAAGGAGAAACATCCTGGCTGGGGTACCATAAGGCAGCGTACTGGGCCCAGTGTTGTACACACTATAAACCAGTGACATCCCAACATCACGCAACATCCACACGGCCCTATACATGGATGATACAGCGCTCTATGCATGCATCATGAGCGCCAGAATCCTCGGACACAGACTACAAGGAGCCATGAATGAACTCTGTGACTGGGCGAAGAAATGGCGCCTAGCGTTCAACAGAACGAAGACGCAAGCCATCGTCATAAGCAGAAGAAAGTTCCCGATGGACCTACCCCCAATAGAGGTATGTGGCACCTCAGTCCCCTGGGGCAGGACAGCACTCTACCTAGGAGTCACCCTCGACAGGTGCCTTACGTGGAAGGACCACATAATCATCATTAAAAGCAAGGCAATGGGCAGACTCAGGACGCTCTACCCAATTCTCAACCCCTACTACGCACTCCCACAGGAGCTGGGCACCAAGTTATACTTCGCACTGGTGCGCCACTTCTAGAGTATGCCACAGTGGTGCGGGGTAATGCAGCAGAACAACACATATAGGTATCCTGCAGCGAGTCCAGAACAGGGCACTGAAAAGGGCCCTGCACCTACTTGGGACTTCCTAACAGAGCAACTGCATGAGCTGGCTGGGGTCCCACGCCTCCACGAGAGATACTGACAAGCAGCGCAGAACTTCTACGAGGAGACAGCAGTAGCAGAGAACCCCCTCATCGCTGCCCTCGGTCACCGTGAGCACTTCAACGAGAACACGAGATGGCCGGACCTGCTGTGGAGATAGTCGAAGAAAGAAGTCCCGAATCCAACTAACCCCAAAACCAAATGTAAATATTGTAAATTGATAACTCTACAATATGATTTCAGTGGTACAGAGTGGCGCACGAAAAATCAGCCCACCAATCGTTGTCTATTGTTTCTAAGTTGTTGTTTGTATTATCTTATTTGTTATTTCTTCACTGCCTAATTATTAAATGTTAATCTATTTTGCTCGTAGCGGTCAACAAATAATGTGTAATTGGTGAGAAGTCTGTACTTGGGGCCGGTTTTTCATGTGCAACCTTATATTATTTCACTGCAATCAGCCACATAACGATACAGTTGGCTGAATGAGAGGTTTTGCAGAATCATGAAAATTACAAGTGTGTGAGAATTCTGTTATGAACATAAACTCTGTACCCTGGGGGCGGGAGAGGGTGGTGGTGGTGGTGGTGGTGGTGGTGGTGGTGGTGTGTGTGTGTGGGGGGGGGGGGGCGGGGGGGGGGGGCAAGTGCTCACTCTTGGCGCCTATCACCTATATTACTAATTTTAAGTTTTTCATGAGAACAATTTTCTGTTTTTCATGAGAACCATACATCACACACAAATGAATGGTGAACGAGGAAAAATGAACGGTTCCCAAACAAGAGTGATCACCTGTTTTTCATGTGCAACCTTATATTATTTCACTGCAATCAGCCACATAACGATACAGTTGGCTGAATGAGAGGTTTTGCAGAATCACGAAAATTACAAGTGTGTGAGAATTCTGTTATGAACATAAACTCTGTACCCTGGGGGCGGGAGAGGGTGGTGGTGGTGGTGGTGGTGGTGGTGGTGGTGGTGTGTGTGTGTGGGGGGGGGGGGGCGGGGGGGGGGGCAAGTGCTCACTCTTGGCGCCTATCACCTATATTACTAATTTTAAGTTTTTCATGAGAACAATTTTCTGTTTTTCATGAGAACCATACATCACACACAAATGAATGGTGAACGAGGAAAAATGAACGGTTCCCAAACAAGAGTGATCACCTGTGAACTAGTTCCCAAGGATGAATGAGTTTGTTCATGTCTAATTTGCATTTTGTTGTCAAATGGCAACACCATGCAATAGGGGGTTATTGATGTACGAAATCTGATACTATCACACATTCTAAATGTAGAATAGTCTTGATTAAATGAACCATCAAACGTGAGTCAAATATGCTTTTACAGACCACATTCCTCAGCAACCATAGCGGCAGAGTGCTTCAGAGAAAACTTAGAGAATATTGGGAATAGCGGGTAAATTTCTTAATCGTGCTACTGTAATGAGGTGACTTTGATTTGGCAGCTATAGAAAGGGGACAGTCACATATTTAAAACTGGTGTTCGGAATAAAGAGTCAAATGAGATTTTTCAAACTGTAATGTCTGAAAATTACTTTGAGCAGGCAGTAAGATAACTGAATATTGAGAGCAACTTCCACATTAGAGATCACATGGTGTGACAGAACCAATGAAAATTGAGAAAGGTACAAAAATTATTTCTGCTTAGCAACAATTACAGGACACAAATTGCAGAGAATTCGAATACCAAACACAAAATATACAGCTCTCGGAATGAAGATCTGGAGCACAAATGGATGAAACTTAGAAGCATTGTACACTATGCCTAAGACAAGTATGTGCTCAGCAAGGTTTTGAGGGACAAAAAAGACTAACCAAGGTTTAATAACCACCACAAAAAGCTGTTATGAAAGCAAAGAGAGCTCAGTCGCAACACATTTAAGTGAAATTAAAATCTAGGTGGCAAACAAGATGTATGAAGCCAGAACGAGTGTACAGAAAGCAATGCAAGAAACATTCAAAGAATTCAAAAGTACAATTTTATCTGATTAAAAATCCTACAAAAGTTTGGTCTTGCAATAAGGCAGCGAACAGGTCAAAAATCATCTATTCAGTTGCTCAGTGTCCGTACAGGCAATGAAACAGAAAAAGACAAAGAGAAGGTTGAAATATGTTGTTGTTGTTGTGGTCTTCAGTCCTGAGACTGGTTTGATGCAGCTCTCCATGCTACTCTATCCTGTGCAAGCTTCTTCATCTCCCAGTACCTACTGCAACTTACATCCTTCTGAATCTGCTTAGTGTATTCATCTCTTGGTCTCCCTCTACGATTTTTACCCTCCACGCTGCCCTCCAATGCTAAATTTGTGATCCCTTGATGCCTCAAAACATGTCCTACCAACCGATCCCTTCTTCTAGTCAAGTTGTGCCACAAACTTCTCTTCTCCCCAATCCTATTCAATACCTCCTCATTAGTTACGTGATCTACCCACCTTATCTTCAGCATTATTCTGTAGCACCACATTTCGAAAGCTTCTATTCTCTTCTCGTCCAAACTAGTTATCGTCCATGTTTCACTTCCATACATGGCTACACTCCATACAAATACTTTCAGAAACGACTTCCTGGCACATAAATCTATACTCGATGTTAACAAATTTCTCTTCTTCAGAAACCCTTTCCTTGCCATTGCCAGTCTACATTTTATATCCTCTCTACTTCGACCATCACCAGTTATTTTGCTCCCCAAATAGCAAAATTCCTTCACTACTTTAAGTGTCTCGTTTTCTAATCGAATTCCCTCAGCATCACCCGACTTAATTCGACTACATTCCATTATCCTCGTTTTGCTTTTGTTGATGTTCATCTTATATCCTCCTTTCAAGACACTGTCCATTCCGTTCAACTGCTCTTCCAAGTCCTTTGCTGTCTCCGACAGAATTACAATGTCATCGGCGAACCTCAAAGTTTTTACTTCTTCTCCATGAATTTTAATACCTACTCCGAATTTTTCTTTTGTTTCCTTTACTGCTTGCTCAATATACAGATTGAATAACATCGGGGAGAGGCTGCAACCCTGTCTCACTCCCCACCCAACCACTGCTTCCCTTTCATGCCCCTCGACTCTTATAACTGCCATCTGGTTTCTGTACAAATTGTAAATAGCCTTTCACTCTCTGTATTTTACCCCTGCCACCTTCAGAATTTGAAAGAGAGTATTCCAGTTAACATTGTCAAAAGCTTTCTCTAAGTCTACAAATGCTAGAAATGTAGGTTTGCCTTTTCTTAATCTTTCTTCTAAGATAAGTCGTAAGGTCAGTATTGCCTCACGTGTTCCAACGTTTCTACGGAATCCAAACTGATCTTCCCCGAGGTCGGCTTCTACCAGTTTTTCCATTCGTCTGTAAAGAATTCGCTAAGTATTTTGCAGCTGTGACTTATTAAACTGATAGTTCGGTAATTTTCACATCTGTCAACACCTGCTTTCTTTGGGATTGGAATTATTATATTCTTCTTGAAGTCTGAGGGTATTTCGCCTGTCTCATACATCGTGCTCACCAGATGGTAGAGTTTTGTCATGACTGGCTCTCCCGAGGCCATCAGTAGTTCTAATGGAATGTTGTCTACTCCCGGGGCCTTGTTTCGACTCAGGTCTTTCAGTGCTCTGTCAAACTCTTCACGCAGTATCTTATCTCCCATTTCGTCTTCATCTACATCCTCTTCCATTTCCATAATATTGTCCTCACGTACATCGCCCTTGTATAAACCCTCTATATACTCCTTCCACCTTTCTGCCTTTCCTTCTTTGCTTAGAACTGGGTTGCCATCTGAGCTCTTGATATTCATACAAGTGGTTCTCTTCTCTCCAAAGGTCTCTTTAATTCTCCTGTAGGCAGTATCTATCTTACCCCTAGCGAGACAAGCCTCTACATCCTTACATTTGTCCTCTAGCCATCCCTGCTTAGCCATTTTGCACTTCCTGTCGATATCATTTTTGAGACGTTTGTATTCCTTTTTGCCTGCTTCATTTACTGCATTTAGTGCCTCTCCTTGTCCAGCAGTCTATTGAATGACTTGCACTGTTATTACCAAAGAGCTCAATACAGCTCTTGGAATCCTGCTGACTGTGCACCTCCATTACCATTATTTAAACCCAAATGTCAAGGTGGGAAGCACCTATGCCATCTTGATTGTGGCTCCCCCACCACTCCAGTAGTGGTCCTACCCCTACTGACTGTAAAAAGATACAGACCCACTCCATTTTCAAGGAAGGTTATTGGACAGGTGCATATAATTACAAGCCCATACTACAACATCAATACATTGTAGAATTATGGGGCATGTTGTATGCTCAAGCACTGCGACATTACCAGTGAATAAAGATCTCATCTATAAAAATCAACATGGATTCCATAAACAGAAATCTTGTGTAACACAACTCGCTCTGTTTGTCCATAAAATGCTCTATAGGCAAAGGAGCTCAGGTTGATACCATGTTTATAGAGTTCCGGAAAGCATTCAATATTTTTCCACACTGTCGTTCAGTCAACAAAATACACTCTTACTGAGTACTGGACTGGATTTGTGATTAGATTCAAAGCTTCATAGTAGACAAAACTCAACATGTATTTTTAACACTATAAAATCTATAGGTGTGTACAGGATGCCACAAGTCTGGTGATGTTTTGGAGATTTACTATAAAATTTAATTACAAATTTTTTTCATATGATGTTTAATTAAGCGTCCAGCATGAGTTCCTTCAGAGCCTATAAGACTGTCAGAACTGTGGCATCAGCAGACACCACTGTTTCTGGAACTTGGTTGACAAAACCAGCAACATGTGCCACCACGGATGCATGAGAAAGGAGTTATGTGGTGAGTGCTGGCCACATCTTAGTGGAGAGCTCTGTGTGGCTGCTCTCTTGTACTTGAACTCTGAGACAGAGCAGATGGCTTTATGCTGTCTTCTCTCTGCCTCTCTTGTGTTCCAACCTTCCTACAGAGCAGATGGCTTGGGCCCACTGTCTCTAGCTCTGTTCTTCTCGACTGGCCACTAGCTTATTCAGATGTGAACTGGCTGCTCTCCTTATTCCTTTATTCTACAACAGCCTAGAGAGGCAGATGATTTCACAGTGTGGCCCAGATGAGCCCTTCTGTATCCCAACTACCTAGAATACTCCAGGATTTTATTTAACTGTCTTATTTGAAAACTTTCTTTAGATGCCCATCCTCTTACATTCTGAGTAGACTCCCCTTCTACACCTAAACAAACTGGAGTCAGAAGTTGGGATACCCTATCCTTTGGTCCAAGAAGGGGCTGCTAAAATTTTGGTTCATGTTTGATGGTGTGTGGTCGGTGAAAAGTTAAGTTCATTGCCTCGCAGCAGTGGTTACCATGCTATGGGTGGTGCAGCATGCCAGCAGTGCTGCCTTAAGCATGCCATATTTGTACACTCTGCTGCTGCAATAGGGCAAAGTAATTGTAAAATTCTGAACTGTAAAACAGGCATCTGAAGTGTTCTTTCAAACATACAATTCATGTCATATCTCCTTGTTGTTGAAGTGTTTCGAGAATTTCTGCATAAATTCTAGAACCACTTGGCCTTAGACTGTCTCAAACACATGATATTTTAAGTATAAATGTGAGAAAGCCTATCTACTGTGCGTCGCCTGTCTTTGAGTGCAGGTCTGAAGTGGCTAGTAAGAAGACTGTAGACACAGCAGTCGAACGGCACCGACAACTGTTTGCCAGTCGCGCCATGGAAGTTTAATGAACGAACATGGAAGACTCAAAGAAGTTCTATGTTATTCTGTACTGTGTTATAACTTTGACTATTGTAGTGGAAAAAAACAACAATTGAGATATTGTTAATTACTGCTCATCTTTGACTTGGAGAGGGTAAGACATGTGTTGCGATTCAGGATGAAAATGGGACTTGGTTTATAAGCCAACTTTCTCTTATGTGTAACTGAACCTTGTTTCTAACCTTTGGATACACAAGGAGACTTACTTGATAGTGTTTGTTCATGTGGAGAATGAGATTTGTTAAGTTCTGATGTTTGAATATACATCGTTAAGTGAAGCAAAAGAAACTGCATATGTCTGTTTCTTTTTTTATAAATAAAAAGAGTCTTGAGAAATTCCTGTTCCTAGCAAATATACTTCGGAGAAGAAAAGAAAAGGAGTTTGCAGCAGCAAGCTACCCAGCAAGGAAAGTCAGCTGAAAATCTCAAGTAAGTTGTTTCATTAAAGAAGTGGGAGTTTACACACATACTTCACCACTATGTCTTCCAAACTGTTAGAACTTGGCGACCTGTGTGAAAGGACAGAAGAAAACAGGAATTTTGAGATGAAAACAAGACAAGAAGATCTTATGCGTTGCCATAGCAACCGAGTATAACAAGACGAGAGAACCATTACAAGAAACTGGATTAAGCCTAAAAATAATGTGGAGAAAATTAATAAATGCAACAAAAGGGAAGACGTAAGAAAGTCATAATGTTAAAAGAAAAGAGAGTATATCTCGACGTATTAGACTAAGAAGAGAGATGCCGGGAACAATTCGGCTAAGAAAATCCGGTGTGGGGAGTACACAGTTCTCACGCGCATCGCGAGGACGCAGACGTGGAAAACAACATTCGACGCTGCCGGCACCAGTTGCTGTTCATCGGTGCTGACCTGCATCCACATCCACTCACCAGTGTCAATGCAGCAACCTACATCCGATGCCACCATCACCAGTTGCTGCTCACTAGTGCCGATTCCATATCCGCTTGCCAACGCAGCCTAAACTCTCTGCCGGGTGAGTATAAAACAGTACTTCATTGTTGGAGAGTGAAGTTGGATAAACTGTTGAGTGAACTATATTAGAGTAGTTGTTATACTTACAATGAAGTTTTTAAATGATTACTAGATCTAAAGCTCATAAGAATATTGATAACGTGAAACAAATTAAAGCAACTCAAGCACCAGCTATGGCTATGGCTATGAGAGTCAGTAGACAAATGCCAGACTGGAATGAGTTGGCAAATTAAATTAAAGCACAAAGTGCAGCTTCAAATGCTCAAATTGTGACTTTAAGTAAGGAACTAAATGAAGCCCTAAGGAAAGAAATAGGTTTGGTGTATTCTAGTTTAAATACCCAGACTGAAGCTTTAAGAAAAGAACTAGCTTCAGTAAATTCTCAATTAAAATTATTAAATGCCAAAGTAAAATCGCAAAGCAAAGAATTTGGTAATCTATGCGAAAGCATGGGGGCTTTAAAGACTGAATTTGACGATTTAAGCAATAAAGTAAATAAAGTAGAGGATCTGAAATTAGAATTAAAGGATGAAGTAACTAATTCCTTAAACCTGCATGTAAATCAACTGTTCAGTGACTTTAGTCAAAAACAGAATGATTGATTTCAGGATTGGACAAAGAAGTTAGAATTTGATATTGAGGAAAGACGTAGTACTGTAGTATCCAAAATCAATGAAAAGTTAGGATAATTTGAAAATGGATGTAATGTTAAGTTTGATGCTGTAAAGCACAGACTGCATACTTTAAAAGGGAGTGTCGATCAGAATAGCGAATTAATACCTATAACCCAATCGCAAATTGCAGGTGTTTATACACGAGTAGAAAATCTAGAAAGAAGTTTCCAGGAGAGGATGGCTAACTCTGATACAGTAAATATAAGTAGTTTGGAGGAACAATTTGAAGAGATTATAGATCAAAAAGTCATCGAGAGAATAATATCCGGCAACGTTTCTTCCACACTTTTAGATACCCGGCAATGTTTCTTCCACACTTTTAGATACCCGAAAGGTTGTAGATAACTTGTGGAAAGAATTTAACCTTGTCCAGGAACAAGTAGAAAAACGAATAACTTCACCTAATGTTGTGTTACCTAGTGAAGTGGTGATTGTTTTGCAGCGGGGAGACTTTCAAATAAAATTTAACGAGATGTACTGGTCTGCACTTGCTCAAGTGAAGTTAATATCAGATCTATGGGATCTGGGTGGAGTCATCTATCTCCCACGGACGTTAACATTCTGAGTTAAGGGGGGAATGACGACCGTCGGATCCCAAGTTGTTTTTGGTGTTTCTTCCAAAATAGTTTTCCCACACAGAATTCCCTTAAAATCTTAAACTATTCTGTCATCTATTCCTGAAATCTTAAACTATCCTAGATCTTGTTACCAAGAAAACTGGATATGACTACAACTCATGAGAATCACAGAATAAGAAAGAAAATGATCTCTAGACATGAAATAAAATGAATAGAATGTTACATAAGTGGAAAGTGTAATGTGATAGTACTATTTAAACAGAGTGATATCTAGATGACATAAACTGAATGGGATATTATATTTCTGGAAAAATATAATATCAGGTGAATATCTGAACAACTGCTATACTGTAGTGTATAGATTTTCTATTTTGTAAAGAATATTTTATACCTTTTATGAGATGTGATGTAAATGGCAGGGTTTGTATCAGTTTTGGAAAGGGGTGGGTACTGTGGATAAAAGCATGGTTTACGAGAACACATAAATCATGACTAACACAAAACACACACCACACCTTTCAGACAACCCTCACAAACAAGTGTGCCTGATTCTTCACCATTTGCCGTTTCCATAGGGTTGCTAAGATTTCCTTCAGGGACCTCAAGGGTGAAGGTGGAAATGTCCTTTCTGTAGGAGAAAATTTAACAACAAACCTCCTCCGGCTTCTCACTCAAGTACCTGCGAGGTAGGGATCCTGGAGAAGGGGGTGGGAAGGGTTTCCTGTCTTTGGGGCTATCTTCTTTCCCTTCTTCAATCTTAGTGACCATTTCTATTTATTACCTTTCTTACTTCTCATTTGAGGACCTATCTATTTTTTCCCTCTTTCCATATTCATCTACTTCTATCGCAGAAGTTCTTCCTTGTTTCCGTGGTTTCCAATAACCTACATTTTATCTTCAGATAAGAAGGCTGAAGGATCAGATTACACAAACAAACATCCACATGCACACAAGAAGACATTTAAACGCAAACATTAAAATTACAGATTAGAAACTTGACGTGATGTGAGAACCACCAGGTGTGGTATCATAAAAAGAAAACTGTGACGATTTCACATCGAGCAAGTATACATAAAAAGAAGACATGAGTAACGAAAGAAAAAGCAAGCAAGATGAAGTACTCATGATGTTTATTTAAGATATGTCAGCATAGCAAATACTCTGATAAACTGAGGACCTGTAGGGTAGTGGGACTTGAATAGTGTATGTAAACATATTATCTACTGAATAGTATATACACATGGAATCTATTAAGTGTATAGAAGTTGAAAAGTAGAGGAGACCTCCAGCGATTAGATGAAGTATTAAGAAGTAAATGGAAAGTGTAGAATAGATTTTTTATCTTTACTAGAAAATATTTAATTATAGTATACATAGGAATGTATGCTGAGGTTATGGAACCATGATGCCTACTCAGAAAGAATAAGAGGGGTGTACCCGGCATTTACTGAATATAAAGAGCAGGCATACCTACATGGAGATAGGACGACCTGTAGCCTAATGAATAGGGATTTTGTATGAAGTAGATTAAAACTGAAGAAACTGCAGGAATGAAATACACTAGAAGAAGAATGGGTAGCTTTAACAAATGAGATAGTGAAGGCAGCAGAGGATCAAATAGGTAAAAAGACGAGGGCTAGTAGAAATCCTTGGGCAACAGAAGATACATTGAATTTAATTGATGAAAGGAGAAAATATAAAAATGCAGTAAATGAAGCAAGCCAAAAAAAAAAAAAAAATACAAACATCTCAAAAATGAGATTGTCAGGAAGTGCAAAATGGCTAAGCAGGGATGGCTAGAGGACAAATGTAAGGATGTAGAGGCTTGTCTCACTAGGGGTAAGATAGATACTGTCTACAGGAAAATTAAAGAGACCTCTGGAGAAAAGAGAACCACTTGTATGAATATCAAGAGCTCAACTGGAAACCCTGTTCAAAGCAAAGAAGGGAAAGCAGAAAAGTGGAAGGAGTATATAGAGGGTCTATACAAGGGCGATGTACTTGAGGACAATATTATGGAAATGGAGAGGATGTAGATGAAGATGAAATGGGAGATATGATACTGCATGAAGAGTTTGACAGAGCGCTGATAGACCTGAGTCGAAACAAGACCCCGGGAGTAGACAACATTCCATTAGAACTACTGATAGCCTTTGGAGAGCCAGCTCTGACAAAACTGTTACCATCTGGTGAGCAAAATATATGAGACAGGTGAAATACCCTCAGACTTCAAAAAGAATATAATTATTCCAATCCCAAAGAAAGCAGGTGTTGACAGATGTGAAAATTAGCAAACCATCAGTTTAATAAGTCACTGCTGCAAAATACTAACTCGAATTCTTTACAGACGAATGGAAAAACTGGTAGAAGCCGACCTTGGGGAAGATCAGTTTGGATTTTGTAGAAATGTTGGAACACGTCAGACAATACTGGCCCTACGACTTATCTTAGAAAATAGATTAAGAAAAGGCAAACCTATTATTTCTAGCATTTGTAAACTTAAAGAGAACTTTTAACAATGTTGACTGGAATACTCTCTTTCAAATTCTGAAGGTGGCAGGGGTCAAATACAGGGAGCAAAAGGCTATTTACAATTTGTACAGAAACCAGATGGCAGTTATAAGATTCGAGGGGCATGAAAGGGAAGCAGTGGTTGGGTGGGGAGTGAGACAGGGTTGTAGCCTATCCCTGATGTTATTCAATCTGTATACTGAGCAAGCAGTACAGGAAACAAAAGAAAAATTCGGAGTAGGAATTAAAATCCATGGAGAAGAAATAAAATGGCATTGTAATTCTGTCAGAGACAGCAAAGGACTTGGAAGAGCAGTTGAACGGAATGGGCAGTGTCTTGAAAGGAGGATATAAGATGAACATCAACAAAAGCAAAACGAGGATAATGGAATGTAGTCGAATTAAGTCGGGTGATGCTGAGGGAATTCGATTAGAAAACGTGACACTTAAAGTAGTGAAGGAATTTTGCTATTTGGGGAGCAAAATAACTGGTGATGGTTGAAGTAGAGATGATATAAAATGTAGACTGGCAATGGCAAGGAAAGCGTTTCTGAAGAAGAGAAATTTGTTAACATCGAGTATAGATTTAGGTGCCAGGAAGTCGTTTCTGAAAGTATTTGTATGGAGTGTAGCCATGTATGGAAGTGAAACGTGGACGACGAATAGTTTGGACAAGAAGAGAATAGAAGCTTTCAAAATGTGGTGCTACAGAAGAATGCTGAAGATTAGATGGGTAGATCACATAACTAATGAGGAGGTATTGAATAGAATTGGGAAGGAGAAAAATTTGTGGCACACCTTGACTAGAAGAAGGGATAGGTTGGTAGGACATATTCTGAGGCATCAAGGGATAACCAATTTAGTATTGGAGGGCAGCCTGGAGGATAAAAATTGAAGAGGGAGACCACAAGATGAATACACTAAGCAGATTCAGAAGGATGTAGGTTGCAGCACTGGGAGATGAAGAAGCTTGCACACGATTGAGTAGCATGGAGAGCTGCATCAAACCAGTCTCTGGACTGAAGACCACAACAACAACAACAACATAACTGGGCGTACCTACCAGAATAGAGAGAGGAAGTGCACTCATATGGTCAATCCACAGGCAAGGTCTAGGCACTGGTCCTATGGGAAAAGGACAGTATCGTGACAGAAGTCACACGTTATAGGGATTATTCTGTTAAGTTTGAATTCTATACACAACGAGCATTATTACACGCTATGTAAGTTTACAAGTGTCAAAAGGAACACTTTCAGGTTGCCCAGAGGTCCTCCAAACTACATAAAATGTTAGAAGTAATACATACTTAGGAAAGGTAGTATTAAAGATGAAAACAGAAAATAGATTACTCAAGTGTCACCACCTGTAGTTTGCGATTGAAAATAAAAATAAAGTCTCATGTTTCCTAAATACTAGTCAGGCTTAGTGGACCACTAATGAATACTCAGGTCTTGATATCAAAGAATCGCTCAATGTATACTGTTAAAATGTGAATTGTTATTAGGTGTGATATTAATGTACGCGATGATTATGTATAAAATATCACATGTTCAATCTGAGGATGGGGAAATGTAGTTTTTCGAGAATTTCCACGTATATTCTAGAATCACTCAGTCTTCGACTGTCTCGAACACATGATATTTTAAGTATAAGTGTGAGGGAGCCTATCTACTGCGTGTCACCTGTCTGTGTGTGCCGGTCTGAAGTGTGCAGTAAGAAGTGTTTGCCGGTTGCGCCATGGAAGTTTAATGAAAGAACATGGCAGACTCAAGGAACTTCTGTGTTATTCCATACTGTGTTATAACTTTGACTATTGTAGTGGGGAAAAAAAAAAAAAAAAAAAAAAAAAAAAAAAAAAAAAAAAAAAAAAAAGAGGAGAGAGAGAGAGAGAGAGAGAGAGTTGAGATATTGTTAATTAATGCTCATCTTGGACTTGGAGAGGATAAGATGTGAATTCCAATTCAGGATAAGAATGGACTTGGTTTTTAAGCCAAGTTTCTCTTATGTGTAAATGAATCTTGTTTCTAGCCTTTGGATGTGCAAGGAGACTTACTTGATAGTGTTTGTCCATGTGGAGAATGAGATTTGTTAAGTTCTGATGTTTGAATATACATCGTTAAGTGAAACAAAAGAAACTGCGTACGTCTGCTTATGTTTTTTATAAGTAAAAAGAGTCTTGAGAGGTTCCTGTCCAGCAAGGGAAGTCAGCTGACAATGTCAAGTAAGTCGTATCGTTCAAGAAGTGGAAGTTTACACACATACTTCACCACTTTAGGTAGTCCAAAGCGTTAGATTGTGAATTACTATTTAATGCCTGCCACTTGTCACTACAGACAGTTACATCTGCAAGAGTAAAAATGTTTTGTCAAGTTATTTTCTAGTTAGCATCATAGTTTTGAATGGACAATATTCAAAGAAATCTTTCGTCATTACTTTTGATCACAATTTTTAGAGATCGCGAAAGTGTAGACTGGAATATAAATGCAGTAAGTTTAAGATAAGATACTGGGTGGACATAATGCCTGCTACAAAGTTGCAAATAGAATGAGTCGCAGAAGCAGTTGGTAATGTCCCAGTTAGAGACCTGTGAGAGAAAACTGGGACTCTGTGAAATGACGCCTCCTGCGACTCAGTAGAAATAATTAATTATTTATGTCAAAGGAGAGATATATCTTTAGAGTTAACTGCAGCAATCATGTAACGCTGACTGAGTGTTAATGCCAAGCTTACAGTGATCGGTGCGGCATTAACATCTCTGTTTCTACAATAAATTATGATGTGTGACCGATTTTGCGCTCTCTATTGTACTAGTGCTTTTCTGTTAGCCTCTCAAACTATCAGATTCTATCTTGTCAGACATTTTAGCTCTAGTGAGCTCTATTTCTTAATATTGTCATTATTATTTTTATCTTATGACGTAGTATTCATCGCAATTACAGTGATATTATTATTTCCCACAATGATTTGCTCTGCTGATCAGCTTTCCAATTTCTAAACAGGAAATATTAAACTTTATTAACGATAACTAATTTTCGCCATAAGTTGGCAAATTCCATTGTGTTTTCTTTGCAGAAGATGTCTGCCATGAAACTTGTAGATGTACGAAATAATTTTTCTAAATAATAACCTAAATTGTTGTAGAAAAAAGTGAAAAATCATTTTCACAAAATTATTAAATAGTTAGATTTCCAGAGTCTCAGATATTCTATATTTCATCATTAGTCGACGCCACTTCTGGACACTAATAAGAAAAAATACTTTTCTTTGCAAAGTTTTACCCTGCTCTTTAAAAGCTAGCCATCATACAAACCAAAAACAATATATTTACTGCTGAATGAGTTCTTCCAGAACTGTGCTACAGAAACTACAAAAGGTAAATCTCACGTTGCTAACTTATAAAAATTACTATTTACTGTCGATAGAAGTAATCTCGATTATAAAATATTCTCTCTATTTAACAAGATTTAACATTCTTTCAAGTAATATAAATAAAAAGTTATATTTTAACTTATGCTATGAAAACAGGAATTGGAGGCATGGTAATGAGCAATACAAGCGTCACTACCCACTCACTCACAAAGTAGACTTGGGTACGCAAACAACATCATTCATTTGCAAGCCCCTCTCCCCCTCCGGGTCACATATTAATTTTATTATGACTATCCCAGAAATCAATTTCATTCCCTCTTCCTAAGGAAACCCTTCTGAAAATGCGATTTTACAACATGTTTGTGACATTTGGCGAGTGTGCTCATGCCCAGAAGACTTTCAGTTAAATAGACCGAAATTGTCAGGAGATGCCCACACCTATTTGGAATCAGTGGAAAGTTTCAAGAATCCAACACATTTGAACTATTACCAAATGAATTAATAGAGTGATCTTCACTGATGCCAGTTTGTAGCCATGGCGGATGGTCACACTCAAGTGCTCAGACATAAACAACAGCAGTTGCCTAGCGTTATATGAGTTGTTTTGGATGCATTGTACTTCTTTCCATAATTTCGGGATAGTGGCTGTTTAATACTGTTGTTAAAAATATCATGATTTTTCAAGTTTTCATTCAGTTTTATGTCTTTCACGATTTACAACCTATGCTTAGTGAATATCGATGGTGTGTTTACAAGGGAGTGTAGCCAACCAGCTGTTTCCTGGTCCCCCTACAGTAAGTACCTTATCCTCTCCATTAAAATCTCTGCAAAAGGCTCATGTGTTCTCTGTCACCTGGCTAAGCTTAACACTAGGTTTCACAATGTTTGCCACCTGGTATTCTGCACATAGTTTTTCCTGTAGCAATTCGCCTACAGCTCTCCTGTGACTCTTACCTAGCAGCAATACTCTTTTCTTTCTATGTGACTTTTCTTGATAGTGTCAGTTTACGATTTTTGTTAGAAAAATCATGCTTTTTAGTTTTCATTCACATCATGTCTTCTGCCACCTATGTTCAACAAACACCTACATTATTCTATGTCTGCCTGATAAGTGGTAGTTAGCTGCATAACTCAGAAAAAGTTGTGTTTTTTAGTAATTATTACTTAATTACAGTTTAAGTGTGTTGCAGTGGATTTTATTTTATTGTTGGAGTAGTGTCATGTGTAGCAAATGTGGATGTTGTAGGTTATTGGTATCGGACAAGCATGTCAGGATTTTGGGTTGGTGTTACATTGCAAAAAATGCAGTGGGGAAGTCAAAATAGTGTCAGAGGGGGTTGTAGATTATGTAGTTGAGACAAGAAAATCTTGGAACAGGGAAGAATAATTTGTGCCTTTCAGGAAGAATTAGAAATGGTATATTTTGAATTAGGTAGGATTAAAGGGGGAAAAGGCAACGGGATCTGGGATGCGGTAATAATAAGCAAAAGGAGAAAACGACAGAAAACACGTTTCAAAGTCAGGTAAGCAATTACTTTGACTTTTTAACTTGCCGCAGAAGAGCCTCAACTAGTTTTAGAGCTAAGTTGATTGCAGCGGATTCATAGGAATGACTTTTAAGACTAGATTGGAACAAAAGTCATGCAGAAAGAAAAGAGTCTTGCTGCTAGGCAACAGTCACAGGAGAGCTGTAGGCCAACTGCCACATGAAAAACTATGTATAACACCAGGTCACAAGCATCATTAAACCTAGCATTAAGCTTAGCCAGAACACAGGGGCCTTGTGCAGATTTTGATGGAGAGGATAAGATACTTATTGTAGGGGGCCCAGGAAACAGCCAGGCTAAAAACTTAGAATACATTATTAAAGGTGAACTGGAAATACAAGCAGCAACAGCACACACTCATGTGGGGTTTGTGGAAGTATTGCAGTCTTGGGCAGGGGAATTGCATCCTCTAGTAATTTAAAGCTGCTTGAAAGGTCACTAAGCTTAGATTGGCGTACATGTGTCAATTGCATCTTGGAGCTCTCTTTTAAAGCTGCTTGAAAGGTCACTAAGCTTAGATTGTAGTACATGTGTCAATTGCATCTTGGAGCTCTCTAATGTCAGCAGCAAATTGCAATATTTTGAGCAATGCTCAACAAGAAAAATTGTTAGGCACAAAATTTATTTTACTTCATCAGAGGTCAAGACTATGAAATAAATCCCAGCAACACTGTCATCTTCAGCAGTTTCAACAAATTCTACTATGACTATTGAAATATTCTGCAAGGTACTCAACACTTCTAAACCGAGTTCCACCTGGTACTTCTGACTTAATTCAGGCATCAATCCTCAAGCGGGTGCATGGCATACTTTGTACACATGTACACAGGTAAACGTGTATGAATAAAATTACAGTTTAATCTTAGTTTACTTAAATATGATAAAATAAGCTACCATTATATCAGCTAAATCATTGTTTAATTAAACAATAATAAAATAAACCTTTTGTTGTATCCCTCTGCTGCGACACAGAAGTGTCATCCCATAGTAATGACCCATTCAAAGCATTAAAACAATGCAGTTGCATCAGATTCTTGTCAATTGCTTATTTGATTATTAATTATTTTGCAGATAACTGTCTCATTGTGGGATTGTGCTGCTAGCTCAGTATCTGGGTCATTTTCTAACATCGATTGTAAATTTTTTTCTCACCTAGCTTGCTATTTATTTAATATTTCTGCTGCTCATTTGGATGTATGACAACTGAAGTTATAGAAACTACATTCTGGTACTGACTTTCAAGTTTCTGAATTACATTCATAATTGCTTGTGAACATTCTCTAGCATTTGCATTTACTTTCACCCCTCCAACATTCAACTTCTGAACTGCACCATCGCCACAACTCAGTAGTTTTTATCACAACCTTGATTTCACACTGCCATTTTCTGTCCTTCATTTCATCATAAAGAATTTAAACTTCCTAATCTTTCATAGCTTCTTTTAATCTTTCCTCCTCCTCCTCTTTAGTGATCTGAAGTACAATATCTTCCAATAGTCTTTCACATGAGGGCAAGTCTCCAGCACCTTAAAAATGTCAATAAATCTGTCACGAGAGTAATATTTAACACCCTTTGAGGAACTGAATTGTTATTTCTTTGTCTTTAAAACGAATGGAGGATCCAGTATGCACTAGCCAAGTCTAAATATCATTGAACGAGATAATGAGCATAGCCATAAGGTTACTAATTTTCCATGGGGTACTGAAATCAATTAGAAAGTGTGGTAAAACATTACAAAGGGCCGTCAGGGAACTCTACGAAGGCAGAACAGCTGAACTGTGGATCAATGTTTCATATGAAACAATGGAAAATCCAGGATGTAATGTAACAATATTATGAATATTTCATAATAATGTTTCATACAATTTTTTAAATTAAGAACAGCTGAACTGTGGATCAATGTTTCATATGAAACAATGCAAAATCCAGGATGTAATGTAACAATATTATGAATATTTCATAATAATGTTTCATACAATTTTTTAAATTAAAAATGGGGCTGTGGAGGTTGATAGGTGAAGATATAGTGATCATTTTTTATTGTTGAAAGTAGTCATGTTTGCTCTTAATCATACACACATAAGTACTGCCAACATCTGCACATGGACAGATCATTGTAAACTTGTGCCAAAAATGCTACTGTGGAAATCTGATCATCATTTGTGCCACATGTGATGTGACTGCATTTGTATTCAATAGTTTCAGCTTATTACACTTAATATTTTGCCATGCCTAATATCAGAATAATAATTAAGCTACCGAAAATGGAAAGTGTATTCAAGTCCAATTCCCATCAAATATAGTGAGTGGTATCATGAAAAAATATGGGTCTTGGTTCAATTGCAGGGCTTCTGACTGCCAACATACTGACCACGCTGTTACTGTGTCTCATTGCGGCTGCCTCGTGCACATGTGAAAAGAAGTTGCTAACTTTGATGCATCATCACAAAACTTCATGCTGTGAACATTATAAAATCCAGACACGTGACAGTTGATTATGTAAAGTAGGTCACTATATATGTACATTTGAAAATTCTTGCCATCTGACTGCTGGCAGCACACGAAAGTCTGAGTTTTGCTGATTCACAATGTCTCTGTCTCATTTTGTTATAAAAGTAAGAACAGTTTTTGTGGTGGGTTGGTGAGTTCTAAGCAAGCATGAAGGAATTATCTTCCCTCCCTGCTACATTTCATTTCATAAAACAATGTCTGTCTATTTTTAGTTACACAAGGAAAATTGCTTCTCATAAGCGTTGCAATCGAACCAGCACCAATATACATTAAACTCATATTTCTTACCCCCAAAAATGTGCAATATTACACAAGCCCGACATGTATTTATTCATCCACTCTCTCAGCTTCAGATGATAAACTTTTTCCAGTGGAATATTAGCCTTGATGAAAACTTGAGTTGTTGATAAAATAAATTCTTTTTTATCGGTTTTTGCTCGTTTGAAAATCTGGCACGTATTTCTTCATACGCTCTCCCAGCTTCAGATGATCAACTTTTTCCAGTGGAATATTAGCTTTGATGAAAACCTGACTTGATGATAAAATGAATTCTTTTTTATTAGTTTTTGTTCACTTTGCTGTTGCACTGGTGTCTGTGATAGTAACTTGTCTCTTCACACCTGTTGTCATTAGTGCCTTCTCCTTGTTCTTCTTATCGGAAGATATATTAATATGTTTTAGGCATGTGTCCTTTCTCTGCCACTCATTTCGGACACTGCAGTATTTACACGTATATTCTGCTTTTGTCAAACATGTAAAATTCCTCTTATTAAATTCTTTTTCTCCAGCAAAAACTGGTGTTGTCATTAGTGCCTTCTACTTGTTCTTCTTATGGGAAGATATATTAATATGTTTTAGGCATGTGTCCTCTCTCTGCCACTCATTTCGGACACTGCAGTATTTACACGTATTTTCTGCTTTTGTCAAACACGTGAAATTCTTAAAATTAATGGCAACGAAATCCAAATGTTGGTGACAGTCGACTTTAAACCACATCGACATATATCAATATCTTAGATTGTATTGAGCACTGTTGACTTCATTTCCTGCTTGGAGATATAAGACATGCAGCATTGTTTGCTGCATTCTTTGATTCGGTAGTGTATTGCTTGTTGGAAATTGTTGCTGATCACCATTGTATTCAGTCTTACATTTTGTGATTTGTTTTTGTGTGATTCCACACTATATATATATATATATATATATATATATATATATATATATATATATATATATAACAGAGGGAAACATTCCACGTGGAAAAAATATATCTAAATATCTAAAAAGAAAGATGATGAGACTTACCAAACAAAAGCGCTGGCAGGTCGATAGACACACAAACAAACACAAACATACACACAAAACTCAAGCTTTCGCAACAAACCGTTGCCTCATCAGGAAAGAGGGATGAGGCAACGGTTTGTTGCGAAAGCTTGAGTTTTGTGTGTATGTTTGTGTTTGTTTGTGTGTCTATCGACCTGCCAGCGCTTTTGTTTGGTAAGTCTCATCATCTTTCTTTATATATATATATATATATATATATATATATATATATATATATATATATAGAGGGAAACATTCCATGTGGGAAAAATATATCTAAAAACAAATATGATGAGACTTACCAAACAAAAGTGCTGGCAGGTCGATAGACACACAAACAAATACAAACATACACACAAAATTCAAGCTATCGCAACAAACAGTTGCTTCATCGGGAAAGAGGAAAGGAGAGAGAAAGACGAAAAGATGTGGGTTTTAAGGGAGAGGGTAAGGAGCCATTCCAATCCCGGGAGTGGAAAGACTTACCTTAGGGGGAAAAAAGGACAGGTATACACTCGCACACACACACATATCCATCCGCACATACATAGACACAAGCAGACATTTCTCAAATGTCTGCTTGTGTCTGTGTATGTGCGGATGGATATGTGTGTGTGTGTGTGTGTGAGTGTATACCTGTCCTTTTTTTCCCCCTAAGGTAAGTCTATCCACTCCCGGGATTGGAATGACTCCTTACCCTCTCCCTTAAAACCCACATCCTTTTGTCTTTCCCTCTCCTTTCCTCTTTCCTGATGCAGCAACCGTTTGTTGCGATAGCTTGAATTTTGTGTGTATGTTTGTGTTTGTTTGTGTGTCTATTGACCTGCTAGCGCTTTTGTTTGGTAAGTCTCATCATCTTTGTTTATATATATAGACACACACACACACACACACACACACACACACAACAATGGTGCCCCTCCTGATCAGTAATACGAGATTCTTGATCTTTGTTACATCATCCTTTCTGGCCTTAGGTTACACCTTATTCTCTACACTGTCACACTGTTTTTTAGTGCGTTTGTCAGTCTTCATTATTTTGTTGACAGTCTCCACAGCGTTGAAGCTATTTCAGATGGTTAAACTAATGTTATCAGACTTGAAACATCACTCACAGATTTGGAAGGCTTGTCTCCAATCTAGTTTTTGGATCTGACCCTAACATTACTATTGCTGCTTTCAACTTACAATAGAGCTAACTCCTCTTGTATCACTACCCAATCAGCTTTAAGTTCTGGGATTCGCTGTGAGCCATACCCAATCAGCTAGAAGTTTCAAGATTATCTGTGCTAGTATTAGTCCAGTAAAAAAAAGGTAGACTGGAGGAAAAAATTGTGCAGTAAAGGAGTTTTGTACAGTGGTAGGGGTGAGCGTCATGAAAAACATGCTAAAAATGCTGACTGGTGGGATGTGAGGATGGGGGTGGAGGGTAATGGGTAAAGGTCACTTTTTAAGTTTTTCTTGAATATCTCAAAAACTGCAGCATTTATCAAAATTGTTTCCCAGCACAAAATTAAAATAAATTAAATTTCCTACAAAAAATGTCCTACTATTTTTTCTCTAGGACTGACAGTGCCCAAACAAAGGGGGTGGAAACATCACCGATTATTAAAAATAATGTTTCAACACTATAAAATTAATATATATAGTTAAATAACATGAGTTAAGAACAAATATTAAATGAATGTACCTCATGTTAGTGCAGTAGAACCGTAATCAGAGATAAATTGTGTCATGTGGGTGTAATAGTGTGTAAAGACATGTGTGGAGTTCAGAAGTGTGAGGGAAGTTAGTTTGCTGGACTCTGGTCACGTACATTCCTCCTTCAAAGTTAAGCAAAAAAAGAGCGAGCAGGCACTTCCTCATCCTCTCTGCTGCACTATGCCACAAAAACCAACTGCAAGGTGTTCACAAAGTTATAATGACCCTTCTACAGCTCACTGGTGACACTGTATGCGACATGCCTGGGAGTGTTTCTTCCTCCCACTCCCATGCTCACACCACATCAGTCGGGATTTTTAATATGTTACTCATTACACTCCCCACCCCCTTCCACTGTGAAAACATTGTGACTACACAAATTTTTCTCTCTCATTTTCCTTCACTGACTAGAGTGTACTGTATGGAAATAGTGACAGTCACTGCCATCTCTAGAAATGACCAATATCATGCCTCACAAACATCAGTTCACAACATCCCGAATGAGAATAATGCTGACTTTCATTACACTTATTTCAATTGCTGACAATTTGGTGGCATTTTGCGGACTTTCACATTTTGACAGCAAAAATTTGCTATTGGGATCTGGTTCTACATCTACATCTATACACTGCAAACCACCTTGAGGTGCAATTGTGTACCTCAACAACTAGCTCCCAATATTTATTTATGTGAATGTTTTCTTTTCTTCATTAGTAATAAGAAATGTGCACATTGCCACAGATGACCGCAAAGATAGGCTTTTAAAACCATCTTTGTCACAAAAGAGCAATGTCAGAAGAATATTCAATTTTTTAACAACTTTTGTTTCAATCTCGCTTTAGAGGACTTATAATTTTAGATCTCACACAAAAAGGACTGTAATTTTTACTTGTGCATCAACAATGTGTGTAGTAAATGCTATGTGTGATAAAAAATGCAAGAAAAAGTATGTACTAAGAGTTATCGTAGCCGCAAGAATGTTTTTATTTGTTACGCCAATAGTTTACAAGCACTACTTTTGCCTGCAATCATAAGAAGAGGGAGTAATTTTTTCCACTCTGCAAGACATCTAAAAATATATATGTGCTGATGATCAAGATTTAGTGGATGGACTGTATGATCAGCAACCATAGAAAATTAGAAATAAATTAATGATGTCAGCATAACTTAATAGACTTTTATTAAATATACACTATGATCAAAAGTATCTGGACACCCCCAAAAACACCGAGCGAGGTGGCGCAGTGGTAACACACTGGACTCGCATTCGGGAGGACGACGGTTCAATCCCGCGTCCGGCCATCCTGATTTAGGTTTTCCGCGATTTCCCTAAATCGCTCCAGGCAAACGTCGGGATGGTTCCTTTCAAAGGGCACGGCCGACTTCCTTCCCCGTCCTTCCCTAATTCGAATAGACCGATGACCTCGCTGTCTGGTCTCCTTCCCCAACCAACCAACCAACACCCCCACAAACATCTGTTTTTCATATTAGGTGCATTGTGCTGCCACCTACTGTCAGGTGCTCCATACCAGCAACCTCAGTAGTCATTAGACACCGTGAGAGAGCAGAATGGGGCACTCTGCAGAACTCATGGACTTCAAACATGGTCAGATGATGTCTGTATGCGAGATTTCCACACTCCGAAACATACCTAGGTCCACATTTCCAATCTGATAGTGAAATGGAAACATGAAGAGACACGTACAGCACAAAAGCATACAGGCCGACCTCATCTGTTGACTGACAGAGACCGCTGACAATTGAAGTGGGTCATAAAGTGTAATAGGGAGACAGCTAACCAGACCATCACACAGGAATTCCAAACTGCATCAGGATCCAGTGCAAATTCTATGACAGTTAGGCTTGGTTTTCATGGTCAAGCAGTTGCTCATAAGCCACACATCACAACGCCTCGCTTGGTGTAAGGAGCGTAAACACTGGACAATTGAACAGTCAAAAAACATTGTGTGGAGTGATGAATCACAGTACACAATGTGGCGATCCAATGGCAGGGTGTGGGTATGGCGAATGCCCGGTGAACGTCATCTGCCAGCGTGTGTAGTGCTAACAGTAAAATTCGAAGGTGGTGGTGTTCTATGTGGTCGTGTTTTTCATGGAGGAAGCTTGCACCCCTTGAGGTTTTGCATGGTACTATCACAGCACAGGCCTACATTGATGTTTTAAGCACCTTCTTGCTTCCCACTGTTGAAGAGCAATTTGGGGATGGCAATTGAATCTTTCAACATGATCGAGCACCTGTCCAAAATGCATGGCCTGTGGCAGAGTGGTTACATGACAATAACATCCCTGTAATAGTCTGGCCTGCACAGAGTCCTGACCTGAATCCTATAGAAAACCGCTGGGATGTTTTGGAATGCCGACTTCGCGCCAGGCCTCACCGACCGACGTGAATACCTCTCCTCAGTGCAGCACTCTGTGAAGAATGGACTGCCATTCCTCTAGAAACTTTCCTGCACATGACTGAAAGTACGCCTGTGAGAGTGGAAGCTGCCATCAAGGCTAAGGGTGGTCCAAAACCATACTGAATTCTGGCATTACCGATGGAGGGCGCCACGAACTTATGTCATTATCTCTCATTGTGTAAATTTCATGCCAGTTCACACCCTTTTATGTTAGCTGTTGGGCTGTCTCCCAGTATGGTTATTACAAAATCAACCAACAGACCTAACATGGTTGGTGACTGATTTTCCAGCACAAAGTAATAGCTAAACATGAACAGACTTTTTCTAGTGTATGTTAAATGCACATACACAAAAATTTTGTCATTACTGTGCAAAAGAAAAACTAATTTTTGTCTATTTTCGTATAGCATTAGTATGAGTGCATCAAAAGCTATTATTATATGAAAAAAAGCTATTATTATATGAAAACGAGGAGCAGAGAATTAAAAAGACCAATTTATCCACCAATGGGAGACGTAAGTGAGCTGGTTGACTATGCAGAGAAGGTACAAAATTTGTGCAATAGCTTACATGCTTACACTTAGTAGCGTCTCTCTTGTCATATTTAGCTTTCTTTCCTTTTCCCTTCGCCATTTCCCTAGTAGAGAACTTATTAATCAAAAGGATTCAAAAATCATACCAACTTTATGAAAATTCCAATCATTTGTGTTGTAATACTTTTCAACAAATTGACAGAAATTTATCGAAACGCGATTTCACAGCAACTTGCAGGTTTCAAGAGCAAGATTTATTTGCATAAAAATTTTTCTGCTGATTTTTATTAAATTTTTTGGTAATCAAAATGGCTGACCAAAAATTACCCATTGTTGATTGTAATACAGAATGTGCAATCGGCCAAGATGGCGGTGATTTGCATGAAGCTGACATAAACCAGATATAGATATCACATATGTAACAAATGACACGACAGATACACGGACAAACTATGACAACACCATGATGATTGTGAACAAAACAGAGGAACTTCAAACAGCAATGTATTTTGACAACATAGGACGGACACCGATTATTGGTAATCCGAATATTACCATGCAAAGTACAGCAGACAGCAATGATAATAGTACCCCCGTTTGCTGTTACAGCGCCGGCCGAAGTGGCCGTGCGGTTAAAGGCGCTGCAGTCTGGAACCGCAAGACCGCTACGGTCGCAGGTTCGAATCCTGCCTGGGGCATGGATGTTTGTGATGTCCTTAGGTTAGTTAGGTTTAACTAGTTCTAAGTTCTAGGGGACTAATGACCTCAGCAGTTGAGTCCCATAGTGCTCAGAGCCATTTGAACCATTTTTTGCTGTTACAGCAATTACTGACAACTATGATTACAAAATTCAATACAGTTACACAACAGCTTAGTAACTTGAACATAAAATGTTGCGAACTGTCACAAGGGTTTTCAGATTTCAAAACAGAACGAAAACAGGTGTTGGAAGATATCCAAAACAGTGTCACACAAAAACTCAATGATCTGACAGGAAGTCTACACACAGAGACATCTGAAAATTTAAAGGAAATGAAGAAACAATTAAAACAGGAGTTAATTTCTGATGTTAAGGAAAGTACTGAGATTTTGAACAAAAAAGCAAGTTCAATTAGTGACAACCAAAACACATAGAAAGTGAATTAAAGAAAATAACGGACATAAATAATAGTATAAGAGCAAATCAAAACCAAATGTGTAATACTATAAAGAAAGTGACCACTGTCAACAAGCTACACAAGGACTATGAAGGTTTACCACTGGCAGTAGAGGGGTTAACATTAAGAGCAGAAAGCTTGGGATTAGAGTCTGAATGTGCCAAAAGAGAAAGAACTCAGATAAGGAAAAATTTAGACAATATAACGAAAACAGCAGAAGCAGGTACCTTAGATCAAAGTAGTACATTAGCGCAGAAGGTAGTATCGGAATGCAAAGTATATAGACATGGTAGAAGAGGCCATGAAGAAAAGGGAAACCGAATCATCAAATGAAGTAGGTCAGGTTGCTAATATTCAACTACCTGTGCCAATAATTGATGCATCTAATAGTTCTCCACATCTTGCAACAAGCCCAATAGTGAGCATAAGTAAAGACTGTAAAATTTTGTAATTTACCTGCAGCAGTCCCTGCAACATATGCACAATTGCTACACAGTGCTTTGCACACTTGTAACAACACACCGATGTCAGATAATGCCGCATGTTTAACATTTATCTTCGGTGGTGAAGGGTTGCTTAGACATACGCAGGTTTCCATGTATTTGACAGATAGAAAGCGGATAAATCCAGTAGTTTTTATCAGTGCGTACCACAATGTATTTCTGCGTTAACTGGACAGAAGCTAAAAAAGATTTGTTGTTGGCAATAGCCAAGGTGACATTCTTTTGTGGGCCACTGAAATTGCAGAATGTTGTCACGGTTAAGAGCAATTTGAACATGCTTTCTTAGACAAGTACTGGTAGGAAGCAATTCAAGAAAGATTAAGATGTGAAGCCTTTAACCTGGCTCCATTTATTAGCAAGCATGGAAGCTTGTGGGGTTATTTGGAAAAGTATTTAAATAAGACCATATATTGGACCAATCAGATATCACAGGTGGATGTATTAAAGAGCCGACTTCTGCTACACATAAGGGAAAAATTAGTAACCACAACTCCTAGTACTTTTTGTCAGTTTTGGATTCCACTAACCTGTTTTATGAAGAGGCACCATGGCAACATAAAGCAGCAGATAAACACCTCAACCTGTCTTTAGAAAGCAACCTGTAAATAATAATGTTACTACACAACAAGCATGGCAACCATATATGACGCAGTACGTACAAAAAGGTAATGGAAATGGGATAAACAAAAGATTTAAGCGAGGTTATCAGAACGACATGAACAATTACAACGGACAAGCAAACCACAGTCTGCCAACCTCAAGGCTAGCCGCCGCCTGTATGTGATACCAGCCAGCTTATGCAGTGGCAAGCGGTCAGCAAAAATCAAATGCCATGTGCTGTGCCACAGCCAACCTTTGGACAACATATCAGAGCGAACTATACAGGTAGTTTCGCACAAAGATGGGTCACGCGCAGCCAATGACACGAATTGGTGTAAAACGACACACACTCAACAGCTCGCTGAAGTTACTTCAGTCACCGGCAGAAAACTCAGACTGGTTGCAGTGAGACCCCACAGCCTGGTTGTAGATTATGCAAAGGAAAATGGTAGCTTCCAAAAATTCTCAAAAACACACATTTCATTGTGTTGATATACAATGAAATTCAGGGTGACATATTCTTTTGCGGAACCACAAACACTGATTTGCTATGAAATAAATTACGTATCCAAAACACTCCTACTGGTAACTTACAATAAAAAAAAATTATAAGAAACATCCAGAAATTCTCAAAAATAATCTATCTCTCACGTAACTGTACAACGAAATCAGAGAATGACTGTTTTGAACAAGGATAGGCTTACTGTTTTCAAAAAGTTTAAAAGAGCACAATTAAGTTTAAGCCTGTAATTAACAATAACAGTAAGAGTTTATCGCAGCAATCATAAATGTTCAAAATTTCACAACATATCACAATACAAATGGGTATTGATTCAATCAATGTATATAAAAAAACGTGCATTTTGCATGAATTTTTTGCTTAGCCAATTCTGTGCACACTTATACACTAGTATCCCAAAGAAGAACACTGCAGCTTTAGTTTATCTCAGTTAAATTCACTAAAATGTGCAGCACATACAAAGCACGTCTTTCGCCTGTTGCCTATTGAAGTTATTTGTTGAATAAAATATAACAACAAAGGGTTTTTAAATTATAGCAATAACGGAACTTCCTGGATGCAACACTATGTAAAGTAAGTGACTGACGTGTGGGGCATAGAAACACATAAGAGAATATTATATTCACACTAGCTTTTCAGCTCTTGCTGTTTTTGCAGTAAAGTACATATGCCCACACACACAACCACACAGACACCCAAACACACACTCCCGTGCCTGCAGCCAAACTGATATTGTTTATCCTTAGGCCCATCCCAGAACCACTCCATTGAATCTACCTCTCTCCTCACCCTTACCTCTCCTTTCACACTTACCTTGTACATGCTTCCTGAAGTCCATAAACTCAAACACTGTGGCCAGTTACTGTGGTCCTAATGACAGGATCTCAGTCCACTTTGAGCAACACCCACAACCTACCATCTTATATAAAAGAAACCACCATATCCTCCACTGACTTGGCACAGTTTCTGTTCCTTTATGACATGGCACCCTGCTCGTCACTGTTGAAGCCACCTTTCTCTACACTAACATCCCTAATGCCCACGGCCTTGTCACTATGGAACACTACCTTTACAAATGCCCAACACTCCAAACCTACAACCTTCTTCCTGGTCCTCATCCATAACTACTTCTCCTTTGAAGGCATCACCTACAAACAAATCCTTGGTACTGCAATAGGCACCCGCTTGGCACCATACTATGCCAACCTAATCATGGGCCATTTAAAGGAATCCTTCCTAACCACCTAGAATTCCAAACCCTTCAACTGGTTCAGGTTCACTAATAACATCTTCATGATGTGGACCGACGGTAAGGACACCCTATCCACATTCCTCCAGAACCTCACCACTTTATCCCCCATTCGCTTCACCAGATCCTCCTCAACCCAACAAGCCACCTTCCTCGATATTGACCTGCATCTCAAGGATCATTATATCAGTACCTCCATCCGTATCAAAACTCCCAACCACCAGCAATACTTCTGATTTGATAGCTGCTACCCCTTCTACACCAAGAAGTGATACACATACAGCCTAGCCACCATCCACGGCTGTAGCATTTGTAGTGATGAGCAGTCCCTCTCCTAACATTCCAAGGTTCTCACTGAGGCCTTCACAGACTGCAGTTACCTTCCCAACCTTGTACAGCGATAGATCTCCCATGCTTTGTCCCTTCACCCTTCAATCACCTACCACCTGTCACCATATCCACCGTCGAGCCAAGAAGGATCAAAGGACCACTTTCCTTCTGACTCAGTACCAGCCAGAACTGGAGGAGATGACACACTTTAAGCCAGGGTTTCGACTACTCTTGCTCTGCCCTGAAATGAGGAATATCTACCCACTATCCCCCACCATCACCACCAGCAGTATTCCGCCACCCATCAAACCTATGCAATATTTTTGTCCGCCCCTCCTTCCAACCCGATGCCTGATTACTCATGTCCCTGCAATAGACCTAAGTGAAATACCTGTCCCATACATCCTCCCACCACCACCTACTCCACTCTGGTCACAGACAACACCTATCCCATCTAAATCAGGGCTACCTGTGAAAGCAGTCATGTGATGTACCTGCTAAGCTGCAACCACTGTGCTGTTTTCTACATGGACATAAAAATCAACAAGCACGAATGGCCACTGACAACTGGACCACCCAATTGCTGAACATGTTGCCCAACACAATGTATGTCACTTAAATGACTGTTTCACAGTCTACACCATCTGGAACCTTCCTACTAACAACAGCTTTACTGTATTACACAGGTGGGAAATCTCCCTGCAATATATTATACATTCCCGTAACCTCCTGGCCTCAACCTTCACTAGCCCCTGACCTTCACCTCGCTAATCCCTTCTCTCCTCCCACTCCAGCACTAAACAGCCTTCTATTTGATCAATGTACATACTTGTCTTCCCTCCTCTACTTCTGTCCTTTTCCGATCTGTCTCTACCCACTTCCGCTCACCGACAAACCTCCCTACTGCAACTAACAACCCTATCCTGTACTCACCACATCCCTGGACAATCCCACAAGCATCATTACACCTTCCCCAACTCTATCCTGCTATCCCTTCCCTTCCCTGCCCCAGTCTCCTCCTTACCCCCACCACCCACATACAGCTTCTCCCATCAGGTTCGTTTGCTGTATGCAGTCCAGCCTCGGCAGACAGTGGCAGCGTCATGTGCGTGTGTTTGTGTGTGTGTGTGTGTGTGTGTGTGTGTGTGTGTGTGTGTGAGAGAGAGAGAGAGAGAGAGAGAGAGAGAGAGAGAGAGAGAGAGAGAGAGAGCAAATGCCCATATAGGGGGGAGAAGGAAGAGTGAAGGCAGTACAAGATCTGGACAACACAGAAATAGTGTGGAGAGAAGAGAGAAAATGTAAGGTGATGCAGTAGGAAACAGATTAGCAGAGGTTTAGGCCAGGGGGATTGAGAAGGTGCAGGATATACTACAGAGACGATTTCCACTGTGTGGTTCAGAGAAACTAGTGCTGGATGGGAGTAACCAAATGGCTCATTCAGTGAAACAGCTGCTGAGGTCATTTGTGTTGTGATATACAGCATGTTCAACAAATGGATGATCATGTTTGCAGTTGGCCACAGTTTGGTTGGTTGGTTGGTTTAAAGGTGGGAGAAGGGACCAAACTACGAGGTCATTGGTCCCTTGTTCCTAATAAAACAATGCCACAAGTGTGAGAATAAAATGGACAAAACAAATAACACAAAATAGAAAGAGCCTAAAAGCACTAGGGTGGAGGACACAGAGGGACACGGACATGCACTAAAAACTACATACATGGATAAAACATAAAACTAAAGCTGCTGTGGAGGCATTGTCGCCCAACACCAAAGGCAGGATGCTGGGAAAGTTAAAAAGTCTGCCGCAGAGCGGCTAAAAGTGGGCGGTCCAGCAAGAGGTGGATGACAGTCATTTGGGAACCACAACGACACTGAGGTGAGTCCGAGTAGGTAACCATGCATTAGCGACGTTTGGCCAATACGGAGCCAGCAGAGGACAACTGATTCCCTGTGAGAGGCCTGCATGGAAGACTTCCACACATTCAAAGTCTCCTTAATGACACACAGTTTGTTGTGCGTGCTGTTATGCCATTCCATCTCCCAAAGCCGGCAAACCCTGCGGTGTAAGACAGAATGCAAGTCAGCTTCCGAGATGCCTATCTCCAGAAGCGGTTTCTGCGTCACCTGTTTGGCCAGCCTGTCAGCAAGTTTGTTGCTGGGGATTCCGACATATCCTGGGGTCCACACAAACACCTCTGAATGGCGGGACTGTTCCAGGGTGTAGATGGACTCCTGAATGGACGCTACCAGACGGTGATGAGGGTAGCACTGGCTGATAGCTTGTAGGATGCTCAATGAGTCAGTACACAGGAGAAATGACTCACCAGGGCATGAGCGGATGTACTCAAGAACACGAGATATGGCCGCCAGCTCTGCAGTGAAAACACTGCAGCCAAGTGGCAAGGAGTGCTGCTCAATATGTCCTCCATGAACATATGCGAAGCCTATGTGACCATCAGCCACTGAGCCGTCGGTGTAAACCACTTCTGAGCCCCGGAACACATCAAGAATCGAGAGGAAGTGACAGCAGAGAGTGGCAGGGTTAACGGGGTCCTTAGGGCCATGTAAAAGGTCCAGACAAAGCTGCAGCCGAGGCGTACACCATGGAGGCATACGTGAACAGACCACAAGTAGAGGTGGTAAAGGGAAGAAATCCAGTTCAGAGAGAAGGGACTGCATGCGAACCGAATCATTAGCCCCGATCTGGGCCGCCGATGTGGGAGATGGACTGCCGCGGATGGGAAAAGGAGACGGTAATTCGGATGCTCAGAGGAACTATGAATTCGTGCTGCATAACTGGAGAGCAGTTTTGCACGTCTGATCTGCAGTGGAGGGACACCAGCCTCCACCAGTACATTGGTCACCGGACTTGTCCTAAAAGCTCCTGTCACTAATCGAACCCCAAAGTGCTGCACAGGGTCGAGTAAATACAATGCTGAAGGCGTTGCCAAACCATAAACCACACTCCCAAAGTCAATTCGGGAGTGGACAAGGGCTCTGTAGAGCTGCAGCAGCATACAGTGATCTGCACCCCAATTGGTGTTGCTCAGGCAATGGAGGGCATTGAGGTTCTTCCGTTCTTCCAGCACTTTTGCTTAAGCTGACGAAGATGTGGGAGCCAAGTCAATCGAGCGTCGAAAACCAGTCCTAGGAATTGATATGTCTCCACTACAATCACTGGATTGTCATTAAGCTAAAGTGCGGGTTCTGGATGAACGGTACAATGCCGACAGAAGTCCATGACACATGACTTTGCGGCTGAAACCTGGAAGACGTGGGCTAGAGCCCATGACTGCGCTTTGTGGATGGCTCCCTGGAGGCGCCGCTCAGCAACAACAGTACTGGAGCAGCAGTACGAAATGCAGAAGTCGTCTGCATACAAAGAGGGTGAGACGGAGGGCCTGACAGCTGCTGCTTGACCGTTAATGGCCACTAAAAACAGAGAGACACTCAATACAGAGCCCTGCAGGACTCCATTCTCCTGGATATGGATGGAACTATGGGAGTCACCAACTTGGATATGGAAAGTACAGAGCGACAGGAAGTTTTGGATAAAAATCGGGAGTGTTCCCCAGAGACCCCATTCGTACAATGTTGCAAGGATACGATGTCGCCATGTCGTGTCATATGCTTTACGTAAGCAAAAAAAGACGGTAATCAGGTGTTGCCGCCTGGAAAAGGCTGTTTGGATGGCAGACTTGATGGACACCAGATCGTCAGTGGTAGAGTGACCCTGGTGGAAGCCGCACTGACATGGGGCCATCAAGCCCCATGGCTCCAGGACCCAACCCAACTGCCGACATACCATATGTTCCAGCAGCTTACAAAGAACGTTGATGAGGGTGATGGGGCAATAGCTATCCACCACATCAAGTGGGTTTTTACCAGGTTTGAGCACCTGAATGGTGGTGCTCTCCCGCCATTGCGATGGAAAGACGCCATCACACCAGATCTGGTTGAAGACAATGAGAAGGTGTCGCTTGTAGTCAGATGAGAGAGGTTTAATCATCTGGCTGTGGATGCGATCAGGCCCAGAAGCTGTGCCATTGCAAGGGCACTGAGGAGCTCCCACTCTGTAAATGGGGCGTTATAGGATTCACTGCAGCGTGTAGTGAACGAGAGGACTTTCTCTTCCAGCCACTGTTTGAGTGTGCGAAAGGCTGGGGGGTAATTCTCTGATGTAGAGGCTCGAGCAAAGTGCTTGTTAATCACATTTGTGTTAGTACATAACTCGCCATTTATGGTAACACCAGGGACTGCAGTTGAGGCCTGGTACCCGAGAAGACGTTTGATCTTTACCCAGACTTGGAAAGGTGACTCGTGGCACCCAATGGTGGAGATGTATCTCTCCCAACATTCCTCCTTCCATTGTTTGATAAGGTAGCGAACACGGGCACAGAGCCGTTTAAAGGCTATGAGGTGCTCCACGGAAGGGTGCTGCTTATACCACTGTAGGGCTCACCGACGCTCCTGAATTGCTTCAGCGACTTCCGGCGACCACCAAGGGACTGCCTTACGCCTCAGGCACCCTAAAGAGTGAGGGATCGCATTTTTTGCCGCAGAAACAATTTTGCTAGTCGTCTGCTCAACCATCACATCGACGTTACCGTGTGGGGAAGATTCAGCGGTGACAGCAGAGGTGAAAGTTCCCCAGTCCGCCTTGTTAAGTCCTGGGCTGCAAATTGATAAATCAATGGCCAAGTATCTACCATGAGCCCCACTGAAATGTGTAGCAGCCCCAGTATTTAAGAGGCAGAGGTCAAATTGCGACAGTAAAGTTTCAACATCTCTGCCTTGGCCAGTAAGCATGGTACCACCCCACAACGGGTTATGGGCATTAAAATCTCCCAGGAGTAGGAAAGGTTTAGGGAGTTGACCAATCAGTGCAGCTAATACATTCAGGGGTACTGCACCATCTGGAGAAAGATATACATTGCAAACAGTTATTTCCTGCATCATCCTATTTCTGACAGCCTCAGCTTCAAGAGGGGTTTGAAGAGGCACATGTTCACTACAGATCGAGTTTAGGACATAAACGCAAACTCCACCTGACACTCGATTATAGTCGCTATGGTTCCTGTAACATCCCTTATAGCCGCAGAGGGCAGGGGTCCGCATTGCTGGGAACCGGGTTTCCTGGAGGGCAATGCAGATAGCAGGTGTAAAGCTTAACAGTTGCTGTAGCTCAGCCAGGTGGTGAAAAAAACAGCTGCAATTCCACTGGAGGATGACATCGTGAGACTGGGAAGGCACGGAACAGTCAATGAGGCAGTTTACGCCTCAGAGTCACCTGCTGCCACCGATTTATTGCCTGAGCAGTCTCTGTCCATTGTGTCTGAGGGTCTGGTGAGATCTAGGTCCTCAGCAGACGCCAAAATCTCCACCCTATCCTCAGCCGCAGACCTTGTAGGTAGCGGTGGTGTGGATGCTACCGCAATTTCCTTGGTCTTAGGGGTTTTCTTTTTGGATTTCCCTCGCTGCTCCTTGGGTTTCCCTTGCTAGGAGGACTTCACTGGCTCTGTCTCCGGGACTGAGGATGAGCGTTAAGCCCTACGACCAGCTGCTTTTGGGTTCTTCAGCCACTGGCAGGTGTCTTCTTTCCCACTAGAAGAAACCTGGGAAGGGAGTGAATCAAGAGACCCCTTCCTAGTGAGAGAAGCTGAAGACGAATTACGCTTCTCCAGCTTAGAAGTGGGGATGGACATCTCCGATGGTTGGGGGGGTGTTGCTCCCAAAGTAGGTGGTGCAGAAGCAACAGGGAGGGAAATGCCCCCCCACCATCAAGGTGGCAGGTGCAGTCTTCCGGATCTAAGAGGTGACTTGGGTTGGTGAAGATGATTGTGCCAGAACTGTTGTAGCGGCAGCGTAAGACGATGTCATATGCACAGGATGCAGGCTAAATTTTCTCTTAGCCTCAGTGTAGGTCAGTCGGTCCAGGGTCTTGTACTCCATGATTTTCCTTTCTTTCTGGAGAATCCTGCAATCTGGAGAGCAAGGCAGTTGATACAGATGGGAGGGGGGCACATGGAGTATTGGGATGTGATGGGCGTCCGCAATCTTGGCATGTGGTGCTATAAGTACAGTGGGAAGACATATGGCCAAACTTCCAGCACTTAAGCACCACATTGAGGGAGGGATATAGGGCTTTACATCACACTGGTAGACCATCACCTTGACCATCTCGGGCAATGTATCACCCTCAAAGGCCAAGGTGAAGGCACCGGTGGCAACCTGATTATCCTTCGGCCCCTGGTGGACACGCTGGATGAAATGTACACCTCGCCACTCAAAATTGGCATGCAGCTCATCGTCGGACTGCAGAAGAAGGTCTCTGTGAAATATGATGCCCTGGACCATATTTAAGCTCTTATGGGGCATGATGGTTACAGAAACATCCCTCAGCTTGTCACAAGCGAGTAACTCCCGTGACTGGGCGGAGAATGCTGTTTTGATCAAGACTGACCCAGATCTCATTCTGGACAAGCCCTCCACCTCCCCAAACTTGTCCTCTAAATGCTCAACAAAAAACTGAGGCTTCATTGTCATGAAAGATTCCCCATCAGCTCTCTAACATACAAGGTACTGGGGCAAATAAGATACACTGCCATCCTTAGCCTGACATTCCTCCCATGGTGTGGCCAGGGAGGGTAATGATTTGGAGCCGTACTTCTGTGCATTGAATTGAGCTCATGATCACTTTAGAGACTACTGGTGTTTCACCACCAGCAAGAGATGATAGACTATGCTTCATCACGTGTCATCCGTCCTGATTCCACCCACTCCAACCAGGGGCCCTCCCCATGGGCGCCACCCAGCCGCAGCAAAAGCCACCTGGCAGGATGGCCATTGCCGGGAGTCCTGATGCCCCAGCTGGATGGGCATCTACCCCCTGGCATACATGGGGAGACAATGGCGCAGACATCAGCAGAGCGATCCCTGTGTGATCAGGGGACTACAACCAACAGGGTATATGGCGGCCCCATCACAACGGACTGGCTACCGTGCTGGATATCAGATGCAAATAAGTCCATAGTCATTGTCGACACAGAAATCGACAGTGCATAGTGCATGGTGGAAAATGTGCCCAGGATGCTATCCTTGGTCAAGAGATGGAGAATGGGCAGGACTGCAATGTGACGATGAGAAAGTGGGCTAAAGATCTCAGTGCACGATGCACCTTGTAAGGCGCCCTTCCCCAATTGGCTCACTCTTTGGGAAAATTTTGAAGAATGGAGGCCAAACCCTACAGGGGACCATGACATAAAGGCCGAAACATGTGAAACTCTTTTTAGTCACCTCTTACGACAGGCAGGAATACCTTGGGCTTATTCTAACCCCTGGACCCACAGGGGAGGGGGGGGGGACACAGTTTGGGAATGGCCATTCATCTGAGTAGTCCGTTGGTTACTTGTCATGCCCACAAAGATTGTTCTACACCAGTTGCAACAGAACTGATATATAATGTGGCTGCTTTCACACATGGCCCTTCCTTTTATTGGGTAGGAAATGCCTGTGACTGGACTACGGCAGGACGTGGTGAGTGGGTGTATGGGAGAGATCTTGCATCTGAACTGATTACAAGTGAATGATCTGTGGGGTACAGGATTGGGAGCAGCACTGGAATAGCAATGGAAATGGATATTCTGTAAATTGGATGGGGGACAGGAGACTACTTTGGGTGATGTGGCTAGGATTTTGGGTTTCCCTCATCTCAGGGCATGAGGAGAGGTAGACGAAGCTCTGGTGAAAGATATGGCTGAGCTTTTTAAGGCCAGGGTGATACTGGGTGATCAGAGAAGTCTTGGTTGTTGGCTGGTTATCAGGTGTATTATTGTCAGAGGAAGAGGTGGCACAGGTTCAAATGGCTCTGAGCACTATGGGACTTAACATCTAAGGTCATCAGTCCCCTAGAACTTAGAACTACTTAGACCTAACTAACCCAAGGACATCACACACATTCATAACCAAGGCAGGATTCGAAACTGCGACTGTAGCGATCATGTGGTTCCAGACTGAAGTTCCTAGAACTGCTAGGTCATAATGGCCGGCTGGTGGCACAGGTGGGTAGGATATTGTCTGTCAATAAAGGATCTGTATATTTCGAAAGCTTCTGCTTTCCACTGCAGATGCAGCACCCACAGGTGATGACACTGTATGGTAATGACTTTACTTACCAGTTGTCAAAGTGGAGGTTCTGTAGGTGGTTGGTGCACTTCATATGAACAGATATAATTATAGAGCCATCTGAGAAGTGGAGATGTAGAGATGGCTCATGGAGTTAAGAAGAACCAGGTGAAGTGGATTTGGTAGTCAGTGGTGAGGTTATTGTGGAAATAGCAAAGGTTGTTCTTGTCATGAGTCAGTATCAAGAAAATGTAACCCATGAACTGAATCAGACAAGGGGTTTTAGTTCTGACTGGATAGGAAGGATTCTTCCAAATGGCCCATAAATAAGTTGGCACTGGATGGTGCCATGCACAGATTTATTTATAGATTTGGCCTTCAAAGGTGAAAAATTTTGTGTCAGGGTGTGGTAGACTAAGAGGATTAGGAAGGAGGTACTGGGTTTGGCATCAGGATGTTGGGGAGGGTAGTATTCCAAAGACAGTAGTTTATTCTGTGTGAGCATTGTATCCAGTTACAACAGGATGATCAGACCTGTATGACTAGGTTTACTGGGTCTGGGTAAAAGATAGGAATGTGGAGCATTGCTGGTGTGAGGAAGGAGATGCAGTCAAGTGTCAGGATTTGTGGTGGACTTACGGGATTGAGGAGCTGCCAGGGTCCTGTTAGACTTATGGGAAGGGATCATAAGATGTCGAAAAGGTGGTGGAGATCTTCAGCCATTTATTCTCTATGATTCATGATCACTGGGTGAAGCCATTGTCTGTGGGAAGGCTGATAGGTCTGGATTGGTTTTCAGGTTACGGATAGCTGTGCGTTTTGTAGGAGTAATGATAAACTCAATGGGGAGGCATTTAGGAAACGAAAGCGAGGCCAGGTCAGAAATGAAGAATTTCTGAAAGGTTGTACCAAGTGATGACTGTGTGGAAGAGGAGGCAGATCTCTCTTGGAGGCAGTTGGCTGTTGTCAATGGGGTGCATGGCAAAGAAATGCTTTCACTGCAGAAAACAAGTAAAGATTCTTTACAAGTCCAAAATGGCTGAACTTAGGTTTTGAGCTAAGGTGAGGATTTTAGTAAGTACTGAGACTTCTGCCAGGGTCACAGTTTTGGCAGAAAGATTGGAAACAGTATTTTGGGACTGGTACTCAGGAGCAGTGTTTTTCATGGAGGGAAGAGGAATTTTTTGGTTATGTGGAGGATAGTAAGTCAGAAACACATGGTCAAGGAGCTGTGAAGGATTGACAGTAAAGGAGGGGGGGGGGGGGGGGCTGGGATCAAAAAAGGTAGGCTCTTACTTGAATATAAGTAATTCTAAGAGGGCTAAAGACAAGAGTAGCAGAACAGCTTCCTCAGATGATAATGGGAATGCTGTTCCAGTTTTCAAAGGGCAAGAGTTCCTATTGCAATGATGGCATTCAGGAAATTGTGGTCACAGAGTAAAAAGATTTTGCAAAAGAGTAGAGACCGTCAAGTATAGTTTGAGTTTGCGTTCTATGATTATGAAGGACCAGACTGGTGAGAGTGAGGAACTGATGGAATTGTAGAATGTACATTCTTGCAGATGCCAATTATAATGGTAATCTGATTAGGTGGGATAGCATGTGCCAAACAATAATTTCAGAAAGAGGAAGTGTGACTGGAGTTCTGCTAGGACAAATCCATAATTGTTCAAGTGCACTTCAGTGATTTTATTCGAATACACCACCTGGAAGACAGTCTGGCTATCTGCTGACGAAACCACTGATTCTTGCGGCTGGTATATGGTGCACGTCATAGTAGGAAAACTCTCTGCTGATAAGGCTGGGCGAGGACACCTCATACTGTGCAAGGAAGTGGAACGAACGCCACACACCACAACTGCATGCACAGTGCACGAAGCATTGTTTAAGTTTTGGCAACATTGAATAGTTTACAATAAATTATAGGTAATATAAGAGTGCAGTTTTTCACATCATATCCTGAGCCTATAATTAGTTTTTCACATCATGCCCCAAGCCAATAATAAAAGAATTTGTAAAATCCTTTGATTTTCTTTAGGTGTGCTATGGAGAAGTGAAGATCAGAAATGTGAGGAGAACAAGGTTTTGGCCATTGTGATGGATAGTGCCGCATACATGCTGAAGGGCACAGAGTGGTTGGTTGGTTGGGTGGAGAAGGGACCAAACTATGCGGTCGTCAGTCCCTCTGACCTTAGATTAACTAAAACCGATAAAATCCTACATTAGGAGAGGGAACTACAATGTCCATAAAATGATAAACTAATGACAGGGAAGAAAGGAAAAGGGTGGAAGAAGAGGTGAGGGAAAGAAAGTGACTAATCACAGGGGTGGGAAGGAAGAAGCACAGGAGACAAGAGAGATGCTCAAGGCATAACAGACCTCGTAAAGAAAGGAGTGGGAAGGCAGAGGGCCAGGGAGAACCACCAAGCTCAGTTGAAGCCAATCCAGTCAGGGCGAAGGGGGGAGGAAGAGGGCCTGCCACCCCTCCACTCACCAATAAGGTGGAAGGTCCCTCCCTTAAATAAAGCAATAAAACCCCCCATCACAAATAAAACTTAAAACGAGATCCTCCGGTGAGGCATTGTCAGCCAACACCACGGGTAGCGAGTATGGAAAGCTAAAAGTCCGTCGTAGGGCGGCTAAGTTGGGGCAGTCCAATAAGATGTGAGCCACAGTCAATATCGATCCACGACAGAGAGGAGGGTCCTCATGACGGAGGAGATAACTGTGAGTCAAAAAAGTATGGCCAATGTGGACCGTCATAGGACGACAGAGGCCTTACGAGAAGCCCATAAGGAGGACCGCCATGGAGTAGTAGAATCCTTAATTGCCCTGAGCTTGTTCGGCGAAGAAAGAGTGATCCATTCTGCATCCCAAAGGCCCAAAACCTAATGACATAATGCCAAGCAAAGGTCTATTTCTGGAATGCCAACAGCAAGAGATGGCCTGGTAATAGCTAATTTAGCCAGTTGATCGGCAAATTCATTGCCAGGAATCCCAACATGGCCTGGGGTCCAAATGAAAACCACTGAGCATCCACCTTGAGCGAGGAGAGGAAGGGAGTCCTGGATAGCAATGACCAACGGGTGGCAACGGAAGCACTGGGCGATAGCACACAGACCGCTCAATGAGTCACTACAGGATAGCCCCGAGCAGGGGCGGATATGGTCCAGTGCATGCAAGATGGCTACCAATTCTGCAGTAAAAACACTACAGCCATCTGGCAAGGAACGAAGTTCCGTGCATCGCGCATAAGCGTAAGCAAAACCAGTGCAGCCAGCAACCGTGGATTCATCAGTATAGATCACTTCTGAACCCTGAAAAGAACTGAGGAGACAGGAAAACTGGTGGTGAAGAGCCATAGCAGGGACAGAATCCTTTGAATCAAATGAGAGATCAAGACGAGCTGCGGCCGAGATACACACCACAGAGGGGTAAGTGGGTGAGCGGAGAAGAAAGGCAGTAAATGAAATTGCTGGAGCTCTGAAAAGAGCTACTGAATGCGGACACCCATGGTAGGCCCACATCCTGGCCGCCGCTGCGGCAGGGTGAACTCCATGTCTGAATAAAGGAGACCATAATTAGGGTGCTTTGGGGTACAGCGAATGCGGATCACATAAGATATCAGCTGCTGCTGGCATAAAACTCACAGTGTTGGATCTACATCTACATCTACATCCATACTCCGCAAGCCACCAGACGGTGTGTGGCGGAGGGTACCTTCAGTACCTCTATCGGTTCCCCCTTCTATTCCAGTCTCGTATTGTTCGTGGAAAGAAGGATTGTCGGTACGCCTCTGTGTGGGCTCTAATCTCTCTGATTTTATCCTCATGGTCTCTTCGCGAGATATACGTAGGAGGGAGCAATATACTGCTTGACTCTTCGGTGAAGGTATGTTCTCGAAACTTTGACAAAAGCCCGTACCGAGCTACTGAGCGTCTCTCCTGCAGAGTCTTCCACTGGAGTTTATCTATCATCTCCGTAACGCTTTCGCGATTACTAAATGATCCTGTAACGAAGCGCGCTGCTCTCCGTTGGATCTTCTCTATGTCTTGTATCAACCCTATCTGGTACGGATCCCACACTGCTGAGCAGTATTCAAGCAGTGGGCGAACAAGCATACTGTAACCTACTTCCTTTGTTTTCGGATTGCATTTCCTTAGGATTCTTCCAATGAATCTCAGTCTGGCATCTGCTTTACCGACGATCAACATTATATGATCATTCCATTTTAAATCACTCCTAATGCGTACTCCCAGATAATTTATGGTATTAACTGCTTCCAGTTGCTGACCTGCTATTTTGTAGCTAAATGATAAAGGATCTATCTTTCTGTGTATTCGCAGCACATTACACTTGTCTACATTGAGATTCAATTGCCATTCCCTGCACCATGCATCAATTCGCTGCAGATCCTCCTGCATTTCAGTACAATTTTCCATTGTTACAACCTCTCGGTACACCACAGCATCATCTGCAAAAAGCCTCAGTGAACTTCTGATGTCATCCATCAGGTCATTTATGTATATTGTGAATAGCAACGGGCCTATGACACTCCCCTGCGGCACACCTGAAATCACTCTTACTTCGGAAGACTTCTCTCCATTGTGAATAACATGCTGCGTCCTGTTATCTAGGAACTCCTCAATCCAATCACACAATTGGTCTGATAGTCCATATGCTCTTACTTTGTTCATTAAACGACTGTGGGGAACTGTATCGAACGCCTTGCGGAAGTCAAGAAACACGGCATCTACCTGTGAACCTGTGTCTATGGCCCTCTGAGTCTCGTGGACGAATAGCGCGAGCTGGGTTTCACATGATCGTCTTTTTCGAAACCCATGCTGATTCCTACAGAGTAGATTTCTAGTCTCCAGAAAAGTCATTATACTCGAACATAATACGTGTTCCAAAATTCTACAACTGATCGACGTTAGAGATATAGGTCTATAGTTCCGCACATCTGTTCGACGTCCCTTCTTGAAAACGGGGATGACCTGTGCTCTTTTCCAATCCTTTGGAACGCTACGCTCTTCTAGAGACCTACGGTACACCGCTGCAAGAAGGGGGGCAAGTTCCTTCGCGTACTCTGTGTAAAATTGAACTGGTATCCCATCAGGTCCAGAGGCCTTTCCTCTTTTGAGCGATTTTAATTGTTTCTCTATCCCTCTGTCGTCTATTTCGATATCTACCATTTTGTCATCTGTGCGACAATCTAGAGAAGGAACTACAGTGCAATCTTCCTCTGTGAAAAATCTTTGGAAAAAGACATTTAGTATTTTGGCCTTTAGTCTGTCATCCTCTGTTTCAGTACCATTTTGGTCACAGAGTGTCTGGACATTTTGTTTTGATCCACCTACCGCTTTGACATAAGACCAAAATTTCTTAGGATTTTCTGCCAAGTCAGTACATAGAACTGTACTTTCAAATTCATTGAACGCCTCTCGCATAGCCCTCCTCACACTACATTTCGCTTCGCTTAATTTTTGTTTGTCTGCAAGGCTTTGGCTATGTTTATGTTTGCTGTGAAGTTCCCTTTGCTTCCGCAGCAGTTTTCTAACTCGGTTGTTGTACCACGGTGGCTATTTTCCATCTCTTACGATCTTGCTTGGCACATACTCATCTAACGCATAATGTACGACGGTTTTGAACTTTGTCCACTGATCCTCAACACTATCTGTACTTGAGACAAAACTTTTGTGTTGAGCCAACAGATACTCTGAAATCTGCTTTTTGTCACTTTTTCTAAACAGAAAAATCTTCCTACCCTTTTTAATATTCCTATTTACGGCTGAAATCATCGATGCCGTAACCGCTTTATGATCGCTGATTCCCTGTTCTGCGTTAACTTTTTCAAATAGTTCGGGTCTGTTTGTCACCAGAAGGTCTAATATGTTATCGCCACGAGTCAGTTCTCTGTTTAACTGCTCAAGGTAGTTTTCAGATAAAGCACTTAAAAAAATTTCACTGGATTCTTTGTCCCTGCCACCCGTTATGAACGTTTGAGTCTCCCAGTCTATATCCGGCAAATTAAAATCTCCACCCAGAACTATAACGTGGTGGGGAAATCTACTCGAAATATTTTCCAAATTATCCTTCAGGTGCTCAGCCACAACAGCTGCTGAGCCAGGGGGCCTATAGAGACATCCAATTACCATGTCTGAGCCTGCTTTAACCGTGACCTTCACCCAAATCAATTCACATTTCGGATCTCCGTCAATTTCCTTCGATACTATTGCACTTCTTATCGCTATAAACACGCCTCCCCCTTCACTGTTCAGCCTGTCTCTGCGGTATACATTCCAATCCGAGTTTAGGATTTCTTTACTGTTTACGTCTGGTTTCAGCCCACTTTCTGTCCCTAGTACTATATGGGCGTTGTGACCGTTTATTAATGAGAGTAGTTCTGGGACCTTTCTATAGACGCTCCTGCAGTTTACTATTAGCAAATTAATATTGTTATTCCCTGTTGCATTTTGCCTACTCCTACCTTGTCGCGTCTCAGGAGGCGTCTTGTCGGGCCTAGGGAGGGGATTCTCTAACCTAAAAAACCCCCATGTGCACTCCACACGTACTCCGCTACCCTTGTAGCCGCTTCCGGCGTGTAGTGCACGCCTGACCTATTCAGGGGGACCCTACATTTCTCCACCCGATAGCGGAGGTCGAGAAATTTGCACCCCAGATCTCCGCAGAATCGTCTGAGCCTCTGGTTTAAGCCTTCCACTCGGCTCCAAACCAGAGGACCGTGATCGGTTCTGGGAACGATACTACAAATTGTTAGCTCTGATTCCACCCCGCGAGCGAGGCTTTCCGCCTTCACCAATTCCGCCAACCGCCTGTACGAACTGAGGATGACCTCTGAACCCAGACGGCAGGAGTCATTTGTGCCGACATGAGCAACAATTTGCAGTCGGGTGCACCCTCTGCGAGAAGGCTAAGTACGGGGCTAGTCCGGAAGGCACCAGTCGCAAGTTGGAAACCACAGTAGTGGATGGGGTCTAGTATCTGCAGTGTCGAAGGTGACCCAGAACCATAGACACAGGACTTCCATAATCGAAACGAGATTGTACCAACACTTGATACAATCGCAGGAGAACACAGCGATCTGCACCCCAGGAGGTATTGCACAGACACCTAAGAACACTGAGATCGGACCAGCATGTCCTCTGCAGCTGGCGAAGATGAGGGAGCCATGTCAATCGGGCATCGAAGACCAGACCCAAGAAGTGATGGGCGTCCACCACCTCGAGGGGCTGGCCATCAAGGAAAAGTTCCGGACGGGGACGGACTGTACAGCGATGGCAGTAATGCATGACACATGTCTTGGCCACTGAAAGCCATGGGAGAGAACCCATGAGTATGCCCGACAGATTGCCCCCTGTAGACGGCATTCTGCAGTGCCCGTTATAGGGGAGGCAAGGTAGATACAAAAATCATCAGCATACAAAGAGGGGAACACTGTCGGCCCAAGAGCTGTCACCAGACCATTAATGGCTATGAGAAAGAGAGGGATGCTCGGCACGGAACCCTGTGGAACCCCATTTTCTTGCCGGTGGGGAGAGCTGTAGGAGGAGCCAACTTGGACCCGAAAAGAGCGACAAGAAAGGAAGTTACGGATAAAACCGGGCAGAGCGCCATGGATGGGCAAAAGCCGACCGGATAGCAGACTCCAGGTGGACCAAGTTATCCACCGTAGAGCGGCCACAGCGAAAACCACTTTGAGTCAATGACAAAAGGTTGCGGGATTCAAGGATCCAAAACGGCCACCGACTCACCATGCATTCTAGGAGCTTGCAGAAGGTGTTAGTAAGGCTAATTGGATGGTAGCTATCCAACTGAAGAGGCAGCTTCCCTGGCTTCAACACCGGGCAACAATGCTTTCCTGCAACTGGGTAAGAAAGACTCCCTCACTCCACAGACGGTTGAAGAGAGTGAGTATATGACGGTGGCCAGCCACCGATAAGTGTTGGAGCATTTGGTTATGTATCCACTCTGGTCCAGAAGCTGTGTCAGGACAAAGGGCGAGGGTGCTGGCAAATTCCCACTCGCTGAATGGGGCATTATATGGCTCCGAGCAGTGAGAAACAAAAAACAAAGGCAGTCGTTCTGAACGCTCTTTCAGGAGAAGGAACTGGATACTGAGCCGATGCTGAAGCTTGAGCAAAGTGTTGAGCGAAATTTTCTGCTACAAAGTCCGGATTGGTAAGGACAACACCATGCACAGAAAATTCCTGCAATCCCAGTGGAAGGACGGTGGCCAAAAATACGCCTGAGTTTCGCCCAGACTTGTGAAGAGGGGGTGTGTGGTCCAATGGCAGCTACATATCATTCTCAGCAAATCCGTTTCTGAAATTTGATTAGGTGGCGGGCCCGAGCGTGGAGTCATTTAAAGACCAGAAGAGCAGTAGAATGGTGCCGCTTGAAGTGTTGAAGAGCACAGCGGCAGTCTTTTATGGCTGCAGCAATTTCTGGAGTCCACCAAGGGACTGTCTTCTGGCGGGGGGGAACCTGAGGAAGAAGTGATTCCTGAAAACAGCTGCTGAAAGGTTGGCGGCAGTCCAAGTCTGAGTACATTCATCAACGCTGGCATGTGGCATTACAAGGGGGGCCGAAGCAGAGGAGAAGGCACCCCAATCAGCCTTACATATGGCCCACCTGGGAGAGTGACGGAGTGAGAGACACTGAAGGTAGGTCAAAACAATTGGGTAAATGGTCGCTGTCACATAAGTCATTGTGGACGCCCCACTGAATGGAGGGAAGAAGGCCGGGATTGCAGATGGAGAGGTCAATGGTTGAGAAAGTGCCATGTGCCACACTAAAGTGTGTGGGAGCGCCTGTGTTTAGTAAACAGAGGTCAAGCCCTGCCAGAACAGCTTCAAATGTCCTGCCCAGGGCAGTAGTCGTATGACTACCCCAAAGAGGGTTGTGGGCATTAAAGTCCCCTAATAACAGGATGGGAGAAGGGAGTTGTTGAAGAAGGGTGGTGAGGGCATGGGATGTGGGTTTTACAGATTGTGATTGGAGTGGCCAGATGGACCCTGAGAGCAATGGCTTCCAGAGTGGTATGGAGGGGAACCCATTTACTAACAATGTCCTTGCGGACTAAGGTGCAAACACCACCAGAAGCCCGCAAGGGGCCAATTCGGTTCCGACAGAAAGTGTGGAACCCACGAAGGGCAGGTGAGTAAGAACTGACAAAATGGGTCTCCTGGAGTGCAATACAAGCAGCAGAGTAGAAGGAAAGAAGGGGCTGCAACTCTGGAAGGTGACGCAAATATCCACTACAATTCCACTGGAGGATTCTCAATCCGGAGTCCAAAGTGGAAGTGAATGGTCCGGAGTCGGTCACGCCACCGAGTCGCTATCCGTCACTGATAAGGATGGGGTAATATACACATAGATGGGGTCAGACTCTGTTGGTTCACTGACTGTAGGAGAGGAAGGCTGCACCTCAGGGGGGTACCAGAGGGGCCTTGCCCTTGTTCCTGCTTATTCTCTTGGGAAGGACGAGAAGGGCAGACTGCAGCGAGGGCACACATGGAATTACACTGGGCAATCTCGGCGCCCACTGGCTGCGGATCACGCTGCCAATGTGGAGCAGTAGATCGCCTTTCAGGGGGGTGGCAGAAAGAGGAGTTCCGGGAGGGAGCTCCACTACCAGCGGCTGCCGAAGGAGGGGAGCACTTCTCCAGTGGGGGAGGGGGAGCAGCACCCGAAGGGGTGGGTGTGGGTACTGAGGGGGAGGGGAAGTGGGAAAGGGGGGAGGAGGAGGAGGAGGCTGAAGGCATGGGGCAAAGGGGGTGGGCTGTGAAGAGGAGGGGTAGGAGGGGGAACGGGCGTAACTGAAGCAAAAGTAGAAGTCATAGACACGGGATGGAGCTGGTCATATTTCTGACGAGCCTCAGTGTAGGTGAGCTAATCTAAGGTTTTGTACTCTTGAATCCTTCTTTCTTTCACAAAAACTGGGCATGTAGGCGAACGTGGAGAATGCTGTCCATTACACACATTGGCGGGGGAGCATGGAGTCACCACAGAGGGGATCAGTGGTGTAGCAGGAAGACATGTGCCCAAACCGTAAGCATTTAAAGCATCTCATCGGAAGCCGAATATAAGGTTTTACATCACACCGATACACCATTACCTTGACCTTCTCTGGGAGGACATCCCCCTCGAAGGCCTGGATAAAGGCGCTCATAGCGATGAGATTGTTTGGAGGGCCTCGCTGCACATGGCAGATAAAACGAACTCCTCGTCACTTGAGGTTAGTACGGAGCTCCTCATCAGTTTGCAGAAGAAGATCTCAGTGAAAAATAATACCCTGTACTGAGTTCAAAGATTGGTAGCGTGTGACGGAGACTGGAACGTCACCGAGATGGTCACAAGCCTGCGGGGTGTCAGATTGGGCAGCAGAAGATGTCTTGATGAGCAAAGCACTGGACCGCATTTTACTCATCAATTCAACTTCGTAATACTTATCTTCAATAATCTCCACGAAAAACAAAAGCTTGGTTGTGGCAAAACTACTGCCATTGGTCCTGGTACAAACCAGGTACCAAGGGAAAGGTTTCAGTCCAAGCCGGTGAGCTTGACCCTCCTCCCAGGGGGTGGCCAGGGAGGGGAAGGCCGAAGGATCAGAAGGAGGAGTGTCATGTCTGCTACCACTCTTAGAGATGGCCACAGAATGGCCAGGATGGTGAAGCTTTTGTCGCTTCATGCGCAAGATGTCCGCCCTAGTACCACCCACTCCGATCAGGGGCTCGCCCCGTGGGCACCACCCAGCCACAGCAAGAGCCGTCTGGCACAGCGCCCATTGCTGGGAGTTCTGGCACCCCAAAACGATGAGCATTGACTCCTGGGCATACACGAGGTGTTAACAGCTCATGTACTAGTAGTGTGATCCCTGTGGTTTCAGGGGGCTCGGCTAAGTGGGTACTTGACAGCCCAACCACACTGACTGGCTACCGTGCTGGTGACCTAGTAGGAGGGGGGCCAGGGTGCAAAAGTAAAGGGGAGGGGAGGTGGAGAGAAATCTGCACCATGGAAGCTAGGTAGGGAGTTCATCTCCAAATGGCTCACACTGAACGGAAAATTTTGGAAATGGAGATCAAACCCCAAGGGGACCAAAAATGCTGAAAAGGAGATGGAAACAGCAAACTAAACAATAGCCCAGACCAAAACAAAGACAGGAGTATAGCCAGGTTGACATAAAAAAGTCCACTAAGAGGGAAGAGAGGGGGCAGGGACAAAGGAGCAAGGATAGAGAGGGAGTGGAACAGGGATGGTAATGTAGCCTGGAAAGGAAAGGAAAGGAAAGGAGACTGCAATAGCTCGGGGCCCCGTGCGCGCCACACACGTACCCACAAAAGGACTGTGGGACCCCAGGGGGGAGGTGGGGGCGGGGCGCAGAGTGTTTCTGGTTGTTTTACCCTAAAATTATTCACCTCACATGTCTGGCTCATTGCATCCATCGAGTCACTGAAGAGGCCAGAGCCAGACTGCTAGAGGTCAACAGCCTTATATTTTCGGCAAAGAAGGTTTTCATCAAGGAACCAAGTCAAGTGAGAGCTTTCAAGACTGCTTACCCTGACTGTCCTCCTGCCACCTGAACCCGTCTTGATAAGGTGGGGAACGTGGATTTCAGCTGCTATTATGCAGACAACCACAGAAACATTGAAAAGGTATGGATGCGTATGTAGTTCTGGATAAACTGAATAAGCTAAGAAAACGAATACAACATAAAATTCCAGTATTAAGCTTATTTATCTGCACAGCAGTTTTCAGCTTGAAACCGACATTCACTAGATTACTACTTTCTAGTTCCAGGTCCTAAAGGGCTTTGAAGATAGCGAAAATTTTGCCATACCAAAAGCCAAGGACGTCCTGAAGAATTCCAGTGTGTTACACTCATTCAAGCGCATTTGGGTGGCCTTTCAGACCTAACTGAGAAACTTGAGCCTCGTAACATCGAAGTTATGAAGACAGTGGCAATCAGAGAAGGACTCAAGATACAGAGCAAGAGTTGGCCAGGTCCGATCAGTGAGAGGCTTAGGAGAAAAATGGTTGCAGTTCTTCATAGAAACGCTCTGAGAATCTCGATGATTTCATGTCGTCTGATGTCACCGCTCTTAAATTTTTTTCCCGTAGTGTCATGTGATGTTGAACGATCATTTTCAAGATTGAAAATGTTATTATCTGACCACAGGAAAAATTTTCATGTAGACAATATGGAAAAAATGTTGGAAGTTCAAACAAACTATAATTTTCAGAATTTACCAAACATATCGTATAAGTACCTATGTTATACTTCATTTTATTCATTGAATTGTAGCCATTATTGAAAATATTTGATGCTTATTCATTAATTTTCCCAAGTAAGATGCATATTTTAAAGAATTTAAGAGAAATATATAATTACAGAATTTTAGCTGCATATTTAAAGGCATATACTTGCAGGTAAGAGCATATTTTAACTGCATATTTCGAGGAGTTTTGGCACATATTTCATGGGTTTTAAGTGCATATTGATCCGAAACACCAGCTATTAGAATATGGAGTATAACATTTGTTTGATTATGTCAATATTTTGACTCTCCAGAATATGACAAATGTCGTAAGTAGAAAGTGAATGACAAACAGTACGAGGAAAAATGGGCAATTATTTCATGAAAGTGAACTGAAAGCAAGTGATACAAGATAAAGGGTAATTTTGAAGGAAAAGGAGGAGGGAGAGGAAGAGAAGGAGGAAGAAGGGAGGAAAAAAATACCACAGAAACACCCTAATCAAGCATAAAATACAACATTTTCCCTATCCCTACTTATTAGCAAATCTTACAAAATAATTTAATGATGATGAACTGTATATTCACTTGAGAAAACTGTAAAATTCTGTGACAGATTTGCTAGCCAGTACTTATTCTCAGGAGGCGAAAGTTTGGCTTTATTCACATATAACAGTACATGGAATTACCCTAGCTCTTGGAACTATTAGTTCCTTCCTGGAGAGGAAAAAGGGGTGGGTTGGGAAAGTTTAGAAAGGAAGTGCATGTCACTCAGACCCAAGGATGAGACGGAGCACACCTGTTGTGAATATGCAAGGAGAGGAAGATGAAAATGGAGGAGGGAGCAGTTCTCATAATTTCAAATTACTTAGAACCAAAGATTGAAATTTACTTTTTGCTACACATCAAATAACAGTTTTCTTGTTAGTTTCGCTATGTTAAACTTAGCGTGCTGAAAAACAAGTGGTCTATGGAAATGTAAGTATAATTATCAATGGAGTCTGTAAAATCTGTTTCACCTTGTTGCTCTATTATTTAACTCATCTCACATCTCTGAATGCATATTTCATGATGGAATCCTAGTAACATAATGAATGAATGAATGAACAATTGTACGTGCTCCCAAAACAGTTAACTCCCACTCCAGGATGGTATTTGTGCGCAAATGCCAGAGATTAGGACAGAATTCAACAAGTGAGAGTGTAGCCTCAGATCTCCGACTTCTAAACTGAATGCTTACTACTTTAACATTTATCAAATTCCAAATGGTTTTCCTGTAGTTTTATTTCCCGTGTAAAACCTAGTACTTGTCAACACATTCACCTGCTTTCCGTGCCTCCCTATCGCATTCCATTCACATGCTAATGTTAAACTGCCTTCTCCTTTCTCAAACCTTATTAACTTATGGATTTCCACCTGCTTTTTCCACCACTTTGTTCATAAAATTCTACCTATAAAGTGGCCACCTTTGTAATGGTTACTGGTCCTCTTCAAATTTTCATTTTGCCAAAAATAATCACATCTCTCCCGTTTGATACTGTTACGTTCATAATGCCATCAATTCAATGTTTGATCTCTTGAGAAAAAAATTAGTGATTCTGACAGCTAGAGACAGCCAATTTTTCTTAACTTATTACTCAACTACAAGGAACTAACGATGAATAAAGGTAAACCCAGGAAACAGCTACAAAACTATTACACTGAAGAGGGATTAAATCTGAGTTTTTACTTACCTATTCGTGGTTTCAGTTCCTGCAACAAAGACTGCTTCCTTGCAGCACCAGATGTTGTCAGGCCAACAACAAGGGCATCTTGCATTATACAGAGATCTGCAATATCACGTATTTCATCATATCGCATACACAACTGTTTGTATTGTGCTTGTAACTGCCACACCCTCTTCATGAGAGTTGAGTGTAAACATTGACACCAATATTTGTACAAATACCAACGTTCTTCTATGTTAAGATCCCAGAGGTTGTGAACACGTGTCAATCTCTCAGTAACATGTCCATCCATACTGACATCCTGTGTAAGGCGGTTCTTGAAGAACCTATAAAAGATAATGTGATTTGAATCATGCCTAGTGCAAATTCAATGCATTGCTAGTTCACAGTTACATAATTCAAGAAACTGAGATTCATATTCAACTACCTGTCAACATCTTATGCATACTTAGGTGTGTGATGACAGAATGGATAATGGTCCTAAGATTTTTGATTTATATTAAAGATTGTCATTTTCTCTCTTACTGGAGGGCAGAAACTTTTGTGTTCTGAGGTACCAATGAACAAATATAAATAAACAAGTTAAAATGAATGAATAGTACATTTCAAGTAGTTGAGTTTCAGAAACAGAGGGAGACTATTTGAGAAAGAATGTGGCAAATGGTGCAAGGGAGAAAACTTTTTCAACACCGACACATTCTCATGTGTCTCCCAGTAACATATGTCCTCTGTAACATTTAGTGATAGTTCAGCATGAATTTCATATGAAAGAATAATTCTTTTCTTCTGTCATTTCAACTCAATATGCAAAGTGATTAAAGAAGACCTGTATATTCACCGAAGGTGTTTCGTTTGTTTCTTGTATCAGAATGTGTTATTGTTTCTAGTATCTGAATGTGTTACTCAGAGAGTGGAGGAGAAATGTGTCGCTTCAGGGGACATTCACATTCATCACAGTGCACGAACACAATATGATGTTGCTGTCAGACAGGTCAATTGGCTGAGTGTGTAGCCCTGACCTGAACTCAAAAGGGTGCTCATACAAACATCTGGACCCAACCATCTGGCTCTCTCTTCCTCTGTTCACATCATTTGCAAAACTTAGTTGATTTTACACATTCCAAAGTTACTGGGATGTACTGCAGTAGCCACCAGAAAGATCACGGGAGGCGCACATTGGCACGGCGCGCCACGGACGGTAGTTGCTGCAAGTAGAGTCCCGTCCACCAGAGGGCACGCAAGAATTTGGATGCGACCTCTGCCGGCATAACAACCACAACAACAACTCCGGCAGCACGGGCCGTGCCCAATGAGTTAACATCGGGCACGCCTAGGACACAGTCCCGGTCTACGCTAAGTGAAGTGCGACGTAAACGTGAACAGTGTTACTACAAAATTGGTGACGAGTAGGGTCGTTCTTTCGCGTGTTGCGTCGTTGTTCCGGTTTCGCAGCTTCTCCACGGCATAGAGGATTTGGTGTGGGTTTTGGTTGCGCAGCAGACGGAGCTCATGGCCACCATGAAACAAGTGCTTCCGGCGATGCTCTCCGCGCCGTCTGCTCCGGCGCAGTTCCCTCATCCCTTTCCCCCGTATGACGAGACGGCGGAGGATTGGGACGCATATGAACATCGCCTTCGGCAGCATTTCCAGGCGTTTCATGTTGCCGATGCGGAGGTATGTCGTGCTCTCTTCTTGTCTTGGATATCTAACTCGCTGTATCAAGTTTTGCGGCAGCTAGCGCCGTTGCAGGAACCCACGTCCTTGTCTTTTGATGCATTGTGTTCGTTGCTGTCTTCATATTATCGCCACCGCACGCATGTTGTGGCGGCTAGGGTCGAGTTCTATCAATGCAAGAAACAGCCCCATCAGTCTTACCGGGCGTGGGCCGCTACCCTGCATGGTCTTAGTCGCAAGTGTCATTTTGTCACGGAGCAGTCGCGAGAGTCGTATGCCCACGTTATGGTACGCGACGTCATTGTTCGTTCGGCCCCTGATAGGGAGGTCCGGCAACGGGCCCTGCAGTTAGAAGACCCTTCCCTCGAGGAAGTCCTGTCCATTGCTCAATCGTATGAAGTCTCTCACGCAGCAGGTCAACAGCTGGAAGCATGGTGCGACGTCGCGGAGGTTCAGGGCGGCGCGGCCGTGTCCACTGTGTCCGGGGTGGACAACGTGCGAGCGGTATAATCCGGCCATTACGGCCGCTCCCGCACGGCGCGTAAACAGAATTCCAGCCGCCAGCCCCTGTTGCCGTCCTGTGCGTCGTGCTATATACATCATGATCGGTCAGAGTGCCCCCAGCGTTGGGCCGTTTGTCGCAAATGTAATAAAAAAGGTCACATTGCTAAAGTTTGCCGCTCAGCCTCAAAAGAATCGAAGGAATCAGGTACAGAGGACATGGACGTTGACATTCAGGAAGTTTCATCGGGCCAGGCTCCCGACGCATCGGCACGCAAACTCTTTATCGAGGTGTCGGTTCGGTCGTGCCGGTTACAACTGCAAGTAGATACGGGCGCGGCAGTTTTGTCGTTGAATGCACAAACTTATTCCGACCTTGGATCACCCCCGTTGGCGCCAGTTTACCGGCGTCTACGTGGTTATGGTCAACAGTTCATTCCCCTACTGGGTCAATTCACTACCGACGTGACTTACAAATCAGTCACTCGGCCTATTACTTTTATTGTTGTCAGTGATGCGAGCTCCGCTAACCTTTTTGGCCTGGATGCCTTTCAAGCTTTCGGTTTTTCTATCGCTGACACCATACAGTTGGTCTCCGAAGACGTTGCCTATCAATCATTGGAATCTCTGATCATAGACTTTCCAGATATTTTTGAGGAGGGCCTGGGGCGTGTTTCAGATTTTGAAGCTCACTTAACGTTGAAGGCGTCGGCTCGCCCGCATTTTCTACGCGTGAAGCAGATCCCCTTGGCTCTCCGCCCTCAGGTAAAGGAAGAGCTAGACCGGCTGACAGCCCTAGGGGTCGTTCTCCCCATTCCTTCCAGTGAGTGGGCTTCGCCCCTTGTTATTGTAAGGAAGCCCTCGGGAAAATTACGTCTTTGTGGCGATTTCAAGGCCACCATTAATTCCCAATTGGTGGTGGACACCTATCCTTTGCCTCGTGCTCATGAATTGTTCTCGCCGTGGCGGGAGGCCAATATTTTTCGAAAATCGATCTGTCAGAGGCTTATCATCAGATACCACTTGATGAGGACTCCAAACGGCTGGCGGTCGTCAACACCCCGTCTGGCCTTTACCAATACCAGCGGTTGGCCTTTGGAATATCCAGTGCCCCGGCGATATTCCAGCGTTATCTTGAGCATGTCACGTCGACAATCCCTCATTGTATTAATTACCTGGATGACATAATTGTCACAGGCCGCAGCACGAAGGAACACTTGCACAACCTTCGCACCCTCTTTCTCAAATTCAGGTGTGGGCTTGCGTTGCAACCTGCATAAGTCAACCTTCTTCCAAATGTCCATTGAGTATGTGGGCTACACCATATCTCGGCACGGCATCCAGCCACTAGGAAGTTTGGTCCAAGGTATCGTCAACCTTCCTCGGCCCGCTTCGCTGAAAGAGTTACAAGCTTTTTTAGGCAAGATAGCCTATTACCACCGGTTCATTCCCAGGGCTTCCACTATAGCCCACCCCCTGTACTGCCTTCTGCACAAGGGTGTTCCTTTTGATTGGTTGCCTGCATGCGAGCGAGCGTTCACCTCGTTGAAGGGCCTCCTCACGTCAGCCCCTTGTTTGGCTACTTTTGATCCCCATAAGCCGTTGGTCCTGGCTACAGATGCTTCGCAGTATGGGGTGGGGACGGTCCTGGCCCATCGCAACGCAGATGGTTCCGAGCAACCACTGGCGTTTGCGTCTAAAACGCTTAGTCCCGCTCAGACCCATTACTCCCAGGTGGAAAAAGAGGCTTTGGCCATTGTCTACGGTGTTACCAAGTTTCACCCTTTCTTGTATGGCACGAAGTTTCAGTTAATCACTGACCATAAGCCGTTAATATCGTTATTTGGCCCCGCCTCTCAGATTCCGGATAGGGCGGCCCACAGACTACAGCGCTGGGCCTTGTTCCTCTCAAGTAAGATTATGACATTCATTTTCGCCCTAAAGGACAGCATGCCAACACCGACGCTCTTTCCCGTCTTCCGGTGGGCCCGGATCCTACGTTCGATCGAGAGGAGATTATGTGTTTTCATTTGGATGTGGCGTCCCGCCAAGCGGGTGATGGCTTCCCGATCACTAGTTCTCGAGTCGCCAGGGAAACGGCGGCTGACCCGGTTCTCCGGCAAGTAGTTCGCCTCATTCAGCAGGAGTGGTCATCCCGCCCTCTGGGCCAGGCCTCGGACCCTCTTCGTAATTATTTTCTTCTACGACACCGCCTCTCGGTCTTGGAAGGAGTTCTCCTTCTGGCTACCGATGATACAGCTCCTCGCGTGGTTGTTCCTGCAAGTTTATGAAGGGAGGTCCTCACGTTATTACATGCGGGGCACTGGGGTGTTTCCCGTACTAAAACCTTGGCTCGCAGACATGTGTACTGGCCCGGTATTGACAGAGAAATTGAGCACTTGGTGGCCGCCTGTTCCCAGTGTGCAAGCCAACAAGCATCTCCCAGGGCAGCGTTCTCTTCATGGCCACCGGCAACCCAAGCATGGGAACGTGTTCACATCGATTTTGCGGGCCCGTTTCTTCATGGCTTTTGGCTCATTGTCATTGATGCTTATTCCCGATTCCCATACGTGGTTCGCTGCTCCTCAACCACTTCAGAAGTTGCAATCCAGGCACTAGAAAAAATCTTTTCTGTGGAAGGTCTGCCAATCACCCTGGTCTCGGACAATGGACCGCAGTTTATTTCGCAGACCTTCCAGGATTTTTGTAGGCGCTTCGGTATTCAGCACGTTTGCTCTCCCCCCTTCCATCCACAATCGAATGGGGAAGCCGAGCGCATAGTGCGCACATTTAAGACGCAGATGAACAAGTATGTGCATGAATTTCCTGCGGAGGAAGCATTGACGTTTTTCTTGACGGCATACCGGACCACGCCAATGGGAGAACGCAGCCCCGCAGAGCTCCTCCATGGGCGTCAACCTAGGACTCTGCTGCACCTGCAAGTTTCAGCAAACATTAATTTTTCAATGTTTTTCTATCTATAACGCAAGATATATATCATGGATCAGGCTTCCTAGAGCTATAAACTTCAGACAAAAACCCCCTTCATGATTAAAAGTTTTACAGATACAGAAGTGTGAACAATAACAACAGTTGTTATTGTTGTTGTGGTCTTCATCCAAAGACTAGTTTGATGCAGCTCTCCATGCTACTCTATCCTGTGCATGTCTCTTCATCTTCGTGCCTACATCTGCAACCTACATACCACTGAACCTGCTTACTGTATTCATCCCTTGGTCTCTCTCTCTCTCTCTATGATTTTTACCCCACAACCATGCTTCCCTCCAGTACTGAATTGGTGATCCCTTGATGCCTCAGAATGTGTTCTACCAACTGCGCCCATCTTTTAGTCAGGTTGTACCACAAATTTTTCTTCTTCCCAATTCTATTCAGTACCTCATTAGTTACATGATTGACCCATTTAATCTTCGGCATTTTTCTGTAGCACCACATTTGAAAAGCTTCCATTATCTTCTTGTCTAAACGGTTTATCACCCATGTTTCACTTCCATACATGGCTACACTCCATTCAAATACTTTTCAGAAAGGACTTCCAGACACTTAAATCTATACTCAACTTTACAAATTTCTCTTCTTCAGAAACACAGTTCTTGCCATTACCAGTCTACGCTTTATATCCTCCGTACTTCAACCATCATCTGTTGTTTTGCTTCCCAAATAGCAAAACTCATTTATTGCTTTAAGTGTCACATTTCCTAATCTAATTCCCTCAGCAACACCTGATTTAGTTCGACTACATTCTGTTATCCCCATTTTGCTTTTGTAGATGTTCATCTTGTCCTCCTTTCAAGACACTGTCCATTCTGTCCAACTGCTCTTCCAAGTCCTTTGCTGTCTCTGACAGAAATACAAAGTCACTGGCAAATCTCGCTGTTTTTATTTCTTCTCCCTGGACCTTAATTCCCACTTCAAATTTTTCTTTGTTTCCTTTACTGCTTTAATAGTACAAAACAAAAAATTTATCCCTGGTTCAATAATGTAAACATAAACATGCACTGGTTTTGTGTCCCTCACTTATATTAGTATAAGCAACATTGCACAATTTTTTCGAGCTGGTGTTTTCAGTCACTAAATGAGGACAAATAGTATAAGTTATATGACAAAAATGTCCTCCACCAACATCCTCTCTTAATCCTCAAGTGTTTTAAATATGGACAAAGAGAGAAAAAAGGCAAACACATGACGCTGTATGTGTGCGTCCTCTAAGGAAGTGTTTCTGTTATCCATGCCATATGTATAAACTTACTTTTAGAGTACAATATTTAACTTGTCACACCCACCAACAGTTTTAGACCATAAGTACAATATATTAAAAGCATACATGATCTGCTATAGCACTACAAATCCTTAATTTAAAACTTTTCTTACAAAATGTTCACCATTATCATATAATTTACTTTTACTGACAATATGTAGGTTGATATTAATAGTATTTCATTTCTCAGCTTCAGAAAGTCAGAATATGACCATATGATCACAACGTAAGTAAATAATACACTCCAGTTTTCAAGTAATTGCAATATTCGATTTGACAAACAGGCAGGCAATGAAAGAGACAGCAGTGAGTCATCTGGAAAAAACAGGACTGTTATCTCATCTACTCTCACTGTATGTGGGATACAACATGAGACTTACAACAGGGCTCATAATATTTGAAGTGTCTAGGTTACTGCGCAATACAGAAGTGCCACATGGTGTGGTTGATTAATGGGCGAGAGCCAGAAAATATATCCGGCAATTCAAAATTAAAACAGTTTTAATTTGCCAGCAAGTTTTATCTCAGTGCACACTCTGCTGCAGAGTGATAATCTCATCCTGGAATTCAAAATTAAATTCATATTTTGTCTGAGGATTATTTTGGGCGCCTTTTGAGTTTCACTCTGGGAGTACTTTGTGTGTGCGAAGCATGCAAATCTGCACCGCAGTTAACACTCAGCATTAGGTGTTAATTTGTTTGTGAAACCACACAGAACACAGTGCTAATGTTCAAATCAACCTTCAGGCTGCCTGCCTCACTCTCTAAAACTGCGAAACAATGTAAAGCCCAGAATGGAATGTAACAATATTATGAAAAGGATAGTCGCTACTCACCATATAACAGAAATGCCGAGTTGCAGATAGGCACATCAAAAAGACTGTCACAAATTAAGCTTTCGACCAACAAGGCTTTTGTCAAAAATAGACCACACACACAAACACAAACAAACAAACACACACACACACACACACACACACACACACACACACACACACACCACAGCCTCTGGCAGCTGAAGCCAGACTATGGGTAGCAGCAGCAGCAGAGCATGAGAGGCAAGGCAACTGGATAGGGGTAAGAAGGAGGCTGGGGCGGGGAGGGTCAGGGATAGCAGGGTAGGGGTGGGGGATGGAGAAGTGCTGCTGGGGAGCGTGCAAGGACAAGGTGGAGAGAGAGCATGGCAGCTAGGTGTAGTCCAGAGGTTAGATGGACGGCGGGGTAGCCAAAAAGCAGAGAAGTAAAATGACAGGGTCTGTTAGTGGAATAGGGATCTGTGTAGTGCTGGAATGGGAATAGGGAAGAGGCTAGGTGGGTGAGGACAATGACTAACAAAGGTTAAGGCCAGGTACTCCAGGGAGAGTTCCTACCTGTGCAGTTCAGGAAAGCTGGTGTTGGTGGGAAGGATTCATATGGCAGCAGTGAAGCAGTCATTGAAATGAAGGATGTCATGTTGGTCGGCATGCTCAGAAACAGAGTGGTCCAGTTGCTTCTTGGCCACAGTTTGCTGGTGGCCATTTATGCAGACAGACTGCATGTTGGTTGTCATGCCCATATAGAATGCAGCACAATGATTGTAGCCTAGCTTGTAGATCACATGACTGATTTCACATTGCCTTTGATGGGATAGGTGATGTTTGTGACCAGACTGGAGTACACTGTGGTGGAAGGATGTACGGGACAGATCTAGAATCTCAGTCTATTACATGGATATGGCCCATGAGGTAAGGGGTTGGGAGTAGGGGTTATGTAGGGATGGACGAGTATATAGTGTAGGTTCAGTGGACAGTAGAATACACATTGGGAGGGGTGTGAAGGTTAGTGGGCAGGACATCTCATTTCAGGGCATGACGATAGGTAGTCAAAACCCTGGCAGAGAATGTAATTCAGTTTATCCAGTCCCAGGAGGTACTGAGTTACGATGCAAATGCTCCTCTGTGGCTGGGGGAGACTTCATAGGATGGTGCCACGCGGGTGCCTATAGCTGTACTCCGGATTTGTTTGTAGGTAATGCATTCAAAGGAGAATTAATTGTGGGCGAGGATATAGTTGGTCATGGCAATTCGGAGGGAAGTTGTTGGATGTTAGTGTAAAGGGAGGTGGCATCAATAGTGATGAGCAGGGCACCATGTGGTAAAGGAACTGTGGAGAGTTGTTGGAGGAAATGGTTGGTATCTTTTATATAGGAGGGTAGGTTCCTGATAGCAGGCTGAAGTTGTTGGTCTATGGGAGCAGAGATCCTCTCAGTGGTGGCACAGTAACCAGCCACAATGGGGCATCCTGGGTGATTGGGTTTGTGGACTTCACAAAACACGTAGAAGGTAGGAGTGTGGGAAGTGGTAGGGGTGAGGAGAGAGATGGACTCTGATGAGTGGTTCTGGGATGGGCCTAAGGATTTGAGGAGAGGCTGGAGATCCTGCTGGATTGCTGGAATGAGGTCACTGTGGCAAGGTTTGTAGGTGGATGGAGTCCTTCTGCCAGGTAATCCTTGCATTTCAAAACAACAATGGTGGAACTATGTCCATAGAGGGATTTGGGCAATGATGGTGAGGCAAGGTTTGAGTTTAACAAATTCTGGAAAGTTAACAGGGGATGATTTGGGGGCAGTGGGGGTGGATCATGGTTTGATGCAGGGAACCCACATGACACCGTCCTATGCCAACCTATTCATGTGCCATGTAGAGGGAATCCTTCCTACACACCCAGAATCCTAAACCCCACACGTGCAACAGATTCACTGATGATATCTTCGCAATCTGGATGAAGGGTGAGGACACTCAATCCACATTATTCCAGAGTCTCAACACCTTCTCCTCCATTTGCTTCACCTGGTCCTACTTCACCCAACAAGCCACCTTCCTGGATGTTGACCTTCACCTCAAAGATGGCTACATCAGTACCTCTGTCCATATCAAACCTACTAACCAACAGCAATACCTCCACTTCGGCAGCTGCCATTCGTTTCATACCAAGAAGCCCCTTTCGTACAGCCTAGCCACATATGGCCACTGCATCTGCAGTGATGAGCAGTCCCTCTTGAAATATACCGAGGGTCTCACTGGGGCCTTTACAGACCATAATTATCTTCCCAACCTTACACAAAAACAAATCTCTTATGCCTTACCTTTCCAGTCACCCACCACTTCCCAAAGTCTCAGCGTCCAGCCACAGAGGAGCATTCCCCTTTTAACTAAGTACCAATCTGGGACTGGAGCAACTGAATTACATTCTACACAATATACTTGTCCATTCCTACGCAACCCCTGCTCCCAACCCCTTATCTCATCGCTCATATCCCTTTGATATACAGATATGCAAGACCTGTCCCACACATCCTCCCATCACCGCATACTCCAGTCCAGTCACAAACATCACCTATCCCAACAAAGGCAAGGCTACCCTTGAAACCAGTCATGTGATCTACAAGTTAAGTTGCAACCACTGTGCTGAATTCCATGAGGGCATGACAACCAACAAGCTGTCTTTCTGCATGAATGGCCACTGACAAAACGTGACCAATAAACAACTGGTCTACCCTGTTGCTGAGCAAGCTGCCCAACATGACATTTTTCATTTCAATGACTGCTTCACAGCCTGTGCCATATAGATCCTTCCCACCAACGCCAGCTTTTCTGACTTGCGCAGACGGGAACTCTCTTTGCCATATATGCTACGTTCCCATAACCCTCCTGGCCTCAACCTTTGTTAGTCATTGTCCTCGCCCATTTAACTCCTTCCCTGTTCCCATTCCAACATTACACAGTCCTCTATTCCACCAACACTGCCAGTCTTCCTTTTTACAACGCTCCTTTTTCACAACCCCCATCCTCCCCCTAACCTCCCGACTGCATCTAACTACCCTACCCTCTCTCCATCTCGTCTCTGCACACTCCCCAGTAGCACTTCACCATCCCCCACCCCTAGCCTACTATCCCTCTCCTCCCTTCCCCAGCCTCCTCCTTACCCTTACCTTTTGTGTGTGTGTGTGTGTGTGTGTGTGTGTGTGTGTGTGTGTGTGTCATCTATTTTTGACAAGGGCCTTGTTGGCCAAAAGCCTACTTTGTGACAGTCTTTTTGTTGTGCCTGTCTGCGACTCAACATCTTCGCTATATGGTGAGTAGCAACTATCCTTTTCATAATATTGTAAGCAAATATTTGCAATGAGAATGAATGGTTGACATTAGCTTACAAATTCACTTACAATATTTGATTATTGGTTTTATAATAGTGTGTATGATAGCAGTTTTACATACAGGATATTATTTTTGAGGAAGCCTGTGAAGTCTGTAGTACATTGCAGTAACATATTTTGTTGAAAAATAGGACACACATGAACTTTAAGATGTTACCTGTAGAGGCCTGTGTTATACAGCCACAGCTGCTGATACTTCAGGAAATCCTCCTGGTTATCTCGAGAACGCTCCATCTGCTCTTGACAATATTGACTGTGTGCACGAAGATGTGATAGCTCAAGGGCATATTTTAACTGTATTGTGCTTACAGTTTGTATAACCAGATTGTATTCATCATGGAATACATTAATGTTGTTGTCATCATCATCATCTTCAGCACCCATGTTATCACCAGCTTCACTACATAAATCATCAAGACTTGTACTATTACAGGAATTTGCCTGACCCTGCTGAAATTCATTATCTGGATTGTCATTTCCATCTCCCTTCAACCATTCTATGAAAAGTTCATCACTGACTGACTGTTTATCTATAAATGATACAAGTTGTTTATCAGTAAGTCCCATTTCCTTCAATGAAGAAACACTGACTACCCCCCAGTTAGCCATTTTATCTATATCTCGTTGCAGAGAATGAATGTGACTGATGACATCTTGCATTTGTCTGAATATCTCCCTGGTATGTGATGTAGATAATTTCAGTGCACGAGTTCGTCTAATTTCTTTCAGATTATATGGCTCTAGAGCTTTCGACTGTGATTGACCACCAATTCGAATTATTCTTGTTGTATGTTGTAAAGTGCCTTCCAGGACTTGATCCAGAGCATGGTTAGTGTAGCAAACTACAAGAATAGGTCTATGGTTAATGTTCCGTATGTTTTGGTTGTTGAGAAAAGTATGCATTATCTTCAATCCCAGGAAAGTTTTGCCTGTTCCTGGTGGTCCCTGTATTATAACAAACTCCTTTGTCAAAGCAGATTTGAATGACTTGTACTGTGAAACATCCAAATTCAGTTCATCTTCTGTAGGCCAAGCATCCATTTCAGTAACAGGCACTCTGAAGTCATCAATGTTGTACACTGCTGAATCTGGATTTGCATATATATACCGGGGTAGACTCACTTCTGTAATCCCATCAACAATATAAGGCTTCATTGGAAATTCTGTACATGGCATATTCTGCAATGCATTTAATACCTGCCTGTATGGTTCAAAGTAAACTTCGCTTTCTGCTACCGTAAAAAATTCATAGAACATGTTTGAGTCTATTTCGTCACAAAGTTCAACCACAACGCAACCCTTCTCTAGCTGTTTCTTATCCCTGTCCAGCACTGTACCAAAAAAGAAGGTACCAAAATTATCTCGTGTAAAACACAACAAAGAACCAAACATAAAACGTTTGGAATGTTCCCAATGAATATTTTTCAGCTTCCTTTTGGTATCAAAATTTAATAACACACCTACTTTTTCTTTAACAGTTACAGTGTTTACAAACTGAGCATCACGATATATTCGCACATTGTCAATCCTCTTAAATCTTTTCTGGCCTTGAAGACAATGTTCCATATATTGTGCTATACCCTCACGTAAAGGACCCACAAAGTCTTCTCTCAACAAGCGGAACTGGACGTCTAGGTAATGTTCAACATCAATATATGCCCCTTTGACGATGCTAGGTCGCAAAAATGGTTTGTTGGCAAAATCTTCAACAGTTGGGAATATACTGTAGTGTCTAAAATTATCAGGGGGCTGCAAATATTGGAGCTGCTCCATTTTGCTACTTGTTTTTATTGGACTGTGTTCATATTCTTCTCTCTTGCTTTTTAGCTGCGCAATAACATCTTCAAGCTTCTTCTTAATGTCATCACAGTTTATGTTTTGGTATCTCTTAGCTCCTTCTATGGACAGTTCTGTCATAATAAACAGATTATTAAATTTTTCACATGCAGTTTGTGGGAGTACATTAAGAACTGTTTCATAAAATATTAGAAGATTTTCTAAGAAAGGCAATATTTTCGATTTCCTCGACTGCTGTTCAGTTGGAATTTTGTTGATTTGTCCTTCAAGCTGGTTTAAAAAATATGGCTGGCATGCTATAATCAAAACAGTTGTTTTGTTGTGTTGAAACCCAGCTGCACAGACTTTTTCTGCGAGGATTCTTATTGTAAGGTGTATTAAATCAGGGCTCATTTTCTTTTTTAACATATCATCAAACCCAGTTTTAGAGCTTGCTAATTTTACAACAACATCTATTGGATCTTTATCAATAAGATTTTCCAGAAACTTATATCCAGTCCCTTTAATTGAGCTAAAAGATTTCTGCTTGTCTTCAAACCATGATCTGTTCCTAACAAATCTAGAACTAGTTTCATCAATACAATGTCTGTGAATGCCCGTTTTGTATACGCCTCCTGCAGCAACAGATTTCTCATCGGAATGTTGGGCACCGGTTTCAAAACTAGCTTTTGTTGAACTATTGAGCTGATCACGGGAACTCCACTGAACAGTATTTTCCTTTTTTTTGCTGTCATGTGATAATAAATGACAATTACTTCCCGACTGTTTTACACTGGTACCAAACCACTGAGTAACACCTAAGTTCTTATATTTTGAAGGCAACCTACCACGACCACTTTTGTCAACATTACTGCATGTTTTCTTATTATTTTCTCGCTTTTCAGTTGCAGCAGTAGAAGAAAGACTGCCCAAAAAAAAACTGTGTGTATCTTCTTCTTCTTGCCTCCTGTCTTTGGGTTCAAATGTCTTTCGCGGGGCAGAGTGAGGACATTTGTGATCTCTTATTTTTCTTCTGATTTCTTTACTGGCAATATCACACACAGAAAACAGTTTGTCTGAGAAACCTTCTGCCATATCTGCACCAATGAAACTGTCCTGGAATAAATAAAATAAAATACAATTAAAATAATCTATTCTCAAAACACATTTTTACATACTATGTTCTAGTAGAAATGTAGATGAATAATGTTTCTATTAAATTTCTCAAGCCTGATTTCCCTCAATGTTAGAAACAGTACACAATGACCACTCAATTTACTGAGAATATATGTCATGTTTTCATATAGTATGGAAGCTTATACAGTTTTGACAATTGTGTTATTATTTGTGTGTGTGGTTTGGTGTTACATTCACGTTTAATCAAAATCACTCAGTGCAGTATGTGACATAACTATCTTATGCACTGTCATTTTTAGCAAACAAGAGGAACACTTATTCGGCCAGAATGATGATGATGATGATGATAATGTTTGATTTGTGGGAACTCAACTGCATGGTCATCAGTGCCCATACGGAGTCCCAATTTTTTTGTACACAGTCCAATGTAGCCACTGTCACAAATGATGATGATGATGAAATGATGAGGATAACACAAACAGCCAGTCCCTGGGCAGAGAAAAATCACCAACTCAGCTGGGCATCGAACCCGGGACCCCGTGATCTAGAGGCAGCAACGCTAGTGTACTGTGATAAAATTAAGTGTGATTAGATTTGTGAGATGACGTGTCGATTGTCTCATATTTGTGTTTAACAAGAATAAGTTTGTCTATGTTTTAACATATTAATACTCGACAGTGACTCAAAATTACCCTACATTCACATGCAGCTCGGCAAAAGCTCTGTAAAGTCTACCTTTCCAAGCTGATCACCATTACCCATTAGCAAAGATCATGAACGAACTTTAAGCTTTGTCCGTATTTCAATTAACAGTAGCAGAAATTCTAATATGGATCACTACAAGTGTAACCAAAACATGTGCAATAAACAGTGAAGATAATAAGGGAATAGGCCCTTCTGAAATATGATACTACAGAAGAATGGTGAAAGACAACTCATGAAGAGGTGCTGAATCAAATACGTGAATGAAGAACTTTACAGCAAAACTTGACTAAAAGACGGGTCAAGTTGACAGGACACTTCCTGAGGCATTAAGAAGTATACGCTACTATGGAAAGCTGCATCAAACCAGTCTGCCCAAAATGAAACCCAGGAACCTCACCGAATCTTTAAAATTTAAAATTCTGTCCATCATTTTACATCTACATGGATACTCTGCAAATCACTTTTAAGTGTGTGGCAGCTTTCCGTACAAGCTCTGATTTCCCTTATTTTATCGTGGTGATCATTTCTCCCTATGTAGGTGAGTGTCAACAAAATATTTTCGCATTCGGAGGAGAAAGTTGGTGATTGGAATTTCGTGAGAAGATTCCGTTGCAACGAAAAACGCCTCTCTTCTATTCTTCTACTGATGTCCAGCCCAAATCCTGTACCATTTCTGTGACACTTTCTCCCATATTTCGCGATAATACAAAACATGCTGCCCTTCTTTGAACTTCTTCGATGTACTCCATCGGTCCTATATGGTAAGGATCCCACACGGCACAGCAGTATTCTAAAAAGAGGACTGACAAGCGTAGTGTAGGTCGTCTCCTTAGTAGATCTGTTACATTTTCTAAGTGTCCTGCCAATAAAACTTAGTCTTTGGTTAGCCTTCTGAGCGATTGAAAACACACCATGAACGCGAATTAAAAATAGCACATAAAGATTTTTCGTTGGAAAATGTAAAGCCAGTATTAACTGACCTTGTAGAAAGTTAAAAAGTTGCCCACAAATGATCACTCTGTTAACATAGATGCATTGCCATTAACTGCTGTAAAAAAAGATACCATGTAGCAAAGCTGGAAGTTGTACCAGAAAAATGATTTGGATTATTTTGCCTTCAGGTAGTATTTGTAGTATCTTTGCCATACAGCCACCAATCACACAGCAGACAGCCGCAGGTTGCAGCTTTCTCAAAATGCCCACAACTCACCTGCCAGTGCAGTATTTGCCACAGCACTGCTCCTACCTATAGCTCATCTCTGCAGGCCACATTATATAAGCACAACTTCCCATTATTCCTCTGCTGGGCAACCAAGGCGTCGCCCACTGCATGGCCAGTCAGTCTGTGAGCTCCAGTTCCAGTTCAAGAGTTTGACAGCGACGCTCACCGAGTGTCATTCATCAGAGCACAGCACAGGCAGTCAGAACCTGAAGTTTGCTCAAGAAAACCTGTAGTATAGCTGCCTCCAGCAGGACTACGTTACAAGTGATTGAGTGATACGAAGTGGTATCCAGAAGTCCCCCAAAAAATATTAACCCATAAAAATTGAATTTTTCTTCTCACTGCATCCTCCCCAACTATTATTTATTTTATGCGTGTAAGACTGTAAGGCATTACAGGTTATTATGCTACTGTTTTTTTTAAAAAAAGTACAATATGAAGTCACTTGACAAGTTTGCTATCTTTTGCACTAGTTTTTGGAATTGCATAGGTGTCTGTTTATGATTGTTCTGTGAAGTATTTTTAAAAATATTGAAAGAGGCCCTTGAATGTTTCACTGTAGAAAACAGTTTTTCTTTTTCCATCTTTCTCCTTGCATTTGCTGAACACCATGCAATCCTTTGTAGATTTCATTCTGCATTATAAAATGCATCTTTCCATTTAGCCTCTCCACAGTGTCAGATGATGATAGTCACCTGGCCAACTGGCTGTCTCATTACATTTCTTCTGTTAGAAAGGTGAGTCTGCAGTTGTTCTCCATGTTTGTTTGTGTCTACTGAGTAAAGAATATAACAGCAACTTCAATTAACCAGAAGAATAATTTTTTCACCCCTTGTATGACCACCTCGAAAAACCACAGTGACCAAAGTACTGATCAGCCATTTCCACTCTCCCATAAACACCGTGTATTCCAAAATGACAATGGTTTTCAGGAACTTCACAGGCTCTTTCTTCCTATGACCAGTGATCAATTGGGCTGGAGAACCAAAGAATGTACAGCATAATCCATATCACTTCAGGCAGGGGGTTACCTTCACAGTCTCTGATGCTATTGAATTTAGCATATGTTAAAATTCAGGAGTAAGTAAGAAACATGTATTTTTATGTTTTCTCAAAAAAAAAATCCTGCCCTGAGATACAGGCCTCCAAAGTTGACACAGTGAACACCATTCTGAAGATGCAAATTTCGGACAAATTTTTAAAATGCTGTATCTCTGTAACACTTCTAGATAGCTTGTTAGATTTTTTATTTGATTGATAATTGCTTTATGATTACAATGGTATCCTCTGTTTGGACATGTGGTGCCGATGAGGTCGACACCAGCATCGATATACGTTTGTCTCTAGACTCCGAGCATCGTCTTTGGATGCTTAGCATTGTCATTGAGCTGTTCCGCCATGTCAGTTCATTGTGAGCCTTTGATGTGCTTAGGTGAATAAGCGAACTACTGTTAAATTGGTGTTGTTTGGTGTAACCAACCCGAACATCCACTTCACTGGTGACCCCGAATTGTAATGTTTTCCGTTTTCGCCATTTTACTGTGTCCGTGACCTCCGCGTTGGTTATTTTCGCGTGTATTACATCGACACAGCATTCGAACAATGACTTCAGCCCAGTGCCTAACGCCGAATTTTGTGATCGACATGCATCGTGTTGCGGGCGATGTACACCCGCCAGGACTGCAACATGATGCCTCTCACTCGATGATTACGACGATTTCGCCGGACATTTTCGAGCCTGCAACAATAGGTGAGGTTAGGACTGTGCATGTGCCCTCCCTCATTGACAGTGCAGTTATCTCTTACAGATCTCCGTGCAGTGCGGGACCAATGCCGATTTCTGCAAATGCTTCGTTGGACAACCTACCACCGCCAGGACAATGATTTGCCATGCCACAATCCGTGCAGTACCACATGGATACCTGCCACGTGGCCGGAACTGCTTCGTTCAAACGTCAACCTCCTCAGCATCCGACCACGCACGCGCCTGCCTCGTTTCAGCATCAGCACGTGCCTTCCTGCTTCAATACCTTGGCCTACAACAGGAACAATAACTTGTTTTCTGTGCCTGACCCTCCATCTCTGTCCCACTGTTACGCCTCAGTGTTTTGTGCCACAACATTCACCTTATCCACACACCGTTTTGAGTGGAGTGACTATGAACAGTGAACATTCACACATTCCGTCCCACATTCGACATCATTTCCCACACTGTGCTTCTGGACAGCCCGCACCTCCGCAGCCTCCCAGCAACACAGGTGTCCCCGGCTCTGATCATACATGAAGCTTCCCACAGACTAACACGCATTCTCAAACTTTGAACTTTTTCTCATCTATCGCCACCGCGCCAGCTCCAGTCGAGCTTCCGCTACCGTTCTCGGCACATCTCGGTGCCTCATTTGCATCGGTCTTCCGCAACGCGTCAATCCGAAAACACCCGCAATGTGTTGAGCTTCCGCAACCGCAATCGACACATTACGGTGTCTCACCCGCGTTGGCCTCCCGCGTCGCGACGGATCACGCTCAACCACAACGCATAACCTTCACACTGCCACCCAACCAGCTATCGTCGCCACATCCCCTAGAGGCACACTATCCTGGAATACAACAGCAACAACAACTCGTTTCAGGCAGTGCCCTGACGAACTCAACTCAACCTGTTCTTCCGAACATTCTGCAATGCTTACCAACGCTGCTGCCGTTTAATCCCGACAGAGCAACAACCTGGTTCAAAATTGTGGACGAAGTGTTCAACCATTACAAACTCGACGAGTCAACCAGGTTTCTGTGCCTCATCACCCACCTGCACGACCAGGAGGACTTGATTGCTGACCTGGTCGATGCCCCGGACTCATCTACCCGGTACACTCTAACCACAAAGACAGTTCTACGTCGGCTTGCACGCTCAACTGAGGCAGCAATACGGCAAGTGCGCCACGTCGAGCAACTGGGCAATGACAAACCTTCCCAGCTCTGGAGACGGCTAAGTGCCCTGGTCAGTGCCGATCTACTCTCTGACACAGCTCTCCTCGCAATCTGGTCAGATAAACTATCTCCTCACATCTGCTTTGCTCTGGCTCAGATGTCTCTCGAACCTGTCGAGCAAAGAATGACAATTGCTGACAAGCTACACGATGCATCACTGCTCCATTTCACCAGCCACTGCCTACCTGACAAGTCTCAGGTTGAGGCTCATCGTCCTGCGGCTGGACGTGGGTGGGGCCACACTGTGCCGACTGTTCCGCTCGCTCCGGGAAGCAGTAAACAAGCTACTGGGACGTCACCAGCTCCGCCCATGGTCACGCCCCCCCCCCCCCCCCCCTCCCTGCAACCGAGCCTGCTGCGGCCACCGAACCTCGGCCACTGCCACTGGCAATGAGCGTTCCGCAGGAAATGCAACCGCACTACCCATACTGTTACCTTCACATACGGTTTGGTGAGGCGGCATGGAACAGCAGACCACCTGGCTACTTCCCAAAAGCCAATCGCAGGTAGGTCCGGGTGCTGCCCCCCGCGCACAACATGACAGGCACCCCCCAATGCTCCATTCTGTCTGGGAATGACGAGATAATTGCAGATGACTTTACATTAAAGACATTTCGTCGGGATACCTTTTCCTAGTGGACACAGGCGCCAATGTTTCGCTGCTGCCTACGTCCTTAGTGTCGTCGAACATCCGCCCTCATCATACTTCACTGCAGGCCATGAATTCAACTAAACTACAATGCTCAAGTTCAACTTCCAACGTCGTCTCACTCTCTGTAAACTGCAAATTCGAGTGGACTTTTTTAGTGTGCGAAATTGACGAACCTATACTAGGCACTGACTTCTTGCGACATAACAAACTTTCACCGGACCTAGTGCAAAACACCGTGTTTCATCACCCATCCAAGACTCCCTTCCCCTGTGCTCCGTCAAGCAAATCTCCCCGTGACACATCAGTCCAGGCTCATCTCATTCGTACATGCTCGTCTCTGTCGACGACGTTACAAGAAACAAAGCACAGGTGCCTTGTAGAGCTTGAAAATGTCACTCGCCTAAGCAAGGAAAACTTCGAGCTCTCCCTCCGGCTCCACGAAACTCAGCTCCAGCTCTCCGATGCAGCAAAGGAATTACAAGCACTACAGCAAGGACAAAGCAAGGTCAGTAAGTGCGCCGAATCTGCTTGCAATCCTAGCAATCGAGCCTCAGTGATTACCACCCGCTACCCGTCGCAACTGTGCTATCAAGACTGCCATAACATGTACTGACAGCTCTGCCGGGCCACACCCTCGTAACACGGCAGCGTTTGACACTCGGCCGGTCACAAGTGCGCGTGCGCGACAAGCGTCATGTGTTCCCGAACTGACGGCTCCTACCCCGCCCCTCGCAGACAGCACCTCAAACTATGCAACTTCGGCTCCCGCGCGCCGCCATGCGACCGCCACTGCCAAGCGCTTCGCCCGTGACCGTGCTGCCACAGGCCACACCCTCGGACAATGGACTCACTAATGGCTCACAAGCTCTACCAAGCTCACCTGAGCATGGTGCCACTGCTTCGGGCCGGCAGCAATCTTGTTGCATTGACTCCTGGGACACTTTGCCGCCTCGGCTCCCGTCGGATCCACTGAGTGGCTCTGAACACCACGACCATCCCTCGCCTGCCCCGCCCCCCTTGCATTGTAAACAAACCGCCTCCCGCGCCACTGGCAACATTTCCGTCGTGACCAATGGCACGGTTCACAAGCTTCGCCTCACGCCAGGTCCCCCGATCTCCAGTAAACCACGTCGACTTTGTCCCGAGCACCTCTCCGACCTTAAAAAGCAGATTTCTCAACTACTAAGCTGCGGCATCATTGAAACCTCTGCCAGTAGCTGGCCTACGCCCATACATATGACACCCAAGAAAGACGGGTCCTGGCGCATGTGCGGAGACTACCGTCGACTAAATGCATGAACAATTATGGACACCTACCCCATACCCAACATTGCCGACTTTACCAGTTCCCTCGCAGGTGCAACCACATTCTCTGTCATTGATTGCAAACGGGCCTACCACCAGATCCCCAAGGCACCTCAAGACATCAAGAAGACAGCAAACACCACCCCAATCGGGTTATTTCAGTTTCGATTCATGCCCTTCGGTCTGAAAAACGCAACCCAGACCTGGCAACACTTCATTAACAAAGTGCTATTCAACCTAAAATTGTGCTTTGCATATCTTGATGACATTCTTGTGTTCAGCTCCTCTGTCGAGGGCAACATTTGACATGTGCAAACTGTCATTAACACTCTCGCAGCAGCAGGCATCGAGACCAATCAGGACAAATTGCAGCTACATCAACCAGCTGTCACTTTCCTTGGTTTTCGGGTCTCTGCTGACGGCATTTCGCCGCCCCCTGAGAAAGTACAAACAATACTAAAACTACCCAGACCTTCATCATTCAAAGAGCTCTGGCACTTTCCGGGGACGGTTAATTATTATCGTCGACATCTACCTCGGGCTGCGGAGATTCAGGCTCCACTGACGGATGCCTTGGCAGGCATCAACACTTCTGGATCTTGGTCCATACCATGGACCCCTGCTATGACTGACTCTTTCACTGCCCTCAAAAATCTTCTTGCCGAGGGATGCACCATCACGCATCCTCATCCCAATGCGCAGCTTTTCATCACCACAGACGCGAGCGATACTGCCATCGGCGCGGTCCTTAGCCAGACTATCGACAGCCATACTTCGCCTCTGCAGTTCTTGTCACGCAAGCACAATGGAAATATTCCGCGTTTGACTGGGAGTTGCTTGCGGTCTACGAAGTGATTAAGCATTTTAAGACAGATATTGAGGGACGCCCTTTCTATGTTTTAACGGACCACAAACCCCTGGCGGCGGCCATTACAAACCCGCCAGCTGACCCGACCCCTCGCTGCTTCAGATACATGGACTTCATATCTCAGTTCACCACCGATGTCAGACACATAAAGGGTGCTGACAATATAGTTGCTGGCCGAGAGGTTCTAGGCGCTTCAGTCTGGGACCGCGTGACCGCTACGGTCGCAGGTTTGAATCCTGCCTCGGGCATGGATGTGTGTGATGTCCTTAGGTTAGTTAGGTTTAACTAGTTCTACGTTCTAGGTGACTGATGACCTGAGATGTTAAGTCCCATAGTGCTCAGAGCCATTTGAACCAATATAGTTGCTGATTTCCTTTCACGAGTCAACGCCATCCATTTGCTGTTAGACCTCTCTGAACTGCCTAACCTCCACCCCGCTGACGAGGAAACACAAAACCTGATTTCAGACTCTACTTCTTCACTACACTTTGTACGCACCACCTTACCTGGCATCTCTGGTGGGATCTGGTGCGACGACAGTACGGGCACGTTACGCCCCCTCATCCCAATCACGCTCCGTCGAGCTGTCTTCAACGCATTGCATAATTTAGCCCACCCTGGTGTTCATGCGGCCGCCCGCCTCGTAGTGCTTTGTGTGGAGAAATGTCAACAAGGACTGCCAGCAATGGGCACGCTCCTGCGTCGCGTGCCAATGCTGCAAAGTACACAAGCACACTTCACCCCCCTTTCGGCGCCTTTTCGATCCCTCCTGGGTGTTTCCAGCATATTCATATTGACATTGTCAGCCCTATCCCTCCCTCTAACGGCTTTCGTTACGTTCTCTCGTCTATCAACCAAACAACTCGCTGGGTCGAGGCTGTCCCTCTCCCCAATCTTACAGCAGAAAATGTTGCTCGAGCTTTCATCGAGTCATGGGTATCGCGTTTCGGATGTCCAGCGATCATCATGACTGACCAGGGCAGAAAATTTGAGTCGGTCCTGTTCAACGAGATATGTAACATTTGCGGCATCCGGTGTATCCATACCACAGCATATCACCCGCAAAGTAATGGGCTACTTGAGCGCTGGCACCGCACTTTCAAGGCAGCTCTTCGATGCCACGACTCTCTACGGACGCAGACCCTTCCCCTTGTGCTACTCGGCATTCGTGCGATCTATAAGCCGAGTTTGTATACGGGCAGAACATTGTTCTCCCTGGCAAACTTGTGAGCCCTTCCGCTTCTCTCCCTCAGTCTGACTTACCTTCCTTCGTGGACCACATCAGACGCCACTTCATCAACCTCCATATCCCTCCGCCCGCCAGCCACTCCCACCCTAAGGTTCATGTCCCAGAATCTCTGGACAACTGCGAGTATGTCATGCTCCGAGATGACACTGTCTGTGTTCCACTCCAACCTCCATATACCGGCCCGTACCGAGTTATCCGGCGCTCAGCCGTCACCTATGACATCCAGATGAAAGATTCAACTGTTACAGTCTCTCTCAATAGACTTAAGCCTGCTCATGTTGAGCCTTCTTCCACCCCCCTTCAGGCCACGACCACACCACTCACTGTCGTGGCTCATGACGCTCCAACCACTCCCTCCACGTCGGACTTACACACTCAATCGAGTGACTTCCAGTTCTAATCGTCAAGCTCTCCTCTGACCTCGCCCCCTACTCCGGTCTCACACACTCCGTTGAGTGAGCACATGGTCCCCATGTCGAGCTTACCTACAATCACGCCCCGGCCGCCAGGTCCTTCACCGGTCCCTTCGACCTCTCCACCGTTGCCTGCCTCGCCCTGTTGAGGTTTCACACACACCCCCATCTTGAACGTGCCCCCGCTTGATGTGTTTGTGCCTGTACCCCTGGACATAATCCACAATATCTCAATAATACTATGCGATTATACACTGTTCCTCGTGTGTTTCCCTTCATCCAGTGATCATGACACAACCTCCGCCATTCCCTGCCACCTGGTGAAATGTGTTCCCCTCTCGCCGCCGTCGACCTGGACATGCTTCGTGTGTTCGCCATGCCCACCGGAGACATCATCGTCATCGCTTCCACCAGCAAACTGTCGGCCTAACTGTCGCCGCACGACGAACACGCCCAATATGACACCCGGCACGCTTCAACGACTTCCAGGTTCGGTGGCCGAACCTTCCTTCACGACATCTACCCACGCAGCTCCCCGACGATGTTGTCGAGCTGACCGTGGTCCGGCTCCCGTGGACCACCAACCCTGCTGAAGCCTTAGTCACTGCCCCCCCCCCCCCGCCTCTCAAGAGTACTCTGTACTGCTAGAGGGGGGGGGGGGCGGCTATGAGGTTGACACCAGCATCAATATACGTTTGTCTCTAGACTCCGAGCATCGTCTTTGGATGCTGAGCATTGTCTTTGAGCTGTTCCGCCATGTCAGTTCTTTGTGAGCCTTCAATTTGTTTAGGTGAATAAACGAACAACTGTTAAATTGGTGTTGTTTAGTGTAACTAACCTGAACATCCACTTCAGACATATCTGTGAAAGTTCTTTTACTGTCACCTTTTAAATTTTTTTGTAATTTACTGAAAAAAAATTTTTTTTTCAAAAAATGCCAATCCAATAAAGTGAAGATTTTTCTCTGTTGATTAGTACCACGTAGCACTATTTTATCTGTAAAGCAGATCTTCCACTTTTAAGATGGACAGGTTTTATTAAAAAAAAAAAAATTATCTTCTAAGGGTAATGTATGTTTCTTACTAATTTCTTTGTTACAATGTTTACTTCTATTGTCATTGTTGCAGTTATTTCTTATCACTTTCTTTGTTGCAGATATTTCTTACACTTTGTTGTAGTTTTTTGTCAGTTTCTTTTTGTCATGGTTGTTCATTGCAGGTTCCTGTATTGTAGTTGTTCAGTCTTCTAAGAAATCTGACACCATCCAGTGAGTTCTGTGTTTTCATGAGGAATTTGCCAGTTGGCACAGTTGCAGTCTGTTTTGTGAAAAGGACTGTTTGAAATGTCTTCTGACTGGGCAAGAGGAGAGTGAAGTGTGCTGACTGTTTGCATATCCATAAAAGAATGATATACAACACTAACAAAAAACCAGACTTTGCTCAGGTTGGGAATAAGTTCGCATTTGAAGACTGTTTCAAACTAAAGATGTTTCCAGTGACGACTTTTTGTGTTCTAAATGTTTTGACAGAATAACTACAATGATAGTATCTGAACGAGGTGAAGCCTCCCATGGTGCAGATTTTGAATCAATATAGGAAGAATTAAATAACCTGAATCAGCAAGTCAACTGCAGAGGTAGGTGTTAGTCCTGTTAAGAAGTCGTGGTCAGTGAAGTCGAGTCATAAGCTCTATGCATCATGAAAGTGCAGAGAAATTACTAAAGCTATGGATGAATACACTACAGCAAAACTGACCACACTCTTCAAAGTAGAAATTCCATCTTCAGACAAAATGAACTAAAGCACTCTTGCCAGGAATTTTTCACAAATATCAATTCAGTTGTTCAATACTGTGCATCCTACAGTGAAAATGTGCAAGTTTTAATTATTATTCCAGTGAAATTTTTAAAGAAAACAATTTTGAACCACGTCCCATCAGTATCATAGTACACGGTGGACAAATCAAGAAATGTGAGGTCTGTAAAAACAGTCTTTGGAAGACCAGATCCCTATTATGGTCATCATGTAGAAGCAGCTCAAGTTCAAATAGTGCAGTCATTTTATCTGGAAGATAAAACTTGGTTTTCGCCAGTGTACCAACAGAAAAGACGCTATAACTGTAACAGTTGAAGGTCAAAACTTGTGAAAGTGAAGAGGTACATGACTCGCAGTATTAAAGAAACTTTTGCAATTTATAAGAGCAACTACACTCCTGGAAATTGAAATAAGAACACCGTGAATTCATTGTCCCAGGAAGGGGAAACTTTATTGACACATTCCTGGGGTCAGATACATCACATGATCACACTGACAGAACCACAGGCACATAGACACAGGCAACAGAGCATGCACAATGTCGGCACTAGTACAGTGTATATCCACCTTTCGCAGCAATGCAGGCTGCTATTCTCCCATGGAGACGATCGTAGAGATGCTGGATGTAGTCCTGTGGAACGGCTTGCCATGCCATTTCCACCTGGCCCCTCAGTTGGACCAGCGTTCGTGCTGGACGTGCAGACCGCGTGAGACGACGCTTCATCCAGTCCCAAACATGCTCAATGGGGGACAGATCCGGAGATCTTGCTGGCCAGGGTAGTTGACTTACACCTTCTAGAGCACGTTGGGTGGCACGGGATACATGCGGACGTGCATTGTCCTGTTGGAACAGCAAGTTCCCTTGCCGGTCTAGGAATGGTACAATGATGGGTTCGATGACGGTTTGGATGTACCGTGCACTATTCAGTGTCCCCTCGACGATCACCAGTGGTGTACGGCCAGTGTAGGAGATCGCTCCCCACACCATAATGCCGGGTGTTGGCCCTGTGTGCCTCAGTCGTATGCAGTCCTGATTGTGGCGCTCACCTGCACGGCGCCAAACACGCATACGACCATCATTGGCACCAAGGCAGAAGCGACTCTCATCGCTGAAGACGACACGTCTCCATTCGTCCCTCCATTCACGCCTGTCGCGACACCACTGGAGGCGGGCTGCACGATGTTGGGGCGTGAGCGGAAGACGGCCTAACGGTGTGCGGGACCGTAGCCCAGCTTCATGGGGACGGTTGCGAATGGTCCTCGCCGATACTCCAGGAGCTACAGTGTCCCTAATTTGCTGGGAAGTGGCGGTGCGGTCCCCTACGGCACTGCGTAGGATCCTACGGTCTTGGCGTGCATCCGTGCGTCGCTGCGGTCCGGTCCCAGGTCGACGGGCACGTGCACCTTCCGCCGACCACTGGCGACAACATCGATGTACTGTGGAGACCTCACGCCCCACGTGTTGAGCAATTCGGCGGTACGTCCACCCGGCCTCCCGCATGCCCACTATACGCCCTCGCTCAAACTCCATCAACTGCACATACGGTTCACGTCCACGCTGTCGCGGCATGCTACCAGTGTTAAAGACTGCGATGGAGCTCCGTATGCCACGGCAAACTGGCTGACACTGACGGCGGCGGTGCACAAATGCTGCGCAGCTAGGGCCATTCGACGGCCAACACCGCGGTTCCTGGTGTGTCCGCTGTGCCGTGCGTGTGATCATTGCTTGTACAGCCCTCTCGCAGTGTCCGGAGCAAGTATTGTGGGTCTGACACACCGGTGTCAATGTGTTCTTTTTTCCATTTCCAGGAGTGTATATACCGGTAACTTCACATATTGGAAGATAAAAATTTTATGCACTACAACCTAAGTGGGTAATTCCACACCCACCTAGAGATGTCTGTTTGTGTGTGTACTGTGCGAATTTTGAACTTCGTGTGATAACTTTGAAGACACCTTGGTTGGGCATGTGAAGTCATTAGTGGTCTGTGACATAAAGCGAGAGATTTGTTTGTTTCAAGAATGTGGTGACTGCCCTGGAAAGGGAGGACTTTCTTTACAGACACTTAGCCTGGAAGACACAGCAGATAACTCTGCAGAAATTATGTATGTGACATGGGAGGAAAATAAGCTAATTAAGAAAACTGTTGCCCTTAATAGTTTCATTGATTAACTTGGTAAATGGTCAGTGAAAGCTGTAATTATCCCACAAGAAGTACAATGGTATCATTGGACTAATGACCAGGTTTCAATTTTTACAGGAGTGACACATTTAAAAAAAAAAGGACCACTAGTGTTGCAGTTATAAATGATGACACAGGACATGACTCAGCACATGCTTTGCTAGCAAAGTGCAAAATTCTTCAAATTCAAATAGGGGTAGAGGAGATTATCATCATTTCTGATGGTGCTCCTACTCATTTTAAAAATTGTTACCAGCTGTTTGAATTGAGTGTCGCTTTTGCCAACTGACTGGGTATACAGTGCTACTGGACTCCCGTGTCCAGTAGCACTGTATACCCAATCAGTTGGTAAAAGCGACTTGTGATGGTGTAGGAGGCCTGCTGAAGCACCATGCTACAAAACATAATCTTTCCAGACCAAATACAGCTGCAATTCAGAATGTTGAGGATTTTACGAGAGTCGTCAAATCTTACACATCCACAGCCCTCATTCTTTTGTCCAAAGAGGAAATCAAAGAATTCCGTGAGCAGAAAGAAGAAGAAATTTTGTTAGTTTGGCCAACACCTCAGAAACAGCAGGATAATATTCAGATTCAGAACCTGAGAAGGGAGATGTTTGTAGCGTGTGTGTATGACTGTGACTGGTGGATTGCACAGATTATAAGACACCAGTTATGAGTTAAACGAAATTGTAGTGACCTTTATGCTATCACATGGACCAGTTGCTGGATGTAGGTTTCCAGCTGAAGGACAGCAACAATGCCATCAGTGCTCACTTCCTGTTCACATTGTTTTGAAAACTGCAAGTGCTCCAGTTCCTATTGGTTCAACAGGAAGGCATCACTCTACATCAAAGGAAGATACTGAAGCAGTGGAACATATTTTTAGTTCATTGACTGACTAATTTCAGTACAAAACACAGTACACAGGAGTTGTATAAATTGAACCTGTAAGTCTTTGGACCTTTCACATACATTTTGGAACCATTTAAAATGCTTGAAAAATGAGTCTCTTACTCATCTTTCAAAACTAAAATTATGTTAAATAAGGGTAGGTTTTGATTTTTATGGGCCTGTTATGTAATAATGTGGTAATAAAACCAACTGTTTATAAAACCTGTTCAACCTGAAAGTGGAAGCTCTCCTTTTCATGGAATGTAGAACTATATAGTACTAATCAAGAGAAAAAAATCAAAATGTTAAGGATTGGCATAAAAAAGTGCTCCTTACTTATTACTTAATTGAAAAATATGCTAAATTCAATAACATACAAGACTATGAGGGTAAGATTTTTTTCCTAGCCTGCCTGAATTGATATGGACTACGCTGTACTCAATGAAGTCACTAACCTCTTTTCATGGAATGAAACAGACAATTTTCATCTCACTTTCATAGGCACATAACTCATATTCAGCATGTTTTATCTTCTTCAAATCACAGGGAAATTACTTCCCAGAGGCCATAACTGTACCTCTTGGATGAAATTTCATTTCCTGCAATTCCCAAGAAAGTTGAGGGCTTTTGTGGAGCCTCTCAGTAAAAATGAAGTAGCCTGAACCACCTGCTGAAGTTAGCAATTGCTGTGCCAAATGAACCATTGTTCAGGTTGCAGTAGGGAAATGGGGACGAATTAGACTTATTGTAGTTGCCTTTCCACAATATGGAATCAAAAAGAGTCACACAGACAGAAAACTTGTAAACCCCAGTTTGTAGGCTTCTTTGGATTGTAGCACTCCAATTGAATTCTTCGTTGCATTTATTTTAAGTACATGAAGTTCTTCGCATTTACTGTCAATATACTCCTAACATTCTTCACTTTGATCCCTCTCATTTACTGACACCCTTGAGCTGTGACAGGTGGGAAAGAAAAGTGGAGATGAGAAAAAACATCCTTGAAAATCAGGGGTCATTCTAGCAAGTCTTCTGTAAAATAGTCATCTAATTCTGCCTTCAAAATCAAGGTCATGTTCCATATGACACCATGAAAAGCCTTCAATTCTTCTAATAACACATCCCTCTGAGAGTGCCACATAAAGTGTTCTGTAAGTGGAGTGACTTTCTGCATCTTTTCCTTAGCATACATATTTGTAGCATTCACAATTTCACCAATAAAATTTTCAGTGAAGAAGAGTTGAAAATATTCAAGCTTGGATTTTGGCCGAACAACAAGAGGAATGGTGAAACCTTGTTGTGCGACAGAGAAAGAAAGCTTCATGAGTTCACATCACCATCACAATAAGCTTTCCACGTATTCGCTACAGGTTGTGTCTCTTCATCACTGGCCATTCTATCAGTTCATTCTGATTCACTAGAACTTATCACTGCACATGGCTGAAGTTTCTTCCCAATCACTTTCATCACTAAATTCTTCTTTGTCCTCAATGTCTTCGAGAAGCCACCTGGCAATATCGTCATCACTTACATGTTGTCTACCAGCCATTATCATATACCAGCTATTATCGTACTATAAATGTGTGAAGGCAATAGCTTTGAGTCATCGGATCTCCCTACTAGGTTCTGCAATGTGCTTAGCGAACTCCAACAATGGAGCAGAAGCAAAGCACAATAATGGAATCACGTAATACATTTTCCAACATCACATCCATAGTGGAAAATCATGTCAGACGTAGTCTGACAGTTGATATATGATCAAAAGTATCCGGACACATGGCTGAAAATGACTTACAGGTTTGTGGCGCTCTCCATTGGTAATGCTGGAATTCAATATGTTGTTGGCCCACCCTTGGCCTTGATGACAGCTTCCACTCCCACAGGCATATGTTCAATCAGGGAAGGTTTCTTGGGGAATGGCAGCCCATTCTTCAAGGAGTGCTGCACTGAGGAGAAGTATCGATGTCGGTCAGTGTGGCCTGGCATGAAGTCGGCGTTCCAAAACATCACAAAGGTGTTCTACAGGATTCAGCTCAGAACTCTGTGCACGCTAGTCCATTACAAGGATGTTATTGTCATGTAACCACTACGCTACAGGCTGTGCATTATGAACAGATGCTCGATCGTGTTGAAAGATGCAATCGCAATCACCATGCCCGAATTGCTGTTCAACAGTGGGAAGCAAGAAAGTCCTTGTAAATGTTGTGTCACTAGGGCCTCCCACTGGGTAGACTGTTCACCACGTGCAAGTCTTTCAATTGGACGCCACTTCGGTGACTTGCGCAACACAACATCCAGTCCCTGAGTGGAGAAAATCTCCGATCCAGCCAGGAATCGAACCTGGGACCTTAGGATAGACATTCTGTCGCGCTGACCACTCAGCTACCACAGGTGGACAAGAAAGTCCTTAAAACTTCAATGTAGGTCTGTGCTGTGATAGTCCCATGCAAAACAACAAGGGGTGCAAACCCCCTCCACAAAAAACACAACCACACCATAGCATCACCACCTCCAGATTTTACTGTTGGCACGACACACGATGGCAGATGACGTTCACCAGGCATTTGCCATACCCCCACCCTGCCATCGGATCGCCACATTGTGTACCGTGATTCGTTACTGCAAGCAACGTTTGTCCACTCTTTAATGTCCAATGTTTATGCTCCTTACACCAAGCGAGGTGTCGTTTGGCATTTACCGGCATGATGTGTGATTTATGAGCAGCCGCTCAAACATGAAATCCAAGTTTCTCGCCTCCTGCCTAACTGTCATAGTGCTTGCAGTGGATCCTGATGCAGTTTGGAATTCCGGTGTGACGGTCTGGATAGATGTCTGCCTATTACCGTATTTACTCGAATCTAAGCCGCACCTGAAAAATGAGACTCAAAATCAAGGAAAAAAAAGTGCCCGAATCTAAGCCGCACCTGAAATTTGAGACTCGAAATTCAAGGGGAGAGAAAAGTTTTAGGCCGCACCTTCAAATCGAAACAAAGTTGGTCCATTGTAATATGAGACACAATTTAGGTCGAATGAAAGACGATACAGCTACAATAGTTTGGTTCGAGTCGTAAGCTTAGCAGTTAAGCTTTACCAGGTAGCCATTGCCATGCGTCAGGCGCTCCGTCCGTATTTATACGGGTACCCTTCCTTTTTCACGTGCTTCGTCTGGTTTGAATCGATTGCATAGTTTGCTTTGATCTGATAAGTGCCGTTTTCTTTGTTATAGGTGTTTAGGTCACTCTAAGCTGAAAATACATTACTGTACTGCGTCATGCATTGTTTGTCGCATTTTGATAGTGCATGTTTACGGCCTGTCGCCGCCCGCGGCATGGCTTGCTTTTGTGCACGCTACCGCCGCTTACAATTAAAAAAAAAAAGAGAGGAATTGTCTCATTAGCGAAACAATGGCAAGTGACTGCTACTTGTTGTTACTTACACTGCTGCTTTCTTTGATAATGATCAACAAGAACCAAATAATAGACTGCGTATGATAGAACATGTTCTGAACGAGAGTTAGGCAAAAATTTTTCTCCGTTTGAAAATCTTTGCGGCCGCTTCTTTAGTACATCAAATTCTGCACAGAAATTAGTCATTTTAGATTTAAAAATCTAGTCAGTTGCCGTGCTTCATTTCTGACTGTATCACTATTAGGCATAAGAATAATACGAATATAAACATGACACGATACGTATATTCTTCCGCGTTTGCTGTTGTCTCACTCTAGTTTCGTAGTTTATTAGGCAGACAGGATTTAAATGAGATAGCAGAAAACACGAAAGAATACATGGCAAAATGTTTATATTCGTATTATTCTTATGGTGAAGAGAATACTGCATGTGATTCACATTTCATCAGGTTCCTATTAGCAACAGTCTTGCCAGTCGGATTTTCGTAGTACATTGAAATTCTGCTACTTTCGAAGATGAACAATATGGAATTTGTATTTACTTCGTTGGATAATGTATGAAAATGCAGTGGTCGAAACTGGGGGGGCGGAGAAAAAAAAGCTCGTCTTCCACCTTTTTTTTTTTTTTTTAATTTATTTACTGACGCAGAGGTTTTGGCGCCAGTATTTATCTCTGTGCCTACAAAGCATACCTGTGTAGCGCTACATATATTCGACGGCAGAAGTTAGTTGTGGCGGCACCTACCAACATTTTTCAGAACTTCCGCTTGCTTTGCACTCGATTCTAAGCCGCAGGCGTTTTTTTGGATTACAAAAACCGGAAAAAAAGTGCGGCTTAGATTCGAGTAAATACGGTACACATTACGACCCTCTTCAACTGTCAGTCAACAAATGAGGTCGCCCTGTATGCTTTTGCACTGTACGTGCCCCTTCATGTTTCCACTTCATTATCACATTGGAAACAGTGGACCTAGGGATGTTTAGGAGTGTGGAAATCTTGCATGCAGATGTATGACACAAGCGACACCCAATCACTTGAGCAAGTTGAAGTCCGTGAGTTCCGCGGAGTGTCCCATTCTGCTCTCTCTCTCTCTATGTCTAATGACTACTGAGGTCCCTGATATGGAATACCTGGCAGTAGGTGTCAGCGCAATGCATCGAATATGAAAAATGTATGTTTTTTGGGGTGTCCGGATACTTTTGATCACACAGTGTACAAATATACTTTTAAAATGCATATATTGAATGATTCCTTTATATTCTACCACACAAGAAGTAAATTGAGAGAAATCATTCAAGTCATGATAAACCACAAAGAAGAAGGTGAAGATGGAATTGCCACAGAATTGTGGAAACTGGCTGATGGAAAAATGTGTCAGATATTAAAACGCATAATGCAGAATGTATGGCTAAGAGAAGACATTCAAGGAGATAGAAAGTGCACATTAATTTTCCTTTACATAAAAAAGGAGATAAAACTGATGCCAACAACTACAGAGGGAGATAAGTGTTACCTGTTACATACGAGATCCTTTCCGAAGTGCTACTTATGAATAGTAGGCTAGAGAAACAGATACGCAACAAGACTGGGTACTTTTGGAGTGGAAGGCCATATGAGGAGCAATTCCGAGTCTTACGCTCATAATCCAATAGAGAGTAGCAGGATCCATGCCCTATGTTGCTGCATAAAAGCATATGTCTCTAGTGATGGAACACGTGGTGAACATGATAAAACAAGAAAAACAATTTAGCAAGCACTAATAGACAAAAAATTTAAAAGTTTCAGGTGTGAGCGGACAAGGAGATTGTCTATTCTGAAATCCATTCAACAGTGTCCTTTCAAAGGCCACCAGGGAATGAGTAGGACTTGAAAAATGTGGAGTAAATAAGCAAGTGCAATTGGGCAATAAAAACAAGAATCTTAGAATTCAGGGTTTAGCCTTCGCTGATGATCTTGCAATATTGCCTCACAAAGAGTAATGAACAAGAAAAATCAATCTTTGGAAAATAATTGCAGAAGACATTGGTCTTTAAATATGACAAAGTTGCAGACATGCACAATGAGTAGACTGTTACACATTTAGCATTCTTCAGCTATCTCTGGCCACTCTGGCCAGAATGCCAGAGATAGTGGTCATATGTGTGTGAGGTGTGCTTGCTTGTGTGAATGTGTTTTCTTTCTTTTTTGAAGAAGGCTCTGGCTGACAGCAAAATGTGCAACAGTTTTTTCATTGTTCATGTCTGCAAATCAATGTGTCATCTTTATGGTGAGTAGCAATCCATACTTTTCATAATATTGTTGATATTCCTGCCTGGACTTTCCATTGTTTAGTTTTTAAGTATCTTACAAAAAACAGAATGTATGGCAAATATAAATGATACTTCAAATTTCATGAACATAAACTGAGGAAAAATTAAAAGTCCGTACATTTAAATAATTTGATGAGGTAATAAACTCAAGGCAAGGAAGATGGATGTCTGCCCCCGGTAGCTGAGTGGTCAGCGTGACAGAATGTCAATTGCAAGGGCCCGGGTTCGATTCCCGGCTGGGTTGAAGATTTTCTCCGCTCAGGAACTGGATGTTGTGTTGTCATCATGATCATTTCATCCCCATCGACACGCAAGTTGCCGAAGTGGCGTCAAATCGAAAGACTTGCACCCACCAAACAGTCTACCTGATAGGAGGCCCTAGTCACACGACATTTACATTTAATGAAGATGGAAATGGCCTTTCAGTTGAGTAGAGAGTGAGTACAATAACAGATGTGTCTACTTTCAAGAAAAGTTACAGATCTATGTTACAGTAATAAAACAAGAATCTTTATACACAGCTGAATGCCTGGATCTGACTAAGACAGGTGAAAAGGAAAACATGAAAAAGAAAGAGAGGGAAATCACAAGAAAAATATTGGGACTAATAAAACACAACTGTGAAAACAGGAACAGTAGTAATGAAGATTTGTATAAGAAAACTGAACAACTAAATGTAAAATGAGAAAACACAGACTGATGTTTCATAGCCATCTGGTTTGGATGAATGAAAACAGTACGTGCAAGAGAATTCTGGAACATGTCAGCCAAAAAAAATCAGTCCACCTAATTTTCAACATTCTTCTGTAGCACCACATCTCAAACGCTTCAATTCTCTTCTGTTCCCGGTTTCCCATTGCCATTGTTTCACTACCACAATGCTATGCTCCAAAAATACATTCTCAGAAATTTCTTCCTCAAATTAATGCCTAGTAGACTTCCCAAGTGGTTAGGAATGCTCTTTTCGCCTGTGCTAGTCTGCTTTTTATGTCCTCCTTGCTGTATCCATCATGCGTTATTTTGCTGCTTAAGTAGCAGAATTCCCTAACACCTTCTACTCTGTGACTGCCAATTACAATGTTAAGTTTCTTGGTATTCTCATTTCTGCTACTTTGCATTACATTCGTCTTTCTTTGATTTACTCTTAAGTCCATACTCTGCACTCATTAGACTGTTCATCCCATTCAATAGACCCTGTAATTCTTCTTCACTTTCACTGATAGCAATGTCGTCAGCAAATCTTATCACTGATATTCTTTCACCTCATATTTTAATCCTTTTCTTTCATTTCCATCACTGCTTCTATGATGTGAAGATTTAACAGTAGGAGCAAAAGAATACATCCCTGACTTCAGCCCTTTTTAATCTGAGCACTTCATTCTGTAACTTAACCATATATCTCTGAGAATTTTGAACATCTTGCTCTATTTTACACTGCTGAATGCTTTTTCCATTTCAACAAATCCTATTAAGCTGTCTTGATTTTTCTTCAGTCTTGCTTCCACTATCAACTGCAATGTCAGAACTGCTTCTCTCATGTCTTTACATTTCCTAAAGCCAAACTGATAATCATCTAACAGACACTCAATTTTCTTTTCCATTCTTTTGTATATTATTCTTGTCAGCAACTTGGATTCAAGAGATGTGAAGCTGATGGTGTGATAATTCTCAGTAATCTTCGGAACTGGTGTTTCTCCAAAACTCTGATGGTACATCGCCAGTCACATACATGCTACACACCAATGTGAATTGTCATTTTCTTGTCACTTCCTCCAATGACTTTAGAAATTCTGGTTGAATGTTGTCTATCCCTTCAGGCTTATTTGATCTCAAGTCTTCCAAGGCTCTTTTAAATTCTGATTCTAATACTGGATCCCAAATCTCTTCCCTCGACTCCTGCTTCTTCCACTGTCACATCATCAGACAAGTCCTTCCCATCACAGAGGCCTTCAATGTACCCTTTGTGCCTACCCCCCTCCTTTGCACTTAACAGTGGGATTCCCTTGCACTCTTAAAGGTACTACCCCATGCTTTTAATTTCATGTAAGTTCAGTTTGACATTTCTACATGCTGAGTCAGTCCTATCAACAATCATTCCTTTTTCGATTTCTTCACAGTTTTCATGCAGCCTTTTTGCCTTAGCTTTCCTGCATTTCCTATTTATTTCATTCCTTAGTTACTTGTATTTCTGCATTCCTGAATTCCCTTGAACATATTTTTGCTTCATCCTTTCATCGATTAACTGATGTATTTCTTCCACTACCCATGGTTTCCCCGTAGTTATCTTTGTTGTACCTATGTTTTTCTTTCCAAGTTCTGTGATCACTCTTTTTAGAGATGTCCACTCATCTTACACTGAACTGCCTAATGGGCTATTCGTTATCACAATATCTATGGCCTCAGAGAATATGAAGCATAATCTCGACACTCCTTAGCATTTCTGTATCACACATCTTTGTGCACTTATTTTTCCGGACTAGTCTCTTAAACTTCAGCCTACTCTTCATCATTCCTAAATGGTGATTTGAGTCTATGTCTGTTCCTGGGTATGCCTTACAATCCAATATTTTATCTCGGGGTCTCTGCCTGACCATGGTGTGACCAAACTGAAACCTTCCCATATCTCCCAAACATTTTCAAGTATACCTTCTCCTTTTGCGATTCTTGATGAGTGTATTCATCATTACTAGCTGACATTTATAGCGGAACTCAATTAGCTTTTCTCCTCTCTCATTCCTACTATGAAGCACATACTCTTCTGTAACCCCTTCTTCTACTCCTTCCCCTACAACCACATTCTAATCCCCAAGACTCAAATTTTCATCTCCCTTTATGTACTACATTACCTGTTCAACATCCTCATATACTTTTTCTACCTTTTTATCTGCTTGCAGCATCGGGATGTATACATGAACTACTGTTGTCAGTGTTGGTTTGTTGTTCCTGTTCGTTTTCTGTTGATTCCGATGAGAACAACCCTATCACAGAACTGTTAACAGAAAATCACTATACTTTTTTTTTCCTTACAGGATGAAGCTCCTCCTTGCCCATACTAACGTGGTGGTGACCATCTCAAAAGACCTACTGTCACCTCCATGTTCGTTAGTTACTAATCGAGGACTTCATGGGATGTGGGGCCATGGTGTTATCTGTACATACGTCACATCAAACAGATAGATAGGGTGCTGGTTTCAGTGGCAGAAATAAAAAAAATCAAGGAAAGCGACAAGGGAAAAAAAAAACCTCTGTGATAGGCTGGATGGGCAGTAAGAGCAGTAGCGGATTTCTAGCTGTCTGTAAAATATCAAGCAAGGGTCGGTTATTTTAGTAGTGGGAATCATGCATCAATACCGTGTCAGAAGCCAAAGGTTTTCTAGCTGTCCGCAAAATATCAAGCAAGGGCAGGTTATTTTAGTAGTGGGAATCATGCATCGATACCGTGTCAAAAGCCAAAGGTTGCTATAGTAAGAGCAATCCAGTGCCCCAGGACAGTGCACTGCTGTGAACTTTCTGGTGTGCCATGTCAGTGGTGACTTGGTGCAGCATTAGGCCAACATTAGACGATATCTCCCTGGTATTCAGCACCTCCTACACCAGATGGCACAGTTCTTCTGCATGTGGTCTTTTTGAGCAGTTCTGCCTCCTCATGTAGATTTCAGAAGATTCTTCTGTAAGAAAACAGTCAGCTTCTTGTGCTTTGGCAATGGCTGCTGCTGTCCTCTCCTTGTCAGTGGTCACCCTCGCGGTGTCAGGCGCTGTCGCCATAACCAGAAGGGTGAAGGGCATCACCTTGCTGGTGCCTGTCTGATGCAGTGCTGTTGGTGCAGCTGCGAGGGCAGCACTCGGCACTCAGATGATGGCCGCCTTTTTGGCGGCACCCATGTCCTACACTGCTGCTGATGCTGTCGTAGGGGCTACTTGGATGCTGTGATGCTCTACCCAAAGCTACTGCAGGGCTTCCTTCTTCTCAACAGCCAGAGTTGCTATGCATTTGATCCTATCTGCCACCATGGCAGTTTTATGGGCCGTGACTGCTTTACCGAAGACATTGTGCACAGCTACACGCACGTCTTTGGTCATCTGTTGCTGCATCATCTTTCTGGTCTGGTTTCTTGACCCCTTCCTTCTGTTTACGGCCAGTCCTCCCCACCATCGGTGGGCAGTTCACCTTGATGCTTCTACGGATTCTCGGCCCCTTCTTCTTTTCTTGCTTGGCCTTGTAGTTAGGGCCAACATCCCGCCATTGGTCTGGCTGCTGCTTCAGAAAGCCAGGTAGCTTTGCCACTTGGTGACGTAAGAGTCCACCACATTAAGCACACATCAGAGTATCTTGCTTGCTCCTATCACAAGTACGACTGCCGTGCTCTCTGGAGCACTTGACACACTTGGCACAGTTGTGGCAGTACTTGGCGACATGCCCAACTTTCTGCCACCTGAAGCACTGTGGCTTCATCTTCAGGTCAGGCAGGAGGACTACAGACTAGACAGGGAAGCTTAGTAGCTTCTGCAGGTGGAAAATGCTATCTGCACTGTCGGCTGCGAGGATAGCGACAGTGAACAATCCTCCTCTAACTGTGGCCTCATCTAGAACCCGCAGTAGTCCCCTGAAGAGCGCTCTGGTCTGCTTCTCACATGGCTTGTCTTCTTCACTGGAGGTGTGTCCTCGACAATGGGGGTGGCCACAGAGCTCTTGAGTACTCTGTGGTTGGCCACGTTCACCGCCTACAGCTCTATACTGGTATTGTCGTCCATGGACTTGTTGTTGTTGTGGTCTTCAGTCCTGAGACTGATTTGATGCAGCTCTCCATGCTACTATATGCTGTGCAAGCTCCTTCATCTCCCAGTACCTACTGCAACCTACATCCTTCTGAATCTGCTTAGTGTATTCATCTCTTGGTCTCCCTCTACGATTTTTACCCTCCACGCTGCCCTCCAATGCTAAATTTGTGATCCCTTGATGCCTCAGAACATGTCCTACCAACCGATCCCTTCTTCTAGTCATGTTGTGCCACAAACTCCTTCTCTCCCCAATCCTATTCAATACCTCCTCATTAGTTACATGATCTACCCACCTAATCTTCAACATTCTTCTGTAGCACCACATTTCAAAAGCTTCTATTCTCTTCTTGTCCAAACTATTTATCGTCCATGTTCCACTTCCATACATGGCAACACTCCATACAAATACTTTCAGAAACTACTTCCTGGCACTTAAATCTATACTCGATGTTACCAAATTTCTCTTCTTCAGAAACGCTTTCCTTGCCATTGCCAGTCTACATTTTATATCCTCTCTACTTCAACCATCATCAGTTATTTTGCTCCCCAAATAGCAAAATTCCTTCACTACTTGAAGTGTCTCGTTTTCTAATCGAATTCCCTCAGCATCACCCGACTTAATTCGACTACATTCCATTATCCTCATTTTGCTTTTGTTGATGTTCATCTTATATCCTCCTTTCAAGACACTGTCCATTCCGTTCAACTGCTCTTCCAAGTCCTTTGCTGTCTCTGACAGAATTACAATGTCATCGGCGAACCTCAAAGTTTTTATTTCTTCTCCCTGGATTTTAATACCTACCCCCAAATTTTCTTTTCTTTCCTTTACTGCTTGCTCAATATACAGATTGAATAACACCGGGGAGAGGCTACAACCCTGCCTCACTCCCTTCCCAACCACTGCTTCCCTTTCATGCCCAACTCTTATAACTGCCATCTGGTTTCTGTACAAATTGTAAATAGCCTTTTGCTCCCTGTATTTTACCCCTGCCACATTTAGAATTTGAAAGAGAGTATTCCAGTCAACAATGTCAAAAGCTTCCTCTAAGTCTACAAATGCTAGAAACGTAGGTTTGCCTTCCCTTAATCTTTCTTCTAAGATAAGTCGTAAGGTCAGTATTGCCTCACGTGTTCCAACATTTCTACAAAATCCAAACTGATCTTCCCCAAGGTCGGCTTCTACCAGTTTTTCCATTCATCTATAAAGAATTCGCGTTAGTATCTTGCAGCTGTGACTTATTAAACTGATAGTTCGGTAATTTTCACACCTGTCAACACCTGCTTTCTTTGGGATTGGAAGTATTATATTCTTCTTGAAGTCTGAGGGAATTTCACCTGTCTCGTACATCTTGCTCACCAGATGGTAGAGTTTTGTCAGGACTGGCTCTCCCAAGGCCGTCAGTAGTTCTAATGCATTGTTGTCTACTCCCGGGGCCTTGTTTCGACTCAGGTCTTTCAGTGCTCTGCGAAACTCTTCACGCAGTATCGTATCTCCCATTTCATCTTCATCTACATCCTCTTCCATTTCCATAATATTGTCCTCAAGTACATCGCCCTTGTATAGACCCTCTATATACTCCTTCCACCTTTCTGCTTTCCCTTCCTCCCTTAGAACTGGGTTTCCATCTGAGCTCTTGATATTCATACAAGTGGTTCTCTTTTCTCCAAAGGTCTCTTTAATTTTCCTGTAGGCAGTATCTATCTTACCCCTAGTGAGATAAGCCTCTACATCCTTACATCCATGGGCTTAACACCCACTTATTGCTTGCAGCAGCCAGTGATGATGTCATACAGTGCTGTCCATGCTGTGTCTGCCATGAATGTACAGAGGCGGTGCAGGCTTACAGTCATCATCATCTTCTTCTTCTCTCGTCTTTTGCTACTCCATATCAGTGCATTTGGCAAGCCGAATCACCGATCCACCCTTGGCAGCATCGGTTTTCACATGTGCTGAGCAACTGCTCTTACTGATACTGTGTCACAAGAGACACGACTGTTAAAACAGCACACGAAAGTTTACTCCTCACGTGCACAACAGCAGAGGCAAGCCTTGTCAGACCTCTGCCAACCCAACTAACTGAACATGCAACAGCAGCGGCGTGTTCATTATGGTTGTTCAAGCTAAACTTGATAGCTTGTACTTATCAGACCAGAAATCCTTGTCTTTCCATTTCACTTCACTGACCACCATTATATCTAAGCTAAGTCTTAGCAGTTCCCTTCTCAGATATTCTAGTTTCCCTACCACGTTCAAACTTCTGATATTGCACATCTCAACTCATACGATGATATCCTTTTGCTGGTTATTCAATCTTGTTTTAATGGGCAGCTCCCCCTTGGCAGTCCCCTCCAGAAAATCTGTATCGGGACTAGTCCAAAATCTTTTGCTAACGGAGAGATCATCATGACACTTTTCAAGTATTACAGGTCACATGTCCTGTGGATATGCATTACGTGTCTTTAATGCAATTATTTCCACTGTCTTCTGCTTCCTAATGCCATTGCTGATTCTTCCACATTTTAAGGGCAGTTTCCCAGCCCAAAGACGAGAGTGCTCTGAATTTCTACCCGCTCCCTGGCCCTCTTTGACAAGGCCATTGGCAGGATGGGGTGACTTCTTATGATGGAAGTTGACAGGAGACCTAAAACATTAAATTCAAAAAATTAAAAACTGCACCATCACCTCCAAAATAGCCTCTTGGGAGCTGTGAATACACCAATTCTAACGTTTTTGTCACTTCTGAAATGCATCCTGTATGTCTTTCTTTGTCAGGACATTCAATACCCTCCATGATTCTACTTGAATTTCCTCCACTGTATGAAGTCTACACCTCTTCGACTTTCATCTTGGGAAATAAGAAGTTACACAGAGCTAATATGACAGGTGGGGAATAACTCTCATCGAGTTCATTGCCAAAGTTTCCCGGAAAATGTAGATGATATGTAGTAGTGTATTGTCATGGTGCCATATACGGTCATTTATATGCCAAATCTGTTGATGTTTTCTCCTGGTGTCTTTCCTCAAACTTCTTAGAAATTGCAGTAGAACTCTTTATTGACTGTCTGACCAGAAGGAACAAACTCTTATGAATAAGCCTGCCACTATAAAAAAGTGGTCTACTTGGACTTATGTTATTCTTGTCAAGCTTAATGTGCTAAGATGGAGAAGGTCTTTTCCATTGCAATAATTGCTTTTAGTTTCAGCGTCACAGCCATAAACCCAACTTTCATCAACAACAATAACCTTTGAAACAAATTTGGATCTTCCTGAAGTATTTATCATTCCCTGTAGATTTCCATACGATGATGGTTCTGATAATCTTGAAACAGTTATGGCACTAACTTCACCACAGTCCTTCTCGTGTTTAATTCTTATTACAGGATATGTTCACATGTACCGTAAAGTATTCCCAATGTGTTGCAGGCATCTCTGATGATCTGCCTGTGATGTTCCAGAATCAGATCCCTCACTTAATGATTATTTTCTGGTGTAATACTATTTTACAGCCAATCGGAATTGTTGCGATAGTCATCTGATGTTCACCTATTTTTTAAATGTTTGTTCCTTCAGTCAAAAGTTTTTGTCAGATGTGAAGTGCTGTCTCCAAAATTTGAAGCTTTTCTGTAGTGGTTTCCCCAATTGATGTTCACCTATTTTTGAAATGCTTGTTCCTTCAGTCAAAAGTTTTTGTCAGACGTAAAGTGCTGTCTCCAAAATTTGAAGCCTTTCTGTAGTGGTTTCCCCAAGTTTGAAGCAAAACATTGTACAAACATGCTGCTCTTTCAGGTCAGCCATTGCAAATTAATGAAAACATAATAACTGAAATATGCTCACCAGCATCGAGTCAGATCCCTCAGTTCACAGCTACTTGCCACAAGTTCACAGCTACTTGCCACAAAGATTGAAGAAGCACACAATTTAAATTTCAAGAACTTTTTTATACCAACTCTGTAACTCCTGAACCCACACTATAAGTGACTTTGGAGCTGTCTAGATTCTAAGGGTACACTTATGTTGCTGCTTACACATCATTGGTAGTGCCTAGCAATGACAAAACAATCCTGGTAAATTTCACACATGTATGTAAACTGCAGCACTGCTGCTTGTTCCGCTGCTCACTCTGAAGACATCAACTTGCTTCAAGTTTCAAGTAGTGAACTATGTTACCCTCCTGAAGTTTGAGCTGCCATTGGATGCTTCCGGGTCATTCTAATCTTGGCTTTGATAATTTCACTGTTGCTTGTTACATAGTTTCTTGGGCACCATAAGCATGCAGCTGTGTTTGTTGTGAGCTTTGCAAATAATTTCAAGTGCAAAAATTATAGCTGATGATGTTATAGGTATTTATTTCAACCATATTTGAACACAACGCTAGGGACTATACAGAGCCTTTTCACCTCACATACACTGTAATAGCAACTGCTTGCAGGCTGGTCAGGGAGAGGACTGGTACAAACCAACTAAAAAAGATTGTTACTCCTCCATCAGCAGTCTCCCCTCTTAGCTCACCTTTTCTTCTTTTCTGTTGACGTTAACAGAAAGGCATCAGATAATTTAAAGCATTTTCCTACATCTTCATCTACTAGCCTTCTCTGCAATTCACACTTGGGTGCTTGGCTCAGGGTTGGTTGGTTGATTGGTTGGTTTAAAGATTAAAGGGACCGAACTGCAATGGTCATCGGTCCCTTGTTTCAGAAACACACCGAGCACAGTGAAACCATCCATTAATCATTCTAAGCACTAAAAGAAAAACTCCGGGGGAAGAATAGCCCCAAGGTCAATAATAAAGCAACATGGAAAACGGAGCACAGCAACAAAAACAAAATAGAGAAGAAAGGCAGAACGAACTAAAACTGTACAGCAGAGGATCGTGGCTGGCTGATCACGAAAATAAAAGGATGAGCCAGCCACTCTGCAACACGTTAAAACCTCCAGCCTAAAAGGTTAGGGTGGAGTCGAATTACAACACAAAACTAATTAAAAGATACAGCTCAAAAGAGGTGATGTAATAAAATTAAATGGACCTATAAAAGCCGCTTCCGCAAATAAAACGTAAAACCCGATCTGCCATAGAGACATTGTCACCTAAAAGAGATGATAAATCACCCTGGAGATTAAAAGTTCGCCTGAGAGCGGTTAAAAGAGGACATTCCAACAACATATGGGCCACCGTCATGTTTGCACCACAGCGACAATGAGGGGGGTCCTCTTGACGCAGCAGATGACCGTGCGTCAGCCAAGAATGACCAATGCGGAGCCTACACAGAACAACAGAATCCCTGCGAGAGGCTCACATGGAGGAACCCCACACAGTCGTGGTCTCCTTTACTCGCCGCAGCTTGTTGGATGCAGACAGAGTGCGCCATTCGTCTCCCCACATCCTAAAGACCCAACGGCGCAACACCGATCGGAGATCAGTTGCCGGGAGGCCGATCTCCAACGTCAGTTTGCAGGTAGCTTCTTTGGCTAACTTGTCGGCGAGTTCGTTTCCCACTATCCCAACGTGTCCCAGGGTCCATATGGACACCACTGAATGTCCACGCTGTTCAAGAGCATGAACGGACTCCTGGATGGCAACAACAATGGGATGGCGTGGGTAGCACTGGTCAAGAACCTGCAGACTACTGAGAGGGTCACTGCAAATGACAAAGGCCTCTCCAGTGCTCGTACGAATAGGGCACGAAAAATGGCTGTTAGCTCTGCAGTGTAAACACTGCAGCCTTCTGGCAAGGAGCGCTGGTCTACATAGTCCGCATGAGCATAAGCGTACCCCACACAGCCATCAACCATCGAGCCATCTCTATAGACAACCTCCAAGTCACGGGATGTGTCGAGGAGAACAAGAAATTGGCGGCGCAAGACTGCAGGAGGAACTGAATCTTTTTGCCATCGTGAAAGGTCCAGCCAAAGCTGCGGCCGACGAATACACCAAGGTGGTGTATGTGGGCGGACCTGAAAAGCAGATGGAAGAGGTAAAGACCCGAGTTCACTAAGGAGTGAACAAACACAGATCCCAATTGTATGGCCTGATCGCGGCCGCCGGTGTGGGATATGGACTGCCGCATTAGCGAAAAGGAGACGGTAGTTAGGGTGACGGGGCGAACAACGAACGTGGGCCGCATAGTTGACTAAGAGTTGTTGAGACCGAACGCGAAGTGGAGGAACCCCAGTCTCAGCAAGTAGGCTGTTAACAGGGCTGGTGCGGAATGCTCCTGTCGCCTGTCGAACCCCACAGTGGTGAATGGGGTCCAGCAGGTGCAACGCTGAGGGCGACAATGAGCCGTACGCCACACTCCCATAATCCAGTCGGGACAGCACGAAGGCTTTGTAGAGCTGCAGCAGCGTATTACGATATGCACCCCAAGTTGTGTTGCTGAGGCAGCGGAGGGCATTCAGATGCTGCCAGCACTGACGCTTGAGCTGACGAATATGTGGAAGCCAAGTAAGCCGGGCATCAAACATCAATCCCAGAAAATGATAAGTGTCAACAACCCTGAGCATGGGATCCTGAAGATAGAGCTCAGGGTGGGGATGGACAGTTCGACGCCGGCAAAAGTGCATAACACAAGTCTTTGCAGGAGAAAAGCGAAACCCATGGGCGAGGGCCCACGCCTGCGCCTTGAGTATTGCTCCCTGCAACCTATATTCTGCAACACTAATGGTGGAGGAGCTGAAAAAGATGCAGAAATCGTCAGCATATAACGTGGGTGAGGCAGACGACCCCACTGCTGCTGCAAGGCCATTAATGACCACAAGGAAAAGTGGCACACTCAATAAAGAGCCCTGTGGAACGCCGTTCTCCTGGACATGAAGTGAACTATGGGATGTGCCAAGTAAAACACGGAATGTCCGAACAGATAAAAAATTCTGAATAAAAATGGGGAGAGAGCCCTGGAGACCCCACCCGTGCAACGTGGTGAGAATATTGTGCCGCCACGTTGTGTCATATGCTCTGGAGAGGTCGAAAAAGACGGAGACGAGGTGTTGGCGCCTGGAAAAAGCAGTGCGAATTGCAGACTCAAGGAAGACCAAAGTATCGGCGGTGGAACGGCCCTGAAGGAAGCCGCTCTGGCACGGAGCCAGAAGACCCCAAGACTCGAGCAGCCAACACAGCCGTCGACTCACCATACGTTCCAGTAGCTTGCACAGAGTATTTGTCAAGCTGATGGGCCGATAGCTATCCACATTAAGTGGGTCCTTACTAGGCTTCAGCACCAGAACGATGGTACTCTCTCGCCACTGCAACGGAAAGACACCATCGCCCCATATGCGGTTGAAGATGGCAAGAACACATCGCTGACAGTCTGGGGACAGGTGTTTGAGCATCTGACTGTGGACGCCATCTGGTCCAGAGGCTGTATCGGGGCACTGTGCCAGGGAGCTTTGGAGTTCCCACGAACTAAACGGGGCGTTATACATCTCAGGGTGGTGAGAAGAAAAAGAAAGTTGTTTGCCTTCCTCCCGGCGTTTTAGCGCACGAAACGCAGGCGGACAATTCCCTGACGCAGAGGCCCGAACATAGTGCTGAGCGAAATGCTCGGCGATTGCATCGGCATCGGTGCATAGCACCCCGTTGATGGAAAGCCCTGGGACACCTGTAGAGTGCTGCAATCCAAAGATGCGCCGAATCTTCATCCACACCTGGGAGGGTGAAGTACGGGAACCAATGGTGGAAACGTACCTCTCCCAGCACTCCTGTTTCCGCCTTTTGATGAGCCACCAGACATGAACATGGAGACGTTTGAATAAAATGAGGTTCTCCAAAGACGGGTGCCGCTTATGTCGCTGAAGAGCCCGCCGATGCTCTTTAATGGCTTCAGCGACCTCCGGAGACCACCAAGGCACTGACTTTCGCCGGGGGCGCCCTAACGAACGAGGAATGGTACGTTCCGCAGCGGAAACAATCGCTGCAGTCAGTGTCTCAACCACCGCATCGAAGGTACCGTGGGGGAGAGATTCAACAGTGGCCGCAGAGGAGAACACTTCCCAGTTTGCCTTGCTAAATGCCCATCTGGGCAAGCGTTCATAGGAGCGACGCTGGGGTAGTGAAAGGAAGATGGGAAAATGGTCACTACCACAAAAGTCGTCATGGACTCTCCAGTGGACTGATGGTACAAGCCCTGGGCTGCACAACGACAGATCTATGGCCAAGAACGTGCCATACGCCACACTGAAATGTGTGGCAGCGCCAGTGTTTAAGAGGCAGAGGTCGAGTTGGGAGATGAGATTCTCGACAGCTCTGCCTCGGCCAGTAATCTTTGTTCCACCCCACAGGGGATTGTGGACGTTAAAATCCCCCAGGAGAAGAAAAGGTGTGGGGAGTTGAGGGACAAGTGCAGCCAATTCGGCCAGGGGGACTGTACCACCTGGAGGGAGATAGACACTGCAGACGGTTATGTCCTGGGTAGTCCTTACTTGGACAGCCACAGCTTCCAATGATGTGTGAAGGGGCACGGGAGCACTATATACAGAGGTAAGGACATACACGCAGACTCCACCTGACACACTATTGTAAACGCTACGGTTACAGTAATAGCCCCCGTAACCACGAAGGATAGGGGTCCGCATTGCCGGGAACCAGGTTTCCTGGAGGACAATGCAGAAAGCAGGTGTCATGCTTAGAAGCTGTCGTAGCTCAGGGAGATGGCTAAAATAACTGCCACAATTCCACTGGAGGATTGTACAAAGCATGTCCTGTAGGGGCATGAAGACACTGAAAAAGCAAATTACTTCACAGAGTCACATGCTGCCACCGACTGAGTGACTGACGTCGCAACTTCCATCGTTTCTGAGGAGACTGCGAGATCCAAGTCATCAGGGGACGCAAAGAGCTCGACCTTATCCTCAGAGGCTGAACTGACAGCAAGTGGTGGCACGGGAACCACAGGGTCCTTATTCTTTTAGAGAGCTTCCACTTCTCTCTCTTTCTCGGGAGGAGGGTGCGCATGCTGGGAGGGCTTTCCTGGCGTATTGTCAGGAACAGAGGAAGAGCGTGAAGCCCTTCGACCAGCAGCTGGTGGCTTCTTCAGCCACTGGCTGGTGTCTTGTGAGACATTGGTAGAGTCCTTGGAAGGGACTCCCCCAAGGGACCCCTTCCGAACTAATGAGGCCGGAGGAGGCTGTTGCATCTCCGGCTGAGTAGCCGGAGAGGGCTGTTGCATCTCCGGCTGAGTAGCCGGAGAGGGCTGTTGCATCTCCGGCTGAGTAGCCGGAGAGGGCTGTCGCTTCTCTGGCTGAGTAGCTGGAGAAGGCTGTCGTTTCTCCAGCTGAGAGGTGGGGACTGACGTCCCCAGTTGTTCGGGCTGCACTGCTCCCAAACTGGGTGTTTCAGGAGTAGTGGAAGACAGAGTGACCCGTACCAGCGGTGGGGCAGGCGTAATGTGATTGCTCTGTGGGCCAACGGAGAAGGGAGTCTTTGCAGGAACTGGTGGTCGCAGTGTGACGGTAGCATAACTCCTCAACATAGGTGTGGGGATGAGTCGTTCTAGCTTCTTCTTTGACTCTTGGTAAGTTAAACGGTCCAAGGTCTTAATTTCTTGTATCTTCCGCTCTCGTTGGTAGACTGCACAGTCTGGTGAGCAGGGAGAATGATGCTCCCCACAGTTAACGCAGGTGGGAGGCAGAGCACATGGAACATTAGGATGCGAAGGTTGTCCACAATCACGACACGTGGGGCTGGCAGTGCACCTGGAGGACATGTGTCTGAATTTCCAGCACTGGAAGCATCGCATAGGGGGCGGGACATAGGGCTTGACATCACACCGGTAGATCATGACCTTGACTTTCTCAGGCAAGCAGTCGCCCTCAAAGGCCAGGATGAAGGCACCGGTAGCGACCCTATTATCCTTGGGCCCCCTAAAGACAAGACGGACAAAGTGTACACCTCGTTGTGCCAGATTCTCCCGTACCTCGTCATCAGACTGTAGCAGAAGATCTTTATGAAAAATAATCCCCTGAACCAAATTTAAGGACTTATGGGGAGTGACGGTAACGGGGATGTCACCGAGCTTCTCACATGCGAGTAATGCTTGTGACTGTGCAGATGAAGCTGCTTGTATCAGAATGGCCCCGCTCCTCATTTTGGAAAGAGACGCCACTTCGCCAAACTTATCTTCGAGATTGTGCACAAAGAAAAGAGGCTTAGTCCCCAAAAACGAATCCCCATCAGTTCTGCTGCACATAAGGTATCGCACTGAATACGGCTCCTGTTTGTCTGCAGCCCTACGTTCCTCCCATGGTGTGGCTAGGGAAGGGAACGATTTGGGGTTATATGTCACAGCGTTAAATTCCACCTTACCATGCTTAGAGACATTGGCGGTTGGGTGACCACCAGATTGAGATTTCACCCGCTTCATTGTGGGGCATCCGCCCCAATGCCACCCACTCCGACCAGGGGCTCTCCCCACAGGCGCCACCCAGCCACAGCAAAGGCCACTTGGCAGGATGGCCGTTGCCGGGAGTCCCGATGCCCCAGAGAGACGAGCATCTACTCCTTGGCTTACGTGGGGAGGTGTCAGCTCAGGCATTGGCAGTACGATCCTTGTGTTGTCAGGGGGCTACAACCTAGAGGGTACATGACGACCCCACCACAAAGGGCTGGCTACCGTGCTGGATTTTGGGTGCCATGGGTAGTCCATAGTGATCGTGGGTGCAGATGGTGACGCACTAAGGGCGTAACTTACACAAACCATCAGGTGTGTATGCCCAAAATGAGGGATGGAGGGTGCAGTTACGACGCCAAGACGATAAAGAGTGCCAAGGTCTTACGGCACAGAGGACTGGTGGTGCACCACGTTAAGGTGTCCTTCCCCAAAAGGCTTGTACTTCTGTTGAATTTGGAACAATGGAGGTCAAACCCCAATGGGGACCATCACATTAAAGGCCGAAACAGTTGAGACTCCTTTTAGTCGCCTCTTACAACAGGCAGGAATACCGTGGGCCTATTCTAACCCCCGAACCCGCAGAGGGATTGGCTCAGGGTTTGTTGAACCACTATCCGACTATTTTTCTACCTTTCCACTCCCAGACTGAGTGTGGAAAAAACAAACACTTAAATCTTTCTGTGCAAGCCCTTGCTCCTCTTGTTTAGTTATGATGATCACTTCTATCCATGTAGGTGGGCATCAACAAAATATTTCTGCATTCATTGGAGAAATCTGGTGATTGAAATTTTGTGAAGAGGTGTCACTGCAATGAAAAATGCCTTTGTTCTAAAGATTGCCGTCCCAATCTGTTAATCATATCTATGACACTTTTACCCCATCACACGATAATACAGAACCAGTTGCCCTTCTTTGAACTTTTCAATGTCTCCTGACAGTACTACCTTGTAAGGACACATATCATGCAGCAGTAATCCAGAAGACGACATGCAAGTGTAGTGCAGGCAGTATTCTTAGTAGATGCGTTGCATTTGGTAAACCCAAAACTTAACGGATTTCTTTTAGTACTGTGGATGAATTTACCTTTTTTATTATTTCAAATTAATTGCCACTTTTTGCACGACTCATGTATGTTTCTACAATTTGCAATTGGTTTTGACTTTCTGACGACTTAACTAGATGGGAAATGACACCGTCATCTGCAAACGAGCTAAGAGGGTTGCTCAGACTGTCTCCTAAATTGTTTAAATAGATTACAAAACAACAGATGGTCTACAAGTCCACCTCTGTAGCCTTGTCATGCCACGCCGGGTAGCCACGCAGTCTAAGGCGCCTTGCCATGGTTCGCGGCGGTTCCCTCTATCGGAGGTCCAAGTCATCCCGTGGGCATTGGTGTGCATGTTGTCCTTAGCGAAGTCAGTAAGCTGGCACGGTAGCTTAGTATGTTTGGTCAGAGGGTTGGCTGCCCTCTGTAATAGAAAACTGAGTGAACGAATCAACAATGAACCTAAAAAGGTGTAATCAGACATCCACCCCAAACAAATGCAACGAACAATAACAAAATGAGATTTTAAAAAATGTGGTCAGTGTAGCTGACTGCCATGTGGAGGACCTGGGTTCGATTCCTGGTACTGACAAGGATTTTTCCTCGGTGGTAGGGCTGGTACGGGGTGAACTCAGCCATGTGATGCCAATTGAGGAGCTACTTGAGCAAGTAGTAGTGGTTCCACAGTCTGGAAAAGTCTGCAAACTGGCCAACTGTTTTACTCAATGGCTTTCTCTGTCAGTTACAACTAAGCGTGACCTTTCTGACAGGAAATAATAAATTAAGACTTACAACTGCACTGATACTCTATAGTTAAACAATTTGATTGGAAGCTGCTTATAAGGAACAGTATCAAGAGCATTCCTGCTGTAATGCCACTACTAGTTTTTGGGTGTTACCACTGAAACTAACCATTTGGCGTCAGCAGTGGGAGGCATTCGGTGGGCTCTTACACACTGGTATGTAAACTGCAGCACTGAGGACTGTTTAGAGAGCACTGTGGTGGCCCGGTGTAATGTTAAGCTCCCTCTATACAGCTTAAGCGTTTTCGTGGATTTACTTGTTGAAGAATGCTGGTTCTGCTTTTTGCAGCGCCGATGTCTTCTGCTAGCACCGGACGCTTCTCCGAAGATTTCACTGCTAGGAAGGGGAAATTTTCACTCTCTCTCTCTCTCTTCTTATTTAAAAAATACGCTACTCTTGGAATATCATTCAATGCACCAGAACATATTCAGTTCCACTTTGTACAAAAAAAACAACTAAACTTTATGACGTAAGCCCACACATTACTGGGCACCCAGAATCAGTTAATTACACATTTTTGAACACAATTAATACATAAGCTTTTATCATGGCTGACTATACACGTCCAGTCCACGTACTCTCAACAGCAGTTCAACATCTAATAAACAGTCATTATCTCGAGTCACTCCATTTGTTTTTCAACAATACAAAGCTACATTACTCTTAGCAGCCGGCCACGGAGCTTCCGGGCCGTATTTGATTATTCTTGGCAGGTCGCGCTGAACACTTGCCAGTGCCTACGAATTATCTCCCTTCCAGTTTCGCCTGCACAAACAATAAATGGGTGCAGTATCCCACACTCATCCTTATGCCCTGCTTTAAAATAACGGGTGTTCGAAATGGCTGGAACACAAGTGTCTCCAGACTTTTGCAAATTTCTGGGGGCACTACATATCCCTCCCCTTAGCTTGAACACTCGTTATTTTGCACACAACATATATTTCAATAATTTTATTTCTTAACACTTATCTTGTTACTTTGTGCTACATAAAAACATTAGGTACAAAAACTCTCTTCCATCTCCGGTATTTCATTAAGCTGTTGGCAATATCTTTCATAGACATAGTAGTATGATAAACTAATAGTACAACAAGTATTAGCTATTTCCAATAGATTTATCTACTCTTGCTCCCAGGATTGAGCCAAAATAAATCCCTCCCCTTAGCCAATTTCAAAGTTCAGGCATTATTCTGAGTCGAGTCTTTACTTTTTTTTTTAACCACCGGTTTTCTGGGTCTGAAAAAAAAAAATCAGTTGTGCTGGGGGTTTTCTCGTTTTAATATCTCCTCGTGCAGGACTCGTCTTTTGTATTTAAAAAATTTTAGAAGTCAAATTTACCAGAAGAAACTTTCCACTACAATCTCAGGTCACTATACCACCCTTTCCCTTTGGGTTCCAATCTACATAAGGGTTGATGCTATGGAAACATCTTCTTCCTCATCCTTGGGTAGATACGCCCCTTCCATTTATACTAAACTATGGTACGGGTCAATCCCCTTTTTGGTGCCCCTGCCCGCACAGTATAGGTCAGCCTCCTCTGGGTCTGCCTACCTGCCTCTCTTTCTCTCATTTCATCTATATCGGATGCACCCTCCCTATCTTCTCTAACAATGATTCATAGTCTTGCCTCTTTCGTACTCCTCTGCACACTATTTTATTTAAAATTTCCTGGTAAAATTTCTACCTACCTCTCCTTTCATCCTCCTGAGTCCTTCACTCTACCTGCTTAAATTCTTCGCTTGTTCATTGCTTACAGCTCACTTATATAGCCTTAATAACTAAATATGTTTTGTCCATGGTTGTAACTTTATTTCTTTTCACTGGGCTATTCGGTCTGCACAATCCCATCATTCATCAGAAACTTATTTGACTTGATACTTCTGGCTTAATATCTATTTCTTTTTATCTCCATTCATATTACTTTGTACTACTATAGCTATGAACACAGGCGGATATACACTTTGTCCCCCCTTGTGCATTTAGCTTAAGCTTACTATACCATTTCACTTGAGATGTGCAACCGTCATTACTTAGCACATGTGCTCGAGCCCTTCCTGAGCACTACCTCCCCCATTATCTGTGATGGCTGTTACATCTCCCTGTGTATTACTTGTCTGCATCTTTGCATTTAATTGTTTGAGTGTGGAAGTGTGATCGTGCGTCCTGATTCTTCGGCCCACTAAGGTTCTTAGTTGAAGATTTTTAGAAATCACGGAAAAAGAGTACTTCAGCGATAGAAGTATATGAATGTGGAAAGAGGGAAGGATAGATTGGTACTCTTAAGAGAAGTAAGAAAAGAAATAAAAGAATTGGTTGCTAAGATCGAAGAAAGAAAGACGACAGCCCCAAAGACAGGAAACCCTTCTCACCCCCCTTCCCCAGGATCCCCACTTCACTGGTACTTAAGTGAGAAGCTGGAGGAGGTAATGATGTTCGGCGTCTGCTGCAGAATGGACATTCTCACCATCACCTTTGAAGTCCCTGAAGAAAAGGTCTTAGCAACTCCTATGGAACGGCCAATGATGAAGATCCCGTCACACTTGTTTGTGAGGGTTGTATGAAGGGCGTGGTGTGTAGGTCATGTCTGTGCCTATGCTGCCCACCCCTTTCAAAATTAAGATATAAACCCTCCCCAATCACATCACACTTTACAAAAAATATAAAACATTCTATAAAAATAGAAATTATATACACTATAATCAAATTCAGTTAGTCACTTCACTCTATATTTCATACACATGTTTAGTTTATGTCATCTAGGTATCATTCTTCCTAAACAGTACCATCATACTATATCTCCTGTTATACTGTTACCCTGTTAGTTTTATTTCATGATTAGAGGTTACTGTTTATTATGACTCCTTAAATTAGTCATAATCATGTAGTCATAATTGGTCTCTTTTAATACTAATATGATAGGATAGCTTAAGAGCTATAAATAGATTACAAGATAGTCAAAGATTTGAAGGGAGTTCGGTGCAGGAAAACTAATGTGGAAGTAACACCGAACCCAACTCGGAAACCAGTGGATGTCACTCCGCCCGTTGACACAGAACGTCAACGTCCCTGGGGGTTTTGTACATATCATTTTATATCCTTAACATTATACATTCCCTTTTCCTCTCCCGTCACAGGATCTACTAAATATTTCGCCCTTGTCAAATGCCAGTCAAAATACTTGCGAATTGTGCCCCAGGCATTACTATAGTATTTAGGAGCCCACAAATCTGAGATCAACTTCTCTTGTGCTCTTGAAGACCAATATTTTTCCTTCAACTTTCTCTGAAAATCTTCCCAGGATGTGAAGTTTTCAATATTTACTGTACCCCATTCTGAAGCTTCACTCTCCAAATAACCTACCACAAACTCTATTTTCTTAGCATCCTCCCAACTTTTAGGTATGGCTGGGTTAAACCGTTTTAAGAAATGGGTGGGGTGTACCTCCCCATCTGGTTTTAATTTAGGAAACTGTCTCGAAAGGCCTGAATTTGATCCCCAATGCAAATCACCTATCATGTCCTTATTTAATATAGTATTTTGGGAAACTGTGCCTTTCTCTAGTTTCTCTTGCATAAGCTTGAATCCTTTCCTCAACGTTTCTAAGTCTTTGGTGTTATCTAAATCGGAAGTTACTATAGGCGAAGAGATATCAACACTTAGTTTCTCTTCAACCTTTTGTCCTATTAATTCTTCTACTTGTTCTTCTAAGCCATTCAAATTTATAAGCTCCGCAGTCATTAACTTTTCTTTGAAGTTCTGTTCTACGGTTTCCACCCGTGATTTGACCCCTGAAATTTGTGCCTGTACTAGGGGGAGCAACTTATCTTGTTTCTGGACATTGATTTTTAGCATCGTTAATTCTCGTTCAACCACCTCAAATGTAACATTACATACATTTTTCAAACAGTCGTATTTTTCGTTAAATTGTGTTTCCAAATTACTACATTTACAGTCTACATCATATTCTAATTTTTGAAATAAAACTTTTAGATTAGCTTCATTTCTTTGTTCTAAATCCTTAAATAAAATATTTGTCTGTTCATTCAGGGAATCGGACAATTCTTTTTTCCATTCTTGCATCTGATGGCTTAGGATATTAACTTGAGCCTCTAGTTTTGTGTTTTGCAAATCTAACTTAAGAGTTTAATTCTGCCTTCAGTTCGTCCTATTTTGTGTTTTGTGATTCAAACTGCACTTTGATAAAACCTCATTAATTCGCCTAAATCTGGCCCGTTTTTCAATTCCCATAGCCCCAACAGACTCTACAGATTGATGTTCCTTTTCCATTGTGTTTTGTTTTGCCTTTAATCTAGTTATCATTAAAAGTACACTCGCTTATTTCCACAACCCCCCACACTTCACAAACAATCAAAGGGCAATAGTAGGTCACCCGGCGTTGGTGGAAGGCGGTGTCGTTACCGGTGTACGGCGGTGTCAGCATCGATGGACGGCAGCGTCGGCATAGGTGGACAACGGCGTCGGCTTTTGTGGACGGATGCTTCGGCGTTGGTGTGATGCAACATTGGCATTGGTGTACGGCGGCATCGGCGTTGGTGTACGGTGGCACTACGTTTGTGTGCAGTGGCGTCAGCGTTTCTAGACGGCGGCGGCGGCAATTTGAGACTAACTGCAGCGTTGTGCGATTTTCTTGATTCCCTTAATCATTTCACCATTTATCAATACGATATTTCTGGATAAGTATCGTGGAATCGCTCTTCAGCCTCGCTGTTATCGGTTGCTAAGGCAACTCCCAACTGGTTTTTTTCATTTTTTTATAACTCCTTTAATATTTCCCCTTCTTTCTTAGGTCCTTCCTGTCAAGATCACCACGTTCTTGTGGTAGCCCAGTGTAATGTCAAGCTCTCTCTATACAGCTTAAGCGTTTTCGTGGATTTACTTGTTGAAGAATGCTGGTTCTGCTTTCTTGCAGCGTCGATGTCTTCTGCTATCACCGGACACTTCTCCGAAGATTTCACTGCTAGGAAGGGGAAATTTTCACTCTCTCGCTCTCTCTTCTTATTTAAAAAATACGCTACTCTTGGAATATCATTCAATGCACCACAACATATTTATTTCCACTTTGTACGAAAAAAAAAAAAAAAAAAAAAAAAAAAAAAAAAAAAAACAACTAAAAAAAATTCTGAACACAATTAATACATATGCTTTTATCGTGGCTGACTATCCACGTCCACTCCACGTACTCTCAACAGCAGTTCAACGTCTAATAAACAGTCATTATCTCGAGTCACCCCATTTGTTTTTCAACAAGACAAAGCTATATTACTCTCTGCAACCGGCGACGGAGCTTCCGGGCCGTATTTACTTATTCTTGGCAGGTCGCGCTGAACACTTGCCAGCGCCTACGAATTATCTCCCTTCCAGTTTTGCATCCACAAACAATAAATGGGTGCGGTATCCCATGCTCATCCTTACGCCCTGCTTTAAAACATCGCGTGTTCGAAACGGCTGGAATACAAGTGTCTCCAGACTTTCGTAAAAGTTTGGGGGCACTACAGCACACGACAGGCCAGTCACTGCAATACTGCAACCACAGCAAGAAATGGAACTCTTGTAGGATGAGGCACACTGTTACCACACTCTCAGGCCACGGATTTGTTGTACTGAGCATGGCTGGAAATGGCTCACTGGTACAAATGCTTCATGATGTGTAAAAGTAACCATTAATTTGAACACAAGATGAGCAGTCTTGCAGTGTCTACAGGGAAGAGAGGGTTGTGCCAAACAACTGAGAACAGCACACAGCCACTAAAAGCCCAAACTGCCTCTGTCACATGAGCTGCCTCCGCCACACCTTCTGAGTAGTGCCACGTCTTCCTTCTTGGGCCCGATACTCCTATTTTGGCTGGCTGCTTTCTGGTCCATTCTAGCAGCTGCAACTCTCTGTTTTTATTTTTCCAATTTGTTTTTCTAAACTTTATATACTATTAATGAGGTTTTACTTTAAGTCCTGAAAAATTAGAAAACATGTTGGGTTCCAAAATGGGCATAAAATTACGTAGGCCTAAAAACTGTTTTGCAAAATTTTCATTTTTACCTCATCTATCAACTAGCCATTAACAGTCTTTGACTCCCAACAGCATGAACTGGAGGAACATGAGAACAGCACAGATGGTCAGGTGGCTGTGCTTCAATAAGAAAGACTTGTTTCTGCTCTACCTGCTGCTTTTATGAGCAATATTTAATTGTTTTAAATAGTTCCTCGAAGGTCAGCCACATTACCATTACTCCAGTTAGCTGCTAAAATTAAGATTCATCCCATTTGTAGAAATGTATAGCACACACTTAACACAAAATATGCAGCAATAAGCTATGCAGTGAAAATATACAATAGTTGTCACTCTGGAGTGCAACTGCAGTGTAAAGCAATTCAGAATCTTTACCAACATATAATATGATCTACAAAGGCATGGAAAAACAGCCATGGACATGCAAGAATAGTAATATTACGTCTCAAATTCAGGAAAATGGCAGCCTCTCCAGAGATTTACAAACATACATACATAGTTTAGAGTAGTTGCCCCAACTTCTATCTTACAGTCTTACAACTACAGCAATCAAGCTTTATATATTTATCAGTACAATGTATATTTTTAAAATGTACAGGATATTATATATTTTTAAGATGTGGCCAACCTAAAGCTGACTAGTCCTTGCAAATATTAATATGTGATGTAAAAAAAGGATTTCCCTTGACAAGCTTTGGAGAATCCAAGTTTCAGAATCATGTCTAATTTATACTCATGCAGTTGTAATGGATACTGCCAGTAAATTTATTACTTACACTTGGACAAAAATAAGGATTTTTTCATCAAACTTCATAAACACCGTTCTCAATATTATTCTTGACTGCTCTACTTCAGGTGCCTTCCTCCTGAGCAACAAAGCTTGCTAACAGTAATGGCACGTATGCATCATCAGATTGAAAAATGGAATTAATATTCTTGCATCGCGGACCCACAACCTTGATAAATGATGTAAAAATACTAAGAGAATTCCTGTTTTACAAAGACGTCCATGCCAAAATGGCCAGTAGCGATACATATTGAATAAAGTGACAGCCATTTGGAAAAATGATTTCAAAAACGAGTTTACTTTGATGGAAACAATACTCATGTATTCTGGCAGTATAGCACTGACCTCTCCATGAGAAGTAAAAATCCTGCCATCTCAACTGGATTTGGTTGTACCTACACATCTGAATACCGACTGCTGAAAAGGTAGTGCAGCAAAGTAATTTATTTTTTTCCAGGTGTCATTTTTACAATGATAAAGATTTGCCAGCTTAATAAAAAGAGAAAAACACAATCAAGCTATAGTTACAGACAAATAAAAATATAAAAACATGTTTAAAAAGTTTTGGAAAGGTGGTCAGACGTGGCCTTGTTGAAGAAATAATCTCAGCATTTGTCTGAAATAATTTAGGAACCCCACAGAACACCTAAATCAGGGTGGCCTGTTAGAGGACAACAATCAATCTTTCCAAATACTGAGACCAGTGTCTTAACAAATGCACTACCTCATTTGGTTTACACCCACTGTATGATAACTAATTTCCAGTAGTATCAGCAAAAAAGCACAACCAAAAATGCAGATCCTTGTAATATGTCTAGGTGGCATGGGAGGAGAGGTGAAGGCATACTACAGTAATACTTGGTCAGAGCAGAATGTGTATAGTTTGGAGATGTGGCCAAACTGTAAAAATATTTCAGTCCCAATACATTCAATCAATTTTATATGCTGATTTTATGTATAAAGTGGAATGTGCCTAACGCGAACATGGAATGAAAATTTTAAGACATAATTAATAATTCATTGTATGACACAAAAGAGAAGCTTATACAGTACTACTGTATTACAGTGTACCTTAGTTATTCACGTCTATAGAAGGCACTACTTTTAGCCACGGTTTAAGTCACAACTGCTTTTTGCTGCTAGAGGCGGAGAATGCGACAATCTTTAAAATAGGATTCACAAAAGTGTGACAACATTCTAACCACAGAAACAAAAGATTTTTTAATCGCACTTTTCATTGAAATGTGTGGAACTTTATTCTTTTGACCCTTGCAAAAGCTGGCACTGGGATAGAGGGATCCCAATGAGGCTATGAATACAATTACTCAATCTGTCATAGAACAAATGAAACACTGCCTTCTCTACTACAATGTGACAACAATCTGCTACAGAAACAAACAACAGACTCAAAACATAACCTTTCAATTTTCAACAGGCCGTAACAATATCTCACACAAACAAACGATATACCACTTTCCCTCCCAGCTAGTGGCTCTCATTACTGATCGGGTCTGTGTGGAGTACTTATTCTTGTCAAATGAATGCTATGTATGTCTATGAATTTTGAGAAAAGATAGATAAATTTGTTTTGAGGAAGAAAAGGGAACAAAGTCCTAGTCCCAATGAAATTAAAAATGGACAAACAAAAGAAACAAAACCCGATACTAAAATAGATACACCATATAAACAATTGGTGGAAAAGTGGAATGTGTTATACCAATGGCGCAAAGTGCATTATTCTGGAGAAATTCCATTATTAATGTGTAATTTGTGCAAGAACACAAAAAAGAACTATCTGGCATCATTATATCCTGTAGTACTAATTAACATATACAAGAAATACAAGAACATACCTGTTTAAAACAGTTTTTTTAAATATAAACAGCAATATAAATGATGACTATAAAATCATTCGTTATATCTAACTCAAATTAGGTTCCCATGAAATAAATATGTTCTTGGTTCAAATTATAAATGTCAACCAGGTTAATTTGTTAATGCAGTTCTAATTTGTTAATGCAGTTCCGAATTATTCCATGTTAATAAACAATTTGAATTCCACATATTACAAATACATTTTACTTCCAAGCTAGATATACGTAAATCCGTGACCACTAAAGGTTCTTTATTTTTCTTTTATATTAAAGATATCTTGTTGTCAAAGCCAATACCTTAAGAAGGCATGAATTCTCGGTGGACCATAAAAATTCAGTTTGAGAGTAGTTAGAGGCACAAAATTTTGTTGAAGCCTCAGCTGCATCCTGAAAAAATGCTGAAGATAGTGTAGTAGTTGCTATGAAAAGCATCTACACAATAATATTACTACAAGAAAGTTTTCCATATTAAAAGAACAGTGTAAAGACTTAGGATGTCTTTCTTTTACCAAAATAACTTTCAGTGGCAATGCAAATTATGATAGTACTCATGATATGAAGGATGCAATGTTTAAAATAATTGCTGATGATCTTGTATTGAAAATAAAGTCTGCCAGGTGGTATTCAATTATGATAGATGAGTCTACTACATCACTCAAACAGAAACACTGAATATATATGAAAAATCAGTGCAGAAGAGGAAAATGTACACACACTACTAATGAAAAGTAAGGCAAACAAGATGGGAAATGAAGAAATTAACGAGACAGTGTTGCAGACTGAGGCTCTGAAAGTTCCTAACGAGCTTGGGAATGCAGACTTTAAGACATCCACAGGATGGCTGAACAGTTTCAAAGCTAGACACAACACTGTCTACACGGAAGTGTGTGGTAAAGCTACGGATCTGCAGGAAAGTGGAGCTACAGAACGAAATACAATGTTGCACAACCTAATTGTGAATTATGATCTGAAAGATACATGCAATGCCCATGAAATGGGACTGTTTTATCGTGCACTGCCTTCAAAATCTCTAGTAACTGGAGGTGAAAAATGCATCAAAGCAAAAATGTCCAAGAAAAGACTCATTATACAACTGTTTGGAAACATTTTAGGTGATATGGATAAGTCTTTAGTGCTTAGAAAGGCGGTAAAGCACTTTGTTTCAAAAATAAAGATGTCATTAAACTTACAATCACACGGTGAAGCAATAAAAATTCTTGTATGGTGAGTGGTCTTAAGGAAGAACTGCTGGGCTCTTCCAATTACCCCCCCACCCCCCCAAAAAAAAAAACACCTTTTCCTAGACAATGCAACCTGCCACCTGCAAGTCAAGTTATCACACACAAAACTGGCTTGTTTCCCACCAGGTTCAACCAGCCTCACACCATCTATGGACCAGGGGGCTATTTACACATTCAAGTTCCATTATAGCCTTACTCTTAGTACTGAAGAAGCCAAATGATCATTTGCCCTTGCATCGTCAGTTTCTGTCCTGGAACCAGTTAATTTGTTTGGCTTGGAAGTAAGGGAAATAAAGCCTGAAACTGTCATCAAGTGCTTCAACAAAGAAGGGTCTGAAGGTGATGACCAAGATGCTACTGCACTTATCCAAACTCAAGAAAATGTTGCAGCAACTGCTGAATTAACTCAAATGCAAAACATTTCACACAGTCCACACGACTATATTCAAAGTGATGACTGTCTGTCAGCTCTCTCCACTTTTACTTTGGCAACAGATCTAATTCAAATCTACAACACAGAAGATGATAAGGAAGAAACAAAGGAAGAAGAACAGGAGCACAGTTACGTAGCCTGAAGAAGCTATAGCATGCATAAATGATGTTATGTAATTTGCAGCACACTACTGTACAGTGCAAAAAATTGCACAGAAAAAAACCAGCTTTGACCAGGAAATTGAAACAGGTCTCCCTCGTTGATATGTGGTGAAAAAGTGAAATGTAAAGCAAATAAACACAGGATTAATACGTTTGTAGAACAATACACAAATTTAAAGTCACAGTAAAAATGCACACATGTCATATTATGTATGAATTAGTGTAACAGCCTGGTGTTCTGTTGTACAATGTACAGAAAGTGAACATCCACTGAGCAGGAGTAAAGGTATGTGCAATGCAAAGTCCCACACTCATGCTATGAGCATAGGGGAACAGATTCAGGAACCCTGCAAAGACCAGGCAAAGGAGAGGGGGGGCTCCAACACCCCCCACCCCCCAATTACCTAAATAAAATTACACATGACTTACATGCCATGCAGTGAAACTGAAAAACATTTTGATTTTCAACCATGACAGAAAAGGGATGCACACTACCGATACCAAACATCGCCGCCAATAGGTTTAAACTATCAATAGCACTATCTGGTATTGTCCATTCCTACTTTAGCCAAGACCAACTATTGTGCAATGTTGGCTTCCATTGAGCTCAGTTGATGTTTTGTTAAGCACTTGAGTTCTTGCTTCAGTTGAATTTAATGTAAGTGCTGCTGTTTATTGTACTGTGTACTGTTGTGTTAGTTTCTAACTCTGTATAGGTTTGCAACAACAAAAGAGAGGAGAACCGATTTTGATTTGTAAATGAAGTGTTGTGGTAAGTTAAAAATATGTACATGCTAATTACCTATCTATAGCAGTTTAATATTAGCACAGGAGTCATTATTTGGAGACTAGTAGAACTTTCGGGGTGCAATATTTCAGTATGTCATAAGGTAGTATAGTGCCAAACATCATTACTTGTCTCTGTTGCCCAAAAATTGTGCTGATCAACAAAAAAATATTGCTCAAAATTACATGATTAATAACCCAAATGGCAAAATACCATCCAACTGGGAATCTCAGGCAGTATTCAATTATGAAAACCATTAAAGATATGGAACATTAGAGAGAGATCTGTGGAGAGCGTAATGGGTATGTGATGACAGCACATTCTAAAGTTTGTTCATTTCTAAAAGATATTTTTAACTGGTTGCTTGAATTCGTCTGAGCTGTCTGCATCCTGCATCCCCACCCTCTTTTTCAGCCAAAATCTACTTAGGCTCTTGTAACCCCAACTAATTGAAGCCACAAATTCCATGCACAATTACATCTTATAATATGCATGCATTCATGGACTATAAAATAACCAAACACGCACAATTAAAGGACAAACGTGCAACCTCAGAATTCCATCTTTTGTTGTGATGCAATGTATTTTATTTCAAAAGAATATACAACAACCAGTTTTTTCCAAATCCCTGGATTTGGTGGTTTAAAATCATCTGCCAGCAATCTTGAAAATGTTTTTTGTGTCGTTTCCCATTTTCAGTTTAAGTAAATGCTGGGGTTGGTCCTATACTACAGCTCATAGACAATTCCTTCTGAGTTCCTTTCATTCCTGAAAGATTCCAATCCCTCAAAAATACTTCAATGAAAAGAGCTGCATCGAAGGCAAGCCAAATGTATCTTCCACAGACATACTGATGTATCATGTCTTCAAGTTTTATGACAAGAACATTGTTCTACTGTGAAATGTCTTATTTCTAATATCCTTGGAACAGTGACTCCAACCATCACCACACTAACGATTTATAAATTAACATCAAACGAAAGGCAACACATGTACAGTGTAGTTAATTGTTAGTTACATGTTCCACGGATCATTTGAATGATTCTTTTATTGAAATGATGTAAAACGAGTCAGTTTACACATTATGTATATGATGAACACATCATTATTTTATTCCTACTCATGCAGCTATACTTAAAAACAAGTTTTTTTCCCCTAAGATCCTCAAACTGTAGGTTATGGTATTTGTATATTCTGTTTTTTTTCTCATATAACAGACCAAGTATTATTTGTATGAAAGCCTCCCAAAAGAAATTATGCACATAAAATTAAAAAAAGCAACATATTTTCAGAATAAATGAAAAACATCAGCCTCTTCAAGTTCCTCCTTAACAAATTGCTGACCAAATTTCATCCACATCAGGATTCACACTGGCTATCTCAGAGTTGAGAGCCAGCGTACTAGTGGGCATTACCGGCCCAGCTACAAAGGGGAGCTGGATGTGTGTAAATAAGTACATAATTACAAATTAATACTTTTGTGAATGCTACTTGACATATTTTATGTACCCTAGTATGTTTTGTGTAATCTAGAAAATTGTCTAATTTGGAAATTTATTTAACAGTATTACACACAATGAGACTATTTGTCAAACTCCATGCTAAACACCAAACCACATCACAGCACCTCATGGTGTGAAGGCATGCAATGCTTTATGATGATTGAGCAACCCATTAAATGCAGACATGTTGTTTGGCAGCTTCTTTGTTGCTATTTGACATGAATAGGCCAGGTTTTGCAATCACCATTCCTGTTATATCATGTTATCTATAACAACAAAAATGAAATATTTCTGCATTAATCAGTCACCTAAATGACAGAGATACAGTAAATACCTGAAAATTCAATAAAGGTCTGGAGATGGAACAAGTAAAGAACCTCCACCAGAACATTATAAATAAAGTAGTGCAGAATTCCCATTGTGCACCTCAAGCTCAACATATTGCCCTTCTTAACACCTTGCTGTGTCTTTGTCTAAGATGATTTATCAGTGTTCTGATGCAATGCTGACCAATGACAGGCTTTTACGTCAACCTTCTTAAAATACATGAGATGTAAATTTTGAAATTTTCAGTTGCTGACACACTTTCACCTGCTTAATTAGAGACACAAATGGCTGTGACGAGGGAATTTGGATCCTTCATCAGGATACTTACTTCTGTTATGAATCATATCCATTTCGACAGTTTTTTAAGGTACTTATTTAAGGGGAGGGGGGTGTACTGATGAAATTTTAAATAAAAAAAATTGCAGGGGACTGAAAATCTCTTGACATGCTGAACGCATACATGCATGCTTTGCTAAAAAAAATTTTTTTCATCACTTTTGGATTTTAGATTGTTGAAAAAATCACTATATTTTCGAACCCATACATGGAGTTGTTGGTTATCGCATAACTTATTCACAAAAAAGTTTGGACCACAAATTTTTAAAACTTGGACAAAACGCATTTTGTCACTTTGGCCATTGTGATTTTTCAAAGAAATTGATGTAGGCCTATAGTGACCTCTTTAACACTATAGACACATGAAAAGTGTGAATGAATTACAAAAATTTTGTTATAATACACAACAAGATTTAGGGTAAAAGAGAATTACTACGACACAATGTTTGGCCACAAGACGACTTGATACATTTGAAAATGGTATTCTTCCTTTTCAATTTACATATTACATCACACAACCCTCTCTCCGCTGCATTCACATGGGCAGGTCGTTGGCCCTGAGTACAGCTGGCCACTTGGAACAAATGTGGACCCTTTCTGGCTGCCAGGTGGCTGTCATCAATAATGGGCTTCCATGTCATATTACAGCTGGCTAATTGCAGGGGCGTTACCGCTACAGTGTATGTATGTATGTATGTACTGTTGTATGAATAATATTAGATAAAGCAACTAAACTGTGTTCGAATGTTGATCACCTGCTCGCCCTAAGAACCTCACACCCCTCTACCACCCATTCTGGACCGGAAACCTCAATAACTCAGTCCGCCGTGAACATGAATCTGTATACTGAGATTTTCACTCTGCAGCAGAGTGTGCGCTGATATGAAACTTCCTGGCAGATTAAAACTGTGTGCCGGACCGAGACTCGAACTCGGGACCTTTGCCTTTCGCGGGCAAGTGTTCTACCAACTGAGCTACCCAAGCATGACTCACGCCCCGTCCCCACAGCTTCACCTCTGCCAGTACCTCGTCTCCTACCTTCCAAACTTTACAGAAGCTCTCCTGCAAACCTGCAGAACTAGCACTCCTGAAAGAAAGGATATTGTGGAGACATGGCTTAACCACAGCCTGGGGGATGTTTCCAAAATGGTTTGCAGGAGAGAGACAGTATCATGCCAATATACCGATGACTTGAGACAGTTCATGCACCAAAACCATGAAAGCATTAGGAAAATCAAATCCTACAAACAATCAGGACTTCCATGGTGATAGGAGTTTTTAGATCTGGAATGTCCACATCAAACATGCAAAAAATTTGAAAATATCAGAACACAGTGGCAAATAGGTTTTGATCACGGATGTAACTTTAACTACTGAATGAACAAAAACATATGGAAAACAAGTCTGTCATTGCAAATGACACTCACAAACAAACAGTCACGTTTCAGCCTAGTAGGCCAAAAAAGACCCCCTGAGAATTGCAGTGGGCTAGGTGCTGCAGTTTTATGCGCCTACCTTATCAACCAACAACAGAATGTGATTTTGTAAATGTCTTTATGGCAAAGCCTCAGTGTTGTCTCAGCTGTATAGATGATTACTGTTTTTGCATGCAGCCATTAAACTGACAGTAGCTATTCTAGTTGTCAGGGATCTCCTTAGCCTAGACCCTGGGGTACCCTACAGTTCACTCTGTTACTGCAACCTTTAAAAACATGAAACAAAAAATAATGGATTCTAGCATACAGCACAATCCAAGACATTGTCCCCTTTAATGGATCGTCATCTACACTAAACCTATACTGGTCATATAAACAACAGGATCTAAGCCACCACCTGTAATAAATAAATGACATAGGCCTATCATGAACAAAACATGACTAACATCCATAATTCAAACATATAAGCAAAATCATTCCTGAAAACATCAAATGGCATAACACTTCAAAGAATACATCAATTTCTTTTACATTCATTTGTCTGTGTAGACACGCAAAAGTTTTCTAGGTTGCTGAAAGAGTTGTGTATTTAAATAGACTACAGTAATGCTTCTGACTGAAAGCTTGCTACTTCCACCTGTAAAGCAGTATCAAAGGTAGGCAGCTTAAAATGATTATACAGATATAAGCTTAACAGAAATGAGAGTTTCAGTATTTCAAAGTTGGATATAGCTACCCTACCTACTTCAAACTTCCATTAATTATGTACTCTGGCTAGCATACTCTAAACAGATATTGATACAATCAAGTAATGCATATTTTCAATAACAAAATGGTCAAAGCCTATCACTGGGCAGTTGATGCTAAGCTGACAAGTTTACATAAGTATCTCAGTAAAACTGAACAAAATACAAAAGTATTGTAAACAGAGTCTTACACATGTACAAGCAGCATTTCAAGCAGCCTCTTTCAATCTTGCACTCAGCCGAACCCGGTTGACACTTCCAATGAGCTAACATGTATCATCTCATTACGTATACCACTGTATGTAAGGAAAGTCAGCTGTTAACAGTGGTTGAAGCCTAACAGGGGCAACAGACACTAGCGGTTCATTGGGAAATATGGAGCACAATTCTGCAAAATACGGAAGAAATGTGAACTGTCAAATCAGTATTCCAATGTTTCCAGACACATGGGAACCTCACATTAGTATAGCATGAATAAAATACAGCAGTCACGGGAAGTTACAAGAGAAATAGAGGAGTCTCAATATTTAAGCCACTATAAGAAATAAAACGTGTAGCATTTTGTTAAACCTATGTCTAGCTGCAAGCTGACAGAACACGCCAGTTCATTAGAGGATGAAACTATAATCTAAGCATCAGTGACCAAATGCTGAATACTACTTTTTTTCTTTTTTTAAAATATCGATCCTCTTGAGCTTTGCAAGTGTATCCGTAACTTTGATTTGTAGGCATTCATCTTTATAGAAGAGTAACAGAATGTGATATTAAGTATCTTTTTTCCCTTCTGAAGCTGTTGACATGACTATACATTGTTTTTATATTAATATACTGTGTTATTACTATTATAGCTGCAAAAGCTTATCAGTACTGATACCTGTAAGATAGTTCTATCACAATGTTTTCCATGGATCATAAGATCTCTCCGAATCATTACTAGTCAGGCACTTAACACACAGTATGGTAGGCAGGGCTACTACAGTGAATCTACTACTAAATCTGTCATCTAGTACACTAACACAAAACCTTTAAGGCACCATCATAATTCAATTAGTGATGGGTGAGTTCTTTTGCTTCCTTTTAAGACAATGGGAATTTTGAAGGCAACATTACTATTGTAAGAAAAGAAGAAGTTCAAAAAGCATCTTAAATCATTCAGCCAGCCAACCAATCTTGGCCTAGGGCAGGCAGCGTCAAGTTTACAATAATATTACCACTTTAAAATTAATAAAATATCGCAATTTGAACTATGATACTAAAGTGGGTGAACTTACAACAGTATGACAATTATAAAGTATCACAGTTGCTGCTATTTTCATTGGCACGGAGTTGCAACTCAGGTAGACGCTGTTCCATCATCAGAGAAGCATTTTTATATACTGTAGAGAAGTTTTACATTTAGTAAACACAAAATGTTGGACCTAAATATTTCGATGGCTAATGGCTGCATACCCTTCGGTAGAGCATTAAATAATTTTAGGGCCACTATAGGGAAGCCTGACAAGCGCAGCAGCGATGTCAGAAAGCTGCCCGCCTTTTTATATTATCTACGAAAAATATAAACGCTACAGAGCAGTGTCGAATAAACTGTATGTACCATTAATACGAACGGAATTTTTTTACACATGGAAGACAACATATCGCACCGGTAACGACATTCTGGGTTCATTTACGAAAAACAAACTTGATTTTCATGGTACTCACTCTTTTTAGTGGCCTACTGATGCTTTACACATCGGACACAGAAAACCAAAATCTTATGTGACTGTTAAGTATTTTCATTGCCTCATTTCCCCTTTCCTGGCATCCGTTTCCACAAATTCAGCACTACAACTCACAAAAGGTCCTTCGTGAAACAAGAATACATCATTTACATTACTTGTACAATGGACTGGGATTCCCCTACCACCGATCAGGGTTACTTTCATATACTTCTGTTCTTAAATCTTTGTTAGTGCTCTGAAAGTACTAATTCCTTCCAGAATGCTTCCGATGAAGAAAAATAGTTAGCAATCGCGATTCTTCGAAAAAAGTGACTTATTCAGAGTACAACGAAAATATATTTTTCCTCCACAGATTATTATACTATCCTAAACAGTGTCACCAACTCTTCAAAAACGAAATCAGCAAAAAGTGTCTACAAAAACTGCCAGAAAATAGCTGAAACAAAAAAAGTGAATTGTTGTTCAATTTTATGTTACGATGCGAGTTAAGGCCCGACACAGGCGTGTGTCAAAGTACATACACTGAACGTAGAGGCGTAGAAATTTTACCAACTTCGTCTAAAGTTCGGTACGAACTAGTGACTAGAAGTAATCTTAAATTAGAAGACCGGTGCACAGATGTCAGCCGCTTATAACACCATCCTGCCTGTCTTCATTAGCAGGCAACCTGGCGGTTCTTCATTGGTGGCGATGTGCAAGTGCCGCTCGCGGCGCCAGCAGGAAAGTTCCACGAGGCATTATACGTAGCTGTTGCTACTGGCACCGATATCTCATTGGTTGGCGGTAAGAGCCAATGAGACGTAGCTAGTTGTAGGTAGATCTTTGAACATCTACTTTATTTACTTTTTCTGAGGGGAGGGGGCAGCCATCTTGAAGTGTGTATTTGTTGTGCGTTTCGTAATTGAGAGCATTAAATGGACGTATATCGAAAATTTACGAAGTGAAGCGACATATGATTTGAAATTATGGGTCAGTTAATATCCCTCCCATCTTTACTGTTGGAAAACGTCACATCTTGTGTTTTGCAATTTTTACGATATTAGCATGTGGAATGAAATAAAATGTTGAGTATACAAAATTTGGATCATCTGATTTCAGCGTCGTGTCATTTCCTAACTGATCTATGCGTCATGTCATAGCCTTTTAAGTTTATAGCAGTTGTTTCCGATGTGCAGTTTTTGTGAATGCTTTACATGGATAATGACCTTAGAAGTATTCATTCATTTTGAAATGCTAAAGAATATTTTTTAGCACCTGGGGAAAGATTAGGTCAATTTTGTGGTTTATATTTCCCTGGGGCAACATTCTTGACTAAACGTATTTCAACGTTCAGGGAACTATCAGTTGCTGGTTCGGAAGACTTATAGGTAGCGTTAAACATTTTCTTCCCTAAGCAGCTGCCCCTCTCAACCCGTTTTACCGCTTCAAGAGCAGCGCTACATGCTCGAATCACAGATAAGCATTGTTTTAAATGGTCAGTGATTGGTTTCGTAGAATAATAATAAGACAGAAGTTCCTAGAACAGTAGTTGCCATAGGTGATACTGCCAGCATTGGTCAATCGAAAGTGGTTGTCTTGTGTTATTGTCCAACTGCAGAGTAGGCTGTTATCCTGAACAGTGAAGGGTGGAAAAGTATATAGGCTAGCATGTATTGCGTGCTTGTCAAGTAGGTGATGCAATTTGGAATTTCAGTTCGTTGAGAGTTAATCAGGTTAATTTGCAGGCTGTTAATGAGTTTCAGACTGCTTTCTTCAGTGGCAAACAATCATCTGCTATTTGTTTGCGAACACAAATTATGTGTGTTGCCATCCAGAAAGCTTTACATTGAAACTGCCAGCAGTAATTTAGCACATTTACTTCTCCACAACTTTAAATCCATACAGGAATTTGACATTTTTCTGCATAGGGGTTCCTCATACTCCATGAAATTCAGATCCATATATGCTTTATAAATTAGGCCTTCACATGAAACTGGCGACACTCTTCCTCCAGAAGTGTGAAATTGAAAAGCAATGTGTTTTTTTACTGAGAGACTCATTTGAAAGTTAGAGATATTAATGGTGTGCAGAGGGATGGTAAAACTTTACAAAGGGCTGTCGGGGAAATTTAAGACTGCAGAACAGCTGATTTGTGAATCAATGTTTCATATAACATTTTTTTTTTCCAAATTATGAGTGGGAGAAGATAAGTGATCAGATTTTATTGTCAAAAATAAGAACACATTCGCTCTTATTCATACATGCATGAGTGTTGCGCCAACATCTGCACATGGAAGGCCCACTGTAAACTTTAGCCAAAAAACTGCACTTCTGAGGTGAATCCCACAAAACACAAAGGTGATATACTCCGCCATAGTAGTGTCTCAGGATACCATGTTATCTCACCTGCTTGCCAGTGTTACATATTATAAGCCTCTAACTTTCCAAACAGTGCGTCAACAAACTGAAATTTGTTGAAAATTTTGTATTGAGAGTACTCACCTTTCCAGGACTGTGTATTCCCAATATCTAAAGGCTCTAAAAATTAGTGATGTGATAACTTTGTCATCACTGACAGAGCCACAGCTGGTGCCTACAGTTTTCAAATTAACTGAAAAGGGTTGCTTTCTGCTAAGATGATAATTGTGGATGTCTAGAAAATAATATTTATGTGTTGCTCACTTCACTTATTACATCTGTAAACATGTATTTTCTCTCACTATGGCTGCTAATGGGTTTTGCCACTTTGTACCAAAACTGTACATTTAGAGTGATAGACCATTTGCTCAGTCTCTTATGAAACAAGAGCTCTGTTTCATGATGAGCACATTAGTCTATAGAGGCATGAAAATTTGTGCGAGAGGTGGACACTTTCTATTCCCTTCCAATTGATACTGAAAAAAAAGTGTTAACAGCAATGTCCTCAAATACATTTTGCCATGTGGAAAAAAGATAAAAGCTGATTTCAATGAAAATTTTTAAGAATGCTGCATACATAACAAACTAGTTTGGATACATTACGTCTGCCAACCTGATCCCTGGAAGTAATTGGAAAGAGCGGTGCAGTAAGTGGTAGGACATTTCTTGACAGTATTAAAATTTTCCACTGCGTGCTTAAGTCTTAACAATATATACTAGAGATGAGACAATTTTCAATCTAATCAACATGTCAGCATCTGAGAACAAAGTAACCAATTGTGGAAGCAGGATGGTCTGATATTCATTATGTGCACAGTGCGAAAGTATGTACTCGTGCTTGTCATACCAAGTAAGTTAGGATGTGACAGAAATATTTTGAAAGGCTCTCCTCCTTGAATTAATCACTGTATCACTTTTCTCTTGTCGCAAAAAACGGTAATTTTTGGGTCTGAACAAGGAAGGTGAATGTTACTTACATTGTTTTCAGTCTGTACAAGACAGACCTGTATACAGTGCACCCAACTGCTTGTCTTACTGCACAAAGTAAGCTGTTAAAAGCAAAGTTGGATGCCCTATATAGTAACAGTGAGATCAGTATTGCAGCATACTTGTACAATTTTTGGAAACAACATGGAAACAGGTAACACCAAAGAATTACCTGCTGCTCAATATGATCTTACAATTAGTAGTCTGGAAATTCATAGTTAATACAGTTTTATAGGCATCACTCATATTACAAAATGAAAGGAAGGCTGCAGGTCAAGTGTTTGTTATAACCTGTGGGACATCTCATTATAGTGCACACATACAATGCATTGCTTTTTAAATTTGATTGTAGTTATGATACATACAGTTATTGGTTTGTTGAAACTGCACAGCTTCGATATTCATGAAGGAAACAGTAGAGCTTCTACAAAAAATAAATTTTCCATTTTTTCTGTAACCATTGTAACTTTGGGTGAGTGAAGATGAATTGGTAGTGACAGGCAGAGTTACATACAACCTTGAAGTTCACAAAATGCTTTTACCTGTAATGAAACAGGTACAGGAATTTTTTTAACACGTTCACTGCCATCGGCGCACCAGCGCGTCCGGCCGATACTAGTGCATATGCCGTCGACGCGCCTGCGCGGCGAGACACTCAGCTGTTTCTCAGCGCCACAGTTTAGTCGGGCACAGCCATTCGGTGTGGTTCATTGCGCAGGCACTCTAAGGACGTATTGTTTTCAATTTTTGCGGGTGCGGTTCGTGTGTTTTCCCTACAGTTTTTCTCTGTTGTGGGACTGAAAATGGAAGACAATCGTGACACGGCGGGCCCTTCAGAACCTAAGAAACGTAAAACACAGGACACAAGAAACGTACAAAAACTAACGGATGCGGAATTATTACGAATATTAGAAGAAAGCGATTCGGAAACGGAACTGGCCAGTGAGGAGGACGGCGTGGAATCCAGTGAAGAGTCTGACGGAGCCGAGTTTGTTTTAGATGAGACTGTAGAAATGGCTGTGAATCCTAGCGACAGGGAAATGGCAGAAGGAGTGGTAACAAGAGATAACGCAGCTGATACAACTGTTGCGTGGGAAAGAGAGCCAGTTGGAATGATAAATTGCCCATTTATAAAAAAAGAGGGACTGCTTATTCAACCGACGGAAAACACTCCCTTAGATTATTTTCGTCTTTTGCTGACGGACGAATTTCTATTGACAGTTGTAGAAGAAACAAATCGAAACGCGATTGAATTATTCCTTTCTGCGGGAACCAAAGGACAATCACGAATAAACTGTTGGAAAGATGTGACTGTTGGCGAATTGTTAGTGTTCTTGGGAGTTTTCCTGCACATGGGAAATGTAAAGATGAGGAATTTGCAGGACTATTGGAAAAAGGACGCTTTATTCAACGTGAAAGGAATTGCCGATAGTATTTCACGAAATCGTTTTCTGCTAATACTACGTGCATTACACTTTTCTGAAAATCCAAAACAGGGCAAACCAACACCATCCGACAGGTTGTATAAAATACGTCCCGTTATCAATTTTTTCAATGAAAGGATGTGCCAAGTTTACTACCCTGGACGGGAACTGTCTCTGGACGAATCAATGATCCTTTGGCGTGGACGATTACTTTTCCGCCAATACATCAAAAACAAAAAGCACAAATATGGCATAAAGCTATATATTTTGACAACTCCCACTGGAATGGTCCTAAAATTCGCGGTATACACTGGCATGCTGGACGATTTAGGAGGAAGAGGCCATGCGCAAAAAATTGTTCTTCATTTACTAGATGAAAAGTTGAATGCTGGTCACCATGTGTACATGGACAATTACTATAACAGCTTCGCATTGGCAAAGCTGCTCCTGGATAAGAAGACCCACTGCACGGGAACTCTGAGGGCGAATAGGAAGGATACACCCAAGGAAATACAGGAAGCAAAACTACGAAAAGGTGAAGCCGTTGCCAGATTTGCGGAAGGAGTTATGATAGGTAAGTGGCGTGATAAGAGGGAGGTTTGCTACATTTCTAATGCATTTACAAATGAAATGGTTGAGGTTGAAACCAAAAGAAAGGAGAAGAAATCTAAGCCCTTGGCCATTGTAAACTACAATAAATTTATGGCGGGAGTTGATCGGCACGATCAGATGTTATCATATTACCTCTCGGAACGCAAAACCATACGCTGGTACAAGAAACTTTTTATCCACGTTGTGGAAATGATACTGACAAACGCACATGCCCTACACAATAAATATTGTGGCACAAAAATGCCCCTCCAAGAATTTAGACTCAGTATTATAAGAGCACTATTGCCACGAAAGCAGGTAGAACGGCCAGTCAGAAATCCCCAACATGTTGTGGTAAAACGAGAATCAAATGGAAAATCAAAAACACCGCGAAAAAAGTGCAGATCATGCGCCAGCCGTGGACAACGAACAGACACGATTTACGAGTGCCTAGATTGCCCAAATAAAGCAGGATATTGTTTGAATTGTTGTGTTATTCACCACCTCTAAAGGCAGATAGCACTTTCGTTGCTCATTTATTTTTCGACAGTTATGTGTCGGTACTATTCTTAAACTTTGTATTTATTTTATTTGTTTGAGAGTAATGGATAAAGCTCTAGATTGTATTTTTCTTAGATTTGACATACATTTTATTTCAGAAGTTTCTTCGAGATCTTGTGTTTGTATTTGAATGTTTCTACTATATTTTTTGTCCAATAAATATGTCGTTTGTCAGTAGGATGTTTCGTTTCATTTATGAATATAAAATGAAATTGTAGTAACCTAAACTGTCACACTAACCAGGAACAATACACTAGACGCATTGGCGCGTCCACGGCCACCCGCTACAGAATATGGCCTGATATGCCACTGACGCCTTAGTGCGCCCCAAAACAACTTTGATTCACGAGAGTAAATTTGATTGTGTACTTATAAAATAAATACATGTTATATTACTTTTAGCAATATATTTTCAGATTCTATTAAGAAAAATATTGGTTACGTGGCAAAGCAAGGCCAATTACAGTGGCAGTGAACGTGTTAAGTAACGCTCATGTCACATTTTGGTCAAATATTTGTAAAGTCAGGCACGCAAGTTGGTTTTGGTTGTACAAAAAGTACTTTTCAAAGCAATTAGCTTCTTTGGATAATCACTTGTTGAAATGAATTGTGCAGGCTGTAGCTGCAAGAGGCCACATGTTCAGAGAAGTAGGTCGTAGATTCTTTCAAAGAGTATGTAATGATCAAGACATTTTTCGAGCTAACGTATCCTCTATTTTGGTGAACTTCTCTTACAATATGATCTTTCAACCTACGTTGTTACCTTTCATTGTCCTTTATGCCTCAGACATTGCAGACCTTTATAATTGCAGTTATTTTCAAGATACAATAAATGTTTCATTCAATAAGTCAATTATAAGAAGGAAGGTAAGAAGAACTTAAGACAAGATTTGTCAAATGCTCTGCGAGGAAAAATTATCTTCCCGACATTGTTCTGAACATTCTGTAGTAGAATTGCAGTGTCAGCAAATTACTACGGATCACCACCCTCAAGAATTGAACCATGTAACTAAATCAGATTTTAATTACTACATGCATTTGACATTTACAATTGCAGTAGTCTGCGTTCGTGACAGACATTGACTGTTACATTACATTGAAAACATTTCTTGGCCACAGCTATACCAATTTTTTCATTACAACCAATTTTGCTTGCTACAGACGATTGTTAAGGTTATAACACATGAGATGTACATCATGTTATTCAGAATGTATTCAAAAGCAACTGCAATGTCCAATTAATCTCCATGTATAACTAATAATAACTGATTCCATTTCCTGTCAGTGAATGTTACAGTTGCATTTGAATACATTCTGAATAACATCATCAGATGTACATAATCTTGAAGGTGTTCTGTAGCGACCAAAATCGATACAGCTGTGTGCAAGAAATATTGTCCAGAAAGTTCTTAATAGCTGTAAATCAACACTTAACAAAACTCCGTTACATTTCAGTTGCTCAGTTCTTAACAGTTTATCTTCCATTTTGTGTTCATGTGGCAGATGAATGAAATAAACATTGACACAGTTAGTTAAGGTTTGAAACACAGGAGTAGAAGTTGAACACTTAGCACCTGTATTAAATTAAATTCTGAAAGAATTCACTTACTGGCACCAAAGATAGTTCATACCAACATTGAGATTATAGTCTACTTGGTTCACATCACCGATCTGCAACTATGCTGCTATCACTAAGGTAACAATCTTATCATCCAAGGACCAATAAAACACATTAAATGATATAAAATAATATTTTATTTTATTATTAAGTCTCTTCAGGATACGTTTCCATTACTTACAGAATTAACAGAAATGCTTGCAATCATTCATAAACATAAGAAAACATTTCTTAAGAAACAGAGGGAAACATTACACCAGTCATTCCCACAAATCAAAAAGAGTATAAATATATGACAACCATCATGTTGTACATGAACCCACATTATTATAGACAGACACCAGCAAAAGGAAAAACCTTGAACAGACATATACAACAAGACAAGGACATATGTACAATTCAATAAAAAGATGTGTAACATTTGGAAATAGTGGGTAATTTATCTTTGTACATACAACAAGAGAAAGAATCTCAACTGGAAAGAAAGGATATGACAATGCTTTTAGGTGACATTTATATTCCTTAAGTTAAACACTATTCTACTTATGTGACAGAATTAATTAGTGATCTTATGAGATGCTACACATCATCATTCTTTCTCTGTAACTCATTATGAAAAACAAAAGCTTTACTGTCAGCTAATCCCAATACAACAAGAATGATCAGTCAAGAAACTTTTTTTATATTTCATAATAAAATTACATAGTTAACAGAAATCCTTATATTAAATCTGGACAGAGGAGATATCAACAGACTTTCACCAGGAAACCAACTGTTTCAAAAAATAAATAAATAAAAATAGTAGAATGTAGGAGGAAAGTCCTGTTAACTAGCAGCCATGGAAGAGGCATGGGCCAGATCTTGTGGAAAAATTAGATGACAGGTACCAATACCATCTGCAATGAACCATACTAATGTTGACTTGGTTTCTGCTTTTATGCTGTATGATGGCCCAACTGAACAGCTCCGTCGGGAGGGTCAATATGCAGCTAGATCAGCTGCTTCAGGCAACTACTTTGTCAGGCATAGGTTTGGTTCCTGTTGATGCATTGGTAGGTGAGACTTTACAAGGCATGGCCAGCATCTGAATAGGAAAGGGGTGAAAAGCAAAATCTTTTAGGGGGGAGGGGGGGGGGAGCATGCACAAACTTGCAGAAGTAACTCGTTTTTAGGCTACGAACTTATGCTATTAGGTTTATTGCAAATTTTGGTGGTAAGCGTACCAGTAAATTAGCTTACTATGCCTATTTTCATTCACTGCTTTTATATGCTGTCACATTTTGGGGTAATTCATCATTAAGAGAGACAGTATTCATTGCACATAAGTGCAAATCAGAATAATGCCCGCAGCCCATCTAAGATCACCTTGCAGACCTTTATTTAAGGAACTCAGGATATTCACAGAACCTTCACAAAACAAATATTCACTTATGAACTTTTTTGTTGTTAATAATTCATCCCAATTCAAAAATAACAGCAAAGTGCATAGCTACAATAGTAAAAGAAAGTATGATCTTCACTATTCTGGGTTATATCTGACTTTGGGATGAAAAGGGGTGAATTATACTGCCACAAAAATCTTTGTTCATTTACCTAATAGCATTAAAAGTCTGATAGATAGCCAAACAACATTTGAATTTTTAGATATGATTTTGCATATGAAATAGCAACTGTAAAAAAAACCTGTATAACAAAAACATTCCACTATGAAATGTAGTATTCATGAACTATGGAATAAGTATTAATTTAATGTAATGTAATGAGCAGCTCAGTCAAAAGGTAAACGGCAATCCCATTTAGAATATGGTCGCAGCTGTGGTGCCTCGGTGCCTCTTTCATAGTCTCACAGGATGTAATGTGGCATGGTTAGTGTAAAGTTCTACATAGCATGTACAAAGCACAATCTCTCTGTTGGTAGCCTACAGCTGAAGGAGCAAATGTTCCCGAGTTAGTTGCATATGGTGTTCTAATGCTACAATCTTGAGAATAAATTATACCTATTAGTGCAAGAGTGCTGTGTAACACCACTGTTGACTGTGGATGAATCTGGTGCAAGATCCCCTGTTATTTACTGCCTCACTACACACACGAAGCTTGGCCTATGCAGGTTTTTCTTAGATCAGATACAAAAGTTTCCTAGAAACACGAAACACAAGACGACAGTTAGTCTCATCAACAAAGCTTTTATTAATACAGTTTGGTGATTGTGACAGCTACTACAATGCCAGGAGAATGTAGTTATGGGTTATACTGACCACAGGTTGTGTGCCTCGCATGCTGGCCAGAAGTGGAGACAGAGGACATGCGCAAAACATAAATGGCAATTCAGTGCTGAAGAGTACTGTGTACACTGTGCTGAAAACCTTGCACTTACAAGCACAAAAAGAAAAATTCTCAGAGCTATTGGATGGTTTCCTTACTTGTCTTTTGCATATACATGGTCTCAGCTACTGTTTCCACTCCCCAAGAGGTCGTGTATAATGGCCTCAATTTCTGCACAGGATGGTGTTGCAAATGAATGTTCCTTCTTTTCACATGTCTTCCTTACTGATTGGAACTGTCTCTGAATCCTGCATGTCTCATTTGGTGGAGCTGAAGTTACTGGAAAATGCGGACCAACGAGTTCTTTTTGCGATGCAATGCGTGCCCTCATTTCTTTAATTAATTTATCAAATGATGCAAGGAGAGAGCCAACAGTTTCGCTGTTAGCACTTCTTGCTAATTGTTGCACAATAGTCAGCCTGTCTTCCAAAGCAGCTCGGTAGTCAACAGTGCTGCCAGCAGCTGAAGTCTGCTGAGCAATTATTTGTGTTAACTCCTGCACAGATGACTCTCTGCAGAACCTGTCTTGCGTAGGGAGCTTTACAGTTCCTTTGCTGATTTTCACTGCATGAATGTGTTCACAGAGGTTACCCTTGATCAAATTGTCTGTGCAAGAACACACATAACTGTGTACACAGATCTGAAAAGAAATGAAAACTAATACATTATACACACATGTGGATTAACATCTCTTAAATTGGCACAAATGGTTGTTACACCTAGGAATTTAACTGTTGAAAATAAGTGTACATACCTTGCACTCAGGACAGGACAATGGGCATGCAGTGCAAGAGTTCTCTGTATAGGTGACAGTATATGGGGGCCGATCAGAAAGGGTGTTTACATCCCATGTGCCATCTTCAACGCAGTGTATCAGTTCCTTATTGATACCACAACCTCTTCTGTGACTCTTACTTATTTCAGCACTGCGTGTAGTTCTCTGTGTCCCCTTACAAAGCCTTATTAATCTTTGAAAAAGTGAGTCCCTCGTTCTGTGCAACAGGGCTTGGATATATTTATCTACTCTGTTATTTATTTTCTTCAGTAAGTATGAGTATTTAAGAGTTTTATGGTTTGCTTCTAAGAACATATTTGTATTAAGGCCAAGTCCAATTCTGTAGCTGTATGCCCACATATGTGCCTTCCATGAATATCTATCTTTAAAGTACTTGCCAAACTCCTCAGTTCCTTCCTCCTCTGCACTCCAAGTAAGAAAGCCATCCAGCAGCTCTGAGAATTTCTCTCTATCTGTCTGTAAGTGCAAAGTTTTCAGAGCTTTGTATACAGTACTCTTCAGCATTGCATTCCCATGTACTTTTGCACATATATTCCATCTCCATGCCTGATCAACGTGCCAGGTATATAACAACCTATGTTCACTATGGCCCATAACTACACTCCAGGCACTGCAGTAGCTGTCACAGTCATCAGACATGAATACCTATAAAAATAAAACACACATGTTAATGCTATAGTTATTTCCAGCAAGCAGTGGATCAAACATTCTCTAATGAAACTGTCTTCTTACCTTTGTTTTGATGTTTCCAATACATTTTTTAATCTGCTCAAAGAAAACTCGCATGGACCTTGTGTCAGTATGTGTACTGAGGCAATAAGAAACTGGACATCCAGCACCAAATTCATCCACGGTCAACAGTGTGGTCAGATAAAATTTATACCTATTAGTGCCATGTGTGCTGTCTATCAAAACTTTTTTTGCCATTTTCTGCTGATACTCAGTCATAAGGGCTATCAAAGTCACTTTCTGATAATTTGTTTCCATTATCCTCAGTGCCTTGTAATAAATCACCGGGGAATCTTTCCCTAGGCACTCTTGTTGTCTCACCCAAAGATCAACACTGGTTGCATTATCTTGGTGTGCACTACTATCGTCCAGCTTGTATTCTTTCCTAATATTTCTAATATCTTGTTTGCTTAAAAGATGAACTCTTCTGAAGAGTCCAACTTGAATGCTCTCTCTCACTTTCTTCAAAATTGTAGTATCAGGAACACCTTGTGCAATTAATTCAGCAACCATTGCCCTGTCGGCTGTGATCAGATGTAGGCTACCCACAGAGAGACTGTGTCCTGTAGAACTTGACATTAACCATGTTAGATGACACATTTTCGACTACCAAACAGGCAGGGCAGGTGTCACCAATTTTGATTGAAGGTTCCCTTAACCTTCTGCCTGAAGCTGTTTTGTCAGCATATCCAGAACGGTGGCAAACAAAATAATCACATTTCTGTTTTCCCCTTGGTCTTATGAAGGAAACCTTCTCTTCAGCTTCCATCTGTTCCTTCCACAGAAAGAACTCTGAAAATAAAATTACAATGCATAAGAAATACAAACTTAAGTACAGCATTTGTGTGTTATTCTGAGGAAATAATTTAGTTGAAATACACAAGATAACACTGAATAAGGTCAAAACATATTAGCAGCTCTCTAATAATTATTATAAGCAAGGTGCCTGAGAAATAATGGTAATGGAGACAGTCTCTCCTACTCATGTGTCATAGAATCTGAAAATGGTTGAGGTATGTACATACAATCAATGTAAGAATGCTTTATACCAACATTCCAAACTAAGCCTAGGGCTACACTACAGATCAGCCTGCCACCACCACCACCACGATTTAGAAACATGTAGCATGCTGAGGCAAATCCAGATTAACACCTTAATAAGTCCAACAGTTTAGAGTTGTTTAAGTTATACACTGAAGATATATTGACAATCATTGATTACCCTATGATACTTTCTTACCTATATTTACATAAATGATACCCAAGATGAACACTAATAATTACTAAATAATATCATTAACTGACTGGAAAGTACTGCATATACAAACAATGTACAACATCAGTTATCTGGCAAACAGAAATAATAAACTACGCTTTTGTTTCCTCACCTTCCACAGAATTAAATGTCATTTCTTTGCACTCCATTCTCTGTTGGTGAACACACTCCAAATGGTGTATCAGTTCTTGCCTCCGAGGGCATCTAAATGTATTGCACTCGGTACATGCCATCTAAAAAAAACACAGGTTTTTGCTTAATATCTTAATAGCGTACTGCAACGGGAAAAGAATATGTTAGCACAATTAATGCACTTATTCATCCATCATGTTTCATACTGCCAATTATGAAGGAGAATCTTCAGGGATGTGGAATAACACAGTGAAGCCGCGGTGAGAAACTAGGGCCGGCGTTACTTAAATATCTAAAATAAGTTATTTGTGCTTCATGAAACTACTTTAGAAATTTAGGGGAAAGACCGCACCTGCGATATCACACTGGTGATATTTCCGCCAATATAGCACGCTTGACTATGAACCAGCAATCTGCTTGCTGTTGTGTTACATTAAGATTCACGCAGCATTCATTCATATGGTGACAGAGAGGTCACCAACTTGCCTCCTACCTTTCCAGACGCGAAATTGAGTCTCTTCATGTGTTTGTTTACGTCTGTTACCAACTTGTTTACGTCTGTCACCAACTTGTCGCAAATATTGCATATTTCTTTCCTAGGATGTACATAAATGTTCTTGCGATGCTTCACCCTCATATGTCGGTACAAGCTTTTTCTTGTATTAAAATTTGTTCCACACACGTCACACAAGCCTGCCACACCACGAGTCCGTTCAAAATTGTCCATGTTGTAACATGCGCCAATTAATTAAAACACACACACACACACCAACAAACACCAGGATGGGCCCCGCGAAAACCATACGAAGCGTTCAAAGATCTACCTACAAGTAGCTACGTCTCATTGGCTCTTATCGCCAACCAATGAGATTTCGGTGCCAGTTGAAATAGCTACGTATAATGCCTCGTGAAAGTTCCAGGCGTCGGCTCTGGTAGTATCAATAGGCTGCGATACCACATTTTATTTTTGTAATAATTGTACTGTTATAGTGTAAAGAATTTAAGTGAGGGAGGGACGTATACGAAAATTCAGTAAAGTAGATATAGTTAGATAGCTCAAAGTGTATGAAGAACAATTTGATCAAATCTTGTACACAGACAAGCCAGTATGTAGTCAACGTTGATATTACTGATATTTTCATGGATTTTTTTCCACTTCATATTAAAGATCTTGAAAAATAATTTACTTAGATTTACTCACATCAGGTATTAATTAACAATAACTTCAGGAAATAACTGTTCCACCGGATTTTGCATCATATCTCAAATGTGTGTACGACGTTTCATTTCAATAGCTTTAATAGCCAGAGAGAAAAGCGCTAAAGAATAAAAATTTAGAGTTGTGCCTCGCGCACTTATTTAGAGAAACGATTTCTGGATGCATAATGCAGATACAACAATTTAAGATTTTATTTCTGTGATACACGCATAAAATATGAGCCTTTCTTTAAAACCCCGATATCTTGTCGCAAAAATGAATTTAAATAAACATCTTCATCTTAGTTTCTTCTGTATAACTTCCTTTTTCTCATACATTAAAAGTAAAATGCAAAAATGAATTTAAATAAACATCTTCATCTTAGTTTCTTCTGTATAACTTCCTTTATCTCATACATTAAAAGTAATGTATGAGAAAAAGGAAGTTATACAGAAGAAACTAAGATGAAGATGTTTATTTAAATTCATTTTTGCGACATTTAGCAAACTGCTGCACTGAACACATGTTCGTTGTTCCTCTCCTCAGTTCAGTTGTTGGTACTTTGTTTATTACAACTGTGAAGTGTATGACTCTTGATTCATCCCACATAAATCAATGTCTGCTTTGCATAGAACAGCTTTCTTTATGATTGTAAAGTTGCAATACTTGCTGATGTCACCTGTGCTGCAACAGTGTTTCCAATAAGGCTCTCAACTGCGCAACTTTATTCGATAACGATAGAAGCCGAAGCAATGAATTAAAATTTGTACCACAGCTGGGGCTTGAACTCAGGTCTCCTGCTTGTTAAGCGGATCTACTAACCACCACACGACCATAGCACTGGGGCTAGGAGAGCTACATGGACTACCTCATCCAATGCATTGTATTAGGTTAGTCGGTGCAGCTGTGGTAGCTACACTGTTATGGTGCTGTAGTGGTTAGCACATCTGCCTAGGAAGCTGCACACCTGATTTCTATCATTTTACAAATATGTAACTGAAAATCACAAAATATTCACGACTGTTTCACAAATTTTAATTCATTACTTCAGCATCTTAATGAAGATAAAGTTGAGGAAAAGATAATTCCACGTTTATTTTTCGTGGTTATGTTTTTGGTCTTATGTATGTGAATGATGACAAGCCCATAACATACATCAACACAGCTTTACTTTGCTTTGTTTTGATTTTTAATTCAGTCTAATAATATATTTTCATTGAATATTGAAGCACGTTTTGAAATCCTAGATGAGTGTAAATAATTTTCCTTTAATCAACATTGATTTTAGTGCTTTCCTATTGTCATGAGAAGAACTGAAAAGAAGCCAAATGATTGTTAAAAAAGCCATACCCCAGGTGGAATATTCATTTGTCTCCTGAGTGATACTGAAAAGAAGTCAGAGGGAACTCAAAGAAAGGTCACTGGGCAACATTGATCCTACTGCAACTTTATCTTCAGTTACCCAAAAGAGAACTAATTGTATAGAAGAAATGTTTTCGTAAACATCTGTAGTGTAAACCGCCAGTTTTGAGAACAGTTCACGATAAAAGGGACTATAAATTGGAAATTTTTAATAGATTCACATATAATTTGACTTTGTACCAGAAACATAAAACGAATTCGCACATTGGCAGTAATAACTAAGCATTTGACCACACTATAAAATAAACAAAAAATGAAAACTAGGGAAACAACCACCAATTGTCAAGTACTAAATTAGTTAATCTGTGTTAATTACTTGGGATATCTGCCACACTATGATGCCATTTGAGTTTTGACCTCTCTAATGCATCTTGAGAAATTATTCGAAAAACTAAGACAGCTTCAATACATGTGTTATTTTAGTTGAGACAGTGTTAAGATACACACTGAAGGCTTCTCTCCATTACAAAATTACTAGTCCTAGATGCCTCAAGGTATTTTCTATCAACTGATACCAGTACCTGCTTTTAGTCAAGTTGAGGAAAACAGTATATTTTGTTCCAATTCTATTCACTACATCTTCAATGGGATCCAAAAAAGCCATTTAATCTTCAGCATTTTTATGTAACATCACAATTCTAAAGCTTCTATTTGTTGGGGATATGTGAACAAACATTTTCCAGTGTGCATAGTGGCACACAAAATATGATGTGCAGAGTGCATTAGACTCTATGGAATATATATGTTCTGTGTTTGTTGATGGGGCAACGTAATATAATTTGGTAGTCAAATTTATTAATATGTCTTGTGCGAATAAAGCATAAGTTTATTTTGTCCCTTAAATCGTGTTACCTGTCATTTAGCTGCGTTAACCTGCATAAACTACAACAGATTACGGACCCAGGTACTTGATTAAAGCGAAATAATAAGTTTTAAGGTGACATGTATTTGCACAAAATGTGCGCGGAAGGTCGTATAAACTTGGATTGTGTACGCTATTCGAAGAAGAAAATAACTGTAAAATGAGTACAACACAGATACTGCAAATGGAGCGGCTTGTAAGGCGCGAAAATTACGCGATCTGGAAATTGCCGTTGAGGCGTATTTAAACTTGTATGACTTATGGGACGTCGTAAACGGTAAATTGGCACCTACGGAATCAAGTTTTGCAACTAAGGATCGGAAGGCAAAATCAAAACTAATCCTTTTAATTGATCCAGTGAATTATGTTCACATACAAAAGGCTAGGTCAGCAAAGGAGGTACATGGGACAAACTGAAAAACGGATTTGAAGATGGTGGTTTTAACAGAAAAGTAGGATTACTTCGTGGGCTGATAACCACAAGATTGAATAAGTGTAAAATTGTCGATGAATATGTGAATAAAATAATTTCAATCTCCAATCATCCGAGGAATATTGGTTTTGAAATTGCAGATGAATGGATTGGAACTTTATTGTTAGCTGGACTATCTGAGAAATATTCGCCAATGATTATGGGTTTGGAAAGTTCGGGAATATCCATTACAGCGGATAGTGTTAAGGTAAAGATTCTACAGGACATGAAGAATGAACCAGATTCTAATGCTTCAAAAAATGAAACAGCGTCGGCTTTATACTCTAAGTACAAGAAGAAGAAGCCAATAAGATGTTTCAGATGCCAGAAAATTGGACATATTGCTTCAAAGTGTAACGAAAAGTTAAGTATAAAAGAAAAGAAGCATGTTAATGCTAGTAGTCCTGGGAGAAAGACTACCGATAAAGTAAAGGCATTTTCTTTGTTTTTTACTGTTTTAATGAAGGGAGTGACGATCATGCAGAATGGTTCCTAGAGCATCTGTGCACATTACCAAAGCTCCGTCTGGTTTGTATGATGTTCAGTCATGGACTGACATTGGAATTTCTACAGTTGACGGATCTAAGTTAAGGTGTGAACTCACAGGAAAAGTGTATCTTAATTTGCTTGTGAATGGGGAAAAGGAAAATGTTGCTGCTCATGATGTACATTATGTAAAGAATATTGCAACTAATTTGTTGTCAGTAAGCGAAATAGTAAAGAAGGGTAATAAAGTTATCTTCGATATAGAGGGAGCCAAAGTGATAGACTCTTGTGGTAATTTTGTAGCTACTGCAAGTAATGTAAGAGGTATTTACAAAGTGAATACAGTTCAAAATACTGATGAAACAGTAGATCATTCTGTTTATGCTGCAAAAGGTTTCTTGTGCTATAGGAGACTTGGACATCTGAATAGGAAAAGTATGACTTTACTGAAGAATATGGCAACTGGGATGGAAAATTATGGAATGAATAATGTTCAATGTGAGGTGTGTTTGCAAGGGAAGCAGGTTAGATTGCCATTTAAATCGAGTCAAAGCAGATCTACCGAAGTCTTGCAACTCATACACTCAGATCTCTGTGGACCTATGGAGAATGAATCCTTAGGAGGTAGCTGCTATTTCCTGACATTCATAGATGATTTTTTATTTTATAAGTAGCAAGGATCAAGTGAATGATGCATTTGATGTTTATTGCAAAATGGTCGAGAGACAGACTGGGAAGAAAATTAAAATCATTAGATCAGACAATGGATCAGAATATGTAAACAGACAGTTTAAGGAACAGTTGAATGGAATGGGTATTAGGCAAAAGACTACCATTCGCTACAATCCTTCTCAGAATGGAGTTGCAGAACGAGCCAACAGAACCATTGTAGAAAAGGCAAGAAGTATGTTAAGCGATGTTGAACTACCTAGGTGTTCTTGGGTAGAGGTTGTGTCAACAGCAGTGTAGTTAATTAACAGTTCACCTACCAAAGCTGTGAGACACAAGACACCTTATGAAGTATGGACTGGGAAGAAACCATATCTAAAGCACTTAATAGTCTTTGGATGTGAAGCCATGGTTCAGATTCCAAAACCATTAAGAGGAAAGTGGGATGCAAAATCTCAAAAATATATTTTTGTTGGCTACTGTGAGGATTCAAAAGGCTACAGATTTTATAATCCTGTGAATAAGAATATAACAAGTAGTACAGATGTAGTATTTTTGGAGGATTATAGACCTAAAATAAAGGAAAGTAGTCGAAATGACACAGTAACGCAACCAAGCATAATGTGCGATAGTGGTGAAACAGAGATGGAAACTGAAACAGAGGAAGACGAGAATTAAAAGGAAACTGATGTGCTACCCAAGACTCAAATTGAGGAAGAAGATTCAACAGAGGAAGTCAGTTTAAGGCGGTCTTCACGTATAGCAAAACCAAAAGAGTATCCAGATTATGAAATGTATGCTGCCCAAACAATCAACAATGAACCAATCACAGTTGATTAAGCTTTAGCAAGTTCAAATGCTCAAGATTGGAAAAAGGCTATTGAAAAGTAGCTGCAATCTTTTGTGGATAATGATACATATGAATGGGTTGACATGCCTGAAAAAAATCCACTAAGAACAAGATGGGTGCTTAGTATTAAAAATCCTGAGAGTGCAATACCAAAATTCAAAGCCAGATTGGTAGTTAAAGGATATTCCCAGAAAGAAGGAATAGATTACAATGAAACTTTCTCACCAGTGGTGAAGTATTCAACATTAAAATACCTTTTAGTTCTGGCAGTAAAGGAAGACTTATTAATTCATAAAATGGATGTGAAAACAGCCCACCTGAATAGAAGACTGGAAGAGGAAATATATGTGATTCCACCTGATGAAGTTAAGCGACCTTATAAGGGGAAAAGGAGAATTTGGCGTTTGAAGAAAGGCATATATGGATTAAAGCAAAGTGGCCATTGCTGGAATAAATGTTTGCATAAAAGTTTGATGAAACTAGGCATGTTACAGTCAAAGGCAGATCCAAGTATATATCATAAAAGGAGCTATGAAGAAATTGCAATCATGGCCATATGGGTAGGTGATTTTTGAATTTTAACCAATAGCAAAAGCCAAATGGACTTTTTTAAAGAACAAAAAAAATGGTTCAAATGGCTCTGAGCACTATGGGACTCAACTGCTGTGGTCATCAGTCCCCTAGAACTTAGAACTACTTAAACCTAACTAACCTAAGGACATCACACACATCCATGCCCGAGGCAGGATTCGAACCTGCGACCGTAGCAGTCTCACGGTTCCGGACTGTGCGCCTAGAACCGCGAGACCACCGCGGCCGGCCTTTTAAAGAACAGTTACAGTCAGAATTTAATATGCATGATTTAGGGAAATTTATCAATGCTTAGGCATGAAGATTCTAATAAGTGCCAACAGAGAAGAATTATGGATTGATCAATCTCTATACACAAGAAAGATCTTAGAAAAGTTCAAAATGGAAAATTGTAGACCTATTTCTACTCCTATGGAAAACAATGCAAAACTGCTAATAACTGATGATGACAAGAAATGTAAGGAATGTGTACCCTATTTGGAAGCTGTAGGAAGTCTACTGCACTTAGCACAGTCTTCCAGACCAGACATTGCATTTGCCACAAATGCAGTAAGCAAGTTTAGCAGTGATCCGAGAGAAAAGCACTGGATGGCAGTCAAGAGAATATTCAGATATTTAAATGGAACTGCTAATTATAAGTTAAAATATTCTAAAACTGGAAATGTAAATTTAGAAGGATACAGTGATGCAGACTGGGGAAATGAGTTGGAAAGCGGACACTCCATCACTGGAAGTTGTTTTAGACTAATGGGAGGATTGATATCATGGTCTTGTAAGATACAAAGAACTGTTGCTCTGAGTACTGCAGAAGCTGAATATATGGCCTTGTCCTCCACTATCCAAGAAGCTCTTTGGATCTGTACACTGATGAGTGAAATAGAATCTCCTCTGACATTAAAGCCAACTGTTATATTTTGTGACAATATGGGAGCTATTAAACTTGCAAAAAATAATGTCACCAGTGTAAGATCCAAACATATTGACATAAGGCATCACTTTATAAGACATCATGTGGAACAGGGGAATATAATCCTCAGTTATCTATGCATGGAAGAAATGTTATCTGATCTCCTAACCAAGCCTCTCAGTAACGACAAATTTCAGAAGCTTGTGAAACATTATGGTTTAACCTGGGACGTATAGTGTTGAGTAGCTGAAAAATATTTGCTCAAGGGGGAGTGTTGTGGATATGTGAACAAACATTTTCCAGCATGCATAGTGGCGCACAATATATGATGTGGAGAGTGCATTAGACTCTAATATATATATGTTCTGTGTTTGTTGATGGGGCAATGCAATATAATTTGGTAGTCAAATGTATTAATATGTGTTGTGCGAATAAAGCATAAGTTTATTTTGTCCCTTGAATCGTGTTACCTGTCATTTAGCTGCGTTAACCTGCATAAACTACAACACTATTCTCCAGTTCTCTTTACCGCTACAATACTGTTTATCATCTACAACACATTTCACTTGCATTCAATGCTCCTTTCCAAAGAAATTCTTTACAATAGACTTTCTAACATTTAAATTTAAAAAGTTCTTCCATTCCATCATTGCAGCTGATGCACCAATCAGTGTAAGATTTGAGATGAATACAGTATTGGCTGCAGAGGTTTTCATTTGCATATTTCAATGGCGCGTTTCGCCTATGGTAGGCATCCCCAGATTATTTAAAATGTAAAAAGATACAATGATAGATGCAAGGAGATGTTCCGATCCCAACTAGTGCAAGATCATACTCTGTGGGAAAAGTTTTTATAGAAGCTGCTCACGGTGCAAGACGTCCACAAAAACGATCACACGATCCGAATACATAGGCAAAATGCGATTAAGACATCAAAAAGTTGAAAATTCCCAATGTTTGTCAAGAGGATTCCTGAAAAGAAAAGAATGAAGAAAGATTACAGCGAAACAATTTTAAGGTTTGAAAAACTATAGTTAATTAAATTTGTGAAGCGTGGCTAAACAGACCATGAAAATAAATACCGAAAAATCCTTTGATGACCCTACTCGTTGTGACACCACACAAGTTGGAACAGATGCACAGCAGAGCTTCATGGAGTGTGATCAGACATGTATGAGCAGCCTCACTGACAAACAAAATGCAGAAAAGTATGGTAATGAAATTCAAGTTGTGCAGTAGTGTCATGTAGATAGCATTGACCAGTCTATACGATATCTGTTGTGCAGGACTGAATTCATATACGGAACGTGAGGTAGGCCTATAAATCAAAATGTACATAATTTCTAAAATGAGAGCCCTAAAATTAAGGGTAAAGTTAACTGGCGCGTATCTGATACAATAATTATATTTTATGAAAGGGCTATAAATGTAAACGAACAATAATTACATTATGCCTTGAAGATAAGGGAGTCAAAGAAATAACAAAAGAGATACCAGTATACTTCACAGCAACAAGGCTAAACTTATTTAAAAAGGGACATCATTAATTCGAAAAACGATTTTTGCTGATAATCTGAACATTGAGGTGGCCATCAACAAAAAAGTGCGTTTAGAGATCTCAAACTCCTCATGTAAACTGCGTTTCCATCCCTTATGGGCAAAATGCAAAATTTGCGTATTGTTAGTTGGTGGGCAAATGCCAGGTGCCATTAGATGTTCTGCTAATAGCACGTGTTGTTCTATCTGCCATCTTTTTGTGAGCAGGTGTTCTTGAAATCTGGTTTTAAACATACTTTCCATTTGTCCAATATATTAAGAGCTGCACTGGATACGTTCTAAGCTATAAACCTTATAATACGTAATTTTCTGTGCCTGTTCGTTGTAAATAAGTTGATATCATGTAGATACCCCTAGTGAAAGCTATATGTGCCTTTATACGGCGTAACAGCTTGTCTGTCTCATAAGACTTGTTGCCTAGGAAACGGAGAGTGATCCACTTTAGCTCTGTTTTAGGATGTTCCTTGGTAGACGAAGCATTCGATTTCTTTTCTTTATACAGCTTCTGGGCTAAAGAAATCTTGTAGCCATTTCTACTTGCTATAAATTCTAAATTATTCATTTGTTTACTGATAACTTCTTGACTAAGAGATAGACCAAGGTTGCAATCAATCATGAAGCAGTAAAAACTCAGTTTGTAATTTCGTGCATGGCAAGATGAAGCATGTGTGATTGAATCAGTTCTTTACTGATGGCATCTTGACCAAGAGGTAGATCAAGGTGCAAATCAGTCATGGAGCAGAAAAAACTCAATTTATAACACCTTGGATGAAAAGATGAAGTATGTTTGATTCAATCTTATGTGTAGACGAAAAAAATAACATCATTACTAATCAACTGTAACTGGAGTTCTAAGTAGTTCAGTTCACTCGAGTCATCCAAGGCTTCACATGCAAATGACGTTTTTGGATGCAATTCATTTAATTCAATGGTAAGTTGCTGTATTTCAGAAGAGTGGTCACTTAAAAGAATGAATATTTCGTCCACATAATGTTTGTAAACCAAAATCTTCTTGCACAGTGTTGAATTCCTCCGGAAATAATTTTGTTGACGGTACTTGACGAAAACATCGGACAAAAGACCCACGAGGCAAGTACCCATTTCTAATCCATCATCTTGTTAGGAAAGAGAATTATTAAAAGAGAAATAATTATGAGAAGTGGAAACTCTACAGATTGTAATAATTTCATTCATATCAAGGTGACCCTGCTTGAAAAAATTTTTTGGATAGTTGAAACAGATTTGTTTAAGTGCACACTTGTGTAGAGATTCTTCATGTCTAGAGACAACAGAGAAGGATCATCCAGAATAGAATGTTCATGCAATAGGTCCACCAGCTGCTTCCTATTATGAATAGAGAAATTATGAAAGCAAATTCTCTTTTCAAAATACATAAAACAAATCGTGATGCAGTTTCTCCTGGGTTATCACTGCCATTATTTACTGGACGAATAGAGAAATTTTTTAACGGTATTTACTTATGCTGCTAGATATCGGGTCCTAGGATTAATTACTTTCAATCTAAGCAACTCTAAGGTGGAATGACGTAGGTGCAAGCATCCAGGCAGTTTCTGAGCTCCTTTGAGTAAGAAGAGGAGGGTTCTTCAACAATTTAAGGTCTTTTCTGTGTAATTATCTTTATAGATTATGACAGCAGTACTCCCTTTACAGTACACATGATAATAAGATTTTCATCATGCAGTTTTTTTATTAATCAGTTTTAAAATCCTGTATTCAGATAGAGAATAATTTTTACTAGATGCCTTAACAGTAATGCTATTAGCTTTACAAGCAGTTTTAACATTTTCCACTTTTGTGCAATCAATGCAATCAGTAGCTATTTTGAGATCTGCTAATAGAGCCAGGTCATTCTATCATTAAGTTGGAGTTGGATGTTATATTTAAGGACTTTCTCTAACAAAGTGATTTACTAAGCATTAAACTGTACATCAGTTAAATTTACTATATGTTTGGCAAATGGGAAGACGTTATCAAAGGATTTTGTGGATGAACAAATGGAGGAAGTACATACACATCTAAGATTATGATCATGTGATTGATTGATCGGCTGACTACATTGTCAAATTTTAGAATTTAAAATTGTTTGGTATCTCTTTTGTTATTTGTTTGACTCCCTTGTTTTTGACGCATAATTTAATTTTTGCTCGTTTAAATTTCTGATGACCTTTTCATATTGGATAGATGTGAGTTAACTTTACCCTTATCTTTAGGTATGAAATTTTAGAAATTATGTACATTTTGATCTATAAGGTTTCTTCATGTTGTGTGTAAGCATATGGTACTGTGCAATGGATAATGTATCGACTAGCCAACGCCATGTGTATGATTCTACTGCACTACTTACACCTGAGGCCTGAACACCATACTTTTTTGAATACTGTGTTCTTCAGTGGCGCCGCTCATACAGCTCCATGAAGCTCTGTTGTGCATCTGCTGCTAACTTGTCTTGCGTACTTTATGCTTGGCAATGAGAAAGACAATTAAAGGATCTTTCGTTTTTATTTTCAAGGTATGCTTAGCTGCTCTTTTCAAACATAATTAATTACATGTTATCGAGCCTTAAAATTTTCGTTGCAGTCTTTTATTGTACTGGTCCTTTCCAGGAACCCACTTGACAAGCATTGGGAATTTTCAGCGTTTTGATGTCCTAATCTCATTTTGCCTAAGTATTCGCATCGTGTAATCATTTTTATGGATAGCATTGTTCTGTATGGAAGTTCGCATAAAAACGTTTTCCATAGAATATGTTCTTGCAGAATATAGGATCAAGACCTTTCCTTATATTCTGTTTTTATATTTTTCTGCATTGTAGATAATATGGATGTGCCTACCACAGGCGAAATACGTCACCAAATTTTGAAATTGAAAAGTTCTGAAACCAAGACTGTATTTTTATCTCAAATCTTACACTGGTTGCTGTATCAGCCACAACAGTGGAATGGAAGAAATTTTATAAGAATCGGTCTTGTCGGGTTGACAAAAGGGCATTAGCTTTATCATGAAAGATCTATGAACATTTCATTCAATAAGAGATGTATTTCCAAGAAGCTTATTCCCATTTATGTTCACAAGTATCAACGTGCAAAAAGAATTATGGCTGATGAAGTTAGGCATTGGCATAAGAAAAATAATATTTTGGCTTTTAACGCTTATTTTGATGCCACTATCTGTTTAGCGCTTCCAGTCTTGACAGTATAATGAGGATTTTAAACTTTACAGTTTGGAAATGCAGTCAGCTGATTATTCAACCATAATATATAAAATGTTGGGAATGTACACTCCTGGAAATTGAAATAAGAACACCGTGAATTCATTGTCCCAGGAAGGGGAAACTTTATTGACACATTCCTGGGGTCAGATACATCACATGATCACACTGACAGAACCACAGGCACATAGACACAGGCAACAGAGCATGCACAATGTCGGCACTAGTACAGTGTATATCCACCTTTCGCAGCAATGCAGGCTGCTATTCTCCCATGGAGACGATCGTAGAGATGCTGGATGTAGTCCTGTGGAACGGCTTGCCATGCCATTTCCACCTGGCGCCTCAGTTGGACCAGCGTTCGTGCTGGACGTGCAGACCGCGTGAGACAACGCTTCATCCAGTCCCAAACATGCTCAATGGGGGACAGATCCGGAGATCTTGCTGGCCAGGGTAGTTGACTTACACCTTCTAGAGCACGTTGGGTGGCACGGCATACATGCGGACGTGCATTGTCCTGTTGGAACAGCAAGTTCCCTGGCCGGTCTAGGAATGGTAGAACGATGGGTTCGATGACGGTTTGGATGTACCGTGCACTATTCAGTGTCCCCTCGACGATCACCAGTGGTGTACGGCCAGTGTAGGAGATCGCTCCCCACACCATGATGCCGGGTGTTGGCCCTGTGTGCCTCGGTCGTATGCAGTCCTGATTGTGGCGCTCACCTGCACGGCGCCAAACACGCATACGACCATCATTGGCACCAAGGCAGAAGCGACTCTCATCGCTGAAGACGACACGTCTCCATTCGTCCCTCCATTCACGCCTGTCGCGACACCACTGGAGGCGGTCTGCACGATGTTGGGGCGTGAGCGGTAGACGGCCTAACGGTGTGCGGGACCGTAGCCCAGCTTCATGGAGACGGTTGCGAATGGTCCTCGCCGATACCCCAGGAGCAACAGTGTCCCTAATTTGCTGGGAAGTGGCGGTGCGGTCCCCTACGGCACTGCGTAGGATCCTACGGTCTTGGCGTGCATCCGTGCGTCGCTGCGATCCGGTCCCAGGTCGACGGGCACGTGCACCTTCCGCCGACCACTGGCGACAACATCGATGTACTGTGGAGACCTCACGCCCCACGTGTTGAGCAATTCGGCGGTACGTCCACCCTGCCTCCCACATGCCCACTATAGGCCCTCGCTCAAAGTCCGTCAACTGCACATACGGTTCACGTCCACGCTGTCGCGGCATGCTACCAGTGTTAAAGACTGCGATGGAGCTCCGTATGCCACGGCAAACTGGCTGACACTGACGGCGGCGGTGCACAAATGCTGCGCAGCTAGCGCCATTCGACGGCCAACACCGCGGTTCCTGGTGTGTCCGCTGTGCCGTGCGTGTGATCATTGCTTGTACAGCCCTCTCGCAGTGTCCGGAGCAAGTATGGTGGGTCTGACACACCGGTGTCAATGTGTTCTTTTTTCCATTTCCAGGAGTGTATATCCTCAGTCAAAACGTTTTTCCATCTGCCCATTTGCCAAACATATAGTAAGTTTAACTGATTTCAGTTAAATGCTCTGCAAACCACTCTGTTAGAGAAAGGTCTTAAATATAACATCCTGCCTCAACTTAATGACAGAATGACCACAGCTCTATTAGCAGATCTCAAAATAGCAAATGACTGCGCTGGTTGCCCAAAAGAGATGTTAAACTGCTTGTAAAACTGAAAGAATTATCGCTAAGACAGTCACTAAAAACTCTTCTTCCGCTGAATATAGCGTTTTTAAATCGATTTACAAAAAACGGCATGAGTAAAAAACCATTTTTAAGCATTTTGATAAAGGGAATACTGCAGTCATGATCTACATAGTTGATTATGTAGAAAAGATAGTAACTTTTTTAAGAAAAATAACATAAAACAAATAGATGTAGGCACTACCACTTCTTACCCTGAAGGATCTCAGAAACTGCCAAGGTGCTTTCACATACATCAGTGCACCTGAAGAGTTGCCTAAACTGAAAGTAATGACTCATAGGGCCCCATATCTAAAAGGCCAAGTAAAGACCCATAAAAAATTGCTCTATTCGACTAGTAATGGATAGCAGTAATAACACAAGGGACCCTGCATCAAAATTTGTTTTATGTACGTTCTTTTCTGGAAGGTCCCTCCGCCACATACCGTTGGGTGGCTTGCGGAGTATAAATGTAGATGTATTGTCTCTGGACATACAGAATGTATACCCAATTGTGCCTTTAGAGGAAACTATTTCAATTATACAATTCAACTTTTTAAAGCATGGCTGAATTGATATAAACGAAATCATTGAAATTATTACATTACTTAGAGTTCTTAGTTCTCATAATTATTTCTCATTTAATAATCCTCTTTATAAACAAGGTGATAGATCATCAATGGGCTGTTGCCTCATGGGTCATTTGGCTGATGTTTTTGTCAGTTACATTCAACAAAATTATTTCAGGAGTAGTTAAACACTGTGCAAGAAAATGTTTGTTTACAAACGTTATATGGATGACATACTTATTCTTTCCAATGGCCACTCTTCTGAAATACAACAACTTGCCAATAAATTTACTGAACTGCAGCCAAAAATGTCCTTTACGTGTGAAGTCATGGATGCCCTGGATGAAGTAAATTTCTTAGCTCTCCATTTACAGCTGATTAGTAATCACGTGATTTTTTGTGTTTACAGAAAGCCAACCACTAGCGATTCAGTCATGCACACCTCATCTTACCATCAATGGAGTTATAAACTGAGTTTTTTCTGCTCCGTGATTGATTGTATCCTTGCTCTACCTCTCGGTGAAGATGACATTAGTAAAGAACTGATTAATTTAAAATTTATAGCAAATAGAAACGTCTACATTATTTCTTTAGTTCAGAAGCTGTATAAAGAAAAGAAACTGAAATAAATTGTATGCTTCGTCTACAACTGAACACGATAAAACAGGTAACGTATAGCCCCACCCCATTTCCTGTGCAATATATCTTATGGAATGTCCGCCCCTGGTAGCTGAGTAGCCAGTGTGACAGAATGTCGGTCCTAAGGGCCTGGGTTCGATTTCCGACTGGGTCGGAGATTTTCTCCGCTGAGGGACTGGGTGTTGTGTTGTCCTAATCATCATCATTTCATCCCCATCGACTCGCAAGTCACTGAAGTGGCGTCAAATCGAAAGACTTGCACCCGGCGAACGGTCTACTCGATGGGAAACCCTAGTCATACGACATTTACATTTAAATCTTATGGAATAGATAACCTTTTTCGATGTACAAATGAAAGTATAGGTTTCACTGGTGGTACTAGCATATGACATCAATTTCTTCATAATGAAAGGGCCCAGTTTTATGACAAGTAAGTGGTTTACAGATTAGAATGTGCCCATATGGCTCTGAATATATAGGACAAATGGTCGGAGATTTTCTCCGCTCAGGGACTGGATGTTGTGTTGTCCTAATCATCATCATTTTATCCCCATCGACGCGAAAGTCGTCGAAGTGGCGTCAAATCGAAAGACTTGCACCCAACGAATGGTCTACCTGATGGGAGGCCCTAGTCACACGACATTTACATCTTATGGAATAGACAACCTTTTTCGGTGTACAAATGAAAGTATAGCTTTCGCTGGTGGTACCAATATATGACATAAGTTTTGTGGTGCCACAGCCAGACACCACACTTGCTAGGTGGTAGCTTAAATCGGCCGCGGTCCATTAGTACATGTCGGACCCGCGTGTCGCCACTGTCAGTGATCAGACCGAGCGCCACCACACGGCAGGTCTCGAGAGACTGATTAGCACTCGACCCAGTTGTACGACGACGTTGCTAGCGACTACACTGACGAAGCCTTTCTCTCATTTGCCGAGAGATAGTTAGAATAGCCTTCAGCTAAGTTAATGGCTACGACCTAGCAAGGCGCCATTAGTAACATTGCATGTATCGCCACAATTTCCAGATGTACCACAAGGATGGATTAAAGTTAAGTATCACAGCAGCTACGTACTTTTCTTTATAGCATTCATTACGTATCCTGTTTCAGACCTCACGCCATCCTGCTTTAGCTTAGCGTGTGCCTTTTGGCTACCTCCGTGTGGCGTAGCTGTCTTGTTACGCCACAACAAGTTTCTTCATAATGAAAGGGCACAGCTTTATGACAAGTAAGTGGTTTACAGACTAGAATGAGCCCATATGGCTCTGAATATATTGGACAAACGGTAAGAATCATTAAAACAGGTTTCAGAAACGCAAGCTCACAAAAAATGAGCAGATAGAATTTCACTCACCATTTGCAGAACATCAAAAGGCGTCTGGCCATTGTGCACCTACTAACAATAATACGCAAATTTAGCATTTTGCTCATAATGGATGGGAACTCAGTTTACTTGAGGAATTTGAGATCGCTAAACGAACGTTTTTTTGGTGTTGATGGCCTCCTCAGTGATCAGATGATCAGCAAACAATCAATCGTTTTTCGATGTCATGATGTCCCTTTTTAAATACGTTTAGCCTCATTGCTATGAAGTATGCTTGTCCGTATGATTCTACTACACTACTTGTCCTCAAGGGCCAATTACCAGATTTTTCTGCATACTACATTAGTCAGTAAATAAAAAAGTCGTGTGACTAGGGCTTCCCGTCGGGTAGACCGTTCGCTGGGTGCAAATATTTCTATTTGTCGCTACTTGCGTGTCGATGGGGAAGAAATGAAGATGAATAGGTCAACACAACACCCAGTCCCTGAGCGAAGAAAATCTCCGACCCAGCCGGGAATCGACCCCTGACCCTTAGGATTGACATTCTGTCGCGCTGACCACTCAGCTGCCAGGGTCGTACATTTGTCGGTGGGGTTGCTCATATATGTTTGCTCCTGCTCCATGAAGCTCTGCTGTGCATCTGTTCCTACCTTGTGTAGCTTCCTTTACCTACAGCAAAGAGTAAGGGGAGTTAAGGATTTTTCGGTATTTATTTGCGTGGTCTGCTTAGCTGCCCTTTTCAAATGTAATTAATTCCAGTTTATCAAACCTTAAAAGTTCCTCCCTGCTAACTTTCACTGTTCTGGTTCTTTTCAGGAATCCCTTAACAGGCACTGCGGATTCTCAATTTTTGATAGTCTAATCGCATTTTGCTGATGTATTCGCATCATGTAGTTATTTTTGTGGACCGCGTGTTCCGTGACTAATTTAAATAAGTTTGTATAAAAACTTTTCGAGTATAGTATGTTATTGGGATCGGGACGTTTCCTTACATCTATTTTTGTAATTTCTGCACTGTACATAATCTAAAGATGCATACCACAAGCAAAACGTGTCATTGAAATTTGAAAATAAAAACTCCACAACCAAGACTGTAAATTTATCCCAAATATAAATAAAATATATGTAAAATGCTGACGAGCAATAGCAAGAAAAGCTTTTATGAAAAGAAGGGGACTATTTTGACATCTAATATATATATATATATATATATATATATATATATATATATATATATATATATATATATATATATATACTGCTATCGCTTGTCTGCATTTTCTATATGCCCTTTTTACTTCTTCTATCAGCATCTATTTTGCCGCTCAGACAACGAAATCACCTATTACTCTTTGTGTCTCATTTGGTAATACAATTCCCTCAGCTTATCCTGATTTCGTTCGAATACGCTCCATTACCGTTGTTGCACTTTTGTTGACCGTCCACTGTGACCGAGCGGTTGTAGGCGCTTCAGTCTGGAACCGCGAGACCGCTCCGGTCGCAGGTTCGAATCCTGCCTCGGGTATGGATGTGTGTGATGTCCTTAAGTTAGTTAGGTTTAAGTAGTTCTAAGTTCTAGGGGACTGATGACTTCAGATGTTGAGTCCCATAGTGCTCAGAGCAATTTGAACCATTTTTTGCACTTTGGTTGATGTTCATGTTATAATCTGTTTTCTAGACACTACCTATTCCATTGAACTGATCTAAGTCCTTTGCTTCCTTTGACTGAATTACAATGTCTTTGAGAAATCTAATGTTTTTTATTTATTCTCCTGGACTTGAGTTCCTTTTGCTAGTTACTCTACAGTTCCCATTACTGCTTACTCAACGTACATATTGAGTGATATGGAAGATTGAAGAAAGAGAGATGGAGAGCAGGCATGTTCTTCAGGGACTTCCAACAGGAGATAGTTAATAGGTGAGTCTACATTCAAGTTTAATTTCAGTACTGGTATGATACACGCCTACTTTACAAAGTTTGTGCCTACTGTTTTACCGATGCCTCTTCTTTTAGGCGTCTTCTTGTTTCTCCCAGCTTCTTGAGATCTCTTGATGAAGAGATAAGATATAATAAGTTTCGTAGTGATATAATGAAGTTACTCAACAGTTGGTGATTTAACTTTTGAAACTGCCAGTTTATTGGCATTTATGGAAAGAAAAACACTCTCATACTCTCATGCAGTCACACGTAACATTTTGTATCTGTAATGGGACTTACTGCGTCTCAAATAGTTCTGATCAATTAATTAAGCTGCATTAAAGTGTTGCTAGGCAATGTCATCATAAGGGTGATATGTGTCTCAATTAGAACTGAACCTCGATATTTTAAATAAACTTTCGGTTCATTGTTGTCAAAATCAGTACTTATCTCAAAATTTACTTCCAACTTAGTGCATTAAGTCCAAGCGCATTGGCAAATATTGTATACGATTACAGGACAGCTCGATTACGCACTGGCGTGAAACATATTTTAAATCGAATGCGCAAGTTTCAGTTTTCCCTAACGGGCTAAACGACTCTTTTGTAATAACATGATCTCACGTAAACTGTAACTGGAACTGGATTTGTGTCCATCCAAGTCATAATCATAAAAAATAAAATTCACTGCACAGGTCAACGAACTTGTAGCGGCGCTGCCGCCCGCTAATTCAAGCTCGCCGGTGTGTGTGTGGGTGTGGTGTGTGCGCGTGTGTCAGTGCAGTGCTGTGTGGTCGTAATTGCTGTACACGACGTCTGTGTAGTTACGCGCCCAACCTCTAGAGGCGCTGTGTTTTCTAGCTTTTATATATGTTCTATTTATTATTATTATTCCTTGTTTTTTGAGTTAATTGGTAGTTCCGTGCCTCCTGGCTTGTGTGGACGAGTACTGTTTTCTCTCCATTAACTACAGAAGTTTTCCCAGGATTAAGGATCCTTCTGTAGAGGCCGGAAGCAAATTTTGTAACTCTGATCAGTCCATGCAGGCTGGGCGTCGTCAGATACGCACTCGCAATAAAGTTATTGTTGCTGAACTGAAGGTCTTTATTCTTCTGAATCACGTTAAGCAAAGGTCGGACAGCCACCAGTTTAGCTGAACCCGACAAACTGTACACACGCACTTTCGCACTCTTATTGATAACACGTCTCAGAGTAAAAACCGCACATAAATTCACACTATTTTTATGCATACAAAAATCAAAACACCTTTATATTAAACAGATAAATTACGGCATGTATTACTAGTTAAACATATCCGACTCTGAATTAACTTCAAGACCTTGTATTTCATAATCAATAAAATTTACCGCCTGAGAGAAACTATTAGTTTGCTAAAACGGATTCAGATTACAGTCAACTCGTGTCTGGACGATGAAGTCACAAATTGACACTTGCTTGGAATGTACGAAATACCTGTACAGAAAAATACTAATCGTTGAGTGATTTACTGACTTTTACGACAAATTTGGTACCGCATTGCATCGCTACACTTTAGTGTCACGATAAGATCGAAGTCGTTACAGGATTCACTGAAGCGTGCTACGGTGGTGTACTGTGCTGTTATACCTTAGTTCAGGCATTCCAAGATTCATATGTCTGTGCCTGATATTGTTTTGTCAACAGAAAAACAAATTGAATGCACAATTCTTCCAGTTCTTTGGCGAATGTCTTTCATAATTTGTTTAATAAAGATTAGTTCTCTGGAATTTGGATTACAGCATTTGTTGTCTGTTCAGAGGCTTGAAGTTGCTCACTGCAGGTTGGCAATATTCTCATCGATGTTTGCATTGTGATGTACTGCTGTGTTTAAAAGGTTTTACTCATCAAATGTCAAGTGCTGGTTTATTGTCATAAAAAGTGTGATACAGATTTGGTTGTGCACATTTCCCTTATTGTGCAGATCTGCATCTGCATCATAAATACTGTGAGTATTGTTCACCAGTATTTGTTTTGATGCATTTTTTGTCGTATACATTGTCATGTAATATTGAAATTTGTTCTGTGACATAACTGTCCTCAGTTTATATTAGACAATAGTCCTGCCACCTTCCTGCCACCTTACCTTCATGAGATTTATATTCATTTTCCTTACTGTAATGGTTATCAGTTCACCATTAAATTCAAATAATTATTTCCATATGTTTTGTATCATAGTTTCATTGTCTTCAATACATTTTTTTAATTGTGTGTCCCCGATTATATCGTCAATTAGACAGTTACATCAGCTACTTTTTGATTCCTTTCTCATATTTCCTCTAGTTTTGATTATGCCCATTACACACACATTAAATATACTCTCTACTGTTAATACATACAAATTTCCTTCAACAATTCTTGAATACAAAATATTTATGCCTCTAGAGAAGCATTCTTTTAAACTTAACTAATCATCATGAAGTCAGTTAATCTTGCTTTATCTTGTTCTTCAATCTATTAACTGCCTTTTTTCTTTCCAGAAATTATCTTTTCTGTGAAGTTTTTCATTTTAATCTTCTTAAATTATGTTATTGTGGTGTGTTTGTCATAACACATACATTATATTTAATAATAACTGAATAAAATAATTATCTTAACTATATATAATATACTGAACAAAATAATACATTTTGTAGCTCATTCCGTGGCTCAAGTCTAATATCGGTGTCCTGTTAGTAAATACTCTTCTCATTCTCTTTTCCTTCATTTTCTCTTCATAAATGGTCCACATTTTCTCATTGATAATATTTCTTTATCTCTGTATGATGGAATAAACCTTTGATCACATCAGAATCAGTCAGCAAGTATATAACTTCCTTCATGGGGAATTTGTATAATTCTTCATAGTCCAGTATATAAATACTGCCATTTCTTATTTAACTTTTTCTTTATCAAGGCTTTGGATGGTTTTTCAACAATATTTCTTCAAGAGCATAGGTTATTAACTCTTTACATTTTATCGAATTTGGCTTTTCATAGTTGAGCTTGATGTTGTAGATTTCAGTAAACTTTCCTCCAGATGTCCGCCTTAGTGAGATTGTCTCCTTCAAGTTGTGGCCAGTACAAACTTCTGATATCAAGGGATGTCAGGAAGCAGGCACCACAGAATTTCTGAATTAACTCATCCAAATTCTCAGGTCTTGTCTGTACCGGTATGATTATCTTGTTATCTCTCTGGCGTTGTGAACTAATCTGATGTCACCATCTGTTTTGAGGACTGCTAAAAGAGGGCTATGATATTCGGAATGAGAGGGCTCTATAATTCACCACTCTACCATTTTCTTAATTTCTTTCTTGACTGCCTCTCTCTTTGACCAAGGAACAGAATAGGAAGTGCAACAAAAACGTTAATGTGGATACATCTTAATGTTGTATTCAAAACCTTTGAGTATTCTGGGATGTTTGGTAAGTATGGGCAGATAATTACTTAACAAGCAACAGAAATCTTCTCGTTGACTTGCAGATAGGTATTTGGCTTAGGAGATCTTCTTCTGAAGTGTAACTTGACTTATTTCTTTTCCGGTATATTCAGTACAGAAAATATCATCAACTAAATTACAGTCAATATCAATCTAGCTAACCATTAACTTCATGCAATAGTGATCTGGGACTACTTCGCCCTTTATCACAGAGACTGCCAAAATGTCGCCATCAAAGTCCAAGCTATATGTTCCTTCTTTTAAACTGATGACTGCTCCAGCATCACACAAAAAATTTAGACCCCCAAACACATGGTACGGTCATTCTTGAAACAATTAAGAAGGTATTTTCCACTGAAGCCCCCTGCATCATAATGTTGACTCATACCTGCTTTGAGATCTGCGCTTTCGCACTACAGTACAGTGCATCCAGTAACAGGAAATTAAGCAGTTTTGCTCCTCAACTAATTTATTAGGAACAACCATGCATCATTACGCAAATGGTTGCTCCAGTATCAATTAAAATTTCAACATCAATTACTGCTTGAACTACTGCCTGCAAAACTGGTCCACACTTATTCAAAATGTAGGGTGTTTCTTCAATCAGTTCCTTCCTTATGTCCAATTCACTTTAAAATGATGCCTGCCCTCCTCATCCTCTCCAGTCATCCTAGGAAGGCTTTCGGTGACCAGTTCTAGTTTAATTTTTCAGTTGATGTCATATTCGGTGGTTCATGTACTTCTACAATACATACAGTATGGTTGGAATTTGGTGGTTGTTCCCTTAGCGACTTTATTGCTCCATTACCAAGTGGTATCAGTCCTTGCAGTTGTTGTGCTTGTTGAGTTACATTTGTATCTACCCATCGAACAGGTGTCAAAGGGTCTGTACAAGGTTGTATACTATCAGGATTTTCTTCAGGGTATATATCGCGTCTGCATGAATTATCATACTGATTATTCAAATCATTCTGTTTGCTCTTACGATTTGGTTTTCCTGTACTAATCTGTTTCACCTGATGATTATTATTTCCATAGGTTTCTTTAGTATAATAGGTGTTACATTTATACTGATTATTATTATTGGCTTTACTATAGCTGTACGATGTCGCTTGTCCTTCCTGTAGTATGGGTTTAGGATTTCCATCTCGGTTGTCACTATTGTTAATGTTATTATTATTATTATTAAGTTGTGAGGTAGAAATTTGATTATTATTCCATACTCGGGCACCTTCGGGTATCATATCGATGAAATCGACTACAGACAGAAACTGTTCCACATCATAGTCGGGGACATTTAAAAGTTTCTCACGTATATGACTAGGTAATCTTTCTTTCAAAATACGTATCACTTCCCTATGGGAAATAGGATCATTCCAGTACCTCGTTTTATTAATGTAATTTTCGAAATACTGTCTTAATGAACCTCGTTTACTATTATAGAATTCAGATTATACACCTCCTTTCGCAGCCTCTCTTGTTTGATACTCGACCAGTATTTCGCTAGGAAAAGTTGTTCAAACTCCGCGCATGTATTACAACTCTCACTCGCTTCTGCAGCCCACAGTGCTACTTCACCTGTGATCTTTGACAGAATAAATTGAAGTCTATCATGTTCAGACCAACTGCAAGGAAAAATACGCTCAAAGTTGTTGATGTAAACTTTTGGATGGATGTCATCTTTTTCAGTCGAAAACATAGGAACCAGTCTGCTTTTGAGTATGTTTGTCTCAACCTTTAAAGACAACAAGTGCCCTCTTTGGACAAAAGTGTCATTTTACTTCACTACAGGATTTATTATTCCTAAACATGTCTTTGGAATAGTTGCCTTTAGTTAATACATTTCATGAAGATTTTTGTTCTAATTCTGACAATTTACAATTTGTTTCACTATGCCACTTAGGTAATTCCTCAGTTACTTAATCTTCAATAGCCTGAAACTCACTAGTAAATGTTCCTCATTTTCAATTTGTTTTTTCTTAACTACCTGAGCTTTTTTCAACTAGAGAGTGGTATTAACTTTCTCTCCGATTTCCTTATTTTTAACTTCTATCCACTCAGAAAGACCATTATCTTATTTTTTAGTTGGGTCCTTTAAATATTTATCTATGCCCTTGCAAGTGTTTATTTCGAATTCTGACATCTTTTTAGACAGATCCTCAGTTTGCACATTGGTCTTCAAGTAACTACTTTCACAGTTACATATTTTATCTGATGTTCATGTTATAATCTGTTTTCTAGACACTACCTATTCCATTGAACTGATCTAAGTCCTTTGCCTCCTTTGACTGAATTACAATGTCTTTGAGAAACTTAATGTTTTTTATTTATTCTCCTGGACTTGAGTTCCTTTTGCAAGTTACTCCACAGTTTCCGTTACTGCTTACTAAATGTACGTATTGAGTGATATGGAAGACTGAAGAAAGAGAGATGGAGAGCAGGCATGTTCTTCAGGGACTTTCAACAGGAGATAGTTAATAGGTGAGTCTACATTCAGATCTAATTTCAGTACTGGTATGATACACGCCTACTTTACAAAGTTTGTGCCTACTGTTTTACCGATGCCTCTTCTTTTAGTCGTCTTCTTGTTTCTCCCAGCTTCTTGAGATCTCTTGATGAAGAGACACGATATAATAAGTTCTGTAGTGGTACAATGAAGTTACGCAACAGTTGGTAATTTAACTTTTGAAACTACTAGTTTATTGGCATTTATGGAAAGAAAAACACTCTCATACTCCCATGCGGTCACGTGTAACATTTTGTATGTGTAATGGGACTTACTGCGTCACAAATAGTTCTGATCAATTAATTAAGCTGCATTAAAGTGTTGCTAGGCAATGTCATCAACAGGGTGATACGTATGTCAATTAGAACTGAACCTCGATATTTTAAATAAACTTTTGGTTCATTTTTGCCAAAATCAGTACTTATCTCAAAATTTACTTCCAACTTAGTGCATTAAGTCCAAGCGCATTGGCAAATATTGTATACGATTACAGGACAGCTCGATTACGCACTGGCGTGTAACATATTTTAAATCGAGTGCGCAAGTTTCAGTTTTCTCTCATGGGCTAAACGACTCTTTTGTAATAATGTGATCTCATGTAAAGTGTAACTGGAACTGGATTTGTGTCCATCCGAGTCAAAATAAAAAAAAACCTAATTCACTGCACAGGTCAACGAACTGTACACGCGCACTTTCGCACTCTAAGTGAAAACTCGTCTCAGAGTAAAAGCCACACATAAATTCACACTTTTTTATGCACACAAAAATCAAAACACCTTTATATTAAACAGATAAATTATGGCATGCAATTGTTAATTAAACATTACCGACTGTGAATAAACTTCAAGAACTTGTATTTCGTAATCAATAAAATTTATCGCCTGAGAGGAACTATTAGTTTGCTAAAACGGATTCAGATTACAGTCAACTCATGTCTGGACGATGAAGTCACGAATAGACATTTGCTTGGAAATTACGAAATACCTGTGCTGAAAAAAACTGTCCGTTGAATGATTTACTGACTTTTACGTCAAATTTGGTACCCCTTGCATTGCTACACTGTGTTGACATGTAGATCATGCTTTAAAATTCAAATAGATTCCTTGGACTGTAAACAACTATGAGATGGAATATACAAATGTTATTATACAGATATTAGTTATCTTGTACTCATCACATAATTTTGTTACACGAGTTATATATAACAGAAATTAGTTGTTCGCTATAAGACGCTCTTGGTTTGTTCACCTTCATATTTATAATAAAAGATCAACCAGTTTTCGTTATCTATTGTCATCTGCATCACAGAACTCACTTTCTTTCTACCATGGCTGTACCCCTTCCTTAAAATTTATTTTCATGCAGATCCTTTGTGTCATGCGGTACACTGTGGAGAGTAATTTCACCAACAAGTAAAAAATTAGTTTTGGTTTTACTTAACTGAGTCCAACGAATGTCCAGTAAGTACCTGTTTCTGTCTGCACATGAGTGCACATCTGATCTAATTTACACATGTGGACTCTGTTTGACATACATAAGTACTCTTTACATGTATTCACTGGGCTCTGTAAGTATTTTGTACACCACAATGAGGTATTGTTTCCAAAACAAATGTATGTCTAATGGTTTTCTTTTTCGAAAGGAAGACCTCTCGGCTCAACAGTTGCCACAAAGAAGTTTCCCTTTGCGTAAGTGTGTATGGAAAAATGCGTAGTATGTTTCGGACATCACTTGTGAGCAAAAGTATTTATGAACAATCCCTAATTTTTTGTATGACATTCGTGATCAACAGCTCATAAATTATCAGTGGAAGTACAATTTATTTTTTCCAAGATACTAATTTCCAGCAATTCTGCCTGAACTATCAATGACACTGTCTGCCAAGATGATGAATTGGACGGAGTGTTGTGTTGTTATTGAAAATTTTGCTGCCTAAACACTTCTGTGTTTAGAGCTCACATAATATAACTCCAGTGGAAAATCACATTCTCATTCTCAGTGAGTCTACCACCCTTTTCCCCAGGGACAGCCGTCTCGGTTTACTCTTCCTTACTGAGTTGTGTGCTTCGTCTATTACGAACAAAACATTCTCTGGCCACATCAGTGTGGGCGGCGGCCGACTCAGTATAGTGGGAATCGAGGTGTGCACACACCCACTGCTCTGCGATCTTTCACAAACGATTTTAAAGAAGCTATTCAGTAAAAGATATTGATTCTCTTCCATGTATTTTGCTATTTTTGACATTATGTAAGCAACTGAAAGAAACTCGAATAAAATAATAGTAGCTATGACGTTGTGTTTGATGCATGTTAGATCATATATTGCTGTGTACAAAATGTAGTTGAGCTTCGAGCGAGTGCGCTGTTTTATAAGACAAGCAGGCATGCGGCGTACTTCGTACACATGTAACGAATAGCAGTCCTTATGTTACAAAGGTAAACATGTTTGAGCAAAATCACAGTTTAATCTTAGTTTAATTATACAACTATAAAATAAAGTGACACAATATGAACGATATCACTGTTTAATTAAACGATAATGAAGTAAAATTTCAATATATCACTCTGATGCCGTGTACTAGTGTTACCCCAAAGTAACGACGCACTCGAAGCATCAGACAGCGCAGTTGTATCAGATCACAGCCAACCACTTATTTCATTGCTGATTATATCGTAGACAGCTGCCTCATTGTAGGATTGTGCCACTAGTTCGGAATCTGGGTAATTTTCTTGCATGGATCGTAAAATATTTTCTCGCCTAGCTCGCTGTTTATTTTATATTACTGCTGTTCTCTTGGACCTACGACAGGACAACTGAGCACTGTGTTAGCTGAAGCAATAATGAAGGGATAGGTACAGGCTTGCAATTGTAAAGCAACAATGTTACGCCGGCTCTCTTTGCTTTGTTTTATGATTACTCGCGTACCTACTAATATACGAGATAAAATATTTTGCTACGAAAAGAGCCCCGAAATACCTTTTAGTGATGCTGTGCTGTGACTTTTTTGGATCATTAATTTTCAACAAAACAAAATATATTATGTTCTTATTATTCTGGATATGGCTTTCTATTAAAGGAACATTTTTTCGTCACTGTAACTCGCCATAAAGTTCAACATATCTTCCGTACTTTACGGTTATTGAAAAGGTTAATGAAAATTATTTCGTTATCAATACTAATGTTACAGTACGGAATGATTGTTCAACATCAAAATTTTTCAGTGGATTTTTGTTAACAGTAAAACACCAATAAGTACCACGACTAACACGAGAACTTGAGACTATTATCATAGAAAAAGATGTTTTTACTATAAGGTTTGCCAGACCAGAACTGCGCACAGCAAGATTTCTTTTATGTTGTGAAGGTAAATTATCTTTTTGCACTGTTGTTAATATAGCTTTAGCAGCACACGTCAACCTGTCCGCTTCTTTGCGGTATGGTTGGTTTCATTTAATGCAGTTTGAATGCGCCGCGGCAGCGGCTCGTTCGTTCGTAGCGCAGCTCTTTACAGTGAGTACGTAATGGCGTACATCTCTCAATCTTGACAAAAGAATGCTACGCAAGCGTACAATATAACGTCACAGGCTCTTCCTACTCACGTAACTCCAAGAAGACGACAGAGAAATTAATGTTCGGTCATTACTATTTATACTAGTCACATATTCTCATCTTTGTTTGATATTTAGTAAGTATCGTCTGTGGCGGTTTCAGTACTCGCCGACACAGATATTATCTTTAAAAAAATCAGTACATAATTCTATACAAGAGCAAAACATGACACATAATGCTTTCTCTTTATTACATAAAGTTCACACAATCGTTGTCCACGCAATTACAATTATCCAGTTCAATTATTCTTTTCTCCTTTTCTTTTTTACCCCATATAAAATGTCTTTTGCTAAGAGACGTTAAATGCCCCCTGGCAGCAATTGACTAACGTTAAGAATGTTCGGCAATATGCTGCCACTAACGTCCGTTTCGTCATTGTTTCTCACCTTATTTCGAATATTCGCTATTCACTCGTTTGCTCTTTTACACTATAGTTTTATGTACACTCTTTATAGTTTTCTCACACTTTGCGAGGTGACCGTAAACCTAGTCTCAGGGTCATTACAGTTTTCTGGCTCCCACATTCGGGCTATGTGCGGCCAGAAAACCTGGGAAAACTGCGCCGGAGCCATGGTCATCTCGCCTGGTTTGTCGTAAAACGCAGTCTGATTGTTCATCAAAAAAGGTTGGTATTTATCAAATGTTCGCAGGTAACAAAGGTTATTTATGACAAAATGTTAAACTTTTAGTCCCCTTGTTGAAAATGTACCTTCTACACTCTTTCACGTCCGTGGTAATGTTTGTGTTCCGTGTCACACTGAAAGTCAATCATTAAATAGTTTTACAGTAGTGTAATGGGTTGTCTCTACAATTAGTCACGACTAATGTTCTACCATGGTATGGCATTCGTGTCAGTTTGTTTCACTAATATGACGAAAACATATGACGTTTAACAAAATAATATTTTGAGTTTATACACAGTAAACTAAAGAAAAAAATGTTTGTCACGTAATTTCGTGTCCAATAAATCATTTTCATGTTAGTACGTTAACAGCGTTGTTGGTAATGTTCGGTTGAATGTCGACAATATCGTACGGAGCTGGCGGCGCGAAGGAATTGTTGCGGAGCGTCGCCTGGAACGCGGCGTTTCAACGATCGCTGGGGTCGACGTCCTGCTCGCCGTAACAGCGACGGCGTGTTGGGGTGGCGCCCGCTCAGTCGCGAACTGCGCCGAACCATTCACCAATGTCGGCGTGTTCAGGTGTTTCCCGCGACCGGCTGACGGGCGGCACGGCACCCGTCTCTGCTTCTCCGCATGACTCCCCGTCACAACGCATGAAACAAATATTCCACAACGGTGTACTGTCTTTAAAGATACAGATTATTAGCTGTGGAAGAAAATGCAACTTGGTTAAAACCGTTTATTGTTCAGTAAGCCGTCGTTTCGCTGGTCTGCACAGGATGTTTTGGCGTGTTAACGGGTTTCTTGTGGCTTCACAACTGAATCGCATTGTGACACTGCTATTTAGGGTTCGTCACACGCACGTTGTACTACACACTTTCACTTATTCTCACGGTCGATACGCTGCCAGAGCGTCTGTCAACACTCGAAAATGTTTCGGTTCACACAAACTAAATGTTTCCGTTGAGCGGTGTTTGTTTGAATCGACTCCGAACGCATCACTAACTACCGTTTTTATACAGAGTAAATTTATTGTTCGTTGAACACTGCACTATGACAGTTGGTCACTCAACACTTGACTTATTCCGACGTATATATTGGTGCAGATACAACAGTCATATTCTGTCCCTGCTACACACAATATTCCGTCCTGTCCTAGATTGTTCATGCACACAGTTTATTTTTAATGCATAATCACTCTCATCTATATTGAGTCCATTATGTTTACCCTGTCATTACACACTTTTAGTATTGTTACTAGGCATATTTGGCTTTTTTTGTAATTATTTAAAGGTGTGTGATTTTAGGTAAATAGTTTTCTTTTCCTTTTTCGGTGTAGCTTGCCAGGTTATCACCCATCTAGCAAAAAGATTTTACCATGTGCATGACAGCTGGCTTGGGCATATTGCTGAATAAATACTTCATATAGTGTTAGTATTTTTTTTAAATGATCTGTCCTACAGGAATACAGTGTAGTTTCCGCGTAGATTGACTTGATTCGCGTACCGCGTAATTACTATTCAAGGACGTGTACCAAGTACACGGGCTTCAATTGAAACATCGATACATTCAAAGTGTAGGTTACACGGAACGGGTTTGTCTTTGATTGAATTCTGCTCCAGTGTCGTTCTCAGATCACTATTGGCAGTAACACTACATCACATAATTGATTCATACTACAAAGTCATTTTTTGTCCAGTAGAGACTCTCTCTCAGGGTTCCTTAGTTCTAACACAATTACACCTGTTACATTACTATATGATATCTCATCATTAATTGTACTTACTTACTTACTACAACTGAGTCCGCCCCCGGTAGCTGAGTGGTCAACGTGACGGAATGCTAATCCAAAGGGCCCGGGTTCGATTCCCGGCTGGGTCGGAGATTTTCTCCGCTCAGGGACTGGGTGTTGTGTTGTCCAAATCATCATCATTTCATCCCCATCGACACGCAAGTCGCCGAAGTGGCGTCAAATCGTAAGAATTGCACCAGGCGTACGGTCTACCCGACGGGAGGCCCTCGTCACACGACATTTCCATTTTTACTACAAATGAAAAATGATTCACGAAATTATTCATTACTTTGTCAACAAAAAGATTGTTCGTTGCTTGATGAGCATATAGTATTTAATGACACTAATTGTCTGTAAACAAAATCTTCAATTTGCATGCCATTGCTCAGTTTATTGATTCTACTTTCATGCTATGCTTACTTATTTATGTATTGCTTTCTCAAAATTTTAAATACACACAAATTCTTTCTTAAAGCTAACATACTTATACTCTAAAACACAATTGAAATCTTCTTACTGCTACTATTTACATCTGACAGGTCATTGAATAAATAATTTTACTATTCCACTCTAACATCTTCCAAATCTCTTTAGCCACTACTTCCCTCCTCGACCAACTGATGGAGTAAGATGCGCGACAGTACTTTTTGTGGGACATCACCTCTATGTGATAGTGGTACCCCTTGATTATTCCTGGTCGGTCGGTAAATACCATGGTATATTCCGATAGCAGCTGCGTTAACTGTTGCTTTTGTATGTTGCTTAAACTTTCAGATTCCTGTACTTTGGTTTGAAATGCATCAACATTTGTTTCAAAATTTCTATCTTCCATACTAGGATAATAAAGATCTGTCACATGTGAATAATCATCTAGGTGTAGTACCCAGGGGTTCCTACATTTGATATTAATTCGGTTGCAACATGGCACAAGTACCTCCATCGATTTCATCATAGACAACTCAATCCTCCTACCTTTATTAACTATGCTTAGTTTTCCCGAGGAGAGGTCGATCACTGCGTCCCTCTCACGGAGAAAATCTACTCCCAGAATGCAGGACACCGTTAACCCTTTAACAATGAGGAACCAGCTCACTATGGCTTCGCCCTCCTTACAAATCTCTACTGCACTTGGTGCCTAACTAATTGGCTCTGTGCACTTATAGCTCCAGACACCTTGCAATTATTAACCGGGAAAGTCGGTATGCTACGTCCCTTCCCCAGCGCATTAAACAATTCTATACTCATTACACTCACTGAGGCACCTGTGTCGATGATTATATTCACTGCAACATCACTGATTTTCGCTTCTATTATGGCTTGCACATTTTCGTTGCTATCTTTATTACATTCATGGGGTTCGCTCAGTAGATCTTTATCCATACTGATACCATCGTTGTATCGCAGCATATGTATTCCAGGCATATTATTATCATTCGTGTTGCTCTCACTCCACCCCTCGGCCAGCGACGGAGAGCATATCGTGGCCGATTCTAGTTTGTTGGATGGCTTGCTTGCGAGGTACTTGGACGGCTATTGTCCGTGACCTCTACTATGTGTACGTTTTGATTTGCAGGCCGCCACGACTGCGCAATAGGTGCGTTTTGCAGTGGTGGTCTGTTGTTATCGTACCGGTCATTACCGTGCCGTTCTCGGCTTGGTCGCTGATTCTGATTCCAATTGCGATTACCGTCGCTGTAATTGCTATGCCACTGACCTCGCGCATTTTTCCAGCGGTTGGTCCAGGGCGGTCCGGAATCGTAACGGTCGTCAAATCGACCCTTTTTATTATGGGACGGCTGCCCATAGCCGTTCTGACTTCTACCATTATTACCATTTTGCGAGTGCTCTTGCCGCTTGTTACCGCCCCCACCATTTCCATGGTTGTGGTTTTGTGCACTATTATTTCTGTCATGTTTGCACCCTGATCCATTGTTCCATGAGTGATGACACGCTGCTTTTGCGTCTTCCTGGATTAAGTCTATTGAATCTAGGACATACAGGAAATGTTCCATGTCGTTCTCTGGTACTTGTATTAGTTTCTCTTTCATATTAATGGGTAAATGTGATTTTAGGAGTCTTATTATGTCTCTTGGTGAGATAGGCTCATCCCAGTAGCGCGTCTTGTTATATACTTCTCGAAATACCGTCTCAGATTCCCAAGACGGGGTGAGTACGGTTCGGGATTGTATACTTATTTTCTTAGCCGCTCTTGTATACAAGGCGACCAGTATTTCGACAAAAACGCCCTTTCGAAATGTTTATACGTCATGCAGCTGTCTGCTACTTCCGTAGCCCACAACGCTACATCACCCTGAATTAGACTTGGCCACTGTTTCTATGTTTCGATACAGTGTATCGATACGTGGAACTGTTTCAGTGTTTCGGAACGGCTATGGTTCACTGTTTCGAAAAAGTGGTGTTTCATTCCGCCCCTGTCTCGGATAACCGAACCAGATTCAATCTCGAGCCAGACACAGAAACTGTATCGTTGTTTCAAAATAAGACTGTTTCAGTCCACCTGTGCTTGGAACGGGCTAACAGTATCGAAACAGTGATGTTTCATTCCGCTCTGTGTCGGACGAGATTCGGGCTCGGCACAGGTACTGAAACACATTTAACATACCACTTCATGAAACACTTTCAAGACTGTCGAAATCTTTTTGACAAGCAATAGCATGAAGCTTAAGATTTCCGAAAATACAGTTTCGTTTCTAGCTGACTGTCCTATTCCGAAATGGCGTAACATCGGCTTTATAAACATTAACCAAACAACAAAATAACGCACACTATTCGCATTCAAATAAATGTGTGAAAATCATTCAGTTAAATTACAATTTGTTATAACATACGCTTCTCTGTTCATATACAGTAATCATATTAAGAAACGCAAGTAAGCCTACCTCATTTTGAACAAAAAAAGGCGTAGAGTGACAGTTATTAGACATATACATAAATTTAATGTAGGTATGATTGCAAGCAATCTGTTTGACGCATCACTGAAAGTGTAATGGTGAACGGGAAGGTCTGGGAAGCATGGTGAACTTATAGTAATGGTTCGAAACACGTTGTGAGACAAAACTTTTTTCTGTTATATTTTGTTATTAATTCGAGTTACTTGGCGTTCTTTGTGAGTCTATAGTCACTGTGCCTGTTATCCACAATGATTCCTTTTGTGTGTATGGAAATTAGCAGGATGGTTATCTTACCCATACTAATGGAATGTGGGAATCCCAGTGGCGTATCCGTTGTTTCTGCAGTTTGCTCCCACCTCCATTCGTCATGGTTCTTCTGTCTTCAGCTATGGCGTTACGAAGCACGGTGTGGGATTATTTTATGAAGATGAATCCTGAGGAAATTAAGTGTAACTTGTGCTCGGCAGTGTTGCCGTTTAAAAGTAGTCTTGCTTAAACAGATCTTTGCGACATAAGCATCCAACAGTTAATTTAAGTGAAACTCGTTCGAAACCAGTTTCTATGAATCTGGGCAGTGACAAAGTCAATTCAACTTTCACAGCAACTGTTCAGGAATTTTCCGGTTCAGTTCTGGGTAGGTGTGGTAGACAAACAAAGATTACTGGATTTGCACCAAGATCAGTGCCTTCATCCAAGTGAAACATCATACACGAACAGATTTTAAGACTTGTTGTTGACGAATATCTTCTGTTTAGTGTAACTGAAAGTGTAGAGTTTAGAAAAATGACTTATTTATTAAATGAAAACTGTGTACATCTCTGTAGAAAAACCGTCTCCAAAAGCTTAATCTCTCAAGTGTTCGACAACACACTAATATGAGAAAGATCTGCAGTGCAAGCTGCATCCTCCATCTGCATTACGATTGCTTGATAGACATCTGTGAAAAATGACAATTATATTGCAGTGGCTGCTCACTTCATTGATGAAAACTGCAATCTGTTATCTAGTTTTAAATTCAATAACAAGCATACAATTGAAAACATTTCCATTGAATTACAAAATGTGACTTCTGCTTGGGGTATTACCAATCAGTTTATAGCTTGCACTACAGATAATACACCTAGTATGGTGAAGGCAGTGATGATGCAAATGGTGGCATATACCTTGCTTTGCACATACACTGAATTAAATCGTGAAAGTGAGCCTTGAAGCAATTACACAGACAAGGACAAAAGTGAAGTCAATAGTGGAATTTTTCAAAAGAAGTCCTCAAGTATTTGAGAAATTACACAATATACAGAAGCAAATGGGCTCCCGTATTTTAACGGCGAAACAAGATTGCCCTACGAGATGGAATTCCAAGTATGAAATGGTTGACAGTCTTTTGAAAATCATATAACCTTTGCACCCTCGCCATCCTCTGTTTGGATCACAGACAAAACTGTCCAATGAAGACTGATCAGTTATTGAAAAATCTTGTGAAATACAGTCTCCCTTTGAGCAAGTCACAACAGAAATTAGCAGCAAAATAAATGCAACCTTGTCAAAAGAAATCTTATTAAGCATAGATTTACAAAGTCAATGTCTGAGACTGAAAAACTCAGATTACAGCAATGAAGCCATTGATACAGTAACTGTTAAACTTGAAGATGGAATCTGTACCTGCCCCGTTCAAAAGTTTGCAGATAAAGCAATTGGATCCTCGCTTCACGGAGCATGGGATCATAAAAACTTGGCATCAATTAAAAGTAACAAAAGATGCCATAATTAACAAGTGCTGTTTAATACGACAGAAGCCCACATGGTGTTCTACAGACAATCCACCACCAGCAAAACCATTTCAGGTGAGGACATTCAACTCCAGTACTGGCAACATTTGGCAAGATTTTGACCAAGCTGTAGGAGAGTTGATCCAAAGCGTAGACAATCCACGTGCTACAAGTATAGTAGAGCTTGATAAATATATGAAGATGCCAGATCACATTATCCATTGCTGTGGTGGAAAGAAAACCATGTGTTATTTCGTCCGCTGTTTGAAATAATGAAACGACGTCTTTGTATTATGGCTACATCTGTTCTATGTGAGCACATATTTTCAAAGCAAGAGCAAACAATAAGAGGCAGACGATCCCATCCTTCAAGCGGAAAAGTATCAAAAATGATATTTCTAAACTAAAACTTAGAATAGGTACAATAGATCTACTCAAAAATAAAAAAGTAAAAGTTCAATTGATTTTGTTCTTTTCTTGACAATGTGCACTGACTTTGTATTCGACTGTATTTTGTCTAGTCCACTAAATCCTACATGTAGCTACCTTACAAGAACATGCTTCTCAAATTTGTTGCACACAGGAGACACGTTTTTGTTCACCAGTACGTTTTTTTGTGTGTTTGTGAATAATCATCTGATTTATGTCTGTATATGTTTGTGTGTTTATTTTTGTAAATGCATTATGTTTGGTTATTACACAATATAGGCGTCTTAATACTTGTGTATTATAAATAATTCTCAGGCAGTTCAACAATGGTACTTTGATACTTTTGTTTTTGTCTTTCAGATACTGTGATAAAAATTGCATTCCAACAGCAATTTAACTTCATCTCTGATTTCCTGGAGAAGTTTACAATAAAATGAAAATATATCTGCTTGCTGTGATTATTTGAGTGATCCCCATATGACTGTACATCAGACAAACTTCTTTAGCAAGAATTGTAAGCGGTGTAGAGCCAGATTTGCCATGATGTAAGTATCACAAGGGCATCGCACTGTATGAATTGTTTTAAATTTTAGTCTGGATTTTATGCTTCAAGGAAACATACCGATCTCTGCATTTCAGTTGCCTTGAAATATTTTAACATGTTTTCTGGTTCTATCAAGTGTACATATTAAGAGCTGTATTCGGCTGACTTGTGAATGTTTGATGAAAAACTGCCATACTTGACCATTGCGTTATATGCTCCTGTCTGTTATGATAATTTTTTTATCTACGTGCATCAGTCACTTTCCAGACCTGCTCTGTGTGACAAAAAACGGAAAATTTGACTAAGAAAAGTGTGAGTGGCACTCTCATGAATGTTAATTCAGTGCCTCACTTCCCAGAATGCTATTTCAATAAATTACATCTCATGATATGCCTTTTCAAGAGCACACACGGATTTTCACTCATGAAACCTATCAAAATTAACAGCTAGAATACAGGGAAACGAGTTTGGCAAAATCTACTATGTCAAATATACAAACTCTGTCCTCAGCCAATTGAAAAGTATGGAAGTCACACGACACGAAAGCAGTGCATTTGCTGCAGGAAATACGAAACTGGCAAGACACCTAAGTGAAAGTTTCATACTTTCTGCGATATGATTAGCGCTCTCGCACCTCATTTGTGTTTATATGGACATACTTATACGGTAGACATTCAAGATGATAAAATGTGTAGGTCTATTCGATTACAAAACACAAACTGTTTCACTGTTTCGGAACAGTGTATCGAAACATTACATTGTACTGTTTCATTTGTTTCGAAACAGTTACGTGTTTCAGTTTGCCCATCTCTACCCTGAATGTATGACATTAAGTATTGAATTTTCTGTGCTTCGTTCCACACACTAGGCAAGATATTTTTAAAGCTTTTTATGAATACTACTGTGTGTACTGACTTCCGTTCAGTAGTAAACGTTTGAAACTGCCTTTTTTTGATCAAACTTTCTTCAACCAATATTTTTGGACTATACTGGTTTGGTCCTGGGACATAGGCTGTGTGCTCCAAACCGAAACTACAGCTCTTCGCATTATCGCCTAAAGATTCACCATTGTTGCGTCGCGCGTAAGTTTGTGCGTTGCCAAAAACGTTGGCTGTTGGGGACTTAGTTTCATGTTCAAGATGTTTGCTGCTCTGTTCTAAACCCTTTTCCAAGTCGGATATCTGTTTGGTAATATTCACTTGCCACTGCGGAATATCCTCATTGAGTATTTGTTTGATGGTTTGTACGTCGTTCTGTACTTGATTGTTTACTGCGGCACTGAACGATTCTGAATCTCTGTCTGCCATGGCTGCTTGTACCTTAGAATCAATATTTTTGTCGATCTCGCTCTCCTTCGCTTCTAACCATGAGTTGAATTCGGTTTCAATTTTAGTTGCTTGTTCGTTCCACTTCTGCTCTACAAGCTGTGTGGAGTCTATTTCTAGCTTTTGTAATCGGTTGGCCAAGACACGAATCTCGCCTATAATGTTAGAGTTTGCCACTTGCAGGTTGTTGACCTGTACAGTCAACTCCTGCACGGCCTTAGGTATCGACTCATAATTCTGTTTCATACAGTGAAAGGTGGCTACACTGAGCCACAGCGCCAGAGATCGCTAGAGAGCATTGTTCCGCCGCCTCCACTGGCAGTGATTATTGAGATGTCGTAGTGGTCAGTGCTTGGGGAGAGCTCGTGGTAGTCAGTGCTTGTTAAGAACTCGTAGCAGAGAGTGTTTGTTGAGATGTGCTAGTAGTGAGTGCTTGCTGAGATGTGATACTGAAAAATTCTTGTTGAGATGTGGTAATAGCGAGTCGGTGTGGAGATATATTGTAATAATTTGAGTGCTTGTCATCAATATATGAAGGTAACGAAACTTGATTTATTTTTCATTATTTCATGTCGTAAATAATGCTTCATTACAGGTTCAGTCAACAAAGCATCTGGCTTGTGTTCTGGGATTAGAGTGTAATTCTGGTTTTCTTGAGTAATTATGGTATTTCTATTTCCTTTTATTAATTCAGTATAAATGATATTTAAAATTTCTTGTGTTGTTGAAGAAGAACCGTGCCAGATACGTACGTTGAGTCATACTCCCACACACAGAACAGTTACACTTGTGCTTTGGTTTCGTAGGTTTTATAGTTGCTGGGGACTTAATTAATTAATTGTGTTAATGAAAATTTCCATTTCATTCTTTGTTGTTGTTCTAAGCAGTCAGATAGCGTAATAATACTAGTCAGGGCCAACCGTTACGAGACTTCGTAATCGGACAGACAGCTACTAAAGCAAAAAAATTAAAAATATTTTCATTGTATTTTAATTAAGCCCCCATGCACGTGGCGACCACTGCTTCGGATCGTCCCTTGGAATTCTTCTGATTGTAGAAATAGTAGACAGTAGGATTGTTGTAGTAATTTGTAGTTTAGTAATTGTAGTCTATATTGCATGTGTAGATTTGGTAATTGTCATTCTTCTATTGTTCGTTAATCGTGTTTGAGGGCAGCATTTCGTGTGAATGATATTGTTGATGATAAAGTGTCATTGTGTATAAATTTCGTACAGTGACGAATTTTGTGAGTTTTGTAAATGATTACGCGATCGATGAAAAAGGCGAAAATGATGAATAGTGAGAATGACGTAATTGTTAACATGGCGAACTCGCCAACACAGGAGAAAGGGATGATGAATAATGGAGTTGAAAACAATTTAATAAGTCGGGAAAATAGGCCGGAAACAGTTCAAAATTTTTCACAATCGAAAAATTCACAGAATACGACATTAACGACAGAAGAAATGCAGCAGTTGATGAGTGCAATATTAAATTTGAGATCTGAAATTATAACTGAGATGAAAGCAATGACAACACGGTTAAGCTCAAAAATAGGAACAATTGAAACAGAAATAGAAACATTTGGGACTGAGATGAAAGCAAGGACAACACGGTTTTGCTCAAAAATAGGAACAATTGAAACCGAGATGAAAGCAGTGGGATCACAGTTACGATCTGAAATTAGAACTGATATGGGAACAATGGAAACACAGTTAGGCTCACGAACAGGGACAAGTTTCAAAGACATGAAAGATGAATCAAAGAAAGAAATTATAGAAGAAGTACAACCGATTTTGAATGCTCACAATAATAGTTTAATTTCAACAGAAATCAGACAAGAGGAACAGGTCACAGAACGGGAAGAAAAAGATCGCGTGATAGTTCAAAAATTTTCAGAGTTAAAATTACAATGTGCACACGATAAGGAAGAGATATTTGAAAGAACTGAGGAATCCGTACCAAATGACTTAACGCAACAATATGAACAGTTAACTACCAAATTTGTCAACACTGAAACCCGAGTCGCGACACTTACGGAAGACGTAAATAAACAGAGAGAAAAAATAGGTGACTTATCGGAAAGAGTTGAGGAAATTTCAGATAAACTGACAAGTCTTAGTTTAAATGGGGACAGAGATTCAGATGATACAGCTCCATTACCATTTGCAGAAACCGAAGAGTACCAGAACATAAATAAGCATGTTGAAAATCAGGGAAAATTTAATGAACGAGTGAAAAGGGAATTTGAGGCATTAAAAAAGCAAGTCAAACAAATTGAAGGCGAAATCGTAGGAAAAGACGGCAAAAGAAATTTAGAATCACAGATACCAGAGGGGTTTGAATAAAATAATTTGTTTCATTTACGGGATGCAACAAGAGAGCGCCAGGCGCGCGAACTTGACAATAATCGACATTCAAACTGGGACAGACGCGGTAGGTCTTTGTCGCCACGAGGCGAAAACTTTGACTATAAACACTTTTGACTGTTCGGAAATTTAAGATCTTCCGCAATTCTAAGAATGACATACATCCATGTTCATGGTTAGATCAATTTACGTACGCACTTCCACCAAATTGGCCACTAAGTCACAAACTGAAATTTATGTGCAGCTATTAAAGTCCTCAGGGGATTCACTACACTAAGTGAATATGTGCCGTAGCGATCACAGGGCCCCGAGCTGTAGTGGTGCTATTTCCCTTTTAGTTTTCTGCACCGCTGCTTACTCTTTCACTATTCTTTGCATCTGTAAAAAACAATTCTTCTACTATCCATCTATCTAGACAGTAGGTAAAGATTAACCGTATATGACGATTTTACCCAAAAGTGACTTCGAAAATAACCGTTTGGACTTACTATATTTTCTGCAGCATTCATTCGTAGTTTAAATGAAATTTTACCTGTTTATCTTCGTGACAATATTACTTCATATGTTGACGATATTCTTATTGCTAAACGTTCTTGGAGTGAGCATAACAAAATTTTGGATTCATTATTACGTATTTTTGCACGAGTTGACATGACAGTGAACTTGGAAAAATCAGAATTTGGTCGTTCTCAGGTGAAATTTCTCGGTCACATTATTTCTACAGAAGGTATTCTCCCTGATCCAGAGAAACTAGACGCTATTCGTAATTATGCTGTTCCTACCACAAAACGTGATGTTCGTAGTTTCCTTGGTGTCTGTAATTTTCTTAGACGCTTTGTTAGATTGGACAATTTGGCCACACCTCGTTTATGTGAACTATCTGGAAAAAATTCTAATTGGTGTTGGGATGAGGAAGCTCAATCAGAATTTGAACAACTTCGGGATGCTTTAGTTGCTGCTCCACTTCTTTCACATCCGGATTTATCTAAAGATTTTTGTTTGGCGACGGACTCATCATACAAAGGCCTAGGTGCACATTTATTTCAAGAGATAGAAGAAGACGGCGTTGTAGTACAGAAGACTATTGCATTTGGAAGTCGTGTTCTCTCTAAATCAGAGAAGAATTATTCGATTACGGAACTTGAAGCTTTGGCTGTTGTTTGGGCTTTCACAAAATTTCGCACATTTTTGTTTGGTAGACATACTAAGGTTTACACTGATCATCGAGCTCTGGAATTTCTTATGTCGACAAAATTAACTCATGGCAGATTGTCACGATGGGCGTTGTACCTACAGGAATTTGATTTTAGTATTGTTTACATACAGGGATCTTCAAATATTGTTGCTGATGCTTTATCACGTGCACCTATGGGTTTGAAACAAAGTGCTGAAGAGGACTGCAAAGAAAACCATTATTGTTTGATGTACATTCAAGGTGTTGCGTTTGAGAACTTTATTTCGTCTTCGCTCCAGGACATCGCTAAGGAGCAAAATAAGGATCCAATCTGGAAAGACATTAAGGAGAAGTGGAGGAGAAAGGAAAGCGTAGCGATTAGACAGCATTATTTAGTTCGCAATGATATTCTTTTTAAACGAAAATCGGTCGAAAACTCTGTTTGGTTAGTTTGTATTCCTGATGAGTGGGTCAATAAATTGATTTGGTACACACATTTCAGTTATGCGCATTTTGGTCCCAGAAAATGCTTTCATAAATTACGAGAAAATTGTTACTTCAGTAATATGGAAAAACGTATTCGATCTGTTCTTGCCAAATGCAAATTATGTTAATAGGCTAAGCCGCCAACTGTTTCTCACAGAGCACCGTTGTTTCCTATCATTCCAGCGAAATTAAAGGAGATGGCTGCAGTCGATTTGTTCGGTCCAGTGGTTCGTTCTACTAATGGTTTTGCGTACATTTTCGTAGCAGTGGAATTGACATCAAAATATGTGTGTTTTACACCTTTACGCAAAGCAACAGCTCGTTCAGTTTCTAACGCTTTCATCAAACATTTTCTTAAAGAAGTTGGTCATGTTGATAAGGTTATATCAGATAATGGATCACAGTTTCGCTCTAAAATTTGGCTTCGTACTCTACGGCGTCGGAAAATTAAACCAATCTTCATTTCACTTTTTCACCCTCAATCTAACGCTTCAGAGCGATGGATGAAGGAAATCAATAAATTGTGCCGTCTTTATTGTCATCAGAATCACAGAACTTGGGATCAGTATCTTCATATTTTTCAAAACATTCTGAATGAAATTCCAAATGACTCAACTTCTTTACCGCCTCTATTGATATTAAAAAATAAAGTACCAACAAATCGCATTTCTGAAATCGTTCCTTTTCCGCCTTCACGGAAACTGCGGCGTTCTGAAGTTGTCAACCTGGCTCTACGAAATATTGCGTCTGCGGCTGCAAGAAGAGAGAAATCAGCGAAACGTCCTGGTCGTTTAAAAATTTTGTCAGTTGGTCAAAAGGTGTTAATTAAGTCTCATCGTTTGTCTCATAAAGGAAAAGGCTTATGTCGCAAATTTTTTCTGCTTTATAACGGTCCATATAGAATTCGCAAAATTATTCATGATAACACTGTTGAAGTAGAAACTCTTAAATCTCGGCGCTCTAAAGGAATACATCATATATCAAACGTTAAAATTTTTGTGGAATGACGTGCTTTTGAGACATCAACAGTTATACGTAAACATGCGGAGAGTACAAGGATACCGCGCTGTGTTTTGGCGGCGGCACATACTCAAAGCAACAATCAGTCTGCGCGCCGCACAAGGCAGTCGTTTACCGCAAACAATTACTTCCTACGTCACGCGCCTACAGCTGATCGAGCGCTCAGTTTGAATGCACCGACAGCCGTAAACAAATACAGTTTAATTTCTCCGACTAAATTCTGTATAAAGCTATAAGGACTTCATAAATTATATTATTAACGTTCAGTATTTTTCAGGATACGGTTGTGTAAAATATTTAAGACCTTCAGGTAAATTCTGTACGTGTCCGACGTTAAGACGACTTGCTATGGAGAAAATTTCAGGAAGAATGTAATTTCAAAAAAAAAAAAAAAAAAAAATATTTCCACTTAGGTACGTACTTTAGACGTAATTTGCTGCTCGCGATTACGTGATTCATACTTTGTGCTAAATTTTATGTTCTATGAATTTACTTGTGAAGCAACGTGCTTACGCACATTAACTGATTTTGACGATGAGTGACTAATGAACAGGGTTGTTATTTGTATATATTATGCATCGCTTGGCTGCTATGCTTTTTCACTGATGTCATATTTTTCTATTATGTGCCTGCTGTGCTTATTTATTTAAATTATAATTGTCACCTGATTAATTGTGCTGATGTGGTTAGATATGTAAGTTACACTTTGTGATTTATCTGCTTGCGCCTTCATGTTTACTTATTAAGATTACATATAAACATTAATTTGCTTATGCTGATATGATGCTAATGACTTGTTTATCACATAAGATATATGTTTGCTGCTTTTTGTATGGATTGCATATTTACACATTTCTGTTTTGTTGTCATAACTACTCTTTAGTTTAGAATATAGCAATGCTGATGTACAGTGTACGAACATAGAGTTTAGGTTACACTGTGGTATTAATTATAGATTGTTCGCTTGGCAGAGCCTCGTTGTAAGAATTGTGCTGCATCCACTTGTTGACATTCTGTTCTCTACTGGTATATTTACTCGCTATTGCTTGTTTTGCTTATGCTCAGTGCCTTATATTTTTAAGATAAGAAAATGAACTGCTATAATTCGACGAACGACATTAGTACAAGAAAGTCATAGAAGTCACATGAGCTGAGGTTTTATGGAAGCTGTATAAATTTATGCTAATAGGAAGGAAGCTAACGACATGACAGACCAAAACTAGGTTTAGACCATTGACAGCATTACACTGCATTTTTCGTGAGCAATTGAAATAGGAAGTGACACTTGACACAAAAATTCTCCACATGTTTGCTTCTGTTCGCCATGATTCTTGAAGTGGTGTACACACTGTGAAATATTATGATCATTCACACTCCGTAATCGTACTTAATTACTGAGAGTTATTCGAACTAAGTCTGTTAGAGCTCATGTATGCATTTCTTTTATTTAATGATGGACAAGGAACCAAAATGTATCTTATAATTTATAATGAGTAGCAGATTTGGATCAGATGGATTACACGAGAGGTTGTGTGTTGACATTGTGTCTTCGGATTGTATGAGATGATGAATTGAAGTTTGCACTAGAATTTTGTCTGTACTTGTTCGAGGAGACTGACTAGAGGAAAGAGTTGTTATGGAAGTAAAATGATATTGGTGCTGAGGTTTATATATATCGACGTAGTGAAGAGGTATTATTGAAGTATTAAGATTAAGTGATGATTATTGGAGTTTTCGTGGACAAGAGGTAAGGTAAATGATATTGATGATAAGGTTTATATGTATCGACGTATTGAAGAGGTATTAGTGAAGTATTGAGATTATGCTGATGATTATTGGAGTTTGGTGGATAAGAGGTAAAGTAAGTGAGGAGCATTTTTTTTTTTGTTGGTCCATATGGAACAAGGAGGATGAAGATGGCAGACTAGAACACTCAAGTAGAAGGAAGATAGTCTATACACACACTTTGTTAAATCACTAAGCAGTATACACTTTTTTTTGAAGAGAGGAAGTATTTGCATATCTTGGCTCACTGACAGTTGTTCAGCAACAGTACAATTTGATCTGGCTTGACAAACATTGGTCTTGACATGATGACTATGACGTTGACTAACTATTATTGACTGTTATACATGGCTGCCACTACTACTTGATACACATGATGAAAATAAAATTTTGACAGAATTGCATTTACACAGTTAACACTATTCAATTACACAGTAGCACTAATGTGGATGAAAGATGAGTGAGTGTGTTTTGTGTGTTTTCCTTTTATAATCCCAGAGAAGTGATCCCAACCTATCTCCTAAATATTATTTCACTTGTTTGTTGTGGCTTGCACTGACACCCATAAATATTATAGGTTAACTGTTATTGTGTACTGTAATAGTTAATGTGACAATTACCTGATATCATTTGTGTGTTTATTATGATTTGTATGTTTAGTGTAAGAGCATTGATAATAATTTGTTATAGAAACTGTATGTGCATTCAAACTATTGTTCATGACTGAACTGTCTCAGTAGTTATGGTGAATAGTATGGACTGTTACTTGCATTTTTTCTACATGATTGGTGCCACAAGGACATGTTTAATTTCTGCTGATGAACAGTGTGATTCGTGATAGTGATAGTCCATAAAGACTGCGGTCAGCACCTGTTGACCATTGCTGGGTGCCACTGATGGACTGCTTCTACTGAAAAGGTGTTACTTGTGGGTGTCTGCACCTGTTCAACATTGCTGGTGCCACTAATGGAACTGCTTATAATGAAATGGTGTTACTTGTTGGTGTCTGCACCTGCTCAACATTGCTGGGTGCCACTGATGGATTGCTTCTACTGAAATGAAGTCACCTGTTGCTGTGTGCACCTGATCAACATTGCTGGTGCCACTAATGGACTGCTTCTACTGAAATGGTGTTACTTGTTGGTGTCTGCACCTGCTCAACATTACTGGGTGCTACGGATGGACTGCTTCTACTGAAAAGATGTTACTTGTGGGTGTCTGCACCTGTTCAACATTGCTGGTGCCACTAATGGGACTGCTTATACTGAAATGGTGTTACTTGTTGGTGTCTGCACCTATTCAACATTACTGGGTGCCACTGATGGACTGCTTCTATTGAAAAAATGTTACTTGTTGGTATTTGCACCTGTTGACCATTGCTGGGTGCTACTGCTGGAACTGTCAACTGCTTATTCTTGAGCTATGGAAAGCGTTTATGTGAATATTTGTATAAACTGATTTTTTGTGTATTACTGTTTGTGAAAAGTTATGAGACTCTTACCTGCACATATTCGTCATTGCTGACACTATTGATTGAACTGTTTAACCACATAATACTTGTGTAAACTGTTATGTAAAGTCACATGTATGAAAGAATTTGTATTGCTTACTGTATTTTATATATTAGGTTATTGAAAGGTCAGTGCAAAGCCAAAATTTTATCTAGTTATATGATATTTACGTATTAATATTATCTTTTATTTTTGTCTGTATTTTTTTGACGAATTTGGTGGTATTTTCACCACCAATGCTGGCAAAAATACCATCAAATTCTAGCCGTGGAGGAAGGGCATATGAAAGGTGGCTACACTGAGCCACAGCGCCAGAGATCGCTAGAGAGCATTGTTCCGCCACCTCCACTGGCAGTGATTATTGAGATGTCGTAGTGGTCAGTATTTGGGGAGAGCTCGTGGTAGTCAGTGCTTGTTAAGAACTCGTAGCAGAGAGTGTTTGTTGAGATGTGCTAGTAGTGAGTGCTTGCTGAGATGTGATACTGAAAAATTCTTGTTGAGATGTGGTAATAGCGAGTCGGTGTGGAGATATATTGTAATAATTTGAGTGCTTGTCATCAATATATGAAGGTAACGAAACTTGATTTATTTTTCATTATTTCATGTCGTAAATAATGCTTCATTACAGGTTCAGTCAACAAAGCATCTGGCTTGTGTTCTGGGATTAGAGTGTAATTCTGGTTTTCTTGAGTAATTATGGTATTTCTATTTCCTTTTATTAATTCAGTATAAATGATATTTAAAATTTCTTGTGTTGTTGAAGAAGAACCGTGCCAGATACGTACGTTGAGTCATACTCCCACACACAGAACAGTTACACTTGTGCTTTGGTTTCGTAGGTTTTATAGTTGCTGGGGACTTAATTAATTAATTGTGTTAATGAAAATTTCCATTTCATTCTTTGTTGTTGTTCTAAGCAGTCAGATAGCGTAATAATACTAGTCAGGGCCAACCGTTACGAGACTTCGTAATCGGACAGACAGCTACTAAAGCAAAAAAATTAAAAATATTTTCATTGTATTTTAATTAAGCCCCCATGCAACAGGCAATCTCTCTTTTCATAATTTCTAACGATTGCACAAGTTGCTGGTCACGCTCAGCATGCTGGCGATCCCGCTCAGTTTGCTGGCGATCCCGCTCGGCCTGCTGGGCAAGAAACGTTTCCTCTAGCTGGCGATCTCTCTCAGCTTGCTGTGCGAGAAAGCTCTCAATTGTTTAGTCCTTTTCAGCTTGTTGTTGCGCAAATTTTGACTGGTAATCCAGCACGCGCTCTAATATTGCCTGAAGTGAATACCCACCAGGCATATTACCACTCTCTGGTTCCTGCTTTTCTGGAGGCGGTACAATTTCTTTATCTACATCTCCTTGAGCACTGGTGGGCGGTGGCACCACTTCCTGTGCCCCTGCCCCCACATTTTCACATGGTATATCCTCAAAGAGAGTACTTGTATTGCTTAATGCACCCTTTTCTACATTTCCTGCACTAACTAATGGTTGTCCCTCAGTATCCATATTGCTCGGACGTTGACTACGCAATTTAACCATATTCATAAATTACCTACTCGAACACAGGATCTAACAGTTTTGCCACTTGCACAGAAAATATGGTAATTTATCTACAATACACTGCACACTGAACATTACTATCTACACTAAACTTTGCCCTGTCATAAATAATAACGCCAAACTACGCACACCACTAGCGATATGAGATCACGTCACTGGAGTTAAGCTTCTACGAACAGGATAACTACACTGTAGTCTTACCTTTAGTTTATCTGATTTCGGGGTTCGGCTGCCCCTGGATTATGTAGCTGTTACAGTTTCTCAGTACTATCAGGATATTTTCCTCTGACTCGATTGCATTGCTGCGTTTTTTCATGAAAGAATATTTGTACATTCGTTAATACATGGCATTAATCATGAGACACATACAGACATTTATCACTAAATACATATATGTGTACAACAATAGACAATGAAAGAAAACACATAAAACAGTTATTATTTTCGTGGCCACTGCAAATTCTGCCCCACGCTTTTGGGCGACAGTTTCGCCGGCTCTGCTTTGTTTTATTATTACTCGCGTAAAAACTAATATATGAGATAATATATGTTGCTACGAAAAGAGCCCCGAATTACCTTTTAGTGATGCTGTGCTGTGACTTTCTTTGGATCATTAATTTTCAACAAAATAAAATATATTATGTTCTTATTATTCTGGATATGGCTTTCTATTAAAGGAACATTTTTTCGTTACTGTAACTCGTCATAAAGTTCAACATATCTTCCTTACTTTACAATTATTGAAAAGGTTAATGAAAATTATTTCGTTATCAATACTGATGTTACAGTACGGAATGATTGTTCAACATTAAAATTTTGCAGTGGATTTTTGTTAACAGTAAAACACCAATAAGTACCACGACTAACACGAGAATATGACACTATTATCATAGAAAAAGATGTTTTTACTATAAGGTTTGCCAGACCAGAACTACGCACAGCAAGATTTCTTTTATGTTGTGAAGGTAAATTATCTTTTTGCACTGTTATTAATATATCATCAGCAGCCCGCGGCAACCTGTCCGCTTCTTTGCGGTATAATTGGTTTCATTTAATGCAGTTTGAATGCGCCGCGGCAGCGGCTCGTTCGTTCGTAGCGCAGCTCTTTACAATGAGTACGTAATGGCGTACATCTCTCAATCTTGACAAAAGAATGTTACGCAAGCGTACAATATAACGTCACAGGCTCTTCCTACTCACGTAACTCGAAGAAGACGACAAAGAAGTTAATGTTCGGTCATTACTATTTATACTAGTCACATAGTCTCATCTTTGTTTGATATTTAGTAAGTATCGTCTGTGGCGGTTTCAGTACTCGCCGACACAGATATTATCTTTAAAAAATCAGTACATAATTCTATACAAGAACAAAACATGACACATACTGCTTTCTCTTTATTACATAAAGTTCACACAATCGCTGTCCACGCAATTACAATTATCCAGTTCAATTATTCTTTTCTCCTTTTCTTTTTTACCCCATATAATATGTCTTTTGCTAAGAGGCGTTACAAATGAAATGGTACAAAACAAAAGTCTGGCGTACTTTATAGATAGTCGTGCTTCCTTGAGGGTTACCATATTGAATTTTTCTTTCACTTGATATCAGGTTTGTAACTATTGTCTCTACTGTTGAAAAAATGGAATTGCATTGATGCTCTCACTTCTGCTCATGTTTGACAACAACAGAGTAAAAATGAAATATGGTTGAGACATTATAACGAGTTACTGGCAAATGGTACCACAGAATGCTAAGAGTATTCTGCCATATAGTGAACATGTGAAACTTTCTTATCTACTGTAATGTCTAACCACAAAGAAATAATTTAAATGTTTTACAGACCATCAAAAGCTGGAGAAATGAGAGTTGGTATGAGTTTGCAACAACTTAAGAGAAGAGACTACATGCTTATTTTTACACGAAACATGAGCTTTTGATAAGCTAGTGACCTGACTTGTTGTCAGTTATTTGTTCAAGAATAAACTATTTCAGGATTCTGTGCAATTAAAGCTGCTTTAGCATTTTAATGATTTGAAACTGCATAATCTCCACTGTGCTTTGCAGAAGTAGTTAATTTTAATATGGCAACTACAGCAAAAAAGAGAAAGGTTTACAATTCAGGCAGAAATAAACCGTTCCTTCTGTAGCGATTTTGGTGTAATCCTGTAACTCACTGCATTTTTAATAATAATTGGGTGATCTGCATAATTATTGGTTGTACTGGCATTATCTATTAATATGATCGTCTGCAAACTTGCTAGCTGTACCTTACAAGTTCTGCATGTGAGAGTATCTTTCAGCTGTTGAACTGCACCTCTCCTACATGCGGTGGCCACTCACACTGGAACCTCCACCACTACCATTGTTCACAACCCTACCATGCCCTCTGCACATGTAGGGGCAAGCTATTCTGTGTTCTCCCTGCCAGTATGGCTCGGTGGCTCAATGATAAAGTGCCAGCCTACTGATCCAAAGTCTTGTGTCCGATCCCAGGTCAATCCCAGGATTTTCATCTGGTGCTCTTCACTTCCTCCAGCTGAGGCAATGATTGAAAACATGAAAAAATGTCGAGTTGCACTGTGGCTTGGAATCCATGTTCAACAGTGGGTCTTACTGTAAAGTGGCTGGATATGTCATCTTGAAAGTTGGAGAATGGCAAAGGCAAAGCACCTGTAATAGGATCCTGAGTAGTAAAGCAATGTGGTGTTCCAACCATAAGTATGAGCACTTTACTCACACAATCCTTCAGTTATCTTATCAGACATAATCCCTTACCAACTTACTGCATAACTTTTTTTTATGGGTATTCCAGCACAATTTACTATTTTGCAGAGTACTTGAGTTTATTTTGTCCATTATTAATATTTCTAATGGAAAAGCAGGTACGTTCAGTTTTACTATCAGCCAGTGTCAACCGATTTTCCTGGAACCAGTGAGCTGCCTTTACCATCATGGTACTTTTCATTTGTTGACAATATTCACATCATTATGTGATATGATGAAAGTTATATGTCATCATCATATGTCATAATAGGCTGGACAGGTCATTCACACAGACAATGAAAAGAAAGGTGCCAAGACACGTCCTTGTGGGGCTCTGTGGTTTACTCTGAGAAGGTCAAATTTTTTTATCTGAATTAACAACAAACATTTGGTTTCTGTTTATCAAATACAGTTTCAGTTCTGCTAGTTCAATTTTAGGTATTCCATCTTTTTCAAGTTTTATGGTTTAAAAGGTATGTGAGATAGTGTCAAAGGGCCTGGTCAGATCTACTACAGTGGCAGAAGTTTACTGCTGATTTTTAAAACTTTGTTGTACTGACAATAGAACTTCTTGAGCTGCCATGGTTGTTGATAGCTCACTTTAGAACCTATATAGGGCCTTGTTAAGTAGGTTGTTACAGTCACAAAACACTTAATTCAGTGAAGTTTCACTATTGTTGGTACTATTGCTACAGGTCTGTAATTATGGAATGAATTTCTGTCATTTTTCCATTTTTATTTGTGGGCAATACTATTGTCAGTTTCATCCAGTTTTTAAAAAGTCCCCTCTGTAAACATTTTATTTATAAATATCCTATTTATAACGTAAGCCAGTGGTATGGCTGTATTATTTATTTATTAGTATTAAAATGGGGAATCCACTCATTGGAACTAAATGTTACACTGATGGTCCACATCAATTGTTAAAAGAAAAATACGAAATGTTTTGCTTTGGAAGTAGCTGGCTTGATTAATTAGCCTGGGGTCACGAATACGTCAGTATACGTGTATTCAGGAGACATGAGACTGTGACAGACATTACTAGTCCCAACTACATGGGCTGTACCATTTCTTACTTGCTCCTTAACAACATTCAATTCTTTTTCTGCATTATCCGTTTGAGTAGTAAACTGAGAGTACTAAACTGTCCTTCCACAGAGGCAACTCTTCTGTCAGAGTCCTTTGTATTTGTCCTAAATCACTCTTTGTTGCCTATACTGAAGTACTTTGTTCTGTATGTATCTTAGTACTAGTTTGCTGTCTCGCCACTTTTAGCTCTGACTCTAACCCTTCTGTGGTCTGATCATCTTCCTCTCTTAGAAATTCATCTACCTCTTTTCGTGTTTGGTAGAAAGAACCTCTCTACTTGTCTTACTATGAGCTGAAGTGTTGATTTTAAACTGTTTTGTTCTAATTGCGGAGTATTAACGTTCCCAGTCAATCGTTTTACCGATTCAGGATAACTTTAACTGTGTTTTGTAATCCTGAAATTTCGTCTGTTATGCTCTCTAGGATGTTTCATAACACTTCGGTTATGTGACTGGGAAATTCTGGTTTCAACTGCTCAGTTTTATTTTCGATCTTATCACTAACCTGTGTGACCTGAGAAGTCAAATGGTTTTGTTGTCGCTTCTAAGTAATAAAATAGTTGCCCATATACACTTGTCTTTGATTCATAGGAGTAACCTCGTTAGTCAACTTACTGATATTGTTACGTAGTCCCTACTGCAGTTCCTAATCTCTGTAACATTTCCGTAACAGGACCGGGTGTTACAATAACAGATTCAGCAGTAGTTCCTTTCACAATAGGTGATATTCATCTCAAATACTGAAGTGGAAAGGCCATGTACATTTTCACCTTCGAGTTCGCTCTTGGGTACTTTAACTGATATATTTCTGCATTCAACGAACGCATTGTAGTAAGCTGACGCCTGATCCTAATCATGTTAGCTATCCCTGATCGTACTTCAGTGACCATGTAAACAAGTCACAGATAGTATTTGCGTGCAGCACCATGTTATTGACGAAAAACATTTCATTGAAAACAATTGCAAATTACTACTGAAAACTGCGCTTTCTTACTCATGAATATCTTGGGAAGTGTATAATAACTATATAATAATTACAATTCGTAAATAACAAATGCTCTACTAAAAAGAACACATATAAATGGATTTTTACCAGTATGAAGCGACACTACCAAGTATTATGGCATGAAGTGAAAGAATGCATTATCCTGTTTTGTCGTAGATGATAATACAGTATTTTCAACAATTTCTTTTCTTATGTATTTTTCCTATTTTAGTCCTTCTATTGTATTTTATTGCATTGTTCAGTTCTTTCTTGACTGTTACCGTAAGTTTTCTTTCTTTTTGTGTTCAATTCTCATGCAAGTTGAATGAATACATGACAAAAATGAAGTCATGAAATATGTATATTCTTGAATAATATTTGCTGTATACAAAACATTTTATATTTATAGTCCTGCTAAATTGATGGACTAGATCAAGTGTTAAAAGAAAAGCTCAAAATACTGTATTGTGCTTTAGAAGTAGATGGCTTGTTTAATAATTCTGGGGCCATGAATTTTAAATATCTCAAGTGTGCCAATCTTGGTTGCACTGGCAAATCGAACTTCATAAATATAAAACAAGCAGGTTATACATAATCACTACAGTTAGTAGTTATTGCAATCAGATATCCACAATGGCAGCTAAATAGATGATGTCCAAGTAATCTAATTCTGATCATGAAACAAACTCAACTGACATGCATTGTCAGAAGACAATACTGCCCAGGGTTTCCTGCAAACACCGTTCTGCCGTGTTTCGGATAACAGGCGCATCACAGTGTGGGCGTAAAATGGCGTAGCAACTGGAAACACACTCCAAAGCTGAAGCATGTTTGACAGTACATTCTTGTGGGAAAAACGTCTAAATTGCACACAGATTCGCCCTGAAATACTGACGATGTAGGAACCAAATGCAATGTCGCGTCCAGCTGTGGTGAAATGACATCAATTTTGCCGTGGGTGATGATGAGTGGGAAGCAATACAGTGGACTTTGATCACAAATGACAATGTCAGGCAATTGGGGAACTGATTTGCAGCAACCAAAGAGTTTCTGAATATGTCCACAAGGCACTTCTCAAATGGCTCTGTGGCCAAGGAGTGGCTTTCTAACATTGAGGAACTTAACTATTGGCAGAATATCCTGACCATTGTTTACAGGGAGGTGGTGACTGTGTTGAAAACTGTAGTGTCTTGTATCTGTGTCACTTCAAAGTGTAGCGTAGCCATTCAATAAAAGTTACTTGGCCTGCTGTAATAGTGAGTAACGTGCTTTTTTTTTGGGGGGGGTATACAGGGTGTTCCAATATGATTTTCACAGTTTTGATCATAATTTTTCAGTAGTGGGGATAGGTATACAGGAGCCTTTAGCCTACCCACCAATGGACATCACGATGGGGATGGATAAGCTAACGTGGTTATGAGGGTGGAATAGTGCACTCAACTGCTATAAGGGACACATGCAATGCATAGAGTGGTTAGACCCATTGATAGACGTGAATACCTATGGGTGTCAGTAAGCCAGGCCAAGCCCACCCAGCTAGCCATGCGGTCTAACTCACTGCTTCCCAAGTGGGAAGGTGTGCTGGTCCCTGGCAAGAATCCCCCTGGCGGATTAGTGTCAAGGTCCAGTGTGGTGGACAGCCTGTATACGGTTTTTAAGGCGCTTCTCCATCTGCCTCGGCGAATGCAGGCAGGTTCCCATTATTCTGCCTCAATTACTCTATGTTGGCGATTGCTGCTCAAACACTGTCTCCACGAACCCGTACACCATAATTACTCTTCCATGCAAACATTGGGGTCTGGAATGAGATGTTCCCAGTGGGGTCCACTGGGGGCTGAACCGCACAACCACCATAGGTTTGGTGCGGGGCGGTGGTGGGGTGAGTGGATTGCTGTCGCCTGTGGGTGGGATTGTGTACCACTGAGGGCTACAGCGGGGACGAAGCCTCTACGTCGTTTCTAGGTCCCCAGTTAAATACATGCATACATACAAGCCAGGCCAGGCAGTTGTAACGCTGAGTTCAACCACCGCAGATCTCGCTTTGTGCCGTATGCCGTTTGCATGTGCTCAGTCGTGAGCCGTCTGTGCTTGCCGTATGTCGTGTTCATCCTCATGCACATCTCCACACGATTTCGGACTTTCTACTTCGCCTTGCACTCGCATGTTGAGTTTTCATTTCCTACTGTTGTCTAGTTTCCGTCAGCTCATACTGTGCCAACAGGACTGTTTAGTGGCGTTGTCACGTCTGTGCAGATAGTAAAGTGGCAATGAAGGCGCCTGCTGCGCAGTTTTCTCCCCTATCTCCAGTACCTCAGAGGCCGTTTGCTGGTTTCAACGATTGTATGGAAAGGTGGAATATTACCTGTGCAAGTTCTTGCTGCACTGACACGTAATGTGTATCCTCGACATAGTCGACAAAGCCGTCTAGTTATTTTCGAGCAGTACAGGGCTGCATGAAGTTATGCAAAATCTGAGGCCCCCACTGAGCCCAAGAAAGTCCTCTTTGACGACTCTTTTTGAGTCATCCGTTTTCTGACTGGTTTGATGCTGCCCACCACGAATTCTCCTGTGCCAACCTCTTCATCTCAGTGTAGCACTTGCAACCTACCTCTTCAATTATCTGTGAGACATATTCCAATCTCTGTCTTCTTCCACAGTTTTTGCCCCCCACGCTCCCTCTAGTACCAAGTAAGTCATTCCCTGATGTCTTAACGATGTCCTACCATCCTGTTCCTTCTTCTTGTCAGTGTTTTCCACACATATCTATCCTCTCCGATTATGCACACAACCTCCTCATTCCTTACCTTATCAGTCCACCTAAGTTTCAACATTCGTTTGTAGCACCGCATCTAAAATGCTCCGATTCTCTACTGTTCTGGTTTTCCCACAGTCCATGTTTCACCATCATAAAATGCTGTGCTCGAAAAGTACATTCTCAGAAATTTCTTCCTCGAATTAAGGCCTATGTTTGATACTAGTAGACTTCTCTTGGCCAGGAATGACGTTTTTAGTAGTGCTAATCTGCTTTTGATATTCTCCTCGCTGCGTTCGTCGTTGGTTATTTTGCTGCCTAGGTAGCAGAATTCCATTCGTGACCATCAATCCTGATGTTAAGTTTCTCGCTGTTCTCATTTCTATTACTTTCGTATTTCGTCGATTTACTCACAATCCATATTCTGTGCTCACTATACTGTTCATTCCATTCAAAAGATGATGTAATTCTTCTTCAATTTCACTCAAGCTAGCAATGTCATCAGCGCATCATATCATTGATATCCTTTCACCATGAATTTTAATTCCACTCCCGAACCTTTCCTTTATTTCCATCATAGCTTCCTCGATGTGCAGATTGAACAGTAAGGGCGAAAGACTACATCCCTGTCTTAGACCCTTTTTAATAGGAGCACCTTGTTCATGGTCGTCCACTCTTGTTATTCCCTCTTGTCTCTTACATATTGTGTATTACCCGTCACTCCCTATAGCTTACCCCTATTTTTCTGACAATTTCGAACATCTTGCATCAGATGACATGTTCCCAGACTCATACATTCTACGCACCAACGTGAACAGTCGTTTTGCTGCCGCTTCCCCCAATGATTTTAGAAATTCTGATGCAATGTTATCTATTCCTTTTGCCTTATTTCATCTTAAGTCCTCCAAGGCTTTCTTAAATTCTGATTCTAATACTGCCCCCCCCCCTATAGCTTCTAAATCGACTCCTGTTTCTTCTTCTATCACATCAGACAAATCTTCCCCCTCATAGAGGGTCCTCAATGTACTCTTTCCACCTGTCCGCTCTCTCCTCTGCATTTAACAGTGTAATACCTGTTGCACTCTTAATGTACCACCTTTCCTTTTAATTTCACGGAATGTTTTTTTGACTTCCCCATATGCTGAATCAGTCCTTCCAATCATCATTTCTGTTTCGATTTCTTCACATTTTTTCATGCAGCCACTGCGTCTTTACTTCCCTGCACTTCCTGTTTATTTCATTCCTCAGCGACTGGTATTTCTGTATTTCTGAATTTCCCTGGACGCTGTTGTACTTCCTTCTTTCATCGATCAACTGAAGTATTTCTTCTGTTACCCATGGTTTCTCCGCAGTTACCTTCTTTGTACCTATATATTTCTTTCCTCTTCTGTGACTGCCCTTTTCAGAGATTCGTCTTCAACTGTACTGCCTGCTGAGCTATTCCTTATTGCTGTATCCATAGCCTTACAGAACTCCAACCATATCTTGTCATTTCTTAATACTTCCATATCGCACTTCTTTGTGTATTGGGTCCTCCGACTAATCTCTTAAACTTCAGCCTACTCTTCACCACTTGAGATCTGAATCTGTAACTGCTCCTGGATACGCCTTACAATCCAGCATCTGCTTTCGGAATCTCTGTCTCACCATAATGTAATCTACCTGAAATCTTCCTGTATTACCCGATCTTTTCGACATGTGATTCTTGAACAGAGTATTCGATATTACTTGCTGATATTTATTACAGAACTCTTTCTCTTCTCTCATTCCTTGTGCCATACCCATATTCTCCTATAACCTTTCCTTCTACTCCTTCCCCAACAACTGCATTCCAGTCTCCTATGAGTATTAGATTTTCTTCCCCCTTTACATACTGTATTACCCTTTCAACATCCTCATATACTTTCTGTATCTCTTCATCTTCAGCTTGCGACGTCGGCATCTATGCCTGAACTATCGTTGTAAGTGTTGGTTTACTGTCGATTCTGATAAGAATAACCCTATCACTGAACTGTTCACAGTAACACACTCTGCTTTACCTTCCTATTCATAATGAATCCTACTCCTGTTATACAATTTTCTGCTGCTGTTGTTATTACTCGATACTCATCTGACCAGAAATCCTTGTCTTCTTTCCACTTCACCTCACTGACGCCTACTATATCTAGATTGATTGAGGCTTTGTATTTCCTTTTTCAGATTTTCTAGCTTTCCTACCATGTTCAAGCTTCTGACATTCCACACCCCGACTCGTAGAACCTTATACTTTTGTTGGTTATTCAATCTACTTCTCATGGTCACCTCCCCTTTGGCAGCGCCTTCTGGAAATCCGAATGGGAGACTATTCCTGAGTCTTCTGCCGAAGGAGATATCATCATAACAATTTTTCAATTACACGCCACATGTCCTGTGGATACACGTTATGTGTCTTTAATGCACTGATTTCCATTGCCTTCTGCATCCTCCTAACGTTGATCATTGCTGATTCTTCCGCCTTTAGGTGCAGTTTCCCACCCCAAGGACAAGAGAGTGCCCTCAACCCCTGTCCATTCCTCCACCCTGTTTGACAAGGGTGTTGGCAGAAAGAGGGTGACGTCTTATGGCGGAAGTCTTCGGCCGCCAACGCTGATTATTAATCAAAATTTAAGAGGTGTCGGTTTAGAACCCCTAATTACTAATCAAAGCTACCTCTAGACCGCATGTGCAACAACCGAATGTGGCGCGGGGCACGACTTCAGTTTACCCGCACCAGACGCGCCTCACGCAGTTATATGCGACATGGATCGCCGATTTGTAGTGTGTCTCGCGCAAATGTCGTTTTGAGTGTCCCAAATATACTACCTCATATGCAGACGTGCTATTTCTGGATGTGATCGTCCGGTTGGCGCCCGATCCTCAGATCCGAACTATAGTACTGACCTTGCACAATCCTGCTTTAGCTGACGTTACCTCGACTGCGGAATAGCACGAGGTTACAGTGGCGGCAAGCGACGTCTTTTCCGACAACTGGCAGGTGATGCAATGAAGCGTGCACAGTAAACAGCTCTCGGTGCACCACGAGGTTCCATAAACGGCCATACCACTAACCGTGTCACCGAGCGTTGACCCATTGACAATTTCGATGCATCGCTTTGATCGAGCTCGTCGGGTTCGCGCAGCATCGTAATTGTCGGCTGTGGCGATTTTTGGGTCTTCGGCATTGCTGTTCTTCCGCTAATGGGGGAGCCAGATCCTGGCCTGATTATCTTCGACAAAACTGCCTGCACACGGAGGCCATGTGTGGAGTATGCCATCGGGTGGTCTATTTAGCAAGTGTTTGTGACACTCATCGAGCTATGGGTCAGTCATTGGACCACTATGCTTTTCACTGGCCTCTGGGACTATCTCCAACACTCTGAACATGTCGCCCCAGTCACTCCAGCGTAATCTGCTGGCTTTGGTAGTGGATGGGCGACCAGCTTCAATTCAAGTAGATGTGGGGGCGCTGGTCTGCCTCATTAAGTTAGATACATACAGGTTCTTGGGCAGCCCAGAGTTGCAACTGCCGCTGCCTCAAGTTGTCTCTTACAGTAGACAGTATATTCCTTTGAGGGACAATTCGTCGCCTCTGCACACTAAAAGATTGCTGAACAGCAATTTCCCACTGGCGCAAAATATTCTTGGACTAGACTTTTTTCTGTTTCTCTCTTCCAGCTGACGAAATTGATCTAGTGTCTCAGTCGGTACCATTTCTCGATTTGAACTTCTTCCTTAGGTCATACCACCAGCTGTTTGAGAATACTGTGGGACATGGAAGAAATTTCGAGGCACACGTTTAAGCTGTTAGTTGTGCCTACATATTCTCGCCGCAGCCCCATTTATTTCTCCACGTGTGGCAAGATAAAGGCTCAATTGCAGAGTTCGCTAAATCAATGCTTCGTTTTTCCTATTTCGTCGAGTCAGTGGACAACCCAATTAGAGGTGATTCAGAAGCCTGATGGCCCTGTGTGCCTTTGTGGCGATTTTAAACAGACGTTCAACATGCAATGTGTCACTGATTTTTATCCACTTCCACAGCGGGAGCTGAGTTTTGGAAACTGGAAATTTGTGGCAGAGTCTTATGGGACCAAACTGCTAAGGTCATCGGTCCCTAAGCCTACACACTACCTAATCTAACTTAAACTAACTTTCTCTATGGACAACACACACACCCATACCCGAGAGAGGACTTGAACCTCTGATGGGGTGCTGCACGGATCGCGACAAGGCGCCCTTAGACAGCACGGCTACCACGCGCGGTGGAGCTGAGTTTGATGAAGTTGTTGGAGGACCGGTATTTTTCATGTGTTGACTTGAGCAATGCGTACTGCAGTTGCCAGAGGACGGAACTTCTGGGACTTTCTTGGTACTCAACATGCCTTTCAGATTTACCAATTTAATTGCCTGCCGTTTGGAAACTCATCTGCATTAGGAATTTGTCAACAATATTTGGCGCAGGTCATTCAGGACATTCCCTGTTGTATTAACCGTCTTGATGAGATCTGAGTTGTGAGCTGTTCAGTAGAGGAACATTTATGAAACCTGCAGAGTGTTTCAAAATGTCGTCAAGAGAAAGGTCTTCGTTGCAAGTTGGAAAAGCGCAATTTTTGCTCCTTAAAGGAGCATGTTTTGGGTAAAGTGCTTAGAAGAGATACTGTGTCTCTGTGTACAAACACATCACCACCATCGTCAACCTGCTGGTGTCCAAGAACCTGAAGGAGCTACAGCCTTTTTTGAGCAATATTTCGTATTATGTTAAGTTCATTTCCAGAACTTGTGCATCTTTCATTCTCTTAACTGACTTTGTCAAAAGGGCGTTAATGCGGTCTGATATGCAGATTGCCAAATCGTTTTTCAGTCCTTCAAGCAGAGTTTGCGCGCTGCTCCCTGATTGGCTTCCTTTACGCCAGGTAAATCTTTAACCCTGGCATCTCAATATGGCACTGGTGCAGTTCTTTCCCATCAGAACCCGGATGGCACTGCTTAAGGGTTAAAGATGCTTTCCAAGCACAGTGTAGTTAGTCATAGGTGGAGCAGGAGGCATTGGCTGTTGTTTTTGGTATTAAGAAGTTATATTTTTTCTTTTATAGGGCAAGGTTCCTCCTCATTAACGATCACAAGCTGCTGGTTTCCTTATTTGACACTCATTCAAAGCTCCTCGAATGCAGAAGTAGGCCCCCTTTCTCAGTAATTATTGTTGTGAAATTCATTACTGCTGCAGTGCCCATGATGCAAATACTGATGTGCTATTGTAACTGACAGTAGGACCCGATCCTGAGTTCGAGTGGCAGGAGGTTCCATGTTCTTATTGGGTAACACCTAGCAGCGAACTTTATCGGATTTTTTTATTGACACTGTGAGAAGTCGCGACTACCATGGCCGCCAAACTGCTTTTCTGGAAGATCGTCTGAGCTGTCCGCATGGGTTGGCCAGTGTGTTTTCTCAGGTACAGATTGGCATAGCGAACATTTCTTTTTTACATGATCGAATGAACGTTGTCCAGAAGGCCTCATGCTTACCAAGAGGCTCTATACTGTCTAGTGTTCACCACCCCTCCAGTGTTGTATCCTCAGATACACCAGTTGCTGCATGTATTGTATTGGGGTCTGTTGTTTACTGGCCAACAGTCGATCACAGTATTGAACATCTGGTGTGAGCTTGCGGGGACTGTATATAGAACTTCAGGTTTCCCCCTTGGCGAACCCCAGAGCACCCTTGGGCAGGTTGCATTTTGGTTTTGAAACTTCGTTTTTCAGCAGCATGTGGTTGTTGGTGATTGGTGGCCTGTCAAATCAAGATCACCCAGTTAGTGATGCTATTGAACAAGTTAAACAAGGAATTGAAGCATTAGGTGACAATGTTTTGAAAGCTAATGAAGAAAATAGAGAAGTTAGGAAACAAATGATTCCATATCGTCACCATGAAGATTTTGGAGATTTATCACCAATTACACAACTACATGGTTGGTCTGAAGATAATATTGGTAAATATGACTTTACATTAAGTGAATCAGAAATTCAATATGCATTGAATAAATATGAAGAAGAGAAAAAAAGCCCAAATATGTTGAAAAATCGGGTTTGCGCAGCATCATAATTGTTGCCTGTGGCGATTTTTGGGTCCTCGGCATTGCTGTTCTTCCTCTAATGGGGGAGCAAGTTGAAAAATTAAAAGAAGAAATGGAGATGTTAAAAAATAAATGTTTGTGAAAAAATATTAAAGTATCTTAATCATAGTGAAGATCCACCTTTTCGATTAAGACCTGTTGATAGATTTAAATTTGTTGGCCTTTTGTAGTTGAATTCGATTGAGACAAATTAAAAATTGGTGGAAAATAATATGAAGAAACAGATGGATGAATGAGTCTTTTAACTAAAACAACAAGTTTCTATTGATGATTTGAAAGAAAAATTTGATCTATGATTTATGAAATTATGCAGATATATTGTTGCCTTCAGGAGCACTTTATTCTGAAAATAGTACAAATAAAATCAAATCTAGTAGAGGTAAAAAATAAAATAAACTGACAAAAGAAATTGTTAATGTTCCAAAAGTATGTCAAGTACCATCAGATTCAAATACTTCAGAAATAAGTTCACCTGAGAAAATGGGTAAAGAGTTGATTAAAAAAATATGCAGAAAAACCAGTTTGGATGAATGATGTTATAGATTTAATCATAGATAATCAGTAATTTATGGAGAAGAATTAGCAGGAAATAAAAATTATCACAATGAAAAGGTTGGAATAATGCAGATGTTGACAACAATACATTTTGGAAAAGTTAAAAAAAAAAAAATTAGTCAATTGGGTTTTAAATAAATTCCCAATGTCAGAAATGCATTTAGCAGGATTTTATGGAGAAGAATTAGCAGGAAATAAAAATTATCACAATGAAAAGGTTGGAATAATGCAGATGTTGACAACAATACATTTTGGAAAAGTTAAAAAATATAGAAAAAGATTAGTCAATTGGGTTTTAAATAAATTCCCAATTTCAGAAATGAATTTAGCAGGATGTTGATAGTAGGGACCTTTTACTAAACTAGAAGAAAGATTAGCATATGGTGATTCAGGAATAAATAAATTAGATGACACTTGTAAAGAAACATGATATTGCCTATCATGAACATAAAGATATAGAATCTAGACATCAAGCTGGTAAAGACCTTCAATTAGCAGAAAAAAATAGAATGTACATCTCAGATGGTACTTTGAAAGCGAAAACTGCAACTACTGCTGTTAGAGATCATAATGTATGGAAAGAGAAAATAGGGAATGGGTTTGGATGTTTCGCCAGCCAAAGGCTTAAGCCACAGGCTTGATGAAAATGGGTGGGGATTGTAAAAATTATTAATAAATTTGTAATCCATATAAATGAATAACTTTAGCATTAATTATACTTTGCTACCAAGTGGCAAAACTAATCCAAAATCAGTTAGACTTAAACTGAAAAATGATCAATTAAATAGTATTGAACCATTTTAAGCTGATGTTAAAAAAAAGAGAGAAGAAATTGGTGGAAATTTACTTATTATGTTAGGTATTCCTGTTGTGAAAAAGATTACTGAATATCTAACAAAAAAGAAAGAAGGAAAAGGACTAACACAACACAAAGGTGGTTTTCTTCCTTTAATTTTAGCAGCTTTACTTTATCTTGGAACAATAGGATCACTTGCTAGCGGATCTGCAGCAATTGCTAATGGAGTTATAAATAAAAAGAAAGAGGATAAAGAACTGTAAGAGCAAAAAAGACATAATTTGGAAATGGAAAAGAAAGTTGGTGCTGGACTCAAAGAAGCAAAAATCAATAAAAATTCGAAAAATAATCAAAAAGTATAATAATCCTTTATATAATTTTGACATAGAAAATTTAGTTAACCAATTACAAATCAGTCACCTTCATGGTGTTTTTATGATTGATGAATTACTTAATAAAACAAACAGTAATGAATGTGGAATAGTTAATTTAGATGCATCTGATCATATTGGTACTCACTAGATTTGTTATTAAAACAATAACGATAAAAATTTGTTTTTGATTCCATTGGGGGATATATTTCTGAAGAATTGGTTAAATATCAAGGGTTCAAATGAGCCGTATTATAAAGGGCAACAAATTCAACATTTTGATGAAGTAATATGTGGTCATTTGTGTCTGTTTTAAAACTATTGTGTGATAATTATAATTTTAATTGTATTTCGAATCTAAGAAAGGGCCATTTTTGAAATTAACTACCTCCTAAAGATGGATTAAATTATGGGAACTTAAAGAACGGAGATCTAGGAAAAAATGGAAAGTGAAACTGATTCAAAACCAGAAAGTTCAATCAAATTGTTTCATAAAGAACTTTGCACCATTTTTAAAGCAACTGAAACTTACATTCATTTTAAAGGTAGCACAATCGTAAATATGAAAGCTCTGGTAAAAGGTTACTAAACAATACATAGAAAAGAATACATTACAAAACCTGAATACACAAGTATTTTAATACATTTCTATTACTATGTCACTACTGCACAGCTCAATGAAAAAATTAAATGGATTCATGAAGGTAACTATAACACTATAAGAAATTTCTTTACAAATGAGGAAGTAGAAAAAACGTTTACAGATTATTTTCAAAGGTAAATTTAACATAATATGTAAGTCAAATAAGTGATATCCAGAAAAGAATGTGTGACAAATATAAACTCAAACTTGATTTTAATGCTGGTACAGAAATACTGAAATACACATTTAGGTATGATGGAAAAATCAAGAGAATTATTTTATTTGGAGCCAATGTAAACTGTGACACATTTAGGTATGATGGAAAAATCAAGAGAATTATTTTATTTGGAGCCAATGAAACTGTGACCTGTCACCTACCGATTTTAAAATAGAGATAAAAAGATTCAATGTTGAGGAACTGCAAATTTTATATCCAACACAATTCAATAACCCATCAATTGAAATGAAATGGAAAGATAAAATATTTATATCTCTAAATCAATCTGTTAAACTTGTACCTGTTTCAGGTGTATATAATGATGATGAAAGAATGGAAGCAAGTAAGTTACATTATTAAATTTTTAATCTATATAAATGGACCACCACAATCACATGTATTGTTTAAAGTGTAAAAAATTTACTGGAACAAATTATCCTCACAGAGTAACAACGAAAAATGGCAGACAAAGAATCCAAGTTCTTTGTTCAATTTGTAAAAGTAAAAAGAGTAAATGTGTTAAAAAAATTTTGTAGGTGATAGTCCAAATAGCACATCGAAAATGAACTAAGTCCTTCTGGATGAGTGACAGCTAAAGCTGTCAGACTGCATCCTATTCGTGAGTAAATTATTAATGAATTATATGAACCATTGAGAAAAAAGTTTAAGAGAAGAAATGTTGTTTCCTTTGCTATCGACAATCTATGGCAAGCTGACTTAGTCGACATGGATTCAGTTAATCTGAAAGGAATTTAAAAATAAATAAAGAATATAAATATCTATTACCTGTTATTCAAAATTTTCATAGGCTATTCCAGTTAAAAATAAAACAGGCCAGGATATAGCTGCTTTTAAAAAAGTATTTCAGTTGAGCAGGCCAAAAAATTTGCAAACTGATAATTGTAAAGAATTTTATAATAAGGTTTATCAAGAATTAATGAAAAAATTAACATTAATGATTGTTCAACTTTTACAGAATTAAAAGCATCTGTTGTCACAAGTTTTAACAGAACATTAAAAGAAAAAATGTGGAAAAAACTTTACTTACAGCGAAATTATGAATGAACTGAATTGGTATCAAAACTAGTAGATGAATATAACAATGCAAGACATACATCTAAAAAAATGAATCCAATAGAAGTAAATGAAACAAATTTCAAGATAGGCATCATTGTAATGAATGATGGAAAAAGTCGCAGGCTTAAGTCTGCCTTAGCTGACACTAAATTTCAAAAAGGCAGTAAAGCTATAATTAGTAAATTAAAAGGAAAATTTGGAAACTGATTTGCAGCCAATTGGTCAATAAACATTTATGAAATTGAAGATGTTATTCATTCTAATACAATCACATATAAATTAAAACTGTAGGAAGGTGAAGAAAAAAAAGGAAATAATTATGAGTATGAATTATAGAAAACTCAATGTCCAGACATATATCTTGTTGAAAAAGTCTTGAGAAAGAAAGCAGATAAATTCTGTGTTAAGTGGTTGGGTAAATAAAGAGAATGCAATTATTTAATGCTCAATTTTAAAATCCATTATTTCTCTTATAAGAACATTTTCACTTAAATTTGTGTCAAAATGATTTCCTTGAGAAATTATTGGTAACATTTCTTTCATTTAGTTATAAAGATTTATAGAGTTTGGATTTATGATTTTCAGAATTATTTCCATTTCTGGATGATCTGCTTGCAATTCATTTAATCCAGAATTAACAGAAATATTTTGAGTTCTTCTAATGTAATATAGATATTGCCACATATGTTTTTTTTATTCAAGTAAATTCGCTATATTTATCTTGATTAATGATTTGAGTGGAGATATGATAATTAATAATTGCATTTTTCTCTTGAATTACATCTCTAACTATGTCAAATAGAATTCTATTACTATTTTTCATACTTTCAACTTTATTCTCGCGTTGGTCGAGATCCAATGACTGTTAGCCGAATATGGAATCGGTGGGTTCAGGAGGGTAATACGGAACGCCGTGCTGGATCCCAATGGCCTCGTAGAACTAGCAGTCGAGGTGACAGGCATCTTATCCGCATGACTGTAACGGATCGTGCAGCCATGTCTCGATCACTGAGTCGACAGATGGGGACGTTTGCAAAACAACAGCCATCTGTACGAACAGTTCGACGACGTTTGCAGCAGCATGGACTATCAGCTCGGAGACGATGGCTGCGGTTACCCTTGACGCTGCATCACAGACAGGAGCACCTGCGATGGTGTATTCAACAACGAACCTGGGTGCACGAATGGCAAAACGTATTTTTTTCGGACGAATCCAGGTTTTGTTAACTGTATCATGATGGTCGCATCCGTGTTTGACGACATCGTGATGAATGCACATTGGAAGCGGGTATTCGTCATCGCCATACTGGCGTATCACCCAGCGTGCTGGTATGGGGTGCCATTGGTTACACGTCTCGGTCACGTTTTGTCCGCATTGATGGCACTTTGAACAGTGTTACGACCCGTGGCTCTAGCCTTCATTCCATCCCTGCGAAACCCTACATTACAGCAGGATAATGCACGACCGCACGTAACAGGTCCTGGATGGGCCTTTCTGGATACAGAAAATGTTCGACTGCTGCCCTGGCCAGCACATTCTCCAGATCTCTCACCAATTCTAAACGTCTGGTCAATGGCCGAGCAACTGGCTTGTCACAATACGCCAGTCACTACTCTTGATGAACTGTGGTATCGTGTTGAAGCTGCATGGGCAAGCTGTAACTGTACACGCCATACAAGCTGTGTCTGACTCAATGCCCAGGCGTATCAAGGACGTTATTATGGCCAGAGGTGGTTGTTCTCGGTACTGATTTCTCAGGATCTATACACCCAAATTGCGTGAAGACGTAATCACATGTCAGTTCTAGTACAATATATTTGTCCAATGAATTTCTTCTTGGTATAGCAATTTTAATGGCCAGTAGTGTATTATTCAGAAACAGTTCGCCACCTATGCTGCCTTACCAATCTGCCCAGCCTATGCTGTAATGAAGGGAGGCCGCCCAAACCCACAACGCCTGGTTTCGCCATGTGTTGAAGACATTTCGCAGGACAGAGCAGACCAGGCTGTGGATCGGGCCAAGGTTAGTTATAGAACACACAACTTATTTGCTCGAACCAATGCACAGTTTTCACTTTAAAACAACAAAGTCAAGTTCACGGCTGAGGGCCCAAGTAACTTCTCCAGAATAAATTTAAAATGATTGCTTTTAAAACACCAGGATTTAGAGTAACGGTTGAAGGCCTTACTTAAGTAAAATTACAATATTTTCCGGCTAAAGGCCATATTAAGGAAAATTCAAGTTTATTCGTCGGCTAAAAGCCCGTTAAAAAAGTTTATTTACATAATAAAAAAGAGACATTAATAAAAACATCTTAAGAGAACTTTGAAGTATCCTGTCTGTTAAAGGCCCAAGCAATTACTCAAGAATAATTTAAGACAACCTGAAAGGGTACAGTAGCGCCCGACATTGAAAACAGGTACAACATTCTTCGTTATTCTTGTCAGAACAACATTTTTTTGTAATAATAACTCAATTTCACTTAATACACCGAAGCCGGATACCAGTGTAGGAAAGAATGACAATTTATTTATTTAATTGATCACATGTGCACTCCCACAAAATAAATCCCTACATCCAATTTGGTGAGATCTGTGAAATGAATGAATGTATGGTCGTCTGCTAACAGCAGATAGTGAATGTTCAATATATGATCATCTTTGAGACGGTCCTTTGGTCACCTTTGGTGGAACCAAAGAGATGAAATTTACCTGAGCTTTGAGCGCCTGAAATGTGGCTGACCAATGGGTAGCATGGTCTTCCCCCACCTCGACAGAAGTGCGATATGACCTGAAGAACGGCAATGTTTCAGCACTCGGGCGCTGTATCTTGTTTTGGTAAGATCTTAGGTGTGCTCCGTAAAGACAAAAGAGTGGAGAGCATGGTATGCATGTGAAATACTTAAGAGTGGTTTGGAATAATAATTTCTCTATTTCAGGAACTTTTGTGGGGAGAATTAAATCGTAGTAATCTTCGGAAGTGACCAACTGTCACAATGAAACCACGTGTAGTAATAAGTTGAAATAATTTCGAGTGCATAAGTTAAGCTGAATTACTGGCGTGTGTAAAGTTGGAAATATTTAAGAAATGGCGTGTGCAGGACTTGAAATTAGAGACGAGTACTTCCACATGGTGAGTACTGCGTGAGTTTCAATCTGTGTATGATACAAAGGATAAGAGGAAATACTCGTCCATGGTATCAGTTGAGGACTCGCGTGTGTGGTGAATATGTTGTTAATATTACTTTGCGTGTTATGTTTCCGTGTGACGCTTGATTCAAACTATAATACTCTGAGAGTGAAGCAAGGTTAGTCAGCCGTCTATCCAGCAACGCCACTTGGCTTGCATTGCACAGGAAGACGTGCATATATCCTCCAGAGTTCATAGTAGGAAAGAAAAGTTACGAAGTGGGGCAGTGTCGTGTGAAACTGGGATGAATACTAATTGAAGTGGGAAAGCTGAAAGTGATGTAATTGTAACGTTGTGACTATTCCATGTGTTGTATTCCACGTTGCCAGTGTGGTGTATTTCATGTAATTTAAGTTTGTGTGGTTTGCATGGGAGAGTAGCAAGATAGGTTCAGAGGCAGTGGGTTATGCATGTTGCTTTTTGTACCGCTCGGTCTGGAGGAAATTTTCGTGATGATGAGTGTGAGAGTCGAAGTGTGAGATATAGCAAAAGATTCACCATCCTATCCAGAAAGTGTACTGTAGTGTTAGATAATTACGAGACCATAAGATAGAGAATCACCAATGTAAAGCAATGTCTACTGGGCGGAGTTTCTCATGTGCAACTGTTGTAGAAAATGTAATGGTGTGTTTAGGGTATAGAATTTATCGGAATAAAAAAGATAGTGAAAAGAAAAAGATTGGTTTCCTTTTCCTTCGAATAGTATGTAGTCATGATATCCAGAATTTATAATGTGTGCGCCATTCATATTCAGTGCGATGGCCATGTGTTGATCAAAGCTGTTGGATAAGGAAGAAAATGTGGTATTGCCAGTGTGTAGTGAACAGTCAGAGTTGCGTAAATTACTAATAGTCAGATGTGCGTTACCCGTTTCCGTTGCGTAATATTCAAACAGTAGAATAATTTGTAACTTAATTGTGAGTACTAGAGCTCATGTTACTTGATAAATAAGAATGAATCCACTCGCTTGGCAGACCACTCATCTTGCAGGCCTGACTGCTTGATGCCACAGTATGAGCAAGTTATGTGGATGCCTCTCAAACCTTAAGATAAACATTAAAGAACACGGCTGAAGGCTGTTTCAAGAATTAAAATAATTAAAGAGAAACCTTACAGACAAGAATTTACATATTAAAGCCACAGATTCTGAAACAAACGCGGCCGAAGGCCTAAATACAGAGCAACAAGAATTGTAATTGAAACACGTCTGAAGACCTAATCTTAAAGTTGTTATGAAGTTCGGCTGAAGGCTATATACTAAACATAAGACAGACAATATTAATACACAGTTGAAGGCCTGGCACAGTACTGTCGACCAAATGAAATGACAATCACAAACAACAAACGGCGGTCCTCAGAAGTGTTCCAAGTGTCGGCCTGGGGAGGAAACTCAAACCACAGTTTAGGTGAGACAGACAGCCAAGCGTAACACTAAACAATCGGGTTGCAGCGCGACCTACGGACGGCTGATGAACCAACGAACCGCCTAACAAATTCTGTTCCACCCGACCAACAGCACAACAACCAAAAGTACCAGCGAAGACGAGGATCACAGCAGGATTATGTCTTAATAATTGGCATGTAAACATAATCAAGGCACAACAAACACTCAAAGAGGAAAGGAGAACAACACCAAGCTGTCGAACTACACGCCGTGCCGGTCAGCATCAACACAGTGAGGAAAACACACTGCCACAAAACTACTCTAACGACCAGGTCATGTAACCAGAACGTTAACGGCCACAAGGCAGAAGATACCGCTGGTGCACTTCACTAATAAATTATAATCATTTCAAAGGTTAAACACCATACATGGAGACGGCTGCAAAATTTTGCTAACTCCAACACACCATCACGTTGCTGCTTGCGGGGGAAGCCCAGGATGCAACAACCAGCAATCAATGAAGAGATGTCACAACGACTGAGCTTTCATCACAGGTTCACTGACACTCAACTCCAGTACGCAGGTGTGGTGGGCGACGAACTTACCAGTACTCGCAGCTAGTGCCACACAACTCCGACCGCGCGTGCATGCCGCCAGCGGCCCAGACCTGACCACACGCTTCAGAAAGTTCCTCGCTACTCTGCCGCAACCGGCCAACTCACCCACACCTCGAAACGGTCAAAAGATCAAATACACGTCCGCCGATGAGACGACTAAACGAACGACCAACCAACGGTCGTCCCCGCTCCAGTTATCTTCAGTCCGACAGTCCATGGGTGTCACCAGCGGTCAGCAAGTACTGGCTGTCCGCCCCTCACTAGGGCTCCTTGCCCATCGCTGCTTCGTCCCCGACTGCTGCTCAGTGCCCGACTGCTGCTCCTTGCCTAGCTAACTTCCAGGCACACGATGACCCAGAAATACTATCGGTCTCTCCATTGATAGTACGACAGAGTATTTATCGATAAGCTCTGCTGCTGCCACTCACGGGCAGGTAAGGCAGGAAGTTAGTGACGCCAGTAAATGGAATAAGAAAACGAGGTGGCAGTAGATGACAAACAATACGAAATGAACACGAACCGCGCACGGCTCAACCTCCCTCCCTCAAACACCAACCCGGGGGTCGCATATCAAAATGAAAGTGACCGGCAGCTTCTAAACGAAAGCAAAAGACAATGGCTGTGAGAAAGCCGCAAGCGAGACACTCGCTCGGACCCATCCATGCAGAGGGAACACACCCACTGGCTAACCGACATCCCTGCACCAGGAAAAGCCCAACCTAAGTCCCACAAGATGAGCAACTCAAGTACCATTGCTAGCTCAACAGCGAAAAGAAGCGAGACACCTGCTCGAAACCAACAAGGCAGAGGAAAGAATGCCGATAGGCAACCCGACATCCCTGCATTGAAGAAAGTACCGAGCGAAGTTTCATAAGATGACGAACTGCAAGAACTACTTGCAGTTGAGAACGAAAGGAGCTATTAGAACTAACGCATTAACTATGCCCCACCATAACCAATTGACTGTCACTTGATTGAGTACCTTCTGAAACACCTGTGGCATGCTCAAGGCCCCTAACTGCCTTAAACAAATACTCCAAGGCTGCTTCTGTCTCACCCACCACCGCTGCCGTAACGCCAATCAGGTGGAGAACGATAGCACGCAAACGGATCACTAAGACTGGAACACTGCCCTCATTCAGCTGGCGCGTTATGGCCAACTCATAAACAAGGTGGTCCTTGCTCAACAGGCCGATCCCCAGACACTGCCTGACCGCTATTTAATATGTCACCTGAAACAATTAACAACCAAAGCAATATTATGCAACACTAACAGAAATAAAATTCGAACTAACAGTAATTGAAATGGGAGTGGCACAAACGTAATCACGCTCTGCTACCAGTTGAAATCTATAGTGAATGTCCCGACAGGTTGTGCATCTTCCGAAATGCTCGTGCCGAGTCTCTGGACCACCATAATCTGTCCTCGGTCAAACTCAGGTAGGTCGCGTACCTTCCCCATTCTACTCATGGACAGCAAGCTCACTGATACTACATGCATCGTGTGTGCGTCTGACTAGCAGTCATTCCTCGCCAGGTGATGCTCATATTGCTTGGAAGGGTTTATAGAGGTGGTCATAACATTCTGGTTGATCAGTGTAGATGTCACATTGTTTTTTTTCACGTAAAATACTGTGCATAACTAATTCCATTATGTGACTAGATAGTTTTTCGATATGAACACTTTGTTATGCAATTTTCTATGACATAGCAGCACTACTGGTCTTTACGTGTACTTTCTGCATTGCACATTGTTTGTCTATGATTTTATGTCCGATATGTCGCAATGTTTTTCTTTCTTTCGTGTAATTGATCTATTGTTGCATGAAATCTTACATTACAATTACACTGAGTTTAACTATGTGTATGAATCAGTGTTCCATGTGAAAAAAAATTGTACCTAATGGCCGACATTACAGTGAATGCACAATCAGTCCAGAGACTACCCTGTAAAAAGTTATACATCCTCTTTTGAGAGTCAGTATGAATCCCTGTAGCTATTTAAATTCAGAGTGCGGTAATGTTGTCAAGTTTCCGTCGCCTATCGTGAAAACATGAATCTGTATGATTGGGCATTAGTCTCGATTTTATACGTCCAAAATAACTAAATGTGAAGCTTCCTATGATTACTGGCCAAAATTTGTAACCACAGCTTGTAGCCTGCCCTTCTGACATATGTCCAACATTACTGTGGTTGTATGAGTGCATAACTGTTTGTGACGGGACTCCCTGTTTGTGTATCTGTGATGAGTGGGGTTTATGGATCGAGAAGTTTCCAGCATCGTAATCACTCTACAATTCTGCCTTATTACCATTTGTAGTGACTTGTTGGTGACAATTTATCAGATCACACTATAGAGATTGACACACTACTCCTACTAAGTGAGCCAACCACTGACCAGAAACGATCTAAAATGACAGAAGGGGGGGGGGAGGGAGGGGAGGGGGGGCTTGTAGAGTTGACATGCCTTTTGTGTGCCTTTTCTGTTTTTTCCCCTTCCACACTCATTTTTACCATCTTTATCATCTTTTTTATCATGTCACTATGGGAGAAGGCCAAGTAAGTTCATTCTGGATAATGCAGTGAGTGTTCAGAACTCTAGTCATCCTTGGTGAGGGACTCTGCATGTTGTATTTCGCAGTACTGTTAGTCATCATTTGGGTGATCCTAGCAGAGCCAGAATACCTGTGGGGGCCAGTGAAGGTAGAGGCGGGCTGACTGACAGGCAGCCTTCCTGCGAATTCTTTAGGGTCTGCAAACAATAGGGGTTGGCAGTAGGGGGACAAGGAGGACACTGCCCCACACTATATTGTTGCCAGATGTATCCAACATGGCGGCGATGACGTCATCCAAGATGGCAGCATGTAGACTTGGCAACAGCACATGAAGTCATTCAAGATGGCGGATTTTGACGGGAAAATAGGTCAGTTGGGCTACCTCCACTATCCTAACCCTCCATAAAAAATGGTGGGAAGTTCCAATTCCAATAGGATAATGCGTCACTCCTAAGAAAATCGCTGGAAGATAAGTCACTTGAGGTTTCGCTGCTAATCTAAGAAAATCACGGCAAGAAGGCCTCTACTAACCTAAGTCACCCGACTGCCACTTCCTCCTATGAACTGGCACCAAGTTTGAATTTAGGCAGTAAACAAAGCTCACTTGGATTTTCGCTACCAACCTAAGGAAATTGTTGCAAACGAAGCTCACCTCCACTAACCTAATTCGCCAGACCGCTACCTCTTCCTAGGGGTTGGTGGGAAAGGGACTCAGACCACACTAGGCTGATCGAGAGAGGAAGGAACGTACTTTATTTATTTGGGAGCAGTTTTATTAGGCCTGGAGGATATTTATCATAGAACACACGCTCTAACATGTCCCACAGCATACAGACCTGCAAACTACTCCTACATAACTCGTGTATAAGACTCTACACACATATGCTTGCTAATTGTAAACAGTAAAAAATAACCCATTGCACAGCCTACATACACGCAAACCACTCGTATATAATGCAGTACATTTCTGACCATAGAGCCAAACAACTACTAAATAATAATAATAATCCATCTAAAAGACTCTGCTTACTAACCGTCAACTGACGAAATCATACACCAGTTTTATTTAAAGAATTAGAGGCAGCACCATCACCCATTGTATTCACCACTGAGTCCAGAGCCCAACTGACTTAGTTCATATCTATGCCACTAGAGGACGCTGTAGTGACGTCAGGTGATGACGCAGGTACAGTTATCACTGATGGCGTCAAACAGTGTGTTCTCCACCAGGTCTAGTACTCAGTACCACCAGCAGAGGACACTGGCCTCCTTTTCGTGATGTAAATCAAGATGGTGAGGAAAAATGGTGGGAAAAAGACTCAGCCTGCTCTGTGATGTTGGGGAGACTAATGATGGAGTGCATTCTATTTTCAAACAGCTTATTTAATGACAGAGTATATCTATCACACTGATACAAAACATCCACCCTGATGTGCCTGGGGTCATGTTGCACAGACCCCAGACACACAACCAACCCGTAATTTCAGTACACAATAGCAAACTGCTCCTAAATAATTCTTCACACTGATGTGTAGACACACTCAGCACTCATAAACTGTCCAAATAGCGCATAGCAGGGCCTACAGAGCCACCCGCGAACTAATGCAATCAGCACGTGCAAGGACAGTCCACTGCCCCCTGTCCAGTAGAGTACACAGGAAGTAGTGAGAAGTGACACATCCGTCAGATGTCAAACTGTGCACAGCCCCTATTCAGCTTCCACAACCATAAGGTGGCGGCACCCCCATTCATATGCAACACATGAGAAATTCCTATCCGCTAGACACCGAACCAATTGCACGTATGGTCCACACGGCCTTCAACTGTCAAACCACACACAGGACCCAAGCCCGCATCCCACAAGTGGTGGCACTCCCATTCATACCTAACACCTGAGAAATTCCTATCCAAATACGTGTTCACCTACACACATGTGCTGACGTGATCAGGCAGGAGCTCAACCGCGAGCTGTAACCGAATGCACGCGAAAGTTGTATGCAGGCACTGTTAATGACCAGGGGCTTATTTACATAGCGTGCACTCCAAGCAGAGCCGCATGTGTGGGGTGTTCCTCACTACCCTCACCCTAACTGCAGTCTGGCGAAGATGCTGCAGAATTCTATTCCACAATAGCAGAACCTGCTTTCCCCTTAGCGATTCTAAAGGACCATAAGTGACATTTGACTGACGGTTCACTGTGGGCAGCTACATACCACCATGAAGTGAGGCAGCTGCAACTCGGGTCCTGCGCTCTCCGCCACAATCGACCACCGGTGAAAGTTGCATGCCTCTGTACAGTCACCGTTATACTGTCATAGCATTTCAAAGCGCGTTCATGCCAATCTCATATTCAAGGCATCTCCAGGCGCCAATTGTCTGTACCATTGAGGGCAGAATAGCACAGAGTGTGTTGAAACACGCGTTCAACCACAGGTACATGCCCCAGCGTGACTGACACATTGCCATCTAAAACATTTTCAGTGTTATTCTTACATCACATGGCCTTGTGAAAAAAAATATCATTTTCAGTGTTATTCTTACATCACATGGCCTTGTGAAAAAAAAATATCAGCCAAGTCCAGCTCTCCGTAATTTTATAGTGCACTAGAAATAGTTAACACTTGCTTTCTTGTTATCTCAGCTCGTTTGCGCCAAAATTCCTACCATAACAGAACCTGTTTACCCAAATATCTCCCAATCCAATCTACCTCCCGGGCATAACGTGATAGCTTTCCTGCTCTCAACATACACAAATGTTCTCACCGTTCCTATATCCCACCACAATCAATGGAGCATTCTCATTGGCGCTTATCGAATTTACCTGCCAAATTAGTGATGCAGCCGGTATCGAAGCACAATCCATTTTTTCTTCTCGAGGCTTTCTGTGGTTATTTTGCACAGATCGCTAAATTGCACTGACAGTTAAATACGCTAAGTTGCCTACACATTATCGAATACATACAACATTCACAAGAATGTTTGAAGTGAGGAAGATATTTACCAGTGTAACTAAAATTAAATATTACCATTGCTGCTACATTCTGACACAGGACAATGTACAGTTAATGTCTCCTCTTGATTACTGTGCCTCAGTATCTAAAGCGCATGTAATTTTCCATGTAAAAAATTGCTCACCATTATCCATGTACTCAATCTATATGTCCCTCACGATAGTACACACAGTCATCCTCTCTAGTCATCCTATAACATAAACAATAGTAACTTTACAATGCACAGTTTACACAGTGTTAGCCACACTACCTTTAAAATACAATATACGCACATTTTACACAAACAGCGCAGTTATCTTTTATATTTGCACAGCACCAGAAAAAATTATGGTATGCCCACACACACACTGCCTATATGTCACGATGCTCCCCCAGTCCTAGCGAAGCATTGTTATCCTGTTCTTTCTTTCTACAGACGCTACAATCTACAGTAATACACTATTTTATATTGATCACCATTTTGCACCGACAACTAAACATCGCAATGTTGTCTACAGGTCATCAAATACATACCAGACTCACAGGAATATTGGGGCGTCAAGCCCATCTCCAGCCAGGGAATATATCACCGAGTACCGTCTCGATCTAGTGAATATGCAATTCATATCCCCCACCATACCAAATCATACACTTTACATCAGCGAACCGAAGCGACTCACAGAACTGATGTGCAAGGAGAGGCTCGTCTCCCCTCGGCACAAACGCATTACTGTTTCTGGTTTCTTGATCGCATTTCTACAGACATCTCCAGACTCGTCGATTACGGGAACACCAATATTTTCGCTGTAGTATTATACCATTTTAGCTGTACTTCTAGAAATCAAGCACCAGGAACCATCCTACCGATCACTCACGCAATATAGACTGGGAATTATTTCTTTACAAACCCGAAACTTTAGCTAAGTGGAGCCTGCACTAGACAGCTCAATAACCAGAAACAAACAGGTGAAAATGATATTTGCACTCTCGAATACTATTGTCGGTGATGTAACGTATCCCCAATCATCGCTATAATTTATAAGCCAACTAAGGTCATTCCCAGGTCTAGAGAACAGGCAAACGTGAGTCCAGCACACCACAATCGATCCTCCCTCAACTAAATAAAGGCACTAAATGTGCAGAAACAGTCAACCGAACAATTTACATAGGCGGGAATAACACTCCACCGCAAGCATACCATCTTCTCAAAGTTCCACTTGATCACGAAAGCTGTCCAACACATACGAAGTATTAGTTCGCTATCTGGCCGTCTAGACACGGCAAACTTAACTCATACATTCCTACATTCCAACAGACCTCTACATTTGCACGGATGCTGCTATTAACAGGAAACGTGAATCATTACAACCACGGACTTTTCATACCCAGATTCATTCTGGGAAATCGGTTGCATATATGTTTATCATTATACTTATAATTAAATGTTACGATCGCGCTCTCAATTGAACAGCATTCCAGAATGAGCGAAGTATCGGAAATACACCCACTTGTCGGCAGTGGCTCTGGAAATAGCTGTACTTTCCATACAACTAGACACACTCTTCCCTTCACTATTACAGTACTCCAAGTCAAATCCATACCCTCCCTACAGTCCGCAGCTCGTGGTCGTGCGGTAGCGTTCTCGTTTCCCACGCCCGGGTTCCCGGGTTCGATTCCCGGCGGGGTCAGGGATTTTCTCTGCCAAGTGATGACTGGGTGTTGTGTGATGTCCTTAGGTTAGTTAGGTTTAAGTAGTTCTAAGTTCTAGGGGACTGATGACCATAGATGTTAAGTCCCATAGTGCTCAGAGCCATTTGAACCCTCCCTACAACAACACATAGACATGTCCTTTCCACAAACACATATACTTCATAAACCTGATGCTCAAATGCAAACATATCACACACCCAGCACTAATACTAAGTATAATATTACCTTCTCAATAGCTGTATGCATACGACACCAAATAATACTGATCGAAAATCAACGATGGGTATGCATGTCTCTAAAGTTCTTCTTTCGAGTCCTACCACTGTGTCATAGACGTATTCGAGCAGATGTTAAAGAGAAAATCCCGATCCCAACAACTACTCCACGTTACTCTAACAATCAGTCATGGTTCTATACGTGCACACAAGTATCCATGTTAAAACTTATGCCCACATTAAGAATCGAGGTACGACATTGCCCCTGAATGAGGTGGTGTTTTCCGGACAAATACCGTGACGGTGATCTTAGAAATGTGTCTATTAACAGCCAACCATGTAACCTAGCGATAAAATCACTGAACTTTGAAAGTGATTCAGCTAAGGAACGTGGTATGTACGTGGTATTTGCGACTCCATCACACCGCACCCAGCTAGATAATTCTTCAGTATTTGTAACGCATTCTGTCCGCGATATATCCACGGGGTTATAGACGGTGACAGACAGTAGTAGTAGATGATGTGCTGACTGAGGTCGTAAGAAGAAATATGTACGCTAACTTCTAAGATGTCGAGCCTTACGCTACATATTAGCAATTACGTCCATTCAAACACATACTTGCATACGCTCACACCCACAAGTCAATCATATTTCACGCATTCTCATATCTCTAAACGATTCACCTTCCTCGAACGCGTCTGCTAAGTAAAATTACAACCTCGTTTTAATCACACCCTACACATCTTGCAGTCACACCCATTTCTACAGCTTTCCACAAGTGCTCGTTCCAATTTAAGTCCGAACTGAGCAGAAGTCGGAGAAAGACATATCCAACACCTTCTGCAACTCGTGTAGAAACAGTTCGAGCTGAGTTACTGCAACAGGACCGTGTTTTGACCATTTGGTGGAAATGCGAGCAATGTAGTACGTCCCCAAACTAGATACAAGTACTACACATCCACGTCCATTCAAATCAATCATCCCAACATGGAAAAATTACGAACTATAAAAGCTCATACGCATTAGAAGTCACCAAGGCACTGATGTGGGCGCAATGACACATAGATGCGGTCGGCCTCCAGTGCGAAGAAAGAGATTTCACAACACTTTCCCAGAGTAGCGTAGCGTGCTGCCATCGAAGCATTCCTAGCGGTAGAGCCCCTTCCTCACGGTCTCTCAGCTCAAACTGCTACTGCTACACCTGCTGTGTCTATTACACGATTCTATTAAATTTGCAGACACCGCAGAGACCTCTTTAAAGTTTCGTCGGCTATACTCTAAGCGAATTATCGTATGAGACGCTCCTTCTGTCCTGATTCAAACACTTGTTTTCTAACACGCATTTCGTTTTCGACCACGACTTCGAGATCTGTGTCAGACTCTAAACTGACATTAAGACGCTCCGATTCTCGACCTCTGACAGAAAACTAGACATCACAGGGTGTAAACAATATTCTTACGGCGGATAGCATAACAACAGGTCATATTTAAATAAAACACACTTACAACATAAGGAAACTAGAAGAGTTTGGCAGCGTTGTGGGGAGTTTCCAAACTACCGTCCGAGAGTGATTGACGACCTCTACATATAAACTCATGTCACAGTGACAGAACAGATGTTGGCTCTGCGTTCCATTTCCACTCATTCCTCATATTGCATTCATGTACACGACCCCAGTTTCGCTGCTAGCAACCCCCGGAAGTTGTCGTCTATCCACGAAAACTTTTTCCCCAACTCAAACAAGCCATATCAGTCAATCATTATCTGCTAACCAATGCGGGGATGGGGTGGAAAAGGCACCATCTAATAATAAAGGTGAAACTTGATAGTGCGAACAATTTTACACTAACTTCAATACCGGCCAATCATATGACAACATATTTCCTCAATTTCAGTATTATAGCTAAACCATCCATTCTCTACTTGGCGAGTATAATTGCGAACATGGATAGATGACTACCCAGCACGCCAATTCACAGTTAATTCTCGAACACTTAAATCATCAAAGTATACAAGACAACGCTCTACATATTTCTAAGACCTCGAGCACAGTATTTAATTTACGATCCATCTCTCTGCGTGTGGGAGTCACAGAGGATTTTCAATTCTAAATTACTGTTCTAGAGTCTAGTATCTGTACCTGGATTGTATTGCTAAGAGAGAGAGAACATAAAAGTGTTCCGAGACTGTTACCTGAAATGCTCCTCCATGATACTGACAAGAGGGAGATTGAGTTAATAATTAAATCACTAAAGACCAAGAACTCTCATGGATATGACGGGGTATCTAGCAGAATACTGAAGTATTGTTCCACGTATGTTAGCTCAGTACTTAGCCATATCTGTAACTTTTCCTTTAGGAGTGGTCGGTTTCCTGACCGATTAAAGTACTCGGTAGTGAAGCCACTTTATAAAAAGGGAGACAGGGATAATGTTGACAATTATAGACCTATTTCTATGCCATCGGTGTTTGCTAAAGTTATCGAGAGGGTTGTATATACAAGGTTACTGCAGCATTTAAATTCACATAATTTGCTGTCAAATGTACAGTTTGGTTTTAGAAATGGCTTAACAACTGAAAATGCTATAGTCTCTTTTCTTTGTGAGGTTTTGGACGGATTAAATGAAACGTTGCGAACGTTAGGTGTTTTCTTTTATTTAACGAAGGCTTTTGACTGTGTTGACCACAAAATATTACTGCAGAAGTTGGAACATTATGGAGTAAGGGGAGTAGCTTACAATTGGTTCGCCTCCTACTTTAAGAACAGGAAGCAGAAGGTAATCCTCCGCAATATTGAGAGTGGTAATGATGTTCAGTCCCAATGGGGCACTGTTAAATGGGGCGTTCCCCAAGGGTCGGTGCTGGGGCCACTGCTGTTTCTTATTTAGTGTAACCTCCCCACAGAAATTTTCGAAGACATTACTTAATGGAAATGGAGCCAAGCGTAACCTTCCCGCAAAAATATTAATAACAATGACAATTAAATGAAAGCTCGCTATCTGACTCAAGTACAAGTTCCCATTAAATAATGAACGCTAATTCCATGATAATGAAACTGTAATGATAACCTAAACTCAATTCAACCGAAAAGTCGGTGTTTGCCCTGTGCGAAACGAGAATAAATTTCTTACCTTAGTGAAACTGCATGTCAAAATTCTGCTCTTATTGTTCTCTGGCGCTTGCATGAAAAGCATTGGAAGTACCTTTTGAAAATCTTTGTTAAAAGGAAATGGAAGGAAATTTGAATGATTGTCTCAAAAATTGCTTTTAAATCAAAATTATTATTGGGGGCGATTTTTGAAAGTTAAATTACAATGACTGTTCGTTACATTATCTGATGAGCGCAAAGCTGCATGATTATTTATTTAAATAAATTATACCTCGTCCTGAATCTCGACCATTGCGATGCCGACGCCCGCCGACTGCTCTCCGCTACTGCTAGCAACCGACTCCAAGCACTACTGAGGACTGACTACTGCAGACTGACTGACTGCTCGCTACTGCGAGTCGAGCGCAACTGCTCTGGTCAGAGATTCTACAATGTCTCAGCATCGCTGCCGCACAACATACGTGTTTCATAACCCTCCACTGGGGGGGCAAAAATTTGGCAGCGATGGTGAGTCATTTGGACTTGCCATCGTAACAAATTTTTCCTTTAATTAACAAAATATTTAGATGTATCACATGAATTAAATGTTGTGCGCATGCACCGATTACAAAACATTACAGACAAGACAAAATATAAGTACAAAACAAATCAGGAAAGATGTATATACAAATTATTTGACAGATAACAAAGTGTACACACACTAAAAAATTCTTTAGTAGTTTCATAACAGGCAAAAAAAAGAAAAATCATGTTGACAAGTGTCATGAGTGCACATGCACTGCAGTGGAGAACATATCAGTAAAAGACGAAAAGTATATACAAGAGTAACAAATGACATAAATCATAAAAGGTATACAGAATGAACACAAATCATATCGAAAATTGAGAAGAGTGCACAGGCACTGTAGTTCAGTTGAAAACATATTCACATAAGTGCACATGCACTGAAAACTTTTGGACATTTTCATAACAAATAAACGCAAGAGTAGAAAAAATCATCAAATCACAAAAAGTATATACAATATAAATGACAAGAGTGCACACATACTGCACTTCAGAACAAATCAAAAAATGTCTTTAGTATTTTGACAACAAATGGCAAAAATCATGTCGACAAGTGACACAAGTGTACTCGCACTAGAGTTCAACAAATCGAGAAAAAATGTATAGGCCATGAACATAAATGGTGTTAGTAAAAAAATGATTTTCACTATTAGGATAGGAAAGGAAGGATTGTATCATGGTTGTAGCACTTTAGTTTGCACATAGCTGCACTGAAAGTCCATATCTTTCCACAGAATCACAACTAAGTGATACAATCTGCAGTTCCGTTCCCAGAAGTATTTATCAGCTTATCAAGACAGTGAAACGTCGTAGTAGTATTCCATACTATCATTTGGCAGTATACCAGGTACACCAAACAGCGGGACCAGAATAACGTCTTCATCGCTTACGGTGGTGGACAGCATGTCGTGTCAACACCACGCTCTTAAGAGGCGGCACACAGTGCTCCATAACAAAGTCTTGATTAGTGATTACATAAGTAGTTTCTTCGCCTACAGTGGTGGACAGCATGTCGTGTCAACACCACGCTTTTAAGAGGCGGCACACCAACGTAGAATTAGTGCAAAAACCAAATATAGTGCTCCATGATAATGAGGATGGACAAGACAAATGGATGTTACAATAATTTCAGGTAGTTAGGTCAGAAGGTGAAGGACATTAACTAACACACAAGTCTTGATTAGTGATTACATAAGTAGTTTGCGGTATCCATACTCTAGTCATTGAACATTTCTGTACCATGTATTTTAATATTACAGAACATGTTCATAAAAAGTCTTAATTATAGGCACTCAGTGGCCAGCAAGTATTGAATAGTACAAAACATTAGTCATCATTCAGTATTATTCATATCATTAAGAAATCATCATTAGAAAAATGTTAATTACAATCATAGCATGAATAAGCATGGGCATTATAAGTAATTACATTAATTATGGGCACTCAGTGGCCAGCAAGTATTGAATAGTACAAAACATTAGTAGCATTAATAAGCATGGGCATAATAAGTACTCTCATTACAATAGATAGTGGCAATTATGTTTAGGTATCATTAAGAAGTCATTATTCAAGTGACATACTATTCAGAGCTGATCAGTGTTATTCAGAATTATCATAAACTAGTGACATTATCTGGGACTGTTAATACATTTTGTTTTTTCTGCTAGCAATGCATTGCTTTGGGTAATTATAAGGGAAAGCAAGAAGAAATAAGAGAAAAAATTGCTTCTAGGTTGTTCCTATAAATGAAAAGATTGTGTAACGTCATTCGTCATGAGTCAGCTGTAGCAAGGTTATCACATTTATAAATGATAGACACAAGTGGGTAAGAAAAATGCAAGTACTAGAACAGGTATAATAAGTAACAAGTTTAGTAAGTATCATAAAAAGCTTCTCCTGAAAGAAAAATACAAAATGGATTATTGAGCTGAAAGAAGAAACGCAGACTATGCTGAAAAGTAGTGAACTTCGAATTAACAGGTAGTGAAATGTGTATAAAAAATGTGTTCCATAGCTGTCCTTTCCAAAACCTTCAGTCATCCTACTACGCAATATAACACCTGCTGTCAAAGTAAACTGCAACAAATACTTAAATAACTACATAGCATAAATACATAACTTCAACATTATCCTCATCTGTAAAGAAAAACTTCATTATTCATATCATCATAACTCCATCATTATCATCACCTGTAAACAAAAACTTCATTATTCATAGTACCATATTCTTCATCATTGTTCATTATCAGCATTCATTATCATCTGCAAAAATCATTTCATTATTCATCACACAACTATTCCTAATCCCTAGCATATTTCATCACTTAAAACTAAAATGTGTAGTTCTGTCTGACAGCTTGCATCAATCGCTTTGTATTCTGAAAGAAAAAATTAGTTAAGACTGCTATTCTGCGATGTGTATAATATATTCTGGTTAATGCTTGTTAATTCTGATTCATTTACTCGTCCTCATTAGCTTATTGCATCTTCTTTCGTTTATTCCATAGGTGAAATTCCCACTTCTGTTTAATTCATTTCCTGTACGCATCATTTATTTCTGAAATTGATGAACAAAGATTAATGTCTTGCATTTAAATCATATACCCATTAAATAGTGACTGGTTAATGGTGACAAAATTAAGCATACAGCATAACATGACAGAAAACGTAATATGTCAAAAGCATAGACAGTGTTTAAAGGCAAAAAGTGTACAGAGAATATCATAATGCAGCAGTAAAAAAAAAAGAAAAATGTAAAACAGTCACGATGTTGAGATATCATAGGGCAAAATGTCAAAGTCAACTGGTGTGTGTTATACCTTAACTCGTTCACAGTGCATACAAACAAAACTTGAAAACAATCGTACACACAAAAAAAATGAAAAATGTCCACAGTCTGATGTGTAACGACAAGAAAAGCGACCTGTTAACCTTACCTTGCCGGGCACTTGCCAAGAAAAAATACGATAGTCATCATCAGTAATTAGTCATATAATTATAATTGCATAAGTGGTCATAATATGTGTAAATGGCCTCATAACATGTTACATCGTAAAGTGGTTTCATTCTATAAAGGGTTTAATGTTTGACACATGATGGTTCCCCTTACTTTTCCTGGTTCTCAAAGTTTCGACGTGTACAACATTGGGATGAGGAATGCTGCGAATCCGATATGGACCTGCGTATAGAAGTTCAAATTTACTGCACTTACCTTTTAATTTGCTGGATAAATAGTGTGTACGTACTAATATCTTCTGTCCAACGTGAAAGTCTCGGTGTCTACAAACCTGTTTTTGCTGTCTTCTCCGGCGCTCTGCGGCACGTTTGATGTTGTTCAGCGCAATGTCAATTATTTCGTGGTGTCGTAATCGACGAGATGTAGGAAAATTTACTAACTCTTTGATTTTGTTTGGTGGTTCAACGTTTTTCAGTATAACAGACGGAGGTAGCATAGTGGATTCATTTGGAATGGAATTAATTACATCTTGAAATGAGTGTACGTGTGTGTCCCAATTAACATGTCTTTTGTGGCAGTACATTCTACACAGTTTACCAATTTCTTTCATTAGTCGTTCACAAGGGTTCGAAGAAGCGTGGTACTTAGATATATAGATCGGAGAAATGTTTCTAGCTCGTAACATGCGTGTCCATATAGCAGAACGAAATTGTGATCCATTGTCAGAAATTACTTTCATCACATGTCCTACATGAAATAAGAAATGCTTTACAAATGCTTTCGAAACAGTTTTAGCAGTAGCTTTGCGTAACGGAGTGAAGGTAACAAATTTTGAAGTGAGTTCAACAGCGACAAAGATGTAGCAAAAACCTCTATTAGTTCTCGGAATTGGACCAAAAATGTCTACTGCGGCCATATGTCTTAATTTAACAGGTACAATGGGATATAATGGAGGAATGTGTGAAGTGGTGTCAGACTTAGCTTTCTGGCAAATTTTACATGACGCTAAAACTCGTCGTATACGTTTTTCCATGTTTGTAAAATAACAGTTCTGTCTCAATATAAGAAAACATTTTCTTGCTCCGTAATGTGCGTAGCTTAAATGCGTGTACCAAATTAATTTGTTAACCAGTTCGTCAGGAATGCATAATAACCAATTGTTACTGTCTGGATGAGAGCGGCGAAACAGAATGTCATTGCGTACAGTGTAGTGGTTTCTAATCGTAACATTATTCTTATCTTGCCAAAGGTGTTTAATTTCTTTCCACACATTGTCTTTGCTTTGTTCTCGTGCTATGTCCTGTAATGACGATGAAATAAAATTTTCAAATGCAACTTGCTGAATGTACATGATACTGAAATTTGCTTTGCAGAAGTTGGTTGCTACGTCTTGCTGATTGTTGCTGAGAGAACGCGATAGTGCGTCTGCTATAACATTTTGTGTGCCGGGAATGTGAACAATCGTAAAATTAAATTCCTGCAAATAAAGTTTCCATCTACTTAACCTGTCGTGAGTGAATTTAGCCGAAAGTAAGAATTGAATAGCTCTGTGATCTGTGTAAACGGTCGTGTGTCTGCCATAAAGAAAGTGCCGAAATCTCGTAAAAGCCCATACAACACATAATGTTTCTAGTTCAGTAACGGAATAATTTCGTTCAGCAGGTGACAAAATGCGGCTTGCAAATGCGATGTTTTTAATTACTATTGAGCCATCTTCTTCAATTTCCTGAAAAATGTGCACGCCTAAAGCTGTGTTGGAACTGTCGGTGGCAATAGAAAAATTTCGAGTAAGATCTGGGTGCGATAAAAGTGGAGCATTCAACAAAGCATGTTTCAGATTCACGAATTCAGAGTGTGCTTGCTTATCCCATGACCAAATAGTGTTTTTACCTGTTAATTGGCATAATCTAGGTGTGTCTAGTGCAGAGTGATGAATAAATTTGCGAAAAAAGTTAATTAAGCCCAAAAAACTGCGTAATTGCTTCTTCGTTGTAGGAACAGTAATGTCACGTAAAGCTTGAAGTTTTTCCGGATCAGGCGCAATGCCTTCTGCTGAAATTACGTGTCCAAGAAATTTTATAGAAGTTTTACCAAAATGTGATTTACTGAGGTTAACTGTGAGTCCTTGTGCATGGAAAGTTTGCAATAGTCGTTCTAAAATCAGATTATGTTCAGACCAGTTAGCTTCTGCAATAAGAATGTCGTCTACGTACGTCGTAATTCTGTCTTTAAGTTCTGTCGGAAGTATTGTGTTCAAACCGCGAATAAATGCTGCAGAAGAAATAGTTAAGCCGAATGGTAATTTACAAAATTGATAACAGTCGCCAAAACAGAGAAAAGCTGTGTACTTTCTGCAATTCGGATGAAGTTGTATTTGCCAAAATCCCGATTTCAAATCTAATGTGGAATAAATAGCTGTACCGTGAAATTTCTGTAGAAGTTCCTCTAATGTCTGTGGTCGATCTGTTTCATTAATAATAATGTCATTAATGTGACGTGAATCAAGTACGAGGCGAAGTGAGCCATCTTTTTTCTTAACAATATGCAGCGGGTTTATGTACGGGCTAACTGCTGGTTCAATAATTCCTTGATCGAGCATATCCTGCAATTCTTTTTTAACTTGTTCTCTATGAATATACGGAATAGGATAATGCTTAGCTTTAAATGTGTCGTGCTGTTTGACTTGAAATTCATACATAAATCCGGACATAGTACCAGGAATGTTGTCGAAAACTGGAGCTTGCTGTAAAAGAATTTTGTGCAATTGCGTTCGTTCGTCGTCTGTATTTGCACTGCTTTGTTTAACTTTATCTGAAATCATCTGCATAACGTCGTAGTCAGCTTCGTCTGGAGTGTTATAGTTATGTACGTACGTATCCGTGAACAATGTGGAATTACAGTCTATGTTACGTGTTGCGGAAATGACTTCTGTGCGGTTAATTGTTTGCTCTTCCGCAGATAATGAGTGCTGAAATTCTAAAGCAAGTTGTACATTTTCATCCTTTAACATTAAGTAAGAATTCTGAAAATCAACCACTGCGTCGTGTTGTACGAGAAAATTAGTACCTAAAATTACGTCTGTTGTCAATAAAGGAACAATCCAAAAATTTGAGTGAAAAATATGACCTCCAATACAAAATGATAAATGCGTCTGTAATTTCACATCCACTCCTTTACTCGATACTGCTCCTTTCACTTTCGTTTTGCCTAAAGGAAATGTAGGATAAATATTCTCTTTGTTACACTCGTTGAAAGTTTCCTCATTAATGACTGACATAGGTGAGCCAGAATCAATTACTGCTGAAAATTTCGATGAACCTATTTTAATTTCGATGACAGGATGTGAAATAATTTTCTGAACAACTGGTCTTTCCTGCAAAAGTGTGTCTCTGATGTCGTCAAACGTAATTACATTCTCGTGAACAACATTTTGCGTGTCAAAACTAGTGCTTGTGTTATTGGAAGATGCGTCCTGTACAGTATCTAGTCAGATTCTATCTGACGTGTTATTATTATCATCACGAGGATGTTGTGGCATTTCTACAATTTGAACAGTTCTATTACTTCTTCCAGACGTATTACGCTCTGGATGATACCTACTGTCGGGTTCATTCACGAGAATATGTTGTTGCTGATCATTTTGCTGCTGGTAGGACCGACTGTTATTAAACGTACGCTGATAATTGTGCTCGTCATTTTTACGTCTGTCGTGATAGTCATTCCTATACGGTGCATTGCGATAGGAATTGAAATATTGTCTTCTGTGTGCGTAGTCATTTCCTTGCTGCCGTGTGCTACTATTTGTTGTACCTGGGACTGTACGTGCACGCGGCGAAACATTAAAACCTGGTTGACCTTGTGCATTCCATTGTTGGTTAGGTATGCTAACCGGTTGACTTTCATGCTGTTGTGGTGGAAAACGTCTATTGTTACTGAAAGGTGGTTCCTGTTGCTGGAAATTTTGATTGTATTGATAATGAGAATTTTGCCTGTTATTAAAGTTCGGTCGGTTGTCATTCCTAAAACGTCTATTACTTCTACTATTGAAATTACGTGACTGATCGTAATTGCTGTACGTTTGTTGGCCTTGGTTGTTATATGAAAAATTTTTGTTTACAAAAGAATAATCAGATTGCTGCACTTCTAAAAGCTGCAGCAGATCCCTGAATGCCGAAATGTTTTCTTTTTGCTGACCGGTTAGAAGTGAAACTCTTAATGATCGTGGCAATTTAGAAATGCATAATTGTATAAGTGCAGATTCACTATAGGGTTCACTTAAATACTGGTTTTGTTGCACCATGTGTTCAAAAAATTGCGTAACACTGGGAAAATTGGAGTTCTCATAATTTGGTAAACTAATTAGCTGATCTTTAATTCCGCGCTGTGTCGTCTTCGACCAGTACGCTGATAGAAAAGCATTCTGAAATTCCTCTACTGAATAACATTGTCTCGCGATCGGTCTCATACGAGTTGCCGGTTCGCCTTCCAAAAAGCTACAAATAAATTCCAGTTTGTGCGTTACAGGCCAAGTCGGTGGAAAAGCAAAGCTAAATTGTTGGATCCAATCTAGCGGGTGAATCTGTGTTCTGTCGTTTTTAAACACTTTAAATTTTCTTACTGACAGAAAATGTTTGTAATCGAAATTATCGTCTCTGTGTGATGGAACGGGATCAGGATTGCAAGAAAATCTGTTGAACTGTGGTTGTTCGGAATCTAAGTCCCGTACTCTCTGTAGATTACTCAAATTACACGCGCTGCGTGAGTCTGGCAAATGTTCGAAAAATGGCGTCTGCTGTGATGCGTTATTAACTGAAATACTTTTCATTTCTGTTACTTCCTGTTGTAAACTAGACAATTTTCTACGCAAGGTGTTATTAGACGAATCGATCTCATTAATTGTCTGCTGTAAATTTTGAAATTCAGGTGTTTGGTTAAATGAAACCGGTGAAGTATCGTCTGATTTACTGTCATTACTTTCAATGACGTCAATACGACTGGCCAATTCTTCACATTTTTCAGTCAGTATTTTAACCTGATCATCGGTTTTAGTGTCGGTGGCATTAATCTGTTTTTCCAACTTGCGTGTAGTTTCGTTCAGTTTTCTAACATCAGCTTTCACGACATCGGAATCCTGTGTTAGTTCTAATTGTTCGAGTCTGTCGGTCACTGTTTGAAAATCTGTTATGTATGTATCTGTTTTTGATTTAAGATCAGAAATTTCGTCACGTAATTCTGTGTTTGACTGTTCAATAGTATTAATTTTGTCCGAAACTGTGGCAATATTATTGTCTACGTATGTTTTTGCCTTCGCAAACATTTTACGTTTGTCTTCCTGTCTCTGAACAGTGATTGTTTCCATTACCTGGCGTTTTACTTTATTTTGATCATTAATAAATTTACGAAAACGCGTATTACTGTTTTCTATGTGGAGACTAAGACGTTCGTTAATTTGAGTGTTCTGTTGTTCGAATTTCGCGTCAATCTTTTCATCCATTGAGCGCGAAAGTTCTACCGTCATTGCTTTAAACTCGTCGCGTAATTGTATAGCTTTTTCAGAGCATTGTTTAGCGACTGTACAGATTTCCGCTCTAAGTGTTTCTGTTGCAGCTGTTTGCAATTCCCTTAATTCCTGAGCAACAGACTTAATTTCTTCGCTATTTTTTCGTGAACAAGCCTCAATTTCCTCGCGTAACTGTTCCTTAGTGTCATGGCACTGCGCGGCAACGGCTTTAATTTGTTCACTAAGCTGTCTCGAATTGTTGTCTAATTTTTCATTTAAGTGTTGTTTGAGATTTTCGTTATCTCGTTTGTTCTGTTCTCTAAGTTGTCTGAAACTGTCTTTAAATTGTTTGTTATCTTCACTCTGTTGTTTAGCCTGTTCACTAAGTTGTTTGAGATTTTCACTCTGTTGTTTGGACTCTTCCTTATTTTGTAGCAATATTGCCATAATTTGACCCAATGTAACATTATCTACTCCATTCACTGTGTTGTTTAATGGTGGATCTGGAATTGTCGCATTTTGTGTGACCATTTGGTCATTCTGAATTTTACAAAAACGTTTATCAATCGGATGTACCCTGTCAGTCACTGTTTCGGAATTAAATGAATCCGGCGTACTTTCAGTACACTGATCATTTTCATTCGAAAAATTTGTCTGATCGTCACTTGAATTTTCCAAACTGGATGTATTAAGCTGGGCAGTGCTCATTATAATAGGGCGCCCCGCGTCATCAATTGTCGTCAAATTAACAGAGGAGACAATTGAGTTCGCTTGTTCATCATTAAGGTAAAAGTCGTCATTCGCGGTTGGAACGCACTGACTGTTAGTGAACGCAGCATTGTCATCACTATTCTGCGTGTCACAATTGCTATCGGTCATGTTTAAGTCGGAATTTTCATTCAAAATACCTCGCGATACACTATTCACAGTCTTTCGCGGCATTTTTACAATAGTCACAATAAATCACAAAACAAATAAACACAATGCAAAAGCAACAAACAAAATACAACAGAGCAACGAATTGCCGATGATCTAACGAGAGGTCACAAATTAGTAAAAGCGTTGCGCAAATTATAATTATATTTAAGCAAATAAGAGCAGATATCTGACTGTTTTACAAAAGATTCTCACGAAATACGATCCTGGACTGGGTGTCGCCAAGTGTAACCTCCCCACAGAAATTTAAAAAGACATTACTTAATGGAAATGGAGCCAAGCGTAACCTTCCCGCAAAAATATTAATAACAATGACAATTAAATGAAAGCTCGCTATCTGACTCAAGTACAAGTTCCCATTAAATAATGAACGCTAATTCCATGATAATGAAACTGTAATGATAACCTAAACTCAATTCAACCGAAAAGTCGGTGTTTGCCCTGTGCGAAACGAGAATAAATTTCTTACCTTAGTGAAACTGCATGTCAAAATTCTGCTCTTATTGTTCTCTGGCGCTTGCATGAAAAGCATTGGAAGTACCTTTTGAAAATCTTTGTTAAAAGGAAATGGAAGGAAATTTGAATGATTGTCTCAAAAATTGCTTTTAAATCAAAATTATTATTGGGGGCGATTTTTGAAAGTTAAATTACAATGACTGTTCGTTACATTATCTGATGAGCGCAAAGCTGCATGATTATTTATTTAAATAAATTATACCTCGTCCTGAATCTCGACCATTGCGATGCCGACGCCCGCCGACTGCTCTCCGCTACTGCTAGCAACCGACTCCAAGCACTACTGAGGACTGACTACTGCAGACTGACTGACTGCTCGCTACTGCGAGTCGAGCGCAACTGCTCTGGTCAGAGATTCTACAATGTCTCAGCATCGCTGCCGCACAACATACGTGTTTCAATATAAATGATATGCCTTCTAGTATTACAGGTGATTCAAAAATATTTCTGTTTGCTGATGACACCACCTTGGTAGTGAAGGATCTTGTGTGTAATATTGAAACATTATCAAATAATGTAGTTCATGATATAAGTTCGTGGCTTGTGGAAAATAATTTGATGCTAAATCACAGTAAGACTCAGTTTTTACAGTTTCTAACTCACAATTCAACAAGAACTGACATTTTAATCAGACAGAATGGGCATGTTATAAGTGAGACGGAACAGTTCAAGTTCCTAGGCGTACGGATAGATAGTAAGCTGTTGTGGAAAGCCCATGTTCAGGATCTTGTTCAGAAACTAAATGCCGCTTTATTTACCATTAGAACAGTATCTGAAATAAGTGACATTTCAACACGAAAAGTAGTATACTTCGCATATTTTCATACGCTTATGTCACATGGTATTATTTTTTGGGGTAATTCTTCTGATTCAAAAAGGGTATTTTTGGCTCAAAAACGGGCTGTTCGAGCTATGTATGGTGTAAGTTCGAAAACCTCTTGTCGACCCCTATTCAATAGTCTGGGAATTCTGACATTGCCCTCACAGTATGTATTTTCTTTAATGTCGTTTGTTGTTAGCAATATTAGCTTATTCCCAAGAGTTAGCAGCTTTCACTCAGTTAATACTAGGCAGAAATCAAATCTGCATGTGGAATGCACTTCCTTGACTCTTGTGCAGAAAGGAGTGCAGTATTCGGCTGCATCCATTTTCAATAAGCTACCACAAGAACTCAAGAATCTTAGCAGTAGCCCAAACACTTTTAAGTCTAAACTGAAGAGTTTCCTCATGGCTCACTCCTTCTATTCTGTCGAGGAGCTCCTGGAAGAGCTAAAAAATTAAGCAAATTCCAGTGTTACATTCTTGATTTTCTTTATTTAAACTAACGACTTGTCGCCTGAATATGTTTCTTATATTTCATTTTATCTGTTTCTACAATCGCGTTATAATTTCATGTATTGACTCGTTCCATGACCATGGAGACTTCTCCTAAATGTGGTCCCACGGAACAATAAATAAATAAATAAAAACATGCACTCCCAATACTACAACGTTCTGCACTTAAAAACGCGCTATTATGTTAGATCTATTACCTTTCCCGCCTATCAGACATACATCCTTCTTCACAGTTTCTCTACACTGAACAATCTTATAGAATCGTAAAATGAAAAAACTACTTCCGTAAAACATTTACTTTGCATCATACGAGCACAATATAGCTTTGCGAAGAGGTGTAGTGTCCGCTCTTCACATCCGATCACAGTTCAGGAATTATACCATGCCTGCATCAAAAGCACAGCAGCAGCGTCCGACATGTGAAAATTACAAGTCATTCGGCCATTAACTCTGTAGACACAACGTATGTAAGGCAAATGTGTACAGCGGGATTGTAGCGTGTCATAAGTTCATACCGATAACTTAGTTATGATGCTGAAGACTCGATTTTACACACACAAGATGCGACAGGGGCGATCGCGTGAATCAAAGCTCGTTTAGTGGAGTGCGTCAGGTTTTTCACACATGAGGTGGAAGTCCTGTGATGACAGACAGGTTTACCTTCAACGATATCAAGTAGACAGTGCTTTAAAACACGTAGCTGTATACGAGTAGAATGCGGGCTATGTTACGTGACTGATGCATCCAGAAAGAACACTTGAAAAAAAAATTGACGTCGATCAACTTATCATTCTTTAGAATGAATCCGTCAGCCATTAAATCGTACTGTGATTGCATTAGTTGGTGAGGGACTCTGTAGGCCACACTATGCGCTATTTGGACAGTTTACGAGTACTGAGAGTGTCTACACATCAGTGTGAAGAATTATTTAGGAGCAGTTTGCTATTGTGTACTGAAATTACGGGTTGGTTGTGTGTCTGTGCGCTGTGCAACATGACCCCAGGCACATCGGGTTGGATGTTTGGTATCAGTGTGATAGATGTACTGTATCATTAAATAAGTTGTTTGAAAATAAATAGAGTGCACTCCATCCTTACTCTCCCCAGCAGTCCAGAGCAGGCTGAGCCTTTTCCCACCATTTTCCCTCACCGTCTTGGTTTACGTCACGGAAAGGAGGGCAGCGTCCTCTGCTGGTGGTACTGAGTACTAGACCTGGTGGAGAACACACTGTTTGCCGCCATCAGGGATAACTGTACTTGCGTCATCACGGAGGCGTCCTCTGGTGGCGACGAACTGTACTAAGACGGTTGGGGTCTGGAGCTTGTGGTGAACGCACTAGGTGGCGCCATATTAGATTACGGTACTTGCGTCATCACCTGACGTCACTACAGCGTCCTCTAGTGGTATAGATATGAACTAAGTCAGTAGGGCTCTGGACTCAGTGCTGAATACACTGGATGGTGGTGCTGCCTCTAATTCTTTAAATATAACTGTTGTATGATTTCGTCAGTTGACGATTAGCTAGCAGAGTCTTTTAGATGGATTATTATTATTATTTAAGAGTTGTTTGGCTCTATGGTCGTAAATGTATTGCATTATTTACGAGTGGTTCGCATGTCTGTAGGCTGTGCTATTGGTTATTTTTTACTGTTTACAATTAGCAAACATGTGTGTGTAGAATCTTATACACAACTCATGTAGGAGTAGTTTGCAGCTCTGTATGATGTGGGACATGTCAGAGCGTGTGTTCTATGATAAATATACTCCATGCCTAAATAAATTGCTCCAAAATAAATGAAGTACATTCCTTCCTCTCTACATCAGCCTAGTGTGGGCTGAGTCCTTTTCCCACCAACCCCTAGGAAGAGGTGGCGGTCTGGCGACCCAACGAGTAGGGTATTCCTATTTTACTAGAAGAGGACGCTAGGCAACCTGCTGGATACTCTGGTGCTGGCAGTTCGCTGGACTTTTCATGTTATACCTGTAGCCGTGGAGAGGACTTTTCCCGCACCAGTGTAAACATAGGAAATCGATTGAGCAGCTCATGATGAAGCTCTGTGATGGCAGTGAGCCTTGTCCTGAATCTGTCAGGAGAAGACCACATTGGATGGGTATAGGTGGAATTTTCCACTGCACCTTGAATCTTACGATTGGTGCATGTTCCCACGGCCGCCTTCGATTGGGAACTTTCGACAGTGGTGGGGATCGCGGGTGGCTCAATTTGGAAAGAGTGTGTGTGGTGCACAATAGGGAGGTCATTCTGCATCTAGCCCTGGTACCGTCAGAGTACAAGATTTCGTATTAGGCATTCTTCTCTGTATCTCCTCCTATAGACACTTTATTGAGAGCTAGGGAGTGCGCTGTCTCAATCACCCAGACAGAAGTAATTAATGACAAGTTATTCTTCACAGATAAAACATATTAGAAGAGTCGGTGGCGCAGATTTCATCGGCTGCACCACCTGTTTGCTGTTTGCTGACTTCGTACTGCTGAACTCTTTTGTGGTAAAGTATCTTGGCTGCTCCAGCATTGTAGGGACTTTGTAAAAGTTTTTGCACTGAAGCTCTCAGCAGCGCATGTTCTCAATGTCACCAATATCACCAAAATTTCTTTTTTCTTTTCTTTCTAATCGAAGTTCTCACTACCGATCGCCATACTGTTAGATAGTAGGGGTGTAGCATTTAATGTACAGACTAAAGTGGTTGATGAGATCCGTCTTTTCATTATTTGAGATTAGGAGCCCCTTCAAGTACGTGGCCAACTTCTTATTCAGTATTCCAATCTTGTACTCTTACTGTGAGGGTTTATTGTAATGTATAGTATATTTTTTCATGTCTTTAGATCGATAAACCACATTATTATAATTATACTGTTCGTCATTCAATAGTCAATTAACAGCTGTCATTCCTTCCAATAATGATTAATGACTACTAAGGAATCTAATTACTTGATAATTTAACTAAATTATCTGGTGTGCGCAACTCTTTGTAACTATCATTTACAGGATCACTTCACTAATTTATCCTTGCACTTTAATTATCGTGATAGTTAGAAAGGTGGGGATTGAGTGTGTGATCAAACCACATACAGATTCTTTAGAATTAAAGTGTCCGCAAAACATTTCTTAGCCTCGGCACCTCGCAAAAATTAACCGTTACTTTGAAATCTCTGCAGCAGTGCAGTGAGCTGCTCAGTTTCTGTACAACTACAATCGGCATTAACAATTGGCTCCTGGTTATGGCTTACATAACCTTATTCTGTTGAAGATGATTGAGTTCCTGCTTTATTTTATCTCGTGATACAGAAAGAATGTAGTGTGCTTTGAAATATTACGGGATCACATTCAGCATCAGTGTAAGGTGCGACATCTAACCTCTAATACTGATTCTTGCTTCAGAAATAATATCTTCAGTAGTAAAGAAATGGGGGCTCGAGCGCAATTTTGATATCAAATTGATATGCAAATTAATTCCAATAAGGCAGATATCACACGAACTCAGCTAGACACTGTCAAAGACTGATGATGATTGTGGTGGGGGTTGGGTTTTATATACCTCCATGATGTCATGTGTTTTCCTCAGCCCCCATGTGGGTCCCCACGTTCTCCTCCCTCCCCAACCCTCCCCCTGCCCCTCCCCCTCCCCCACCTACTCTATTGGCAGGAATTTCGAATTCTGGCGAGAATTCCGAATTTTCTCTGTTAATTCAATTGTCACTTCAGAGAACGTAATATTAACGGGAATTGTTTATAAAATGGCAATAGGTTCAAAATGGTTCAAATGGCTCTGAGCACTATGGGACTGAACATCTATGGTCATCAGTCCCCTAGAACTTAGAACTACTTAAACCTAACTAACCTAAGGACAGCACACAACACCCAGCCATCACGAGGCAGAGAAAATCCCTGACCCCGCCGGGAATCGAACCTGGGAACCCGGGCGTGGGAAGCGAGAACGCTACCGCACGACCACGAGATGCGGGCTGGCAATAGGTGGTAGAAAACGAAAAAATAGGTGAGTCATGCTCTGAGGACATAATATGCATTTCATAGGACAGCGATACTCTTGTTCAAATTCCGATCACTTCATGTACTGTGCTCACAAAGTCATTAAGACGCTCTGAGGTGCGGTGCTGGGTGTGAGTGCAATATTGGTGGGCCAGGATTCATTCCCTTCCTGCCGCCTCGTGTGACCTAGGAGAGGGGCGAGCCTTGGGCCACATTTCATGATGGCTGCTGCTGCATCCTCACCCTGCGGGATACTACAGGCCTCACCTTCCACCGCCTCCCCCCTCCTGCTCTGCTTAGGGTGCCTCACCAAGTGCGTTTGTAACTCTCAGGAGGCCTTCGATGACACAACCCATGCCACATGTGCCACTTGCCTCAGTGTCCAGCGGTCTGCCGGTGACCACTTACCTGCCTCCCTAACAGTCCCCCAGCCCTCGACTTCTACGTCACAGTGGGGGGGAGGGGGGGGGGGGGCAGGAACCAGCACATTTAGAAATCGGAAGATGATTGTAATGTACAATGCCTTTCTCAAGCCGTGCTCCGTTGGGCACCTACCATGAGCAATAGAGTTGTTTTCGAAGGTTAGCGCCTTCCCCCACGGCTCTGTCCTAACTAAAACAGCAACATATATTTCGAGGGATGAAGCTAGCATTGGGTGTGCCAGACTATCAATCTGTTTCAGAGTGAACAAAGGGTGTTTTATAAAGATAGCAGATGTGAGCAGTTTTCCATGCACTTGCCAGCGAACAAAGGATATTTTCAGATGGGGCCTCTATCTGTTTCACAGAATTTTTCTGTCCACCACAGCAACCAACTGCACCAAGCCTGCTTGAAGAAGAAAAAGAAGGTGAGGTTAGCGTCCTTACCGCGCAGCTATAACCTGACTAACAACAATAGGTATTTCGAAGGATGAAGCTGACATCGGAAGTATCAAGCTATAGGTTTGTCTCAGTATGAACAAAGAGTGTTTTTCTAAAGCCAGTGGCTGCGGCCAGTTTTCCAGTCACTTGTCAGCAAACAGAGGATGTTTGTCTCAGATTTTTTTCTCGTTTACAGCCGTGATCTGTTCCTCAAACACCTGCACCAAGCCTGCTTGGAGATAAAAAAGAAGGGAAGTTATAAATTGCTGATAAGACATTCTGAGTTCCTATTGGTCGTCTGCAAAAGAGAGGGTCGAAATTGGAAATTTATGGTAAGGCCTTATGGGACCAAACTGCTGAGGTCATTGATCCCTAAGCTTACACACTTCTTAATGTACATTAAACTAAGGACAACACACACACCCATGCCCAAGGGAGGGACCTCCGAAGAATAGAGGGTCGAGTCTGAAGGTATATGAAGTCCAACCCCCACCACAACCATCATCAGTCTTTGACAGTGTCTAGTTGTGTCCGTGTGATATCTGCCATATGAAATGGTCAGCCAGCAGTGATGTCAGCAGTGGTGGTGGAACCAGCCAAACTTGGGTCAACTGCAATGTAAGTGTTTACAAAAAAAATTATGAGTTCAAGTTGCGACAGCTATAAAATGCAGTAGCGGAAGTATTCAAATTTTTCGAGATTATGATACCTTTTCGTAACAAGTGGTTATAAAAGTTTTTTTCTTCCTATTGCAGCATTCATTCGCGAAATGTTGGCAGAACTAGAACGCCAGCTGGAAGTGGAAAGTCGCCAGCAAGCTCAAGAGGTTGTGCTACTATCATGTAAGTAAATCTCCAAATTCTGTGTGATAGTCTACTTGTTCAGAGAACAGCTCTTGATGTATTCAGATCGTAACAAATGTTTATAAAAATTTTTATCTCGCTGTTGCAGCATTAGAGCAGCAGCTGATGGTCATTGAGCTGCTGCTGCTGGAGGCCGAAATGCAGCAAAAAGTACAGTTGTAATATATTGACGTGTGTGTTTTTCTTTCATTGTATACAGTTGTGTGAGGCATATATTATCCATTGTTATACATGCTGCTATAGATCAAGAGAAGGATGGGATTCTACACTCCTGGAAATGGAAAAAAGAACACATTGACACCGGTGTGTCAGACCCACCATACTTGTTCCGGACACTGCGAGAGGGCTGTACAAGCAATGATCACACGCACGGCACAGCGGACACACCAGGAACCGCGGTGTTGGCCGTCGAATGGCGCTAGCTGCGCAGCATTTGTGCACCGCCGCCGTCAGTGTCAGCCAGTTTGCCGTGGCATACGGAGCTCTATCGCAGTCTTTAACACTGGTAGCATGCCGCGACAGCGTGGACGTGAACCGTATGTGCAGTTGACGGACTTTGAGCGAGGGCGTATAGTGGGCATGCGGGAGGCCGGGTGGACGTACCGCCGAATTGCTCAACACGTGGGGCGTGAGGTCTCCACAGTACATCGATGTTGTCGCCAGTGGTCGGCGGAAGGTTCACGTGCCCGTCGACCTGGGACCGGACCGCAGCGACGCACGGATGCACGCCAAGACCGTAGGATCCTACGCAGTGCCGTAGGGGACCGCACCGCCACTTCCCAGCAAATTAGGGACACTGTTGCTCCTGGGGTATCGGCGAGGACCATTCGCAACCGTCTCCATGAAGCTGGGCTACGGTCCCGCACACCGTTAGGCCGTCTTCCGCTCACGCCCCAACATCGTGCAGCCCGCCTCCAGTGGTGTCGCGACAGGCGTGAATGGAGGGACGAATGGAGACGTGTCGTCTTCAGCGATGAGAGTCGCTTCTGCCTTGGTGCCAATGATGGTCGTATGCGTGTTTGGCGCCGTGCAGGTGAGCGCCACAATCAGGACTGCATACGACCGAGGCACACAGGGCCAACACCCGGCATCATGGTGTGGGGAGCGATCTCCTACACTGGCCGTACACCACTGGTGATCGTCGAGGGGACACTGAATAGTGCACGGTACATCCAAACCGTCATCGAACCCATCGTTCTACCATTCCTAGACCGGCAAGGGAACTTGCTTTTCCAACAGGACAATGCACGTCCGCATGTATCCCGTGCCACCCAACGTGCTCTAGAAGGTGTAAGTCAGCTACCCTGGCCAGCAAGATCTCCGGATCTGTCCCCCATTGAGCATGTTTGGGACTGGATGAAGCGTCGTCTCACGCGGTCTGCACGTCCAGCACGAACGCTGGTCCAACTGAGGCGCCAGGTGGAAATGGCATGGCAAGCCGTTCCACAGGATTACATCCAGCATCTCTACGATCGTCTCCATGGGAGAATAGCAGCCTGCATTGCTGCGAAAGGTGGATATACACTGTACTAGTGCCGACATTGTGCATGCTCTGTTGCCTGTGTCTATGTGCCTGTGGTTCTGTCAGTGTGATCATGTGATGTATCTGACCCCAGGAATGTGTCAATAAAGTTTCCCCTTCCTGGGACAATGAATTCACGATGTTCTTATTTCAATTTCCAGGAGTGTAGTAGGGGTATGGATTGGGAATTATGACCAGGATTCATCATTTCCATTTGGTATGAACTTTTTATTTATTTATTTATTTTTTCGTAGTTATTATAATCAATATCTCGCTGTAGGCAAATTCAGTACAAATTTATTGTTGTTGCTGTTGTTTCTTATAATCAATATCCTGTTGTAGACGACTTCTGTGAGATGAATCATTGGTTCCACAACAACAACAATGCTGGCGAGGGTGAGATACCAGAGTGGCAGCGTGAGATGGTGGTTGCTGAACGGAAGTCTGATCTCTCCCTTCTGGGACAGGAGATGGAGATATTTGACTGGGCGGGAGAGCTACCAGAAAGATCGACTGAACTGCTCAATTCTAGGCCCAGAGTGAAAAAGTTGATTATAATGTGACCATCATTGTCACAGCATGTAATTATTATTCAGGAATGCTGATGCACTTAATTGTCATTGCTTGTTTACAGCATATATTTAAAGTAAAAGTTGAGCACTGCACTTAATTTTTTTTCCATTATTCGTATGTTACAGAGGTGTCACCAACACTGTATAACAACTTGCTGTGGCTTGTGCACCCAGGGCAGTGGTTGTGCGGGCAGGTGTCAAATACTCATCCAAGCGACGTGCACCACCATACAAAGCACCACTCGTTGTCTTGTTACAGGTGGCCACAGCTGCGACAGTGCTGGCCTCCACACTACCACATACCCTCTGGCGTTCATGGGAGATTTAGTCAGAGCAACTATCTCTCCCCACCCCCTCCTCCCAAAAGGCTGGCGATGGTGAAGGCTCCAGTATGCCTCTACATCAACAAATGACTTCTCCACAGCCTGGGTGGTCCCACTGGAGCTCACTGCAGCCACATCCTCCTATTCTGGCTCCGGCTATTTGCCCTCGCCAGCAACGAAAGGTATGTTTACCTCGTTGCATACCTGTCCCCCCTGAAGGTGGCTCCTTCCCAGCGCCCTTATACCCTTATCCACCAAATGGCCACAGTCACCTCCTACTTGTAGTCTTAATGATAATGAATCTGTGGCTAGTGATAACGCTCTGTCCCATTCTGATAGTGAAGGACATCAGATCAGCATTGTCGTGACCCCTCTAGAATACTCGGTGGTTCCTAGGGTCTTTGAGGGGTGTATCTCTTTTACTAGAGCTGAGAATCCTCTTAGGGGGTATTGCGACCCAGCAAGGTTTCAAGAAGCCTGCCTCCTGGTGCTGAAGGCAGAGCTCATCAAAGTCCTAGATGATCTGATATATAACATTAAATGTAATGCAGTACACTGCAGCTAGTTACTCACCCTCCCAAACAGCAGGGTGCTGCTGAGGAGAAAAGCCTGCACTACATCTGGGGTGGTAATAGCGTCATGTCTGAGAATACATTAATCGCCAAGTGGTATCGTGAATCCACCTTGGGTGTTATACTGACCCAATTTTCAGAGATGAAAGTAAGATGGCCAGCTAAAGCACTCATCCAAATACTGCAGCTTGACATCCATATTCATGTCTATGATCTATTAAATGGAGGGCTCAGTTATAAAATCTCCATAAGTTTGGAGCAAGTAGGGTATCACCCCATTCGCCATTGTTGCCAGATGTATCCAAGATGGTGGCTGTGACGTCATCCAAGATGGCGGATTTTGGTGGGAAGTTTGAATTTTGGTGGGAAGAAGGTCAATTGGACTACCTCCACTAACCTAACCCCTCTCCCCTCCCCTCCACCAGAAAAATGATGGGATGTTCAAATTCCAACAGGATAATGCACCACACCACAGTTATCTCTACTAACCTAACAATATCACAGGAAGATACATCACTTGGGCTACCTCCAATAACCTAAGTCATCTGACACCACCTCTTCCTAGGAACTGGCACCAAGTTTGAATTTTGACTGTGAAATAGGTCAATTGGGGTATCTCTACCAACCTAAGAAAATGGCTGGAAAGAAAGCCCACCTCCACTAACCTAACTCACCTGACTGCCACCTCCTCCTAGGGATTTGAGGGAAAAGGACTCGACCAGTGCGGGAAATAAGTCTATTATTTTGCAAGCACTATTTTATTTCAACAATTAGAGGCACTACCACCATCCAGTGTGGTCACTAGGGGGTCCAGACTCCAACTGACCTAGTACACAGTACCACTGCCAGCGGGCACTCTCATCTCTCCTGTGACATAATCCAAGATGGTGGGGGGAAATGGTGGGAAACGGTGTGGTCGCCATGGGGTCTGGACTCCAACTGACCACAGTACCACAGCGAGAGGGCGCTCTCATCCGTAACGTAATCCAAGATGGCCGCCATGAAATGAGTACCGTTATCCAAGATGGCAGGAAACAGTGTGTTTTCTATGAAGTCAGGGTCTAGTACACAGTATCACCACCAGAGAGCATTTTCGTCCATTCTGTGACGTAATCCAAGATGATGGTCCTGGGGTGGGGGGAAATGGTGGGGAAAGGATTCTGCCTGTGATGGACATAAGTCTTTATTTTACAGACAATGTCTCCACAACGAGATCTAGAGTCCTGCTGACCTAGTACACAGTACTGTCACCAGAGAGTGCTATCATCCCTCCTGTGGTGTAATCCAAGATGTTGGTATGGAGGGGGACAATGGCATGAAAATGACTCAGCCTACGTTGGGCTGCTGGAGAGAGTAAGGAAGGAGTGTACTTTATTTACTTTGGAACAATTTATTTAGGGAAGGAGTACATTTATCAACCTGATACAAAACACACGCTCTGACATGCTAGGGGTCATGCGACATGGCCCACAGATCTGTAAACTACTCCTAAATAATGCAACAGACACGCTTGCTAATTGTAAGCTGTCGAAATATTGCATTCCACGGCCTACACACATGCAAACTACTACACCGAAATAATTTCAGTACTCAGTACACAGACCTGCAAACTGCTCCTAAATAATGCAACAGACTAATGTGTAGACACGCTCAGTACTCGTAAACTGTCCAAATAAAGCATAGCACAGCCTACAGACATGCGCGCAAAATAATGCAACAGCGCACAAACAATGTACGCAGGCACTGCCTGCCACCCCTTGCACAGGAGGCTGAGAGTATTGAGAAGTGTATTTCATTCTCCAAACGAATGACGTCAAAAATTGCGCTCCACTTCTTTGACATGCTACGTTTTATACAGGCTCTACTCCAGAAAACTTGTTGAAACTGTACCTCTGAAGGATATGCATATCACCCAATCTGCAATACCCAATGAGGTAAAGTTATAGCTTGTGCCTACAAAAGGAGTTTTCCCTTCTGAGTATCTGAATAGTAAGGCGAAACTCGACGAAACCAGGCTGCTCCTCATATCTGCATTTACCAAGTACTCTCACAGGTGATGCCATAACTATTGCAGATTATGAGCATGCCGTGAATGTCTGTAGGGAATTCAACATTCCAAATTTGGGTGAATACGCAAGACTGTACATGGACACCAACGTGCACTTGCTTGCGAATGTTTTTGAAAAGTACTGCTGAGTATGCATGGCCACATACTCTCCAGACTCCACCTTTTATTACTCGGCACCTGGGTTGTCCTGGGATGCAATACTCAAGCAAACGAAGTGTAGCATCAAACTTTTGACATATGCTGATATGCTTCTTTTCTTGAGTGCAGGATCCTTGTGAGACTTTGCTAGTGTCTCCATAGGCACACCAAAGCAAATAATCCAAATATGGGAGCGATGTTCAACACATCTTTCGATTCAAGTTATATTCTATATTTGGATGTGTATAACTTATACAAGCACGCCATAATGCTGCCACTGCCGTTTGGTAGGTCTCAGTGCATGCCCAAGAACGAATTAGAGGGATTAGGTGGAAAAATATGGGGTCTGGCGGATGATTCCGATGCAGTATATGTGATGGCGGTAGACCTCATATAACCTGTTAGTACGCATGAAATGACAAATGACTTGCCGTCCAGAGCAACAAGTTCCATGAGGAAGCACTATCCCTAATCTGATGACCACTGTTAGACACAAGCAGAAGTATGTAATTAATTATCATAACCTCCAGCAGTGCCTCAGCTTAGGGATGGAGCTAGGCAGAATCACCCAGGCTCTCTCCTTCAATCAGTCCCCCTGGTTGAAGGAGTATATTGACTTAAATACCAGAAAGAGGGCGGGGTATGATTAGTGATTTCGAAAAAGATTTTTATAAATTGATGAATAATTCTATTTTCGGTAAAGCCGTGCAGAATGTAAGAAATGAAAGTGATATATTGATTAGGCCCCATGGGATGGGCCATAGGTCGTAAGAAAGTACATCGCCAGACCAAATTTTAAGTGGGTCACTATTTTCAATGAGAACTTTGTTGCTGTGGAGATGTCAAAGGTTTGAGTAGAGCCTACAAAACCAATTTATTCGGGTATGTATATACTGGACATCTCCAAATTCCATATCTACCACTTCCACTATGAGTTTGCTAAAACTCATTTCATGGAACTGAAGTTACTCTATATACATACAGATAGTTTCATCTATTGGGTGAAGAATTGCAACCCATATGAATAATTAGATGTCATGGTAAAGAATTCGACACATGAAATTGTTACTGAAAAACTGAAATTTCGAAAACTTTGCTTACGTTGGGTACCCAAAATTCTTACTGAACAACACAAAAACAACACATGGGCAGCGCACTTCAGTTCTTGACACGCTACAATGAAGAAGGCGATGGTTTTCTTTCTCGGATGGTCACGGGGGATGCCTAAGCAAATCTTGACACCTCGAAAAGTCATGTGCAGCGTTTTCTGGGACAGAAAAAGCATTTTGCTGATTGATTTCTTACCATGAGCCCAAACAATCAACGCACATGGTTACTGCGAGACCGTTAAGAAATTGCACCGCCCAATACAGAACAAGCGCTGAGGATTAGTGTCAAACGTGTTGTTTTTTTTCATGATAATGCCCTATCTCACGCGGCGAATGTGACCAAACAACTCTTGTGGGAGTTTCACTGGGACGCGTTTGATCATCCTCCGTACAGCTCGGACCTCGCTCCTAGCGACTTTCATCTCTTCTTACATCTAAAATCTGTCCTTGGTGGTCAAAACTTCAACGATGATGACGAGCTGAAAGAACATGTTATCACATGGTTGAATACACTGGTGGCAATCTTCTGTGAAGAAGGCATACAAAATCTTGTGCCACGCTATGACAAGTGCCTGCAAAATTTCGGAAGCTATGTAGAAAAGTAGTTTAACAATTGTGGATTTTTGTACAATAAATATTATTTCTGTATCTGTACACGCTTGTTTTATATGACCAAACGGAACTTACTTTGAGGACATACCTCATATATGTAATGATTGCATGGGATTTCGCCTATCGTGCAGCGCTTATAGGTTTTTGGGAACAGGCGGCGCGCGATCGTGTCCACTTCCAAAGACACATAGCAAACATGGCTGAAATTATATCTCATGAGCTTGAACAAAGCCACAGGTATAGGATCAGGGCAAAGCTACATACTATCTAAGTAGGAGTTAGGTAGAAAGAAAGAAAAACACAGAATGTGAGGTAAAAAATTCATTTATTTTCATTACTCCAACTCAAAAGTAATTTTACATTTTCGTAAGCAGCCACAACACTACTTTCACACATCTCTTTCTTCTTGAGCTGATGGATAGCAGGGCACCTGTAGAATTCCATGTCATGAATAGGTGCAACCTTGAAGATTCGCTGCATCCCTGTGATCTTCTCCTCGCCTTTGACGTAGATGATAGTCTCATGACGATCAAATATTCGAAACGACGTCATCATTTCTTTATAAGGCATACCAGAATTGTCCCAGTCAGTCCATTAAAGAAACATGTTAGCCGCTTTGCATTCCTCCACGCTTTAGAACAATTCAAATCCTTGAAAGGCCTTGGAGATGCAATTTTTGCCGAGAATGTCTCTATTACACCAGAATCTTCTGTGTATGCGATGAGTTGTCTATACTCATCATCATAGAAAGCTCGAATGTCGGTAACGACGTTCACACTGCAAGTTGTCATTGTGAAATGCTCTGGGTATGCCACAGCACTTGTCATTTATACAGCACGCTGCACAACACCATGAAGTCAGCTATAGTTAATCACGCGATCACGTAGAACATGAGCATACGTTGCAGTGTGTTCTGGAAAATTTGATGAGGATTCAGATTCGATTCGTGCATTCATTGGTCCTGATTTAATTATCTCTTTCTGCTTAGAACAGTCTATGACGATGACTGGTGGTAGCTCCTTGAATTTACGTGGACTGAGTAGGCATCCTTCCACTTCAGCACCTTCGTAGTAAGAAGCACGGAACCTTGCATACGTGTCAAATGCTAGATTGTATATATTCTGACCCACTGTAGCAGTAAATTGTCATATGGTTATAATTCTGAATTACAGCTGTCACATACGGCGGAATAATTTGCTAAATTCCCCCTTCTATTGGTCTGAAATGCAGGTATGATGAATCTCGGTGTTTCCAGCTGCACAGAGGTTTTAACAAAAAAATGGCTCTGAGCACTATGGGACTTAACATCTGTGGTCATCAGTCCCCTAGAACTTAGAACTACTAAAACCTAACTAACCTAAGGACATCACACACATCCATGCCCGAGGCAGGATTCGAACCTGCGACCGTAGCGGTCACGCGGTTCCAGACTGAAGCGCCTAGAACCGCACGGCCACACCGGCCGAGGTTTTAACGGGTTTGTCTGATCGCTGTCGGTTACACTGGATACTCAAAGACCTTCCATGAGCGGAGAGTTAATGGCAGATATGTACCGGTATTCAGAATTTTTAAAAGCTTCAAGTGCTCTCGTCTGCCACAGTGATGTGTGGCATTTTCCATATAATTTTATTGATGGTGATCTGATTGTCCTCTTGAGCTCCTTCTATGTCTGAGTTGCTATCCGTTGCACTCCATACCAGAATAAATTCTTGTTTAGCATTCATAATAGTTCCCTGAATGTCCTCAAAGTACCATATAACACTTTTAAAGGTATGCATGAAGTAAATGGGCGGTACTCTTCTGCTGTTCTGCCCACAGGCTCGTCTATGAATCATCCTGCATTTTCTATACCATTCAGATCCGAGGGTGGTGATGAGACATAAGTTTTAAGGATTGATGCTACGCCATCATTACGTGTACGATTAATATCCCATAAAGTTCATATCGTACTTCCTGCAACAGGAATTCCGAAGTATTATGTAATAAGTTTTGATCCTATTGTATGACTACCATCCTTTTTATTTTTAAATTATCGATGCAAATTTGTGAAACACTTGCATGGAAGAGTTAAAACGTCTTGGTGTTGGATGACAATTCTAATTTCATCGTTCTTGTTAAATGTCTTTGAAGCATAAAGTTTATGCGAGAAGTATTCTTGGGGTATGATTCGCTCGTAATATTCCACTGGGTGAGATATATTGAGCGACAACGTCATTGCGAGGTTTCAAGCCTACTGATTTAACAAACTCGTAGTTCGCACTTGTTATCACCTTGCGGTTCTAATGCGAAGTATACGTTGGTTTTATACCTTACCCCCATCTTGTCTTAGATGTAGTCGTACAATGATTTCCTCACTACGAAATTAACAAGTTAGTTATTCTGATCCACAATACGCAGATCCACAGAGTCCAGTGTCTGAACTGTCACTGGAAGGTATACAGCGTTGGTAGGAGTCTCAACAATCTTATATCCTATTCCAACTGAAGGGAAGAATCCGTAAATTGAACGAACCAATCTATCGTTGAGGTATGAGTTCGTTGCGGTGTTACACTCAATACGGATTGTACGGACAGGGAGAATATCCACTGTCTGATCAGATTTGAAAAATTTGTTGGGTCCTCTTCAAAACCTGCCCCTTTGTGAAACCCAGTAGTGGGCCTATTAAACCTTTCTGCTTAAAGTCAATGGATGCATTCACCGTCCTTCTTTCAGATTTAAGTATACTGATGTTTGCACGGAGCTCAATGCCTTTGCCTGACTGTTTTAAAACTTCGTTTAAATCGTCAGTATCGTATGCACCATGTTCAATTTTCACAATTTCGTTTTTACTATTAATTTCCCAATGCGGTTTGTTCTTAGCGCTTGTGACGATGTTGTATGTCTCCAGCCCAGTTAGCGTGATACTCCAATCTCTAATGCTTACATAAGTTGATGGGAAATAATTTGCACGTAATACAGACCATCGTTCTTTCAGAGTCAGAATGTACGACATTGCATCTAAACATCAGCTGGTGAATGGATACTTAATACCCGCTCTTATATATCATTCGTAAACGTCAGGAGGAACATGATGCATAGATGACCACACAGGAATGTATTAAAGTCTTGTTAGCGTCGAAAATTGTAGAAAACATGTCTTCTGTCTGTTAAGCGGGTCACCGAATGAGTCGAATAGTAGACGTTATTTGTATTTCTTTTTTTTTTTTTTTTTTTTTAACATATGGTACCCAATGAGTCCAGGTCCTCCTGTTACATCCACATTCTCAATTCCGTTTTCTCCTGATTTCCACAAAGTCTTCGGTAATGTATTCCTTGTTAATACACCTCGGAATGTTGAATTTCTTCAGATCTGTATTTGTAAGCTCCCTGTTTGGTAGGACTGCTAGGCGGCTTTTTTTAATTGATGAAGAGACCTAGTCCTTTATTGTATGGTTTCAAGCATAGCCCTTTTCCGATGGCTGCTGCCTCCATCATGCGGTTATGTCTTCGTGTCTCCTGCAGTTTCTCCTGAGAGTTTTGTGCATTCTTGACTGTCCTGGCAATAAACGCAGCACCCCCATCCGCATGTGTTAGCAGCGACATGAGAACATTTGTCTTGCCGCAGTTGGATGGACCTGCAATTATTGCAGATATGTTATCGGTAATGAGTACGCCATTCTTCTTCTTCCAGTCTTATTGCACTCTTTCACAGCTCCAGTCGCTTACAACAAAGTCTTGATGCTTCACCAGCCTACCATGATACCTACTATCTCAGCTATTGTCATGAAATGGGATTTTACAAAGAATTTAGTTAAATGACATAATTCTCTGCTGTTGCATGTTTGCTGTGAAGATACTGGCGACAATAGCTTTAGTACTTGCAATATAATGAGAGGTAAGAAATAAGAAGCACATACATGTTTATATACACAGGATGCGCTACATCAATGGGCTCTTTCTTTATCGTAACACCTATACGGAATCTAGAAAGTAAAGTCTTATTCTAAGCAGAGAATTAAGCATGTATTTCTTTCAGACTTACTGCCAGTACATTAGTTTTCGCTAGCAACAGATTGTCCCAGTGTTCGAAGTTCTCTATATGCACACTGTTAATACTCAGATACTCTGCAATATCTCTCTACTCAGTTTTAACACAAGGCAACATCTGTTCAGTCTTTCCAGCACATTGGATAGCACCATTTGTAGATTGAACAAGTTTTTAATAGAGGAGCACTGTAGATAAATGGACGTGTCACCTGATTTCACACAGAGTGTAATGAATAGAGTTAGAGCAGCACAGTAAATACCGGGAGGAGGATGACACTCGATGGTCAAATGCTGCTCGATGTAGGCTTTTGCACAACACAGTTCATCTCATTCCACCTCCGTACACCGCACTTGAATACTTTTAGCTGCATTCTCGATCCCTATCACAATATGCCACTTTGTGCCAGTGGTTGTTTCTATAGCAATATGTAAACCTTTCGAACCACTATCGGTTAAATTATACACTGAAGCGAAAAGTAGTAGTGCACAGGGCTTAACTGGTATCTTCTCATATCACTTTGCCCATGCAGTATCACTGGAATATTCCGCGATGGCGCGTATGATGGACATGTGAGTGTACACGCTGTGGGGGGAGGGAGGGGACATTAGAGCGGCAGTTTTCCGCCACAGAGCACGTGGCTGGCGGTTGCTATGGGGCGACTACGCGACCTTGGAAAAACCCGAGCGGGAGCTTGGCAGGGGAGCGTGTGGCTGTGTTTGCGCGATTGGAAGATTTATGTGCCAGAGAAATATTGATAAAAACAGAACTAAGAGTGACGTGGTGGAGCGAGTTGGCACTCATGGACAGAAAAATATGTAAAGCTAAATTATCTAGACGCACCACAAAAATATATAATAGTTTAAAAGTTATTGGTGTCATAAAAATTGTAAATCTATGAAAGTTTAAAAGCTAATATCGTGGCAAAGCTTTGGCCGATTAATATGAACAAAGTGTTTATGGATGCGGCTAGTAGAGCTGTATCGAGTAGGCGATTTATCAGAATATGTACCATTTTTGAATGAGAGGTCAGAATATGGGATTGGACTGAGTGAAACTGTGTTTTTGGTAACAAATAAATTTAAAGAGACGAAACTAGTGGCAGCATTCTTAAGTTTAAAGAGGTAGGTGAGTAATTAAGCACGTATTTTTATTTGTTTATTTATGTTTAGTATAAATTTCAAGCACCTCTGGTGGTATAATTGTGTTAGGGCGGTGCACTTGGTCTTTCTTTGTAGCAGCACCGGTGTTGAACTCCCAGAAAGGGCACTGCCATTTTAAATTTTCCGCCAATTCCCGAGGGGGTGGGGGTGGGGGGGGGAGGTAGGACGTCATCACAGGCCTGGGACAATGAAATTCCCGCCAAAATTCGTAATTCCCGCAAAAACTCGAAATTCCCGCCAATAGGGTAGGTGGAGGGGGGGGGCAGATAGGGGGATGGGTGTGGTGGGCGAATGGTACCCACGTGCAGGCTGAGGGAAACACATGACGTCGTCTGGTAGTGGGGCGGTGTGTGGTTGGGGGTAAATAATTGATCAATTTCATTAATTTGCATATCGTCCCCCCAGCTCCCTACCACTATCATCATTTTTGTGCGACAGCAGATTTAGCTTTCTATTGAGATTGTCAGTTTGAATTTGATTCAGTGTCTCATGAATGGTGAAGCCGAAAGCAGCTAGGACGTCCGGTCCCAGTAAATTCGTTGCCTTATTTGAATTTACAACTACAAATGTAGCCAGTTTTGTGAATTGCTTAAACGATATATGTGTAGAATATTGCCCTTCACAGCAGTCTCATGATTGTCGTAACTAAACAGAGAACTGTGAAAATTTTTTAATCTGCACATGTTCGTTATGAACATTACTTGACTTTTCACTGTTAACCAATGCCATACGCATGAGTGTCTGCTATTTTTGACGATATTGCTTCGTTTAACACACATCGGCCCTGTGTTCTGTCTTTCTATAGTAATTACAACGTGTGTCGCGATAGAAACGATAGTCTCCTTCATGTTTTGTTACACAGCCTGAGCAAGACTGCTGTTTAGAATTTCTAGACTTATTTTCTGAATACTTCAGTCTAGTAGTGTGAGCAGCCTGTCACTTGGTCATCTGGCCTAGCTGTTTGCTTGGCCTTGCTGGTTGTCGACATGTAATGAAGATGTCAGTGTCTTTGCACTGTATTGCTTCCTCAGATACATGCGTTTGCATGTGTGCCCATGGCTAGGAGTCTTTGTTCGGAAAACATATCCTCTTTCATTTATTGTAAGGGGAGTACATGGTAAGCGTGTTACGAATTATTTAGTCTGCATAAGATACTTTGCATTGGTAACTTTCACAATGAAATCTACATTCCCACGTGAGGCCCTGTAATTGAGTAACCAACTCTTTATTGTTTTTATTTGACCTCTCCAAACGTTGAAAAAAATCTATACATGGCAGCAGCAACATTAACTTGCAAAGAAAAATATTTCACAAGCATTTCCTTAATGTCAGAATAAAATAGAGTAATAAATTCACCCGTAGGTGACAATTTATGAAGAAGTTGAAACACAGTGGGGATTCCACATGCTAACAAAAATTGTTTTCGTTCCATATCACTCGGTATCTGTTGCATGATGTAGCACTGTTGCACTGGATGTAGTTGTTTTAGGACTGAACTATCTGATTAAATGCCAGTAAGAGTGGTTGCGGCCAAGGTTATTGTTGTTATAGTCCATTGATCTTGCTTTCTTCAAGTCTGGCCACTAGTTCCACCAAGAGCTCCTGGGTTGCTGACAGTTGTTGCTCGGCTGAGCAGATTAAGGTGAGAGGGGGATATGGACAGTCACAGGGAGAAGAATGAGATGTAAAGACAAAGAGGGAGAAAGAGATAGGCAGATAGAGGATGGAGCATGAGGTGGATAAAATGAGAGGAGGTGGAGGAGGACGAGGATGAAGAGGAGGAGGAGGAAATGGATAGAAAGAGAGGAGAAGGAAGAGATGGACAGAGAGAGTAGGGAGGAGGAGACAGGCCAAAAGAGGGTGGAGGAGGAGATGAGAAGAGATTGGGGCAGCTGGAGATGATCAGAGTGAGAAGGAGGGGTGGTTAGAGAGAGGAGGAGGTGATGTACAGAGGGAGGGAGAGGAATAGACAGACAAAGAGAGGGGAAGAAGAAGATGGAAGGAGAGAGGAAGAGGAGTAGATGGACATTGGGAGGGGGGAGGAGATGGACAGACAGAAGAGGATTGGGAAATGGAGAAGGAGGAGCAGGGACAGAGAAGGAGGAGGTGGAGATAGACATAGGGAGAGGGCAGGAGGAGAAAGTGAGAGGGAAGAAAAGAAGAAGGAGAGAGAGATGGGGAGAAGGAGATGGAGAGATATAGAGGGAGAAGGATACAGTCAGAGAAAGGGGGAAGGGAGAGGATGATGTACAGAGAGAGGGGTAGGAGGAGATGGATCGAGAGGGGAGGGAGGTGTTGATTTGTGCAATGCATGTGATATACGTGGAGGTGGGCGAAGGTGTGGGTAAAAGTCTGGTATATATAAAAATGGGTGTATGTGTGTGTTTATGTATGCATGTATGTTCCACATCCTAAATCACTGTTGATGCAATGTTTCAGTTGTACTACCAGGAATGATACCAGCTGATGTGTTCTGTGAGTGACCTCAGAAGTGACTATAGCTTCGTCTCAAAGCTGTGAGTGGCAAGGGCCGGAATATCCTCATTATATGTCAATGAGTCTTATTCCCATTTCTCTAACTAGGTTTAGGGGCTAGAGTGTAATTACTTGTAACACATCGATGCACTATGTGGGAACGAAATTAATATTAATAACTGCGAAATTATTTGTGTTTTACTGTCTTAATCGGACTGAAACCTTGAAAGTGTAGTCATGAGACGCGATTCACAATGTTGGAGCTTCTCCAGTGATTGGGTTGGCAAAGTATCTTTCCTCTACAATATTATCATTGAGATCACTGTCATTGGCACACCCGCCAGAAGACAGGCTTGACCTGGCTTCTTGTTGTCAGCTTTTCTGACGGATATTCTGTCTTTGCTCGAAAATTGAAGACTTAAGTTGAATTCGAATATTCCATATGGCGAAAATCTGATGTTTCTGTTGGTCCAGCTCTAACATTCAAAAGATAGTTACAATAAGCGGCCGGAAACCGCCTGTGAACCAACAATTAATAAAGCAGTCCTAATTAGTGGAATCTGACAAACTCCATCTGTCATCTGATAATTGTGAAACACTACTTTTTTCATCTGCACAACACCGCAGTTTGAACTTAAAGGGTTTCGTACGATTCCTATACTTAATGTCGTTGTGATCGTTTTCAATGACAGTGGAGGAGGAGCAAAACCATCTGACTTGAAATATACTTTTCCAGCTGGATTTCAATCTTTGGCTACAGTTGCAGTAGATGTATATTTACATGTATATGTATGTGTGGCGTCTGTTCTTTCAGACCCTACGATTCGAAACAGACTGCCTTGTTAATCAATTAAATGTCCAAGGAAGGATGTACAGGCTGTCACAGGGTGTTAAAATTACAGCTACGGCGGCAGATGAAAATTTATGCCTGTCCAGGTTCGAACCCGGATTCGTGGCGTCTTTTCTTTCGAACATGTCTGAAATAACAGACACCACACATATGTCCATATACAGGGTGTTTCAGGAAGAATAGTAGATATTGTAGCAGGTGGTGGTATAGACGAATCGCATAAAACATTCAATGTAAATGAGACTACTTCTTATTGGGTACAGCCGGCTGCTGTGGCCGAGCGGTTCTAGGCGTTTCAGTCCGGAACCGCGCTGCTACTACGGTCGCAGGTTCGAATCATGCCTCGGGCATGGATGTGTGTGATGTCCTTAGGTTAGTTAGGTTTAAGTAGTTCTAAGTCTAGGTGACTGATGACCTCAGGTGTTAAGTCCCATAGTGCATAGAGCTATTTGAACCATTTTTTGTATTGAGTACAGAGATACTGCAGTTAGTATGTAACCCTAAAAACTCAAAACAAAGGTAAATGAGGATGTTCAAAGATTGTTTTCAAAAATTCCCCCACCAATTTCAATGCACTTTTGACTTCCCTTGATAACACCATATGTAGCTCTTCCCAGGTTGTCTTTGCGTTATTTTATGAGGGCTGCACAATTCATAACCCGAACGATCAAATCGACTCTTGGGTTTACTTTTTCTTTGTAGACTTCGTCTTTCATCATCTACACAAGCAAAAATGCAAAGGGATAAGGTCCGGAGGCCTTGGTGACCAAGAAAAGTACCCATATCTACTGAGCCATCTTCCGGGAAATGTTAGGTTTGGATGATGTGTCACCTGACGACTAGAATGTGCAGGAGCCCCGTCATGCTGGAGGAACATACGCTTTCTTGTAGCCAAAGGAACCTCTTCCAATAATGCTGGAAGCTCATTTTCAAGGAAGTGTAGACAACAGAGTCCTGTAATTACCAACAAACGAAACGAAAATGCATTGAACCCAGCTGTATGTACTAAAAAAAAAAAAAAAAAAAAAAAAAATGGGACACATGTTATATGTCACTTTTTCTCTATACTATCATCTCCTACAATATTTAGTATTCCTTCTGAAACATCCTGTATAATTATTCGGGTCTCCGTGGACCACAGAAGGTTTTTAGTGCTAGACGCACGTCATTGTCCTAACCCTCGCGGGAATACAGTGTGGCTGCGAGCGAGTGGAATAATGGACGGCGGGGTACAGCATATGTGGTATGCGGCAAAGATGGGAATTTGTGTCTGACAAGCAGCGTGTGTAGATAGGTCCCGCAGGCAGGTTGGCCGGTGTGTTCCGATAGTGCAATGGTCAGCGCGTCCCCCTAGTATGCAGGATGTCCAAGTTTGAACCCCGGTAGGGCACAAATTTTCTTCTGCCGGCGTTACTGTATTTCAACGCCCTTTGACAGTGTGGACGTCTGTCTTTGGATATTTAAGATGCAATTGTTTACTGAGGCAATACGGGTGATTTGCGAAGATTTATTTTGCCATCAATGTAACGGGACTTCAATGGCATCCATTCCTTAGTCATTGCTTTGTGATAGCTCTAACCCATGGAGCTATCTCATGTTATATGAATGCGAGTCAGATTCTAGTCCACATTTAGTCGAATAACGAATGGTCAGTACATAAGTATTTACGAACAGTAGAGGCAGAATTACAGTGAGCTGATCGCTTAACCAAGTACAACGTGGAGGACCTACAGGTATGTAACCAGTTATTTCAGCTGCATAGCCGACGGTAATACTTGTCAAGCAATTCACTGCAGAATTAATGTAATACCCGCACGATGATTTCTGTAGTCACACTGTATCACTGCAATAACACGAACTCCTCTCTCTTAATTCCACTGAGCATGCACTATGACTGGTGCTTTTCTGATGTAAAGCCAACAGCTGTATCTCTGTACTTAATAAAAAGTGGACACATTTATATGGAATTTTTTATGCAATTCGTCTAAACTACCACCTGCTAAAATTTCTACTATTCTTCCTGAACCGTAGGGTCCGAAAGAACAGACGCCACACACACACACACACACACACACACACACACACACACACACACATACACACACACACACACAATCGGAAAGTGTTTGACATCTGACCTACTCATTTCACTAGATATAGTTGTAATTTTCCGAAAAATTCATGTTTAGTACGTGACAGTGATTTGGAAAACTTACGTTTGCGAGTTGGTTACTTTATGCGATAGTTAGGGTGTCTCTCATTGTTTACTTTATGGGAAACCTGCTACTTTCTGCCTCAGCCTATACTACAGCAATGTGTGAATGCTCACATTGTTGATACCTCACTGAATGTACTACTGCGACTGTAGCCAAAGATTGAAATCCCGCTGGAAAAGTGTATTTCAAGTCAGATGGTTTTGCTCCTCCTCCACTGTCATTGAAAACGATCACAACTAAATTAAGTATAGGAATCGTACGAAACCCTTAAGTTGAAACTGCGGTGTTGTGCAGATGAAAAAATAGATTTTCACAATTATCAGATGACAGATGGAGTTTGTCAGATTCCACTAATTATGACTGCTTTATTAATTGTTGGTTCACAGGCGGTTTCCGGCCGCTTATTGTAACTATCTTTTGAATGTTAGAGCTGGAACAATAGAAACATCAGATTTTCGCCATATGGAATATTCGAATTCAACTTAAGTCTTCAAGTTTCGATCAAAGACAGAATATCCGTCAGAAAAGCTGACAACAAGAAGCCAGGTCAAGCCTGTCTTTTGGCGGATGTGCCAATGACAGTGATAGTATTGTATAGGAAAGATACTTTGCCAACTCAATCACTGGAGAAGCTCCAAAATTGTGAATCGCGTCTGATGAACACACTGTCAAGGTTTCAGTCCGATTAAGACAGTAAAACACAAATAATTTCGTAGGTATTAATATTAATTTCGTTTCCACTTAGTGCATCCTTGTCTTACAAGTAATTACACTGTAGACCCTAAACCAAGTTAGAGAAATGCGAATAAGACTCATTGACATATAATGTGGATATTCCGGCCCTTGCCACCCACAGCTTTGAGACGAGGCTATAGTCAGTTCTGAGGTCACTCACAGAACACATCAGCTGGTATCCTTCCTGGTAGTATAATTGAAACACTGCAACTACACAGAATATGTATGGCAACTATGTGACCGACGAGTTACTTCCTTGATGGTACAGAACTATCCTACTAAATTCACTTGATATTATGTGTCATTTAATTGAATATGTCAGTGATTTTCTATTAAGATGTGATAAAAGGACATAAGTTAATACTTTTGAGTCCACGAACGTCGTTCCACACGGGAAATACAACTACTCTCGTCTCTTGTGTTGCGATTTATCTGTCATAGAGGCTAGTGGGCCAATAAGTAAGGCACCTGTGCCACATCTCTCCTCTAGCTCCGAGCTAATTGCCGGCATGGTAGCTCTACGTGTTCGGTCAGAGGGTTAGCTGCCCTCTGTAATAAAAAAAATCTGAGTTAACGGATCAACGACGAACTGAAACGTGTTTCTTGCGACGTCCGCCCCGAGCAGATGCATCGAACTAAAGCGATCAAAATTAGATAAAAAAAAGCGTGTTCGGTCAGAGGTGATTGGCCTCTGTAATAAAATAAAACTGAGTGAAAGGATCAACTACGAAATTGAATGGATGTCATGTGACGTCCGCAACGACCAAACACAACGATTAACAACGAACAAAATGAAAAAAAAAGTACCGTGCTTGTTGCCTACCAATTGCAAGCTGCTTTCGTTCGCCTTCCGAGTTTCGCTGAAAGCTAGGTTTTTAATTCTTTTTGTAGCAGAGCTACAAGGAGGCAGGTAGAAACTCAATAAGGCAATCGCAATACAACGCTCGAGCAAAAGTCGTCTACCTATTTTCAGTACCCCTTAGTGTCACAGCAAAATCCTTATGGTACTGCAAATATTCATAATGCCACTTTTGTTTTCTGGTGACATATTTTTTGTTGTTGTGCATACGTAATTTTATCTGTGAAGTGCCACATTTTCGTAATACTTGAGTATGATACAGGACATGAAGTAAATACACACCTTTTCGAAGTCAAAAGTTGGTAATATCCTACCAATTCATGTTAAAATGGGCACAATCGTGTTACAGGAACCTAATGCGTCCTGATGTTTCTGTAGTAAGTTGAATTTAATTTCTACTAGTATAGTGAATATTGTAATTGCGTTTTCCATTAGTTTATTGAACACAACAGTAACCATCAAAGAGAAATTAATCAGCAAGAGTATATTCTTCCACAGTATGTAAAACAATCTGACAATGCTAAAGTAGTTTACCAATTCTATGCCTGTAGAAACCTACTGGATCTAACGATGTCATTAAACCAGTTTAGTTTGAAGAGCATTTTCGTCTAGAAATGAACTGCCTTGACGGTTGATCGATCAAGAGCGGGAAAGGTAAAAGGTTACGAGTAATGATCAGAGGGACAAGTGCCTGATAGACGACTTCCCTATGAATACAAATGCCTAAAAGATGACCTCCCTATCAAGCTCCTGGACTGTTTTGTTTCCCAAATCAACAGAGTGCGTTATCGTGCAGTAGCACACGTGGTGTAGTTTTGTCGGTCAATTTTCTTACACTGCGACCGAAATGTGTCTCAGTTGTTGGCAACAAATTCCAGCTGTGATGGACAAACCCTTCGGGAAGAATTTGTAGTACAAAACACACATTCGTAGCTATCAGATGGAAAATATTGTGTTCACACTACTCTGCTCGAGTTTACGTCTTTTGGTAGGGTTCAGACTTCCATTTCTTCTTAGGAAGTTAACGATAAAGGCATCATAACTCGTCACCAGTAACAGTACTGCGTAGTAATGCTCAATGAACGACCTGATAACGTTCAAGCAAAACTGCAATAATAGTCACTCTGTTGATTATTGTTTTTTCGAATTAGTGCATGCAGTACACCTACACCAGACTTCTGGACCTTGTCTATTGAATGTAAATGTCGCATGATGGTTAAACGGTAATCTATCACCTGTTATGAAAACATAGAAAGACGACTTCGAAAAGATCTTGCAGAAGAAAAGGTAGAAGTGTATAGAATAGGTGGGGGGACACCTATCCAAAAAACCAAGATACATGATCGGGCAAAACTGTTAGAAATTGTTGGTTCCTCAATGAAACCGTTAACAAATGCATACGATTCCGATGCACAGTTTAGTATGGTTGTGGATGTTGTTAACATGGAGTGCAGTGTAGTGAAATGAGAACACGCCACCTGCTTCAGTTGTCGAGTTAGCAGAGTGCACACAACTTAGCACTTCCCACACACCTGACGTTGTTGTTGTTGTTCTTGTCTTCAGTCCTGAGACTGGTTTGATGCAGCTCTCCATGCTACTCTATACTGTGCAAGCTTCTTCATCTCCCAGTACTTACTGCAACCTACATTCTTCTGAATCTGCTTAGTGTATTCATCTCTTGGTCTCCCTCTACGATTTTTACCCTCCACGCTGCCCTCCAATGCTAAATTTGTGATCCCTTGATGTCTCAGAACATGTCCTACCAACCGGTCCCTTCTTCTTGTCAAGTTGTGCCACAAACTCTTCTTCTCCCCAATTCTATTCAATACCTCCTCATTAGTTATGTGATCTACCCATCTAATCTTCAGCATTCTTCTGTGGCACCACATTTTGAAAGCTTCTATTCTCTTCTTGTCCAAACTATTTATCGTCCATGTTTCACTTCCATACATGGCTACACTACGTACAAATACTTTCAGAAACGACTTCCTGACACTTAAATCTATACTCGATGTTAACAAATTTCTCTTCTTCACAAACGCTTTCCTTGCCATTGCCAGTCTACCTTTTATATCCCCTATACTTCGACCATCATCAGTTATTTTGCTCCCCAAATAGCAAAACTCCTTTATTACTATAAGTGTCTCATTTCCTGATCTAATTCCCTCAGCATCACCCGACTTAATTCGACTACATTCCATTATCCTCGTTTTGCTTTTGTTGATGTTCATCTTATATCCTCCTTTCAAGACACTGTCCATTCCGTTCAACTGCTCTTCTAAGTCCTTTGCTGTCTCTGACTGAATTACAATGTCATCGACGAACCTCAACGTTTTTATTTCTTCTCTATGGACTTTAATACTTACTCTGAATCTTTCTTTTGTTTCATTTACTGCTTGCTCAATATAAGGATTGAATAACATCGGGGAGAGGCTACAACCCTGTCTCACTCCCTTCCCAACCGCGGCTTCTTTTTCATGCCCCTCGACTCTTGTAACTGCCATCTGCTTTATGTACAAGTTATAAATAGCCTATCGCTCCCTGTATTTTACCCCTGCCACCTTCAGAATTCGAAAGAGAGTATTCCAGTCAACATTGTCAAAAGCTTTCTCTAAGTCTACAAATGCTAGAAATGTAGGTTTGTCTTTCCTTAATCTAGCTTCTAAGATAAGTCGTAATGTCAGTATTGCCTCAAGTGTTCCAACATTTCTGCGGAATCCAAACTGATCTTCCCCGAGGTTGGCTTCTACCAGTTTTTCCATTCGCCTGTAAAGAATTCGCGTTAGTATTTTGCAGCTGTGACTTATTAAACTGTTAGTTCGGTAATTTTCACATCTGTCAACACCTGCTTTCTTTGGGATTGGAATTATTATATTCTTTTTGAAGGCTAAGGGTATTTCACCTGTCTCATACATCTTGCTCACCAGATGGTAGAGTTTTGTCAGGACTGGCTCTCCCAAGGCCGTCAGTAGTTCCAATGGAATGTTGTCTACTCCAGGGGCCTTGTTTCGACTCAGGTCTTTCAGTGCTCTGTCAAACTCTACATGCAGTATCGTATCTCCCATTTCATCTTCATCTACATCCTCTTCCATTTCCATAATATTGTCCTCAAGTACATCGCCCTTGTATAGACCCTCTATATACTCCTTCCACCTTTCTGCTTTCCCTTCTTTGCTTAGAACTGGGTTTCCATCTGAGCTCTTGATATTCGTGCAAGTGGTTCTCTTTCCTCCAAAGGTCTCTTTAATTTTCCCGTAGGCAGTATCTATCTTACCCCTAGTGAGATAAGCCTCTACGTCCTTACATTTGTCCTCTAGGCATCTCTGATTAGCCATTTTGCACTTCCTGTCAATCTCATTTTTGAGACGCTTGTATTCCTTTTTCCCTGCTTCCTTTACTGCGTTTTTATATTTTCTCCTTTCATCAGTTAAATTCAATATTTCTTCTGTTACCCAAGGATTTCTACTAGCCCTCGTCTTTTTACCTGCTTGATCCTCTGCTGCCTTCACTACTTCATCTCTCAAAGCGATCCATTCTTCTTCTACTGTATTTCTTTCCCCAATTCCTGTCAATTGTTCCCCTATGCTCTCCCTGAAAGTCTGTACAACCTCTGGTTTAGTCAGTTTATCCAGGTCCCATCTCCTTAAATTCCCTTCTTTTAGCAGTTTTTTCAGTCTTAATCTACAGTTCATAACCAATAGATTGTGGTCAGAGTCCACATCTGCCCCTGGAAATGTCTTACAATTTAAAACCTGGTTCCTAAATCTCTGTCTTACCATTATATAATCTATCTGATACCTTCTATCATCTCCAGGATTCTTCCATGTATACAACCTTTTATGATTCTTGAACCAAGTGTTAGCTATGATTAAGTTGTGCTCTGTGCAAAATTCTAGCAGGTGGCTTCCTCTTTCATTTCTCTCCCCCAATCCATATTCACCCACTATGTTTCCTTCTCTCCCTTTTCCTACTCTCGAATTCCAGTCACCCATGACTATTAAATTTTCGTCTCCCTTCACTACCTGAATAATTTCTTTTATCTCATCATACATTTCATCAATTTCTTCGTTATCTTCAGAGCTAGTTGGCATATAAACTTGTACTATTGTAGAAGGTGTGGGCTTCGTGTCTATCTTGGCCACAATAATGCGTTCACTATGCTGTCTGTAGTAGCTTTCCCACACTCCTATTTTTTTATTCACTATTAAACCTACTCCTGCATTACCCCTATTTGATTTTGTATTTATAACCCTGTATTCACGTGACCAAAAATCTTGTTTCTCCTGCCACCGAACTTCACTAATTCCCACTATATCTAACTTTAACCTACCCATTTCCCTTTTTAAATTTTCTAACCTACCTGCACGATTAAGGGATCTGCCATACCACGCTCCGATCCTTAGAATGCCAGTTTTCTTTCTCCTGATAACGACGTCCTCTTGAAAAGTCCTCGCCCGGAGATCTGAATGGGGGACTATTTTACCTCCGGAATATTTTACCCAAGAGAACGCCATCATCATTTAACCATACAGTAAAGTTGCATGCCCGCGGGAAAAATTACGGCTGTAGTTTCCCCTTGCTTTCAGCCGTTCACAGTACCAGCACAGCAAGGCCGTTTTGGTTAGTGTTACAAGGCCAGATCAGTCAATCATCCAGACCGTTGCCTCTGCAACTACTGAAAAGGCTGCTGCCCCTCTTCGGGAACCACATGTTTGTCTGGCCTCTCAACAGATACCCTTCCGTTGTGGTTGCACCTACGGTGTGGCTATCTGTATCGCTGAGGCACGCAAGCCTCCCCACCAACGGCAAGGTGCATGGTTCATGTAGGTAATACAAAGTAAAGAGAGATCAAAGAATGTTCTGGTGTAAGTCACCCAGCTGCAGTCTGTTTCGCAGTCTCCTGATCCACCCAGAGAAAACATTTGCACACTGAGAAATGCATGGCATCGTCGCAGGATGCCTGCAAAACCAAGGCCATCAGATTCGGGAACAGTAATTGAAAATGTGTGCAGGAAGAGAGTGGAAGTACTGGAGGCCCGATTACACATGATGAATGCAGAACATAAGAATGAGCTGAGGATTAAAGATTTAAAGATTCTGGCCCTAAAAGAAAAACCAAAATACTGGAAGAAGAAAAATGCCAGTAATATGTAATATTTTTTCCTGTGACAGTGAATTTTTTAAATTTCTTTTCTGCTGTGTTGTATTCTATCTAATGTATTAAAGTTGTCTCATAGTTCCTACTGTTTCTCTGTGTTTGTACCGTTAGTGATGGCTGCTACTATTTAAATTGTTTCTGTCTAATATCTGCTTGTAGCTTATTTGGTCTGGACTAAGTTTCAACCAATCACTTAAAATTAGAATTAATTCATAAATAAAAACAGGTTAGCAATACTGCTGTTTACATGTCAGTTCCAGGCTTGTAGCCATAATGTTGGGTGCCAATTTCTACTTAAATGACTTAACAATGAGATAGACTGTTAATGAAACAAAATATCCTCACATATTAAGTTACAAGGGAAAGTGCTCCAAACCATAACTTTGTGTGTGCCATTTTTCTAGCAATACTCTTCACCTGGTAATGTGTATAATGGAAACCTATAACTTTTATGACAATACAATTTGCAAATGGAAACCTGTAACTTTTATGACAATACCATTTGCAGTGAGGCATTTTGAGAAATACATTGCTGTGATGGGCACTCTTTTCTGCAAAAGTAAGCATAGCATATGTGGCTTTCTTAGCAATACCCTGCACTTGGTAATGTGTATGGTGGAAACCTGTAACGTTTATCACAACAATATTTGTAGAGAGGCATTATTACTAATATGGGCACTCTTTTCTGCAGTAGTGAGTTTAGCATTGTGTGGCTTCTCTAGCAATGAAATGCACCTGTTAATGTTTACAATGGCAACTTACAGTTTTTATCACAACAGATCTTGTAGCAAGATATTTTCAGTAATGTGTTCCTATGATGGGGCACTCTTTTCTGCAATTTTGAGAATAGCATTGTGTGTCTTTTATAGCAATACTCTGCACCTATTAATGTTTATAGTGTCTGCCCATAACTTTTATCACAACAGAATTTGTACTTTGGTATTTTTCAGTAACACCTTGTCATGATGGGCCACTGTTTTTTTGCAATAGTGAGAATAGCATTATGTGGCTTTTCTAGAAATACTCTGCACCTATTAATGTTTATAGTGTCTGCCCATAGCTTTTATCACAACAGAATTTGTAGTTTGGTATTTTTCAGTAACACCTTGTCATGATGGGGCACTGTTTTCTGCAATAGTGAGAATAGCGTTGTATGGCTTTTCTGTCAATACACTGCACCTGTTAATGTTTGTAACGTCAGCCCATAGCTTTAACACAACAGAATTTGTAGCAAGATATTTCCAGTAAAGCATTCCTATGATGGGGCACTGTTTTCTGCTATAGTAAGCATAGCATGTGTGGCTTTCTTAGCAGTACTCTGCACCTGCTAATTTTTTATGATGACAACCCATAACTATGCTATGACAAGGAATTCCCTTCTGCAAAGGCGAACATTAAATATGTGAAAAAACTCCATCAATATCAGTGGCAGAGTGAGGGAGGGATTTTTTCTCAGAAATAACTTAAAGTATGACCCTTCTTACAGACAACCCACATCATTACGGTTCCGCTTTCATATCTTCTGAAGTAGCACACTCCTTAACTAATTATTGCTCTTGCGCTGATCCCCAAAGTATTAGACATTGCTGACAAAATTCCATTGCCTTGTGTAGCAATGAGAACTTGTTTTTGGTGGCAATTTCTAAACACGAATTTGTCTTCAATTTCATCTATTTTTTTGATACAATACAGTTGTACATAATATTGTGTAATGTGCTGCTACAGGCATGACTGGCTTGAATTAACAATACAATTCAATTCTTTGCACAGTTTGTCATTACATCAATATTTTTCTAGAAATCGACAACCCCAGGTCACATAAGTAATATGGGCTACAACCTCATAGCCGCAAACACTTATGTTTGAAGCAAATCATATTGTAAACAAAGAGTAGTGATTAATATGGAAACAATTTAACAAATAAACCATCCCAAACTGACATTTTATGTTATTACACAAATGATTATTTATTTTGTGCCTATGTGTTTACTGCATATTCACAAGTTTAAGCTAATCTAGGTGTTAAGACTGCATTAATAGTGAGCAGAAGTGCAGTAGACTAATCTCTAATCTGAAAGGTTCTCATAATAAACAATGTGTTCTTTTAATATTGCAAAACTGTTGGAAAGTCACATATTTGTTGTTACAGTACGAAATTTAAGAGATGTTTAGGATCTATAGTGAACATACTACAGAACTATCCCATTATATTTTATTCCACTCGCTTTTACTCTAACACTCTCTTAATGTAATGGAGTCATTTTCTCTCAAATTTAAGTACATACACAGAAACTAAACATGTGTATAAATAACAGAGTATTGCATTGCTTTCACAACCAATTTGATACAAGAAATATATCTTTAATAATGAATTATCAACAGCTCCACACTAAAAAAATCTCTCAGAAAAGCAGCAGCTGGGTAATTGTCTCTAGGCAGCACATCCTGTCTCTGGCACGCCACAACCTCAAATTTCTCATCAAACACCCGGTTCAGTGAGTACTTTTACGTTCCCTAGATAACAGAAAAAAACAGATTACATGCTGCAATAATCAGAAAAATTAAAAATACGGCGAAATCCCGTAACTATAATCGTAATTTTTCATTCTGAACATTGTCTGAATTTATGTTACCTTATAGGAAATGTTCATTGTAGCATGGTGAACTGCTATTCCTGGTAACATGTCATCACGATACATCTGCTGTCCAGGTAGCACAGGTTCGTTTTCTTCAATGTCGGGGCCTCTCTTGTCATGTAACTGATTTAAAACTCGAGAAATTTCTGGATCTTCTGGTGGTTCTTCACTGCTTGTACTCCTCGCAATATTATGCAAGACAGCCGTACCCACAACTATTGACATTGATTTATGTGGATTACATCTTATTCCTACAGACAATATGCGAAATCATCTCTTCCACAGTACATATTTTCTCTCAACAGTGTTTCTAGTTTTAATATGAGACCTGTTATATCGATGCTCTGCTTCATTTTGGGGATTTAAAAGTGGAGTTAACTAGTAAGATCTACATGCATAACCACTATCTCCCAATAAATGACCTTGTGGTATTTCTCCGTTTCCGAATTGAGCTCTGCAAGCGCAGTTGAGAAATATGGTACTGTCACCCACAGAGCCCGGCCATCGAGCGACAATATCTCTTATTAACAAATTGTGATCTCTAATGGTTTGACAGTTAAAGGAAAAATATGATTTCCTAGTGCGGAAAAGATCCGCATTATGTCCTCCAGGATACTGAATTCTTATATGGGTACAATCCAAGGTATCAAGAACGCCAGGAAATCGGTCCAACTGGCTAAAACCATACATCACAGAGCGCACTTCTTCTCTTGTAGGAAATTTTATAATGCGAAGAGACATTGATGCTATGATGTCTGATACATCACTGATGCTTCGTTGTGCTGTTGTATGATGTAAATTACTGTTGTCCCCAATAAGAATGTTGAGTGCACCTGTTGCATATGCCCTTAAGGTAATCAAAAGTCTGTTCATCGGCGAAACAGGGTTATTCCGATCAGTAGGAAATTCTAACCTATCATTAATTTGGTTTAATAACCACCACACTGTTTCTTTTGATAGCCGAAATCTCTCTTCAAACTTCCTGTCACCATAATCTTCAAAAGCGTTTCCCGTTTCCACAATCACTCCAACACGGTTTTGGTTACGATTTACATGGTCAAGGTATAACAATTCTTCCTCAGTGCCATCCATAACATCAAAACGCGCTGCCTTCATAATAGCGTATGCTTCCAAAACCGCGGTTATACCGAGAAAACTGGGAAAGAGCTGCAGTTAAATATAACCGCAGTGGATTCCATCGTTTAACTTAGATCGATGTTGGTGCACCAGAATTTTGCGTTGAACAGGATTGTATATCGACTTAACCGCGGTTAACTGTTAATCGAGGTTGGTGCACTCGGCCATTAGTTTCTGTAGCTGTCGGCTGGCGGTCAGTTTTTATGTCTAAGACTGTACATTCTCAGAAATTTCTTCGTTAAACTAAGGTCAGTGTTTGATACGAGTAGGCTTCTCTTGGCCAGGAATGCTCTTTCTGCTAGTGACAGTCTGCTTTTGATGTCCTTCTTTCTCCAACTGTCATGGTTTATTTTGCTGACTATGTAGCAGAATTCCTTAACTTCATTTACTTCGAGATCCCCAATCCTGATGTTAAGTTTCACATTCTTCTCTTTTCTATTACTTTTCATTACATTCGTCTTTCCTTGATTTATTCTCAATCTATATTCTGTACTCATTAGACTGTTCATTCCATTCAGCACATCCTGTAATCCTTCCGCACTTCCCCAGAGGACTGCAATATCATCGGCGCATCTGATCACTGATATCCTTTCACCTTGAATTTTAATTCCACTCTTGAACCTTTCTTTTTTCCGTCATTCTTTCTCCTATGTTTAGATTGAACAGTAAGGGCGAAAGACTACATTCGTTCTTGGTCGTCCACTCTTGGTTCTTGTACATATTGTATATTACCCACCTTTCCCTATAGCTTATCCCTATTTTTCAGAATTTTGAAAATCTTGCGTCATTTTGCGTTGTCAAACGCTTTTCCAGGTCGACAAACCCTATGAACGTGTCTTGATGTTTCTTCAGTGTTGTTTCCATTATCAACAGCAACTTCAGACTTGCCTCTCTAGTGCCTTTACCTTTCCTAAAACCAAACTGATAGTCATTTTTACATATATTCAGTTACCTTTTCCATTTTTCTCTGTATTATTCTGTTCAGCAATTTGGATGCATGAGCTATTAAGCTGATTGTATGATAATTGTATCACTTGTCGGCTCTTGCAGTCTTCGGAATTGTGTGGATGATGTTCTTCTGAAAGGCAGATGTTGTATCACCAGACTCATACATTCACACACCATCGCGAATAGTCGTTTTGTTGCCACTTCCCCCAATAATTTTAGAAATTCTGAAAGAAAGTTGTCTATTCCTAATGCCTAATTCGACCGTAAGTTTTCCAAAGCTCTTCCAGATTCTAATACTAATACTGGACTCCCCATCTCTTCCATATCGACTCCTGTTTCTTCTCCTATCAAGTCATCAGACAAGTCTTCCCCCTCACAGAGGCATTCAGTGTACTGCTTCCACCTATCTGATCTCTCATCTACATCTAACAGTGGAATTACCATTACTCTCTTAATGTTGCCACCCTTCCTATTTATTTAAGCGAAGGTTGTTTTGGTTTTTCTGTATGCTGAGTCAGTTCTTCCTACAATAATTTCTTTTACGATTTCTTCACATTTTTCCTGCAGCTATTTCGACTTAGCTTCCCTGCACTTATTATTTATTTCATTCCTAATTGTCTTTTATTTCCGTATTCCTGAATTTCGCTGAACATTCTTTCATTGATAAACTGAAGTATTTCTTTTGTTACCCATAGTTTCTCCGCAATTACTTTCTTTTTATCTATGTTTTTTTTCCAACTAACGTGATTGCCCTTTTTAGCGAGGTCCATTCCTTCTTCAAATGAACTGCCTACTGAGGTATTCCTTATCGTAGTATCTACAGTCTCAGAGAACTTCAAATGTATCTCATGATTTCTTAGTACTTCCGTATTCCAGTTCCTTGCACATTGATTATCCTGAATAATCTCTTAAGCTTCAGCCTGCTCTTCATCACTACTAAATTGTGATCTGAGTCTATATTTCCACCTGGGTACGCCATACAATCCAGCATCTCTTCCTGACAGTAATGTGGTCTAACAGAAATCTTCCTGTATCTTCTGGCCTTTTCCAAGTATACCTCCTCCTCTTATACTTGAATAGAGTATTCAGTATTACTAACTGAAATTTACTGCAGGGATCAATTAGTCTTTCTCTTCTCGCATTTTTAGTACCAGTCCCATATCATCCCATAACTTTTCTTCTGTTCCTTCTCCTGAAGCCGCATCCCAATTTCCGACGACAATTAGATTTTTCTCTCCCTTTATGTACTGAATTACCCATTCAGTACACTCTTATACTTTTTCTAGTGTTGGTTTTCTGTCGATTCTGTTGAGAAAAACCCTATCACTGAACTGTTTACAGTAACTCACTCTCTGCTGTACCTTCCTGTTCGTAACGAATCCTATTCTCATTATACCCTTTTCTGCTGCTATTGTTATAACCCTGTACTCGTTTATAAACCATTGTCTTCTTTCCATTTCACTTCACTGACCCCCCACTATTCCTAGACTGAGCGTTAGCGTTTTGCTTTTCAGAGTTTAAAGTTTTCCTACCACATTCAACCTTCTGAAGTCCATGCCCCGACTCGTTGGTTATTCAATTTTTTTTCCCATGGCCACATCCCTCTTGGCAGTCCCCTCTTGGAGATCTGAATGGGGGACTAGCCCACAATCTTTTGCCTATGGAGAGATCATCATGTCACTTTTTTCAATTTTAGGTCGCATCTTCTGTGGACACACAGTACCGGGTATATGTCTTTAATGAAGTGGTTTCCACTGCCTTCAGTATCCTCATGTTGTTGATCATTGCTGATTTTTACGGCTTCTTCTACAGTTTCCCACCCCAAGGGCAAGAAAGTATCCTGAACCTCTGTTCACTCCTCCACCCTCCTTGATTTCTTATAACAGATACCATATTGCAGCACCTGTCTTATTCTGAATTACACGTGCATGGTTGATGGCATATGGAAGTGTGGGTCTGACCGTGAGTCGAGCACGGACAGTAAAATGGTACGGCGACCGCTCGTCATAAGCAGGAATTCTAGGTTCGTGCCCTGGTCCGCCACAAATTTTCATGTCGTCACTCCATTCTACAGCTGATGGTTGTTCAAATTTACAACTGCGAATTCTTATAATCTATATTCTACAGCTGATGGTTGTTCAAATTTACAACTGCGAATTCCTATAATCTATCTTACAATGGAAGTCTTCGGTCGCCATTGCTGATGACTTTTATTCAAAATGTAAGAGGTAGTGGTTTCGAACCTGGGGCCGAAGTTGTTTTGATTAGTACTCCAAAACGCTAACCTGAAACCACGTGTCCATCATCAATTGACATTAACAAACTGGAAGTTGCGTAAATAAGAATGTAACGCTGTTTTACCGCGACTGTACTGCGAGTCGTTTACGAGACATCGTATTTTGAAATGGTTCCACACTGACACTTGTTTGTGGCAGCCAACCTGAGTAGCTGCTAGGTGTGATGTTGTTATGGTTGATTACAGTGTGCTTGTGTGTTCCTTTAGTGCATCTTGCTAGCCAGACAGTGTGGACAGTCCAAGCAGTAGGTCGTGAGTGGACGGTGGGATTTACCAATGCAGAAAAAGTCGACATGCACATGGCATATGGAGAACGTAGGAAGAATGCAGTTCATTCTTGTATGGTATACATGGCAAGATGTCCCCATAGACGTTAACCATTTTGGCAATTATTTATCGACGTCTTCAAACAGTTATGTGAAAGTGGTAGTGTAACGCTTACACAAGGTAACAGAAGGAAACAAGTGATGACAGAAAAGGGGAAAATTAATGTTCTTGCTGCTGTTGCAGTTGATCTACAAGTTAGCTCCCCTGCAGTCACTTTAGGATGTGGTATGTGTCAGGCACTTGTCCTATGCATTTCTCATCGATGTAGATTCCATCCCTATCACATTTCTATCCATCAAGAGCTACATGGAAACGGTTATGAAGGATCGTGTTAACTTCTGTACATAGGCATTAGGATACTCCAGGTGTATCATGTATCTTCTTTAGTGATGAAGCCACATTTACCAATCATGGCCAGGTACACTACTGAAACCTGCACTACTGGTCTGTTAATCTCCATTGTTCTCGTCAAGTGGAATGTCAGCAGCCATGGAATGTAAAAGTATGGTGTGGGGAGTGAACCAACAGCTCATAGGCCCATTTTTCATAGACAGAACACTGAATGCAGACAGGTGTCTCAAACTCTTACTAGATCATCTCCCACAGATGGCAAAAGATATTTCTCTGCTGACTAGGAGGAACCTGTGATACTAACACGGTAGCTGGCCATTCCATAGTGCATGAAGTACAACAGCATATCTTCACACATTGTCTCCAAATCGTTGGATTGGGTGCAGAGAACCTATACCTTGGCGAACCCATTCCTAGGATTTGACGCCTTTAGACTTTTTTCTGTGTAGAAAGCTGAAAGACACTGTTTACAAGGATGTACCAACTACACACAATTATATGAAACGACGTCATGTTGCAGCATCATCGGAGGTCTCCACTGAAATGCTAGTTTGTGTGAAAGCAGTCGTTCTGTACCAGACTTGGTACCATAACACGTATTCTCTGCAAAAAAATTTCTGTTGGTAAGACCCATCTAGCTTCAGCTAGGGTGGGGAGGATACAGGAGATGTACAGTGAGAGGATGGAGAGGAGATGGGGAAAGAGAGGGGTAGGAGCGGGGAAGAGATGAACAGAGAGCAGTGAGGGTGGGAAATGAATAGACTCAGAGTGGGGAGTGAGGGAGGAAGAACAGGAGATGGTTATAGACAGCAGAAGGAGATGGATAGAGAGGGGGGAAGGGACCGATTGACAGAGAGAAAGGAGAAGAAGGAGATAGACTCAGAGAGTGGGTAGGAGTGTATGATGTAGGAGAAACGTGGAATATACATAGTGTAAGAGGAAGAGGGTGTAAGGAGGCAGGTGCTAGTGGAAAAGAGGGGGGGGGGCAGGTGGAATATGGGTAGCAAGTGCTGTAGTAAATGAGAGAAGTAGATGAGGGAAAGTGTATTAGGAAAGACATTTAAATTTTTTTTGCTTGTTCTGATGAAACAGCAGAGATTCAGGCAATATGTGTGCAATGCACATGCATACATGTGCACAGGCAGAACCATGGATAAAAAGCTAATGTATTATACAACTTCTGTTGAATGATCACTCATTAATGGAAACAATTCTGATTGAGGAGCTAAAAATATATCACGAGAAAAATAGATTATAGGTGGTTCCTAGATCCTTACCCAGGATGGATTTGATAAGTTTGAAGTGCATGCATTTAGAATTCCAGTTGTAGCAAAAAGGCGAGTGCTTCTAGCGAAATGACTAAACGCCTCTAGATGGAATATTAAAATAGTACTCTTTAGTTATCAGCTTTTTGTTTAATGAAAAACGGGTCATGCAGTGCAAATGCCAATTTTTAATGTTTTCAGAAGCTGTTGCCCCACAAGCAGTATATTTATGCCAAAAAGAACACTTCAATTAAAAATTCCAGGTTATAAACATAGTTTCTAATTTCACTGTATTTCCCAACCAAATCTAATTTCCTATTCCATAAACAATCTCCTTTTCACATTTCAAATTTACAACTGTAATAAATTTTACTCTTTATGAAAAAGAATCATCAAATCCCACTTGTCTATACTGAAAAAACCAAAATCTGATTTGTTTAAAAATAACAATCTAATATATCTATTCTTTATAAATAAGATCTGTCAACTTTCCCTATCTATATGGACGATTTAAATTTAAATAAAAAATCTCAAAGGTTCAGTTTAACTGTAAACGTTTTAATAAAAAAATCAAATTTCATTCTATATAAATACAACCAAAACCAAATGAACAACATAGCTGAGCTATTTAAAAACTTAGAAAATTATAGTAGAGGAAAGTATTGATAAAGTTATAGAGATTTGGAAAATTATTATGAAGAAAATGGTTATTCACATGTAATGAGGGAAGATCTCACAGAATTTATTGATTATTTTAAAAAGGAAGAAATTAAGAATGAAATGGAGAAATGAGAACTGAAATATAAAACTGCAAAGGAACTTCAATTAGTTAGTAAAACAGATAATTTGAAGAATTCTTCCAAACTTAATAAACAAAAATTAATCGATCTTATTGTAAATCCTGTTGACAGTATTAATAACAATTATAACGATAATAAGTTGAATAAAAATATCTTTAACATAGTCTCATCAAACCTGTAAAAGGAAAAAAATAAAAAAATTATTAATTTATAAAAGGCCATTAATCGATATCATCATAAAATCAGATGGAAAATTACTAATGATAATGATCTGAATAAAAAATTTTAAGTGATCTTTGTAAAATTGCAAAAACGAAAATTTTAAAAATTATTCTAAACTTACTGAACAAAAATTAATCGATATTTGGAATAGATCTGAGGGTACAATTAATAATGATGGTAATGAGAATTATTTTCAAAAGCTTGTAGTAAATAAATATAAAGACATTAAACAAAAAAATTACCAGAAAAATTTGATAGGTTTCAATTTTCTAAATTGAAGAAATTTTTAGATCACCTCAATGAATTTATAGTAAACTTTCAGCCTCTAAATAAAAAATAATGACTTATGGAATTAATAACGATGATAATATTGTTGTACAACAAGAATTTTGTTAAAGAGAAAATAATCACCAAATTAAAGAATATTTTAATACAAAGATGAAAATTAGAGTTAACATGAAATATTATTGTAATTTTAAAAGGCAAGATGAAATATAAGAATTTAATTTTAAAACAACCAATCAACTTTTAGTAAGGCCAACTGATTTAGAAACTTATTAGCAAATATCAGTGAATAAACTCTTAACTGAAATGGAAGAATTCAAAGGAAATTCTTTTAATGTATACAACTAGATTAGAATTAAATGATAATAAACATAATCCAGTTTTTTGTTGTTCTTATATCGATTTGTAAAATGTAATTAAAGATAAAAAAGCTGTAGAGAATGTAAAAAACAAAGAATAAAATGTTTTCTGTAGGCTACAAAATATGCATTATTTACTGTAGATAAAAAGCGGAAAGAGTTAGTAATCATAAAAATATTAGATTATTATTAGATGAAAGTTTTGGAAAACCGAAAATTCATTTCCCAGTTCAGTTAACAGATATTCCAAATTAGAAAGAAATCAAAGATGACAACTAATGTTTATGCATATGAAAGCAATAAAGAAGAAAAATTATTATATATAAACATTACCATACACAAAATGAACAAGAAAAACATCTAATTCTTCTTTTGTGTTGAAAAGAAAGTTCTCCACATTATTGTTTGATAAAATATCTATCTATATTAATTACTCCAAGCAATTAAAAATGGTCATCAAATTTATCTTTGAGATCAATGTTTAACGTATTTTTCACAAGAAAAATCAGACATACATGAAAACGATTGTAGACAACATAAAGGAGTAAATAATAGATGTGCCTGTAAAAAGTTAAAAAAATTGAATTCAAAAATTATAATAATTCATTAAAGGTACCTTTTGTAATTTATACATATTTCGAATGTTTATTAAAAGATATTAACACTTGTCAGCCAAATCCTGAAAAATCTTGTATTAACAAATTTAAAAACATTAAAAAATTTCATTCAGTTACTCTGTTAAATATTCTAATACAGTTTTTAAAAATTGAGTTACATATACTGGTACAGAAACAGCAAAAACTCGTTGAAATGTTAAAAGAAGAATCTAGAGTAATAGCTAAATATATGGAGGAAATAATCCAATGATAATGACTGTATAATCAATTTTAAAAATTCAGAACTATTTATTTGTGAAAAAGAATTTATTTTTGGTTAAAAATAAGAGAACATTCTCATTTAACATGGAAATATTGAGGAGTTGCCCATGAAGATTGTAATCTTAATATCCAAACTCCTTCTTTATTCAAGTTTATATTCATAATTTAAAAACTACAATGTTCATTTGTTTTTTCAGGGAATTAGCAGTAGAACACAAAGATTGTGATGCTATTCCAAATAATGACCAAAAATATTTTTTTAGTAAATATATTGAATAGGGAAGAAATTAAGATTTTTAAATGTATCTAAATTTATGGCTTCAAGTATCGACAAATTATCCTCTGATCTTACAAAAGAACAATTTAGAGACACAGGAAAATATTTTGAATGTGATAAATTATATTTGATAATTAAAAAGGAGTTTATCGTTATGAATGTATGGATTCTAGTGAAAAATTAGGAGAAACTAAAATTATCTAAAAAGTCTTGTTTTTAATCAAGATTTAATAAAGGTAACATGTCTGATGAAGCTTATAATAGTGCAGAAACAATTTGGAAAAAAAATCAATATTAAAAATTTAGATCGATGTACAATATTATGTAATAAATCTAATGTTTTAATTTTAGCAGATATGTGTCTTAAATCTTATAAATTTGACCAATCTTGGTATTTTCCTGCACCACGATTGTCTTGGGATTCGATATTCAGAATGGCAAAAGTTGGATTAGATTTACTATGTGATTAAGATATGATTTTATTTCTTGAGAAAGGAATTAGAGGTGGAAGTTTCTCAAGTATTAAAAGAATTGTGTAAATTAAATAATAAATATGTGAAAAATTTTGAGTCAAAAGAACAATCAAATTATTTTGCCTATTTAGATGCAATGATTGGGCAACCTCTCAGCTCTTACGTTTTGAAAATTTTAGTTGGGTAGTTGATTATAAAAATGGTTATATTTTGAAAGTTGATTGAGAATATCCAAAGAAATTACATGATATGTTTTAGATTTTAGATATGTTAAACCACCTTTGATTACAGTTAAAGAAAATTCTTGGAATCCTATCATTTGAACAATCAGATACATTAATTGTAAAGCAGAAATAAGGAAACGACAGGTAGCGATTTTGATAAAGATTTCTACAAGTCTTTGGAAAACAACAGAAAATATTACAAATAGACAAATAAAAAATAAAAACAGATAGTATCTGAAGACTTCCACAAGTAAATATGAATCTTTTAAGAAAAATGAAGACTGAAAATTGTGGAAAAATATTGTTAGAGCACATTAGCTGAAGATCGAAAAAGTATACTTTAAAATTTGGTGATAAAGAAGAGAAGAAATGTGAAAGAGTTAAGAAACCTTTCGCAAAAAATGAAGTTACTTTCAATGATTGTAAGGTATATTTAATTGAAAAAATAAAACAATGTAGAAAAGTGATATTCATTATATAATTCAAACATGATTGTAATAAAATAGTTTTATGTTCTGATGATGATAAAAGTGTTCTGTTACAAGATGGAATTAATACATTATGATATGCTTATGAGAAATTAAAAGATGATGAGAAGGATTTCGTATGAGAATGAAACAGTTCACAGCAGATTAAATAAAATTAAACATTAGTGGGTATTTAATTTTAGTTCACTGAATGGGATTGTTTCAAATGTTAGCAAATATAATTAACAATCAAATTTTCCACAAAAACAGTCAACATTTTTATTATCTCCTTCTTTATTTTTTTGATAAATAAAAGCCATTTTCTCATCTCTTGAATTATCAGAGTTGTGAACATATTAATAGGAATTTTTATTTCCTTCCACAGTTTTCACATTAAACAATTTTAATACACCAGTTATGAAGTGATACTTTTAGTGTCTTTCTTTTATAATCATTATAACCTGTTTCTGATGGCATATTTCTCCCATTGGTTTATGTAATTCATTACCAATTAGTTCACGAATATTTAGAACTTCACATATAATTTTTTTAACGAAGTTACTCCTTTTACTTTTAAAAATTGAACAAACCATTTCGATTCTTTGTCTTCCATTTTTGTTGTTAATCTATGAAGAGTACATGTTTCTGTAAGCTTTTTGCACTTCAGAGAGTAAATGTGACTCATTCTTCATTTATATAGAATGAAAAAAATTTTAGTGGATTAAATCTTTTATCACTTTAGCTAATCATTCCTCTAATTTGGCTCCTGGGCCACAATAATTATAACCAGGTACAAGCATTCCATATTAAATTTGTTCCTGAATATTTTACTAAACATTCACCGAATGAATCACTAATATTTCTTTCGGAAAATCAAGGCCAATATTCTTTAACATTTGCTTTAATCAAATTATTACATTCATTACCTTTAATGATTTTATTTTATATGGATTACTTTTATGATGTACGGCATTTGTGTTGAATAAAATTCTAGCATGATTTTGTAAATCAACTAAATCAATCTCTGCACCCAAATCATTCATAGTTAATTGTTTTCTAGTTAAATGTTCCATTAATCTATCTGTTTCTTATTATTCTTTTGCACCAATTATTAATTCATCAGAATTGAATTCTACTGGTAATATACCTATATATATTTAAAAGTACCAACAGATATCTTAATCCAAAAACATTTTCTTCACCATGGTTGAGAAATTCTAACTTTCTTTCAAATACATTTATTTTTTAAGATCTTTAGTTATTTGTCATAATTCTTAAACAATTTTTTTTTATTTCTGATTAACTGATTCAATGTATAATCTGTCATATTGTTTAACTGATGGAATATCAGTTAAATCCTTCTAAATAATGTTGATTATAATGAGCCATTTGTTTTTCAACTTCTCTATTTTCATCATTTGCTTTTAAAACTTTTACACCTAAACCTTCAATTCCTTGGTTACCTTTTCAATTATATCACTGACCGATGTTTTTGAAAATTTTCATACTCTGTTCTTGGTTGTTTTTTCAATTTTTTGAACTCTCTATTTAGTTGTTCCTTTACTTTTCTACTTCGTTTGCCTTTTCTAATAATTTCTGGATCATGTTTTGCAAACGTTTATTAAGGATAAAAAATACAATAACCGTTTTTTTATTTTACATTCAACGTTTATGTTTATCATTGATGTTCAAAGTTGTATGTTTAATGTTTTCATTCAACGTTCTTCTTTTAGATTTATGTCCAATATTATTATTCAATATTTTTTTCAATGATTAAAATTCGTACTCTTTTCTTTTTATTTACCATTATTAATGTTTCTTGTCATATCTATTGTTCTAAAACGAAATTCATTTTTATTCTAACATTTACTGCATAGTTCTATAGTTCAGCAAATGGCAATTCACCACCAACACATTCATTATAAATATGATTTAAATTTGTATCAGTTATCTAAGTATATTTAAAAATTAAAATTCTCTAAATAACTGTTTTTGAATTTTTGAATTTTTTGACTTAAATAAAAACAATCTATTTCTTTGGGTCCTTCTCTAGTAAAATGCTCTCTATCTATATCTTGATTTTTAAGAATAATGTCATCAAAAACTAGAACTGAATTATCTTCACATTTGTCTAATAGATTAATTTTACCATTATTTTCAATTAAACAAACTATTTTTCACTACCTTCTTTCTTAATTTTCCACATCAGTTTATAAAATCATGATATTGAATGAACATACAAATGAGTAATTTTTCCAATTTAACCACCCTGGTGCTAGAACATAATTATCAATCATTAATGTCGTTTTTCCAAAACCACTGAGTCCTATTAATACACATTGAATGTATTGTGCTGAACGATTATTATATTTATTTTTTAATTTGTTCTCCTGAATTCTTATTTTTGGTTTCTATTTAGTTAGATAATTTTTACTTATATAAATGAGTACCTTACTTCAGTTGATTGATAATTTATCTGTTGTAAAGAAAGATTAACTATTGCAATATGAGAAATGTATAAAAATGTATTACTTGTTGGCTTTTATTCAGCTTTTTTAACTCTAAATATTGCACTGAAAAATACAAACTTCACTGTGATGGACAGACAACAGAAATTACTGTTGTACAATATAGTCTGAAAAATTTAAAAAAATCCAAATAACCTAATATACACATTGGAGCCGATAAAATTTTAAATAGAATTGTTACTGAAAGTGACGTTAAATTGTTTATGGATAAAGAATACCGTGTTGGTCTAGTTTTAGGATTCAATAATAAAATTACATCCGCTACTAAAAAACGGTTGTTAAGATGTTCCCTAAAATCATTCCATTTGAATTAATTAATGTACATTTTCATTTGGCTGATGGAATGTTTGTTAAAGATAATGATCATTTTCATTGGGAAACTAATATTATTGCTTCATTTAAACCTAATTCTGAAGTTGGTGGTCCAATATTTTATGAAACAAACCATCCTAAAGTATCGAATTTTTTATACTATTCAGAATTAAGTAATAACTTTAAATGATGAAAATAATAATTTAATAGGCTTTAAACATGCTGATGTAACAGTTGCTTTAGAAACGAATACATAAATATTTCCCTTAATAAACCTGAACCAATGTCACTGTATTCAAGTCAATGAAAAACACAAAATAATCTAAATATTCTTAACAAGGAAACAGACATTAATATTGATCTTGGTGATGGTTGGATTCATCTCAAGCCTTCTGATATTCACACAGATGAGATGGAGTTTTCTGCATAGGATGGGAAATCGAATATTAAAATAATTGATGATTATGTGTAAAACTTTATTGAAATTATTATTACAATTAAAAAAGGAAACTATTTTATAAAGAATCGAACATCTTTTTATTACTTCTGTAACTCTTATTTGATTAACTTGATCCCTATCCAGTGACGTATGGAAGGACATTTTCTTAACAATGGTAAAATTAAATCCAAACCTAATGAAGTTCTTTATTCATCAGGGATTGAAGGAATTTTTTAAAGATTATAAAGAAATTATGTGGGATGGTGATTTTACTGTTATTTTCACTGGCAATTCTGGAAAAGGTTAAGAAGGTTCCATTCTTCATTGGACTATTGTAAATGATTTTTCTGCACTTCCAAAAGAAGATAAGATTGTTGTTAAAAGAAAGGAGACTTGTGTTCCCTTTCTTAATATGAACCAGAATATTCACTTGAACTAGAACAAGAAAGACTTTAAAATTCAAAAATTCTAGTTTCTTTCTTTGAACTCCAAAAACTGAATTTGTTGGATTACAGAGACAAAGAAATTTTGAACTAGATATTACTAATTACTTTAATTATTCCGAATTTCGTATTCCTTACTTTATTTTCGTTGCTATCCAAACTAATCGAAAAAATAGTCAGTTGAATGATTCTTCTTTATTTGATCATGAAAAATTACAAAATATCTAGGTTTAAAATGGAAGGAATGATGTTTTTTTTTCCTCGAGAATTATGGAATCTTGATCTAAATAATAACTTTTTAAATTCATACTGTTCTTTTAGAGATTTTAAAGGAATAACCAAATTAAATAACAACATAAATGTGAGTTCATTCAATTTTATTCAAAATCATCTTATCTATGTAATTTATATATCTAGAAGAAATAGTGCTGTAAGTACTCAAAAACAACATTGAAATGATGTGCAGTCTTCAATGAAGATATCCCAAATGATACAATTGTATATGTTATTATGTGTGGTAAAAGGAATTTAACTTATGATTCACAATATCGAATGCTTTCTGAAAACTTTTAATCATAAATGAATAAAAAATTACAAAAAATTAAGAAGTTTTAACTTCTTGTTTTCATATCTTTTGAAATATTTGCATAAGACAAGAGATGATAAAAAATGAAAGCTTTAGATTTTTAAAACTTAAAACATTTTTTCTATATAAATAAAACAAAATGAACATGAATGGTACCATAATTTCTAAGACTTTCATGGCGATTTGTTGTCATCTCGTAGAATCGGGTGTACTGCCAGTGGTCTGCATCTTCCCAACACGATATTTTGACATCGTAACTCGGTGCCTTCATCAGGTGTTACCTGAGACTGATTTACGAACTGACCTCGTCCCATATTTATGCCAGGGTGGTGTGTGGTGCTCATCCTTGACATTTCCATGGAGTGTCCTTATCTTGTTAGGTAGGCAGAACACACTCTTGATAGTGTGTTTCTTCAAGATTCTGCTGATGTTGGCATATATAGGCCCAGCATAGGGTAGAAAAGCTACTTTCCTGGTCTCTTCTTCCTACTCCTCTCCTGTAGCCTCAGGTCTTCTGGAGGTATGGAGCGCTTTGCGGATGTCGCCAGTGGAGTATCTGTTATCTGTGAACAGTCTTTGTAGATGTTCTAATTCCTCTGTCAGGCTGTATGGGTCAGAGAGTGTCTTGGCTCAGTGTATGAGTGTTCTCAGCACTCCATGCTTCTCTGCTGGGTGATGGGAGATGTCAGCCTGTAGATATAAGTCAGTGTGTGTTGGTTTCCTTTACACACTGTGGCCTAAGGTGCTGCCTGCCTTCCTATTTACCAGGACATCGAGAAATGGGAGCTGTTTATCTCTCTACCACGTCGAAATATTGTGTTGGGAACATGCAGACCACTGGCAGTATACCTGATTCTATGAGATGACATGAATGGTACCAATGAAAAACTATTAACAATTATAGTAATGGTTGTACAGATGTGTTTACTAAATTATCAGAACATAAAAAACACAAATTTCCAAAGCTGAAATTTTATCAACTAAATTGGTAATAGAGTGTTATTAATATTAGATGATAAATATAAAATTAGTCTTCCGGAATGTTGTAATAAAATCTTCACAACTGATGGTGATAAATTACATAAAATTGTTAGATTGCATTTTATTTATCAAGGTAAAAGACAAAATAAGGATCATCCAATTCATGTTACTGGATTTGAATAACTTTATAAATTTGTTTTGTTTTGTAATTGAATTAAACATTTCATTTACAGTAATGTTCTGAGTTTTTTAAAATAAGTCAAATTTGTTCTTCATTTTGAAATGAAATCTTCGTTTTGTGGGTAGGGCCTATAGATGACATTTTGGTTGGGGAATATTTCGAAATTAGTAACTGGGTTTATAACCTGCAATTGTTTATTGAAATGTTCTTTTTTCCAGAACTGTCATAAATATACTACTTCCACAACTAGTAAATATTGGTATTTGAAGAAGGTCATGATATACTGCCATGAGCTTCTGTCGAAATTTTTCTATGGAAGATCCCATCATCAGATTCATAAAACATTGTACTAGGCGGCATAATATAAACAGCATCAGATTATAATATGCATTATTTCGTCACTGTTCTCATGTACTAATGTAAATTCCACTGTAAATGATAATGTTGATTACACACTGTATGAAGCTATCACAAAGCCTATATGTAAAATGTTAAGCATAAATGAACAGAACAAAGCAGCTGCGTTGCTGCCAATGGTGAACTGAGGGGCTGTGACGAGATTCCTACGCCACTCGCAGCATCGGAGCACAGTCAATTAAAATTAAAATGGGGGACCCAGTTACGACAAGAAACGGATCTCAGGCACTTTATCTTAATGTTATAAAGTTATTAATCTACTTCTTCTTACATGGTAATATGAAGGCCATTTCACACGGTCATCATGGCACCATTACATCACAGCACCTTCAAGTCAAGGAGTATTGACACCATCCATCTTGTCACGGCACTTCAAGTCAATTCAACCTACATGTTTTCAACTTGCGTGACTGTCCTCAGCTCATATTGTTTTTCAAGGGAATTTCTATGTTATCATCATGATTTTCAACTGTTTTTATGTGCAAAACGCACATTTATAATCCAGCAGCTTATATATGTGGATACTGGAGTGTGCATTTGTACAAAAATGACATTTATTGGACTCAAATGGTTTGCAACTGGCAGGGGTAGCTTAGGTGTTAGAGAAGGAAGACAGAAGTGCAGAACGACACAGAAAAAGAATGTGGGACATAAAAATGTCATTACCTGGTACAAAAGGGAAATTAGACACACACAAGGAGCTCAAGGAAGAAGAATCTGCTTTTCATATTTTAGGAAGTTGAAATATCGGGTTTTGTTTTTTTCCTTTCTTGGGTCAAATTGCACCCAGAGTAACTGAAAGGAACACAGTGTTACTAATTGCCATCATATCTTGTGAAAAATTGGGATTAAGTTTAGTTGTTAGTTCAGTGCATATTTTTGTGCAACAGTCATATCTCCCTCATATGTTTCCCTTCAAGATTCATGGGTTTTCTTTACATCCTGTATTTGGCTTTCCATAGTTCAAGTGCCTTACAGGTGCTGGGGTTAGCTAGTGAAACCTAGTAAATATTTACCACTGATGCTTGTATACTGTTTCCCACACAATCCAGAGAGATACTTAACAATAAATAAGCCTGCCACAAAAATATTCTGAAACAGACAACTTGCAGTGTCTGAAGATTTCAGTCCATTTCATTATGAAACACAACAAATGGCTGGCAACATTAAATAAATTCCACTTACTAATAAATGTGATTATACCCAAAGTACTTTTTTCACTACAGGTTGCATCCATATTGCAATCCATTTCATTGAAAAATATTAAATACGGTTCTGGTATGTATAGAAGGGTAAGTGATTTTGTACACTCATGTCATACAATTCTGTCTGCTAAATCACTGCTTCAATTACTCTTTCGTCATTTATTATAAATTTTAATAAAAGGAATAACGAAACGAAAAAGTTTATAACAAATTACGAACAACAGACAACTAATATTAACCGCTAAAACCACGATGAAACGAAATACAGAGATCTGCACATGGCCATGCATCGGGAGGAAATGAGCTTGCGGGGTTACGTGATCAACAACAGACAGTTAAAGTAAACCCTCAAAACTTTTTTCCAAGAAACCAGGACGGTGCTGTGTCGTGACATGACGGGAAATGATGACCAATGTGGATGCAACCATTTTAAATGCACTGCAGAATGTTTTGACGGGACATGACGTGACATGATGGCTAATGTGAATTGGCCTTAACGTTGCAGTCGGGCTAAACCATTTTACTCGGGTGAATCATACTGATTCACACAATTTATGGTTTACATTTGCACGCGCAAGGTGGTGGTTATTAAAAATAAAAGAGTACAACACTTCCATCTTTTGAGCTGAGGTTGAATAATGCAATCATTGTCTGAGTGGTGAGTCATTTCGGTCAAACACGAGCTATGCACAACTTCGGTTTCCGTTAAGCACGATAACGGCAGCAGAAGACGAGTCACTCGGTGACAGTTGCGAATCTCCGCGCGCCACATGCGCTCGCGCCTAGTAAATGGTCCGACAGTTGCGAATCGCCGTGTATCGAACGGTGGTAGCTGCTGTGAAGAGGAATGTCTGACGGTGAGCTGTGTCTTGAAGAGATAGCCTGCACACAAAATCTTTGGAGTTGAGGTTGAATAATGTGATTATTGTCAGCGCGTTAAGTCCTTTCGGTCAAACGACGAGCTATGCACAACTTCGGTTTCCGTTAAGCAAGATAACGGCAGCAGAAGACGAGTCGCTCGGTGACAGTTGCGAATCGCCGCGCGTTCCATGCGCTCGCGCCAAGTAAATGATCCGAGGTTATGAAATATTCAACAAACGCCGGCTTAATGGCTCAACTCCATTATGCCGCGCTTCGTGTTCGCGTCTCATAATTAACACGATAGCGTGCCGTGCGTACTAAATCGGCCGGCGGCAGTCAGCACTCAAGGGCGGATGACGTTTCACGTGAATCGTCATCACTGTAACTGCGTTTATTAAACAGCGAATGACAAAGAGCTCTAAATGAAGAATACGTTTGGAGTACTTTCCCGTGGAACATTTAAAGAGAAACTGTTAGCGTTTATTTCATTCATTTGCGTTGAGCGCGGTGTAACTTGGAACTTGTGGATGTAGGCCTACCAGTAACTTCTTTTAGCAACGCCAACTGATTCCTCTTGTACAGTTCATTTATAGCGTAAATACGAATTCGTTTACGTGTTCTTAGCAGCAACGAACTTTTATTTGTAGGTTGTTTCTGTTACATTAGCAATTTTGTAAAAAACAGACGAAAGTATATTTCATGTGATATATTTTTATTGTGTAGGAGCGCTTGTATTTGCGCAAAATGTCAGCTGTGTTTTTGAGGTTCTCGTTAAAAAAACTGTTAATGTTGTTTCTTACGTATGACTGCTCTCCAGTGGATTACAGATCGCCTTTCGAATATCTCAGGTTATTCCTCGAATATGCGGAGCGCCGTCAGAGTAAATGCGCTTAAAGAAAATGAATTGTCGTGTTAACAAATCTATTGACCGTATCAAACGGTGGTAGCTGCTGTGAACAGGAATGTCTGAAAGTGAGTTGTGTCTTGAAGAGATACAGAGGGTGGCATGAACATGTCACTATCGAACACACACAAAAATTACCAAACATTCAACGTTTTCCCGAAAAATGTGCTAGGCAGAGGTCACTGCTTTTGTGACGGTCCTAAAGAGAAGGCGATCCTTCATAAGACGAAATTCATACTTATTATAAAAATGTATGTATGTATGTGTGCGTGTGTGTATGCATGTACACTACTGACCATTAAAACTGCTACACCAAGAAGATATGCAGATGACCAACAGGTATTCATTGGACAAATATATTATACTGGAACTGACATGTGATTACAATTTCACGTAATTTGGGTGCATAGATCCTGAGGAATCAGTACCCAGAACAACCATCTCTGGCCGTAATAAAGGCCTTGATACGCCTGGGCATTGAGACAAACAGAGCTTGGATGGCGTGTACAGATACAGCTACCCATGCAGCTTCAACACGATACCACAATTCATCAAGAGTTGTGACTGGCGTATTGTGACGAGCCAGTTGCTCGGCCACCATTGGCCAGACATTTTCAGTTGTTGAGAGATCTGGAGAATGTGCTGGTCAGGGCAGCAGTCGAATATTTTCTGTACCCAGAAAGGCCCGTACAGGAGATGCAACATGCGGTCGTGCATTATCCTGCTGAAATGTAGGGTTTCGCAGGGATGGACTGAAGGTTAGAGCCACGAGTCGTAACACATCTGTAATGTAACGTCCACTGTTTTAAGTGCCGTCAATGCGAGCAAGAAGTGACCGAGACGTGTAACTAATGGCACCCCATACCATCACGCCTTGTGATACGCCAGTATGGCGATGACGAGTACACGCTTCCAATGTGCGTTTAGCGCAATGTCGCCAAACACGGATGCGACCATAATTATGCTGTAAACAGAACCTGGATTCATCCGAAAAAATTACGATTCGTGCACCTAGGTTCGTCGTTGAGTACACCATCGCAGGCGATCCTGTCTGTGATGCAGTGTCAAGGGTAACCGCAGCCATGGTCTCCGAGCTGATAGTCCATGCTGCTGCAAACGTCGTCGACTTTTCGCGCAGATGGTTGTTGTCTTGCAAACGTTCCCATTTGTTGACTCAGGGATCGAGACGTGGCTGCACGATCCGTTACAGCCATGTGAATAAGATGCCTGTCATCTCGATTGCTAGTGATACGAGGCCGTTGGGATCCAGCACGGCGCTCCGTATTACCCTCCTGAACCCACCGATTCCATATTCTGCTAACAGTCATTGGATCTCGACCAACGCGAGCAGCAATGTCGCGATACGATAAACCGCAATCGCGATAGGCTACAATCTGACCTTTATCAAAGTCGAAAACGTGATGGTACGCATTTCTCCTCCTTACACGAGGCATCACAACAACGTTTCACCAGTTAACGCCGGTCAACTGCTGTTTGTGTATGAGAAATCGGTTGGAAACTTTCCTCATGTCAGCACGTTGTAGGTGTCGCCACCAACGCCAACCTTGTGTAAATGCTCTGAAAAGCTAATCATTTGCATATCACAGCATCTTCTTCCTGTCGGTTAAGTTTCGCGTCTGTAGCACGTCGTCTTCGTGGTGTATCAATTTTAATGGCCGATAGTGGAGTTACATATGGCTGCTGTTTGATTAATATGGTATTTGCTTGACTTGTATTTAGCAGATAGCACGAGTTTTCTACGTTTTGTAAGAACAGAGGCCTATTTACAGCCATGAGCAACTGAATGAGACATCTGCACCTGGTAGCATGTAGCCTTCCATTTTTCCAAAGGTAGACCAACACGTTTTTTTACGATGCTGCAGACAATTTTCTTCTAGTTAATATAGTCTTTCAACAACTGATGTACGTTAGTGGAAAATAAGTTTGGTTGGAAACTAACTTTTTACCAGCGGCTTCACCCGCGTACGCGTTTGTCAGATATATTGCAAACACACGTATCTGATTGCTGTTTTAGACCATACGACTGTTAGAGCGGATGTCAAATTGATCTGTGTTATTCAACCGTGTGGAATGATATTTGGTCCCTAGACACGTTGACAAACGTATTAGTTCACTGCTTTGCACATTATCGCGACTTGGTTTAATTCAACCGTGTGGAATGATATTTGGTCCTTAGACACGTTGACAAACGTATTAGTTCACTGATTTGCACATTATCGCGACTTGGTTGAAACACTGAACAGCACAAACAATAGACAAATTGCGCTTCATACTTCAAGGTATTTCAAGTCAACAAAATTCAGGAAAGAATTACGAACAGCTCGTTTTATTAAATTTTTACTTATCATTACTTTGACACTCCAATATCCATCTGTAGGGTGATAGAAATATCTTAATCTCACAGTATTTTGGTACAAAAATGAGTCATATATACACCAAATTTGGTTGAAACTGCCCCAGGCGTGCGTGCACCACCATAGCCCTACCTTCAGCTGTAGGGGCTTTAGACAGTCTTATTTTTATGCAGATTACATGTGTTACGTCTGGTCAGTCTGGCATAAATTTTCAGCAGTTACAGAGATGAGCTGATACGTTACTGTCTTTATATTATGTCTCCAGAAACCGAACACACACACACACACACACACACACACACACACACACACACACACACACACACACACAGACAGACACCTAAGGACGAAGTGTCACCGGACTGTCATCAGTGAGAAGAATTGCATGTTTGTCACCACCTGAACAATTTATTGAACAATTTATTGCTTATGTTCTACTGGTTTCAATAGTAGCGACGATCTTCACACAGAACAGAAGCTGTATATTAATGAATAAGCAGTTCAACTTCATAAAATGGTTTCCAATTGACCGTATTGAATCTGAATTACGTATCCATCTAATGTATAGCTTTCGTTATTTCTGTGAGAATAGTAACTATGACTGAAATCGGTAGAAAATAAAGAATAAACGGCACGGATGATGACAAAAATGAACAACCTTTAAATTCCTGACTGCTTGGTCGGTCACCTTATCAAACAGTTTGTCACCAATGAGCCTAACGACCACAAAAACTACGGATTCGATTCTAAATGGGTCATTATCGAATACATTTACGTGTTATGGCTTCTCATCTTTCTCTCCATCTCCTCCTTACCCTATCTCAGTCCATCTTCTCCATCCCCTCTCTGTCAAACTCTTGCTCCCTTCTCTCCCTGTACATTTCCCTCTCCCTAGTTATGGTAAGTAAACATTGTTAAACTCATTTTATTTTTATACAAGTAAAGACAAATAGATATTTACAATTAGGGTGAAATTACTCTGGACATTCCTAAGTTAAGTTTAAATGTCTATCAGTATTTACCGTCATCCCACCCCTTTGGTAAGTAGGGGTTCATACTCTACATCTACATCTACATGATTACTCTGCAATTCACATTTAAGTGCTTGGCAGAGGGTTCATCGAACCACAATCATACTATCTCCCTACCATTCCACTCCCGAACAGCGCGCGGGAAAAACGAACTCCTAAACCTTTCTGTTCGAGCTCTGATTTATCTTATTTTATTTTGATGATCATTCCTACCTATGTAGGTTGGGCTCAACAAAATATTTTCGCATTCGGAAGAGAATGTTGGTGAGTGAAATTTCGTAAATAGATCTCGCCGCGATGAAAAACGTCTTTGCTTTAATGACTTCCATCCCAACTCGCGTATCATACCTGACACAATCTCTCCCCTATTACGTGATAATACAAAACGAGCTGCCCTTTTTTGCACCATTTCGATGTCCTCCGTCAATCCCACCTGGTAAGGATCCCACAACGCGCAGCAATATTCTAACAGATGACGAACGAGTGTAGTGTAAGCTGCCTCTTTAGTGGACTTGTTGCATCTTCTAAGTGTCCTGCCAATGAAACGCAACCTTTGGCTCGCCTTCCCCACAATATTATCTATGTGGTCTTTCCAACTGAAGTTGTTCGTAATTTTTACACCCAGGTACTTAGTTGAATTGACAGCCTTGAGAATTGTACTATTTATCGATTAATCGAATTCCAACGGATTTCTTTTAGAACTCATGTGGATCACCTCACACTTTTCGCTATTTAGCGCCAACTGCCACCTGCCACACCATACAGCAATCTTTTCTAAATCGCTTTGCAACTGATACTGGTCTTCGGATGACCTTACTAGACGGTAAATTACAGCATCATCTGCGAACAACCTAAGAGAACTGCTCAGATTGTCACCCAGGTCATTTATATAGATCAGGAACAGCGGGGGTCCCAGGACGCTTCCCTGGGGAACACCTGATATCACTTCAGTTTTACTCGATGATTTGCCGTGTATTACTACGAACTGCAACCTTCCCGACAGGAAATCACGAATCCAGTCGCACAACTGAGACGATACCCCATAGGCCTGCAGCTTGATTAGAAGTCGCTTCTGAGGAACGGTGTCAAAAGCTTTCCGGAAATATAGAAATACGGAATCAACTTGAGATCCCCTATCGATAGCGGCCATTACTTCGTGCGAATAAAGAGCTAGCTGCGTTGCACAAGAACGATGTTTTCTGAAACCATGCTGATTACGTATCAATAGATCGTTCCCTTCGAGGTGATTCATAATGTTTGAATACAGTATATGCTCCAAACCCCTACTGAAAACCGACGTCAATGATATAGGTCTGTAATTGCGACCTTTGCAATTTTTCAATCTGCAGGTGCAGATCTATCTGTGAGCGAGCGTTTGTATATGATTGCTAAGTAGGGAGCTTTTGTATCAGCGTAATCTTAAAGGAACCTAATCGGTATACAATCTGGACCTGAAGACTTGCCCGTATCAAGCGATTTGAGTTGCTTCGCAACCCCTAAGGGATCTACTTTTAAGAAACTCATGCTAGCAGCTGTTCGTGTTTCAAATTCTGGAATATTCCATTCGTCTTCCCTGGTGAAGGAATTTCGGAAAACTGCGTTCAATAACTCCGCTTTAGCGGCACAGTCGTCGGTAACAGTGCCATCGGCACTGCGCAGCGAAGGTATTGACTGCGTCTTGCCGCTTGAGTACTTTACATACGACCAGAATTTCTTCGGATTTTCTACCAAATTTCGAGACAATGTTTCGTTGTGGAACCTATTAAAGGCATCTCGCATTGATGTCCGTGCCAAATTTCGCGCGTCTGTAAATTTTAGCCAATCTTCGGGATTTGGCGTTCTTCTGAACTTCGCATGCTTTTTCCGTTGCCTCTGCAACAGCGTTCGGACCTGTTTTGTGTACCATGGGGGATCAGTTCCATCTCTCACCAATTTATGAGGTATGAATCTCTCAATTGCTGTTGCTACTATATCTTTGAATTTGAGCCACATCTCGTCTACATTTGCATAGTCAGTTCGTAAGGAATGGAAATTGTCTCTTAGGAAGGCTTCTAGTGACACTTTATCCGCTTTTTTAAATAAAATTATTTTGCGTTTGTTTCTGGTGGATTTGGAAGAAACGGTATTGAGCATAGCTACAGTGATCACTAATCCCTGTATCTGTCATGATGCTCTCTATTAGCTCTGGATTGTTTGTGGCTAAGAGGTCAAGTGATCCTCACAGTGATCCTCAGTACTTCTCTATTCATCTCCTCCTCTGCTCTCTCTCCACGCGAATTCTTCTACCCCCTCTCTCCGCCCAACTCCTCCACACTCTCATAACTGACCATCTCAATCTCCAACCTCTCTCCGTCCATCTCCTCCTCCTTGCCTATCTGTCAGTGTCCTCCCAGGCACTCTACCCACATCCCCCTCTCTCTGTCCATTGTAAGGAGCGTGTCAAAACTCTCCATTACCCAAAACAATATATCCGACTTAACATATTCTTTGCATTGTGTAAGCACTCAGATATCGATAGTAACAATCTGAGGGCGAAACATGGGAGGATTGTTGTGAGACGAGGTCTGTCTGCGAAAATGGAAGAGTAGTGTCTGTCGAGAGCTCGGAGACAGAAGACGTGTCGCGCTGCCCTCACGTCGGTGATGGCAGATCTTACCACACTCAAGGCCTGATTTCATTTATATGGCTAGGAGAGATCTAGATGGCTCAACTACGCTTGAAGAAGGAATTAAAGGTAAAATTCGCAAGCATACCGCAAAAGCAGTTGCAGGGTTAGGCTCGTGATCGTTAGTCCGAGTTTGCAATAATCCCATGTTTTGCTTGTCAGTCAAAGAAGCCTCCTTATCCTCCAAATAATAATAACTATTCTCCACATCTAAATAATATGCTGTGGTTATTAAATGTTTATGCAATTTTGAAATTGAATTAATTTGTTAATCTGTCACTCAGCCACTGTTGACACTATGTCATTTGTCATAGTCGTTATTATTACTTGTTCATGATGATTATGAAGTCTTAAATAGAATTAATTAATGAAATCCCTTCTCAAACGTTACTTAGTAGTTAACAGGACCCAATCAAACTCCTTTTTATCAAATTCATTCTTAGTAACAATAAGCTTTAGCCGCCGCTGCTGCATGCTGCTGCGAATTGCTGTAATCCACATGTAAAAAAGGCTGCTGCTGCGGTCGCAGTTTCGAATCCTGCCTCGGTCATGGATGTGTGTGATGTCCTTAGGCTAGTTAGGTTTAAGTAGTTCTAAGTCTAGCGGTCTGATGACCTCAGATGTTAAACCCCGTAGTGCTTAGAGCCATTTGAACCACTTTGAGCCATATAAAAAGGCGGTCATCTAAAGAGGTGAGTGCAAAACTTGTGCCAAAACGGACACTGACACACTACAACACGTCGTGTACTCTAGTTAAGTATATTCCATTGCACAAGTCAGATTCTGTATCACTTGCAAATTTTTGTTCAAAGACGCAGTGAGATAGCTTATCCAAATGTTGGTTTTAAGTTTTCCATGTAACGATCTGTTGAGGGCTGAAATGACAGTGAAACTGACACTCATATAACATGCACACAGTGTTATGAAGGTTAGATTCCGTTTACTGATAGCTCAGGTTGCTTATCGAGCCCATTTTGACAGACGAACATAGGCAATACTGGCTGTAGCTACGTTACACATATATTGGTTGCACATACGTCACTCCCTTCCCTCACCTGGTCCATCTCCTCATCTGCCCTCTAACTGTCCATCTCCCCCTTTTGCTGCTTATCTTCTCCTCCCCCTCCCTGTTCACCTCCTCCTCCCCACTCTTTGTCATTCTCTTCACCCAAGTCTCTGTTCTACATCTACGTGTTTACTCTGCTATTTACAATAAAGTGCCTGGCAAAGGGTCCAATGAACCACCTTCATGCTGCCTATCTACCGTTCCACTCTCGAACTACACGCGGGAAAAACGAGCACTTAAATTTTTCTGTTCGAGCCCTGGTTTCTCTTATTTTTTATCGTGATGATCATTTCTCACTATGTAGATGGGTGCCAACAGAACGCTTTCGAAATCGGAGGCGAAAACTGGTGATTGAAATTTCATGAGAAGATCCCGTCGCAACGAAAAATGCCTTTGTTTTAATGATTGCCACTCCAATTCACGTATCATAATGATTGCCACTCCAATTCACGTATCATGTCTGTGACACTATCTCCCGTATTTCGCGATAATACAAAACTAGCTGCCCTTTTTTGTACTTTTTCGATGTCATTCGTCAGTCCAACCTGATGCGGATCGCACACCCACGGCAATACTCCAGAATAGGGCGGACAATGGTGGTGTAAGCAGTCTCTTTACTAGACCTGTAGCACCTTCTAATTGTTCTGCCAATGAATCGCAGTCTTTCGTTTGCTCTACCCACAATATTATCTATGTGATCATTCCAATTTAGGTTATTTGTAATTGTAATCCCTAAGTATTTAGTTGAATTTACAGCCTTCAGATTTGTGTGACTTATCGCGTAATCGAAATTTAGCTGATTTCTTTTAGTACTCATGTGAATAACTTCACACTTTTTCTTGTTCAGGGTCAATTGCCACTTTTCGCACCATAGAGATATCTTATCTAAATTATTTTGGAAGTCGTTTTGATCATCTGACGACTTTACAAGTCGGTAAATGACAGCATCATCTGCAAACAATCGAAGACGGCTACTAAGATTGTCTCCTATGTCGTTAATATGGATCAGGAACAATAGAGGGTCTATAACACTTCCTTGTGGGACGCCGGATATTACTTCTGTTTTACTCGATGACTTTCCATCTGTGACTTTTCTGACAGGAAATCACGAATCCAGTCGCACAACGAGGCGATACTCCGTAGGCACGCAGTTTGGTTAAAAGACGCTTGTGAGGAACAGTGTCGAAAGCCTTCCGGAAATCTAAAAAATATGGAATCAATTTGACATCCCCTGTCGATAGCACTTCTTACTTTATGAGTATAAAGAGCTAGTTGTGTTTCACAAGTACGATATTTTCTGAAACCATGCTGACTATGTGTCAATAAATCGTTTTCTTCGAGGTACTTCATAATGTTCGAATACAGTAAATGTTCCAAAACGCTACTGCAAATCGACGTTAGTGATATAGGCCTGTAATTCATCGGATTACTCCTACTTCCTCTTTTGGGTATTGGTGTGACTTCAGCAATTTTCCAGTCTTTAGGTACTGATCTTTCTGTGAGCGAATGGTTGTATTTAATTGCTAAATATGGAGCTATTTTATCAGCATACTTTGAGAGGAACCTGACTGGTATACAATCTGGACCGGAGACCTTGCCTTTACTAAGTGATTTAAGCTGCTTCGTTACACCGAGGATATCTACTTCTATGTTTTTTATCTTGGCAGTTGTTCTTGATTGGAATTCAGGAATATTTACTCCGTCTTCTTTGGTGAAGGAGTTTCAGAAAACCGTGTTTAATAACTCTGCTTGCTTGAGTGGCACTGTCATCAGTGACTTCACCGTTGTTATCGCGCAGTGAAGGTATTGATTGCGTCTTGCCACTGGCGTGCTTTATGTATGACCAGAATCTCTTTGGGTTTTCTGCCAGATTTCGAGACAGAATTTCGTTGTGGAAATTATTAAAAGCATCTCGCATTGAAGTACGCGCCATATTTCGAACTTCTGTAAAACTTTGCCAATGTTGGGGATTTAACGTTCTTTTAAATTTGGTATGCTTTTTTCGTTGCTTCTACAACAACGATCTGACCCGTTTTGTGTACCATGAGGGATCAGTACCATCACTTATTAATTTATGTGGTATATATCTCTCAATTGCTGTCGATACTATCTCTTTGAAAACATTTCACAACTTTTCTACACTTACATGATCAGTTCGAAAGGAATGAAGACTGTCTTTTAAAAAGGCGTTAAGACCATTTTTATCAGCTTTATTAAATAGATATACTTTGCGTTTCTTTTTGATGGTTGTAGGTGTTACGGTATTCAGCCTAGCAGAACTGCCTTTTGGTCGTTATTGCTTGTATTCGTCACAATACTCGCTATTTATCCAGGATTATTTGTTGCTAAAAGGCCAAGTATGCTTTCGCAACCATTTACGCTTCGAGTGGGCTCATGAACTAATTGTTCAAAATAATTTTCTTAGAAAGCATTCAATACAATTTCGGATGACGTTTTATGCCTGCCGCCAGCTTTAAACGTATAGTTTTTCCAGCATATGGAGGGTAGATTTAAGTCACCACCGACTATAGTCGTATGAGCGGGGTACGTATTTGAAACGAGACTCAAGTTTCCTTTGAACTGTTCAGCAACTGTATCTTCTGAGTCGGGGCTCAGTAAAACGACTTAATTAATAGTTTAGTCCGATTGTCAGGTATAATCCCTATCCATACTATTTAACACGAACTATCTACTTCAGTTGCGCTACAAGGCAAACTACCTCTGACAGCAATAAATACTTCACCACCAACTGTATTTAATCTATCCTTTCTGAACACTGTTAGATCTTTTGAAAAAATTTCAGCTGAACTTATTGCCGGCAGTTCCACATCTGGAGTGACTCCCCCTGGAATTCACACGGAATGCACACTGGCTTCCTTCCCCTCCTTGGCAGCCATGTTCCTAAGGGGCCTCATTATACACTTAACGTTGGAGCTCCCAACTACCAGCAAACTCACCCTCTGTGAATGCCCAGACCTTGCAGGCCGAGAAGCTTCCTCTGGAACAGGGTGGACGACTGTATCCGGCTCAGAGACATCGTCAGCCACAGATAACACCCGAAACCTTGTCGTCAAACGAACCGGGGATGCCCTATGATCGGCCCCTCGGAAAGTTTTTCGCTGCCTGCCAGACTTTGGAATGATCTCCCACTCGACCATAGGTGAGAGGTCAACCTCAGTGCAGGCAGTACCCGGGGCGGCCACAGCAATGGACCGATCGGAGTACACGTGGGATGTGCTTGACGTCCCTTGCATCCCTGCATTCAATCCCCCACAGTGGCGGCCTTTGCAGCAGCCTCAAGCTGTGTGGCGGAAGCCAAAGCAGCCTGGCGCTGTGAGCGAAGGGTCGCCAACTCAGCTCATATCTGTACACAACAATCACAGTTCCTATCCATTACTGCAGTCGCTCCTGTTTGAAGCTCGTAAAAATATGTAACAAGCAAACGGTGTACTTGCCTTATTAGTAGCAGGAACTAGCAGTGCTGCTCTCGCTGACGGTCTAACCGGCACTGAGCTGTTCTAACCAAACAAACAAAAGCCTGTACGATACGAGGGTCGATACACTCGTCGATAACAACGGCGGTACTGTACGCTACACTGTTATTTAAATAAAAGGTTCTGCCTAGTAAGCACTCAAACACGCAAGAAATTACAAAAATGAACTAGTAACTACCCAGATAACAGAAAATAAGTCGCTCCTGTTTGGAGCTCGTAAAAATATGTAACAAGCGAATGATGTACTCGCCTTATTAGTAGCAGGACTGGCAGTGCTGCTCTCGCTGATCGTGTAACCGACACTGTTCATCTCCTCCTTACACTCTCTCTCTTTCTGTTCATCTCTTCCCTAATTCCCTCTATATCCTCCTCCTGCACCTCTCTGTCCATCTACTCCTGTATCCACTCTGACCATTTCCTCTTCCCCCTCTCTAAGTCCATTTCCTTCCCCTGGCTCTGTCCATCAACTTCTCCACTGTCTCTGTTTGTCTCCTCACTCTCTGTCCACACCTGCACTCTCTCTTTGTCCATCTCCTCCTCAACCATCTCTCTATCCATCTCCTAATACCTCTCTGTCCTCTACCCACTTTCTCTGTCTATCTCCCCCTGCTCTGTCCACTACTCCCTTCTCCTGTCTCTGTGCATCTCCTCCTCCAATCTCTCATCATTTCTACCTTATCCCTCTATCCATCTCCCCCCTTTGTCTGTCTTTCTCCATACCTTTCACTGCCAGTCTCCTCCTCCATTCTCCCTTTGTCCAACTCCTCCTTCTCAGTCTTTCTTTCCATCAGTGTTCTACTTCCACCCATACCCTCTATCTCCCCCTCCCTCTCCTCTATCCATCTCTTCCTCCCTCCTTTCTGGTCCACAGTCCACCTCCCCCTCCCTAGCCATTTCTCTTCTCTTCTCTCTGTCCATCTTCTCCTCACTTCTCTCTCTGTCCATCTCCTACTTGCACTTCTACTGTCCATTTTCTTGTCCCCCTATCTCAGTTTCCTCTTCCCACTCACTCAATATCCATCTCCATATTCCCCTTCCTCTGAATATCTGACTTTTCTCCATTGTCTATGCCATGTGGGGTAGTTACATGGTTCAAGGCACCATCTCATCTTCATCCTTATTTCTGTCCATCTTTTCCTGTCTACCTGTGTAACTTTTCTTTCCTACTCTCTCTGTCAACCTCCACATTCACCGCTCTCTGTTTATATCCTACTTCTCTCTTCTCTGTCCATATCCTCTCTCTGCCGTCATTTTCGCACCTCCCCTCTCACTGTAGAACTCTGCCTCTCCACTCTCTTTGTCCATTTCCTCTTCCCCCTCTCTATAGCCACTACTCTATCCATCACTCCCTTCTTCTCTCTCTGCGACCATCTTCTCATTGCCTATCTCTCTGTACAACACATACTCCCTCTCTCTGTGTACAATTGCATCTACACACCTATTCCCCTCCATCTTCTCCTCCCCATCTCTCTGTCCAACTCTTCCTCTTCTTTTTTGGACAACATGGTTGTGGAGAGAAGCAGCAATTAGTATGATTAAGCAGTAATTCAAGAACAGTCTTGATCGCATTTATTATTGTTATAATACCGCCAACAGGTTTCAACCCGACGTAGGGGTCATCTTCTGGGCGTTTACACCATTGGTCGACTGCTGGTGGTGTCACTCCTGTCTACCGTTATGTAGCAGTCGACCAATGGTGTAAACGCCCAGAAGATGACCCCTACGTCGGGTTGAAACCGGTTGGCGGTATTATGACAATAATAAATGCGATTAAGACTGTTCTTGAATTATTGATCCTCCTCTTCTGCCTCTCTGCCCATATGCTCCTCCCCTCTCTCTGTGCATCTTCACATCAACCATCCAATGTCCATCTCCCCGTGTTCCTCTCTGACCATTCCCCTCTTCCTTTCTCTGTTCCACTTACCGCAATGTCTCTATCCATTCTTCCCTCCTCCCCGATCTGCCTTTCTTCTCCATTGTCTATGCCTTGGTTCGAGGCACCATGTCACGGCGTGCACGGCTCCCCCCATCGGAGGTTCGAGTCCTCCCTCGGGCATGGGGGTGTGTGTTGTCCTTAGCGTAAGTTAGTTTAAGTTAGGTTAAGTAGTGCATAAGCTTAGGGACCGATGACCTCCGCAGTTTAGTCCCATAGGACCTTACCACAAATTTCCAAACTTTCTTCATTGTCTCTCTATCAATCTCCTGCTCCTCTCTCTCTGTCAACCTGTTCGCCCTGCCTATCTTGTTCTCCTCTCTCTTCCTGTCCATCTCATCCTCTCCATTTGTGTACCATAACTGCAGTACAAGAGGAGGAGGTATACTAGGAAAACGCCTGGTGATACGGGAAGATTTCAGTTAGATTACATCATGGCCAGACAGAGATTCCGAAATGAGATTCGGGATTGTAAGGCGTACCCAGGAACAGATACAGATTGAGATCACAATGTAGTAGTGATTAATAGTAGGCTGAAATTTAAGAGATTAGTCAGGAGGAACCAATATGCAAAAAAGTCAGGAAGGATATGGAAGTACTAAGGAATGACGAGATACACTTGAAATTCTCTAAGGCTGTAGATACAGCAATAAAGAATAGTACAGTAGGCAGTACAGTTGAATAGGAATAGACATTTCTAAAAAGGGTAATCACAGAAGCTGGAAATAAAAACATAGGTACAAGAAAGGTAACTGCAAAGAAACCACGGGTAACAGAAGAAATACTTTGGCTGATTGATGAAAGAAGGAAGTACGAAAGCGTTCAGGGAAATTCAGGAATAGAGAAATACAAGTCTCTGAAGGATGAAATAAACTGGAAGTGCAGGGAAGCTAAGACGAAATGGCTGCATGAAAAATGTGAAGAAATCGAAAAAGAAACGATAGGTAGAAGGACTGACTCAGCGTACAGGAAAGTAAAAACAACCTTCGGTGAAGTTAAAAGCAAGGGTGTAATATTAAGAGTGCAACAGGGATTCCATTCTTAAATGCAGAGGAGAGACCGAATGGGTGGAAAGAGTACATTGAGGACCTCTATCAGGGGAAAGATTTCTCTGATGTGATATTAGAAGAAACAGGAGTCGATTTAGAACTGATACGGGATCCAGTATTAGAATCAGAATGTAAGAGAGATTTGGAGCACTTAAGATCAAATAAGGCAGAAGGGATCGATAACATTCCATCATAATTTCTAAAATCGTTAGGGGAAGTGTCAACAAAACGCCTATTCACGTTGTTGTGTAGAATATGTGAATCTGGCAATGTACCGTCTGACTTTCGGAAAAATATCGTCCAGACAATTCCGAAGACTGCAAGAGCTGACAAGTGCCAGAATTATCGCACAAGTTGCCATCAAGAATAATATAGAAAAAAATGGAAAAGAAAATTGAATATGTGTTAGATGACGATCAGTTTGGCTTTAGGACAGTCAAAGGTACCAGAGAAGCAATTATGACGTTGCGATTGATAACGGAAGCAAGAATAAAGAAAAATCAGGACACGTTCATAGGATTTGTCGACCTAAAAAAAGCCTTCGACAAGTTAAAGTGCTGCAAGATATTCGAAATTCTGAGAAAAATAGGGTAAGCTGTAAGGAGAGACGAGTCATATGCAATATGTACAAGAACCAAGACAGAATAATAAGAGTGGACGGCCAAGAACGAAATGCTCGGATTGAAAAGGGTGTAAGACGGGGATGTAGTCTTTCACCCCTACTATTCCGTCTATACATCGAAGAAGCAGTGATGGATATAAAGGAAAGGCTCAGGAGAATAATTAAAATTCAAAATTCGCTAATGACATTGCTATTCTGAGTGAAAGCGATGAAGAATTACATGATCTGTTGAATGGAATGAACTGTCTAATGAGTACAGAATATGGATTGAGAGTAAATAGAAGAAAGACGGAAGTAATGAGAAATAGCAGAACTGAGAACATCGAGAAACTTAACATCACCGTTGATCGTCACGAAGTAGATGAAGTTAAGAAATTATGCTGTGTAGGCAGCAAAATAGCCAGTGACGGATGGAGTAAGTTGGACATCAAAAGAAGAGTGGAACTGGCAAAAAGAACATTCCTGGCCAAGAGAAGTCTGCTAGTATCAAACATAGGCCTTAATTTGAAAAAGAAATATCTTAGAATATACGTTTGGAGCACAGCTTTGTATGGAAGTGAAACATGGACTGTGGGAAAACCGGAGCAGAAGAGAATCGAAGCTTTTGAGACAAGGTGCTACAGACGAATGTTGAAAATTAGGTGGACTGATAAGGTAAGCAATGAGAGGGTTCTGCACAGAATAGAAGGGAAAAGGAATATGTGGAAAACACTGACAAGCACAAGGGACAGGATGGTAGGATATCTGTTAAGACATCAGGGATTGACTTCCATGTTACTAGAGGGAGCTGTAGAGGGCAAAAACGGTAGAGGAAGACAGAGATTGGAATACATCCAGCAGATAATTGAGGAAGTAGGTTGCAAGTGCTACTCCTCCCACATCACCACTGATACCCTCCGCCATGTCTCAGTCTTTCTCTTCCTCCACCCTGTTTCTGTCTATCTCCTTCTCCTCCTCTTTGTCCATCTTCTTCTGCCCTCTCTCTATACATCCTTTCCTCCCTTTTCTAACCTTTTCCTCCTCTCACTCCCTGCCCATGTCCTTGCCCCCTCCCTCACTGCCTGCCTACTCCTCTATCATTTCTGTTTATCTCCTTCCCCCTCTTTAAGCCCATCTTCTTCCCATTTTCTCTTTCATCCTCTGATCATCTGCTTGACTGTCCTCCCTTCATATTTCCCTGTCTGTCTGCAGCAGCCCCGACCCCTGTCTCTGTCCAACACTTGCTCCTACCTCTCTTAGTCCATCTTCTCCTCACTCCTCTCTCCATCTTGTCCACATTCTCTCTACACATTTCTGTCGCCCTTTCTCTTTAGAAAACATCCTCGTTCTGTCTTTTCCCACCTACTCATCTCCCCTCTCCCTGGTGATCTCCTCCTGCCTCTTCTCTGTTTACTTAAGTACACCTCTCTCTGTCTACCTTCTACTCCATCTCTGTCCATCTCCTCCCTACTTTACCTCTGGTCATATGCTTTTACCCCTATTTCTTTGCAACTTCTTCTCTGTTGTGGATTGGCAAGACAGCCAACCCACTATGAGAGGAAGCTGAAAGGCACGCGTTTTAGCTCACGCAGGCTGGCATGAGGTCTGGAACAGGTCAAGGAAATGAGACTAACAAAAAACGTACGTAGCTGCTGGAATACTTAACTTTAATCCATAATTGGTGAACATCGCTCTTGACAGTACATGTTTTACAGCATCAATAGTAACTGGTAATGGCGCTTTGCTAGGTCGTAGCAAATGACGTAGCTGAAGGCTATGCTAACTATCGTCTCGGCATATGAGAGCGTATTTTGTCAGTGAACCATCGCTAGCAAACTCGGCTGTACAACTGGGGCGAGTGCTAGGAAGACTCTCTAGACATGCCGTGTGGCGGCGCTCGGTCTGCAATAACTGATAGTGGCGACACGCGGGTCCGACGTATACTAACGGACCGCGGCCGATTTAAAGGCTACCACCTAGCAAGTGTGGTGTCTGGCGGTGACACCACATTCTCACTTTCTTCATCACCTCCACCCCCCTCTCTCTGACCATCTCGTCCTCCTCCTCTCTCTGTCTTCTATTTCACCCGTCCATTTCATCTTTCCCCCTATTTCTGTTTATCTCCTTCTCCCCCATTTCTCTCCATTTCCTCCTCTTATCTGTCTAGTCTCCACCCACCTCTCTCTGTCCATCTCATCCACACCCTCTCTCTGTCTCAATCGCCCCTCTCTCAGTTCATCTCCTCCTCCCATCTCTGACCATCTTCTTGCCCATGTCTTTGTCCATCTCATCCTCTGTCCATCACCTCCTCCTTCTCCTCCTCCTCCTTCTCTCGCTGTGAAATTCCTTCTCTCCCATCTCTCTGTCCATCCGCCCCCAGCTCGCCATGTCCATTCCAAGTCTATCTCCAACCTCTCTGATCCTCTCCCTTTCTGTGTCTGTCGCCTTTTGCCAGCCTTTATGTCCTTCTCCTCATCCCTTGTCTATATCGTTGTCCTCCTTACCCATCTCTTGGTCCATTTATTCTTCCCCCATCTCTCTGTCCATTTCCTCCTTCTCCCTCCCTCGATTTATCTCCACCTTCTCATTTTTTCATCTCCTCCTACCTGCTCTCTGTCCTCCTCCTCCCTCTGTCTCTGTCCAACTCCTCCTCCAGCCTCTCTATGTCATTGTCTACATTCCCATCAGTCCACGTTTACTCATCGAAAACACGAGATGTTAATACGCCAACAAGTGCGATTAACGCATATTGAGGACAACCTGTTATCATCCACTAGGCAAATACACAGCATTGCAACTATGATACTCCACCAATATGAAGCTTTTGAGAACATGCAACGGGACTTCGCGACTGTACAAGCCGAGATAACCAACCTTACACTCAACCTTGAGACCTCTGAGGCCATTCAAACACTATCACATAACATACAGACCACCCAACTGTTACCTGTCAATTTACGTGACACAATACAACTAGGATTACGAGGAAGTCTGAGTTCAGAACTTTTACCACCCAAACAATTTATTCAAGTACTACAGAATAACGTCTAAATTATGCGACTGGATTCGTGATTTCTTGTCAGAGAGGTAACAGTTCGTAGTAACTGACGGAAAGTCATAAAGTAAAACGTAAGTGATTTCTGGCGTTCCTTAAGGTAGTGTTATAGGCCCTATGCTGCTCCTTACCTATATAAACGATTTAGGAGACAATCCCAGCAGCCGTCTTAAGCTTTTTTTGCAGATGACGCTTTCGTTTACCAGCAAGGAAACTCATCAGAAGATCAAAACAAACTGAAAAACGGTTTAGAAAAGATGTATGTACGTTGCGAAAATTGACAATTAATCCTAAATAACAAAAAGTGTGAGGTCATCCACATGAGTGCAAAAGGAATCTTTTAAACTTAGGTTACACGATAAATCAATCAATTCCGTAAATTCGACTAAAAACCCAGAAATTACAATTGTGAACAAATTAATTTGAAAGAAGAGACAGAAAATATTGTGGGGAAGGCGAACCAACGACTTAGAAGATGCAACAGATCTACTAAAGACACTGCCTGAAGTACGCTTGTCCGTCCTCTTTTGGAGTACTGCTGTGCGGTGTGGGATCCTTACCAGAGACGATTAATGGAGTACGTCGAGAAAGGTCAAAGAAGGGCAGCACGTTCTGTGCCATCGAGACACGGGCATGACACAGGATTTGGGGTGGACACGATTAAAACAAAGGTGTTTCTCGTTTGGGTGGGATTTTCTCACGAAATTTCTATGAGCAATTTTGCCCTCCGAAAGCGAAATTATTTTGTTCACGCCTAACTATATAGGAAGAAACGAGCATCATAATACAACAAGGGAAATCAGAGCTCGCACGGAAATATATAGGTGTTCATGTTTTCCTCCAACTATTCCAGAATGGAACAACAGAGAATTATTGTGAAGGTGGTTCGATAAACCCTCTGCCAGTTACTCACAAAGGAAACTCCCTAAAACTGCCTATCGCACCCTCGCCCCCTCAGATTTATTGGTAAGAGAGCCCAGCGGACAGCACGCCAAAAACTGAACACAGATCAAGCATGGGAACAGGAATAAGATGTTCTGAACTGTGAAAAAAAGAAGCAAAATAGAAACAGTGAACGGTCCAAGAACAAGAAATGCCATGTAGAGTGAGCAGGCAGGGTAATAGCGACGTGGGTAAGGGGTTACGATGTTGAACTACCAAGCGAGGGAGCCGTGTTCAAACTTCCCTCGCGTCAAACTCTTTTTTTTTCCCCTGTTCCCTTTGTCCAAATTTGTGTTTGTGTCGTGTTGTAACGTCCGTTAGCAATAACGAGGAGTAAAGTAGGGATCTATAATAACAGTTGATTCTGCACCACAACTCTAGTAGCAGCCGAAACGAAGTAGCTTTCGAATGGGAACGCAAACTTTTGAGTCGACAAGGCGACAAGTCAACTGAATTCTCCACCGGAAAACACGTCTGTTGTGTCGTACACGGTATTGGTGACAGTTTGTGATAGGAATCTTCTATCGACACACCTAGTTTGTACGATTGGTAAGTGAGTGAGGTATGCCTCCTTTCCCGATATAGGTATTCATATGAATGTGATCACTCCCAAGGAAATGATGAAAACATAATAGTTTGTTACATAAGCTGCAACAAATGAATCACACAGTTTCTCTGTGCTCTGTTGAAACTTGTGTTTTTAACGTTTTTGAAATTGTGTCCCGTATTGGTAATCTTGACTCTTGAATTCCTCTGTTGTAATATAGTTCACACCAGTTTATCTGTTGTTTTCATTTCTGTGAGACGTCTGTGTGGTATCTCGTCTGCTCCCACTGTTCATCACATTTACTTGCGACCTTAACGTGTTCTACCACGTGACGCATATTCTATAAATAATGTGTAGTATGACAATTGCCAAGATTACAGGAAGAGAACAGACGTTTCAGTGACCCGACGGACAGTTGATAATGTTGTTAAAATAAATAAATAAATAAATGACACGAGAGAATTCTGAACACGGCTTGTCGGCTTGGCAGTCCAACATCATGACCATTTACTCACGACGCCTGTACTGTTTCAGGTTGCTATTTGTTGCAGTTCTTGTTCTTGGACCGTTCACTAATTCTATTTTGCATTTTTTCAAAGTTCAGTACACGTTCTTCCTGTTTTCATGCTTGATCTGTGTTCAGTTTTTCACGGGATGTCCATTGGGCCATCTCACCACTAAACCTGAAGGGGATGTGTTGGGGAGTTTCCCTTGTTAGGTGTGATAATTTGCAGAGATGTAGGTGTAGAAGTAGATGTAGATGACTGTCCGGCTGTACCGTGATGACTGCTCTTCATCCCCTCCCCAGAGTGTGGTTCATTAGGACGACGTCCCGCGAGCTCAGCTGAGCAGCAAACGCTTTACCCGCCAAGCGCGGCACCCATAAACAGAGCGGCGCTTTGTGTGGGCGGGTATCGCCTTTGTGACTGCGCTGTCCAGGCGCAAGGCAGGCCGCGCACTCTCGCTGCCCGGGGGCAGTTAATTAGGGCTAACAGGTGTCCCTGTGGCACACAGCGGCCTCGCAGCTCGTGCGGATTCACCACCTGCACGCGCCCACTGGCGCTCGGAAGCGAGTGACGTAAGAGTCCCAGCCCTGCCCCATATTTAAATTAGTTGATATCTGACGTTTAAAGGGACCAACACACTTTCAGTCTTGCTTGGTCTATCACATGTGACATTGCATTGATGAGCCAAAATATTATGACCATCTGATTAATAGCTTCTTTGTCCGTCTTTGGAACGAAATACATCACTGAATCTGCGTGTCAGGGATCTGACAGTTAGTTTTTAGGTTTGTAGAGATACAGTCATGGAAATAAGTATTCACACAGTAGGTGGTGACAAACTACGATCGTGTGTTGGTATAGTAAATCACCCACAGCGCCGATACGAATAAGTACGGTGATGTAGCGTCAGAGAACCATCTTATTGGTAATGAAGCTTCCCGTAAACCGTGAATCTATTATGGAAAAATAAAATATGTTACTCTCCGCACGGTCTACGACAGGGCAAAATTTGTTCATATAGCGGACTACTTTCAACCAAACAAACGGCTGACGCAGCCCCGGAGTGCATGCCACACTTGTGTAGTCATGTGGCCGTGAAGCAACAGCACGTCGGACGTGGGTATCGTGGAACAGCAGAATGGTCCGCAAGGGGAAGGAAACGACCATTGAGGAACGAAACATCGTTGTCGCCCAATATCTTCAACACAAGTCGTATGCCGAAATTGCGACCAACATAGAACGAAGCCGAGCGACTGTGCAATCTATCATTAAGCGATATAAGGACGGACATGTAGTAATAAACAGTGAACGACACTCTAATCCACAGAAGCTTATAACACGAGAGACCAAAATGCTACTAAGAATCATCAAGAAAAACCCGGAAACGACAGCGAAAGGACATCACTCCAAGGTCAGTTCTTACCATTCTCAAACGTTCGGGCTACAGAGCTAGGGTCCCGAGACGAAAGCCCTACATCAGCAAAAAGAACAGGAAGTGGCGGATGGGTTTCGCGAAACAGCATGTATCCAAGACAGCAGACTTCTGGGATATTGTATTGTTTAGTGATGAAAGCAAATTTAGTATCGTGCACAATGATGGTAGGATCTTGGTCTGGAGGAGACCGAATACAGTCCTCGACCGAAACAACATTCAAACCACGGTGAAGCACGGAAGTGGTGGAGTGATGGTATGGGGCTGTATGTCAGTCTCCGGTGTCGGAAAATTAGTGTTTGTGGAAGGTACCGTGGACAGATTTGTGTATATGAACATTCTCAAACATAAATTATAATAGAGTATTGACGCCTTGGGTCTTCCTAGAAGTTATTACTTCCAACAGGACAATGATCCCAAACAAACGGCGCAAATGGTCCGGCTGTGGTTGCTCTACAACACATACTCTTAAAACACCAGCTCAGAGTCCGGACCTGAATCCCATCGAACACTTGTGTAGTGCGCTGGAAACACGAGTGAGAAAACACGACATCCGTAGTAAGGCCCCTTTGGAACAGGCTCTCCTTCGAGAATGGGAAGGTATCACTTCGGAAACTACAAGAAAATTGGTCCATTCCATGCCACGGATGTTGAAAGAAGTAATACATGGGAAGAGTGTGCATACGAAGTATTAAACATGTTCTGGCTTTGTTTGAAGTGTCATTATCTGTTGGTGTATGAATACTTAATTCCCAGCGCAGTTGAGAACTTGGCAGACGTTTTCGTATTTTGTTTCTGTATAAGCTTGTTCATTTTCGTTCTATATACCAGCATAGCTGCATTGGCGACTGGCCAATGTATATAGTGCATATCCAATTAGTGTTTTTGGTTTCGTATTGTCAATAAAGGCAGTTTACTTTTCCACGCTCAATTTATGAATACTTATTTCCATTACTGTATGTGGCATCAGATGTCTATGACTTCAAATGGTACAATGTGTAGTGTCTTTATTTTCGTGATAACAAGTTATACGTATGTTAATTCTAAAAATTACTGTGTGCTCATGTTCTACATATAACGTAACTACAATTTAATTTTGCGTCACTTTTCTGAATATTGTTCTTCATTATAGGCTGATTATACAGAAGTGACTTGAAATAAAATAAGGGTCAGTGACGGCCAAACACATCAGTAGGTCAGAAACCAGTGTCAGACCCGGCTGGTGACTTATTTATCGTTTACACCGCTGAACAACCAAATCGTTACGCCATGAAATAAAATAAATTATGTGATACAGCATTAGACATGAAAGAGGTGAACGATACTCAGTGCTTTCTACAATTTCCTGGGCTATTGGAATTCAAAATTAAAGTTCAGGGTGTATTTGATTAAAAGATGCCCATGTTTTGCAGTTATCCTAAATTCGTTCTGAGGTGTTGCTATCTGTGTGGAATCCACCGTGTAGGCAATCATATGTTGCTAGACACTCACGGAGACTTCTCTAACACAAAGCAGAATTTAATATAACAACACATGAAAATATACGTGGCAAAATATACACTGAAGAGCCAAAGAAACTGGTACGCCAGCCTAATATCGTGTAGAGCCTCCGCGAACAATCAGAAATGCCGCAACACGACGTGGCATGGTCTCGACTAATGTCGGAGTTAGTGCTGGAGGGAATTGGCGCCATGAATCCTGTACTGCTGTCCATAAATCCGTAAGAGTGCGAGGGGTGCAGATCTCTTCTGAGCAGCACCTTGCAAGGCATCCCAAACATGCTCAATAATGTTCATATCTGGGGAGTCTGTTGGCCAGCGGAAATGTTTTAACTCAGAAGAGTGTTCCTGGAGCCACTGCGTAGCAATTCTGAACGTCTGGGGTGCCTCATTGTTCTGCTGGAATTTCCCAAGTCCGTTGAATTGCACTACGGACCTGAATGGATGCAGGTGATCAGACAGGATGCTTTTATACGTGTCACCTGTCAGAGTCGTATCTAGACGTATCAGGGGTTCCATATCACTCCAACTGCACAAGCCCCATACCATTACAAAGCCTCCACCAGCGTGAACTGTTCCCTGCTGACATGTAGGGTCAATGGATTCATGAAGATGTCACCATACCCGTACACGTCCATCCGCTCGATACAATCTGAAACGAGACCAGTTGTCAACAGTCCAGTGTCGGTGTTGACGGGCCCTAGCGAGGTTCAAATGGCTCTGAGCACTATGGGACTCAACTGCTGAGGTCATTAGTCCCCTAGAACTTAGAACTAGTTAAACCTAACTAACCTAAAGACATCACAATCATCCATGCCCGAGGCAGGATTCGAACCTGCGACCGTAGCGGTCTTGCGGTTCCAGACTACAGCCCTAGCGAGGTGTAAAGCTTTGTGTCGTGCAGTCACTAAGGGTACACGAGTGGGTCTTCGGCTCAGAAAGCCCATATCGATGATGTTTCATTGAATGGTTCGCATGCTCACACTTATTGATGGCCCAGATTGAAATCTGCAGCAATTTGCGGAAGGGTAGCATTTCTGTCACGGATCTTTTTCTGGACGTAGAGATGTCCGAGATTTGATGTTTTACCGGATTCCTGATATTCACGGTACAGATGTGAAATGCCGGCCGGTGTGGCCGAGCGGTTCTAGGCGCTACAGTCTGGAACCGCGCGACCGCTACGGTTGCAGGTTCGAATCCTGCCTCGGGCATGGATGTGTGTGATGTCCTTAGGTTAGTTAGGTTTAAGTAGTTCTAAGTTCTAGGGGACTGATGGCCTCAGTAGTTAAGTCCCATACTGCTCAGAGCCATTTGAACCATTTGAACAGATGTGAAATGGTCGTACGGGAAAACCACACTTCATCGCTACCTCGGAGATGCTGTGTCCCATCGCCCGAGCGCCGACTATAACACCACGTTCAAACTCACTTAAATCTTGATAACCTGCGACTGTAATAGCAGTAACCGATCTAACAAATGTGCCAGACATTTGTTGTCTTATACAGGCGTTGCCGACCGCAGCGCCGTATTCTGCATCTTTAGGTATCTCTGTATTTGAATACGCATGACTATACCAGTTTCTTTGGCCCTTTAGTGTACTAAGCAGATGAAGCACAAGGCATCCAGTTATGCAAAATAAGCAAAATCGTGCCCCACTTTGGCGACATAATGTATTAAAAAACGAAGACTTTTAAAGTTTTAGATGAATTATGTAACAGAAATATGTTTGGTCTGATAATATTCTAATTTGGTTTTGGGCACCGTCGGTCAAATGCCAATATCCAACAACCAGTGTTGAATGTGAATCTTGCTGCAATAAAGAGACATCTGAATTTGGTTGATGCAGTGTCAGACTAAATAGATAACTAATTCCTCTCCATGTGTATTGCATGAACAAAATTATACGATATGTAGAACAATTCAACATTGTAGAGGAAAAAAACAATTCCAATGCATGACACATGTTTCTCAGTACATTGCTGGACAACAAATTACTATGAATAATTAGTAAAAAACATTTGCTATGCACCATGAATGATGATAAAGATAAACAATTTTATATTTTTTGTAGGAACATAAACTTGTTTAGATAGAACATTGTCTAGTGACATTAACAAACTAAAAAAATATCGTAAATTAGAATGTCAGAGATGTTTGTTGCAGAAATGTGGAGTGAGTCGTTTCGGATATATCATATTTTGAAAAGTTGTCAATAGCTGTGGTAGCATACACGAAAGAGCAACAGAAGTGCATACACAAGTCGTGTTAATTCTGACCAGTAACGAGACAATTGACCATCATAGGTCGTGCTCAAAACGACCGTTGGAAGTGGCGATTCACTCTTCCAATGTAGTATGGAAGTAATGCTGCACATGTGCTAGCATTTCAGTGGAGATGTCGGTGCAGGCTGCAGTAATACGTCGTTGTATATCATTGAGCGTAGTTGGTATGTTCTTGTAGACAGCGTCTTTCACCTTTTTCACAGAAAAACGTCTACAGGCGTCAAGTCCGGAGAATGGGGTGGCCAAGGTACAGGTCCTCTATGTCCAGCTCAACGATTCTGGCATGCTGTAATATTTCGTGCAGTATGGGCTGGACAGCCATAATGTTCATGCCACAGGTACCTCATAGCCTGCAATGGAACGTCTTCAAGGAACCGTGGAAGATGGTCTGTTCGGCGGCTGCGATACCTGTGCGTGTTCAGTGTTGCATGGACGCTGACGTTCTACCTCGTGAAGCCAACGGGAATTGTCAACAAAACAATAGTGCATGTTTCGGCGGTTTACTTGGCCACCATTGGTAAATGCGGCTTCATGACTAAACAATATGCATGATACATCTGGAGTATCTTGTCTCAATGCCCATGTACAGAAGTTAACACGGTTCTCATAATCGCTTCCCTTACAGATCTTGATGAAGACAGATGTGGTAGAGTTGGAACCTATGTCCATGATGAATATGCAATACTCTTGCCTGAGTCTTGCCATTTCCTTGTGCAGCTGCGCGGGATCCCTCTCTTTTGTCGTCACTTGATTCCTTCTGTTACGTTGTGTAGGTGTTACTCTGCCACTTTCACGTAACTTGTTGAAGAGGTTTATAAATAATTGCCGAGATGGTCGACGCCTTTTGGGATATCTCGTACCATACACTGTATAAGAACAAGAACGAACTGCATTGTTGCTACAGTCTCCATGCACCATGGGCATGTCATCTTTCTGTGCATTAGTAATAAGTCCCATCATCCATTCACGATCTACTGCTTGGACTGTCGCACACCAACTGACTAGCTAGTCGCAGTTCACTCAAGGAACACACAATCACACAGTAAGCAAATATAACAACATCGTACCTAACAACTGCTCAGGTTGAATATCACAAACAAGTGTCGGCGTGGAAACTTTTCAAAATACGATATCTCGGAAATGACACGCACACAGTCCTGCAACAACACCACTGACATTACAATTTACCCTACTTTTAGTTTGTTAGTGTCAGCAGGCATTGTTACATTTAAAAAGTGTAAGTTTGCACAAAAACTCTGTAACTATTATTACACTCTGTTGATTGGTTAACAGTCCGAGCCATTGACTATCAATCCATTATGTGAAAACCGCACATCAATAGCATTTCACCCTGCACACTATAGTATTTCAATTTCCAGTCTGAGGTAATAAAAAATTTCAGTTAAATTCGTAGCATCTTTGAAAATTTAATCGGAACTGGACCCACTCCAAGTGATTCAATGCGCAACTTACGTTTTCAATCTGTTCATTAGCTCAGAGGAATTTCATTTGGGAAATGTGTTCGTCAATTACAACTTCAACTTACTGGAGGTTAAATTTGGTCGCATACTCTGGTACAGGCACAATATAGAAGACACACGCCAGAAGTTAAAAAGAACCAGAAGTAATACATTACAGCACCTTCTGAGAGCGAAACCGACAGTAATGCTAACAACTTGAGAATCTCAAAATAGCTTTAGTCTACGGTGTCTGAGAATATAGGGCAGTTATATGATGCGTCGTATACATGTACAAAAAATCGACACATGGCTCGACGACGTGGTGCGACTGATTTCTGGAAAATTCAGAGCTACATCTGTATCCTGGCATCCGGCGATAACGCAAATAGATACTACACTACAAATATAGTGAAGAATAGGCCAAATCACCAATAAACATTCTGACTTACCTGTCGACCCACTTCTATAGCAAAGTAGCTATCTCTAATTCCAAAACGCATTTTAATAGATAAACTCTATTAATCCAGATCATTGGGAGAGAGACTGGCAGACGAATAAGAGTCAAAATTACGCTGATGTTATTCTGTCCAAACAGGTACTTGGTTATGTTTGATGTAGTGTCTAAACAATGAAAAATCTGGACCACACTAAACAGCATTCAGAATGGCATGTGACTTTAGGAGGTAATACCAAAGAATATCTGAATACTATTTTCTCAAAAACTGACATATTGAGCCCGTGGCTGTGTACAAAATATAGGATGACTCTTACACAGAAGATTACAGCAACCAGCCACTTTTTATAATGCTATTTATTTATTTAAACCGTGCTGTTACCGGTTTCGAACTGATAGGTTCATCTTCAGACGGCTAGTACACGTTTTACATTACATTTTGGGTTTTGTTTCCCCATCTGACGAAACGTCCTTGCGGCGGTGATGCCAATGAAGAATCCGCGCCATTACGTTCCAGTGTCCAGTGCAGGTTGTTTGTCATCTTGCACCATCGAAAACTGTATGATGGATATATATATATATATGTGTGTGTGTGAATGGTGCGTTACATTATATATACACTCCTGGAACTGGAAAAAAGAACACATTGACACCGGTGTGTCAGACCCACCATACTTGCTCCGGACACTGCGAGAGGGCTGTACAAGCAATGATCACACGCACGGCACAGCGGACACACCAGGAACCGCGGTGTTGGCCGTCGAATGGCGCTAGCTGCGCAGCATTTGTGCACCGCCGCCGTCAGTGTCAGCCAGTTTGCCGTGGCATACGGAGCTCCATCGCAGTCTTTAACGCTGGTAGCATGCCGCGACAGCGTGGACGTGAACCGTATGTGCAGTTGACGGACTTTGAGCGAGGGCGTATAGTGGGCATGCGGGAGGCCGGGTGGACGTACCGCCGAATTGCTCAACGCGTGGGGCGTGAGGTCTCCACAGTACATCGATGTTGTCGCCAGTGGTCGGCGGAAGGTGCACGTGCCCGTCGACCTGGGACCGGACCGCAGCGACGCACGGATGCACGCCAAGACCGTAGGATCCTACGCAGTGCCGTAGGGGACCGCTCCGCCACTTCGGTATCGGCGAGGACCATTCGCAACCGTCTCCATGAAGCTGGGCTACGGTCCCGCACACCGTTAGGCCGTCTTCCGCTCACGCCCCAACATCGTGCAGCCCGCCTCCAGTGGTGTCGCGACAGGCGTGAATGGAGGGACGAATGGAGACGTGTCGTCTTCAGCGATGAGAGTCGCTTCTGCCTTGGTGCCAATGATGGTCGTATGCGTGTTTGGCGCCGTGCAGGTGAGCGCCACAATCAGGACTGCATACGACCGAGGCACACAGGGCCAACACCCGGCATCATGGTGTGGGGAGCGATCTCCTACACTGGCCGTACACCACTGGTGATCGTCGAGGGGACACTGAATAGTGCACGGTACATCCAAACCGTCATCGAACCCATCGTTCTACCATTCCTAGACCGGCAAGGGAACTTGCTGTTCCAACAGGACAATGCACGTCCGCATGTATCCCGTGCCACCCAACGTGCTCTAGAAGGTGTAAGTCAACTACCCTGGCCAGCAAGATCTCCGGATCTGTCCCCCATTGAGCATGTTTGGGACTGGATGAAGCGTCGTCTCACGCGGTCTGCACGTCCAGCACGAACGCTGGTCCAACTGAGGCGCCAGGTGGAAATGGCATGGCAAGCCGTTCCACAGGACTACATCCAGCATCTCTACGATCGTCTCCATGGGAGAATAGCAGCCTGCATTGCTGCGAAAGGTGGATATACACTGTACTAGTGCCGACATTGTGCATGCTCTGTTGCCTGTGTCTATGTGCCTGTGGTTCTGTCAGTGTGATCATGTGATGTATCTGACCCCAGGAATGTGTCAATAAAGTTTCCCCTTCCTGGGACAATGAATTCACGGTGTTCTTATTTCAATTTCCAGGAGTATATATATATATATATATATATATATATATATATATATATATATATATATATATATATATATAAAATGTAACGCACCATTCACACACATAGAAGTTTCATCACATGTGATGAAGGGTGCGAATACACAAAAAAGTGCATTATACAGTTTTCGATGTTGCAAGATGATAAACAACCTGCCCTGGTATGTAATGGCGCGGATTCTTCATTGGCATCACCACAAGGAAGTTTCGTCAGATAGGAAAACAAAACTCAAAATGTAATGTAAAACGTGAACTATCCGTCTGAAGATGAACCTATCGGTTTGAACCGGTAACGGTACTGTTTAAGTAAATAAATAGCATTATAAAAACTGGCTGGTTGCTGTAATCTTCTGTGTAAGCGCAATGCATATAATCTCTGAATAACTCGAAAAGTATTTGAAGTATATAACTGCTCATATACAAATCCTCACATTTTAAGTTTTTATTTAAGCTTTTATTATACACTGCCTGAAAAAAAGTAAAGCACCCACAAAACATTGTCGGGTGTCAATACAATTTCGTATCCACACACACCAGTGGCAAGTATGTACATGATCAGAGTTGCAATTCCCTGTGATAGGTGCCAAGGCCAGCATAGTGCAATAATTTTCTTCGTGTTACCTGTTGTTACTAAGAATATTTATACATTGGAGCGCCAAAGAAACTGGTATAGGCATGCGTACTCAAATACGGAGGTTTGTAAACAGGAAGAATATGGCGCTGAGGTCGGCAACGCCTATGTAAGACAACAAATATCTGGTACAGTTGTTAGATCGGTTATTGCTATTACAGTCGCAGGCTATCAGGATTTAAATGAGTATGATCGCGGTGTTATAGTCGGCGTACGAGCGATGGGACACAGCATCTCCGAGGCAGCGGTGGAGTGGGGATTTTCCCGTACGACCATTTCATGAGCGTACCGCGAATATCAGGAATCCCGTAAAACATCAAATCTCCGACTCGCGGCCGGAAAAAGATCCTGCAAGAACGGGACCAACGACGACTGAAGACAATCGTTCAACGAGACAGAAGTGCAACCCTTCAGCAAACTGCTGCGCGTCCCGTTCTAGAAACATAGCAAGTACACATGTCTGCTGCTAATTAAACGCTTGTTCGGGTCCACATAGACGACCTTACTTCCTGTGTTCTTCCTTTATAACATCTTATACCCTCAGTGTGTTTTCTTGCTACCTTTTGAAGTGATAAGTAATGAATGAGTTTGTAAGGGATCTATCTTCAATTAAACATGATAATCCACGGTGTATCTTCAGCTATTTGCTACATCGACTTTGATTAACATTTGCGTTTGGAACGAAAACTGTTTTGTCTATTTTATCTCAATATCAGTTATTCGAAATTATGTTTATGAATTTTACATACCCCTCTCCTTATCTTCCGTAATCCTCGGCGTAACTTCCCATAGTCACGACCTCTCCTTTTTCCAATAGGCTGTGTTCTGTACATTGGACTTACAGATACATGAATATGCTTTCTTGCAGAACATGACAGGTGTGTCACTTTATGAGTCTACGAGATATAAGACAAGCAGCAAAGAAATTGTCCGTGGCGCTTGTTCACAGGTATAGCATAATATGTATGCAATTTCAGTAAATTGACGCTAAATTTCATCAAGAAACACGCCAGTGTAATTAAATGCTTTTTCCTGTAAGAGTCAGATTAATTTCAGTACAGTTCAGGGCAGTAACTTGAAAGCATTATTCTTGGCGCTGGTTTCAGCTGATCACTTTGACTTCAAGCATTCTCCTAAGTATAAATAAGAGCAGGCACCCACTTTCAACGTTAGACCCAAAAGAGTATTTTATAATACATCACTGAGATCGCGAGAGACTGAGCAACAGTTCTCCAAGAAGTTTACTCCAAAGGAGAGTTTTCTTTCTAGAGTCCACATCAGTGCGTCTCGCGGATTAACTACTCCATGGCTAAGAGCGGCGTGATGTACAGAGGAGTACTAACAAAATTCCCCTAGCATTCGAATAGCCAGAGTAAAGGGAACACGTGGTTGCGAATGACCAATTGTTCTTGCCGTGAAAAGGATGTAACCCAAGATGTAACCTCAGTGTGCTACTTATTTGAAAAATGCATATGCCAGGAAAGAACTGGAACTGCTGATGAAGCCGCACCTGTTCTCCAGTTCATTAAGAAAGAACTGGTAAAGATTATATTGTCTTAGATCCACAAAATATTTTCTTCTTCTGTCTCGAAATATACCATGGTCTTCTGTCTCAGAAAAATTTATTCTCCCACGCAACATGACTGCGGTCACAGAGAAAGCTTTGCATTGGAAAGGTTTTCACCAAATGGTCGACCGTCCCATCAGAGTAGGCAAGGGAGTGCAGACACCTGTCTCCTCAGATTCAATCTAACGATTGCAACGTCGCACCATTCGCAAGGTCCGCCGCACATGCTGATCCTCAGCTTACGCTACAAAATTTCGGAGATTGTTCAGAGATATTTTCTGAGTATTATGGTAGAAGGTGGGGCGTGGCGCCTTATGTCGCTCTTGTCTAGAGCCTGTGTATTGGGAGAATGACTCATGCGTGCACGGTGACAGATGGTCTTAGCGGGTTCAGCATTCATTTTTCATGATTAAAGGCCGAAAGGCGAAGGTGGGATCTGGCCGCGTGGCAGCTGCCTTACCCCTTTCCAACAGGTACGGGGTGCTTCCTAGTGGTGATGACATCGTTTCCGAGCCACCACAGGATGCCTCGCCTGTTGGGCCAGTGGCCGATTCTCCGGCAAGGTCCCAACAGTCACAGAGGGCGGGCCTATTAGTTATAGGGAGCTCCAACGTTAGGCGGGTTATGGAGCCCCTCAGGAAAATAGCGGGTAGGTCGGGGAAGAATGCCAGTGTGCACTCGGTGTGCTTGCCGGGGGGTCTCGTCCGTAATGTGGAGGAGGCCCTTCCGGCAGCTATTGAACGCACTGGGTGTGACCGGCTGCAGATAGTAGCACATGTCGGAACGAATGACGCCTGCCGCTTGGGTTCTGAGGCCATCCTTGGTTCCTTCCGGCGGCTGGCTGATTTGGTGAAGACAACCAGCATCGCACGCGGAGTGCAAGCTGAGCTTAATATCTGCAGCATAGTGCCCAGAGTCGATCGCGGTCCTCTGGTTTGGAGCCGTGTGGAGGGTCTAAACCAGAGGCTCAGACGACTCTGCGACTATAATGGTTGCAAATTCATCGACCTCCGTTATTGGGTGGAGAACTGTAGGGCCCCCCTAGACAGGTCAGGCGTGCACTACACACCGGAAGCAGCTACTAGGGTAGCAGAGTACGTGTGGCGTGCACACGGGGGTTTTTTAGGTTAGAGGGACCCCCCCTTGGGCGAAACGATAAAATACCTGACGGCTTACCAGAGAGAACATTATCATCGTTGATAAAGAACGTCCGTCCTCAGAGACCAAAAACAGGAAAAGTTAACGTAATATTGGTAAACTGCAGGAGTATCCAGGGCAAGGTTCCTGAATTAGTATCTCTTATTGAAGGAAATAGTGCGCATATAGTATTAGGAACGGAAAGTTGGTTAAAACCGGAAGTGAACAGTAACGAAATCCTAGACACAGAATGGAATATATACCGCAAGGATAGGATAAACGCCAATGGTGGAGGAGTATTTATAGCAGTAAAGAATTCAATAATATCCAGTGAAGTTATTAGCGAATGCGAATGTGATATAATCTGGGTTAAGTTAAGTATCAAAGGTGGGTCAGATATGATAGTCGGATGCTTCTATAGACCACCTGCATCAGCAACCGTAGTAGTTGAGCGCCTCAGAGAGAACCTGCAGAACGTCGTGAAGAAGTTTCGTGATCATACTATTGTAATAGGGTGAGACTTCAATCTCCCAGGTATAGAATGGGATAGTCACACAATCAGAACTGGAGCCAGGGACAGAGACTCTTGTGACATTATCCTGACTGCCTTGTCCGAGAATTACTTCGAGCAGGTAGTTAGAGAACCAACTCGTGAAGCTAACGTTTTAGACCTCATAGCAACAAATAGACCGGAACTTTTCGACTCCGTGAATGTAGAAGAGGGTATCAGTGATCATAAGTCAGTGGTTGCATCAATGACTACAAGTGTAATAAGAAATGCCAAGAAAGGAAGGAAAATATATTTGCTTAACAAGAGTGATAGGGCACAAATCGCAGAATATCTGAGTGACCACCATCAAACGTTCATTTCTGAGGAAGAGGATGTGGAACAAAAATGGAAAAAATTCAGAAACATCGTCCAGTACGCCTTAGATAAGTTCGTACCGACTAAGGTCCAAAGCGAGGGGAAAGATCCACCGTGGTATAACAATCATGTACGAAAGGTACTACGGAAACAAAGAAAGCTTCATCATAGGTTTAAGAGTAGTCGAATCATAGCTGATAAGGAAAAGCTGAACGAAGCGAAAAAGAGCGTAAAGAGAGCAATGAGAGAAGCATTCAACGAATTCGAACATAAAACATTGGCAAACAATCTAAACAAGAACCCTAAAAAGTTTTGGTCATATGTAAAATCGGTAAGCGGATCTAAATCCCCTATTCAGTCACTCGTTGACCACGATGGCACCGAAACAGAGGACGACCGAAGAAAGGCAGAAATACTGAATTCAGTGTTCCGAAACTGTTTCACTGCGGAAAATCGTAACACGGTCCCTGACTTCAGCCGTCGCACGGACGCCAAAATGGAAAATATTGAAATAAACGATATCGGAATTGAAAAACAACTGCTATCACTTAGTAGCGGAAAAGCATCCGGACCAGACGAGATACCCTTAAGATTCTACAGTGATTATGCTAAAGAACTAGCCCCCTTTCTATCAGCAATTTGTCGTAGATCTCTGGAAGAACGTAAAGTACCTAGCGACTGGAAGAAAGCGCAGGTCGTTCCCATTTTCAAGAAGGGTCATAAATCAGATGCGAATAATTATAGGCCTATTTCGCTTACGTCAATCTGTTGTAGAATAATGGAACATGTTTTGTGTTCTCGTATTATGACGTTCTTAGATAATACAAATCTCCTTCATCATAACCAACATGGATTCCGCAAACAGAGATCATGTGAAACTCAGCTCGCCCTATTTGCCCAAGAAATTCACAGTGCCGTAGACACTGGCGAGCAGATTGATGCCGTATTCCTGGACTTCAGGAAGGCATTTGATACGGTTCCGCACTTACGTTTAGTGAAAAAAATACGAGCTTACGGAATATCGGACCAGGTTTATGATTGGATTCAGGATTTCCTAGAAGAAAGAACACAACATGTCATTCTTAACGGTTCAAAATCTGCAGATCTAGAGGTAATTTCGGGAGTACCGCAAGGAAGCGTGATAGGACCTTTATTGTTTACAATATGCATAAATGACTTAGTTGACAACATCGGTAGCTCCGTGAGGCTATTTGCAGATGACACGGTTGTCTACAAGAAAGTAGCAACATCAGAAGACTCGTACGTACTCCAGGAAGACCTGCAGAGGATTAATGAATGGTGCGACAGCTGGCAGCTTTCCCTAAACGTAGATAAATGTAATATAATGCGCATACATAGGGGCAGAAATCCATTCCAGTACGATTATGCCATAGGTGGTAAATCATTGGAAGCGGTAACGACCGTAAAATACTTAGGAGCTACTATCCGGAGCGATCTGAAGTGGAATGATCACATAAAACAAATAGTGGGAAAAGCAGGCGCCAGGTTGAGATTCATAGGAAGAATTCTAAGAAAATGTGACTCATCGACGAAAGAAGTAGCTTACAAAACGCTTGTTCGTCCGATTCTTGAGTATTGCTCATCAGTATGGGACCCTTACCAGGTTGGATTAATAGAAGAGATAGACATGATCCAGCGAAAAGCAGCGCGATTCGTCATGGGGACATTTAGTCAGCGCGAGAGCGTTACGGAGACGCTGAACAAGCTCCAGTGGCGGACACTTCAAGAAAGGCGTTACGCAATACGGAGAGGTTTATTATCGAAATTACGAGAGAGCACATTCCGGGAAGAGATGGGCAACATATTACTACCGCCCACATATATCTCGCGTAATGATCACAACGAAAAGATCCGAGAAATTAGAGCAAATACGGAGACTTACAAGCAGTCGTTCTTCCCACGCACAATTCGTGAATGGAACAGGGAAGGGGGGATCAGATAGTGGTACAATAAGAACCCTCCGCCACACACCGTAAGGTGGCTCGCGGAGTATAGATGTAGATGTAGATTAAGACAGGTTTTTGTGATCTAGTAGCACTTCTTTTAATTTGTCCCCTCCTCTAAGTCTGCCACCTCTTTTACTTTTTGTTCTCTTTCTTATTGTACCATCCTCCTCAGGGTCCATTCCCACATCATACACATACTTATTGTGGCCCTCTAAATCTTTAATCCTTCTACAATACCTAATTGGTCAAATTATTTTTTCGAAAAAATGGTACAACCACATCTTTTCCATTTATTTAAAAATTACTACATTTTCATTAAAATTTAATCTGCCTTTGTACTGGTTAAAGAAATCTATGGCAATTAGCATTTTTATATAAAGATCAGGGATTATAACGAAGTTGTGAAGTATTTGCACACCATTTATTTTCACTAGAATCTGCCATTGGACTATGAATTTAGAAAATATACTGCTTTTTTATTTGAAGGCATATGTTATCAATATAAGGTGGTACCCTTTGATTTAAATATAAGTGTGTGTGAATTGGTCAGAGCATGCCAAAAGTGTTGAGGGATGAACTACTTAGGAAAATAACAGTGTATGTACATGATGTTTTAATTTCGACTGCCACATGGGAAGAACTTGTGTTTTGTTAAAAAAGTTGTGGACACTGTTGAAAAAGGGGGTTTAAATTGAAATTGGAAAACACTGATTTTGCTAAGAAAGAATTAAAATTTTTAGGTCACATTATTAGTGGGAAAGGGATAATGCCAAACCTGGAAAAATTAAAGGCTATTCACGAATAGTAGACAGAATTTAAAAGGAATGTTCGGATTAATTGGATTTTACAGGTGTTTTGTACCAGGGCAATTATTTAATGCAGCATGTTTAAGAAATCTGTTGAAAAAAGATGTACCATACTAATGGACCAATAAATGTCAAACTGCAGTTGAGGAACTAAAGAACGCCTTATGTGAAAGCCAAATACTTCAGTATCCCGATTTTTCCAAATCTTTTTCTTAATGACAGATGTGTCGCAGTAGAGCTGTTTCAAGTGTATGAAAAAGGAGGCGAAGTGATTCGTAAAACTATTGCATTTGCAAGGAGATCGTTGCAACAATCTGAGAAAAATTGTTTCATTTTGGAACAAGAGGCATTAGCGATCATTTTTGGCTTGGAAAAATTTAAACAATACCTGAATGAGATTTTCACTCTGCAGCGGAGTGTGCGCTGATATGAAACTTCCTGGCAGATCAAAACTGTGTGCCCGACCGAGACTCGAACTCGGGACCTTTGCCTTTCGCGGGCAAGTGCTCTACCATCTGAGCTACCGAAGCACGACTCACGCCCGGTCCTCACAGCTTTACGTCTGCTAGTATCTCATCTCCTACCTTCCAAACTTTACAGAAGCTCTCCTGCGAAACAATACCTGTTGGGACACAAAGTAATTGTATACAGCGAACATAGGGCGTTGACATGTTTACAGACGTGCAAATTGAAACACAGCAGACTAATTGGGTGGTCATTGTACTTGCAACAGTACAGTCTGGAAATTAAATGAATAAAAGAATCTGAGAATTTGTTGGCTGATGCATTATCCAGGGGGGATGGGTAGAAGATAATGAGAATAATGAAAATATGTTGGCAGACAAAGAAGGGATCATAATATTTGCAACCATAAAGAAAACTGATGAAGAGGGACAGTTGAAAAAAGTGTGTAAAGAATTAAGAAGAGAACAAAACAAAGATGATAATTTGAGGTTAGTAAAAAGTTATTTAGATGACCCTGCATATCCTGAAGTTGCCGAATATTATAAGATGCATCAGGGGATTTTATTCCTCACTAGAAAGAAATATGGATTGTCATGGAAGGTTTTATTTTCCTGAACAACATATTAACTTACAAATTGACTATATACATAAAAAGTTTGGGAATTATGGGCCAGAAAATGTGTAGCCAAAATTAGTGAAACAGTGATCTTTAATAATATGTGGAGCCATGTAAAAGCAAGGGTTGAAATGTGTGACAGATGCCAAAAAGTCAGGGGAAATATAAAATGATTTAAGGCCGAATGTATAGTGTTGAGGCAGTAAATAAATTGGACCTTGTAGCCTGTGATACTTTCGGTCTATTACCTGTGTCTCAAGGTGGTTGTGAATGGGTTCACAAAATTTGTGAATGTACACCAAATTTAGAAGGCTAATGCGAAAGAGTTAGTAAATAAATTGCAGAAAGGCTACTTCTTGGTTGTGGGAGTCCCGAAAGTTATCTTATCTGACAATGGTCCGCAATTTATCTCCAATAAATTTAAAGAATGCTTAGAAAGCCGAAACATTGAGCACATAAAGATTTCAGCGTACTTTTCACAAGGAAATATGTGTGAAAGGACCATGAAGGAATTGAAAAGGTTATGTCGTACTTATTGCCATAGAAAACATAAGGCTTGGGCACAACATATAGAATATTTTAAAGATGTAATCAGTAATATAAAGCATGATGCTACAGGGTTTGCTCCATGTGAATTGATGTGTGGGGTAAGACCAAATAATTTACTGTTTCAATTGATAGAGTTTTCTGTTGTTGTAGACGTGGCACTAAATGTAAAGGAAAAAATTGCTAGAGAAAACATTATGAAAGAAACATTGGAATGTAAAAGATGCTAAGGCTCCACTAACCAATTTCCAAATTGGAGAACTGGTTCTAGTCAAAACAACGGAAAAGTGAAAAAAGATTATTGTAGAAACGAAAAAGTTTATGCACGAATATATGAATCCATTTAGGATTACTGAAAAACCACACCCACATCCGTATAGATTAGTATACTGGAAATCGGGGAAACAACTGGGCTTAAGAAATGTTATCGATTTGAAAAGATACATTAGTCAAGAGGTAGATGTGAGCTAAGCTTGAAGTCCTCAGAGGGCATTGCAACCTCTGCAACGCTAAGCGTTTGACGAACACCAGGTGCTCGATTTATTGACAATGCTATTTCAGTTTCTTTTCGCATTGTCAATCTTCTTCTTCTGTCATTCTGAGCTGTATCTATCTTTAATTTTCTTCTCTATCAGTGAAAGAAAAGTGTTTGAGAGTGTCAGAGGGTGTTATGACGAAATAAGATTTATGGTGAGAGAAGTGGGGGTCAAATTGTACATTAGTATATTGACATAGGAAAATAATTAAGGTACGAAGGTGATGACGTAAAGGGAAAGTAGAAAAGAGTGCATTATCCTGCTGAATGCTGACAGTAAGGATTGGCTTTAGTAATATGAGAAGTTATTCCATGCATTAATACATCAGTTAAAATAATGGCAGATAGGAAGTAATATCCTGTTGGAATATGTAAAAATAAATTGGAGGCTGAAATGAAATGTAGGGAAATGAAAGTAACCAGATGTGACAAGTGCAGTTAATAAAGAAGATTTTGTTGATGAACACTGAAGTGTAGTGGCCAGGAAAAGGTATGTTGTAATGATGAAAAGAGATACACAGTGGCCACTTAGTTAAAGGAAGTTTAACAAATGTGACTAAAAATATACCTGGATAAAGGTGAAGAATATTTATTATGAAAGGAATATGAATGAATGTTGAAGTTATGTATATATTGTAAATAAAATAATTTGATTTCTGTTCAGTAGTGGTAATACAAAGAAGAGGTGATGCAAAGAGACACGCATAAAAGTGGTAACTATGCATTATGAAATGTTTGTAAATAACTGCTTTATGTGAAATATGTTTTTCACAATTAAATGTTCTCTGGCAGAGTTAAAGTAAAGAAAAAGTTTTAAGTTTTCCTTTCAATAGCAACTAATTTGTTTAAAAAACTCATTAAGTCTTCTAAAGGAAATAAGTTTTTGAAAAAATATTCTGGTTGATTTGATATTGCTGATTAAAGTAAAATAAGAAGAAACACTCTGTTAATTTACTTTCATTTGAAGTCCAGTAAAACGAAATATAAAATTTGTAAATAATTTGTTTAATAATAAGTGACTCTGTATTAGGATGTGTATAAAGAAAGTAGTGTTAGACGGAAGTATGGTTTCAGGGACAACGTTGCATTTAAACCCTGGAAGTTCATATATGTGGGGAATGAAGGAATATTATGGACGCTACAATGCAGAGGTCCCTTAAAGAAAAACCAGAGAAATGTATGTGACGCAAAGATGATAGTGATGTGCTGGTGCTAAGGTAGGATAAAATACCACTATTAAATGAAACGACACAAATCGCAGTGCCTTTAAATAAAAAAGTGAACAAGTAGTTAACTTCAAAAGTCTTCCATGAAACATTAATTTAAAAATGTTGATAAAGTTACGAAATATTTGTAAATAACTGCTTTGTGTGAAATATGTTTTTCACAATTAAATGTTCTCTGGCAGAGTTAAAGTAAAGAAAAAGTTTTAAGTTTTCCTTTCAATAGCAACTAATTTGTTTAAAAAACTCATTAAGTCTTCTAAAGGAAATAAGTTTTTGAAAAAATATTCTGGTTGATTTGATATTGCTGATTAAAGTAAAATAAGAAGAAACACTCTGTTAATTTACTTTCATTTGAAGTCCAGTAAAACGAAATATAAAATTTGTAAATAATTTGTTTAATAATAAGTGACTCTGTATTAGGATGTGTATAAAGAAAGTAGTGTTAGACGGAAGTATGGTTTCAGGGACAACGTTGCATTTAAACCCTGGAAGTTCATATATGTGGGGAATGAAGGAATATTATGGACGCTACAATGCAGAGGTCCCTTAAAGAAAAACCAGAGAAATGTATGTGACGCAAAGATGATAGTGATGTGCTGGTGCTAAGGTAGGATAAAATACCACTATTAAATGAAACGACACAAATCGCAGTGCCTTTAAATAAAAAAGTGAACAAGTAGTTAACTTCAAAAGTCTTCCATGAAACATTAATTTAAAAATGTTGATAAAGTTACGAAATATTTGTAAATAACTGCTTTGTGTGAAATATGTTTTTCACAATTAAATGTTCTCTGGCAGAGTTAAAGTAAAGAAAAAGTTTTAAGTTTTCCTTTCAATAGCAACTAATTTGTTTAAAAAACTCATTAAGTCTTCTAAAGGAAATAAGTTTTTGAAAAAATATTCTGGTTGATTTGATATTGCTGATTAAAGTAAAATAAGAAGAAACACTCTGTTAATTTACTTTCATTTGAAGTCCAGTAAAACGAAATATAAAATTTGTAAATAATTTGTTTAATAATAAGTGACTCTGTATTAGGATGTGTATAAAGAAAGTAGTGTTAGACGGAAGTATGGTTTCAGGGACAACGTTGCATTTAAACCCTGGAAGTTCATATATGTGGGGAATGAAGGAATATTATGGACGCTACAATGCATAGGTCTCTTAAAGAAAAACCAGAGAAATATAAGTGACGCAAAGATGATAGTGATGTGCTGGTGCTAAGGTAGGATAAAATACCACTATTAAATGAAACGACACAAATCGCAGTGCCTTTAAATAAAAAAGTGAACAAGTAGTTAACTTCAAAAGTCTTTCATGAAACATTAATTTAAAAATGTTGATAAAGTTATTAAAATGTATAAAATTTGTTTTGAAAATTTGTATCAATTTTATCTAGTAAGAAATCATTTTTCATAAAGAAATTAAAAGATTAAGCTAGGTTAGTTGTAGACTGCCAAGAAGGAATTTCTAATTTTAGTTTATAAGAATGAGAATTTTTTGAAAGATTTGAAATTTGAACCCAGGATCGACAATTTGTATAATTCTAAAATTAAAAAAAAAAAAAAGAAATTATAATCGTAGGAGGTGTGAGGCGTGGTTCCTTATATCGCTCCTTTCTAGAGCCTGTGTTTTGGGAGAATGACTAATGCGTGCACTGTGACAGATGGTCTTAAGTGGGTTCAGTCGAGTACGTAGTTCTAATTTGCATCTGCTAGAGGACAGTAGTGGACCGGACTAAACAGAAAGAACTATAATGTAGTTAAGAATTTTGATCATCAGAGTCCAGTAGCGCACAGAGACATTCAAGAAACAGGCCAAGAAAATGTTTTTGTGACTTGTTCTGGCTATTTCTTGAAGGCTTTTTGTTTATTTATGTTTGTACAGTTTTGGATATTCTTTTAGTAGTGTGAATGATGCGTGAATGTGATTTGAAGTAAATATGTAGATCACTGTTCTCCTGATGAACGCTGTACGAACTAGTGTGAGAAAGTTTTAAGACAGTGTGAATGCAGGGGACGGGGAATTTTGTATCATAACATGTTATATAAGTTTATGGTAAAAGGAAAGCTAATTCGAGTGGAAATGAAAATAGTTGATAATGTAAAGTACAAACAAAATATCAGAATGTTAAATATATATTTCGGGAAACAGTACAGTTCGAAAGTGTGTTATTTGTTGATTGGTTAGTCATGAAAAGCGCGGATTAACGTGGGAGAATAATGTTTTTCTATTGGCCTTAAAGAAAACTGACCAATCAGAACGGAGTATTCTTCGCGCGTCTTTTCTCTTGGAGATACAGAATGCTTACAGCAGCCTAAGGGTGTCGGAGCCCAGCCTTTCAGTGCTGTGGTCGTGTGTTGTATGAGCTCCGAATAAAGTTATTGTTTGCTGATTTTAGTTGTGCTACATGTTTCAAAAGTGTTTTAAAGTGAAGGCATGTTTATTCCTGTGTGTTTTTTAGAAAGTACGGATTTTTCAAGTAATTTTGTGTATGAGAAAACACAGTAATACCGCGTGGCATATTGAACAGGTCGGTGACTAAAAACTTGAGTGTTTTAGACACCGATAAACTTAATAGTATGGCGAGCACTTTCATTTAATAAAAATCCGTGCTTCGTAGCTGTTCAGATTTCGGGAGATACGTTACCATAAACTTGCTAACGTGAATGAAAGCGTTTGTGCATGATTGTGTTAAGATTAGCAAGGGCTTGGCAGTGAACGTGTACATCTCAAGGTTCAGAATATACCGAAGTTTTGCCAATATTTCCACCTTTCATTCAACATTACGACCTTTCCTCGATTCTTAGAAGAGTTATGTTGTATGCAGCTTGGTGCGAGCTGCAGCACGGTAGGTTTCTGCTCGTCTTTCCTAAGGACGATCTGCTGAAACGAGTTCACAGTCAGGTGCAGGTAATGGACGAACGTAACCCGCCGCGGCAAAGTGACCGGCAGTTTCTGGTGTCTGATTAACGAATAACTATATGCAGTTACTTTAATTTCTGTTATACCTACAAGACAAATAAAAAGACTCTAAGAAAAAATCACAAAAACGTACAACACAAAACGCTGTGTAATGCACCAACCATCAGAGTGATACAAAACTACTGTGATGTGTTTTAACCGTTCCTACGAGAACAGCTGAGCGCTGTATCGTCGTGCTGCACTTCCGTTGCACAAGCATAACACCAGCTCTTGCACTCAAGCTACCCGTCGTGGCATGTGACAAACACCCTTCTCAGGATCACTTTCTGTCAAGGAAATTCAGCAGTCAAGCAAACGAGAAACTTCTAGCTGAGAACTTTTCAATGGAAATACAAGGATTTGACCTTCCCAGACGTCAATGGAGGATAATGAACGGGATTTGAACTGGTCAAGGCAGATATACTTTGAGCTGACAAAGGTCATTGGGATAGCTGCTAAGATCATGGCGGACCGACTTTTGCCCGGTGTAGTGCAGCAGCTCGACTTGGCTTGGACTCAACAAGTTGTTGGAAGTTCACCTGTAGAAATATTGAGCTTGCTGCCTGTGAAGCTGTCCATAATTATGGAAGTGATGCCGGTGCAGGATTTTGTGCACGAACTGACCTCTCGATAAAGGCCCCTAAATGTTCGACAGGATCTGGGTTTCCAAATCATTCGCTCGAACTGTCCGGAATGTTCTTCGAACCAGTTGCCAACAATTGTGGCCCCGTGATATCGCACATTGTGATCCATAAAACTTCCATCGTTGTTTGGCTGCAAATGGCCTCCAAGTAGCAGAACATAACCATTTGCAGTCCATGATCGGTTCATTTGGACCAGAGGACCCAGTCCATTCCATGTAAACGCAGCCCACACCATTATGGAGCCACCAGCAGCTTGCAGAATGGCTTGTGGAGAACTTGGGTCCGTGGCTAGGTGGGCTCTGCAGCACACTCGAACCTACCATCGCCTCTTACCAACTGAATTCGGAACTCATCTGGCCAGCCCACGCTTTTTCAGTCCACTAGGGTCCAACCGCTATGGTTACGAACCCAGGAGAGGTGCTGCAGGCGATGTCGTGCTGTTAGCAAAGGCACTCCATCGATTGTCTACTGCCTTATCCCATTAACGACAAATTTCGCCGGACTGGCCTAACAGACAAGTTCGTCGTACATCCCACATTGATTCTGCGATTATTTCACGTAGTGTCACTTGTCAGTTAGCAATGACATATCTAAGTAAACGCCACTGCTATCGGTGTTAAGTAAATGCCACGGACCACTCATTGTCCTTGATAAAGGGTTGTTGTTGTTTCGTTGTGGTCTTCAGTTCAGAGACTGGTTTGATACAGCTCTCCATCCTACTCTATCCTGTGCAAGCTTTTTCATCTCCGAGAAACTACTGCAACCTACATCCTTCTGAATCTGTTTAGTGTATTCATGCCTTGGCCTCCCTCTACGATTTGTACCCTCCGCTCTTCCCTCCAATACTAAATAGATGATCCGTTGATGCCTCAAAACGTGTCCTACCAACCGATCTCCTCGTCTAGTCAAGTTGTGCCACAAATTCCTCTTCTCCCCGATTCTATTCAGTACCTCCTCATTAGTTACGTGATTTACCTATCTTATTTTCAGCATTCTTCTGTAGCACCACATTTCCAAAGCTTCTATTCTCTTCTTGTCTAAACTATTTATCGTCCATGTTTTACTTCCATACATGGCTACACTCCATACAAATACTTTCAGAAAAGACTTCCTGACTCTTAAATCTACACTCGATGTTAACATATTTCTCTTCTTCAGAAACGCTTTCCTTGCCATTGTCAGTCTACATTTTATATCCTAGTTCGACCATCACCAATTACTTTGCTCACCAAATAACAAAACTCATCTACTGCTTTAAGTGTCTCATTTCCTAATCTAATTCCCTCAGCATCACCTGATTTAATACGACTATTTTCCATTGTCCACGTTTCGCTTTTGTTTATGCTCCTCTTATATCCTCCTTTCAAGACGCTGTCCATTTCGTTCTACTGCTCTTCTAGTCCTTTGCTATCTCTGACAGGATTACAACGTCGTCAGCAAACCTCAAAGTTTTTGTTTCATCTCCATGAATTTTAATTCCGATTCCAGTTTTTTCTTTTGTTACCTTTACTGCTTGCTCAATATACAGATTGAATAACATTGGGGGTAGACTACAACCCTGTCTCACACCCTTCTCAATCACTGGTTCCCTTTCGTGCCCCCCGACTCTTGTAACTGCCATCTGGTTTCTATACAAATTGTAAATAGCCTTTCGCTCCCTGTATTTTACCTCTGCCACCTTCAGAATTTGAAAGAGAGTATTCCAGTCAACATTGTCAAAAGCTTTCTCTAAGTCTACAAATGCTAGAAAAATAGGCGTGCCTTTCCTTGATCTATCTTCTAAGATAAGTCGCAGGGTCAGTACTGCCTCACGTGTTCCAACATTTCTACGGAATCCAACTGATCTACCACGACGTCGACTTTTTCCATTCGTGTGTAAGGAATTCGTGTTAGTATTTTGCAGCCTTGACTTATTAAACTGATAGTTCGGTAATTTTCACGCCTGTCAACACTTGCTTTCTTTGGGATTGGAATTATTATATTCTTCCTAAAGTTTGATAGTATTTCGTCTGTCTCATACATCTTACTCACCAGATGATAGAGTTTTGTGAGGGCTATCAGTAGTTCTAATGGAGTTTTGTCTACTCCCGGGGCTTTGTTTCGACATAGGTCTTTCAGTGCTCCGTCAAACGTTTCATTGATAAAAGGTAAAACCAGAAATTTGGAATTCTCGGCGCACTATGGACACTGTTGATCTCTGAATATTGAATTCCCTAACCTTTTCTGAAGTAGAATGTCCCATGCGTCTAGCTCTAACTACCATTTCGCGTACAAAGTCCGTTGATTCCCACCGTGTGTCTACAATCACGTCGGAAACTTTTTCACATGAATCACCTGAGTACAAATGACAGCTCCGCTAATGCACCACCCTTGTATATCTTGTGTGTGCGATACTATCGCCATCTGTAAACCTCATTGAAATGGTGAAGAGTGGACACACCCCATATTAATATCACTGACAGATGCTCAGATACTTTTGATCAGACATAGTTCAGGAGTCAAAACCAGGCCTGACGAATTCTTCTCGAGAGGCGTCAACGTGAGGAGAGTCATGCGTGAAGCGTTCAGCACTTTCGAAAATAAAATCGAGCGAACAGAAAATCTTACGTACAATCAGCAAATGGATCAAAGATGTCTGTCCAGATGCTCATCGATCATAATGGCGACGAAACGGGATGACTGAGAAGAGACCGAAATACTACCTCTGTGCAGAATTGTTTCAATGAGGTCGAACGTACAGAGGTTCTTCCTTTCAATCGTAGCACAACCGCCAAAGTTACAGCTCTCTAAATAAGTGTCCACTGAACAGAAAATAAACTAAAATTGCTCAACTGAGAAAAAGAGATGATAGCCTACCAATACGACTCTTCGACGCTAGAGGTGCGAAGCATTCCTAGTGATTGGAAGAATGTGCAAGTAATTTCGTTTTCAGGAGGGTCATCCACAGGCCTGTATCGTGGTGTCTGTTGCGAAATTTTAGAACACGTTTTATACTCTCGTTTTACGACTTTAATGGCTCCAAGCACTATGGGACTTAACATCTGAGGCCATCAGTCCCCTAGACTTAGAACAACTTAAACCTAACTAACCTAAGGACATCCACGCCCGAGGCAGGATTCGAAATGCGACCGTAGCAGCAGCGCGGTTCCGGACTGAAGCGTTTTGAACCGATCGACCACACCGGCCGGCTTTTACGACTTTCTAGAGACCTTAATTCTCCTCTGTAGATATCAACAGAGATTCCATAAACAATGATTTTCTTCCGTCCAGCTGTTTTTGCTCTTCTACTCACGCATTACGCCAGTTTGGAGAACAAAAATTCGGTCTACGAAAATCAATATGGATTCCGTAATCTTACGAAGCACCATTCAATCCGGACGTTCATGTGAAATCTAGAACCAAATCGCCCTAGTTGGTACTGTGGTTCTTGGTTTTCGAAAGTAATTCGATACGGTCCCGCACTGCCATTTAGTGGACAAAAGATCAACTCAGCGAACATCAAACCAGTGTTGCGTCTGGATTCAGTACTTTGTAGGAGACAGAAATCTACATGCTGTTATTAACAGGACGAAATCGACAGATGTGTACGATGTGCAGGTAATTTCGTATCAGAAGTGGGTATTGGAGGACCGTTGCAGTTTAAAATACAGACAAATGATCTATCGCAAAGTTGAAACGGCAAGACACCAACAGAGGAGCAAAGATACGTGCAGAAACTGGCAGTTGACCTTGATCGTAAATACACTATGTGATCAAAAGTATCCGGACACCTAGCTGAAAATGACTAACAAGTTCGTGGCGCCTGCATCTGTAATCCTGGAATTCAGTATGGTATTGGCCCACCCTTAGCCTTGATGACAGCTTCCACTTTCGCAGGCATACGTTCAATCAGGTGCTGGAAGGTTTCTTGGGAAATGGCAGCCCCTTCTTCACGGTGTGCTGCACTGAGGAGAGGTATAGATGTCGGTCGGTGAGGCCTGGCACGAAATCGGCGTTCCAAAATCACCCCAAAGGTGTTCTGTAGGATTTAGGTCAGGACTCTGCAGGCCAGTCCATTACAGGGATGTTATTGTCGTGTAACCATTCCGCCACAGGCCGTGCTCGGTCGTGTTGAAAGATGCAATCGCAATCCCCGAATTGCTCTTCAACAGTGGGAAGCAACAAGGTTGTTGAAACATCAATGTAGACCTGTGCTATGATAGCGCCACGCGAAACAACTAAGGGTGCTAGCCCCCTCCATGAAAAGCACGACCACATTGTAACACCACCACCTCCGAATTTTACTGTTGTCACTACACACGCTGGCAGATGGCGTTCACCGGGCATTCGCCATACACATACCCTACCATCGGATCGCCACATTGTGTACCGTGATTCGTCATTCCACACAACGTTTTTCCACTGTTCAATCGCTCAATGTTTACGCTCCCTACACCAAGAGAAGCGTCGTTTGGCATTTACCATCGTCTGCCGATTACTCATTACGACCCTCTTCAACTGTCGGCGGTCTCTGTCAGTCAACAGACGAGGTCGGCCTGTACGCTTTTGTGCTGTACGTGTCCCTTCACGTTTCCACTTCACTATCACATCGGAAGTAGTGAACCTAGTGGTGTTTAGGAGTTTGGAAATCCCGAATACAGACGTATGACACAAATGAGACCCAATCAACTCACCACGTTCGAGGTCCGTGAGTTCCGCGGAGCGCCCCATTCTGCTCTCTCACGATGTCTAATGATTACTGAGGTCGCTGATATGGAGTACCTGGCAGTAGGTGGCAGCACAATGCACCTAATACAAAAACCACTTATGATCACATAGTGTAACATACAGCACGTAAATGGGCAGAGAGAACCATTACTGTTTGATTATACAGCTTGCAACAAAGCTATAAATACGGTTCTCGGTTGAGACGTCAGATGTCGTCGTGAAATTTCAACAATATCTCGTCAGCGCGACTAACCATCTTCAGGTGCGGCAAAGACACTACTGAGATCGTAACCGTCATCCCTTGATGACGCTGCGGTGTCGACATAGATGTTCGTAAGACAACGGCGAGAATGGGTACGAGAGGGCACAGAAGTAAGTAGAGGGCCGAGTGTCCGCCCCCCCCCCCTTCCCCTCCTTCTCACCTCTTGGGTACCTACAGCTCCTAGTGCCGCGCCACTATCACTGCTGGTCCTCTGTGTTTTCTTGTTTACTCACTAACTCATCTCGCTTTTTAACTGGATTTGCTTTAGGTTTGTTAGTTTTCAATGTAACTATAACTTGTTCATTTTACAGCTGCCGATGGCAGAACGCGGAACTAAACTTTGTTTCATACAGACAGGACCAAAAGCGTCCAACAACACACGGCAGTACACGCCACATTGTACAGTTACGTTATAGTCATAGTGCGTTATTATAGTCGTAGTGCGTCACTATTTCTGCGAATTCTTAGCGCCTCCTAAAACCGATAGTCGTAATGCAAATGTACGTTATCGAAAAGTTATGGCAAAGTGTTCATAAATGATGTAGTTGAGTTCTATCGAGAAGAAAAACCGAAACGTCTGCTACGTTTTAAAAAAACGTAAAAATAGATTCCTTTTGATTGAGAGGGAGGAAATTATAGCATCACATGCACACTTTCATAGAACAACGAGAGAAAACGATAAAGGTGCGAAGAAACCTAAAAATATGATCTGAGACCCAAATCCATGTATTAGATCGTAAAACAAGAGTTTTGTTTTATTTTTGTACGCTTCTTGCTAGAAGAATGTGTTAATATCAGATGAAATGGAAATGCCGTGTGGCTAGGGCCTCCCGTCGGGTAGACCGGTCGCCTGGTGCAAGTCTTTCGAGTTGACGCCGCTTCGTCGATTTGCGTGTCGATGGGGATGAAATGATGATGATAATGACAACACAGTCCCCTGAGCGGAGAAAACCTCCGACCCAGCAGGGAATCGAACTCAGGTACGAGGGGCGGACATAACAGTTATGTTACACTGAAGAGGCAGTGAAACTGGTACACCAGCCTAATATCGTGTTGGGCCCCTGCGAGTACACAGAAGTGCCGCAGTACAACATGGCATGGACTCGGCTAATGTCGGAAGTAGTGCTGGAACGGATTGACACCATGAATCGTGCACGGCGGTCAATAGATCCGTAAGACTACGAGGGGAGGTGGAGATCTCTTCTGTACAGCACGTTGCAAGGCATCCCAGATATGCCTGGGGAGTCTGGTGGCCAGCGGAAGTGTTTAAATTCAGAAGAGTGTTCCTAGAGCCACTATGTAGCAATTCTGGACGTGTGGGGTGTCGCATTGTCCTGCTGGAATTGCTCAAGTCCATTGGAACTCACAATGGACATGAATGGATGCAAGTGATCAGACAGGATGCTTATGTACGTGTCACCTGTCAGAGTCGTATCTAGACGTATCAGGGGGTTCCATATCACTCCAACTGCACAAGCCCCATACCATTACAGAGCCTCCACCAGCTTGAACTGCTCCCTGCTGACATGCAGGATCCATGGATTCATCAAGATGTCACCATACCCGTACACGTCCATCCGCTCGATACAATCTGAAACGAGACCAGTTGTCAACAGTCCAGTGTCGGTGTTGACGGGCCCTAGTGAGGCGTAAAGCTTTGTGTCGTGCAGTCATCAAGGGTACACGAGTGGGCCCTCGGGTCCGAAAGCCCATATCGATGATGTTTCGTTGAATGGTTCGCTCGTTTACACTCGTTGATGGCCGAGCATTGAAATCTGCAGCAATTTGCGGAACGGTTGCAGTTCTGTCAGGCTGAACGATTCTCTTCAATCGTCGTTGGTCACGTTCTTGCAGGATCTATTTCCGGCCGCAGCGATGTCAGAGTTTTGGTGTTTTACCGGATTCCCGATATTTACGGTACGTTCGTGAAATGGGCGTACTAGAAAATCCGCACATCATCGCTTCCACGGAGATGTTGTTTGTCATCGCTCGTGCGCCGACTATAACACCATGTTCAAACTCACTGAAATCATGATAACTTGTTATTGTAGCAGCAGTAACCGATCTAACAATTGCGCCAGACTCCTGTTGTGTTACATAGGCGCTGCCGTCCGCAACGCCGCATTCTGCTTGTTTACATCTCTCTATATTTGAATACGCATGCGTATACTAGTTTCTTTGGCACTTCAGTATAAATGATCACTTCAGTTACAAGGCAGTAACACTAGTTTTATTTTATTTCTTCATTTTCCATTCTCTCCCGTAAATTATATTAAAAGCGAAAGTACGGTTGTCTGCTATACTCACAGCTGCATTGTTTTATCTTAAAAGAAGTTTTATCTGCGTCTTGTTCATTTCTATTTTTCTGTATACTTGTGTTAACAGAATGTATATTTGTTCTATTTGCTGCACCTATACCAAGTACAGTTGCGAAACGGTGCTACATATTGACTGAGCGCAGCTACATCCCTCGTGCGTTATTCGAAATAATCAACAGCAGAACATGTCAATAGTTCGCAGCGCGCTTAGCTAAAACGGTAATGGTATTGTGAAAAAGTTATACGTACATGAGCAAATTAATCCATCAATATACTGTAGCTAACGTTGTGAACAGTATAATGTAGGCAACACTGTTTTCTGAAATCAAAGACTCAAAAAACATACAGTCAGCGTCATCATCTGGAGTATTTTCATTTCGTTAAGATTTTCATTCATATTCATCTTCGGTTTGCATCGGTAACATACGAAAAAGAGGAACAGAAGGTAACTCCGCACGCCGTATAGCAGGTGGCAATGGCCGCGCACGTGGCGCGTAGCTGACAATCTCGTCGAGGAGAATCTCCAATATATCTCACGTACTTTCTCGAGAACGGAAAGAAGTATCACTCTCCTTCCATCGTTATGTTAGCTATATTTCTTAAGCAGTAACCTATGTCCTAAAACCCACCGAACGTAAACTGGCCAGAGACTACATTTTTCGACGCAAACTTTTCAAAATATGGGCCATGATGTACTTTACTTCGAAGTATCGCAATAACTATGGGATATAATGAAAAGAAAACAAGTTGACTATCAGGCTGAAATGTGCTGCTATAAGATGTGGAAAAATAATATTTTCTTACCACGTAGTTTCCTCGAAATCGGATAAGAAAGACTGCACAGCGATGAACACGTACGAAATCCAGAATAGTGGCTTTCATTTATTTATTTATTTATTTATTTGCGCGAAAACTAAAGGGTTTGTTGAGAAACTAACTGCAGAGACGGCTATAGCTTTGTTTCATCTACTAAAACAATTCTTTTAGGCATATCGGATGACTTGAAATTTCACTCCGCGTGCATCGTGCGATACTTGTTACCTGGACCGACCAGCACCTCAGTGGTTTTGCGTACCCAGAGAGAGGGGGAAGCCTGACACACCTCGCGGGGCCCGAAGGCCGCTCTGTTTACTTTTATGCCCTGTGATCCGTACACGGCAGCGAGGACACGTATATTGGCAAGTACACTATTGGCCATTAAAATTGCTACACCACGAAGATGGCGTACTACAGACGTGAAATTTAACCGACAGGAAGAAGATGCTGTGATATACAAATTATTAGCTTTTCAGAGCATTCACACAAGGTTGGCGCCGGTGACGACACCTACAACGTGCTGACATGAGGAAAGTTTCCAACCGATTTCTCATACACAAACAGCAGTTGACCGGCGCTGCCTGGTGAAACGTTGTTGTGATGCCTCGAGTAAGGAGGAGAAATGAGTACCATGACGTTTCCGACTTTGATAAAGGTCGAATTGTAGCCAATCGCGATTGCGGTTTATCGTATCGCGACATTGCTGCTCGCGTTGGCCGTGATCCAATGACTGTTAGCAGAATATGGAATAGGTGGGTTCAGGAGAGTAATACGGAACGCCGTGCTGGATCCCAACGGCCTCGTATAACTAGTAGTCGAGATGACAGGCATCATATCCGCACGACTGTAACGGATCGTGCAGCCACGTCTCGATCCCTGAGTCAACATATGGGGACGTTTGCAAGACAACAACCATCTGCACGAATAGTTCGACGACGTTTGCAGCAGCTTGGACTATCAGCTCGGAGACCATGGCTGCGGTTACCCTTGACACTGCATCACAGACAGGAGCGCCTGCGATGGTGTACTCAACGACGAGCCTGGGTGCGCGAATGTCAAAACGTCTTTTTTTCGGAAGAATTCAGGTTCTGTTTACAGCATCATGATGGTCGCATCCGTGTTTGGTGACGTAACGGTGAACGCACATTGGAAGCGTGTATTCGTCATCGCCATACTGGCGTATCAGCCAGCGTGATGGTATGTGGTGCCAATAGTTACACTTCTCGGTCACCTCTTGTTCGCATTGACGGCACTTTGAACAGTGGACGTTACATTTCTGATGTGTTACGACCCGTGGCTCTACCCTTCATTCGATCCCTGCGAAACCCTACATTTCAGCAGAATAACGCACGACCGTATGTTGCAGGTCCTGTACGGGCCTTTCTGGATACAGAAAATGTTGGGTTGCTGCCCTTGCCAGCACATTCTCCAGATCTCTCCTCAATTGAAAATGTCTGGTCAATGGTGGCCGAGCAACTGGCTCGTCACAATACGCTAGTCACTACTCTTGATGAAAAACTGGGTTATCGTGTTGAAGCTGCATGGACAGGTTTACCTGTACACGCCATCCAAACTCTGTTTGACTCAATGCCCAGGCGTATCAAGGCCGTTATTACGGCCAGAGGTGGTTGTTCTGGGTACTGATTTCTCAGGATCTATGCATCCAAATTGCGTGAAAATGTAATCACATGTCAGTTCTAGTGTACTATATTTGTCCAATGAATACCCGTTTATCATCTGTGTTTCTTCTTTGTGTAGCAATTTTAATGGCCAGTAGTGTAGTTCCCGACAGAGGGCGCTGGGGCTGCCGACGTTAGCGGAGACTATGATTGACAGCTTCTGCGCGTGCATCGAAGCTATTGGTTCATTGTCACTATCTCTCTCTCTCTCTCTCTCTCTCGTTATCTGCGCTACTGGCCACCGAATTTGGCGCGTTCACGTCTCCCCGGTTTCTTCTCAGACTGGCATAAATAGGACACTTCGGTCACGGCCTAAGCAATATGTTAACCGCACCTGAAAATGTCGGTCGGTTACATCGACGGAATAGTGTGGAAATTTCACAACGATATCAGTCGTCTCGGCCGAGAACCACATTTACAACTAGTCCGTCGGGAAATCCTCAAGCAACACAATCTCAAACCTCGGCGTAGCCGTATGTAGTGGCCTAAAGAGAAATGACCACACAAAACTAATTGTAGGGAAAGTAGATTCCGGGCTAAGGTTCATTGGAAGAATATCAGGAAAATGTAATTCATACGCGATCGGTGTGATTTACAAAACACTCGATGACCGATTCCTGAATGTTACTCGTGATCTGGAGAGAAGATGCAAGTAAGAGCTGTCCGTTTCGCCACTGGATCGTTTAGTAAGCATGAGAGTGATATGCAGAAGCTCGACGAACAACAGCGCCAGACGCTACAGTAAAGGTGACGTGTATCACGGAAAGGTTTTCTGTTGAAATTTTGAGAGAATGCACTCCAAGAAGACTCAGCCAACATATTACTTCCTTTTACATATGTTTCAAGAAATAACCACGACGTGAAAATCAGAGAAATTGTTCATAAAGAGGTTTATTAATGGTCGTTTCCGCTGTCACCATTCCCGAGCAGAACAGGGAATGCGAGATTTTATAGTGGTATCACAAATACCCACTGCTACACACCATAAGGTGGCTTACGGGGTGGCCAAGCGGTTCTAGGCGCTACAGTCTGGAACCACGCGACCGCTACGGTCGCAGGTTCGAATTATGCCTCGGGGATGGATGTGTGTGATGTCCTTAGGTTAGTTAGGTTTAAGTAGTTCTAAGTTCTAGGGCCATTTTTTGGCTTACGGGGTATAGATGTAGATGCTGAACAGGAAAAGTAATCAACAGTTTTCTTTCACTTCCTTGGGGAACTTTATACTGCCGTAAATTACGTTCAGCAGTAGTGCGAATCCACTAGAAGAATTCATCAGTGGAATCAACCGGGAGAGCCCCAATTTCGGAAAGGAGGCCAGATTACTGGAGCCTACTATTTTTAGAAATTCTGGGGATAACGTAAGAGCTACATGTGGTCAGATCCTTTCCTAATACCATGAAGTGGAAACTTAGGAATCCCATAAAGAATTCGTCATTGAAGTCCACCGAGAAACTCTGCATTCACAAACGAAGCCCGATTGTAGGAACCTGTATTTTGGATGTCCACCGCAGCGATAATTCAAGGGTTATGTGTGCTCAGATCCCCGGTTATCGTGAAATGGAAACTTCGCTCTGGTAGGCCTCAGAAATTGTACAACAGGTACTACTCTACAGCATACTGTAGGGTCACTAGGAATCGCTTTCATGTAGCATAGGGAACTTATATTGTAGTTCAGGTATTGACAACATGACAACGAATGCACTACGTTGCTTTCAGGAACACAGACACGTCTACAAAACCTAGGAGGAAGAATGAAAGTAGAAGCTCAAGAAATATACTAGCTCATCAAAACTATCCGAACATCTGTCAGTGGACGAGAATCAGTGGACAATAATATGGGGTGCGTCTAACCTCGGCCTTTATGGTTAAACCTGCTGGGATACGTCAGTGATGTGTGTGGCTGTCTTTGGAGAACTGACAGCCTATTCCGCCTCAAGAGCCGACGCTGGATTCTCGACTGAAGTCGACGTTCTAATCACCCTACAGGTGTTCTATTGGGTTCAGGTCAGGACTAGGGCAGGCTAGACCATTTGAGGGGTGTTACTGTCCGCAAACCATCGCCTCACAGATGCTGTACCCAGTACAAAGTGCTATAAAATGTGTTCACATCCTTCCGCATTTAGCATTTTCTTAGGTGCAATAAAGAATCACACACTAACCAAGAAAAAACATCCCTGGTGAGAGGTAATGCCTAAAATGTGGCATTCGTGACACACTCTTGACACTGTGGATCTCGGAATATCGAATTCCTTAACGATTTCCGAAATGGAAAGCTCCATGCGTGTAGCTCCAACTACCGTTCTGCGTCCAGCCTGCTGATTCCCGTCATATCACGTCGGAAACCTTTTCACATGAATCACCTGAGTAAGAATGACAAATCTGTCAATGCACTCCCCTTTTACACTTGGTGTACGTGATACTACTGCCATTTGTATATGTGCATATCTCTAACACATGTACACGCTGTGTGTCTTGTTTGGAAAGAAACTTGTCCCATTCGCTCGTGGTACACGCTGTTGACAACATGACAACAGTAACGCTTATTTTAGCCTTCATCTTCAGGCTTGCAATCAGTATCGATCGGTTCTGTCTCGGGTTTGTACGTTAAAGTGACAAAAGCAGTTTCTGGACTGTTGAGAAGATATTTTCACAGAAACAAAACTATTAGTGGTAACAAACAGAATAAAACACGATTACATTATTACTCTGTAAAAGACCCCGGACCCTGAACAACCTCCGATATTTCGTCGGTGGAGCTGGGTTACATCGTTTAGTCAAGGTTAAGGGGGGGGGGGATTTGGGTTGTTTGGGGGAAGAGACCAAACAGCGATGTCATCGGTCTCAGCGGATTAGGGAAGGACGGGGAAGGGAGACGGCCGCGCCCTTTCAAAGGAACCATCCCGGCATTTGCCTGGAGCGATTTAGGGAAATCACGTAAAACCTAAATCAGGATGGCCGGAGGCGGGATTGATCCGTCGTCCTCCCGAATGCGAGTCCAGTGTGCTAACCACTGCGCCACCTCGCTCGGTCATGGTTAAGGAACTCTGCGTGTGGGGCTTGGACTTCACAAAGGACATTCTGAATTTGAATAACGACGATATAATACTGTTTGTCGGCAGTTATAATTCCATAGGTATAGTCAAGCACGTATAATACTTTAATAGAAATACAGGGTGAGTCAAAAGTCCTTGGACATGTTCATAAGCTGGAAGGAAAAAGGGAAAATTGAATGTGATGATGAGAACATAGGTTTCAAGCGGCACCGCAACTTTTGGAGTGAATGTCATTCATGGCCGCCACCTTGAAATCCGCCATTTTTTATTCAAGTCATTTTTTTTTATGAGAAGGGGAGTGTATGGCACGTCAAATAACACTCGCTTGAGCTCTCGAATTGAGTGGTGTAATTTGTTTTTGTCTATCTTGTACAGTTTAGAAGTTAATAATGTTCAAAGTTACCTTGATACCGGGACAGACAACACGTAGAACATGTGTTGTAGCAGTCGGTATGAAGGTAATTCCCCAACTTTGAACATTAATAACCTCTAAACTGTACAAGATAGACAAAAACAAATTACACCACTCAATTCCAGAGCTCAAGCGAGTGTTATTTGATGTGTCATACACCCCCTTTCCCATTAAAAAAAAAATGACTTGAATCCAAAATGGCGGATTTCAAGATGGCGACCATGAATGACATTCACTCCAAAAGTTGCGGCCCCACATCAAACCTATGTCCCCATCATCACATTTCAATTTTCCCTTTAATCTTCCAACTTATGAAGGTGTCCAAGAACTTTTGACTCGCACTATACACGTCGAAGTAGTAAAAGTTTTCGCCAGCTTCAGCTGTGGAATATCAGAGTGGCAGGTGAATGCAGGTCAGAAAATAGTTTTGGCCAACATTTTTGACAACCAGTGTAAATTCTGCATTCGTCCGATCTGAGCTGGGAGCACGTTCGCTGAGGTATATTTACACCAAGAAGACAGTGTAATGTCATTTCAGTCAAAAGCGAACAACGCGCCCCTCCCCCTCCCACCCCGTGTATATGTAACTACTACTTATTCAACTACTACGCGCAGCACTTCTAGAATCTATTTTGTATATCACAGTCATTGTCTGCACCTGTGCCGTGTGCTGGTCCTTTCAGTGCCACATTTCCTACTCTTTGATGTCACTGCACATATTCCACTGACATGTCCATTCTTCTAACAGCTATCTTCCATAGACTACAGTCGTTGTCTATTATCGTTAGACATTCTTCATTTCGTACTTCATCTGCCCACTTAATTTTTGACATTCCTAAATAACACCATATTCATAATGCATCCAGTTCCTTCTTCCCCCAATTTCCAATGATACAATTATCCGTTGTTTTCCAGTGGCCCCGATAATCATATACCTGTAATTCTGTCTGCCGCTTGTACTCTCGGATACGTAGATGACATCTTACAGAACAAATCTGTGGAATTTATGGACTCTTGTGGCTATCGCACCTAATGCTTATCGGGCGTATTTAGAACCAGATGTGACTTCCCCAGAGCTCGCAACGGACGTGAAGACTGAACTGAAAGTACTATGGGATCGTTCAAATCCATTCAAAAGCCAAGAGCGCATAAAATATTTCTTTATTTAAGACAACCAGTTTCCACAGTCTTTGCTGTCACGTTCAGATCTTAAACATCTTTTTGTTCTAAAACATGTTCATTAAACACTGACCTTCACGCGCAAGATGCAAGTGGATAAAACTCAGCAGATTATAAAAGTATACCATCGTTATCTAGGAGATATCAGTGTCTTATGATACTGTATGCTATCGAATACCTCGAAAAAGGATATGTTAGAGGCCATAAGGCATCTTATTAATCACTTCATGAAATAATTGTTAATTGTCGTGTAACTTTATAATGTGTTCTTTTTTTTGCGTCACTATTATCAAGCTCATTTTTTAGCCAATACAACGGTTACTGCATCACTTTCTTTTGTGTTGTGAATGGTGATCACAAGAGAAACTTATCGATAGAACTGTAGCTGAAAACGTATACCAGATTCTGATCTGTCTCTTCCGGGCCTTTCTCGCTCGCCCTCTTCCACCTCCTCCCGCACGCTAACGCTAAAAAAAACCGTGAAAATAAAACGGAATTAGCTGCTGAGCTTGTTGTTCAGAACTTGATGCTCCAGTACTTTTGTGCAGTAGCACTGGAAAGTGCTAATGATCAAGTGAAATTATTTTATCATTGGGGTAGTTCATTATAGTTAAGGTATCCTAAAAATCCGCAGCTCGTGGTCTCGCGGTAGCGTTCTCGCTTCCCGAGCACGGGGTCCTGGGTTCGATTCCCGGCGGCGTCAGCGATTCTCACCTGCCTCGAGATGACTGGGTGTTGTTGTGTCGTCTTCATCATTATCATTCATCCCCATTACGGTCGGAGGAAGGCAATGGCAAACCACCTCCGCTAGGACCTTGCCTAGTAGAGCGGTGCGGGTCTCCCGTATCGTCCCCTACGCTCCGTCAACGAGTGTGGGACTTCATGTTCATCCTAAAAATAGCTACAGTTAATTTCTCTCTACTCATTCGTTTCCCTCAGCAGAAGTAAATACTACGTAAGTTATTTTAGAAACTGTTAAGAAGAGATGAAAGTAGTAGGATTTTCTTACAACGCTGATTATCTGTGGCCAGCCAGTAATAGAGTTTATTACCCAGAACTGTTTGTACATCAAATTATAACTGAACCTTTTTTATTTGATTATCTTATTTTGGCAAAAACGAACTAGTAAAGAGGAAAAATGTGATAGTGACAAAAATTTAATGAACGATTTATTTTCTAAGATAAGATTTCTAAGATTTTCTAAGATATAAGGCAAAATACTGAGACCTAGGTATTTTACTATGTTACATATATGGTATCCGGACTGGAAACGCGATTGATGTGGTGCCACCTATTCATCAGAGGCACATCTTCGTAGTACTTCATTCTTATTGTTTCCTCTTGTTTCTTGTACATATTGTATACTATCTTAGCGCCTGCTGATTCGTTCGTGTAGACTGTATGGTCTGCACAGATTTTTTTTGGTTTTCTTAAATTGAATTTTATGTTTTTCTCAAATTGCAACACACAAAATTTTCATGCTAATTAGGGCCACAGAAGCATGGTCTTTTCCGAATGTAGTTCTTATCAAAAACCGAGTCTTGTAGCTGGAGGCAAGATTTTTGTTAATCATGCATTTTGCGTTCTTGTGGTGATATTTCCATAGAAATATCCCCTAACACACATTTCTTTATATCTAACTGAGAAGTGAAATGCCGATTTTCAGAGATTTAGCTTTAAAACTTTTTTAATTACCGTATCGAACTATTTTCTCAAAAATTTTCATCTCTTGACACTGTGGATCTCGGAATATTGACTTCCCTAACTATTACCGAAATGAAGTATCTCATGCGTCTAGTTCCAACTACCATTCCGCGTTCAAAATCTGTTAGTTCCCTTCGTGCGGCCATAATCAAGTCGGAAACCTTTTCACATGAGTCACCTAAGTACAAATGACAACTCCGCGAAAGCAATGGCTTTTTATACCTTGTGTACGCGACACTACGGCCATCTCCATCCGTACATTCACGATCCCTTGACTTTGTCACCTCAGCGCGTCTTCCTGAATTATTGATTCCTGAAACCTTGAAAGTAGGCTTTTACGTGATATTGGCGTCAATTTTCAAATGACTGCCTGTTCCTGTTTTACGGTATCTCAGTGACCCTTTCCCTTACGTCATACAAACCTGTGGCCATTAGCACTGACCTTCTTTTTCTACCTTTAGTACCCCTTGTTAGTCCTATTTGGAACGTGTCCTACACACTTGAGCGCATGAGTTTTCTGTAAGCAATATCTCTATAGACAACAGTGCTTCGCAGATCCCACCAATAAACCGCATTCTGCCACCTGCTGTATCTACGACTGAGCCTATGTTATCATTCCATTTCGTATCCTTACAGACGGTTAAACGTAGGAAATTGTATGAAGCGACCGATTCCAATGGTGACTCACTGATATTTTAGTCATATGATACTACATTTCTTTCGTTTTGTGAAGAGCACAATTTTACAATTTGGAACATTTAGAAACAAGTTGCATCTCACTGAACGCGCTTTTCTTCTACGCCTGTCTGGCTGTTGATTGATACAAGTCTGTACGGGCTGCCGAAACTAATACGAACACCTTACGGCACGAATCTTATTTCCTTGACCCAAAACACACGGCGCAGCCTTTTATTATCACTTCGTTCCATAACACCTCAGCACTTGCTCTTGACTACCAGAACGTTTGTAATCGCTGTAACGTTCTTATGATGTATCGTCTGATTTGAAAATAAACGAGGTAAGTAATGCAACACATTTTTCTGGATCAACTTCGGTTGAAGAAATGAGGAATTTGTTGCGGGACATCGTGGAATATTCACGATTCGGCCCCTGTAGTTTCATGAAGTTCCGATAGACGGCGACGCTATAGGCAGCCTTCAAAATGGCGGAGGTACGTTCTAAGCAGAGAGCTGTCACTGAGTTTCTTTTGGCGGATAACCAGAGCGCGGAAGAGATTCATTGGGGTTTAGAGGATGGCTGCGGAGACCTGACAGTGAAACAGCGCGGTGAATCGTTGGGCGATGCGTGTGCCGTCATCGCAACAACGTCGAGCGAATCTGTCCGATCTCCCGCGTGCCGCCCGGCCGAACACGTCTGTGACTCCTGCAATGTTGGAACGTGTGGATACCCTCACGCCAGGTGATGGACGGATCACAATCAAACATCTTGCTGCTCACCTGGACGTCTCTGTTAGTAGTGCTGACACACTCTTCTATCACCTGGGGTACTCAAAGATTTGAGCCCGTTGGTTTCCGCCCGCCTAGCAGAAAACCATTAAGAGCATGCGCTTTGCGAGTCTGATCGTGACAATTTCTTGTCGAACGTCGTCGTACACAGTGAAACAGGGGTTCATCACTTCGAACCGGTAAGGAAACGGCAATCCATGAAGTAGCGCTACACCACCTCTCCTCCGAAGAAAATGTTGAAAGCAGCACCCTCAGCTGGTAAAGTCATGGCGACTGTGTTCTGGTAGTCTGAAGAGATGGCTGCTGGTAAACCTCTCAGGATGTAAAGTCGTGGTCCAACAAACGGTTCTGTTCCTGACATTTCGTCCTGGAATGCGCTGGACATCCTTAGAGGAGCTGCAGAATCGCTACACAGTTTTATCTTTGACAAGACGACAATCGATAGTTAAGTTTTATCTCTGACAAGGATTATCTCTGCTCGTCACATGTTACTTTGACCACGCCCACTTTCCTACAGTAATTATGTCGCTCTCGGACCTCCAACCGGTCAGCTGGCAAGACTCATCGAAGGAGCGCCTCTAAGGATGTCCAGCACAGTCCTGGATGAAACGTCAGGAACAGAAGAGTTTCTTGGACCACGACTTTACATCCCGAAAGGCTTACGAGCAGCCATATCCGGTCGTGAAAGCCTTCATTCTAAAGTCTGAAGAGATGTTTGATGTCCTCCCTCATGGTGCAAATATAAACTCTGAAGCGTATTGTTCTACCCTCAGGAAATTAAGGAAACGACTTCGGCGTGTTCATCGCCACCAATATGCGAACGAACTTCTCCTTTTCCATGACAACACAAGCCCTCACAGAAATCTGCGCACCCGACAGGAACTCGCAAAACTTCATTGGACTGTTCTTCCTCATCCACCCTACAGTTCCAATCTCGCGCGTTCAGACTTCCATCTGTTTGGCCCAATGAAGGATGCACTCCGCAGAAAAAAGTACATGGATGATTGGTGTGCCATTTCTCTGGCGCGTTACGTATCCGGCACTATCGATAGCGACTTGTATTTCTGTTTCCGTCTGGTTCGGCCCTCGCAGGCATTGAGACGGCTGCTGCCCCCTGGAGCGTTTTTCGCGGGGGGCCGCGCGCGCTCGGCTCGGCGGTTGGATTCGCACCGGGCGGGTGTTATTTTGCCTTCCGCCCCGGCACGGAGGTGTGGTCTCGTTGTTGGCGGGCCTCGTTGATTTGGCCATTGGGCGGTGTGGCGTGTTGATGATGTGCTGTAGGGGACAACAGATGGATCCCCGCACGCGATCGCTCGAGGTTCTCCGCCTCTGAAAAGGGTGCCACGATATCGCTTGGGTTTCCGCACCCAGGAGTTGTAAGGACTGCAGGGCAGGCTTTCTGTGTGTTTGCTCTGTCTGGGCTGTGTGGCGGCGTTCGTTTCACCTTACTTCAGCTGTTGTTTATATTTTCTGCGTGATTTCGTTTCGGCCAGAGTCTAGGTGTCGGTGTTTTCTGCTGGTGTGTACCCGGTCGTCGCCCCCATTTTCCCGCCCGGGGGGCAGCCGTATCTGTTGGTGGGAATTGTTTGGCAGTGTGTGTTTTGCGTGGACCCGGTGTGCTCACGCGCCCTGATTCTGAGTTGAAGTTACTGTGGTCAGGCTGGCTCGGTTGCTGGAGTGTGTGTTGTTGGTTTTCTGGCTTGCTGGAGACTGCGCACACGCCTGTTCCGTTTTGTGATGTGGCAGCAGTCTGATATTTTTATGTGTGATTGTTAAGTTGCTAGAAATTGGTTTTAGCCCTGTGCTTACTTATTTTTATTTAAATTTCTGGGCATTGTCATTTGCCTGTTCTTTTACCTTTATTTATTTGTAGTGTCAATTAAGTCTAAGACGATGTCCAAGGTGTTAGCAATTGATTTTAGCCTCATGTGTACTTAATCCTATTTAAATTCTCGTGTATTGCCATTTGCTTTTTCTTTTTCTCTTATTTATTTGTTGTGCCAGTCAGCCCTAAGATGATGTCAGACCTTGGTATCTGTTAACCTTATTTTTGCTCTAGCGCTCAGGTGCAATATTGCCGGGCCTATCCCGGATTTTGTCATTAATTGAGATCCTTTTTACTGTATTTTTAGTAGTAGGTTTGGCAAGTGCACTTGCGTGTGCTATTTATTATGCCCCCCCCCCCGCCCCCCTCTTCCTCCTTCGTGTAAACTGATTTTGGTAAGATTGCTAGGTGGCCTGTGTTCTTTTGTTACCTATGTAAGTCTCCCCGCTGCCGCAGTCGTAACATGTTTTGACCGGCAAGCGGCTCATGTTGGCTAGAGTTTGAATGTGGTCTGCGCTGTTGAAATCAGCAAACTTTCTGTAAGGAAGCAAATGTTGGGCTTTGCCGTACGTATATTTATTATTTGAGCTAGTCGTGTACGTGTTGTTGTGTTAAGGGTTTTAGGGCATTTTTAATTGAGATACCTTTTCGAATTTTTATCACTCTTTTAAAGAAGGTATAGAAAGTAGTAACTTCGACTGAAAATTTAATTGTGAATTATACATTTGTGCTTCGCATTATAAAATTTAACTGTATTAGTTGAAAGTATGTAGTTTAATGCACAATTATTATTTGTTAATGTATCAAATTGTTTGGCAGTGATTCAAACGACACAAAAAAGTTTCTCTTTTCACCTGTGGCATATAACATTTTTATTACCTCATATTGTAAGCAGCTTGATTTGTTTGTGTCACTGTAATTTGTAAGCCTCAGTGTAATTTATTACAATTAATTAATTGTTTTGGGGAAATAAACCTTGAATTGTATGTCCCCTTTTCGTTAACCGAATCCCATCCAAATCGTCCGCTCAATGGGGAAGTTATTAATGCAACAAGATGTCGTCTCCGGCGTCGATCAGCAGAATGGTACCGTACGGGCATGCAGGCTGTCTCAGTAGGGTGGCGTAAGGCCGTAACGTTGAACGGAGATTATATTGAAAAATTCGGTTTAGTGGCCATAAGAGTGGGGAATAATATGGTGTACTGGAACCATGAAAGAAACCAACCTGCTTTCAGAAAAGATTGTGTTGTATTACTTATTGAACGCCCCTCGTAGCTTAAACTTGCACCTAATCGTTTCCATAGACAACATGTCTCTCCCCTAGACACCAAGTAAGTTGAACTGCCTTATTTTTCTATCGGGCCAGCGCTCTTCTCTTTGCCGGCAAGTTTAATTACTTTGATCTTAACACAGGTCAGATTGCCTTAGTCTTTAACATCTGACTACCGATTCATCTTTAGATCAGGTTGGGAAGAAGCAGTATCCTTCACCAGTCAGTTCTGCAAATGAAACACGTTGTTTGCTGTTCAAATCTATTTTTCCAATGCATGTTGGCGTTAATGTCCACAAAGTTTTTTTTATCTTTCTTTGAGATATAACACACATAATTTGTCAGGGCACTTCTTCCAGAATAAGAAGCACAGCGAGTAGAAGAGAAAGTGTGCTGTCTCCCCGCCCGTTAACACAGGCAGCATAGGACGGGTGGCGTGCCTCCTTCGACCATAGATACTAGTAGACTGGCCTTGCTGTGCGGAAGCTATAGGGTTAGTCTGGCTCCAACATAAACCACGTGACTGTTGGCAAAACGTGGCGGGATTTCAAATCAGCGGTCTGCCATCCTATGTTTGTATCGGATTTTCCCCACATTTCTCAATTGACTGCCAAACACTTCCAACAAAAATTACTTTTTTATTTGTGAAAAATTATGCCAGAACTACATTTGACCTGGATTTGTTCAAAGTACCATTTATAAAATCTAACAAATACATCGAACGCCACTCTGGTGGGCAGCGGGACGAAATTACTACAAACTATCAATTACAGTAAAATGTCGTTAAAATTCTTTTAAACAGTAAGAGTGGGCTCATTTCAACACTTTAAACATTGTATTCGCCACGTTTCGAGCTCTAGTCACTTATAAAATAAAATGGGCTATGGGAATTATGTCAACTATAGGCGTCAAAATTGTTTACTTTAGGAGCAGGTCCATTTTAGAGTATCAATTTTAGGTGCACTTCAAAGGTTCAGTTCCCACTATTTTTACAAAAATTTAAACTATCAGTTTAAGAAAATGATATTTTAGATGAAAGGTGAGACTTTGCAGTTTCAGAAAATAATTTTGGAGCCTAGGTTTAAAAATGACAGACACTTAAATACAAATTATAGATATACATTGTAAATAATAACTAACCTATCAAAACACTTCTCCGCGAAGTGCTTCAAGCAAAGGCGCGTATGTGCAAACGGCTTAAAGTTTTTCCGTTTCAGGGCCTGTATCCAAAGCTGCCTTCGGTTTTCGTCCTTACGGAAACTATGGGTAGGAACGAGAAACGATTATACTTACTTCTGTAACCGAATTATCACAGATACTTTCCAAAATGTAATATTAGTCTGACTTTACAGGCATCACTTTCAACACTTTAATTTACGTGATACTCAATTTCAAGTGTAAAAAACATATAAAAGTCACTTCAGCAGATTTCAATAAACACATCTGCACTATCATAGAAACACTTACACGTGAAATGTAATGCCATTTCCCCGACAAAACGCTGAGTACAGCCATAAGCGCAACACGAAACAACCATGTTTTGCCAACATTCACGTGACTTCAGCCCAGAGATGTTGGAGCCACGAAAATGACGTCAGGGCCAGTCTATTATATTTATGGTCGAAGCGTGCCTCCGAACTACGAGCTGCACTGTCGCTTGAGACTCAAGTTCGCGCGGTTTTGCTTTATCCGCAAGGTGTGTTTCGCTATTGTCTGTGCTTATTTTGCGAGTGTATTTATGGTGTTGTGAGTGAACGTTGAAGAGGAGAAGTCTGTGGTGAATAAGTGGTGTTTATGGGTATAGTTACTCGTGTTTGAAGAAGGATAAAAAATGCCGACTTGTTTCGTTCCAGCGCTCAGATCTGGCTACCGAGAAAGTAAAGGTAAACATTTTTTTAGGCCTCCGAACGACTAAGTAGAATTTGCAAAATGGGTCAGAGAAATTCCTCGGAAAGACAGAACTCTAACTCACAATTGTTTCGTGTGTGTTTCGCATATCTGTGAGGAACTTACTATAAAAGCTGATGTGTTTATCTTCGACGGTAAGCAAGTTAAAATTCCAAGACAAAGGTGGTCTCTAAAATCAGGTGCAGTTCCCCATTTATTTCAAAATGTACCGAAATATCTATCTAAAATATTACACAAAAGATCACCACCGTCAGTAAAGCACTCACAAAAAAGTAGCTGGTGTAAAGAAAACGTTCAACACGAAGTTCCGATGTATCCCAGTGTTTCATCTGCCGGCGAGAATGTACGAAAGGTACCGGATGCTGCGCTCATTTCGCTAAAGAGAACATTAAAGTGTAAGAAGCTGGAAGTTGTGCGGTTACGTAATAAACTAAGAACAGCGAATGCAGAAATCCATCTACTGCGAAAGCAGCTCTCAGACGAAAAGCGTAAGACAGCTTAGTCAAATCTTCTAGATCATTCCGAACTGAGTAAGAAACAGAAAATGATAGTAGACACTATGATAAAGAAATGCCAGTTAAAAAGCACTAAGGGAATGCGGTATGATGACGAGTTTCTTCTGGACAGGTGATCTTAAAAATGAAGTCGGCCAAAGGCAATACTTGAGTATTGCTCATCAGTGTGGGATCCGTACTAGGTCGGGTTGACAGAGGAGATAGAGAAGATCCAAAGAAGAGCGGCGCGTTTCGTCACAGGGTTATTTGGTAAGCGTGATAGCAATGCGGTATGACGACGAGTTTCTTCTGGACAGGTGATCTTAAAAATGAAGTCGGCCAAAGGCAATACTTGAGTATTGCTCATCAGTGTGGGATCCGTACTAGGTCGGGTTGACAGAGGAGATAGAGAAGATCCAAAGAAGAGCGGCGCGTTTCGTCACAGGGTTATTTGGTAAGCGTGATAGCGTTACGGAGATGTTTAGCAAACTCAAGTGGCAGACTATGCAAGAGGGGCGCTCTGCATCGCGGTGTAGCTTGCTGTCTGTCCAGGTTTCGAGAGGGTGCGTTTCTGGATGAGGTATCGAATATATTGCTTCTCCCTACTTATACCTCCCGAGGAGATCACGAATGTGAAATTGGAGAGATTCGAGCGCGCACGGAGGCTTTCCGGCAGTCGTTCTTCCCGCGAACCATACGCGACTGGAAGAGGAAAGGGAGGTAATGACAGTGACACGTAAAGTGCCCTCCGCCACACACCGTTGGGTGGCTTGCGGAGTATAAATGTAGATGTAGGATACAGACATTGTTTGAAGCATGGTTGCTACCACTTCCTTCTGAAATACATCTTCGAAATTTAATAAAGAGTCTCAAATGCTCATACGGAATCAATAAAAACGCTGTGGAGGCCATTGAGAATTATTTTCGGGAAGAACAAGATGAAAACACAGGCTTAGGTGTGTTGATTTTTGATGAAATTAAGCTCCAAGATGAACTGCGATGTAATAACAATTCCCTGAAAGTTGATGGTTTCGTCAATTTAGGAGAGTATACTCCGGACGACTGTAAGAATATACTTGCCAATCATGCTCTCATGTTCAGGTTTGTTCCTCTGTTGCATAACTGGATCCAACCTGTTGCTGTGTAAGCAAGTCGCAATGCAAATGCTGGCGACGTCGTCTTGCAGATATTAATTCAAGTGATTATCCAGATGGGACGCTGTTCACGCAATAAAGCGCTTAAGAAATAATTTCTGTGATAAAACGGAGGTACTTTTTAACGATAATATCGTCAACTATAATTTTTATCATAGAGTCTAGCAAGAAGATAATTTCTCAGGATTTGCTGGGTTAAAAGTTTGCCACAAGTTAACTTCCACCCACTTGAACCCGTCGTCATTTGAACGGATGAATGTCAGATTAGCCTTGCAGTTATTCAGTAACACAGTAGCCAACGGCATAAAATTCTTCAGGGAAATTAAAGCAACAGGATTCGAAGGCAGTGAATCAACGGAATCATTCACTAGATTTATGACCAACGTAGTGGACACACTTAATTCTTCGTTTCTTAAGGATGCATTGTACAAAAACTCACTCACAAAACATTAATGAAATGGAAAAGCATTCTAGCCGATAAAAATAACAGCTTTGCTTCCGAAAGAACTCTCCAGTCTCTAAGAGTAACCATTGAAAGTACATTGGAGATATCTGAATATTTATGGGAAAAAGGTTTCAGCTATGTCCTGACTGCAAAATTTAATCAGGACCCACTTGAACGCCATTTCGGTATCGTAAGATCTCTGATTTGCAATGATCACCCGTCAGTAATAGACTTCTTGAGCTTGCACATGTTACAGTGCTTTTACATTCCTATAAAACTAGCCCTATCTTCCGGCGGAAACTGCGAACATAAATGTGAATTTTCATTGACATCATATGTATGTCAAATGCGGACGTTAGCCAGACATTTGCAGCAAAAGAACAGAGACAGAGTTCTGAAAATGGAAGATGTAATTAAAAAAACGCTGTGTGTTCCACATAACTTCACAGAGGCTTATCCCAATCCACAACATGTTCCGGAGAGTCTTGAAAGCACCACAGGAAAGGAATGTTTAGTTTATCATCTGGCAGGTTACGTGGTGTATCAAGCAAGAAAAGCCGTAAAATACCACAAGTGCTTGTACCTTCTAAGTGGAAATTCGTCTGACATCCCATTCTCTTTACTTACATCTATTAGAGATTACGGCTCTTCTACAGGAAAGACATTGCTCACATATCCATCGAAAGGCGTCTTCAACGTTCTTATGCAGGTGGAAAACATAGTCGCGGTAAAACTCCATGAGGACAGTTTATGAGGCGACATTTTTCTGATTGCCTCAATAGTTTGGAACACATAAGTGTTGAAATATCTAACGTTGGATGCTGCGAATATCATGTGATGGACATCGTTCCAAAGCTGATTCTTCATTATATGAAATGCCGGTTTTTCACTGGCATTAAACAAATTCGAAATGAATTGAGTCTTCAAAAACTTCCAAGACTGCCCGGAAACTATCCAAACTAGCTGACAACTGATGTTTTCTGAGGTAAGTTAATTAAATTCATCTACTTTTCATATGATTACATAAATTTTGTGAATGAATAAGCTCATGTGCAGCGTTTGGCGTAATAACATGTATTTCCGTGGGTCACATGCGGAGCAACTGACATCTCGCGGCAGAACCTGTGAACTAGCGGCACACTTTTCTTCTACTCGTTCCCAAGCTGATCTGTAAGAAGTATAATTTTAGTAAGTGAAATTGCTGTTAGTTTCATGGATAATATGTTCCCGCAGCCAAAAGTGCTGTTAGTATATAACGCTAACTTGTATTCTTTGTATTACTATCAGTCTCAATAGAAATCTCACAGGAGATGTAGCCGAGCTCAAATGGCTGGAACCGAACAAAAGTGATGTTAAAATAGGAAGATGTGTCTCTTCTACCCAAAACAATTTCATTTTTACATAAAATTTTGCATTATGTACAAAAGGTGTTTGTATTAATGTATCTAAAGACTGCAGAAGCACAGTGCCATCTAACAGGCGGTTCTGACCAGCAGGTCCAGGAGAGCCATAATTGGAATATTATTTGGCAAAAATCCAAACATTTGCTGCAAGCACTGTATGTTCTCACATACAGAGTCATATCTCCGAAAGCAGAAGCTGCTGTGTGGTAGTACGTTCTTTCATCAGAGTGTCGAATGTGGAGTTTCGGTGAAGCGATTGAAAAGCAGCTAACAATACGAGCACTTGACGGGGAAACATACGGACATGTCATATTTTCGATGCCAAGAGCAAATATGGACATCTTACATTATTTTCGGCTTATCCGAGCTGCAGTAGCCCAATATCTAAAACCATAGTGATCACATTATTGAGATCCCTGACACGGGCCGTTGTATCCGCCCAAGTAGTCCCCACCAGAGATGCGAAAGGGGCGACTATTTTATTTCCCGGAATACTTTCCCCTGAGAGGATGCCGTCACTATCAAATTATACGCTTCCTCGAGAAACATAACGGCTTCCTCCTTTAAACGGGGCGATTATTTTACCTCCAGGGACATTGTACCTGAAGAGGATGCCATTATAATCAAATTACATAGTGGAGCTGCGTACTCTCGGGTAACATAACGGTTTTATCCTTCAAGTGACAAAATCTCTTTTTCCAGCGTAACAATCAGATGCATGTCAGTATATACTCCTTGGTAATAATAATGAATAAAACAGTTCAATTTATTGTATGTTTTAAAGTCTACCATGGGTTATTCGATGGTAAACATTCATACCAATGTATCAGGAGCAAGAAATTTTACATGGTAGTTTCACTGGTAAATATTATTATAATTAATATGTTTTACAATTTTGCTACAATAACTTCAAAAAATAAGTCGATGACAAATGATTAATGTAAGTACATTTACAATGAAACAATTATACTGTATAAAAATCATTAACGTATCTGTGTCATGTCCCTAGAAAAGGTAAATGTTTGACGCAATAGAAACGACTTCTGGTCGCCTACCGACTTTTGATTTTTTCATTCCTTTCTGATTTTGTATTTCTGGACGAAGTGATAGTTTTCTTTTTTTTTGCTACAGGAGGTGATAAGCTGGTTTGTCAGTTGACTTCTAAAATTCAAAAGGGTAAAAGGTTTACATCTGCCAAGTTTGACTGCCGATTTGTACAAGATGTACCTGTTGACGGTTGTGGCACATAGAAAAAAAAAAAAATACTTCACCGGTGTCTGGATTTCCAAGTTAGTGCACATGAATGATTCAGCCGGTCAAACAGACCAACACCACCCATGGTATAGGTTATAGTCTTTTATAGATTTGGGACACTGAATACATTCTATTTTGCCCTCTTTATTTCTTGTCAATATCTGTGATTTTACTGCAGCATTAAGCATGTTGCTGCCCATGATCACACATTTTAACCCACTTGCAATCCAGATATGTCATACGGACAAGCAAAGCCTGATATACCCAATTTCAGCTTTCTATCATCACACAGATGTTTCTTTCCTTTTTGAACGGAATGTTCCACGTGTTAATGTACCTCCTTGCAGCAATTCTGAAAAGAGTAAAACAAAATTGAAGAAGTTATCAAAAAATAACCAATAGCCTTGATTTTGACAATCTTAAATATCTCTTTCCCCAAATCCACCTTCGCCATTACATCTTTCTCCTTTATAGATCTGAATACCCAACAAGTGCACAATATATTGTCCAGACTTTGGATCCTCTCTAAATAGGTTCTCTGTTGCATAACTGCTTCAGAAGAGCTTCCGTCTTTGAAAGCAATCATGCTTCCGCGATAGAAAGGAATCAAAAGGGCCTATAAACATCACTAAAAACCTTATTTAGAGGTTTAGCAATTGACGTGCTTTGTGCTGCCGGTCAAACAGGAATGATTTTCTTTTTATCATTGAGATGCAATTTGTGTAGTATTTTTACATATATCTTTAGTTGCATAACGCTGGAAATTTTTGGTTCGGTACACAAAAATTCAGATTGGTTGCAGAGTAGGAAGAGACTGAGATATCAGTGTTACCAACATATTCAGAAATGCCTCTGGGTCCTCATCACGCAGCTTCGAATTTGTACCGTGCTGAACGTAGAAATTTGATTCAGTTACAAAATTGTAACCAAACCAGTGTTGAAAAATTCTGAAAAATCTGCAGAAAATTGGCACAGTTTCAAATTTTGTTAGCAAATGTGTGTTCTTAGGAGAAAGATATTTTCCAAGGCACTGGAGCTCACAACTAACTCTATACCACACATGTAAATCCACATTTTCAGTATCAGTATCGCAGTTTTACTACTTTCACGAAATGCTTCTTCAAGAACAAGCAAATAGTGTACCCTCCATGTTGCATTTGTACTAGAAGTTGCACTCACTGGTGAATTTGACATTGTGTTACCCAGACTACCTTCAGTTACTATAGTAGCTTCTGTAACTATAGAAACATATTATCTGCATCAGAGTCTGTTCCACATTATGAATTTTCTGCTTAATCTTTTCGCAGCAGTTCATTACAAAACCAGAAATTCATCTGCTATGGACCTATAACACCTCTACGAAGTCATCCTTATAGACCTTAAAGGAATATTCATGAATGTTGGTTTGATCTTCCTAACTATAAAAAAGCCAACCAAATACGAGTAAATAATGTGCATGAGTAGGAGGATTATGTCGACTTTGGGCCACTTTGACCGATTGAATCGAGGTGCTGCCATGTGCAATTACTGACCTTGAAAGCGTGAAATCACACATTATCTCATAAGTCAGACCTCCTTTCAATGATATAATCATGTCACAATCCAAGAAGCCACACCTCTTTTCTTGGAACAGCGGCAGAGGATAAAATATTATTCATCTTAAGTCAGCAACCAATCACATCCCAATATTTGACTGTCCATTTAAACGAAACAACCAATTAAAATTTCGCCCCAAAGCCGTCATCTTGCTAATGGGCAAAAGTACCCACACAATCTGAATTTTATGCAGTGTTCAAGAGTATCCTAATGATTAGTGTTATTTATCGAAATACGTAAACTTCATTTAAATTGCGTAAATCGGCATCATGTTGAGAAGTACTCAAATTGTCTGAATTTTAGCCGGTCGCTGTGACCGGGCGGTTCTAGGTGCTTCAGTCTGGAACCGCGCTATGTAACTATTTAGTTGTCTAAATTGTATGTCAAAGAATGCGTCAGCAACACATTGTTATGTCAAGTGTCACAACGTTATTTTCAGAAATAAAATTATACTATGTGAAGAAACGAATCTAACCAAGCCTGTAACTGTACAAAACAAATGTTGGTTAAAATACTGCGGTAAACAGGAAAGCAATGATGGTCGACATAAAGAAGTAGACAGGCTAATTACTGTTTGGTAGCTGTAGCCTACTGGATGTGCGCAGTTAATATGTGACTTACGCTTGATATCTAAAACATGACTGTGGTCTCTCAAATTAAGTGCCATTTCCAGGTCTAAATTATCTGTATTATTGTACGCCAGTACTTGGCACAGCTGTTTCCCCTCTCTAAGTAACAGTGATACCATTGTAGCTCTTGCATTCTCATTGCCGCAGGTGTGTGTGTATCAGCTGGTTTTGTGGAAACAGCGCCATGTTGAGGCGAGATGTAGCCAAGGGTCATAATTGAGGGTGGTATGGCCGACTGACCTGAGTTGGCATGAATTAATTAGAGCCAGCATCTGAAGAGTCATGAACAGCAGTGGACAACCGTTGGTCTAGTGCCAGAGTCACACAAAGTGCGGTGGTGTAGCTAGTTCGCCTGTCAGTGTGGGTGGCCCATGTAGTTACCACTGTAAGCTGGCTCCACCTAGAAGGACTATAGGGCGGTCGCTGTCGCCATTGGACAGCCAACCTCCACAGAGTGATGCAGTTCAGAATGGCAAGTGAACAAGGATGCTGCAAGGAACTTAAAGTATGAGAGCATCCAGCTGGACGGGTCCATCAGGAAGCTAGGAGCAGAGCAGCGTAGCAGGCTTGTGGTGGCTTGCTGTCAACAAGGGGCTTCGTTTCAGCTGGAGCAGTGGACGGTGCTTGGCTTCACTGTGTCAGGGAATACAGCACAACCAGGAGTAAAAAATTGCTTGCTGTGTGTTGTTTTTGGATATGACAGTCATAGAAAAATGTGTCTAGCGTGACCAGTGATAACTTGTGTAAGTAGGCTGTTTAGGTTTTTTTATTGGTAACGCCACCTCTGTATGAAAATCACTGGCTGTGCTGTGTGCAGTCTGTGGCTGCTTTGCATTGTTGTAATACTCGCCATTGTAGTGTTAGGCAGCTGGCTGTGAACAGCGCGTAGCGTTGCGCAGTTGGAGGTGAGCCGCAAGCAATGGTGGATGTGGGGAGAGAGATGGCGGAGTTTTGAAATTTGTCATGAACTGCTATATATATTATGACTATTGAGGTAAATACATTGGTTGTTCTCTATCAAAATCTTTCACTTGCTAACTATGCCTATCAGTAGTTAGTGCCTTCAGTACTTTTAATCTTTTATTTAGCTGGCAGTAGTGGCGCTCGCTGTATTGCAGTAGCTTGAGTAGCGAAGATTTTTGTGAGGTAAGTGATTTGTGAAAGGTATAGTTTAATGTTAGTCAGGGCCATTCTTTTGTAGGGATTTTTGAAAGTCAGATTGCGTTGCGCTAAAAAATATTGTGTGTCAGTTTAAGCACAGTCGTGTAAAATTGTTCTAAGGGGACGTTTCATAAGTCGACCCTTAGCCGAGGATACCTCACTGGAATCTTCTGATTTTTTTCTTGTAGTTTGTGTAATTAGTGTAGATTTTGTTTATTGCTAGTGCGTAATTGTAGAGAGAATCTCCTTTGTAGTTGCAGTCTTTCATTGTTGTACAGTAAAACAGTTGTGGCATGCATGTAGATTTGCACCAAGTATTTCGCAGCTGCAATTAACTAGATATTATTTTCAGTGTTATGTTAATGTGTTCTCTTATTTTTGATCTTCAAATTGTGCTTTTCTGTGTTGTCGTGTGAAATATTGTGACAATAATGGCATGTGAAAAACGTAATACTAGGCTCCAAAGTAAACTGAGAAATTACAGTGAAAACGAAAGCAGTGTGTTAGCGCCACCGAGGAATGAATTAACTGATGTTCAAAGTAGTAATTTGGTAATTGTGCATAGGGAAATGGAGCGGACGGTAAACAATGGCGTGGACAGTGAAACAATTAGTGAAGAGGGAAGCATTATCGATCGATCGGTCGGCAACAGCTCGCCTCAGGAATCGGGAATGACAGGACACAATTTTGCAAATATTGTAGACTCAGGTTTTGGGTTCACACCGTTTTCTCAAATGAGTCAAGACACATTTTCCACTTGTCAAAATGTGAATGTTGCCGGTGCAAATTCACTGCCGAAAAGCACTGAGGAACATGTTTCAGACACCAGTGCATTGTTATTACAATTAATGCAACAAATGGGACAAAAGCTTCAAAAGTTAGACACAATGGAACAACACCAGAGACAAACACAGCAACAGTTAGACACAGTGGAACATAATCTTAAGAAGTTAGACACAATGGAACAAAAGCTTCAAAAGTTAGACACAATGGAACAAAATCAGAGACAAACACAGCAACAGCTTCAAAAGTTAGACTCATTGGAACAAACTCTTGAACAAACACGTGAAGATTTAACTACTGAGTTACATAACATTGAATCGAAATTTCAAAAAGTCTGTAATGTAAAAACTCAAATTTGTGAGCATTTTCAACCTATTTTTTCGCGGCATGAAAATGCATTACAGAATCACGAAGCAGCCATAAAAGAACTGCAAACTATTGTTCATGAAAATCATGAGACCTTGCAAGCTAAATTTGACTCAGTTGCATCTACCGATTCGGTTACGCAACTTGCAAATACTCAGGAAAACTTAAAGGACACAGTAGATACTCTGATATTTGGTTCAGAAAAACACACTGAGGAAATAAGTACACTATCAGAGAAAGTAGCCGAACTTTCGGATCAGTTCACTAACTTATCTACAAAGGTAGATGATGATCTGAATGACACAACACCTCTAGCCTTCACTGACACTGAAGAGTATGAAGAAATTAGAAAATTCAAACAAAATCAAAATCAAATCAATACACAGTACAAAAGAGAAATCCGCGAAGTACAAGATCAGCTGAGACAGGTAATACAAGAATTACGTATTTGAGAGGACACTCGCGCCCCAATACGGGAAGAGGGACATAGAAATACGGAACAACCACAAAATAATAACACAGGACGATTCGGAAATTATGAAAGAAATTGGCAAGGTGCACCGAATTTTGAGATGGAACGGCCGACACGACCTAACAATGACCGATATGCTACTCGCCGACACGATGATTTTGACTATAAGGTGTTCATTACTACACGTAAATTGAAAACGTTTAAGAATTCTGCCAACGACATTCATCCACAAGCGTGGCTCCATCAATTCTCTCATTGTTTTCCTCCCAACTGGTCGTTAGAACACAGATTAGAATTTATGTGTGGCTATTTAGAGAATGAACCAGCTGTAAGAATGCGATCGGCCATTCACGATTGTCACAGTGAAGGAGAATTTTACCATGCCTTCCTCTCAGCATATTGGTCTCAAGCTACACAAGACCGAGTAAAACATAGCATCATAATGATGAAACATTTCGAACAATCTGAATTCTCCAGTCCTGTCAAATATTTTGAAGACATGTTGCATAAGAATCAGTATCTTTCAAACCCATACAGCCCCTCAGAACTCATCCGCATTTGCTTAATCAAATTGCCTGAACATTTACGACATATAATTTTAGCAGGACGTTGCAAAGATGACATTGAAGCTTTTCAGGGTCTGTTACAAGAATTGGAAATTGACACTGACAATCGCGGAATGCGGAAACAGGAACATAACAATTACAGGTCACATCCGTCACAATTCTGCGATGAAAGAAATAATAACTGGACACGTCAAGGCTATTCTTGCAACGTAAATCGTGACCAAAACAGACACCACCCGTATGGCAACCACTGGCAGAGTAATAGTTACAGGGAAAGATCACCTCTCCGCAGTAATGACTATCACAGAGACAATCAGAGAAACAGACAATATGGGAACCAAAACAATTATTATTACGGGAGACAGAATAACTTTAGACGCAACGGTCCACCGTGCAGTGATAATTCAGGGAGAAATTCTCCACCACTTAACCGAGAAGAAAGAAACTACGGAACCTACCGACATGACGACAGACGATATATTCGTAACGACAGACCTGAATTGCATCAGAACTGGCGGGATTCAAACAGGGCAGGGCCTTCTCGTCAGAGTGAATATGTAGAAGTTAGGTCTCCTAATCCCAATAACGGCGCGCGCCAACAAAGAGACAGACAATGACTCGCACAGCAGGCAGCTGCGTGCGCCCGCTGGCTCTGAGAAAAATAACATAAGACGCTAACCTTGAGAAAAATTCCAGCATTCTTTACCGACGTATACCGCACGATAATTGCGTTGAAGTTGAAACTTTGCGTACTAGGAAGAGTAAAGGTTTCCACCACATTTCTCACGTAAAACCATTTATTGAAAGATAATCTGCTTTTTAACTTTGTCTTTGCCATAAAACTTTTCACTTCACATTTCTAGTATGCTTTGTCAGACTTAGAATCTGTTAACATACAACAATGTTTGAAGTTAAATATCCAATCAAGAACCAAGAGAACTTATTTAAACAGAAATGACGAATGCATTGTTATAGTGAACAGATGTCACAGTGTTATTGTGTGTGTATATTCTTGCTTGTTAGTTGCACGATTATGGAACGACTATAAGGCTTACATACTTAGAACATTTACCAGTACTGCTAATGAGATTTTAATGCAACAGTTTGGTTTACTTGAAAATACATTATGGATTCAAGGTGTTTTCTGAGAGTTACCAGATGACACAGTGGTTAGTTTATTTGACAGCTACACGACTATATCACTACTAATGTGTGACACAATTTACCTTGTTGCTTTTGCGGTGTATCTGTTTTATATCTGCACAGTTTTTCTGAATTATTCTGGAAAGTAAAACATGTTTTAGTTGTAACTTTTGTGGTATAGCTACAAGGAGACAGCCTTTTCTGTAGCACAACAATACGTTACAGTACAGTACTTTCTTCATCACAACAATAAGCGTAATAACTACGATATCTATACTCGAAGCATTTCACTTTTGTTTATCATCAGGTAAGTACATTGACTTCTGCAGAACTTAGCTTTCGGAGGATGATAATTACGACACTTCCACAGAATTATCTTACAGCAAGACGCACATTTAGCGCTACAGGACACGCATTTCAGTGATTAATTTTGTACTTAAAACATTTATTTTTAAAGATTTTTGAATTACAAAGAAAGTTTTCCGTAATACATTTCATTCCATTGCTGTAATCTGTAACACTTAAGGGTATAATTACATTAATCCTCATGGGGGTACACGCTTACTTTGTGTACCATGTGTGTGGCAACCACAAGGAACTGTAGCTAATATGGTATTTGCTTATACAACTTTACACATCGGTACCATATTTCTCTAACACACAAATTACACAGCTATCTGATCATGTAACTGAGAGTTAAACATTCTTTTTACTACATCAGTGACAGATGTTTACGTAATTACACAGTTGGATAACTTCACACTTATGAAATTGTATTTTGTCTGTACTCTGTGAACTGTTCATATTTTTTCGGAACCATTGTGATACTATGAGAGCTTTGAATGATATATTTGGTATGGGATCATGATTTTTAAAGTACGTTTGAGGTAGATGACACTATTGAAATGAGCAGAGAATTTTTTTTAGGTTTTGAAATTATTGGAGGAAGCTACGACGATTTTGAGAATTGACTGAGATGTTATGATATTATTACGACGACGATGTGTACTATGCTGTTGAGATATGTTTATGATCAATAAGATGATGCTACCGTATATGAGGAATAAGAAGTATGTTGGAAACCAAGAATCGTACTTTAAGAGTTATGAAATGTGTGTAAATGTGTGACTGTATCACAATGCTGACGAATATTTTTTTTGGACACTTATATTTATAGGATTTTGTTTCTACAGATTTGCAACGCTAATTCTTGACCTGTGAAATATTTTTATATGAGACTGCCACTGTAGCGGAAACTGCTGTCGTAAATATTTCCGTACGAAAGTTAAGTGACCACCTGCACGTAATGCGTCGCGGGTACCCAGCTGTGTCAGACGCCTGGAGAAAAAGCCATTATTGCGAGCCCTTTTCAGCGGCACAGGTAGAAAAAAAAAGGGGAGGCCATTATCGTCGCTATTGACGTTCCTTTGTAGAGAGCATCGCAAAAACGACACAGTTGAACTTGAAAACATATGATTACACTGTGGAGCTCTTAATTTATGATATTTACTAAAATGCCTAATGAAACGATGAGAAACATTTCACAGCTATTGTCTTGCTAATTGAGAGAAATGACATATGGCTTGCTTTATGTATTTGTTTACTCATTTTGTTTAATATCTAGTTTCTAGCTGCACTGCAGCATTGGTTAAAATAAAATTTTATAGATGTACTAATACAAATATTTTCTGTCTACAGATCGAGTAAATAATAATTTTTTTCAAAGGAGCTCCTAATTTATGATATTTACTGAAATGCCTAATGAAATGACGAGAAATATTTTTACATCTGCACACCTGATTATGACAAGCGTCTTTCTACGAGAGTTGAGAGAATTTCTACTAACTTATGAAATGTCACATGACTATTGAATGATATTTTTATGCTTTGGTTTGCATAAATGCTTATTTCATTTGATATCTGGTTTCCAGCTGTGTTGCAGCATTCGTTTCATAAAATAAAATTAAATGCATTTGCTAATGTGAACACTTTCTGTCAACAGATCTATTAAATAATAATTTTGTAATCCACATTCTTAAAAAAAAAGGAGCACTTGGAAAGGAAAGAACAATAAGAAGGGACTAGTAACAGTAACTGCACACATAATTTTCTTTTCAAGTGCATGGTAATATTTTTTTTTTACAATAAGTTGTTGTGGTGCACCACTTTAATGACATAGACATTAAGATGTGAATATACATTTCCCTTATCTGCATTGTTATCTTTAGTGTATTATTTTTTCTGCTTTAGCTATGTCATGTTTAGGTAGAAGTTATTTAATTTTCTGCTGCTGTTTGCCAGGCATAATGTTACTGAATTTGACTTTGTATTACTCTGCTAAGCCAGTTTACTTCTGATTTATTTTTCTTGTTTGTGCGCATTGCCTCATATTAGTTGTAATGTGAATTGCTTCGTAAGTCAGATTGCGTTGCGCTAAAAAATATTGTGTGTCAGTTTAAGCACAGTCTTGTATAATTTTTCAAAAGGGGTCGTTTCACTTGTAATGCAGGTAGCTGACCAACTGAAGTTGCCAGGAAGTTATGTTTGTGAAATACAAAGGGCCGCTTTTGAGTCTGGAGTGTTCAGCTGAAAGGCTCTTATTGATTAAGTTGCATTTAGTGAGCATTTTTGTCTGACTTTGCTGTTGATTTTCATTACGTTATTGTCCTTATCCTTTGGTTGGTTTTGCTGTTGATTTTTTCGCTTTTGTATTGCCAGGATAGTGTTAAGTAAGGTGATAGCTTTGGTTGGGTACATTTTAGGACTGAGTTTTGGAGTAAGTTCATTTCTTGGGTAGTATCATGTTCTCCCTTTTTTTGTGTATTTCTATTTGTGGCATGTTTATTCACGACCCTTATATCGTAAGGATGGATAAGTTCAGAGGGGCTAATTTACTGGTTTCTTGTTCTACGTATTAGAGGTTAAGTTGTGATTTTTTTGGTGGATTAATAGATGTGCCATCAATTTCAAGTTAACTGAAGTCATTGCGGTACGTTATTTAAAGGTGTCTTATTTTGTATTAGTTGTTAAGTGGCGATCTGTTAAATGGAGCACTGATTTCTTTGCTCATGTTTGCACTCTGAGTTGTTAATATTGATGAATATGGGATGATCCTGTGATGTTGCAAGTAAATTTTGCTGATAGCGGGACGTGTTATCCTTGTACCTGATACAATCAAATCTGAGGGAAGTTGATGTACAACTGAAACCGATGACTTTTTAAAAAATTAATGAAATCAAGATGAACAATAAAGTCTGTTTTAAATCAGAGATTGCTGATTTTCTCCAAGAACATTATGTCTGTTTTTGTAGTTATTAACCGCAGGATCAAAATGAATTTGCTCACGAAATTTTTATCAGCACTCCTGAGTGACAGTAGGAAAAATATTCAAAAGTGGAACGCTAAAAGGAGAATTGGCAAAGATGCAATCTAAATATGGCAATAAAATATCTGACAGCAGAAATGTTTTAAAATGTAGATTAAAGATGCTACTCCTTAACAACTCCTTCTTTACAATAATGTATTTATTAAATATAAATAATCAGTAAACCCCCAATTGTTGGAAGAATCTAACTCCCATGTGCAACATAGCTTTAGAAATTACAAATGTCTTAATGTGTCAAATATTTGACTTTAAATATATAAGTGAGGATAAAGTTTGGGAAAGGTATTAAATTATGCTTAAAGTTGGAAGTTGATAAATGCTCTTATCAAACACTGGGCGAATATAGTCTGGGAAGTTTGTGCTCTATTTTAAGCCAAATCAAACTTTCATATATCTACACTCCTGGAAATGGAAAAAAGAACACATTGACACCGGTGTGTCAGACCCACCATACTTGCTCCGGACACTGCGAGAGGGCTGTACAAGCAATGATCACACGCACGGCACAGCGGACACACCAGGAACCGCGGTGTTGGCCGTCGAATGGCGCTAGCTGCGCAGCATTTGTGCACCGCCGCCGTCAGTGTTAGCCGGTTTGCCGTGGCATACGGAGCTCCATCGCAGTCTTTAACACTGGTAGCATGCCGCGACAGCGTGGACGTGAACCGTATGTGCAGTTGACGGACTTTGAGCGAGGGCGTATAGTGGGCATGCGGGAGGCCGGGTGGACGTACCGCCGAATTGCTCAACACGTGGGGCGTGAGGTCTCCACAGTAAATCGATGTTGTCGCCAGTGGTCGGCGGAAGGTGCACGTGCCCGTCGACCTGGGACCGGACCGCAGCGACGCACGGATGCACGCCAAGACCGTAGGATCCTACGCAGTGCCGTAGGGGACCAAACCGCCACTTCCCAGCAAATTAGGGACACTGTTGCTCCTGGGGTATCGGCGAGGACCATTCGCAACCGTCTCCATGAAGCTGGGCTACGGTCCCGCACACCGTTAGGCCGTCTTCCGCTCACGCCCCAACATCGTGCAGCCCGCCTCCAGTGGTGTCGCGACAGGCGTGAATGGAGGGACGAATGGAGACGTGTCGTCTTCAGCGATGAGAGTCGCTTCTGCCTTGGTGCCAATGATGGTCGTATGCGTGTTTGGCGCCGTGCAGGTGAGCGCCACAATCAGGACTGCATACGACCGAGGCACACAGGGCCAACACCCGGCATCATGGTGTGGGGAGCGATCTCCTACACTGGCCGTACACCACTGGTGATCGTCGAGGGGACACTGAATAGTGCACGGTACATCCAAACCGTCATCGAACCCATCGTTCTACCATTCCTAGACCGGCAAGGGAACTTGCTGTTCCAACAGGACAATGCACGTCCGCATGTATCCCGTGCCACCCAACGTGCTCTAGAAGGTGTAAGTCAACTACCCTGGCCAGCAAGATCTCCGGATCTGTCTCCCATTGGGCATGTTTAGGACTGGATGAAGCGTCGTCTCACGCGGTCTGCACGTCCAGCACGAACGCTGGTCCAACTGAGGCGCCAGGTGGAAATGGCATGGCAAGCCGTTCCACAGGACTACATCCAGCATCTCTACGATCGTCTCCATGGGAGAATAGCAGCCTGCATTGCTGCGAAAGGTGGATATACACTGTACTAGTGCCGACATTGTGCATGCTCTGTTGCCTGTGTCTATGTGCCTGTGGTTCTGTCAGTGTGATCATGTGATGTATCTGACCCCAGGAATGTGTCAATAAAGTTTCCCCTTCCTGGGACAATGAATTCACGGCGTTCTTATTTCAATTTCCAGGAGTGTAGATGTTTATGATTTCATGTGACCTGAACTAAGTGTTGTACAGTGATGTAACTTTGCAGGTACATGCAATGATATTTAGAATAGTGTCTGTGCAGTGTCTTGTGAATAGAGTTAGTAGCAAACAAGTAATAAATTAAAACGCAATACCTGATGATGCCGTTTTACTACATGAACAGCAAAAGTGTAGAATGCGATAAAGTGTATACATTTCTTTTTTGTATTTCGACATAATTGCCATCAAGGAGTGAAACTGGATGAAATTCAAAATGTTTATTTGGCACCACAAACAGTCGTCAAGCCACAGACACTAAAACAATGAAATTTTAAAAAGGTTACATAACAAGTTTAGATGTAAAGAGTCGTCATTTTCAAATGTAATCACAATCCTGGACAACTACATTAACAATTGCAACCACATTATGAAAAATACACTTAAACCAGTAAACTGAAGCAAAGACGGCAGAAACGGTCACGAGACGTCACTACAATTTGGCTGATCAGTCATTTCACACCTTAATGCAGTGTAGATGAAAACTGTATCAGGATCATTTTGTGCAGAGTGGCGTTTAAAAAAGGTTTGAAACTGTGTGTAACGTTTTGTTGGGAGTCGCTAAGTGCTCTCATTTTGAAATACTGAATAAACGGAGTCCAGGTATCTGCATGCCATCAGTAGCTGCCTCAAGATCAACAAAAATTTTTTAATTGCAGTACTTATTGTTTTAACGTAAGATTATCTCTCTTAATGACAAGATTATGACAACATTCTAAATTTTAAATTCTGTCGATAATTATGTGAAATATCAACAATAAAATTATTATTGCCCCTGGAAGCCATTAGATAGACATCCTGCAGCTGGTACCACGTACCACGTTGTAGCTTCCAGGATAGTCACTTAGTAATAAACACTGGTAAATGTAAATGGCCAACAGGTATCGATGTAAATAAGTTTCGAGTACATCTCTATGTATAATAAAGTAGAGTGTATTTGTGAATGTACATATATCTGGGATGTCCTCCCAAACCCCTTGAACGATTTCAACCAAATTTGTCACAGAAACAGCAGGCCTCATGAGTACCACAACTGTGGGGTTATAGCCTTCTAGCTTCAATAGCTGCAGCGAAACAGGAAAAAACGATGTTTTTTCAGCGCTACATATAGGCATGACAGGGGGTTTGTGTGGGAATAGTGTTGGCCTGCCTTACCACCCTGCTTTGCAGTGCAGGCTACACATCAGAGGCAGGAAATGGTATTGCAACCACCAACTTGCAGGCTGCCCTGCAAAGCAGATGTGTTGTGTGGGAATAGTATTGGCATGCTCTCCGACCCCTTTGCAGGGCCCATATGTACAGATGGGCAGAGGAGATTGTTAATGAGAGAGGGGGAGGATGAGATGGACAGAGAAAAGGGGGAGGAGGTTGAAATCGTTCCAGGGGTTTGGGAGGAGGTTATGGACAGGGGGATGGGGGAAGAAGGTGTGGTCAGTGAGAGAGGCAGAGGAGACTGAGAAAAATAGGGTGAGGAGGTGATGGCGAGACTGAGGGTGAGTGAGGAGATGGACGTATAGAGCTGGGAGGATGAGGTGGGCAGAGAGATGAGAGGAAGGAAGAGGAAAACACAGAGAGAGGGGAGGAGGAGGAGATGTCTGCAGTTCATGTGTCAAATGTGTACATGAGTGGCTTTGAGGAAATGGCTTACATAGATACAGGGTAACAATTATTGAACTATATGATATAAAATCGTCACAACTTCTGAACGGTTTGCGTCAGGACGTTCAAACTGAACGGTTGGCTGCGGGACATGGTGGGAATTAATATGCTCATGCATGGTATGGTTTAGCAACGAAGTCCATTTTCATTTGGTTGGGTTTTGTCAATAAGCAAAACTGGCGCTTGGGGGGGGGGGGGGGGGGTGAGAATCCACATCTCGTGATTGAGAAATCTCTTCACTCTCAACAGGTAACTGTGTGACGTGCAATTTCCAGTCATGGAATAATCGGTGCGATATTCCTTGATGGAACAGTGACTACCAAACAGTACATGAAGGTTTTGGAAGATGATTTCATCCCAATTACTCAAAGTGACCCTGATTTCGACAAGATGTGGTTCATGAAAGATGGAGCTCGACCCCATAGAAGAAGGAGAGTGTTTGATGTCCTGGCGAAACGCTTGGGGACTGCATAGGCCTCGTTTAGCTGCCATACTCTCCGGATCTGAACTCGTTTTTGTGGGGCTATATTAAAGACAGGGTGTACAGTAATAACCACAAAACCGTTGCTGAACTGAAAACAATTTTCGTGCTTGTACCAGTCTACATATTTTGTTCTCTCTCTGTTTCCGTTACCATTACTATTTTGCTGCCCAAATAGCGAAACGTATTTGCTGCTTTTGGTCACTTATTTATAATTTAATTTCCTCTACGTCGTTTGATATAATTCGACTACATCCCACTACCCTCATTTCACTTTTGTTGATTTTATCTTTCACTCTCTATCCAAGACGCTATCCATACCATCCCGCTGATCCTCGTTTCCTTTGTCTGTACTGCGGTTTATTTCATAAATTTCTTCTTTGTTTCCTTTTCTGCTTGCTCAATGTGAAGACTGAGTAGGCTACATTCCTGTCTTATTCCCTTCTGAGTCACGGTCTTCATTTAATGTCTTTCAGCTCTTATAACTGCAGTCTGGTTTCTGTACAAATTGCAGACAGCATTTCGCTCCCTATATTTTATCCTTGCTGTTTTCAGAATTTCAAAGAGTGTATTCCACTAAACATTGACAGAAATTTCCTCTAAATCTTTAAAATACTATAAAAGTAGGTTCGTACTCTTTTGCCTTTCTTCAGATATGTCGTAGGCTGGTTACTCCTTCGCGTTTTGCTACATTTCTTCTTAGCCGTTTCTGATCTTTTCCTAGGTAGTTTTCTACCATATTTTCCGTTATTGTGTAAATACTCGTTTGTGACTATTTTGCAGCTCTGACATTAAACTGGTGCTCTGATAATTTTTTCAATTCTCAGCACCTTTTTTCTTTCGAACTGGAATGATTACAGTCTTGAAGTTTGACGGTATTTCTCCTGCCTCACTTATCTCACTTGTGAGGTAGAATAGTTTTGTGAGGAGCTCTTAATTCTGAGAGAATGTCGTCTGCTCTGTGTGCTAAGTCTATCAGTACTCTATTAAATTCATTTAGTACTTTCATATCTCCCATCCCATCTTCTAATACTTCCTTTTCGCTTTACATAATACTGCGTTCACCATCGCTTTCTTTTTGTAACACTTTTATATGTTTCCTGTATGTGTGTAGGTGTTATTTCAGCTATATACCTAAAACAAAACTTTGTCGGTTCAGTTTCGTATTCCCCAGTTTTTGTTGCTGGGTAATTTCCTCTAATCTATGGAAAGTAGTATACATTGAAAGTGTTTTAGGAAAATTATTGGGTAATGGTATTGTGGTGCTATTGTGTTGCATCGTGTTCCTATACTCGTCCCGATATCATCACGCTGCAAAATCCAGCGTAGAACGTGGACCATAAATTGGCATGAGCCGACAAAAACGAGAGAAGATGCAAATCGTAAGCGCGTCGATGGTAAACTGCTTCCCCAGCGAGCACTGGCGCCACAGTAGTAGTGAGACAAATTCTGGGCGCCATATTTCAGCAGACCGCCCACCAGACCGCACGCGATTTATTTGCGGAAGACAACAGCGACGAAAACGCCATAAAACACTGGTCACACACAAAGCCGACCGCGCTACGTTTAATTACAGCGCAGAGGGGGGGGGGGGGGGGAAGCGTGCTCTACACCTGTCTGTCGCGTTCTCCTCAGCCAAAACATTTACTCCGTATGTTATTTGGGAGACAATGACCCTGTATCCAACTGTAATTACTCAGCACACATCGCTGTAATTATAATCGCAAATTTCCGATACACCTGTGATAAGAAGTTCTCCGCTGTTTGTGAAAATTGTAGCAGCTAACGGAAATCAAATATCCTGTCATAACAGGAACAGGCAGTTTGAACCATAAAACCGTACACAGTAACACACCTCAGCATGGACACATCACAAGCTGTCTGATGCAGTGGACAACTGACACCAGGAATGGAGATGAGCGTGCGGCATAGGTTAATGCGACAGTGTGATTCGTGGGGTCGTTATATGACACGTGCTATGAGCTAAGTTGTGTACAGTGTGTCTGGTGGCCAGGGGTGTACGCTTCTTATCACGAGCTGCCTGTTCCAGTGTACAAAAGACACCCGGGATCTTTCCGAGAGTGTGGCAGAACTGCATGCGCCGTTGCAATTCGATGCACTGAGACTGGCGGTCGTCGCTTTGAACAAATATTACGGCCTAGGTTACTGTTATGCGATGTGCACCGTGATGTCCATAACACAATAAATATGCATATCCGACCATTGTTTTCCTATCTCAATGTAATCGGTTGCGCCAGCCGCCGTGGCCGAGCGGCTCTAGGCGCTTCAGTCCGGAACTGCGCTGTTGCAACGGTCGCAGGTTCGAATCCTGCATCGGGCATGGATGTGTGCGATGTCCTTACGTTAGTTAGGTTTAAGCAGTTCTAAGTCTAGGAGACTGATGACCTCAAATGTTAAGTCCCACAGTGCTTAGAGCCATTTTGTAATCGGTTGTGGCCCCACTATCAGCTGTTTCAGTTTGACCCAAAAGGTTTGGGGCTCCCTGTATATTCGTAAGATTATACCGACATTGTGAGCTCACTGCCTAAGCTTCTTCTTTTGATTTCATTTTTTCTACTACTTCTTAAGTTGTTCGTTGTCTTTTTCCAAATGATGGATTTATTTTATTTATTGCATTCTAAAAACCTGCCCTTTTTTTATGTCTGAGGCAGGATGTGTAATACATTCACAACATTAAAAAATTCTCTACATAACAGTAGTTTTTAAAATTCCTAACTGTAATAATGCAATAATATATTCATTTATACAACATAACCAAACAACAAGCATTATTAAAATTATAATTAATTAGCATGCATGTGAAATTAAATAAGTAATGAAACAGAACAACAAAAGCGAATGTATTAAGTTGCTTATAATGAGTATTTCCCTTAATGCTCTTCCATTATCGGCTGCCTCGGTACGTATTCGAGTTTGGTCAGCACTGAATGGGATATAACCTACACTTACTTGTGCATTTCGTGCAAGTGTTTTTCCTATATAGACTATTTGTATTCTACAGCGAAGATTACAGTTAATAGCGACAAGACAATTAATAGCGAGTATAAGCACACAAAAATACAAGTAAAGGCAGAAACGCTTCAGCAAAATGTGTCTGCTCACGAGTTTTTTGCGAGATAATTGCGGGTGTGTAATCATACGACGCCGCAGACTCCAGTATGAAATGTGGTTCTAGTTCACATATATATGAAGGGTAAACGTTTCAATTACTACACCTTAACTTTCACCCACGGTCTATGTTGATAAGAAATAAAGTAATGCTTCAGTACGCTACATGTTACAAGTTGCCGTACTTTTATATCTGCTTAAGGAGGTATTCCAGATTACAACTTGTCTTTCCTTGCAGATAAAAGTGAGAGAATTATTTAAAATAATTGAAAATATGCTGTGCATGAGTATGAGTTTGCCTTAGGAAAGACACATTACAGATACAATGCCACGATGTGGTTAAGAATTTTACACACATCAATATGTAATTAGATGTTTTAGTACATTGAACCACTGTTACTTTTAAATCTTTGGTCCATCGCTTTTATGCTCTTTCATTGTATCAGATCCTAGTTGTTATTGCGCATCTGTTTGGAGGCTCGATGACCATAAAATACTACTGTCAAGTCAACGTAAAAAGGAGTAATAAATATTCGGTCGGTCTTCGTAAAAAAACAGATCTGCAAAGCCACACGATGCGATGAGGAATCTATCGCTTTGACTTCAAACACTGTGAGCACAGGATTCTGTTACATCTGACTGAAAAATATAAAATCGTTAAACAAATCCAATGTGTTAATGCTAAGGGGTTCGTAAAATAACTCCAGACACCGATATTTGTGAATGAAAATATTATTATTCCACAGAGTCTTAGAGAACTTACGTCTTCGCACATCGAACGTTAAAACGGAAGTGAATCATAGCAAGAGGTAGTATCCGCTTCCTAAGGAAAATCGTTTGTTTCTTTAAAAAAAATGGACGTAGTTTTTCTTACAGAGGTTTCCTTTCTATGTTTCATACATGTAGTCTTTGAATTTTTCATTAATGTCAATTTTTTAATCATTGATATTATACAGTGCACTGGTCATGATGAAAGGGTTATTACAGTTTGAAAGTTTATTCGTAACAGAATAAAGAATACAAAGTCTTTTTATAAAATACGCTTTACTGCCTCCCGGAATTCTGGAAGTTACGGTTTAAAAACATCGCAGTTCCAAGATCCAGCTGAAATTTGCGACAAGGCTCTGTTTAAAAAGAATGGGTCAATATAGTCGCAGGGTCGAGCCGCTCATATTTGCTTTCACGCCGTAAAGCTAAATCGCTGCAAATAATAATCTGTAGCTGTGATCCTGCAGTCAAATAGTCTGTGCATTACCTAGAATTGCGAGTTAATGAAATCCACAGTAATACGAAATAAAAGTTAAATGAATACTTTAATAACAAGGGTTCTATTCTAACTCTTGTCATTAATGCAGTCGATAGAGAATTATATTGAATAATCTTCATTCAAGAAAGGATATCTCAAATGCAGTTACGACATGCAGTTAAGATACAGACGGAAGTATCTTCATCAAATACAGTAAAGTTAGGTTGAAAGGGCTATGAGGTTAGTAGCAAAATCCCCAAACTAAATTTTGATCAAAGACATGCGAATTTTAAGTCCATTTCGTGATCACAATACACGAAATATTGACCAGCTGAAAACAGCTAAGAGTTCAACATTACGATTAACAGATTATTACACGTGAAACAAAGAAAAATAACTCTGTCTACTGCCAGTTTCGTAATACAAGCGTAAAAACTTACGAGTCCTACCATGGGGCTCACTCAGACGTCTAGAAATACACGTCCCTTCAGATGTTAAAGTATGGTATTTGCCAGCATCAAACACCTCCACCATCGAAAACAACTTGTTACCACAGGAAGGTTTGCCTCTTTCCAGAACGAGTAGAAGTGCCCAGAATCGTTCCCTTGAGCTCTTCACTCGAGGAAGTCCCAGTCTCCACTTGACTCCCGTAGTGCTCCGCTGCTGTCTGCTTTTCATTGTCTGAAGGCTGTCCTCACCAAAAATACATCGTTCTTAAGTTCTACAGACATGATTTGATCCAATTTGACAACTTCCCGGGCTAGACTAACATATTACAACAATATTTAAATAAAGAAATATTATAGACATTCGGTCACTCTCAGACCATTCACAAAAAATTTAAATAAAGGTTTCTCCATAAATAAATAAGCCAATATTCTCACGCAAGTGTGCTCACAAAAATGACAACAATATTGTTTGAAAAATTATTTAGGCCTGCTTGTAAGAAGCGTCGTTTGGAACTCTTTTACAAAGGTGGTGTCAGCTAACACAAGCGACTGACAACTTTTTATACTACTATGATTTTGTGTTATCAGTTGTAATTAATATTTAATTAAAGTTACTGGCAAAACAGTACAATGTTTATTAAATAAACTCGCAAGAATGACAAAATGTCAGGTATTCATGTTGTGATCATTTGCTGTGTAATTGTGAAGTATACCATGCTGTGACAAACATTTGCATGATGAAAAGATATAAGAAAGCGTAATAAATCGAGAAAGACGATAGATACAGGTATGTAGCTTTCAGAGATGATAGCTATAATGCAGTGCTATCATTTGATGTATGTCGAAATAGGTTCATTGTGAAAATGTTTATTCGATGTGAAATATTAACTACTGTAGTACTGTTGTGTCACTGGATAGCACAACCATATCGGCAGCATATTGGCGAGGCAGTCGTCTTCATGGACGACAATTCGCGCCCCCATCATGCACATCTTGTGAATAACTTCCTTCAGGGTAACGACATCGCTCGACTACAGTGGCCAGCATGTTCTCCAGACATGAACCCTATTAACATGCCTGGAAGAGATTGAAAAGGGCTGTTTATGGATGAGGTGACCCACCAACCACTCTGAGGGATCTACGCCGAATCGCCGTTGGGGACTGGGACAACCTGGAGCAACAGTCCCTAGATGAACTTGTGGATAGTATGCCACAACGAATACAGGCATGCATAAATACAAGAGGACGTGCTACTGGGTATTAGAGGTACCGGTGTGTACAGCAATCTGGACCACCACCTCTGAAGGTTTCTTTATATGGTGGTACAACATGCAAAGTGGGGTTTCATGAGCAATAAAAAGAACAGAAGTTTATGTTGATCTCTCTTTCAGTTTTATCAGAGTATCCGATTTGTACAAGCGAAGAGCGATGATGACTAAGCTCTGCTGATAAGCTACCTGCATCTTAGGTAATTATAGCCCTATGAATGAGAATCCTTAACACGCCATTCAATGTAAGCACAGCCTGCACTATTATGGAGTCTCCAACCAGCTTGCACATTGCCTTGTTGAGAACTTGGGTCCTTCATGGCATCTGCGCCATACTTGAAACTTACCGCCACCTCTTATCAACTGAAATCGGGAGTCATCTGACCAGAACACGGTTTTCCAGTTGGCTAGGGTCCAACCAATATGGTCACTAGCCCAGTAGAGGCGATGCCGACAATGTCCTGCTGTTAACAAAGGCCCTCTCGTCGGTCGACTACTGCCATAGCCTATTAAGGCTAAGTTTTTCCGGACTGACCTAACGGATAAGTTGGTCAAAGGTCCCACATTGATTTATGCGGTTATTACGAAATGTTGCTTGTCTGTTAGCACTGATAACTGTACGCCAACGCTGCTGCTCTCGGTAGTTAAGCGAACTTCGTCGCCCACTGCATTGCTCATGGTGAGAGGTTATGCCTGAAATTTGGTGTTCTCGACACACTCTTGATGCTGTGGATCTCGGAATACTGAATTCCCTAACGATTTCAGAAATGAAATGTTCCATGTGTTTAGCTCCAATCACCATTCTACGTCCGAAGTGTGTTAATTCCCGTCGTGCGGCCGTAATCACGCCAGAAACCTTTTAACGTGAATCACCTGAGCCCAAATGACAGCTCCACCAATGCACGGCTCCTTTATACCTTCTATATCCGATACTGTCGCCATTTGTATGAATGGATGTCGTTTTCGCATGACTTGACACCTCAGATGCCTGTTGTCTGATGGTTGAAATGAAAGGAAATGATCGTAAGGCACTGATGGTCAGAATAGTCAGGTCTTATCAGATGATGCAACACTGGATGACAAACGTGTTGATGATGAGAACAATACAAAACCCAGTCCTCCAGCGGAGAAAATCTACGACCCGGTCGGGAATTGAACCCGGATCAGCTCCATGGCAGTCAGACGCACTGACCTCTCAGCTAAGGGGGCGGACTCTCTGCTTGCTGTGAGGAGGTGACTAGCATACAGTAGCGGCAGTTGGAGGTCCTTGTCGATTGAGGTCGTGTGTGTGCTCCGCGCTGGCCTAACATTGCTGGAAGGCGGCGGCCTCGCGTAGGGAGTGCTACCGCCGCAACCAACTCCGGTTAAGAACTTGACTGTCATCTATCCTCCCGACCGATCAGAGAAGCAAACGTGCTTGGCGAACTGTTGCCTGCTCGTGTCGTGGACTATGATGAGATCTTTTAGTAACAGGCATTAACTTTGTGCTCTTTTGCGTCATCTCCATCTACATCACACTCCGCAAGCCACCTGATAGTGTGTGGCGGAGGTCTACTTTAGGTACCACTATCTGATCCCTCCAATCCCGTTCCACTCGCGAATAATGCGTGGGAAGAATAAATGTCGGTAAGTCTCTGTATTGGTTCTAATTTCTCGAATTTTCTCCTCGTGGTCAATATGCGAGATTTATGTGAGGGGAAGTAATATGTTGTCTCTCTCACTCCTCCTGAAAAGCACTGTCCCGAAATTTCAATAGCAAATCTTTCCGTGATGCACAACGCCTCTCTTGTAACATCTGCCAGTGGTGTTAGCTTAGAATCTCCGTAACTCTCCCTCTCCAGCTAAACGATCCCGTGACGGAAAGCACCGCTCTTTGTTGGATCTTCTCTATCTCCTCTATCACTCCTACCTGAGAGGGATTCCATGTAGATGAACAACACTCAAGAATCGGGCAAACAAGAGCCTTATAAGCCACTTCTTTCGTGGATACGTTACATTTCCTTAAGATTCTTCCGATGAATCTTAGTCTGGTGTTTGCTTTTTCCACTATCTGTTTACGTGGTAATTACACTTAAGGTCGCTCTGGATAGATATTTTACGGCAAACGCTGTCTCCAGCTGTTTGTCATCAGTGTTGTAGCTGTACAGTAGTGGATTTCTTTCACTATGTATCCGCGATATATTACATTTATTTACGTTCAGGGTCAACTGCACTATTCATCAATCCTGTGCTGGTCGTTCTGCAAATTCTTACTATCTTCTGGAGTTGCTACTTTGGTATAGACAACTGCATCGTGTGCGAATAGCATTAAAGAGCATCCGTCGCTTTCGACTAGATCATTTATATATATTGTAAACAGCAACTCTCCTATCACACTTCCCTGTGGTACTCCGGATATTATCTTAACATCTGTGGATTTTGTTCCGTTAAGGGGAGGTTTTACTATCTTTGGCCCGGAAAAAGCATGTAAATGTTTTTCTCGGGATGTGTTATAGAAATCAATGCCAAATTTGGTCAAATGTTTATTGATATTTCCTTGCCGGCTGGAGTGGCCGTGCGGTTCTGGGTGCTACAGTCTGGAACCGCACGACCGCTACGGTCGCAGGTTCGAATCCTGCCTCGGGCATGGATGTGTGTGATGTCCTTAGGTTAGTTAGGTTTAATTAGTTCTAAGTTCTAGGCGACTGATGACCTCAGAAGTTAAGTCGCATAGTGCTCAGAGCCGAGCCGATGTTTCCTTTACAAACTGGAATTTTTTCGACCGGAAATGTCGAAAAGCAAAGACGAAAGTGCTATCGGAACGAAACAAAATTTCGATGTAGACCTCCACGTGCGTTATGTCACAGGCCAGCCGACTCGTCTGAAATCAAAACTGAGTTGACGATAGCGAAGTATATAAGAATCTTTAGGAGTTGTACCTCGCTTAAGTTAATTGGACTATAGGAAACAAAATGGCGGCCTTTTGAAAAACAGTTTTTTTTTCATCGATTTTTCGAATTCGTCGGCCAAGTAAAAAATTTATAGTTGATGGATAGGAATAAAAGTTGTACAAATCCTAGGCAATTTAGTTAGGTTCTTCGGAAACTAAGAATCATGCCAATCGGTTCAGTAGATTTGAAGTTACCATATCACGCGATAAAAAAAAAGTCATTTCGAGGAAAATACGTTAGAAGTTTTGACTACATATTCCGGGTCCATAAACTAGTCCTTTCTCTTCCTCATAGAGGGCGTTCTGCTCGATATGGGCCATCCTGCGCTGCTCCAGAGCCGCTCGTACGGCCGGTGACAAGCGATTTTCGGCGGCTTCAATCCGGTGGTCGTCCGAATGCTTGGCGAACTGCGTCGAATAGAGTCCCAGGGCGACGTCCATCGTTTTCATGGTCTTCAGAATTGCTGAATACCCTTCGTTGAAGCTGCTCACTGACAGAAAAGTTGCAATCTCCACAGTCTTCGCATCAGAATGCAAATGTTGGGGGGCTAACTTGCAAACACACGCGTTCGAATTTTCATTTGAATTTTGTGTTTTTCCTCCCAAGCACCGGTACAATATTTCTTCCTCCGAAAGAAAAGAAAAACTGGTACGTGAAAAAGGCCGATTTCAGGCAGGTGCATTTTTTTGTTCAACCGCGAATAACAAACATTTCGCCGGCCGGTGTGGCCGAGCGGTTCTAGGCGCTTCAGTCTGGAACCGCGCGACCGCTACGGTCGCAGGTTCGAATCCTGCCTCGGGCATGGATGTGTGTGATGTCCTTAAGTTAGTTAGGTTTAAGTAGTTCTAAGTTCTAGGGGACTGATGACCACAGCAGTTAAGTCCCATAGTGCTCAGAGCCATTTGAACCATTTTTTTGGTGACCTCAACGTGTGTGATAGAGCTTGGAGTGTTTACCAAGCTTTAAGAACACCTTAGAGGACTTCACTTTGATAGAGATGAAGTGGAGAAGGCAGAGGTGATACTGTGGTCCTGTCAACACTGACAGTAACAACGAACTGGTCTGTGAGGAATGCGTTATTTGTCAAGGTGACTGTGTTGAGAAATACATATGTAGACGTGAAGAATAAAGATGTAGAATGTTAATAAAGTTTGTTTTATTTAAAAAGCTTAAAGGTTTTACCTATAAAAAATTAGAAGGCGTTACTTGTCAGCACGCCTTTGTAAATTAAATGTCACGCTGTGCCGAGTACTTCCGAGAAGTACCGAGCAAAGCCGCAGAGGGAGAGGTCAGGACTGTATGGAGGATGTGTAAGGGCTTCGCAGCGAAACTTCTGTAACGTAGTCGAAACAGTCTTGGCAACATGCGGGCAGGCATTATCCTGCAACAGAATGATGCTGTCCATTAACACTCCTGTGCCTTTGGACCCGATGGTGCACTTCAGTTTCCTCGAAGTGTCCACGTACCGCAGTGCGATAATCGTGTCGAGTTCCAGTAAGTCAATGAGCAGCAGCCCCTCGTAGTCAAAGAAAAAAGTCATGATGACTTTCCCTCAGTTGTTTCGACTACGCTGCAGAAGTGTACCTGGAAATGCCTTACACATTCTCCATATGGTCCTAAACTCTTTCCATGTAATTTCCATATTTTTGGATGGTTGAAGAAAGACATCCGCGCTCTTCGATTTGCTTCGGACGAATAGGTGCATGTCTGTGCATAATCACTGTTCTTTAGGCAACTGCAAACATTTTTCCACGAAGGCAGTGACAATCTTGCCTCACATTGGGCTAAATATATTAACAGTTATGGCATCTACTTTTGAAATAATAATAAGCTCACTTACCTTTTTTCCATTTTTCTCGTTTTCACTTAAGTCCCCTCAACAGTGATTCTTTAAATTATTTCCTCATCTGACTGTTTGCCTTTAAATGTATTTTACTTTTCTTTTTACTATTGTTGTATATTAACACCAGGCACATTTCTTGTGCATAAATGAAATACGGCTGCAGCTCAGTTTTGCTTTTGTAATAAACTTGTGTTACCTAGGAAAAGATACTTACACCCCACAACTTTCAACCCATCTATTTCGCATCTTTAGTGCTGCTGTATCTCTGTCAGTACCAATTTAAAATTATAATACACATAATATTTTAATTAACATAGCTGTTTTGTTTATCAATCCTTCGGCTGGTTTGACACACTTCTCCACTGATGGTGAAGCCTTGTCACGTTATCACCCCAGTCACGGTGTCTATCTGCGGCAACGCTTCGATAAGTTTCCTTCTAGGTGTAGGTCGGTTGTCGTGCAGCTGCGAGTGCAACATTGGACCGCAAACATGTATGCCACGGTGTAGGAGGAGATTTAGGCGTTCTCGCCTGACGATCTATAAGGCCATAGACAATATAGTACTTAAGACCGATACTAATGTTGGAGCGCAAGTTGTTCAGCAAGTGCCCTCCGTGTTTTGCGGATGTGTTCTGAATTTTACACTGCAGCAGAAAGATACAGCTCAACGTGGTAATTGTCGGGTGACTGCTCCTATTGTGCGGTATACTGGAGATACAGTGAAGGCCGTTACAGGGCTGGAGCCTTTCAATAGTAGAGATATCGTTGCTCATCGCACCTAATTTCAAAGTTTCGGGTTCATATCCATTTCATATCTCCATATATATTACCATGAAGCTCGTTTTTAGAATGGAATTACAATGAAACCACTACGCTTAGTTGCATACAGGCGTTGATATATACGTCAACAGGGACAGTCGAAAATGTGTGCCCCGACCGGGACTCGAACCGGGATCTCCTGCTTACATGGCAGACGCTCTATCCATATGAGCCACCGAGGACACGGGAAGCGTGTAAGGGGTATGTCCCTGCAGTCGCACTATTCATCTGTGTCCTCGGTGGCTCAGATGGACAGAGCGTCTGCCATGTAAACAGGAGATCCCGGGTTCGAGTCCCGGTCGGGGCACACATTTCCAGCTGTCCCCATAGAGGTATATTAAAAACACCTGTCGGCAGCTGAGGGTTTCAATCAATTGTCATTTATTCTAGGGAAGCTGCTCGGTCATCAATGGAATCTGTTCTTTCGGGAACAGTTACTATCTTCATATACAGATACGGTTGAAGTTCCCTAAGGCTAAAGTTACAGCAATAACGAGTAGCACAGCAGGCAGTACAGTTGAAGAGAAATGGACATATCTGAAAAGGGCCATCACAGAAGTTGGAAACAAAAAAATAGGAACAAAGATGGTAACTGCAGAGAAACCATGGGTAATAGAAGAAGTACTTAAGTTGATCGATGAAAGGAGAAAATACAAAAATGTTCCGGAAAATTCAGGAATGCTGAAATACAAGTCGCTGAGGAATGAAGTAAATAGGACGTGCAGGAAAGGTAAGACGAAATGGCTGCATGAAAAATGTGAAGAAATCGAAAAAGAAATGTTGTCGAAAGGACAGACTCAGCATACAAGAAAGTCAAAACAACATTCGATGACATTAAATGTAAGGGTGGTAACATTAAGAGTCCACTGTTAAATGCAGAGGAGAGAGCGGATAGGTGGAAAGAGTACATTGAAGGCTTTTGAGGGGAAATATTTGTCTGATGAGATAGAAGAAGAAACAGGAGTCGACAGGGAACAGTTATGGGATCCAGTATTAGAATTTAAGACAGGTTTGGAGGACTTAAAACCATGGTCTATCGGTTCTAGGCGCTCAGTCCGGAACCGCGGGACTGCTACGGTCACAGGTTCGAATGCTGCCTCGGGCATGGATGTGTGTGATGTCCTTAGGTTAGTTAGGTTTACGTAGTTCTAAGTTCTAGGGGACTGATGACCTCAGATGTTAAGTCCCATAGTGCTCAGAGCCATTTTTGAACTTAAAACCAAATAAGGCAGAAGGGATAGATAACATTCCATCAGAATTTCTAAAATCATTGGGGGAAGTGGCAACAAAAGGACTATTCACGTTGGTGTGTAGAATGTATGAGTCGGGCGATATACCATCTGCCATCGTGGCAACATTCAGATCTTTAACTCCTGGATAAGGATATAAGAGGCCTCAATGTAAAAGTCCGACTTTCCTCTTTTCTGCGACGTGGTGGGTGAAGGGTAGCTTCGTGTCCAGGTATACGCCCACGTCTTTTTCAACAGACGACCAAGGAGTAGGTTGATTTCCGATGTGGAGTCTTCTCGTAGATGCGCACTTACAATTTCCTGTCTTGAAGGAAACTTTTTTTTGGGCGTGGGGGGGGGGATGAGGGCGTCATCAGGTTTCTGACCGTCACGAATTCCTCTCCTGTGCGAACCTCTTCATCCCAAATTAGCGCTTGAAACCTACAACCTCAATTATGTCCTTGATATATTCCAATCTCTGCCCTCCTCTACAGTCTACAGTTTTTGCCCTCTAAAGCTCCCTCTGGTACCAAGGAAGTCAGTCTCTGATGTCTTAACAGATGTACTACCATCCTGTCCCTTCTCCTTGTCAATGTTTTCCTCATATTCCTTACCTCTCCTATTCCGTGCAGAACCTCCTCATTCCTTACCTTAGCAGTCAACCTAATTTTCAACTTCCGTCTGTAGCGCCACATCCGAAATGCTTCGATTCTCTTCTGTTCATGTTTTCCCACAGTCCATGTTTCACTACTAGCCAATGCTGTACTCCAGATGTACATTCTAAGAAATTTATGCCTCAAATTAAGGCCTATGTTTGATACTAGAAGACTTCTCTTGGCCAGGAATGTCCTTTTTCCATTACTAGTGTGCATTTGATGTTCTCCTTGCTCCATTCGTGATGGTCAGAAGACTGATGACGCCCCCCCCCCTCCTCCCCCCCTCCTCCCCCCCCCTCCTCCAGACCCCCAAACAAACAAAAGCTTCCTTCAAGACAGGAAATTGTAATTGCGCATAGACGAGAAGGCTCCACATCGGAAATCAACCTATTACTTGGTCATCCGTCGTAAAAGACGTGGACGTTTACCTGGACACGAAACTACCCTTCACCCACCACGTCGCAGAAAAGAGGAAAGCCGGACTAAGAACGTTGAGACCTCTCATATCCTTCTTCAGGAGTTAAGGATCTGAATGTTGCCACGACGGCAGATGGTATATCGCCAGACTCGTACATTCTACACACCAACTTGAATAGTCGTTTTGTTGTCCCTTCCCTCAATGATTTTATAAATTCTGATGGAATGTTATCTATCCCTTCTGCCCTATTTTATCTTAAGTCCTCCAAAGCTGTGTTAAATTCTGATTCTAATACTGAATCCCGTAACTCTTCCTTGTCGACTCATATTTCTTCTTCTATCTCATCAGACAAATCTTTCCCCTCACTGAGGCCTTCAGTGTACTCTTTCCACCTATCCGCTCCCTTCTCTGCATTTAACTATGGTATTTGCTTTGCACTCTTGATGATACCACCCTTGCTTTTACTTTTACCAAAGGTTGTTTTCACTTTTCTGTGTGCTGAGTCAGTACAGTTAAAAACACAGATTCAAGTATAATTAAACATTTATTAACCACTAGGAATATAGATTTTGAAAGTTCTCAGGTTATTAAGTAAATAAAGGGCGGGTACAACTGTAACTGTTCTTACCACAGAAGGTTGTTTTGAATTTCCTATATACTGAATCAGTCCTTACGACAGTCATTTCTTTCTCGATTACTTCACATTTCTCATACAACCACTTCGTCTTAGCTTCCCTTCCCGTCCTACTTATTTCACTCCTCAGCGACTTGTGTTTCCGTATTCCTGAATTTCATGAACATTTTCATATTTCCTTCTTTCAACGGTCAACTGAGGAATTCCTTCTGTTACCCATGGTTTCTTCGCAGTTACCGTCGTTGTACCTATGTTTTTCTTTCCAACTTCTGTGATTGTCATTTTTAGGGATGTCTGCTCTTTTTCAGTTGTACTGCCTGCTGAGCTATTCGTTATTGCTGTATCTATAGCCTTACAGAACTTCAAACATATCTCGTCATTCCTTAGTACTTCCGTATCCCAATTACTTGCGTATTGATTCTTCCTGGCTAATTTCTTAAACTTCAGCCCACTCTTTATCACTACTACAGTGTGATCTGAGTTTATGTCTTTCCGGGGTACGCCTTACAATCCAGTATCTGATTTCGGAATTTCCGTCTGACCATGATGTAATGTAACTGAAATGTTCCATATCTCCCAGCCTCCTCTTGTGATTCTTGATCAGAGTACTTTTCTATTAGTAGCTGAAATATATTACAGAACTCAGTTAGTCTGTCTCCTCTCTTATTTCTTGTCCCAAGCCCATATTCTCCTGTAACCTTACCTTCTATTCCTTGCCATACAATTGCATTCTGGTCCCCCATGACTACCAGATTTTCATCTCTCTTTACGTACTATACTACCCTTTGAATAACCTCATATACTTCCTCTATCTCTTCATCTTCAGCTTGTGACGTAGGCATATATACCTGAATTATCGTTGTCGCTGTTGGTTTGCTTTCGACTGTGATAAGAACATCCCTAACACTGAACTATTCACAGTAACACTCTCTCTGCCCTACCTTCCTATTCATAACGAATCCTACTCCCGTTATATCATTTTGTGCTGCTGTTGCTTATACCCTATACTCGTCTGACCAGAGATCCTTATCTTCTTTCCGTTTCACTTCACTGTTTCCTACTGAATCTAGATTGAGCCTTTGCTCCCTTTTCAGATTGTCTAGTTCCCATACAACGTTCAAGCTTCTGACATTTCAGGACCCGACTCGTAGAACGTTATACTTTGATACATTATTCTCTTTTCTCATGGTGACCTTCCCCTTGGCAGTCCCCTACCAGAGATCCGAATTGGGGACTATCCGGAATGTTTTACCAATTGAGAGACCATCATGACACTTTTTCATTTTTTTTTTTTTGCGTTTTGTTCGTTATTGATCGTTTTGTTCGGTCGTTGCGGACGTCGCAAGACATCCTGTTCAAGTTCGGTGGTTGATCTTTCTACTCAGTTAAAGGCCACATGTCCTATGGATGCACGTTACATATCTTTAATGCAGTGATTTCGATTACCTTCTGCATCTTCATGCCGTTGATCATTGGCCGCTCCTTCGCCCTCTTTGACAAGGGAGTTGGCACAATGAGAGTGACTTCTTATTGCGGAATCTTTGGGCGCCAATGCTGATTATTAATCAAAATTTAAACGATGGCGGGATTCGAACCCGGGATCGAAGACGTTTTGATTCCTATTCACGGACGCTACCCCTACACCACCGATGAAAGTTTGAAGAAGCTTATCAATTAGTTTTAGGTAGCAGTCTTTTAAGGCGGTGTTTTGGTTCTGCTTGACAAGTGAAGACGACTGTTAAAAGTTGTTGTGATTATGACCAGTGGCTTTCTGGGGAGATGTTTTAGGTGTCGATTGGTGACCAAGTCGTGTCCCGGCGAGTCATTGACCGTTTGACACATGAGTTGTTTAATTTCCGCTGGAGTGTCATACTGCGGCCGGAAATGAGTTGGTGCACTCCGGAAGATCATAAATGCTATCCAAACCTGCTAGCGTAGGACTTCGTCATCTTGTGCTGGTAGAGGTAGAGTTGTCATCTGCTGCTGATATGCGTCGGCATACAGTTCTGCTTGAGGTAGAGGGTCGTATGTCGGGCCATCTGGACAGCATGCCGGCCGCGGTGGTCTAGCGGTTCTAGGCGCTCAGTCCGGAACCGCGCAACTGCTACGGTCGCAGGTTCGAATCCTGCCTCGGGCATGGATGTGTGTGATGTCCTTAGGTTAGTTAGGTTTAAGCAGTTCTAAGTCCTAGGGGACTGATGACCACAGATGTTAAGTCCCATAGTGCTTAAAGCCATTTTTGGACAGCATACTGCTGTTTTTTGTGGTTTTTGCTGACACAGGTTATTCAAATACTTGCCACTCGTCTCCCGTTCGTAGCAAGAAGTCGTATATCTTGGTTTCCCAGGCTCCCTAATGCCATCCTATGAGACATTTGTGGAGTTCCCTGCATTTTGCTCTCAGGATTCCTAAAGTGGAGCCAACGTCTCCGGAAATACTTCAGTTGTGTTTTGAAGGCTTGAAGACGTGGGGAAATGGCTCAAAGTTGATGTCTGGTTGAATAATTCGTGTTGTTGATCGGCGTTTCACGGTTTGGATTTTTCCGTTAACGTCTGTACCGCTGCATCGATGGCGGAACTCGATGAGACGTTCTGTGTTGATTGGACATTGATGTGATCTGACAAGTCATTGATCACCCGGAGTTGGAGGTTGGCGTTGACATTCTTGAGAACCGCTATGTCAAGGACGTCTGCTTGCTAGTGGACAAAAGGTGGCACTCTCATAGGGTCCGGTGGAGTACCCACAGTTACGTTTAGCTCTTCTAGACTGAAGAGTTGTTGACACTTTGGATTCGTTTTCGCACGTACCAAGCTGTGTGCTTGCTGTTGAGGTAGCATCCCAGAAGTACTCTGTCGAAATGATATAAGAGGTCACATGTGTCTCCAGGTAATAATTGCCAGTTTGGACTGACGTATACAGCAACACGAGATGTTTCCTATGGCTGTGGTGATGGTGACCACTGTAGCTTCCAATTGTCGTAGCCTTGAAAGTTGTTTCTCGTGATGAATTTATTTTTTGACTAGGATGGCAGTCCTGCTTCCTCTTTGACCGACCCGATCTGTACGGTACACGTGCATGTTCGGTCTACGAAATGACCGCACCGTCGCAGTTCCACGCCTACAGCTGCTCTTGTAAGGCACAGAATATGGTTTCGTGGTTGAGCTGTGCAGTTTCCTTCGGCGTGTGGCACGGAGGCCGCTCTATTCCTCCGTCATGAAGTTTTGTTGTCGTTTTCGGGTTGCGCCGTATTGTTATCCACTACGAGGAGGCTTAGATCGCCGAAGCCGCGGCCAGCGGCTGGGTTGTCTACTTGTCCGCGTCGGTCGCAGATTGCTTCGCTGGTATTGTTATTATGTTGTCGATGAGAAGTATCGTTACGAGTGCCCCTGGCGGCCGGGGTTGTCTTAATCGAGGGTCCTCCCGCCTTTGCCCTGGGTGCCTATTCTGCATCTTTCCGCCATTGTGCCGATCGTTTCGGTACTCAATAGCACCGAACGGTGTAGTACTCGAATTAGAGTCCCTGTGTTATTCAGTATGCATTTCGGCAGCGATACCGTTCGGGTCTAGAGAACCGGAGCGCTGTTGTCGGTTCGTGTCGCGCAAGCCAATCAAAAGCAAGCGGCCGCAGATCCGCGCATGCGCACTGTAGATCACACAGCGCCACGAACACAAAGCGGCTAGCAGACGACACAGGCGCGCTATTCTTCCAAGTATTGAAAATTGCGTTTACGTTGCCATAACGCATGACGCCGCATTCCATCGAGCTGACGTGCCCGCCTTCATCGCCCTTGCCTCCTCCTTAACAGTATCAGGCGCAGTATATCCATTTACATGATTCTCAGCCGAAATTCATAAAAAATTTTACAGTTTCTCTGACTGCATGTTTCCGTGCATGCATAATAACGATAGCGTATTTGACTGTATTCTGCCGATTGTCGTAAATGCTGCATTATGTCATCTTATTCTCATTCACACTGACATCGTGTTTTGGATTTTACGTTTCGGAAAATGAGTTAGGAATAGTGTGTAGTACCAAATTGTACTAATACATCTATAAAAACACCCGAAAAATTGATTCTGAGAGTTTCAAAGAATAAGAAGATAAACAGAATGTGGTTATAACACGCTCCTAGAGATCCAAATGATTAAGTAGCTCACTTCCCTATATGATACGTCAACTGTTTGGGTCTTAAAAACAAAACTGAAAAAAAAAACACATTTTCGAGAGCTCCTGCAGTTCGTCGAAGCTTATAATAAGCATCTCATGAATGAAAATGTTTCGTGTATGGTGCTACAGTCTAAAAATATTACGGCAGAGATCTTTCATCTCTGTCTACTGTGGTTGAGGATTCTATCGCAGATAAATACTTGTGACAAGCAAGATTATGAAGATGACTGCTGCTAGTTACATTCCCAGTAATTTAAGTTGTACTCTTAGATTCCTGTCTCACCGCATACTCGGAAATCGCTACATATTCGGGAAAAATGGTGAATTATTTCTGAGAAGTAAAAATATAAAGGCGACTGTCAGTTGTTTCACTCACAGCAATTTCATATTTCGTATTTTAAACACACAGAAATCACGAAATAATTACTGAGGAAGTGCACTCTTACATGTAAGAAATAACGAATATTGCAGAAAAATCTTAACTTACACGAATAACAATGTCTCAGAACGTGTTGCATATATGAAGAGGAAAAAAAGTTTTTGCATTTACCCATGCGCGAACCCGTGACCTTCCGTATCGCATTCACGTGCGCTAACCACTTGGTCACGACAAACAGCAAGCACGGAGCGTTCAATTCTTGTAGTATTGTTTAGAGGAACGTAGGCTGACTTCGTTGCCAAATGGTGCTGCGTAAGTCATAAATACGTGATAGTTTGGAAGGTTTCCAATATCAGGCTTCACATAATTGCTTTCCATTGTTACCTGAAAGTTGTAAACACGTTTCGATAATTACTAACTAACCCATTTGTGGGAAAATGTACACAAAGGCACTAGTAACGTCAGTTCACACTCATGTAATATAAGCAGAGCCGATGTCATGATATTTAATTATGTTTAAACTCTTATTTGCATAAAAATGACACGTATTTTGAGAGAAGATTGACCAAAAACGTTTTTTTTTATGTAATCATTCACAGTAACAACCTAACCTTATTTCTAACAAAGGAAAATAGTCTATTACGAACTCACTTTCCAACCGCATGCGTCCTCTAAATCACTAAATCCAAAGCTAAAACCGCAAAATATGTTTAAAATAACAAAATATATTTTTTTTTTAATTTTTTGGTCATCAGTCTACTGACTGGTTTGATGCGGCCCGCCACGAATTCCTTTCCTGTGCTAACCTCTTCATCTCAGAGTAGCACTTGCAACCTAATTCCTCAATTATTTGCTTGACGTATTCCAATCTCTGTCTTCCTCTACAGTTTTTGACCTCTACAGCTCCCTCTAGTACCATGGAAGTCATTCCCTCATGTCTTGGCAGATGTCGTATCATCTTGTCCCTTCTCCTTATCAGTGTTTTCCACATATTCCTTTCCTCTCCGATTCTGCGTAGAACCTCCTCATTCCTTACCTTATCAGTCCACCTAATTTTCAACATTCGCCTATAGCACCACATCTCAAATGCTTCGACTCTCTTCTGTTCCCGTTTTCCCACAGTCCATGTTTCACTACCACACAATGCTGTACTCCAGACGTACATCCTCAGAAATTTCTTCCTCAAATTAAGGCCGGTATTTGATATTAGTAGACTTCTCTTGGCCAGAAATGCCTTTCTTGTCATAGCGATATATAATATAGGTGTACATAAACCACAGCTCACCGATAGACAGGAGCAGACCGAAATCCAATGCCTCTCGGTACAATTGTCGTAAAATCGGTGGGAGGACCGTTGGGTAACAAGTCTCAGAAGCTTACTGTAAAGGATATTTCGATAAGGAACCGAAAATGACGTCACTACCGAGACTAACCTACTACACCGATCGGTATGAACGGTAGAGAATAGGGCCCCTGGTCGTCATAAATGGGCCGGCCGTTGGGGCCGACGGTGGACAAGCGCCGCCGATCGGCGATCGGCCGACTCCTGCGAGGCAGCTGCCTCGGCTGCGCTCGCTCCGCTGTCTTCCCTCTGCGGCATTGAGATTTCGACTGCTGCTCCTACTGATAGGCGCTGGGCGGCGTCGAAATTTGTCAGGTCAGGAGCAGGCGATACACGTGCGCTGGCAGAGGCTCGCAGGTGGGAGGAAAGCGGCGTCTCATAGCGCCCCCTGCCGGGAGCCGCAGAGAGGCCTCTCGCGCGTGTGCTGTGGAAAATGGCTGTGTTGAGGAACGCTCTTGCGATTAAAAACTGAATTAGACCTCAACAATGCGGTGCGTCGATTCATGAATTGCAAGTTTTTGTTCCTTCTGTTTTGATTCAATGGCAGCCAGTGCTGGATTCCAAGCGGCGCTTAATTGAAGACCTGCATCTCTGCTGACAAGATTGTCCACTTTACTGATATGAACGACCTCCTTAAAAGCGCAGTCCCAGAAAGAAGACGCTGAGGATAAAACTTCATTTTTCTTGCTAAACAGCTCTGCCCCATGTCCAGGAAATGCTCTGCTACCTTTGATAGGTTGGCCCACGCGTGTATGACGACGATTTTCAACACAATGTTCCTGCACGGTTCGACATGTCTGCCCCATATAAAATTTCCCACACAGACATGGGATCTTATAGACGCCACGTTTCCTAAGGTCAAGGTCGTCTTTGACCGAGCAGATCAAATTTCTCAATTTTGATGCTGGCCGGAAAACACCTGAAGATTCTTTCTTTCTTGAAGACATGCCGCCAAAATGCGGCAAGAACACTGTTGCAGTGGGTGCCTCTGCATCTTCATTTACGTTCGTGAGTTGAACTTGTCTACAAGAGAATGCATTGCGTTTCTATCAGTAGAGCCGTTCCGTTGGAACGCCATTCTTAGGTCTTGTTGGTCACCAGGCAGACTGTCGGTACCTACGACCACATGTGCTCCTTATACCAATGAGCGTAAGACACTAACACATTGTGCAGCAGCATGACAGCTTATGGTTTGCAAATATAACTCTGTGTGAGTTGTTTTGAGGTGGACACTATGTCCCAGTATACTGTCGACTTTTCTCCTAACCATGACATCCAGGAATGGTAAGACGCCATCTTTTTCCACTTACATGGTGAACTGTGTATTCCGATTGAGCGAGTTCACATGCTGGAGAAAGATAATGTCTCTATTCCTGCGGCCACACAATAAATCTTTATACAGTCATAAGCAGGTAGGCTGGAGACTTACCGACTGCAGTGCCGCTTTCTCAAAGTCTTCCATAAAATAGCTGGCCATCATGAGAGATAGAATACCTCCCATTGCACATCGTCCACTTGCTGAAAGTACTGGTTACTGAATAAGAAGTGAATTGAGGTAAGTAGATGTTTGAACAGTACCACAACGCCTCTCTCAAACTTGCTGCTGTTAAGCTTGAAACGTCCCCTTAGAAAAATTAAGAATGACAGTGCAGGAAAACTTCTACGTTATGTGATACAAAGACAGCTGAGCAAAACTGAACGTACTCAGACAGTTCTCTCTTTACTTATACTGATCATCACTAAACTGACACAGAATATTTTTTTAGCGCAACGCAATCTGATTTTCAATAAGCCCTACAATACAATGGCCCTGACTAACAACAACCTATCCTTTCATGAATCACTTACCTCACAAAAACCTTCGTTACTCGAACTACTGCAATACAGCGAGCGCCAATACTGCCAGCTAAATAAAAGATTCTAACTACTGAAGGCACTAACTACTGAAAGGCATAGTTAGCAAATGAAAGATTTTGCTAGAGAACAAACAATATATTTACCTTAATAATGTTCAAAAGTCATCATATATATATATCTATCAATTCATGACATCCATCTTTACAAATTTCCTTTTTCTGGCGGACACACGTCCAGATTGTCCGTTTATAGTAGCCTCTCAAAACTCTGGCATCTCTCTCTCCACATCCACCACTGCTGGCAGCTCACCTCCAACTGCCCAACGCTACGTGCTGTTCACATTCAACTGCCCAACACTACACAAGCGAATATTCCAAAAATGAGTCCAACCAGCCACCGACTGCACACAGCACAGTCAGTGATTTTCATACAGAGCGCTACGTGGCGTTACCAACATAAAAACCTAGACAGCCTACTTATAAGCTCTAATGAGTCCCGCAGAGGAACTTTCGTGAATAAAGATAGAACGTCAAACTAATCGAAAAATCCCATGGTTGTAGTTAAAAAGTCTTCAGGCGTCCAATGAATTTCCATGAATTCCGGATAAAGGTCATCTTTGCCTACGAGAGGCTCCACCAACGAAGTGAGATATTTAACCAGGGCTCCAATATTTCTCACTAGTGAGGAAGAGGGGGGCCCATCCTTATGTATCTTCGGTAGGCCGTACTGTCTTGAGGGCACTGCAGCCTGTTGGCGTAGGATCTTAATGACATTAGCCAGAATAGAACTCTTCTTCAGATGATGTAAAGTTTCTCTCTGAATCTTGCCAGTCGGATGCTATCTTAGCTTGCGGTATGCAGGATCGTCGAGCAGCGCCTCTATCCTCCAGTTACATTCAGTTCGTGAGAGAGGGACGGTGGCGTTCCCCTTATCTGGAAGTAAAATAACGAGATTTCCAGAATGTCTCCTCATTATCCTATCTTCCAGAAATGTTAGTTCTGCTAGGTTCCCAGAAGAGCTTCTATGAAGTCTGGAAAGTAGGAGACGAGATACTGGCAAAATTTAAGCTGTGAGAACGCGTCGTGGGTCTTGTTTGGGTAGCTCAGTCGGTAGAGCACTTTCCCAAGAAAGGCAAAGGTCCCGAGTTCGAGTCTCGGTCCGGCACACAGTTTTAATCTGCCAGGAAGTTCCTTGTCTGCTCTCAAGTCTCGCGGACAAGCCGAACCGCTCAAGGATGTTGTGTTGAATATACATACCTGGGCCAATTTGCTAGCGGGAGCGGAGCATTGCCTGGACATGGGACAGAGCATGTTTTACAAGAATAACGAAGTTTTATCCTCAGCGTTATCTTTCTGAGACTCTGTTTGTAAGGAGACCTTTCATATCATCAGCACGGCGGGCAATTTTATCAACAGCGATGCGGGTCTTCAATTGAGCATCGCCTGGAATCCTGCACTGGCTGCCATTAAATCAAAACAGAATAAGCAAGAACTTCCGATTTATGACTCTGTGCAGCTCCCTGCTGAGGTTTTTAACAACAGGAGCCTCCGGCAATACAATTACTGCCCACAGGGCACGCGCGAAGTTCAGGGGTCACTATGAGATCCTATTTCCGCGCACACATATTCCGAAGTGGCCGAGCGGTTCTAGGCGCTTCAGTCTGAAACCGCGCTGCCGCTACGGTCGCAGGTTCGGATCCTGCCTCTGGCATGGATGTGTGTGATGTCCTCAGGTTAGTTAGGTTTAAGTAGTTCTAAGTCTAGGGGACTGATGACCTCAGATGTTAAGTCCCATAGTGCTTAGAGCCATTTGAACCAACACATATTCCCTGCTCCTGGCCTGATCAGTCGCGCCTTGTAGCAGTGGCAACACAGCTACAATCACCTGAAAATATCGAACAGTTGTATCGAAGAAATATTGTGGGATTTGCGCAATACGATTGTACTGCAAATCCGAGAGGAGTATTTGCAATAGATCCGACGGGAAAGCTTTAAAATTGACACAGGCTCTTTTGTTTGCTTTTACACTGGTCAGTATGAAGTTAAATTTATTCGTGAGATTTGCGCAGTATGATATGACGGTAAACCAGAGAAGAGTATTTGCAACAGATCCGACGGTAAGGCCTTAAAAGTGACATAGGCTCTGTTGTTTGCGTATGCGCTGGTCAGTATGCAGCTAGATTTGTTCGGTTAACCCCGTGCCTTCAGCTTCAAACAAATGAAATATTTTGAGCCAATGTCTCAGTAAAGACATACATTCATGGCTATTTGTCAGAGTATCTGAAGATGGGTTTCATAGAATCTATTGTACACGTAAATAAACAACATCCAATGTGTTTATTGTGTCATAAAACATTAACGATGAGGAAATGAAGCAATGTCAACTGTGAGAACATCGTTCTAGAAAGCATCCAAATGATAAAGATAAACCCATTGAATATTTTCAGGAAACATATAAAGAATTTCAAAATTATTCAACAATCGTTATATCATTTAAGGAACAACATGCAGCATACAAATACGGATTAATTGCAACCTATCGCACATCACAATTAATTGCAAAGGTGGTAAAAGCTATAATATTGAAGAGATTGTGATAATAGTCTCTATGAAAGAGTTTATCTCAACAGTAATATGTCAGTATATCATTGAAATCCCAAAAACGTTGGCCCTAAGCGATAGCGTACTAAAGCGACAAATTGAAGAAATGGCAGTTAATGTCGAAAACAACTTGTGTTCTTCAAAACCTTCATTTTCCACGCAGATGGACGAGGCAACTCTTGCAGATATTGATGCTTTATTGATGGCATACATACCTCTTTGTTTTTCTTTTTCTTTTGCTTTTATCCACATCGGTGCAGAGTCAGCATGTTTGTTAACGGATTTGGCATCGTTAGTTTAAGAGGTCGTCGGATGCCTTTCCTGTCGCCACTTCGTTATCCTCTGAGACGGAATGCGTGGACCCAAACTGTCTGCATGTAGTGTTATTCACGTGAAAATGAACAAACGTTTTCTACATGTTTGCAAATCACGTAACTGAGATGGGACATGGGCACGAGCCCAGTATTCACCTAGTCGAATGTGGGAAACCGACGAAAAACCACAGCCAGAGTGGGTGGCACACCGACCCTGGTTGTTAATCCGTCGGACGGGTTCGAACTAGGAAGTCGCGCGTCCCCATCCCGGAAACTGCACTGAAACGCTCTTGGCTATCTGGGCGGTTTGATGGCATAGGTACGTTATTTTGATGAAAACCGTACATTACGAGAAAAAAATGATATTCCCAATAAACCTCTTTATGGGTACCACAGGTATGTATATTTAATACTGCGAAGTCATACTGTACAAAATATATTATTCCTTTGGACAATATTGTTGACTGCGCTACTGATGGGGTACTGTCAGTGGTAGATCGCTATCGTGGATTTGTTGCTTATTTGAAGGAATAAATGCGAAATGCTTCATTTATTCTTTTGTGGTGCACAGACATTGTCTTGTAGAAAACATCTAAATACATGTCTCCATTCATCATTGACTGTAATAATTCGAGCCGTAAACGACATCAAATACAAATCAAAAAATTGTAGAACGATTCAGCAGATTTGTCCCGACCGTAATGAAGATTTTATTAGGCTACGTTTGCGCGTAGAATTTTCGTGTCTGTCAAAGTCTACTTCTTTGGCTCGTATTGTAGCATTATATGACAGTGTCTTACAGTTTTTTGATAGTAATAATGAGACTAGTCTGTGTCACCGCAAAAAACAGTAAATAATGATGTCTTATTTCGCATACGTTTTCAACAGATTTAATTATGACAATCAGGAACTTCAAGGAGCTAAAAAAACCCTTATAGGTTGTCAAAGTACTGTATCATTATTTATTGACAAATTTGAACTACGTTGCTATTATCTATTGAAGATACTTTCCTAAAAGATGATGAAACTCTACAGGACACTGAAAGATTCAGTAGCCACTTCAACGAACTTAAACCGGACATAGATAAACGATTAGAAGACTTTAAATTCAACATGTATGACTGGATGAAAATTTCTGTTACCACAAACACTGAAGAGAATAACACGAATTGTCAAGAAGCACTGTCATAAATTAGATAGGACGATAAATGTGAACATAAATCCGATAGTAATGGATATGAAAACCTACGTCAAAGTAAAAAGAAAAAAAAAAGCCTGTTGTATATCTCAATACGGGGAAAACGATATTCAGTTTACTGATAACTTTCGGAGTCTTACATGTTGTGGAATCAGGCCTTAGTGTTATTAATCACATTATGACCAAAGAAAGAAACCGCATGAATATCTCCGGAAGAGATCTTCGTTTGTTCCTTCAAGTACTTAGTTTCATAGCATCAGCCTCAGAGATATTATTAATGCAATTTTCTAAATGTAATTTCATCTGTATTCATGGTTCTGTGTATGCTAAGTATAAATAAAAAGACAGATTTAACTACACTAAGTTGTATTATAGACATTTATTCTGTCAAACTTAGCGAAGGTTCGACATAAAGCATCTGGTAAGTAGTCTTTATTATAGGCTTTAACTTGCTGTAACTCTGCTTTACGAAGTGTATAAAGAATAGATACGTTTCTACGTAATAAATCGCCATTACTGTTGAACCGGTGGGCGGCAAGAACATTTTAGTACTAACAGAGGTACAAAAGTAGACGGTAGGTCTACACTATTACTTCAACAACAATGGAATGAGATTAGTGTATCTGACAACTTAAAAAAACATAAGGGTTATATGTACTTATTTTCCTTGCAAAAACATTTTTAAGGCAAGCTGGAAATCATCCGACCAAAACACTCTGAACCAAACAGCTCACGTGCTAGTGGACGCTAGATACATTAGTGTCATTAGAAATGTGAAATCTCAAAGAGGAGCAGAAATAGAATCAGGTCATTGTCGAGTGTTGACAACTATCCGTGAAAGGAGAGAATTCTGTAACTGTAGGAAAAGAAAAGAACAACGAGAAATTAACCCACACCTACTGAGACCGGACCACGTAAAGGACTGATACGCTATTCAAACGCGAAACAGATTTGCGACAGCAAGAAGAGAGAACTGATGTAGACAACTTATGGTCCGACCTCAAGATTGCAGTCAAACATTCTCAACCATTCGAGAGAGAAAGAAGACAGAGGCTGGCCCATTGACAGGTGTAGAGATGCAACCAACAAGAGAAAAGCGAACAAGGTTGGGTTACACGGAAGCAGCTAGAGAGGCAAGGGAAGTCCTCCGAGTATAAAAGCAAAGTTATGTGAACAACAAGATAACAATGGCAGAATGGGATCGAATATTAGGCAGTATAAAAGACTTTTACAGGACAGTCAGGACTTCAAGAAAAAGTGTAACACAAGGAGTGACGTGATCAAAGGTCAATCCGGGCAAAAAACCTGTGAAGAAATGAAAAAAAAAACTATTTCGTTAATCTCCTGGAAGTGGAAAAAACCGTCAACAGTGCTACGACATCTAAGAAAAAGAACTGTACAGACAAAACAGAATGACAGTAACAACAGGGGAGAATGAACTGCCGAGCACGGAAAAGACAGAAGTCGTAAAAATGTTGAAGAAAGGAAAGACACGGCACAAGGAATAGATGGAATATTTGAAGAGAAGCTGAAAGAGGGTAGAGATATCCTACAACAGTGAGTGTACCACCTGATCTGTAATAATTTGATAAAGAGAAAGTATACCGACAGTATGGAAGCAGTCCATCATCCGCCCTACAGTAAAGGAAACCCGATGAGATGCGGCAACTACAGAGGAATTACCCTATTATGTACAGCTAATAAGATCCTGAGTGTGCTGTTGCTGAACTGGTGAGCACCACATGTCGAGAAGTTACTGGGCTTCCTGCTGTCATTGTTTGGAGAGGGAAAATAATCCGCATGTAATAAAGCAAGTCTTATCGAAGGGCGCAGTATTTGGCAGAGATGTTAACTGTCTTTTTGTGGACTTCCAAAGTCATATGATAATATGAAGAGGCAAGTAACATGGTAACAACTGGCAAGGGCGAAACTTCCCCGGATAATAAACTCAACCAAGAAAGTATACAAGAGACAACATGCACGATGAAAGCAAATGGAAACATGTCTTAGAAGTTCGGGGTGAGGACTGTGGTGCGCTGGGGAGAATACATTTTCCCTCTTTGTTTAATCTAGAAGAGCACCGAGAAAAGCATAGGCACGGGATTTCAGCTGGGTGAAAAGATCATGATCCTGGCCTACGAGGATGGTGCAATTTTATTAGCATAGGACGAGCAAGATCTGTTTCATAAGAAGAGGCGACCAGAGAAGGCATGAAGATTAATATGGATAACACCAAATTCCTCATAGTGAGCAGGGAGAACGGTGGCAGACCTTGAGATGTGGACAGTAAAATCTGTGAAAGGGTAAAAGTGTTCAAATATCTTGGACCAGTACCGTGACAGGAATGAGGTGACCAGAATTCAGACGAGAAACAATTAAGGACCGCATTCTAAAAGCTGCTCAAGTCCCAGGTTCTATCGAATGCATGGAGATTAGGATCTGTAGGATTGTAATACGACCTGTAGTACTATACAAGCAGAGACCTGGACGCACATACAAAAGGTAGGAAGGAGACTCTGACATTTGAGAATGCTATTCTGAGATATATTTTTGGACTAATGAAGGATGAAGACGACTGGAGAAAAAGGATAAAACTTGAGCTGCAGGCGTTGTACAAATCGCTGCACATTGTAGCAGCGATTGAAGAGAGAAGATTGAAGTGGTGTCGGCACGTAATTAGCCGAGAAGCCGATCACCAGGCAGGTGGTGGAAAAGACTTCAGAGGTAACAGACCAACGGGAAGAACACGGCTGAAATGCACTGACAGGATCATAAAGGATGTGAGTAATATGTGGCTAGCTGGAGAAGAAAATATGAACTGAACAAGACTGAGGAGGCCGATTAGCGAGGCCAAAGATTGACTGCGATTTGAGAGGCCAATCTAGTAAGTACATAAGTTTTCCACAGCTACATTCGGGAACAGATCAGCATGGCAGTGATGCAGAGAGTAGTAGCGTTTTGCAGAGTGTGAGTCTGGAAAAAGGAGTGTGATAAAATCGTGAATGAGCCATCGTATTACGGTTTTGTTCATTAACAGAACTATAGTGTGTGACTGTACACATCACTGTGTGAGAGCCGAGTCCACATTTTCAGCTGCACTGTATGCTTCACTGGGTGTGCCGCAAGCGCTTTTAGTGACCGTTCCGCGTTTTGTGTCGGGCTAATCCTCTCATAGCGAACGGAACAGTTCATTAACTGCGTAATGAAGTATTACGTGGCGCTAATAAACAGAACGCATAAACAATATCGGGCAATGTCGCATTCGCCCTGCTCCAAATCCGTCTCGTTTGCTGTTAATGGCGTTAGTAAACCGGAACACAGGACCACAGGTGTCAATCAGAGAGGTGGTCGGGCCCTGCAGTATCGGTCCTGAGGTATTCTGCTTCTGCACATGCGCGTTGGTCATTGTGCTGAGATAAAATGTCGCTTGTCTGCCAGTGTTTGCCAGCGAGACAGTTAGGGAACCTAAAAAAAACAAGAAATTGTGTCGAAATTATACATATATTAGACTCCGTCCTTCTGATCTAAAGGAGACAATTTCCTGAATTCAGGTCTGTGTAAAATGAACAGCAATGTCTATGATCAGTTTTACATCGGCCATACAGGACAGTTGTTTAAAAAATGTTTTAAAGACCATATATATTCAAAAAATGAAACAGTTTTTGGTACACTCATCGTCGAAAATAAGCACTCGGCAACAAACACAGAACGTAACATGAAAGTGCTACGTGCAGCAACTACAGGAATGATGCTGGACGTATCAGAGGAAACTGAAATCCTTTGTAGCCAAAGTGCTCTCCTGAACAGATTCCAAATGAACATCAGCGTTTAATCAGAACGAGTATTTTAAAGTTTTTGAGGAACTGCTCTGGCGATCCAATACTCATGGTACAATGATATGCAGAAAAAAGAGTGATTACGGCGCTCACTGAAGAATGAAAGACGGTTAGATTTTTTCTGCATAGGCCTTTCTGAACTTATCGAAGGTGCATTTGAGACTGGGAGCAACAAAAAGAAATAGCGTGCCAGAAGAAATCTACGCCTGATGACCGCAATGAACTCATCGATGACGCGATGTTCTCTTTCTGCCCTTCTGTATTTTGCATTTTATTTGTTAAATTATTTCTTAATTTAGTGATGTGAAATGCACTTTTTGACAGCACAGCATTCCATCTTTGTACCTTACGTTTCATTTGGTATATTACTTTGTAATTGATTAAAGAGTATCTTCCAATATCAATTAGCCTTCTACTCACTAGAATTAATATTTTATCTTTTCATAACGTTCCCGACATTTTATTATTTTGCTACCAGAAGTTAACCTGCCAGCATTCCTTTGTATAATGTTTAACTTTATGAATGAAAACTTACTTCACAAACCGGTTTTAGACTTAACGTCATCATCAGGTACATAGAAAAATACGTGGGACAATGAAGTTTTGTTGTATCAAAGATTTTAAACTACTGCATCTACACAGTATCTCCATTTATAGAGATGAAAATGTTGATGATAGATTTAGGAATAAAACGAAAGAAAATATTTCAGTGTAATTGCGATGTAACATTATACAACTAAGATAAAAATGTGTGACACGTTAGCTAATGATCTACATACAAATTACAACACTTTTTCGCAGAAGAATTAAATTACAGAAAGATAAGATACATGGGTGAGATTAAGCACCTATGTGAAACAGCTGTGATTATACAAAGCATCTTTCTAACACGACAAGAGACTTTACAGTAACTGAAGCAATGGAAAATGGAGCTTGTGAATAAGAGAGGTAATCCATAACACGGCCTGGATGATACTATGAGCAGTATCTGCAGCTAGAAGTGGCGAATAAGGTAACTGTGTTTGCTCATTCAAAACTAAAGTTGGAAAGATGGACATATATCTATTAATTTCCATTATTTCAAGAAAGTTTATCTTCCTTCCTTTATGGATGTGATTTAATAGTTCTTGTTGTACTTCGTTATTATGGCCTCCATTAAATAGGTGGTGTTCAGAAGTAGTCTCCTTTTCTAAGTTTCCAACTCCAATGGTGTTCTCTCCAGTGTGTGCATACTGACCTGCCAGACTGATCTGTATAGAATTTGCCACAGTTACAAGTGATTTTATGCATTCCACTCTTTTCCAAAGCTGGAGTGCGGTCTTCGCCAAAAAGTGTCCAACACTGTTGTGCACATAAAATGATGTTTTTACCTTCCTGTATTTAAATTTTATTGCTACATCCTGAGAGACTTTTCCTGAATATAGAATTGTGCACCACTTGTTGCTTTCTTGAGGTAAAGGGTAAAGAAGATACTGCATCTGTTGTTTCCCATTTCTGTACATTACAGAGTCCACCAATGTAGCAGGGTATCCGTTGTTTGATGATATTTGACTGCATTTAATTCCATTTGGAAGTTATCTTCAGTCGTGAGGATGGATATTAGACGATGTATCATTGAATGAGAGACATGAAAGACAGCATGTTTAATTTGTTTTAATGTGATAAATTTTATTAGATAACTGTACATGCAGGTGTGCCCTTGGGAAACGTCAGGCTTTCATTAGGAATCTGGATTTCAAGGAGCGACCTGCCCCTCAGTCCGTCCAGCTGACGCAGATCTGGCACGCTCCCACACGGTACTTCGTACCTCTTCCAAATGTACTCTTGTTTTTATCTCAAATACTATCACGAAACCATTTGTTTTAATGACTCAGTACTTGATTGTACAACATATGACGTGTTATTCTCTGTTATTAAAATTATGTGATACGTTATATGACACTACATTTGCTTCTTATATTGTACATATTGTAAGCATATAGAACTTTTATGACAATACTTTTTCTGCCTGTTATTGACCTGAAGATGACTGATGGCTCAGTCAAAACAGGTCATATTTTATAACTCGCGATACAGACAAATAAAAGTTGTAGTAAGGTTTCTTTATGTTTCATTCTAGCATGGAGCACGGGAAGAATGATTACTCTAAATGCTTCTATTCATGCTACAATTAGTCTAATCTGATCATCAAATGGCTCTGAGCACTATGGGACTTAACTTCTAAGGTCATCAGTCCCCTAGAACTTAGAACTACTTAAACCTAACTAACCTAAGGACACCACACACATCCATGCCCGAGGCAGGATTCGAACCTGCGATCGTAGCGGTCGCGCGGTTCCAGACTGTAGCGCCTAGAACCGCTCGTCCTCCTCGGCCGGCTAACCTTATCATCACCGTCGCTACGGGGCACGATACGTACACACTGTGTTGTCGTAAATTCATAGGTTACTCTATCAATTCAATTAATACCTTGTAAGCACGTTATGCGGAAGTGTCTACCAATTCAGTTTTTCAGCTCTGCCGAGGATCAAACAATTTTCGGTCATCCATGCTGCCCTTCTTTGCATATCGCATCTTTTCCACAAAAGTGAAAAAAAAACGCAAAAGGTGAGATTTGCCACAAATCAAGAAAAACCGTTTGGGGCGTCAATGAAGCGTTATTAAGACAAACAAATTTATCTGCTACATCTACATCTACATCTACATCGATACTCCGCAAGCTACCTGACGGTGTGTGGCGGAGGGTACCCTCAGTACCTCTATCGGTTCTCCCTTCTATTCCAGTCTCCTATTGTTCGTGGAAAGAAGGACTGTGGCTCTGAGCACTATGGGACTTAACATCAGAGGTCATCAGTCCCGTAGAACTTAGAACTACGTAAACCTAACTAACCTAAGGACATCACACACATCCATGCCCGAGGCAGGATTCGAAACAGCGGCCGTAGCAGTCGCGCGGTTCCAGACTGAAGTGCCTAGAACCGCTCGGCCACCGCGGCCGGCTAAAGAAGGATTGTCGGTATGCCTCTGTGTGGGCTCTAATCTCTCTGATTTTATCCTCATGGTCTCTTCGAGAGATATACGTAGGAGGGATCAATATGCTGCTTAACTCTTCGGTGAAGGTATGTTCTCGAAACTTCAACAAAAGCCCGTACGGAGAGTAGAGCGTCTCTCCCGCAGAGTCTTCCACTGGAGTTTATCTATCATCTCCGTAACGCTTTCGCGATTACTAAATGACCCTGTAACGAAGCGCGGTGCTCTCCGTTGGATCTTCTCTATCTCTTCTATCAACCCTATCTGGTACGGATCCCATACTGTTGAGCAGTATTCAAGCAGTGGGCGAACAAGCGTACTGTAACCTACTTCCTTTGTTTTCGGATTGCATTTCCATAGGATTCTTCCAAAGAATCTCAGTCTGGCATCTGCTTTACCGACGATCAACTTTATATGATCATTCCATTTTAAATCATTCCTAATGCGTACTCCCAGATAATTTATGGAATTAACTGCTTCCAGTTGCTGAACTGCTATTTTGTAGCTAAATGATAAGGGAACTATCTTTCTATGTATTCGCAGCACATTACACTTGTCTACATTGAGAGTCAATTTCCATTCCCTGCACCATGCGTCAATTCGCTGCAGATCCTCCTGCATTTCAGTACAATTTTCCATTGTTACAACCTCTCGATACACCACAGCATCATCTGCAAAAAGCCTCCGTGAACTTCCGATGTCATCCACAAGGTCATTTACGTATATTGTGAATAGCAATGGTCCTATGACACTCCCCTGCGGCACACCTGAAATCACTCTTACTTCGGAGAAGAGAATGGATGTAAAACCAGGGTCAAATGTTGTGTTAGTCAGTACTAGCGTGGATACCAAAGAACTGTCCTTTGCTATAGTTCTGAAACTCTTAGTGTCTTGATCAGGGATATATATAGCTGTTTCAGCAGAGCTGTATTTAGTAGAGGTGAAAAAAAAAGGAGTTGGCATTATGTCACAGACTTGAAGCCGACACCCACCATGTTACACAGCCAAAACATTATGTTCACCGTATTAATACCGTGGTTCACAGCGGTTGTACTACTCTGTGAAGTTACTCGGACGTCCCCGTGCCCAGTTTCGTCCATTGTGGATATCTATCGACTTTCGTGGTCGTATCCAAAATAGCATCCGGTGCTTTGATTGTGTGGAAGTTGTTTAATCAAAAATGCCTTGCGTCGTCTACGCATATACTAATCGATCCGTTCGTAATCTAAAATTTAAAGGACTCACATTTCATTCGTAAGCGGAGCCGTTCATGCAATATTTTCCTTTATATACATGAATTATGGTTGCCCTGTTTAATTTTATTCTTTCCTGTGTTTTCCATTGCCTTCTAAACCTAAAACGTTCCGACTTCAGAGCCATACTCTTTCAACGGTCTTATGCGCGCACAAAAAATGGCTACGTGACCGCGCTAATTGTTGGTGCAGCATCTCAAGCCATAAATTTTTCCCACCGCTAACTATTCAGAAGTCATATTTCCTCCCTCTTTCAAAAGAGATTCTGGCTAGAGCAGGTGGAGACAGCGGTTTCCTGTGTAGGAGTGCCGGCCAGTGTGGCCGAGCGGTTCTAGGCGCTACAGTCTGGAACCGCACGACCGCTACGGTCGCAGGTTCGAATCCTGCCTCGGGCATGGATGTGTGTGATGTCCTTAGGTTAGTTAGGTTTAAGTAGTTCTAAGTTCTAGGGGACTGATGACCTCAGAAGTTAAGTCCCATAGTTCTCAGAGCCATTTGCACCATTTTTTTGTGTAGGAGTTTTGTATGTGTGGTTGTATGAATGTGTGTATGTGTGTGTGTTCATGCGTGGTTTACTTCCTTTCTGAAGAAGGCTATGGCTGAAAACGTATGTGAAAGCTATTTCGTCTTGTCTGCCTGCTGTTCTGCGTGTAACTAGCAATCTATCCGCTTCAAAGCATTGTTACTCCCTATAAAGTTTCCTGTGATTAATACTCTTCACATTAACAGGCACAATGATGTACATAACTACGACACCAGAAGAAAGAATAACATTCATTCGGTTACATTAAGGTTGTCTGTAGCTCAAACATGGATTCACAATACTGCAACCAGAAGTTTTGATAACTTACCCAGTAACATAAAATGCTCGACAGATAGCAAAGTAAAATTTGAATGTAAACTATTCCGCGAAAGACTATTTATTATTGTAGTGTGTAAATAGTGATGTGTAGGAAATGCTGTCTACCTTCTGTCTGTCTTTAATTAAAAAACGAAAACTAATAAATGATTAGGAAAGAGGCATATTTACGAAAATAATTGATGTTAAATGACTGGTTACACATCATTACGATTTATCGTACAAATGGTACAAGGAACATGTAACTGACTGACTACTGGTATATAACAAAGCGTGGTATACAGTTCAGTACTCTGAAAATCTGAAAATGAAATTGAAAAGTAAAATGAAGCAGATGATAAAAGTAGACATGCATTCCAGTTGCGATATATTTATTTATTCCTAAAAAACTGACAGAGTTAATGGCGAGAAATATTCCGGGAAAAGAAACAAACAGGAAAGGTAGGCATATAATTTACACAGGTTAGTCTATGATTACTAAAAAGATGACTTACATACACATTAATGCAAAATACCCATTTTATGGAGACTAAGCGTTTGAGACCATTCCCTTAATCACATTTATAGTATTGCATGTTTAAAAATACTATATCTTTTTTACCCTGTAAATTGCCATTATTTGTCACACACTGAATGACGCATCATAGATAAGATTTCAAAGTGAGAGGATGTGTAAACTACAGTGAAACTAATGCACAGACAACATAATAAAAATACTTTATACTGCATGGAGGTATACCTCTATGCAGTTCTTTCTTCGACATTTCAATAATCATTCGCTTTGTTCACATGCACAATATACGCTAGAATGCCGTGCTTATTGCATGCACTTATGGGCTAGCATAGAATACGTAGGTAAAATTTTTGTAAACTTGAACATTAAAAATGTTGTGCTTACTAGTTGAAAGCTGAAAATGTAACGAACAAGAAGCGGTACCAGTAAGCAAACTAGCATTGGCTTCGGAGTTCCAGCATTATTTGCTATCGATACACATACAGTAAAAGTGGAATTATGGATTACGAAAGCATACTTTTAACATCATTTCCTTCTCTTTTTGGTTATTCTAGACATGGAGGTTGTACAGAGTTTCAGGGAGAGCATAAGGGAACAATTGTCACAAATGGGGGAAAGAAATACAGTAGAAGAAGAATGGGTAGCTCTGCGGGATGAAGTAGTGAAGGCAGCAGAGGATCAAGTAGGCAAAAAGACGAGGGCTAGTAGAAATCCTTGGGTAACATAAGAAATATTGAATTTAATTGATGAAAGGAGAAAATATAAAAATGCAGTAAATGAAGCAGGCAAAAAGGAATACAAACGTCTCAAAAATGAGATCGACAGGAAGTGCAAAATGGCTAAGCAGGGATGGCTATAGGACAAATGTAAGGATATAGAAGCTTATCTCACTAGGGGTAAGATAGATACTGCCTACAGGAAAATTAAAGAGACCTTTGGAGAAAAGAGAACCACTTACATGAATATCAAGAGCTTTGATGGAAACCCAGTTCTAAGCAAAGACGGGAAAGCAGTAAGGTGGATGGAGTATACGAGGTGCGGCTAGATAAAAACCGGACTGATGCTGGAAAAACATTTATTTACAATTATTTACAATTTCATGTTATCTCCTTCAATGTACTCTCCTCCTCGGTCTCTACACCGCTCCATACGAATTTTCCACTGTTCATAGCAATGCTGCAGGAAGTCCATACATTACTTCCGTCGCTTTTTCTTTTACTGCTTCAACAGTCTCAAATCTAGTTCCTTTCAAAGCTGACTTGACTTTAGGGAAAAGAAAAAAGTCACAGGGGGCCAAATCAGGTGAGTAGGGTGGATGATCTAAAATGGGAATGTTGTGTTTTGCCAAAAACGTCTTCACTGACAACGCACTGTGAGTTGGGGCATTGTCTTGGTGAAGGATCCATGACTTTTTTCTCCACAAATCGTTCCGTTTTCTCCGTACTCGCTCACGAAGGGTAGCCAGGACGCTAATGTAGTAATGCTGATTCACTGTTTGTCCCTCTGGTACCCAATCAATGTGCACAATCCCTTTGATGTCAAAAAAAAAAAAAAAAATCATCATTGCCTTGAATTTCGATTTTGACATTCGTGCTTTTTTTGTCGTGGAGAACCAGGAGTTTCCCAATGCATCGATTGGCGTTTAGTTTCGGGATCGTAAGTAAAAAACCACGATTCATCGCAAATAATAACATTTTATAAGAAGGTGGGATCACTTTCAATGTTTTCCAGGATGTCAGAACAAATCATTCTTCGGCGTTCCTTCTGTTCAATTGTGAGACACTTTGGAACCATTTTTGAACACACTTTGTTCATGTTGAAACTTTCATGAAGAATCTGCCTAACACTTTCCTTGTCAACTCCTGTTAACTCAGACACTGCTCTGATTGTTAAACGGCGATCTTGTCGAACAAGTTTACGGATTTTTTCAATGTTTGCATCAGTTTTTGCTGACAATGGTCTGCCAGGGCGAGTGTCATCAGTGGTGTCTTCGCGGCCATCTTTAAATAGTTTAAACCACTCAAACACTTGTGTTCGCGATAAACAATCATCGCCGTACACTTGTTGTAACATTACAAACGTTTCACTTGCAGATTTTCCTAGTTTGAAACAAAATTTGATGTTAACACGCTGTTCTTTCTGTACACTCAACATTTTCCGACGCACAGACAAAACGTCAACTACTTAAAACAGACGCCACGGGCAGACTGAGTGCAGGAGGCAGATGAAACTCGAGCAGTAGGCGGAGCGAGAGTCACGTGACAGGCCACGCGACTTTCAGCCTTATTGCATTCGTTTTATTGTTTCACCAGTACTAGTCCGGTTTTTTTCTAGCCACACCTCGTATAGAGGGTCTATACAAGAGCGATGTACTTGAGGACAATATTATGGAAATGGAAGAGGATGTAGATGAAGAGGAAAAGGGAGATATGATACTGCGTGAAGGGTTTGACAGAGCACTGAAAGACCTGAGTCGAAACAAGGCCCCGGGAGTAGACAACATTCCATTGGAACTACTGACGGCCTTGGGAGAGCCAGGCCTGACAAAAGACAAAACTCTACCATCTGGTGAGCAAGATGTACGAGACAGGCGAAATACCCTCAGACTTCAAGAAGAATATATTAATTCCAATCCCAAATTAAAGCAGGTGTTGACAGATGTGAAAATTACCCAACTATCAGTTAATAAGTCACAGCTGCAAAATACTGACACGAATTATTTACAGACGAATGGAAAAACTGGTAGAAGCCGACCCTCGGGGAAGATCAGTTTGGATTCCGTAGAAATACTGGAACACGTGAGGCAATACTGACCTTACGACTTATCTTAGAAGAAAGATTAAGGAAAGGCAAACCTACGTTTCTAGCATTTGTAGACTTAGAGGAAGCTTTTGACAACGTTAACTGGAATACTCTTTCAAATTCTGAAGGTGGCAGGGGTAAAATACAGGGAGCGAAAGGCTATTTACAATTTGTACAGAAACCAGATGGCAGTTATAAGAGTCGAGGGGCATGAAAGGGAAGCAGTGGTTGGGAAAGGAGTGAGACAGGGTTGTAGCCTCTCCCCGATGTTATTCAATCTGTATATTGAGCAAGCAGTAAAGGAAACAAAAGAAAAATTCGGAGTAGGTATTAAAATTCATGGAGAAGAAGTAAAAACTTTGAGGTTCGCCGATGACATTGTAATTCTGTCAGAGACAGCAAAGGACTTGGAAGAGCAGTTGAACGGAATGGACAGTGTCTTGAAAGGAGGATATAAGATGAACATGAACAAAAGCAAAACGAGGATAATGGGATGTAGTCGAATTAAGTCGGGTGATGCTGAGGGAATTAGATTAGGAAATGAGACACTTAAAGTAGTAAAGGAGTTTTGCTATTTGGGGAGCAAAATAACTGATGATGGTCAAAGTAGAGAGGATATAAAATGTAGACTGGCAATGGCAAGGAAAGCGTTTCTGAAGAAGAGAAATTTGTTAACATCGAGTATAGATTTAAGTGTCAGGAAGTCGTTTCTGAAAGTACTTGTATGGAGTGTAGTCATGTATGGAAGTGAAACATGAACAATAAATAGTTTGGACAAGAAGAGAATAGAAGCTTTCGAAATGTGGTGCTACAGAAGAATGTTGAAGATTAGGTGGGTAGATCACGTAATTAATGAGGAGGTATTGAATAGGATTGGGGAGAAGAGAAGTTTGTGGCACAACTTGACTAGAAGAAGGGATCGGTTGGTAGGACATGTCCTGAGGCATCAAGGGATCACTAATTTAGCATTGGAGGGCAGCGTGGAGGGTAAAAATCGTAGGGGGAGACCACGAGATGAAGACACTAAGCAGATTCAGAAGGATGTAGGTTGCAGTAGGTACTGGGAGATGAAGGAGCTTGCACAAGATAGATTGGCATGGAGAGCTGCATCAAACCAGTCTCAGGACTGAAGACCACAACAACAACAACAACAACAACAACAACATGTGGCCCGAAAACGCATATTCTCCTAGAAATCGAAGAAAGAAAGTTTTTCAGCTGCCGCTTATGCACGCGTAAGGTATGCACTGTTAAACGAAACCGCCGCTGGCGTAGTGGCCAAGGCGTCTATCTGAAATGCGGAGAACCTGTATTCGATTCCCAGTTGTGCGCTGCAGTTTTTTTATTTTCTTTTTTTCCGCACCGAAAGTGATGCCAATAGGAGGGTTAATAAGGCAAGGAAATAGGTAAGGACTAATCCCTGTTCTGCGATCATAGGTGGCACACCGCGCCTAGTGTGATAATAAAAGAAATTTACTACTGAAGCGGGATTTTCAACCTCTGGTATAGACCCAAAGTAGGTAAATAAATTTCTCACATGACTTGGATCAGTAAGGAATTAAAATTTTAAGTGTCGTAGTATGAAAATTTCGAGTAACGTTCTTGCCAAGATGAGCATTCGCCGTACGTTAACGCATAAGGGAAAAAATACAAGCTCTTGTCGCAGTAGCCAATGTATATGACACATTCGTAGACGGTGCAATATTCCATCATAGCTTTTGGAAAATGGTTGCTGTTCTCATAAGAAGCTAATAATTAATTTGGTCCTCGGTGTATAGAAGAGATCAGTCTTTTAACCGACTCTTTCAAATGTGTTTACTTTGCTTGCTCCAAATCCAGGAAACAGAAGAATTCAGTTAACATGACATATTTTGAAGTTACTGATAAGTTTTGTCTGATACTGGATTCCTGGGATGAAGAAACTGACACCGTCATGTGGGAGGATAGCACGTATATGGATGACGAGGGCCAACGGGTCGGACGGTAGAAGTAATACCGTCAAACTGCACACCTGTATGCCAACCACGTGATGTTTATTTTATTGGCAAGTTAAAAACTTTACTTCGAGGCTTCAAAACTACAATCTGTTTCAGGAAATCCAGCGGAAATTGCACAACTGAGAAGATGCAGTAACGATTCACAGCATAATCCATGATAAACTTTCAGCTCCAATTTTTCAAACAATGTTATCTTATACGAGGCATGACCAAAATTAATTCCTAACAAAGAAATACTTCTAACTGTAAACCAAGACTGTTTCCGTCCGAATCTTCGGAAGAAACGATGTAGTTGCGCGAAGATTACATTTGTTAGATGTTCTTGGTGTCGCGAGTCTATTTGCTAAGAATGTTTGTACGAGAAATACGATCCATCTAGTTGTTCGAAGAAAATTGAGGCCGCTTAACAGATTGAGTGAATGAGGTATTGTAAATCGAGAAACATTAAATTTTTGATTCCTCTCTAATCCAATCAGTTTGAGAAATTTGCTTGCCTAATTGGTTAAATTCCTTTTTATTTTATTTACCTTATTAACTTTCCTAAGCCTACAAATTTCTAAACGGAAAAATAAAAAAAAAAAGCTGAAGAATGCAGCCAACAATCAAAAACAGGTTTTCCGTTCCGAAGGCGTCTACCTTGGTTGCTTTGGTTGAAAAACGTTTATTTCATGGGTACACAAGCGGCAGTCGTAAAACTTTCTTTACTCGATTTGCGTTTGCGGAACCCATATACACATCAATGAAAAATGCTCGCTTTTCGATAATCGATCGATCCCGTCAATTCTGAGTTGAATGTGCGTTCTGAACTTGAGGGGTAGTTTTCTCAAAAACGGGTGGCTTTTGAGTCAAAATATCCTAGAGTCTTTCATTCTAGGTTGTGCAAAAGCGACCTGCCAAATATAAACCGAATCAGTTTTTCGTGTCTTTCCCCTTGAGACTGATGTCAGGACAGTGGTTGATGTTGCTTCAGCGGTAACAGTTGACAATAGTCCAGCTTTCGGTTTGTATGCAACAGTTACTTTCACGGAATATCTTGAGATACTTCAGCACCAAACTGTGAGTAACAGGTGGTTCCTGTCGATGTCGTTGTTTGAAATCCTCTATGATAAACTGGGTGCTCCTCTGTCTTGGTATCAGGATAGTCTCAATATGCTCAACTTGAGTTAACGCTATCAGCTTTCACGTCAGCTGTAAGGAAGAAACATCACTCTATGCGCAAACTGAAGACGCCATAGGTTTCCTCGATAATTCTCTATTTGGTATGTCACATGACTTCCTTACCGTTTGAAAATTACGAGTTCCATTGAAAATTGCGACTTCATAAATGGCAACCGTACTGACAACATTGCCTCACAGGCTTTTCCCCTCTCCCACGTCATAGCGTTTGCCTTTAAAAATCTGTTTATTCACCTGCTCTTGTTTTAGAAGGATGGTTAAACACTTGTGGATCACCCTGTATATTAATTGAATATGCCAAATCGACAGAAAAAGAGCAAGATTGAAATATGTGTGTGACTGACAATGCCACAGCTTTATTTTCTATGCCCACTAATTAATCATCCAGTACTATTCGATGAATATAATGATAATGATCCCACAGGGTACTAACAACGACAACGAAACCATCGAAGCGTTCTGGCAGTGGTTCCTCACTTAATACCGGAATATTTAAATAAGTTCTTATTATAGCGCTTTCTCATCTGTCTGTTCTGCACAAATTTTGCAACTGAATTTAAACTAACTTCCCAATGAGCTAAACACGTGAAATTTTAAACAAAACTTTGAACTGGATGACAAAGGAATAGTAACTGATTACTTGTCTGTCTGATCTGCCTAGCCACGATATGGGTGGTGATTGGTAATGCCTTACGGCTCGGCTTCCCTGCAGGACTATTGTGAAGGTAATGATGGCAGTTGGAATGTGTTCACTGATGCGAGTAGATAGGCACAGCTGAACAGAAGAGACAGAGTATGCAGGGAGGGGGGAGGGAGGGTGTAAGAACTAAAGCCTCTGGCACCGTAAGTGACTAAAATATTTGAAACTGATAACTAACAAGCATCTAGCATTAATTTGTTTTAATACTGAAATAAGAATATTGCAAAATTAATTTTGCTTGCTTATTTTATTTTTTAGGAAAACAACAGTTAAACAGATTTATGTTTTATTAGTAAGAAGGTGTAACACTATTCCACTTCACGTACGACCAGGTGGAAAAACACTGACATAAACACGAAATTTAACACAGGCTTCTCTTATAATCCCATAAAAATGTTTAAAATTCATTTAGAAATTTCAAATACACAAAACTAACATTAGAAAAAAATTATTTCAATAAAAATAAATTTTTAATATAACACGTTTTGAAACCGGACTAAAAAGTATAAAATAATGTGTCCTAGTCCCATACAGATTCCTAACTCCATAAAGATAGTTCTGAAATTGCGGTAGTGAATTTGTTATAGCTACGAAAAAGATTTTTAACGAAAAATGCGGGATGCATGCAACAGATAATACTCAGATCAACCATTCATGTAACAGTTATGTATTGCAGGAAATGTACTCGCAGTTGCGAATACGGGTAACCTGCAAGTGAAAAAAAGGAATGAAGCCTTTGGAAATTTGTTATAGACTGGGACTCGAACACAGGTTTCCCGTTTATCGCGAGCTATCACCTTAACCGTTTTGTCAATCCATACATGCTTCATAGCCAGACCCATACTCCAATACGTCGTCGTCCATGTGTCATTAACCTGTATTCGTACACTTAGTGTAATTGCCGTGCCGTGAGGAGAGGCGTCATGTCACGGATTGCGCGGCCCCTCCCGTCGGAGGTTCGAGTCCTCCCTCGGGCATGGATATGTGTGTGTATTGTTCTTAGCATACGTTAGTTTAAGTTAGTGTGTAAGTCTACGAACCGATGACCTCAGCAGTTCGATCCCTTAGGAATTCACACACATTTGAACATTATTTTGTAATTGCCGTACAGGGAAGACATTTAATCGAAAGTCGCTAGACCTGGTATGAGCGGATAAAATATTGCATGGCACTTCTTATAAAGACAGATTCTGCAATATCGTAAGTGTGTACTGTACGTCCCTCACATTTTTCGTTATAAATTATATTTCTAGTCACATTTAAAAACTTGTTGTGTTAAAATTTTATTGTTATTTAAATAATTATTTCTCTCTTAATGCTGGCATTAGTGAAACACTGGCTCACGTGAAGACGTATAATTTATTCTGTAGCGCTTGGTGGGAGACATCTAGAAGTAAAAATAGATGCTACTTATTGGTTGAGTACTAACTTGGTTGAAATATCTAAGCCCGTGTCACTCTCGCTACTTCTACAAAATGGTCTCCGTACGTTAACGACCAGCTGTTCGCCTGATTTCATTGCATGACGTAAGTTGGTGACGGGCGTTACTCTATGACATATATCTTCACCAGGGTATGTTTATTACAATATAAACGGTGTGCAGTTGATGACAGTTTTCGACACGTTCACATTACCACTAACCTTCCAACTATTCGCATCGTCTCTGCTGTTACACTGAACTTTTCCTTCGCCAGCGTCAGTGTGCCGCTAAAAGGTGTGAGAAAGAGGAGCTCAGTCTAATACCTGCCGGCTTAGGCGGAGGAAAATCTGAATTACAAATGAATGCCAAGGCTGTGGGAGCAGTTCTCAGCTGCTGCAGCTTGCGGTCGGAGCAAGCGAACACAAACTACAGCATTTTGCATTCTGGCATATTTTCTCTCAGTATAATTTCATAATTTTCAGGTCTCTAAATGATCTGGGAGAAGGTGGCAGTAATCGATGATATACCTTTGGAGCTACTGAAAACCATGGGAGGTGTAGGGACTAGGAGGTTATATCAATTTACATCAAAGATCTGCTAGACATATTACTAATCATTAGATTTTCAGTAAATACTTTATCATCACATTGACATAGAAGGAACACAGGGATTAACGTTAAAAATATCGGACAATATTATATACAGAGTGTAATAAGTATAAATCCAGATATTTCTGTTGGTGATGACGACAGTGTACCGAACAACATTACATTGATATTTATATCATTTGCAGACTAGTAATCATAGGTTAGGTAGTACCTCCAAGTACACTACTGGCCATTAAAATTGCTACACTAAGAAGAAATGAAGACGATAAACGGGTATTCATTGGACAATTATATTATACTTGAACTGACATGTGATTACAAAAATGGTTCAAATGGCTCTGAGCACTATGGGACTTAACATCTCAGGTCATCAGTCCCCTAAAACTTAGAACTACTTAAACCTAACTAACCTAAGGACATCACACACATCCATGCCCGAGGCAGGATTCGAACCTGCGACCGTAGTGGTCGCGCGGTTCCAGACTGAAGCGCCTAGAACCGCTCGGCCACCAGCGGCCGGCATGTGATTACATCTTCAAGCAATTTGGGTGCATAGATCCTGAGAAATCAGCACCCAGAACAACTACCTCTGGCCGTAATAACGACATTGATACGCCTGGGCATTGAGTCAACCAGAGCTTGGATGGCGTGTACAGGTACAGCTGCCCATGCAGCTTCAACACGATACCCCAGTTGTTCATTAAGAGTAGTGACTGGCGTGTTGTGACAAGCCAATTGCTCTGCCACCATTGACCAGAAGTTTTCAATTGGTGAGAGATCTGGAGAATGTGCTGGCCAGGGTAGCAGTCGAACATTTTCTGTATCCAGAAATGCCCGTAAAGGACCTGCAACATGCGGTCGTGCATTATCCTGCTGAAATGTAGGGTTTCGCAGGGATCGAATGAATGGTAGAGCCACGGGTCGTAACACATCTGAAATGTAACGTCCACTGTTCAAAGTGCCGTCAATGCGACCAAGAGGCGACCGAGACGTGTAACCAATGGCACCCCATACCACCACGCCGGATGATACGCCAGTATGGCGATGACGAATACACCTTCCAACGTGCGTTCACTGCGATGTCGCCAAACACGGATGCGATCATCATGATGCTGTAAACAGATTCCATATTCTGCCAACAGTCATTGGATCTCGACCAACGCGAGCAGTAATGTCGCGATACGATAAACCGCATTGGCGATAGGCTGCAATCCGACCTTTATTCAATTCTGAAACGTGATGGTACGCATTTCTCCTCCTTACACGAGGCATCACAACAACATTTCACCAGGCAACGCCGGTCAACTGCTGTTTGTGTATGAGAAATCGGTTGGACACTTTCCTCAAGTTAGCACGTTGTAGGTGTCGCCACCGGCGCCAACCTTGTGTGAATGCTCTGAATAGCTAATCATTTGCATATCACAGCATCTTCTTCCCGTCGGTTAAATTTCGCGTCTGTAGGACGTCATCTTCGTGGTGTAGCAATTTTAATGGCCACTAGTGTACATATGACAAGAGCAAGCCATTAATGCTTGCGCAGAAGGTCAGCTGTTAAAGTGAGGACAGGTGAACGTAAAATGTTTAGTCTAGATTGACAGGCGTAGTCCACCTAGTGGTGCAAATATGACTGGGCAGAAAAATCAGGTGAGATGAGGTTTGTGACGCATGTTGTGGGAAGGCTGTTCGATACAGGAAAAAACATCCAAGACACTGATGTGTGCATGTAATAAGGTACCGCATGTGAAAGTACCTGCACTTATACCCGTTACACCCTGTGTATTATAAATGCGAAAGTCTGTGAGTAGGTCTGTTAGTATGTTTGTTACTCCCTCACGCTGAAATGGCTGGACGGATTTGGATGGTATTTGACATGAAGATAGCTTGTACCCTGAATTAAGGCATACACAACCTTGTATATACAGGGTGTTACAGAAAGGTACGGCCAAACTTTCAGGAAACATTCCTCACACACAAACAAAGAAAATATGTTATGTGGACGTGTGTCCGGAAACACTTACTTTCCATGTTACAGCTCATTTTATTACTTCTCTTCGAATCACATTAATCATGGAATGGCAACACACAGCAACAGAACGTACCAGCGTGACTTCAAACACTTTGTTACAGGATATGTTCAATATGTCCTCCGTTAGCGAGGATACATGCATCCACCCTCCGTCGCATGGAATCCCTGATGCGCTGATGCAGCCCTGGAGAATGGCGTATTGTATCACAGCCGTCCACAATACGAGCACGAAGAGTCTCTACATTTGGGACCGGGGTTGCGTAGACAAGAGCTTTCAAATGCCCCCATAAATGAAAGTCAAGAGGGTTGCGGTCAGGAGAGCGTGGAGGCCATGGAATTGGTCCGCCTCTACCAATCCATCGGTCACCGAATCTGTTGTTGAGAAGCGTACGTACACTTCGACTGAAATGTGCAGGAGGTCCATCGTGCATGAACCACATGTTGTGTCGTACTTGTAAAGGCACATGATCTAGCAGCACAGGTAGAGTATCCCGTATGAAATCATGATAACGTGCTCCATTGAGCGTAGGTGGAAGAGCATGGGGCCCAATCAAGACATCACCAACAATGCCTGCCCCAACGTTCACAGAAAATGTGTGTTGATGACGTGATTGCGCAATTGCGTGCGGATTCTCGTCAGCCCACACATGTTGACTGTGAAAATTTACAATTTGATCACGTTGGAATGAAGCCTCATCCGTAAAGAGAACATTTGCACTGAAATGAGGATTGACACATTGTTGGATGAACCATTCGCAGAAGTGTACCCGTGGAGGCCAATCAGCTGCTCATAGTGCCTGCACACGCTGTACATGGTACGGAAACAACTGGTTCTCCCGTAGCACTCTCCATACAGTGACGTGGTCAACGTTGCCTTGTACAGCAGCAACTTCTCTGACGCTGACATTAGGGTTATCGTCAACTACACGAAGAATTGCCTCGTCCATTGCAGGTGTCCTCGTCGTTCTAGGTCTTCCCCAGTCGCGAGTCATAGGCTGGAATGTTCAGTGCTCCCCTAAGACGCCGATTAATTGCTTCGAACGTCTTCCTGTCGGGACACCTTCGTTCTGGAAATCTGTCTCGATACAAACGTACCGCGCCACGGCTATTGCCCCGTGCTAATCCATACATTAAATGGGCATCTGCCAACTCCGCATTTGTAAACATTGCACTGACTGCAAAACCACGTTCGTGATGAACACTAACCTGTTGATGCTACGTACTGATGTGCTTGATGCTAGTACTGTAGGGCAGTGAGTCGCATGTCAACACAAGCACCGAAGTCAACATTACCTTTCTTCAATTGGGCCAACTGCCGGTGAATCGAGGAAGTACAATACATACTGACGAAACTAGAATCAGCTCTAACGTGGAAATTAAGCGTTTCCGGACACATGTCCACATAACATCTTTTCTTTATTTGTGTGTGAGGAATGTTTCCAGAAAGTTTGGCCGTACCTTTTTGTAACACCCTGTATATCAAACCTTTAACAATCTTCTTCTCGTTGAAAAACCATACAAAACAATGAAACGAAAGAAGTCTATCGATTACTACATTTTCGCCGTTCATGCACTGAAACTGCCTTAGATACGTAAAAAACTTCCACATCATGTATGTCGTTTTCTCGTTTTAATTTATCACTTCTTTACTACTACAATTGTTCACAACACGTTTCGCATACAGTAGTCATAATACCACTGGATGTAACGGATGACAATTATTGGGCTATATGAAATAAAATGGTCGTAACGTCTGAACGACTCGCGTTAGCTGTTCAAACTGCACGGTTGGTGGTGGTGCATTTTGGGAATTAGTATGGTTTGGCTTAGCAACGAAGTCCACTTTCATTTGGACGGGTTCGTCAATAAGCAAAATTGGTGCATTGGTTGACTGAGAATCCGTATTTCACGATGGAAAAGTCTCTTCACCGTCAATGGGTGACTGTATGGTGTGGAATGTCCAGTCTCGGAATAATCTGTGCAATATTCCTTGATGGCACGATGACTACAGAACAGTACGTGAAAGTTTTATCCAAAGTGACCCTGATTTCGGCAAGATGTGAGTCATGCAAAACGGAGCTCGGGCCCGTCGAACCAGGAGAGTGACATTCTGGAGGAGCAGTTTGGGGTATCCAGAGGCCACTGGGATGGGCCTCGATTGGTCGCCATATTCTCCGAATCCGAACACATGCGATTCCTTTTCGTGGAGCTGTATTAAAGACGAGGTGTACAGCAATAACCACAAAACTATTGCTGAATTGAAAACGGGCATTCAAAAGGTCTTCTACAGCATCGATGCTCCGACACATCAGCAGGCCATGCTGAATTTCGCTATTCGTCTGCACCATATGATCTCCAGTGATGGCAGGCATGTTGAACATGTCATAATCTAAATCCGAATATCTGTAGTGACGTTTATCTTTTCAATAAAGTGTTCGAAAGTCGTAGTTTGTAATTAATTTAAGTTTTTTTCATATAATTCAATAACTGTCACCCTGTATCTGCAAAATTATGTCATCTTACGACACATAGTTCAGGAGATAGAACATCATGAACATGTGGCTGCGTGAAAATGAAACTGCAGGGCGAAATTCGCTAGAGATAAACGTGAAATATGTGCACTATTACATATGAAATATGTTAACTATGTGAGAGACCTATGAATACGCAGACAAAGATGCGCGTAAAAAGCTCACCCTAAACGATTTCAACCAAACTTGGTAGACATATTTATTACGATCTAGAAAGAACTACCGACCTCCTACTGGGGTGGGGATGATAACGTGGAGAGATGGGAAAGGACAAGATAGGAGGGGAAGAGGAGATGGATAGAGAGTGGCGAGAGGAGGAGATGGACAGAGAGAGAGAGAGAGAAGGAAATGGACAGAGAAGGTGAAGAGGAGAGTAGTAAAAACATACTGGGACTGCAGCCACATTTTTCCTAACTTAAAAGTTTCAGCCAAGTAGATGAAGAAACAAACGTAAACACACGAAATTTCTATTGAGAAAGCATTTTTTAAGATAAGGTTGAACGACGGTTCGCGAAGGAGAAATCAAAGTATTTTCACTGAAAAAACAAGAAACGGCCTTCGCCGTACGTCCTATAGACCAACAAATAGGAAGACGTGATATTGATAAGCACGAGACACGGCGTTGTCTATCTACACACGGAAAGGGAATTTCCTACTTGAGTTCCCTTCATATGCTAGTATATGCCAGACATGTCGAATTATTTTTCCTTAAATTTTTGTTCTATTAAATGACTGACCAACTGCAAGAATTCACAGTAACTCCGTGTCTAGTGTAAGCTTGAAGGCCTTACCGGATACAGTAGACTAAGAAAAAAATGAATCTACAGCATTTATTCGTAAGCTTGACTGTGAACGAAGAAAAATTAAAAAACCTTTGGAGACAACTAATTTACTAGAAACTTGATGAAAAAGATGAAGTTTGCAAAAGCGATGAACCTCAACAGTCATAGGATATCGTTAAAAACGATGAAATCTTTCCATTTCACGAGAGTGCCTTAGGGAAGGAACGACGAAGAGGAACAGGAAGTAAATACCTAGTCAACATAGCATTTGCCAACAGACTATAGCAGATAAACTGTGAGAACAACCGAGGCTTGCTTGATCCAAATTTTTTCTTGAACGTATCTAGCTCTGAAATTACAGAAAATCGTGGAACATCGACTAAAAATTCATCATGGTTGAAGACCTATCTTTTCCTCTTCTGCGAGTAGAGGATGCAAGGAAGTGAAAGAACTATGGAATTTTGTTTCCAGGCACACAACTACATTATCACCACTGAGAGAGTCTCAATGAAGCTCTACAGAAGGGCAAAAACGGAGAGTTTCTAAATGACGTCAATCTTCAAAGCCGGCAGATAAAGTGGGACACGAAACAGAATTATTTACCTTCAACTAGCAATCAATCTTTGTTTCACTGCGAGGATCATCATATATTGAACTACCAGAAGAAATATGAGGTTGGTTGGTTGTCTTAGGGCAAGGGGCTGAACAGCGAGGTCATCGGTCCCATCGGATGGGGAAGGAAGTCAGCCATGCCCTTTGAAAGGAACCATCCCAGCATTGCCTTGAAGCGATTTAGAGAAATCCGGGAAAACCTAAATCAGGATCGACGGACGCGCATTTGAAACGTCGTCCTCCCGAATGCGAGTCCAGTGTGCTAACCACTACGCCACTTCACTCGGTAAGAAATACGAGCAAAGCAAGCTTGCATCAGCGCGAAAAACAACGATCAAAAATGTCTTCAATGGGCTGTGGCATCAGCATTAAATTTAGTAAATCATAAAGAAACGCAAAAATCCCGACAGAATGAGTAACTGCAAGGAATTTGTTGCAGAACTTGAGGAAAAGATGCCCAATACCTCATTTCCCGTCGTAGCTGGTCACATTCCCAACTGAGGGAAAAATCGACGTGGCCGTGAATGTTTACTCATTTGATGAGAAATATCTTCTGTACCCATTAAAAGTAATGAAAGACAAGAGAGAAAAAACACACGAATTTACTGTATTTCAAAGAAGTCATGTACGTCCTCCACTGCTGGATAAAAGATCATCTCGATTTGTTCCTACACTGATCTCAAAGCATAAAGAAGCAAAATTTATCTGTGACACGTACCTTATAAATTTCAACAACAAGGAAAAATTGGACAAACACTCGAAGCAGGAGGAGAAAGAGCAGGAGGAGATTAGTGTTTAACGTCTCATTGACAACGGGGTCATTAGAGATGGATCACAAGATCGGATTTCAGAAGGATGGAGAAGGAAAGCGGCCGTGCCATTTTGAAGGAACATCTCGGCATTTGCTTATGCGGTTCTGGGAAATCACGGAAAACCTAAATCAGGATGGCCGGTTGCGAATTTCAGCCGTCGTCCTCCCGAATGCGAGTCCAGTGTGCTAAACACTGCCGGCGGGAGTGGCCGAGCGGTTCTAGGCGCTTCAGTCTGGAACCGCGCGACCGCTACGGTCGCAGGTTCGAATGCTGCCTCGGGCATGGATGTGTGTGATGTCGTTAGGTTAGTTAGATTTAAGTAGTTCTAAGTTCTAGGGGACTGATGACCTCAGAAGTTAAGTCCCATAGTGCTCAGAGCCATTTGAACCAATTTTTTGCTAAACACTGCGCCACCTCTCTCGGTAGGAGGAACTCATAGCAAATTGTTTAGTCAATAAGCCACTCGTGGCCTAACTACCAACGATGGGTAAACAAATAGTTTTCAAAAATTATTAACACACAACGAAGGTCCCTTTCATCATGTGTGCAGATTTTAAGGCAGACAAGCGTCAACCAAACCTAGAAGACTCCTACACGATGAAATATCTAAAACATGAACCAAGCGGGTATTGTCATTACATCAAGTACATCAGCGGACAATACAAAGGAACTAGCCGTCTGTCGAAGAATAAACTGCCACAAAAATTCACAGAGTGGGTGAAGAAAGAGCTTGAAGAAATCGGAAGAATTTGCTCGAAAATTGAAGAAACGTAGCCACTAACACGAGAAGAACAGTCGATACACGATAAGTCTAAAAATGTTATCTCTGTCGAAGTCTTTACTCACGAGAGAACAAAAAAGTCTTCATTACGGTCATTTCACTGGAAGATACATAGCTCCACTGTGAAGTCGGTGTAATCTACAATTGAATGTCGAATATTCGTATCAATTCATCTACACAGTTTGTCGGAGTATGGCACGGATTTGATCGTGAATGAGCTTGGTTACGACGAAAAAGATATAGATTTGATCCCACACAACGAAGAGAGATACATCAGCTTTTGCAAGAAGACAGAAAATCTGAAGATGAGACCCACTGGCACGTTTAGGTGCATGACACCAAGTCTTTACAAAGTTTCATCAAATCTGAAGGAAGGACGCATGAAAAACTTTCGAAAATTTTTTCAGTGTAATTCAAAATGGCTCTAAGCACTATGGGACTTAACATCTGAGGTCATCAGTCACTTAGACTTAGAACTATTTAAACCTAACTATCCTAAGGACATCACACACATCCATGCCCGAGGCAGGATTCGAACATGCGACCGCAGCACCAGCGCGGTTCCGGACTGAGCGCCTATAACCGCTCGGCCACAGCGACCGGCTCCAGAGGAATTAGTCGTCTTAGTGACTAAAAAGACGTTCTTCCTTACGATTACATGGATTGTTGTTGTTGTGGTCTTCAGTCCTGAGACTGGTTTGATGCAGCTCTCCATGCTGCAATATACAAAACTATAGAAGACGTTGAAATGACAACTTCTGCCGCCGACAAGAAGAAGAACACAATTAAATCTGTCGCCGCACACGCCCTTCTAGATGGACCTGCAGTATTCTGTGGATGTAAACTGAACTTCAGCATCGACATCAATGATACCTTTACCCATGGCAATGGATGGTTGACAGTTGCCATTGTACGAGGAGGAACAGGTGTTTCAAGCGTGTCTATCCTGTGCAAGCTTCTTCATCTCCCAGTACCTACTGCAACCTACATCCTTCTGAATCTGCTTAGTGTATTCATCTCTTGGTCTCCCTCTACGATTTTTACCCTCCACGCTGCCCTCCAATGCTAAATTTGTGATCCCTTGATGCCTCAGGACATGTCCTACCAACCGATCCCTTCTTCTAGTCAAGTTGTGCCACAAACTTCTCTTCTCCCCAATCCTATTCAATACCTCCTCATTAGTTACGTGATCTACCCACCTTATCTTCAGCATTCTTCTGTAGCACCACATTTCGAAAGCTTCTATTCTCTTCTTGTCCAAACTATTTATTGTTCATGTTTCACTTCCATACATGACTACACTCCATACAAGTACTTTCAGAAACGACTTCCTGACACTTAAATCTATACTCGATGTTAACAAATTTCTCTTCTTCAGAAACGATTTCCTTGCCATTGCCAGTCTACATTGTATATCCTCTCTACTTCGACCATCATCAGTTATTTTACTCCCTAAATAGCAAAACTCCTTTACTACTTTAAGTGTCTCATTTCCTAATCTAATCCCCTCAGCATCACCCGATTTAATTTGACTACATTCCATTATCCTCGTTTTGCTTTTGTTGATGTTCATCTTATATACTCCTTTCAAGACACTGTCCATTCCGTTCAACTGCTCTTCCAAGTCCTTTGCTGTCTCTGACAGAATTACAATGTCATCGGCGAACCTCAAAGTTTTTACTTCTTCTCCATGAATTTTAATACCTACTCCGAATTTTTCTTTTGTTTCCTTTACTGCTTGCTCAATATAAAGATTGAATAACATCGGGGAGAGGCTACAACCCTGTCTCACTCCTTTCCCAACCACTGCTTCCCTTTCATGCCCCTCGACTCTTATAACTGCCATCTGGTTTCTGTACAAATTGTAAATAGCCTTTCGCTCCCTGTATTTTACCCCTGCCACCTTCAGAATTTGAAAGAGAGTATTCCAGTTAACGTTGTCAAAAGCTTTCTCTAAGTCTACAAATGCTAGAAACGTAGGTTTGCCTTTCCTTAATCTTTCTTCTAAGATAAGTCGTAAGGTTAGTATTGCCTCACGTGTTCCAACATTTCTACGGAATCCAAACTGATCTTCGCCGAGGTCCGCTTCTACCAGTTTTTCCATTCGTCTGTAAAGAATTCGCGTTAGTATTTTGCAGCTGTGACTTATGAAACTGATAGTTCGGTAATTTTCACATCTGTCAACACCTGCTTTCTTTGGTATTGGAATTATTATATTCTTCTTGAAGTCTGTGGGTATTTCGCCTGTCTCATACATCTTGTTCACCAGATGGTAGAGTTTTGTCATGACTGGCTCTCCCAAGGCCATCAGTAGTTCTAATGGAATGTTGTCTACTCCCGGGGCCTTGTTTCGACTCAGGTCTTTCAGTGCTCTGTCAAACTCTTCACGCAGTATCTTATCTCCCATTTCATCTTCATCTACATCCTCTTCCATTTCCATGATACTGTCCTCAAGCACATCGCCCTTGTATAAACCCTCTATATACTCCTTCCACCTTTCTGCCTTCCCTTCTTTGGTTAGAACTGGGTTGCCATCTGGGCTCTTGATATTCATACAAGTGGTTCTCTTCTCTCCAAAGGTCTCTTTAATTTTCCTGTAGGCAGTATCTTACCCCTAGTGAGACAAGCCTCTACATCCTTACATTTGTCCTCTAGCCATCCCTGCTTAGCCACTTTGCACTTTCTGTCGATCTCATTTTTGAGACGTTTGTATTCCCTTTTGCCTGCTTCATTTACTGCATTTTTATATTTTCTCCTTTCATCAATTAAATTCAATATTTCTTCTGTTACCCAAGGATTTCTATTAGCCCTCGTCTTTTTACCTACTTGATCCTCTGCTGCCTTCACTACTTCATGCCTCAGAGCTACCCATTCTTCTTCTACTGTATTTCTTTCCCCCATTCCTGTCAATTGTTCCCTTATGCGCTCCCTAAAACTCTCTACAACCTCTGGTTCTTTCAGTTTATCCAGGTCCCATCTCCTTAAATTCCCACCTTTTTGCAGTTTCTTCAGTTTCAATCTGCAGTTCATAACCAACAGATTGTGGTCAGAATCCACATCTGCCCCTGGAAATGTCTTACAATTTAAAACCTGGTTCCTAAATCTCTGTCTTACCATTATATAATCTATCTGATACCTTTTAGTATCTCCAGGATTCTTCCATGTATACAACCTTCTTTGGAATAAATTTGAAGAATCACAGCTTCCAGCAAAGGAAGAATTTCACAAGTTGAACGAATGTACCATAAGTGACGGAGATTACGAGCATGCACAGTTGGTTTGCAAATAGTTAATTGTTGAAAATCTTGATGAATTACGTGATGCCTACCTTTTGACGGACGTTTTGCTGTTAGCTCACATGTTCGAAAATTTCGAAAAGTAAAGCTTTAGACCTTATTATCTTCATCATTCTCGTTACTACACAGCCCAGGATTATCTTGGGATGCAACGCTGAAAATGACTAAGCAACCACTCGATGTTCTGCATAACTACGACATGATTCTAATGGTTGAGAAGGGGATAAGAGGAGTATCCCAGTGCGCAAGGGGTACGTCAAGGCGAATAAGAAATGTTTCAACGAAGACTTCAAAGTTTTTAACATATCTAGATGCAAACAACTTATATAGATATGAGGTGAGTCTCAATTGAAATAAAACAGCCCTCGGTCACTATTTTTAACGAATTAACCGGGATTCAACACTGCTAGGAGTGTCTTCCTCAGAATTTAAATTAAAGAATGGTCTATAACATGGTCACAGAATTATGACTAAAAACGTGACCATGTTATAGACCATTCTTTAATTAAATTCTGAGGAAGACACTCCTAGCAGTGTTGAAACCTGGTTAATTCGTTAAAAATAGTGACCGAGGGCTGTTTTCTTTCAATTGTAACTATTCACGGTCTCCGAACGTGCAGCCATGAACAAAATTTTGTGACATGAGTCAGTTTCTACCGTATACTGAGTTCGAATGGGATGAACGAACTTCGTTCGATACTAAGAAAATATGTGAAATGTCGGGGGCTTCTACAGTCGGAGATATCGTTGAAGTTAACCTACATTATGCAAATGAGTCTTACACTATGTGATCAAAACTGTCCGGACACCCCTAAAAACATACATTTTTCATATTAGGTGCATTGTGCTGCCACCTACTGCCAGGTGTTCCGTATCAGCGACCTCAGTAGTCATTAGATATCGCGAGAGAACCGAACGGGGCTCTCCGCGGCTCACGGACGTCTAACGTGGTCAGGAGATTGGGTCTCACTTGTGTCATACGTCTGTAGGCGGTATTTCCACACTCCTAAACATCTCTAGATTCACTGTTTCCGATGTGATAGTGAAGTGGAAACGTGAAGGTACACGTACAGCACAAAAGCGTACAGGCCGACCTCGTCTGTTGACTGACAGACCGCCGACAGTTGAAGAGGGTCGTAATGAGTAATCAGCAGACATCTATCCAGACCATCCAACAGGAATTCCTAACTGCTTCAGGATCCACCACAAGTACTATGACAGTTAGTGAGGTGAGAAAACTTGGATTTCATGGTCGGGCGGCTGCTCATAAGCCACACATTACGCTGGTAAATGCCAAATGACGCCTCGCTCGGTGTAAGGAGCGTAAACATTGAGCGATTTAATAGTGGGAAAACATTGTGTGGAGTGACGAATCACGGTACACAATGTGGCGATCCGATGGCAGGGTAAATTCCCGGTGAACGTCATCAGCCAGTGTGTGTAGCGCCAACAGTAAAATTCGGAGGCGGTGGTGTTATGGTGTGGTCGTGTTTTTCATGGGAGGGTGCTTACACCCCTTGTTGTTTTGCGTGGCACTATCACAGCACAGGCATGCATTGATGTTGTAAGCACCTTCTTGTTTCCCAGTGTTGAAGAGCAATTCGGGGATGGCGATTGCGTCTTTCAACACTATCGAGCACCTGTTCACAATGCACGGCCTGTGACGGAGTGGTTATACGGCAATAACATCCCTGTAATGAACTGGCCTGCACAGAATCCTGACCTGAATCCTATACAACATCGTTGGGACGGTTTGGAACGCCGACTTCGTACCAGGCCTCAACGACCGACATCGGTACCTCTCCTCGGTGCAGCTCTCCGTGAAATAGGCTGCCATTCCCCAAGAAACCTTCCAGCACCTGACTGAACTTATGACTGCGAGAGCGTAAGCTATCATCAAGGCTAAGGGTGGGCCAACAGCATATTGAATTCCAGCATTACCGATGGAGGGCGCCAGAACGTGTAATTCATTTTCAGCCAGGTGTCCGGATACTTTTGATCGCAAGGATTTGCCACAAAATAAAGCTGTGATGGCACCAACGAAATCAAGTTATTGACTACACTGAGAGACAAACGTAGCCTGTTGTGCAATATAGACAGAGTGGACATAAAATTAGTCTCGATCCCAGAAAAGTATGAAAAACTTGTGGTCAAGCAAACCTCAAGGGAAGAACGATTTTAACGGAAATCTTGTTGCCATCCACATGAAGAGGACGAAAAATGTGCTCAAAAGAGGGTCAAACAAGGAAGACAACAAAGGTAAACTAAGGCAAGTTAGTGAATGAAAACAAACGAAGGCAAGTGAATGAATGAAGACAGATGGAGGAAACTGAAACAACAAAAGCAACAGATAAAGGGAATGTGATGTGAACTTGAAGAGAACACATGACGTAAACACAATGTGAACATGAAGTGAAGACGAAGGAAACATGAAGGCAACACATGAAGTGAATGTGACGTGAACACGAACCCAACACACGAAGTCAACACATGAAATGAACACGAAGAGAACACACGAAGGTAACATATGAAGCTAACACATGAAGTGAATACGAAGTGAATATGAAGTGAGAATGAAGGCAACACAAAGTGAAGACAAAGGCAACACATGAAGTCAACACACAGTAAAGATGAAGGCAGTACAAAGTGAAGGTGAAAGCAACACAAAATGAAGTCGAAATTAATGTGAAGTGAAGGTAAGGTTATCACATGAAGACAACACATGAAGTCAAAGTGATGCAGACACAAAGTGACTTTATATGAAGACGAAGACAATATGAAGCAAGGAGCAAGGCAACACAAAGTGAACACATGAAGCAAACACAAGGTGGATACACAAAGACAACATGAGGTGAACACACAAATGCAACAGGACGTGAACACATGATGACCTTATCTTCACTTTCTTTGACTTTGTCTTCACTTTGTGTTGGCTTCATGTTGGCTATATCTGTCACTTCATGTGTACACTTCATCTCAAATTCATGTTCATTTTGTCTTGCCTTCATCTTCACTTCTGTTTCCCTTGCCTTCATTTTGTGTTGCTTTTGTTTTCATTTCGTGGTTCAAATGGTTCAAATGGCTCTGAGCACTATGGGACTCAACTGCTGAGGTCATTAGTCCCCTAGAACTTAGAACTAGTTAAACCTAACTAACCTAAGGACATCACAAACATCCATGCCCGAAGCAGGATTCGAACCTGCGACCGTAGCGGTCATGCGGTTCCAGACTGCAGCGCCTGTAACCGCACGGCCACTTCGGCCGGCTTTCATTTCGTGTTGATTTCACATTAATTTCGTGTGTAGCTTTCATCCTCATTACTATTTGTTGCCTTCACCTTCACTTCATGTTGCCTTTGTAGTGGACTGTTAAGGCAGCCAGTCCACAGTGAAGTAGCCGAAAGGGCACGCGTAAACTCACGCCGTCTTGCGTTAAGTCTGGAACAGGATTCGTAATGAATGTGATAAAGAAAAGAACGTAGCTACTAGAACACTTAACTTTTATATCGTCCTTTGGTATACAGCATTCTTTATGATACAAGTGAGACTATCTTGAGATACATGCAATGGTACAAATGGCGCCTTGCTAGGTCGTAGCCATTAACTTAGCTGAAGGCTATTCTAACTGTCTCTCGGCAAATGAGAGAAAGGCTTCGTCAGTGTAGTCGCTAGCAACGTCGTCGTACAACTGGGGCGAGTGCTAGTACGTCTCTCGAGACCTGCCTTGTGGTGGCGCTCGGTCTGCGATCCTGACAGTGGCGACACGCGGGTCCGACATGTACTAATGGACCGCGGCCGATTTAAGCTACCACCTAGCAAGTGTGGTGTCTGGCGGTGACACCACAGCCTTCACATTAACTTTGTGTGTTGCCTTTGTCTTCACTTTCTGGATAGCAAAAAAGAGAAGAAGATTCTGAATAATCTGGAGCTAACTTACAACTATTGCTATTTTTTTCTTTCCATGCGTGTAAGTAAGAAAAGTGAACAAAACAACGCTTCACGTGATTGGGCAGCAGAAACAGGGAGGAACAAGAAACCACAGGGGAATTTAACCAACAACCTGTCGATTAAAAACAAAAAAACCAACATATTTGCAAAAAGAATTCTATAACGTGGCAACCGCAGCCAGTTCCAATGCGCGGTTTCCAGGTATTGGTGAAAGACGCGTCGATCAGATCCGTTCTCTCCTTTAACAACACAGTGAACATAGTGACCCAGGAGCCAGACGATGGCATTCGATTTCGATATTTTGGTCGAAGGCCTATGCGTAAAAGTCGGTCGCCAGTCGCTATCAAAAGATGAATGAACCTATACCACAACGAAGCGATTTCCATCGGTAATAGAGGAAGACTAAAATGAGACCAGACAGTTTTCCTGGGTGTTGACGGGGAATCTAACAGGAGAGAGGCAAGATGGTTCACCCCAAGAGGATAATAAGACTTCAGTAGTGACGTGCGGCTTTGAAAGGATATCAGCACCTAAAAAATTGACAATAATAAAATCTTGCCGGATTTAGTGTTAATCCGTCCAACCTCGACGGGAGGACTGATCTGCTGGAGACGGGAAAATAAACGAAATGTATTGGAATACGGCGTCCGTGTACATGTTAAGACATTATGTCGTACGAACAAGTTGAACGCCTTAACTTTAACATCGGGAAAACCTAACCCTGCGAGCCTGGAGGCCTGGCCACCACTTCATACCGAACTCGAAATATGTGTCGTCGTCACAAGAATCGACCGGATAGTTGGTGAAGGTGGCTAAGGAAACAGCTTCGTATTCAAGAATCACTTCCTGAACACGAATCGTCACTTCTCGCCAGTTAAGTGGCGCCTCTTAAGTCGGTTTGCAATCCACTATAATCCCTAATGTCTTATGGCGATCGACCGCCATCCCCCAAGAATTACCACATGGTCAAAGCCCTGCAACAGCAATGTGGGCACCAGCAATGCAACAAAAAGAGTCCAAGGTATCCTTGAACCCGGAAATGTCGTCAACATTTCGTAGTGAAATCATGACATCATCTGCGTACGTGCGGACAGACCCCGTCGGATCGTAATAAGGGAGTGGCGGGGCGAGAGGTTAGGTAACCATTCATAACCACTGAAGTTGCCGTGCATGAAACCCACTCGTTAAAAAAATGACCGACACGGTCGAGGAAAAGCAAGGCACCAGAGTAAATTAGAAAGACGGGTGTTTATAGCTCGAGCGACGATCTTATAATCCAAGTTTAGGGAAGTAATCGGATGAAGATGGACCGATGGTGTTCGAGATGAGGACCGTTTTACCTTCTTTGAAAGGAGCAGGAAGGGACACACCGTATCACTTCAATGACCATCGATGTTACTGTGTCACCTTTGGAAGGCTAAAAATGAACATTAAATTCTCTAGGTCTATTGTTCAGTGCAAAATGGTTCAAATGGCTCTGAGCACTATGGGACTTAACATCTGTGGTCATCAGTCCCCTAGAACTTAGAACTACTTAAACCTAACTAAACTAAGGACATCACACACATCCACGCCCGAGGCAGGATTCGAAACTGCGACCGTAGTAGTCGCGCGGTTCCGGACTGAGCCCCTAGAACCGCTAGACCACCGCGGCCGGCTATCCAGAGCAGTTGACTTGATTGATCGAAATGTGGTTGTTGTTGTTGTTGTGGTCTTCAGTCCAGAGACTGGTTTGATGCAGCTCTCTATGATACTCTATCCTGTGCAAGGTTCTTCATCTCCCAGTTCAAATGGTTCAAATGGCTCTGAGCACTATGGGACTCAACTGCTGAGGTCATTAGTCCCCTAGAACTTAGAACTAGTTAAACCTAACTAACCTAAGGACATCACAAACATCCATGCCCGAGGCAGGATTCGAACCTGCGACCGTAGCGGTCTTGCGGTTCCAGACTGCAGCGCCTTTAACCGCACGGCCACTTCGGCCGGCCATCTCCCAGTACCTACTGCAAAGTACATCCTTACACCCTCCTGAATCTGTTTAGTGTATTCATCTCTTGGTCTCCCTCTAAGATTGTTACCCTCCACGCTGCCCTCCAATACTAAATTGGTGATCCCTTGATGCCTCAGAATATGCACTACCAACCGATCCCCTCTTCAAGTCAAGTTGTGCCACAAATTTCTCTTCTCACCAATTCTATTCAATACCTCCTCATTAGTTATGTGATCTACCCATCTAATCTTCAGCATTCTTCTGTAGCACCACATTTCAAAAGCTTCTATTCTTTTCTTGTCTAAACTATTTATCGTCCACGTTTCACTTCCATACATGGCTACACTCCATGCAAATACTTTCAGAAACGACTTACTGATACTTAAATCTATACTCGATGTTAACAAATTTCTCTTCTTCAGAAAAGCTTTCCTTTCCATTGCCAGTCTACATTTTATATCCTGAAATGTGGTAACAACATCATATATATCATCCCTGCGTAAATAACTAAAAAAAGTCATTAATTCAGGGATAATGACGCAATCCAGGAAGGGGGAAAAGTCTTTAGGAAAATTTTCAAACGGAATGTGGGTGTCATGCAGTTCAGTGAAGTAGTAAAAAATTAAATTAAAAATGCCACTGTGATACGTTGGCACTCGACCATCGACGTTAACGGGAGATGCGATGCAAACTCGTTTCCTGCACGCCCGCATACGGATTAGATGGTATAGTGAAGTCAGTTCAGTTCATCTTGAACACTGATAAATTTTCAGTTGTCAGGATAGCTAAAATCATTTATTCCCATAGACGACCGTTTTAGGCAGTTTTTGTTGCCAACTTCGAATCTGCAAAAGATGGGACCGAAAATACTGGGATACATCATCAAACATAACAGCACACATAATTACATCCAAACTTTCCAGTACATGGAATAGCAACATATCTACGTTTACATCGTTACACAATCATCTCCTTGAATACAAAAATGGTTCAAATGGCTCTGAGCACTATGGGACTCAACTGCTGTGGTCATCAGTCCCCTAGAACTTAGAACTACTTAAACCGAACTAACCTAAGGACATCACACACATCCATGCCCGAGGCAGGATTCGAACCTGCAACCGTAGCAGTCGCACGGTTCCTGACTGCGCGCCTAGAACCGCGAGACCACCGCGGCCGGCCCTTGAATACACTAAGCGGCGCTATACAATATATATGTTGGTATGGAGACCTACACTAAAAGTCGGCACGTTATTTTAAAATAACAGCTAGGTACACACAAATTATTGCGCCGATTACAAGTGCTCACATTCATCACCACTTTACAGCTGACAGATCACCCTCAGTGATACATAAGTACGTCAGATGACGCAGTGATAATAGAAATCAATACTGTCACCTCACATTAGACTAAAGATATAGAGCTAGTATTCCATGTAATTACATACGCCTAAATTATTATCGTAACTTATAAGCCAAGTCATATTCCACATTTTTAAAAACCGGTTTGTAAAATCAAGAGCAACATTTAAAAAACGTAATTTATACAAGAACCTTTTTGTATTACGTTACAAATATTTTAAAAACATTGTTAATAATTCTTTACCAGCAATAAAACTTACAGCCACTTAAAAGCTGTGTAGGTACAGCTAATCGTATCATATGTATGTTGAATTTTATATACACTTAAAAAAAAAGCTTTGCATCATCTCGGTTCCGAGAGTTCCGGAACCTGCACAGAAAATTGGAATATAGATCAACATGAACATCATTTCCGCCCTTTTTATTGCTCATGAAAACCACACATTGCATGTTGTACCACTATACAGCGAGACCTCCAGAGGTGGTGCTCCAGATTGCCGTACACACCGGTACCTCTAATACCCAGTAGCACGTTCTCTTGCATTGCTGCATGCCTGTATTCGTCGTGGCATACTATCCACAAGTTCATCAAGGCATTGTTGGTCCAGATTGTCCCACTCCTGAACGGCGATTCGGTGTAGATCCCTCAGAGCGGTTGGTGGGTCACGTCGTCCATAAACAGCCCTTTTCAATCTATCCTAGGCATATTCGAAAGGGTTCATGTCTGGAGAACATGCTGGCCACTCTAGTAGAGCGATGTCGTTATCCTGAAGGAAGTCATTTACAAGATGTGCTTAATGGGGGCGCGAATTGTCGTCCATGAAGACGAATGCCTCGCAAATATGCCGCCGATATCGTTGCACTATAGGTCGGAGATGAGCATTCACGTATCGTACAGCCGTTACAACGCCTTCCATGGCCGCCAGCGGCGTACGTCGGCCCCACATAATGCCACCCCAAAACAGCAGGGAACCTCCACTTTGATGCACTCGCTGGACAGTGTGTCTAAGGTGGTCAGCCTGACCGGGTTGCCTCCAGACACGTCTCCGACGATTGTCTGGTTGAAGGCATATGAGACAATCATCGATGAAGAGAATGTGATGCCAATCCTGAGCGGTCCATTCGGCATGTTGCTAGGCCCATCTGTACCATGCTGGATGATGTGGTTGCAAAGATGGACCTCGCCATGGACGTCGGGATTGAAGTTGCGCACCATACAGCCTATTACGCACAGTTTGAGTCATAAGACGACGTTCGGTGGCTGCAATAAAAGCATTATGCAACATGGTGGCGTTGCTGTCAGGGTTCTTCCATCCATTGCAGTAGCAGCTCTTGTGCGGCCTGAGCGAGGCATGTCATCGGCAGTTCCTGCCTCTCTGTATCTCCTCCATGTCAGAAAAACATCACTTTGGTTCACTTCCAGACGCCTGGACACTTCCCTTGTTGAGAGCCCTTCATGAGACAAAATAATAATGCGGACGCGATCGAACCGCGATATTGACCGTCTAGGCATGGTTGAACTACAGACAGCACGAGCCGTGTACCTCCTTCCTGGTGGAATGACTGGAACTGATCGGTTGTCGGACCCCCTCCGTCTAATAGGCGCTGCTCATGCATGGTTGTTTACATCTTTTGGCGGGTTTAGTGATATCTCTGAACAGTCAAAGGGACTGTGTCTGTGGTACAATATCCACAGTCACATCTTCAGGAGTTCTGGGAATGTATGTGTACCAATATTGGAGTTATTTAATGTTTGTGCCTTTGTTCTCATTTAAAATATTTACATTAGTTTATCCAAGACAAAACGTCACTCGAGATCTAGGTGGCATTTTTTCACCTGACGCCTACATGCAGTCTGTCTGCTTGATATATAGATGAACACTCTTCCAATGTTTCATATAACCAATGTAGAACTACACTACTGACCATTAAAATTGCTACACAACGAAGATGACGTCCTACAGACGCGAAATTTAACCGACAGGAAGAAGAAGCTGTGATATGCAAATGATTAGCTTTCCAGAGCATTCACACAAGGTTGGCAACGGTGGTGACACCTGCAACATGCTGACATGAGGAAAGTTGCCAAACGATTTCTCATACACAAACAGCAGTTGACCGGTGTTGCCTGGTGAAACGTTGTTGTGATGTCTCTTGTAAGGAGGAGAAATGCGTGCCGTTACATTTCCGACTTTGATAAAGATCGGATTGTAGCCTATCGCGAATGTGGTTTATCGTATCGCGACACTGCTGCTCGCGTTGGTCGAGATCCAATGACTGTTAGCAGAATCGGTGGGTTCAGGAGGGTAATACGGAACGCCGTGCTGGCTCCCAACGACCTCGTATCACTACCAGTCCAGATGACAGGCATCTTATCCGCATGGCTGTAACAGATCGTGCAGCCACGTCTCGATCCCTGAGTCAACAAATGGGGACGTTTGTAAGACAACAACCATCTGCACGAACAGTTCGACGATGTTTGCAGCAGCATGGACTATCAGCTCGGAGACCATGGCTGCAGTTACCCCCTACGCTTCATCACAGACAGGAGCGCCTGCGATGGTGTACTCAACGACGAACGTGGGTGCACGAATGGCAAAACGTCGTTTTGTCGGATGAATCCAGGTTCTGTTTACTGTATCATGATGGTCGCATCCTTGTTTGGCGACATCGCGGTGAACGCACATTGGCAGCGTGTATTCGTCATCGCCATACTGGCATATCACCCGGCGTGATGGTATGGGGTGCCATTGGTTACACGTCTCGGTCACCTCTTGTTCGCGTTGACGGCACTTTGAACAGTGGACGTTACATGTCAGATGTGTTACGACCCGTGACTACCCTTCAGTCGATCACTGCGAAACCCTACATGTCAGCAGTATAATGCACGGCCGCTTGTTGCAGGTCCTGTACGGGCCTTTCTGCATACAGAAAATGTTCGACTGTTGCCCTGGCCAGCACTTTCTCGAGAATTCTCATTAATTGACAACGTCTGGTCAACGGTGGCCGAGCAACTGGCTCGTCACAATACGCCAGTCACTACTCTTGATGAACTGTGGTATGGTGTTGAAGCTGCATGGGCAGCTGTACCTGTACACGCCATCCAAGCTCTGTTTGACCCAATGCCCAAGCGCATCAATGCCGTTATTACGGCCAGAGGTGGTTGTTCTGGGTACTGATTTCTCAGGATCTATGCACCCAAATTGCGTGAAAATGTAATCACATGTCGTGATGACTGGGTGTTGTGTGATGTCCTTAGGTTAGTTAGGTTTAAGTAGTTCTAAGTTCTAGGGGACTGATTACCATAGATGTTAAGTCCCATAGTGCTCAGAGCCATTTGAACCCTTTTGTAATCACATGTTAGTTCTAGTATAATATAATTGTCCAATGAATACCCGTTCATCATCTGCATTTCTTCTTGGTGTAGCAATTTTAATGGCCAGTAGTGTATGATGATAATTTAGGCATAGGTCTACGTAATTATATGGAATAGTAGCTGCATGTCTAAATCTAATGTGAGATGACAGTATCTTCTGCTACACCTGAATCATATGATGTACTTACGTATCACTGGGGATGTTTACGCTGTGATCTGTCAGTTGAGTAGTAGTGACGAATATGAGATCTTGTAATCGCTGCAATAGTTTGTGTGTACATAGCTGTTATTTTAAAATTAACATGCCGACTTCTAGTATAGATCGCGATACCAGAATGGACGTATATTGTATCTCACCAATTAGTGTACTGAAGGAGATGATTGTGTAATGATGTGAACGCAGAAATGTTGTTAGTCCATGTATTGGAAATTTTGGATGTAATTATGTGAGCTGTTATGTTATTTGCTGTATCCTTGTATATTAGGTCTCACCTTTTGCAGATTCGAAGATGACAACAGACAACTGCCGAAATCAGTCATCTACATAAATAAATGATTTTATCGATCTTGGAAGCTGATAATTTATTCAGTGTTCATAACACTACAGTTCGTTCCCAGGCTGAGGATGTCAGAAATGTATAAGTTCATCTTTTAAAAAGAAACTTGGTCGAGATCTCGTCCGGAGTCCCTCCATCTGAAATTGCTTTAGCTGTGGAAATCTGGCTTTGATTCGCCGCACATCCATAGTCCACCGTAGTGGAGCTTGCCCAGAGATATCGAAAAGCTGAAGTAATACAGAGTAATAAAATTATTGGATCCGCCGGACGTCTGCCACCTTCACAACAGCAAAACACATGAGAACGTTACCAATTTGTGGTTTGGCTTGCAGTGTCCACCATTCCACAATAGACGATTTCCATTCTAAAGCACGAGAGCAAAGGACACATACTTCCTGAGCGACGGCACAAAGGGAATGGTCTTGTAGACAGGCTATATTGAGCATCCAGGGAAGACGATACAATTTCAGCGGCTGCTGAACATAATTGAATATGACAGCTCAGGCACAATGATAAGGAAAACAGGCGTGTATCACGTCAACGTCCAAAAGCTGCCCACACAAGGAATCAGAAAGGTAAAAGTGGTCAAGCTGACTGCTAGAGGTGGCAATCAAAAAAGTGTATCGGTCAAGTGTGGAATATTGCCAAACCCACAAGTCAAGTAGGTGCAAGGAGCGCACCATGTCATCGAGTTCTTCACTAAAACTAAAATTAGGGGATGATCCACCGGCCGGAAAACACAGTTAAAATCACCACCCAATAGAATCTTTGTCGGGAATTTAAGAAGTAGGTAAATGATTTCCTCCTTGTAGAATAGCGAGCGTTCCATAGAACGACCGCAGTGACAAGGGGCTTAGGGAAGACGTAAAGTGAGATCACAAAATGCACATCTCGTACCCCTACCCTCATCGAGAACTTCGAAATCTCGTAATGAAATTCCTTCCCTATAAAAGAAGACAGTGCTCGCAGAAAGGTCGGAAGCCTCTTTAAAAAAAAAGCCGAGAACGCAGAAAGTGAAAACCGATCAAATTATACTTCCTGCAAAAAAATAACAACGTCTGCAACAGAATCATACATAAAATGTCGCAAAGCGGCGAGTTGGAGCTCAAAGTGAGAGAAGTATATGCTTGCATAGACAATTGAATTGGAACAAAATCTACGAAATTACAAAACCATCATGTGAGGGAGCTGTGTACCAGTATCTATGGTAGACTCAACGGACTAACTTCCAACTGTTTTTTTCTTCTTCCGTGACGTGACTTCCTCAGGCTGGATACTTTGTTTCTACTGTTGCGTGGGTGGCTCATACAAAAATTCCATTTAAGATAGAGGGAGAGACTTCCGTACCCCACTCGTGGACGAACTAGGATTCGTGTAAGGAGATTTGTTGAGTAACTTGTGGGTCTCACTGCTCTTCGGAGTCAATCAGGTTACGGTCAAGAAGTTGTGACACGGAGTCCACGATAGAAAGCGCAGACGTAGTTTGAGAAGCAGAGACAATAGGAGAGGTTTCCGATAGAGCCGGAGGAGACAAGTGGGGTCTCCGCCGATGACGGAAGAATCGCCAGGTGACTTATCAGCAACCACTAGTGCGGAAGGCCCCATGGCGTTGTCAACCACAAATTCACGCCAGAGAAGGGAAGCCGTCAATGGAGGGCTATCCGAAGGGCGAGCCAAGGCAAAAGGCTTATCAACTGTATTGTTGTCCTACGTACTGCGACGCGTGTTTTCAATGAAGGGGCTGGCATAGTGTAACGGGGGACGATCACGAGCTTTATTCCCTCGAACGTCCACTTTGCCCCTCGATAACCGTGGTTGGCTCAGCTGCAGAATCCTGTGGGAGAAGACCCGCTTAATTCAATTTTTTCCGCTGTTCGTAAGCCTGTTTCAATGCCACCAGATGTTTCAATATCATCACACGAAACAAACAATTGGTACGGAGGTGGCCCCTCCAATTACAAATAAAGCAGTTTCCTTCATAGCAGGATTAAGTAATGTGAATCCAGTTCCTGCAAGTGAGAGGGAATATTTTTTTAATCACCATTTCTACGAACCGAACACCACTACAGACTTGTAAGCGGTGCTGACCAGACTAGCGTTCTTTCGGAATATGTAATATATCCCGATAAGGACCTCATTAAACTGTCATCTACCTCAGGTGGAAATTAAAACTGCGAACTTATAGAACTATGCTAGTGGAACCATCACAATAAGTAAAGGGCACCCGAGAACCGCGACATAATGGTATCCTGTCAACCTGCATCGGGTCAAGAAATGTAACAAAAACGTGTAATTCCGAAACAAAGTACGCGGTGTGCACCTGATCTCTAGTAACTTTAATACTGTCCGCCGACCAGCCATGTATCTTTACACAGCCAGGCCGCATATGCCGCTTGGATTTCTCAAAACTGAAGCTGAGAATGCTTGTACGTGAAATGGGTATAGGAACCATGTCGAACATCATGGCTCAAGACAACGCCACGTTAGGCAGGGCTGCAGGAACAACAGACGCTAGACTAGAAACGGCAGCGTGATGCGCGCAAGTAATCACGTGAGACTCAACTGAGAACAAGGAAGACACACGGCGCTACTGCAGAAGACGGAAGTAGGACAACTACTTGCCCGATGCGTGAAGTGGGAATATGAGCCCTAGACTATGGGTGCACAGACTGCAGACGAATAAAGTACATCATCTAAAAAATTCAAATGGGGGCGATGAATGTTCAAGGTCAAAAAGACGATTTCTGGTTAAAAAGGATGTCAGGTGGGTTTGCAACGTATTACCAATGTTATTTAACTTATGTGACGAAGAAGCGATCTACGAAGTTTATTTATAAGGGGAATGAAAGTCCAAGGGAAGCGGACTAGAATGCTAACGTTTCCAGACGGCAGAGTCGTCTGGCCAGCAGTAAGGCAGACTTACAAGGGAACATCCCCATCGCACCCCCCTCAGATTTAGTTATAAGTTGGCACAGTGGACAGGCCTTGAAAAACTATACACAGATCAATAGAGAAAACAGGAAGAAGTTGTGTGGAACTATGAAAAAAAAGCAAAATATACAAACTGAGTAGTCCATGCACAGGACAGGCAACATCAAGGCTTATGTGAACTCAGGAGCGCCGTGGTCCCGTGGTTAGCATAAGCAGCTGCGGAATGAGAGCTCCTTGGTTCAAGTCTTCCCTCAAGTGAAAAGTTTAATTTTTTATTTTCAGACAATTATTATCTCTCCGTCCGATGCGATCACTTTTTTGGGAGTGGTTATCACATCCACAAGAAAACCTAAATCGGGCAAGGTAGAAGAATCTTTTTACCCATTCGCCAAGTGTACAAGTTAGGTGGGGCGACAACATATTCATGTCATGTGACGCACATGCCGTCACCAGTGTCGAATAGAATACATCAGACGTGTTTTCCTGTGGAGGAATCGGTTGACCTATGACCCTGCGATCAAATGTATTCGGTTACCATTGGAGAGGCACGTCCTTTCGTCTACTAATCGCACGGTTTTGCGGTGCGGTCGCAAAACACAGACACTAAACTTATTACAGTGAACAGAGACGTCAATGAACGAACGGACAGATCATAACTTTGCGAAAATAAAAAAGTAAAATTTTCACTCGAGGGAAGACTTGAACCAAGGACCTCTCATTCCGCAGCTGCTCACGCTAACCACGGGACCACGGCGCCCCTGAGCTCACATTAGCCTTGATGTTGCCTATCTTGCACATGGACAACTCAGTTTGTATATTTTGCTTATTTTTTTCATAGTTCCACACAACTTCTTCCGGTTTTCTCGATTGATCTGTGTTCAGTTTTTCAAGATCTATCCACTGTGCCAACTGATAACTAAATCTGAGGGGGGTGCGATGGGGAGGTTCCCTTGTTAGAGAACTTATTGAAAGGAATTCGCCGAATATAGTTTAAGGATAACGAAAACTAAGTTGAAGATAATGAAGATTAGTATAAAGGAGAATAATAACTTGTTTAACATCTAAATTGGGAGCGACACAGTAGTACAAGAAATGAAAGAATTTTCTAGTATAGGAAGCAACATTATTCAGGATGGCTGAATCAGGGAAGTGAACCAAAACATTATGACCAGCTACTTAATTGTGTGTCCGTACACTTTCACGACGTAATACAGCAGCGATTCTGCGCAGGATGAATTAGACAAATTTTTGGTAGGTTTCTGGAGGTATGTGGCATCAGAGGTCTACGCACAGCTTACACAATTAATGTAAATACTGGACTGGTGATCTGTGAGCGTGTAGAGGGAGCGCGTTAGTGTCCCAGAGACGTTCCTTCGGGTCCAGATCAGGTGAATTGTGACTTCAGTGCAATTCTTCTCAAACTTCTGTGTCACGATTCTGACCTTGCGGCAGGGAGTTCTCCTACGCGGTCCAAGTCTGTCATGATGCCTTCGATTAACATGTAAGTGTAAGTGAATGTCCTCCATAGCATAATTCTGCCCCCATCGGCCTACTTCTTCGGCGCATTCATGCCTCGAGCAACCATTCACCTGGGTGACACCGAAAAATTGACCTGCTGTAACAGGAAACGTGATTCAGCAGATTAGGCGACAAGTTTCCCTTGATCCACGATACAATCTCGATGACCTCGTACCCACTGCAGTCGTAACTGGCGATGTCACTAGGCCAACATGGGAACACGTAGGGGAAGTCTGCTGTGATGTCCTGTATCAAACTATAAGCCCTGATCGGTGTGGTCTGAAACATTTGTTACTGCATTAATACTGTACTGTGTCGTCAGATCTGCCGCAGATCGCCATCAGATCTGGTTTACAGAAAGGGAAGGCCTCCGACCTCCACGTTCTATGATGTCTACTCTTGATTTCACCATCTTTGAATCACTTTCCATCGATGTTCATGACAGTGGCACGCGGACAACCAACCAACGTCGTCGTCACATGCTCCGTCCATGCTCTGGGGTATAACAACCCGTCCTTTGTCTAAGTCATTTATGTCGATGGATTTCCCAATGCCTGGCCCTAATCGTCGCTAGAATGGTTGCCCATTTGTCTGCGCTCCGTTTGTATTCTTCAAAAAAATGTTCAAATGTGTGTGAAACCTTATGGGACTTAACTGCTAAGGTCATCAATCCCTAAGCCGACGCACTACTTAATCTAAATTATCCTAAGAACAAACACACACACTCATGCCCGAGGGAGGACTCGAACCTCCGCCGGGACCAGCCGCACAGTCCACGAATGCAGCGCCTTAAACCGCACGGCCAAACCCGGCCTGCTTGTATCCTTCCCTCGCAGCCTCAGCTTCCCACAACGCCACCAGGTGGTATTCAATCCTGAGTTCGGTAGAGGTTCATCAGTGTGAGTAAGAAGTGGATTGTCAATGGATAGAAAACTTCCTTCAATAAAAGTGCTGATCTATAGAAAACTAATATGAAACTAATGTTATTAAAAATTGTGGGTAATCTACGTATTTATAGTTGTGAACCAAAATAGCATGATAAAAAGATTACCCAAATTTTTTATATGATTAGTTTTATATCAGTTTCGTACATGACTTGAATAATTCTCATCTTTTGCTATTGAACCCTTGCTTTTATTTGGCGACTAAACAGTACTTCATAGCTAGCTGACGCCATCTGCTGAGAGCTACGGACACTTCGCGCACGCTTCTGTGTGTTCCCGTACCCATATAATGTGCGTAGCCCAAAAATGAGAATATAAACCACCAGCATGTTTACTTGCCACTGTATAAGTGCATGATGAAAGAACCCCAGGATGCTGCAAAGTTAATGTTTATTTAAGAACGAAACAAAAATGAAACACTGATCGAACAGAAGCATTAGCAAAGTTGTTAATTACGAATACGCCGTAAGGTGCAGACAAATGAAAAGACATTTCTTTGTACAGTTTTTTGTTTTAGACAGACACAGTCAGATTCTCTCGTATGTAGAAAGACGATGAAGATGTGCGATTTTAGATATGAAGTATTGCGAGCTCCATGTATCACATGTGTGCGTGAATAATATTATATGGAAAAACAGTATCAAGTATTTTTTATTTATTGAAGTAAGGGAAGAGGAAAATTACAGGAAGAGGATTTTCGTGATTACGACAAGTGCCGGTGTTCCCGCAGTCCGACGCCTGCAACTTCAACTAGAAGGTCAGCGAAGTCCGATTGCCAAGAAAAATTAAGATAAGCACAGACATTTTAACAACGCAATCATATTCAATTATAATTTATAAATTAGAATCTTTTATGTTCCCTGGACTACACGGCATGCCTCAGCAAGGTATCTGTCGGTTTTTCTTTTCTCTTTTATTTCTTCGTGTTGTGTAATACATATTTTTATGAGAAAGTCGGTCAGCAGTTTGACCATTTTTCGGTTACATTTCATTATATTTGTTTATAGGACACCGCGCAACATTTCCAAATATTTGAGGAAGGCAATTATTTTGTCATGATCTCAGACAATTTAAAAATTTAACTGACAGTCAGATCAGGACGAGAATTACTTGAGGATGGCGTAAGTGCCTTGCCTCACCAGAGTACATGACAAATAGAGTAGGTAATAGGATATCTGGAGAAGTTAACGCCACTTTTAACTGGAGGCCACTCTACATTTAGGCGATCACCCAGCACACACACACACACACACACACACACACACACACACACACTAGAGCATGTGCCAAGACACTGAGAGGACAAGGTCAAATAAGACGGAGGAAATGTTCCACTGTAACGTAAATGGCACGATACCGGCGACCAAGTAATCAATGGATCTCATTAGTTCAAATAACAAGGGTTTAAAATAAATTTGTCATTGAAACAAAACAGCTAATCCGCACCTTCCGACAGCATATGATTATCCAAATTTACTGCCTAAAAGTATTATGGCAAATTTACTTATTTTCTAAACTGTTAACAATTTCCGAGAGATAGACGGAACAATTCCTAGGCATTCATAGTTTGTTATTTTTATGTAAAGCCGCACATAAATCGAACCTCCGTAGTTTCAGGGAGGTGTTGTAATCTGTTTCCGAGAGAGTCTGCAGCACTACCATTTGCTAGCAGTGAAAGAGGCTTGTTCGGTTTTGTTTTGCGCCTGCTGTGCCGTTAACTTGGGATAACTTGTACGCCCCTGTTCATCATAACGTTACATCCAAGCCACGCTGAGGACGCGTCAGTCGCTGAATATTAATTTGTCTTCCTGCATCAAGACACAGGTCTGAGCATGGAGTTAGCGGCTTAATTGTGTTACGCTCGTCAATAACAAAGTAAGCGGGGCACCTCGTTGCACGTTACCCTGGCACAGGAACTCGAGTGCTTTGGTAAGTCTCCAGTTTCCAGAAGAGTTGGACGGCTGTACAGATTCACCAGAAAGTATCTGCTGTAAGGTAACTTGCCTATGAACGCCTGAAAAACTACCGACAAATTTCATAAAGTGTATTTGGCTCTAATAAGAAACGGGAATTTTTAGTTGTACGAAAATTGTAGGACGATAGGAGCGCTTCACGTTGAACATTTTAATATAAAGTTAATCACATTAGATCTCTTATTGACTTAATTACCGTATTTTGTGAATATCAGTAAATTACATGTTCTATTTGTCAATCAGTACTTGGAATCTAAGGAATACCTGGAATCAATAGAACACCTTTGTTGTTCTTTATACATTCCAGCTGCATAATCGTGTTGACTTAAATGTTCCTCACCTCTCTTTCTTCCCTTGTTTCTCCTTGTTATTCCAACCTCTTTAGTTGCCTCAAGGACCCTCCCTCAGCTTTGACCACTCTCATTAATTGTTCAAAAAGATTTCAGGCTTGCAGCCGGTCGTCATGAATTTCATTGCACGATATTTCGGCTGGAAACTGCCAGCCATCTTCAGGTGAGCCGAACGAGGACTGACGAAGACGTCCACCGCTCTAACTCATATAGTGCGCTGATAGTACTGCCGCGCATGCGTTGCAGTCGCGTAGACAGAAGGGCCACACCGCCCAGCGACAGTGCCCTCGCTAGTGGAACTGCGATACTCACAAGGGAACCTCCCCTCAGATTTAGTTATAAGTTGGCACAGTGGATAGGCCTTGAAAAACGGAACACAGATCAATCGAGAAAACAGGAAGAAGTTGTGTGGAACTATGAAAAAATAAGCAAAATATACAAACTGAGTAGTCCATGGGTAACATAGGCAACATTAAGAGTGACGTGAGCACAGGAGCGTCGTGGTCCCGTGGTTAGCGTGAGCAGCGGCGGAACGAGAGGTCCTTTATTCAAGTCTTCCTTCGAGTGAATATTTTAATTTTTTATTTTCAGACAATTATCAAAGTTCAGGCACTCACACATAATCAACTTCGCTCTCCGAAATTCTAGGACATGTTCAGATTTGCTTGGACATATGCAGGATTTGACGGTCTACACACGCAAAAATTTGAAAACGTTAAAAACATATGTTTTGACAGAGCACAGAGAAAACTGTGCGACTGTGAAACTGTTGCATTCATTTGTTGCAGTTTATGTGACACACACTTATGTTTTCATCACTTTTTTGAAAATGATTATCACATCCACAAGAAAACCTAAATCGGGCAAGGTAGAAGAATCTTTTTGCCCATTCGCCAAGTGTGCGAGTTAGGTGGGTCGACAACATATTCCTGTCATGTGACGCACATGCCGTCACCAGTGTCGTATAGAATATATCAGACGTATTTGCCTGTGGAGGAATCGGTTGACCTATGACCTTGCGATCGAATATTTTCGGTTCCCATTGGAGAGGCACGTCCTTTTGTCTACTAATCGCACGGTTTTGCGGTGCGGTCGCAACACACAGACGCTAAACTTATTACAGTGAACAGAGACATCAATGAACGAAAGGACATATCATAACTTTGCAAAAATAAAGTAAGTAAAATTTCCGCTCGAGGGAAGACTTGAACCAAGAACCTCTCGCTCCGCAGCTGCTCACGTTAACCACGGGACCACGGCGTTCCTCTGCTCAAACCACGCTTAATGTTGCTTATGTTCCCCATGGACTACTCAGTTTGTATATTTTGCTTATTTTTTCATAGTTCCACACAACTTCTTCCTGTTTTCTCGATTGATCTGTGTTCAGTTTTTCAAGGCCTATCCACTGTGCCAAATTATAACTAAATCTGAGGGGGGTGCGACGGGGAGGTTCCCTTGTCAGCTGCCGTCGGTATTGTCGCTGGCCGCAGCTATCAAAGTCTTCTGGCGTCTTCGTCACGAGCAAATTTCGGAGATGACGGGATTCAATGCGTTATTCAATTGGTAACCACTTACTCACTTACCCCCATGAACCATGGACCTTGCCGTTGGTGGGGAGGCTTGCGTGTCTCAGCGATACAGATGGCCGTACCGTAGGTGCAACCACAACGGAGGGTTATCTGTTGAGAGGCCAGACAAACGTGTGGTTCCTGAAGAGGGGCAGCAGCCTTTTCAGTAGTTGCAGGGACAGCAGTCCGGATCATTGACTGATCTGGTCTTGTAACACTAACCAAAACAGCCTTGCTGTGCTGGTACTGCGAATGGCTGAAAGCAAGGGGAAACTACAGCCGTAATTTTTCCCGAGGGCATGCAGCTTTACTGTATGGTTAAACGATGATGGTGTCCTCTTGGGTAAAATATTCCGGAGGTAAAATAGTCCCGCATTTGGATCTCCGGGCGGGGACTACTCAAGAGGACGTCGTTATCAGGAGAAAGAAAACTGGCATTCCACGGATCGGAGCGTGGAATGTCAGATCCCTTAATCGGGCAGGCAGGTTAGAAAATTTGAAAAGGGAAATGGATAGGTTAAAGTTAGATATAGTGGGAATTAGTGAAGTTCGGTGGCAGGAGGAACAAGACTTTTGGTCAGGTGAATACAGGGTTATAAATACAAAATCAAATAGGGGTAATGCAAGAGTAAGTTTAATAATGAATAAAAAAAATAGGAGGGTGGGTAAGCTACTACAAACAGCATAGCGAACGCATTATTGTGGCCAAGATAGACACGAAGCCCATGCCTACTACAGTAGTACAAGTTTATATGCCAACTGGCTCTGCAGATGATGAAGAAATTAATGAAATGTATGGTAAGATAAAAGAAATTATTCAGGTAGTGAAGGGAGACGAAAATTTAATAGTCATGGGTGACTGGAATTCGAGAGTAGGAAAAGGGAGAGAAGGAAACATAGTGGGTGAATATGGATTGGGGGGAAGAAATGAAAGAGGAAACCGCCTGGTAGAATTTTGCACAGAGCATAACTTAATCATAGCTAACACTTGGTTCAAGAATCATAAAAGAAGGTTGTATACATGGAAGAAACCTGGAGAAACTAGAAAGTATCAGATAGATTATGTAATGGTAAGACAGAGATTTAGGAACCAGGTTTTAAATTGTAAGACATTTACAGGGGCAGATGTGGACTCTGACCACACTCTATTGGTTATGAACTGTAGATTAAAACTGAAGAAACTGCAAAAAAGGTGGGAATTTAAGGAGATGGGACCTGGATAAACTGAAAGAACCAGAGGTTGTACAGAGTTTCAGGGAGAGCATAAGGGAACAGTTAACAGGAATGGGGGAAATAAATACAGTAGAAGAAGAATGGGTAGCTCTGAGGGATGAAGTAGTGAAGGTGGCGGAGGATCAAGTAGGTAAAAAGACAAGGGCTAGTAGAAATCCTTGGGTAACAGAAGAAATATTGAATTTAATTGATGAAAGGAGAAAATATAAAAACGCAGTAAATGAAGCAGGCAAAAAAAGGAATACAAACGTCTAAAAAATGAGATTGACAGGAAGTGCAAAATGGCTAAGCAGGGGTGGCTAGAGGACAAAAGTAAGGATGTAGAGGCTTATCTCACTAGGGGTAAGATAGATACTGCCTATTAAAGAGACCTTTGGAGAAAAGAGAGCCACTTGTATGAATATCAAGAGCTTTGATGGAAACCCAGTTCTACGCAAAGAAGGGAAAGCAGAAAGGTGGAAGGAGTATATAGAGGGTCTATACAAGAGCGATGTACTTGAGGACAATATTTTGGAAATGGAAGAGGATGTAGACGAAGATGAAATGGGAGACACGATACTGCGTGAAGAGTTTGACAGAGCACTGAAAGACCTGAGTCGAAACAAGGCCCTGGGAGTAGACAACATTCCATTACCGAACTATCAGTTTAATAAGTCACTGCTGCAAAATACTAACGCGAATTCTTTACAGACGAATGGAAAAACTGGTAGAAGCCGACCTCGGGGAAGATTAGTTTGGATTCCGCAGAAATGTTGGAACACGTGAGGCAATACTGACCCTACGACTTATAAAATAGATTAAGGAAAGGCAAACCTACGTTTCTAGCATTTGTAGACTTAGAGAAAGCTTTTGACAACGTTGACTGGAATACTCTCTTTCAAATTCTAAAGATGGCATGGGTAAAATACAGGGAGTGAAAGGCTATTTACAATTTGTACAGAAAGCAGATGGCAGTTATAAGAGTTGAGGGGCGTGAAAGGGAAGCAGCGGTTGGGAAGGGACTGAGACAGGGTCGTAGTCTGTCCCCGATGTTATTCAATCTGTATATTGAGCAAGCAGTAAAGGAAACAAAAGAAAAATTCGGAGTAGGTATTAAAATCCATGGAGAAGAAATAAAAATGTTGACATTGTAATTCTGTCAGAGACAGCAAAGGATTTGGAAGAGCAGTTGAACGGAATGGACAGTGTCTTGAAAGGAGGGTATAAGATGAACATCAACAAAAGCAAAAGGAGGATAATGGAATGTAGTCGACGTAAGTCGGGTGATGCTGAGGGAATTAGATTAGGAAATGAGACACTTAAAGTAGTACAGCAGTTCTGCTATATGGGGAGCAAAATAACTAATTTTTAGGATGTGTAAGTCAGTTTCAATGTTTGTTGTGTGGTGGTTGTGTGCTATCAGGTGGTCTGCAAATGTTGAGTGTGAGCTATTGCTTTTCAGTGCTCTGAGGTGTTCTGTACACCTGGTTCTGAAATTCCCGCATGTTTGGGCCACATATACAGATTGACAGTAGTGACAAGTAAGCTGGTATATACTGGACTGGCTGTATTTGTCGGTGTTGGTGATATTTCTTCCAAGTCTGCTTTGTATTGTGTTATTGGTTCTGTATGCGATGTTGAATCTTTGTTTCTATAGTATATTACCCACCCTGCGTGTGACTTTGTTGTTGTAAGTCATTATGTGCGATTTGTTACTACTGCTTGCTGATTTGTAGTGTGTTGTGTTTGTTTTTGAGTGTTTTTCATCGTTATTGTAAGACGTCGTGGTCTCCTGACCTTCATTGCTTACATATTCCGCCCTCACAATCATATTCCGCACATCAAGACGCTTCATTCGAACCCAAACCCGATAAGATAAAGTCAATGTTGTACGAATTCATGTAAACGATATGCAATTAACAAGTAAGCGCACTGTGGTTGAAATACTCGAGGCTGGCGTACACATATACATTCCAGACACGACTGTCACAGAAGCCTTTAGTTTGGGAGAGAAACTGCACAACGGGACACTGGTCCCTTCAGACGACGACCCAGCCTATGTCGGCCGGTGACCGCCCGTGTAGCAGACAGCGTGGGCCCTAGTGAAAAGGGGGAACAACCCCTTGTTCAGCTTAAAAGCAAATTCCGCTACATTGTGTGGGAGCGGCCAGCCTACACATTCTTTACACATAGCATGCAATTTCAGAGATTTTCACAGGGAGACAGCAAACGCCGAACGCCGATGCTACAGGTTTGCGGAAGGGTCGCCTTAAACGAAACGTCATTCTCCCGTTTTAGAAGAGCAATGCTGTTTGGCAGACGATATTTCTGACGCCTTGAGCTGAAGGAATAATGGAAGAGACCGAAAGATATTCCCTTTCACGTCTGGCGTGGAGAGGCGCTGTTCTGTTCCGTTGTCACTAGCTCCGGCTGTCTCAAACTGTGGGCCCCAAGCTGTGCGGGCTCTCGGTTGGTAAAAGGCAGTGTGGGGAAGGATGCGTCTCAAACAGCCTCTCCTTCTCAAGTGCTCTTACCTGCCTTCTTGAGGTGGAGCTGTTAAGCCTTCGGGCAACTGAAGGGTAGGGGCGCGACGGTGTGATGAACAACTTGTACACTGGTTCTGATGGCTGCATTTGCTGTGGTGGGATCCTGCCCCAAGTCGGCGAAGGCCACTCGCCTTGTCTTGGACTCCAAGGCATGCTCTGACAATCCGGGGCGTGGTGACATGTCCCCGGTCAGTTTAGATGGGTCCAGACCTCCGAACGTCTGGGCGACTGGCCCGGCACCTGAGTAGGACCGGGTCCTTGGCCTTTGGTGGGAACCTGGCCTAGTAGGGGGCGAAGGACGGAGAGTGAATCCGCTCTCCCGGAATGCGGGTGGCATTCGCCGATAAGCGAGCGGGTGAAAACTGTGGTGGTGTGGCTGTTGAAGAGGACTAGTGCGCTGTACCCACGGCGTGCTAAACCTGGCAGCTCAGTTATTGATAGCTCTTGGTCAAGGGGCGGGACCGGTGAGCGAGCTGCATATAGCCTCCCCCCATGCCAGAGAGGCCGGTCCGGGGCAAGAGACGGGCCTCCATATTTCATTTTTCACTCTCTAATTATTCTAAAATGGCTGAGAATCAAGAGAGTGTTAATGCGTTAGATACTGGTGAAGTATCGAGCCTCGAGAATATATCTGTCGCTGAGCGTCACGCTAAATTCCTAAGACTACTGGATACGAGCATAAAAAACGGTAAGATAAGCAATTACGCTACCAATCATATTACGGACTTCGTAGCCAACTGGGCAATCGCCCACTCTCAGTTGGAGGGCAGGGTAACTGAGTTAGAAAAGGAAAATGAAAGACTCAGAGATCAACTGGCCCGGACTTATGCTGTGGTTGCTAGAGCCCCAGTTGCCAAGGCACCGACAGCGAAAGAAACTATACAGGAGAACATCAAAAAAGTTACTCCTGCTGCTGCTGTGGTCTTCAGTCCTGAGACTGGTTTGATGCAGCTCTCCATGCTACTCTATCCTGTGCAAGCTTCTTCATCTCCCAGTACCTACTGCAACCTACATCCTTCTGAATGTGCTCCGCTCCGTAAACGCCAGTTTTCTTTCTCCTGATAACGACGTCCTCCTGAGTAGTCCCCTCCCGGAGATCCGAATGGGGGACTATTTTACCTCCGGAATATTTTACCCAAGAGGACGCCATCATCATTTAATCATACAGTAAAGCTGCATGTCTTCGGGAAAAATTACGGCTGTAGTTTCCCCTTGCTTTCAGCCGTTCGCAGTACCAGCACAGCAAGGCCGTTTTGGTTAATGTTACAAGGCCAGATCAGTCAATCATCCAGACTGTTGCCCCTGCAACTACTGAAAAGGCTGCTGCCCCTCTTCAGGAACCACATGTTTGTCTGGCCTACAGTGTCCATAAAACCTAAACCTGGCGATGACATTAAGGCTGTTAAGTCAACATTTGAGAAATGCATTGATCCTAAGAAGGATAAGATAAAGATAAACAATGTACGTACAGCAAAGAACGTGCTGATAGTAGAAGCGGCCTCAAAAGAGGACTGTCAAAAGATATTAAACAATGAACAATTAAGTAACAAAGTGAAGTGTGAACCTCCTTGCAAGCGTCGACCTTTGATGTGTCTGTATGATGTACCGACATTCATGACAACAGACAATCTGGTTGACGCAATATATACACAAAATTTTGATGTAAACATGTCTAGAGGAGAATTTGACAAACAGTTCAAATTACGCTTCAAAGTAGGTCCACGTGAGGAGTTAACAGTACACCACGTGGTAGAAGTCTCGCCAAGTTTATGGAAATTACTAACGAGAGTGGATCGGTTGTATGTTGGCTACTCTGCGTTGAACATAAAAGATTACCTGGCGGCGCCACGATGCACCAAGTGCCTGGACATAAATCATACTAATAAGTATTGTACGCAACCCGATGTCATATGCGGCCATTGTGGCCTGTCTGGACATATTAAGAAAGGCTGTCCTAATAAGGACAAAGCAGCAGTATGTGTACCATGCAGAAGACGAGGCCGTAAATGTGGTGGACCAAAGATTGTCCAACCCACAAGATGTTCTTAGATAGACTTATACAAAGAACAGATTACGGAGATGTTTAAAATGGTACAAGTAAACGCAATGCGCAGCCAGATGGTTGCGCATGAGTTAAGGAAACTAGCAGAACATGAACAAATAGATGTTCTTCTGATACAAGAACCGAACTCCTGTGCGGGTCGAGTCCCTGGCTTTCCTGCAACAGCACAAGTGGTTTCCTCGGGTGGGAACCCCATGAGTGCAATTATAATATTGAACAAAACTATAAAAACTACGATATTAAGTCAATTCTGTACCGAGCATATTACGGTTGTACAACTCAATTTGTTGTCTTACAGTATGTACGTTGTTAACGTGTACTGCCAATTCAGACATGACATCAAGATTTATCTTGATCAGTTGCATTGGATACTAAGAGTTTTAGCTGGGCAGGCTATACTTGTAGCTCTAGATTCCAATGCAAAGTCCCCACTCTGGCACAGTGATGTGCAGGACGGTAGGGGTGCGGAGCTTGTTGATTTGATAATGTAAATGCACATGCATGTGCTAAACTTGCCTGGGTACCCCCCAACCTACTCAGGGAGGGCGGGAGCAACGTCAAATACTGATGTCACACTTGCAAGCGAGAGGGCAGCACCCCACGTCCATAACTGGCAAGTAAGAGAACACTTGACTGTCAGTGATCATAACTGCACAACATTTGAAATAGCGACAACCATCGCGGATGTGCCAGGCGAGTGGGTGGAACGGTTTAATTATGTTCGGACAGACTGGGACCGACTCGTGAAGGTGTTCAGTCCTCCAGAGTTTGGAGAGGACATAGGAAACATTGATGAAGCTGTGGAGGAGCTTGTGAGCTCCGTCCAAACAGCTATCACACTGGCTGTACCTCGAATAGCGAGATATATCTGCAGAGAGTCCACCCCGTGGACCCCTGAATTGACTGTGCTTAAACGGTCGGTCAGAAGGGCGCGAAGCAACTACCAAAGGAGCTTTGCCCATGACGAACAGCAATACCACATGCGTATTTATCGTCGTCTGAAGCAGAGATATAAGGATCAGTTGGACGGTGTAAGGCGCCTGTCCTGGGAAAGATTTGTGAACGATCAGTTGGGAACAGACCCTTGTGGGGTTCCTTACAAAATCGTTCGAGAAAAAAATTAGATCGCCCATGATGCTGTCTACACTACGTGTTGGGGATGGTGGCACGACCAAGAATTGGGAAGAAACAGCAAGACTGCTGTTGAACACACTACTACCAGATGACATCGAGGACCAGGATTCGCAGGAGCAGGGGGAAATACGTCAGACGCTCTCGAATCCGTACGTTAACGGTACAAACGTTAACCACTTCTCTGCAGAAGAGGTAGAAGCAGCCATCTACACTTTTGCGAGGAAGAAGGCACCTGGTCCTGATGGGATCCCTGTGGAGATTTTACAGGGACTCGCACACTTGGTCGCCCCAGCACTAAGTCGTATTTACAACACCTATTTACAAAAGGGCTATTATCCACTAAAGTGGAAAACTGCAGAAGTTGTAATTATCAGGAAAGGCCCTGATAAGGATCCAACGATGCCGAAATCCTATCGGCCTATCTGTCTGCTGGATGTAATGGGCAAGGCATTTGAGAAGTTGCTGGCTGACCGACTCTTGAGTCACCGAACTCTGTACGGTATGAGTGATAGGCAGTTCGGATTCCGAAAGGGTCGCTCCACTCAGGATGCGATCAATGAGGTTTGCCTGATTGTTCACTCTGCGACATCGAAATATGTTCTTGGCATAATGATAGACATCTCAGGGGTCTTCGACAACCTGTTGTGGCCGGCACTCTTCTCTCGCCTAAGAGAGATTGGGTGCCCGGAGCTGCTGTATGGCTGTCTGGAGGCCTACTGTGATAGAAGAACTGCTAAAATAACGGCTCCTGGAGCCGTAGTATCTAAAAGAGTATCCCGTTGTTGTACCCAGGGATCGGTGTGTGGTCCCATTTTCTAGGATATCAACATGGAACCATTGTTGAATGTCCTGCAGAGAGAGACTGCAGTTCTGGGTGTCGTTGCTTATGCGGATGATCTCGCAATTCTAGTGGAAGGTGACACTCGCAATGTGATCGAAGACCGATCACGACTGGCTATTGGACTGTTAACCAACTGGTGTGAGAAGACTAAAATGTCTATTGCACCACAAAAATCCTTATATATGCTCTTAAAAGGCAAGTGAAATAGGGACCCAACAGTCAGAATTAATGGCCAGGCAGTGTCGCGACAGAGATACGCCCGTTACCTAGGGGTATATCTAGATGAGAATTGGAGTTTCATTCCGCATATTGAGCAAATAACGACAAAGTCCTTAGCTCTGTTCAATAAGATAATATCAATCGGACAAAGAAGGTTTCATCTGCCGTCAAAGGCAATAAATATCTATCACAACAGTATATTGGCACCAATAGTAGGGCACGCATGCAGTGTGTGGGCCAACAGGTTAGCTCTGGTGCGGCCTGCCGCTGCTGTCAGGTGAATACAGAGGAACGTTCTGTTGAGATGTATTGGAGCATTCAACACAAGTCCAACAGATGCACTGTTGGTAATTATGGGTCTATGTCCACTAGACCTGATAATAAGGCAGCACACAGCCTCCTACTGGCTGCGCAAACAGAACATCGACAGGATGCAAAATATAACGTGCACCCCTCTGGTAAGCGTCAAATCCATCCGAGAAAAAATGCTTGACATTTGGCAGGACGAATGGGATGGGTCCAGTACAGGCCGTAGAGTCCATGGGTTTCTACCCACAGTAAGGGAAAGACTAAAGAACAAGATAATGAAGCCCTCACAGGGCCTAGTCCACTTCCTTACAGGCCACGGTCCCTACCCCACGTACCTGCATAAAATAGGTAAAAGGCCAACACCGGAGTGTGACTGTGGTGCCCACGCAGGATCGCCAGAACACACAGTGTTTGAGTGTCCAATATACGAACAGGCTGTCTCAGTTGAGAGACAACTTCTGCAGACAAGGGATATAAATGATATACTAACAAATGGCGAATTGTTTAGCAATTTCGCAAAATTTGTGAATAAAATCTCAAGGAAGGTCCAGCGAGCCTACCTTGGGAGAGGGTAAATGCGCTTCAGATCTAATGCGCAATTGTAAATATGTAAATACTACGTTTGTTTAAGTCTTTGAATTGTAGTAGCTAGTAGTTGTAGTTAGATCAGTATGGTGGTGGGGGGAATAAAAGAGTAGTATAAATGGAGTGATTTCTTCTAGTAGTAGCGGCCCGCCTCCACGTGGCTAGGGACGGGCATCTCTCTGGCAAGATTCCAGAGCGGCTAACAGGCCGATCATTCATATAGAGCACAATGTTGCGCAATAAATACGTAGATAGTGTGCATGCATTAATAAACCACTTCTGTAGTACTAATAGCAGAGATAGTTAGTCTTAATACACCCACTCAAAAGTGTTAGAAAGTGGGTTATGTATGTTTCATAAATTTGGAACAAAAAATGCTCCTTTGTCACTGTTGGAGCGAGGAACAAGTATCTCCTCAGTACTTCACTGGGAGAGCACCTCTGTCGAGAGCAAATCGAAGTGCTACTATATACTGAGTCTTTGCGATTAAGGGTTGTTCACTAAGTTGGCCGACGCACTTATTGTGCAGTGTGAACGGACAGAGTTATAGTTAAACGCCTGCGAGCGAATTTTGAGTGGCATCACGATGAACTGGTTATCTGACCAGTGTACCACACCAATAGTTAGACTAGGGGCGAATAGGAATCCTTGTCTTCATCAAGGCATAGGGAGAGTTTGATTGGCGTAGGTCTATCCAGATAGAACGAGAGTTATCTTATTTGTCAGCAGCGAGCAGCGCAGACAGCAGTCATCGCAGCTTACGGTATTGTGTGCTACAGCTATTGCGAGCCCCATATTTCCTCCACAACAGTACACTTCACTGCATTTCACACGCGACAGCCTCGACCATACCTAGCAATATTCTAAAGGATAATTATTCAAGTTGAGTAGGTGCGCCTCTCAACCATTCTGCCAAGTCAACAACCGTCTTGAACTTTGTATAGAAATTTCATTAGCGAACCCCATCCTTGAGAGGTAACTTCACATTCCGAAAAGAACCAGGATATAACTTGTTCAATTCATAACTGCCCGCATCTCGTGGTCGTGCGGTAGCGTTCTCGCTTCCCACGCCCGGGTTCCCGGGTTAGATTCCCGGCGGGGTCAGGGATTTTCTCTGCCTCATGATGGCTGGGTGTTGTGTGCTGTCCTTAGGTTAGTTAGGTTTAAGTAGTTCTAAGTTCTCGGGGACTGATGACCGTAGATGTTAAGTCCCATAGTGCTCAGAGCCATTTGAACCAATTCATAACTAAAAGTGCCATTGTGATTTCTCTGAATTTGTGCAAAATAAATAATAATTTTCGTTAGTTTCATGTTTTTCTTACACTAACTAGCACTGCTCCAGTACCGAAGTATTCGACTATACGTAAGAAAATTTATGAATTTTTGTGTCATTTCCTTACAGCGGACGACTCCAGAAGATATTTATTGCTGAACGTTTTTGAGGCATTTCTCTTTAGAACGTTAGGAGCGTCTGTCTGACTTCTGTAGTAGTGTGGGGGTGGAAATTGCATCTTGCAATAGCCACAGGGTAAAGGGTACATCTCAGATTAATCCGTTGTGCAGAATAACAGAATAACAGATCAACCCCACACACCTCAGATTATGTGTTGTTTGTTTTTGTATTTTGTGGTTTATTGTGTCTACTCTCTTTACATCATATCCATTCTCCTGTGCAGTTTGTTTAATTGTATTCAGTTCTTGTGTGTAATCATGTTTGTTCATGGGTATTTTGTTCAGCCTGTGAAGTAAATATCTGAAGCTGGCTTCTTTGCGAGTTATGGGGTGATTGGATTGGTTATGAATAATGGTGCTGGTGATTGTGGGTTATCTGTAGATTCTGAATTCGTGCTTTTTGTTTCTCGCCGGCCGGAGTGGCTGTGCAATTCTAGGCGCTACAGTCTGGAACCGAGCGACCGCTACGGTCGCAGGTTCGAATCCTGCCTCGGGCATGGATGTGGGTGATGTCCTTAGGTTAGTTAGGTTTAATTAGTGCTAAGTTATAGGCGACTGATGACCTCAGAAGTTCAGTCGCATAGTGCTCAGAGCCGTTTTAACCATTTTGATTTTGTTTCTCTTGTGTAGGGGGAGATCTAAGAAATTAAGTTTTTCGTCTGTGTTTCAATGGTGAATTATATTTGTGGGTGGATGGAGTTTTATGTTGTCATGAAGTTCTTTTATGCGAGACTGTGGTTCATATATTAAGCAAATTGTCATCGACATATCTGTACCAATATATTATTTTGTACTGTTTTGGTATTACTATTTTGTCAAAGATTTGTTTTTCTATCAGATTGAGGAAAATGTCAGCTAGGAGGCCACTGATTGGGGATCCCGTGGGTAGTCCATCTTGTTGAGAGTAAAATCTGTTGTTTAATGTGAAGTAATTGTGCTCTGTGATGAGCCTGAGTATGGCCAATATTTCTTGTATGTTTGTTGTGGGTGTGTTTCATAATCGCATACAGAACCAACAACACAATACAAAGCACACTTGGAAGAAATACCACCAACACCAACAAATACAGCCAGTCCGGTACTTACCAACTTACTTACAACTGCTGTCAATCTGTATATGTGATTGAAACACGTAGGAATTTCAGAACCAGGTATACAGAACACCTCAGAGCACTGAAAAGCTATAGCTGACGCTGAACATTTGCAGACCACCTGATAGAACATCGGCACTTATCAAAGCACGTGCTCTGACAATTCTCTCTCGCATACCTTCAAGTGTATTTGGAACCTCCTTATAAACAATGTCTTTTACAAATCCCCCCAAGAAAAAATCCACAGGCCTGAAGTCTGGCGAACGAGCCGGCCACGACACATCTCCTCCGCATCCAATCCAACGATGTGGAAATTGTGTCTGCAACTCATTTTTAGCCATCAGCGAATAACGTGTCGGACACCCATCGTGTTGATACCACATTCTGTTCCCTGTTCCTAAAGGTATTTCTTCCAAAACAGACCTGATGTTTCTTGCAGGAATGTTGTGTACTTCTTACCATTACGATTTCCTTCGATGAAATAGGGGTATATAATTCTGTCCTCCAGAATCCCACACCATACATTCGCTGACCACGGTTTTTAGTGAGCAACTAGCTGCAGCCAACATGGATTATCAGTTGCCCAATATTGCATGTTATGCAAATTAACACTTCCATGGTTCGTGAATGTAGCCTCATCAGTAAATAAAATCAAATTAGTAAATGTGTCATCCCTCTAAATCTGAAGTTGAACCCATCGGCAGAATTGAATGCGACGCACACATCCAATACCAGTTAGTTCTTGATGGAGACTGATATGGTAAGGATGATATTTACGGCGATGCAGAACACGAACAACACTACTCTGGCTCATGCCAGATTCCCTTCCGATCTGACGTGAACTAACACAAGGATCGCGAACCACAGTGGCAAGAGCACAGGCGCCAAATCAATGGGGCCTGAGGGGGCCCGAGCTCCCTCAAAAATTCGTTTGGGGGGGGGGGAGGCGGAGCCCCCCCAATAGTTTAAGAAATTTATTAGTTATATTATGCTTCGTAAAATCACAAAACTATATTGGAATTTTTTATTTTCCTTGTTTGACGATATTGTTGTTCCGTTCAGTGCATGCTGCAGACGTGTTTAGTGTTCCGACTTTAGTGTCTAGTGGACTATTTTATGCGACTATATTTTATTCATTTACTTCAGTCTCTTAGTGTATTGTGAATTAAGTTTGTTACCAAAAAGGCACGCTTGGAAGTTGATGATACTGCAAGTCATCCTCCAACAATTATCGTGTCGTCAATTGCTTCGTCGTCTTCAGGCGAGAACCGTTCACAGCCGAAACCTGGGCGATCCGGTAAGGGAAGTTCATTTCAGAAGTCTTGGTTGATCAAATATACCTGGCTAGAATATGAAGCATCTACTGAAAATTTTTTTTGCGAAACTTGCAACGAGACAGATGCTAAAAATCTATTACAATTTTCTTCAAAAAAAGAAGATGCGTTTACTTCCGTTGGGTTTTCTAACTGGAAAAAGGCTTTGGAAAAATTCCGTCTTCATGAAAATACATTTACGCATAAAGAAGGTGTTGTGAAACTAAATTCTATCACTAACTGAAGTGTGGCCTCCCAATTGAATAGACAGTTAGATAGTGATATGAAGAAAGGCCGTTTAGCACTTGAGACAATTTTTACTGCCGTGCAATTTCCAAGCCGACAAAGGCCAGCAATTAGAGGGCTCGAAGATGTAAACCCAAATTTTTTTCAATTGTTGTAACTCCGAAGGAATGACATACCTGAGTTTAAAGATTGGTTAGGGCCTTCGGGTTATAAGTGGATGTCCCCCGATATTCAAAACGAGATCATTGATTTACTAGGAAAGTCTGTGTTGGGAAAAGTATTGGCTTCAATCAAGAAGACTGAACATTTTTCTATTATGGCTGACGAAACAAGTGATTTCTAGATTCACGAACAAGTGTCATTTTGTATTCGTACTGTCGATGATTCTTTAATCATAAACGAAGACTTCATTGGCTTATACGAGACACCGAACACTGAATCACAAACTCTGTTTAGTATTTTTGTGGTGTCACCGCCAGACACCACACTTGCTAGGTGGTAGCCTTTTAATTCGGCCGCGGTCCATTAGTATACGTCGGACCCGCGTGTCGCCACTGTCAGTGATAGCAGACCGAGCGCCACCACACGGCAGGTCTAGAGAGACGTCCTGGCACTCGCCCCAGTTGTACAGCCGACTTTGCCTGAGATGGATTACTGACAAATACGCTCTCATTTGCCGAGACGATAGTTAGCATAGCCTTCGCTACATTTGCTACGACCTAGCAAGGCGCCGTATTCAATTGATATTGAGATTCTATTAATGTATCATCATGAGCGATGTTCTACAAATGTGGATTAAAGTTAAGTATTCCAGAAGCTACGTACTTTTCTTTACAGCATTCATTACGTATCCTGTTTCAGACCTCACGCCAGCCTGCGTGCTACGGTCGCAGGTTCGAATCCTGCCTCGGGCATGGATGTGAGTGATGTCCTTAGGTTAGTTAGGTTTAAGTAGTTCTAAGTTCTAGGGGACTGATGACCACAGATGTTAAGTCCCATAGTGCTCAGAACCATTTGAACCATTTTGAACCAGCCTGCGTGAGTTTAAGCGCGTGCCTTTCGGCTTCCTCTCATTGTGTCTAGGCTGTCTAGTCTAGACACAACAATTTTAAAAGACGTTTTTGCTCGTCTTGATTTGTCAGTGGATAACTTAGGAGGACAGTGCTATGATGGTGCCTCGAATATGAGAGGTAAGTTCAAAAGACTATAGTTTTGGGGTATAAAACCAAAAGCACGTTATGTGCACTGCTCTGCTCACAGTTTAGACTTGTCAGTTGTAGACAGTCCCCGCCATCCTACATCTATTAGGGATATTACTGCTCTAGCCAAGGACTTATTATACACTGTAAAGGAATCCAACAAAAGGTTCAAAAACGACTAAGCACTATGAGACTTAAGATCTGAGGTCATCAGTCCCCTAAACTTAGAACTGCTTAAACCTAACCAACCTAAGGACATCACATACATCCACGCCCGAGGCAGGATTCGAAACTGCGACCATAGTAGTCGCGTGGTCCCAGACTGAAGCGCCTAGAATCGCTCAGCCACCGCGGCCGGCTCCAACAAAAGGATGTAACTTTCCAGAAGCATACGCTGTGAGAGCGCCAACGACCAATCTCGTCTACGATCCCTTTGCCAGACTCGATGGACTATGCGAGCTTCTAGTATCTTGAGAATTTTGAAAAACTTTGAAGAACTTCTAAAGTTTTTTTGAAACATTTTCTGCAGAGGACAAAACAGAGGCGGGTTACAAATGTGCAGGCTACTTTGAGTCAATGTTACAATTCAAAATTAATTCTTTTTACGTCGATATTTCCATGCAAAGAACCCAATAGAGGATGCCAATGAAAAACTACAATGCCCTCATCTATGTGTTGCTGATCTGAATATATATATATATATATATATATATATATATATATATATATATATATATATATATATATGAGGGCTTGATTTGTATATTAAATGGAAGACGTGATAGTTTTGAATACTTTTGGGAATTGTGTTTAAGAGAAAAACCTTCACAAGTTGATGATCCTTCGCTTCCTGGTAATCGAAGTATACCAAAGAAGTATGAAAACAACGAAGCCAACTCACGGCACACTTTCAAAACCCCAAAGGAATACTACAGAACTATTTACATTGAAGTTTGTGAAATGGTGCAATCTTGCATTACTGAGCGGTTTGCTTCAACTGGACTCACACAGATCATTGCAGTTGAACAAGAGTGCTTGCTTTTTGTAAACAGAGGTGAAACAAATTTGGAAAAATCAACTGAGTTTTTAAAAATGACCTAGACATTGAGTGACTGCGCTTACACTTGAATATGTTAGCCGATATCGCTAGTAAAAGACAACTGGCCTTGAAAAACATGCGTGATGTAAGAAAGTACATTACACAAGAGCCTGCAGTTGGAGAAATGTTATGTGAAGTAGTGAAGTGCATTAAGCTTCTCCAAGGAGTTCCAGTCACGACAGCAACAGCAGAACGGTCATTTAGCGCACTTAGACGTCTGAAGTCATATCTCGAATCAGCAATGGGATAGAAGCGATTGAACAACTTAGCTGTTCTTCATGCCCACCGAGATGTTTCGGATGAACTGGATATCCGATCAGTCATCAACGACTTCATATTTCAGTAAACCAGTCAGACGGTCGACATAGTAGCCTTAATAAATGCATTTAGAGCATTATTAAAAATCTTTATAAAATAAAGAATTAAATACATATATAATGTTAAATTTTCAGTTTCGAAATATTAGTACTAGTTTAGTACTGTATTACTACATTATTATAGTACTGTATTAGTTATTTTCAAATACTTAAATATTTTTAGGGTGTAAGACCCAATTAAAAACCGCTATTTACTTTTTTTTTTACTAAAAGTATCAGGTATACTGTATTAACTTTATTAACTGTATTAAAGCATTAACTTTGAGGTATTTTATTTAGTTAATGAACCCTGACCCTTATTCAAAGTAAGCTTAAATTATCTGTTTCACTTATTAATCAAAGTGCTATTACTGTGCGACAGTAATATTTGATGTTTTATTCTTTTAATGATAGTTTAGAATTTATTTAAATATAATTTCAGTCTTTTCAGAGCTATATATTCACCGCTCTGTAAAAGTCTGTAAGCATGATTATTACTGTAAATTAAATTAGCTTTTTACGAAAATACCGTGCCAGTTCACGTTTTGTTTCTTTTTTCATAGCCAAAAAACGCGTCAGGCTTGCCGAGTTTCCCGGAGTGTCGAGTTATCGAGAGTCCGGTATTCTAGTTTCTAATGTTGATCATATGACTCTAAAATGCTTAAAAAAACTTTAAAACTCACTATTTTTCATCTAAAATTTAGAAAATTTCCCGGGGCGAGACCCCCCACCCCCCCTCCGCAATAAGACGGCGCCCCTGGACAGGAGTACCATTTTCTGTTTCCTCGCTAGCACTTTCCTTTGCTGGATATGTTTCCAATGTGTTAAAGGTCCAGTTGTTCTCAATTTATTATACACGTATTTAAATGTACGGCTTGTAGGGCGAGTACGTTGAGGATATCTTTCAGCGTATAAGTCTCTAGCTCGCACTGAATTTCTTTGGCATTCTCCGTAAATGAGAAGCATATCGACTCATTCTTCGAAGGAATACATCATTCACATTCACTTGATTCGACGATACTAGTCTTACCGTTCCTATTAGTGTTGTATTGCGAATGGCGTTTACATGCCAATCGCACGTTAGATGGATACGCCGTATTCGGCAAATATTTACTGTTTGCACGAAATACGAGAGAGAATTGTCAGATCATGTGCTTCGATAAGTGCCGAAGTGATAAGGAATACCACTCAATCCATGATAAGAAGATTGCAGCACTGCATTGATACCAATGGTCATCACTTCGAACATCTTCTGTAAATGGACATTCATGCCACATTTGTGACCTTCGTTGACCTTCAAAGACCTTATTGTTACACATAATTGGATTCGTCTCGATAATCGCTATCAGAAAATGAGTACCAATCTATAGCATCCCATTAAAAAAAATGTTGACCTTCATATCTCTGAAGCGACCGCACCCAGCAACAAAAAACCAACGTCATATTATGGCCACTGTTGTCTCATGCAACTTTTGTCCTACTAACTTTTCGGCTCCTATCATACTTTCGGAGTTATTCTAGGTGGCAATAGTTAGTGACTCACCCTGCATAGCGTTGTGCCCACCCAGCTAGCCGCGCCGCCTAACGCGCTGCTTCCCGAGCGGGAAGACGTGTCGGTCCCCGGCACGAATCTTCCCGCCGGATTAATGTCGAGGTCCGGTGTGCCGGCCAGCCTGTAGATGGTTTTTAAGGCGGTTTCCCATCTACCTCGGTGAATGCGGGCTGGTTCCCCTTATTCCGCCTCAGTTACATTGTGTCGGCGATTGCTGTGCAAACGCCATTCCCACATAGTGTACACCATAATTATTCTACCACGCCAACATTTCGGGTTTCACTCGTCTGGTATGAGGCGTTCCAGGGGAGGTCCACTGGGGGCCGAACTGCGCAAAAACCCGTGGTTCGATGTGGGGCGACGGTGGGGTGTGTGGACTGCAGTGGCCTGTTGTGGGGTTGTGAACCACTGACAAGGAGACGACGCCTACTCTTCACCGTCGAATTCGTCCGAATTTATGGTACATGTAGAACGTGGTGAGACAAGAAAGTGCCCCAAGTGGAAACTCCAGATCGCCAAGCGTTTAGGAAATAAAAAGAATTTTGATACGGATCTATCAGCAAGTACACCTTATCAATTGTCCCTGTGACAATGTGTTTAGCAAGCGGTGTTTGGCTCAGCGGTGAGTCAGAAAGAATGGCTCTCGTGAACATCTATTTATCCTCTAAAATAAATTGCGTGGCGCAAGCCCTGCCAATGCCGAGGGAAGTGGCGAACTGGATTTTGGCTGCTTTTGGCCACTTCCTCAGCCGCGACCACATCTTCAAAGTCGAATACCAAACGTAGTCTCTACCGACTGACAACGGTGAATTGAATCTTACAGACGTGTACAATAAATCACAATAAGTGTATGTCTGTAAAACTTATAAACTGTGGAAGCGTTCAGTCAATAGTGTTGCCGCATTCTTGTTAAATGAAATAGCGCCGGCCAGCCAGGACGCCCCAATTGACGTTCACCACATCCCAAATGAACTTTACCACCTAAAACACTTCTTCGCAGAATATAGCTACATTAGACTGGGAACATCCGAGGAAGATGTCATCAAAGTCAAGAAAACCTACCGAAACTTAATAAACTTTCACACCAAGAACACCATATATGTATAAAAAAAAAGTCTTTCACTCTTGGCATGATATGTGGAGGAACATACACCACCCGCATTTAGCAACAGAAGTGCGGTCATTGTGGTATTATTTTGTGAATAGGAAATTTCAAATGAACGCCAGACTACATTCTATTCATCTGGCGGATTCCCCTTTGTGTACCACTTGTAACCTGATTGACACAGATGAACATCAATTTGTCTGTGGAAATTGAAACAACATATGGTTGTCAATCAGAAAAAAATTAGCAACTATGCGGAGAAAACCGCCGTATTTGGTAACGCCAACGTGCCTTTTATACCCGGGAGAACTATACCCCGCTTCGTAGAACAATGCAACCCTGGTTGAAGGGACGCACGGTATTTTACCTATTGTCCAGTAAAGAAAGGAGCGAAGGAGATTTTTGGACGTACATCTCCGACCAGCATCACAAGCTACTACGCATCAACAATTACTATGATAAATGGTTCAAATGGCTCTTAGCAATATGGGCCTTAACATCTGAGGTCATCAGTCCCCTAGAACTTAGGTTAATATACGACGTTCCCGAGTACGTTCTAAGGACATCACACACATCCATGCCCGAGGCAGGATTAGAACCTGCGACCGTAGCAGTCGCGCGGTTCCGGACTGAAGCGCCTAGAACCGCATGGCCACCTCGGCCGACTTACTATGATACATACGCCACTTTTCTCAGAAGAACCGTCATGTGAACTCCGATTTTCGAGGATGCGATTCAGAACATGGAAAAACGAGAGAAAATTTGATCTATGAAAAACGCGTACGATCAAACAACGAACATCACTTTCAATTTTTTTTTCTTTCGCAAAGGCTTCCAGTAATGTAGAAGATTATCTTTATGCCTACGTCACTATAATAAGCAATTTGGTACTGTTGTTGTATCTATTTCTGAATAAAAAATGAAAAAAAGGCGGTAAGACATCGGATTGGCGAGGAAAGAGAGACAGGTTCGACTCCACCCGGTGGCAAAAATTTTTGTGCTCCTTGGCAATGCGTACACTACTGACATCACAATTAACCGCAACAGCATATACGTTATTTTATTAATTTATATAAGCACAAAAAGTATAGGCATAGGATGAAATGCGGGACTGCAAACATTTGAAAAGGGATTGCAGTTAACGCGTACTCGGGAACGTCGTATATTAAATCGATACATCCATTCTTTTGCAATTGATCAATTACATTTACCTGGGTGATACTCATCAGAGAAACAGGGGAAGCAATTATTTTGACCCAATTTGGCGCACACTATAAACGCCACCTTTTTGCAGTGACATGGTTTTTTTAATGTCTGCATAGAAAAACAAACCTTGATTGACCTTTTAAAAACAGCTTCTTTCATCTCACAGTCCAGCAGCGAACCACGCGTAACGCAGAATTTCGCTGAATGCGTGCGACGATAGTTGGTGATGTGTAATGGAATGTAATTTGATGCAAGCTTCTCGGGAAGTGGTTTCTTCTTCTTTCTCGATGAGGTAAGTGCAGTTTTGATATTTTTTATTAGATTTTTTACCTGACGGTAAAAACATACATCGCAGGGTTATACTAGTTGCGTACGTTACGGAGGAATTACTTTTATACTGAACGTTGGCAGTCCGTCTTCATCTTGGAACAGTTCGTCCTAAATTTGTGGGTTTGTTTGTCCTCTCCACGAGTCAATCAACAGAAGAGATTTATTCTCTTGCACTTAGGACTTCATCACATCAGTTAGATATTTTTTGGCCGTGGAGAACCCGGGGCCCTTTCAGCACAAATCCGTTCTCTTACCGATGAGCCAAACACAGCTTGCTGAACTAATTTTCACAGGGACAATTCATAACATGCACATGATAATAGATCCGTATCTAAATTCCTTTTATGTCCTACACATTTGACCATCTGATGTTCTCACTTTCACGTATCAAGCCAGATGTACCAAGAATTTGGACAAATTCGGTGATGACGAGTAGGCGCCCTCTCCTTGTGAGGGCTACGGCGGGACGAAGCCTCGTTTCTAGGTTCCCGGTTTAATACGTTATATAGCCCCCATGAATGCATGAAGGTATAGTGGAACAGAACACATTTCATGCATTCAACCAATTAGCAACAAGTATTTAGGTCCGTTTCATATATTTTGGAAAAGAGTCTTGCAATCAGTTAAGAATATCCAACGACAAATTACTTTCAAAGATACTGCCATTTTATTTGTTTTGTAAGTAGAAAACGCCTTCTCTTGCCGCACTATATTTTATTCTCCCAGACAGGTTTTTCCTTTTTTCTCTTTAAGACATCATAAATGGAATTTATAATGATAGAGCTGTGATAAGCCTTTGTTTCTATGTGTATTATTCGTAGATTATAAAACAACTTACTTCTCGCTTTTTGTGTAAATAAATGATTACTTATAGTTCTTCGTGTTTTTAATTGGCATTGGCGTTTCCTCTCATCTAGTCACATGGAGACCGCACTACCGCTGTATTTAGGAAACAGAAGCATTTTATTGTGTTTTTCTTCCCACTTTTCATTTTGTTTGTCCTTGTCGGTGTGATGCACAATCAGTCTTCTGTCACTAATACAGATGTCATTTTTAACACTGAATGTGGCTTAAAGATTAACAAAGAAAGTAGTACAAAGGAGAACAACGATTCGTTTAACATCAAAGCTTGGCATAGAACAAGACAAATATTCCTCCTACACAGGATGCACGGTTGAGCAGGAGGGCTGAACGAAGGAGACGTCTGGAGTAGTTTGTCACAGTTGAAGAAAGCGTACTACAGTAAAAGAGCTATACTGGTATCGGACACTGAAATAAGAACTATGGAAGAGAAGTGGAAGTAAACGGTTGGAACACAGCAGTGTATGGATGTTTGAATGGCCGACTGTTGGAAATACACAAAGGAGGACGTAATAAGCACTTTAGATGTAATATTGGAGTCAAAATTTAAAAAATTAAAGAGGCAGGTAAGATATGAAACGAAGAAGTAATAAAAAGAACAGGTATGTGATGAAGAAGCCGTAAGGGGAATTTGTGTTGGAAGATGCCTAGAGACCACGCAGATGAAACGACAGGTTTGTGAAATACTTGCAACGCAATTAAAAGCAGCTTAACTTGATACTTGAGCGAGCAGTAGAGGGGAACATCGGCAGGGCCATGTGAGTGGAAAAAGGACGGAAAAGCCCTGCTACGATTCAACAACAAAATTCGAAAAAAGCTGATAAAACAGAAACTGTTATATTCTCGACAGTCAAAAGTTACAGAAATTTAATGAATGAAAGCATGCGCTGTATTATGGTTCAAATGGCTCTGAGCACTATGGGACTTAACTTCTGAGGTTATCAGTCCCCTAGAACTTAGAACTACTTAAACCTAACTAACCTAAGGACATCGCAAACATCCATGCCAGAGGCAGGATTCGAACCTGCGACCGTGGAGGTCGCGCGGTTCCAGACTGTAGCGCCTAGAACCGCTCGGCCACCTCGGCCGGCGCGCTGTATTAGACTGTATTGTTTTTATTTTTTTTACTAGCTGTGTTATTGGCAGATTTCGACTATTACGTCATTCTGAAACACACGCGAATGAGCATTACAGCACGCATCACAAAAGATGTGGCACGTTCATGATGCGCATCAAGCGATGCTCATCCACGTGTGCTTGACGTGATTGCCAAAATCGGCCGATAGCACGGCTAACAAAAAATTAAAAACAATACAGCCAGCCTAATACGGACCATGCTTCAATTCATAAAATTTTTAGAGGCTGAGGCACCTCGTAAAGCAAAATTATTAGTAGAGATTCGGGAGTCCACAAAAAGATCGACGCTCGATGCATGCAAGAACTTCCACCGTCATCTGTCAGCGAAAGATTTACCAAAATCATAGAAAGTTCTCGTCATATGTAAAATCGCTAAGTAGCTCGAAGTATTTTGGTTCAAATGGTTCAAATGGCTCTGAGCACTATGGGACTCAACTGCTGAGGTCATTAGTCCCCTAGAACTTAGAACTAGTTAAACCTAACTAACCTAAGGACATCACAAACAACCATGCCCGAGGCAGGATTCGAACCTGCGACCGTAGCGGTCTTGCGGTTCCAGACTGCAGCGCCTTTAACCGCACGGCCACTTCGGCCGGCTCGAAGTATTTTATTCTGTCACTCGTAGACCAGTCAGGTGTGGCAATAGAAGACAGCAGAAGGAAAGGTGAACTTTTAAATTCCGCATTCAGAAAATCTTTTAGGAAAAAGAATCGGACAGTCATATATTCGCTCGACCGCCGCACACATGCCCGTGCGGAGGGTATAGGAGAAGGCATCGATGGCATTGTAATGCAGCTGATAGAGGTAAAAACAAATGAGTCGCCACAACCGAATGGAACCTCAGTCCGGTTTTAAAGAGGATACTCTTTGGCAGTATCGCATAACTTAGCTTGCATTTATAGCTAATGTCTCGCCCGACGGAAAGTCCTATGAAACTAGAAAAAAGTGGATGTGACACCCCTAAATAAGAAAGGGCAAAAGAATAGGCTCACAAAGTTACAGACCATACGTCGGTATGCTGCAGATTTCGATTATAATATATTTTCTTGAGACAGAAAAGATGCTATAAAAAAATCAACATGGATTTAAAAAATGTCGTTCATCATCACCATTATCTTGAACATTTTCCAGCCCCACGCAGGGTCTGTTTAGAATATAAGCCTCGTTATCTAATCCTAATTTCCGACCATCTTTCTGTGTTCACTCTGGTCCAGTCCTCGTCCATTTTTCAACTCGGTTCTCCATATCACTCAGACATCTATCAGCTGGTCTTCCTCTTGGTCGTTTCCTTCACATCTCCATTTCATGTATCTTCTCTTTAAGTGCCCATACCATCTTAGCCCTAATATATCTATCCTGCTCTGCAAGGGTTCCTGTTTCGCCATTTGCCTTACTCTTTCATTCCTCATCCTGTCTCCCCTTGTTACTCCTATCCAACTTCTGAGTTACATTTCACATGTCCGTAAACTGCTTGCATCTCTTTTCTTTGTTACCCATGTTTCCGAAGCATATGTCAGTATTGGGATGTAATAACTTCTATATATTAGTTCTTTTTTGCGGGAGGTCTTTGTTCCAAACTACTAACACTTCGCAGAATTGCTACTGCTTCTCTGCCACGTTCATTTATCTCTTTCTCATTTCTTCCATTTTCATCTGTCACACTTTCCAAGTTTTTGACACTTTCCACCTTCTTCAGGTCTTCACTTCCAGTCCTTATTCGGCTAGTTTGTCTACCTTAGTTTCTAGCTGTAACCAGGATCTCACATTTGTGTACATTAAATTTCATTCCATACAGTCTCACAGTTTCTTCCCAGGTATCCAGCTGTTACTGTATCTCCTCCTCCCTGTTTCCTCACATCATCAGGTCATCCGTGACCACCACTGCTTTCATCTTGTGTTCTCCAGTTTTTGCTGCTACCTTAGTCATTATCTATTCCAAAACCACAATGAAGAGGAGAGGTGACAATGCACTGCCCTGTTTCTCACCACTTATTTTCTAGAATCAATCCGTCCTTTCTTTTTTCATTTTCACACAGACTCAGACTTCCACAGTGCATTTACTACACTTTACTTGTTATCTCTTTTTCCACTCCCTTCTTTCCAAGTCCTTCTCAGATCTTTCGTCTACAGACGCTATCAAATGCCTTTCTACACTGATGCCCCAAAGAAGCTGGTATAGGCATGCGTATTTAAATACAGATATATGTTAGCAGTCGGAATACGGCGCTGTGGTCGGCAACGCCTACATAAAACAAGCGTCTAGAGCAGTTGTTAGATCGGTTACTGCTGCTACAATGGCACGTTGTCAAGATTCAAGTGAGTTTGAACACGGTGTTATGGTCAGCGCACTAGCGACGGGACAGAGCATCTGCGAGGTAGTGATGAAGTGAAGATTTCCCCGTACGACCATTTCACGAGTGTACCGTGACTATAAGGTATCTAGTAAAACATCAAATCTCTGACATCGCTGCGGCCGGAAGAGGATCCTGCAAGAAGCGGACCAACGACGACTGAAGAGAATTGTTCAGTGAGACGGAAGCGCAATCCTTCCGAAAATTGCTGCAGATTTTAATGCTGGGCCATCAATAATTGTCAGCGTGCGAACCATTCAACGAGACATCATCGATATGGGCTTTCGGAGCCGAAGGTCCAGACTGCACGACACAAAGCTTAACACCTCGCCTGGGCCCGTCAACACCGACGTTAGACTGTTGATGACCGGAACCATGTTGTCTGGGCGACGAGTCTCGTTCCAAATTCTACCGAGCAGATGAATGTGTACGGGTATGCAGACAAACTATTAAATCCGTGGACCCTGGATGTCAGCAGGGGACTGTTCAGGCTGGTGGAGGCTCTGTAATGGATGCGGGGCATGTGCAGTTGGAGTGATATGGGACCCCTGATACGTGTAGATACGACTCTGACAGGTGACACGTACGTAAGTATCCTGTCTGATCACCTGCATCCATTCATGTCCATCTTGCATTCCGACGGACCTGGGCAATTACAGCAGGACAATGGAACACCCTACACGTCCGGAAATGCTACAGAGTGGCTCCGGGAACACTCTTCTGAGTTTAAACACTTCCGCTTCCCACCAAAATTCCTAGACATGAACATTATTGAGCATATTTGGGAAGCCTTGCAACATGCTGTTCAGAAGAGATCTCCACCCCATCATATTCTTACGGATTTATGGACAGACATGAAGGATTCATGGTGTCAATTCACTACTTTAGAAATTATTCGAATCCTTCCGCGTCCTCGCGAGGGCCCTACACGATTTTAGGCAGGTGTACCGGATTGTTTGGCTTTTCAGTGTATATTATCAAGCATATGTAGTTCAAATAGTATTATAGCTTCGCAGTTGATTGTTTGTATCAAGCCGGCCAATGTGGCCGAGTGGTTCTAGGCGCTTCAGTCTGGAACCGAGAGACCGCTACGGTCCCACGCTCGAATCCTGCCTCGGGCATGGATGTGTGTGATGTCCTTAGGTTAGTTAGGTTTAAGTAGTTCTAAGTTCTAGGGGACTGATGACCTCAGATGTTAAGTCCCATAGTGCTCAGAGCCATTTTTGTTTGTATTAAAATAATATCAAGCACATCACAAATTAAGAAAATAAATATAAACTTATGCTGTGCGTTTTACAGCATGATTACTGCATAAAAAACTTGCACAATAATGCTTTATTTCAGCTTTTTATGGCTTTTTTGTACACTCGGTCTGGAGGGATGGAAACACTGGTTATGAGTGTACTGCTCTGATAAAATGGCGTCCAAGCAAGAAAAGAGTTTTTAGGTGTTGGAATATGTGAAATGTTTATTTGCTACAACAATACAGCGTGCATTCGTAAGGAATTACGAAAAAGACCGCCGTGTAGGCACGGCACTGTGAATTGATGTCAACAATTTATGGCCTCTATTTGTCTCTGTAAACAGAAAAGTACAGCTTGACTAAGAATGGCAATGTAATCGTGGAGAGGGCGAGGAAACGTTTCATATGCAGTTCAAAAAGATGAACTTACCGTGCAAGCCACAGAGCTGGAATACCGAAGCAATCTGAGTGGGAGGACTTGTGACGCCGGTTTTTATTTCAAACCGAGCATTTTACAGCACTTCTAACAAGTAACAAGGGAAGGTTACGTCATCACAACGTAAGAAGCACTTTCGGATGATCATTTTGCATGATGATATTCAGCAACGAAGCAACCTTTCATTAATCTGGAGAGGTTAATAGCCATAACATAAGAGTGTAGGGCACTGAATATCCCCATGGAATTAAGGCACATGAACGAGATTCGCCGAAGCCTCATGTTTTCTGTTCAATATCAGAGACGAAGGTGTGTGGGCTGTGAAGACTGTGACGGGTACTGTTTCTACAACTGAATCCTAATTCCAAGAATTTTATCTTACAAAAAGACGGGATAATCCCTTATTGGAGGATCAATGTTCGTCGCCACCTAAACGACGAACTTCCGCTTCGCTGGATTGGGCGTAGTCATGTAGATGATATGGCCCTTTTCACCGCCACCCCCTCCCCCTCCCACAGCCAAGCCCCAGGTCGCATGACCTAACGTCTTGTCAGCATTTCCTTTGAGGGGGACATTAAGAACCGCCAAAAACGCTGGAACAAAACAGAGAAAGTATCAATGCTGCTGCAAAGATCATTGACATGATGTTCCTTCTTAAGCTATGGAACAAACTTGACTGCCACTTGGCCCTATGTCATGTGACTAGAGCTGCACTCATATAACATTAGTAGAGTCCAAAAAGCAAATTTGCTGATTTTATATTTCTATAGATCACACTTGTACGTACAATACTTAGGAAAATACAGTTACTGCTGCTAGAATGGCAGCTTATCGAGATTCAAGTGAGTTTGAACGTGGTGTTATAGTCGGCGCACGAGCGATGGGACACAGGATATCCGAGGTAGCGATGAAGTGGGATTTTTCCCGTACGACCATTTCATGAGTGTACCGTGGATATCAGGACTCCAGTAAAACATCAAATCTCGGTCATTGTTGCGGCCGGAAAAAGATCCCGCAAGAACGGGACCAACGACAACTGAAGAGAATCGGTCAACGTGACAGAAGTGCAACCCTTCCTCAAATTGCTGCAGATTTCAGTGCTGGGCCATCAGCAAGTGCCAGCATGCGAACCGTTCAACGAAAAATCACCGATTTGGGCTTCCGGAGTCGACTACACGACACAAAACTTTACCCCTCGCCTGGGCCGTCAACACCTACATTGGACTGATTATGACTGGAAACATGTTGCCTGGTCGGACGAGTCTCGTTTGAAATTGTATAGAACGTATGGACGTGTATGGAGACAACCTCATGAATCCATGCACCCTCCATTTCAGCAGGAGACTGTTCAAGCTGGTAGAGGTCTTATAATGTTGTGGGGCGTGTGCAGTTGAAGCGATATGGGACCCCTGACATGTCTAGATACGACTCGGACAGGTGACACATTCTGTCTGCTCACCTGCATCCATTCATGTCCATTGTGCATTCCGAAGCACTTGGGCAATTCCAGCAGGATCATGCGACACCCCACACATCAAGAATTGCTGAAAAGCGGCTCCAGGAACACTTTTCTGAGTTTAGACACTTCCGCTGGCCATCAAACTCCCCAGACACGAACATTATTGAGCATATCTGGGATGCCATGCAAGCGTGCTATTCAGAAGAGATCTCCACCCCTTCGTACTCTTACGGATTTATGGACAGCCCTGCAGGATTCATGGTGTCATTTCACTCCAGCTCTACTTCAGACATGTCGAGTCCATGCCACGTCGTGTTGTGCCACTCCTGCATGCTCGCGGGGGACCTACACGATATTAGGCAGGTTTACCAGTTTCTTTGGCTCTTCAGTGTGTATAAAGAAAGGCATGCATTCTTGTGCTGGTGCGCGTCTCAAATTACCTCTTTCTCGCACGATATACTGCGAACCATGGCAACGGTCATCATATCCCTAGATGTCCGAAAAGTGTGACACAGTGCAGCAACACAGACAGTTAACGAATCTCCGAGCATACAGAAAAGGTTCCCAGATATGCGATATTTTCGGAAGACTATTTATTTAATAGAACCCAGAATTTTCTCCCAGAGGTTGAGTGTCGATCGGAGATAAAGGTATCGTCGGTAGTGTCTCAGGGGTGTTATGGGATCGACTTTGTTCTCTACATACATATAGATGTGACGGATAGCGTGAGCCGTAATCTGCGACTGTTTGCTGATGACGCTGTTGTGTAAGGGGGATAATGATGTCGTTGAGGGACTGTTGGAGGGTACAGGTTGACTGCGACAGGATTTCATTTGATCAGTAGTAGTTTGCTTTAAAGGGGGAAAGTGTAAGTTAATGTAGATACATAGGAAAAACAATCCCGTAATGTTCGTATGCAGTGTTACTGGTGAGCTACTTGAAACAGTCAAGTCTGTCAAATATCTAGACGTAACGCAGAGTGACATAGAACGGAACGATCAGGTAAGGTTAGTTGTAGGGAAGAAGAATAGTCCACTTTGGTTTATTGGGTAATTCCAGGAAAGTAAGGTAGAGCTATAAAGGACACAGCGTAGAAAACACTTGTGCGACACATTCTTGACTGCTGCTCGAATGTTTGGGATCCCTACAGCATCGGATTAAGGGAAGACATAGAAGAAATGATGTATATATGCAGAGTGAAACGACAAATGAAAATTTGTACCAATGCCGGGATTCGAAACTGGGTCTCCTGCTCACTAGGCACATTCGCTGGCAACTACGCCACCCTGGCTCAGTATCCTTGCACAACTGCGCAGACTACCCTAGCACGCCTCCCTATCCAATCCAAATTCCCATTCACATCTCAGACCGCGTGGTATACCCCTTTGAGACGCCCTACTAAACCCGCAGGACAGGAGAGGTAGTTTAAATTGTGGAAAGGGGCCAAAATAAGCGGCTGTGAGTTACACTCGAGCATACAGCTTTATTTATTTGACCAAACATTACAAGAGCCAAGAAAATTAAAAAAAAAGACAAAAAAAACACAGAATTAATTTACCGGCTGAATCTCATGCCTTAAGTGCTAGACCACTTTAATTTAAAATCGCCTGAAAGCCAATAAGACTCAAAACAAAATCAGGAATTTTAAAGCCAGAAGGCCTTATCTTAAATCAGTTCTTTCAATTAGGCTGAAGACCCAAACAATCTGACACCTTAAGAGCAAAACAACTTTAACTAAACAATCGGCTGAAGGCCCTTCACGTAAGACTCAAACCAAAATAAATTTTTAAAAGGTCAGAGGCCTTACCTTAAAACAGCTCTTTAAATTAGGCTGAAGGCCCGAACAGTCTTACGCCTTAAGTGCCAAACAACTTTAATTTAAAAATCGGCTAGGAGCCATACAATTACAAACAAAAAAATGGTTCAAATGGCTCTGAGCACTATGGGACTCAACTTCTGAGGTCATTAGTCCCCTAGAACTTACAACTAGTTAAACCTAACCTACGGACATCACAAACATCCATGCCCGAGGCAGGATTCGAACCTGCGACCGTAGCGGTCTTGCGGTTCCAGACTGCAGCGCCTTTAACCGCACGGCCACTTCGGCCGGCTAATTACAAACAACCAGAACAAATAAGAAAAGGCAGTACACCCAATGGCGCTCAGACATTGCCGAGGCTCGGTCTGGATTTCAAACAAGAACGCTCGCTTAGGTGAGACAGGCAGTCAGCTCAACCATTCTCGATCCAACGGCAACCCAACTGACAGACAGTCAACGGATCCACCGACAAGATAACTTCCGCTCCACCCGATCAGCACACAACAGGCAGTTCAATGGAACAACGTAGATGGTATTGGCCCCCACAACCAATTATACATTGAGCTGTCAAACTACACACCATGCTGGACAGTGACAACACGATGAGGAAAATACACTGCCTGAATTTACGTCGACGACAAGGGCAGGTAACCGGGCCGTTAACGGCCACAAGACAGAAGATTCCGCTGGTGCACTTCAATTCAAATTAACCAAGCACAGTTAAACTCCACTGGAGGGTGGCTAAATTTTGCCAACTTGAAAACACACATTGCTCGTAGTGTGATGACCTCAACCCACAGGAAAAATAATTATCAAAATCTAAACTGTGAAGTCATCCAAAATTCTAGTTGGAAAACCACTCTCTTTGTTATACTTCTCAATTGGTCACGATCCCACTTTGTTTATGAACTGAAAACTCTAATATTCACGAGAAACTGCTCTGAAATTAACCTGAACCGACAAAATTGTGTATATATTCTCTGAAACTTCAAAGGAATTAGAAAAAGTGACAAAATTTCGTGAATCACACACAATACTGTTAACAATTGCATGAACACTGGGGGGTTTCACCATACATCTACCCACTTTTGAGTATAATCAGTGTCTCTTAATAATACGACTCGTAACAATACAATATCAAAACACTTTTATTACTGGGTAAAGAGTCACTACGTGATTTGACAGCTGACATTTCTAATTCCCGCTTACGTCAGGAAAAGCACCAATACGGGAATAGCAGCTTTTACATTATTGGTCAGAACGCAAGCAATTATGGCAGTCGCCGTAATTCTCGCGCGAAGCCATATTTCGCGACAAAATACTCTTATTAGTTACTGTCATATATCTAGTCTCATAACAATACATAAAACTACATAAAATAACTACAATAATTTTGACATGCAAGGAGAATTAGTCCTAATGAGAGGAAGAAGTTTATATTTACTGGTGTTTCAACAATGACTACCAGGCAACTTTTAATTCACTGATTGTAATTTTATTTTCGTTAGCAGAAAGCAAACAAACTAAACAAAGAATTTAATTAAACAGAGTCTGTAATTCTTATACTTTTAATAGAGAAAGAAAGTTTTAGGTCAGGGGATAGCGTTTAGCGAAATCCCTTAACTTTTTGTTGCATACGAAGCGTTGCGTTAGGCAGCACGATGTCGGCGGGTTACGATGATGAGAGCAGGATACAGACAGTTCCGCTGGTTAATCTTCTCCGGCGAAACGCAAATAAAGTTCTGGCACAGCTGTATCATTAACTCCGTGGTGATTAACAAACCACAAGACGCCAGTATACGAACGTTGTTGACATGTCCTCTCTTTCAAAGTACATGACGTAGACATCGCTCATTTTTACACTTTATGCACTGTCCGTGACGCTATCGTCCATAATTACACGGTTCGTAACATTCACACAGTCTTAGCCACAAATACACAGTTCATAGAATTGTTCATGTATGTGAAGCACACCATAAACAATGTCCACTCTGTTCTCGCATTTCAAACTTCGACAACGTCACTGAAAGCCATTTACACTGCACAGTTAATCAGTCTTCACTTTCATGGCTTGATGGAATGTGATATACAACAGTTCCACCACCCAAACCAATACCAGCAAAGTTCATTCAAATAAAGGCACAGTTCGTGTCGGCCACAAAGTAATGTTAGCGGCACTTCCACAGTCCGGTTTATTTGCTCTTAAAGTTCGCTGGCGATGGCATTACACACCGCAGTGGTAAAGAGAATTAACAATCTGATAGTTCGGTATCACTGTACATACAATTACGTATGCTTTTCATGGAACACAGTACTATTTTTCCCGCACACGCTTCACAGACACGCCATCCACCATCCCCTCTACTACGCAACAACCTTTCAACTCTCGATATCACTATCGTCGTACCCTGTCTATAGATGTTATATCGTTAAATTACATAAACGTTTATAAATGTTATTGACTGCATTTTTCACAATTAATAATAATCCAAAAGAGAACTTTAGAAACTTTACCACAGGTACAAAGCAAGAAACATATTTATCCATTGGCAAACGAAATAATCACAATTACATCTTTACATTTAAAAACCACAGTAGAATGTTATATAATCACAATTAGAAATGCCAATATGAACAAAAGAAAAAGAATAGAAATCCAAAGAAAATCACGAAAAAAAATTTATGTGCGTAATTAGCAATGCCTTCACAGTGGGAATGTCCCAACAGCCGACAACGAAATCCAAACGACACAATGTCAACTGCCGTGACTTTCTGGTAGATTAAGTCAAGACTCAACTTTCCTGTCCAGGATCGGTGAGCCATTGAGCTCGTAGCAATGAGAACACCACACACACACACACACACACACACACACACACACACACACACTGACCGCCCATGGACGCCGCCAGCGGCCCCAGCGCAACGCGCCGCGGAGACTTCTTCGCTGCTCCACGCCAACCAACCAACTGCTCGCACACAGCACAGCCGGAAACTATAAGCGCCAGGCCAAAGATAGTACAAGGCACGAATACCGATACACACCGCTGCTGCCACTCACGGAGAGAGAGTATAACAGCATAATCGCGATAACCGCGGGTGACTATACACAGAATAGCAATCAAGGTTTAATCCAACGCATAACATGAGCCATCCATAGCTCACTCTTTAACTGAAACGGCACTACAGAGGATGGCCAACTGTATTGCAATAGCACCTCAGCATCGAATGGTCGAATGGAACGGGGGATCCTGCCTGAAACCCAGGCATAGATGCTATAGTCAAATGAAACTATATGGCTCCAGAGAGCTCTTCTAGTCTCAAACACCTATGATTATATATATATATATATATATATATATATATATATATATATATATAGGTTCATTCGACTTTTGAAAAGTTTAGAGAACCAGCACTCGCGACAGACTGCAGAATGATTCTGCTGCCACCAACATACATCTCGCGTTAGGATCCGAAACAAGGCAAGAGATGTTAGGGCTCGCACGAAAGCCTATCGACAATCTTCCTTTCCTCGCTCCATTTGCAAGTAGAATGGGAAAGGGAATGACTAGTAGTGGTACAATGTAACATCTGCCATGTTCCGTATGTTGATGTGGAGAGTGTATATGTAAATGTAGAATCTGACAAAAGAAATGATTACACCACATGTTCGGTGCAGTAGCTATGTAGTCACGAAGAAACTGGCGCTAGACACGAAAACATGGAAGGGAACACCAAAGCGATTGACACACTGACAGCCGCGAGGGATTAGCCAAGCGGTCTAGGGCGCCGCAGTCACGGACTGTGCGACTGGTCCCCGCGGAGGTTCGAGTCCTCCCTCGGGCATGGGTGTGTGTGTTTGTCCTTAGGATAATTTAGGTAAAGTAGAATGTAAGATTAGGGACTGATGGCCTTAGCAGTTGAGTTCCATAAGATTTCGCACACATTTGAACTTTTTTTTTTTTTTTTTTGACACACTGACAGCGGGTCGGCGATCTCGTGACACTTAAGTGAATTCCTGCAGCGATTTATTTCACTATCTGGATGGTTCGTGAGATAGTCACAAGCAATTAGTTCGTATACAAAGACAAACAGAAAACATTTACACAAGTTTTATGTAGAATGATAAACATTTTTTTCTTTCTCCACTCAGGAGTTTCGTGACACTAAGGCAGGCGTATCTATAAGCGAAATACCAAATGTAGGGAAATATAATAAAGGTACCTATGTACGGATCGAGCAAGAATACGATATAGTATCGTGAACCGTAGTTGTGAAATAGATCACCAAAGCAGTTACCTCTCATCCGTCGAATGAGTTCAGCTGTGAGTGTGCTAGCGAACGTACTGAGAGTAAGGCAGCGAGAAGATATTCAGTGAGAGTACAGTCCCGCTGTAATGTGTTGTCAGCTGGGGTATGCTGCAGTCGTGCTGGGAATACCGGAGGGGCAGGGTGTGCAGAACGCATTCTGCATGCGTGCTGATCCGTCTGAAGACGTTCGCCTGTAACGCAGCAGGTCGTACTACGGGGCGCAGTCCGAATTTTCTGTTAATAACTCCTACCTTTCTCTGCCGCGCTGAGGATCTCGCATGAACCCAAGGAAACCTGGATATCACGTCAGATGACAGTGATAAGAGATATTTCGGTTTATCTGTGGGTACTAATTCTGCTGAAGTGTAATATACACGGTTGCAAGAAACAGTTTTAAAAGGTCGTAAGGGTATTGCAGGGTAGGTTTTGCTGAGAAATAGTAGGCAAGAAAAAATATCCGATACGTTGCGCCGTTTCCGCGTTAACTAGCATTCAAATTAGTCAATCAGGCCGTTGTGCGTGCAAATTCAAGCGTCCAGCCAGATACAAAGATACCTTAAGCCGTCGTCAGGCGTTGATATACGTCAACGGGGGCAGTTGAAAATGTGTGCCCTGGCCGGGACTCGAACCCGAGATCTTCGGTTTACATGGCAGACGCTCTATCCATATGACAAGGGGAGGCCGCCAATTGTGAAATTCAGATTCGATTGATACTGCGCATAATAAAAGCTCATGGCCAGAGGTGTAATGTGGCAAAGCACCAAGATGCACTTCTCAGCCGTTGTCGAGAAAACCGACAGTTAAAAGAAACCGTTGCGGTGAAATACTCTCCACGATTAATAACATTCTGGAGCGTCGTGGCGCAGCGGTAAGTGCTCGGGTTTGTAATCCGAAGGTCGCCGGATCGAATCTCGCGCCATGCAATTGTTTTTTTTAGTATTTATTTTTTGTAATTCAAATGTATATATATATATATATATATATATATATATATATATATATATATATATATATTAGTATTTGGCAATCAGTTGCAACAATTATGCATATAATAATGCATATAATAAGTTGTTGAAAGTCGTTTGTCGTGGAAAAACTGGCGACTTCGAACATCATTATGTTTTCCGCAAACAAAGTTGTATTTCACAAATGTTATTAATTGTCTTCATAATGTTAACCACGTATAGTTAACGGAAGACGTAGAGACGATATTCCGAAACGAATACGTATAGCGTAAGTCAAACGTTCGAATTAGAATAGCGACCCCACGAACACAAATTTGCTGTGGCGGGTATGAAATACAAACTCCGTTACTCGCTCATTACTCTTGAAGGACAGTTGAATGGGCCGAAACGAGCCGCTGCATAACAGCGTAGTTACCTGCTAACTTCGAAAGAAGGTAGATGCGGTCCCTAGCGCAACTTATAACATCGTCGAAAATCAGTGCGGACGGGAGAGCTTTGGTACACCCTGTTAAAGAAACGGAAAAATGGAGGCGGTACAATTGGAGAGCGATCCGCCTTCACCAACATGCATAAGCAATTCATTAATAGTATATATATATATATATATATATATATATATATATATATATATATATATATATATATATATATATATATATACACTCCTGGAAATTGAAATAAGAACACCGTGAATTCATTGTCCCAGGAAGGGGAAACTTTATTGACACATTCCTGGGGTCAGATATATCACATGATCACACTGACAGAACCACAGGCACATAGACACAGGCAACAGAGCATGCACAATGTCGGCACTAGTACAGTGTATATCCACCTTTCGCAGCAATGCAGGCTGCTATTCTCCCTTGGAGACGATCGTAGAGATGCTGGATGTAGTCCTGTGGAACGGCTTGCCATGCCATTTCCACCTGGCGCCTCAGTTGGACCAGCGTTCGTGCTGGACGTGCAGACCGCGTGAGACGACGCTTCATCCAGTCCCAAACATGCTCAATGGGGGACAGATCCGGAGATCTTGCTGGCCAGGGTAGTTGACTTACACCTTCTAGAGCACGTTGGGTGGCACGGGATACATGCGGACGTGCATTGTCCTGTTGGAACAGCAAGTTCCCTTGCCGGTCTAGGAATGGTAGAACGATGGGTTCGATGACGGTTTGGATGTACCGTGCACTATTCAGTGTCCCCTCGACGATCACCAGTGGTGTACGGCCAGTGTAGGAGATCGCTCCCCACACCATGATGCCGGGTGTTGGCCCTGTGTGCCTCGGTCGTATGCAGTCCTGATTGTGGCGCTCACCTGCACGGCGCTAAACACGCATACGACCATCATTGGCACCAAGGCAGAAGCGACTCTCATCGCTGAAGACGACACGTCTCCATTCGTCCCTCCATTCACGCCTGTCGCGACACCACTGGAGGCGGGCTGCACGATGTTGGGGCGTGAGCGGAAGACGGCCTAACGGTGTGCGGGACCGTAGCCCAGCTTCATGGAGACGGTTGCGAATGGTCCTCGCCGATACCCCAGGAGCAACAGTGTCCCTAATTTGCTGGGAAGTGGCGGTGCGGTCCCCTACGGCACTGCGTAGGATCCTACGGTCTTGGCGTGCATCCGTGCGTCGCTGCGGTCCGGTCCCAGGTCGACGGGCACGTGCACCTTCCGTCGACCACTGGCGACAACATCGATGTACTGTGGAGACCTCACGCCCCACGTGTTGAGCAATTCGGCGGTACGTCCACCCGGCCTCCCGCATGCCCACTATACGCCCTCGCTCAAAGTCCGTCAACTGCACATACGGTTCACGTCCACGCTGTCGCGGCATGCAACCAGTGTTAAAGACTGCGATGGAGCTCCGTATGCCACGGATAACTGGCTGACACTGACGGCGGCGGTGCACAAATGCTGCGCAGCTAGCGCCATTCGACGGCCAACACCGCGGTTCCTGGTGTGTCCGCTGTGCCGTGCGTGTGATCATTGCTTGTACAGCCCTCTCGCAGTGTCCGGAGCAAGTATGGTGGGTCTGACACACCGGTGTCAATGTGTTCTTTTTTCCATTTCCAGGAGTATATATATACAGGGTGTTTCAAAAATGACCGGTATATTTGAAACGGCAATGAAAACTAAACGAGCAGCGATAGAAATACACCGTTTGTTGCAATATGCTTGGGACAACAGTACATTTTCAGGCGGACAAACTTTCGAAATTACAGTAGTTACAATTTTCAACAACAGATGGCGCTGCAAGTGATGTGAAAGATATAGAAGACAACGCAGTCTGTGGGTGCGCCATTCTGTACGTCGTCTTTCTGCTGTAAGCGTGTGCTGTTCACAACGTGCAAGTGTGCTGTAGACAACATGGTTTATTCCTTAGAACAGAGGATTTTTCCGGTGTTGGAATTCCACCGCCTAGAACACAGTGTTGTTGCAACAAGACGAAGTTTTCAACGGAGGTTTAATGTAACCAAAGGACCGAAAAGCGATACAATAAAGGATCTGTTTGAAAAATTTCAACGGACTGGAACGTGACGGATGAACATGCTGGAAAGGTAGGGCGACCGCGTACGGCAACCACAGAGGGCAACGCGCAGATAGTGCAGCAGGTGATCCAACAGCGGCCTCCGGTTTCCGTTCGCCGTGTTGCAGCTTCGGTCCAAATGACGCCAACGTCCACGTATCGTCTCATGCGCCAGAGTTTACACCTCTATCCATACAAAATTCAAATGCGGCAACCCCTCAGCGCCGCTACCATTGCTGCACGAGAGACAGTCGCTAACGATATATTGCACAGGAGTGATGACGGCGATATGCATGTGGGCAGCATTTGGTTTACTGACGAAGCTTATTTTCACCTGGACGGCTTCGTCAATAAACAGAACTGGCGCATATGGGGAACTGAAAAGCCCCATGTTGCAGTCCCATCGTCCTTGCATCCTCAACAAGTACTGGTCTGGGCCGCCATGTCTTCCAAAGGAATCATTGGCCCATTTTTCAGATCCGAAACGATTACTGCATCATGCTATCTGGACATTCTTCGTGAATTTGTGGCGGTACAAACTGCCTTAGACGACACTGCGAACACCTCGTGGTTTATGCAAGATGGTGCCCGGCCACATCGCACGGCCGACGTCTTTAATTTCCTGAATGAATATTTCGATGATCGTGTGATTGCTTTGGGCTATCCGAAACATACAGGAGGCGGCGTGGATTGGCCTCCCTATTCGCCAGACATGAACCCCTGTGACTTCTTTCTGTGGGGACACTTGAAAGACCAGGTGTACTGCCAGAATCCAGAAACAATGGAACAGCTGAAGCAGTACATCTCATCTGCATGTGAAGCCATTCCACCAGACACGTTGTCAAAGGTTTCGGGTAATTTCATTCAGAGACTACGCCATATTATTGCTACGCATGGTGGATATGTGGAAAATATCGTACTATAGAGTTTCCCAGACCGCAGCGCCATCTGTTGTTGAAAATTGTAACTACTGTAATTTCGAAAGTTTGTCTGCCTGAAAATGTACTGTTGTCCCAAGCATATTGCAACAAACGGTGTATTTCTATCGCTGCTCGTTTTGTTTTTATTGCCGTTTCAAATATACCGGTCATTTTTGAAACACCCTGTATATATATATATATATATATATATATATATATATATATATATATATATACAGGGTGTTTCAAAAATGTTGATTTATCCAAGAAAAAAATTGGAAAAAGTGTTAACGACAGGGCTCCGCTAGGAAATACTGGAGCTGCCTCCGAAAAGGGTCGCATGACATGTGACTTTTTTCCAGTGGCTCAAGCATTTTTTTTGTGAAGCGCTTTAGTAATCCTCCTGCTAGATGGATACACGTCATAAGAATGACGAAGCTGTCTGTTTTGATGAGGAGAACGGTATCATTACGCTCTGTTTTCCTGCACACTACAAAAATGGCTCAAATGGCTCTAAGCACTATCGGACTTAACATCTGAGGTCATCAGTCCCGTAGACTTAGGACTACTTAAACCTAACTAACCTAAGGACATCAAACACATCCATGCCCGAGGCAGGATTCGAACCTCAGACCGTAGCAGCAGTGCTGTTTCGGACTGAAGCGCCTAGAACCGCTCGGTCAGAGAGGCTGCCTGTACACTACACCCATAGGCTATAGCCACTAGCTGTCTCATCTTTTGGCCAGCTAAAAACTTACTTTGATCAAGAGGTAACAAAATGGTTAAGTGTAATCCAGCAAGAACAGTTTCCAAGTATCAAATGAGTCCTCTATTTACTAAAGCCCACGGGAAACCAGCAACCCTTGCTAATGCTCTTAATGCCTTCAACACACTAGACTCTGGTCTCGTAACTGAGACATAATCCCAGAACACCTCTTTGTCCCAGCAGCAACTATAGATATTCCAGATTTTTATCCTCCAAGGGCATATGGAGTGTCTGCTGAGTCGACCAGTCCTGTTAGTGAAACTAAAGACAAAGAACCAAATAAGGATGTTGATTCCGTGGATGTGAATGTGATTGCAACTCAAGTGGCAGTGGCATACATCAGCCCCGTTCCCTCCAGATCATTTGGAGATGTATTGCAAAGAAAACAACAAAAAACATGACAGCTGCTGTGCTCAGCAACATACCCTACGTAAAACAACTTCAACAGAGACTTGAAGGCAAACGCGAGGAAGAAGAACGCGCTGCAAAGGTAAAAGCAAAGAGGAAACGTAGGTTTGGGAAAGAAATACTGTATGGAAAAGACGTTTTTGGTGACAACAGTGATTGTGACTGTTGGTGTTGCTTGGAACTATACTCGTATTCAAAACGTGGAGAACACAGGTTAAGCCGTTAAGGTGTCAGCAGTGTAATTTGTGGGCACATACTGAATGTGCTGGAGTAAGCCACAAACAGGAAAACGTTGTGATGTCTGCAAACAGCTGGGATTTTTGAGAATTAATTTTTCAAAAACCGAACCAATTTTGTTGTTTCATGAATTAACATATGCAATTCTACTTTCAGTCCTCACTTTTTGTATAACTGAACTGGGAAACCTTAATTGGTACTGTTGAAGAATTGATTCAGCAATAGTCTTTTATTTGTTCGTAAGTACAATTCTATTAAATTTATCAGATACCTAATGTTTATCTGAATTTCTTACTTTTCCTTACTACTATGTCATTTTATCCTGACATCGGTCTAAAATGGCATATTATACACTTTTTACAAGAATGTCAAAGTTTATACTAGTTTAAAATCATGGCACCAAGGCAGTGAAAGCCACAAGTTAATGAGACACAGTCGTGATACAAATTTTATTTAACATCATGGTTTGTGAAGCAATAATGACCTAAAAACAAGATGGTATGTATACAGAATGAAACGAGGTACTGGCAGGAGTAAAGCTGTGAGGACGGGGCATGAGGCGTGCTCGGGTAGCCCAACTATCAGCCGGCACGGTAGCTCAGCGTGTTCGGTCAGAGGGTTAGCTGCCCTCTGTAATAAGAAAAAAAAACTGAGTTAATGGATCAACAAGGAACTGAAACGGGTGTCTTACGACGTCCGCCACGAGCAGATGCAACGAACAAAAGAAGAATAAAGAAAAGCGTTTTCGGTCAGAGAGCTGGCTGGCCTCTGTAATTATTAAAAAAAAAAACTGAGTGAAAAGATCAACAACGAACTTCAACGGTTGTCATGTGACGTCCGCTACGATGAAATACAACGAACCATAACGGGAAAAAAAAGCTGGTAGAGCACTTGCCCGCGAATGGCAAAGGTCCCGAGTTCGAGTCTCGGTCCCGCACACAGTTTTAATCTGCCAGGAAGATCCAAATTGGTATGTAATTTTAGCGGGAATTCCTCTATATGCAACAGAAGATGCAACTTAAAAGTTGCATGAGTCTCAAATCGACTTAAATAAATATAGGTACAGTGAACTATTGGACTTGTCATTGAGCTTATATTTTAATAGTTTTAACCTTAAATACAGGTACAGTGGACTATTAGACTTATCATTGAGTTTATATTTTAATAGTTTTATAGCCTGTTTGTAAACATCTGTCATACTGTACGAATTGGTCAATCAGTTATATATAAGTTTTACAACCTGATGACACTGCTGAAATGTAAGTACGGCGAAAATTACTGTTTTTCTTTTTTTTTGCAATGCTAGACGCCTCACTGGAAAGTACGATAGGCCATTTGTCCATTACTGACTCTTTGTTTCACTATGAAAATTTGGACAAAAATCCATTTCTCCGCTCAAACATTTGACCAAATAATAACTGTTACGAGAATAATCTGATTTTGCAACAAGGTATGCAGCTGTTGCATAAAATGGTTGTGTTTCACTGCCGTCAGAGTCCACGGCGCCCTAAACGATCAGCCGGTTTTCCAATCAGTTAACCCTCGCTGTAGGCAGCGCGCTCGATCCGATGTCGATCGTTTAAGCGGGCAGGCGAGCAGAAAACCCGGTGGCTTGCCACTGGCCGCTAGTCGCGGTCCTTTCTCCCGTCCCCCTCTCGCAATCCAGCCATGCTGCGGTGGATCCAATTACTTTTGTACGTCCGCACTTTTCCAATCGCGACTTGCTTTACCTTACTTGTAGCTCGCTGGAGTCTGGCTTGAAGTGAACCGACAGTACCTTTATAGCCTCTTCTGTCCTCAGCGGAGTTGAAATAATCAGTTCCAGTTCAGCTAACAGAAGCAGTTGTAGTGTGTTATCCCGTCAAGTTACCGTGTTTTTAGACTTGGCCATACATCAAAACATTGCTACTGTAGTGACAAAACGACAAAAATGACGATTTTACTTCTTCGTGCAAGTCGGTGGCAATTTGCGGATAATCCTTTCGTTTTTCGCAGTAATTCCGTCTCATGTAAATACAAGCGTGAGCACGGGACTTGAAAGACAACATAACGTTTGTTGACTTCCTGGTCAAAACAACAGTTCCATATACTCCACTGATCTAATACGATGAACACGTCTCCATATACATTCCAAACTTTCAGTAATGAGTTTTATATGGCGGACAGTGTTCGTGTACCAGTGACTGAATCGAAGTGAGTGAGATGATCGCATCTGAAGCTCTCTCAGGTTCATGGTATGCATTGGCGTATTTTATGTCTTTTTTTTTAATATATATATAGATTGACGGCACGACGTCTTTAAATCTTAGTTTCAATTAATTAACGCATACTTTTATAAACTGTATCTTCCACAATGTTAAATATATGACGTGGAAACTTCATATTATTTGTATCACCGTACTTCAACGAAACAGTCTTAACAGTCTCTTCGCCGCGGGTAGTGGCCGTGCGGTTTAAGGCGTCATGTCACGGACTGCGCCGCCTCTCCCGCCGGGGGTTCGAGTCCTTCCTCGGGCATAGATGTGTGTGTTGTTCTTAACATAAGTTAGTTTAAGTAGTGTGTAATCTAGGGACTGATGACCTAAGGAGTTTGGTCCCTTAGAAATTCACACACACCTTAACAGTCTTTTCACAATCAATTATTCAAAATGACTAATAGCTAAGATACGAAGATAAGCCTCTAGTAAAAAAGTGGAACACTGGAAACTGCTGAACACAGTTTTACAGAAATTCAGGAGATAAAAAATATGAAAAGACTAAATTTTTAGACAACATAGTTGTGTGGAGATAACAGCGATTGGTTTACTTATAATCAATTATTCAAAATGACAGTCACAATCGCATTATTTATTTTGCCGCCAATAGGTTTCAACCCGCGATGGGGTCATCTTCATGGCAATTTACACTGCGAAGTTATAATGTTAGTAAGTAATCAGGTACGTAATCTACAAGCAGTTAGTCAAAGTTACATATATAGACAGATTTTTATACCCATTTGTCACTCGCTGGAGTCGTCACCCCGCTTGTGCACGGTTGGTAACTATGCATGGTTGTTTTTTTTTTTCTTTATTGTTATTTTAACACCTGAACAATCAGGTAGGCTGGCAGCGGCATGCTACGCCGCTCTTCAGCCATAGTGTTGACAATAACAGTACAATAATGGAGAATTAAAATGAACATAGTGACGGGCAAAAAAAGTAGTGGTCACAGATACACAAAAAAAAAAAAACGGAGCCGTTCACACTCGACGATAACGACACTGAAAACACGTTGACACGGCGCACATAATACTGATGAATCCGACGGCACAAGTGAACGTAGAAGCGTGACGGCGGACACTAAAAGCACAAAACGACGTCATACACACGAGACACTGATCGCGATGATCTCCGGCGCGCGAAAGTCCACGTAGCGTGTGCGAGTCCGGGGACCTGCCAAGAGGGGAATAAGAGTGAGGGGGGGGAGAGGGTGGAGAGGGGAGAACAAAGATGCCAATGGCTGAGGAGATGGGAGGAGGAGTAGAGGGACAGGGGAGGGGAGGCCTGGGGGAGGAGTGGGGAGAAGGGGAGGAGGGACAGAGAGTGCCCAAAGGAACAGACACAGGAAGAGGGAGGGAGGATCTAAGTTGGGGGGAGGGGTAGATGGAGGGGAGGAGGACATCATCAGAGAGGGGGAGCTGGCGGAAGCCACCTTGGGAGAGGGTAAGGAGGGTGGAGAGATGGAGACCGGGTGGGATGTGGGAATACAGGCGCGACAGTGGGCGGGGGTGGGAGAGGACGGGTGAGACAAGCGGATGAGGAGGATCGAGTTTGTGGGAGGTATACAGGATCCGTATCCTTTCAAGGAAAAGGAGGAGGTGGGGGAATGGGATGAGAACATACAGGATCCGCATGTGGGGAGGGGAGACGGATGCAATAGGCGAGGCGGAGAGCATGGCGTTCAAGGATTTGTAGGGATTTATAAAAGGCAGGGGGGGGGGCGGAGATCCAGGCCAGATGGGCGTAACAAAGGATAGGGCGGATGAGGGATTTATAGGTGTGGAGGATGGTGGAGGGGTCCAGACCCCACGTACGGCCAGAAAGGAGCTTGAGGAGACAGAGTCGGGAGCCTGCCTTGGCTTGGATTGTCCGGAGATGGGGAGTCCAGGAGAGGCGACGGTCGAGGGTGACGCCAAAGTACTTAAGGGTGGGAGTGAGGGCGATAGGACGGCCATAGATGGTGAGATAGAAATCAAGGAGGCGGAAGGAAGGGGTTGGTTTTGCCTACAATGATCGCCTGGGTTTTGGAGGGATCGACCTTGGGCAACCACTGGTTGCACCAAGCGGTGAACCGGTCAAGATGGGATTGGAGAAGGTGTTCGGAGCGCTGCAGGGTGGGGGCAAGGGCAAGGAAGGGGGTGTCATTGGCAAACTGGAGGAGGTGGACAGGGGATGACGGCGGCGGCATGTCCGCCTTGTACAAAAGGTACAGAAGGGGGGAGAGGATGGAGCCTTGGGGCACACCGGCGGAGTGGAAAAAGGTGTAGGAATCCGTGTTATGGATGGTGACATAGGAAGGACGGTGGGAGAGAACGGAACCGATCAGACGGACGTAGTTAATGGGAAGGGCGAAGGTTTGGAGCTTGAAGAGGAGACCGGAATGCCATACGCGGTCATAAGCACGTTCGAGGTCCAGGGAGAGGAAGATTGTGGAGCAACGGGAATTAAGCTGTTCGGAAAGGAGATGAGTGAGGTGAAGGAGAAGGTCGTCGGAAGAGAAGGACAGTCGAAAGCCACACTGGGTACTGGGAAGGAGGCGGTGCTGGCGGAGATGCTGGTGGATGCGTCCAGAACCTTGCTAAAGACCGAGGTAAGGCTGATGGGACGGTAGGAGGAGACAGCGGACGGCGGTTTGCCAGGTTTAAGGAACATCAGGATACGGGAGGTTTTCCACAGGTTGGGGTAGTAACCTGTGGACAGGACTACATTGTAGAGCCTGGCCTGAGTGGAGAGGAAAGAGACAAGAGCTTCACGAAGGTGACGGTAGGTGACACGATCGTGACCAGGAGCGGTGTTGCGTTTTGTGCGGAGTGTAGCAATGAGATCCTGTGTAGTGATAGGGGCATTGAGTTCTGTGTGTGCAAAGTTGTCCAAGTACTGGAAACCAGGTGCGAGGGGATGGATAGAGGTGTCAGTTCGATTGCGGACATCCGGGAAGAGGGAGTAATCGAACTGGGGATCATCGGGGATGGAAAACACATCGGAGAGGTAAGAGGCAAAGTGATTAGCCTTACTAAGGGTGTCAGGGAAGGGGTGATCGTCATGGAGAAGAGGATAGTAGGGGGAGGGTTTAGTTCCGGTAAGGCGATGGAAGGCTGACCAGAACTTGGACGAGTTGATAGGTAGGGTAGCATTTAAATGGGTGCATGTCTGTCGTCAGTCCCAGCGTTTCTTAGCCATGAGCAAATTACGAATGTGTCGCTGGAGTTGCCGGTGGCGTTGTAGTATGTCTGGGTCACGCGTGTGGAGGAAGGCACGGTAGAGACGGTGGGATTCACGGAGGAGGAGGACGGCCTGTGGGGGTAAGGTAGGACAGTGGGAGTGGATGGTGACAGTAGGGACATGGGCCTCCACGGCCTCAGACAAGGTCTGCTGGAGAAAGGAGGCGGCATGGGTTACATCGTCAGGGTGGTGGTAGGTGAAGGGGTGGCTATCGACCTGGGTGGAGAGGGTATCCCAGTAGGCATTCCAGTTGGCATGGGAACAGTCGTGGATGTACTTTGGGGGAGGGTCATTACGAGGGTCGGGGCAGGGGCGACGACCGTCTGAAATGGTGAGAAGGACAGGGAGATGGTCGCTACCAATAGGCTCCAGGACATCCACCGTTATGCGGCCAAGGAGGTTGAGGGAGGAAAGGATAACATCGGGAGTGGAGTTGGATTCGGGATGGGTGTGCTGGGGGATGGGGATGAGGTCGCCTTGAAGGGAGGAGAGGAACTGATGCCACCACCGTAACTGGGCGGTGGAACGACTACGGATGTTGAGGTCGGCGGCGATCACGTAGGAGGAGAAGGTACGGTCAATGTGGGAGAGGAAGTCGAAGGGAATAGGAGTGTTAGGGCGGACATAGATGGTGGCGCAGGTAACGGTAAGGCCGGGGAAGAAGAGACTAAGGATCAGGTGTTCGGTGGGGTCAGGAAGGAGAGGTTGGAGCCGAACGGGGATCTGGCGGTGGTGACCAATGGCAACTCCGCCACGCGCAATCGGGAGGGGATTATCGGAGCGGTGGAGCAGATAGGGCGAAGTGTGGATGGTGTGGTGGGGTTGGAGGTTTCATTGAGGAGGAAGGTATCCATGCGGTAGGTGGTAAGGGTGTGCAGGAAGAGGTTCTTGTTGGCGGGAAGGGAGCGGATGTTGTTGAAAAGGATACGGTGCTGTCATGCCATGTCAGGGATTTAGACAAGGGTGTCAAGACGGGAGAAGGTGAAATGGGCGTGGTTGTTGGAGTAGGTAGCGTACATTTTGAGTTGGAAAATGGAACGGGCGGCGAGGGATATCTGTTGGAGAGTGTGGGGGCGCTGAAAAGGATGAACATTCTGAAGGACGATGGTGAGGAATCTGATGATGTCCTCAGCGGTAGGGGGTGGGTGAAGGGAATTGCCGGGAGAGGTGGGGGTGTCCAGAGGACGGACAGGGACGGTGAGTTCAGGAGTGGTCGGAGGGGGTCGGGCTTTACACTTTTGGGAGTAGGTGGGATGGGGGAGATTGCAGGTATTGCAGGAGGGACAGGATTGAAGGTTAGGGCACAGCCGGAGGAAGTGCACTTGCCTACAATGCGGGCAGGTGGGGGCCTCGTGGCACTTGGCTGTTGGGTGTGCGTTATAGCGCAGACACCTCTGGCAGCGCAGGGATTGAGGAGGGGAACGGGAGGGGTCGACGTTGTAGCGCTGGTTGAAGAGGAGGGCACCCTCCTTCAGGAGACGGTCAATGGAGGGGCGTCCTCGAAGAAAACCCGCATAAGGCGGGTGCGGCCGGCTGAGTTGAAAATGCGGCGGACCGCCCGCACCTCCAGCATGGGATGCGTCTTGAGCTCCGCCATCACCTCCTCCTCCGTGATCGTCGGACTAAGCTGAGTGATCACGGCGGTGAGGGTCGGCGGGCGACGCGGGGGTTGGGGTTGGCGGGTAGGGGACGGAGAAGGAGCAGGGGTGAGGGAGGGGTTGGGGCCAAAACGGGTGATGGGGAGGCGGGAGAGGATGTCAGTATGGAGGGTTGGGCTGGGGGAGGAGATGAGAATGGAATCCCGTCTGGGAGTGAGGAGAGAGATGGGGGCACCAGGGAAGTGTTGGCGGAGGAGGTGGGAGAGATTCCGGGCCTCGAGAAGCGAAGGATCGGGACGGGAGAGGAGGTATTTGTATAAAGAGGGGGGGGAGGAGGAGGAAGAGGAGGAGGCGGAGGGAGCAGGGCCAGGCGGGGAGACATCCATGGCATTCTGGGGGGGGGAGGGAGGACGGGGTGGGGCCTTTTTGGGAGCGGAGGAGGTGGTGGTGCCACTAGGGCATTTAACGGCGGCAGAAGGGTGGGTGGTGATATGAGGGACGGGAGCTATAGGGAGGTGATGGGAAGGGGCAGGTCCCGGCGTGGACGCAGCAGTCGGCGCCGGAGATGGTGATGGTGAAGGCGATGGCGACGGCGACGGCGACGGCGGTGACGGCAACGGTGAAGGCGATGGGGAGAGTTGGGCATGGACAGTGGCCCGATGGGCCACCACCCTAGCTGGAGCGGCAGTGACAGGCCGGGGGAGTGGGGGGAAAGGATCAGAGAGAGAGGAGAGGGAGGAAGAAGCTGGAGAGGGGGGGCGACAAAGAGTGAGGGCGAAGGGAGAGTGAGAAGAGGTGGGATGGAAAGAGGGGGGTGTGACTGGGCACACCATGTTATGGTGGTGGTGGCGGCGGAGGGGGAAGTATAAACGATGGCTGTGGTGGTAGTGGTGGTGGGGGCTGAGATGACGACAGGGAGAGACAAAAACGCACAGGACGAAAAAGAAAGGACAAAAACTGCGGCAGACGAGGACGGAGACGGAGACCAGAGTCCCACGCTGCTGGCGACGACGACGGCGGGTGGCAGGAACGCTGCAGCTGCTGCTGCTGCTGCTGCTGGTGGTGCCGCGGACGGGGCCGGGACGGCTGCTGCTGCTGCCGCTGCTGCTGCTGGGCTGGCTGGAACGTTGCTGCTGCTGCTGCTGCTGCTGCTGCAGGAGGACTGGCTGGCTGCTGCCGGCTGGACCGCTGCTGCTGGCCGGGACCACTGCTGCTGGCCGATACCGAGACTGCTACTGCTACTGCTACTGCTGCTGCTGCTGCTGCTGCTGCTGCTGGGCTGGCTGGCTGGCACCTGAAAAACCTAGCACTTCGACTAGTGCTGGAATGGCACAATCGAAGGGCGGTAATGTTACGGAGTACCGCCGGAGATGCATGGTTGGTTCTCTGCATGGGCTTAAATAACGGCCAACAACACATGGGCACACGGTAACGCCCTCCACGGTGACGAACGGTAGCTACATCCTTAAGCAAGAAATCGTAAATTTTTAAAGTTTGTTTCAGTTGTAATATAAAACATAATAAATAAATAATAATTATAACTAATTAAATCTCGAGAAATTTAAAATTATTTAAAATTCAGATAACTGTTGTCCCATTCATTTTTCACATCATTTGTGGATAGAGTAGAGCCTTCTATCTTTTGTGGTAGGGACGCTGTTGCCATGGTAGTATATATCAAGCGCCCCCTAGCCTGTGTGGTTGGGACGCTGTCGTCATGGTAGTCGCTTTGTATAAGTCGTCTGCTGTAATACAATCTTTGCGCGGCGTTCGTTGTTATGGTAACGGCGTACCGTAACGATTCTTCCGTCATGTTGTTGTCAATCCATATGGTCTTCCGCTGTGGCGTTATCTCTGCACAGCATGCGTTGTCGTAGTGTGTTCTGGGTGCTATCCATAAAAGTTGTTCCTAATTAGTAAAAAACTCTATAATCAGTGTATTATCCGTTATAAAATTAACATATTAAGAAAACGAAGTATATCAAGTGCCACTTAGCCTATTTGGCTAGGATTCCATCGTCATAGTAGCCTCCTCGTACGTGTCGTCTGCTGTAGCACGACATTCGATATCGTAGCATCGGTGTACCACAATCCGCCCTTCATCATGCTGCCGTCGATTCACATAAGTCGTTATATTATGGATACTCTTCCACAAAGTTGTTTCTGAATTATATATTAATATTTTAGGACTTATATAATGTAATCTTTAAACTTTGTAGGTCTTCATTATAAAATTAAAACACTATAATAAAATTAGTATCAATATACATCGTCATCCAATATTAATATAGCTGAGAATGAGAAGCAGTATCGTCATGAACTAATGCTATTTGCGAATATTTCAAAATAATTATTATCACAGTTTACTATTTGCTCATCAAGAATTGCCGTTGGATCCTGTTTATTGTGCAGGAAGATCTCTAAATTTTCCAAGATGTCCATCATGGGTCCCTTCTGGGCTACATGCAATACCCTTAGAATTTCTTCTATATTAATTTCTGTGTGTTTCTCGGCATCAAGGTGTTGTCTAAAGAGCAATTTATTGCGTGCTGTTCCCGTGATATGTTCTTTGAACCTAGTTTTAAAATTTCTTCCTGTCTGTCCAATATAGATTTTTTTACAGTCTTTGCAAGTTAGTTTGTAGACGCCCGATGTAGAGAAGATTTTATTTTTAAAATCTCCTATGATATGTCTAAGGTTATTTGCTAGGGTGTTCGAAGAAAAGGCTATCGTAATGTCTGATTCCTTAAATAGTCTATTTATTTTATCCGAAATCGTCCCCATATATTGCATTTTCGAGAAAATTCTTTTTTGGGTATTTTGGTCTGTTTGCCTGTATTTTCTTTTGTATTGTCTCTACTATATTGGCATCGTATTCATTGGATATAGCTATTTGTTTTAACATGTTGATTTCTTTTTGTCTCTTCTCTGGCATTAATGGTATCTTATTCAACCGATTTATCATCGTAACGAAAAAAGCTTTTTTATATCTCATTGGGTGGCATGATTTGGCATGGATTATTGTATCAGTAGTGTTCGGTTTACCGTATGTGCTAAACGTATACTGTCCATTTTCGTTATAAATGGTTAGATCCAGATAATTAATACTTTTATATTGTTCGTGTTCCACTGTAAACATAAGTTTTGGATGTATACTATTCATTATTTCTTTCAAGTTATTTACTTCTTCTGTTGTGTCGTCAAATAATATTAAAATATCGTCAACGTATCGTTTGTAATATATTGTTTTTTGACGTATATGTGGATGATTTTTTTAGAAAATGTGTTTCTTTGTTGTTAACAAAGATGTCTGCCATAGTTCCCGCTAGTGAAATCCTCATGGCTAGACCCTCTTTCTGTTTATAAATTTGATCATCAAAGGTAAAGTAGTTGAAACGTAAGGTTACCTCGAGTAAATTAATTATCTCAGTTATCTCTTCGTGGCTGAGAGTGTTGTGACCTATAAAATTCTCTCTAATGATTGTGATAGTTTCTGTTACTGGTATATTAGTATACAGTTTTTTTTAATATCTAATGTGGCGAATTTAGCAGTGACCGGTATACCAATGTTATGTGTTTGTCACTAGTTCATAGGAATTGTTCACTGTATAGTTCTCGTCATACACATAAAATTGTTTTAGTAACATATTGAGTTTTTTGTTGAGGTTATACGAAGAACACACTATGTTATTAACAATTGGTCGTATAGGCCAGCCTTGTTTGTGTAGATTTATTTGGGCCCTAAGACTTAACATTTGCGGGTTCATTATTTTGAGAAGGAATTTTTCTGTAGGAGGAAATAGATTTTCATTTTCGTCTATCATTCTCCGAATTTTTTGCTTGAAAATTGGGTAGTGGGTCCTTTGTAATTACGTTAATGTCATTCCCTTGACAAAATTCTTTAATTTTGGAAATATAGTCACTTTCGGTTATGACTACAAGGGTGTTGACTTATCTGCTTTCATAATGATTGATTTATTAGTAGTTAGTTTTTTTATGATCTTAAGGATTCTAATTTCCTATTTATTACCACTACAACTTTTATCTTTCTCTTTTTGAAGTAATCTTTCAGTTTCCAATTCTATTCTATAACTATTGCGGTTGTCTAATTTGGCTTTTTTACTTGCCATTTTCACTTTGGCGATAATTAGTTTATTATTATTGTTTATAGGGGGATGTTGTATTTTAGTCCTTTATGAAGTAAGTTTAATTCAGCTGATGAAAACATTTCTAAAACTAGTTACATAACGTGTGGACGTTTAAGCCTTACTTGGTGAGTTTTTCATCGCCTTGTAGCTCGAAACAGGTCTTTTTGTGATGAACACTTATTTGCAAACGAATTCTTTGATTGCTAACAACTTTCCCTGTATCTAAGATGAACATCTGTTTTAGTTGCCAGCAGCTTCTATAGCAAAATGTTGTTAACTTTAAATGGTTTTTGATAGTTCTTCTTTTTAATTCGATTCCACTTACTGATTCTTGGTGTTCAGTAGAGTAATTGATAGACAGACTATTAAATACAGCATTGGCAATATTGTATTGATTGCAACTGTGCCATGCACGTGAACACCCTTGGCCCTCAGTAATCTACATTACTCGAAAAAATGTTCAGATGTGTCTGAATTCCTAAGGGACCAAATTGCTGAGGTCATTGGTAACTAGACTTACCCTCTACTTAAACTAACTAATGCTATGGACAACGCACACACCCATGTCCGAGGGAGGACTCGAACCTCCGGCGGGAGGGACGGCGTAATTCATGACCTGGCGCTTCTAACCACTCGGCTGCTCCACGCAACTGGAAAAAAAGTTAGTATACCCGGAAGTCGATTTTGATCTGATGACGACATATACCACTTAGAAGATACCCTCAAACAGGTAATGCACACAGTCAGATGACTCAGTGTGGTGCAAACGTGTGATGCAAACAGGCAAACATGCCACGGGGACGCAATCGTACTTCTTACAGCCAAGTGAGTGAATTTGAGAGTAGTCAAATTGTGATCTTAGGAGCGGCGGGATGGTCCTTTCGGAGAATTGTCACAGAAGTTGGACGTGCTGAGTCAGTTGTGCAACGATGCTGGTATCAGTGGCCACGTGAACATTCTCACACCAGTAGATGAGGTTCTGGACGTCCACGCAACACAGACGCCACAGGATCGTCGTATTGTAACGGAAGCAGTGGCGGGTCAATCAGCTACCACAGCACAGTCGTGTCAACACGAACTGTTGCGAACCGGTTATCAGCAGTGGGACTAGGGTCACGTTAATCTCTAGCCCGTCTTTCACTCTCACCACAGCATCGAGGTGCACGGCTCGACTTGTGTCGTCAGAGGATCACTTGGAATGGTTCGCTGTGGTCTTCAGCGATGAAAGCAGATTGTGTCCCCAAGCAAATGGTGGTCGTTTGCACGTACGACAAAGACCTGATGAGCGCTGTCTCGTAGAGTGCATTCATTCTCGACTCACTGGCCCCACCCGAGCCCTCATGCTCTGAGTCGTGATAAGATGCAACTCTCGTTCACCTTTTTTTCTTTTTTCTTTTTTTTTTCAGCAGGACACTAACTAGCGCCAGTTATGTACAGAATGTTGTTAGACCCGTTCTTCTGCCGTTATTGCAACAGGAAGGTGCTGTGTTGTTCGAACAGGATAACGCTCGCTCACACACTACCCATGAAACTCAACTTGGTCTGCAAGACGTGCAGTAACTTCTCGACTAGCACGATCTCTGGACTTGTCTCCAATAGAGTACGTGTGGGATACGATGGGACTAGAAGTGACTCTTGTGACTCGTCAACCTACAACTCTTACAGAACTACATGAACAGGTCGAGCAGGCGTAGCGTAACATATTCCAGAGCAGTATTCGGCATCTGTACCATCGACCGCATGCCAGAGTCCGCTCCTGAATTGCCGCTCGTGGAGGCTACATCACGTACTACTATGAGTTTTTCAGCATAGGTCGATACTTGGCACCTCAGAATCGCCTGTGCTATTGATCTGTAAATGTAATCATTTCATGTACCCCACATGCACGCTTTCAACAAAAAATCTTGAATGAATTGGAAACCTCTATAGGGATGTATTAATTTTTGTTTCCTGCAGTGTAGAGTATATTTGCCCTCTGTACGTCTCTGCCCCGTTGGGGGATACCGAAGGATGCCGGCCTGCAGAGGGCGTCTGAGCAGCAGCAGACGGGGTTGTAGAGACGCGTTCAGCTAGAGGGAAGGAAGTGGCTGTTGGCAACTGTGTGAAAAGTTGGAGGTTCAGTTTTGCCTAGGTCATGTATCATTTGTGCGCTCTGTTGGGCCAAACATAACTGGAAGGCGGCGGCGTGGTCTGTGAAGTGTTACTGACGCCAACACGCTGGTTCGAGTTTACCGTTGTTGGAGGCGAACCTGCTCGGGGATCTGTTGTGTGCCTATGTTATGGACTGTATTGTTAGGCCTTTTATGATAGGCAGCAATATTTTTCTTAACTGATGTGTGACCCAGTGCACAGCAGTTCCTTTTGGCTCGAGTTGGTATTTGTGGTCGTTCCTCCTATTTTCTGTTGCGAGCGAACGCACTCGGTTGCATTTTGCTAACAGGTTGTATTTAATATATCTTCTGGACTCTTATTCTCCGTTTCTGGCGCACGTGAACTATAACTTCATTTTTGTTGTCTTCTCACCAACATAATGGGTAGCATGGTTTTTTTTGTACACAAGGACGCACTAACTGTTAAGGCTAATTTAACTAATTGTCTGACGTATCATCTATTTAGTGCTTTAAGTAAAATATGACGCGAAATAACCAACTCTGGAGAGCGACCATATGATTTATATAATTTTTTATTTAACTATCTTGATCCCAAAGTTTTTTGAGCAAGATTACTGGTTTCTGTTATGCAATAGCATTACTGTTTACCATATTAAGAAGTTAAGAAACAAAACAGAAATTATAACATCATATTCTCATTCTGCTGTGCTACATAAAATCATAAAGACGTAAAAATACCACGAGCCTAAGTTTCCATGCATGCTTATACCAGTATATATCGGATGCATGCATTGAAAGGTAATTGAAAAAAGATTAATTTACATATGCAGTTAAAAATATTCTCAGGTGTATGGAAGTAAGTACAAAATTTTTGAATTTAACCATGTAAAAATGTATTTCTTTTCCGACAGTTTATAGCTGATCAGAATTCAGCAAATTCTGCACAAAATAAAATTTGATTACAGAACTCTTACTAAGCTCGAACATTTTGTGATAGCTGTTGTAACTGAGTTGTAATCTGTTCTTTTCTGTCACTTCAAGTCCGATTTGATTTCCATTTTCTTTTTTGTCACTTCTTTTTCCAACCACGAATATGTAAAACAGACCAGTATACAGGACCTCGAAGTTTGTTCTGCCTTCTTCCTCTATAAATACTATTGTGGTAAGAATCCAGTAAATCCGCATTACTTGTTATTAGCTCTTTGTGATTTGTTTTCTGATTCTTCGCTTCAGGCTTAGTTGATTCCTACCGTGCATTTGATCGACTGCTGCCGGTGTTTGCTTACTTGTAACGCCTGAGATTGTTTCCCTTACTTTGGCGTTCTACTGTATATTTCAATATGGTACCGATGAGCTGGTCTCTATATTTATATATTCCCTATGAGTTACTGCTGCTCATTCCTTCTAAATCCCTCTTAAATAAGTCTAAGCAACACCGTCTAGAGGCTGCTGTTTCTGTAAACCTAGTTCGGCCGTTTGTAGCACTCAGTATGTTCTAGGCGATTTTTCATGGAGCTCTCACCATATTGCCTGCTGTTTGATCGGTAATAATGCCGTGAAGCTCACCTGTTTGTAAGTCTACAAAAGCTGTTTTGTCAATCGTAAAATTTGTTTGCATGGCCACCGCACGTTGGTTTAGTTATCCTTTATCGATTTTAAATGTTAACACAGTTTTACTCGGTAGAAATTTTTTCAAAAAATTTATCAGTGTTGGTCCAAGATGGTCTTAATGGGCGAGGCATCGTGCTCCGTAATTAAATAACTTCGCCGTGGTAGGGATTTAGCGTTGGGCCTTACGCCGTTAGTGCAGTTGCTAAGTGTAGTTGCTTATTTGATTAGTTGATGTTCTAGACCTGTGTTGTCTGTTAATAACTCTTTCTGCAACTGCTTATTACTTTAAATTATTTTGGCATTTATCATTGGGCCTTAGGCCTTCTGTGTAGTATCTAAGTGCACTTGTTGGCTGGATCTGTTGACAAAGTTGATCTCTAATTATCTATTAATGAGCAGTGCCTCACGGCAATTAGTAAGTCTTACTGGAACTGCTTAGTACTTAAATTATTCCGACAATTTTATTTGGGAGCACCATGTGCCCTTTCTTGGCTGCTTTTTCAATCATCGTCTTGTTACCATGCATTCAAGAATTATCGTGCTCCGTAATGAAATCTGTACGTGAAATTATATTACTTGAAATAGCTTCGCCGTGGTAGGGATGTAGCGTTACTACACTGCTGGTGTAGTGGTATCATGCAAGATTTTCACATATACATGTGGAAATTGTGGGCCCGTTATCATGCTCTTCAGAACAACGCTATTTGCTCACAATCATTGATCGTTTTACCAGGTGGCCTTTATATTTTATGAAATAACAGCTTTTTCATGAGATGAGAAAACATTTTATTTTCCAAGCACAGATCAAAAACTAACAAGAATAAACAACTCGTAACCAAGAATTATAGTTACTGATGTGGCGAGCCTTGACTTTAACTGGGTTATTAACTAATTAACAGTAGTCCCACTATTAAACTTATTTTCTAAGTACAAGGAATGTAATAGTGTTCATAATAAACTGCTCTTCAAGTGAACATAATTTTATAATGCCAGTTCCTTACCACACCCAGCCAGCTCCCTAGCGCTTCAGCAATACTTTTAAATTTGAACTGAATACTTGTTCCTAGGAACACGACCATGTAATACCTTTGAATATTTATTAACATTTTTCTGGAGCATTTTATGTAATTCAGAAGAAGAGTGCAAAACTCATAAGTGGACGCTGTCAGTTTAAAATGAAATCCAGAAATACTATAAAAGTGCATGTATGTTCCACATCTCCTCTTAAACCACTGGACCGATTTCACCCAAAATTAGTACACGTGTCCTTACTGTCAGGCACCAATAGCTGTGGAATAAGAACCACCTACCTAGAATAGATCAGGAGATATGATGTTCTAAACATTTTGATGCGAGAGAAACTTCCTTATCATACATGAAGTTTAAATATGTTACTTTTGTGCTTCCGACTATTTTCGCAATAAATTTCGCAGGCACTATCCGCATATGCCACTAAATGCGCCTTAAATGCACCTGCAAAAGTATAAAATGGTTCAAATGGTTCTGAGCACTATGGGACTCAACTGCTGAGGTCATTAGTCCCCTAGAACTTAGAACTAGTTAAACCTAACTAACCTAATGACATCACAAACATCCATGCCCGAGGCAGGATTCGAACCTGCGACCGTAGCGGTCTCGCGGTTCCAGGCTGCAGCGCCTTTAACCGCACGGCCACTTCGGCCGGCTGCAAAAGTATACTATTGTAACACACATAGATCAGGAGATATGACGTTATAAACACTGAAGTGTATTAAAAACCACCGCACTGTACATGACATTTAAATTTATTATTTCTTTTCTGCTAAATCTATTCGTAACACATATTGCAGCCAGTATCCACATATGCAGCAGAATGTACCTACACAAATATATGATTGTACAACACATAGTTCAAGAGATATGACATCATAAGCACTGAGATAGTGAAAAAATGCCGCGTCGTGCATGAAGTTTTAATACGTTTAAGACACTCGTACAGTAGAGTCAAGGAAATTCCTGACATCTGGCACCGCTTTTGGCAGCTTTCAAATGTGAAGCGCAAACGACTGTAGACGAAAACGACAGCCGTCTATAAAGCTACGAAGAAGCGTTGCAATAAAGACGTTCACAAAATCACGTTGAGACATGCCAATCATGTGCTCCCAGCATACGTAAACTGTCCGGGATCATGTTTCTTCATTTTGATACTATGCTTATACATTATACGAGGCGTGTTTTGAAATTTAAAAAAAAAGACGTGCTAAGAATCTCAATAATTTTGTTTTTACATGAAAGCCTGTACCTTAATCTATGCACTGACGCCATTACAGCCTGATTCTTCCTAGGTACACGACAATGTAATACTTTTGAATGTTTATTAACATTTTTCTGGAGCATTTTCTGTAATTCAGAAGAAGAGTGCCAAACTCTGATACGTTATGTACTGAGTGTTTAAGATGCCTCCGATAGTCGTGAGTCCCGCCGATTGTGAAGTACGGGCTGTTATAAGATTCCTTAGTGCTAAAGGTCTAAAAGCGATCGATATTCATCGTGAGATGTGTGCAGTTTACAGAGAAAACATTAATGAGTGACGGAATGGTAAGAAAGTAGCTGAGAGCATTTAAAGATGGCCGCATAAATATGCATGATGAACAACGCAGTGGGCGTCCTTCGGTCGTTAATGAAAGTTTGGTGCAGAAAGTGGACAATAAGGTGAGAGAAAACAGACGCTTTACGATTTCCCCCTTGCGGAATGACTTTCCTAATGTTTCTCGTAGTGTTTTGTATGGCATTTTGACCGAGCACTTGAATTATTGAAAATTGTGCGCACGTTGGGTACCGAAAATGTTGACGGATGTGCACAAAACCAAATGTTTAGACAGTGCATTGACTTTCCTTGAGCGGTACCACAACAACAGTGATGATTTCTTAAGCCAAATTTTTACGGGCGATGAAACATGGGTGGCCTACGTCACACCAGAATCAAAGCAACAGTCCATGGAAGTTGAGCAAGAGCATCGTTTTGCTGCAATACAATGCCCGTCCGCACGTGGCGAATCAGACCAAAGATCTCATCACATCTTTTCGAAGGGAAACTATAGATCATTCTCCGTACAGCCCCGATCTTGCGCCTAGTGACTACTATCTGTTCCTGCACTTGAAGAAACACCTGGGCGGTCAGCGTTTTCAAGACGGTGACGAAGTCAAAACAGTGGTGATGCAATGGTTAACAAAAATGGTTCAAATGGCTATGACCACTATGGGACTAAACATCTGTGGTCATCAGTCCCCTAGAACTTAGAACTACTTAAACCTAACTAACCTAAGGACATCACACACATCCATGCCCGAGGCGGGATTCGAACCTGCGACCGTAGCAGTCGCGCGGTTCCGGACTGGGCGCCTAGAACCGATCGGCCACGGCGACCGGCAGTGGTTAACAAGTCAGGCGTCAGACTTCTATGAGGAGGGTATTCAAAAATTGGTACAACATTATGACAAGTTCCTCAATATTGACGGAAATTATGTAGAAAAGTAGATTAAGGTACAGGCTTCCATGTAAAAATGAAATTATTGAGATATCTTAGCACGTCTTTTTTTAAATTTCAAAACGGTATTGACTTAAAAAACACGCCTCGTACATGGTTTTCTGTACGACTGCTTCATAATTTTAAAGATGTTTTCACGAATACATGGAAATGAATTTTTTCGATCCCTCACTACAAACGCAGATATTTTTTGTTTTCCTTTGTAATAGGAAACTGTAAAAACGAATACTATGGCAATGCCGCGTTTGTCAGTTAGTAACAAAATAAATTAAACTTCCATTATAGAGGCGAAAGTCTAAAAGTGTTCTCACAACTCTCAGCGTCAATTTCTGTGTGGAGACTGGTTTAACGTTGTTCCATCGTTACCAGAATAGAGTAGCAATATCAATGGAAGGAGCATTTTTATGAGTGGAAATAAAATTTTGTAGCCGACTTTTATTTATTCCAATAGTGACGTGACTTCGGTGCCTGACAAGTTACACCCATAAGACAGATTTTGAATGTCATTACATTATTAGTACAAACAGGTATCTTTGAAAATTATGGTGGGTTTTTAACAACAATTTCATAGGCATCTTAAAAATTTCTATTCAATATCAGGAATGAAACTGGCTTAAAGTTTTGACGACAAGTGTCGTAAGTCAGATTGCACTATTTTTCGTTATAGGGATAGTCATCGTTATCTTCAGTTGTTTTATTGCACTTCATCGGATTGTCCATTCTCTGTGTAAGAAATTGTGTTGCGGCGCCAAGGTCAAAATGTCCCGGAAAAAAAACACCGGATCTGGAGTTACGGCAAGCAGCAAATTAGCGATTTATGACACTTTGAAATAATTTTAGGGACAAAGTAGTCCGTTTCACCTTTCTAGTACCATGTGTTTAATCTTCGTTCCTTTTTTGCACCTAAATTATTAATCGTAAATACTCGTTCAATATGACACTAAAATAATGACATTCGCTTGGAGATCTGTATTTCTGGATAAAATATTAAGCGTGTCATATTTAAATTTTAGCTGAAGGTGGAAAATGCTCGAAATGTATGTACGTTCAACTGACTGTGTGGCAGCGTACTATTGGATTTACCTGGCAATTTTCTCCAAGCGTATGACCACACACTCACAGCTTTGTGGTACTTGTCTATGAATCGATACCAGCAGCAATTATTAATCATTTCCCTTAATAATAATTGACCATATAAAAACACGACAAGAAAGTGTTGTGTTGAAGTTTCAGTCTTACCTCTAAATGTAGCCAAAGAAAGTTGTACGTAAGTTAGTCGGAGTTTCGGTTTCATGTTGGCGACATGTGTTGTGCTTGGGTAGCTCAATCGGTAGAGCACTTGCCTGCGAAAGGCAAAGGTCCCGAGTTCGAGTCTGTCCGGCACACAGCTTTAATCTGGCTGGAAGTTTCATATCAGCTCACACTCCGCTACTGACTGAAAATCTCATTCTTGGAACAGAAAAGTAAGTTACCAAGAAATGTTATTCCCAAAGGAACTAGGGTCTCCGAGAACAGGTCATTTGATTGAGAAGGTGACGAAATTAAGTAAGTGTGACTACAAGCGAACATTTAGAAAGGAAGTGTACAGTTAGCAAAAATCGTTGTGCAGGTGCAGCGTAAGAATATCTGATTTTCAGCCCGAAAGAAACATTTTGAAGTGATACATCTGTTAGGGATCTTGTACATTTGTTCGAAAAAATGGAAAAGCACGAAAACTCACACTTACACAAAAATACGAAATGGAGAGTTGCGGAAGCTTACACATTACTTCGTACTTAATTATGTAAAAAACAACAAAATTGCACAAAAATTCTTTATTTTGTCAGGTAAGTTACCCATCTTATTATTATTATTATTTTTTCTTTACTTTCTCAGACGTTAAGTCTGGTTAAAAATGAAAAGTGACGCGGACCTTGATCAGGCGTCACTTCCTTTTAACTGTATGGTATGTGTTATATTGCATTTAGGAACTTTCGGGTAATTGAACATGTATCAATAATTACTGATTTCTGTAGTTGTATATATGTGTTTGGATGTAGCTGTATTGCATTGATGTACTGGTGGATATTGTGTGGTATGACTCCTGTAGTTGATACTATAATTGGTATGATGTCAACTTTATCCTGATGCCACATGTCTTTGACTTCCTCAGCCAGTTGGATGTATTTTTCAATTTTTTCTCCTGTTTTCTTTTGTATATTTGTTGTATTGGGTATGGATATTTCGATTAGTTGTGTCAATTTCTTCTTTTTATTGGTGAGTATGATGTCAGGTTTGTTATGTGGCGTTGTTTTATCTGTTATAATGGTTCTGTTATTATTATTATTATTATTATTACTATTATTACTATTGTTATTATTAGTGGCAGTGGCTGTAGTTTATAAACTTGTTGATAAGCATAGCTGTTATACAGCAGATGCTATTAATTTCTCATTCTCCAATTTATCTGAATCTAAAAATTTGGGAACACACAGAATGTATACTCAAGAGCCGCCACTTGACCTGGATAAGTATTACAATTGCAACATTTGAACTAGTGCTCTTAATATGAAAGACGAAGGCATAGGACAGTGTACGATGTTTTCCTTGCTACATCAGTAATTCTGTATGGCTATTATCATTCGCCAATGTACTTCACAACAAAGAACTTCACTACAGCGTTAAACCGTCAAATGGGTTTACTGTTTTGGATACCAATCTACAAGGTTCTTACGCAAATGCCCAACAACTTAACACAATAAACATAAAAATCGTTGTCGGGGATTTTTATATTACGTGGCAAACCTCTGAACTATATTCCAGAGAACAAAACGTCATCTTTGCCCCACAGTCCTCTCACTGGTTGCGCTAGCCTTTTAACTGTCATCTTTGAGACGACGCCAAATTAGCCTCCAACGTTGCTGTCTCCTACTATCTGTGGCTTTCGAATATTTGCTCTGGAGATAAAAAAAAATTGTCTTCCAAACGAAAGTTATTTACTCTTGGAAACAAAACTGAAACCAAACAAACTATTTCCCTTCTCCGTAAAATTATATTTTATCCTAGTGAAAAATAAATTTCATCCACTATAAGGCCCAAAAAAATTCGTCTTTAAAGCCTCAAATTCTTCCTTCTCTGAGCATAAAATTGTTTATTTCTTAAGACTAAACTTCGTCCTCCTCTAAAAGTAACAATAGGTCTACATTGCTATTTTAATGTCTTTTATCTTCTCTGCTGATGATTTGAAGGATGTTAAATTAGCGTTTACTGAAAAGCTCTTGAAGCTGGTCTTTCAGGTTCAGTGAGTTGGCTCAAATGGCTCTGAGCACTATGGGACTCAACTGCTGAGGTCATTAGTCCCCTAGAACTTAGAACTAGTTAAACCTAACTAACCTAAGGACATCACAAACATCCATGCCCGAGGCAGGATTCGAACCTGCGACCGTAGCGGTCTTGCGGTTCCAGACTGCAGCGCCTTTAACCGCACGGCCACTTCGGCCGGCTTCAGTGAGTCTAAGAATATCGGTGGAATCTATGAGATAAAACTTCCTCTTCTCTTTGCAGCTAACTAATCTTACACATGAGTAAATCAATTAACTTTTCATATCTTGGATTCACAGTCATGTGAAATTTCTTGAAAGACATCATGTTTACGCCAGTGACTGTTAAACTTTTTATTTCCAGTACTGCAATTTCGGCCTTGGGCCATTATCAAGTGCAGATGTTTTGGCTTTAAGCCATGTCTCCTTTATACCCGCTGACACATTTATATGTCGTTGTCATTTTCTGTTACGAATGTATGTAACAGCAAATGACAACGACATATAAATGAGTCAGCTTGTATAAAGTAGACATGGCTTAAAGCCAAAACATCTGCACTTGATAATGGCCTAAGGCCGAAATTTCGACAGTGGAAATAAAAAGAACAGTCACTGGCGTAAACATGATGACTTTCATGAGTAAATCACTTTATGAATAACCCGTCAGGATACTAAAACTTTTTACCGTGTAAAATGTTATCTTCATATTGTCAGTGTCATTGTCAAATGTGTGTATTCAAAGTCACAACGCAGAACAGGTATTTTAAGCAAGGGCTTAACTTCACTTAATAGTTACAATCAGACCTACAAAATTGACTGAATTTTACAGTATTCTACAGTTTAATAGCTCTCGGACCCTGTTGACAAGCGTGGTGCACCTTATTTTTTTATACTTTGTCTCAGGTGAGGAACATTGTACGTCGTTTCATGACAGGCCGCACTTCTGAAGAACCCACTAAGATGAGTTCCTGTACTTTCTATGTTAGCAAGGAGGCAGAACAAAATCGCGCTGCCGAAATCTGAAACTAAATATAACTAAAGTTGGTTTTAGTTCCTACAAACTGATTCCTTTAGTGTTATTGAATAACAGCCTTCACAACTAGAATATTAACTCACTAAATGGAGAGGAAAAAAACAGTTGCAGAATGGGGTGTATGCACTTTTAGATCTTAATAGCAATATTTGATTACTTTATGCTGAGAACCAGTGCAGATATCTGTATTTTTTGACCTGCATATTCAACATTTGATGAATGAAGATAATTTTGAGGTAACCAAATGTCAAGTTTTCTGATTCACTACTACAGTTTACTTAATAATCAACGTTTACCGATATATTATGTTTCCGGTATTAACAGTTTTTTGTGTTTGTACTGGATTGAGCAACAGTCATAAAACGTAATCTGCTAATCTTGTGCAAACTAGTACCTTCTGGATAAAAGTGTTAGTCGTTCTGATAACAGTATAGGAAACATTTTACACGTGTTTTTGAGGAATTGTCTGGAAACGAAATGCTTCGTACCAAACTGATGCTCTGCTTTCCAGACTTGCATGAACAGTGAGCCAGACGATGCACAGTGTAGCAAAAAAGACGAATCCATTGAACAAAAGGTAATTCTGGCCCCTGTAAGAACAGGACGGAAGGAACTGAAACAAAAATATTTCACATTTTTTTAAGCTCGTGCAATTTTAATCGCTTGACATAGTTGGAAACTTGAGAAGTTTTTATTCAGTTTTACTGCTGCGAGACTCTGCATTCTTACATTTCACTTACACTAGTCTTGGTAACTGTCCCTGAAATGCAATAGCTATACACGTGTTAGCTGCTCATGTCATATTGGTAACATTTGTGTAATGAGCTAGAGTAAGGGTGGCACTTGTCTAGTATGTGCCAAAAAATATGATAATATAATTTTCGGTTTTATGTTAATAGTGCCAGGTACAAATTTAAAATCTTTGTTCAGTAACTTAAAGATCCGAAAATCCATAATAATTAAAATTTTGTTGTTTTGGGGGGAATAAAACAGTTTATCACCTCCGTAAAGCTCACTGGGGGTAACCAATCATGAAACAGTTCGTTTCTGTTGTCAACAGCACAGGGATACTGTAAATGACACGTTCGTTTTCAAATTTCTATATTTTCCAAATCAACATTTTAGAGCTACCTCTGGCTTCCTTTTATTGTCATTTATGTGGGGAATGAGTGACTTAGATGAGGTCGGGAACTATGGCTCTTATTATGGCATTTAGCCTCGTACTCTTACTTATTTATGGACAGACATGAAGGATTCATGGTGTCAATTCCCTCCAGCACTACTTTAGAAATTATTCGAGTCCTTTCGCGTGCTCGCGGTGGCCCTAGACGATATTAGACAGGTGTACCGGTTTCTTTGGCTTTTCAGTGTATATTATCAAGCTTGTGTAGTTCAGATAGCATTATAGTTTCACAGTTAATTGTTTATATTAATATAATACCAAGCAGATCACAAATTAAGAAAATAAACTAATGCTGTCTGTTGTACAGCATGACTAATGCAAAGCAAACTTGCCCAATAACACACTTTGTTTTATTTCAGGTTTTTATGCCTTTTGTACACTCATTTAGTTTATTTCGTTTTGGAGAGTTGGGAACACTGGCGACCAAGCAAGAAAAGGGTTTTTAGGTGTTGGAATATGCGAAATATTTATTTGCTACAACAATACAGCGTGCATTCATAAGGAATTACGAAAAAGACCGCCGTATAGGCACGGCACTGTGCGTTGATATCAACAATTTATGGCGACTATTTGTCTCTGTAAACAGAAAAGTACAGCTTGACTAAGAAAGCCAAATGCAATCGTGGAGAGGGTGAGGAAACGTTTCATATGCAGTTCAAAAATGCAACTTTCCGTGCAAGTCACGCAGTTGGAATACCGAAGCAAACCATGTGGGAGGTCTTGCGACGGCGGTTTTTATTTCAAACCGAACAGTTTACAGCACGTCTAACAAGTAACAATGTAATAGATCGAGTATTTCTTGTTTCTACTGAAGTTTTCACAATTTCTAACAAAATATCGACATCATTCGAATGAATGTCCAAAACATTAACTAATAAATAACACATAAGTAGGTCTTAAGAGAAGTAGATGATTTCGATTGCATGCCAAGTTCTTCATTTTTCATCTTTGCAAGGTTGAAAACTGAATTCCACACTACTGCAAAACTCTGGAACCTGCACAAAGACAGATGCTATTAGCAAGCACATACGAAAAAATCGCAAAGAAAATTAATCCAGCTTTATCTCCATTGTTAACAGCGATACTGCAAAGGCAACTACTACACTATGGATGCTAAATGAGTTGCAGATTCGAGAGAATAGTAACTGTGAACAAGTCTGGCAGAGAAACTATCAGCAGAAACTGAAATTCGCTTCAAAAATTACGATCGGATTGTGCAGTGTTATCTGTTTACCGACGTGCCCTCAACGAAGAATTATGTTGGGCCCCCTGCTACATTTACAGCAAGTGTATACATTTCTCTAGCCGCCTGGCGAGCTATGAATTCAGCAAATTTCAACGTTATTTTGAAAAATACTCGCAGTGTGTTTTGCAGCTAAAATTTTGACAGTGTTTCTTTCAGTGTACTCATCCTGTATAGAAAATTTCAGGGCAGGTTTCGGCCTGTAGGATTTGGAAGTTCCCTTGTCAGCAGTGACCAATGGCCAGCTGACAACCGCATACTCATAGCGTTTGCTACAAGATTCGAAGATACTGCGAACCTTACGGAAAACGGTGTGGGTGTCGCAAGCAATCCACGTGTTGACATTCGTCTTGGTGAAAGGCGATGGGAATCCAAAGAAACGGAATGAAACAGGACGAAAAGAATTATGCTGGAAAATAATTTCCAACATTTTATCGCCTGATTGTCGTCAGTAAATGATGCCGATTTATCGCCAATGCTTCAGATGGATCTGGTGGCCGTGTAGTTCAGAAAGCACACTGAAGGAAATATAAAGCGCACAAGCCCGATATTTATCAAACGTTTTGGAGATGTTAGATACATAAGGACTGTTAAATGATGAAAGTATCATTCGATTCAGAACTGGAGACCATGATTAACAACAGTGTAGGGTGTGACGTCATCTGAATACCATCTTGAAGAATTTCTTGCCGTACCTGAAACAATATGCTGAGTCAGTTGCATGAATGTTGCTGGTTGGGGACTCATATGAAAGATCGTCTTACCATCGCATCCCAGACATGCACTATGAGTGACAAATCAGGGGAGCTGGTAGGCCAATCATGGGGTCTTACATTATCATTCCCGAATATGCCACAAGAACTCTAGTCAAGGAAGGTGGGACACGCTGGAGCCAAAATTACCAAATTTTCCGTTGTCATGTCAAATATTAGGTTGGTGCATGAATCCGTAACGTTTTTGTTCTGAATGTTGGTATTCTGGCTACTATTAGTTTATTTATCGATTGTCATTTTTTAATTGTAGTTCACTGTTGCTATTTGAACTGACATTTTGTATTTGGTGCTAGTAAGTGGAACCAGGGACGTTAGAAAATGGAGTGGTATGTGGAGAAATCAGAACATTTGCGACATATTCTAAGTTCAGTAGGTGGGTGACAGCAGCGAAGGCAGCCAGAACCGTTTGCGCCGTAGACGGGAATATGGCCACTGGACAGAGTACGGCGAGGAAATGGGTTTTTCGTTATAAGGAGGCTGATTTTGACATTAGTTACTCTCGAGGTTCAGGAAAACCTTTGATCTTTAATGATGATCGCTTAAACGCATTAACTACACGGGTGTCCAAAATTGAAGCAACAAGCGGACTTTGTATAAGGTTGCGTTTATTATGCCACAAAACAGTATAAACAGATGATAATAAACTAGAAACTATGTAAAAAATGATGACTGTAAGCAACGGCAACATGCATAACGGCAGACAAAATGTTCTTCGTTTTTTGCAACTTAAAAAGATTTGTGCACACATTCCAACTGGTTAATGTGCTCAGTATGGCATGTAACCACTTCTGGCAGCAATACAGGCCTGATAACGATGGGGCATACTGTCAATGATTCCATAAATCTCATGTTGCGGCAATAACGCCCATTCTTCCTACAAAGCTGCGCGCAATTCTGAGCCGTTGGTAGATGCTGAAGTGATGCAACCCCCTCTCCCTAGTGCATCACAGACATGGTCTATGGGACCAGGCCACGCCATGCGTGCAACATCTTCTGTTTCCAAGAAAGCATCAACCACCCGTGCTACATGAGGTCGAGCATTATCGTTCATCAGTACGAAGTGGGCCCACAGCTGTAACCGCACATGAGGTCCCAAGACCTCGCCACGGCACCTGACACTAGTTAAACCTTGCCGATTCACCCACACAATTTCATGCAGCGGTACTTGAGTGGTCAAGAAAATCACTGTCCACAACATTGGGGATCCTCCTCGATACCGGTCTCTTTCCACCATGTTTGGGCCCCGAAATGATGTTCCACGTTCCATCCAGACGCGAATCCATCGAGAACCACTCTCCCGACCAAATCGGAACTCATTTGTGAAAAGGGCATTGGCCCACTGTTCGTCCGTCCAGGTGCCATGTTGACGATTCCACTCTAGACGTTCCCTTCTGTGAAGACGCTTCAGAGGTAGACATACAGCAGGTCTCCGACAGTAAAGGTCACTCTGCCGAAACCTTCTGTACACCGTTTACTACGGCATAATACGTCCAGCTGATGCTGCGAGGTCAGATGCCAGTTGCCGACTAGTGATGCCCTTGCAGCCAAATAGCACTCCTCTCTTTTCAAATGTCACACTGGGTCGGACCTTTCCTGGTCTCCGGGATACAGTTACGGTGCCTATAAACTGTCGCCACATCCGAGAAACAATAGGACGACTTGCATTAAGCTATTGGGCCACATTAGTTTTTCGACTGTCCTGCTTCTGTTCTTCCTACGGCCCTCCAACACAGGCAATGTAGTAGGCGTCTTCTCTCTGCTATACTGTCTGTGGCTATGTACACAGCGATTGTGGGTGTGGGACTAGCTTGTAAACACTGCCCCGTTTGATAGGTGCCCTGATGTCATCGCTGGCCTGGTTTGACGGGAATGCCATCTTTCGTGCAGAACACGATCGTATAGATGTCTGTTGACAGTCTATGTGATTATATCATGACTCGGACGCAGGACGAGGAAATTGCGGTTTGTTACTTTAATTTTGGACACCAGTGAAATCCACCACGACCCACGTCAGAGTAGTCGAGAACAGGCAAATGTGATGGACTGTCATCATTTCACCATAGTGCGCATTTGCATGCAATGGGGAAGGTTCAAAAATCGGATGTGTGGGTACCGATTTCTCTGAGCGAAATTCACAGAAATCTGCGGGAGGCCATGTGCAGTTCTACTCGCTCGTCATCAAATGGCTCGTCAACAGCACCGACCACTCTTGCCTTCTATCGTTACTGGTGAGGAGAAACGGTGCTTATTTATTTAGCGTATGTGGTTTTCGAGTACGAATGGTTTCATGTTTAAATACATACAGACAGATAAAGATAATATCAACATACATTATAACACATAAATAATGTCTCGTCTTATGGATATTCAATTAAGGATAAAGTAGGCATACACAGGTTGTTACAATAAGGTATCTTGTCATAGATGAAATTATCATATAGAAATTGTTGCTATAAGGTCATTCAGCAGTCACATATATGGAATCTATAGAGTCTCTTTAAAGTTATATGTCTAGGTTTTCCATCCACTCGACGGCTGCAGGGGAGGCTGCATAAAGTTCTCGAATGGATCCTTTAAACGCACGTTTAGGGCATTCTTGAATGATGTGCTGGACCGTTTGCTCTGGATGTCCACAATCGCACTGTGGTGAATCTCGTATGCCCCATCTACAGAGCATCTCGCCACTTTCGCCATGACCAGTTCTGAGTCTATTGAGTGTGACCCAAGTTCTTCTTGGCAGGTCTGTACCAGGTAGGTTTCCACGAGGTGATATTTCATTGCAGTTCTTGGTTAGTTCAGTCTGAGACCATTCATTTTTCCATGAATCCATAGCATCGTAAGACGTAGCCATAAGGTTTTCAGCTGTTCTCCATGGTAGTTTTCTAGATCTTAGTCGGGAAAGATTTGGGGCAATGTCCTGATGGATTGGAAGGTTGGTATTGGAGGAGATTTTACGCCATTCATTAACTAAGGCGGTTTGCCGCCTAAGATGTGGTGGAGCTATACTGCAGAGAACAGGAAGCCAAGGTAGTGGGGTGGATTTAATGGTCCCAGTTATGGTTCTCGTGGTATTGTTTAGCTGAGTATCCACTTTAGACGTGTGGCTGCTGTTAAGCGCCTGCCGGGGTGGCCGAGCGGTTCTAGGCGCTACAGTCTGGACCGCTACGGTCGCAGGTTCGAATCCTGCCTCGGGCATGGATGTGTGTGATGTCCTTAGGTTGGTTAGGTTTAAGTAGTTCTAAGTTCTAGGGGACTGATGACCTCAGAAGTTAAGTCCCATAGTGCTCAGAGCCATTAGAACCATTTTTTGCTGTTAAGCCAAACAGGGCTGCAATATTCCGCAACAGAGTATACCAGCGCTACAGAAGAAATCTTCAGAGTATGTACATCAGCTCCCCAGCTAGTATTGGCGAGCTTTTGAATAATATTATTTCTTGTACGTATCTTAGCAGCAGTATCTATTAGGTGTGGTTTGAATGTAAGCGATCTATCCAATTTAATACCAAGATATTTTGGGTTTAGGTTATGCTTTAACTTTCTAACAGCAAAGGTAACGTCAAGGGATCGGGTTGCCTGTTGGTTGTTTAAATGAAACACTGTAGCTTCTGACTTTATTGGGTTAGGAATTAATCTCCAAGATCTGAAATATTTACCCATTACTCCGAGGTCTTGGTTAAGGGAGTTTTCACACTGTTCAAAACTTTCATATTGCACAGCCAGGGCCATGTCATCTGCGTAACAGAACCTCCGCGCATTTGTTGTTGGTATGTCGCTTATGTACACATTGAAAAGTAATGGTGCCAATACAGAACCTTGTGGTAAGCCGTTGTCTGAAACAATGGTTCGACTCTTCTTTCCTTCTAGATGAACTTCAAGGGTTCTATTGCTGAGCATATCACTTAGTAATTTGTACAAGGTATGGCAGGGGATAATCTCAAGTATCTTGCTAAGAAGACCATGCCTCCACACAGTATCGTATGCAGTGGTTAAATCTACAAATGTAACAGCTGTTTTAAGTTTCCGTTCATAACCGTTCTCGATATGTGTTGTTAAAGCCAGTACTTGGTCGCAACAATTACGTTGTGGTCGAAAACCAGCCTGGTCGATGGGGATTCTTTCATTCAAAGTCGTCCCAATACGATTATACAAGAGTCTCTCCAAGATTTTGAAGCAGGTGCTCAGGAGAGAGATTGGTCTAAAATGTTCAGGCTTGTCTGGTGTTTTCCCAGGTTTTAATATTGGCTATGCTTTAGATCTTTTGAATGTCTTAGGCACTCGGCCTTCTTCAAGGATGTTGTTATAGAAGTTCACGAGCCAGTTGATAACTTTTTCCCACTATACTTAATAAATTCTGGTTATAATTCATTTGGCCCAGCTGCCTTCCTAGTTTTGATGTTCGAGATAGCCGTTTTCAGTTCTTCCACTGTGAAAGGTGCTGCATGATGTGATCTTTCAGTAGCTTGTCTCCACCGTGTTTTAATTAGTTTCTTAATGTTTCTGGCGGTTTATTTGTCAAGAGGTGCCCTGGACATATTGGCTATACGGCCTGCAACTGCATTGGGAGTGGTTTTTGCTCTTTCACAGGGATTGTATGCACCAGATCCTAGTTTCCTGAGTAGGGCCCACGCTTTTCGACTGGACTTTCTAAAGTCTGTACCTTCCACGTTTTTTTTTCCACTTTTCTCTTCGGGCGCTGTCAAGTGACTCGATAAGTTCCTCTGCCACTTCCCTGTCTCCCGATTATTTGAACTCGTTATAGAGGCGTTCAGTTGTTTAATTCCAGGCAAGTGTATATTCTTTCCTGAAACCGCGTGGTATAGTTTTCTTAGCTGATGCAATAAGAGCTTTACTAAATCGTTCATAGTTGTTAATGATTGTCTTTATCCACCGTACAGTGGCATCGGCACGTTTTGCGTATGACTCCCACTCAGCCTTTTCAAAATTCCGTCTTGGTTTTGGAGCTGATTTTATAAGAGGGAGCTGTATTCCTGCTTGATGGGTAACCTTTACCCTTGTGGTCTCTACTAACAAAGCACGAATCTGGGTTGAAACCGCGTTGCCATCTAGCTGACCAGAAGGTGTGTCTCTCTTTAACATCATATATGGTGAGGAGAAATGGTGCTAACATAAGGAAAATAAGGAACTGTTGAGTCCAAACAAAGCAACAACTTCCCGTACAGAGACTTGCGCGCATCCACAAAAGATAACGTTATGCACATGCATCTGTGGAACAGCAGCCGTGTGGTGTACTACGAATTGCTTCCCCAAGGTGTAATCATCATTGTCTACATTTATTGTCACACCCGAGACGTCTTGCAGACACAGACCAAGAACAATGACCAGGAAGACTGTGTGAAGTGATATTACTCCACGACGAGGGCGCCGACTTTCCAAAATTTCTGTGGGTGAATCTCAATGGCAGAATGTAGTACATGTTTCCTGGGGAGTCTCGATATTTTTTTAAAATGATTACGTTTCATTTATAATCTGTGTCTCAAAGATCTGTGCTGTAGTTAAGTAAATTATACTGGTAATAGAAGCATATGCCTTGAGACTGCTCTTCACAGCAGTCGGCTCTACACAACAGTCGTCAAAAATGTATATCCTATTATTAACTAACGTAACTTTCATTACAGCAGGTATAAATAGAAATTTAATGGAATATGTTGTAAAAAGCCATGTAACAGAGAGATTATTCGTTTACTATATTCAAAGCATTAAACAAAAAATATTAATACCGATAATGTTATTAAGAATTAAACACATTATAGTGATTGACATTCATTATCAATAAGCATAGGTCTATAGTGCTATCTGTTGTTTGATTGATTTGTACATATAAAACCTCACTGTACTCACCTTGACCTCTGCTGAAAGTAGACCATGCGGCATACTTTCTATGATGGAAGGTATTGATTATTTCACTGGAATCAGTAGACTACTGTGGATACTGTGGAGGCTGAGTTCACTAACTCTTTATTGAGTCATAGAACTTCACAGATAGGTCTTACAAATATGAGCTTCAAAAATAAGTGTGCAGCCGAAGAAACAGCAACAGGAACAGTTAAAACAGGTAAAATTTTGTGCATTAATTTGGAACGCTACAGCACGATAGAATTCTCTGTTACTAACAGTTTTGTTAATCAACTACCGAAGTTAATGAGGCTATTTCTTTTTTTCTGAGCTTTTTCGGTCTGAGAATTTATTGGATGAGTCCTCCTTTCATTTTGAAGAACTGCCACTGCATTGTGAATCTCTTCGTCGGAAGCAGAGTTTACAAATTTTGGGAAAATTACTTTGAAGAAATGGTTAAGATTATGCATACCCTCAAATTTTCTCTTTTAATTGACTACAATGATCTCCAGATAGCCATTAAAATGTCCCGTTTCTTTCCAATGATGTAGCCGATGACATTGCTTCTTAAAACCTGTGTCAATAGCTGGATAAATTATCAGCTGCATCTGTACAAAGGAATACACTTTATCAACACACTACATTCTAAGACTGCATAATTTGAGATGCTAAATTGCAAAGCTTAGACTGCAGCGCTATCTGAAATAATTGTTGTTGTGGTCTTCAGTCCTGAGACTGGTTTGATGCAGCTCTCCATGCTACTCTATCCTGTGCAATCTTCTTCATCTACCAGTACCTACTGCAACCTACATCCTTCTGAATCTGCTTAGTGTATTCATCTCTTGGTCTCCCTCTACGATTTTTACCCTCCACACTGCCCTCCAATGCTAAATTTGTGATCCCTTGATGCCTCAAAACATGTCCTACCAACCGATCCCTTCTTCTAGTCAAGTTGTGCCACAAACTTCTCTTCTCCCCAATCCTATTCAATACCTCCTCATTAGTTACGTGATCTACCCACCTTATCTTCAGCATTCTTCTGTAGCACCACATTTCGAAAGCTTCTATTCTCTTCTTGTCCAAACTAGTTATCGTCCATGTTTCACTTCCATACATGGCTACACTCCATACAAATACTTTCAGAAACGACTTCCTGACACTTAAATCTATACCCGATGTTAACAAATTTCTCTTCTTCAGAAACGATTTCCTTGCCATTGCCAGTCTACATTTTATATCCTCTCTACTTCGACCATCATCAGTTATTTTACTCCCTAAATAGCAAAACTCCTTTACTACTTTGAGTGTCATTTCCTAATCTAATTCCCTCAGCATCACCCGATTTAATTCAACTACATTCCATTATCCTCGTTTTGCTTTTGTTGATGTTCATCTTATATCCTCCTTTCAAGACACTGTCCATTCCGTTCAACTGCTCTTCCAAGTCCTTTGCTGTCTCTGACAGAATTAAAATGTCATCGGCGAACCTCAAAGTTTTTACTTCTTCTCCATGAATTTTAATACCTACTCCGAATTTTTCTTTTGTTTCCTTTACTGCTTGCTCAATAAACAGATTGAATAACATCGGGGAGAGGCTACAACCCTGTCTCACTCCTTTCCCAACCACTGCTTCCCTTTCATGCCCCTCGACTCTTATAACTGCCATCTGCTTTCTGTACAAATTGTAAATAGCCTTTCGCTCCCTGTATTTTACCCCTGCCACCTTCAGAATTTGAAAGAGAGTATTCCAGTTAACATTGTCAAAAGCTTTCTCTAAGTCTACAAATGCTAGAAACGTAGGTTTGCCTTTTCTTAATCTTTCTTCTAAGATAAGTCGCAAGGTTAGTATTGCCTCACGTGTTCCAACATTTCTACGGAATCCAAACTGATCTTCCCCGAGGTCCGCTTCTGCCAGTTTTTCCATTCGTCTATAAAGAATTCGCGTTAGTATTTTGCAGCTGTGACTTATTAAACTGATAGTTCGGTAATTTTCACATCTGTCAACACCTGCTTTCTTTGGGATTGGAATTATTATATTCTTCTTGAAGTCTGAGGGTATTTCGCCTGTCTCATACATCTTGCTCACCAGATAGTAGAGTTTTGTCATGACTGGCTCTCCCAAGGCCATTAGTAGTTCTAATGGAATGTTGTCTACTCCCGGGGCCTTGTTTCGACTCAGGTCTTTCAGTGCTCTGTCAAACTCTTCACGCAGTATCGTATCTCCCATTTCGTCTTCGTCTACATCCTCTTCCAGTTCCATAATATTGTCCTCAAGTACATCGCCCTTGTATAAACCTTCCATATACTCCTTCCACCTTTATTATTATAATTATGAATTCAAATTTCTCTAACTGGTTTTTCAAAACGACGCCTTGTTCTCTTTCTTCCCTTTACTTGGATGTCAATATTATTTTGTACGGAGCCTTAAGTAGCTTCATAGACATAAGCATAACGAAGGGCGTTTACGGACTGATATCTCGAAAACGAATGTGTTGAGTCAAGCTTTATTGAGGTACAAGAAGATAGGAAAACTTCCCATCTTTTAATTCTATGATACAACGTTTCTACTGCGTTGTAAAATGACCTGACTCCTTGAATTCCATATGTAGCGTCGGTAAGTGCTAAACTTAAAGTGTGCACTACACAATGCACATATTTTGCTGCCTTTTGCCTCTGTTGAATTCTCGTTCTGGTTGCTTTGTGTATGCCTGACATGCTGGCACAACCGTCGTATCTCTGACCTAATCATTTAGTTGAAAGGCCCCTTTTCATCTACTGCATATAGTGTTTCCTTTTCTGTGGCCAATGCACTTTGATGTTTTATTTAATGAAAACTTAAAAAGGTCCATTTACCTTCATGTCACAAAGCTTTGTACTGTAACATATCTAAATATCTGAGTTAACAGACCTTTTGTTGTAAGGTCCTATTTTGCATGTGTAATAACAGAAAATAATGAGGCAGCGTTAATTTCTTTTTCAACTGCTCAGGATAGGACTTTTGAATTGAAGGACTAAGGTATTTTTACTTATAGGTCTAGTTTGCTTTATTAATTAGATCGCGTAATACGGGATTGTACTTCGCGAGAAGTTTGATGGTTACTAAAAAGTTTTTACTGTTTGACTTTCCTATTTTCTCTCTATGTCCCCGAAAATCTATATTATTGGATTCCACTTTTATCGTCATATTCACAACTTTCACACTTCTCAGTCTTCCTTACTTATGAATACATACCGTCGTCAAGCGTGCTTTTCTCGCATCACGAACTGAATACAACGTATGCCTTTAGACGTGCATATAGCCATGTCACAGTATAATTTTGGTTAGCTACCTCCAGTCTGAAACCACTTCCCTTCATCAATAAAATTCTTCAGGGTATCAGACCGCATCGTCATAATTTAAAATGCGCCAACGTTTCGGCCAGCGTTGCAGCTAGCCTTCGTCAGGGCCTTACGTTAACTGCTAAATGAACACACTTGGTTCCTTAAATAGCTGCACGAGAAAACCGTGTCGTTACTTGATTGGCTGTAAAAGGAGGAGGAGGAGGGGTGAAAGGTATGCTTTATTGGTGTTTCCTTTATTATCTGTCATTGGCTCAAATAGCTGTTTTCTATTCACGAATGTCCCAGTGTCAGATACTGTGAACATCCTAGAAGAACGCGTGGCACCTGATATATGTGAGCTTGTGCGCCACTGTCTGACGACCACCTATTTCAAGTGGAGAGGTCAATTTTATGAACAAACTGATGGTGTAGCTATGGGCTCACCCCTATCGCCTATCGCAGCAGAAATTTTCATGGAGGCATTTGAGGAAACAGCCCTCCAGTCCGCACCATTACGTCCAAATTGTTGGCTCCGCTATGTCGATGATACTTTCGTCATCTGGCCCCACGGAGAAGAGGAGTTACAGAACTTCCACAAGCACCTTAACCAACAGCATAGGAAAATTCAGTTTACAATGGAAACAGAGAAGAATGGGGTGCTGCCTTTTCTCGACGTGGAAGTTTATCGAAAACCTGATGGTAAACTTGGCCACAAAGTGTACAGGAAACCAACCAATACGGACAGGTACCTTCACGCCTCCTCCCACCATCACCCCACGCAGAAGAAGTCCGCCCTGCACACGCTAACGAAGAGAGCGTACAGGATAAGCGACGAAGAACATCTGAAGACAGAACTTGAACGCCTCAGGTCCATCTCCGGAACTAATGGCTATGGGAAGCAGATGATAGACAGCACCATGTCGACAAGGGAGAAGACTAATAGGGAAGAGGAGAAGGAGGCACAGAGCATTGCTGTGTTACCATATGTACAAGGGGTCACCGAACGTATTGGCAAAATTCTACGAAAAGCCGACATCAAACCAATTTTCCGAAGCAGAAACAAAATATCAGACATGCTCGGTTCTACCAAGGATGCAGTTGACAAACTACACACAGCTGGCGTGTATGAAATTGGATGTGCGTGTGGATTAGTCTACATAGGTGAGACGGGACGTCCGATTAGCACAAGGCTCTCGGAACATGAAAGATATATCCGCCTGAAACAACACACTAAGTCAGCAGTGGCGGAACACCGAGACGAGTGCGGGAAACCAATATTTTTTCAAGAAGCCCGCGTCCTGGCGAAACAGCCTCTCACTTTCAAAAGAAAGATTAGAGAGGCGATAGAAATAGCCAAAAGACCCGCCAACATGAATAGAGAGGACGGGTACAAGCTTCCGAGGTCTTGGCTGCCTGCAATAGCAGGGCTACGGAGCGGCGGCAGAGCCGTGGCGGCCCATGCAGACACGCGGAGAGCCGCAGTAGTGGTCGCGAGTACACAAAGCAATGGCACGCCGCAGCCGGCTTCTGGACAGCATGGAAACAGTGTGACGTCACAGCCATCACCTGTTTGCTATTCGTCCGTCTCCTCCAATGGGGTGGATTAATATAAAGACCAATAGAAAACAGCTATTTCAGCCAATGACAGATAATAAAGGAAACACCAATAAAGCATACCTTTCACCCCTCCTCCTCCTCCTTTTACAGCCAATCAAGTAACGACACGGTTTTCTCGTGCAGCTATTTAAGGAACCAAGTGTGTTCATTTATCAGTTAACGTAAGGCCCTGATGAAGGCTAGCTGCAACGCTGGCCGAAACGTTGGCGCATTTTAAATTATGACGATGCGGTGAAGAAGACAACGGCCGCGGAAGCCTACGCTTACATTTAACCAACCTGTATGGGCAGGAAATCCACGGAAACATCAAGAAGTTAGAAGCACTGCGTTTAAAAAGATGTAAACTGCTGAATGACCTTGCGTTTTTGAACAGATGCAGAGACACGAGTGTTGTGCCGTATTCTTTGCGGTTGACGTCTCATATAAAAACGAACAAGGCGAGGAATATCTGTGTTAAAGCCAGTAAAGCATTGCTACGGGAAAGGATCCGCCACATCCGCATAAGTCTCGATGCTCACAACAGGAATTTGTGTGATCTGCACCTATTTCTGGCCGGAAAACTTCAGATGGAAGACTGGGATAAAGTCGACAGGTTAACCTTTCAGCAAGCATCAAGGACGAGCAATAATATTACTAACCGCCAGATGAGAAAGTACGACAAACTACAACAGAAAGCCACGGACGAAACATTGACGCTGGACAGGCGACGGCCAGTGGTCAACCTCTCCAGCCGCACCTTGAGCGAAGCAACCACAGCAATTCTGGCCAAGGGGATGAATTTCGCAGTCGCACCTAAGCGAGTTCCAAAAGAAGATATCATAGAATCCGTAGAGGCTTCGGTACGTCATCTGCCACAGGCAGAGGCGGTGAAGATCCGGCAGGAAACGGTCAGAGTTCTGAATAAAGCAAAGCCACCGAAGCAAAACATCAACGCTGAGGAATACCATGCCATCAAGGAACTCAGGGACAACCCCCACTTAGTAGTGGTACAGGCAGATAAGGGCAACGCCACTGTAGTCTTGGACACAACTGATTACAACAAACGAATGGAAGATATTCTCGCAGAACCTATCTACAAGAAACTTCAGGGAGATCCGACGGCCAAGGTAATCAAAACGACGCAGGCATTGCTCAAGCACTCTAGAATCAACTTCGACAAGGCCAGAAGATTCATCCCGCAAGTGACACAGGCACCAAGGATATATGGTGTACCGAAGGTACACAAAACCGACTTCCCCTTAAGGCCCATAGTAAACAGTATAAATTCGCCGACCTACTAACTAGCGAAAGAACTGGCACCTAGGCTCCGACACCTAGTGCATCAAACCGAGTCCTACGTTAAGGATTCCACTCACTTCGTGTCTCTCCTAAAGGAAATGCGTGTTACGGACCAAGATCTGATGGTTAGTTTCGACGTCAAATCCCTATTCACGAATGTCCCAGTGTCAGATACTGTGAACATCCTAGAAGAACGCGTGGCACCTGATATATGTGAGCTTGTGCGCCACTGTCTGACGACCACCTATTTCAAGTGGAGAGGTCAATTTTATGAACAAACTGATGGTGTAGCTATGGGCTCACCCCTATCGCCTATCGCAGCAGAAATTTTCATGGAGGCATTTGAGGAAACAGCCCTCCAGTCCGCACCATTACGTCCAAATTGTTGGCTCCGCTATGTCGATGATACTTTCGTCATCTGGCCCCACGGAGAAGAGGAGTTACAGAACTTCCACAAGCACCTTAACCAACAGCATAGGAAAATTCAGTTTACAATGGAAACAGAGAAGAATGGGGTGCTGCCTTTTCTCGACGTGGAAGTTTATCGAAAACCTGATGGTAAACTTGGCCACAAAGTGTACAGGAAACCAACCAATACGGACAGGTACCTTCACGCCTCCTCCCACCATCACCCCACGCAGAAGAAGTCCGCCTTGCACACGCTAACGAAGAGAGCGTACAGGATAAGCGACGAAGAACATCTGAAGACAGAACTTGAACGCCTCAGGTCCATCTTCGGAACTAATGGCTATGGGAAGCAGATGATAGACAGCACCATGTCGACAAGGGAGAAGACTAATAGGGAAGAGGAGAAGGAGGCACAGAGCATTGCTGTGTTATCATATGTACAAGGGGTCACCGAACGTATTGGCAAAATTCTACGAAAAGCCGACATCAAACCAATTTTCCGAAGCAGAAACAAAATATCAGACATGCTCGGTTCTACCAAGGATGCAGTTGACAAACTACACACAGCTGGCGTGTATGAAATTGGTTGTGCGTGTGGATTAGTCTACATAGGTGAGACGGGACGTCCGATTAGCACAAGGCTCTCGGAACATGAAAGATATATCCGCCTGAAACAACACACTAAGTCAGCAGTGGCGGAACACCGAGACGAGAGCGGGAAACCAATATTTTTTCAAGAAGCCCGCGTCCTGGCGAAACAGCCTCTCACTTTCAAAAGAAAGATTAGAGAGGCGATAGAAATAGCCAAAAGACCCGCCAACATGAATAGAGAGGACGGGTACAAGCTTCCGAGGTCTTGGCTGCCTGCAATAGCAGGGATACGGAGCGGCGGCAGAGCCGTGGCGGCCCATGCAGACACGCGGAGAGCCGCAGTAGTGGTCGCGAGTACACAAAGCAATGGCACGCCGCAGCCGGCTTCTGGACAGCATGGAAACAGTGTGACGTCACAGCCATCACCTGTTTGCTATTCGTCCGTCTCCTCCAATGGGGTGGATTAATATAAAGACCAATAGAAAACAGCTATTTCAGCCAATGACAGATAATAAAGGAAACACCAATAAAGCATACCTTTCACCCCTCCTCCTCCTCCTTTTACAGCCAATCAAGTAACGACACGGTTTTCTCGTGCAGCTATTTAAGGAACCAAGTGTGTTCATTTATCAGTTAACGTAAGGCGCTGATGAAGGCTAGCTGCAACGCTGGCCGAAACGTTGGCGCATTTTAAATTATGACGATGCGGTCTGATACCCTGAAGAATTTTATTGAAGAAGACAACGGCCGCGGAAGCCTACGCTTACACTTCCCTTCAAACTGAAGGATTACGTCAAACAAAGAACTTTTTAGTTTCATCATTTACATCCAACTGATAATCTGCGTGATCATTTCAATAGTCTGCGATATTAACAGGTCTAATTATGTTTATGACGATTTTGTCCGTTATTATACCATTGGTTCTTATTGGATAATTGACATTGTTGCCGAACAAAGATATGACGAAAGTTAAGTGCTCAGAATGGGTACACTAAATATCAACAATGGATAGTTTTCCACCTAAATGTGATACTTGGGTATACATTTTCATTTTGTCATTGTTTTGTAAAAACTAATCTGTGCCGCACTTTATGAGGTCGGGGGAACATGGGCTGCAATGAAAGTGGTACGAGAGATGGCAAGGATAAGCATTGTTTGCGTACTCTGTGCTAAACAATATTTAGCGTTGACTGATTCTACGAAACCCTGTTTATCTGATCATTTCTATACGTTTGACTGTACTGTTAATCGTATATATATATTTCTGTCTTTATATTTGTATATATTTTAGTTTTCTTATTTTAATTTTAATTCTTAATAAAATAACAACAATCTCTTACCTTCTGCGGGCCGCTAAGGCACCAGGTCGGCCCGCATTCCAGGTCCTAACGTTACAGCCCTGCACAGGCTGTACGTTTCCGAGGTCTACTCAGTCTGAAGTGAGTACCGGGGGCAGCCCAGGGACGAAAGCGACTCACGGACCACGTGTCCGCCCACAACAAGTCCTCTGTGACAAGCCCTGGCCTGCAAGGGCTGTCGCACTAGTGGGTTTGAATTATAAGGATAAGTTAGTGTAACGATCATTCTTAAAATATGTAATCGCACCATTAATCGGTTCTATCTGTATTAAATTATTTGTCTGTTTTCAACATTTATTCACTAACAAAATGCCAGTTAAATCTGATCAGGTATTGTATATGTAGAACAAGTCGAATGCACAGTGACTGCAAGAGGCAACGATGTTATCAACACGTTACTGAAAGAAAATAACACATTCACACAAATTAAAACTAAAAAATCTTCACAAATCAGATAGTATTGAAGAAAGAACTAACCAAAGATTTATTTGTGAACAGAACTACAAAGTAACTCATTTTACGTACCAAATAATAATCATGACATATCAACTTTCAGTATAAAACACTTTTCTTCTTAGGTCATTCGCACATATGAATTCGTTTACAATTTTGGTAATATAATTATTTTAGTCGTTTCTTTAGGAACGTGCCAAATTGCCTAGTCGTTCAACCTTTTTGTGTCATTGTTGACAGCAAAAGCGTTTTCAATCGTCTAAATGCTGAGAACCACCGCTCAAAGACACAAGAAGTAAAAGATATAGTTAAAATCATTCGAACAAGCTTCACAAATTCTGTGAGCATGAGACCACTGTTTTCTCTGCTTAAAATATTTGTAATATCTGACAACTTGGCCACTTCCTGTTTCTTCGTTCTGAAAACGTCTAGAAACATGTCCCTATGCAATTTTAGCTTATCTGTAACAAATCTGGCCCATAGAACTGCAGGATTCGATCAGCACCAATTCGATCTATAGCAAAATATTCAAGTTGTAAAATAAGTTCCAAAACCTTCGAGTCAAATCTATGATTTAGCGAACGCACAGCCACATCAATTACGTCCAAAAAATGTTTGTCTGTGCATTTCCTCCGGCATTTGATACGTATGAGGGTCACCACCTTCGACGTAGCGTTTTTGCACATTTCTTTTTCTAGACAAAACTGGTTCGTCGACGTTAACTTCCTCCGCTTTCCTAATGGTTTCATTTCACAGTTCAAAATATATACCCCTTGGTGTAGACAAGCCAGCAGTCTAAGTTTCAATCAATGTTTTTATTTGTCGGTGTGACTACGATTTCTTCTGAAAACTGGAAGTAACATTTTCAATGTAATAAGAAATCTGAATTCACGCAGGTTTGAAAAATAACCACTAGGCTTCCCACCACCGACTTCGCTTTATTCTTCTGACAGATCTTACAACAATTTCAAGAGAACTTCATAATTACCTTCCAACGGTTTTAGTGACTGTCCCTGACACATCACGTCGCAGGGAAAGCTGGCCCCAAAGTCGTGACTTTGCACGAGTGGAACACCGCAAGCCTCTATGGCAAATGTCTTACAATTGATATTAAGTCGCTAACACTCGCCGAACTGGATTATCCGAGCGGTCTAAGGCGCTGCAGTCATCGACTGTGCGGCTGGTCCCGGGGGAGGTTCGAGTCGTCCCTCGGGCATCGGTGTGTGTGTTTGTCCTTAGGATAATTTAGGTTAAGCAGTGAGTAAGCTTAGGGACTGATGACCTTAGCTGTTAAGTCCCATAAGATTCCACACACATTTGAACATTTTTGAACACTAACAGTCACCTGAAAGTCTCGCACATAAGTACTGTCTAGCATCTTATAATTCAGATTAAGCACGGAACTTTGAACAAATATAGTTCTCGGCTCCGAGTGAGTAATCCCACTCTGTAAGCCTGTTAAATGTTCACTGACCTTGCTCGCGCCATTTTAACATGGACCAAAAGAGTATTTTACGTCGACGGGTAAACGCCTTATTGCATCCTGAACGACTTAAAACAATGTCCTTGACCTTGTTGAAGCTACTTCATAGAAGCCCATGAAAACCTCTTCAACTTGAAGATTTTTATTTTCATATCCGAAACGTATGGATAGTAGTTCCTTCACTGATGTCGAAAGTCTCATCTACAATAAGAGGAAAACATAGTGCCTCCTTAATAGATTTCGCAATGTTTGGCTGTACATCGTTGCATAATAACAATTTCAGTCAGGCAGGAGTATCTTATGCTCTGTGGCAGCTACTGATAAATATTTGACACTTCATTGGTGTGACCACGAATTGCTATTCCTTGCTGACTTAAAAACTAGAGGGACTTCATTATCTTGCATCGCCTTGCGTGCATTTTGTGTAGGGGACTCGCACCAGGTAGGATTGAAAGAAGGCATCGAAGCAGTTCAAAGGCGAGCTGCTAGATTTGTTACTACTAGGTTCGATCAGCATGAAAGTGTTACGATAAGCTACCGGAACTCATGTGGGAATCCCTGGTGGGAAGAAGATATTCGTTTCGAAAAACACTACTGAGAAAGTTTAGAGAACCGGCATTTGAAGCTGACTGCAGAACGATTCTACTGCCGCCAACATACATTTCGCCTAGGGACCACGAAGATAAGATACGAGAAATTAGGGATCATACAGAGGCTAGGGGTAGTGTCTTAGATTACTAACCAAAACGTCTCGATCCCTGTTTCGAAGTCCCCCAATGCTGAAATTTTGGTTAATAATCAGCATTGGCGGTCGAAGATTTCCGGCATAAGAAGTCACCTTCACTTTGCCAACAGGCCTTTTCAAAGAGGGCGGAGGAACAGACATAAGTCCTTTGGGTGGGAAACTGCCCCTAAAGGCGGAAGAAACAGCAATGATCAACGGTATTAGGCTGCAGAAGGCAATGGAAACTTCTGCATTAAAACACATAACGGATATCCACAGGACATGTGGCCTGTAATTGAAAAGCGTCATGATGATCTCTCCGTTGGCAAAAGATTTCGGAATAGTCCCTCATTCGGATACCCGAGAGGGGACGGCCAATAGGGAGGTCACCTTGAGAAAAAGGTTGAACGACCAACGAAAGAATAACGTTCTACAGATCGGATTGTGGAATACCAGAAGCTTCAATGTGCCAGGGAAGCAAGAAAAATCTGAAAAGGGTAATGCAAAGGATCAATCTAGATGTAGTATGGGTCAGTGAAGTGAAATGGAAGACAGGGATTTCCGGTCAGATGAGTATAGGATAATATCAACAGCAGCAGAAAATGCTACAACTGGAGTAGCATTCGTTATGAATAGGAAGGTAGGGCAGAGAGAGTGTTACTGTGAACAGGTCAGTGATAGGATTGTTCGTATTAGAGTGGAAAGCTTACCAACACCGACAACAAGTAGTTCAGGTATACATGCCGACGTCGCGAGCTGAAGATAATGACATAGAGAAAGTATCTGAGGATATTGAAAGTGTAACACAGTATGTAAAGGGAGATGAAAATCTAATATTCATTGGGGACTGGAATACAGTTGCACGGGAAAGAGTAGAAGACACGGTTACAGGAGAACATGAGCTTGGGGCGAGGAATGGGGGAGGAGAAAGCCTAATTCAGTTCTGTAATAAGTGTCAGATAGTAATAGCGAATACTCTGCTCAAGAATCACAAGAGAAGGAGATATATTTGCGAAAGGCCGGGCGATACAGGAAAATTTCAGTTATATTACTTTATGGTCAGACAAAGATTGTGAAATGAGGTACAAGGTTGAAGGCATACCCAGGAGCAGATATAGACTCAGATCACAATCTAGTAGCGATGAAGAGTAGGCTGAAGTTTAAGAGATTAGTCAGGAAGAATCAATAAGCAAAGAAGTGGAATACGGAAGTACTAAGGAATGATGGGATAAGCTTGAAGTTCTCTGAGGTTATATATACAGCAATAAGGAATAGCTAAGTAGATAGCACAGTTGGAGAGGAATGGTCATCTCTAGAAAGGGCAACCTCAAAATTGCAGGTGCAAAGAAGGTAACAGCGAAGAAACCATGGATACGAGAGGAAACACTCCAGCTGGTCGATGAATGAAGAAAGCACAAAAATGAATGAAATAAATAGGAAGTGCAGGGAAGTTAAGACGAAATGGCTGCAGGAGAAATGTGAAGAAATCAAAAACTAACGCTTGTCGGAAGGACTGACTCAGGATACACGGCAGTCAAAACAACATTCGATGAAATTAAAAGCAAAGGTGTTAACATTAAAAGTGCAAGGGGAATTCCATAGTTAAATGCAGAGGACAGAATGGATAGGTGGAAAGAGTACACTGAAGGCCCTATGACGGGGAAGACAGGAGAAGAAACAGGAGTGGATTTAGAAGAGATAGCGGCTACAGTATTAGAATCAAAATTTAATAGATCTTTGGAGGGCTTATGATCAGATAGAGGTGAAGGGATGAATTACATTCCATCAGAATTTCGAAAATCATTGGGGAATGTAGCAGCAATACGACTATTCACGTTGGTGTATAGAATGTATGAGTCTGGCGACATACCATTTGACTTCCAAAACAATATCATCCACACAATTCCGAAGACTTCAAGAGCTGACAAGTGAGGGAATTACCGCACAGTCAGCTTAACAGCTCATGCATCCATGTTGCTAACAAGAATAACATACAGAAGAATGGAAAAGAAAATTGATGCTGTGTTAGATGACGATCAGTTTGGCATTAGGAAAGGTACAGGCAACAGAGAGGCAACTGTGACATTGTGGTTCATAATGGAGGCAAGACTAAAGAAAAATCAAGACACTTTCACAGGATATTTAGACCAGGAAAATAGCCTTCGACAATGTAAAACGGTGCAAGATGTTCGAAATTCAGAGAAAAATGGTGGTAAGCTATAGGGAGAGGTAGGTAATATACAATATGTAGAAGAACCAAGAGGGAATAATAAGAGTGGACAACCAAGAACGAAGTGCTTGGATTAAAAAGGGTGTAAGACAGGGTTGTAGTCTATTGCCCCTACTGTTCAATCTGTACATCGAAGACAATGATAGAAACAAAAGAAAGGTTCAGGAGTGGGATTAAAATTCAAGGGGAAAGGTTATCCGTAAAATTATTTGCTGATGACATTGTTACCTTGAGTGAAAGTGAAGAAGAATTACATGATGTGCTGAATGGAATGAACAATCTAATAAGTACAGAATATGGACTGAGAGTAAATCGAAGAAAGACGAAACTAATGAGAAGTAGCAGAAATGAGAACAGCGAGAAACTTAACATCAGGATCGATGGTCACCAATTGGATGAAGTTAAGGAATTCTACAGCCTAGGCAGCAAAATAACCAATGACGGACTGAGCAAGGAGAACATCAAAAGTAGACTAGCACTGGTAAAAAGGGCCAAAATAAGTCTTCTGGTATCAAACATAAGACTTATCTGAGGAAGAAATTTCTGAGAACTTACATTTGGAGCGCAGCATTGTATGGTAGTGAAACATGGACTGACGGAAAACCGGAACACAAGTGAATCGAAGCATTTGAGATGAAGTGCTTGCGATACCCTACACAGTTCTAATATGGATCAATTTTCGCCTGTAAATGACTCGTAATTATAATGGGCGGACACTCGCATGCAGTAAGACCTCAGTGTTGATTTCGCTAAACGCTCTAAGCACATCAGAGCTAAGCTCTTACCACACAATCTTCAATTTTGAATCACTGGAACCGGTATAATAACTTGAGAAGCAAACAAGGTGGCGGAGAGCACACATTATAAGTTTTAACCACTTTGAAATAGCGACATACGCTGCATGTTAGTTACCGTAGCAAAAGACACTTTCATCTGTATAGAATAAATCTACTTTAAACCTGAGGCAATTTTATGTAAAATAATATTAAAATGTTGAGTGAAAAGAACCTGCTAAGCATTGAAGATGCATAGCTACTGTGGTCGTGTTATTTGTCATTTTTGTAACTAATAAACATATTTCTTTAGCACTATCTTTACACAAAATTGACCACTGTCTGAAAGTTAGTTTTTACACTGATGTTTCCTGATAATTATCAACGTGAAGAATTTTTTAACTGATAGTTCTTTAATGGAATGTAACAAGAACACTTTCCTGCACTTTTTTGAAACATAAATTTAGTTTGTCACACTCCATGTATTAGTAAAATCATATGTTCTGAAAACCCCAGTAATAATCTTTTTTGTAGTAATCGAAATGTGCACAATATCTTTTTGTTGTCTTCTTCTGCAACTGTTTTTGTTATGATTGTCAATGTAATAAAGTGGCTGGCACTTCCTACACAATCTGATGCTTTGCTTAATAAGGCAATAATAATTTTAAGCACTTTATATAGGCAAATATAACCAACTTATGGCCTGAAAATATTCATGATTAAATATCACAGTATATGAAAAGTACACACTAAATATCTACTGAAATAACAACATTGTGATAAAGCTTGTTGCTTTGAAACACTTGTCGTATACAAGAGTACGACGAATCATGAATTTTACAATATGTATATCACTATGAAAAATAGAATATACGGAACTTCAGGACAGAGATAAATAATTCAGTACTTTTGTGGTGTTTAGCAACGTATTCCAGCCTCTGCCGAGATTTGGCTATCGATGGATGGTTTAGCAGCTGGTGCACAGTGGCTTCCAAGTCGTAATGTCCATCTTAATATTTGGCCAGTACAGTGGGTAATGCTGCAACGTAATGTCTGTCTCCTTCACAGCAAGCAACGACTCCCCACTGGTCCTCATAATAATATTATCACTTTTGTTTGGTTGATAAATAGCTGCTTAATACTGTAGAATTACGTATAGCACTAATTTCCCGTCCATCCGAGGCCGTTTGACAATGTGCTCATTGTAATCACCACACAATACAGTACGTGGGCATTGCACCACTCGCTGCTTGACAGCCCTTTTGTCTCACAAAGAGAACTGTCTTATCATCCTATCACTTCTCCTTGTCAGTGTTTTCCAGATATTCCTTTCCTCTCCGTTTCTGCACAGAACCTCCTCATTCCTTATCTTATCAGTCCGCTTAATTTTCAACACTCATCTGTAGCATGAAATGACAGAAGTATACGTCACAAACTGTAGGAATTGTTCTATTTCATTTAGTAGCAGTCATTTCGTTAATCTCTGTCATAACTCAAAAATATGATCAGTAGGCTTGATACATGAAATGGACTGGGGCTGCTGATTCTCACAACAGAATAGAAAAAAAACTTTCCAGCAGAAAATCCTCCTCCAAACATCGGCATGTGATGGACGTGACAGAAAATGTTGTCTAGCAGTGCTAATTCAAGGAAAGACGAACTTATGAAATGGGATGTGAAATAATGGACCGCTTTCATGGTAGCATTAGACACACTCAATGGACATCATTTACTCACACCAGTCTTTACCTGTAGGATTAGTTTTGTACTCATAATACTGCAGGTAAGCTCAGGTAAGAATGAAATTTTAATCAACGTATTACATAGGTCTGGAAATATCTTTTGTATCAAGATGTTCATGGACCGCCACTTTCATTGTACTAGTAAAACAGGGAGGCGAGATGTGAACTCGGACAGAAACGACGCTGACAGCACGCGATATTTTGAACGGATTTCTGCCTGCAGCGTAATTTAATTTGGCACTATCAATCATAATTGACTCCTCCGCATCTGTTTGTCATAATAACAATGCGACAAGGCATATTATGACGCAACCACATCGATTTTCATTAAAATTAAATTAGCTGTGTGAAATATTAAGTACACGCGGTTTAGTTTAATTGCCTGATAATGCCAGATTTAGACAGAAGGGCATTATCTGTAATTTAGTTTGATTGCCAGATTACTCTCGTTTCAGGCAGAAGGATGTGCATTAGTACGTTATCGCCCAGTACAAATGCACGAGGGTGAAGAACGCAAGGCAGGAAGAATGATTGGATTTACTGTATCCTCGACGACAGGGTCATTATTGAAGTCAGATTAGAAGCTCGCATAGGGGATGGATAGGGAAGCAAATCGACCGTGTTCTTTTCAGAAGAGCCATCCCGGCATTTGCGGAGTAGGGAAACCTATATTTGAATGACAAGACTGATCCAGTGTGTTACCCATTGCAACCCTTCGCTCTGCGGAACGTTCAAAGATTATCACTATGAGAATATTTGTTTTTGAAACAGAGCATACCACAATGATATAGTCCAACGGTTCCGACTTAATCAATCATCAAATACTAATAATAATAATCTGTAGCTTCGCAATAGTCGGTCCCAAGCTCGGTCCAGAAAGGAGGAAAAAAAAAAAAAACCTTGGTTCACCTGGCCAAGGTGATAGTACCTGAGGGGAACGATGAAGACCTCAATGGGTGGGAAGGCGGAAATGAGGTTCACTGGTACGGCTGAACTGGCGGAATGTTACATGCCCTGTTCCTAGGGTTAATATAAAAGTTAGAAATTAAAATCCAGTCATATCAGTTCCCGAACTGGGCGTTGTCTGATCAGCATCTGTACCCAATGTTACATGTCGCTGCAAAAGTACACATTAAAACTACCAGTTTTTGTTTTAATTCTGGTAGATGAATGTCTATCTACGTTGCGAATCACCACTCCTGAAAGGACTGTGAGCAGATTCTGGAGCGTCTGCACCATTACGCAAGGAACAGTTTGGGGATCCCGAAAATCGTTGTAATCGGAAGCTTAAATGTAACAGGAAATATAAATGTGCAGCCATAAATATCAGCCCCCACTGCAAAGCTCGGAAACCCAAGCAAATCTTATATTCTCGGTGTAGCTACTAGCCACCCAAGAAACAAGACATGCTGATGGCCTATCTATAGATAATGAGAACTAACATTTTAAAGGTAAGCCGGCTGTTAGACTTTCCATTCAACTCTCAGAATGTCTGGAACATCTTTCGCAGTTCTCAAAGTATAATCCGAAATACTGTTGATTTTGAATCGTTCACTGAAAGACTCTCTGTTTTCACAATTAAATGCAAGAATAAGTATTATTCGATATTCAAATGACGCACACCAACAAGTGAAGACAACAAGAATATCCGAGACAAAAAAAGGAAGAAGCTGGAAAACAAGCTGACGGAAGTTCACAAGTCAACATAATAATCACAATGGGGACTTCAGTGCCCGACAAGGTAAGAAGAAATCATTGCGAAAAGTTATTGGAAACTACCCAGCAAAATGAAAACTAAAACAAATGTCTCAAGGTGATTAGATATGTACAAGTTATTCGATCTTCAAATCATAGCACATTTAAAAAACTGTGTATAAAGTAAAAACCTTGGATATCTCCGAACACCAGCTTGAGAGATTTCCGATTGATCATGTTGCCATCTCCGGATATAATTATCAATACGTAAAGAACATTAGAGTTAAGAGGGAAACGGAAGTTGAGTGAGATATCTACCCAACTGAGATCTATATGCGATTTATTCAAAAACATGAAATCATGAAACAAACAGTCCGATTAAGAGAAGTAATAACGAAACTTTGAAGGAAACGGAATGTGACTTCCAAAACACACTGAAGAAAAGGTGCACGTTGACAACAACCCTACAGAAGGGTTAAACGTATTGTGTTTGAAGTACCACCAGAGAACAATCAAATAAAAAGCAGAATAACAAATGCGAGAAACGTCTTTGTCGAAAAAACGAAATAATGGAACAACTAGTATAGAAGGGAAACAAGCTGTAAGTGAGAGATGCATGAGTTTGATAAGAAATAAGCAAATAAAATTATTAGGGAACAAAAGAGATGCTTTGAAAAGAAAGAGCTTGAAACTATAGACGAAATATAATACAAGGGCCTATTACAAAACATCCAAGAAATACATGTTAGGGTACATTCCGCAGTCACAATGCTTCAAGAAAGAAATTGGTAATCTGGCACTTATCAATGAAGAAAAATGTAAGATACTAGCAGCATATTATGAAAAGCTACTCATCTGCAAAAAACCGACCAAACAACTTCAATTCCAAGGTAATATTCCAAATGAAAACAAATCCTCCAAGCATCGATGTCATTAAAAATTACAGCAAACAAAACACAACAAAGCTTCAAGAGAAGATGGTCTCACAGCAGATATTCTAAAAACTGGTGGAGCTGTGTGTGTTATGGTTACGGAAGAATAAGTAGATAAGGCGAGGAACACGGAAACAGTTCCAGAAAATGGAAACACAGCGTTGAAGGGACAAAACAGATACAAAAAATTACAGAGGAATTTCATTACTACCCTTACAATACAAACTCTTACCGAAAGTTAGTCTCGACACACTAAATCATCTAGTAAATAAAAAAACTGGGTAGTATCAAGCTGGATTTAGTATTTGCAGATACTGTCAAGAGCTAATTGTAAATCGTAAACAAATATGAATAAATAACAAAATACCAGACAGGATTGTCCTAATATATGTTGATTTTAAAAAGGCGTATTATTTGATACAGACTGCCTCCTCAAAACCTTGAATGGGGTTATAGTAGATAGAAAAACTCTGGCAATAACGAAACAAACTGTTACAAAGAAAGCATCTAATGTTAAATATCTTGGGACAGTTTCTATCCCCTTCCAAATCTTGTCAATAGTGAGACAAGAAGACGATTTGTCACCACTATTATTCAGCTCTGAGCTAGAAAAAGTTTTAAGAGAATGGCAAATAGAGGAAGAAAAACAAAACGTTGACAACTCCTGGGTAAATTGAAATAAACAATAAACTGTTTTTCCTATGCAGACGGTTTCGTAATAATAAACGGAACCTCATAGAATGCAAATAAATAATAGAAATGCCGAAAGAAACAGCTAGGAAAGATAGGTCTGGAAAAAAGAGGAACACCTTGAATTATTAAAAAAGAGCTTCATGAATTAAGTAAGTCAATAACGCGATAGTGCGCAAAATTATGCCCAAATGACGCGTTAGATCGTCAAAAACCCGAGCTGGTTGGAAGGCCCTGCCCTAATGCTCCCAACGTTCTTAACTGGGAAGAGATCCGGTGACCTTGCCACTCGAGGTATGGTTTGGCAAGCACGAACGTAGACAATAGAAACTCTCACGGTGTGCGGACGGGCATTATCTTGCTGAAATGCAAGCCCAAGATGGTTTCCCAAACTCTACCTTGCCAATCAAGGTCGCGAAATCTCTCCCCAGCTGAGAAGCTGTGTTGCATTATGGGCAGGGCCCTACAACCAGCTCGGTATTTTCAGGATCTAACACCCCAATTGGACAGAATTTGGCACGACGTTTCTCAGGACGACATCCCACAACTCTGTCAATCAATGCCAAGCCGAATAACAGCTTGCATAAAGGCCAGAGGTGAATCAACGTATTACTGACTTGATCAATTTGTGACCTTTAGTTTTAATAAATTATCCAATTTTCTGAAACTGTAGTCATTTTTTGCTTGTCTGTACATGTACATTACATTTGCCGATTTCCGTCTCGTCGGATAGCCTTCGTGATGAGTATTTTTCTTCTTATTTTTGTCTTTTTTGTCTTAGATTTATCTTCTGAAGAGACAGAGTACATATCCAATGAAGGTTATTACCAAGAGTTTTAAAAACAAGGTATGGCAACATCAAGGAATCGGACTACTTTACATATCTAATTGAATATACAAGCATGAAAAGCAAAAAGAAGGAAAATATAAATCAGACCTGAAAAAACGACAGAAGCATATCATATAGTGAGAAACCTGTACGGTAGGTGCAGTAAAAAAGTTTTTCCAAAGATGTTAAATCGAGACATTATTATACGCATGTAAAACCAAAAGTCTTGTATGGGTCGGAGAAGGTACTATTATCTGGATGCAAAACTTCGAACAGAAAAAAGAATGTTGCGAAAATTATTAGGTGCAATGAAGAACAAAGACGGCAGTTTGGTTCTGAGACCCAGAGAAAATACTCATTCTGCCATAAGTTAATAGATGAGCCCGGGAAAAGCGAGCTACACTGAATGGGTATCTAAAGAGAATGAAGGAAGACATATTAACAAAGTGGGTCCGCACATTCTTTCAAAACAGGAAAAGAGACAAAGAAAATAAACGGAGAGGCAAAACAAAAAAGGACTTAGAAAACTGCAAATTGTACAGGAGACACTAATTCAGACTGGAAGTCAAGAAATTCAAAGGTGTCCAGGAAGGTAGAAACAAAAAGAAAAACAACTGTAGTACAGTGGTCAAATGGGAGAAAGAAAGCTCTTCTTGAGTAAATGGAAGAGTTTAAGAGAAGAAAGAAGGAGAAGAGAACTAAATAGTTATCCTAACGTGGTCTTTATTTGGCCGGAAAGGAAATTAAAAAAAAAGTCTGCATTCGAAGGCTACCAAAGACGAAACGTTCAAGTACCCGTCGTTTTTCTGAGCTATATCTACATCTGCATCTAGGCATATATACTCCGGAAGTCACCGTACGATGCATGGTGGAAAGTATCTTGTACCAGTAATAGTGATTTCCTTTCCTGTTCCACCCAACGAGGTCAGGACACGATTGGACCACCACCCTAGGAAATGGGTGAATAGTGGCTTGGTAAGGGGATGCCTGTCTAAGGCCTGATGGTTGTTAGTAAAACAGCGATGGAGAGCCAAACAGTTATAGTTCAATAATACACAAAGGATGCGACGACGAACCAAGCTCTCCGTGGCAGCAAAGCAGAAGCAGCGTTCGCCCCATAGGAATGCACCGATTCCAGCGCGGGGTCCGCGCAGGATGCGCAGTGACAACAGTGGTGGCAGAAGGCCGCTGAGACGGCGAGATGACTCCGGACGTCAGTTATGCTGGCAGCGGCAGCCGACAGCTCTGAATGAAGTTTGTGTAGTAGTGCTGAATCTCTCAGCGGCACCCGGACAAGAGAGAGGCCAGCAGCAATGGAATCTGCCCACAAGACAGTGAAGAGGACAGCGGACGCCGCAACAAGGGAAGAGCGGCTGCAGGTCTGTCCGTGAGGCAGACCACCACGAGGCCCGCTGATCAAAGGCATCCGATTACTTCCCATGGTACGCGGCCCGGATGATAGTGCTGTGGCTAAGACCTAGGGTGGAATTCTTGTTACATAGAAGCCCACAGACAGCTAGGTCCCTCCACCACGCAGATCGGCTGTAGACTAAGGTATATCCCATGAAAATATTTACATCTGCTTGGGGTTTTCAATTCATCAAAGAATCGAGGGTTTACTGTTATCTCACTTCAGTCTGGTTCTTGAAACTATATAGGGAGGATTTCGTAGGATAATATATATCTACCTTCGAGTCTGCCAGTTCAGACTTACTACTGAAATGTCCCCTTAGAAAAATTTATGAATTACTGCGCTGGTAAACCCCTTAGGTTGTTTGATTTTCAAACAGCTGAGCAACACTGAACGTTTTCAGACATTTCTCTCTTTACTTATTCTGATCATCACTAAACTGACACAATATTTTTAGCGCAGCGCAGTCTGACTTTCAATAATCCCTACAAAAGAATGACCGTGACTAACAATAACCTATACCTTTCATGGATCACTTACCTCACAAAAATCTTCGTTACTCGAACTACTGCAATACAGCGAGAGCCAATACTGCCAGCTAAATAAAGGATTCTAACTACTGAAGGCACTAACTACTGATAGGCATAGTTAGCAAATGAAAGATTTTGATAAACAACAAACAATGTATTTAGCTTAATAATATTCAAAAGTCATCATATATGTGTCAGTTCATGATATACAGTAATACAAATTTACTCTTTCTGATGGACACACGTCCAGATCGCCCGCTCTCAAAATTCTGTCATCTCTCTCCCCACATCCATCACTGCTGGCTGCTCACCTCCAACTGCGCAACGCTACGCGCTGTTCACATCCAACTGCCCAACACCACAATAGTGAATATTCCAACAATGCCTACCAGCCACAGACTGCACACAGCACAGCCAGTGATTTTCATACAGAGCGTTACGTGATGTTACCAACATAAAAACCTAAACAGCCTACTTGCACTACGTTAGTTCCCCTGTTATACCTACAGGACAGGACAAAAAAAATGGTTCAAATGGCTCTGAGCACTACGCGACTTAACTTCTGAGGTCATCAGTCGCCTAGAACTTAAAACTAATTAAACCTAACTAACCTAAGGACATCACACACATCCATGCCCGAGGCAGGATTCGAACCTGCGACCGTAGCGGTCGCTCGGTTCCAGACTGTAGCGCCTAGAACCGCACGGAGGACAGGACAGACAGATTCATTTGTGGAAAGGGGACAAAATGAGTGCCTGTCAGTTGCACTCGAACATATTATTTTATTCATTTGAGAAACATTACAAGAGTAAAGAAAACATTAAAAACAGAGCAACCCGAATATTAATTTTAGAACTTAATTCCCGGCTAAATACGCCATTCAATCTCACGCCTCAAGGGCAAAAGAACTTTAAAACCGGCTGAAGGTCATACATAAACAATCAACAAGGACAAATAAGAAAAGGCAGCATATCAAACGGCGCTCAGAAGTTTCCAAGAGTCGTCCTGGAATTCAAACACTAACGCTCGCTTAGGTGAGACAGGCAGTGGGCTCAACAATTCCCAGTCCGACGACAACCCAACCGCCAGACAGTCAACAGACCAAGCGACAGGATAACTTCCGCTCCACTCGACCAGCACACAACTGGGAGTTCAATGGAACAAAGCAGAAGGTATCGGCGCCCACAACGAATTACACATTCAGCCGTCAAACTACACGCCATGCTGGATAGCCACAACACGACGAGGTAAATACACTGCCTGAATATGTCAACGGCCAGGGCAGGTAACCGGAACGTTAACAGCCACAAGGCAGAAGATTCTGCTGGTGCACATCAATTAAAAAATAGTCAAATTAAGTTAAACTCCACAGGAGAGCGGCTAGAATTTCGCTAACTTGAAAACACACGTTGTTGCTCGCGGGAATGTCCCAACAGCCCACAACGAAATTCAGACGACAGAATGTGAACAGTTGGGGCTGGCTGGTAGATTAAGTACTCAACTTTCGTGTCCGGGATCGGTGAACCACGGATCTCGTAGCGATGGGAACAGCACCTCACACTCTGACCGCACGTGGACCCCGTCATCGGACCCGGCCAGACACACGCCACGGAGACTTCCTCGCTGTTCCACACCAAACCGACCAACTGCCCCCACACGGCATAGCCGGAAACTGTAAGCGCGAGGCCAGTACAAGGGTGCTAATATCGGTAACCGCTGCTGCTGCCACTCGCGGAGAGAGAGGATAACAGCATAATCGCGATAACCGCGGGACACTAATCACAGACTAGCAACCAAGGTTTAATGCAAGGCATAACACGAGCCAGCCACGGCTCACTAAGTTTTCATTTACACTCGCACCAGTCCTACAGCACTGTGATCATTCAAGATGCTCTGCTTTGTATATATTCAATACCCTTGCTAGTCCTATTTGGCATGGATCCCTCACACTTGCGCCGTATTCTATATCTACATCTGTACTCCGCAAGCCTCCTTATGGTATGTGGGGGGTTACTTCGTGTACCTCTTTCCTGTTCCAGTAGCGAATAGTTCACCACCAATATTTATACGGGAAAGGCCCGTACTTGTCATACTACTGTACTGGTTTCTTCTGCCCAGCTCATAACACCGCTATTGCACGGAAATGGAGACGGTTGCTCCATCTTTCTGCTTTGCCCGTACTTTGGTGTTCGGACTGTCCACCTTGCCTCGTGGTCTGCCTGTAATACTTGCAACGTCAGCGGGCTCCTCTTGTTGAAACTCCACCTGGTCGTTATGGCTCCAATTGCTTTCCACTTTTTCTTGCGGTCAGGGAAGGTGTCTGAATTTTTTGTTAGCTACGCAAAGTACGTTATTCTGTGCTACAAGAGAACCTGGAGGGCCACCGTTGAAGAGGTTGAGCAGACTGAAGTAGGTAACACACTGCAAGTGGTGGAACAACGCGGACATAAATGTCACATACCAGCACATTTTGATATTACATAAGAGCAAAGCTGTGCACTCTCATTTCCAGCTAGCCTTGAGTCTAAGTTCATACACGTTCTCAGATATGCAGGTACTACAGAACTCTGTTGAGCAGTTTAATTATTTTTGTGCCTGGTGACCTTTATTATTGAACTATAAAAAAGTCTCTCGTTCTTTCAAATATGTATTTTGGTGATATCGCATTCAATGTACAATTCTACATCAGTAGAAATAGAGATGTGTCTCCTACTCAAATTTGGGATGCTGGCTGGCCTTCTGTCTCATGCAGTTCTAACACTATCTCCATAAGGAAAACGGCCACCTTTTACTTAGAATTCTACTGGTTCTGATTCTTCAAGTGAAATTCGTACCACACTTAGTGTATAATAACCCGGTACCAGTCGGCCGATGTGGCCGAGCGTTTCTAGGCGCTTCAGTCCGGAACGGCGCTGCTGCTACGTTCGCAGGTTTGAATCCTGCCTCGGGCATGGATGTGTGTGACATCCTTAGGTATAGTTAGGTCTAAGTAGTTCTATGTCTAGGGGACTGAGGGCCTCAGATCCCATAGTGCTCAGAGCCATTTGAACCATTTTTGAACCCGCTACCCTCCCACCCCTTCTGCGCCACACACCAACCACACACAACCGAACCAAAGAGCCTTCCTTAACTCTGTCCCGGATCTTGCTCATCAAAATCCATCCAAGGTCTTACACAAAACATCCAGTGGAACACATGGTGAACATCATAGGGTATTTTCAGCAGTTTATTTTAGCTTTCATTATCTCAGAGTGAAATCCTTTCTGCTCTTGAATCTAAGTTGTTACTTTCTTGGGTGTTTCTGCCACGCCATCCACGACTTTTTATCTATATATTTGCTTGTCTTGTGTATCACCTTAATACGCCGATACAATTTTTGCTTGCGTTTTTTCGTATCCGGATGTATGCTAGTATACTAGTGCTTGTTGAAAAGTAAAGCCATCGAATTATTTATCCTTTTCTCGACATCGGTTGACGTATTACACATCACGCATATTAATCCGTCGACTCTCCAGCTTCGTCGTTACCTTCTGCAGCTAGGGGGCTCCGTATTGTAGCGTGTAATGTAAGTATGCATTGCGTGAGAGAACCTCAGAAAATTCAAAGCACGAATTCTAAGAATTCATCCACACAGGAGCACCAACTCCTTTAGTATAACAATGCCAGACCACACACAAGCGCTGCGACATCCGCGACAATTAGGAGCGTTGGGTTGTCACCTATCGTCTTCCATACAGTCCCGACATGGCCCAAACCGATTTCCATCTCTTTCCAGAACTTAAAAGAACACCTTCGAGAACTTTATCTAGTTACTGATGAAGCGGTGCAATTTGAGGTGAGGTTATGGCTCCGTCAACAAATTTAAACATTCTACAATGGTGCTAACAACAAACTGGTCTTTCGTTGGGAGAGATGTGTTTCTCTTTCCAGAACTTAAAAGAACACCTTCGAGAACTTTATCTAGTCTCTTTCCAGAACTTAAAAGAACACCTTCGAGAACTTTAGTCTCTTTCCAGAACTTAAAAGAACACCTTCGAGAACTTTATCTAGTTAGTGATGAAGCGGTGCAATAGGAGGTGAGGTTATGGCTCCGTCAACAAATTTAAACATTCTACAATGGCGCTAACAACAAACTGGTCTTTCGTTGGGAGAGATGTGTTCGTCGTGAGGGTGACTGTTTTCAGAAATAAATCTATAGACGTTAGTTTTATTTAAAAAGCTATACGAGTTTTCACATAAAAACTTGAAAGGATTACTTTTCCGCATGTTCTCGTACTTTTCAATTACTTTTTTCGCTCTTAACCTCTACATTTCTTCTTCTGTATAGTTTTAACCTAAATGACTACTGTTAGTTCTCTCTTTTGGACTACTTTAATGTCTGTATTTCTATTTAAGAGACATGTCTCAACACCATAAAGACGCTCTGGTGTCACAATTGTGTTGTGTACTTGAGATCCACTTTTTCTTTCTTATAATTGTCTCTTGTAAGAATGAAAACTGTTTCTTTCTTGTGACAACGAATTTCACAACCAGTAATTTCCAGGTCAGATTCCTGAATGATTTAATCTAACTATCGGAAATGAGAAACTCACTCCATTTAACCAAATTTAATTCTTAGAATTTTGGGTTCCAGGTTGTTGCTGTATAGGATTTTTCGCTTTTCAAACGATATTTCAAGACCTACTGTTGCTGCTGTTTCTTTATGGATTTCTATTTGTTTTTTGTTTTATTTTAATGTCCTGGCATAGAATTTCCTGTTAGCTGGGCAGTCTGTTCTAATGTTAGTTCTTCCTAATTTGGCCGGTTTATCAAACTTTCGCTATGAGTCTAGTTTCTGGAATTCTTGAATTCCTTTTCTAAGACGCTGTTGAAAAGCTGTGGAGGTATTCCATCACCCTCCTCGCTCCTTTTTTAATCTGAAAATGTTCCTAAATTTCTTTCCTGAATTTTACCTTAGAAACCAATAACTTGAGTGGTTTTTAGGTCCAGACTTTGATCCTTCAGAATTTGGAAGAGTCCTACGATCCAATGAGTCACAAGCATTTTTGTAATAGACGAAGTTATCATTGTTCCAATGGTTATAAGAAAAATAATGTTCGTATCGATACCTGATGAGAGCGGTCAAACACCATACTGCTGCGCCTTGGCGCTGTGGTCTTCTCCGCGGCTCGACAGGAGGTGCGTGAAGAGGAAAAATGGGGATTTAATGCCACGCTGCAGAGGGAGAGAGGAGGGTCTTGTGCGCTGGGTCTTCTGCTGGAGCCATTGTTTGGTACGCCGCCTGGTGTATAAGAGTACAGAGGCGCATTGCAGGGGACGGATTGTGGCGACTGTTTATCAGTGTATGGTTCATCGTGAGGAATGGTGCTATCGAGAAGTGTCGTTTGGTAGCGTGTTGCGTCGTTTGCGTTGGAGGCTTCTGTCAGACAAGGTTTAAATTTGGTTTCCAGGTTGCTAAGGCATATACAGGTAATTTACTGCCATCTCATGAGCGCAGCAGAATTGGGTGTGGTTAGCCTTCCTTTGTTAATGCGAGTCAGTGCGTGTTGTTCTGTGAGAGTCCCGTTTTGATTGTACCGTCCCTGGCCTGAAGAAGGTCGCTTGCAACAGGGACCGAAACGTCAGTAGTTTTATATATATTGCCATTGCGGTCACAAACCCAGAAAAACTTTATTGAATGTGACATTGGCCGCGGAAGCCTACATGTATAGAGAAGTATTTCTGTTTAAGATTGTTTTAAGTGGCTTTTCTTATGGTGAAACTAATTTGTATTCTGGTTAGTTTCCAGAAGACTATTAACGTAAACTACGAGCCAACTAGGCACAGATGTTACATAAGCTGGTGATGTTTGTGCCTTCGGATAGTTAAATCCAGTGTACTGCTAAGAACAGCTTAATCTTGGCACTCGTTTCATGTTTTAACGTCCATTGAGTTGTTCCATTTCTTCTGTATTCAAGTGAATGGCATGTGAGTTTCTGTCCTTTCTGCATGTTGTAATCAAGTGGCCCATTGGAGCTAGTGCTATTCGTAACTTGTAACACACACACACACACACACACACACACACACACACACACACACACACCATCCGTACGGAGCCGAGCTGATTTGATGTGTTGATTTAGTGTGCTTGCTACTGAGGAGCTGATTATCTCTTGTTATTTGTTTTGAAACTTGTCTGTCAATCTTGCTAGTACCAAAAAATTTAAGGCTGTCATTGAAGCGTGGTACTTTATCCTTTTATTGTTTTTAAAACATCTTTGATAATAGTAATTGCTCAGTTAGGGCAAGCTCAGTGGTAAAGGACTTGAAAATAATTTTTGTTATTTTATCTCGATTGATGGCTGGTTCAAAGTACTTCGTTTGAAATGTGTTAAAATAACTGCAATATGTCTTTCAGAAGATTGTGTCAAATTTCCTGAAAAATAAAATCACTTATTGTATTAAAGCCTTCCTCTATTGGAGCCCAGTACTTTCTCCTCCTCCGTAAAGTTGCTACCTTGGTCAGTATCCTTCACCACATTAAATCTTGGATGCAAATTTTATTCAGACACTGAATAAACAAGAAAGTAAAGACATTTTATAAGTAATGACAGTTGACGTATAGAACATAATGACGACGTATAGAACAGTGTTCGAAATACGAAGAAAGACGCTTGAAAATAGTATTTCAAAAGAAATATTAATGGTCCTGTGAGCCTAATGTCTACTGTACTTTTAACTAAAATTGCCATCAACAACATGAAAAAAGTTTGGGTTTTAACTAAACTCAGGGTGGCATTTACACGCAAGCTTCCTAGACGTGCAGTCTAGAAGTCCTCACTACAAAAATTTCAAACAGAAACGTCGTCGTAGTACCGTGGGGTGAGAACGCTTATTGTTGCAAATTAGGTAGACATATTATGACTACTACTTTGCTTCCGATGTTTTTTCTCTAAACCCCTCAGAGTATTGGCCATCGTTGGACCCTAGTTTCTCCCATCTTTTGGGCAGCATAAGAATCCCGCTGCGGAAGAACTGGGAGTCTTTTGAGGAGATCCGTGAAACAGTCCAATTTAGCTCTTGTTCATACGACCAGGAGTGCTGAAGTGCTTATCGAAGAAGGCGGTAGTCAGAGGGAGGAATGTCTGGAGATTACGGCAGGTTGGGTAATTCTTCTCAATTCAAAGTTTCCATGTACGTTTTGACTTGGTTTGCATGGGGTCGGTCATCGTCATGCTGCAAAATCACCTTTTCATGCCGCGCGGGATTAGCCGAGCGGTCTCAGGCGCTGCAGTCATGGACTGTGCAGCTGGTCCCGGCGGAGGTTCGAGTCCTCCCTCGGGCATGGATGCCGTCCTTAGGATAATTTAGTTTAAGTAGTGTGTAAGCTTAGGGACCGATGACCTTAGCAGTTACGTCCCATAAGATGTCACACACATTTGAACATTTTTGAACCTTTTCATGTCTATTGCAGTGTTGTGGCCGCTTGTCTTTCAGTGCTCGGCTGAAACACAACTGCTTTCGGTAATGATCTCATGTAATTGTTTCCGTCGGCTTGAGTAGCTTCGGAAACCTTCTCTTCCAACGCCATGCCGGCCTTCAATCTCAGAATCACCGTTCTCGAAGCGTTGAAACCATTCCCTGTATTTTCTTTCATTAATATGTGCCTCAACATAGGATTTACGTTTAAGCTGCATTTTATGAGGGTCAGCCACAGATTTCTTTATGTTAAATCCGAAAATTTGCCACAAATGACAAGAACTGGGCTTGTAAGCTGACGCATTCAGTCGAGAATAGCCTAATGATACAATCACAAACGGACTGATACTTATATGGCGTTATGTTTACATATGCCTAAGCTTACTGTATGACGATTACGATCTACAACCTGCACACCCACTTGCCGCCACTGGAATCTGTTACAAACCGGTAGAAGAGACGTTCCAGGTCTAATAATTATTTTTTATCTATTTACTTGGTAGAATTTTTTTGCGGGCAGCCGATCGATATAAATAGGGCCAACAATCACCTCGCCTGACTCGTACTCCCTAGCGTCAAATTACCTGCGACACACGGCCACACGCGAGGTATTTCACTTGGGAACGCAGCTAAAATTTCTAATAGAATGATAAACGAGTTCGATTTCGCCGTGAGCTGGTATCATCCGTACGTCGTCGTTAATTAATGGGATTTGTTCTTTATGTAAAGATTATCTGTGGGCCCTTTTAAAATTGTTTATTCTAAATGCAGGATGGTGAACCCAGACCATAATTGGAAAGTTGTTTTAGTTGATTCCAAGTACTTTTGTCATGCTGGTTCATTAGCCGCTGTGTTAATATTCGTTGTTTCTTAAAGGTGAAAGGGGGAAGAAAGTTAAAATTCAAATTGTATCTGCTCATTAATTTTAGGAGTTGTATTTAAAAAAAGACACACACACAGTTTGACACAACTGTTTTATGGATTTTCTTGTAAGGCTAACTGCGGATTGACGTCTTGAGTTTTGTTGAAATATTCTGTGTAATAAAAGCATGAAACTTTGTTCATTGGAATATCATTACATATACCTGTAAACCTAAGCAGCGCGACTCCATTGCTACGTCAGTCATTTTATCCAAACCAGAACTCATAAAATGTTGAAGATTATTTTCATAGTATCGAGATCGCTCTAAGAATGTATCTTCTCACTTCTAATCACAAGCATTTGCGCAGAAAGGTCGTTTTCTAAATTGAAATTTATTAAACACAGGCTTCGAACCTACATGTTATTGTGTGATACCCAGCTCACTGTTCGTCCACGAGACTCAGAAATCAGTACATAGAGGCACACAGGTATATGCTGTGTTCCCTTACTTCCGGAAAGCGTTTAACTTCCAAAAACCGTTTGATGCAGTTCCGCAGTGCCACCTAATGAACAAAGTGCGAGCGTACGAAGTATCAGACGAACTGTGTGATTAGACTGAAGAGTTTCTAGAAAACAGCATGTCGTTCTCAACGGAGAGAAATCTCCAGACGTAAAAGTAACTTAGGGCGTAACCCAAGGGATTGTCATAGGACCATTACTTTTCGCAGTGTATCTAAATTACCTCGTAGATAACGCCGGAAGTTCAGTGATGGTTTTCGCGCACCATGCTGTTGTATACAGGGAAGTCACTACGCTAGCAAACTGTAGTAAATTGCAGGAAGACCTGCAGAGAATCGGCACTTTGGTGCTGGAATTGGTAATTGAGTCTCAACATAAACAAATGTAACGTGTTGTGTATACATAGTTAGAAGTAACCGTCATTTTATGATTACACGATTGCAGAACAATCACTGGTAGCAGTACGCTTACGGAGCGATTTGAAGTGCAACGACCGGATAAAATCAATCCAGAGAAAGGAGCTCCCAGACAGATTCATGGGAGACTTCTTAGGAAATGTAGGTCACTAACGAAGGAGATAGCTGACAAAAGACTCATTCTACTCATATTTGAACAGTGCTCGACAATGTTAACACCGTGCCAGATAGGATTGATAGAGGAAACAGAGAAGATCCAAAGAAGGGCAGCGCCCTTTGTTACAGGTTTATTTAGTCAGCGGCAAAGCGTCAAATACGTACTCAGGTAACTGTAGTGGAAGACGCAGCAAGGCAGGGTTGCGGATACTGTGTGATTTACTGTTAAAGTTCCAAGAGCGTACCTTCCTAGAAGAGTCAACAAACATATTACTTCTTCTTACGTATATCTTGGGGAAGGACCATGAAGGTCAAATCAAAGGGATCCGAACTCACACGGAGGCTTACCAGCAATCGTTCTTCCTGCGAACCATTCGCGACTGGAATAGGAAAACTGCGAAGTGACACTCGTACTCAAAGTACCGTCCATCAGGCACCGTGAGGTGGCTCGCGGAGTATAGATGTAGATGTTATAAGCTTTGACGAAGAAGGAAGGAAGATTACGGTTTCACGTCATTTCGAGGTCATTAGAGACGGAGCCAATGCTCAGAATGTTTCAAGGATGGGGAAGGAAATCGGCCTGCTGTTTCAAAGGAACCATCGGAGCATTGGTCTGGAGAGATTTACGGAAGTTATGGAGAACCTAAATCTGCATGGTCGGACGTGGATTTGAACCGTCGTCCGCGCGAATGAGACTCCAGTGTGCTAACAGCTCCGCCACCTCGCACGGTAAGCAAGAATATAGGATTGCGTACTTGAAAATGGCTAACAGCAGAAATCAACTGATCGTTTGGAATTAATAGTTCCTGACGACCCGACCCGGCTTCGCACGGGTATCTAAGACCCGACTGGCGTTGCGTATATTGTTTACGGGCCACGAATAAAATTATTCAGAGAGTGAAGTTAAGTGAGCGAATGTCGTCGCTTTTATTTAAATTACGAGACATAAGTAACGCACGGCGGGAAAATTGTCTGGAGGCGTGAATATTATGTGGTCCATATACACTGATGTAACAAAAGTTCTGGGATACCTCCCAATATCGTGTTGGACCTCCTTTTGCACGGGGTAGTGCAGCAACTCCACGTGGCACCGTCTCCAAAAGTCGTTGGAAGTCCCCTGCAGAAATATTACCACGCTTTCTGTAAGGCCGTACATAATTGCGAAAGTGTTACTGGTGCAGGATTTTGGAGATTATTTCTCGTAAATGTTAAATGGGATTCGTGTCGGGCGATTCGGGTTTCCAAATCATTCCCTCCAACTGTTCAGGATGTTCTTCAAACCTATCGCGAACAACAGTGTCCCGGTGACACGACGCGTTGTCATCTATGAAAATTCCCTCGTTGTTTAGGAATATGAAGTGCATCTCCATATAAATGAACATATTTCCAGTCAATGATCCGTTCATTTGGACCAGAAACTCAGCCCATTCCATGGAAACACACACTACACCATTATGGGCCACGACCGGCTTGCACAGTGTGAGCTCATACCATCAGCTCATACCAACTGAAATTGGGACTCATCTGGCTAGGTCACGGTTTTCCAGTCGACTAGGAACGAAGTGGTATGGTCACCAGGCCAGGAGAGGCTCTGCAGGCGATGTCCTGCTGTTAGCAAAGGCACTGGCGTCGGTCGTCTGCTGCCGTAGCCCATTAACGTCAACGCCGCTCTGTCCTAACGGATACGTTTTTTTTTTTAAGTTCACAGGAAATTTTAATTAAAAAAGCTACCGACCCTAAAAAAATTACTTTCCATCTGTGTCAGTATTTATCAGGATACATCTGTTTACATACGTCCCACATTGATTTCCGCGGTTATTTCACGCAGAGCTGCTTGTCTGTTAGCACTGACAAAAATGGGTCAAATGGCTCTGAGCACTATCGGACTTAACATCTCAGGTGATCAGTCCCCTAGAACTTAGAACTACTTAAACCTGACCAACCTAAGGACATCACACACATCCATGCCCCAGGCAGGATTCGAACCTACGACCGTAGCGGTCGCGCGGTTCCAGACTGAAGCGCCTAGAACATCTCGGCCACTCTTGCCGAAATTCTTTGTCGTGGACTCTATGACAGGCGTTTTCGCTTTGTCACGAAAAGAACTGTGTCCACATCTAGGTTTCATTGAAGGAAAGCATAAAGATGTTGGAAGAACGTACTGCATCTAAACGAAGCAAAGTGGCTAAAGTAGCTTTTCGAAAAACGTTTTACTTTAACCATAGAAAATAAAACACTACATACTTTGGATTCACAAGTTGTTTCGCTATGCGGTTTTTCTCAAACGAATGAATGTAATCCATTGCTTAAAAATATTTGATTATTTCAGACAGTTTCACATCATATGATGGGGTGGTTAACTTCTCGTTATTGGTCATATTTATTAGAATACTTGCAAGCTGAGTATATCTGCCCGTTCGAAGGATCTGCAGTGAATTAAGAGTGTAAATTGCGATTGCTAATGTGAAGGAAACAGAAACTGGCTATCTGAAACTGTCGTCATATTTCGAAATGCGTTGCTAGTGGAGATTTGTTTACCAGTCTTCTGCATAGTTTGAAATTGTCCAAACAAATAATACAATTCGCTCCACGAAACAGAGAATAGTGTTTACATTTATGCTTAAATCGAGGTTCAAATGGTTCAAATGGCTTTCAACACTATGGGACTTAACATCTGAGGTCATCAGTCCCCTACAACTTCGAACTACTTAAACCTATCTAATCTAAGGACATCACACACATCCATGCCTGAGGCAGGATTCGAGCCTACGACGCGTAGCGGTCGCGCGGTTCCAGACTGAAGCGCCTAGAACCGTTCGGCCACACCGCCCGGCTTTAAATCAAGGAAAACAGAGAGCTGAACGATGAGTCATATGCTGCGCGGCTGTACAACTCTCTTTATAATAATGAAACAGAGCTGCATCCCATGCTGCTTCTACTTTATGCATAAAGAATTCAAAACTACAGGTTTTAGATTCGCATGATATTTTGGATATGCCGTTATTCTGAAACGATTGGCTCAGCTGGATGTCACTTAGGCGTCTTGCATGACCCTACTCAGTTTTCCAATATGGAAAGCGAGAGCTACGTTATGACGGGGGGCAATTCGAGCCACGTTTCGTTTTTGTAGAATCTCCACATGGTTGAGGGAAGAGTGCTAGGTTAAATGGCAGAGTGAAAAGAAGTGAGTCAACTGGGATTGCATTCTACAACCTTTTAGTTTCTAACTAGACCCTATACTGCTAGTCCACCACACCAGACTCAAATTGTGTGAAGTTTTCCGCTGTCTCAAATAACTGCTCCTCTGTCGAATTACTCCAGCCACGTTCTAGGTGGCAACGGCGCCGCTTTCACAACTAAACTTCAACTCGCCATAATTAAGACAAACTGTACGAAGTATTTACAAATTATACGCAGGAACCTTCCTCATGAATCCGTGTATCTAGTAGCAAAAACCGAATCCTAAAGCAGTTCCTAAGATTGGCCTGCACATGCAGAGGGACACGAAAGGGCGACTTCAATTTATGTACTGAATGATTATAATTAAACTTAAACTTTCAAACCGCTGTTGAACTAATAGCACTGGTCAGAATGACGTCAAATTGCAAGGAATGTTATCGGAGAAGGGGAAAACGTATGGCAGAAGAAAAATAAATAGTTACTAAATGTAGCAATAAATGTAACTGTAAGTATGATAATTTAATAGTGGTCGACTACAAAAAGGCAAATTAAGTTTACAACAATGCCTAAGGTGTACGTCTGACGTAAAATAAACTGAACTACTCAGTGTGAGCCGGCCGCGGTGGTCTCGCGGTTCTAGGCGCGCAGTCCGGAACCGTGCGACTGCTACGGTCGCAGGTTCGAATCCTGCTTCGGGCATGGATGTGTGTGATGTCCTTAGGTTAGTTAGGTTTAAGTAGTTCTAAGTTCTAGGGGACTGATAACCACAGCAGTTGAGTCCCATAGTGCTCAGAGCCATTTGAACCATTTTTACTCAGTGTGAATGGGTGTACTGGTGTGATACTGTTAGTTACGTAAGCCCACCCACCACGGAAAGGTCATATCACTTCGGGTGGGAGAAATCAGTTTTTAATTGCCCTGAGGCCAAAAAATGCATAAAAAGCATCAATCACATAGGTTTTTAATTGTCATGAGTCCAAAAACCGCATAGAAAGCATCAATCACATCGATTTTTAATTGTCCTGAGGCCAAAAACCGCATAAAAACATCAATCAAAATAAAATCGGATTATTAATTTCCATGTGACTGGCGCAAAGGATGTTCAGTATGCTGTCCTCCGTTTTCAGCAAGAAGTTGAAATCGACAAACAGCATCTTCCACAACTGATCGAAATGTTTCCGGGGTCACGTTCAGAATGTGTTGTGCAATGCGTGCCTTCAATGTAGCTACGTTTGCAATCGGAACACTGAACACAACATCTTTCAGATAGCCCCACAGCCAGACGTCACACGGATTAAGATCAGGTGAACGAGACGGCCACGCTGTAGGGAAATGGAAGCCGATAATTCTAGCATTTCTGAAATGACTCCTCAGCAGCTGCTTAACTGGATTTTCAATGTGCGGAGGTGTGCTATCTTGCATAAAAGCGATCCCATCCACACATCCACGCTGTTGGAGAGCTGGAATGACGTTGTTACGTAAAAGACACTCATAGCGCTTACTAGTGACGGTACAGGTAACTGGACCAGAAGCACCTGTCTCTTCGAAAAAATATGGCCCTATGATAAATGATGCCGTAAACCCGCACCACACAGTGACCTTTTCAGGTTATTCGACAATTCTGTGTATTGACGTATCCTGTCAGATGGAAGTGGGCTTCGTCTGTCCACAAAATCTTCCACGGCCAATCATTGCCCACTTCCATGCAAGCAAGGAATCCTAAAGCAAAGATCTCTCTCGCTGGCAGGTCAACAGGAAGCAACTCGCGCACAAGGGGTAATTTAAAATGGATAGCAAAGAAGGATGTTTCGTAGGATTTTATGCACCGTCCACACGAGTATGTCCAATGTTCGGGCAATTCTTCGTGCACAACATGTCTGCACACCACCACTCAACTCCTCCTGCATTGCTGTGGCCACTGCTTCCACTGACGTCGAATCATTTCGTTTCCTCCATCTACCAAGAACTCGTCTTTTCGAATTTCCGAATCATTTTCTCCAGACCCACGGCAGACATCGGACCAACGTCTTATTTCAAACCATTCAGTGTCCGGAAATTCTGCAGAACGACGTGTGCACAGTCATCATTGTTGTAATACAGCTTTACAAGCAGAGCGAGATCCTCCATTGATACAGTCATGGCGAACGTCGCAGACGTGAAAGGAGAAAAAGCCGCATACCTGGCATGTTTATACCAGCTTAAATGGGTCGTGTGCATGACAGGTGTTTTCATTTACGTATTCTGACACATACAGAGCTATCTACTGATCAATTTTCACACTATTTTTCTACTTCTGCCATACGTTTTCCCCCTTCTCCGATAATATTCATTTGCAATTTGACGCCATTCTGACCAGTGGCGTTATTTCTAAAGCGTTTTGAAAGTTTAATTATAATCACCCTGTATATATAAAGAAGAGATTGTACAACAACCATGGTGGAAAACAGAATTCTCCTTCAATAAATTTGTGGCTGTGGGACCCCCGAAATGAAAGAAGTTCCTGCAATGAATATAAACTACCACACTGACATCAACAGAATTTGAGCGGGGATAATAGTTCCAAAAATTCTGTTTAACAGCCTTTGGAAAAGAGGAGTTTTTTCACACTTTTGTTTGTGCTCGGACGAAAATATACAATGGTGTTACGGCTTTAATGGACTTAACAAGAGCGTGAAAAACGCAGAATTGAAATAGGAGGCAAATAAAGGTGACTGCAAATTACCAAAACTAATCTCTTTCTCATGAAGGGAAGTTTTGCTTCCTAAACTTGGGAAAAAAATAATCCGCTTGCTGGACGGCAATCACTGGTTTGCTTATCATTTTCAGCTGTGACATACAGCGATGTTGGGTTTAGTATTGCAACATATGAAGCCTCATAATAGAGGCCATTGAAGTGAAACTGGTAGCTGTGAATATAAAGCAGTGGTTCTCGTGCAGTGAACAAAAGAATACCGAAATTATTATTAATTCAATCACGTGCGTTCTCTTACACTACGGTTAGATCTTATCACAAGGAAGAAGGCTGACTAGTGTTAATGGGATGTACCTGAACCACTTTATTTTTGTGATGACATCTGACTGTTCGCCTCCACTACGGATAAACATAAACAACGAATGGAAAATATTTATACACAAAATTTTAAAATTAGTCTGAAAATAAATCATAATACGAATAAAATGCTGAATTATCTAGGCAATGAAAGGAAAATGGCACAAATTAACAATGAATTCACTGGTATCTGTTGATAAGCTTTTATGTTTTTTATTGTGGGGGCGGGGAGGCGGGGGGGGGAGTTAAGGGCATCGTCTGGAGCACATAAAAAATAGAAGAATGAGAATAAGTGGGAATGCGTTAGGTAAACTACACAAAATTTACAGTGTGAGGTGCTGAACTTTTGTGAAGTGGAAAGTATACAAGCTGTGTGATACCAGTTTTGACTTAACGCTGTAATTTTAATGTGAAAACCAGTCATAAATCCTAGGTTTCAGGAATTCATGTTGGGAACTGCTGGAAAAAACAGGAAAATAAAGAAATTTAGCAGTGACCGAATGGACTGGAAGAAGAGATTAAGGCTATTTTGAAAAAGAAGTGGAGATTCACACTGCACATTTTGAGAATTGAATACGTACGTAAATAAAACAGACACTGAATTTTTTTGGAAATTCCGTAAAATAGGATTTATGTGTATCAAACAATTACAGCAAAAATATCTGTAGCGTGGTGCCACCAAACGGAAGCACACAAACCTCAATGTCTCGAAGTCTGATCCGCTCTGACTCCAGTGAGAAGTAGTCTGTGCAGTAGGTATCTTCATAGATTGCTTACCACTGCCTTTCAAGTAAAACGGTATGGACAGAGTCTGTGGAGTACTGGTATTTCAACCTCCAGTTTCAGAGCCCGTGGGAGCACCCATGCTGGCCGGTGAGGCCGAGCGGTTCTAGGCACTTCAGTCTGGAACCACGCGACCACTACGGTCGCAGTTTCGAATCCTGCCTCGGGCATGGATGTGTGTGATGTCCATAGGTTAGTTAAGTTTAAGTAGTTCTAAGTTCTAGGGGACTGATGACCTCAGATGTTAAGTCCCATTGTGCTCAGAGCCATTTGAACCATTTTGGAGCACCCATAGCGATGTGTATAATTCGTAGACGCCCGACGCACTATAACAGAGCTAAATATTTGTATGCACATCGTCGGTTCCCTCTGAGTACGAATATCCCTAGTTTCTAAACTCTTTCTTTCTGAATCATAGGAACAGCTGTCAGGTAGGTGAACGCGATCGCTCATAATATAGCAGGACATCGGAAATCATATTCTTTTTTCTATTTGTTATTCTCTTTTGGAAACGTTGTCATCACTGCGATAACAAGAACGTGCATTAAGAAATCTTCTTATGTGGCAGCTGCAGTGTTATTTTCATTGCTAACGTGATACGCACTGGCTGCAACGACGTTCTTTAATATGGAACGAACTGGGTTAGATTAGGACGCATACCCTTGTTATTTGAAGACTTATTGGGAGCACACACAAACACAATTTTTTTATCTTGGTCTCATATAAAATGCAAAGCGGGTAGATGCATAATTGATATATTGTGCGAACCAGTTGGAAAATTCTGCGCTCTGCAGTCAGCTCACGTCGAATCTGTTTTTAAATAGAATCCGCCCTTTTTTACCTTTTCGGCAGAAGCCTTCTGTATGGATGCCTGCTACGTGACCTGAGGCCTTAACTGGCCGCGTGGCCCCTACTGTGACTGATACTGGGATTTGAAACAGTCCGTGGTCTCTAACTATAACTAATGTCTCAGTCATCTGCTCTAGACAACAGTTTAAACGCTTTTTTCCATCTGGGGGACATTTTTGCGTACTTTAAAGGGATACTTCATTTATTAAAATTAGAGTGAGTAAACAACGGCAGTGTAGTATTGTTTACATAAAATATTAAGGGGAGTATTTTTGTAGTCTTCTATAAATTTATGCAGTGTTTATGTGCATAATTTATTGTTCCCTTGGTGACTATACGATACCTAGTGAAGGTTGGCATTCAGTCACAGTACAATATCGGGAAAACTTGGACTAGTATACTACGCGAGCGCTGTGTGTATCATGATAATCATCAAATATCTAGTCTCTTCCATGCCGTACATTTCTTTATTGGCAATGAGCTATTGGGGTCACTTGGGGACGAATACAACCTCTCAGTACGTCTCTAATTACCTCTTCATCGATGGTCAGATAGTCGTGAAAGGCATTTGTTAACTTATGAAGCCCCAAAGGACAGGTAATACGTCGCGTTCTGAATCCTTGCTCTGCCGACTCAGGGCCTATTTACGGTGTGTTGGCAGTCCTTTAAATGAAAATGCAGGATGGTACCTTCAAGCATGGAGATAATATAAATTGCAATAGTTAAAAAAAGAAAAAAAGACGCTTTTTGCATGCTGTAGATTATTTTATATTTTACCTGAACGTCCAACCGCGTTAGCCTTTTTAACAAGGCAACTTTTAAACAGTTCATGGGGGATTTTGTAATGAAACGGGAAGATAGTTACGGATCAGCTTCTCCTATTTGCAATACAAGCAGCTTTCTCTCATGTGCAAAACTGGTCGAAAGTTTGAATTTTTCTTGTACTCACTTTGATTTCGAAACATAGTACTTTAAGTGCAAGTTTCTGAGTCTAGAGATTCATTTGTTTTTGTAAGTGATTCTAACTTTCCAACTCTTTCATTTCAACTGCTTTTTTTGGCTGTATGTATATTGATGTAGGTTTGTGAGCATGTGTGTGTGTGTGTGTGTGTGTGTGTGTGTGTGTGTGTGTGTGTGTGTGCAAGCTTTTGTTTTTCAGTTATACACCTAGGAGAGGAATGCATTTGTGACCGTCTCATCTTCTATGGGGCCGGCAGGAGTGGCCAAGCGGTTCTAGGCGCTACAGTCTGGAACCGCGCGACCGTTTGGGTCGCAGGTTCCAATCTTGCCTCGGGCATGGGTGTGTGTGATGTCCTTAGGTTAGTTAGGTTTAAGTAGTTCTAAGTTCTAGGGGGGGGGGGGGGAGTTCTAGAACCCGTGGTCTAGGGGTAGCGTCTTTGATTCATAATCAAAACGTCTTCGGTCCCGGGTTCGATCCCCGCCACTGCCTAAATTTTGATAAATAATCAGCATTGGCGGCCGAAGACTTCCGGCATAAGAAGTCAGCCTCATTCTGCCAACGGCCTTGTCAAAGAGGGCGGAGGAGCGGATAGAGGTTCAGGGCACTCTCTTGTCCTAGGGGTGGGAAATTGCCCCTAAAGGCGGAAGAATCAGCAATGATCAACGACATGAGGGTGCAGAAGGCAATAGAAACCACTGCATTAAAGACACGTAACGTGTATCCACAGGACATGTGGCCTGTAATTGAAGAAGTGACATGATGATCTCTCCATTGGCAAAAGATTCCGAAATAGTCCCCCATTCGGATCTCTGGGAAGGGACTGCCAAGGGGCAGGTTACCATGAGAAAAAGATTGAATAATCAACGAAAGGATAACGTTCTACGAGTCGGGGCGTGGAATCTCAGAAGCTTGAACGTGGTAGGGAAACTAGAAAATCTGAAAAGGGAAATGCAAAGGCTCAATCTAGATATAGTAGGGGTCAGTGAAGTGAAGTGAAGTGGATGGAAGACAAGGATTTCTGGTCAGACGAGTATCGGGTAATATCAACAGCAGCAGAAAATGGTATAACAGGTGTAGGATTCGTTATGAATAGGAAGGTAGGGCAGAGGGTGTGTTACTGTGAACAGTTCAGTGACCGGGTTGTTCTAATCAGAATCGACAGCTGACCAACACCGACAACGATAGTTCAGGTATCCATCCCGACGTCGCAAGCTGAAGATGAACAGATAGAGAAAGTGTATGAGGATATTGAAAGGGTAATGCAGTATGTAAAGGGATATGAAAATGTAATAGTCATGGGAGACTGGAATGTAGTTGTAGGGGAAGGAGTAGAAGAAAAGTTACAGGAGAATATGGGCTTGGGACGAGGAATGAAAGAGGAGGAAGACTAATTGAGTTCTGTAATAAGTTTCAGCTAGTAATAGCGAATACCCTGTTCAAGAATCACAAGAGGAGGAGGTATACTTGGAAAAGGCCGGGAGATACGGGAAGATTTCAGTTAGATTACATCATGGTCAGACAGAGATTCCGAAATCAGATACTGGATTGTAAGGCGTACCCAGGAGCAGATATAGACTCAGATCACAATATAGTAGTGATGAAGAGTAGGCTGATGTTCAAGACATTAGGCAGGAAGAATCAATACGCAAAGAAGTGGGATACGGAAGTACTAAGGAATGACGAGATACGTTTGAAGTTCTTTAACGCTATAGATACAGCAATAAGGAATAGCGCAGTAGGCAGTACAGTTGAAGAGGAATGGACATCTCTAAAAAGGGCCATCACAGAAGTTGGGAAGGAAAACATAGGTACAAAGAAGGTAGCTGCGAAGAAACCATGGGTAACAGAAGAAATACTTCAGTTGATTGATGAAAGGAGGAAGTAAAAACATGTTCCGGGAAAATCAGGAATACAGAAATACAAGTCGCTGAGGAATGAAATAAATACAGGGTGCTTCAAAAATGACCGGTATATTTGAAACGGCAATAAAAAGTAAACGAGCAGCGATAGAAATACACCGTTTGTTGCAATATGCTTGGGACAACAGTACATTTTCAGGCAGACAAACTTTCGAAATTACAGTAGTTACAATTTTCAACAACAGATGGCGCTGCGGTCTGGGAAACTCTATAGTACGATATTTTCCACATATCCACCATGCGTAGCAATAATATGGCGTAGTCTCTGAATGAAATTACCCGAAACCTTTGACAACGTGTCTGGTGGAATGGCTTCACATGCAGATGAGATGTACTGCTTCAGCTGTTCAATTGTTTCTGGATTCTGGCGGTACACCTGGTCTTTCAAGTGTCCCCACAGAAAGAAGTCACAGGGGTTCATGTCTGGCGAATAGGGAGGCCAATCCACGCCGCCTCCTGTATGTTTCGGATAGCCCAAAGCAATCACACGATCATCGAAATATTCATTCAGGAAATTAAAGACGTCGGCCGTGCGATGTGGCCGGGCACCATCTTGCATAAACCACGAGGTGTTCGCAGTGACGTCTAAGGCAGTTTGTACCGCCACAAATTCACGAAGAATGTCCAGATAGCGTGATGCAGTAATCGTTTCGGATCTGAAAAATGGGCCAATGATTCCTTTGGAAGAAATGGCGGCCCAGACCAGTACTTTTTGAGGATGCAGGGACGATGGGACTGCAACATGGGGCTTTTCGGTTCCCCATATGCGCCAGTTCTGTTTATTGACGAAGCCGTCCATGTAAAAATAAGCTTCGTCAGTAAACCAAATGCTGCCCACATGCATATCGCCGTCATCAATCCTGTGCACTATATCGTTAGCGAATGTCTCTTGTGCAGCAATGGTAGCGGCGCTGAGGGGTTGCCACGTTTGAATTTTGTATGGATAGAGGTGTAAACTCTGGCGCATGAGACGATACGTGGACGTTGGCGTCATTTGGACCGCAGCTGCAACACGGCGAACGGAAACCCGAGGCCGCTGTTGGATCACCTGCTGCACTAGCTGCACGTTGCCCTCTGTGGTTGCCGTACGCGGTCGCCCTACCTTTCCAGCACGTTCATCCGTCACGTTCCCAGTCCGTTGAAATTTTTCAAACAGATCCTTTATTGTATCGCTTTTCGGTCCTTTTGTTACATTAAACCTCCGTTGAAAACTTCGTCTTGTTGCAACAACACTGTGTTCTAGGCGGTGGAATTCCAACACCAGAAAAATCCTCTGTTCTAAGGAATAAACCATGTTGTCTACAGCACACTTGCACGTTGTGAACTGCACACGCTTACAGCAGAAAGACGACGTACAGAATGGCGCACCCACAGACGGCGTTGTCTTCTATATCTTTCACATCACTTGCAGCGCCATCTGTTGTTGAAAATTGTAACTACTGTAATTTCGAAAGTTTGTCCGCCTGAAAATGTACTGTTGTCCCAAGCATATTGCAACAAACGGTGTATTTCTATCGCTGCTCCTTTTGTTTTTATTGCCGTTTCAGATATACCGGCCATTTTTGAAACACCCTGTAGGAAGTGCAGGGAAGCGAAGAAGAAATGGCTGCAGGAAAAATGTGAAGACATCGAAAAAGATATGATTGTCGGAAGGATAGACTCAGCGTTCAGGAAAGTCAAAACAACCTTTTGTGACATTAAAAGCAACAGTGGTAACATTAAGAGTGCAACGGGAATTCCCCTGTTAAATGCAGAGGAAAGAGCAGATAGGTGGAAAGAATACATTGAAAGCCTCTATGAGGGTGAAGATTTGTCTGATGTGATAGAAGAAGAAACAGGTGTCGATTTAGAAGAGATAGGGGATCCAGTATTAGAATCGGAATTTAAACGAGCTTTGGAGGACTTACAGTCAAATAAGGCAGAAGGGATAGATAACATTCCATCAGAATTTCTAAAATCATTGGGGGAAGTGGCAACAAAACGACTATTCACGTTGGTGTGTAGAATATATGAGTCTGGCGACATTCCATCTGACTTTCGGAAAAGCATCATCCACACAATTCCGAAGACGGCAAGAGCTGACAAGTGCGAGAATTATCGCACAATCAGCTTAACAGCTCATGCATCGAAGCTGCTTACAAGAATAATATACAGAAGAATGGAAAAGAAAATTGAGAATGCGCTAGGTAACGATCAGTTTGGCTGTAGGAAAAGTAAAGGGACGAGACTCTTGAACAGGGTATTCGCTAATACTAGCTGAAACTTGTTACAGAACTCAATTAGTCTTTCTCCTCTTTCATTTCTTGTCCCAAGCCCATATTCTACTGTAACGTCTTCTTCTACTCCTTCCCCTACAACTGCATTCCAGTCGCCCATGACTATTAGATTTTCGTCCCCCTTTACATACTGCATTACCCTTTCAATATCCTCATACACTTTCTCTATCTGTTCGTCTTCAGCTTGCGACGTCGGCATGTATACCTGAACTATCGTTGTCGGTGTTGGTCTGCTGTCGATTCTGATTAGAACAACCCGGTCACTGAACTGCTCACAGTAACACACCCTCTGCCCTACCTTCCTATTCATAACGAATCCTACACCTGTTATACCATTTTCTGCTGCTGTTGATATTACCCGATACTCATATGACCAGAAATCCTTGTCTTCCTTCCACTTCACTTCACTTCACTGACCCCTACTATATCTAGATTGAGCCTTTGCATTTCCCTTTTCAGATTTTCTAGTTTCCCTACCACGTTCGAGCTTCTGAGATTCCATGCCCCGACTCGTAGAACGTTATCCTTTCGTTGATTATTCAATCTTTTTCTCATGGTAACCTGACCCTTGGCAGTCCCCTCCCGGAGATCCGAATGGGGGACTATTCCGGAATCTTTTGCCAATGGAGAGATCATCATGTCACTTCTTCAATTACAGGCCACATGTCCTGTGGATACACGTTACGTGTCTTTAAAGCAGTGGTTTCCATTGCCTTCTGCATCCTCATGTCGTTGATCATTGCTGATTCTTCCGCCTTTAGGGGCAATTTCCCACCCCTAGGACAAGAGAGTGCCCTGAACCTCTATCTGCTCCTCCGCCCTCTTTGACAAGGCCGTTGGCAGAATGAGGCTGACTTCTTATGCCGGAAGTCTTCGGCCGCCAATGCTGATTATTTATCAAAATTTAGGCAGTGGCGGGGATCGAACCCGGGACCGAAGACGTTTTGATCATGAATCAAAGACGCTACCCCAAGACCACGGTTCCATTAATAGTAGTTAATTTTCTACCTCTGTTTTGAATATGTGATAATTTTCTTGTAATCTGAGTAGATGTCCTCCGTTATTTAACCATATTCATGTCTTTCTCTCTTGTAACAGCCTTGTGATTCGTTTCTCTAATTTATTCAGTAAAAGTTGAGTAGCATGTCCCTTATTTCCATGATCTGATTTTTTTTGTATCGAGTGTCAAATGTTTCACTGGTTTGTCCTATAAACTTTCCATCACATGTGTTGTATGGTAGTTGACGTGTTCCTGCTTTCTAGTAAATATCTGTGTCTTTTGTTATTTTTGGTATGTACTTTTTGAATGAATTGTTTGTTTTAAATGCAATGTTTATGCCCAGCCTTTTGAAAATATTCGTTATTTTATGTATGAGTTTTTGTCTGTATGATATGATGAATCTTCTTTCTCGTTTACATGTATTCTTTGGTTTGTTATTGCTAGGTCAATATATGTGCTTGTTTGTGTGGTGTTTCCTTGTATTGTTATTTGTCTCTGAATGTCTATCGTGTTTATTGACTGCACTTGTTTAATTTTGTATCTAAATTACTATTATATCCGTTGTTTGTTGCTATTTCTGTGATGATGTCGAGTTCTGCATAATAGTTTTCACTGCTGAATGGTAATCACAACGATACCCCACACAAACAATCAAACACATCAATGTGAAGAACACATGATAACTAGAGAAAAGATTCGAGCCTATCCTTCCTTACAATCTACAGTCGCTTTGAACAACGGTTCCTGATGGCATCAAAGTTAGTTAACATGAAAGGTAGACAGCGTTTCTAAAGAGAATGAGACAGGATTGTGAAACTGCTTCTTTAATTATTTTTTTAATTAAACAGTGACCTACAGAATTTTCCCTGACAAAGACAATTCAGACTTAACCTATTCATTTATTACTCACAATATACAAGCCCAACGCAATCTGACTGCTGTACATTGACAACATGACTTCCAATAATTAACACAAAGGAATGGCACTGAATTGCAAGAAATCCTAACAATAATACAAATCCAAAAAATATGAAATTAAAGAAATATGACACTACCTCCAACTCTGTTAATAGTCTAAACTCATTTCAATCACAAATCCCGATAGTGGAAACCACATTCTTTTTCATAAGTCACTTACCTCACAGAAAATCTTCATAACACAGCAAGTAGAAACATGAGCCAGCTAAATAAAAAGATCCTAACTACTAGAGACTCTAACTACTAGGGGGCATATGGTTAGCAAAAGAAAGATTGTGTTGAAGAGCAAACAATCTCTTTAGAAAATTTAGCTTTATGCATGTGACATCCAGTTCCAAAATTATATAGTTGTCAATAATTCCACTACCCAAACATTATCAACAACTTCCTTCATCATCCATTTCCTTGCATATTTTCTGATGAAGACATAATTTCATCTCACTTTACATTGCGTGTCCTACCAACACAGAGTCCCCCACTAAGAAAATCATGTCCATACACTTCCCTATCCACCCGCTAACTGCTAGTCCGTCCGACGACAAAATCTCTTGCCGAGAGCGCTGTCAGCGATATTAACACAGTCTACAGCGCTGCCAACATAAAAACAGGTTACTTACAACTGTAGCCTGTCCGCCTTGATGTTCAATCGGTATACTGAGTGCGCAGCAAAGAAAACCAATAAAAATTACAGCAAGAAAGAATGTTTGTGGAGAGGATACAATAATTTAAAGGTTTACTGATTACACCATAATATTGTCCGAGATGGAAATGAGGAACACACTTCGTACGCCGCGATCGGAGTGTAGACACTTTTATTGTTCCAAGATGACCGGTTTCAACAGTCTTACGCTGTACCATATTGTGACCTTACGAAACTTATTACGAAACTGCCATGTTGCACCATACAAAGTCAAGTGTAAAAGCACTCCACATGTAACTCTGTATATGTATATGTATATGTATATGTATAAATATCTTGATAAAAACCCATTTAGTTTATAAAATGCAAACAGTTGATAAAATCCTCGTGATAGCCATGCATATTGGTGACTGTGCATTGTACCAACTGGGTTTTTATCAATATATTTACACATGCGGAGGGCCTTTTATGGCTTGACTTCATTTAAGGTATTATCGTGATTTGATAACAAGTTCCATAAGATCAGGTGATGGCAGCGTAAGACTGCTGAAATCGGTCAGCTTGGAACAATAAAAGTGTCTACCCTTCGATCGCGGCATGCTAAGCGTGTTAACTTCATTTCCAACCTACAGATCATCCCACAGCACAACATGTGTACCTTAGAGAATACTGTCTGAGATGGCAAGGGACTTCGAAGCTCTGTTGTACAGAATGGCTAGGATGAAATGAGATACGATGAGCGTCAACAAAACTTATTTGCCACAAACAATGTCACATTCACTAGTAGATACGGAAACACGTTTGCCTGCGTTGAGAAGAGGCTTCTCTCTCGTACAGTCCCGAAATCCTCTAAGTATTGCTCTCTCTAGAAGACAAAAACGACGACATAGGGTTTTTATCTTTGTTTTACCGTACGTTATTCCAAGATTTCAAGCCACGTAAATAAGTGCAACACTTGGGCACATTCAAGAAAGCAATATCCCCTGCCTGCAAAAAAATTTCTCCAACCGCTGTTTTAAACAATCATAAAATCTATCGGTCCTAAGTCGTCTGCTTTTTGTTTCTCTTTCCAGTGTAATTCTTCTAAACTTCACCTCTTGGCCTGTTTGAGAGTCTCAAACTGGTGAGGATCACTGCCCAGTTTCTTTTCATCGAACACCAACAGCTGAATTCTAATACTCTAGTTCAAGACCTAGTTCTGCTAGTTCTGGTAATTCTGGAAGGGCATCATACAGTAGAGCTAAGGCGACAATGAAATAAACGTTAGTGATGCACTTCATTAAACCTTCATGATCAGTTGTTCCCTGCTTTGATCATCTTTTGCATCTGTTAATTGAGCAACCAATGCGTTACAGATTTTCCACATTCATGACACATTTCTGAAGCTTGATGTTACCAGTCTAGTGCCCAGGTTGTGCCTATTTTCCGAATTTAAATTTCAAGTAGCTCTACATTCTGCTTTAACTCTCGAGCGTTCTTCGTGACTGGCGGTACACTCAGTATAGCTTGACTAAGAAAGATCCGAGTCAGTCGCAGGAGATGGGAAGTCTCTTTTCATTACTTCACCATCCGACAGTTCAAGTCTGGGGTTAGCACAGTTGCTATTGTACACACGTTCGTGCACTGGGTTTTCATACGTGAGTTCAATGTTCATGTTTACATTTTCACTTTTATCATCCACCGATAACGTCTAAATTGCTGACTATTCAATCGCACAATAATTATTGGCAAGTTTTATCTTTTTAGATGCAGGGGAGAAAGTAAAATAGACTGTTAATTTGCTGCTCATCTTACTTTAGCCTCTAAGTTAACTCGCAGCAATGAAACGCAGGATACACTTCGCAATCACGCTTACAACCAGCATGAAGGGAACAGTAAGTCAATAGCCCTGTATGGCGTGTCCCGTGTGTTGGTTCACTCACAGAACCGATTCATTTCTCAAGACATGTTTTTAATAAGGTGCTATTTCTCTATTTAGTAACTTATATCTGCATGGGAAAATGCTGACCAGGATTTGACATGCCTTCATTCAAACTGGTGCTCTTTTGAAACAAAACTACGGAAATTATTGCGGATTTCTATGATCTTTAGAGGATGACTTGCTCTTTGTAGCAGTAACATCTCTGTACCGTGAGCTGCATTCGCTATTGACAGTAGTTTTTGCCTTGAAGCTGTGATTTTGAAATTCGTTTCTGTAGTTATAATAATCAAACAGAAAATGGTATTACAGTAACTAAATCACAATCCCTAAATGTGCGTCATCCTACAGTAAACTTATATTTCGTAGAGTTAAAAACCTGTCCCCCCCTTTCGCTTTTCATCTCCTCCCCCTCTTTTTCCCCATCATCTGTCCAGGTTCCCCCCCCCCCCCCATCTGCCCTTGACTGTGGTCATTTTCGTGCAGACATTTTAGGGCAGCGTTTCCAGTGATTGTTAAGCGTTGTGCATCTTTTCCGAAGTGTTGCGAACGGACATCATACTGTCACTGGGTGTGATTTTTTTTATCTCTTGCGAACAGAAACCAGACTGTCGCCGTGTTTTTTACTTGTCTGTCTACTATTTCACCTGTCTGCTTCCTGTGTATTTTATTAGCATCGCCCCCCCCCCCCTCCCCCTTTGTTTATGTTTTAACTTTCCACAATTTTCCGCCGTTTTACAATTTAAGTCACCGTTTTATCGCCTGCTTTTATTGTTTTCTATCTTCTTATGTTTTAAAAATTCTGTAGGCTGAACAGCAGCGTACTAAGCTGCTGCCAGCCCGCCCCCTTCGGGGGGAATCGAAATTCAATAAAGGAAAAAAAAAAAGCCCGAGTGCGAGGCACGAAGTTTGGGGATTGGCGGAAGCGTCGTGACAAGAGGTGGTCACGAGGTCCGAGCGGCTGAAGGTGCGAGCTGCGCAAGGAGGGCCTGTGCAGACCGAAGATACCGGGGTCAGCGTCGACTACAAGCAGCAGGCCGACATCCTGTCGGTTGGTTGTCAACATTCGTGTCGGACGACCGCTCGTGGCCTGGCTGGCCTTTTCTACCTGGCTTTCATCGGCACCACTCAGTAACCGCCGCGACGCACCGTGTGTCCATGGAACTGCTTGCTGATAAAGGGGAGTAACATTCTGTAATCCTCGTGGTGATTTGTGTCATTGTCCAGCTACCCTCCTTATTACTTTCTGGTTTGTACCCGACCCTCAGAGTTTTGTTCGGTCGGCTCTTTGGTCGTGTTTAAAAATTTGTCCAGCTATTATATTGCCTTTCCTTATTATTTTCTGGTTCATAACCCAGTATTAATGTTCTAATTATCAGCTCCTGGTCGTAAATATAGCCAGAACATTTGTACTAAGGCACAGATTGCTGTTAAACAAAACTGGGGCCTTGTGGTTATATTTAGATCTTAACCGGTTCAGTTCTTTGATTGTAATTGCATTTCTCAGTCATTAGTTATAATCTGAACAATCCGTTGTACTAAGTTGTGCGTTTCTGTGTTTGAAAGACCGCGTCATTATTAGTGTATTTTAGCTGGATCTTGTGTTTCATCAGAGTGAGTTCCCTTGTACTAAGTGTTGACAAGTAATGTTTTAGGACGTTCCTCCACAGCGGTCTTAATAACTGACACTCTGTTTAACTTTGAAAATATTAACAGCCAAATGTCACCAAGGCTTTAGTCAAAATAAGATTGTCAAAAGGGACGGATTGGGATCCAGTCGCACCTTGGTTGCCGATTGAAATTAAGAGGTTGGTTGCTTTGAAGTAAGCGTTATCATTGTCATATTGTTTCCTAATTTGTTTAACCTTTAAGCGCAGGTGCGCCTCTTAACACCAAACCTTTCAACGTACAGCTTTCAAATTAAAACTTACGGCATCTGTTTGGAGGAATTGAATCACTGTTGTCATCAGTGGGGTTTATATAGTTTTCATGTGTTCCAAAAGCGTATTTGATAAGAGAGACTGTGTCCAGCGCGGTAGAAAACACCGCTGCTTCACCCGAAGGCGGGCTGCAGGTCCGGCCGTCTTCTAATATTTGTCATATTGTTTGCTGTTTTGATTTCGTTTGCTGAAGCTTATTCTTCTTAAGGTTTAAGGTCAAAACATTTTTGGAAATTTGTTCATTTTGTAAAAAAAAACAACTTTATGGTCATATATTGTTGAATAAACAGGTTGTGTGAAAAGAAAGTTATATATTGATGGGTCCTTCCTTCCACGTTTTCCTTAATTCCAGTAAGTGCCACGAACCACAGCTTTTTGGTGAAACACAACCAGAATGCAAGGGAGTGCAAAGCCGAAGTCTTGGTCAAGCGCCACTGGCACAACACTCTTCTTATGCACCGCCGCTAAGAGCACACACCACAAAACATAACAAAAGTGCAAAGCCTTGTAATGACACGGGAACAGAGAACGACAGCAGCGCTTCAAGTGGCGTGGCAGTGAACACTGAACACGAAAAATATAGCGCGGAAATCCGTCTTATTGCGTTTCCAAATACTAGTACTAGATAATATTTTTCTTTTATACTTTATGGATTGGTCTGGTAGTCTGGTGGTAAAGTGTTGTTGTTGTTGTTGTTGTTGTGGTCTTCAGTCCTCAGACTGGTTTGATGCAGCTCTCCATGCTACTCTATCCTGTGCAAGCTTCTTCATCTCCCAGTACCTACTTCAACCTACATCCTTCTGAATCTGCTTAGTGTATTCATCTCTTGGTCTCCCCCTACGATTTTTACCCTCCACACTGCCCTCCAATACTAAATTGGTGATCCCTTGATGCCTCAGAACATGTCCTACCAACCGATCCCTTCTTCTGGTCAAGTTGTGCCACAAACTCCTCTTCTCCCCAATCCTATTCAGTACCTCCTCATTAGTTATGTGATCTACCCATCTAATCTTCATCATTCTTCTGTAGCACCACATTTCGAAAGCTTCTATTCTCTTCTTGTCCAAACTATTTACCGTCCATGTTTCACTTCCATACATGGCTACACTCCATACAAATACTTTCAGAAATGACTTCCTGACACTTAAATCTATATTGGTAAAGTGTATTTCTTTGTAAAACCCAATATTTCAATATCGACTGTGTGGCTGTTATTAAATGTAAATAATGTTCCTGATTACTACCATATTATGCTTATTGCACTATTTGAATTGCAGCGTAAATGTCTTGCTCACATCCTGCTTAATTTTTGCTCTCATCAGTAACATTGGGTGGGATGAATGATTCCATATATGTTTTTGTTTCATGTGAAATAGAAGATGGTTTCGTCACATTCTGTGGACTCACGTCTATCTGTCCGTTACTGCTTATGAATTCGTATGTGAACTGCTCGATTTAACTGCATTGTAGGTATACCACTCGTATTCTACGTTATATTTGCGTACTTTCGTCTTTAGTGGAAGCCACCGATATTTTCATTGCGTTCTGATGAAATGTACGTTTGTAATACCTGTTAACAATGCGTGTAAAGCCGGCCAGAGTGGCCGAGCGGTTCTAGGCGCTTCAGTCTGGAACCGCACTACCGCTACGGTCGCAGGTTCGAATCCTGCCTCGGGCATGGATGTGTGTGATGTCCTTAGGTTAGTTAGTTTTAAGTAGTTCAAAGTCCTAGAGGACTGATGACCTCAGAAGTTAAGTACCATACTGCTCAGAGCCATTTTTTGAAGGCGTGTAAAAATTTGCGTGACTAGTGTACGTTTTTAGCATTTGAAAGGAAGAATGCTTTGTCACTGGGATTACAAAGCATAGGGCCTACTCGTCTACATCTACATCCACACTCTGCAAGGAGCTGTGAAAAGCATGGCTTTCAGTGGCAAGAAGTGACACCATTCAAAGCAGAATTACATACTCATTCCGTGGTAAGATATAATAAAGCTGAACACCAGTACTGTCGGACCCTCCTAACGTTAACTTCTCCATGAAATATGAGAAATTGCGGAAAACGGATGCAAACAAAAATAACGTAGAATGCGAGCAATATACTTACAATGCATTTAAATCGAGAAGTTCGCAATCAAATTCGTAAGCAGTAACAGATACACATAAGTCACCAGAACACCATGCAGCGTAAGCAGCTTCTGTTTTATGTGAAAGAAAAACAGATTAGGAATCACTTATCCACCCAACTTTACAGATGCAATTAGAATGCAATTAGCATACGAGAGACGTATTCACGTCGCAATTTAAAGAGTGCGATACACACGAGAAGTCGTAATCAGAAAAACACTTGTGATGAAACCAAGTGCTGCTAACTATAATAAAAAAGAAACATGGGACACTAAAACTCAGCCAATAAGAAAGCGCTCCAAGTGGCGTGGCAGCGAAACAAGGACGAGTTATCAGAAGTCCCTATATGAGATTCACCCCCGTGGGACACACCACTGGTTGTGTCCAGTTCAGCACCGTCGGCTCCGCCTCCGTTGCAGCAAGGAGGCCAGTCAACGTTCACTCACCTAGATTTCCCATAGCTGCTAGCTCGGGGCAGGACTCTACTAGGCGACCCCACTGCTGGCGTCGTGAACTTACAGCTCCCTCAGTACTGCTCTCACCTGTCTTTTGTGCTCCCTTGTTCTTCTTTCTCGGTGGCTCTCCAGACTCAGAGACTCACTCACGTGTCCTGCCTCTACTTCATCTTCCAGTCTCCTCCATAAGAGTGGCCGTCCCGTCCTCCATAAACACGGGGCTACCATCACCAGTTGTTACCAGCGTCTTCCCAGGTAGCACTGCCAGAGTACGTGGCGGCGCTGCTTCCCATCCAACTGCCTAGGAGGCCCCCGAACGACAACAGTAGGCTTCCCCCTAAAAAAAAAAAAAAAAAAAAAGCACTGTGGATCAAGTACTGCGACTGGTCAGTAGCAGCGTTGAGGCAATAAACGCTGCCAATGCGACAGCAGCATTAATACTTGACACTGAAAGAGCCTTTGACGGGAGGTAATAAAACTAATTAGAAAACAATAACACAAAGAAACCCAAAAATAAAGGTAGGAAGCGAATTTTCAGGCACCCTTATACGAGCACTAGGGAAACCTCAAGGGGCGATAATATCACACCAAACATGACAAAACCAACAGGATTAAACGAACCGATAGTCCTATATGCCGACTATACAGGGTGTTTCAGAAGTGATGGTCAATATTCAGGAATATGACAGGAATGATCATTCGAAACAAAAACATCAAGTAAACATGTGCTCTAAAATGCATACCTTGAAAGTTATGATCTTTTGTTCATTAGAAGAGTTGTGTTTCAAAGTAGCGAAGATGAACAAGTTCATTAGAAGGGTTATATTTTAAAGGCGCGAAGATGAACAAGTGCTAAGGTATGCATTTTAGAGCACATATTTACTAGTCTTTTTTTCTTGTTTTGGTCCATACTACTACTTCCCAAAATTTGAAAGCAAAGAGCTTGCCGTAGAAAAGATTTGTTTCACCGTATCGAGGATCAAGAATTGCTCATAGCTCTTAAAGTATGCGTTTTAGAGCCCATATTTACTTGACGTTTTTGTTTCGAATGATCATTCCTGTCATATTTCTGAATATTGGCCATCACCTCTGAAACATCCTGAATAGCTTTCTGGTGTCAGTCCGCAAGGTGTAAAGAAACTGGTTCTCTACTTCTAAAAAAAGAAAAAAACCCTTTTAAATAATAAAACATGACCTATACAAGGAATCTGATTACCCCTGTTAGTCATGAACGAAAAAGGAAAAAAAATTAGGTAATTCAGTACAATTATTTTATAGAAGCGATAAAACACTTTAACGGGGCCAAATGAACAATTAAAGTCAATATAATTCCAGTAAATCTGCAAAAGTAGAAATAAATTATTGTAGGGGCCTACATAGACATCGCGCATCTGCTAGATGCCCACGAGATGCGTAATTTTGTTTTGAAGCTGACAACCAATGAGAAAATAGGTGCAGTTTTCAAGTAGTAATGGCGGACAGCATCAGCTGGTAACATACGTAATTTTATGGTAGCTAATTTTACTACACAAAAAAATAAAATATGTACTCCCTCCAAAAGAAGTTATAAACAAACATTAAAATAAAATTATAATAAGCAGCATAATGTCTGAGAAGAATTTTGAAAGAAAATTATTAATTGTACTTTAATTTGGCGGGTTTTCAACACTGTCAACAAGACGAAATAAGGGAAAGAATATTTATTGGCACTAAACAAAATTGAGATATTGTGACAGTATTTTTAAAATAGTTAATTTAACTGCAATTGTCTTTAATTTTGAAATGAGAGAGAGCGTAATAATTTTCTTTTAATGCCTTAACTGTTGCTGCAGGCAGTGCGATGACGTCAGCGGTGGTCCGCGCGGACGATGTGTGAAGTGAATCCTGGTTCGTGGCGTGAAGATAATGATGGATCCTCCTGTTTCATTAATATTCCAGTTACGGCGGTGGTCCACGTCTCCGTTGTAGTCGAATCAGCTGGCGGCACTGGCGCGATAATAATAGTTCCAGTATGTACGTTGTCGTTACGCGCGCGACGTTTTATTATTAAAAGTTTATTAATCACGCAGTGCGAGTAGGTCGGAATTATGCAATGTCTTTAGTATTTACGATATATATCCGGTTAATGTCAATACTTCGCACAGTTCTTTCGCCATGTTGCTACAGGAAAACAGTCACATGTGTTCATCACTATAACAGTCCGTTAAACATCAGTTCAATTTACGTCGTCGTCTTGACGACAGTTTGGACGATATAATAAATGTTTCTTGATCAAAGCACAGCACTGTTCTTTTACCTAATATTTCGGTTTGTTCCACTTTCACAGTTAGTGTCTCCACACGACAATGGTGTCTGATTCATGGCTAACTGTCACAAGTTCACACAGTTTGTAAAATCGTCACCTCAAACACTCAATATACTTTTCAGGTTTTACTGTTCACTTAATAATGCACGATCTCCTATTAACACAGCGGACGCACAGTAATTAATTGTTCCCCCGCGTATCACCGTCTTTCACGCCGAACTTTGTCACGTTTTTCCACGCGCGAACCGGCCGCGTACCACAACAACTCGCACGCTCTCTATCGATAGTCGTTCGCTCTCTCTCTGACACAGTACTTCTCCTAGCCTAACCAAAGATTTACAAAGCATATAAAACCAGAACATTCATATTCGTACAATATAAAATAGTAGCAAAATGAATGAAGAAACAATGTGACGTATTAACAAATAAAGAATAGTTGAAATAAATGATACATACTTACTATGACAAGGTAATGCACAAAAGAAAAAAATTATTATGGACTATAGGGGAAAGAGCTAATATCGACAAAAACGAACAGATAAATCAAGACGCTGGTAAAATGGATGTCAACGTGGGGGATACGCCCTAATTCAACAAAATCACGACTACTGATAAAAAGGTACTTCATATTATGCAATATGAACAACGAAACCTAAATAACACGGAAATCACACTATGGAGGCAAGGAGTAGAGCCATCGACAACAGAATATTACCTCCGTCTGTTAATGGAGAACGTCGTAAGCTGGGAGAAAAAAAAAAAAAAAGAAAACCTATACGAAAAATCGGCAAAGAAAATAATAAAAACTAGCCAGTATCAAACTGCTACAACATCGAAACGGTGGAGCTGTAAACTCTGTAATACTCCACACTTACAAAATTTTCGTTAGACCAATACTGGAATACACTGCGATAGAGTAGCACGGAACAGAAACACAGTGCAATAAAATCAAATTTGCGGACTGGAGAATGCTAAGAACAATTCCAAAACTACCGTATGAACCAGCAACTACACTATATGTCACACTAGCAACAGATTCAATGGAGAACAGATTAATAAAGCAAATGACAACATACAGAGACAGTAGGCTCATCACCAGCAACAACATTAAGCAACTCTTGCAGAAAATTTCACTCTATCTCAACAGACCAAGATATAAACACATCACGGCAATAGTAACAGAAATCACACATCAGAAAAACACCCAAAAATGAGGACAGTCGCTGAGGGTAAGGACTTATAACATCTATAGACGCAATAAAATATTAAACAGAGGAAAAGGATAACAAAGGGACGTTATGCAACTCCAGCTGGGGTTTTAGGGGGTTTCCCACAGCCGTAAGGCAAATGGTGGAGTTGTGTATTCCCCCCCCCCCTCAAGCAACAAAAAAGAAAAATAGGGAAAGAAAAAATAAAAAAAACAGGAAAATCAAAAGACAAATTAAATCCCTCGCCAAATTACAAAATAAATGGTGCTAAAACAGCAGTACACAAGACTAAGCTTCTGATTTTTTAAATGTCAGGTCATGCCTCTTGGTCTCTTGCATACGGAGCCACTCGCTAGCGTTGTCAGCTTGATGACCGAGATTCTCGAGCCCCTGTTCGACGGGAAACTCCAAAGCAGTCACTCCGAGACGTAAACAAGACGAGGTGGCGCGCCTTCTATGGACCAACGCCGCACTGAAGTATTGTCCTGCAGCTGCAGCCAACCGCCCCCCGGTCGTGGATATAAGGTGTGGTCACATCGCTTCCAGACCCCAGACTCTTGTCGTCGGCTGCCACTCATGTCTCTGTGATCAGCTACTTCGGGGTTTAACGTGCTCTCCGCCGGTGTGGGAACTCACCAACAGCGCTGGAACCAGCTGCCGAGTGGGGCGGAACCTCATATGCGCTGCTGAATCACGGCGCAACAGGTAGCCTCCATTGGTTCCATGGTTTTTCAATAAAGTTGATAAGTTTAACGTTGTCGGAATAACGCAGTCTGGCTAGGTTTAAGAGGTTAGTATCTTGAATACCACACTCCCCATTGTTACACGGCTTCTGAGCGAAGTGAAGAAACATGTCTTCGATCGAGGCGTTTTAAATATAGAGGAGAATTTTATGAATAGTCTGACGGTGTCGCTACGCGTTCACCCCTGGCGCCAGTAGCAGCTGACATTTTTATGGAACATTTTGAGTAACAGACATTAAGTAATGCGCCTTTAAAGCCTTCCACTATATGGATGACATATCATTTTGTAATATGGCCACACAGCAAAGGAAAGCTTTACGTGTTCCGGAATATGTTAACCAGTCTTACTGTAAAATCAACTTTAGCTTGGAGGTTAAGAGTGAGGTCGGTCTCCCGTCTCTAGACGTGTTGATATATACACGACGCGTGCACGGCCTCTGTAATCATAAATTAGTTTCACGGGTTAGGTTAGGTAGATGCTGATACAAACAATGGACTCACCATATATGGTTTATTTGGCCCACATTGCCAACACTTTTCGTATGCAGTACAATCGATTATTTATAATTTACGCTTATAACTTGCGTTACTCAAGGGTCTATACACACTCCTGGAAATTGAAATAAGAACACCGTGAATTCATTGTCCCAGGAAGGGGAAACTTTATTGACACATTCCTGGGGTCAGATACATCACATGATCACACTGACAGAACCACAGGCACATAGACACAGGCAACAGAGCATGCACAATGTCGGCACTAGTACAGTGTATATCCACCTTTCGCAGCAATGCAGGCTGATATTCTCCCATGGAGACGATCGTAGAGATGCTGGATGTAGTCCTGTGGAACGGCTTGCCATGCCATTTCCACCTGGCGCCTCAGTTGGACCAGCGTTCGTGCTGGACGTGCAGACCGCGTGAGACGACGCTTCATCCAGTCCCAAACATGCTCAATGGGGGACAGATACGGAGATCTTGCTGGCCAGGGTAGTTGACTTACACCTTCTAGAGCACGTTGGGTGGCACGGGATACATGCGGACGTGCATTGTCCTGTTGGAACAGCAAGTTCCCTTGCCGGTCTAGGAATGGTAGAACGATGGGTTCGATGACGGTTTGGATGTACCGTGCACTATTCAGTGTCCCCTCGACGATCACCAGTGGTGTACGGCCAGTGTAGGAGATCGCTCCCCACACCATGATGCCGGGTGTTGGCCCTGTGTGCCTCGGTCGTATGCAGTCCTGATGGTGGCGCTCACCTGCACGGCGCCAAACACGCATACGACCATCATTGGCACCAAGGCAGAAGCGACTCTCATCGCTGAAGACGACACGTCTCCATTCGTCCCTCCATTCACGCCTGTCGCGACACCACTGGAGGCGGGCTGCACGATGTTGGGGCGTGAGCGGAAGACGGCCTAACGGTGTGCGGGACCGTAGCCCAGCTTCATGGAGACGGTTGCGAATGGTCCTCGCCGATACCCCAGGAGCAACAGTGTCCCTAATTTGCTGGGAAGTGGCGGTGCGGTCCCCTACGGCACTGCGTAGGATCCTACGGTCTTGGCGTGCATCCGTGCGTCGCTGCGGTCCGGTCCCAGGTCGACGGGCACGTGCACCTTCCGCCGACCACTGGCGACAACATCGATGTACTGTGGAGACCTCACGCCCCACGTGTTGAGCAATTCGGCGGTACGTCCACTCGGCCTCCCGCATGCCCACTATACGCCCTCGCTCAAAGTCCGTCAACTGCACATACGGTTCACGTCCACGCTGTCGCGGCATGCTACCAGTGTTAAAGACTGCGATGGAGCTCCGTATGCCACGGCAAACTGGCTGACACTGACGGCGGCGGTGCACAAATGCTGCGCAGCTAGCGCCATTCGACGGCCAACACCGCGGTTCCTGGTGTGTCCGCTGTGCCGTGCGTGTGATCATTGCTTGTACAGCCCTCTCGCAGTGTCCGGAGCAAGTATGGTGGGTCTGACACACCGGTGTCAATGTGTTCTTTTTTCCATTTCCAGGAGTGTATTTAGATGCCACTTCGAATTACCAACCACCCCAGTCTCTTCACGTGCCTTCCGCTTCAGCGACGACAACAGCTTGCAATCGGAGGTGGTTCAAATGGTTTAAATGGCTCTGAGCACTATGCGACTTAACTTCTGAGGTCATCAGTCGCCTAGAACTTAGAACTAATTAAACCTAACTTAACCTAAGGACATCACACACATCCATGCCCGAGACAGGACTCGAACCTGCGACCGTAGCGGTCGCTCGGCTTCAAACTGTAGCGCCAGGAACCGCACGGCCACTCCGACCGGCGCAGTCGGAGGTGGATTTCTTAAAGAAGACAATGAAGGCTGATGATTATGATTGTTTATCCATAGAACAGAATATTAATTACGCTAAAAGGAATGACGAGGAACCGCTTCCCCATGCTGATAAGCTACCGTTTGTTTCCGGGGTCAGTGACTGCATAGGCAGAACTCTACGGAAATGTAAAAAGACCTCCTTCTCAAATCAAAACGAAATTAAAGACTTTTTCCGACACAAAACGGTTAAACCTGATAACCTCCACACTGCAGACGTCTATGAAATGACGGCCGGCAGCGGTGGCCGAGCTGTTCTAGGTGCTTCAGTCCGGAACCGCCCTGCTGTTACGGTCGCAGGTTCGAATCCTGTCTCGGGCATGGACGTGTATGTGATGTCCTTAAGTTAGTTAGGTTTAAGTACTTTTAAGTCTAGGGGACTGATGACCTCAGATGTTAAGTGCCATAGTGCTTCGAGCCATTTGAATCCTTTCTTTATGAAACGACGTGTGGCTGCGGCAGAGTGTATGTAGGCGAAACGGGAAGGGCTGTTAAAGAAAATATTAAGGAATACAGGTTTAAAATAAATGTGAAATGAAATCTGTGGTAGCGGAACATCAGGAAAACTGTGGTCATGACATCTATTTCAATAACATAAGTATGCTGGCTAAGGAAACATTTATAGAAGAAAAATATGAGAACTGAGTGAATTTTCTAAGAACGAATGTAACTTCAGTTGAGAGAACAGCTATGGCTTCCGGCTTCGTGGTTACCCGCGATCCAGGAAGCGAATACGCGGCTGCAGCGTGCGAGCAATGCAGACAACGTCCAGGAAGCTATTAGTCAACCAAACCACAATATTATTGCTGCAGGGAGTGAGGGAGTTTCGGTAGACTTATCGTGAGACTTTATCGTGACATTTCACTAGGATACGCTGAGCCACTTCATAGTGTATACGCAGCTGTTTTGAAATCACTCACACTGCGATGTATTTTTCTAAGTGACCACTGTACTTGTTACTGTAACCTCACCGCGTGTTTCCCGTAACGGGCACACGAGGTCAAGTGGAATAATGTCGCGGTTGGATAATACCTATGACAAGCATTTCCCTCTCTGTTGCTCCGCCCGTTTTGCTTCTAGCAAATAACAGAGGCCCAAAAATAGCAGCAGGAAGAATTTTAATCAATTGCTCTCCTGCAGAAAAGTGTTGGAAAATTCCTTTCTATCCAATGACGATGGCCCGCCAACGGTAGCAACAAGAATTTTAGCTAGTAGCACCGTTTTTTCAGCATTAGCACAGAGAACTTCATTTACTATACAATGACGACGGCCTACCAATGGTAGCCACACGAATTTTAATCAATAATCCGCGAGTAAAATCCTTCTTTATAAGAGAACACGACGCTGGTCTCTGATACTAGTCAGTCAACTGTGGAGATCACAAGACCCTGAAGAACATCCCAGCAGAGGGCTCGAAACGTCAGTCGTATAGAAGAAATATGACGTGGCTTAACAACCCAGAAGATTTTACAAGGGGTATTCGGAAAGTAAGGTCCAATAGGTGCGAAATGGACAACACCGAGAGAATCTAGTGGAACTTTGCATAGATGTGTTGGGCAGTGCCTTTAGTGTGCCTGTCGATCGCTTCACGTCGCTCTTTTCAGTTCAGAGCGCAAAGTGATCACGCAGAAATGCCTAAAACAACAGTGTCTCCTGCGAAGTACGTGGATCTGCTGAGCGATTTCGCCTGAAGCTATGCAGCCCACATAACATAAATGTCATGCTTTTCTTTCTTCAAGACAATTGTCAGCCGCATTCTGCAGGGGAAATGAAGTCTCTCCTGCAGCTTTTTCTATGGGAAGTGCCTAACCACCCACAAGACAACCCTTAATTGGCTTCCTCCGATGTTCATCTCTGCTCACATGAACCACTGGCTACGAAGACAACATTTTGGGACAAACAACCAAAGGGAGACCAGCGTAGAGAATTGGCGAAAAAAACAGGCTTCTTTCAGTGACGAGGGTACTGGAAAGCCACGACAAATGTCTAAGTCGGAGCGGCGACTATTTAGAGAGGTAGCTGGAAGGTGTGGCTAACGGTTGCGAATATTTTTTAATTTTCATTGTCGTTTCTATATCTCGACCGATCGGACCTTACTTCTCGAACAGCCCTCGTACCTTCCGAGCCGACCGTCAAATCCCTCTGCGATGATTTTGCTGCGTCTTCTAACTTCTTAGATAACTAGATTATTCTCTCGAAATTTTCCAGTCAGAGGGTTTCTTGAACAGCGGGCGGGACGCTGTTTGGGCTCGTGTGCGTTGTCGTGATTTTCTCTTCGAACATAACGCCATGGGTTGTGCAGTGGCTACCAGCGAGGTGGCGCGAGTGATGCGGACTGCGGCGACAGGCGCCGGACAAGTCGGCCGTGGTGTGTTTGAGGTAGCAGCTTGTTCCAGGTTGTCACTGCTAGAGGCATGTGTGTCTGTGAGGGATCTATTAGAATCCTGACGAGCAGATCAGGAGACTTTGTGTTATTTCGGATTTCTGTGTAGTGGACTCTTGTGGAGCCTGCAATGAATTGGTGACATTGTGGCAGACTATTGTAGGAGTCTTGTTAGTTATTCTTACTCCGGTATCCAGTCACCACCGTGTTGATTGTAGCTGGTTCAGAAGCCTAAGCTATGTACCCGTGGTATTCTTCTACGGAGTCCTCCAAAAAGCGATGAGAATTTTTGTACTACTTGTGCTGTTCCCACGCCGTGGTTACATTTGAAAGGCGAGTTATGTTTGTTCTCATGTCGACGTTTGAACAGTGCTGTGACCGCTATCTGGTGGCGTTTTATTGAGATTCAAATCAGTAGCTGCTACATGTAACAACTGTATATGTGCCATCCCTTATGCTTTGGTTACGTTGGTTGCTTGTGGTAAGAAATGTATGTTTTAGGTACATGTAGCCAAATGTTCTTCTTTGTTAATGCATCGTAAAGGACATCTTGATGACTGATGTTTTGCTAAAAACCCAGGAGGCAGCCATTTGACAGTGGGGCTTGTGCCTTTGTTGTGTTATTAGGAGCCAGGCTCTAATCTGGCTTTTAATTTGTCATGCTGTGAGCTAGTCAGTGGTAAATATTACTTGGTGTTAGTTACAGATAATCGCTATTTAATTGTAAGCTGTCACTACTGTTTTCTTGGAACTAACACTGTTTGTAATGAGATCATACTATAGATAATACTGCTTGAAAAGGCTGAGTGCCTGAGGTTTACATTATTTGGTATTTGTGTATTTCATCTTTAAATTTTAAAGTGTTCACTAGCTGAAGTTAAGTAATTGTTGTTGCTCTTTTTAAAATCTGTTCACTGCACTGAACCTTGCTATAACACGTTTTACAAGTTTTTATCATTTATATGGTAACTGCAAGTTTATTTTTGTGGAATTTAATTACGTCAAGACTCGCGACAGTGCAGATCAGTGCTATAACTCAGGCTTTAACTTGTGTAGTTGTTACCTAAGACCCATGAAATTGATGCCAGTTCTGAAACTGTCTTTTCCTGAGTTATTTAGTGTGTAAAACTTCTAATTTGAGCTTGAGTTCATGTGTGTTGCCATCAAACTGTTAGGCTGTTACTTTTGTAGCATGCTGTCTTTTGAAACTGGAATATGAAGTAAGAGTATGTGACGTTTAATTGTAAAGGAAAACTGAGTTCTGAAATTTAATATTAAAGCTCAGTCTTCGTGGATTTTTTTTTTTTTTGGTAAAATCTATGAAATAATTTCGGCCCAGCACCTCTCCACTTCCTTCCCGCTCCTAACACTACCTTCAACAAAGTTAAGTTGTTTCTGACTTACGAAATTTTATACAAATTACTTAAAAGGACGAGTTTTATCACATTTTATACTTCCAGCACACAAAACTAGATGCGACCTGCTGGCAGATTAAAACTGTGTCTGATAGAGACTCGAATGCGGAACCTTCTCTTTCTTTGAGGAGTGCAGTCCTGCAAGATATGCAATTGAACTTTGAAAGGCAGGAGATGAGGTACAGGGGGAACTCAAGCTACGAGGGTGGGCCGTGAGTCGTGACTGGATAGCCGTCAGTAACAGCATTGCCAACGAATATCAAGTTTCCGGTTTAGAGTTCCGTTCGAACAGACAGCTTTAATCAGCCAGGAAGTTCCTAAACAACACACACCCCACTGCAGAGTGAAAAATTCACGACAGGTGAAAACTATGTGTAAACGTGAAGGCAGCGAAGGTGCGGGGAGATGGAAGAGGTGAAAGGGAAATAAAATAATAATAGAAACAGTGTTACCTCGAAAAGCGGAAAAAATTGGACGTAACGAACGGATGATTCACGCGCAGTGCGAGTTATGAAAAAAGTACGACCGTGGATGCGAGCAGCGCCGCTAGCCCACGATAAACACGCCCACAGCGGCTTTTTTTTTTTTTTCCTTGCAGCCAAATATCGGTGCGCTCCGAACACCGACACCCAGTTTGCTTGCCCGTCACGCACAATTTAGAGCTGCCGACTGCCGGTCGCGCTCTGAATGCAGACCACGGACATTCGCCTCAGGCCTGCCAGCCACCCGTGGGCGTGCCGATGCGTCCGCAGCAGCCCGCATCTCGTGGTCGTGCGGTAGCGTTCTCGCTTCCCACGCCCGGGTTCCCGGGTTCGATTCCCAGCGGGGTGAGGGATTTTCTCTGCCTCGTGATGGCTGGGTGTTGTGTGCTGTCCTTAGGTTAGTTAGGTTTAAGTAGTTCTCAGTTCTAGGGGACTTATGACCACAGCAGTTGAGTCCCATAGTGCTCAGAGCCCGTCCGCAGCGCACCGCCGGCTAACCGAGACCTTCGCGTCACCCGCTGCCTTCACTCGTACCTTCCGGCTTGCCAGTACGAAACGTGTGTTCGGTAGCTACTGTGCGGCTTACTAATAAGGAGAGACGTAGTGGCGAAAACTCTGTTTGGGGAGTGTTGAACCTCCAGCCAGGAGTTTAATATATTTTCTTATTACATTTTGTGTGCTGCAGCCTTTTCCTGAAACGAAAAGAGTTATCCCGGAAAAATAAGATTTTTCAGACCGTGAAAAACTGTTTCAAGGTACATCAAATTACTTTCCATTAGGAAAGTGGAGCGTGCTGCACGACTGTGATATAATTTTTAAAAATGGTAAAGAATAGCAGTAGGTACTAACTTCTTGCCAATATGTAGCACCCATTGACGTATTACTGTACGAGTTCCATGGTTATAATATTGAATCTAAGTAACTTTTTCCGTGTTATACAGGGTGTTACAAAAAGGTACGGCCAAACTTTCAGGAAACATTCCTCACACACAAATAAAGAAAAGATGTTATGTGGACATGCGTCCGGAAAAGCTTAATTTCCATGTTAGAGCTCATTTTAGTTTCGTCAGTATGTACTCTACTTCCTCGATTCACCGCCAGTTGGCCCAGTTGAAGGAAGCTAATGTTGACTTCGGTGCTTGTGTTGACATGCGACTCATTGCTCTACAGTACTAGAATAAAGCACATCAGTACGTAGCATCAACAGGTTAGTGTTCATCACGAACGTGGTTTTGCAGTCAGTGCAATGTTTACAAATGCGGAGTTGGCAGATGCCCATTTGATATATGGATTAGCACGGGGCAATAGCCGTGGCGCGGTACGTTTGTGTCCAGACAGGAAGACGTTCGAAGCAATTGATCGGCGTCTTAGGGAGCACGGAACATTCCAGCCTATGACTCGCGACTGGGGAAGACCTAGAAGGACGAGGACACCTGCAATGGACGAGGCAATTCTTCGTGCAGTTGACGATAACCCTAATGTCAGCGTCAGAGAAGCTGCTGCTGTACAAGGTAACGTTGACCACGTCACTGTATGGAGAGTGCTACGGGAGAACCAGTTGTTTCCTACCATATCCAGCGTGTGCACGAACTATCAGTGGCTGATTGGCCTCCACGGGTACACTTCTGCGAATGGTTCATCCAACGATGTGTCAATCCTCATTTCAGCGCAAATGTTCTCTTTACCGATGAGGCTTCATTCCAACTTGATCAAATTGTAAATTTTCACAATCAACATGTGTGGGCTGACGAGAATCCGCACGCAATTGTGCAATCACGTCTTCAAAACAGATTTTCTGTGAACGTTTGGGCAGGCATTGTTGGTGATGTCTTGATTGGGCGCCATGTTCTTCCACCTACGCTCAATGGAGCACGTTATCATGATTTCATACGGGATACTCTACCTGTGCTGCTAGAACATGTGCCTTTACAGGTACGACACAACATGTGGTTCATGCATGATGGAGCTCCTGCACATTTCAGTCGAAGTGTTCGTACGCTTGTCAACAACAGATTCGGTGACCGTGGGATTGGAAGAGGCGGGCCAATTCCATGGCCTCCACGCTCTCCTGACCTCAACCCTCTTGACTTTCATTTATGGGGTCATTTGAAAGCTCTTGTCTACGCAACCCCGGTACCAAATGTAGAGACTCTTCGTGCTCGTATTGTGGACGGCTGTGACACAATACGCCATTCTTCAGGGCTGCATCAGCGCATCAGGGATTCCATGCGACGGAGGGTGGATGCATGTATCCTCGCTAACGGAGGACATTTTGAACATTTCCTGTAACAAAGTGTTTGAAGTCACGCTGGTACGTTCTACTTCTGTGTGTTTCCATTCCATAATTAATGTGATTTGAAGAGAAGTAATAAAATGAGCTCTAACAAGGAAAGTAAGCGTTTCCGGACTCATGTCCACATAATATATTTTCTTTGTTTGTGTGTGAGGAATGTTTCCTGAAAGTTTGGCCGTACCTTTTTGTAACACCCTGTATTGTGTTAGATACACCTACACTGTTAGTAACGGCAATTCAGTATTTTATATTTATTGTACTTATAATTTAAAATGTGTATGAAGTGACACAGACAGCAGTATTCTCTACATCAGAGACGGACTGGCAAATCGCATCAATGACTTATCTCGGTGATATCTGGCGCCATCGATGAACTATTCAGTATGTAATATGAGTCACATAACGCGTCACGCCGATCAAAATAAGTAAAGAGGAAAGGGAAAATCTGAGTTTTGATTGTCTGGCTTTTGCAGATGACCTTGACATCTTTGCTGAATCTATAGTAGATGCAACAGTGCAGCAAATCTCCTGCAAGACAGGCTTACATATATCTTTTGAAAAAATAGAGTAAATGACAGATGTGAAGGAGGCACCAAAATACGTGGAAAGAAAGCGCTACAAAATTTAAATATGTACAACCAAATGCTGAACGAAGAAGCTAGCCTAGCAAGGGCAGGGAAAATGGAGGTGGCTTTTCGACTAACAAAAGGCCTATTTTACAAGAAAACTATTTCCCTAAATGCAGAACTTCAGTACTACAATAATGTCATAAAACCAGAATTCCTTTATGCATCAAAATACCTTTCGTTAAATACAGCCAAACAATGAGGTGAAATACAAAAGAAGAAAAGGAAAAAAATGAGGAAAATATAGGGACCAAACTATGAGAATGGGAAATGGAAATTAAGAAGTAATAAAGAAGTATATGAAAAAGTAGTGCGACTGTTAGACACGATAAGGAAGAGAAGAATTGCAGGCACGTAAAAAGACTGAACGAAAACAGGATAACAAAAAGAATTTTAAAATTCTTTGACAGAAACCTCAAAACATCAATGACGTGGATAAAAGAAGTTAAAGCAGACCTGAGGGAAATGGAAATAGTGGAGGAAGAAATAGGAAAAAGACAAAGGTTCAGAGCAAAAGTAAAAGATTCCAGGAGAAAACAAAGAAAAAGAATGGTGCAATACGGACAGAAGAAACAATGAAAAATAACTGGAAAGAAACAAAGGAGTAAAGAAAGAATACATAAGTTACTTCACGTGGTCCTTAGTAGGCTAAACCAATATTAAAAAAAAAAAGATATTCAGATCAATTCTAATAGTCACAGCATATATCATGTGCCTCCTAGCTGTTTGATAATTTCATCGATGTAATTTTACCTTTGCTTTTATAGATTACAAAATAACTAACTCGCAAGGAGAGAATATGGCGTTTTTATATCTTCTAATATTGACTGTTACTTGCGGCAGTTAGTTAGCACAGCAACGTCCATAATCTTACTTGTATTTTATTTTATTTTATTCAAAGGCGACTTTTAAATTTTATTAGAGATTATAATTGCTTTATTATGAAGGTTATGTATTATGTAATTCATATAGACGGTTCAGCACAACCAAACGGAATTCTTTGCAGAGCCTGCCTTCATTAAGCAATCTTTGATGAAGTGTAACAAGATCCTGAACAGCGGTTGTAGACGTGCTAGAGAATGTATAAAAACTCCGAAACATATATAATTTGATGAATAAGCGGTATAGGCTAAGTCGTGAATTGTGATTTTTGTATATTATGCATTGTCTATGTACTCCTTGTATTCTTAGCATTGATAATGGCTAGTCAATAGCTGAAGTCTGGACCTGCTATAACAAAGCTACAATGGAAACGACGACTGATTTCTGTTCTTTACCATTTTGAATGTTACAAGATACATCACGTCATCTGCCTAGGAACAAGCATTCTATTGAAATTTAAAAGAGTAGCAGTCGGGAAAAATCTTGTCAGTACAGTACTTAAAGCTTCATGTGTGACATTACTACTCTATTACACACCAAGAACCAATAAGTGAAATGAAATTAAGAAGTATTATTAAAAATAGTTGTATGTTAAAAACATTTCGAAATGGAAGCTATTGGCAACTAACGCATATTTCCAGTTTCAAGACGGGTAAAACTGTTAAGACATTAAAGAAACACAGTTCATTTGCAAATACCACATGACAGAAGGCCTTCTTCCGTTTCAGGGTACGAGATGGGCACAACCAACGAAGTATGCTTAACCATCTACATGTGACGTGACTAGTTTTTAAAAACCACAGAAATTTCTTCATATTTTTCTTTGTCTTTGACCCGCATCTACGCAGGGATGCTCCGATTATGAATTGATTTGGCGTCATTAATTTAAGGGATGGCCTGATGCCCTCGCGCCGAGGAGGGAACGTATGTACCCCAAGTGTCAGCGCATAACGTTGTCCTTTTGAAAGCGTGCGAACGTCTTACAACTGTTTGCAAATGATGTAACTGAGGCGGAAGTTAGGTACTGCAACATGAAAAATAATCCACAGCTTCTCAAGGACAGCGATGATCTAGAAATTGTAATCTCTGGGGAATATTTTCGTTATTTTCCAGTTTTAAAACAGCAGATGGATCTCGCTCAGTTCTTTTTATATCACTTTTTCCTTGGCGCCCTTCGTGACTGCATGGAAAGCAGAAGGTGATGTTGTAAAAATTTGTTTAATTATTTGAAAAATGTCATATTTCCGCCCTGAGTTGTTAGTAAAATTATTTATGCAACCGGTTTCAGTCGTCTGACTATCAAGAGGTTTCTATATAACAAATAAAATAATATACAAGTAACATTACAGGCTTAAACTGTCACGGGTCCGTTAACTGATGTAACTAACTCAACACACACGTAATGGAATGTCACATGTTCACATAAAAGTAATCACAGCATCATGTTAGGCGAAATATTAAATCGTTATCGTTAGGTGATAAAATGGCGAATGATACACTGAAAATAGAAATACACCGTAATACAACGCTGTGGCTCATTACGAAAATCACATACCATAAACACAAAAATGGTTCACATTTGTACACAGTTACCAGTCGTCATATCGTTACGTGAACTACGTCGTTCATTTACAAAAACTGTGCTGCGGAGTACGTGCACTCATTTTAAAACTGTAATCGGCGCTAATGCTGTGAACAGATTCATACAACGCAGAGGCAACTGAACAGCTGATCCGTGTTTGCTAGCAGAGCCAAAAAATGGACACAGAGGTCTACATACGTCGATTTTGGCTGGAATCTTGTGATTACTAAGGTGCGTGTCGTCTTTTACGATAAGTACATGTGACAGTCATAACAGATGTTCTACAGGTATATGATGCATCTCAAAATATATTTAGGCGCTTGGGTAGCTCAGTTGGTAGAGCACTTGTCCGCGAAAGGCAAAGGTCCCGAGTTGGAGTCTCGTTTCGGCACACAGTTTTAGTCTGCCAGGAAGTTTCATATCAGCGCACACTCCGCTGCAGAGTGAAAATCTCATTCTGGAAACGTCCCCCAGGCTGTGGCTAAGCCATGTCTCCGCAATATCCTTTCTTTCAGGAGTGCTAGTTCTGCAAGGTTCGCGGGAGAGATTCTGTAAGGTTTGGAAGGTAGGAGACGAGATACTGGCAGAAGTAAAGCTGTGAGGACGGGGCGTGAATCGTGCTTGGGTAGCTCAGTTGGTAGAGCACTTGCCGGCGAAAGGCAAAGGTCCCGAGTTCGAGTCTCGGTCCGGCACACAGTTTTAATCTGCCAGGAAGTTTTATATTTAGGTTAATTACGTACGATTCAAATCTGTATTACTGTTGTTTAATATGTTTTAAATGTTCTCACAGTGTTATAATGCTAAGCGCCTAATGAAGCTGGGTGTTACAATGCGGTGATGCTGTTGATTGGCCGCCATTGCTGCTGCCTTAAATGCGCATTCCATGATCAATAAAGAAGTTGCGTTTATTTTAAAATTCCTTTCACGAAATCTGATCCTTTTAAAACATACATTACTACGCAAAGCAAATACTAGCGTTGAAATTCTCATATACTGTTAACAGTCACGGATTACTCTGTTAGTAACGGACCAACAATCGTTAATTGTGCCGATTTTATCGCTTTCTCTTTTCACTATCAGCTAAAACAAGTAAAATTTAATTATTCAGCAAAGAGAAAAAGGGATTATAGTACCAGCCCGATTTTCACGTAAGTCGGATGTGGGAAACCACTTTAAAGCACACCCAGACTGACCGGCACACCAACGGTAATCCACTGGGACTATGTTATCCGTTCTAGCAAACCTGCTCAGATCCTGGACATGCAGTGTTAACACGCACAGTTATCCGGATGGGATAAAATATACACCACCATGAAAAGTGTAATTGAAGAGTAACCAGTTTCCTCCGAATAGGTTTAACCTCTTCATTCCTTGGGTCCACATATGTGGAACTTCGTTCATTATTTTTTTTCTCCGTGAATAGGAGTATTTTTCTGCTTATAGACCGATGTTCCGCAAGTGTGCATCGCCTAGTTCTTAGTTTCAAAACCAACGTGCAGCACCTTGCAAGGCACGGTTCATATGTTAAGTTACAGCTGGCCGTAAACAGAAAATGGTTACCTCTACTAATTGAACATGTATGTAAATAATTGTTATGCCTAAATATTAAACAGAGAATCTGTATTTTTTATTTAACATCCGATAATTTTTCTAGATGTTAAGAATTAGGTCATATTTGCATAAATTTTGTTCGTTACGATGAAATAACGCGTTATCTGACGGTCCTCGTACGTGGACCTCAGACCATACTGCAAATCTGCTACTTTCAGTCTGGTCTTCAATAACGGACTACTGAAATAACCGTTATTTCTACATTCTGCGGCAGTGCATGAAATATTAACTGATGAGCAATTAGAAGCTCTTCTTAATGACGGAAATATGGAGTTATCTGATGGGGAAGATGGTCCGCTGGTCGTGGTCTCGCTGTAGCGTTGTCGCTTCCCGAGCACGGAGTCCCGGGTTCGATTCCCGGCGGGGTCAGGGATTTTCCCTGCCTCGGGATGACTGGGTGGTGTTGTGTCGTCTCCATCATCATCATTCATCCCCATTACGGTCGGAGGAAGGCAATGGCAAACCATCTCCACTAGGCCCTTGCCTACTACGGCGGTACGGGTCTCCCGCATCGTTGCACTAGCTCTGGCATGGAGTATGGGACATCATCATGATGGGGAAGATGACGAACTCTCTTTTCCACTGGCGATTGTCCTGCTTATATCGATGAAACTGACTGGTAAACAATAACAAGAGTTGAGATGTGCCACTAGCTAGGAGAAGAGAGCGTCCTCGAACAGTGAATTCCTCTGACGGTGAATATGTAAATAATGCAGAAGATGTGGATGAAAAACGAAGAAAAGTTGTGTTGCCGCCAATTTCAAAAGTTAGTCTTGAAAATGTTGGGAAAATACCAAGATTTGTTGAGGCAACCTCGAAATGCAGGAAACCTCGCTGCAACTCCAAGATAAGGGACATGTGGAATGCATTTATGTATTGTGAAAAATAATTGTTTCGAAACTCATCACAAAACGTAAAGATGTATTTACTGATAGTAGAAACTTATTAAAAACTAGTACTGGAAATCATATCTTTCAAAAATATTAACATTAAGAATTCTATTTTCACTGTACATTAACACGTACAGTATACTATTTCAAGTAAAATATGTATATTTATCAATAAAATGTTTTTATTAAAGAAAGGAGAAAGAAAATACAAAGCAAAGACTAGTAATTTTTCATGCTAAGTGAGACCTGAAGCCGGCCGAAGTGGCCGCGCGGTTCTGGCGCTGCAGTCTGGAACCGCGAGACCGCTTCGGTCGCAGGTTCGAATCCTGCCTCGGGCATGGATGTGTGTGATGTCCTTAGGTTAGTTAGGTTTAACTAGTTCTAAGGTCTAGGGGACTAATGACCTCAGCAGTTGAGTCCCATAGTGCTCAGAGCCATTTGAACCATTTGAGACCTGAAGCCCACACATGTGCATCTCCATTTATTCCTTAGTGAATAATCAGATAAGACTTCATTTGCAATTGTTTCATGTTTGCTTATTAGTCTGTTGGAAAATATGAAAAGAAAAATTTCCTTTGACCTTTTTTTTAATCTCAGAGATGGAGACGTTATTACATTATACAGTACTTAATTATGTACAGTTTGTTATACTTACAAAGCCTACACAAAACTTAGCCTCATGTCTGACAACAACGTGTAGTGACACTACCCAGTATTTTAGTTAAAAGTATTAAATCTGTAGTGTAAGTGGCTGAAAGTAGCATGGAGACCACCACAGAGTACTGCGGTAACAGCGCTGGCTGTCAGCCACGCTATGTCGACAGTGCTTAGTGCTTAATATATCCTGATCACATAATCGTCCATTCAAGGGACATGCAGGAACATAGACAACGTGTAAAGAAGTATTAGCAGATTACAAGCAGCGCATCTTACATTCAACGCTGAAAAATACCACTTTGTGCTGGATGAAGTGAAGTGTTTGGGCCATATCATCAATAAGGCTTGTGTAATGACTGATCCCATGTTGATACAAACAGTGCAACATTTTCCAGGACCAAGAAATACAAGGGAGCTACAATCTTACCTCTGTCTCATCAATTATTATAGAAGGTTCGTGAAGGGATTCGCAGATACTGCAAGATTACTTAGGCAATTTTTGAAGAAAGGGCTTAAGTCGATGTGGCTGAAGAAATGTCAGGCAACATTTGACGAGTTAAAGCAGTTGTTGATATCAAGGCCAATTTCGGTGTTTCCAGATGATCAGACAGAATTTAGAGTGTCATGTGATGCGTCAAACTATTCGCTTGGCTGCGTTTTGAGCCAGGAGGTCGACGGCCAAGAACATCCTTTGCCTCTGCATCGAGACAACTGAATGCCGCAGAAAGAAATTTCTATACAACGGAAACAGAGATGCTTAGTCTGGTGTATGGAATGCCGTACTTACAATGCTATATGTGCAGCAGGACGTTTAAGGTGAAAATGGACCATGTAGCTTTAAAGTGGTTACTAGGCTTGAAGGACCTGGTCTAGTAGATTAACGAAACTCAATGGATTTCAGTACAAAGTAATCCAGAAGCCGGGAAGGAAACATGGAAATGCAGATGAAATAGGCAGAAAGTAGCTGTAATAAAAGCACTGGGTCACGATCTTGCGGAATGGCGAACAGCACAGAACACGGGCGAGGAATTTAGGCAGTACAAGGAACAGCAGCAATTTGGTATGCATGATGGATTATTGTGCAGAGAGACAAAATCGGAACCTTGACTGGTGGTGCCGGCCAAGTTAAAATTGTATACGTTTCGTGAGATGCATGATCACATTTTGTCAGGCCATGGTGGAAGCTGAGCGACAAATAAAAGGGTGGTAGGGAAGTACTGGTGGAAAGGAAGGAAGGATGATGTGGATCGATACATCGAGAACTCTGTGGATAGAGCACAGGAAGCCAGCTTACACAATAGCTGGTATATGACGTGTGTCGTTTCACAGGTGGCTCTCCCTTTGATAGTATATGTTTTGCCAGTTACAGTGCTGCTATAGGTAGTGGTAGGAGGGTGCATAGGGCAAGTTTTGCAGCGGAGACGATCGCAAGGGCAGGATCCAGAGGGTAGGGTGATCAGTGCAGAAGGAGCATAGGTTCTGACAAGAATACTGTTGAGATTGGGAGGGCGACGGAAAGCAATTATAGGTGTGGTGGGCAAAATTTCGGACAGAATGGATGTCATTTCAGGGCATGATTTTAGAAAGTCATGGCCATGTCGAAGTAGCTGATTAACACATTCCAGACCAGGATAATACCGAGTCACCAATGGTGTGCTCCGAAGTTGTTTTTGGAGGGATCGGCAGTACCAAGTTTAGATGTGGTGGCTCGGGTTATTGCTTTTTAACTAGGCTGGTGGGGTAACTACGTGCAGTAAAGACGGAGGTGAGAATGGTGGTATACTGCTGTAAAGAGTCTGCATGGGAACAAACACGTTTGCTTCGGATGCCAAGGCCGTATGGGAGGGAACGTTTGACATGGAAAAGATGGCCACTGTCGAAATGTAAGTACTGTTGTCTGTTGGTTTGTTTAATGTGGATGGAAGTGTGTAGTTGGCCTTCGGTGAAGACGAGTTCAACATCAAGGGAAGTGGCATGGGATTCAGAATAGGACCACGTGAAATTTAACTGAGAGAAGGAATTTTAGCAGGTCACCTCGCCATGAGTCCATATGGTAAAGATGTCATCAATGTGTCTAAACCAAACCAGGGGCTGAATCGTGGATCCCAGGAAAGCGCCCTCCAAGCGACTGCAGAATTCCAGGTATTGGAGAGGAATTCGTGGCGGGCTGCATCAAACGAATCAGAAGACTGTGACAAAAACAAAAACTGACTGAAAGCAGCATGCACGCCGCTGCAGAGTATTGCGTTTACAGTGCTGACCGTCAGCCACGCTATGTCGACGTGTAGGCCACAATGACAGATGCACAAGTGAGTTGCGAAGCGAATATAGCTGTCAGTGGTAAACAGCCCCAGCAGCAAAGAATGGTGTAATAAGCGGGTCGTTGCCACCATACTCGAGCGAGTCTCTTTATTATGGGCGACGTGACTACACACCCGGTTTTAGAGAAACATGTGGGCAGCAGCAAAGCATATATGAATAGGAATTTGAGGTCATTCGATTTGGGGACTTGGTCATTGCCAAGAAGCATTGCCAGAGCACTGCCGTCCGCCTCCTGTACGAGGGGCGCAGGTCGAGACCCGTGCGCAGTCATCCCCACCACCACGGAGCGAAGAGGAGCGGGGCCGCTGCCTGCGGGATGTCGTTCCGCCGAGAAGCGCTGCAGTCGCAACTGGCCGTGGCCTTGCCTTCACCGCTGGGCTTGAGTTCTGATGCAGCATCTCTGGGCGTCGTCCTATCAGCCAACACCACCTGTACCATCCAGAGCTTAAGAGGGGATGTGTGCCTGCCTCGTGTAGAAATGAGGCTATCCTCATCCACAATGTTCCCACTGGTTCCCCACCACCGACAGCATCACCATACATCCAAAAACCCCTACACAGGTGCCACTACAGAATATTGCAAACAGATTGGCGTCAGGAGGTCGGACGTAGGAGCAATCAAAGCGGAGGGTGTGCCACGCCTGCAGTATACAGGGTGTTACAAAAAGGTACGGCCAAACTTTCAGGAAACATTCCTCACACACGAAGAAAGAAAATATATTATGTGGACATGTGTCTGGAAGCGCTTACTTTCCATGTTAGAGCTCATTTTATTACTTCAAATCACATTAATCATGGAATGGAAACACGCAGCAACAGAACGCACCAGCGTGACTTCAGACACTTTGTTACAGGAAATGTTCAAAATGTCCTCCGTTAGCGAGGATACATGCATCCACCCTCCGTCACATGGTATCCCTGATACGCTGATGCAGCCTTGGAGAATGGCGTATTGTATCACAGCCGTCCACAATACGAGCACGAAGAGTCTCTACATTTGGTACCGGGGTTGCGTCGACAAGAGCTTTCAAATGCGCCCATAAATGAAAGTCAAGAGGATTGAGGTCAGGAGAGCGTGGATGCCATGGAATTGGTCCGCCTCTACCAATCCATGGGTCACCGAATCTGTTGTTGAGAAGTGTACGAACACTTCGACTGAAATGTGCAGGAGCTCCATCGTGCATGAACCACATGGTGTGTCGTACTTGTAAAGGCACATGTTCTAGCAGCACAGGTAGAGTATCCCGTATGAAATCATGATAACGTGCTCCATTGAGCGTAGGTGGAAGAGCATGGGGCCCAATCAAGACATCACCAACAATGCCTGCCCAAACGTTCACAAAAATCTTTGTTCTCCCGTAGCACTCTCCATACAGTGACGTGGTCAACGTTACCTTGTACAGCAGCAACTTCTCTGACGCTGACATTAGGGTTATCGTCAACTGCACGAAGAATTGCCTCGTCCATTGCAGGTGTCCCTGTCGTTCTAGGTCTTCCCCAGTCGCGAGTCATATGCTGGAATGTTCCGTGCTCCCTAAGACGCCGATCAATTGCTTCGAAAGTCTTCCTGTCGGGACACCTTCGTTCTGGAAATCTGTCTCGATACAAACGTACCGCGCCACGGCTATTGCCCCGTGCTAATCCATACATGAAATAGGCATCTGCCAACTCCGCATTTGTAAACACTGCACTTACTGCAAAGCCACGTTCGTGATGAACACTAACCTGTTGATGCTACGTACTGATGTGCTTGATGCTAGTACTGTAGAGCAATGAGTCGCATGTCAACACAAGCACCGAAGTCAACATTAGCTTCCTTCAATTGGGCCAACTGGCGGTGAATTGAGGAGGTAGAGTACATACTGACGAAACTAAAATGAGCTCTAACATGGAAATTAAGCATTTCCGGACACATGTCCACATAACATCTTTTCTTTATTTGTGTGTGAGGAATGTTTCCTGAAAGTTTGGCCGTACCTTTTTGTAACACCCTGTATAGTTTGAGACACAGCCCGCAGTGTCGTCATTGGGGTGAGTGAGACTACTTTTTTCTTGTGTGGTGGTAATCATGGGTTCGAAGTTTAGAAGTTGGGATTTTACATTTATATTTGCGAAACCAGAGGAATCTGCGGATCTGTTGCATTTTAGGAGTGATGGTAGAGTTGAAAGGTTAGTACAGGTACATTGCACTCAATGTAATTTAATCGAGAATTCTGCGCCCTGTGCTGAATCAGTAGCGGAACTGCTCTACATATAGCAGTTCTCGGCACACGGCTAGGCATCGTTGAGAGTCCAGGTGATTCGTGGCTAGAGAGAGGAAGTAACTTGGTGGAACACGTCGTGTCTAACTGTTCTGTACATATTCTTCTGCTGTAGTGTAATTCTTATCGTGGATAATTGATGCAAAGGCAAAATCAGTCATTAGGTGTGCCGGCCGAAGTGGCCGTGCGGTTCTAGGCGCTACAGTCTGGAACCGCGCGACGCTCCGGTCGCAGGTTTGAATCCTGCCTCGGGCATGGAAGTGTGTGATGTCCTTAGGTTAGTTAGGTTTAATAAGTTCTAAGTTCTAGGCGACTGATGACCTCAGAAGTTAATTCGTATAGTGCTCAGAGCCATTTGAACCATTTTGAACCAATCATTAGGTGTCACCAGTGCAAAAGCGATGCAGTCGTTAGTAGGTCAGGTGGCTCAGTTGAGAGTGTATAATGTGGTTACGTTTAATGAACTAGCTAACCTCTTCATCTCAGAGTAGCATTTGCAGCCTACGTCCTCAATTATTTGCTCGATGTATTCCAATCTCTGTCTTCTTCTACAGATTTTGCCCTCTGCAGCTCCCACTAGTACCATGGAAGTCATTCCCTCATGTCTTAACAGATGTCCTATCATCCTGTCCCTTCTCATTGTCAATGCTGGCCTCTGTGGCCGAGCGGTTCTAGGCGCTTCAGTCTGGAAACGCGCGACTGCTACGGCCGCAGGTTCGAATCCTGCCTCGGGCATGGATGTGTGTGATGTCTTCGGTTGGTTGGTTTTAATTAGTTCTAAGTTCTAGGCGACTGATGACCTCAGAAGCTAAGACCCATAGTGCTCAGAGCCATTTGAACCCTTTGAATACTGGATCCCCACCTCCTCTAAATCTTTCTCCAGTTTCTTCTTCTATTACATCACAAAAATATTTCCCCTCATAGAGGCTTTCAATGTATTCTTTCCACCTATCCGCTCACTCCTCTGCGTTTAGCAGTGGAATTCCCGTTGCACTCTTAATGTTATCATCCTTGCTTTCAGAGTCACCGAAGATTGTTTTGACTTTCCTGTATGCTGAGTCTGTCCTTCCGACAATAATTTCTTTTTCGATGTGTTCACATTTTTCCTGCACCATTTCGTCTTAGCTTCACTGCACTTTGTATTTATTTTATTTCCCAGCGACATGTATTTCTGAGTTTCCTGAAACAATTTTGTACTTCCTCCTTTCATCGATCAACTGACGTATTTCTTCTGTTACCCAAGGTTTCTTCGCAGTTACCCTCTTTGTACCTATGTTTTCTTTGCCAACTTATGTGATGGCCCTTTTTACTGATGTCCATTCCTCTTCAACTGTACTGCCTACTGAGCTATTCCTTACTGCTGTATCTATAGCCTTAGGGAACTTCAACCGTATCTCGTCATTCTTAGTACTTCCGTATCCCACTTCTTTGCGCATTGATTCTTCCTGACTAATGTCTTAAACTTCAGCCTACTTTTCATCACCACTATACTGAGATCTGAGACTATGCCTGCTCCTGGGTACGCCTTACAATGCAGTATCTGATTTCGAAATCTCTGTCTGACCATGATGTAATCTAACGAAATCTTCCCATATCATCCGACCTTTTCCAAGTATGCCTGTTCCTCTTGTGATTCTTGAAGAGAGTTTTCGCTATTACTAGCTGAAACTTGTTACATAACTCAATTAGTCTTCCTCCTCTCTCATTTCTTGTCCCAAGCCCATATTCTCCTGTAACCTTTTCTTCTACTTCTTTCCCTACAACCGCATTCCAGTCTCCCATGACTATTACATTTTCATATCCCTTTACATACTGTATTACTTTCAATATCCTCATACGCTTTCTCTGTCTCTTCATCTTCAGCTTGCGATGTCGGCATGTATACATGAACCATCATTGTCGGTGTTGGTTTGATGTCGATTTTGATAAGAACAACCCTATCACTGAACTGTTCACAGTAAAACACTCTCTGCCCTACCCTTCTATTCATAACGAATCCTACTCCGTAATACCATTTTCTGCTGCTGTTGATATTACCCTATGCTCATCTGACCAGTTATCCTTGTCTTCTTTCCACTTCACTTCACTGACCCCAACTTTATCTACATTGAGATTTTTCATTTCCCTTTTCAGATTTTCTAGTTTCCCTACCACGTTCAAGTTTCTGACATCTTTTGCCAATAGTGAGATCGTCATGGCACTTATTGAATTACAGGCCATATGTCCTGTGGATAGACGTTACATGTCTTAAATGCAGTGGTTTCCATTGCCTTGTACAACCTCATACCGTTTATCATAGCTGGATCTTCCGCCTTTAGGGGCAATTTCCCACCCCTAGGACATGAGAGTGCCCTGAACCTCTGTCCGCTCCCCCGCCCTCTTTGACAAGGCCATTAGCAGAATGCAGAATGAGGTTGACTTCTTGTGCCGAAAGTCTCTGCCCGACAATGCTGATTATTAATCAAAATTTAAGCAGTGGCGGGATTCGAACCCGGGACCGATGACGTTTTGATTATGAATCAACCCCTCCCCCCCATTTTTTTTAAATTCTCTGTTGATCTCATTTTGTTAGTTGTATATGTTCGGGGCGGACGTATCATGACATCCGTTCAGGTTGTCTGTTGACCCGTTCATTCAGTTTTTTTTTTTTTTTTTTATTACAGAAGGTAGCTAACTCTCTGACCGAACACGCTGAGCTACCGTGCCGGCGGCCCCTAGACCATGCGTTAATTAAGATTTGACTGTGAAATAATGGGTAGTACATTAGGACGCAGGTAGAGGAGCAAAATTTAAATCTCGCAATCCATATCTACTTTATCAGTGGCTTGCGCCATTGTGTTGTGGTGTGGGGAATACAATATGTACGAGGACTGTAGAAATATACCTACTTGCAATAAAAAGTGGTCATGTAGCCTTACTTCTTTCGATGCAGTAATTAAAATTTTATTGCCATCCCTCGAAGTGTCAACCATAGTATCTTTAGAAGATATTACTCAGATTCTGAACAAGGTGATGGTGTACTCATATACGCCAGTAACGAATTTGGATTTTCTACTGTTCCTAAAAAATGAATTCGAATTTAGATTTGGGTCCTTCAGCAAGGACACGGGCTATTTACTTACGAATAATTATGCAGCCCGACATTGTGTTACGTCTGTTGTAACCTTTTTGTCGGCGTGACTCTAAAATCTGACCTACCTTATGGATCACAGAAGGCAGGATTACTCAATACTGACGATGTCGTTTATAACTTCAGCACGTTGGCAGGATTCCTATCGACAGACCAGACACTTAAGCTCTCTTTGACACACATGTCTGGAGCAAACAGACTCCATTAAAAATCTGCCTTAAGCCAGTGTGAGGGCTGTCCTATTTTTCCATAACTGCATGACTCCAATTGCTCTTACTTGCAATAGGTAGGTATTGCTTGTCACTTGGGGACTCTAACTAGATAGGACTGACACAGGAAGATCCCAAGAGGAACAGAGCTTTCACAAGTCCGTTTACTAAGCGCGAATGCGATACGAAAATGCTCATTCAACTCTACTAGCAGGCACTGCAATGCAGACTTTGTGTATCACGATGCGGTTTACTGTTGAAACTGCGGGTGCGTTCCTTTTATGAACACTTAACAAATATAATGTTTCCTTCTACGTATCTCTCTCGAAAAGCCCATGGTTGTAAAATTAGAGAGAATCTATCTCACTCGGAGATCTGCCAACTTTCTTTTCCACACACCATTCGCGATTGGAACAGGAAAGGCGCGAAATGACAGTGGTATCTACGCTGAGGTGTTAACAATCACGGGATAGGGATAAGCACATATACAGAAGGCGGTAATATTATGTACACAGTGGCAGTGCATTGGCAGAGCTATCATTTGTACTCAGGTGATTCATGTGAAAAAGTTTCCGACGTCGTTATGGCCGCACGACAGGTATTAACACACTATGAACGCGGAATGGTTGTTGGAGCTAGACGCATGGGACATTCCGTTTCGTAAATCGTTCACGAATTCAGTATGCAGAAAAAAAAAATGGTTCAAATGGCTCTGAGCACTATGGGACTTAACTTCTAAGGTCATCAGTCCCCTAGAACTTAGAACTACTTAAACCTAACTAACCTAAGGACATCAGACACATCCATGCCCGAGGCAGGATTGGAACCTGCGACCGTAGCAGTCGCGCGGTTCCAGACTGAAGCGCCTAGAACCATTCGGCCACCCCGGCCGGCCAGTATTCAGAGATCCACAGTGTGAAGAGTGTGCTGAGAGTATCAAATTTAAGATGTTACCCTTCACAACGCAGTGGCCGACGGCCTTCATTTAACGACCGAGAGAAGCGACGTTTGGGTCGAGCTGTCAGTGCTAGCAGACGAGCAACACTGCGTGAAATACCCGTAGAAATCAATGTGGGACGTATGACGAACGTAGAGCCTATCCGTTTGGCGTTAATGGGCTGTGGCTGCAGAAGACCCACGCGAGTGTCTTTGCTAAAAGCGGGACATCGCCTGCAGCACCACTCGTGATTACATCAGTTGGACCCTAGACGACTGGAAAACCGTGGCCTGGTCTAATGTCACAGGTTCATTTGGTAAGAGCTGATGGTTGTGTTCGAGTGAAGCATGGGCCCCACGAAGCCATGGACCCAAGTTGTCAACAAGGCACTGGTGCAAGCTTGTGGCGACTGCATAATGCCGTGGGCAACGTTTACGTGGAATGGACTGGGTCCTCTGGTCCAACTGAACCAAATGAGGCCATTTGCAGCCATTCATGGACTTCGTGTTCCCCAACAACGACGGAATTTTTATGGTTGTCGGTGCGCCAAGTCACTGGGCCACAATAGTTTGAGACTGGTTTGAAGACCGTACTGTAGAATTCGAGCGAATGATTTGACCACCCAGATCACCCGACATGAATCCCGTCGAACATTTATGGGACATAATCGAGTGGTTAGTTTGTGGACAAAATCCTGCGCTGACAATGCTTTCTTAGTTATGGACAGCTATAGAGGCAGCATGGCTCAATATTTCTGCAGGGGACTTCCAACGACTTGTTGAGCCATTGCCACTACTGTACTACTTCGGGTAAAAGCAGGTTCAGCACGATATTGGGAGGTATCCCACTGGCGTATATCACCTCAGTGTAAAGTGTCCGTCGTCACACATCATAACGTGGCTTTCAGAGTGTTGATCTAAATGTAGACTTCACTCTTATAATGGAAAGTTGAAGCAGTGCACAAATAGTCAATGATGCCATGCAACAAAGTTTATTTGTTCCGAACGTAAACTGTTCCATTATTTTGAATCATGTTTGTATACGGGAACGTTGGTACTTCCATATATTAAGGCAGGAGTTGGTTCAGAGGCAGCAGATGTGTCACCGCCTTGCAGCACGCAGAAGTTGTGAGCTTACACGAGTAGACCTGAGCACAGTGCAAGATTTATGAAGCGAAAGTCGAGAAAAGGGAGCGTAAAATTTTACGGCCCCCATAAAGCGTTGTCGAGCTACGTTTCTGGCCCCAGAGATTTACTGCTCACAGTTTTCCATAGAATATGTTGAGTTGTTGATCTGCTCGTTGCCATTGACGGGACTTCTGTATTATCTGTGTCTAGTGCGTGTTTTTTGCTTCCGGTTTCAAGAATAACGTGTGAACTTTTCACCTTATCTGTACAGAGCTGGCATTCTAAAACTGTGGGAGGCCCCGAAGTGGTGGTGACGGCCGCGTTAGAGGGAAAAAAATGAGGAGGGGGCAGTGGTAGGGGGGGTACGGGCAAAGCTCTTCCACAGGTAGCATGCAAGCCATTCAACTTCAAAATGACAGTTTATCTTTAGACGTTTATAAAATGTTCTTAAATACTGTAATATTAAACACAGAACGGTTGTGTGGATCGGGCAGTAGCTCATGACAATTTTGATAAGCACAGTCCCACTTTGAAAACCATTTTTGATGCAAAAGTGAGTAATGTGAAGAACGAATAGGTCTATATGCTCTTGTAGGAACCCTGCTCTCTCTAATCTCACCTTCATGGTCCTTACTCGAAACGTACATTGGCGGCACTAGAGTACTTCTCAGCCAGCCTCAAATGCCGGTTCTCTGGATTTTCTTAATATTGCTCCGCGAAAACAAAAAAATGGTTCAAATGGCTCTGAGCACTATGGGACTCAACTGCTGTAGTTATCAGTCCCCTAGAACTTAGAACTACTTAAACCTAACTAACCTAAGGACATCACACACATCCATGTCCGAGGCAGGATTCGAACCTGCGACCGTAGCGGTCGCACGGTTCCGGACTGCGCGCCTAGAACCGCGAGACCACCGCGGCCGGCCTCGAAAACAACGTCGCCTTCCTCCTAGTGATTCCCATTTGAGTTTCTGAAACATTTCCATGATACTTGTGTTATTCTAACCTAACGGTAACAAATGTCGCAGCCTGTCTCTGAATTGCTCTAATGTCCTCCTTTATTCCGGATCTCATACGCTCGAACAGTGTTCAACAATAGGTCGCAGTAATGTCCCATGTGTGTCTCCTTTACAGATGATCCATAATTTCCTAAAATTCTCTCATTACCGAAGTAGACAATCTGCCTTCCCTACTATAGCCCTTACATGCTCACTTCATATTGCTTTGCAATACTAAGCCCAGATATTTAGTCGACGTGATGTCTCAAGCAGCACACATCTAACTCTGTATTCAAGCATTATGGCTTTGTTTTTTCTAAGCATCTGCATTAATGTACATTTTTCTGCATTTAGAGCTAGCTGCCATTCATTAACGTAACTATAAATTGTTTTTAAGTCATGTTGTATCCTCCCACAGTCAAACAACGACGACACATTCCCACACACCACAGCTTGATCATGAAATGTCCATTGATTGCTGCTTACCATTTCCGCCAGACCATTTATGTACATAGAAAATAATAGCGGTGTTAACACACTTACTTGGGCACTACTGACGGTACCCTTGCCTCTGATGAGCACTCCCCGTCGAGGACTACATACTGGGTTCTGTTACTTGAGAAGTCTTCTAGCCACTCACATACCTGGGAACTTATTCCGTACGCTTGTACGTTTGCTAACAGTCGGCAGTGTGCCACCGTATCGAGTGCTTTACAGAAATCTAGGAACGTGGAATCCGTCTGTTGCCTTTCATCCAAGGTTCTTAGGATCTCATGTGAGAAAAGGGCAAGCTGAATTTCACACGAGCGATGCTTTGTAAAACTGTGCCGATTTTTGAACATAAGCTTTTCCCTTCCTGAAATGTATTACGTTGGAAATGAGTTTGGGATCAAGGATTCTACAGCAGACCGATGTTATAGGTATTGGTCTGTAATTTTTCTGGTCCGTTCTTCTACCCTTCTTATACAAAGGAGTCATCTGAGCTTTTTCCCAGTCGCTTCAGACTCTGCGCTAGGCGAGAGATTCGCAATAAAAGCAAGATAAGTAAGGAGAAAATGCTGTAATCTTTGTAAAACCGAATTCGGTTTGCATCAGAACTTGGGGACTTACTTGCTATCAGCTCTTTCATTTGTTTCCCTACACCAACGATGCTCATTTCTATATCCTTCACACGGGCGTCTATGCGATGGTCAAACGACGGTATGTTTGCACGATTCTCTTGCGTGAACGAGTGCTTAAATGCGAAATTTAAAGGGCAGGAACTCAGTAGCAGTGGTACAGGCCACCTTCCGCCATTCACCATACCGTGGCTTGCGGAGAGTGTAAGTAGACACAGATGCGTATTTCACGTATCGCGTCATGTTTTCCTGAATTGCGTTTAGAAAATTAGATGCGTCTATATCACTTAAGTTTAACCTAGATTTCGCAACAGAATACAACATGATTCTGAAGTTTTTCCGTGTTGGAGTGTATTCTGGTTGCTTCTATGAAAATATGTAAAAGTTATTTTTGTAACATGTGGCTAAAAGTCGTCTTATCTTGTGCGTTCGTAAATTGAGACACTCTGCAGAGATATATTCTTTACCAGTCTTTCGAGTTTTCAAAGCATGACTGTCTTTGACACGCTCAGTACGAGCTTTGAGTAAGCAAGCTTGAGTAAGAACTTTGACGAGGCGGCTGCGCCAGCCAAGGGGTAGAGAATGAGATCCGGGCTTCTTAGAGAACGTAGTTTTTGAATGGACAAAGCAGAAGTTAAAACTTCCTGGCAGATTAAAACTGTTTGCCGGACCGAGACTCGAACTCGGCACCTTTGCCTTTCGCGAGCAAGTGCTCTACCATCTCAGCTACCAAAGCACGACTCAAGCCCCGTCCTCACAGCTTTACTTCTGCCAGTACCTCGTCTTCTACATTCCAAACTTTACAGAAGCTCTTCTGCGATCTTGCAGAACTAGCACTCCCGAAAGAAAGGATATTGCGAAGACATGGCTTAGCCACAGCCTGGGGGATGTTTCCAGAATGAGATTTTCACTCTGTAGCGGAGTGTGCGCTGATATGAAACTTCCTGGCAGATTAAAACTGTGAGGACGGAGCGAGAGTCGTGCTTGGATAGCTTAGATGGTAGAGCATTTGCCCGTGAAAGGCAAAGGTCCCGAGTTCGAGTCTCGGTCCGGCACCCAGTTTTAATTTGCCAGGAAGTTTCAAATCAGCGCACACTCCAGAGTGAAAATCTCATTCTGAAAGCAGAGGTTATTTGGGCACTGAGACTTGGCATAGGCAGAAGCTTGCGGGGTAGCCGCGCGGTCTAGGGCGTTTAGTCACGGTCCGCGTGGCTCATCCGAATCGGAGGTTCAAAAATGGTTCAGAAAGCTCTAAGCACTATGGGACTTAACATCTGAGTTCATCAGTCCACTAGACTTAGAACTACTTAAACCTAACTAACCTAAGGACATCACGTAAATCCATGCCCGAGGTAGGATTCGAACCTGCGACCGTAGCAGCAGCACGGTTCCGGACTGAAGCGCCAAGGACCGCTCGGCCACAGCGGTCGGGTTCGAGTCCTCTTCGGGCATGGGTGTCTGTGTCGTCCTTAGCGCGAGTTAGTTTAAGTAGTTTGTAAGCTTAGGGGCCGATGACCTCAGCAGTTTGGTCCCATAAGACCTTAACACAAATTTCCAAATTTCTAGGCAGAAGCTTTATAGCTGTGTGCAATATGAGTGCAACAGAAGTCTGAGTCTGTAATTCAATTGCAGACGTCATGGTTTAAACTGCAAGGCTTGTCTTGGTGATCTCGCAGTATTTCCACAACTTTAGTGAGTGCTTTCTGTTGTTAGATGTTACGTTCCTAGCTTAGTAAGATGGATGCCTTCCGATTCATGGTGCAGAATTGGGTTCTCGTTAATCCATCCGAATGCTGGGCTGTTTGCACTCATCGCATTTTCGCTTAATGAGCTTCTTTCAGTTCACTCAGATGTTTATAGATTACTTCACTATCAGTGACGCCTTGTACAACATGTTATGTGCTGAATGTCTCATGGTGGCGCAACCATTCTTTGAATGCATTACATACATTTCTACTCAAAGGTACTAAGTTTTTTTCGTGACCTCTTGCCATTATTTTCAAATTTTAATGCTTCTCGGCCGAGTACACTTTGCAGTCAATGCCTAGCTATTCCACAAATGTTCACTGTATGTTTAGGAATGACAGCATTTTTCCTGAACTATTATTTATACGTGTTTCAAAACCTGCGGAAAGCAATACGCTTCGCCCATTTTCTTTTCATGATCTTTCAGAACAGAAGGTAAGTTCGCAGTTTGCTTGAGGAGCTGGCAGCTTATCACTCTAATGTGAATGCTGTGTGTCTGTTAATATTCAGATGCTTTCCGTGGAAGTGTTATGTTTACAAACTGCAACAAGCATGCCCAGTGCCCGTAGCTTAGCTAAAAGATGAATTACACATCACAAATCTTAGATCGTGTGCTTTCCGAACTTACTATGTTTATGGACGTCAGTTAAATGTCTATTCAAACGCGCCGTGAAAATGTTGCCCAAAAGTAAGCTACCGCTATTCTTGATTGATGATATTCCTCTATGCCTTTGCGGTCCGATAACGTTGTCATATTGTTCATGGGTCTGAACTTTATAAGCATACCAGCCATACACACAGTAAAAAGGTTCTGATGGAAATGTCAACGTCAATCTATACAGGGTGATTCAGCCCTCCCTGCCTATGGCTTTTGTAAAAACTGCAACGCCTTCAGAAACTATGTGCAAGATTTTCATATTCTCTCGCTCGCTACTTGCATATTATTAGTTCTACAGAAAAAAAATGAACAGGACCTTTTTGTAGAAAATTTAATGTAGTTAAATTTTGTACTGGGATATGTTTCCGCTAGAGGCCATAGTTTTCGAATTATGTAAGGAAAACAAACAAAGGTAACCTATAAAGGCATTTTTCTTGAATAACTCGAAAACCGGGGCTTCCAGCGAAAACGTATTCTGGTACAAAATGTAGCTACATTGAATTTCCTACAAGAAGATTTTGTTCGTTTTTTCTATAGGACTAACGGTATGCACGTAGCGAGCGAAAGCTGAATCACTCTCTATATCTACGTACATAGTAGGTCTTCATAATGGCCTGGATGCGTCTTGTGTTTATACAAATAACTGAACCAGAGGAGGACACGAATTCAAGGGTACATGAGTAACCAGTATCGTAAATGTAATAGGTAGAACGCAATATACGTAATCATTCATTAAAATTATTTCATATGGCAAAAAGAGCGTCGGGCAGTAAAACAAGAACTGACATACAATACGTGAAAACATCCTCATAAAGCGTCTAAAGAGTAATGACAGGAAGCTCCTAGCCTGGCAAAATAAATAAAACGTAATTGTGTACAAGTGTTATTTGATGAAATACAATGAAACAAAAATTGTGACCCATATGGCAAACTTTAGGAGCTCAGTCATCAGTTAAATAGTGGCAATACGACTGTCTGAGTCCTTTGTGAATCGAGGCAGTGATTTCCAGTTAAATTCTGCATATGACCCTATTATAGAAAAACTTCGTGCTCTGCGTAATCGGAGTTGTCCTGTGAACACAGTCGTTTTGATACAAAAAAAGCGAGCTTTCACCACGGAGGGCATGCTGAACAGCACCCACTTACAGTAGAAGCGCATACGCTCAAGTAACGCATGTGCACCGCAACTAGAACACCACACATACGCCGGCGCGGTCGTAAACAGTCAGTGCTCCCATCTCCCAACTGATTCCCCGGAGGGACTCTGTCCTCATCAAGTCCCCCTCCCGCTCCTTTCATACGGATTTCTTCCGTAAACTCCCACGCCTCATGTTTGGTCCCTGACACCCTTCCACTCCTCTTCCTCTCCTCGCCAGCTCTGGGGCATCGCCCTCCAACGTACACCACCGTGATCACCAAGCTCAGCCTGGTGATCACGGAGGATTAGGTGCAGGCTGAACTATAGTCTCACCCTACCCTTGAAATCCACTTTGCCCCCATTTCCAAAGTGCCCCAGTCCCACTTACCTCATGCAGATCTTTTCGCAGTCCACCACTCCATAGACCAGCTCCTCACCCAGGGTGCCTTGATCTTTCACCGCTGACACCCAGTTAAATCCTCCAAATCCCCTCCCCAATCCTACCGCTAACAGCACTGCCTAATGTATAATGATCACCTGACCCCCAGCTGTAAAAAACCCCCCAACTGTCCCCATTGCAAGGCCTCCCATTTTCTCAAAAACTGTCCCAACTTCGCCACTCGTCCTTCCTGTACCACCTGCAATGGACTGCATCCCACCTAATCCCAGAAATGTAAGGCCAAACCCTTCTCACCACCTCTTAGCTTACCGTCCACGTCCATCCAATCGAACCCCCCCCCCTCCACCCCAACAATTCTCTATGTCCATTCCCCCAAGACTGAAGACATCATCCATTTCTTAACCATTTTCCTCCAATGACCCCGCCCCCGTGGTCTACGGGTAGTATCTTTGATTCATAATCAAAACGTCTTCAGTCCCACGCTCGAATCCCGCAGCTGCTTAAATTCTTATTAATAATCAGCAGGGACACTAAAAATGTTGTGTGTGGACAATTAGTTGGAAATTTGGGTTTCACAGGGAGTGTGCCAGCGATAAGTCACTGCAATCGCAGGTCCTTGATGGCTTAGTCTGCCATGTAAACAGGAGATCCTGGGTTCGAGTCCCAGTCAGGGCACACATTTTCAGCTGTCCCTGTTGATATTTATCAAAGCCTGTAACCAGTTACAAAAGTCTGGATTTCACTGTAATTTCATTCTTTGAGAGCTGCAAAATCATCAATGGGGTCTGTTCTTTCAGACAGCTTATTCATATAGATGAGGCTTACTGGCCGATGATCATCTCCAGTTCAGATGCACTCACAGTGCTCAAACTCTTACGCGATTCAGTAGATTGACTACCACGAGTAATGAGTATAGTGGGCAGGAGCACTACAAATGTAGTTTGTGGACAACTTTTTGGAAATTTGGGTTTCACAGGGAGCGAGCCAGAGGTAAGTCACTACAGTCACAGGTCCTCGATGGCTCAGTCTGCCATGTAAGCAGGAGATCCTGGGTTCGAGTCCCGGTCAGGGCACACATTTTCAACTGTGTCAGATGGTATTTATCAACGCCTCAAAGCAGTTACAAAAGTCTGGATTTCACTGTAATTTCATCCTCCGAATACTGGTCGACCTCCCATTGCCTTACTGGCTCCCATTCCACACGCCATTAACCCCTTCTCCATAATGACTGCCCCCTTCCCAACAACCTCAGTAAGGCCAACCGTTTGACTTCCCACCTTTCTGAGGACTTTTCCATTTCTGATGATCCCCACTTTGATTATTCGCTTTTCATGGAACACACTGATACCTCGGTCGCTCCACTCGCTCCCAGTCTCTAGTACCTGGGCAATCACCCCCTCTGCCATCAACACCCCAATCACAGCACAAGGCATTAAGCTTATCCTGCAGACAAAACGCAACACAGCCCCTGGTCACAACTGTGTCACCCTCCGTAAACTCAAAGAATGGCCCTTCTTCTTCCTGACTCCTCTTGCCACTTCATGCAATGTCATCCACTCCACTGGCTTTTACATCAACCTGTGAAAGACTTCGTGCATCCTCCTGTTCCTCAAACCTAACAAAGCCCCTTCCACCACCTCTTCCTATAGTCCCATCTACCTCATGTCTGTCTTCAGTAAGGCCTTTGAATCCATCCCCTCCCATTGTATCCATAACTGCCTTAATCAACACCACCTCCTAACCCCTTACCCAGTGTGGCTTCCAACCCTACTTCTCTGCCGTAGACCAACTGCTTAAACTCATCCACTTTTTCTCCCTCCAAGTTAACTCCCGTTGCTCCACCTTTTGTGTTTCCCTCAACCTCCAGAATGCTTACAACTGCCAACTGTGTATGGCATCCTGGTCTTCTCTTTAAACTCCAAACCTACACCCTGCCTATCAATTTTGTCCATCTGGTCGCTTCCTTCCTCTCACTCCGTCCTTCCTATGTCACCCTCCATGATACCAACTCCTGTATCTTTCACCCCACCATCAGCAAACTCCAAGGCTCTGTACTCTCTCCTCTCCTCTATCTCCTGTACACTGCCAATACGCCCAAGCCACCACTACGTGTGGGCTTCCTCCAATAATATGCTGATGTCACCCCATTTGTGGCTCTCTGTCCTACCCTTCAGTGGTCCCAATGCACCTTCCAAACCCACCTTGACCTGTTCACCACTTTGTGCAACTAGTGGTTCCTTTGTATCAACCCCTGCAGGACTCAGGCAATCATCATGGGACACATCAATGACTCCTACCATCTCCATGCTTTCTGTCTAACCATTTATGATCACCCCATCCAGCTCACCCCTCATCTGGACCCTTCATCTCAGCACCCAGCAGAAGGCCCATACTTTCCTCTACCTCCTGAAAACCCTGTCCAGCCATACATGGGAATTGCATCCTTCCACCATCCTCCACACCTACAAATCCCTCATCTGTTACACCATCATAGCCTGGATTTCTGCGCCCCCCCCCCCATTTTATAAGGCCATCCCAATCCTTGAATGCCACATGCTCTACCTTGCCCTTTGTATCCACCTTCCATCCCCCACACGGCTCCTGTATGACCTCATTCCATTCCTCCAACTCCTCCTTTCTCTCCAACATATCCACACCCTTCACACCATCTGCAGGCTTGATCCCCCACCCCCCAACCCCTGGTATCCTCTTTCCTCTCCACCCTGCGCCTATTGCCACACCTCTATCGCTGTAACCCTCCCTCTCTCCACCTCCACAACCTCCGTATCCTTCATCAGGGCAATTTCCACCACCTCCCCCTCACAGATGATGAAATTCGCTGTGACGTGCACCCCTCCTACCAACTGTAGCCTGGCCTTGCCCCACGCTCCCCAGGACTTGCCCTTCCCCTCCCCTCCTTCCCTAGAGAGGTTTTCCTCCTTCCCTCCCCCTCAGTCTCTGCACTCCCTCCTCAACTCTCTCCCATCCTTCCCTCCCCAGCCCCCCTTTGGCGCTCTCTGAGCCCCATCGCCTTTTCTTGTCCCCCCCCCCCCTCTACATCATTGTTGTGTTCAGTGCCATTCTATAGTGATGTCAAGTGCTGTGGATTTAATCATGTGCCTGACTTGTACATTGTGTTGCTGTCCGTGATTGTTCTGTGCTATGCCACCCATCGCAACATTTATGCTCTGGCCGTACTTCGCCTTGTGTTCTTTTAGTCCTTCAGCATGTGGTTTTTCTGTGTAAAATACTTTTTTAGATTTTTATCTCCATTTTTATAGTCACCCCTTTTTGTATGTCCTCTTCCACAATGTTCCCCCGTTTTATATCTATGTATCGCCATAGTTTCTCCTTTATATTGTCTTAAATGTCTTCTGTTATATACTTCGGTTGAAGAGCCGCTTCTATGCTGCTGTCAGCCCGCCCCAGATGGGGAATTGAAGTAAAATAAAGAAAAAAATTAATATGGGAGCTCAGTGTAATGGTCGTCAGTACTCACCTGAAGATGGCCAGAATATTCTGCCCCGAAATATCGTACCAGCAAGTTACAGACATCCGGCAGTTTTCCTGAAATTTTATAGAACAAATCGTTTCACGTTAAATTTGTGCAGGACATCTACATTGACTTCCCTTAGGTAGAGTTTTTACGTCTCCATAATGAAGTTTCAAATGTGCTACAATATTTCGAGCGACAGTTTTGTGTGAAAGACTTTTTTTTAACTGTAAAACTAAATGAGTCTCTAATACATGGCAACATGAGTGGGAAAATCTATAGAATTTATCTGTCCGTATACCGACAATTTGTACGTGATAAAATTTATTTTACGTCTTCAGCTCGTAAAAAAATCAAACAATATTGAAAGTGTGTTTTGTTTTTTACCTATGTTGTTGATAAATGTGAAATATGATAAATAAGTCTTTTGCAGTGCGACTGAACTGCCATTTAAATGCGGCGGCTTCGCAGCTTTCCTTCTTCCCCCTCCTCACTCTATCAGCGCAGCATGGATGGTGGGGGAAATGTGAGCGCTATAGCACTCGTGTTAGGGCACGGCCCGCGAGCCGCAATCTTGGTCATACCTGCTTTAAAGCCATGATCAACAGGGTGCTAAAACTACCATCCACCCATAACGATGAAGTGGAAAGTTACATGTGATTAAACTAGTAGCCAGGATAAATGGACCATGATGTAATGAAACTTTATAACAAGTTCAAGGGAAAAACATGTGACAAGGAGGATACAGTAGATACAGAGGGCAAGAGGTCTGTTGGTGTGTCATAGAATGGTGCATTTTTCGGCAGAATTGCACAAACCTTCGGAAAAACCAAAGTAAAAATTTTATTCCAAACGGACGATGCAGTTGGTTCTAGGCAACGCCACCAAGTTTGCCCAAACAGCAAACAAATATTTAGAATCTGGTGTTTACAGGATCAACAGCCAAGACTGTGATCAGTTTTATGTTGGATAGACAGGAAGGAATTTCAGGACTCGCTTAGAGAACACACATATAGTTAAAATAAGAGCACATTCGGTAGACAAAAAAATGGTTCAAATGGCTCTGAGCACTATGGGACTTAACAGGTGTAATCATAAGTCCCCTAGAACTTAGAACTACTTAAACCTAACTAGCCTAAGGACAGCACACACCCCCGCGTGAGGTAGGATTCGAACATGCGACCGTAGCGGTCGCGTGGTTCCAGACTGAAACGCCTAGAACCACTCGGCCACACCGGCCGACTTCGGTAGACATTTGAATAAAGATAAACCTGTGCAGGAAATATAGAGGATAATATGGAAGTGTTGCGTAAGGTACCAGAGGGTCAGTTATTGAACCAACTGGACTAAATAGAAATATTTGTATACTGAAAACGACAACCGGGATTAGGACTACTGTTAAACGAAAAGAACGCTTGTAACTCGAATGCTTAATTTGATGTATTCAGAAAGCTGCTACTCTGACCAGTGCCGTGCGCCACAACAGCTTGGCGTGAAGTCGTGTGCACCAGTACTCTTCCGCAAGCTCCGCCACAGCAAAACAAAAACTTCTCACAGGGAGGCCACGGGAAATGGCACCACTGAGATTCTACTCCGAATGTGTAAACGGTTATCGAGATTATAATTAATACTCATCGTCCTGTTAATTCTGTTGCACTTACGGTTACGTGTAATTCTTTTAGCATGCTGGAATGTTTCGATTTATAGATGTGATTTATAGATAACTTTTAAATGTCTTACTCTTACTTTTAAGCAGTTATCTGTTATTTATTTTGACAGTGAAAATACAGTGCTCAGCGGTAACAGATTTCGTCGCTTGAAGAACGTGAGTATGCCGCTGATGTTTTATAATGCGATCCTGCACAGCGCGCGTCGTTTGCCCTACATGACATTTGCCGCGTTCACATTGAACCCTGTAAACACCTTCTCTGCGCAACTCTATGTCGTGTTTAACACATTACAAAAGCGCTGTTATTTTGGAAAGAAGTCGACAGATTACTTTAACATTATGTCTGCTTAGTATCCTGCCTGTTTTACTTGAAACGTTCCCATATATTTGAAGGTTTATCCTCTTCCTTGTTCTGTCACTTGTACGTCTGTTGAGGCGAATATCCGTTGTTCAAGAACACAGTCTGCAGGTGTTCCAGCTCCATTTGGAGGCTATTGGCATATGAGATGGTATGTGTTCGATGGATCAAGGTCTTCAGAACGTTCATCGTTTGTGCAGGATGTGGCAACTAGTAGATAGTAAATAAAGGTAATCCCCCTCCCTCCTCCCTCCTTCCTGATTCCAGTTATTGTCCACAATAAGCAAAGTCTTTTATGAAAAATTTGAGAGGAGCGAAGTCTACGATAAACTTCCTAGTTCACTTAGCTTTTTATGTAGAGTTGGCTCCAGTTCTTCTTGTCTAGTGGTCTGATTCTTGAAGCTGAAATTCTCACATTTTATGTTCTCATGGTTGAATTGATCTGAATAAATTTGAAGATTGTTGTTGCAGAATTTTTGCTGTCACGCTAATATGTTCTGTCTCATTTTAGTATATCATACAGTCTATTGAATTTTCACATTAACAAAGCCGAAATTACATTGTTCGCTTGTAAATACTTTGACATGGTCTATATCCTTGTAGAAAGAGATCTACAGATGAATAAAGCTACTACTACTACTACTACTACTAATTTTAAGGTGACAGAAATGTATCTAAAGGTGACTGGCGTTTGAATCCTCCCAGATTACTTTTCCTTATTCTTGTATGCTTGCCTGATCCCAGTCTTTACCCATGCAATTTGCCCATTGCGGTTTTACACGTGCCACTGCTGCAGAACGATTGCTAGTCCTCACATTAATAAATTTGGGAATAATGACGAAGTGTAAGAATTAAATGTGATTAAAAACAACACTTTTTAAAAATATTTTAATGTTATTAAATCCCTATCAGTATTTCAAATGTTATAGTTATTAGGGCGTTTTTCAGTACTGTAGGTGTTGCAACAATAACGTTTCCTAGAAAACTTTTATAAAGCCGCAGAAGTCTCGTTTATAGTTAGTTGTGACAGTGAACTTTCAGTTTGGTATTTGACGGGTTACCCTGTAACTGTAACAAATCGTGTATTGCACGATTGTTGTAATTCTTTACAATTTTGAACCTTTCTAGACATAAATCTTAAAACATTTATAATTTAATTTTTTGTTGTAGACCTGAGGAAGAGCAGCAGGCCCGAAACCGGTCATGTGGAAATAAACGCAAGCAATCTGAAGGCTGAAGGTGGACAGTTTTAGGTAAGTAACGATCGCGAACGTGATCTGAAGACGAATATGTGTAGTTTTGATTTCAATATTTCATTTGCATATACTTACAAGCAAACTCCAAAAAAATAGTAATCTCCAGCGGAGACTCGATGATGGTTTGTTTGTTGGGCGTGGAAGAGAGTCCACAAACTTCTTCAGATAAGCCGTATCAAACTCAACGGTAATCAGGTTCCGCACAGCTGCAAAACTGTGGGGATGCTGACTGCTGTATTGCACTCGCTGCTCCAAATAGGCCCAGACATTTTCTATGGGGTTAAGGTTGGGTGACTTACAGAGCCAATAAAGGCGCGATTCGGTGCCTCGGGAGTGAAGGACACTGTTGTTATCTTACATCATACTGGAAAAAAACTGATCTGGTGTGAGTGTTCCGGGAATAGAGATTTTCGACGACTTTTGACTGTTATCGTTTTTGATACTGGCAAGATATCGGCCCCAGGGATACGAAGACTTTAGAGAATGTTTTTATTTCAAGTCTTAAGTCGGATAAGAAACGATAAAATATATTTTTCGTGTGGTGTAATTACAAATTAACAGTTTTTAGATTTTTTCCTTAACTTGTACAGCGAAACCTAGCCAAATTTCATGGTTCTACGTCATAACATAGGTTTTAATGAGTGACTCTGTATCAAAATGTGTGACATTGACATAAATTATTGCATTGACCTAGAAGATAAGGTTTGTTATAGCCTTAAGGGACCATATACCTTACTATGTGACAAATTTCAACTCGGTAAGTCTACCCGTCCCTTAGAAAAAGGGGTCTTAACAGACGGACGGACAAACAGACGGTCTTATATCAAATGAAAAAAAATTCTTCCATGCGATAGTATTACAAATTAACAATTTTCATATTTTTGCTTTGGTTGTAGTTTGAAACCTTGCTTATTCCCAAATTTCATAGTTCTAGGTCAACGAGAACCTGTGTATAAGTTTTGATGAATGAGTTCGCGAGAATCAGTATATGTGACATAAGTGGCCGTTTCTTTTGACTGCATTGACTCAGAAGCTTCCATTTGTTTCATCACCAAGGAATCGTAGACCTTAATATGTGAATTAAATTTCAACTCGATACGTGTAACCGTTCCTGAGAAAGAGTATTTTGAACAGCCGGACAGACAGACAGAAGGACAACAAATTGATAGTATATGGATTCCGGTTTTACGGACTGAGTTACGTAACCCTAAAAAGGGCCACAATCAGTCCTCGAGAGTGCTGGAATAAACTTCCTGACTCAGGTACACCGTAAGCTGAAAGAGTAGGCGAATGGTGCAAATAAGAAACCCCTTAGACATCTTAGAAGTACCTACACTTTCGACACACTACAGCTTAAACGCCTTACTGGGCCGTAAGTCCTGTCGACACATTGGAGCACTTGAACGGAGACTAGACCACATCTCGCCAGATCACATTACACACTTCCAGTTATTTACTGTCCAGTTTATGTGACGTTTGGCTCATTGTTACATGGCTGCATGTGTTGCGCCATGCCGGCCGCGGTGGTCTCGCGGTTCTAGGCGCGCAGTCCGGAACCGTGCGACTGCTACGGTCGCAGGTTCGAATCCTGCCTCGGGCATGGCTGTGTGTGATGTCCTTAGGTTAGTTAGGTTTAAGTAGTTCTAAGTTCTAGGGGACTGATGACCACAGCAGTTGAGTCCCATAGTGCTCAGAGCCATTTGAACCATTTTTTTGTTGCGCCATACTTTGTAGACACTTTGAAGATTCTGCATTCATACCGAACAAATTGGACAGCTTCATTCACGGTGTGGTCGTTTGACACATCCAGACACAATGACTTTTCTGCCAGTCTGTTTATTCTTTACATACATCTGGCAACACTATACTACCATGACTTATGTTAGCAGCGAAGGGTCGCATGCCCGTCTGGAAGCAATTTTACACCATCTACACTACCCTAACGGAACCAGTGGGTTCATTTAAGGAGGAGACTAATGTAAGAGGCCATTAGTCTCAGTTCGAAGCCGCACAGTCCAGAATCGGTATGCAAATCGGACAAAATCGCCCTCAGCAGTGACGCAATCATCTCACCAACGCACCTTGTTGAAGATATCTGTCTGGTAAGTCACCATGTCCTGCTGCGTGAAGAAGTCCGGAAACGCCTACTGCACATGGTTGTTCGACAGAAATCGCTGACCCTTCAAGCCTTTTTTTTAAGGGATCGAAGGCATGATATCGCATGGGGAGAGATCACGGCTATAGGCCGGGTGCCCGAGTGCCTCCCACTGGACTTGGCGTACATTCTGCGTTAAAAAAAAAAATTGATATATGGGGACATGCGTTGTCACGAAACAGCAGCAGCCTTGTCGCAGTTTTCCCTGGATGTTTCGCCTAGACGGCATGCCCTAATTTCTCCAGCGTTGCACAGTACCGTTCCTCAGCGATGGAGACACCATATTTCATGAAATCAATAAGCAGTGCGCCCCGGTAATCAAAAACAGGGTGAACCTGGCGCACCATTCCACAGCGGTGGTTTTCGACAGAGATGCTGCCCCATGCACACTCTTCATTTCCCGATTGATGTCCGCCTGTGTCTGCCCTTCGGTAGCCAGGAAAGGAGTAACAGCGCGTTGGTTTTGTTTGGACATGTTTGGTAATAACGTCACTACAGCTCACGAATGGCACAATAATTCCTTGCCTCATGTCGATTCTTATACACCTGCATCGGCGTACCACTGCGTTGCTTCTATGCTGCAGCAACGCCCTCAAACGGGAACTGTTTGATCGCGCCTTATAGTTTATCCGGTGAGCTTAAAATTTAGTGGTGAGTTGGTACAGTTAGGGACTGAACAACTGCCGCTAATACATCTTTTTACATATTCCGATATTAGTTGCTGTTTTCAGTGGTGAGGAGGAACATCAGTATTCTGACTGGTTTGATGCTAACCTTGCATTTGCACCCACACTCCTGATTTGTCTGTTTTGATACACTGCAATTTTTCCCTACACTTTTCATCCTTTACAGCTCTCACCAGTACCATAGACGTTATTCCTAATATCTTAACACATGTCGTGTTATGCTGTCCTTTCTTCTAGTCAATATCTACATATTCCTCACCTTGCCAATTATGTGGAGAAATTCCTCATATTTTACCTTCCCAGTCCACCTAATTTACAACATCCCGCTGTAGCATCACATAACAAACGCTTCGATCCTCTTCTTTTCCGGTGCTTCCTACAGTCCATAATTCTCTATCATGGAAGAGTGTGCGCCATACGTACACTCTCAGAAATATCTTGCTCAAACAAAGGCTGATACTGGATACCAGTAGACTTCTTTTGGCTATGGGTGCCCTCTTTGTCTGTCCTCATCTGCTTTTTTATGTTCCGCTTGCTTCATCCGTCAGTCTGCGACTTTCGTTCCATCGTAGCAGAATTCCTTCACTTTGTCTATGCCATTGTCCTCAATTTTCATGTTAATTTTATAGAAAATCTCATTTCTGCCACTCCTCATTACTTTCGTCTTTCTTGTTTATCTCTACTAGCCATAATATTTCAAGGTCCGCAACTCGTGGTCGTGCGGTAGCGTTCTCGCTTCCCGCGCCCGAGTTCCCGGGTTCGATTCCTGGCGGGGTCAGGGATTTTCTCTGCCTCGTGATGACTGGGTGTTGTGTGATGTCCTTGGGTTAGTTACGTTTAAGTAGTTCTAAGTTCTGGGGGACTGATGACCATAGATGTTAAGTCCCATAGTGCTCAGAGCCATTTCAACCATTAATATTTCAACAACAGAAAACCTGCAGTTGTTTGAAGCGTACATTTATAGACATGGTTGTTTTTCTCGTCTTCTGTACTTCGTATACCAAAGATTTCAGTTGAAGACTCGGGAAAGCGTTCCATTAAAGTACTTTACAGTACAAAAAGTGGCGTATTCAACTCAGCAAACATTCCCACAGTGCCGGCTGGAAAGCTAATTCATGCCGAGTTCTGCCGCTCCAGCAGTGCTTAGTAAATGACTTTATTATGTTTGTTCAATAAATAATTAACTATGTTACTACATGCAGTATATTATATACACGCTGCAAAAGTGTTATTTTCCTTTTGTTTCTACAAGGGATTTGGCAGTGGGGGAGAGATTTTCTTGCATTTTTTTGCTGAAGGAAGCCTGGTCGACAGGCAGACTTCGCAAGAAGATGACCCCAATCAAGTTCAGACCCAAATGATGATTACAAGTGTAACAAGGAAAAAATGAGGAACCTATATCCTGTTACGAAAATATTGTGTCATTTCTGATGTAGCCACGGTTGCCTAAGCTTGTAAATTCAACAACGTAATATTTTCATTACTTTGCCATGTAGTATATACTGTTCCGTAGAATAAATCTGTTGAAAGTATAAAAATGAATATCAGTGTGTTGCGGTGATTTATTTCTGAAATTACTTAACTGAAGATATACTGAAAACTGTTTGAGGGAAATATACTTCAATGAATTGATGTTACTGACTTAAATCTAGAACTCAGTTTCGACACTCAAATGAAGAACTTCGTTAATCTCTGGTTTTGAACTGTTACGACTGCACTATTTTAATTATGAATACTTAGATTTTTTAAAGAATACGAACAAGTCATTGCATATCAATGAAAAGTAATTTAAAGCATAACACCATTATAAAATTAGGAAATAATCTTTTTTTATTGGCTTGAAAGATGATTTGAACCTTCTAAAATATCAGGTCAAAAAAATGGTTCAAGTGGCTCTGAGCACTATGCGACTTAACTTCTGAGGTCATCAGTCGCCTAGAACTTAGAACTAATTAAACCTAACTAACCTAAGGACATCACACACATCCACGCCTGAGGCAGGATTCGAACCTGCGACCGTAGCGGTCGCTCGGCTCCAGACTGTAGCGCCTAGAACCGCGCGAACACTCCGGCCGGCATATCAGGTAAAAAGTCTAATTTTCGAAAAAAAAAATTTTATATGGAGGCCGAACTCCTACTCTATCGACTCAGATAACCCGAAGCGGTCTGTCTGTGTCAACTCGGTACCCCCTGCAGTGTTTTTGTTTAGCTGAAACCCTTTAAAAACTACTATAAGTTACCTTGGGTTCAGAAAACGGCAGTATGTGTACGTACGAAAAAGATAACTCTTCCGCTTCGAATCTTTATTTTTGTGTGCAGTATTGACTTATTATACGCTCATGCTCATAAATAAAGGATAATGCTGACACATGGTGAAACAACGCTCTTGTGGGTGGTTTGCGGGTTTAAATCACCTCGGAGTATGACCATGTGGTGCATATGACCTGCAGTCGTCGCACGGTGGCAGCAGTTCACATACGCAGAGGTGTGTTGGTGCATGTCAGAGTACGGTGCAGCGAGTAAGTGTGCAGACGTTTTAAGACGTGCTAATGGTGACTGTGTGTTGAAAATGGATCAAAGAACACATATTGATGACGTCTAGGCGCTACAGTACAGTGTACAACACCACAGTGTACGACGCCACAGTGTACAACACCACAAGAAGACCGATATCTCACCCATCAGTGCCCGCAGATGGCCTCGGAGAACTGCAGGTAGCCTTGCTCGGGACCTTACCGGAGCCACGGAAATAGTTGTCTCCAGACACACAGTCTACACACGACTGAACAGGCATGGTTTATTCGCCCGGAGCCCTGCAAGGTGCATTCCACTGACCCCTGGTCACAGGAAAGCCCGGAAAGCCTGGTGCCAGTACATGGTCATTGGAACAGTCGTCCCAGGTTTTGTTCACGAACGAGTCCAAGTATAGCCTGAACAGTGATTCTCGCTGGGTTTTCATCTGGCTTGAACCAGGAACCAGATACCAACCCCTTAATGTCCTTGAAAGGGACCTGTATGGAGGTCGTGGTTTGATGTTGTGGGGTGGGATTATGGTGCACGTACACCCCTGCATGTCTTCGACAGAGGAACTGTAACAGGACAGGTGTATCGGGACGTCATTTTACACCAGTATGTCCGCCTTGTCAGGGGTGCAGTGGTCCACCTTTCTCCTCATAGATGAAAATGCACGGACCAACCGACCTGCCATCGTGGAGGAGTACCTTGAAACAGAACATACCAGGCGAATGGAGTGGCCTGCCTCTTGTCCGGACATAAACCCCATCGAGCACGTCTGGGATGCTCTCGGTCGACGTATCGCTGCACGTCTTCAAACCCCTACAGCGCTTCAGGAGCTCCGACAGGCACTGGTGCAAGTATGGGAGGCTACACCCCAGCAGCTCCTCGACCACCTGATCCAGAGTATGCCAACCAGTTGTGCGGCCTGTGTACGTGTGCATCGTAATCATATCCCATATTGATGTCGGGGTACATGCGCAGGAAGCAGTGGAGTTTTGTAGCACATGTGTTTCGGGACGGTTTTCTCAATACCGTGGACTTACAGATCTGTGTCGTGTGTGTTCCCTATGTGCCTATGGTATTAGCGCCAGTTTTGTGTAGTGCCACGTTGTGTGGCACCACATTCTGCAATTATCCTTAATTTATGAGCATGAGTGTAGTTGCCTTGTGTCTTATAGTATACAGTATACAGAAGGAATACTGTATAGTGTGGTAAGAAAGCATAAAAGTGATAAGAAAGCATACTCGGACAGAAATGGTACGAAAACATCGTATCCAACGCGGGGTCGAAGCAATACGTCATCAGAGTGTCCAAAGAATAGCTATGTGGCTGAGAGCTGTTCGGAAAGAGTCAGTGCCGCTGCTAAGAAATTATAAGACAGTGACCGGGATTTTGATGTGAATTACGGATTGAGCTACAGAATTACAAATTTTGTTGCTGTTTCTCTGTTGTTTCTCAACACGTGAAATGTAAAGCGTGCACTGCAGTCATCACGTTGCAAGATCGAAGTCCTCAAGGCCTAGGCTTCGCAATAATTATTGCTTGTCCGAACTGTCCAGAGGTTGTTATTACAATCAGTAAGTTTATACGGAACGCATGTGAAATCAACCGTAGAAGCGTCCTAGCAATGTCCTTGCTTGGAGCAGGGCTAACCGGAATTACGTTTTGTGCATTCATAGACTTGTCACGACCGATATTTCAATCGCTCTATAATAAACTAGTGGATTTGATTTCGATCGCAGCGGCAACAATACGGCATGTCAGTCCTGGGACAGCAGATTAATTACAAGAGTTTTCTAAATGTAGAATTTTTTCATTTGTTCATGTCTACAACGCATTTCAAAACTTCAAACGCGCTTTCTCGGAATATTATTTTTCAAAACGGCGTTCTGCATAACTCCAACAAGTTTAATCTTTTTATTTGAAAATTTAATTAAAACTTTGACATAACATTTGACATAACATTTCAATTAGTTAATTTGAATAATATTTATTAGTAAATGACTGTCCTGTTTTTGGCGAAAATTGAACTACTTTATTCCAACACTCGCCAAATACATAAAAATTAATATCTGTAAAGTTCCCTTGGTTGTCCAGTAGCTACACCCATGTAGATTATGTAGATTTTTTTCTTTTTTCCGTATTCAAACTGGCACCAGTTACAGTGCGTGCCACAGATCTTCTCACATTAAATATGCCTCCGGACAATTGCTACAGTGTTGCCATTTTGTAATATTTTCCGACAATTTTTCTGTAATTTAGTTAACGTATTTTCAGTCTCTACTAGAAGTATTATGTCTGTATCACGTTTCCTTCCGCAAAATAAAAATTGTCAAAGAAACATTTTTAAGGCCGTTACAGTGGTGTTGCTCCTTAAGTTATCACCGAAAAAATGATTAGAGTAATCATGAATTTAAAGTAACTATCTGAATTTAATTGAAAATACTTATTTCATGAGTCAGAGATTATTATATTCGCCGACTCAACAGTTATCTGCTATCTGTGATTAACATAGCAACGAAATCAACTACGCTACAGACAAGCTGCATTCTCAGACAGGTCACTTGATATCTCGTTTGACATATAAAGAAAAGTTTTTGTACCAGTGTCCGCAGTACAAGTCTTAGGACGATCTTCAGTGGAGTAGCAAGTCCTTTTGAGAAGGCGCTTAACACGTACGCAGCGCAAATTGATTACGCTACTTTGTCTACACTGAAGAAGGTTGTGCCACTGCAACAGGTGACTAATGAACGCGACCCCGGAAAGGCTGTCCTTGCGAGCGGCTCACACTGCGACAGAAAGTGCTGCAGAATAACTGAGCAACTTATAGTCCGCCTCGGCGTCTGAATGGGCTCGCCAAGTTCAGCGAGGAAACGCCCGCTCTGCGCAATGTAACTGAATGAACTAAAGTGGCAGCACGGCCCGGTCCTGGAGAACTCTGCACTTGCAGTCGGCGTGCAGTATTAATGTGGTGAGCGGAAGTTGGCGAGCGTTAATCTTTGTGATACTCCACTACCCCCCCCCCCACCCGCCCCCGCGTTCGCTACCCCCGAACCCCTCATCGGAATCGGGGGACCCCAATTCCTAAAGCGATCGCCGTCTCCAGCCGCGCTGTAAATAATTGGCGAGCCCTTTGTAGCCCCAGAGGCCGAATCGATGCGGCATGGGGCAATCCCTGGCTGCGCTTTGCGCTGCCTCCCTCTCGCGATAAACGCGCTCTCAGCCAGAGGAGAGGGCTGCCGGCTTGGGAAGGTAATCATTTAATACCCTTTCCGCGCTAAGGTTACTTTTACGCTGCTTTTCTTCCAATTAGGAGAATTGAAGATCTGTAGCTCGTTTCGTTACAAATGTTCAAAAGTAGGATCTAGTTGGCATAACGAAACATGCAAAGAATTTCGTTTCTGAAATGAAAAGTATTTATTATTCTTATTTGAACAAAGACGACAAAAGGCAAAATGCTCAGCGGAGGAAACAACAGGTCCTTTTGATAGAAAGAAGGAATTCTAAGATTAAACGATTTGTTGATGAGATTGTCATTCCTTTGGCTGCTGCAAAAGTGCTTGATAAATGCATTGAGAGGTGAGTCTTTGCCACTCAGTCCGTCTAACTGAGCTTGGTGTACTGTGTTCAGGACGCTGACCGACGTTGTGTTACCTGTGGGACCTGCGACCGGCTATTTTGAATACGGTACATTCAGGTTTTCAGAAGACGACTGCGCAAACACTAGATGATACACAAAAACCTGACACATGACAGAGCACAGTGCACCTCTCCAAGTTCAGATTCACAGTAGCATAAATGGGAGAAATACCGACACTTCAACAGATTTTTTTCCTTTAATTTGGAGTCTGTTACTTACACAGAAAAATTCATGGCACACTGTGTGAAATGTGTATGTGAAATCGTATGGGACTGAACTGCTAAGGTCAGCAGTCCCTAAGCTTACACACTAATTAACCTAAATTATACTAAGGACAAACACACACACCCATGTCCGAGGGAGGACTCGAACCTCCGCCGTGACCAGCCGCATAATCCATGACTGTAGCGCCTTAGACCGCTCGGCTAATCCCGCGTGGCACACTGTGTGAGCCAGGAATGTTAGACACTTAGCTGTAACAGGAAAATCGAAAAATGTTAAATACTTTCGGAGCTGTATAAACATTTTGTCAAGTCTCCAACTCATCGGTACTGCCTTGAGTAGCTGGGTAATATCAACAACCTTACAAACTGTGAAACACAGACAGAATAAAATTCCTGGTCTAAGAAAATAACATTTTATTATGAATACTTCGTTCAAAAGGGACGGCATTACGAGGACTGCCACTGTTGACCAACACAAATAAACAGTTTCTGCGTAAGTCACTTCTTTATTTTGCCACTATGCGTTTTGGTGCTTCGCACCATCACCTTCAGCTAGAGAATTGTTTATTTACAGGGCTGGTGTTGGTGGAGAGTCAGACGTTGTTTCACAGTCACAGACCAAGGGCAGTTCAGGTTATCTGACATCTTTTGAACGACAGTAGAGTTGTAAAAGGTCTGCATACTGTTTCCTGATATATGCCCTCTCCACTGCACGTTACATTTACACTGTCTTTTCAGAGAAGTACTCTTCAACAAAACCTGTCATGTAAATAGACATATTTCTACCTGAAGATGATGGTGTGATCCATCGAAACCCGTAGCGGCAAAACAAACAAGTGACAGTCGCAGAAACTGTTTTATTTGTAAGTTTCATTATTTTAATATTGTCTTAGCACGTTTTCGAAAAATATGTTCAAGCTGAAAAAAAATCAACTCCAGCTTTATTCAAACCAGAACTCAGTTGATAAATGTTATTGATGGTTCTCTTAAGCTTCTTTTAGGATGTCTCTTTTTAAAATCACAAACCCGCTTTGGTAATTTGATTGAGATTGTGCTTGGGCCTAGTTTTCGACAAGATCAAACACCATTCCCTGCAACTCAACCAGGCAAATGCCACAGAATAATTGTGCCATTGTAATCACATGGTTGACTAATTCTTCAGGAATAGATTTCATTTTAATCGACCATAAAGTGTAGTTTTGGTTTTTCAGACCCTTTGATATGCTATTCACTGGTCTTCTTGACATCACTAAACTCTGATTTTCTTTTCACTGTCCTCGCCATCTGACGTTAAATGTAAGATCTTTCTCTCAGTTTTAGAGGATGGAAAAATAACGACGCCCTGTCACTTGTTGATATTACCTCACTCACACGTCATGCTAGGAACCGGACTTTATTGACTTTACTAATGTACTAGAAACTACAAACCCCATGCTAAAAGACACAGACATCATTGTGGAGATCAGACTTTAATGGCTCTACAAATAATCCTGTTGGGGAACATCTGCGACTGAGCATTATACCGGAGGTTGAAAATACCGCTATACTTGTAAAGTTATTTTATTATCACACGACCGGTTTCGGGCTCTTATACCCCCATGTTCAGGTGTCGTACTGGAAATAGGAAGAGACGGTATATACTTTTTACACGCAGCAATACACATAAAAAATTTCGTAATTTCTTTTTAATTTTTAAAATCATTTCAAAATCGCCAGTCGGGCTAGGTGCTGTGAAACCTATGTCAATGCGAAAGTGATACGAGACAGTCCTACGGACGACTGTCTGGATAGAGAAATATACAAATAATTTCAGGACCCTTACACTTGGTGCTGTGGCCGCCGAGCGCCGCGGTGGACGTGTACTAGGCGCAGTGTGCTACCTACGAACGCAGAACAGGGAGCGCCGGCCGTAGTGGCCGTGCGGTTCTAGGCGCTACAGTCTGGAACCGCGGGACCGCTTCGGTCGCAGGTTCGAATCCTGCCTCGGGCAGGGATGTGTGTGATGTCCCTAGGTTACTTAGGTTTAAGTAGTTCTAAGTTCTAGGGGAGTGATGACCTCAGAAGTTGAGTCCCATAGTGCTCAGAGCCACTTGAACCATTTGAGAACAGGGAGCAGCGGCTGCAAAGGAGGAAGCAAACTGGTAAACCAGAGCGGCAAAAGTACTGCCATCTGTTGACGGGGAGAAGAACGCAGGGCTACTAGCCCGGCCGTTCACAATTGGAATTAGTGATTTACAGTTAAAATGAAGAAAAAACTAAAAAAAAATTACATAAAAATTCAAGAATAAGTTAAAAGTGCATTATGTGTAGTAAAGGAGCCTGTTGAAGAAGTCAGTACAGAATTGTAGTAAAACTGAGTGGAAGCTACGATATAAAATTTATATGCAATCCGTAAAATGCAATGAAGCTTTCCCTTTACATGGGTGGCAAGCAAGTTCTTAATTTAGTGGATGATATATAAGTATGGAGTGTAGCCATGTATGGAAGTGAAACATGGACGATAAATAGTTTGGACAAGAAGACAATAGAAGCTTTCGAAATGTGGTGCTACAGAAGAATGCTGAAGATTAGATGGGTAGATCACATAACTAATGAGAAGGTATTGAATAGAATTGGGGAGAAGAGGAGTTTGTGGCACAACTTGACTACAAGAAGGGATCGGTTGGTAGGACATGTTCTGAGGCATCAAGGGATCACCAATTTAGTACTGGAGGGCAGCATGGAGGGTAAAAATCGTAGAGGGAGACCAAGAGATGAATACAGTAAGCAGATTCAGAAGGATGTAGACTGCAGTAGGTACTGGGAGATGAAGTAGCTTGCACAGGATAGAGTAGCACGGAGAGCTGCATCAGACCAGTCTCAGGACTGAAGACCCAACAACAACAACATATAAGTAGCAACGGGAAACAACGTGCCTCAGTCATCAGTTAAAACAACGTACTCATGTGCCACTCCTATTTAGAAGCTCTCGTTGCTGACCAAAAGGGAAAGTAGCGAAATCTTACAGTGCACACTGTCAGAAGTAATGTGTCAATTAATAGCTAGCAGCAATGGGGTCAATTTAAAACCTACCAACTGACAGTCGACAACTAATCGAAACTTACATGAGACGCATTTTACATCATGAAAGACAGGTAAATTTTAAATTAATGTGTACAAAAATAATGACGCAGCACAATAATGCGCCATAGTCATAGGATAAAATGAAAAAACATGCAAATTGCTATAAGGCGAGGATAATTTTATAGCTATGTAAAATGAGCTGGGTGGACCTTACGGACCTCACTGTAGGTAACAGGCATACGTCGTACATTCGTTAAGCCTATTGAAGGCCACAAAAATAGTGGCAAAAAATACTTACTGAATTAAGAAATATTCATGTATGGCGTACAGCAATCAGGAATCAGAAAGAGATGGAAATGAGACTGCACGCTGCTTCAAAAAAGAAAAGTTATTCAGCAGGACTGCGTGGTTAGGCGCAGTTTGCTCGTTAAAAATGCCAGACGGATCACGGCAAATGCTGCGGATGATTTCTGTTTCTACTAAAATGTTTAAAACTCGGCTGGCGGTGGTGTTATGGTGTGGTCGTGTTTTTTCATGGAGGGGGCTTGGACCCCTTGTTGTTTTGCATGTTGAAAATCAATTCGGGGATGGCGATTGCATCTTTCAACACGATCGAGCACTTGTTAATAATGCACGGCCTGTGGCGGAGCGGTTACACGACAATAACATCCCTGTAATAAACTTGCCTGCACAGAGTCCTGACCTGAATCCTAAAGAACACCTTTGGGATGTTCGGAACGGCAAATTCGTGTCAGGCCTCATCACCGACATCTATACCTCTCCTCAGTGCAGCACTCCGTGAAGAATGGGCTGCCATTCCCCGGAAAACCTTCCAGCACCAGACTGAACGTATGCCTGCGAAAGCGGAAGCTGTAATCAAGGCTAAGGGCCGGCCAACAGCATATTGAATTCCAGCATTACCGATGGAGGGCGCCACGAACTTGTAAGTCCGGATACTTTTGATCACATACGTATTGTGTGTACAGCTCATACATAAGTCTTAGTGCAAGCCCCAATACACGCCATAGTGAGAAAAGTTTCTATGACAATTGGATTGGATACTGATGCCTCTATCATTGTCTTACCACAGAATTTATTTAACAAGATTACAGAAGTAGGCAAAGTGACGACCTGCTCGGTAAAAAACTGTCGTGTATCTGAAGCTTCGACTTTTCTTTGGTTAAGTGCTACTTGTCCACCTAATGCAGGTTTGTCGAAGTTGACTTAACACAATCCCAGTAAAACATGGTAAGTATTACCAGATCTTTAAAGGCAAACAGTGTACCAGAAGATTGTTTCTGAACTACTATGATCAAAGAATCAACAACAAAACATCATACACAACAACAATTAGAATTAACAGACGTAATTTGAAATACATATAAGTTTTCAAGGGGAAATCTGACGTAACAAATACATATGTTTACCTCATGGTCGTTATACTACAGGACATGATTTGCCGTAAATCCTACTCCATTCCATGGATGAAACTGGAGGCTGTCGACAGACAAATAGGACAAATGCTACTATGGACGCTGATTCAACCATCTCATTCCCTCTACTGGAGTCCATTACTAGCATGAATACACAAAGGCCAAGTTCTCTTGGTACTGGGTGTGCAACATGGGTACACTGCAACATGCAGATTCAAGGTGGCATAAAATAAGGACTCTCCCTACACGAAACCCACCTCAGCCTGTTTTATAGCACTACAAAACTAAAAATAATGTGTTATTCTACAGACATAATGTTTATGAAGATAGCCGTTGTATGTGTGTATTCCTGATTCTTGTAGAGACACTTCAGTTTGGCATATGCATTGAGTCTGGACTCACTACATCTACATTTACATCTACATCTACATTCATACTCCGCAAGCCACCCAACGGTGTGTGGCGGAGGGAACTTTACGTGCCACTGTCATTACCTCCCTTTCCTGTTTCAGTCGCGTATGGTACGCGGGATGAACGACTGCAGGAAAGCCTCTGTGCGCGCTCGAATCTCTCTAATTTTACATTATCTCCTCTGGAGGAATAAGTAGGGGAAAGCAATATATTCGATACCTCATTCAGAAACGCACCCTCTCGAAACCTAGACAGCAAGCTACATCGCGATGCAGAGCGCCTCTCTTGCAGAGTCTGCCACTTGAGTTTGCTAAACATCTCCGTAACGCTATCACGCTTACCAAATAACTCTTCGACGAAATGCGCCGCTCTTCTTTGGATCTTCTGTATCTCCTCTGTCAACCCGACCTGGTACGGACCCCACACTAATGAGCAGTTCTCAAGTCGAACGAGTGTCTTGTAAGCCACCTCCTTTGTTGATGGACTACATTTTCTAAGAACTCTCCTAATGAATCTCAACCTGGCACCCGCCTTACCAACAATTAATTTTATATGATCATTCCGCTTCAAATCGTTCCGTACGCATACTCCCAGATATTTTACAGAAATAACTGCTACCAGTGACTGTTCCGCTGTCATATAATCATACAATAAAGGATCCTTCTTTCTATGTATTCGCAATACATTACATTTGTCTATGTTAAGGGTCAGTTGCCACTCACTGCACGAAGTGCCTATCCGCTGTAGATCTTAATGTATTTCGCTGCAATTTTCGAATGCTCCAACTTCTCTGTATACTACAGCATCATCCGCGAAAAGCCGCACGGAGCTTCCGACACTATCTACTAGGTCATTTATATATATTGTGAAAAGCAATGGTCCCATAACACTCCCCTGTGGCACGCCAGAGATTACTTTTCGTCTGTAGACGTCTCTCCATTGAGAACAACATGCTGTGTTCTGATTGCTAAAAACTCTTCAATCCAGCCACACATCTGGTCTGATATTCCGTAGGCTCTTACTTTGTTTATCAGGTGACAGTGCGGAACTGTTTCGAACGCCTTCCGGAAATCAAGGAAAATGGCATCTATCTGGGAGCCTGTATCTAATATTTTCTTGGTCTCATGAACAAATAAAGCGAGTTGGGTCTCAAACGATCACTGTTTCCGGAATCCATGTTGATTTCTGCAGAGGAGATTCTGGGTTTCCAGAAATGACATGATATGCGAGCAAAAAAAATGTTCTTAAATTCTACAACAGATCGGTGTCAGATATATAGGCCTATAGTTTTGCGCATCTGCTCGACGACCCTTCTTGAAAACTGGAACTTCCTGTGCTCTTTTCCAATCATTTGGAACCTTCCGTTCCTCTAGAGACATGCGGTACACGGCTGTTAGAAGAGGGCAAGTTCTTTCGCGTACTGTGTGTAGAATCGAATTGGTATCCCATCAGGTCCAGTGGACTTTCCTCTGTTGAGTTATTTCAGTTGCTTTTCTATTTCTTGGTCACTTATTTCGATGTCAGTCATTTTTTCGCTCGTGTGAGGATTTAGAGAAGGAACTGCAGTGCGGTCTTCCTCTGTGAAACAGCTTTGGAAAAAGGTGTTTAGTATTTCAGCTTTACGCGTGTCATCCTCTGTTTCAGTGCCATTATTATCCCAGAGTGTCTGGATATGCTGTTTCGATCCACTTACTGATTTAACGTAAGACCAGGAATTCCTAGGATTTTCTGTCAAGTCGGTACATAGAATTTTACTTTCGAATTCACTGAAAATTTCACGCATAGCCCTCCTTACGCTAACTTGGACATCGTTTAGCTTCTGTTTGTCTGAGAGGTTTTGGCTGCGTTTAAATTTGCAATGAAGCTCTCTTTGCCGTCGCAGTAGTTTTCTAACTTCGTTGTTGAATCACGGTGGGTTTTTCCCGTCCCTCACAGTTTTACTCGGCACGTACCTGTCTAAAACGCATTTTACGATTGCCTTGAACTTTTTCCATCTCAACATCGTCAGTGTCGGAACAGAAATTTTCGTTTTGACCTGTTAGGTAGTCTGAAATCTGCCTCCTATTGCTCTTGCTAAACAGATATACCTTCCTCCCTTTTTTTATATTCCTATTTACTTCCATATTCAGGGATGCTGCAACGGCCTTATGATCACTGATTCCCTGTTCTGCACATACAGAGTCGAAAAGTTCGGGTCTGTTTGTTATCAGTAGGTCCAAGATATTAGCTCCACGAGTCGATTCTCTGTTTAATTGCTCGAGGTAATTTTTGGATAGTGCACTCAGTATAATGTCACTCGATGCTGTGTCCCTACCACCCGTCCTAAACATCTGAGTGTCCCAGTCTATATCGGGTAAATTGAAATCTCCACCTAAGACTAATGGCATGCTGAGGAAATTTATGTGAAATGTATTCCAGATTTTCTCTCAGTTGTTCTGCCACTAATGCTTCTGACCCGGAATGTCGGTAAAAGGAGCCAATTACGTATTAACCTAGATCGGTTGTTGAGTATGACTTCCACCCATAATAATTCACAGGAACTATCCACTTCTATTTCACTACAGGATAAACTACTATTAACAGCGAGAAACACGCCACCACCGGTTGCATGCAATCTATCCTTTCTAAACACCGTCTGCGCCTTTGTAAAAATTTCGGCAGAATTTATCTCTATCTTCAGTGCTACTAAGTATTGCTACTTTCCAAATATGCAAACGTTTGTTGAGCAGTTATTAAAAACGTGTCTCCTCTGTCAGAAAGCAAAACCCTAATAAATGCTGCTACACAGAATTACATTACATGTAACCAACACAAATATTACAGATAGTATCAGTCGATGTTAATGGACCTGTGCCTTCTGCACTAGGTAGCTCTATATGACCTTTTTTTTTACAAATCTTGTCAAGATGTATGCTACAGAGTTGACAGCAGTGTCTGCCATCTCAATCATATACCGACAGTTGCCAAGCCTGTCACATTTTTAACACATAATGCGTCCAGATTCACACGCAATGAATCGAAAGTTTTCTTACAAGACAATAGCATTAGCCACATTTTGATACTTTGGTACCATACACATAGTGCCCTGTAGCAGCATGTCCTGAAATTAAACAAATTTATAAGACCTTAAGCACGTACACAACACATTCGTTAGGTGGAATTTATTGAACCATCTGAAGATATTGTAAATAACTACCCAATTTACATATATTTACATATTACCATACACACCGTCAGAAATGCTGAATGACGGTAAAGAAATCAACAGATAGATAAATCCGCCGCCATGCCTGGTTAAAGAATAACCCACACACGAGAAAAAAGAAACACACTGATTGCACTCACTGGCCGTGCAAGAATCAGGAAAAACACATATTACAAAAAGTAAGGTCGTGTACAGAAATACTTGGTTTGAGAAAAGCTACTGCTGAAATCACGTCCCAAATCTTCTGCACTACAGAAAAGAAATAGCGAATGGCAGCTACTACACGCAGGACCGTATGAAATATTTAGGATATCACATCCAGGCAGTTACCTTTTCAGTTTTCCTAAATCAAACTGATTATAGAACTTTACAGTCACGAGGACTTGAAAAACTATCTTCATGAGTAATAGTAATTATTCTATTCTTTGGATTGAGGAACTATAAGGAACTTTCCATTGATGATTTACGTATGAAGAACATAATATATGCCATTTCATAACCGTGAATATGAACAGAAAGTAGAAATCACTGTTTTATGCTACATATTCTGAAATGACGAAGAAATTGTAAGGGAAATAATGAATGATACTTCACTATTTAAATAGGCTTTCTGTAACATGTTATTATTTTGTTAAGTAAAGCCTAACATGCTAAACAGTTAATCGAAAATCAAGTATTCAAATCAATTCTTGTGCAGTGGAACTTATCTAAAAGAACAAAATTACTTTGCAACACGATTTACTGCGTGTGCAATATACCACTGGGTGAAATTACTAGACACATGGGAAGAAGGATCACTAAGGTGCCCAAATATGGTTTTATCTTTATTGAGACTCGTGCTTTTCTTTTAAAGAAAGTTAAAGAAACAGTTCAGATTTTTTTGAGTAATCATTACCTGTTAGATGATAACCATTTGGTGTAAGTGTGTGTACATATTAGTCTTTAAATTCTACTGTACAGTTCCACTGTACTTAAATTCTACTGTACTGTACAAATAAATTGTCATTTAATTGTAACACTGAAGTGAATGAAACTAATGTGAGCTCTCAAGAAAAGCACTGAAAGTAATATGTAAATATTCCTGCTGGTACTTATATTTTAGATGTAGTTGTGCTATAATTTACTAATTTATGTCTATAAGATGAAATTCTTGAGCTTGAATGAGGCACTGAACTGTTAACTTTAAGTAGATAGTTATCTGTAGTTAATGATACACAAACATTTTAATGGAAATTTGTGCGCATATTAAGACACAACTTTCTTTGACCGAGTTTTTCTTCATTTTCAGATTATCTTGCGTGTATTTTAGAAACTATGTGCCTTTTTTGGTCTGCCATGTGCAGACGATTCTGTTTTCGTCGGATAGGCAATGCTTGTTTTCCATGCTTTAAACAGTGCTGAACATACACTACTGCCCATTAAAATTGCTACACCAAGAAGAAATGCAGATGATAAACGGGTATTAATTAGACAAATATATCATACTAGAACTGACCTGTGATTACATTGTCACGCAGTTTGGGTTCATAGATCTTGAGAAATCAGTACCCAGAACAACCACCTCTTGCCGTAATAGCGGCCTTGATACGGCTGGGCATCACCTTGGATGGCGTGTACAGTTACAGTTGCCCATGCAGCTTCAACACGATACCACAGTTCATAAAGAGTAGTGACTGGCGTATTGTGACAAGCCAGTTGCTCGTCCACCATTGACCAGACGTTTTCAATTGGTGAGAGATCTTGAGAATGAGCTGGCCAGGGCAGAAGTCGAACATTATCGTGCTGAAATGTAGGGTTTCGCAAGGATCGAATGAAGGGTAGAGCCACGGGTCGTAACACATCTGAAATGTAACGTCCACTGTTCAAAGTGCCGTCGATGCGAACAAGAGGTGACCGAGACGTGTAACCAATGGCACCCCATACCATCACGCTGATGACGAATACACGCTTCCAATGTGCGTTCACCGCGATGCCGCCAAATACGAATGCGACCATCATGATGCTGTAAACAGAACCTGGATTGATCCGGAAAAATGACGTTTTGCCTTTCGTGCACCCAGATTCGTCGTTGAGTACATCATCGCAGGCGCTTCTGTCTGTGATGCAGCGTCAAGGGTAATCGCAACTATGGACTCCGAGCTGCTGCAAACGTCGTCGAACTGTTCGTGCAGATGGTTGTTGTCTTGCAAACGTCCCCATCTGTTGACTCAGGGATCGAGACGTGGCTGCACGATCCGTTAGATGGTTCAAATGGCTCTGAGCACTATGGGACTCAACTGCTGAGGTCATTAGTCCCCTAGAACTTAGAACTAGTTAAACCTAACTATCCTAAGGACATCACAAACATCCATGCCCGAGGCAGGATTCGAACCTGCGACCGTAGCGGTCTTGCGGTTCCAGACTGCAGCGCCTTTAACCGCACGGCCACTTCGGCCGGCCGATCCGTTAGAGCCATGCGGATAAGATGCCTGTCATTTCGACTGCTAGTGATACGAGGCCGTTGGGATCCAGCACGGCGTTCCGTATGACCTTCCTGAACCCACCGATTCCATATTCTGCTAACAGTCATTGGATCTCGACCAAAGCGAGCAGCAATGTCGCGATACGATAGACCGCAATCGCGATAGGCTACAATTCGACCTTTATCAAAGTCGGAAACGTGATGGTACGGATTTCTCCTCCTTACACGAGGCGTCACAACAACTTTTCACCAGGCAGCGTCGGTCAACTGCTGTTTGTGTATGAGAAATCGGTTGGAAACTTTCCTCATGTCAGCACGTTGTAGGTGTCACCACCGGCGCCAAGCTTGTGTGAATGATGTGAAAAGCTAATCATTTGCATATCACAGCGTCTTCTTCCTGTCGGTTAAAATTTCGCGTCTGTATCACGTCATCTTCTTGGTGTAGCAATTTTAAGGGCCAGTAGTGTATATAATCCAAAATTCTTAATACGAAATCGACTTAACCTCTCTCTATTTACTCACCCATTAGAAAGATGAAATATAAGTATTTCTGTAAAACGCAAGAAGAAATGTAAAGATGAATGTAAAATACTAATGCTTTTACGTAAATATTTCTAAGAAATATAACAAATATAACAAATAACGATATACGCAGGGACGAACTGGAAATATGACTGTGTAATAGACGAAAAAGAAAAACTCTGAAGTGAAAACTCTAAGCTGAAACTATAATGAAGTGTTGCAATTTTCTCAAAGAACAATTAAACGTTTGACGATGAAATGAGGAATTTGCTGGAAGAGTGAAATCTTGGTGCCACAGGACGATTTCACCGACGGATGCTTTAAAGAACGTGAAAACTTCACCTACACGCCTTGGCCGCTATTCAGTAACACTCACTGACTGTTTACGGCTCCCTTGGGAGTAATCTCTATGTTAATACCCAGTTATGCAAAACAGACTTGACGTCGAAGTGAAGTGTCGAGTATGCGGCGCCATTACAAGCAGTCAAACGACATGAGCAAAACAAAGATGAAAGATTGGTTTAATATGAAGACGCACTGTGCCTACAGTAAATATTCATATTATGTAACAGAAATATTCGTTGTGCCGTGCAGTGATTAGAAAACTTATAAAACTGCTCTACAACAGAAACCAAGAGACATTAATAAAAAATATAAGGAAAACATATCCTCAATAAAATTTGAGCGGATCTCTTAGACGAAGGTGTAGGTATATAAGCGTGTACTTTACGTCTTTCTTGAGCGGAAATTTTGCATTTGTGTATTTAAAGCTTTTATTTCAGCACAAACATCATGTGTGTGCAAGAACGTCACTGATTCGGTCGTAAAATTGTTTCATGAAGGAAAACCCGATGCCTACATGAACGACAACCTAGCTGATTCGTGACTTCCTGTATGAGTCAATAAGAAACTTATCACCTGGATCCTCTCATTCTGATTGGTACTGTCCGTCAACTTCTGCTGTCTGTCACCTGTCATCCGAGGGTCTATGTTATATTCTTCAAAAGGGCAAAAGAGTAATATTGAAAATGGATCTGTGACACTATTTCGGATCTTTATTTATGGAAAATGAATATTTAAATTAATACCTGATTGTTCTGTAAGATGAAAGTTCAAGGATCGTTCTCGTGTATCTTACCGTTGAACTTCAAAGAATGTCGAGATGACGGACTCTATAAATTAAAGAAAAGAAAACATATTAATGTACATTTAACCATCTCTTACTTGTATTAAGAGACCCGGTATCTTTATTAACTGTTATAAAGAGTGAATCAACTAAATTTTGCACCGCATAAATAGCGGAAATGAAAAGTGCAGTTGGTGTGCGGTTTTCACAGAATGACTACCACAGTCAGGGGCTCGCTTTGTTAGCCAATCAACAGATTGTAATAATACTTAGAAAGTGTATTTTTCGTGCAAACATACACTTTTTTAAATGAAACAATTGCTCTTGACACTAACAAACTAAAAGTAGGGTAAATTAGAACATCAGTGGTTCAGTTGTAGAACTCTACTGCGAGTCTCTTACGAGACATCGTATTTTGAAAAGTTTCCATGCCGACACATGTTGGTGCCAGTCAACCTGCGTAGTTGCCAGGTATGACGTTGTTATGTTTGCTTGCAGTGTACTTGTGTGTTCCTTGAGTTCAGTGCTGCTCGTCAGTCAGATAGAGCATGACAGTTCAAGCAGTACGTCGTGAACGGACGATGCGATTTACCATTACACAAAAACCGACATGTCCATGGTGTGCAGAAAGCGTAGGAAGAGTGCAGCTCGTTCTTGGGGGATGTATGCGGCAAGCTATCCCAACAGATGTCAACCATCTTGGCAATTATTTATCAGTCTCTTCAATCACCTACGTGAAAGTGGTTCTGTAACATCTATAAGATGTAACAGAAGGAAACAAGTGACGGCAGAAGAGAGGAAAATTAATGTTCTTGCTTCTGTTGCAATTGATCCGCACGTTATATCTCGTGAAATCGCACGAGGAATTGGCATGAGTCAGGCATGTGGCCTACACATTCTCCATCGACATTGATACCATCACTATCACGTCTCTCTCCATCAAAAGCTGCATAGAAACGATTATCAGAATCACGTTAACTTCTATACACGATATTCCAGACATGTATGTTCTTTAGTGATGAAACCACGCTTACCTGTCATGGCCGAAACATGCACTATTGAACTGTGGACAATCCCAATTGGATTTGTGAAGTGTGTGGCATCTCCTGGCAAGACATTTGTAAAATCGGTGTAATATATGTTAAAAAACAACATTTATCTGTGTTATTATATTTCATTTCAGTATGAACAGTTATCGATTATGTGGATTATGTAAAAAAAGGAAATAAATATTTTTTCATTTTTATGTTTCTGTAATATTATGTATGACCATTTTGAAAACAACGTCTGTGGTTGGCAAGTGTGGAAACCGAAGCAGACAACGAAAATTAATAATATGACCAACATTTATATTAGCATATTAAATTGCTTATAAATAGTGGGGGTTTAGACATTAATCTCTCTTCTTGTAGCCGTGAATGTTGTAAGAGCCTGTGACGCTCTTTCGAACGCTTAGTTAGCTTTCTTTTGTTCTTTTATCGAGAAAGACGCCATTGGATACCGATGTACAAAAAAGGTGTGTACTTTCAATTTTTGTTGATTTTTGAATATAGAAATGGTTAAAAATGCTTGTAATAATTTGTAGCTAGCTTGGCCATTATTTCATTCCACATTTTTAGTCGTTTTCAGCGAATTTAGAATTTTCCTTGACGCAGTGCTACGCCACGATCTCGGAAGCCGCTGCCGCGGCAAATTCAAACTATAACTGAATGAAAGCAGTTTTCCCGCGACTAAGCGGCCAGGTATTGGTACATTAATTTTTTTTATTTCAGCTTCCCGGAGACCTCAGAGGAGAATTGTAGATTTTATTACGTTATTTTCAGATGGACATGGGCAACTGCTAGTACAATATCAGTGACGTAAGTAATTTACGTAGATCAGAGTGTTAAAACTTTACTTGTGTGATATCAAAGACTGTGGTGTTGAAGTCTGGTCTGGCTAGTAATATTAAAATCAATTTTAATTTTTAGTTTCATGTTCTCGTGTTAGCTGTGGCAGTCAATAATGTTCAAATATTAAAAAATCCACTGCAGCTTTTATTTTTGGCAAACACTGCATACTGTAACTTCTGTGTGTATAATAGGAGTAATTTTCAGTGCATATCAGAGACGAAAGTAGAGAAAGACGTGTTTAATTTCGTAGTCAGTTACAGTAATGACACAGTGTTCCATTTCTAACAAACCTCAGAATTATGAGAACACAGTCTTGCAAATTAAAGATCATACATTCACAGCAGGAAATCTTTTAGTGTTGTGCGTATCCCCACAAAATAGATCAGAGGGCACAAACTTAAAATTTTCAACTACAGAAACCAATAGCGAGAACCGCATTTTGTCTTTTGTGTTCGCAACAATAATCAACACATAGTTTACTTAAAGTGCTATGCGATATAAGCTGTATATAAAATCAAAGTGCATGGGGATACGCGACAAATGGAAAGTCGTAGACACTGACGCGCACAAAATATCGCCGCCTCCTAAAAGACCATTTTCCACAAATTCTACAAGACGTTCCTATACAGAGTAGGAGAAACCTGTGGTACCAACGTGACGGCTGTCAAGCTTATGGTGCACGAAGTACTATAGGATGTCTTCACGAATTTTTTCCATATAGTTGGATTGAACGCAGAGGAGTTTGGCCGGCCCGTTCCCCGGATTTGACGCCTGTAGAAAAAAGGTGTCATGATGATCTCAGCATTGGAAAGAAATTCCGGACTAGTCCCCCATATGCATCTCTGGGAGGGAACTGCCAAGGGGGAGGTGACCATATGAAAAAAATTGAATAATCAACGTTCTACGTGTGGGTGTGTGGAATGTTTTAACGTGGTATGGAAGCTAGAAAATCTGAAACGGGAAATGCTAAGGCATAATTTGCGTCCAGTGGAAGTCAGTGGGGTGAAGTAAGTAGAAGACAATGATTTCAGTTCATATGAGTACAGGATAATGTCAACAGCAGCATAAAATGGTATTACGGCAGCAGGATTCGTTATGGGTAGTATGGTAGTGCACACCAGTGAGTTAATGTGAACAGTTTAGTGACAGGTTCGTCTTCATCAGAATCGGCAGAAAAACAACACCGACAAACATAGTTCAGGTATACATACCAATGTGGCAAACCGAAGATGAAGAGATAGAGAAAGTGTATGAGGATATTAAACGAATAATTCAGGACCTAAACAGACATGCAAGTCTGATAGTCATGGGGGATTGGAATGAGATTATAGGAGAAGGAGAAGAAGAAAGGGCTGTGGAGGACGTGGGTTTGGTACTAAAAAATGGTTCAAATGGCTCTGAGCACTATGGGACTTAACTTCTGAGGTCATCAGTCCCCTAGAATTTAGAACTACTTAAACCTAACTAACCTAAGGACATCACACACATCCATGCCCGAGGCAGGATTCGAACCTGCGACCGTAGCGGTCTCGCGGTTCCAAACTGAAGCGCCTATAACCGCTCGGCCACACTGGCCGGCGGTTTGGTACTAGGAATGAGAGAGGAGAAAGACTAATTTGTTTCTGCAATAAATTTCAGCTAGTAATGGCGATCAAACTATTCATGAATCAGAAGAAAAGGAGGTATATGGGGAAAGGGCGGGAGATTTCAATTACTCGTACATTATATCATGGCCAGGCAGAGATTCCGAAATCAGATACTGGAGAGTAAGTGGATTGTAAGGCGTACTCAGGAGCAGATATCGACTCAGATCACAATTTAGTACTGATGAAGAGTAGAGTGAAGTTTAAGAAACTAGTAAGGCGGAATCAACGCTCAAAGAAATGAGATACGGAACTACCAAGGAAAGAAGAGGTGTGCTTGAAGATCTCTGAGCCTATAGATAAGATACTGGGCGGCTCAGAACGCAGTTCCGTTGAAGAGGAATGGACATCTCTAAGAAGGGCAATCACAGAAGTTGGAAAAAAGAACGTGGGCACAAAGAAAAAGAAACTGTGGCCAACAGAAGAAATACTTCAGTTGATCGATGAAAGAAGGAAGTACCGAAATGTTCAGGGAAATTCAGGAATACCGAAATACAAGTTACTCAGGAATGAAATAAATGGGAAGTGCAGGGAAGCTAAGGCGAAATGAAAAATGTGAAGAAATCGAAAAAGAAATGTTTCTCGGAAGGACTGATTCATCACACAGAAAAAATCAAAATAAATGAAAAGCAAGGTTGGTAACATTAACAATGCAATGCGAACTCCACTATTAAATGCAGAGGAGAGAGTGGGTATGTGGAAAGAGTCCATTGAAGGTCTTTATGAAGAGGACGACATACCTGATGACGTGGTAGGTGAAGAAACAGGAGACCATACAGAAGAGATAGGTGATCCAGTATTAGAATCGTAGCTTAAAAAAGTCAGAAATTACATTCAAATTGGCATGTCATGTATAAAATAAATATTAACCGATAAAACTTCAGTCATAAAATTTTTAAAGAAAGAATAAATGAAAGGTGAGGCACTATGGACTGCTTATACATACAAACCACAGGTAACAACAGGTCTGTTGCTACCTGTGGCTTGACATGTATGAGCAACTCATTGTGGCTCGCATTCCATGACCCCTTTTTTTAAAATTTTGTGACTAAAGGTTTATCGCTTAATATTTATTTTATACGTGACATGCCAAAAAAAGTGTGTGAAATCTTATGAGACTTAACTGCTAAGGTCATCAGTCCCTAATCTTACACACTACTTAAACTAAATTACCCTAAGGACAAACACGCACACATCCATGCCCGAGGGAGGACTCGAACCTCCGCCGTGACCAGCCGCACAGTCCATGACTGCAGCTCCTTAGACCGCTCGGCTAATACCGCGCGCGTGACATGCCAATTTGAATGTAATTTCTGATGAAGGCACTCATGGAAGTGTCGAAACCAGGTCAAAAGACAATTTATGAGAGAGAGGGCTGTAATTGCTTTAATTTTAATTCATTATCACAGTATTTTTGATCTGGAAAAGCGTTTGAGAATGTCAAATGGTACAAATCGTTCGAAATCCTGACAAAATTTGGGATAAGCTACAGGGAAGGACGGGTAATATACAATATGTACACTAGCCAAGAGCGAAGAATGGAAGACCAAAAACGAAGTGGATTAAAAACGATGTAGGATAGAGGTGTACCCTTTCTGCCCGATTCATCAATCTATACATCGAAGAAACAGTGATAAAAACAAAAGATAGCTCCAAGAGTGAAATTAAAATTAAAGGTGAAATGATATCAGTGATAAGATTCACCGATGACATTGCTATCTTCAGTGAAAGTGAAGAATTACAGGATCTGCTGAATGGAATGAGCAGCCTAATGAGTACAGAATATGAACTGAGAGTGTTTCGAAGGAAGACGAAAGTAATGAGAGGTAGCAGAAATAAGAATGACGAGATACTTTGCAAGGGGATTGGTTATCACAATTAGCAAAAGTTAAGGAATTCTGATATTTAGGCAGCAAAATAACCCATGATGGAGGGAGCAATCAGGAAATATAAAGCAGACTAGCACTGGCAGAAAGGTCATTCCTGGCCAAGAAAAGTCTACCAGTTTCCAACGTGGGTCTTAATTCCGGGAAAAAATTTCTGGTAATGTACGTTTGGAGCACATCATTGCATAGTAGTGAAACACGGACTGTAGGAAAACCGGAAAAGACATCAAAACATTTGAGATGTGTGTTACGGAAGAATGTTGGAAATTAGGTGGACTGATAAGGTAAGGAAAGAGGAGGTTTTCCCGAGAATCGTCGAGGAGAGGAATGTATGGAAAAGATTAACAAGAAGAAGGGGCAGGATGGTAGGACACTAGCTAAGTCATCAGGGAATAATTTCCCCAAGGTACTAGAGGGAACTGTAGAGGGAAGAAACTATAGAGGAAGACAGACTAGAATACATCGAGCAAATAATTTATGATGTTGAGGACGCAATTGCCAGCTCGTACTCTGAGATGAAGAAGTTAGCACAGGAGAAGAATTCGTGGCGTACCGCATCAAACCAGTCAGAAGAATGATGACTAAGGAAAAAAAAAAGCACTGCTCTTTTATATGAGGGAGCTGAAAGACGCTGTCTATAAGGATGTACCAACTATAACCGATGATGAGCAACGACATATTACCGCAACCTTCTCGGATATCTCCACTGGAATGCTAGCACATGTGCAGACTGGAAGTGTGCATTGCCCCTTCTGGTGGTCATTTTGAACACAACCCGAGATGGTCATAATCCATATAACTTTTATATGCATTTCTTTTGTTATTTAGTGTGTGATACCCTCAGCTATTGTACATGTCGACGTATGGGAACTTTTGAAAATACGATATCTCATGAACGCCTCTAGAATTTTACAACAAATATCTCTGACATTCTAATGTACACTATTTTTAGTGTGTCAACGTAAATTTGAAAACTGTACGTTTGCACAAGAAATACATTTTCCAAGATTTATTTCAGTCTGTTGATTGGCTAACAACAGGAGCCTCTGTCTGCCAATCCATTGGGTGAAACCCAGACATTTCCACATTATTTGCGTCGCACGTTTTAGATGTTTCATCCTGTATATGTCATGTAATGTAGTACATACTGAGGGATTTCAAGGACGAGAAAAAGCTGTTTCATTTATAAGAGATAGTGATTTCAAAAACGGGAATGCAAATGGATTAGTGACTTTCTGAATTGCGTCGTCAAATTATTTGGAAAAGTGTGCCAACGCTATTCAAGGAGGCTGTAGAATACAGTAGTTCCAAGGAATATTGACAGCTTCCCAAATCGAGAGATGACGTTATTCAATATATACTGTATGTAGCTTAAAAGTATTCTTTGTCAGTTTTCATTTGCATTCTGTTTAGAGAACAAATGCTGGAGCGGCAGTATCTGCTACCGTAGCAAACTCCATCAGGTATTCACAGCCGGTACCTTTCCTTTTTGTTTCGAAAAGCACAGCTACACCAATGTTATGCTGTATTGTATCCATTAGTAACCAGTCTATGTGCTGAAGCTGGGAAACCACCACTCACCATCCGGCGGCAGCTCCGCATGGTGCGTCAGGCATATAAGTTCCTCGCAGCTTCAACTTCACCTGTATACCATACTGTTGCTCGTCTGCCTCTAGAACGCCTTTTCTCCAACCGTCCACGAGCCACAATGCCGTTTGGGATATGTGTGCGGCGTCTGCTGGTATCACTCGGTATGGAGCAAGTACGACCACACCTCTAGGTTTTTAACCATCTGCCACTCTAGGGGTTACTGCAGAGGCTCGGGATAATTTTAGATTTGGTGCAGTACAGGAGAGATTGTACTCCTGTTTTTAATGTGATATTTTCTACCATTTTGTGTGAGCTGTGTTTAAGGATGCGTCTAAACAGGGGGCCTCGGTTCGTTGCTCTGTAGTTTCCTCAGATCAGACTGCCTCAAGAATTAACTGTCTTCGATGGAGACTATTATGTGCGCTCTTGCGGACACTGGAGCAGATGAGACACTCTTTCATTGCTAAATTTCTTGTGTGTTCCGATTCTCTGAGTGCTCTTCACTCTCACCAACATTTGGACTGGGGAAGGAGGTGTCTTTCTGCTGGGTACCATGGAACATGAGTATTGCCGGAGCGAAAAGGCGGATCTAGCAGCCAAGGAGACGTGTCGTGATCCTCAGTTTCTCCACTGTGCCATCCCACTGCATGCTATCTCCTCGCTCCTGAGACAGAAAGTCATTTGTCGATGGGAAGAGGAGTGGCTAGGAATGGCACAAAATAAGTTCCGTTCAGTAAACTCCGCAACACGGTCGTGGCATACCTCCATCCAGCCACGTCAATGGGACGAGGTCTTTTACTCGTCTTTGCAGTTGCCACAGCCATATGACGCATGGCTTCCTGCCCCGGTGAGACGACCCTCCAATGTGTGGTGCTTGTGGCATACAGATCACTATGCGCCACATTTTAATGAAGTGTGTTTTATTTTCCGACCACTGGGCTGAGGCTGACTTGCCGCCGGGCCTGCCCTCTATTTAAAGCGACAATGAAACCAATCTGGTTCCAGTTTTATAGTTTTGTGAATTGTCCAACATATTCCCCAAGATTTGAGGCGGATGGTTTTAGTGTGTGAAGAGGGTGGCTGGCTCACCCAAGATTTTTGTAAGTCGTCAGCCAGTCACACTTCCCTGTGCTTTTCTTTTAGCTTTTCTATTTTCTCTTTTTGTTTTAATTTCACATATAGTTACTTTTCTTCTTTCGACGTTGCTTTACCGCATGTGAGACTGAGTGACTGATCATTTCAAGCGTACGAGTGTGCAACAGTACTAGAGATTATCTCCACATTCGTTCGTTTTAATGAGAGTAAGGCGCGGATGACCTCGCCGTTGAGCGCCCATAAGATCAAGACACACACACACACACACACACACACACACACACACAAACACACACACACACACATACACATACACACACACACACACACACACAACCCCAAAACCGGAGGTCCAGGATTTGTCATCAGGTTCTTCTTTCCATCTTCAGAGCTCGTCCTACTCTTTGGTGAAGAAGATGGAACAGCAATGACGAAGGATAGCACGAGACCCTGAGTTACTCATTTCACCCATCGGCTCCTGCACACAAGGAAAGGAAAGGGAATGACAGTTCGTTGCAGGGCACACTTCCTCTGGCCCATCATCCCGAACCTATTCGGCAAGGTTGGCCCTACTAGCTGCTAGGCTACCAACGATATAGGTCCCGCACCCCCCTCTCTCCCCCCCCCCCCCTCCCCGCTGCATGGACAGTGATTCGTTAAGACTGTGTCTCCTAGGCACAAGAAGCCTAAACAGGACTAAACGTCCAGAGCTGTTCACTTGAAGCATTAGTGATGAAGCTTCGCATTTGTGACTTCACATATCTTTGTAAGGGTAAAATACACTCCTGGAAATTGAAATAAGAACACCGTGAATTCATTGTCCCAGGAAGGGGAAACTTTATTGACACATTCCTGGGGTCAGATACATCACATGATCACACTGACAGAACCACAGGCACATAGACACAGGCAACAGAGCATGCACAATGTCGGCACTAGTACAGTGTATATCCACCTTTCGCAGCAATGCAGGCTGCTATTCTCCCATGGAGACGATCGTAGAGATGCTGGATGTAGTCCTGTGGAACGGCTTGCCATGCCATTTCCACCTGGCGCCTCAGTTGGACCAGCGTTCGTGCTGGACGTGCAGACCGCGTGAGACGACGCTTCATCCAGTCCCAAACATGCTCAATGGGGGACAGATCCGGAGATCTTGCTGGCCAGGGTAGTTGACTTACACCTTCTAGAGCACGTTGGGTGGCACGGGATACATGCGGACGTGCATTGTCCTGTTGGAACAGCAAGTTCCCTTGCCGGTCTAGGAATGGTAGAACGATGGGTTCGATGACGGTTTGGATGTACCGTGCACTATTCAGTGTCCCCTCGACGATCACCAGTGGTGTACGGCCAGTGTAGGAGATCGCTCCCCACACCATGATGCCGGGTGTTGGCCCTGTGTGCCTCGGTCGTATGCAGTCCTGATTGTGGCGCTCACCTGCACGGCGCGAAACACGCATACGACCATCATTGGCACCAAGGCAGAAGCGACTCTCATCGCTGAAGACGACACGTCTCCATTCGTCCCTCCATTCACGCCTGTCGCGACACCACTGGAGGCGGGCTGCACGATGTTGGGGCGTGAGCGGAAGACGGCCTAACGGTGTGCGGGACCGTAGCCCAGCTTCATGGAGACGGTTGCGAATGGTCCTCGCCGATACCCCAGGAGCAACAGTGTCCCTAATTTGCTGGGAAGTGGCGGTGCGGTCCCCTACGGCACTGCGTAGGATCCTACGGTCTTGGCGTGCATCCGTGCGTCGCTGCGGTCCGGTCCCAGGTCGACGGGCACGTGCACCTTCCGCCGACCACTGGCGACAACATCGATGTACTGTGGAGACCTCACGCCCCACGTGTTGAGCAATTCGGCGGTACGGCCACCCGGCCCCCCGCATGCCCACTATACGCCCTCGCTCAAAGTCCGTCAACTGCACATACGGTTCACGTCCACGCTGTCGCGGCATGCTACCAGTGTTAAAGACTGCGATGGAGCTCCGTATGCCACGGCAAACTGGCTGACACTGACGGCGGCGGTGCACAAATGCTGCGCAGCTAGCGCCATTCGACGGCCAACACCGCGGTTCCTGGTGTGTCCGCTGTGCCGTGCGTGTGATCATTGCTTGTACAGCCCTCTCGCAGTGTCCGGAGCAAGTATGGTGGGTCTGACACACCGGTGTCAATGTGTTCTTTTTTCCAATTCCAGGAGTGTATAATAAATAAAAGATAGTGACGAGAAAGAAGTTACAAAACTATTCAGACAAAGATCGCGAAAGAATATAATGGTACATGCCGCAATTATTCTACTTCACAACAAAGTGGACAGACAATAAAGGATGACAGCCAAAAACAGTTGCAGGATAGAATTTTTTATTAAAATTCTTGACCAAGGTTTCGGTACATATAAATATACCTTCATCAGAAGTAAAAATTTCCTGAACAGAAAGACACATTCATTAGAAAAGCCATATCAACGAAAGTGAGAAACAGAAGCTTAAGTAACGGTGAAATTACTAAAGTAATACAGGCACAAAATCTTTAGTACTTACTAAAATTACATCATGCAATGGAGAATAATAAAACAATTATGCCAAAGGCGTCGTCAGTAATTTAAAACATCATCTCCATTTGTACAACATGTGTAATGGGCACAGGATCATAGCGAACAGTTTAACACCGTTACTTCGCCTATGAACTATTGAGACACGAGTGTGAAAGCACTAAGGCAGATTGTTTCGCCGCGAGAGGGCACTTGCATGTGCAAGACTCGCGTATATTAAAATCACATATTGTGATGTTTGTCAGTTAGGAATTTCAATGTGTTTGTGTGGTTAAATGACTACTATGTTTTATTTATAATGACAGATGGTTTCGTTTTATTACAACATTTTGGTTGTTTCGCTAGTATGTATTTCATGCCTACGTTACGCGAGACTCTCGCGCATTACACTTGTGCCCTCTCTCGGTAGATGTTCCAAGCGCAAGCTTTATCCGTTTGACACTAGGACACAGGTTAAATTTGGTCTATATTTTTATTTTACATAAATGTCTTTAATTGGCCTGATACGTTTTATTTATTAAGACAGAGTTTGAATTAACACAACCTTTAATAATTTTTTGATGCGCTTATGTATGTATTCATGGATTTTAATATACGCGAGTCTTGCACATGCAAGTGCCCTCTCGTGGCGAAACAATCTGCCTTAGTGCTTTCACACTCGTGTCTCAATAGTTCATAGGCGAAGTATCGGTGTTAAACTGTTCGCTATGATCCTGTGCCCATCACACATGTTGTACAAATGGAGATGATGTTTTAAATTACTGACGACGCCTTTGGCATAATTGTTTTATTATTCTCCATTGCATGATGTAATTTTAGTAAGTACTAAAGATTTTGCGCCTGTATTACTTTAGTAATTTCACCGTTACTTAAGCTTCTGTTTCTCACTTTCGTTGATATGGCTTTTCTAATGAATGTGTCTTTCTGTTCAGGAAATTTTTATTTCTGATGAAGGTATATTTATATGTACCGAAACCTTGGTCAAGAATTTTAATAAGAAATTCTATCCTGCAACCGTTTTTGGCTGTCATCCTTCATTGTGAAGAATTTTAACAGTTGCTGCTGCAGCCATGTTTAAAATTTTGAAAGTGGACAGACAAACTATGAGGAAACCGCAGGTACCCCTTCGTCGTTATGGCCACGCTCATGGGGAAACTCTAGTTTTTAATCAGTCAGAGAGCAAGCTGCTTTACAAGTGCATGTAGTGAACCGGACCACTTTCAAGTCCTGATCGGAATTACAGAAAGAAACAACGAGAGAGGTTCACCACTGTGTCTAGAATTTATAGAGACGTTCACAAAATCTATACTGTCGTTCAGAGACATGATTTTGATTCAACCTGTGGTAATATAATAAAGGAAACGTACATCATTATACGTCTTAAGTATCATCAGCATAGTTGGATAGCTATGACAGAGGAATGCAACTATAACAAGAAACGTTATCCTTTTCAGCCAAACTACGAAGAGGTATTTACACCCTTTCTAACTTTCAAAGAAAGCGGCAATACTGAGTACACGCCGAAACCTGTGGTAAATGAAGCTTTCCTGTCTTTAATTTTGAGAAATGACAGAGAAGTATGTGTTGACGGAGTATCTGGAAACCATTTTCTGTACTGTGCTATTTGCATGTAGTGCATGAGGCGTAATGCCTTACTTCGTGCCTGTTGAGAATCACATCAGTGAACAGACGTGCAGTCTGAGTCACGCGCATGACATGTGGCGTCAGATGCTCTACAGTAGGTAGTTTTCTTCTATGTAATCTATGCTGTCTGATGGACACTGTTGAGATGCAGTCAAAATACCGTCATTTTCATTTGCAGCTCTGTCTGTTGGATTTTCTAATTGTTTATTAACTTTTCTCTGCCTCGTGATGACTGGGTGTTGTATGATGACCTTAGGTTAGTTGGGTTTAAGTAGTTCTAAGTTCTAGGGGACTGATGACCATAGATGTTAAGTCCCATAGTGGTCAGAGCCATTTGAACTATTTGTTTATTAACAAACTATTATAGCTATGCTTAGTTATGAGAGTGAATGAAGACGTGAATGTGAAATAATGTTTTCTGTAAAGTTTTTATCCTATACAATACATTGAAGTAACTGGAATTTTCGAGGATGACATGTGTGTTAGTCATTTGTACAGAGAAATTGGGCATAAACTATTTCGTCAGTTTATGGTACTGGGGAAATGAATTATGATTTCGGTAAAGTAGTTTTGTTGAGAGGGAATTAATTTTATATTTGTGAGTTTTAAAAATTTAATTATGTTAATTTACTGTTCTGATTCAGTGACAGATGTTATTTGATTCTGTATATACGAGCGGGATTGAGCGGGTTTGATACTGCTTTCCGATTGGCTGTGATGTTTCTCTGCAACGGAAATTAGCATATTCTCGCATATTTTGTGTAGAGAGATAAGTGGAGTCGAGGCTTGGGTCTCATGGTGATCAAATCTATTGACAGATGCTCCGATAAAAGTTATTAACATTGTGATACTTCGGTACCAAAATGTTTGAGAAGTACCTAAAGCGTTGAAGAGAGGTCGATTCAGTGCACGCTGTACAACTCAGAACTTTTGGTGACACTTTAAATAGCAAAATTCCGTGGCGTGAGGCTTACTCGTGGACATTCTGTTACGTGAGGCTGATTATAGCAACATTTGAGCGAGCTATTCTAAAAGAAACAATCCGCTTGTAAACTTTCGCAAAGGAAATTAATAATTACCAAAAACTGGCTATGGTTGTGAATGATGGGTGCGTGCGCGCGCTCGTGTGTGTGTGTGTGTGTGTGTGTGTGTGTGTGTGTGTGTGTGTGTGTGGACTTTTCAGACTTTGTACAATTTAGTAAGGCTTCGTAATAAATGGTGTAAGCTTACCGTAAGAGAGTGAAATTTGACGCACACAAATACTTTCATTTAACTATTACTAACCTTCCACTGACAAAACAAATGTTATGGCAACTTGTGGTTACGAAGTGTACGGCTGTTTTTCTATAGCTTTCTCCTTCTGAGACCTCCATTTCAGTAAGTTCAAGTACACGTGCGTGTGAGAACAGATTCACCATAAGGTGAGTGGAATTTTAAACACAGCAGCAAACTCCACACCGCTTCAAATGGTGCATCACGGCTCAGGAAGAATAAAAAGCTGAAGAGAAGAGAACCTTGGTCGAGAATAAATGTGAAAATGGACAGTGTCGAACAGTGCAAAGGACAGGACAGAATACTGCGTGAGAAAGTGGAAAAGTAGGACACAGCAACTAGAACTGCAATCCTACAGTGGGAAGAAGAAGGGCATCGTACTACGACAGAACAAGCGGCGTGGAGTTAGCAGGTAGAAGGATGGTTGCAGCAGCAGCTGCTATCTCAACAACTGCTGTGACGCTGTTGGCGGCAGATGGGAACCCACGAACGGGTATAGCTAGAGGCGGAGAACGGACCACACTTTCAACGTGCCGAGGCTATAACTGACAAATAAGAGATAAGTTTAGTTCATATGTTGTTTGCTTGTATCAAAAGACTTTTTAATTCTGTAGTTTCGAAGGGAGAGGATATGATTCAGTTTGATGGAAGTGCCAGCCAGACAAGCTCTTCAGGATACAGAAATTAGGGTGAATTAGAAATTAATTTTGCTTCAGTTCCTAATTAAAAACAGTTATCTAAAATTGTGAGAGAGAAATAGGTACAAAATGGACTAACCAATGGAACTAGAGGAGAGGGCAACAGCGATTTTAATAATAGATTGAGTGAATTTAGTGATTCTGATTTATTGGACATGGGCCAGGTTGACCTAAATAAACAGGAGAGAAGAGAGGCAGATATCAAACTTGGTATGTTGCAAGTAAAGCAAACTGATCAGGAAAGTGTAAAGCAGATGTTAGCAGCATTCATGCTTAGCGTCAGTGAAACAAATAAAAATAATTAATAGGAAAATTGATCAGCAGTCCAGTACTATTAATGGTTTAGCTAGTGAGTTAATCAGCAGTTTGGTGATATAAATGGTTTAGCTAGTGAGCTTAAACCGCAGTCTGGTATTACTAGCGAGTTCGCTGGTGAGTTGAAAAAGCTCAGAGTTGAAATTGAAACTAAGTTAAAAACCAGGCTTCTAATCTGAAGGAAATGTGGTGATAAGAATTGAAAGCTTTTGATGAAAAGGTTGAAGTTTCTGAGGTTGAGGAAAGTTGTAAGAAAGGAATTAAGCCAGACATTAGAAACGGTATCTAATGAAAGCAAGCAAAGAATCGGTCAGATCCAAGAAAATGTTCAGAAAGTAGTGCAGAAAATAGCTACAGTTCTAGATGTATGTGAAAGTAAACATACGATTTTGAATAGTAAAATCAATGAAGAAAGTTGTTTAAAAGCTATAAAGGTTGTGTCTGTCTGTGTGGAAGAAGTAGAAACTAACATAGATCATTTGAATAATCAGGTGTTGGTGGTAGCAAATGAATTGTATGATCATAACAACAGTGTAACTAAAGTAGAACATTAATACAAGTTGGTACTAACAGTGTGGGTGATAGTCGGCTCAAGTAGCTTACATTACTAACAGACTGTTCGTACGTTTCGATCCTGCTGGACGTATGGATCCAAAGGAATTTTGAAACGTTTTTTGAAAATGTGTTACCAAGATTGTGCACCGATAGGCAAAAGATCGGTCGAATTTCGTCAAAATTTATGGGGGAAGCTAGGACCTGGAGCGTGAATGCTACTGAGCGATACAATACTTTGGAAAAGTTTAAAGATGCATTTTTCACAGAATATTGCGGCAAACAAAAGCGGATGAGCTGCAAATGTGTTTCTCGGATGGGGAGAAGAATAATCCTAGAAAAGAGAATGTGAAAATATTTGCTTTGAAGTGGGTTGTTAATTTATCGTATCTCACTAACAAATTAGAGCCAGAGTAGATAAGAGTGGGCGTAGATGGGAAGCTGCCTAAGAACTGGAGTTGCAAAATAATTGCTGATACCAGGAACGCTTTTAATAAATTTAGTAACTATCTGGAGAGAGTAGAGATATTAATGCAGGAGGAGGAGCAAGCTGATAGAAACTTCAGGCTTCCGAATAATGCAGAACCTCAACCGAATGTACATGTAAACAGAGTGTGTGTGTTCCGAGGTAATGGTACGGGAAGAGGTGCAAGGGGCTGGTGCAGATAAGCGAACTAACTCCAATCAAGGCTGTGCTAATAGACTGCGATCTCCAGGATATGACAATAGTGATTTCCAAAACGGACAACGGGAAGTGGGAGTGGAAGAGAGTGCAGTATCATGGATTATGGTAAACTAGATCCTGCCTGTGAAGATGCTAGCGTTTGCAGTGCCGGAAATGGTAATTTAAAATCGCTAGTAACTGCTTTAGTGACGTGTAATGAAGAAGTGGCTGAACTAGGAAGTAATGATATGGACAGTATGAATGAGACAAATGAGGCAAATAACATAAAAAAATGTGTATTTAATGGTTGCTTAGGTGACTTTCTGAAATGAACACTGCAGTAATGAGGATTTAGTATGTGTGTCTACAGATGATAAATGGTTCAAATCAACAGGGAAATGTGTGCAATGTGACAGACGAGGACTCTGTTCAAGAAGAAGGGGAGAGCACAGATATTATAGAATTGCAGGATTTAGGTGAGAGAAATATTTGGTGGTGATGTATTTGTTTGTGCTAAGGACAGAGGGACGTGCTGAGGATGACCATAGGCAGGGGAGGGTCAGTTATGGATTGGAGGAGGTTTACGAAGAAAAAGATGATGTGTGAGGGTGTTTGGTTAGTCATTAGTGGAAAGACTGACTGCTATTAAGAGGATAAATATTGAAAATAAACCTACAGATATCTTTGTAATATCTAGGCTTGGGGAAGGTTTTGAGAGAAGAGAAGTTGTATGCGATTTTGTAGATGAACTTGAAGTCAGTAGCAGTCAGGAGAAGACAGAACAACCTGTAGTTAAGTTAGTGTTACAAGGGGAAGAAGTGCAGTGTATAGTTGAGAGTGGCAGTGATCTTTGTGCTGTTAGTCGAAAGTGGTTAGCTGCTTTGCCAAACAAGGAGGAAATTGTTCTAATACATTTTATGGGGTTCAAATAATGGTAGTCACAGCAATGGTTAAGAAACTGTTAAATATGAAGTATTGTGCCTCTTAAAATAAATGGTATACAGCTGTATTATAACTTCTTCATAATTCAATGATAAAGTGCGGACATGTTGATAGTGGTGGTCTCCCTCAATAAATCCAAAGGGATGCTAAATTTCAATCAGGATTCTATAGCGTTGGAAATACAGGGAAGAAATGTAGTTATACCATTTCCTAGGAAAAAGAATCTAACTACTGAGCAGAGTGACAATTTTTCCATTAGGATTGCGGAAAAGGGAATACATGGAAGAGTATAACGAATATGGCACTAAGGAAATGGGGTTTGATGCAGAAGAGCTGCTGGTTGTATAGGACGAGATAGAAGGTAAAGTAGAAGAAAACCTGCATTTAACGAAAGCCAGTTGGAAGAATTTAAAGAGGTTTTGCTTAGGCATAAAGATGTTTTGTCAGATCATCCATGATTAGTAAGTGAGTATGAATTTTATTTGAGTGTGAAAGTAGATGTATAGTTTTTCAGAAAACCTATACCAGTTGCAGAAAAGCGTAGGGAAGCACTAAGGAACTTAGTCCAGAAAATGCTTAAGTGGGGAATTATTGAGAAACCTGTAAGTGAGTACAACAATCCATTAATTGTGGTTATTAAGCGAGATGGATCTGTGAGATTTGTGTTGAATGCCAGGGATTAGAATAAAATATTTGTACCAGCACCCTAGATTTCTCTTGCACCCACTGCCTCTGCTGTGGCAAGAGGCGCCTAATGAGTAGGCCCAGCTAGGCAGCTTTTCCGCCTCTTCAACAAAACGCACACTGGTGCGAGAAATTCTTGGGCCCAGCATTCTGTCCCCAGGAAGTGCTTCGACTTGTTCCTTTCCCAAATAGCTGCATGTGGATTTCAAGCCCCACAAGTCCACTGCAAGATTGACTGTTGATGACCAAACTGCCTACTTGTTCTCAACACCAGAAAATATTATTCGAAGGAGAGCCACCATAAAGCTCCTGTATGCATTCACAACGTTCATGCTCCCATGAATGCCTACTCATGGTGCTAACTTCATCTCGCCTCACAGAAAGAATGTCTTGGGTATAAAAGCAGCATTACATTGTACCCTTGAATATGGAGAACAGTGAGAGTGACTCATCCTCGCTCATAGCTCATACTGGAGCATATGATTGCAACGTTGAGTCCAGTTCAGAAAAATCCAATTTGGCATAGCGAATCAATGCACCTCTCTTGGACCACAGTACACTAGATTCGTTTTTGTCATTAACTACAGTCGTAAAATTCTTTATCTCTTGGCGATTTATTTTATTTTTGTCATATCGCAAAATTAAACTGTGATTTTATAAGATGGAATGTAGCACTGGCTTCAAAGTGTTACAACAAAATGGTGAATAGGAAGTTCAGAGGTGGTTTACCTAGAAGATGGCACATCGACCTCAAGGACTTCTGATCAAACCTATGATATTCATGAAGTTGCAAACTCCTTGATTTCAAGCACTAAAATATCTAACGACTCACTAAAGGTGAAAAAAGAAAAGTGCGACGAATTCTACGTCAATATCGGATTTGTTGATTCTAACACCTCATGTCTCTGCATGTTACGTAGCAAGCTACTTCTGAATAGTTTTACGGTACCTGCTGAGATACATTGACATTTGGAAGCTATACACCCTGATTGCAAGCAAAAATGTAGAATTTTTATATGTAAGAAAGAACCATTATTACGAAGTGAAAAAACTATGAAGTATGTGAACCAAGCTGTGAACGAAAAAGCCACGGAGGCATCGTACTTGGTCAGCTGTCGCATTACACAAGTGGGCAAAGAGCACATGGACTGATGTTGCTGGACTAGCCGTTTTGCTTGTATATCTACAATTCCCATACAAACATTCACTTGAAGAAGACTTGACTTATGCGTACATCGCCGTCAATTGACACTACCGGAAATTTTTTTTAATACGATTAACAATGTTTTTAAAACAAACCCTCTCGACTGGAACTATTGTATCGATATTTATACAAACGGGGCAAAGGCAATGACCGGTAAATCAGCAGGATTGGTTTCATTAAAAAAATAATGCGCCAAACTATAGTTCCAGCCATTGTATCCTGTACAAATAAGGATAAAAAATGTTGCCACCAAATACATAACAGTTTCAGGATGTAGCAGGAAATTGTGAATTACGTTAAATCATGCCCTCTTAACTGTCGATTGTTTTCAATATTGTGTGACAGCTGTGGGAGCAGACATAAAATTCAACATAAAATACTACTGCTCCACCACCGTGGTCTGATGCTTATCTTGGGTGAGACCTTACCAACATTATTCGAACTGAGAGCTGAATTACAAGCTTCTATGATTGACATTTCTGTTAAATTGAAAGACCATTTGAGCTAACTGTTCATACCAGCTTCTTTAGGAGACAACAGTTTTTAGTGTAAAAAAGTAAACGCCTTCAAAATATTTAGATTTTTGGATTGTGTTGATAAGGGAGAACTGAATGGACTTTTCAACATTGATCATGTTCGTTGCTCGGACAGCAGAATTACAAACGAAATATTTAAAAATTGTTCCAATGTCTGCATGATGTGAATGCATCTTTTGAGACTATTTGCCTGAAGAGGAGAATACACAACTGGAAATGAATCCATGGGTACAGACTCCTTTTGCACCATATGTGCAGAAACCAGGACATTTGTCACACTAAGCCTATGTATCCCTTTTAGGAATGACATAATTCTTCAGAACGATGTCACCTGATGATTTATGGTGCAGGCTTTGTGATGAATACCCATAATTTACCATAAAATCTCTGAACTTCTCCCACTCCCAACAGCAAACTTGTGTCAAATGGGATTTTCATCATATGTAGCTACAAAGACAAAATATCGCAAAAGAATGAAATTGAAAAACTTCATACCTCCCATTAAATTGAAACAATACAGTTTCATTGTTGTTGAGTTCAGTACTGTATAATGCGCCTATTTTCAGATGACTTTCATTAAATGATTGTAACTAAAGAATGAACATAAAACTAGGTTTTGTTTATCGTAAGGCTCTGAAAAATATTTAGTATTTCTAAAAGAGTTCCATCGCCAAAAGGTTGAAGAACCAGTGGTATAGTTTATGTGCAATGAAATATCTAAATGTGACCTATCAATTGGAAACATGCACTATAAACATCTAATACGTTCAGATACATGAAAAGTACATAAGAATGAATGTAAGTGTAAAAAAGGAAGTCGAGCTGCGTTGGCTTGTGTGCCTCAACGATACAGGTAGCTACACCATAGGTACAACCACAACTGAGTGGAATCTGTGGAGAGGCTTGAAAAACATGTGTTTCCTGAACAGTTGCAGCACCCCATCAATAGCTTTAGGGGCAATAGTCTTGATGATCGACGTGGCCTTATAACAGAGATGAAATGTATATAGCTAGAAATGATGACTCTTTTAAATAATTTACTATGTGCTGACGATGCAGTGATCCTAGTAGACACAGAAGAGGACCTTCAAAAATGAATTTACTTACTGAAACAAATAAGTGCGGTATCTGAGATGGAGGTATCAACAGAAAAATCTAAGACGATGGCCATCATGATGAAACAACACATTAGAACGAAAATAATGGTAGATCAAAATATTATAGAATAAGTAAACCACTTCAGTTTCCCAAAATGTAAGTAACTTATGGCTACAGCAAAGATATAGAAATCAAGCTTAGAAAATTTAGCTGAATACATGGAACAGATAACAGAAACCCTAAAAAACAAAACTAGGAAAGATACTCAAATTAAATTCTACAAAACATTGCAGTCCGCATGCTGTTGCATGGACGTGAGACTTGCGTGGTTAGCAAAAAGCAAGAAATCCATATTCAGGCAGAAGAAATGAAATTCCTGAGAAGAGGTAAAGGTTGCGCAATAGAAGACAGACTAAGGAATCAAGATATTGGAGAAGAACTGAAAGTTTTTGCTTTAAATGATAAAACAGTTAAGTATAAGAGAAAATGGAACGAACACCTAGAAAGAATGGAGAGTGACAGACTACTCTTAATGGCTAGAATATACAAGAGCCAAGGAAGAAGGGATAGAGGAAGACCCTGGCACTGATGGGTAAGAGGCAATCTCCCCTAATACTTGAAGAGGAAAAGAAGAACAAGAAGAAGAAGCATAATTTAATCATTGCTAACACTTGGTTTAAGAATCATGAAAGGAGTTTGAATATGTGGAAGATAGTTGCAGAAACAGGAAAGTTCCAGATTGACTATATAATAGTAAGACAGAGATTTCGGAACCAGATTTTAAACAGTGCAAACTGGACTCTGATTGTAATTTATTGGTTACGAACTGTAGATTAAAAGTGAAGAAACTGCAAAAAGGTAGAAAATTAAGGAGACTGGATAAGATGAAAGAACCAGGGGTTGTTCAGAGGGAACATTACGCAACGATTGCCTACCACAGAGGAAAGGAATACAGTAGAAGACGACTGGATAGCTTCGAGAGTTGATATAGTGAAGACAACAAAGAATCTAAAAAGTAAAAAGACAAATCCTATAGATGTCACAGGAGACATTGAATTTAAATGCTGAAAGGAGGAAATATAAAAATGGAGCAAATGTATCGGGCGAAAGAGAACACAAACTTCTATAAAGTGAGAGTGACAGGAAGTGTAAAACGGCTATGTAGGAATGACAAGAGGACAAAGATAAGGACTTAGAAGCATATTTCACTAGCGGAAAGATAAAAACTGCCTACCGGAAAATTAGAGAGGCCTTTGGAGAATACAGAAGCAACTATATGAATATCAAGAATTCACATGGAAAACCAGTATTAGGCAAAGAAGGGAGATGGAGGCAATATTATAGTATTATAGAAAGGGGAGAAGGCACAGACGGAGCTGAGATGGGTAATATGATTTTGCAAGAAGAATTTGGTTGATCACTGAAAGACCTAAGCCGAAACAAGGTCTTGAGAAAGCCTTTCATGACAAAACAATTCACTCTGGCATGCAAGATGTATGAGATAGGAGTTTGTGTTGCGGAGAAATGTTGGCGAGGCAATACTGACTCTTCATAGTATCTTAGAAGAGGAGAGAAAGAAAGCAAAACCTTCGTTTATAGCATTTGTATTGTTAGAGAAAGAGTTTGACAATGTTGACTGGAATACACTCCTTGGAAGTCTGAAGGTATCAAGGGTAAAATACAGGGAGTGAAAGATTGTATACAACTTGTACGGCAACCAGACTGCAGTTACGACACTCGAAGGGCACTAAAGAGAAGCAGTGGTAGGGAGGGGAGTGAGACAGGATTTCAGCCTATCCACGATGGTATTCAACCCGTAAAATGAGCAAGCAGCAAAGGAAACTAAAGAGGAATTTGCGAAAGGAGGTGAAGTTCAGGGAGAAGAAATAAAAGCTTCGAAGTTTGCCGACCTGTCAGAGACAGCATAGGACATGGAATAACAGTAGAACGAAATGGACAGTGTCTTGAAAGGAGAATGTAAGGTGAACATCAACAAAGGCGAAACAAGAATAATGAAATGTAATCGAATTAAGTAATACTAAAGGTGTGGAGACCTGCTCTATGCTGGTGGCCAGCGGCAACTTGTTACCAACACGTCGACATCGGTTCTTGGGCCGACGGACAAATGGTGCATGGTGTCATGGTTCATCTGAAGACTGAACTGGCTGTACACGAGTGAATTCTACCCGTAGTCTCGGTCTCTGCGCGGGTAGCCCGAGGCAGAGAGAGATAGAGATACCTGTGTTGTGCGGCGGAAACATTGCCTTTATGCTTGGCCTGTAATTCTCTGTAACGTTACCGAATGAGTTGGCATAGTGGTTAGCACACTGAACTCACATTTGGCACGATGTTTCAGATCATCATGTTCCTGTTAGTGGCCAATTTTACAGCTTCACACTCGAATTCGGCCACTGCCCTCCAACAAATGGTTCACAGAGAGAGGGAAAGAGAATCTCTGGCGCCTCTGGATAAGGGAAACTCTGAGGGGAAGCTCTGAGAGAAAGGCTTTCTATTAATATGACGCTGATTTCTCTTTTTATATGCCATGAGTGCAGGCCATTCACCGGCCGCAGGTGGTTCTGAAAGCTTAGAATAGATAAAAAATATTTTTATCATGATGTAGAAAAATTAAAAAATAAATTTAACGTGATCTTCTTGAGAATAAAAAATAATGACATATTTTTTATAACCGGATTTTTCTGCTGTTTTCTTTCTCCTAATTATGCCTATATAGGTGGATGGTGAAATGTGCAGCTAGGCATGCCTGACTGTCAAATACTGTAATAGTCCATTGTATTCGAGTTTCTCATTTTTGTGTTTCATATCCTTTTCTTGAGGGCGGCGGGCGGGGTGAGGGGGTTGGGGGGAGGGACAACGTTGTGACGCGTAATGATGTCAGGATGTGTCCCTGGACACTACATTTCTTACACTACGCAGCACTATGGATACAAATAGAGACACCATGGAGGTACATGATGCATAGTGTATGAATATTTGTGGATGCAAACAGAGATATTGCCACAAAACTTCATTCAGGAGAAGATACAGTTTGTTTTAAGTTAATGGAAAGGATGTTTTCACTGATATATCACAGATATAGATAAAAGTTGGTGTGTTTTTAGAACAAAGAATATTTTGGTGTAATGGTAACTTAAGACCATGGAACATATTTAGCACCGGTGTATGAGGTGATTGCAATCACCTACAAAGTATCTAAGTCAGTTGATCTCGAATGAAACCATCAAAGTCTGTTTATCACAAATAATTATTCAACAAAAAAATTAACCTTGGGTGTAAATGTCCTGACCAATGGAGATGCCGATAATGCGATTGTTAAATTTCCTTGTTCTGTCAGTAGTGGGCAAGATAATCTGTGAGACAGCTGACTGCATTCGGTATTGCGATGAAGGTAGTCTTTGTTTCTTTTATTGTAGTCTATGATCACAAAAAACTGTCCTCAGACCACCGATACCATCTACACTCCTGGAAATTGAAATAAGAAAACCGTGAATTCATTGTCCCAGGAAGGGGAAACTTTATTGACACATTCCTGGGGTCAGATACATCACATGATCACACTGACAGAACCACAGGCACATAGACACAGGCAACAGAGCATGCACAATGTCGGCACTAGTACAGTGTATATCCACCTTTCGCAGCAATGCAGGCTGCTATTCTCCCATGGAGACGATCGTAGAGATGCTGGATGTAGTCCTGTGGAACGGCTTGCCATGCCATTTCCACCTGGCGCCTCAGTTGGACCAGCGTTCGTGCTGGACGTGCAGACCGCGTGAGACGACGCTTCATCCAGTCCCAAACATGCTCAATGGGGGACAGATCCGGAGATCTTGCTGGCCAGGGTAGTTGACTTACACCTTCTAGAGCACGTTGGGTGGCACGGGATACATGCGGACGTGCATTGTCCTGTTGGAACAGCAAGTTCCCTTGCCGGTCTAGGAATGGTAGAACGATGGGTTCGATGACGGTTTGGATGTACCGTGCACTATTCAGTGTCCCCTCGACGATCACCAGTGGTGTACGGCCAGTGTAGGAGATCGCTCCCCACACCATGATGCCGGGTGTTGGCCCTGTGTGCCTCGGTCGTATGCAGTCCTGATTGTGGCGCTCACCTGCACGGCGCCAAACACGCATACGACCATCATTGGCACCAAGGCAGAAGCGACTCTCATCGCTGAAGACGACACGTCTCCATTCGTCCCTCCATTCACGCCTGTCGCGACACCACTGGAGGCGGGCTGCACGATGTTGGGGCGTGAGCGGAAGACGGCCTAACGGTGTGCGGGACCGTAGCCCAGCTTCATGGAGACGGTTGCGAATGGTCCTCGCCGATACCCCAGGAGCAACAGTGTCCCTAATTTGCTGGGAAGTGGCGGTGCGGTCCCCTACGGCACTGCGTAGGATCCTACGGTCTTGGCGTGCATCCGTGCGTCGCTGCGGTCCGGTCCCAGGTCGACGGGCACGTGCACCTTCCGCCGACCACTGGCGACAACATCGATGTACTGTGGAGACCTCACGCCCCACGTGTTGAGCAATTCGGCGGTACGTCCACCCGGCCTCCCGCATGCCCACTATACGCCCTCGCTCAAAGTCCGTCAACTGCACATACGGTTCACGTCCACGCTGTCGCGGCATGCAACCAGTGTTAAAGACTGCGATGGAGCTCCGTATGCCACGGCAAACTGGCTGACACTGACGGCGGCGGTGCACAAATGCTGCGCAGCTAGCGCCATTCGACGGCCAACACCACGGTTCCTGGTGTGTCCGCTGTGCCGTGCGTGTGATCATTGCTTGTACAGCCCTCTCGCAGTGTCCGGAGCAAGTATGGTGGGTCTGACACACCGGTGTCAATGTGTTCTTTTTTGCATTTCCAGGAGTGTATTTCGATCAGTGGTGACCATTTTCGGACCTGCAGACAAAGGGGAACACTGTTTATAATTATTCGTGAATATGTCGCAGCTTACAATACTAGCTAACGTGTTGTAAAAGACGTCGTTCACTCAATAAAATTAGGAACTATATGAATTTTGGAGTTTGTAGTACAATCATCTTAACGTTTCTAAATTTTTATCCTTCAAAAATATATCATGTCATTTCTTTCGTAATGCAAAAAAAGCGTCTTTATCTCTCTGTCTTGAACATGATCTGAAAGAAATGAAATCAAATCTAATATTTTCTGCAAGTCTCTAAAATGAAGAATCTTACAGCACGTGCGCATGTAGGCTTTATAGATGTTTTTACCTTTTCCTTGTATTTATTTTCATGTTTAATGGGACCCTCGGCACAATCCTGTCAGTGGAAACAGAACGTGTGAATCTTCCGAAAAAGATCACATGCATTTTACGTTGCTGTTGATGAATTTCTGATACACTGATACGTTCTCCATCAATTCCTCCTGCTTTCAGGGATGTTGCTGATAGCATTTCGAAAGGTTTCTGGGAATTCAGCAGATTCCAAAGCCGTGGAAGCGTTTGGCGTAAGCCGAATGCTTTCAGAAGTAACCTTTGGGTTCTACTGAACCAGCGCCGGCAGTGATGATAGCGTATAATAGGTATGGCTTCATGAATAATATCTGTATTACATCGTGCATGATGTACGAAGTTACTGAGATCAAACGTAAACTTGTTTAAAGAAATACTAAACTTCATGTCCAATCCACGTCTCTTTAGAGGGATTACACCATGATACACAGTGAAACGGATCGCTGCCTGATAACCAAACTAAAAAAAAAAAAATATTGTTACATGTATAATGTTTTGAAAATTGTTTCATTAGTTACGGTATGATATAAGCAGATACAGATAATTCAATTCAAGGTCATAGCATCTCAAGCCAACGAGTTAAGATCGTGTGTAATGCGGTGAAAAAAGACAGTGAACAACGATACATCGACATTATATCATGATTAAGCTAAATTCACATTGTAAATTGTAATAGAGAAAATAAAATTATGCACATGAGAAGATACTTAAAACTATAGAGTTTGTAAAAATGGGCTTAAAAATTATATGTATATGTCTGTCTGAATATCCCTTGTGAATGTAAGAAAGGTTTTCATACTTTGCTGGTGGTATATTAGTAGTATGCTCACAAAATACTGTCTTCTACAATAAATAGTGCCTCATACATGTTTCACAAAGATTGTAATGTTTAATTGTTCAGCTTTTTAGTATTAAAACTGATAGTAAACATACTCATAATGAGCAGCTTGTTTGACTGCTTGTATTACTTTCTGATGTCAGCAGAAAATAAAATGATAGACTGTGGTGTTTGACTACGTACATACGTTCAACTATATAACTATACAGAAAAGAATTCGAATTTATGTAGCCCTTGCGTAATATGCAATTAGTTCTCATAATATTTGACAAAACGAATTCAGAACCTCTTTGCAAACAATTCAGCGTTTAAATACCATCAGATCTTAAATCTGCTGTTGCTGATTCGTGTGAATTACGTTCTGTTAGTATACAACTAATACAGGATAAAAACATTAGAAACTGTACAGAGATACAGCGGACTGTGTTAGTTTATCTTCAAACGGAAAAATGGACTGTACGCAGTTCTAAAACGGCACATTACCAATGATATGTGTACTTATTTGAATAGTGTCTCGCCAATATTTGTGTGCTTTAGTGATAGAATATGGAAATTTACTATTTGCTGCTGAATAAACTTCACAGCTTTTGCGGGCAACAAATACATTTTGGATGCAGTCGCAGAAGTAATTTTGAAATTACGTACGTGTTTCCGAGTTATCTTTATGTGTTGGTCGCTTGAAAATTCAGAGGTCGACATCATTTGATTGAGTGAGATGTACAGACTTTTTTGTAAAAGAAAGGAAAATTTCCTTGATTAAAAGGTACTACTGTTAAAATATTATTTACCGTCATTTGTACGTCTACATATCTAGACAACATGTGTGTAAAAACGTCGTGCGGTCTGCTAATTGACTGATTTCATACCATTAAGATGAAGCGTGATTAATATCTATTTTACGTACAGCTTTTAGAATTTATTCCAGTTCCGATTGATTGTGGACTGCTGGAAGAATGACTGATTGTATGCCTCTTTCCGTGAGTAATTAGTTTAATTTCGTCGCTGACGTCTGTACGGGTGCAACATATTGGAAACAGCAGTATTTTCTTAGGTTTCTCACACAATACTAATACTTGGCACTTTGTAAGCAGGCTTTAGTGGAATAGTTATTGGCGTCTATCTTCAGGGTTCTGCCATTTCTGTGTCTCTCTCCCGTGGACCAACAACTTTATGGCCTTTCATGTTGCTTATCTTTGTCTAAGTTTAGTATACCCTTTTAGACGTACTATGTACTGGTTTGGCACACGTGAGCAATATTGCAGGACGAGTCGCATAACAGTTTTATAAGTAATCACCCTTATTGAGTAACTGAATTTTCCAATTTTTATAACAAGGGCCCGAAGTAAACACATTTACCTGTGACACTGACTTCTATTCAACTTGTAGATGGAACAAGTTGCGATGGAAGGAAAAGAAAGTTTCGAGAGTGGGATAAAAACTCTCAAAGGATATTTATGATACGATTCGCTGATGACATCACTGTCATCGGTGAAGCTGAGGATGAACTATGGGACCTGCAGAATGAGCACAGAATATGACATGAGAAAAAAACCAAAGAACGAGAGGGAACTGAATAACATCTCCAGCTCCAGAAGACAATTAACGACATACATAGAAAGCAGCAATAATGACTACCATTGACGTTATACGTACTCGTTACGCCTATATATCCATCTTTCCAGTCAAACCTTCCTCATTTCCCAGTATTCATAGCTGGTGAAGTCTCCTTAAATTTCCTTTTCCCAGAACACGCTTTATCAGAAAAAATCTATCTGTACATCTACAAATTCTTTTTGTGTTTCCTACTATCATTATTATTATTGTCATTACTATTATTATTATTACTATTAATATTATTATTAGAAGTATTATAATTAGTGGAAGGAACAGTTGTGAAAGTGCTACCAGCATTATCTTACGAGATCATAGTAGTTATTATTTACTCACTTTGTCTATAGACACTCAAATCATTTTAATACTAATTTTAATATTAAAATTGCTATTTCTTAGTTAACTGTGATATAAAAGAAGGTACTGCATATGTGACGGACCTAATCAGATCAGCTTAAATAAACATACAAATGAAATAGGGAGCGGAGTAACACAGGTTAATTGAGCAAGAAATTTCTAAGAAGGTACTTATGGACACAAAATAGTATGGAGGTAAACCATGGTCTATGGAAAAACTGGAAGATAAGGGAATCAAAGCGTGTATCATGTGGTATCCAAGAACCATGCTGAAAATACAGTCGACTGATAAAGTATGAAATGAGCTCATCAGGTGAATTGATGAGGAAAGAAAAGTGGTTTAAAACATTGACAACCGAAAGGGACGCGATGACAGACCATATGATTAGAGACATCGGGGAATAAGTTCCATTCTGCTAGAGGAAGCCATAGACAGCACAAACTATATGGGTAGGCAGAGATGGCGTAAGAGTTATTCTGAGAAGAAGTCGACACTGTAGAGGAATCTGTGGCACGCAACATCAAAGCAGTCAGAGGACGGACATATCACCCCCCCCCCCCCCCCCGTTAAAGTATAAAAAGGATTCTAAAGCCTGAATGTGACACTGCCTATGGCATGTTGCATCATAACGTTGCTGACGTCATTCAGATGCGAACACACATCGAACAGAGTGCTTTATGATCGTTCTTCTTTTTCCGTGTCAAGACGCCCTTTAGTTTTGCCCGCTGCCAAAGAGAAGTACTGGCGGCTTATCGGTGTTGCGGGCCGACAGAGGGGCATCGATGGCAGCAGCACTGGGGCGAAGGTGCGAGGACGGGGCGAGTCAGCGCGCCGTCTGTCGGTGGACAGCAAACGAGTACGAAATGTACTGCAGAGCAGGTGTGCCGCGGAGCAGAAAATTTGAATCCACTAACGCTCGACGCGGGCCGTGACCGCAGACTGTGGACACAGCAGGCCAGGAGGGCGGTTGGTGTCCTTCCCGGACGAGAGGACGGCGAGTCCAGCAGATCCACAGGCAGAGGTATCCTCATTACACGAGGAGCACTAAGCGTATGATTCGGTGACCGACAGTAGCATTTGGTCTGTTGATACGATTCAGAGCTGTTTACAGCAGACAGTGAGAGGTGCAAGCAGAGTTCAGTCAGTGTAATAATTGTAGTGTACTGTGAGCGGTGCGGGCATTGTGCACTGAGTGTAACGATTCTGCCAGTCACATTGCACATGTGTTGTGATTTAAGGTGTTTGTCTACTTACTAAACGTGCGTTGATTATTTTGAAACGAGGTCTATGTAAATCACGTTTGCAATCATTACGCTGTGAGCGGAAGCAAGATTGCATACACAGAGTGGGTCATCTAACAATGTCACTGGAAACACCTCCTAAACCACAACAAACACTGAACAACCAATCCCACAGACCGAAATTGAGGAGAGGGGCTGGTACAGTTGATTAACACAAACCATTGAGAAATGCACGGAAGTATGATTTTCAACACATACTTTTTTTCGAATGGAAACCTGTTATTATTTTAGCACAATTGAAAATAGAAACAAATATTTAAAATGGCTCTGAGCACTATGGGACTTAACATCTGAGGTCATCAGTCCCCTAGTAGAACTACTTAAACCTAACTCACCTAAGGACATCACACACATCCATGCCAGAGGCAGGATTCGAACCTGCGACCGTAGCAGTCGCGCGGTTCCGGACGAAGTGACTAGAACCACTCGACCACAGCGGCCGGCCAAACAAATACTTAATCAATGCCGTTTGTTGCATTGTAAAATGTTAAACACATCCGGAGTAATTTGTAACGAGGATGCTTGAAACCTCAGACGTTCAATCGCGTGTTGTAACAAACAAGATCTGTAGGGGTATGTTTACTAGTTTGGCTGTCTCAGTGACTGCATGTAGGGCTTGCTGAATTAGTCCTCGTACTCAGAATAACTGTAGTGCACTGTGTTACAGGACGTCTGTGAGAGTGTACTGCACACAAGTAAGAACAGAAGTACGCACGTTAGGAACATGACAAGGTCGCAAGTACAACAGTGTGTACAGTGTTGTTGGAACAGTGAAAATGGTACATTCTACCTTTGAAAAGGCAGAGATGATACTCATCTATGTCGAGTGTTGACAAAATGCAGCTGAAGCCTGCACGTTGTATGCAGAAAGGTACCCGTACAGATATCATCCAACGCGTTGCACATTTGAAAACACCTACAAACAATTGTATGCAACAGGTACGGTCGTAATGCGCAAAGGGGTCCGTAAAAAACCCACCACAGGAGAAGCAGGTGCAGTTGGTGTGTTAGCTGCTGTTGCCGTAAAGCCTCACGTGAGTTCAAGTGACATCGCTAGAGGTAGGGCAATGAGTCAAAGTAGTGTAATGCGCATACTTCATCGTCACAAATTTCACTCGCATCATGTGTCGCTGTAGCAGCAATTACATGAAGATGACTTTAATAATCGAGTGAATTTCTGTCACCGGGCGTTAACCGAGAATGCGTTGCAGTTCTACCTGTTTGCCGATGAAGCAGGTTTCACAAACGACGGTGCAGTGAATTTACGAAACATGCGTTACTGGTCCGTGGACAATCCTCGTGGGCTTCGTCAAGTAGAGCGACGGCGACCGTGGAATGTAAATGTATGGTGCGAAATAATTGGCGACCATCTCGTTGCTCCTCACTTCATTGAAGGCACCCAAACGGCTGCAAAATGCATCGAGTTTCTACAAAATGATCTGCCAACTTTGCTAGAAAATGTCCCACTGGAAACGCGTAGAGTATGTGGTATCAACATGATGGTGCTCCTGCGCATTCTCCAATGAACACTAGGCTGACCCTTGACAGAATGTGCGACGGGCGTTTCATAGGACGTGGCGGACGCATAAAGTGACCAGTTCGTTATCCTAATCTTACACTTTTAGACTTCTTTCTGTCGGGTATGTTAAAGGAGAACGTGTACCGTGGTGTGCCTACAGCCCCAGAGGATATGAAACATCGTATTCAGGCAGCCTGTGCCAACGTTACACCAGATGTACTGTGTCGTGTAAGACATTCACTACGCGGTAGTTTTCAAATGTGTGCAGCAAATGATGGGCAGCACTTCGAACATTTATTAGAATGAAATGTCAGGACACACTATTTTACATTCTGTAATTGAAAACAAAAAACAAATTTGTAAGTTTAACTACATTCTCATGTTAATGTGCATTTTCCTCTAACAATTCAGTGCCATACAGTATTCTTCAGAGAAAAAGACTAATAAAAATGTTACCACGCGGACGTAAAGTGCCATTAATGTCTCTTCTGTAGCTGCGTTACATCACTGTTCTTTTTGTATCCCTAATTAATTCGGTTCTCTCCGATACACACGATTGAACTGCTGAGGAGTTAATCAAGCGTCAACCTTACGTTACAAATTACTTTGGGTGTAATTAACATTTTACAATGTAAGAAAAGGCATTGATTAAATATTTTTTCTATTTTCAGTTGTGCTAAAAATAATAACAGATTTCCATTTAAAAAAACGTAAGTGTGTGTTGAAAATCATACTTCCGTGCATTTATCAATAGTTTGTGTCAACCAACTACAACAGCCCCTCTTCTCTCTTTCGGTCTTCGGAATTTGTTATTCAGTGTTTGTTGTGGTTTGGGAGGCGTTTCCAGTGGTAGTATATTTTTGGACAGAGGATGGTAATTGCTGATTTTGAGTAGAGAGTACTGTAAGTGGTTGACAGTAGCGTTGCTAGCAGTGAGTAGCTGGTGTAGGGATTGGTAAGTAGACGTAGTTTTCCGTTTTACTAGAGACTGGCGAAGCGGGCAATGTTTTTCTTGCTAAATATGTATGGGAATTGCATATAGATCCTACATTCCTTGACTCCCACGCTCTCTCTTCTCATCTTCTCACCCCCTCCCCCCTCACTCCTCGCGTCTCCTCTTCCCGCCATCTCGCTGTGCATGACCTCCGCCCCCCTCTCCTGTCCCTCTCCTCCTCCCTCCTTCCTGTGTCCACTTCTGTCTGAATGTTCAGTAGAGTATCGTGTAAAAATTTGAAGTAAATCTTTTCAGGATTTTTAGTAAGAACTTTTTCCCTTGATATATACATATACTGTATATCCGAATGCTCATTAGAGTATCGTGTAAAAGTTGGAAGTAGATCGGTCAAGAACTTTTCGACATTTGTGGTAACAACGTTTCCCCCCTTAATATGTTACATATTTGTGTATATATTACACATATTACAAAATATATAGCTTATCTGCCTACGTCCATCCCAATGCTTGTTAAAGTATCGTGTAATAATTTGAAGTAAGTCGGTCAAGAACACTTCGAGATTTTTAGTAACTACCCTTCCGCTTTTTATATATGACAAATAGTATATGTACATAAGATACATATTACAAACATATACAGCCTATGTCTGTTCCAACGTTCACTAGAGTGTCGTGTAAAAATTTGTAACAAATCGCTAAACAACATTTCTCTTATATAACTGCTGTTATGAAAAGATGTGACAGCAGAACTGCCAAACTGAGCGCAGTTTTTTTTTAATGCCGAAAATACATTACCATCCACAATTACGAACACAACAAAAAAATCAAGCAAATCTTTCGAGCCATTCTCAATCGATGATATTTCATATACTAAGATGGTATCTGTTCTTTCCGGCATGCAGGTCGTTAGAATGAAATTACAATTAAGTGAGCACCCTTAGCTGCTTACAGGCGTTGACATACGTCAACGGGGACAGATGAAAATGTGTGCCCTGACCGGGACTCGAACCAGGGATCTTCTGCTTACATGGCAGACGCTCTATCCATCATTTTCTTTTTTAAATCTCATTTTGTTCGATTTCAATTCGTCGTTGTTCCATTAACTCAGTTTTTTTTATTACAGAGGGCAGCTAACCCTCTGACCGAACACGCTGAGTTACCGTGCTGGCTGATCTGAACCACCGAGGGCACAGAGTACAGCGCGACAGCAGGGATTTATCTCTGGCACGCCTCCCGTGAAACCCACATTCTCAACGTATTGTCCCGCACTACATTCGTAGTGCCCCCGCCCATTATACTCATTACTCGCGGCGCGTTGCTGATTCCCGTAAGAGCTCGGGCACTGTTTGTGCATTCGCACAGAAAAAAGATGGTCAAGTGGCCGGTGAGCCTTAACTATATATGTACTAAGATGGTATCTGTTCTTTCGGACATGATATTTCATACGTGCGGCAACTGATTTTTATCTATATAGAAGATTTTTTTTTTTTGGTCATCAGTCTACTGACTGGTTTGATGCGGCCCGCCACGAATTCCTTTCCTGTGCTAACCTCTTTATCTCAGAGTAGCACTTGCAACCTACGTCCTCAATTATTTGCTTGACGTATTCCAATCTCTGTCTTCCTCTACAGTTTTTGCCCTCTACAGCTCCCTCTAGTACCATGGAAGTCATTCCCTCATGTCTTAGCAGATGTCCTATCATCCTGTCCCTTCTCCTTATCAGTGTTTTCCACATATTCCTTTCCTCTCAGATTCTGCGTAGAACCTCCTCATTCCTTACCTTATCAGTCCACCTGATTTTCAACATTCGTCTATAGCACCACATCTCAAATGCTTCGATTCTCTTCTGTTCCGGTTTTCCCACAGTCCATGTTTCACTACCATACAATGCTGTACTCCAGACGTACATCCTCAGAAATTTCTTCCTCAAATTAAGGCCGGTATTTGATATTAGTAGACTTCTCTTGGCCAGAAATGCCTTTTTTGCCATAGCGAGTCTGCTTTTGATGTCCTTGCTCCGTCCGTCATTGGTTATTTTACTGCCTAGGTAGCAGGATTCCTTAACTTCATTGACTTCGTGACCATCAATCCTGATGTTAAGTTTCTCGCTGTTCTCATTTCTACTACTTCTCATTACCTTCGTCTTTCTCCGATTTACTCTCAAACCATACTGTGTACTCATTACACTGTTCATTCCGTTCAGCAGATCATTTAATTCTTCTTCACTTTCACTCAGGATAGCAATGTCATCAGCGAATCGTATCATTGATATCCTTTCACCTTGTATTTTAATTCCACTCCTGAACCTTTCTTTTATTTCCATCATTGTTTCCTCGATGTACAGATTGAAGAGTAGGGGCGAAAGGCTACAGCCTTGTCTTACACCCTTCTTAATACGAGCACTTCGTTCTTGATCGTCCACTCTTATTATTCCCTCTTGGTTGTTGTACATATTGTATATGACCCGTCTCTCCCTATAGCTTACCCCTACTTTTTTCAGAATCTCGAACAGCTTGCACCATTTTATATTGTCGAACGCTTTTTCCAGGTCGACAAATCCTATGAAAGTGTCTTGATTTTTCTTTAGCCTTGCTTCCATTATTAGCCGTAACGTCAAAATTGCCTCTCTCGTCCCTTTACTTTTCCTAAAGCCAAACTGATCCTCACATAGCGCATTCGCAATTTTCTTTTCCATTCTTCTGTATATTATTCTTGTAAGCAGCTTCGATGCATGAGCTGTTAAGCTGATTGTGCGATAATTCTCGCACTTGTCAGCTCTTGCCGTCTTCGGAATTGTGTGGATGATGCTTTTCCGAAAGTCAGATGGTATGTCGCCAGACTCATATATTCTACACACCAACGTGAATAGTCGTTTTGTTGCCACTTCCCCCAATGATTTTAGAAATTCTGATGGAATGTTATCTATCCCTTCTGCCTTATTTGACCGTAAGTCCTCCAAAGCTCTTTTAAATTCCGATTCTAATACTGGATCCCCTGTCTCTTCTAAATCGACTCCTGTTTCTTCTTCTATCACATCAGACAAATCTTCACCCTCATAGAGGCTTTCATTGTATTCTTTCCACCTATCTGCTCTCTCCTCTGCATTTAACAGTGGAATTCCCGTTGCACTCTTAATGTTACCACCGTTGCTTTTAATGTCACCAAAGGTTGTTTTGACTTTCCTGTATGCTGAGTCTGCCCTTCCGACAATCATATCTTTTTCGATGTCTTCACATTTTTCCTGCAGCCATTTCGTCTTAGCGTCCCTGCACTTCCTATTTATTTCATTCCTCAGCGACTTGTATTTCTGTATTCCTGATTTTCCCGGAACATGTTTGTACTTCCTCCTTTCATCAATCAACTGAAGTATTTCTTCTGTTACCCATAGTTTCTTCGCATCTACCTTCTTTGTACCTATGTTTTCCTTCCCAACTTCTGTGATGGCCCTTTTTAGAGATGTCCATTCCTCTTCAACTGTACTGCCTACTGCGCTATTCCTTATTGCTGTATCTATAGCGTTAGAGAACTTCAAACGTATCTCGTCATTCCTTAGTACTTCCGTATCCCACTTCTTTGCGTATTGATTCTTCCTGACTAAAGTCTTGAACTTCAGCCTACTCTTCAACACTACTATATTGTGATCTGAGTCTATATCTGCTCCTGGGTACGCCTTACAATCCAGTATCTGATTTCGGAATCTCTGTCTGACCATGATGTAATCTAATTGAAATCTTCCCGTATCTCCCGCCTTTTCCAAGTATACCTCCTCCTCTTGTGATTCCTGAACAGGGTATTCGCTATTACCAGCTGAAACTTGTTACAGAACTCAATTAGTCTTTCTCCTCTTCCATTCCTCGTCCCAAGCCCATATTCTCCTGTAACCTTTTCTTCTACTTTTTCCCCTACAACTGCATTTCAGTCGCCCATGACTATTAGATATTTGTCCCCCTTTACATACTGCATTACCCTTTCAATATCCTCATACACTTTCTCTATCTGTTCATCTTCAGCTTGCGACGTCGGCATGTATACCTGAACTATCGTTGTCGGTGTTGGTCTGCTGTCGATTCTGATTAGAACAACCCGGTCACTGAACTGTTCACAGTAACACACCCTCTGCCCTACCTTCCTATTCATAACGAATCCTACACCTGTTATACCATTTTCTGCTGCTGTTGATATTACCCGATACTCATCTGACCAGAAATCCTTGTCTTCCTTCCACTTCACTTCACTTCACTGACCCCTACTATATCTAGATTGAGCCTTTGCTTTTCCCTTTTCAGATTTTCTAGTTTCCCTACCACGTTCAAGCTTCTGATATTCCACGCCCCGCCTCGTAGAACGTTATCCTTTCGTTGATTATTCAATCTTTTTCTCATGGTAACCTCCCCCTTGGCAGTCCCCTCCCGGAGATCCGAATGGGGGACTATTCCAGAATCTTTTGCCAATGGAGAGTCATCATTACACTTCTTCAATTACAGGCCACATGTCCTGTGGATACACGTTACGTGTCTTTAATGCAGTGGTTTCCATTGCCTTCTGCATCCTCATGTCGTTGATCATTGCTGATTCTTCCGCCTTTAGGGGCAATTTCCCACCCCTAGGACAAGAGAGTGCCCTGAACCTCTATCCGCTACTCCGCCCTCTTTGACAAGGCCGTTGGCAGAATGAGGCTGACTTCTTATGCCGGAAGTCTTCGGCCGCCAATGCTGATTATTTATCAAAATTTAGGCAGTGGCGGGGATCGAACCCGGGACCGAAAACGTTTCGATTATGAATCAAAGACGCTACCCCTAGCCTACGGGTCTAGTATAGAAGATGTATGAATCCTCAATTGTAAAGTGTGAGAACTGATATTCTGAGTTGTTTTTATATTAAGTTGCTTCTGACTGATGGCTGTTTTTCATGTTTCGCATATTTTATTTTCGTCCCCGAGGCCGAATGTATTTGTGTTCTTGTTATTGCCCCAGTTTTAGCGTTACTTGCATAGTGTTAGTTTCCAATTGTTTTATTATTTTGGTGAAGGAGTTTTAATGCATGTAGGGTGATTTTGTAATGCCAAGTGCTACAGAAACTACAACTAGGCCATATATTTGAAATCAGTTTGATAAACTGCTATTTTTTAATTCTTGTGAAAGATATATTTGTTTAAGAAATAGTGGTTGTGAAAGTAAGCCCACGCCTGGACAACCCTCAGCCGCAAACCTACTCCACCCAAATCATACGCTACATTTGGAATGTTGGTAGCTGTGACTGGCTGATCTGTAATGTAGCTTGATATCTAGGCCATGATGGAAGTTTATACATGACTTTAATGTTGTATACTTTGTATTTCAGCGAGTGGTTTACGTACTCCAGTTTGATTACGTCATGAGCCAATGGTTTCTAATGGGTACTGTAGGTGGTCTCACAGCGAAGTTCCCCTCGTAAGGGATATTTCTCCTCCATTCATTAAGATCCCATCGTTCCTGCCTCTTAATTTCTGGAAGTACTGTCCAAGATATCGAAATGTTCAGTTACGACGTAACTTGAAGGAATAGTTATGGGTTTCGGATCGTTTAAATATTGACTTGGATCCAATTTCTGTGTTGTTTGACATATTATATAGTTTTATTCGCCGCTGTGACCTGTATTGTTGCTACCCAATCTTTTAGCAAAAGTAATAAGCCATCGCGATGTATTGCATTGTCACCCACAGGGTGGTATTCACAGTGTGATGACGCGTAGGACAGGATAACAAGAAGATTGCGAGACAAGGATATCTGCACTCAGGATAAAACTGTACTACTCAGGGTAACAAACGTAGCAGTTGGTCAATGTCACTCCACCAGGGCAAGCCTATTGTTATGGTCGATGTTACTATGAGCGAGGTCTCAGTGAATCAAATACTCCTCGGGGTGGTAGAAACGTGTCGAATTTTGAGACAAAGGCATTCCTTTCGGTGGAGACCAGCAACACCACCACAGCTCCAGAGCCATGAAGGACAGCGGGAGTCACGGTTCGAGACTAGGCTGCGCCTGTCGCCACTATCACCGAATTACTCGCGGGATATAGTACGACAGCACTGCCAACCAACCAACCAACCAACCAACCATTAGCTCATGCTGCCAACAGCACTGAGTTCTCCAAGGAGCTTAGTGCCGGAGCGCCAGCCGTCCTACGAATCCTGCCAGCGAGCAGCGGGTCGAATCCCGTGCACAGCAATGTCCACGTGCCTCCACAGTGAATGGATGTGGAGCTGAGGGGCGGCTCCAGGCGGCATTGTCGACACAGAAGAAGCTTGCCACTGAAGCCTCAGCACCGGCTGACCATAGGCCTGCCATCAGCAACGCTGGCCGCAAAAATAGGCAGCGTCCTCTCACAAGGGCAGAAGCTGCTGCCCGTACGCCAGTGCCGTCCAGTGTCAACAGAGTGAGGCGCATTTTGCCTGGCTGAGCCATGACAAATCATGTACTGCAGTTGTGTAGAGCATTCTTTTCTGTCAGCGATGTTCTCACTGGGTTTTCCACCACAACGCACTCTATCGAGTGTAAGTGCACTCTTCACACCAAAAATTTTTGCTAACTATCGGATTCCAGTGCCCATTCCATACTCCCGTCTTTGCAGTACTCGCTCGGAAACTCTCACGTAGTTACACTCATTGGTATCAGAAATTCTGTCGGGTTTGAAACCGGTTATCATTGACGAAATGTTAAACTTGGAGTCAGTTCCAGTCGTTTAGGATCCTTTTACGACAACGTGCTTTTGCCATGTTTCATGGCTGTGAGAGATGCAATATTTGTTGGAGAAATGCTGAACAGTCTCCATTGATACTGAATCAAGTAGTACAAATTTATTGAGTGTTCATAAGGACATCCCAACATGAGATATCCTTTCTGCGGGGTGTCACACTTCCAGGTCGAGCCGTGTTACTGGGCTGGTTCGGGCCGGCCGAAGTGGCCGAGCGGTTCTAGGCGCTACAGTCTGGAACCTGGAGACTGCTACGGTCGCAGGTTCGAATCCTGCCTCGGGCATGTGTGTGATGTCCTTAGGTTAGTTAGGTTTAAGTAGTTCTAAGTTCTAGGGGACTGATGACCTCAGAAGTTGAGTCCATAGTGCTCAGAGCCATTATTTGGGCTGGTTCGGCACTATCGGCCGGCACACATACAAAGCTTCACTGCAATATGTTTTATTGCTCATGGTTGCATAATTGTGACACGAATTATATACAAAGAATGAAAAAACTGGTAGAAGCCGACCTTGAGGAAGGCAAGTTTGCTTTCCAGAGAAATGAAGGCAGACACGAGGTAATAGTCAGCCTACGACCTATCTTAGAAGACAGACTGAAGAATAGCAAACGTACATTTATAGGAGTTGTAAGTTCACAATAATATTTTGACAGTCTTCAGTGGTGAGCATTATTAACTGGAGCTAATACTGGCAGCGCGAATCGATTGTAGCTTGTCGCTGATTATCTCTAGCAGAGCAAGTCCTACAGTAGGCCTTGAGCAGTGTTGGTGGGGCATTGAGAGCGATGCAGCGAGTGGCAGCTGACTAAATGGCATCAAGGGCCGAGTCGGCCGTTATCTCTGTTTATGTCAATACTTGATGAAGTTGGAGTTACGACATTTTACCGAACGCGGCATCCTTCTGTCCGCGCCCGCTGATTTGTCCGACTTTTATATTCTGTGTTGTATGGGACAGGGTGCTGGGAGCTGCAAGGGATAATTCCAGGATCATCAAATATCTGCCACACCATGCGTTTATGAGCAGTGTTTCCCACACTATGATCCGCCCATCCCTATGCCTGCGCTTGGTGGCTTACTGAAATATTTGTTTGAGCGTAAATGTCTGAGCTAAGGCTCTGTTGGTTCAGATTATTTATATTTCTGATCCGTCGAATATTTTGTTGTATATGTACCTGTATTGGAGACTTCTGTGTGTCGCTGAGAGCTTCATTGTAGTGTATTTGTGTCGGCTTTACGCAGTGTGAAAGACTAAATCCAGTGATTAAACTTAATGTTAGATTTCACCATTAATATAGCAGTCGGCTTCCTTGTGCCGTAATATTCTGCAAAAGTGTTCTGGCAATAAGCTGTGGCAAAAAATTTGCAAGTTACATTATGATCTTAAGTGCTTTTAGGGATGTTACATTTTATCTTTTTTTTTACTGTAACTGAAATTTCCTGTAATTAGTATGTGTGTTCAAATTGTGTTGTAGAATTCCATGTCTAAATACCACGGAAATAAGCGTTGCACGTAAGTTCCAATTATTAAATAGTGCCTCGTAAAGATGAGCTCATTTTCCTTACAGAGTTGTTTGGTTCTCGCAAGGTTCCTTGCCGTGTGATTTGGCTAAATTATTGTCAGATATTACTCTCTGGGTATTTATCTAGTTTTCCTGTATCAGATTCTAGTCAGCTAACAGCTAAATTGTTTAAGATTCATTACTTTTGCCATTACCACGCATTCTTAATATTTTGTAAATTTCCTTAAAGATAAATTTTTGAAATTTGGTGGCATATTTAGACGCCTTATGCTGACCATTTATCGAAAAGGTAGCTATTAATAGTTGCTTAACTTGTTTGTTTGGTCTACGTTTCACCTAAGTGGTGTTTGTTAAGAGCTCTTTGAGCTTCGCGGCCGGTTTTTCAGCGGCTAGCGGCCGAGGGGAGGCGTGTTCGCGTATGCCTTAGCGAACTGGTTCGCGCTGCCTGCTAACAGATTGTAAGTTAAGTAGTGGCTATATTGCTCAATGTTCTGATGTATGGAACCTGATTTAACTTTTTACTTAAAGTTGTGCACCTCGTTTGGAATATGCTAGTATTGCCCATGTTATGAATTTCGAGCAGTTAAGTTTTTTTCCAAACTTGCTTAAGCACAAGGTACTGTCTTGATTATTGTGTTACACGAGTATCTCCGAACCATTTCACCATAATTACTGGTCTCACCTAAATTGGGATTGTACTTGCCTTGCCCGCCGGTGTGGCCGAGCGGTTATAGGCGCTTCAGTCTGGAACCACGCGACCGTTACGGTCGCAAGTTCGAATCCTGCCTCGGGCATGGATGTGTGTGATGTCCTTAGGTTAGTTCGGTTTAAGTAGTTCTAAGTCTAGGGGACTGATGACCTCAGATGTTAAGCCCCATAGTGCTCAGAGCCATTTTTGTACTTGTCTTACGTGCGGACAACGTTAATCTATTTTGCTGTTTTGGTATTTAATAAAATATTCCGTTGATTTTATGCTGATTTTAGCAGTGTGTTTGCCTTATTGTGTGTTAAGGGCGAGTCATTTAAAAAAAAAAATATTTAGTTTTCCGAAAACCCTTTGAGGTCCTGAAGTGATCTTTTCTTAACTTGTCTTAAAGGTATATTTGCTGTTGCCCTTTGAACAGCTTATGTTCTATAAGGAAAGAAGTTTTTTTAAAGAAATGCTTTTTTATTGTTTTATATACATTCTGGTGTTGCGTTTTGTGGCTTATTGAGGTGAAATCATTTGTTAAAGCCTATTATTGCTGTAAGCAATTAATTAACCTTACCCTCTTGCACATAATTATTTGTGATTATGCCATTTATTTAGTCAGGCCTCTATGAAGCGGTTAAATAATGTAATTATTCACACGGCAAATGACGCTGATATTCTAGGTTCACTCTTCCTTGCTTTCGTTGTACTATCCCATCCAGCGTTTATGGATTTCAATTGATGTACACTATTTGAAATTTTGGAGGCAACTGTGGTAAGATACAGGGAACACAAGATTATTTACCATACATATTGTACAAGGACCAGACTGCAGTCAAAGGACAAGAAAGGGAATCTGTGATTGAGAAGGGAGTGAGAAAAGCTTACCACAAATTTAGTTGTAGCTGTACAATGAGGAAGCAATAAAGAAACCCAAGGAGAAATGTGGATAGAGAATTGAAGTATTTGGAAAAGAAAGAAACACTTTGTGGTTTACCCATGACGTTATAATTCTGTCCCAGTCTAAAGCAGTTGAAGGAATGGGTAATGTCTTGGAAACAATTATAAGATGAGCATCAACAATAGTAAAACAAGGGGAACGAAATGTTGTCGAATTAAATCAGCTGAAGCTGAGGTAACTAGATTAGAAAATGAGACAACAAAAGTAGTAGATGAGTTGTACAATCTGGACAGCAAAATAACTGATGATGACAAAAGTGAAAAGGATATAAAAATACAGACGGGAAGTAGGAAGAAAGCCGTTTCTGTGAAAGAACAAGTTTTCAACACCTAATATAAATTTAAGTACGAGGAAGTCTTTTCTGGAGGTATATGTCTAGAGTGTAGCACTGTTCGGAAGTTAAACGTGGATGATAAGCAGTTTGGACAAGAAGAGAATACCTTTTGAAATGTCGTTGTAAAGGAGACTGCTGAAGAGTAGATAGGTAGATCGAATAGGTAATGCGGAGGTACTGAATCGAATTGCGAAAAAAGAAATTTATTGCAGAACTTAAGTAAAAGAAGGGACCGATTGATAGGACACGTCCTGAGGCACGAAAGAATAGTCAGGAGGTAACGGAGGAAATGGTGTGTGTGTGTGTGTGTGTGTGTGTGTGTGTGTGTGTGTGTGAGTGTGTGTGGTGGCGGAGGGACGGGGCGGGGTGTGTATTATACAGACAGGCATAGGTATGTACACGGAAGCAAGTTAAAATGGATGTAGCTTGCAGGATAGGAATTCGTGGAGCGATGTGTGAAACCAGTCAGAAGACTGATGAGGACCACAGTAACAGGTTGCATATGTTGTCCAGGGATAAAGAATTTTGCACAGCATAGACTACTGCGGAGGAGCTGCATCAAACCAGTCTTCGGACTGACAATCGAAACAACAACAGGAAGAGCAAAAGACCATCTGGTACCAGTGCTGAGTTCCGTATGAGCTATAACAGTCCAAAGCATCACTCCTTCACCGCGGTGAGTAATACACTGTTTGACAATTGCTACGGAAAAACCGACAATTGTTACCTAATACCAATGATAGCATAACGAAATGAAGTGGACGGGATGTGTTAATTCCAGCGAAGCCTATGCACGAACACTCTGTATGCAATCGACAGTTCAAGCGCTACGGTGTCTGACGAAGGTCATTGTGGAACCGAATATTCTGACATTCTGCGTGGTACGGCAATACTCATACTTTTGCAAGACATCATTTGAGTGCTTATGACCGTGCCGAGCAGTTGGACGTCTCGAAGACCGTCAAAGTGTCATTATTGTAGCCACAGTAATGAGTATGTCCGAAACTATCATATCGCGCTTAAGAAAGGCCACTGAAGATGGAAATACTTTGTGAAAATATGCCGGCATTTGCAGAGGGACCACCGTGCTGCAAGAGGATCGGTACGTAGCCCTAGTGCCTGAAAGGACCGGACATCTCACTCCCAGTCCGGAGCTCGTGGTCTAGTGGCTAGAGATGCTACCTCTGGATCACTGGATCCCGGATTCGATTCCCGGCCGGGTTGGGGATTTTCTCTGCCCGGGGACTGAGTGTCTTTGTTGTCCTCATCATCCCATCATCATTCATGAAAGTGGCTAGATTGGACTGTTTACAGATAGGGATTCTGCACGGGCGCTGATCACCGCGCAGTTGAGCGCCCCAAAAACCAAACATCGTCATCTCAGTCCTAGGCGGATCGCAGTAGACGTTGCAACCGCTACCGGTATAAATGTCTCCTCCGGAACCATTCCAGGGCGATGAAATCACGCCGGGTTGTGTACCTGGAAGCTTGTTAAATGCATCCCACTTCAATCACACCAACATGGAGAAAGGGTTTGCTGCTGTAGGGGACGTATTGTTTGGGGACAGCAGTAGTGGCACAAAGTTACGTTCTCTGACGAAACCCGCTTCACTGTGACAAGTGATTCTGCCAGCTAGTTAGTGTGATGAAAAAGGGGAGAACGTTACACGGGACAGAATGTTCACCAACGACATCGGTATGATGTGGGAAGACATTATGTACAATGACCGAACACCGCTGCATATCTTTGCACGAGATACCGTTACTTCATAGGAGTATTGTATTGGGTCAGGTCCGTCTGTTTCGGTATGCGGTGGTACACGATTTTCTTTTTACTGACGACAGTTCCCACCCACACAGGACTACATAAGTGTCGAACAGACAGGAAATTGAAGATATTTTGAACGTATGGAATTGGCTGTGTACTACACGGACGATTTAAAAACCTAGAGAGCACGTCCGGGCTGTTTTTGGCAGACGCTATTCGAGGAAATCCTGCTCCCTGAACTGTGCAAGAACTGAAAGCCGAAGTGAGAGGAAAGTGGGACAATATCCCTTAAGGGCTCCTCAACAGCTTTGAGCCGTGATGCGGCTGGCGTTGATGCTGTTTGTAGGTTTCCGCCGTCTGTTGGAGGCCAGTCGGTATCGTTTAGTTGGCATGGTTGCTGTTGTTTGTCTTCTTATGCTGACTGGCACCACTCGGTTTCGCAAGCGTTGCTTGTCCGCTAGTAGTAACTGTTGCCTTATCTGTGGAGCGACGCCGTTGTTTTCTGGGTAATTTGAGTGGGCGAGTTCGTTTGGGGACTTACGAGGAGCCAGGTCGACACAATGGGCGAACACGCCAAGACCACTGGTGGCGCGCTTGGGCTGCCGGATGGAAGAGCTGTCTCGTCGTAAACCGGATCCATCGAGCTTTAAGATGAGTGCATTTCAATCCAAGTAGAGAAACCTCCACCATTATGATATCTCGGGATTCTCCAGTGACTTGGCTTCGCGTTGCTCTCGTAGTGTCACCGAGGCGAAGAGCAGCGAGTGAAGTGCTTGGGGAACGCGGATCTGATTAGCTTTCCTCAACTTCTTATTACTATTTACTGCGTTCAACTTAACTACAATTTGTTAAGTTCAAGCAGCGGTAATTTTTCTTGCCTGGTGACCGCTAACGCCCCAGTTACCTGCCCTGGGGGTTAGTATATGTAACTGTAGTGTACGTTTAATCGCCTTGCCGCTGCTGTCCGGTAAGGCTTGTAGTTTTGAAAGCTTTCTTGATTGTAGGCCGGATGGTGATTCTTCTGCTCTGGTGGTAGTGATTCCTTTCTCGTTCCGGGCGCTCTAAACACAGTATTCTGGGGACGTAGTGCAGACCGCCGGTTCCGGCTTTGGCGCATTGTTCCATCGTTGCATTTGGTTTATCGGACGTAAGGTAGATTCAGCAAGATTATCATTAGTCATTCGTTAGACTGCCACTAGTCTGAGTTACCATCTTGTGAAGTGAACGCAACTCTTGGCTGCCTATCTCATCACTCGCGAAAGTGTTTGTTGCCGGACCTTCTGAGAGGTCGATTCCTGGAGCACCGTCCGTGGCACCTTGGTTATTGTAAGATGTGTGTGTCCTAAAAGGAGGTCTGATGGCCAGTAGTTCAGTGTAACGCTCCTTCAGTCCACGACTTCTACGGGTATAATCTGCCTCAGTACCCTTTAAGGAACTTATGTACTGATCCTTGTTTTTTTATTATTGTATTAGTTATTACAATACCTTGTAATGTCTTACATTAGGGGTTATATATGTCTAGTTAATAGTTCTGGTCGCCTTCTGGAATAAATCTAGCAGTCTAGTGTTTAGTGTATGTTAAGGGTTGTGTTACAAATTTACCATCATCCAATTTCACACATTTGGTGGTCAGTTGCTTGTTTCTTTAATTCACCTTTGCTATTGTATTCGTTGTTTTACAGCAGGTTTCTAAATTTTTTATATTATTGACGTTCCTGGCTTGTAAGGCCTTCAGCCGTGAGTGTGATCATTTGCCTTAAAATTCTAATTTGGTATTTGTACTTACGCAGTAAGCCTTTAAAACCTTATTTACTACCATTCCTGGCGTCTGATGCCTTCTGCTGTGTGTGTGGCGACTTGCCTTTAATATTTCAATACCTGTAACTTGTAAGTTTCAGCGAGTTTTAAACAAATCTTAATTTATTGCCATTCCTGGCGTGTAACGGCTTCTGTCCAGATCACAGTGGTTTGCTTTAAAAACATTATCTGCTGTATCTATATTTAATGGTGATTGCCTAAATTGTAACTCACTAAAAATACTATTATTTATACAGTTATTTGTTCCTTCATTAATAACGTGTGGTATTTTTATTTATTGTTGAGTCTGGAATTACTGGTTTAAAATAAATTGTGTGTAACTGTAAAAGGCAACCAATAGTAACGAATCCTGAGTTCCCGTGACTACCATGTTTCAAGTTTTGTAGGAAGCGTGAATAACTGTTGCAAAACGTGAATTAATGCGCGACGACGACATATTGCTTATTGGGAGTATGAATTGTGTGAAATGTGTATTATTTTTCATAATAATCATACCACTCAACCTCTATTGCCCGCCTCTCGTGGTCGTGCGGTAGCGTTCTCGCTTCCCACGCCCGGGTTCGATTCCCGGCGGGGTCAGGGATTTTCTCTGCCTCGTGATGGCTGGGTGTTGTGTGCTGTCCTTAGGTTAGTTAGGTTCAAGTAGTTCTAAGTTCTAGGGGACTTATGACCACAGCAGTTGAGTCCCATAGTGCTCAGAGCCATTTGAACCATTTTTGAATCTCTATTATGTGTGTACTGTGCTTCACGTCGTCCATGATTGCCTGCGATTGTTCCTGATCTACAGTGTATCTGTTCCTTAGGAATCGTCAGGCAGTGTATTTGTCCAGTGACTACAGTTTAAGGACCGTACGTTTTCAATACTTGTTGGAGCGTTCCGGTACCTCAATGGAATGAAATGATCGTATGGCATTGTTGTCCGGGAGGCCTCTTGCGGGGGAATTCGGCCGCCGTATTGTAAGTCCTTTTTAGTTGACGCCACTTCGGCAACTTGCGAGTCCATGATGATGAACTGATGATGAAGGACACACAACACCCAGTCATCACTGGATTCGTGATTTCCTGTCAGGAAGGTCGCAGTTCGTAGTAATAGACGGCAAATCATCGAGTAAAACTGAAGTGATATCAGGTGTTCCCCAGGGAAGCGTCCTGGGACCTCTGCTGTTCCTGGTCTATATAAATGACCTGGGTGACAATCTGAGCAGTTCTCTTAGGTTGTTCGCAGATGAGGCTGTAATTGACCGTCTAGTAAGGTCATCCGAAGACCAGTATCAGTGGCAAAGCGATTTAGAAAAGATTGCTGTATGGTGTAGCAGGTGGCAGTTGACGCTAAATAACGAAAAGTGTGAGGTGATCGACATGAGTTCCAAAAGAAATCCCTTGGAATTCGATTACTCGATAAATAGTACAATTCTCAAGGCTGTCAATTCAACTAAGTACCTGGGTGTAAAAATTACGAACAACTTCAGTTGGAAAGACCACATAGATAATACTGTGGGGAAGGCGAGCCAAAGGTTGCGTTTCATTGGCAGGACACTTAGAGGATCCAACAAGTCCACTAAATGGACAGCTTACCCTACACTCGTTCGTCGTCTGTTAGAATATTGTTGCGCGGTGTGGGATCCTTACCAGGTGGGATTGACGGAGGACATCGAAATGGTGCAAAAAAGGGCAGCTCGTTTTGTATTATCACGTAATAGGGGAGAGAGTGTGGCAGATATGATACGCGAGTTGGAATGGAAGTCATTAAAGCAAAGACGTTTTTCGTCGCGGCGAGATCTATTTACGAAATTTCAGTCACCAACTTTCTCTTCCGAATGCGAAATTATTTTGTTGAGACCAACCTACATAGGTAGAAATGATCATCAAAATAAAATAAGAGAAATCAGAGCTCGAACAGAAAGGTTTAGGTGTTCGCTTTTCCCGCGCGCTGTTCGAGAGTGGAATGGTAGGGAGATAGTATGATTGTGGTTCGACAAACCCTCTGCCAAGCACTTAAATGTGAATTGCAGAGTAATCATGTAGATGTAGATCTCGAGGCAGAGAAAATCCCTGACCGCGCCGGGAATCGAACCTGGGACCCTATGCGCAGGAAGCGAGAACGCTACCGCAACACCACGAGCTGCAATCATTAATCAACTATACTTCATGTAGGAAAATTGTAGCCATTATGACGTTCCATGAAGTTCAAAACGTTTCTCGGATCTAATGGTCGGAATCCGGAACATTTTGGTGCGTTCTTCCATTTTACTTTGCCGAGGACTCGAGATGCAGGCAAGTTGCCACGTGGCCTGTCTTGGTCCCGGCAACGGGCCCTCGGCTCACTTCCGGCCGCAACTTGTAGCAGCGACTACCTGCGTCCGCCGCCGCCGCCGCCGCTCTTCCGGAAGGAGTGCCGCCGGCGCGGCGAGACGCACGGCTTCCCGTATGCAGATGCGGCCTCGGGAGCCGCGGCCCGCGCCCGCAGCTGCGCCGCCTCCTCGCTGACTCTTCCGACTGGCGCGCCGGTCGCGCATCACGCCGCCTTCCGCAGGCACCGGCCGAGGCGGCCGCCGCGCCTCCAGGCTGGCGAACAGATTATTGTTCCGCACCGCCGCGCCGACGGTAAAGCTGCCTCCTGCGTGGCGTCCGGAAATTCTGCGCAGCCGAAAAAATACCTCTCCCTGCAAAACATACTGCGCTGTGCCTGCTGTACAGCGCCGCCCGTTGTAAATCTCGCCGTACCGAGTCGGAATACGTTGTCTCACCCCCCAGCCCCCAAACCCCCCCCCCCTTTCCCACAGTGCTCAGAAGTGGAAAGCCGAAAGGTGAGGGAAGGTGGTGATGAGATGAATTGCAAGAACTGCTGCTACCGTTTGCCGATGTTGCTAAAAAGTCTCCACGAACTTCCTCTGAAATTAATTTTGCACTGAAATTGATGGATTTACGCTGCCGGGGAAAAAAAAACTACTTAATACACCAGGAAATGCATATGCCACCTGGGATGTACTGACAATGGTTTCAACGTCGTCCGCCGACAGACAGCGAGGTTACGTAGCTACTAGGGCGCCATCTGCATCTACTCTTTAATAGGCAATTCTCACAGCCGGAGGGCTCACAGTGGTGTGAAGTAAGAGGGCAACCAGGCCAGGAAAACGCACTCATTCTTCCTTTAGCGGATTGGGTGAGTCTGAAGGGGTCAAATTTCGTGTGGCGAGATGACCCTTTGAGAGAATTGCCTCACAAGTTGGACGTGCTGCATCAGTTGTGCAGTGGTCACTGGAGGGGATTTCACATAACGTGACAAACCTGTGTCACGATCGTGCTTTGATTCTCTGCGAAGTAGTCAGTGACATTAATTATAGAGTTAGCGTAATCTGTGAGTACCAGTGTTTTCAATTAGTGTACTTGTTGTACTCGTGTTGGTGAGAAAAGTAAGAGACAAAATATCGTATCGTGGTAGTTGTAGCACCAGCTGGCGCAATTTACTAATATCTGAGCATTTTTTCTATAGGTTTTAATCGAAGATTTTGTGGGCTCTGTCTCGCATCTAACGAAACAGCAGCGTTGTTAATCAACGCTGAAATTTTGTATGGAAAATATTATATTGAGGACTATTCCTGTAGATTAAGATGTGAAAGTTTTTTTAAGGAAATAGTAAAATAGGTATGTTAATTTATTCTAGTTAAGGTTGAATGTGAACACAGTGCAAGGAATCTGAATTAGGTCACAATAGTGTTGACATTGACAGTATTATGGAGCCACGTCAGATACTGGATTCTTGACAGTCAGATGAGGAACATACAACTTATCCAACAGCCGTAGACGAGGTTCTGGAAGTCCCCACAGCATAGACGCCCGCCAGGATAGTCGTATCGTAACGGCAGCAGTGGCAGATCCTGCAGCTACCACAACACGGATAAGAGGACCTGAGAGCCCAGACGTGTCAACACGAGCTGTAGCGAACCGATTATTCCAGTGGGTCTACGGGCGCACTCACGCCACAGCATTGACGTACATGTCAGAGGATCACTTAGAAGATGGAATGGCGTGCCGTGGTCTTCAACGAAGAAAGCAGATTCTGCCTGTATGTAAGTCATGGTCGCTTGTGCGTACATCTTAGATCTGCTGAGTACTTGCCCACTGAGTGCATTCGTCCAAGATACTCTGGCCTCACATCAGACCCCACAGTCTGGTTGCAATAAACTGGAACTCTCGTTCATGTTTGCTGATTCTGGAGGAGTGCCTATCAATGCTTGGTACGTGCAGAATGTTGTTAGGCCTTTTATTTTGTCGTTTCTGCAAGTATAATGCTCGCCCACACACTCCCTGTCAAACTTGACTTTTTTTAAATGCATTTTAACCATCCGCTATTTGTTTGTCCTATTAGCCATCTACCCTACGTCCTGGTTCATGGTAATAACCGAAACCGGTAGATGATAAATGCGATGAATAAACAGGTGACGGTTAACATGCATTTTAAAAAATACTTTAAGGCTGTTGAACCTAACCTTATGGAAACATTACAGAGAAAGTACAGCAACTTCCCTGGCCAGCACAATCCTCACCGAGCGAGCTGGTGCAGTGGTTATCACATTGGACTCGCATTCGGGAGGATGATGGTTCAATCTCGTGTCCGGCCATCCCGATTTAGGCAAATGCTGGGATGATTCCTCTGACAGGGCACAGCCGACTTCCTTCCCCGTTGTGATGTTACAAAATAAAAGTGATGTTGTTATTCAATGGAAAGTTGGAAATTGAGATTTAGCTTACTGTTTTATCAATCACAATTGGCGTAAGAATCATGGATTGACCATTGTCATAAAATATTGCATTATGAGATATGAATAGTTTTTACTTGCAGTTTCGCGTGGCTTGAGGCAGTCACAACTAGCGTGCTATTGATTAAGAAATCGCATTATCGTCTTTCTAATTACTTCATGATCGTAGATACGATCATACCCGGTTGTGAAGTTATTGTTATGACAAAACAATTTCCTAAGGGACCAGAAAGTTCCTAAGGGCGCAAAAACAACTGTAACATCACACAAAAGGGAAATTCCATATTAAAGCTGATGCAAGAAGACGATAAAACAGTTTTCTTTTTATCAATGTAACACGCACATTGGACTGCTGATCTTCGTGTCTGCAATCTTAGCAAAATGCATAATTAAAATGAAAATAATACTGAGGAGATAATAGGAATGAGCACTGCTAAATGATTCAGTATTCCCAAAACAAATATTTATTATAACTAAAACATATATCGTACCTTAAGTTTAGTACTACAATGACGGTAGATTTTTATGTCTGTTTAATGTCCATTGAGCGCTCTTTTATATGGCCATTGTCTTCTTTGAGTCGCTCGTGCGTTGTCACGGTAAGTTATAACAGTTCTTTACACTTCACTCAAACTTAGACATAACACATTTTTATACGTTTAGTAAAAAATTAGATCAGACCGCCACAAATCTGCGTCCGTATTACTCAAGAAAAACAGTAGAAGTCTTTTTAGCGCTCTAGGCTTCATTTGTTCTCCAGCGAACAAAATAGTGAAGGATCGCATATCTATCCGTATTTTTCTGTTTATATTGCCGCCCAAAGACGACAAATTACATTATTTAGAAAATTCCACCGTCGCCATGCGACGCCTCATTATACATTAATCATTATTTACAAACAAGTATTTGCCTTCTGGCTGAAAGTATTAACTACTCGTATTTGCTGTTTTAATTAAGTCAAAAATAGCGAATATCACATTGCCTCCCATGAGGAGAGAGGGAATGCCGAAGGATTACCTCGATCCTCATGTCCTCATGAGATATTCGTGATTTTTGGTGTGACATTTACATCATGTTACTGGCGTACTATGTACATAAATTGAAATTACATTTATAAACATATATCAGATATTTATCATTTTTCAAAATAAAGTTTTTCATTCTTTGTTCATCAGTCACTTCATTCCATAATACCAAGATTAACATTTATGTGCATATTTAAGTTTGGTCCATATTTGCTTATAACAATAAGTGAACGTTCGTTTCGCTCTTCAGGGGATAGAATTCAGAAATTACTTTCTCTTGAGCTTAACAACTAATACATGAGTACAGTGAGTGCTTATTTTCACTAAACTAGAGTGGACAATGTTGGAGCATCTGTTGACTCATTGTGGTTCAATTACAGTTTAATAACGCAGCACTACACTTCGTGATGCTTTCACTTTATGTGTTAGCTGTCTACGGCGTTCATCATGCCGTACATCTGTCCTTTCCACTGTGGTGCCAGGAATTCAAGTAGCTTCCCGGGTTTTTATTTACAATATGAAACAGAAGAAGTGGAAAATTATTACAACCTATTGGATACATTTGTTAAGGATCGGGACTGGTCTGGGGTTTAGGGTCTTCCTATAGTGCACATTCATTTTCTTTGTCCATCAAGAGACAGGATTATAATTCATTTTAGCAGTGTTCAGGAGTGCCGGTATTAGTGGCTTTAAGGCCTGAGTAATCTAACAATCTACTTCTCACTCATCTTAACTTCAACTCAAGAAAATTGCTTAATTTACGTATGAAGATGTAGTCACACAAGTGTACAAATGTCTTTCCTCCAGTATGTACGATGGAAGTCATGGCGGTTAGCAGTTTAAAGTTTGGATTGTTTCGTCACCCACACGTCAGCCACTCACAGAGGCTGCACAGTGTTGCGTGAGCTCCAATACTCAGTATCCGTTCGCGCTCAGGCTGTAACAGAGCTGCTGGTCGTCGATTGCTCCTTCTTTTCTTTTTTTTTTTGTGAACTTCGTATCACACGAGTGCATCGATACAAACACCTCGCGCGCGTTTTCCATCGGAGGAGCCGGACACTGAAGCTGCCTCCATACTTCTCTGTCAACTGCCTCCCATGAGGCTCACAGGTAAGTGACGACGAATGTTTTAGCTGTCGCTGCACTTAGAACAACACTGAACTTTGCGTTGCACCTATTGTCGTAGCCTTGACTTCTTTTTACACTTGCAGTACAACACTACCACTAATATACAGTGAACAGTTATTTTTATTATGCACGTCGCACTTTAGTGTGCATCTTCACACAGCATTCGTGCTTAGTTCCTTCGCCGATAGAGTTCATTTACAAAACAATCAATTTTGCAGGTTTCCTCCATTGCTACAGAAAGACTTATATTCTACTATTTACAAAAGATCACATACGAGCTAATATTTACAATTAATGGTCACTCCTTTTGTTAAGTCCAGTGAACAACTGCTTTATGAATGGACTCTTTATATCTCAAGGTTTACTTTCACTAGTGAACCTAAAAATATTGTTTCAAACTTTCTTTTAAGGGCTCATCTCCTCATTATGAAAACTACAGGTTTCGCAACACTCGTTGCATTTATTCTTTAGTGCACCCAAGATCATTTTCTACTGCCACGCAGCATATCTACTACTTAACGAGTACGCATTTAACGCTGAACCCTTTTTTTTGTGCTTTCCTTTGTGCTTGCCAAATTTTTTTTTTTATATTTGAGGGCAGACTGGATAACAATAGGTCTCCCTCTTCGCTTCATGTACTCAGCAATCTTTCTCTGTTTTAAAAAAAATAGGGTAACGCGTGTCTACTATTTTTCGCATGAATGGAATTACCGACAGTTCACTGGGTTTACGCAACCGGTCCATAACAAACATTACCAAAGCTAGCGAAGTTCATCACGCTACGTGTCTCATTTCTCATAAGCACTGCTTTGCCTCGAAGCACACGTGCCTTTTACAAGTCGACCCTTGGTCTGGGTTAATGAACCAAGATCAAAAGGAACGGGCACAAGGAAAATGGATTTCATAAGAGAAGTGTCTTAGGAGACATTTTTGCAATAAAATCTGCATGTAAATAAAATTGTCATAATAAACATAGGCACATATATAAATTTCAACCTCTTTCATTACAGCATGCTTTGCTACTTCTACGTCTTACTCTGGTTATAGTCAGTATTAAGTTTGAATATCACTGCATTGCATGTTCTTTAGATTAGCCTTCAATTAGGGTATTGAATGGTCGCTAGATTACACTACAAATCTTCTGAAGATCTTTACTTGGACTTATTTATGATACAGGTGGCTTGCTGTGTGGTTATTTAGTACCTTGATTCTACTGAAATCAATTCGTCAGCTAACATTCCTCATATACTCTTTACATTGAGCTCAGATCACAGGGAAATAGTTTACTTTCATAGCAATTAATGGCCTCGTGGAGTACTTACGCTACATTATTGATGCTTCATGGTTTGCCTCTATTTGTACTGTATTTCACCTAACTTAGTTTACTACAGCTTATTGTCTCTTTGCGTGAACACATGCGGGTTACCACTTGTTTTTCCATTATCAGCACGCTTTAACTGAACTTTAAGCTATTTCTTCTATTCCTGTCCACTGTCTGGAGTGCTTGAACATGGAACTTTTTTTTTAAAGCAGGTAATTTGGGCTTTTACAACAGAACTTCAAGTACTTACATTACTAAAAATAAATCTATAAATCTTCTTGTACCTTGAGAGAAGTGCTTATTTACGCATCCTCCTCCATTTTATTTATATAGGTCCTGGCAATCACCTCGCAAGCACATTTTTTTTTATAGTAACTTAAAGCTAAATTGAAATTCTTTCTGCAACCTTAATTTCCTGCTTCAGCTTGTTGAAGAAATATCAGTTCATGTCCATCACTATAAACAATTTTTCCATACATAGCATTTAATACTTAAAGTTTACATGTAGTAGCCGTTACCATGTAGTCAGTGCACTGTTCAACACAATACTTATCATTAACAGTTCACACAAGGAAATTTCCAGTACGCAAGAGGCAGGAAACCGAAACAGATTCTATCTGCAGTTGAGGCTGTGTCTGTAAACTAACTCTCTGTTTCAATGGACCAATCGCTCCCGATATGGAGCAGCCCTGAATCGGCAATGATAAAACTTTTGAAACAGAAGACACCTGATTATGCTTATCCATTACGGATATTTTAGAACCGTGACTGTATATTAATGTAAATAAATTATACACAACTGCAACCAGTCACTTTTTTCATTAATAATGCTTTATTACATTAACCGGTTTTCGAACCCTTTCAGGTTCATCTTCAGATGATTTCGGCAGAATCCGGGAAATTACATCATTATTGGTAGTAGCATAATGCTGGGTGCTGGTTCTATGGCAGAAAGATGGGTCACACTTTAATGTAACGCCATGACTATAGATTATCTGTCGGAATGGATGTAAATGTAGTTTTTACTTACTGCGACAGTATATGCGGTTTTTTTTTTCGTATCTGTCTGCCTCCATTTTGATGTCCAGATCACTTTCACACGAACCATATTAGTTCACACTTTAACAGTGACACTTTACCAGCATCCAGCATGCGCTTTACAACTGTTGGTTATAACAAAGATCTTGACAGAGAGATATGGCATAAGCCTACTTTGTACAGAGATGTAATTTGTTGTTCTTTACATGTGTTAAAGTCGATATAAGGGCAAATTTATTTCATCAGAATGGTGATAACATGAGAGCACTAGAGAAAATAATAATAAGTTACTACAAGAAATTCCAGGTGATATGTTATGTTAATTCTATGTTACAGGCATAATTATTTTTTTTTTAATAATACTGTATTGTGTCTGCAGTGAGGTGCAGCTGTCTGTATGACTAGGACCTGTATATTTAAATTAATAACAAATCTTCAGATGAACTGTTGGCTTATTTCTGTTGTTACGTTAACGTGATCTGGAGTATTATTAAGAGCAGATTCTGTTTATTTTAGCTAAAGGTATATGTATAAGAGTTAAAGTGATTGTAATGGATTAAAGCTGTTTGAATGGCTGCACATTTAATATTTTAAAAATCATGAACAAAAATTCTTTAACTGTTGACTTATTTTTATTCTAACATTAGAGCGATCTGGGATATTGGTAAAGGCAGCTGATGTTTGTTCCAGCTAGAATTAATATGTATAAAGTACTGATTTATGTTAGCAATGGAGGGCTTTAACATTTAGAGATATGGTACATGTCTTATTCTGTGGTAGTATATTACATTCCAGTGTGGTTAGGATGTAAGGAGAGGGGGGGTTATTGGGAGGGGGGGGGGGTTGGGGAGCTGGTGTAGGTTTTATTGGGTGGTTACTTGTTTTGAACTAGTAGATCTTCAAAGTTCTGAAGGAAAAATTTGTTTCTCAGTTCAGTTTGATCATTGAGTAGGTAGTCAGGTGCTGCATTTGTGTATACAAATATTTCAGTTTCTTCAAGAAGGTCAAGTATTATGCCTTTGTTGGCAAAATGTAGTATTCGGAGGTTCTGTTCTATGTTGTTTGCAGAATGATTGTGTTGGGCAAGATGTGAGGCAAAGCTGGACTTGTTCAGGTTGTTAAGACGGAGTGCATCCATGTGTTCTTTAAATCTTGTTGTGAAGCTTCTACCAGTTTGTCCAATGTAGAAGTTTGGACATGAGTTGCCAGTGAGCTTGTACACACCTGACTTTTGATATTTTTGTATAGTGGTTTTGGTGGTGTGTATGATTTGATTTGGACTTTGTTGTTGGTGAAGAAACTTATTTTTATGTTGTATGTCTTGAAGAGGTTGGCAATTTGGTGAGAAATCTTCCCTAGGAAAGGCAGGCTAACAAATGTGGTTTTCTTGTTTGTGGGTGGTTGTTCAGCAGTTGGTTGATTTAGTTTTGCTGTATGGAGCAGTTTATCTATTATTGCAGGGTTATACCCATTGGTGGAGGCAATTGATTTAATAACTTCTGTTTCGTTTTGTCTTTCATTTGTGTCCATTGGGATTTTCAGCATGCGATTAACCATTGTTCTGAAGAATGCTTTTTTATGTTGGTCTGGATGGCAAGAGGATTTGTGTATGGTAACATTGGTGGTTGTTGGCTTTCTGAAAATTTGAAATTTATGCTTCTGATTTTTATTTGAGATTGTTAGATCAAGGTAGTTAATGCCTTCAGGTGTTTCCTGTTCTACTGTGAACTGGATTTTATTGTGTATTTTATTAAGTTCTTTGGCTAGATTATTTATTTCTTCTGTTGCTCCATTGAACAGAATGAGTGTGTCATCAACATAGCGTTTGTAATAAAGCAGCTTATCTTTTAGTTGTGTTTGGGACCTGAAAAAGTTATTTTCAAGGTTATTGATGTATATGTCTGCTAGCAAGCCTGCAAGACTACTACCCATTGCCAGTCCATCTTCCTGAATGTAAAACTTGTTGTTGAACAGGAAGTAGTTGTGTGACAATATGAGTTCCAGGATCTCTATGAGTTCATAGATTTCAGCTCTCCGCATTGTCCCATATTTCAGTAAGTTATTTCTTATCAAACTAATTGTTTCCTTGACGGGTATGTTTGTATATAGGTTTACTATGTCAAGAGATGCAAATTTAGCTGTGACTGGGATGGGGATATCTTTTATACTATTGATGAGCTCATAACTGTTTTTAATGGAGTAGTTATTTTCAAATACATATGCCTTGCGGATAATATCATTAAGTTTTTTGGTGATTTTGTAGCTTGGGCTATTGATAGAGTTCACAATGGGACGTATCGGACATTCTGGTTTGTGGATCTTAGGCTGTGATCTCATTTTTGGTGCTGAAGGGTTCATCACTATACAATGTTTTGCTTCTAATGGTGTCAACAAGAAGTTGCAGTTTTTAAGTAACTTTTTAATTTTATCATGGAATTTGGGAGTAGGGTCATATGCTATTTCCTTTATATTATTCTTTCTGAAGAATTCACAAGTTTTGCTAATATAGTCTGATTCATACATGACAACAGCTGTGTTACCTTTGTCTGCTCTGACAATGAGGGCATTGTCAACTGAAAGTTTCTTATTTATGTCACATAATATCTATGTTCAGTATTCATCTTATTGTACATTTTGTTCTGGTGAATGTTTCTCATAATGATTTTGTTTGCCTTATGAGCTACAGCATTTTGTTCATTGTGTTTTAGTTTAGCTGCTGTACATGCAATTTTTGTGTTAACTATGAGGTCTTTAATGTTGCTTTTATTTAGTGAGGGGGCAATGTTGTGCTTAAGGCCTTTGTTTAACAGCTTTAATTCATTACTACTGAAGCATATTTCTGTAGTATTTATCACTTTATCAGAAAACTTATGTTCTGTTTCAGAAGAGATACTGGGGGACCTCACTGCATTCTTTGAGATTAGAGCATTTATCTTTTTCTCGTGTCTATGTGAGATGATAATACGTTCTTTGTTTACATATATATTGACATAGTCTAGGAAGACCATGAAGACATGAGCAACAAGTTTATGGCTAAGTTCTAAGTGCATACTATACAGCTTTGAATTGAGCAGATCTTTCTTTTTGTAAAGAGACCTGATTTCAGTTTTTAACCAAATAATTTCACATCGTGCTTTTGCTATCTTGGCTGACATACTTTGACTCGTTATTTTTATTCTGATATAATTTGGAGTCACGTTTTCTGAGAGACACTTTTTGTTAAATCTTATTGCAAGGATTGTTTTCGTTAGTTTAAGTTTACATTGCCGAAATTCGCGCATTGTTCTAATTACCTGGCGTGGTATCAACAGATTATGCTTATCCATTACGGATATTTTAGAACCGTGACTGTATATTAATGTAATTAAACTATACACAACTGCAACCAGTCACTTTTTTCATTAATAATGCTTTATTACATTAACCGGTTTTCGAACCCTTTCAGGTTCATCTTCAGATGATTTCGGCAGAATCCGGGAAATTACATCATTATTGGTAGTAGCATAATGCTGGGTGCTGGTTCTATGGCAGAAAGATGGGTCACACTTTAATGTAACGCCATGACTATAGATTATCTGTCGGAATGGATGTAAATGTAGTTTTTACTTACTGCGACAGTATATGCGGTTTTTTTCGTATCTGTCTGCCTCCATTTTGATGTCCAGATCACTTTCACACGACCATATTAGTTCACACTTTAACAGTGACACTTTACCAGCATCCAGCATGCGCTTTACAACTGTTGGTTATAACAAAGATCTTGACAGAGAGATATGGCATAAGCCTACTTTGTACAGAGATGTAATTTGTTGTTCTTTACATGTGTTAAAGTCGATATAAGGGCAAATTTATTTCATCAGAATGGTGATAACATGAGAGCACTAGAGAAAATAATAATAAGTTACTACAAGAAATTCCAGGTGATATGTTATGTTAATTCTATGTTACAGGCATAATTATTTTTTTTTTTAATAATACTGTATTGTGTCTGCAGTGAGGTGCAGCTGTCTGTATGACTAGGACCTGTATATTTAAATTAATAACAAATCTTCAGATGAACTGTTGGCTTATTTCTGTTGTTACGTTAACGTGATCTGGAGTATTATTAAGAGCAGATTCTGTTTATTTTAGCTAAAGGTATATGTATAAGAGTTAAAGTGATTGTAATGGATTAAAGCTGTTTGAATGGCTGCACATTTAATATTTTAAAAATCATGAACAAAAATTCTTTAACTGTTGACTTATTTTTATTCTAACATTAGAGCGATCTGGGATATTGGTAAAGGCAGCTGATGTTTGTTCCAGCTAGAATTAATATGTATAAAGTACTGATTTATGTTAGCAATGGAGGGCTTTAACATTTAGAGATATGGTACATGTCTTATTCTGTGGTAGTATATTACATTCCAGTGTGGTTAGGATGTAAGGAGAGGGGGGGTTATTGGGAGGGGGGGTTGGGGAGCTGGTGTAGGTTTTATTGGGTGGTTACTTGTTTTGAACTAGTAGATCTTCAAAGTTCTGAAGGAAAAATTTGTTTCTCAGTTCAGTTTGATCATTGAGTAGGTAGTCAGGTGCTGCATTTGTGTATACAAATATTTCAATTTCTTCAAGAAGGTCAAGTATTATGTCTTTGTTGGCAAAATGTAGTATTCGGAGGTTCTGTTCTATGTTGTTTGCAGAATGATTGTGTTGGGCAAGATGTGAGGCAAAGCTGGACTTGTTCAGGTTGTTAAGACGGAGTGCATCCATGTGTTCTTTAAATCTTGTTGTGAAGCTTCTACCAGTTTGTCCAATGTAGAAGTTTGGACATGAGTTGCCAGTGAGCTTGTACACACCTGACTTTTGATATTTTTGTATAGTGGTTTTGGTGGTGTGTATGATTTGATTTTGTACTTTGTTGTTGGTGAAGAAACTTATTTTTATGTTGTATGTCTTGAAGAGGTTGGCAATTTGGTGAGAAATCTTCCCTAGGAAAGGCAGGCTAACAAATGTGGTTTTCTTGTTTGTGGGTGGTTGTTCAGCAGTTGGTTGATTTAGTTTTGCTGTATGGAGCAGTTTATCTATTATTGCAGGGTTATACCCATTGGTGGAGGCAATTGATTTAATAACTTCTGTTTCTTTTTGTCTTTCATTTGTGTCCATTGGGATTTTCAGCATGCGATTAACCATTGTTCTGAAGAATGCTTTTTTATGTTGGTCTGGATGGCAAGAGGATTTGTGTATGGTAACATTGGTGGTTGTTGGCTTTCTGAAAATTTGAAATTTATGCTTCTGATTTTTATTTGAGATTGTTAGATCAAGGTAGTTAATGCCTTCAGGTGTTTCCTGTTCTACTGTGAACTGGATTTTATTGTGTATTTTATTAAGTTCTTTGGCTAGATTATTTATTTCTTCTGTTGCTCCATTGAACAGAATGAGTGTGTCATCAACATAGCGTTTGTAATAAAGCAGCTTATCTTTTAGTTGTGTTTGGGACCTGAAAAAGTTATTTTCAAGGTTATTGATGTATATGTCTGCTAGCAAGCCTGCAAGACTACTACCCATTGCCAGTCCATCTTCCTGAATGTAAAACTTGTTGTTGAACAGGAAGTAGTTGTGTGACAATACGAGTTCCAGGATCTCTATGAGTTCATAGATTTCAGCTCTCCGCATTGTCCCATATTTCAGTAAGTTATTTCTTATCAAACTAATTGTTTCCTTGACGGGTATGTTTGTATATAGGTTTACTATGTCAAGAGATGCAAATTTAGCTGTGACTGGGATGGGGATATCTTTTATACTATTGATGAGCTCATAACTGTTTTTAATGGAGTAGTTATTTTCAAATACATATGCCTTGCGGATAATATCATTAAGTTTTTTGGTGATTTTGTAGCTTGGGCTATTGATAGAGTTCACAATGGGACGTATCGGACATTCTGGTTTGTGGATCTTAGGCTGTGATCTCATTTTTGGTGCTGAAGGGTTCATCACTATACAGTGTTTTGCTTCTAATGGTGTCAACAAGAAGTTGCAGTTTTTAAGTAACTTTTTAATTTTATCATGGAATTTGGGAGTAGGGTCATATGTTATATCCTTTATATTATTCTTTCTGAAGAATTCACAAGTTTTGCTAATATAGTCTGATTCATACATGACAACAGCTGTGTTACCTTTGTCTGCTCTGACAATGAGGGCATTGTCAACTGAAAGTTTCTTATTTATGTCACATAATATCTTATGTTCAGTATTCATCTTATTGTACATTTTGTTCTGGTGAATGTTTCTCATAATGATTTTGTTTGCCTTATGAGCTACAGCATTTTGTTCATTGTGTTTTAGTTTAGCTGCTGTACATGCAATTTTTGTGTTAACTATGAGGTCTTTAATGTTGCTTTTATTTAGTGAGGGGGCAATGTTGTGCTTAAGGCCTTTGTTTAACAGTTTTAATTCATTACTACTGAAGCATATTTCTGTAGTATTTATCACTTTATCAGAAAACTTATGTTCTGTTTCAGAAGAGATACTGGGGGACCTCACTGCATTCTTTGAGATTAGAGCATTTATCTTTTTCTCGTGTCTATGTGAGATGATAATACGTTCTTTGTTTACATATATATTGACATAGTCTAGGAAGACCATGAAGACATGAGCAACAAGTTTATGGCTAAGTTCTAAGTGCATACTATACAGCTTTGAATTGAGCAGATCTTTCTTTTTGTAAAGAGACCTGATTTCAGTTTTTAACCAAATAATTTCACATCGTGCTTTTGCTATCTTGGCTGACATACTTTGACTCGTTATTTTTATTCTGATATAATTTGGAGTCACGTTTTCTGAGAGACACTTTTTGTTAAATCTTATTGCAAGGATTGTTTTCGTTAGTTTAAGTTTACATTGCCGAAATTCGCGCATTGTTCTAATTACCTGGCGTGGTATCAACAGATTATGCTTATCCATTACGGATATTTTAGAACCGTGACTGTATATTAATGTAAATAAATTATACACAACTGCAACCAGTCACTTTTTTCATTAATAATGCTTTATTACATTAACCGGTTTTCGAACCCTTTCAGGTTCATCTTCAGATGATTTCGGCAGAATCCGGGAAATTACATCATTATTGGTAGTAGCATAATGCTTGAAGAAATTGAAGAAATTGAAATATTTGTATACACAAATGCAGCACCTGACTACCTACTCAATGATCAAACTGAACTGAGAAACAAATTTTTCCTTCAGAACTTTGTAGATCTACTAGTTCAAAACAAGTAACCACCCAATAAAACCTACACCAGCTCCCCAACCCCCCCTCCCAATAACCCCCCCTCTCCTTACATCCTAACCACACTGGAATGTAATATACTACCACAGAATAAGACATGTACCATATCTCTAAATGTTAAAGGCCTCCATTGCTAACATAAATCAGTACTTTATACATATTAATTCTAGCTGGAACAAACATCAGCTGCCTTTACCAATATCCCAGATCGCTCTAATGTTAGAATAAAAATAAGTCAACAGTTAAAGAATTTTTGTTCATGATTTTTAAAATATTAAATGTGCAGCCATTCAAACAGCTTTAATCCATTACAATCACTTTAACTCTTATACATATACCTTTAGCTAAAATAAACAGAATCTGCTCTTAATAATACTCCAGATCACGTTAACGTAACAACAGAAATAAGCCAACAGTTCATCTGAAGATTTGTTATTAATTTAAATATACAGGTCCTAGTCATACAGACAGCTGCACCTCACTGCAGACACAATACAGTATTATTAAAAAAAATAAATAAATAATTATGCCTGTAACATAGAAATAACATAACATATCACCTGGAATTTCTTGTAGTAACTTATTATTATTTTCTCTAGTGCTCTCAGGTTATCACCATTCTGATGAAATAAATTTGCCCTTATATCGACTTTAACACATGTAAAGAACAACAAATTACATCTCTGTACAAAGTAGGCTTATGCCATATCTCTCTGTCAAGATCTTTGTTATAACCAACAGTTGTAAAGCGCATGCTGGATGCTGGTAAAGTGTCACTGTTAAAGTGTGAACTAATATGGTTCGTGTGAAAGTGATCTGGACATCAAAATGGAGGCAGACAGATACGAAAAAAACCGCATATACTGTCGCAGTAAGTAAAAACTACATTTACATCCATTCCGACAGATAATCTATAGTCATGGCGTTACATTAAAGTGTGACCCATCTTTCTGCCATAGAACCAGCACCCAGCATTATGCTACTACCAATAATGATGTAATTTCCCGGATTCTGCCGAAATCATCTGAAGATGAACCTGAAAGGGTTCGAAAACCGGTTAATGTAATAAAGCATTATTAATGAAAAAAGTGACTGGTTGCAGTTGTGTATAATTTATTTACATTAATATACAGTCACGGTTCTAAAATATCCGTAATGGATAAGCATAATCTGTTGATACCACGGCAGGTAATTAGAACAATGCGCGAATTTCGGCAATGTAAACTTAAACTAACGGAAACAATCCTTGCAATAAGATTTAACAAAAAGTGTCTCTCAGAAAACGTGACTCCAAATTATATCAGAATAAAAATAACGAGTCAAAGTATGTCAGCCAAGATAGCAAAAGCACGATGTGAAATTATTTGGTTAAAAACTGAAATCAGGTCTCTTTACAAAAAGAAAGATCTGCTCAATTCAAAGCTGTATAGTATGCACTTAGAACTTAGCCATAAACTTGTTGCTCATGTCTTCATGGTCTTCCTAGACTATGTCAATATATATGTAAACAAAGAACGTATTATCATCTCACATAGACACGAGAAAAAGATAAATGCTCTAATCTCAAAGAATGCAGTGAGGTCCCCCAGTATCTCTTCTGAAACAGAACATAAGTTTTCTGATAAAGTGATAAATACTACAGAAATATGCTTCAGTAGTAATGAATTAAAGCTGTTAAACAAAGGCCTTAAGCACAACATTGCCCCCTCACTAAATAAAAGCAACATTAAAGACCTCATAGTTAACACAAAAATTGCATGTACAGCAGCTAAACTAAAACACAATGAACAAAATGCTGTAGCTCATAAGGCAAACAAAATCATTATGAGAAACATTCACCAGAACAAAATGTACAATAAGATGAATACTGAACATAGATATTATGTGACATAAATAAGAAACTTTCAGTTGACAATGCCCTCATTGTCAGAGCAGACAAAGGTAACACAGCTGTTGTCATGTATGAATCAGACTATATTAGCAAAACTTGTGAATTCTTCAGAAAGAATAATATAAAGGAAATAGCATATGACCCTACTCCCAAATTCCATGATAAAATTAAAAAGTTACTTAAAAACTGCAACTTCTTGTTGACACCATTAGAAGCAAAACACTGTATAGTGATGAACCCTTCAGCACCAAAAATGAGATCACAGCCTAAGATCCACAAACCAGAATGTCCGATACATCCCATTGTGAACTCTATCAATAGCCCAAGCTACAAAATCACCAAAAAACTTAATGATATTATCCGCAAGGCATATGTATTTGAAAATAACTACTCCATTAAAAACAGTTATGAGCTCATCAATAGTATAAAAGATATCCCCATCCCAGTCACAGCTAAATTTGCATCTCTTGACATAGTAAACCTATATACAAACATACCCGTCAAGGAAACAATTAGTTTGATAAGAAATAACTTACTGAAATATGGGACAATGCGGAGAGCTGAAATCTATGAACTCATAGAGATCCTGGAACTCATATTGTCACACAACTACTTCCTGTTCAACAACAAGTTTTACATTCAGGAAGATGGACTGGCAATGGGTAGTAGTCTTGCAGGCTTGCTAGCAGACATATATATCAATAACCTAGAAAATAACTTTTTCAGGTCCCAAACACAACTAAAAGATAAGTGCTTTATTACAAACGCTATGTTGATGACACACACATTCTGTTCAATGGAGCAACAGAAGAAATAAATAATCTAGCCAAAGAACTTAATAAAATACACAATAAAATCCAGTTCACAGTAGAACATGAAACACCTGAAGGCATTAACTACCTTGATCTAACAATCTCAAATAAAAATCAGAAGCATAAATTTCAAATTTTCAGAAAGCCAACAACCACCAATGTTACCATACACAAATCCTCTTGCCATCCAGACCAACATAAAAAAGCATTCTTCAGAACAATGGTTAATCGCATGCTGAAAATCCCAATGGACACAAATGAAAGACAAAACGAAACAGAAGTTATTAAATCAATTGCCTCCACCAATGGGTATAACCCTGCAATAATAGATAAACTGCTCCATACAGCAAAACTAAATCAACCAACTGCTGAACAACCACCCACAAACAAGAAAACCACATTTGTTAGCCTGCCTTTCCTAGGGAAGATTTCTCACCAAATTGCCAACCTCTTCAAGACATACAACATAAAAATAAGTTTCTTCACCAACAACAAAGTACAAAATCAAATCATACACACCACCAAAACCACTATACAAAAATATCAAAAGTCAGGTGTGTACAAGCTCACTGGCAACTCATGTCCAAACTTCTACATTGGACAAACTGGTAGAAGCTTCACAACAAGATTTAAAGAACACATGGATGCACTCCGTCTTAACAACCTGAACAAGTCCAGCTTTGCCTCACATCTTGCCCAACACAATCATTCTGCAAACAACATAGAACAGAACCTCCGAATACTACATTTTGCCAACAAAGGCATAATACTTGACCTTCTTGAAGAAATTGAAATATTTGTATACACAAATGCAGCACCTGACTACCTACTCAATGATCAAACTGAACTGAGAAACAAATTTTTCCTTCAGAACTTTGAAGATCTACTAGTTCAAAACAAGTAACCACCCAATAAAACCTACACCAGCTCCCCAACCCCCCCTCCCAATAACCCCCCCTCTCCTTACATCCTAACCACACTGGAATGTAATATACTACCACAGAATAAGACATGTACCATATCTCTAAATGTTAAAGCCCTCCATTGCTAACATAAATCAGTACTTTATACATATTAATTCTAGCTGGAACAAACATCAGCTGCCTTTACCAATATCCCAGATCGCTCTAATGTTAGAATAAAAATAAGTCAACAGTTAAAGAATTTTTGTTCATGATTTTTAAAATATTAAATGTGCAGCCATTCAAACAGCTTTAATCCATTACAATCACTTTAACTCTTATACATATACCTTTAGCTAAAATAAACAGAATCTGCTCTTAATAATACTCCAGATCACGTTAACGTAACAACAGAAATAAGCCAACAGTTCATCTGAAGATTTGTTATTAATTTAAATATACAGGTCCTAGTCATACAGTCAGCTGCACCTCACTGCAGACACAATACAGTATTATTAAAAAAAAATAATTATGCCTGTAACATAGAAATAACATAACATATCACCTGGAATTTCTTGTAGTAACTTATTATTATTTTCTCTAGTGCTCTCATGTTATCACCATTCTGATGAAATAAATTTGCCCTTATATCGACTTTAACACATGTAAAGAACAACAAATTACATCTCTGTACAAAGTAGGCTTATGCCATATCTCTCTGTCAAGATCTTTGTTATAACCAACAGTTGTAAAGCGCATGCTGGATGCTGGTAAAGTGTCACTGTTAAAGTGTGAACTAATATGGTTCGTGTGAAAGTGATCTGGACATCAAAATGGAGGCAGACAGATACGAAAAAAAAACCGCATATACTGTCGCAGTAAGTAAAAACTACATTTACATCCATTCCGACAGATAATCTATAGTCATGGCGTTACATTAAAGTGTGACCCATCTTTCTGCCATAGAACCAGCACCCAGCATTATGCTACTACCAATAATGATGTAATTTCCCGGATTCTGCCGAAATCATCTGAAGATGAACCTGAAAGGGTTCGAAAACCGGTTAATGTAATAAAGCATTATTAATGAAAAAAGTGACTGGTTGCAGTTGTGTATAATTTATTTACAAGAAGACACCTGTCTGAAGAGACATGGTGACATGACATTGATGTTTGCTCCTGTATCAACAACGGCTGTGAAAGGAATGTTGGCAATAGAAATCTTAATCGAAGCCTGGACCTGTTCATCATAAATGTCATTAATGTCTTGTGCTTCTAGGTCAGGTGCAAGGTCATCTCGTAAGTCGGTCTCATGGTCGTACCGTATCGCATTAACATACTCAGAATCAGAGTATTCGTTAGTACCCCCACTGGAACCGGCAGCGACCTCTAGGAGGCTGAAAGGCGCTGCCTCTAATTTTCCGCAGGATGCTTAGTCTGTTTGTCATTCACGGCCTTAAGTGTTTGTTCCGTTTCATATTGGTGCTGGTTATGTGGTACAAATGCCGGTGTAAAGGGGTAAAATCCACTGGGTGCATTCACTTGTGAATAAAATACTTGAGACGGCTGCTGTCGCCCAATCTTTTGGTTGCCGGCAGAACCATTTCCTTGTGAAGGAAAGTTCGCATTTGGTACCGTTTGAAAATTGTTCCGCGGTCCTCTATTCTGTGAAAAGTTGTTCTGATGTGCTGGGTGGCCTCCGCCTTGCCCATGCCACTTGCTATTTTTCGACCTATAACTTCGATTGTACACTGGCCCATTTGAAAAATTACCACTAGTTTGTGGAGAATTTCCATGCTGCTCAGGCGCAGAATTAAAGGGTGGGTTTCCGTACTGATGTTGTACCTGGTGGTTGTAAATTGGGTGGTATCTCTGCTGATTGCTGTAATTGGTTTTCTGCTTCCGTTTAAAGTTATTGCCGTTTGCGTTTTCATAACGGCTGGCAGGTTGGCAACAGCGGTCGCAGTAGCTCGCTCTCGCCTTCGGCGCATTGTTGTCCGCGTGCGATGCATTCTGCTGGCTGCCAGGGAAGAATTTGCCGCTGCCAACCTTGGAGCGCACATCCTCGCTAATTAAATCTAAGGAATCCAGCACAGAAAGGAATACATCCGTGTCTTCTTCGGACACATTTACTAGTTTCTCTCTAATAGACACAGGGAGTTTGCTTTTGAGAATCATAATTACGTCCTTGGAAGAAATCGGAGAATCCCAGAATTAAATTTTTGCTAGATACTTCTCGAAGTATCGCCGGAGACTTCCATGCTTCTCATTGAAAATTTCCGCACCATACACCTCCTTCAAATGGTTCAAATGGCTCTGAGCACTATGGGACTCAACTGCTGAGGTCATTAGTCCCCTAGAACTTAGAACTAGTTAAACCTAACTAACCTAAGGACATCACAAACATCCATGCCCGAGGCAGGATTCGAACCTGCGACCGTAGCGACACCTCCTTCCTTAATCTTTGCTGTACCCCATTACTCCAAAATTTTGCCAAGAACATTTTCTCAAACTCTTCATAATTCCTACACGTGTCTACCATTTCCGTTCCCCATAATGCTGCATCACCAGAAATAAAGCCAGTGACGAACTGAATACGCTGTCTGTCTGTCCAGCTCATGGGAAATATGCCGAAAAAATTCTTTAGGAACACGATGGGGTGTATTTCTCGCTTCTGCGGATGAAAAACAGGAAAAGTGCGATGCTTAATCACACTTTCCTCTTGCATTAAACTCACGATTGTGGGCGGATCATTTATTTTCCCTACTTGGGACTCAACAGGACTGTTGTTTTGCATGTAATCAGGCGGTGAATGATAAGGAGTTGACTGACATTCGTCACCGTCTAAAAAGTTGTTCCCTATAGTTCGCGTATGCGTGTGCGGATTTTCTACCCAGTTTCTTAGCATTCTGACTTCGTCCACTACTTGCTGCTTCCACTCGGGAAGATCCCGTGTAAGTGTTCTCCGAATCTGTCCCAATTCAGAAACCACTGTGTCTCCCGACTTACCAGGAGCAGCTAAGATTTCGTAAGTTACATCCTTGACAGTCTCCCTAAGCTCCTCCCTGACCTTCTTTTCGATAAAAATATCTTTACCCTTTATCCATTCACCGTAGTGTTCCGACAATGCCTCCGCGTGTGCTTTCACGGTGCTCTTAACCTGTTCTTCAATATTGATTGAGTCTATCTGCCTCGACAGATCCTCCACTACACCTCCAATGTCAGATACTGCATTTCTAACTGAGTTTATTTCTTTGGTAGCTGCCTGAATTTTTGTGTTTAATGTTCCAGATACTTCAGCTATTTCACTTTTCACCTGTTTCTGCATTTTCTGAATTTGATCACTGATCTTAGTTTGCACCTCACCCAAATGGGTATTTAATTCAGCCGTAATTTCTTTATGCAGATCTGTTTTGATTGTGCCTAGCTGTGTTTTTAATGATTCGCTTACAGCATCTAATCGGGCGTTAACAGTCTCATTTTGTGTTTTTATAGTCTCATTTTGTGTTTTTACTGATTCGCTTACAGCATCTAATCGGGCGTTAACAGTCTCATTTTGTGTTTTTACTGATTCGCTTACAGCATCTAATCGGGCGTTAACAGTCTCATTTTGTGTTTTTATAGTCTCATTTACTGCGTCAAACTGTTGTTTCAGCATTTCCATTAACGCACCGAGGTCATTTGTAGCTGCAGCGGGAAGAATTTGGACTTTAGGGTCACTTTCCCCTGTTACAGACTTGGTTAGTTCAGTTTCCACACGGGAACCTACCGTTCGCGATCGTAAAGGGTATGGAATACTATTAACGTCTTCACTCCCGTCTCCTGTTGTCATCTGTCTGTGTTTACTATCTGCCATTTTCGTCAGTAAACCACGTGCTACGCAAGGGTTTCGTCGTTTGTCAGTGACGTGGTGAGTCCGCTAAGAGCAACGCTCTCGCGTGAGCAACAAATGAAATTCTATCTAGCGAGAAGACAAGATGGAACCTAAACGTTTCAGACAAATGAATGAAGATGCTCTTCACTGCAAATTGCACACACTATCCACCACGTTGAAAATGTAATACAGCTATACTAACAATGGGGAGAAATAATTTCTATCATCAAACTACGAAGAATTTTACTTTGAAAGATAAAATAAAGCAGATTTTCTATAGCGGGAAGGAGATAGAAAGGATGTGGATCGACTTGGAAAAGCAACGTTGCTACTGCAGCACTACACTGCGTATGCAAAATTCTGACTTACTTTTTGATGGCTTATTTTCCGTCATTCTCACAGAGAGATGATGTGTACATGAAACGACAGAACATTTATTAACACAAGCACATAGAAAATTTTCGAAGTATATGAACTAATTTTTGGTCAAGTCCCTGTTCGGGCGCCAAGTGTGATGTTACAAAATAAAAGTGATGTTTAATGTCCATTGAGCGCTCTTTTATATGGCCATTGTCTTCTTTGAGTCGCTCGTGCGTCGTCACGGTAAGTTATAACAGTTCTTTACACTTCACTCAAACTTAGACATAACACATTTTTATACGTTTAGTAAAAAATTAGATCAGACCGCCACAAATCTGCGTCCGTATTACTCAAGAAAAACAGTAGAAGTCTTTTTAGCGCTCTAGGCTTCATTTGTTCTCCAGCGAACAAAATAGTGAAGGATCGCATATCTATCCGTATTTTTCTGTTTATATTGTCGCCCAAAGACGACAAATTACATTATTTAGAAAATTCCACCGTCGCCATGCGACGCCTCATTATACATTAATCATTATTTACAAACAAGTATTTGCCTTCTGGCTGAAAGTATTAACTACTCGTATTTGCTGTCTTGATGAAGTCAAAAATAGCGAATATCACACCGTCCTTCCCTAATCCAATGAGACCGATGACCTCGACCTCGATGTTTGGTCTCTTCCCCCACATCATCCCCCCCCCCCTCCCCGGGCTTGTCTCTATCCCAAGACAGTATTCGCCATCTGTACGATGGACTGTGTGCCAAAGGCAGCACGAGCATTGCCTCCATTAAAGGTACACCACGTACTAATGTGGGTGTTCGAGCGTGGGTCTGAACACCGTATGCTATTTATGTGTATATGTGTAATGTCATCTACTTCATACGAACTATAGCAACAATAAATCTTGAGTAAATTGGAAATCTCTAAAAGGGTGTACTATTTTTTTCCGATAGTGTATAAAGATTCTACAACATAAAAGCGTATTTAGTTTTAATGGAATTTCAAAGAGAATGCTGGAAAGTTATTGTAACTTAGTATATAATCGTCTTTGTGTTATATGATATCACTGTCACAAGGAATTTTACCACACAGATTCAAATATGCAACAGTTAAACCACTTTATAAGAAAGTTAACGATAAGGACTTAAATAATTATCGTCCAGTTTCCTTACTGACAGCTTTTTCCGAAGTATTCAGAAAAGTAATTTACTCAAGAATAGTCTCATATCGAAGAAGCAAAAATTTATTTAGCGTATCACAGTTTCGATTCCAGAATGGTTGGTTGCTCGAATGAAAATGTTAATTATACATTCATCCACCAAAAATTAAGAGCCTTAAATAATTAAATATCTCCAGTGATATTTCTTAGGTTTTGATTGTGTGTATCGTATTACTCTCTTAGAAAAACTCAAGTTTTGTGGAACTGATCGATTGTGCGCAGTTTGTTTGAATCATTCTTCACAAACGGAAAGCAAAAGGTTGTTCTCAATATTTCAAACAATGTCGCAAGTGTGGCAAACTTCGGCAGGGTAGAAATCACGAAGGGAGTCCCACAGGGTCCAATTTTGTCTCCACTCCTATTTCTTCCCTGTGGGACTCAGTGACTTGTCTGCAGTCAGTAAAATTTTCCACAGCAGAACAGGCACCTTTTGCAGACGATACTAGTGTTATAATAAATCCCGTTGGAGGGAGCGACGGAGAAGATACTTAACGGTGGATTCACAGAAATGAAATCTACCCTAATTTTTAGAAAACACTCCATATTAGTTCTAGATGGGCCTTCAGAAAAAGGATGTATCCATATTCAGTTATGTACCTGCCACAACATGGACACTACCTTGTCGACCATGGCTTGTGTCATGAGCGACACATGATCTTTATGTACTGGTTTCTAGTGTGGAAGCCGGCCGCGGTGGTCTAGCGGTTCTAGGCGCGCAGTCCGGAACCGCGCGACTGCTACGGTCGCAGGTTCGAATCCTGCCTCGGGCATGGATGTGTGTGATGTCCTTAGGTTAGTTAGGTTTAAGTAGTTCTAAGTTCTAGGGGACTGATGACCACAGATGTTAAGTCCCATAGTGCTCAGAGCCATTTGAACCATTTGAATCTAGTGTGGAACAGGCATTTCTTTAAAATAAAGTCCATGACCATTACTGCTTCTGACATTAATTTACAGTAGATAATGTAGCAAACAGAATCACTGTGTCTATATACACTACTGGCCATTAAAATTGCCACACCACGAAGATGACGTGTTGCAGACGCGAAATTTAACCGATAGGAAGTGCTGAGATATGCAAATGATTAGCTTTTCAGAGCATTCACACAAGGTTGGCGCCGATGGCGACACCTACAACGAGCTGACATGAGGAAAGTTCCCAACCGATTTCTCATACACAAACAGTAGTTAACCGGCGTTGCCTGGAGCAACTTTGTTGTGATGCCTTGTGCAAGGAGGAGAAAAGCGTACCATCACGTTTTCGACTTTGATGAAGGTCGGATTGTAGCCTATCGCGAATGCGGTTTATGTATCGCGACATTGGTGCTCGCGTTGGTCGAGATCCATGACTGTTAGCAGAATATGGAATCCGTGGGTTCAGGAGGGTAATAAGGAACGCCGTTCTCGATCCCAATGACCTCATATCACTAGCAGTCGCGATGACAGGCGGCTTATCGGCATGGCTGTAACGGATCGTGCAGCCACGTCTCGATCCCTGAGTCAACAGATGGGGACGTTTGCAAGACAACAACCATCTGCACGAAAAGTTCGACGACGTTTGCAGCAGCGTGGACTATCAGCTCGGAGACCGTGGCTGCGGTTACCCTTGACGCTGCATCACAGGCAGGAGCGCCTGCGATGGTGAACTCAGCGACGAACCTGTGTGCACGAATGGCAAAACGTCATTTTTTCGGATGAATCCAGGTTCTGTTTACAGCATCATGAGGGTCGCATCCGTGTTTGGCGACATCGCGGTGAATGCACACTGGAAGCGTGTATTCGTCATCACTAGACTGGCGTATCACCCGGCGTAGTGGTATGGGGTGCCATTGGTTACACGTCTCGGTCACCTCTTGTTCGCATTGACGGCACTTTGAACAGTGGGCGTTACAGTTCACATGTGTTACGACCCGTGGCTTCGATTCCTGCGAAACCCTACATTCCAGCAGGATAATGCACGACCGCATGTTGCAGGTCCTGTATGGGCCTTTCTGGATACGGAAAATGTTCGAATGCTGCTCTGGCCAGCACATTCTCCACATCTTTCAGCGATTGGAAACGTCTGGTTAATGGTGGCCGAGCAACTGGCTCGTCACAATACGCCAGTCACTACTCTTGATCAACTGTGGTATCGTGTTGAAGCTGCATGGGCAGCTGTACCTGTACATGCCATCCAAGCTCTGTTTGACTGAATGCGCAGGCGTATCAAGGCCGTTATTACGGCCAGAGGTGGTTGTTCTGGGTACTGATTTCTCAGGATCTGTGCGCCCAAATTGCGTGAAAATGTTTTCACATGTCAGTTCTTGTATAATATATTTGTCCAATGAATACCCGTTTATCTTCTGCATTTCTTCTTGGTGTAGCAATTTTAATGGGCAGTAGTGTATGTAAACTGAATAATACTGTCTCTGTGTATTGTATATGACGACCTTTTATTCTGGATCTGAAGATCGCTTGTAGATAAGCTTAAATTAGTAATTAAATAAAAGTAAATTGGCGATCTTAACTGTCAAGGGTTTTTCTCATTTCACAGCTTCAATACATTAGATCGAGTCATTTACATTTCGACCATGTCAAACAATAAAATACTAAATTCTGTACAACAAGTACTCATACCAGCAATAGATGTATCATATGAACAGTACTTCAGTAAATAGGGTAGAATATTCCAAATTTTTGGGAGTACATATTGATTTAAACTTGAATTGGGAGAACCAAATTACTTACCTACTGAAGCAATTAAGTTCAGATATTTTTGAAACTTCCTGGCAGATTAAAACTGTGTGCCCGACCGAGACTCGAACTCGGGACCTTTGCCTTTCGCGGGCAAGTGCTCTACCATCTGAGCTACCGAAGCACGACTCACGCCCGGTACTCACAGCTTTACTTCTGCCAGTATCTCGTCTCCTACCTTCCAAACTTTACAGAAGCTCTCCTGCGAACCTTGCAGAACTAGCACTCCTGAAAGAAAGGATATAGCGGAGACATGGCTTAGCCACAGCCTGGGGGATGTTTCCAGAATGAGATTTTCACTCTGCAGCGGAGTGTGCGCTGATATGAAACTTCCTGGCAGATTAAAGGCAAAGGTCCCGAGTTCGAGTCTCGGTCGGGCACACAGTTTTAATCTGCCAGGAAGTTTCATATCAGCGCACACTCCGCTGCAGAATGAAAATCTCATTCTCAGATATTTTTGCTCTTCATATAACTGCTAGTCCTGGAACCAAACGATCAAATGGTTCAAATGGCTCTGAGCACAATGGGACTTAACACCTGAGGTCATCAGTCCCCTAGAACTTAGAACTACTTAAACCTAACTAACCTAAGAGCATCAAACACATCCATGCCCCAGGCAGGATTCGAACCTGCGACCGTAGCGGTCACGCGGTTCCAGACTGAAGCGCCTAGAACCGCTCGGCCACACCGGCCAGCGGGCATTTAGGGCATAGAAAGTTACAAATTTGTACAGTCATCGATGTATAACAACAGAGGTAAGATTCAAGCTTGTAAGGCTGAAGTTTAACCACGGCTCAATCTCCCCCCCCCCCCCCCCCAAAAAAAAAAAATCCGAACATACCCTCCTCCCTCTCTCCCTCTGCCCAAACCGTCTTCTAGCAGGACAGACAAGGAAGGAACCATGAACCGAGGGGGAGATCAGGCAGCCTTTGTTTGACTTTGGTGAACCCGGAAACGCCTGCCTGAGGATGTCTCTTTAACCTCTAAATTTAATGGGCTCAAAACCTTGATTATCTAGCAAGGTTCTCGGAAACGTGGTGTCAGCTTGCGACTAGCTTCCTTGTCAAGGCTGCCCACTAGAGCTTTAATGTACACGCGGTCCTGCACCTTGCCAGTAAAGGGCCTCTCCCTCTGTTATAACGTGCTTCCTGCCGGTTATGCGCGATCTGGATATTATTCGTCGTGCGCCTCCAATTCTCGCATATGGTCTCGGGTGTTATGGAGCTAGGTAATAGGTGGTTAATCTCCCATAAGTTAGATAATGGGATATTGAGCTCGTAAGCGTTCATTAACTCCACAGGAGACACGCGAGTGGGTTCATGCTTGGCCGAATTGAAGGCCTGATTTAACCAGCCCACTTGCTGCGTGCATTCGCATGATAGATTATTGCGATTCGCCCGCTCTGCAAACGAGGCTTTGGGATAATAAGGGGTGGTTGTAATATGTCTGATACCCTGCCCAAAGCAAAATCCCCTAAATTGGCTTCATGCTTGGCCGAATTGAAGGCCTGATTTAACTAACCCACTTGCTGGGTGTATTCGCATGATAGATTATTGCGATTCACCCACTCTGTGAACGAGGGTTTGGGGTAATAAGGAGTGGCTGTAATATGTCTAATGCCCTGCCCAAAGCAAAATCCCCTAAATCCTTTTGAAGTAAAGGCAGGGGCATTGTCACTGACTAGGACCTTGGGTGGACCAAACCATTACATCATAAGGAACAGTTGTTGAATGGTAATGTCCGCCGTGACCCCCCGTGTCGGGAACAACCAACAAAATCTGTTGAAAGCATCGACTATGACCAGGATATACCTATGGCCCTGCTTAGTACGAGGCAAAGGACCAATATAATCATTTAATACCTTGTCTAAAGGATATTCTTCCCTACATGACTGGAGGAGCCCTTTCTGGGCCCCGGAATCGGGCTAGGCCTTCTTACATAAGTGACATTGTGCTACAAGACGTCGGATGTCCCTACATAACGATGGCCAGTAGAATTTCTCACCGACTTTGCCAAGGTCATAAATAGACCAAGGTGTCCGCTAACCACCGAATCGTGGAAATATCTGAATATGAGCGAGACAAATTAAGCAGGCAGGACCCATGCCTGCCTGTTTGCACAGAACACCCTCCTTAAGGCAATAATCTTTCATGGTTTGCCCAGCAATCAATTTTTCTTTGATAACGCCCCACAAGGTGTCCTGAGCCTGTTTCTCCCTTAAATCAGCGAACAGGCCCGGCAACTCTGCCAACACAACATTACTGGACGAGATGCCCTCCCCGGAGTCACTCTGATCTTCACTTCCTTCCGAAAACATGCGGATGAGAGCATCAGCCACGGAGTTCTCTGAATCCGGAATGTTCTCGACTTCGAATTGATAGGCGGATATGCGGACCGCCCAACGGGCAATGCGTCTGGTCTTTCTAGGCCTGGCCAACACCCAACTCAGGGTCTGATTGTCTGCCCTTCTCGAGGGCAAATGAAACGGCCAACGCTTCGTACTTGTACACAGAATAGTTCAGCTCGGCTCCCGATAAACGACGAGATGCGAACGCCAAAGGGTGTCTCTCTCCCTCGGATTCTTGCAGTAAGACTGCTGCTATCCCGCCTTGACAGGCATCAGTTTGAATGACAAAGGTGGCATTAAAATCCGGGATAGCCAAGACCAGCTGAAGAGCAGTGGGAAATTTTATGGCCTCAGACGCCGGCTGTTGGCTATCACCCCAAGAAAACTCGCAGCTCTTCTTGAGTAAGTCGTTCAAAGGGGCAGCCATCTGCGGAAAGTTAGAAATAAACTTGAGAAAAAAATTTGCCATCCCTACAAAAAGCGCTATATATTTCTTACTGCGTGGGTGTGGGAAATCCTTCAAAGCCTTAGTCCGCTCCTGATCTACCTTGATCCCTTCCCTGGAAACTAAATGCCCTAAAAAGGAGACTCGTGGCCTACAAAGGGTTACTTTTGAAGGCTTCACGGTGAGTCCTGCCGAACGCAACCTAGAAAACACTTGGTCAAGATGTTGTAAATGTTCTTTAAAGGACCTACTGTAAACCACGACTTCGTCCAGATAGTTGTAAACACATACAAATTTCAGGTCTCGTAACACCGAATTCAGTAACCTGGACAATACCAACTCGAACAAATTCGAGTCGATGCAGAAGGCAGTCACCGACTTGGAAGATTCCGCGAGGGGAATCTGATAATACACTTGGTTTAAGTCGAGTACCCTAAAGGAAGTTGCGCCAGAAAACAATGTAAAGCAATTATGGAGATCTGGCAACGGTACCGACTCCAAAACGACTTTCTTATTCAACAGTTGGCAGCCCACTACTGCATGGTAGTATTGACCAGTGCCTTTCAAACGAGGAAGATAGGAGAAGCGTACGGAGATGTCGAAGGTCTTATGATCCCGTCCTGTCGCATTCGCTCAATCTTTTGCCTTAGGATGCGCATCTTGGGAGGAGACAACCGATACGGCGCCCGGCGCACAGGAATTCGATGAGATAGCTGTATACTGTACTCAGTTAAATGTGTCACCCCCAATTTGTCCGACAGAACCTCCGGATAGCGCTGAAACAAACAAGACGATCACACTGTTCGAGTGGCAGATGATCCACTATATAATCACTCGACTCGTCACAAATTACATTAACACTGGCCCATCTCCTACAATCACAAAGAGGGAGTTTTTTTTACCTGTGGTGCAAATTGAAAATAGCACATGCCTCTAGCGCAATCCAAAATCAGTCCAGTTCTTTTGATGAAATCACACTCTAAAATGACCGGAATGTGTAAATCCTGCCTGATCATAAAACGGTGGGGCCACTAAAATTTTCCGAGTTGTACATACCCTCGCATTTCACCCATTAGAGGTAACTCTCGCCCATCCGCGATCCGACATCTCTGCTTAGGTGGAAGTGGAATGGAAAATTTACATACATGTCTAAATTCGAGATACCATTGCCAAACTATCAGGGACACTGAACTCCCGGAGTCCAGGGGGCAAAACAGGTTCTTGACCAAGACAAGTACAAATATGTGGAAGAGGTGCAACTGAAGGTGCGCTGATTGCCTTACAATTAAAAGACCAGTTCCTCTTACCAGAGCGCCTTTTCCTCTGGCATCAGGTATCACGACGTCGTTCTCTCGGAATCGGGCAAGTCCGAACGAAATGACCCGGTTCCCTCCATATCCCTATTGGTAATCCCCTCCCAGAGATCCGAATGGGGGGCTATTCTGGAATCTTTTGCCAATGAAGCGATCAAATGGCTCTGAGCACTATGGGACTTAACAGCTGAGGTCATCAGTCCACTAGAACTTAGAACTACTTAAACCTAACTAACCTAAGGACATCATACACATCCATCCCCGAGGCAGGATTCGAACCTGTGACCGTAGCGGTTGCGCGGTTCCAGACTGAAGCGCCTAGAACCGCTCGGCCATTCCGGCCGGCAATGAAGAGATAATAACATTTTTTTCAAAAAATTGCAGGCCACATGTCCTGTGGATACACAGCCCATATTCTCCTGTAACCTTTTCTTCTACTTCTTCTCCTACAACTGCATTCCTGTCACTCGTAGTTCAAACGTAATCCTTTTGTTGGATATTCAATCTTTTTCTCACGGTCATCTCTCTATTGGCAGTGCCCTCCCAGAGATCCGAATGGGGGACTATTCCGGAATCTTTTGCCAATGGAGAGATCATAACGACATTTTTTCAAAATTGCAGGCCACATGTCCTATGGATAAACATTATGTGTATTTAATGCAGTGGTTTCCATTACCTCCTGCAGTCTCATTCCATTGATCATTGTTGATCCTTCAGCCTTTAAGTCAGTTTCCCACTCCAAGGACAAAAACCTCTATTGAACGGATAAATCCAAGTCTTGGAAACCATGATGGTATTTTCTCGGAAATAATTCTCCGCCTTTCGCATTTCAGTCAAGTTGCGGTAGGCTCCATGTGGCGTAATATTGGTGAGTCAAGATAAGAGGGATAAATTTTGCTCGTAATTTTCTCTTCTTCAAAACATTCTGGAGAATGTCTCGAAGACTTGATTTACAGATTCAGAGATACTGCATGGCGGTTTGTGACACAATAACGTTGAAGCACTGCCGTCGCTTTTCTACTCCCGAACACTGCTTGCTCAACATTGACTAGTCGAATGCACATCTGTTGTTTACAGTAGTTAGTTCTGTCTGTCGCAGCAGTCACGTCGCTTACGCACGAGATAAGTCTCGAAACTTTAGACGGACAGTGTACACATTATTAATAATACACAGTACTATTTACTTTATGTTTCGATGAGAACCAGCTTTCGGATTTCTTTGTCCAACATCAGCGAGAGTTTCTCCATAGAAACACAACATTTAAAAATACTACGTTGCCAGTATGTGGCCCATGATCTTGGGATAGTGTATTTAGCTCGTGTTACAAACGGCCAGAATGTCACGTTCAAACACAGCCACAACTAAATATACTGAACAAAATCTCCAGAATAGCTAACGATATAAGAAATCACCCTCGTTCTCAGAATGGTCTTGTCAAAGGGGGCAGAGGAATGGACAACTTACAGAGCAGACTATAGCTCTTGGGAGCAAATTGCCCCTAATACGTGGAACGATCGGCAATGACCAATAATATGAGGGTGCAGAAACCAATGGAAACCACTACATCAAAGACAGGTAACGTGAGTCCACAGGCACTAACTGAAAAACAGTCACGATGATCTCTCCCTTGGCAAAAGATTCTGGGTTAGTCCCATATCCAAATCTCCAGGAAGGACAGTCATTGATAAGATGATTGAAAAACCAACGAAAAGGTAACATGGAGTGTCAGAAGTTTGAATGTGGTAGGGAAGATAGAAAATCGGAAAAGCGAAAAGCGCAGTCTAGTATCAGAGGGGGACCAGTGAACTGAAATGGAAAGAATGATTTCTGGTCAGATGAATGTAGGATAACATCAACAGCAGCAGAAAATGCTATATGGGGAGCAGGTTTCATCACGAATAGGATGTTAGCGTAGAGAGGGAGCTCTTGTGAATAGTTCAGTGATAATATTTTTCTCATAGAATCGACAGCAAACCAACGCCAACATCAATAGTTCAGATATAGATGCCGATACGAGAAGCAGAAAATTAAGAAATGGAAAAATTATATGAGGATATTACGCGGGTAATGTAGAATGTAAAGGAAGATGAAGAACTAATGATCATGGGCAATTGGAATGAGATTGTAGAGGAAGGAAGGGAAGAAAGAGCTACAGGAGAATTCAGATGTGGTAATGGGAATGAGGGAGGAGAACAATTGACCCCAGCAATAAATTTCAACTGGTAATGGAAAATACACTGCTCAAAAAAATTACAAAAGGAGTAGGTACACTTAGAAATGGCCAGGAGACATGGAAAGATTCCAAGTAGATTCTTGCATGCTCAGAAAAGATTTCTAAATCAGATATCGGCCCTTAAGTCGTACCCTGTAGCGGATATAAATTCAGATAACAATTTAGTAATGATGAAGAGTATTTTGAAGTCTAAGAAAATTATTGAGAAGAAGGAACGTGGAAAGAAATGGGCTATCGAAGCAATGAGAAATGATTGGATGCGTTTGAATTTCGATAAAGATGTGGATACTGCAATAGTGAATATCACAGTAGGCATTACAGTTGAAGAGGAATAGACATCTATAAAAGAAGCAATCAGACTATTTGGACAGACAAATATATTTACATGGAAAGTAACGGCGAAGAAAGCATGAGTAACAGATCGACGAAAGAAGGCAGTTCAAAAATTTTCAAGGAAAGAGAGGAATACAGCAATATAAATCACTCAGGAGTGAAACAAATATCAAGTGCAAGGAAGCCAAGACCATATGGCTGCAGGAAAATTCTGCAGAAATCCAAACAGAAATGGTTGTCGGAAGAAATGATTGAGCACACAGTGAAGTCAAAACAGCCTTCAGTGAAATTAACACCAAGGGCATCAACATTAAGAGTGTGAGGGGGAACTCTACTGTTAAACGCAAGGGAGAGAGAGGATGGGTGGAAATGGTACATTGGAGGACTCTACGAGGAGGGAGGACTTGGTTTATGGCATGACAGAAGAACAAATGGGAATCGATATAGAAGACATAGGGGATGCAGTGCTAGAGTCTAAGACTTGTGATCAAATAAGGCAAAAGGGCTTAATAATGTTGCTTCGGAATTTCTAATACGATCAAGGGAAGCAGCCAATAAATGTTGACGTTGGTGTGTAGAATGTATGAGACTGGAAACTGAATGGTTCTGCATCCATCAGCGCGTGTATCGCGTAAAGCCGCCCTCACGGGAGACGAGGCAGCTAACGTTGACGTTGACGTGGACTGGACATCCACCTCGCGAGTGTGCCGTCAGTGCACGGTACGAGCTGGTTAACGTGATTTGCGCTCTCAGTGCTCTCCAGCGGCCGTTGTATGCGTTATTGGGCTCATAGACCACACAGTTTCCTTACGAAAATGAACGCGCGAAAAATACTTGTGTTAATTCAGTTAGCAATTGTCGAAGAACAGCGGAGAAAACTTCCAAGAAGAGTCTGGTCTCGTCGGTGACACGAACAGCGAACTGTTATTAGAGGATTACTACGTAATGCTGTACAACGATCTGAGATACATACTAGCGGATGCCATTCGTTAACTCAAATGAATAATCATCCCATTTTCGGTTTTAAAGGTATAGTATATGATATCAGATTGTGAATGTGTAATAGCCATATTCTCGAAGTTGCATTGACTGCAAACACTACGAAATACCGTATTTCACCTTATAGTTTTCGGTATCCATACTATCGGTGTAGCATTGGCTACTGACACACTGAAAGAAAGTATTTCATCACACAGATTTAAAGCTCGAGTTTCGTTTCAGGACTTCCTGCGAGTTGGAAGAGGAGATTTTTTCGAAGCTGCTCAGCATCACTGAAAAAGATATTTACCTGCATACACAAACATGAGCCAGTCCATAATCCCAGAGATAGGTATATATATTTTACAGAAAGTTTCTCACGAGCAAAAACTTCCAGTGTGAAACTTGTGTTTACCTTCAGACGTAGACTGGCAGTCGTGTTAGGATATCAACCTATGGGAAACCTTCTAGTCAGTCGTTGGCCTTTACGAGAAGAGCTGCTGTAAATACAGTACATCGTTTATAATAAACGACATCGACTTTCAAGGTAGTACTCCCGTTAAATTAATAAGAAAGTCCAAGAATCTTTTAGAAAATGGTGGAAAACAAATCTGAATACGGTGGACGTGATTCTGCAAATTTTCTGCTCACAACTCTCGTACCCACAATGCTTCGTCTATGCTACAGATACGACTGCTTTCCGTGTATGGCATACAGTGGTAAAGACTGTTGTGTACAAATGTCATTATTTGATATCTAGCAAGCAAACTGCCCCAAAAAGACGCTCTTCTGATAGATTATAGACATTAATTACGCTGTGGCATTAGAAGGGTATACTTGCGCTTATAACACAGAAACATTAACTTCAGGAATTCTTTACGTACCAATAAGTTTCGTGTCTTTTTATTTTTAGAAATCGTAACTAAAATGACGCTTTGCGAGAGATCCTCAATTTACTGGTGCTTTGAAGCAGCTAATAGACAGGCATTTCCCCCTCGTTCCACGTGTGAGTGGAACAAGAAACCAAATGGTAGGCAATGGTACTCGTACAAGACAGCCTCCAGCATGCACCACATGGTGGCTTGCAAAGTTGTTGATTGCTTCAAGGTGTAGAGTGTGTAGGTTCTGGACGCAGCTGCCAGTGGGACCGCCCAAAGTCACGGAAGCTGCGGACGGAAGGGTCGTTTCAACGTTTGTTTGCGTTTTGCTGGTTGTTGTAACAACTGCCAGTTTATGCTAGATCTCTGTCTGACCTTTATATAAAAATTTGTGCCTTATCGTTTCTACTAACTGAAAAATTCCGCGTAAAGGCGATTTTCCATTCGACTATCTGAATAGCCTTGCGGAGTGATCCTAACTGACTTTTCCTTCTAACTACAGTGCGATAGGAAACGCGTGTAAGTGAAAATAAAAGTGTCTGTAAACAGAAATTGCATTGCATTCGTTCAATCAGCAACTGCAAGATAGCAGCATTGTTATTACGAACAAAGACGCCTGATGTAAGTCACATGACGTCTGCGATATTGCTGAGGTCGTTGTTTGGTAAAAGTACTGTTTTCTCAACAGCAACGCGTTTTTATTACTGAACAGTATTTTGCCAATCGTGTTGCAGACGCATTTCACAGGAAATAGCGAGGTTCGAGTCCTCCCTCGTGTATGGGTGTGTGTGTTTGTCCTTAGGCTAATTTAGGTTAAGTAGTGTATAAGCTTAGGGGCTGACGACCTTAGCAGTTAAGTCTCATAAGATTTCACACACATTTCAACATTTGAAATAGCGAGGTGCCGCAGTGCTGTGTGATAATATGACAACTTCAGGAATGGGTTTAGTGGATCTTATCCTACCATGATGAGATACAGGCTAATTTTGGCAAAAGAGGACAAACTGCAGGAAATGATCGTTCAGAATATAAAGGGAAAGAAGGGTCCTAAGAACATATGTCTGGGAAAGGATTCCAAGGGAGGTATACCCATTTGAAATTGGAGATAAAAGATCTTTGAAAGTATAAGTTCGATGGTTGAAAGCACACACGAAAACACACCAGGCAAGTGGGAATGTACCGTCAGTACTAGTGGTTTAGCTGCACACATTACCCTTGATACTGATACATGTGGCGCGATGTATCGATATTCAGCGCGGTTGTAGTCAAAGATTCATGATGCATTGGCCGGCTGGAGGCACGTAGTGCGCAATCGAAAGAAGGTGGTTCGCCTGCAGGTGAGGTCGGCGCTCGCTAGACGGAGCCACGGGCGGAGCGTCGCAGGTGCAGGTCGACAGCTTGGCCGGGAGACACTTCCCGGCGAGGGGGAAGGGGGGGGGGGATGAATGGAATGGAACCCAAGTGTCTGCTGGCCCGCGAGAGGACGACGCCCGATGCAGCACGTAGTAAATGGAAATGAGCGCTTGGTGTCATTGGCCAGGAGGCCCCTTACCGGGCAGGTCCGGCCGCCTTGGTGCAGGTCTTATTACATTCGACGCCACGTTGGGTGACCTGCGCGCCGGATGGGGATGAAATGATGATGAAGACAACACAACACAACACCCAGTCCCTGAGCGGAGAAAATCCCCGACCCAGCCGGGAATCGAACCCTGGCCCCTTAGGACGGCAGTCCGTCACGCTGACCATTCAGCTACCGGGGCGGACAGCACGTAGTAGTTAGTTGTGGCTCACGGAACTTGTCAGCAACTCTGTTGGAAGGAATTATGGTGAGAACCGTTGTATTACTCGGCAACCTGTGCTCGATCATTATCAAGTGAGAGTGTACAATAACTGACAGTTCAGTTTCTGAAGCTATGTTCCGAAAGGCAAATGCTGTTTGACGGGTGTTACTATTCTCGGACATCCATGTTGTTCCAACTCTCAACATTCTGCTTGACCCGGGCACTGCTCTCGTTTAACTCTACCGCCTGTGCCGAACAGTACTAAGTGATAAACCGGTTTTCCTTTCTTAAAAATCATTGTTCATTAACACTTTCGCTGCGGCTGACGCTTATAAACGCCACAAGAAGCCACGAGCCAGTGCGGCTGACGCTTACTCAGTCTAGTTGCAGCGTCTAAGCTAATATCAAAGCGTGTACACTTTTGTGTGGTCAGTTATCGAACGTATATTGTTCGTAATGGCGGCTAATCAACCGACACCTGGATCTTCCAATGTGAAAAAGAGCAAGAAAAGTGTTAAATTGACAGAGGAACAGTTGCTTAGTGTTCTAGACGACAGTGATTTTCTGTGTAGTGAGGACGGGGTATACCACGGAGATTATCATTTAGAGGCTGCAGAAGAATTGCAGGGTGATGATAGCGAATCTGTTTCGTGGCAGTTCCGATTCTGACGATACGGATCACGACGATTGTGTGGAAATCGACGACGAAAAAGAGCCCGACCTGTTACACGGAGATAATCCAGGTGATTCGTGCCATAAAGAACCACATAATATGCAGTATCACCCATTTACGAATGAAGAATTTTTGCAAATTCATCCTACTGGCAACTCTCCTATGGATTTCTTCAGATTATTGGTAACAGACGAATTGTTGCAACTTGTAGTTGACGAAACGAACGATAACGCAGTCAACATATTGTTGAGTGAAAATACAAAAGAGGTATCTAGGATTTGTAAATGGAAACCTCTAAGTATAGGCGAATTACTAGCTTTCCTGGGTGTTTCGTGACATACGGGTAACGTTAAATATCCGCGATTACAAGACTACTGGGAGAAAGAACCGCTGTTTGAGAATAGAGGATAGCGATGAGTATAAGCAGAGACCGGTATTTGATCGTATTACACTCGCTGCATTTTGCAAAAAATCCACTTCCAGGAAACCCGAAACCAGACGACTGTTTATGTAAGACACGACCTATATTGGATTATTTTAACACGAGAATGTCTCAAGCGTATTACCCGGTAAGAGATTTATCAATAGATCAATCAATAATTCTTTGGAGGGCAAGAATGTAATTTAGACAATACATAAAAAGCAAACGTAATAAATATGGCATTAAGATGTACATTCTCAACAATCCAGACGGTTTCATAAATAAGTGCGCTGTGTACACGGGAAGTAGTGGAGATATGGGTGGGGGGGGGGGGGGGGGAAGGTCACGCTGAAAAGGTCGTTTTGCATTTGATGGCAGAAAAGCTGCATGTTGGTCATCACATTTACTCGGACAATTATTATAACAGCTTTCATTTAGCTACAACTCTGTTGAACCTAAAAACACTTTCCACAGGTACTCTGAAATTAAATAGGAAATATATCCCCGAAGATGTTGTACCGCCAAAACTTGGGAGAGGAGAGACAATAGCGCGGTATTATAATGGAGTTATGATTGGAAAATGGAAGGATCGACGAGAGGTTTCCTACGTTTCCACAGAACATCTAAATGTTATGGAACAACTGACGAACGCGCGCCAGCAAATAGTCACGGAACCTTTGCCTATTATTACGTACAATGCGGGTATGTCTGGGACTGATAAACAAGATCAGATGCTATCGTATTATTTATGTGAACGAAAGACTATCCGCTGGCCGAAAAAACTATTCTTTCATGTCACTGACATGCTAGGTTTCAATTCTCTATATCTGTACAGCAAATACTCGGGAAATAAATTGACGTTGTACGATTACAGAATGAATATTATAAAGGGCTTCCTTCCAACAATGGACGTTCCACGAAATGTGAGCAAGAAACATCACAAACAAACACACGTTGTGCAAAAGCTGGACGCTACTGCAAGGAAGAAGCAAGTTAAGGCCGGTTCCCACTAGAGCGCGGCAGCGCGGCGTGCGGCAACGGCAGCGGCAAGCGTTTTCCGCTTTGACGCGGTGGGTCGCGGAATAGGCGTTCCCATCTGTAAGCGGCAGACGCTAGCGGTAGCCAATGACGGACGACCACTGAGGTACGGGGTGGGACCCACCGAAACGACCGGTGTGTTTGAATAACTACATCTTACACCTACATGAAGGAAAGACGAAGTTGGGTGAACCAAATACCAATGTTTCATTTTCTGTACAATGTACTCTTTCACATATTTCATTATTCATGTTTCCTCATTTCAGCATAAACAGATTTCATGACTACCGTTCATGATTGTTCACTATCTCCTAACACATTGAAACAATGTACGATAAAAGAGATTATTCAGATAGTTAAGCGAGACAAAAATTTAAAATGTGATACGGTAGCAGGTACAGGAAAACAGTAAGAACACAAAGGCTAGGTGGAAGGGATGAAAGTGGAAGCCACCTGATAGAATTTCCCACAGAGCATAATGTAATCATCGCCAGCACCTTGCTTCAGAATCACGAAAGAATAATATATATTTGGAACAGAGTTTTCGAAACCAGATTTTAAATTGTAAGGCATTTCCTGGTGCAGAAGCAAACCTGACTGAAGACTGTCAATAGCAAGAAAAGCGTTCTGAAAAAGAAAATTTGTTCACACCGAATATAAATTCTAATGGTTGGATACTATTTCACAAAGGTATTTGTGTGGAGTGCAGCCTTGTATGTAAGTGAAACGTGGACGATGAACAGTTCTGTCAAGAAGACAATGGACGCTTTCAAAACGTGGTGATCAATAAGAATGCTGAAGATTAGATACGAGGATCGTGTGTCCACTCTGTAGTTACGACGTCAAATCAGAGTTTTCGGTAAAACGTCTACTGCTAGTGACAGAAAAAAAGAGCGAACATGAAAATGTGCTTATGTTCCATAATGTAAGTTTTAGTTCAACCTCCAGCATGTGACCAGGTGAGGGGAAACGTATATTTCCGCCAAAAACTCGATTCACTGTAAGTAATCAGTCATTCACGTAAAAAAAGATGTGAACTATTTTATAATCTGCAAGTATCACACTGCCGGCTGCGGTGGTCTCGTGGTTCTAGGCGCTCAGTCTGGAACCGCGCGACTGCTACGGTCGCAGGTTCGAATCCTGCCTCGGGCATGGATGTGTGTGACGTCCTTAGGTTAGTTAGGTTTAAGTAGTTCTAAGTTCTAGGGGACTGATGACCACAGATGTTAAGTCCCATAGTGCTCAGAGCCATTTGAACCATTTTTGCAAGTATCACATATCAAAACAAAACTGAATCATTCTAGATTACACCGAAGATGCCTTAAATTAAAAGGCGAAATGCGTCTTGAATCAGTAAATTACACTGGATAAAGAAAAAAAAGTTCGTTACTTACCAAATGAAATAATCAATAGCTGTAGATATTTAGTAAATTACATCTTATGACATCCCAGCAAATTAGTTTCGGTTTAACTTGTCATTCCACATGCTATTAAATGCTGTTTAAAAAAATTCATCTATCCCTTCCGAAAAACTGTAGTTACTTTCATATCTCGGTAGATAAACAGATTTAGGATATTTATCATGCAACGAAATACGTGACTTTTCACAAGTTATCGTTTGCAAAAAAACAAGTTTCGATTTCTTGAACCGTTTGCGAAATTTGCGGTTGATACAACCACATGGTTTACGACGAGCAGGACGAAGTACCGGTCGCGTCGCGAGCAACCCGCGCGCGTCACGGCACAGCCCGTCCGCCGACTTATCATTCAATATCTCGAGAACGGTGATAGCTATCCATCTGCTCTCAGCTTTAAAAACAATTTCGATATGTTGACTAAATTTCATATGCAATAATGTATTACCTAAAATGAACTGTACGCAAAGTCCTCGCAATGCGTTTTTACCTCTGCACACTCATTAAAATTTCGCGTAAAGGTTTACGTAAATGCGATACAAGAAGTAACCACGACGAATAACGAAAAGAAATTCGATCCTTTATCGAGAGAAGATATCGGGCTGTAACATGCCCAAGAATGAAATTTTTCTGCCGAATAGTTTTCTTGGAATCGGATGATAAGTATTTCATGGCTGCCGCCGCGTCCGCGCCAGCGGTTCGGCGAAAGTTCGTGTGGCCCGGGGTTCCGTACCTGACGTCACGCTCAGCGCGTTCTGTGATTGGCGGCGCGCACCTGGAGCGCGTCACGCGGCAGCGGAAGCGGTTCGACATGGGCAAACCGCGACGCAGAGCCTGCCGCGCCGTGCCGCTGACGCCGTTTCCATGGCAACCACGCCGCTGACGCGCGGTTTTGACGCGCGGCAGCCCTAGTGGGAACCGGCCTTTATAAGGAAGCGGTGTAAGAAGTGCGCGGAACAACGCAAGCGCACTGATACACCATACGAGTGTACAAGCTGCCCAGACAAACCTGGATACTGCTTTAACTGCTGTATAATTTCTCATAAGTAGCAAAAACGCGAAAGTATCGGGGAAATTCCGATTATCAAAGACAACTCCTTTTATTTCTTTTGACATTCCACGCTTTCTTTCTATGACGTGGAAGGTTAGAACTTTTTTCCACGAGTACTCAGAAAATGTTTTATTTTGTGTTAAGTCGACTTATTTTTTATTGCGTTATAAGGCGTTCACTTCAGTTTTATGCAAAAGAATTTGTTGTGCTACATTTGTTTTGATGAGGGACACGAGAGAAGCCTCCAATTAGGGTATGTTTCGCCTTACTAATTTTTACACATCCGGGCGTCCCCTGTGCGTCTATAATAAATGTAGAGTGCTAATTCCCTCATACCAGGAGCAAACATGCTACTAAACTGACGACCTGCATCAGAGTCAATCTTAAAAATGCGCATTTGAAGTAAACATAATTTCAGATGAATCCAGTTTCCTTTTTCCTTTTTTCTTTTCCTTCTTAAGAATTTGCGTTTTGGAATCCAAATTTTTCCTGAATGCAGCGGATTTGTTGCTTGTTTGAAATGTATTTTTTGTTACATTATCAACAAATCACGAACATCTGAATGACGCCTGTGACCCCTATAGGTGTCAGACAGAAAACAGACTTTAAAACATGACCACAATACTGTCGAAGCTTATTTGAAGTAATGCATCTAAGGTGTCATCATTAAGTCAGTATAGAACATGATCCAACAGATCTTACAAGGTCTTGACGTCAGCCTGTAGCTCAGGTGTGCTTAGGAGTGTCGGCTCCGAGCGGTACCTACCGTTTCAGAGAGTTACCGGCCCGCATTCGCACGTTGCCCGGCCGCACTTGAGAGTTGCGCGCCTGCACCGATGCCGCAGCGAAAGTGTTAGGCAGGCTCTGTGCTCCGTCTTTTCTTTGAAATGTGTAATCTCATACAGTTTCTCTGTTTTAGAATGTAAACTGGCTGCTTATATAATGTGTTGTGGCCATTAAATACGTGGCAAATAGTACTTGCGTGGTATTTTGCTGCGGGCAGTAGCGACTGTCTATAAGAATTTGTTTATATTTGAAGGCGCTGGTGCCCGACATCAGTGTGCTGATTTTTCTGCATTAGCTTTTTTTAATCATTGAGAAGACTAGTGCCCGCCTTAGTTTTCACATATTGAAATTTCATAATATTTGAAGAGCCTAGTGCCCCACATATACTTTATGATTTTTCTGTATTATTTTCACTCACTAATCATTGTAACGGGCTGGCGCCCGCTTTATCTGTCCTATATTGAAAATTATTTAATATTAGAAGGGACTAGGAAGTCGCCAATAATCCCCATCCACGTACTGAGGCTAAATCGGTGCTGATGGTTCGCTACCGCCATACAATGGGGATACTCCATAGTCCACAGATAAGTATTGCAAAGGATGACGATTCTACCCTTCTGAAGTTAGCCTCATCTGGGAACAGGATGGGTGACAGATATTTCAGGGCCTCAGAGCGACGAACCGGCGGTAAAACTGTCATCGTAGAGACAAGTCTGCAGGTAATAAAGGCCGCACCTATTGTGATAGTCACAGTAGCTATTGTCGTGGAGGGTTTACCACTTGGTCGTCTGGCTTTACCCTATGCTGGTGGGCGTCCTGCTATTTATGGCGCGGTCACTGTCATAGATCTTTTATCTCCGTCTTCAGATATGTCTATTCCCCTTCGAACACAATTCTGGCGATATGTCAATTTATCTTTTATGCTCCTTATCCTCTCTGGGATCGTTTCCTGCAGTTTGTTTCTGAAGCGCGTACGCTTCTATCGAATTTGTTTGCCGACAGCAGTCGTTGTCTTCGACTGCGTACCACGCCGTGGGTACTAGAGGGCGGGGCGGTGAGCTCTATGGGACGTATCCAGACAGTCTCGACCCGACCAGCTGGGTAGTCGTGTAGTGACGCCTCTGCTATGCACCAGGAAGTGAGCCGCCATACCGAGTGCAAATGCAGCGATCCAGGGACAGTTGTTGACGCGAGGTTGTGTGAGTGGATTTTGAGCGGCTAGCCCCTGTGGGTCGTACACTGAGTCACCTGCATGGTTAATCGGCATCGCTATTCGGATATGCCGTGTGGCGCGCCTTGCTCTGAGTTTCACGCACTTTGATGTCACCTTGCCTGTGCATGTATTAACCCACCTGGCCATTTTGTCAAGACTACAGTTACTTTGGCGAACGTTTCTGTTTCTTGTGTACCTTGCCGCTCCATTAGTTAAGTGGTATGCCATTGTGTGACTTAGTTTCTTAGATCGTAAATTCTGTAGGAGTATGTTGTTGAACTGTATTATAGGAAGTGCTATAAATGTAAACGGTAAGTGATTATCCTCATATTTGTACTCTGCTGGGAGTTGTCAGTATGGTTACTGCAATGCAAGGCTTAATAAAATCAGTCAAAATATATTGGCAGATACTATTTTGGAAATAAAAGCTGTTCCAGCCTTCGGTTATCGTTAATTTTAAGAATTATATTGGGTAAATTAACTGGAAGCCCTTTTTAACTTAGAAATGTTTATGTGCTTTTTAAATTGTAAAGCTGCTGTGCAGTCTGGGTCAGATTTTGAGTCATTATAGCGCATTGTAGTGGTGGTTTAACACTTGTTGCATTTGGTGGTTTAATCCACAAACGCCAGCTTGTCGCTGAAAGTTATACAGAATTTGTCACTGAATCGCGGTTAACCGGTTCAGTATAATATTTGCTGCACAAATGGCCGTTGCCATTCTGAATTCGTTATAGTTATTTAACTTGGAATAGGTATTTATGCTTTAAGTTAGATCATTTTTAATTATTTGTAATAATTAATTACCAGTACCATTCAAACTAGAGTCCCATGGAATTATGTTGGAATTTTATTGAAGATTTCATGATTTAAATTATTTATGACCGTTTGTGTCAGGCAGAGCTTAATAAATTCAAATATTTTAATATTTATGTGACTTTTTTACTATTTCACGGTTTAATAGTTCTAAGTTTCTCGTTAAAACAAAAAGAAATTTTTTGTATGTTTATATTTGAAATCTAATCTTAGTTTTTAGTCCTTTATAGTGATTTGATTGTAACTGCCCTTCTAGTCGTGCCTGTTGGGCGATCCTCTTATGGCGGCTAGGTCATCCGCGTCGTGACCGTCGGTGATGGCGCCAATTTAATGATCTCGTCCTGAAGTTGATATCGTATTCTTTTCGAAAACGTTTACAATCAAGGTGCACATAATTCGATTACAAGTGATGTGTAAAATGACCTTTTAAAATAAATATTTGTTGAAATTTGTTATTTAATTGTGAATAGTGTTTGAAAAATTACTTCATTTAACTTGTTCTGCCCTGGCTCGCCCACCCTTCTTCTCCTTCTTGCTTCACAACCTTACGTTTGTCTTTGTCTTCTTAACGATTTCCTTCCATTCTTCCCTCTCGTTTACTTTCCTTTTCCATCCTGTGTTTCCCAGAGCTGTAATGTTTTCTTCCGCATCGTCCAGCCATCGTTTAAACTGTCTTCCTTTTAATCTTCTTCTTGTCGGTTTCCATTGGAAGACCTTCGTATTACTTGTGTACTCCATCCTTAAGAGAAGTCCCAGCTAGTCTATTCTTTTACTTTCAATGAGCCTTACAATATCAGCTCCTTGTATGAGGCGATCCAACTCACAACTGGTACTTGCTCTCGAGGTACCACCGTTATTTTGGATCCTTCCATAAATGTTCCTTAGTATTCTTCGTTCAAATACTCTGAGTTTTTGTTCGTCGGTGCTGGTTAGCGTCCATGCTTCATATCCATATACACTCCTGGAAATTGAAATAAGAACACCGTGAATTCATTGTCCCAGGAAGGGGAAACTTTATTGACACATTCCTGGGGTCAGATACATCACATGATCACACTGACAGAACCACAGGCACATAGACACAGGCAACAGAGCATGCACAATGTCGGCACTAGTACAGTGCATATCCACCTTTCGCAGCAATGCAGGCTGCTATTCTCCCATGGGGACGATCGTAGAGATGCTGGATGTAGTCCTGTGGAACGGCTTGCCATGCCATTTCCACCTGGCGCCTCAGTTGGACCAGCGTTCGTGCTGGACGTGCAGACCGCGTGAGATGACGCTTCATCCAGTCCCAAACATGCTCAATGGGGGACAGATCCGGAGATCTTGCTGGCCAGGGTAGTTGACTTACACCTTCTAGAGCACGTTGGGTGGCACGGGATACATGCGGACGTGCATTGTCCTGTTGGAACAGCAAGTTCCCTTGCCGGTCTAGGAATGGTAGAACGATGGGTTCGATGACGGTTTGGATGTACCGTGCACTATTCAGTGTCCCCTCGACGATCACCAGTGGTGTACGGCCAGTGTAGGAGATCGCTCCCCACACCATGATGGCGGGTGTTGGCCCTGTGTGCCTCGGTCGTATGCAGTCCTGATTGTGGCGCTCACCTGCACGGCGCCAAACACGCATACGACCATCATTGGCACCAAGGCAGAAGCGACTCTCATCGCTGAAGACGACACGTCTCCATTCGTCCCTCCATTCACGCCTGTCGCGACACCACTGGAGGCGGGCTGCACGATGTTGGGGCGTGAGCGGAAGACGGCCCAACGGTGTGCGGGACCGTAGCCCAGCTTCATGGAGACGGTTGAGAATGGTCCTCGCCGATACCCCAGGAGCAACAGTGTCCCTAATTTGCTGGGAAGTGGCGGTGCGGTCCCCTACGGCACTGCGTAGGATCCTACGGTCTTGGCGTGCATCCGTGCGTCGCTGCGGTCCGGTCCCAGGTCGACGGGCACGTGCACCTTCCGCCGACCACTGGCGACAACATCGATGTACTGTGGAGACCTCACGCCCCACGTGTTGAGCAATTCGGCGGTACGTCCACCCGGCCTCCCGCATGCCTACTATACGCCCTCGCTCAAAGTCCGTCAACTGCACATACGGTTCACGTCCACGCTGTCGCGGCATGCTACCAGTGTTAAAGACTGCGATGGAGCTCCGTATGCCACGGCAAACTGGCTGACACTGACGGCGGCGGTGCACAAATGCTGCGCAGCTAGCGCCATTCGACGGCCAACACCACGGTTCCTGGTGTGTCCGCTGTGCCGTGCGTGTGATCATTGCTTGTACAGCCCTCTCGCAGTGTCCGGAGCAAGTATGGTGGGTCTGACACACCGGTGTCAATGTGTTCTTTTTTCCATTTCCAGGAGTGTATAATCACTGGCCTAAGCATAAGCTTATATACAGTCATTTTGAGCTGGCGGCTTACCATTCTAGATTTCATTAGCTTTTTAAATGCATGATAACACTTATTACCACTTCAGTGGGCATGGAATTTATTTTATTAACCTTAGCCCTTAAGTATTCAAAATCCTCTACATGCTGAGAATTAAAACCTTCTGCTGATCCGTTATCCAGTTTATTGTGCTCTTTCCTATTGAATTTCACATATTTAGTTTTTGTTTCAGTAATTTCCAGTTCCCTATGCTGTGTGACTTTTCTTAGTTCCACCACTACTCTGTTTATCTACTAAGAACTGAAATGCCATCAGCGTATGCAGCCAACTGTGTGGTCCTTATGCCTATGTGTCCAGATAGTAAAATTTTCGTATAATTGCTTCTAAGATCAAACTGAAAAGCATTGTGGGAAGAGCATCACCTTGTCTGGCTCCCTTATTGACAATGAAATAGTCTAATTCCCCATCCACTCACAGCATTGCCTTGGAACCTGCCAAGGTTGCCTTAATAACCAGAGTATATTTGGATGGTACGCGAAACAGTTTTTATTTTCCAAAATCTCTTCCCTATTTACAGTATAGAAGACCTGCTTGAAATCCTTGTAGATATTGTTGAATTTTCTACTACATTCATATGCTTTTTCTGTATTTCTCTCAGTACTATGGCCCTTCGATCCTTCAACTAATTATGCCGACGCGAACGTGCTGTAACGTACTAGGTCCCATCTACCAAACAACCCTGTATATAAATTGCATTATAATCGTTGCAATGGCGAATGGAGGTTGTGGGAATGAAATAAATTACCATGCAACTGTATAAAATGATATCGGTGAAAGCCGTTCAGAAAATCTGTCTCTGCAATATTAGGAATTTTTAATGTAAGTAATTTTTAGTGACGAATGAAACTTGGTGAGAGAGCAGGCGTGAACCCAGGTATCCTGCTTAATCATTTACACTGTTCGAGCGTGGAATAGAGACTGTGTCCATGGTCAGAATATATTCATTATACAGGGTGTTACAAAAAGGTACGGCCAAACTTTCAGGAAACATTCCTCACACACAAAGAAAGAAAATATATGTGGACATGTGTCCGGAAACGCTTACTTTCCATGTTAGAGCTCATTTTATTACTTCTCTTCAAATCACTTTAATCATGGAATGGAAACACACAGCAACAGAACGTACCAGCGTGACTTCAAACACTTTGTTACAGGAAATGTTCAAAATGTCCTCCACTAGCGAGGATACATGCATCCACCCTCCGTCGCATGGAATCCCTGGTGCGCTGATGCAGCCCTGGAGAATGGCGTATTGTATCACAGCCGTCCACAATACGAGCACGAAGAGTCTCTACATTTGGTACCGGGGTTGCGTAGACAAGAGCTTTCAAATGCCCCCATAAATGAAAGTCAAGAGGGTTGAGGTCAGGAGAGCGTGGAGGCCATGGAATTGGTCCGCCTCTACCAATCCATCGGTCACCGAATCTGTTGTTGAGAAGCGTACGAACACTTCAAATGAAATGTGCAGGAGCTCCATCGTGCATGAACCACATGTTGTGTCGTACTTGTAAAGGCACATGTTCTAGCAGCACAGGTAGAGCATCCCGTATTGAGCGTAGGTGGAAGAACATGGGGCCCAATCAAGACATCACCAACAATGCCTGCCCAAACGTTCACAAAAATCTGTGTTGATGACGTGATTGCACAATTGCGCGCGGATTCTCGTCATACCACACATGTTGATTGTGAAAATGTACAATTTGATCACGTTGGAATGAAGCCTCATCTGTAAAGAGAACATTTGCACTGAAATGAGGATTGACATTGTTGGATGAACCATTCGCAGAAGTGTACTCGTGGAGGCCAATCAGCTGTTGATAGTGCCTACACACGCTGTACATGGTACGGAAACAACTGGTTCTCAAATGGTTCAAATGGCTCTGAGCACTATGGGACTCAACTGCTGAGGTCATAAATCCCCTAGAACTTAGAACTACTTAAACCTAACTAACCTAAGGACAACACACACATCCATGCCCGAGGCAGGATTCGAACCTGCGACCGTAGCGGTCGCGCGGTTCCAGACTGTAGCGCCAGAACCGCTCGGCCACCAGCGGCCGGCAACTGGTTCTCCCGTAGGACTCTCCATACAGTGACATGCTCAACGTTACCTTGTACAGCAGCAACTTCTCTGACGCTGACATTAGGGTTATCGTCAACTGCACGGAGAATTGTCTCGTCCTTTGCAGGTGTTCTCGTCGTTCTAGGTCTTCCCCAGCCGCGAGTCATAGGTTGGCATGTTCCGTGCTCCCTAAGACGCCGATCAATTGCTTCGAACGTCTTCCTGTCTGGACACAAACGTACCGCGCCACGGCTATTGCCCCGTGCTAATCCATACATCAAATGGGCATCTGCCAACTCCGCATTTGTAAACATTGCACTGACTGCAAAACCACGTCGTGATGAACTATAACCTGTTGATGCTACGTCCTGATGTGCTTGATGCTAGTACTGTAGAGCAATGAGTCGCATGTCAACACAAGCACCGAAGTCAACATTACCTTCCTTCAATTGGGCCACCTGGCGGTGAATCGAGGAAGTAGAGTACATACTGACGAAACTAAAATGAGCTCTAACATGGAAATTAAGCGTTTCCGGAGACATGTCCACATAACATCTTTTCTTTATTTGTGTGTGAGGAATGTTTCCTGAAAGTTTGGCCGTACCTTTTTGTAACACCCTGTACAGCGTGATATCACGTATCAATATCACCCCTCTGCGTCCCACTGTTGGTAGCAGAATTGCAAATTTCCTTCTGACGTCGATAGAGGTCGCACGGGATATGGCGGACCCAATGGTGTGCGCCCACTGATCCACGCCTTCAGTGGCACTAGACTGTCGGCGTCCTCTGCCGCCAGCAAGCACACTTGCACGTGGAGCCTCATTGCTACACCATCGTTTGTGCTTACTTCATGGCGCCTCATCCTATCTGACACTGTGATAGCTGGACTCTGTTTCTTCTACATCTACATCTACATCCATACTCCGCAAGCCACCTGACAGTGTGTGGCGGAGGGTACCTTGAGTACCTCTATCGGTTCTCCCTTCTATTCCAGTTTCGTATTGTTCGTGGAAAGAAGCATTGTCGGTATGCTTCTGTGTGGGCTCTAATCACTCTGATTTTATCCTCGTGCTCTCTTCGCGTGATATACGTAGGAGGGATCAATATACTGCTTGACTCATCGGTGAAGGTATGTTCTCGAAACTTCAACAAAAGCCCTTACCGAGCTACTGAGCGTCTCCTCTGCAGACTCTTCCACTGGAGTTTATCTATCATCTCCGTAACGCTTTCGCGATTACTAAATGATCCTGTAACGAAGCGCGCTGCTCTCCGTTGGATCTTCTCTATCTCTTCTATCAACCCTATCTGGTACGGATCCCACACCGCTAAGCAGTATTCAAGCAGTGGGCGAACAAGCGTACTGTAACCTACTTCCTTTGTTTTCGGATTGCATTTCCTTAGGATTCTTCTAATGAATCTCAGTCTGGCATCTGCTTTACCGACGATCAACTTTATATGATCATTCCATTTTAAATCACTCCTAATGCGTACTCCCCGATAATTTATGGAATTAACTGCTTCCAGTTGCTGTCCTGCAATATTGTAGCTAAATCATAAGGGATCTTTCTTTCTATGTATTCGCAGCACATTACACTTGTCTACATTGAAATTCAATTGCCATTCCCTGCACCATGCGTCAATTCGCTGCAGATCCTCCTGCATTTCAGTACAATTTTCCATTGTTACAACCTCTCGATATACCACAGCATCATCCGCAAAAAGCCTCAGTGAACTTACGATGTCATCCACAAGGTCATTTATGTATATTGTGAATAGCAACGGTCCTACGACACTCCTCTGCAGCACACCTGAAATCACTCTTACTTCGGAAGACTTCTCTCCATTGAGAATGACATGCTGCGTTCTGTTATGTAGGAACTCTTCAATCCAATCACACAATTGGTCTGATAGTCCATATGCTCTCACTTTGTTCATTAAACGACTGTGGGGAACTGTACCGAACACCTTGCGGAAGTCAAGAAACACAGCATCTACCTGGGAACCCGTGTCTATGGCCCTCTGAGTCTCGTAGACGAATAGCGCGAGCTGGGTTTCACACGATCGTCTTTTTCGAAACCCATGCTGATTCCTACAGAGCAGATTTCTAGTCTCCACAAAAGTCATTATACGCGAACATAATACGTGTTCCAAAATCCTACAACTGATCGACGTTAGAGATACAGATCTATAGTTCTGCACATCTGTTCGACGTCCCTTCTTGAAAACAGGGATGAGCTGTGCCCTTTTCCAAACTTTTGGAACGCTACGCTCCTCTAGAGACCTACAGCGCTTCAAGAAGGGGGGCAAGTTCCTTCGCGTACTCTGTGTAAAATCGAACTGTTATCCCATCATGTCCAGCGGCCTTTCCTCTTTTGACCGATTTTAATTGTTTCTCTATCCCTCTGTCGTCTATTTCGATATCTACCATTTTGTCATCTGTGCGACAATCTAGAGAAGGAACTACAGTACAGTGTTCCTCTGTGAAACAGCTTTGGAGAAAGACATTTAGTATTTCGGCCTTTAGTCTGTCATCCTCTGTTTCAGTACCATTTTGGTCACAGAGTGGCTGGACATTTTGTTTTGATCCACCTACCGCTTTGACATCAGACCAAAATTTCTTAGGATTTTCTGCCAAGTCAGTACATAGAACTTTACTTTCGAATTCATAGAACGCCTCTCGCATAGCCCTCCTCACACTACATTTCGCTTCGCGTAGTTTTTGTTAGTATGCAAGGCTTTGGCTATGTTTATATTTGCTGTGAAGTTCCCTTTGCTTCCGCAGCAGTTTTCTAACTCGGTTGTTGTACCACGGTGGCTCTTTTCCATCTTTTACGATCTTGCTTGGCACATACTCATCTAACACATATTGTACGATGGTTTTGAACTTTGTCCGCTGATCCTCAACATTATCTGTACCTGACACAAAACTTTTGTGTTGAGCCATCAGGTACTCTGAAATCTGCTTTTTGTCACCTTTGCTAAACAGAAAAATCTTCCTACCTTTTTTAATATTGCTGCCTTCTTTGTAATGAGTCCTCGTTCACTTCGAGAAATCTTTCGTTTACTGTGATTAGCTTGTTCTCTAATCATTTCCGCTGATGTCCAGCTTTCCTACGATGACAGTTACTGCACCACTCTTCTTACCATTGTGTACGAAGTCGTACACAAGACGTAGCGCTTCCAGTATTACTGAATGGCTTTCGCCGATACCATTGCATTACAATGAATCTCCTTTGATTTCATCGCGACTGAGTTAATTTGTTTCATTTGAATGCGTTTGATTGAACTGGAAAAACAGGTAAAACGAAATACGGAGATAGCGCTAAATGTAGCGCCTCGCATTTATTGAAAATCAGCTTGCGATCTGAAGGAAAGCCCTACATATAGTGGAATACGGAGGCTGGCTGCCTTCGAAACCCGCCAGGGGATGTCAAAAAGGGCATTCGTATCACTTTCACTTTCCTCCTGTGCGGCATTCCCTTTGTGCGCGGGCTTTTTTATTTCGTAGCAGGGCTCATAAATCTGGAGGTAAATTAGCAGAGCGCGCGCGACGACAGCGCTGAATTCGAATGTATCCCGCTCGCGCCCCTCCCCGACCCGTTCGCAATCGCTATTGCGGCACGTTCTCATCTCTCTCCTCCCCCTGTCCCCTGCCCCCTCCCCCGTTGCCCTCGACATCCACCTTCACCTGACCGGCTCCCGCGTCCGCGACGAAATGGCTGTGGACTCATATCCGGCGCGGACGGCAATACAAAGTTTCCCCGGGCGGCGCGCGCCACGCCACCCTGCCCCTTTTTATTTTTCTTTTCCGGCCACGCCGAGCCTTTTTCTCGCTTTGTTCTCGCCATTCGACGTCCGCCGAACTTTTGTTTCAATAGCCGCGCAGCGACGGCGGCCGCAACCGGATCGGTCGGAACTGCCGCTGTGCGGACGGCGCAGTGGTGTGTCTTGCTGTGTGCTCTGGTGGGGGTATAGTAAAGGGGAGGCACGCCGAACAGCGTGGGAGTATCGGAGACTGCTCCAATAGGACGACCCCGCCTTCCTCTCTGAAGCGATCCCGGAACGCGAGAAGCGTAGCGCTCTTCGGGCACGTGGGAGGTCTCGCGGCACTTGCGAGCTCGTATTTGTGGTGCAACAGTAGCGGGGAGCACCGCAGATAGACGAGTTTCATGTTTTAAAAAAGAGGCTGGTTTGAGACGCCTGGTAAAAAAGCATGAAAATATGTTTGTTTCTCAAACAACTCACCTTACTTCTAGACATGGTAGCCTTTTGAGGTGTATACACTTGGCCCAGCGATCCTCCAGCACTTTCATCGCATCGGAAATACACACTACTGCCAATAAAAATTGCTACACCACGAAGATGACGTCCTACAGACGCGAAATTTAACCGACAGTAAGATGATGCTGTGATATGCAAATGATAAGCTTTTCAGAGCATTCGCACAAGCTCGGCGCCGGTGGCGACACCTACAACGTGCTGACATGAGGAAAGTTTCCAACTGATTTATCATACACAAACAGCAGTTGACCGGCGTTGCCTGGTGAAACGTTGTTGTGATGCCTCGTGTAAGGAGGAGAAATGCGTACCATCACGTTTCCGACTTTGATAAAGGTCGCATTGCAGCCTATCGCGATTGCGGTTTACCGTATCGCGACCTTGCTCCTCGCGTTGGTCGAGATCCAAAGACTGTTAGCAGAATATGGAATCGGTGGGTTCAGGAGGGTAATACGGAACGCCGTGCTGGCTCCCAACGACCTCGTATCACTACCAGTCCAGATGACAGGCATCTTACCCGTATGGCTGTAACGGATCGTGCAGCCACGTCTCGATCCCTGAGTCAACAGATGGGGACGTTTGCAAGACAACAACAATCTACACGAACAGTTCGACGACGTTTGCAGCAGCATGGACTATCAGCTCGGAGACCATGGCTGCAGTTACCCTTAACGCTGCATAGACAGGAGCGCCTGCGATGGTGTACTCAACGACGAATCTGCGTGCACGAATGGCAAAACGTCACTTTTTCGGATGAATCCAGGTTCTGTGTACAGCATCATGATGGTCGCATCCGTGTTTGGCGACATCGCGGTGAACGCTCATTGGTAGCGTGTATTCGTCATCGCCATAAAGGCGTGTCACCCGGCGTGATGGTATGGGGTGCCACTGGTTACACGTCTCGGTCATCTCTTGTTCGCATTGACGGCACTTTGAACAGTGGACGTTACATTTCAGATGTGTTACCACCCGTGGCTCTACCCTTCATTCGATCCCTGCGAAACCATACATTTCAGCAGGATAATGCACGACCGCATGTTGCAGGTCCTGTACTGGCCTTTCCGGATACAGAAAATGTTCGACTGCTACCCTGGCCAGCACATTCTCCAGATCTCTCACCAATTGAAAACGTCTGGTCAATGGTGGCCGAGCAACTGGCTCGTCACAATACGCCAGTCACTACTCTTGATCAACTGTGGTATCGTGTTGAAGCTGCATGGGCAGCTGTACCTGTTCACCCCATCCAAGCATTGTTCAACTCAATGCCCAGGCGTATCAAGGCCGTTATTATGGCCAGATGTGGTTGTTCTGGGTACTGATTTCTCAGGATCTATGCACACAAACTGCGTGAAAATGTAATCACATGTCAGTTCTAGTATAATATATTTGTCCAATGAATACCCATTTATCATCTGCATTTCTTCTTGGTGTAGCAATTTTAATGGCCAGTAGTGTAGTTTCTGTCAAACTCAACTAAATATGCGTTGACTGCAAGTATTATTTCCTCATTTGATTGAATTTTCTCATTAAGAGAGTACTGAAGGGCGATATGTTTTAACTGTTAAAAACCATTCAAAAGCCAAGAGCGCATAAAATATTTTTTATTCTATTTTTATTTCAATAATCGTAGCTGTTATCTTGAGATCTTAAATTTTTTTGTAGTAACAAATGTTCATTTTACGCTAAATCTCATGCACAAGATGTCAACTGGATAAAAGGCAACACATTATACACTTTTGTCATCGCTAAAATGTTTAAAAACACACGACACCTTGTCCAAAAAGACCATGTGCAATATGTATATGGATATGGCCTTCTGGACAACATGCTGTGTGTTTTTAAATATTTTACCGATGACAAACGTTTATAATGTGCAGAATTTAATCCAGTTGACATCTTGTGCTTGTTGTTCAGCGTAAAATGAACATGTTTTACCACCAAAAATGTTTAAGACCTCAAGATGACAGCTAAGACTATTTAAACTGTTTGTCTTGAATAAAAAATATTTTGTGTGATCTTGGCTTTTGAGTGGATTTTAAGAGTTTCCTCATTTGATGAAAATTTATCCCATAAAGGTTTCAAGTTAGGGAACAGGAAGAAATCACTTGGGATGGTTGAGGATCCAGTTCAAAGACCAATTCACGCGCTTACGCCACTGTTGTCGCGGATGTGTGGGATGGTACATTATTAACCCGCTAAAATGTTTGCTTTCAACTGTGGTATTTTTTCAGTCAATGCAAGTTTCAAACGATCGAACAATGAAGTATAATAGGACTGAGTTACGGTTCTCCCTTTTCCCAAATAGTGTACGAGCATTATTCTTGGGAATCAAAAAAGACAAAAAAAAATTCCAGTGGCCATCACCTTACCAGCTTAGAAATTGGTCTTTGCCTTTTTCGGTGCACTTTTACCGGCGTTTGTCCATTGTTTTGATTAATGTTTTGACTCTGCTGTGTAATGACGGATCCAGATTTCATCAACAGTCGTAAACCGGCTCAAAAAATCATGCGGATTGCGATTAAACATCGCCAGACATTGTGTTCAAATGTTGTGACGGATATTCATTTGGTCGACCGTGAGCAATCGTGGCGACCACCTCGCACACAGCTTCTTGATAGCCAATTCTCCGTGCAGGATATTGTGCACTAGTTCAGTTGCAATGTCTACGACCTCAGAAATCTCATGAATTTTTATATATCCGTCTTGTATTACCATATCATGGAGTTTATCAATGGTTTTCTTTGTGGTGACCTCAATTGAACGGGCGGAGCTTGTCCCACCACGTTTAAATTAAGTCGTGGAAATTTACCAGACTTATCAAACCACCCTCGAAGTACTTTAGCCAGGAAAGACATCAAATGGATCAAATAGCTCTTAGCACTATCGGACCTAGGCCATGTGTCGCAATCATAATCTAGAGAACACAAAGAGTGCCAATGTTGCAGAAGCAAGGCCACACTCCTAACTCATTAGCACACAGCGATCAGAGCCATAGCACAAACTGTGCAGCATGACTTCACTCATGACGTCATTCCACAGACTCTACAACATGGAGTAATAACATACAATATCTGAGCTCCGCCTCTCCAACCCGTCCTAGTATTGATGAGAAATACAGAGGCAGAACAAAAACATCTGTGACTGAGACACCGTGGTGTGGACAGGACTGCTGACACCTCTGGTCAAACGAGGGCGAGTGGGCGCCTAACCTGCTACAGTGACGTGAGATCTGGCTTTAAATAATATAAGCACGTTTCAGACATCATGTCCTCAGCGTCTGGTCATTCCATGTGCAACACCGATCCCATGGGAATGACAGTCTCGTAAATTGCGGGTTAACTCTGCTCGCAGACCGTCGTGTGATACTTCCTTCCTATCTGAAGACTTAAAATACCAGACTGCTGCGTGTCAGCTGTGCTTGGACTTCATTGCTCCACGCTGCCTAGAAAGAAATATTAGTGGTGATCTACGGGTTCACATGCTTTAGATGTTACGCACAGGGGCAGAAATTCGAAGTAGTAACGAATCACGCTTCCTTGAAGTGGCTACTGGGTTTGAAGAAGGATCCCTGTAGCAGATTAACCAGGTGGGCTCTTGAACGTGTTTGCTTACGAAGTTATTCACAAACTTGGGGCAAAATACAAATGAAGGTACTGCGAACAGCAAGGTTGCAGCATTGCAACCACTTGGGGCAAAGCCATTGCAACCAAAAGCAAACGGACATCATACATAACATGTTCTTCGAATACTATCGATAGTGTCGAGTCACAACGTCAACAGTCGTCATGCAGATTGGGACACATATCTTGGTTATGTCGTCAGTGTATCTAATTCTAAATTCCGTACTAGTACTGGTCTCTCGCCCTATGAGGTGGTCTGCAGAAGAAAAATTCCGTCTCTCTTTCACATACTAATATAGAAATTAGGATCCGATGTTGAGTCAGTGAAGAAACTTGCAAAATGAATACGTGAGGTAAAGCAAAGAGTTCGATGAGCCAATAAAAAAAGCACTGGAGTGGCAAAAACATATGGGAGAATGGAGAAGTCAGCTTTCACGTTTTAGAGTTGGCCAATGGGTGTCGATTACCAATCTGTTAACGCTGAAAGGGAAAACCAAGAAGTTTTTAACGAAACAGAATGATCTGTATCAGGTTACAGAGCTGTGCTCGCCAGTCACTGTCAAAATACAGTAAACTACTTAATTTTATGGTGTGAATAGATGCTTTACGACAAATTCAGGCAATATTGCCACAGCAAAGTACAAAAGCGAAGAAGGCTAAGAAGAATGTGCTGCCAGATACTTGCTCTACACATAGAGCACCATATGACATTAGATCGAGGAACTAGTTTACAATGTACCTTTCCATGTTATCTTATTCCCTTCTTCGATTTGTAGCAATATATTTGTATTGTATGTTGCGCTGAATAAGATATGAGTGTGAGTCATTCGTTATATTTGTTATGTGGAAACTTTTTTTGAAGAACGCTTGGGAATTGATGGGCATTCATTTACTCCAGATGCTTAACAATAGGGACACTGCAATGAATAATTGTATTCCTGATGCTACTGCATGTCATCAGAGAACCCAGAAGTGGAATCCTGAAGCAACCACTAAACTATGAAGTGCCATTTTCCAAACAAACACGTGGGTCTGCGACTAATTATCACTGGAAACTGGGGCTAATATCTGAAGTAAGAAAAGTTAGCAAGAGGATTCATAGACTAATAGAGATATTCAGGAAGATACATGAGGAGGCACAGAAAGAAGCTGCTGTCTTGGAGCTTAACGAAAAATACCAGGAGCTCCAACTTTCGTCTGGCAAAATTTCAAGGTAGGGAGGTAAAGGGTAAAGTGTGGGAGTGTAGGAGAGGGCTGGGAGACATCCCAGAAGGGAGAACAGAGCTTATAACACTCCTGTCTGCTGTTATTACTGCACCATAACCTCAAAACTGGAAACAGGTTTTGAAATAAAACTATCTTGTTATAGCAATTATGGTATAAAGCAACAGAGCAGTGTTACCCTCTGGGAGGATTTTTGTTAAGTTGACCGTGTTGTACCTAACGGAAATGGCTTACCGGAAATGAAAGTTAGAATTACGTAAATATTTGAACAGTACCAAACAAAATTTTGCCTATCTGCACTGTTCAACGGATAAAGAAAACGGCCGCCAGCCTAACTAGGCAAGAGAATGATTAACATTCTCGTTTAAGAAAGTAGGTATAAGTAACTATAACGGACAAACACAACCTAGACTTGGCCACGCGCGAGTGCAATGAACTCTGATACATATATGTTTTAAGATTGAAGCTAACAACTGGAGCAGCACAAAAAACTATTTGTACAGTTATAACACGTACAGAAAAACACTATCACTTTCAGGGCTTACACAAACTGAGTGGTCTTTATACTGTTAATATGCACACAATAGAGACAAACACTTAGTAATCATGAGTATATAATTTCCTACTATGCAATTTTCCACTTTCACTACCATGAGACATAAAATTAATATTAATGTAAGATACTGACTCACTTTCTACGATTAACAACAGGTAGTAATGTGATCATTTACTAAGCAAAACGTTATAAGCCTCAGTCTTGAGAAATTTTAATTTGAATCTGGCAACAACACATTAATAGTCAGTTTTACTAGGAAAATTATTTCGGCAAGCATCAATAACTTTAACTCACTCTCTTGCCACATTAACTTTAATTTTACTCTGTCCAATAGGCATTAATTAGCAAACTGAGTTTTAACGTACTTTCAATAAGGATACTCGGTAATCACTTAAGTTCAAATGGAGAGGACCCTGAGAGGTATTATGATGAGGAGAAAAGTCAAGGTAGGTACATAAGTTCAGATATAAATTACCTTATATTTCAGCACAATAACACATCCATTAAGCTGATCCTTCACTGTACATCGTGATAGTATTATGTTACAGTGATTGCGCAATGTGGTGGCAACTGCAGGTTGGTAGATGGAATTGCAGACAGAATTGCTGGACTCTGTCATTTCTTGGTGGCGATGATAGATACAAATTCCAGAATAGCCCAGCGATTTATCCATCCATCCGAGGCATTGGAAAATAACAGGAAAGCCTCTCTCGAAACCAGCACTATGCAACTTTTACACGGCAGTGCACGGACTCGTAGCTCATCTCAGACTGCTGGCTCGTCCCCGACTAACTGCTCGTCCCCGACTAACTACCAGTTCCACCTTTTCCACCTAGGCCAACCACAATATGCGCGCGCTACCCAGTTCCGTTCCCGAGGGGAACCACACTACCTCTTATATACAGAATAACTAAGATTCCTAAGTGAGGATCAGCAGTTTACATAACAGCAAACAAACGCATTGAATAACATAGAACCTTTGCACATATTGACACTTCTACAAAAAAATTATTTACACAGGATTACAATTATATACAGTAAGTTTTGTTCCCTCCAAATGGGACAAAGAATATAAATGACAGATATGCTACACAGCATACAATCAAATCATGACATCAAAGTTTGTATAAAGAAAGGGGTATACAATTTTATGTTACCGATTCAAACAAATACATTTACAGAAGCTCAATGATGAAACATAAAATGAACAAAAAGCAAAATAAATCATTACAGCATTAGAGCTATGGTGTTACACATGCCCCATGTTTCGTTGAAGTTTCCTGTAAGGGATACTTCAAGGAAACATCCATAACACCTAAGTGGTGTTGGCTAAATAAAAAAAATTGTACCACCCAACTTCAGTTGGGAGGAAAAAAAATACACATATTACAAATATACAGTATATACACTAAGAAATGCATATATTTCTTTCAAAAACATCCTCAAAGTAAAGCATTTATAGCAATTTTCATTTTCAGACTAGTTTACGGAAATTAATTTTGCATCTTTACACAAAATACCTTTAAGCATGTTCATTTTACACACATACAGTTCAAATAATAGACAAACAATACACAAAATAAATCTGCATATTAGGAGAATAGGTATAGCCTTCAAATAAAAGAAAAGGAAATAAACACACATACAATAGCACAGAACATTTTAACTCAACAAAACAGAATTTTGCGTTTCAATGTTTTTTAAAGAATGTAACTTTCAGAGACACATAAGTATTCTCATGATCACAGTACATTTTGCTAGATTCAGCAATTCATGAAATATTGAAATTTTCCGTTTGCATCCACATATGTACTAATATTCACACAAAACAGCTATGAGAACTTTTTCCCACTGACTCTTTAAATACAAAAGTAACTTTTCAAGGTTTTCTCAAAACAATTAACTTTAAAGCTGCTCTTCATTAATAGCAGTCCAAAATGTTTGTTGAACATAAACACATTAACCTATTCAGAACCTATCTTTAATCATCACTGCTGTGTTTACAACAAGGCAGTCCAAAACTTTAAGTTATTCCAAAAAACCTAATATCAAAAACCTCTACATCCATCTGAATAGGAATCCATACATATTTTGTAATAACTTTTCACTAACTTCAATAAGAATAGTTAGTTCATAACACATTGACCAATAAACCTAACGACGTTCACTGCTTGCCTCAGCACTAGCAGTTTATGTTACACATTCTGCCCGCTATTGGTTTGGCAGTCTTTATATGTAAACATTTAGACACAAAAACACAATTTACATTAAGCACACTAAAATACAGATTTTTAATTTGACACACTGCCCCATCCTCTAGGTTTGGCAGTTCATGTCCACTTATCAGCTCCTTGCCCCACAATGGCAAGTCCTTTGGCTGTTGCTCAACACAGCATATTTGGTAGCCCTCAACTTCAGGACCACAGCATTTTTATTGTTTTGCTTTGTTTTGCTGCCCAACAACATACTTTTGAGCAGTTTATTGTCATCATCTTTGTGTTTTTCATCATTACATCACATCTTTGGTAACATTTGCATTAATGGTACAAAATATAAAACCTGCAACTTTGAAACAGTAATTAGACACTGGTTACATTAAATCTTTCTTTACATCATGACAAAATCAGTTAATATACACATCATTAATAGAGAAAAATTTAAATGACAATTTTGGTATAATGACAACATCAGGGGTTATTTGAGTCCCTGATTTGTGGTTTTTCTCCCCACTTTCTTACTCAGTAATATTTCTTATGAAGTCAGTATTTAGTTTAATTATTTTTTCACACATTTAGGTCATCAGATATGTCAAGATCAGAACAATAACTTTAAATCCTATGGCAAGTCATTTCTGCCTACCTTTTGTGGTACTAGACACATGCCTCTCATACCTATTTTTACATACATTAGTAAGGTTTATCTCCTCAGATTTAAACACACCTATTTTTTCAACATCATAATTATCCCTATTTTCAAAAAATATTTTTACATTTAGTCATAATATGGCACTTATTTACCTTTTACTTTCAGTATTCTTACCTTTTCCCATTCATATTTTTCATTCCATTTACTTTTTCATTACATTTTCTCTTTACAATATCCACAATACTTACATTCATATTGGTCATTTTCTAGTGTACCCAATTTACTTATTCATTTACTTATCCACAAACAATACACAGTATCTTACATTATCTCTACACTTTTCAGTTTATTCTGATAGAGAAGAAGGAAAGAAGATAGTAAAAGTTCTGAATGATGAAGAGGAAGGTTGGCAGCACGAAAAGAAATGGAAGTAGTGCTGGCAACGACTCGGGTCCCTGGTGCTCGTCAGGCACCTGACAATGCAAAGAGTGCATGTCCCCTGAGGGTTGTACATTTCATTCATCATTAGTTTCTGTGGACATACAATTTCAAGTCAACTATATTTCTAACTCCTAAAGGCTTCCTTGACCTAGGGTACACAAGAAAATAAGCATTTGCATGTGGAGTTCCTTGCACTTCAAAAGGCCCATTGTAAATGTATTTGAATTTAGAAATTTCATTATTAATTTCACTTGATTTTTCATGGGTCTTCACTAAGACATAATCTCCTAGCTTAAATTTAGTTCTTTTAAGGTTATTATCATGCCTTTTGGATCTAGCGGCTGCTTTCTCTTTCATTCTTTTCTTAACTAACTCTTTCTTTTCATGCAGGTTAATTCCTACAATAAGGGGGAATTGCAAGATCTCTTCAATAATACTTTTACTTTTATGGTCTAACAGAATTTCTTCAGGGGTAAAACCGGTGGTTTCATGGTATAAGGTGTTCCTGGTCTTTTCAAAGTCATTTACAAATCTGCCCCAAGCCTTATGGTTATGGTGACAGTAGGTTCTACCTAGTCTTCCTAATTCACGCATATATCTTTCGACAGGGTTACTAGCCGGGTGGTAAGCTGAAATATATTTAACTTGAACACCATTTTGCTTCATGCCTTCCTTCCAGATTTTTGAGATAAACTGTGGTCCATTATCAGACAAAACTGCTTTGGGTTTACCAATGGTATTAAAATATTCAGTCATCTTGCTAAAGACTACTTTAGCAGTGGCTTTTCTGATTGGATATAATTTAATAAATTTGGAGAACACTTCCAACACTACAACAATATAAGACCAATTACCTGAGGTTTTTGGTAACGGACCATACAAATCCACTGACAGTAATTCTAATGTCCTCTGGTATTGTATTCTGCATGAAATCCTGATTTACTCTATTTGTTATTTTTGCCCTTTGACATACATCACAAGATCTTATTCTCTCAGTAATTTTCTTAGTAGCACCTACGTTAATCACAACCACATCAGTTAACTTTTCAATACACTTCTTGGGACCACAATGCCCTAAGGCAAGATGAAAATAATCAATCAATTCAGTCTCAAATTGCTTAGGCCAACACACCTTCCATTCTTCAGTGCTGGTGTTCTTTCTCCGGTACAAAACTCCATTGAATATTTTGTAAAATCTACTGATTTGGGGGAAATTAGGGTTACTAAAATTAATTTTCACTGACTTCCAAATTTCATCCTCATTCTGGTGGAACCTCATACTTTTACAAATTTGCTCAATTCTTTTCCTACCTGGAACCTCCTTAATATATCTCATATGAAATTTGCCATATTCATTGGATTCCCTTGGTAAGTTGTTCATACCTTCAGGCAACCGTGATAAAGCGTCAGCTACATAATTGTCACTACCTTTAATATACAATATCTCATAATCAAACTGTTGTAAATACAGGGCCCATCGACTCAACCTGCCGGTAAACAGTCGAGAGTTTTTCAAAAAGGTTAATGCCTTGTGGTCTGTATGAATAATAGTTTTGTGTCCCCATAAATAAATCCTAAATTTCTTTAATCCCCAAATGATTGCCAAGGCCTCTTTCTCTGAAATAGTATAGTTTTTCTCATATTTAGTTAAAGTCCTACTAGCGAAAGCAATGGTATTATGTTCTGTTTCCCCAAATTCTGTGTTTTCCTGAAATATTTCAACACCGATACCATAAGCACTACTGTCTGTAATCATGTGGAATGCTTTACTTAACTGGGTGATGTAAAATGTTTTCCTTTACTAGCTCAGTTTTCAAATTTTCGAAATCTTTCTGACATTCAGATGTCCAAATATATACACTATTTTTCTTTAACAAACCATTCAAATGTGGGCTATTAAAAGCTTGCCCTTTCACAAATTTGCGGTAAAACCCACAAAGACCTAAAAACGCTTTCAACTGTTTCCGGTTCTTCGGGGGAGGGCACTATTCAATAGCATTAAGCTTTTCTGGGTCCTTGCCAATCCCAGATGTGGTTATTATGTGTCCTAAAAACTTAATTTCTTGTCTCACAAATTCACACTTTTTTAACTTCAGAGTCATGCCCCCTGCTTGAAGAGCAATAAGGGTTTTGTTCAACAGATCACAATGCTCCTCCCAATTATCAGTAGCAATCAACAAGTCATCTACATATACAGTCAATCTGGCACAAAGTTCTTTTCCTAATACAGAATCCAAAGCCCTAATGAAAACAGAAACCGAAGTATTCAAACCAAATGGTACAACTTTGTATTGGTAACATTTTCCTGCAAACAAAAAAGCTGTATATTTCCTAGAATCTTTGTGTAATGGGATCTGCCAATATCCAGCCGTAAGGTCTAAACTAGTTAGATACTTTACATTATGGAACTTTTGTAATAAATCATCTAAATTTTCAGGCCTGTCTACTTCTCTCCTGACAATCTTATTCAATGTCCGAGCATCAATGACAACTCTTACACCTCCATCCTTTTTATTGACTATAATAAGTGGACTATTGTATTCACTATTGCTTCTTTCTATTACCCCCCATTCCAACATTTTATCAATCTCAGTTTGTACTGCTTCTTTCTTAGCTATAGGTATTCAAAGTTATTTACGACACCTGGTTTACGACACCTGGTTTATCAGAGAATACTTTCTTATTATTATTCAAGATATTAAATAAATCATCTTTTTGTTCACATGATATTTCTTGGATAACATCAACAATTTCCTCAAAACTGTCAGTTTTTTGGTCATCCTGCAATAAACTATTCACATGGTATATTTCATATATTTGGGATAAACCATCATTTTCAGATTCTATTTTTAACAAAATGGGTTCTACATTCACAGCTTTGACCTGGTTGTCACCTTCAAATTTAATTCCTATTGTTTCTGTTTCCCTATTAATCTTAACAGTTCCATTACCACAATCTAAAATTACTTTTTCCTTGTCTAGCCAATCAATACCTAGAATCATTTCAACGCTTAGTTCAGGGACCACTAAAAAATCATGTTCAAATTTTTGGCTTCCTATTTCAAAGTCTATCAATACTTGTTTTTGAATGGGCTTGCTGGACCTACCAGTAGCTCCTATAATTTTTACTCCACTAACAGACAGTATTACTAACCCTGGTTTACATGAAATATGATCAAAGAATGATTCTGATATGGCACTAATTTGGGAACCTGTGTCTAAAAGTACTTGCAGTTCAGTGTTACAAACATTTACAGGTATTATAGTTTGTTTAATAATTCTCTGTTCCTTTTCCTCCTGTTCTTCCCATAACAAATCCTGCTCAACCATAATGTCTTTCCAGGAAATATTACCTACTGATTTTAATTGTATATCAGGTGGCTTTTTGGGTTTGTGTACCTCTACATCTTTACAGATCTTTAACAGTTCACGTTCTACTATGTTTGTATCTGGAGGTTCTTTAAGTTTCAGTAAATCTATTTCTGTCATTATATTAATTAAAGCCTGCCCTAATATAGTGTCATCTGGCGGCTCTTTCGGTTTTGTTTCAGTTACACATTCCGGATTTTGTTTCGAAAAGATGTCATTAATTTTTTCGTAACCTCTTTCTGTAAAGGTATAAGTAGATTTGTCTACCTCCGAAAACTCATCTGTATCTGAATCTGTTGTCTCTCCTTCGTCTGAGCTATCACTGATTTCATTTTCGTCATCCGATTCGAGCAGGAATGCAACTTTTAAACAGTGAGGCAAATTATCACTAGATGTTTCAGTCACTTCGTATTTCGACTCATTTTCTATACAATGTACACCGTTTGGACAGTCAGACACTTCAGTTATATCACTTTGAACGATTTCGGCCTTAACTTCATATTTAGTATAATCGTCATGTACTTCGATAACTTTCATTTCATTTTCTTCCATGCTATCAGTTTCAGGCCATCGCGCGAAATTACCACACCCTTCTACCTCAGAATCACTAAACACATTTCCATCAACAACAATTTTGTCTGCACTGTTTACAATGCAATGTTCACTGACGTCCTCCTTTACATCATTTTTACCTATTATTAATTGAGCACACGTCTTTTGCGTGGCATATTCTACCTCCCTTTCCTCTTTATTCATCATAACTCCTCCCACATCTACGTCCTTTACCTCATACACATCATTAATAGTGTCAATATTTCCCTTTTCACTCGCCTTTTCTGTCTCCCTTTCATTCTTTAATAAAGTCTTTTCGCACGAATCCGATACGGAGTTATCTTTATCATATGACGCATTAACTTTATTTTCATTTCTACGTTCATTTACTACTGAAACCGGCCATCGGAAGTGTCCGATCCCGCCTCTTCTGTCTCTCTCTACGGCAGCCATCTTGTTCTGACGTCTGCCATTTGTGTCTGCTGCCAAATGCAATGTACGCTGCTCCGGCAAGCGCTGGCCCGAGCACGAACAGTCACGTGACTTTGCACTGGGAACGCCACTATGTATCACTCCGCGCCCGTCTGCTATAGGCGCGCCCTTAACCATCTTGCCCCGTAGCTTACATCTTTCTTTCTCGAATCTAATATTTGGCATCTTTTCTTTGGGCCCAGAACCGGTTTCCGCGTGAATCCGGCCCGTAACACACGCGGTTTTCAGTTTTCCATTTCGTCTCTATTTTGGAAATTCCGCGGCATGTATCCTCTGCCGCGCGTCGTAAAATTTCCCCTGACTCTCGCACGACCTCTTTGAATTGTGTTTACGCGAAATCTATCATTCTCCTGTCGTTCGTTTTGGTCATTATTTTCGCGCGAATAATTGTTGTTATGATAGGGACGGGACTCGCGATTTCTGCGCCAGTGATCTTCATCCTCTACCCTTTCCAGAAACGCAGAAAAACTGCTGTGTGTACTCCCCACATATCTTTTAGAATCCTCAGGCAATTTCTGCCAAAGAACCCAAACGATCTCAGCTTCAGTCCTTCTAGCCTTTAGGTGTATTAGTTTTCTGTACCATGATTCGCAAAACTCTTTCATGGTTTGCCTGCCTCTGATATCGTACAGCCTGGCCATTAGAAATTCACGCCACAGCTGGTCTTGTTTTTGTTCTGACCAGTACTCGTCAATAAATTTTTGCTTAAAATTTTCAAAAGACATCTGGTTTGTATCCAGATTCAACCCCCATCTTTTTGCTTCTCCTGTTAGTGCACTAATTACGACATTAATTTTTTCCTGATCGGACAAATATTCAGGAATATTTCTTTCGCAATTCTTTATAAAGTCTAGGGGGTGCCATCCGTTATGCCTCTTTACAGGGTCGAATTTCTCTTCGCCCTCTAATATTTTACTGAGGGGCATTCTTTCAGTAATATGTGTAGGTCCGATTTGTATTTTTCTTTCCAAGTCATACATTTTGCCTTGGATTTGTGAAGTGTTATGTTCACACTTCTTTTCGCAAGTAAGAATCTGTTTGGTTAGAGTTCTGCTTGTTTCTGTTACAGACTGTTTGATCTGTGCAAATTCCTCGTTACATTCAGTTTGTATTTCGGATTTAATACCGAATACCTTTTTATCCACTTTAATACAGACTAGAGGTTCTATTTGATCTTGGATTTTAATTACTTCTGTGTCAAATCTTTCGTTAATGTCATCGATTTGTCCCTGTATGTTGGCAATATTGCCATTGATGACAGTAATTTCGCTTTTGAGGTTTTTAATTTCATTGCTCACAATGTCTACTTTTACATCAACCTTCTCAATCTGGTTACTAAGATTCTTGCCCTGCTCTTGCATTTGTTTACTAATATCACTACCCTGTATTGTAATTAGCTGCCTTTGTTCTGCATTTTGTTGCCCCAGTGCTGCGATTTGTGCATTAATATTGTCACTGTGTGCTGCAAATTGCGCAGCATTTTGTTGTCCCAGTGCTGCAATTTGTGTTGCAAATTGCGCAGACAACATCCTGAACAAATCAGTCACATCTGGTGTCTTTTCACTTTTATTTTCTATCGCATTTTCGTGTTCAGATCCTACACCCCTTTCTGTTTTTGGTGATTCGAACATATCCCGCGATTCATTAGCATAGCCACTGTCTTCCGCAACATCGCTCATATTGTCTTCCTTAGTACGAGCGACATTCATAGCTTCTATCTGTTTATTGACATCGGCGTATTAGCGTACGTAATTTAACTCGCGCACACTGCCATCTGTTGGTGTGCCGCCTGAACTACTCTCGATTGCATTCTGCTCTCGCGTATTTAGATTCATTTCTAGTTCCCTGTCCATTTTAGCTATTATTAAGTACTGATACCTTTAGTTTCCAATCTAAACTGAACTTTTACTATCCGTTCTGTCAATTAAGGTACAGGTTCGTGCCGCTGGACGTTTTATGTTCACTCGATGTTTGTAAAATGCTAACTACTTATAATTTTTTTCCGCATGTAGATGCAAATCGAACAACGTCCTGTCACGCGGCGCCACGTATAACACTCCTGTCTACTGTTATTACTGCACCATAACCTCAAAACTGGAAACAGGTTTTGAAATAAAACTATCTTGTTATAGCAATTATGGTATAAAGCAACAGAGCAGTGTTACCCTCTGGGAGGATTTTTGTTAAGTTGACCGTGTTGTACCTAACGGAAATGGCTTACCGGAAATGAAAGTTAGAATTACGTAAATATTTGAACAGTACCAAACAAAATTTTGCCTATCTGCACTGTTCAACGGATAAAGAAAACGGCCGCCAGCCTAACTAGGCAAGAGAATGATTAACATTCTCGTTTAAGAAAGTAGGTATAAGTAACTATAACGGACAAACACAACCTAGACTTGGCCACGCGCGAGTGCAATGAACTCTGATACATATATGTTTTAAGATTGAAGCTAACAACTGGAGCAGCACAAAAAACTATTTGTACAGTTATAACACGTACAGAAAAACACTATCACTTTCAGGGCTTACACAAACTGAGTGGTCTTTATACTGTTAATATGCACACAAGAGAGACAAACACTTAGTAATCATGAGTATATAATTTCCTACTATGCAATTTTCCACTTTCACTACCATGAGACATAAAATTAATATTAATGTAAGATACTGACTCACTTTCTACGATTAACAACAGGTAGTAATGTGATCATTTACTAAGCAAAACGTTATAAGCCTCAGTCTTGAGAAATTTTAATTTGAATCTGGCAACAACACATTAATAGTCAGTTTTACTAGGAAAATTATTTCGGCAAGCATCAATAACTTTAACTCACTCTCTTGCCACATTAACTTTAATTTTACTCTGTCCAATAGGCATTAATTAGCAAACTGAGTTTTAACGTACTTTCAATAAGGATACTCGGTAATCACTTAAGTTCAAATGGAGAGGACCCTGAGAGGTATTATGATGAGGAGAAAAGTCAAGGTAGGTACATAAGTTCAGATATAAATTACCTTATATTTCAGCACAATAACACATCCATTAAGCTGATCCTTCACTGTACATCATGATAGTATTATGTTACAGTGATTGCGCAATGTGGTGGCAACTGCAGGTTGGTAGATGGAATTGCAGACAGAATTGCTGGACTCTGTCATTTCTTGGTGGCGATGATAGATACAAATTCCAGAATAGCCCAGCGATTTATCCATCCATCCGAGGCATTGGAAAATAACAGGAAAGCCTCTCTCGAAACCAGCACTATGCAACTTTTACACGGCAGTGCACGGACTCGTAGCTCATCTCAGACTGCTGGCTCGTCCCCGACTAACTGCTCGTCCCCGACTAACTACCAGTTCCACCTTTTCCACCTAGGCCAACCACAATTTGCGCGCGCTACCCAGTTCCGTTCCCGAGGGGAACCACACTACCTCTTATATACAGAATAACTAAGATTCCTAAGTGAGGATCAGCAGTTTACATAACAGCAAACAAATGCATTGAATAACATAGAACCTTTGCACATATTGACACTTCTACAAAAAAATTATTTACACAGGATTACAATTATATACAGTAAGTTTTGTTCCCTCCAAATGGGACAAAGAATATAAATGACAGATATGCTACACAGCATACAATCAAATCATGACATCAAAGTTTGTATAAAGAAAGGGGTATACAATTTTATGTTATCGATTCAAACAAATACATTTACAGAAGCTCAATGATGAAACATAAAATGAACAAAAAGCAAAATAAATCATTACAGCATTAGAGCTATGGTGTTACAAGCTGAACTAGGAGATGGTGACAAAAAGGTGTCCCTATCTCCAGAGGTGTGGTGGAAGAGGATGGAGAACTGGAGGGCTAGACAGTTTCCCAGAGAGATGAATTATCTCCATGGGATCATAAATAAATAAATCAATTAGCTTAACAATAGGTTAAGAGATCCCTGGGGTGAGGAGCGGAGTGAAGTTACATGAAAAACTACTTAGCAGAATGACAGTTTAAGGTCATAAATGAATCAGCTGTCACAATTAAATTTGCATATCAATTTGATATACAAAACTGTCCCAGAAACCCATTTGCACCACTAATATTGCATGATCTCTCTGTCGTGCTTGGTGTCCTGTGATTGTTGGTTGCTAGGTTACGTGAAGTCTCAAGTCCGCCACACTCATCCGAACTCATTAGGGATGCTAAAAAACATCCTACGCAATTCCTCCCCACACCTAGTGATCCTCTGTAAAGTGCTGTTGTCCCTCGACCACAGGTATTATTGTTGAACGATGGCTGACATGTTGAGCATTTGTTATAAAGAACAATTCTTTGGGTCATCAGTCTTCTGACTGGTTTGATGCAGACGGCCACAAATTCCTCTCCTGTGCTAACCTCTTCATCTCAGTGTAGCACTTGCAAGTTACGTTATAACACTGCAACAGCATTTACGTAGCTTATACTATGAAATACCAAGTTTGGTTTAGTACGTAGTATGCCGCAACAGAACAAATAGTCCTGTCATGGAAAAGCCACATATAACACTACCGTCTGTTACTACTGTACCATAACCTTAAAGCTGGAAACAGGTTGTGAAATAAAACTATTTTGTTAAAGCAATTATGGTATAAAGCTACAGAGCAGTGTTACCCTCTGAGAGGAATTTTGTTATGTTGACCGTGTTGTACCTAACGGAGGTGGCTTATCGGAAATGAAAGTCAGAATTACGTAAATATTTGAACAGTAACAAACGAAATTTTGCCTATCTGCACTGTTTAATGGATAAAGAAAACGGTCGCCAGCCTAACTAGGCAAGAGAATGATTAACATTCTCGTTCAAGAAAATAGTTATTAGTAATTTTAGTGGATAAACACAACCTATACTTTGTCACACGGGAGTGCAGTGAACTCTGACACATACATTTGTTTACGTTAAGATTGAAGCTAGCAGCTAGAGCAGCACAAACTATTTGCAAAATTATAACAGATACCGAAACACACTATTACTTTCAGGGCTTATACAAACTGAATGGTCTTTATAACGTTATTATTACTATTCACTGCAGAATCATTAATTGGATATAGGTTAAGCCTCTCTCAGTTAAATACTTTACTATTTAAAATGAAAGTTAATTGGAATCCACTAACAGGTTGCTTCTCACTATCATTTGAATAAAGAAATTATGGTTTTTATAATGAGTGGTCTTCCCATTACTTGTTACCCAGCATTAATACAATAGACAAACTGTCGATCCTGTTATATTATTAATATGCACTTCCTATACACAAGAGAGACATACACTTAGCAATCATGAGTATATAACGTTTCACAACTGCAGTTTTCCACTTTTACTACAGTGAAACACAATGTTGGCAAAATTGCAAGAAACTGACTCACCTTTTAGAATTTACTACAGACAGCAATGTGATCATTTACTAAGCAAAACTTTATAAGCCTCAGTCTTGAGAACTTTTAATTTGGAGTAGGCAACAACACATTAATAAGCAGTTTTAATAGGAAAATTATTTTCAGAAAGCATCGCTTACTTTAACTCACTCTCTTGCCACATTCACTTTAACTTTATTTTTACTATGTTCAAGAGCCATTAATTAGCAAAACACTGGGCTTTAATATTCTTTCAGTAGGGATACTCGGTAATCACTTTAGTTCAAACGGAGAGGAACCTGAGAGGTGTTATGATAAGGAAAAAAATCAAGGTAGGTACATAAATTCAGTTATAAATTACCTTATATTTGAGCACACTAACACCTCCATTAAGCTGATCCTTCACTGTACATCATTGTAGCATTCCGATGCAATGAATTGCGCAATGTGGTGGCAACTGCATGTTGGTAGGTGGAATTGCAGGTAGAATTGCTGGACTCTGTCAGTTCTTGGTGGCGATGATAGATACAAATTCCAAAATAGTTCCAGCTATTTATCTATCCATCCGAGGCATTGGAAAGTAGCAGAAAAAGCCTCTCTCTGAACCAGCACAATGTGCATCTTTTACATGGCAGTGCACAGTTTGGTAGCTCGTCCCCGACTAGTGCTCGTCCCCGACTCATAGCTTGTCCCCGACTGACTCTTGTTCCACCTTTTCTACCTAGCCAACCACATTTTGCGCGCGCTACTCAGTTCCGTTCCCGAGGGGAACCACTACACCTTTTATACATTAAAGAACTAAGAACCCTTAGTGAGGATCAGCAGTTTACATAACAGCAGCCAAATACATTAAATAAAACAGAACATTTGCACAAATTGATATTTCTACAAAAAATTATTCACACAGAAATTACAATTGTATATAGTAAGTTTTGTTCCCTCCAAATGGGGCAAAGAATTTAAATGACAGATACACTACATTGCATAGAATCAAACCATGACGTCAAAGTTCTTACAAAGAAAGGAGTATACAGTTTTGTGTTATCGATTAAAAAAAAACACATTTACAGAAGCTCAGCGATGTAACATTAAATGAAAGAAAAGCGAAATAAATCAGTAGAGCATTAGAGCCATGGTGCTACAAGGTCCCCAATTATTTCCTGAATGTATTTCAATCTCTGTCTTCCTCTACAGTATATGCCCTCTACAACTCCCTCTAGTACCATGGAAGTCATTCCCTCATTTCTTAACAGATGCCTTATCATACTGTCCCTTCTCCTTATCAGTGTTTTCCACAAACTCCTTTCGTCTCCGATTCTGTACAGAACCTACTCATTCCTTACCTTATCAGTCCATCTAATTTTCAACATTCGTCTGTAGCACCACATCTCAAATGCTTCGATTATCTTTTGTTTCGGTTTTCCCATAGTCCATGTTTCACTACCATACAATTCTGTACTACATTTTCATAAATGACTTCCTCAAGTTAAGGCCTATGTTTGATACTAGTAGAATTCTTTTATCCAGGAATGCCCTTTTAGCCTTTGCTAGTGTGATTTAGATGTCCTCCTTGCTCTGTCTGTCATTGATTATTTTACTGCCTAGGTAGCAGAATTCCTTAACTTCATCTACTTCGTGCCCATCAATCCTGACATTAAGTATCTCGCTGTCCTCATTTCTGCTATTTTTCTTCACTTTCGTCTTTCTTCGATCTACTCTCAATCCATATACTGTACTCATTAGACTGTCCATTCCATTCAACAGATCATGTAATTCTTCTTCACTTTCACTCAGGATAGCAATGTCATCAGCAATTCGTATCATTGATATCCTTTCACCTTGAATTTTAATTCCACTCCTGAAACTTTCTTTTATTTCCATCATTGCTTCTTCGATGTACAGATGGAACAGTAGGGACGAAAGACTACATCCCTGTCTTATACCCTTTTTAATTTGAGCACTTTTCTTTTGTATACATTCTTGTCAGCACCTTGGATGCATGAGCTGTTAAGCTGATTGTGCGACAATTCTCGCACCTGTCAGATCTTGCAGTCTTCGGAATTGTGTGGATGATATTTTACCGAAAGTCAGATGGTATGTCACCAGACTCACAAATTCCGCACACCAACGTGAATAGTCGTTTTGTTGCCACTTCCCCAATGACTTTACAAATTATGATGGAATGTTATCTATCCCTTCTGCATTATTTGATTTTTAAGTCTTCCAAAGCTCTTTTAAATTCTGGTTCTAATGCTGAATGCCCTATTTCTTCTAATGAACACCACTTTCCTCTCCTATGACATCAGGCATATCTTTCCCCTCATAGAGGCTTTCATGTATCCTTTCCAAATACCCGCTCTCTCCTCTGCATTCAACAGTGGAAGTTCTGTTGCCTCTTAACGTTACCATCTTTGCTTTTAATGTCACCTATGGCTGTTTTGTCTTTCCTGTATGCTGTGTCAGTCCTTCCGACAATCATATCTGTTCCGATTTCTTCTAACTTTTCATGCAACTATTTCATCTTAGATTCCTTGCACTTCCTACTTATTTCTTTCCTCAGCGACTTGTATTCCTGTATTTCTGAGTTTCCCAGAACATTTTTGTACTTCTCCCTTTCATCGATCAACTGAAGTATTTCTTCTATTACCCATGATTTCTTCTCAGTTACCTACTTTGTACCTATGTTTTTCTTTCCAACATCAGTGCTGGTCCTATTTAGAGATGTCTATTCCTCTTCAAATGTACTGGCTGATGAGTGATTCGTTAATGTTGTATCTATAGCCTGCGAAAACTTCAAGCATATCTCTTCATTCCTTAGTACTTCCGTATCCCACTTCTTTGCGTTTTGATAATGTCTGAAACTTCAGCCTACTTTTCATAATTACTATATTATGATCTGTGTCTATATATTCTCCTGGGTATGCCTTACAATCCAGTATCTGATTTCGGAATCTGTCTGACCATGACGTAATCTAACTGAAATCTTCCCGTATCACCCGACCTTTGCCAAGTACATATATCTACTCCTCTTGTGATTCTTGAACAGAGTATTCGCTATTACTGGATGAAATTTATTACAGAACTCACAAGGGAACCTCCCCATCGCACCCCCCTCAGATTTAGTTATTAGTTGGCACAGTGGATAGGCCTTGAAAAACTGATCACACATCAATCGAGAAAACAGGAAGAAGTTGTGTGGAACTATGAAAAAATGAGCAAAATATATAAACTGAGTAGTCTATGTGGAAGATAAGCAACATAAAGGATAATTGAAGAGCAGGAACGTCGTGGTCCCGTGGTTAGCGTGAGCAGCTGCGGAGCGAGAGGTTTTTGGTTCAAGTCTTCCCTCGAGTAAAAAGTTTAACTTTTTATATTCAGTTTATGTGACAAACTATTGTTTTCATCAGTTTTTTGGGAGTGATTATCACATCCACAAGAAAACCTAAATCGGGCAAGGTAGAAGAATCTTTATACCCATTCGCCAAGTGTACAAGTTAGGTGGGTCGAAAACAAATTCCTGTCATGTGACGCACATGCCGTCACCAGTGTCGTATAGAATATATAAGACGTGTTTTTCTGTGGATGAATCGGTGGACCTATGACCTTGCGATCAAATGTTTTCGGTTCCCATTGGAGAGGCACGTCCTTTCGTCTACTAATCGCACGGTTTTGCGGTGCGGTCGCAAAACACAGACACTAAGCATATTACAGTGAACAGGGACGTCAATGAACGAACGGACAGATCATAGCTTTGCGAAAATAAAGAAAGTAAATTTTTCACTCGAGGTAAGACTTGAACCACGGAACTCTCGCTCCATAGCTGCTCACGCTAACCACCGGACCACGGCGCTACTGCGCGTACCGTTTCCTTGATGTTGTTTATGTTGCACATGGACTACTCAGTTTGTATATTTTGCTTGTTTTTTCATAGTTCCACACAACTTCTTCCTGTTTTCTCGATTGGTCTGTGTTCAGTTTTTCAAGGCCTATCCACTGTGACAACTTATAACTAAATCTGAGGGGGGTGCGATGGGGAGGTTCCCTTGTCAGTTAGTCCTTATCCTCTCTCATTCCTTGTCCCAAGCCCACTTTTCCTGTAATCTTTTCTTCTGCTCCTTCCCCTACAACTGCATTCCAGTCCCTCATAGCTATTAGACTTTCGTCTCCCCTTACGTACTTTATTACCCTATCAATATCCTCATATACTTTCTCTACCTGTTCATCTTCAGCTTGGGACGTCAGCATGTGTAGCTGAACTATCATTGTCAATGTTGATTTGCTGTCGATTCTGATTAGTACAACCCTATCACTGAACTGTTCGTAGAAACACACTCTCTGCCCTACCTTCTTATTCATAACGAATCCTACTCCCAGTATACCATTTTCTTCTACTGATGATATTACCCTATACCCCTCTGACTTGAAATTTTCTAGTCTCTCTACCACGTTCAAGCTTCTGGCATGCCACGCCCCGTATCGTAGAACGTTATCCTTTCGTTGATTATTCAGTCTTTTTCTCATGCTCACCTCCCCATTGGCAGTCCCCTCCTGGATTCCGAATGGGGGACTATTTCGGAATCATTTGCCAATGGAGAGATCATCATGACACTTTTTCAATTACAGGCCACATGTTCTGTGGATACACACCGAGCGAGGTGGCGCAGTGGCTAGCACACTGGACTCGCATTCGGGAGGACGACGGTTCAATCCCGCGTCCGGCCATCCTGATTTAGGTTTTCCGTGATTTCCCTAAATCGCTCCAGGCAAATGCCGGGATGGTTCCTTTGAAAGGGCACGGCCGACTTCCTTCCCTAATCCGATGAGACCGATGACCTCGCTGTCTGATCTCCTCCCCCAAACAACCCAACCCTGTGGATACACGTTATGTGTCTTTAATGTAGTGGCTTCCATTGGCTTTTGCATCCTCACGCCGTTGATCATTGCTGATCATTGCAGTTTCCTACCTCTAGGACAAGGGAGTGCGCTGAACCTCTGTCCGCTACTCCGCCCTCTTTGACAAGGCCGTTGGCAGAATCAGAGTGACTTCTTATGCTGGAAGTCTTCAGTCGCCAATGCTAATTATTAATCATAAAGAACATAGGCTATTATAAAAATTAATTGTTGTGCTAATTATTGCTTTTGTATCATATGATGCGCCATCTACTGGTTATTTATTGCGCCGTCTTTGGTTTCTTACCTCTCTTGTGTTTCTTATCTCACTACCTACATCATTTAGTGAAGTACTGAATTTTCAAATGTTAACAGCTTTTGGGTCACCCTGTGTTTTGTTATGGAGCATAAAGGCTTTATACCACCCAGCTGTGTTCATGGTCTTAATTTATTTGCTACCGATTTTGAAGGAACTATCGATTCACCTACAAGTACTTTATCAATGTAATATATATACAAGTATATCCTCCCCAGATACAGATCCTCTACACCTCCTGCAACCTTGATCCCCCTCACCTGCTTGTCTCTCCCATCCTCTCCCACACCCATCTGCTGCCGCACCTGCATTCCCACGACCCACCTGCTCTCCATTTCTTCACTCTCCATACTCTCGCCCAAGGTGGCTTCTACCAACTCCCCCTCCCTGATGACACCCTCCTCCCCTTCTTCTACATCTCCTACCAACTTAGATCCTCCTCATCCACCTCCCGTGCTTTTTCCCAAGGGCAACCTCTCTCCTCTCCCTCCTCCCTCCTTCCTCTCCCCCGGGCTTCCCCTACCCCCCTACCTTCTTTCCTCCCCCTCCCATCTCCTCTGCCACTGGCATCTTCACCCTCCCCTCTCCCTCCTCCCACACCTTTCAACTTTTGGCAGGTCCCCGGACTCATACATGTAAAGTGAACATTCGCACGCTGGAGATCGTCGCCAGTGTTTTATGTGTGCCATCGTGTTAGTGATTCCATGTTTCATCATTTGTGCTCCTTCATTCTGTCATCTCTCTTAGTGTCCGAGTGATGCACGTATTTCTTTGGACTCTACACCTGTGAACGACTTCATGTATTTTAAGTTTGTGTGTCTACTGTTGTCTATCCACCATGTTGTTCCGTTTTTCGATGTATTATCTGTGACTGAAGAGTGGCGTAATATTACCACTGCCGGCCTACCTTTGTATAAGGTGTCAAAATAACAATAAAAGAAAAAAACTGGTTCCCGACCATTCTTAGACCATTACCCCCACCTGTCGTCGCCCCCCCCCCCCCACCCCGTCATCTGTTCCCCCCGCCCATTCCCCACATTGTCACGAACCTTAGCACCTAACTAAACTGTAGAATGAAAGAATTTGCTTGGAACACACTTATTTTTAAAATGATGGAAGATTGAATGATATTTAGTTTGAGTGTGTGTTTTAGGATGAATTATGGAGGAACTGGTGGCTCATTCGAAGTGCTACCCATAACTCCTTATGTAGTTACTGCTGTGTTGTGCTCTCAATTAATTCATTTATCTATTTCGAAACGAGTAATGAAGCTATTTCTGGACTACTACAGGTACTATCTACAGCTTGGAGAATACACATTCTTGAGGAAGTTAGCATTCTACATATGTGTCTCAGTTTTATCATCAACGACTTAAGGGACAAAGCACAACATACGTGTGTAGTGGGTGGACTATGTGAGGAACCTGTATCATTTACTGCATTAATGCTACTAACTGAGAAAAAGTAATTATTGATAACTTATATAATCAGTATTAGTCTTACAAAATTGTGATAGTGGTAATGATCTTTTGAAAATAATTTAGTTTCGTGGCTGAAACAGAATCAAATCGATTTCTTTTTATCCCTCAGACAATTTCATTTTACGCCTCAAGGGATAGTTACCCGCAGGTAGGCAACTATTGAGTCAATGTAACCCAGCGTCCTCTGGTGTTATAACTGTAAGAGAAATCAAATGCAAACGAATCAAGCGGAAAATAAGTAAGTAAACTGTTTATTATTTCAACAGTAATCGCAATAACTGTTAATACCTTTACCACACTTCGAGACCAGACGGTATCCTTCCTGGAAAAAAATGTTTACTGTTTCTACAGAACCATGGTTGTACCCAGATACGCACGTCTACATCCACATCTGCATCACACCCCGCAAACCGCCTAATGGTATGTGGAGGAGTGTGTGTGTGTGTGTGTGTGTGTGTGTGTGTGTGTGTGTGTGTACAGAACTGGGGACCTATAAAGGACGGAGAGGCTTCGCCCCCGCCGTATCCTTCAGTGGTTCACAATCCCACAAGAGGTCACAGCAGTCCCCAACGCCGCCCCACACCGAACCCAGGATTATTATGCGGTTCGGCCCACAGTGGACTACCCCCCTTCCCCCCCCCCCCCTCCCCCCCACCGCACACCCTCCGGTAACGTCTCATACCAGACGAGTGTAACCCCAGATGTTTGCAGGGTAGAGTAATTATGGTGTACACGTACGTGAAGACAGTGTTTGCGCAGCAATCGCTGACATAGTGTGTAAATGAGGCGGAGTAATGGGAACCAGCCTGCATTCGCCGAGGCAGATGGAAAGCCGCATTAAAAACCATCCACAAGCTAGCACACACACCGGACCTCGACACTAATCCGCTGGGCGGATTCGTCTCAGTGACTGGCACGCTTTCCCGTTCGGGAAGCAGCGTGTTAGACCGCGAGGCTAGCCGGTCGGGCTGGCCGAGGGTATTTTTTGAACCACAAACTGAGTCCTCCGACCCTGTTACACTCGGGAATAGCTAGTGGGAAAAATTATTGTAGGTAAGCCTCTGTACTGGCTCTAATTTCTCGTTATGCTAGACCTATATGTGGGGAAGCAATATATTTTCCGACTCTTCCTGTATAGGCTCTCTCGAAATTTCAATAGTAATCTCACCGTGATGCGCAATGCCTGTCTCGCACCGTCTGCTAATGGAGTCTGTTGAGTATCTCTATAACGCTCGCTTGCCAACTAAACGATCCCGTGACGAAACATGCCGCCCTTCGTTGGCTCTTCTCCCTCTCTTCCTGAGGTCGCTCTGGATAGTTAGTCGCAGATATTTTATGGCAGATACTATTTCCAGCGGATTGTCATCAGTAATGTAGCTATACACTAGTGGATTTCTTTTCATATCTAAGTGCAATATGTTTCATTTATTTACGTTCAGGGTCAACTGCCAGAGACTGCACTCTTCATCAATTCTCTGGAGGTCATTCTGCAGATCGTTAACAACTTCTGGCGTTGATGCTTTGTTATAGAACAGCCCATCATCTGCGAACAGTCTTAGAGAGCATCCGAAGCTTTCTACTAGATCATTTAAATATATTGCAAATAGCAACGGTCCTATCACACTTCCTTGGGGTATTCCGGAATTGCCTTTAGATCTGTCGTTTTTGTTCCGTTAAGAGTCACGTACTGAATTCTATCTGCGAGGAAGTATTGAATCCAGTCGGACATCTGCTCCGCTACTCGATAAGCTCGTATTTTTTTTTCACTAAACGGCAGTGTGGGACGGTGTCAAATTCCTCCCTGAAGTCAAGGAACACGGCATCAACCTGTGCGCCATTGTCTACTGCACTGTGAACCTCGTGGAGGGTTCGAGCGAACTGAGTTTCACAGGATCTCTGTTTGCGGAATCCATGTTGATTTTTATATAGCAGACTTTCCTTCTCCAAGAACCTCATAATTCTGGAGCATGAAACATGTTCCACAATTCTACAACATACTGACATAGGTCTGTAATTGTGTGCATCTGTCCAACGGCCCTTCTTGGACCAGGAATGACCAGCCCTTTCTTCCAGTCGCTATGTACCGTTCGTTGGTCAAGCGATCTACGATAAATTACTCTAGAAGGGGAAAAAGTTCTATCGCATAATCTTCATATTATCTTATAGGTATCTCATCTGGTCCTGGCGCTTTTCCACTGCTAAGTTACTGTTGTTTTTCTATTCCGCGATCATTTATCTCAATATCTGCCATTTTGACGTTCGTACGATGACTAAAAGCAGAGACCGCGTTACGATCTTCCGTGGTGAAACAAGTTCGTGAGGCTGAATTCAGTATTTCGGCCTTCTCTCTGTCACCTTCCGTTTTGGTGTCAGCATGGTCACTGAGTGAATGATTAGATGATTTGACCCACTTACTGATCTTACATGCTATGTAAACCTCTTACTGTTTTTACCTCAGATCGGATGACAAAGTTTTACTTTAAAAGTCATTGAACGCTTCTCTCATTGCCCATTGCGCCGTTCAGCGTTTGTCAGCTAGGTTATTACTTCTCTTGAATATGAGATGAAGTTCTCTTTGTTTGCGTAGTGGTTTTCTAGCATGGCTATTTAACCATGGGGGTCTTTCCATCCTTTAAGACCTTACTCGGAACATACTTGTCTAGGGCATAACGCCCGATTCCTTTGAATTTTTTCCACTTGTTTTTCACATCTTCCTTCTCATCACCGAATATTTCTACATCTACATCTACATTTATACTCCGCAAGCCACCCAACGGTGTGTGGCGGAGGGCACTTTACGTGCCACTGTCATTACCTCCCTTTTCTGTTCCAGTCGCGTATGGTTCGCGGGAAGAACGACCGTCTGAAAGCCTCCGTGCGCGCTCGAATCTCTCTAATTTTACATTCGTGATCTCCTCGGGAGGTATAAGTAGGGGGAAGCAATATATTCGATACCTCATCCAGAAACGCACCCTCTCGAAACCTGGCGAGCAAGCTACGCCGCGATGCAGAGCGCCTCTCTTGCAGAGTCTACCACTTGAGTTTGCTAAATATCTCCGTAACGCTATCACGGTTACCAAATAACCCTGTGACGAAACGCGCCGCTCTTCTTTGGATCTTCTCTACCTCCTCCGTCAACCCGATCTGGTACGGATCCCACACTGTTGAGCAATACTCAAGCATAGGTCGAACGAGTGTTTTGTAAGCCACCTCCTTTGTTGATGGACTACATTTTCTAAGGACTCTCCCAATGAATCTCAACCTGGCACCCGCCTTACCAACAATTAATTTTATATGATCATTCCACTTCAAATCGTTCCGCACGCATACTCCCAGATATTTTACAGAAGTAACTGCTACCAGTGTTTGTTCCGCTATCATATAATCATACAATGAAGGATCCTTCTTTCTATTTATTCGCAATACATTACATTTGTCTATGTTAAGGGTCAGTTGCCACTCCCTGCACCAAGTGCCTATCCGCTGCAGATCTTCCTGCATTTCGCTACAATTTTCTAATGCTGCAACTTCTCTGTATACTACAGCATCATCCGCGAAAAGCCGCATGGAACTTCCGACACTATCTACTAGGTCATTTATATATATTGTGAAAAGAAATGGTCCCATAACACTCCCCTGTGGCACGCCAGAGGTTACTTTAACGTCTGTAAACGTCTCTCCATTGATAACAACATGCTGTGTTCTGTTCGCTAAAAACTCTTCAATCCAGCCACACAGCTGGTCTGAGATTCCGTAGGCTCTTACTTTGTTTATCAGGCGACAGTGCGAAACTGTATCGAACGCCTTCCGGAAGTCAAGGAAAATGGCATCTACCTGGGAGCCTGTATCTAATATTTTCTGGGTCTCATGAACAAATTAAAGCGAGTTGGGTCTCACACGATCGCTGTTTCCGGAATCCATGTTGATTCCTACAGAGTAGATTCTGGGTTTCCAAAAACGACATGATACTCGAGCAAAAAACATGTTCTAAAATTCTACAACAGATCGACGTCAGGGATATAGGTCTATAGTTTGCGCATCTGCCCGACGACCCTTCTTGAAGACTGGGACTTCCTGTGCTCTTTTCCAATCATTTGGAACCTTCCGTTCCTCTAGAGACTTGCGGTACACGGCTGTCAGAAGGGGGGCAAGTTCTTTCGCGTACTCTGTGTAGAAACGAATTGGTATCCCGTCAGGTCCAGTGGACTTTCCTCTGTTGAGTGATTCCAGTTGCTTTTCTATTCCTTGGACACTTATTTCGATGTCAGCCATTTTTTCGTTTGTGCGAGGATTTAGAGAAGGAACTACAGTGCGGTCTTCCTCTGTGAAACAGCTTTGGAAAAAGGTGTTTAGTATTTCAGTTTTACGCGTGTCATCCTCTGTTTCAATGCCATCATCATCCCGGAGTGTCTGGATATGCTGTTTCGAGCCACTTACTGATTTAACGTAAGACCAGAACTTCCTAGGATTTTCTGTCAAGTCGGTACATAGAATTTTACTTTCGAATTCACTGAACGCTTCACGCATAGCCCTCCTTACGCTAACTTTGACATCGTTTAGGTTCTGTTTGTCTGAGAGGTTTTGGCTGCGTTTAAACTTGGAGTGAAGCTCTCTTTGCTTTCGCAGTAGATGCTGACTGCTCAGGTATTCTGAAATTTGTTTCCTGTCACTCTTGCTACGCAAAAATATCGGTATACCTTTCTTCACATATATTGTAAGACCTGTCGTTACAGCCTTACGATGACTGATACATTCTTCTATTTTAAGTGATTCGATAAGTTCAGGTCTCTTGTTTCCAGAAGGTCAAAGACATTACCTTAACGATTTGGCTCTCAATTCATCTGCTGAAAGTAATTTTCGGATGAGATATCCAGAACAGTGTCACACGAATCCCTGTCTCTGACACCACTTTTGATATCGTGACACTCCCAATCAGTACCCCGTAAGTTGAAATCACCCCCTATGGCAACAACATGATCAGGAAAATAATTAACGATGATCTGAAAGTTCTGTCTGAAGCGCTCTACCACTTTAGCTTCTGACCCGGGCGGTCTATAAAAGCATCTGATTACCATTTTTAGTCTATCTACGGTACTTAACTCCACCCAAATTAATTCACTATCGGAATCCATGATAACCCTGCTAGATTTCATCGAATTCCTTACTGCAACTAACGCGCCGCCGGCATTGGTCTATCCTTACGGTAAATATTTCAATGTAAACTCAGGATTTCGTTGTCATTAAGTTTCTGTTCCTGATATTATCAGTGCATTACAACCTTCAGTAAGCTATACTATTTTTGGGACCTTTCCTTGGATGCTCCTGCAGCTTACTCAAATCATATTAACTATTTCTATCTCTGATCTGAGACGTAGAGCGTTCTCTGAGGACATTTTGGTTAATACATTAGGCAAATCGTCTAACCGAAAAATGCCCCGTGTGAACGCCACACGTATTCCGCTACCCTAGTAGCCGCTTACTGCGTGTAGTGCACACCTGACCTATTAAGGGGAACCCTACAATTCTGTACCCGATAGCAGAGAACGAGTAATTCGCATCCGATATCGTCGCAGAGTCGTCTGGCGAGCCTCTGATTTAGACCTTCCACTCTGTTCCAAAGCAGAGGACAGCGACCAGCCCTGGGTATGATGCTACAAACAGACAGCTTAGGGTGCACCACGCCTGCGATGCTTGTTGCTTTCACCATATCGGACATTCGCCGAAAGGATCAGTGTGTGCCATCGGAAATCAAGCGGCAGGCATCATTCGTGCCGACATGTGCCTCTATATACAGCCGGTTGCACCCCGCGTGCTCGATAGCCGTTGGCAGTGCCTGTCCCACATCACGCACGATTCCCTCCGGCAAACATAGAGAGCGCACTGGCATTCTTTCCCGCCTTGCTTGCTGTTTCTCTGTGGGGCTCCCAATGACATGCATACTCTCCCTCCGCACTTGCCCAGACTGGACAGGAAAATTAACTACTGGCCAAACAGGAGAGGCATCCCGTGCTGGCTCAGAGTTATCATCAACTCTGGGTAGCACGCCATACCTGTTGCTAAAGTGTAGGGAGCCAGCCGCGCGACTTGCTTCCTCCTTCACCTTCCGCCCAGTGACACGCGAACCCGCTGCTGTCTGCCATCCATTCTCGACTGAGGACAGATGTTGCGTATCATAGGATGCCACGACACCCGGGTCACCAGGGGACTTCAACGGCACTAAAGGTGTCTAAGGCCTCCGCCCTAGCGCCCCATTGACGCCGCAACTTTGAGCATTAGCCAGAACCATGTCGACGGTAGCCAAGGTTACTTCCAACTATTTACGGACAGCAGCCAGGTCTCTTGGTGTCCGCTCATAACAAGTACAGTCTCTGCCCACATCGTAGTGTGTAAAAATAAATATATCAAATGGTGCTACTGAGTTGGGAATACAGGGTGAAAGGTATTTAAACCGACAAACTCTGGGAGGTTGTAGGGGACATCCAAACAAATATTTTTCCCCAATGTCATTTTTTCCTGTGAGGATTATTTAAACCTGGGGAGGCCGTATTACACTCTTCAATTGTATGCAACTGCTGTCCACCAGTGTAGTAGTGCATTGTCTCTGTTTACTAATGGAGTGAGACACCTGGAGTGAATACACTGATATGGTTGGTGCGTACTACGTAGCGCACCACAACGGACGAGCAGCACAGCGGGTTTATCAACAACAATATCCTAATCGCCGTATCCTGCATCATACGACCTTTGCAGCTGTGTACCAACGTCTGCGTGAGACCGGATCATTTAGCAGATTACCTGGACAGGGACGCCGCCGCACGGTCAGAGCGCTGCAATTCGAAGAAGCTGTCTTGCAGCATGTGGAGCGGGATCCTTCAATCAGCACTCGTGCAATTGCACGTAACATGTGGATGAATCAGACGAACAGTCCTTCGAGAGCAGTTGTTACGTCCATTTCACTTACAGCGTGCCCACAACCTGGAACCAGTTGATCTTCCACCCAGAGCACAGTTTTCGCAGTGGTACCTGAAACAGTGTGAAATGAATCCTGCATTTCCATCCTCTGTGTTGTTTACCGATGAAGCAACGTTCGGGCGTGATGTAGTCTTCAATATGCACAATTCGCATGTTTGGAGTGAGGATAACCAACATGCCATAGTTACTAGCGCTCATCAAGTGCGGTTCTTCGTTAATGTGTGGGTCGGTGTTGTTCGGGACTGTTTAATTGGGCCGTATCTGCTACCCATGACATTAAATGGCAGGCACTATTACAATTTTCTCGCCAGAGCACTGCCAGAATTGCTGGAAGACGTCCCGCTCCCTACAAGACAATGCATGTGGTTCCAACATGACGGGGCGCCGGCACATTTCAGTCGTGTGCGTCGATTCGTGGACCGACGGTTCCCAGAAACGTGGATTGTCCTGCTCGATCCACAGATATGTCCCCTTTGGACTTTTTTGTGTGGGGAGAGATGAGCAACCTTGTTTACGCAACTCCTGTTGCAGCAGAAGAGGATCTGATTTCCCGGATAATAGCAGCAGCATGAACAATTCAGGATGCTCCTGGGGTTTTTGCCCATGTCAGACAGAACATGATCCTACGGTGTAACCTTTGTTTACGTGTCAATGGAAAAATTTTAGAAAATCTACTGTAACTGAAATTGGGTTGTGTTAATGTGTTGTCTCTTGATCATTAAAAAAAAATGGGAAAGTGTGTGTTGGTTTAGTTAATTTGCCGCAAGAGAGATCTTCCTATACCGGTTTAAATACTCCTCATAGGAAAAAATGACGTTAGGGAAAAATATTTGTTTTGATGTCCCCTACAAACTCCCAGAGTTTGTCGGTTTAAATACTTTTCACCCTGTATACGCAAGTTATAGCGAGGAGAATAAACAAATACTAAAAACTGCTCTGTAGATTTCTCACCATGCCCTGAGGTGGCCTGCTCTTAAGCAGAAATAATAAATTTCTCTACTGCAGTGGATGTATCTGCAGTTACCTGCTACCAGAAACTCTGTTTACCCGAAAACTACTGCACGAGAGAAGTATGCGAACTAGAATGCGCTCATCTAAATTATATGTTGAGCACCAGCACGAGATTTAAACTTCGTGGCGTGACGTGGCGTTCTGACGGCGGAAAAATTACACTAGGATGCCGCCTTACACGAGGATATGCGCCGAGATTTACGCAGAAACAAAAACTTACAGTTATTTTCTAACCACTAGTCTGCACCGTAAAATACAAAGGTATAGTTCACTTAAGCACGCGAAAAAAACAAAAAAGAGAAACAAAACAGAAACGAAACTAAATTACTGTGTTTTAAGCAACTGCTGCTCTGATACTGCTGGTGGTGCGTCTGCTCAGCTCGCCTTCTGAAGCAAATTGACGACCACAAATATCTCTCTTGCGGGGTCCAAAAATATGGAAATCGCAAGGGGCAGGTCGGGACTGTAGATGAAATGTGCAAAGTCTTCCTAGCGAATCTTCTGCGATGTAGTCTAAATAACTTTGCCAATAATTGACCGTCTAGTCTCGCAAACGTTTCTGTATACACTGGTGTCTACAATTAAAGCAACAACCTGCTAGTTTCCCGTCGTGTGTCTAGTTCACGATGTAATCGTACAAGCTGTCAACAGATGTCGATACAATCGTCTTCTGCACGGAAGATGGCATTACGATGTACGGACAACGTCAGGACACCTATCAAGCTGGGTAGTATTTGCAGGGTAGTCCCACATCCACAATCGCAATGTACACAGTGACAGGCGGTGCAATGTGGCACAGAGAAGACGCATACAGACTCACTTCTGTGGAGGATCATGGAAAGAACGGAAGCAGGAGACTCGCAAACTGGTGTGCCTCGATAGCTTGATGTGAATCGTTCTATTGCTTAAAGAGATCGAAACTGTATCTCTGAGACCAAGACAGCGTAGACCACGTTTGATGTCAGAAAGAGTGGACCGTTATTTTGCTGTAAGGGCACGACGGTACCACCTTAGTACTGCACTGCAACAGGCATCTGACCTCGCAGCATCCCCTGAATGTGTTGTATCAAGGCAAACGGTATATAGTAGGCTTCAGAAGAGTGACCTTGGAGACCTGCTATCTGCTATCTTCACAGATGGGAACGTCTGAAGTGGAGCCGTCAACATGCCACCTGGACGGTCGAACGGTGGGGTTCTTTTCACAGATGAGTCCCTATTTTATCTGGAGAGTGAGTCTCGACGGATGCATTTGGAGGGCACGTGGAACACCAAACGTTGTGGAAGGAGACCGATGTAGAGGAGGATCTCTAATGGTGTGAGCAGGGATTATGTTGACCACTTGAACACCTCTTCATGAAATTGTACAAGTGGATCAGCAAGATTTAATTCCTGCAGGTACCATTGGGATCTTATGCGCGATTGCTGCGAGATGCTGTGGGCTCAGACTTCGTTCTGATGTACGATAATGCTCGACCTCATAGAGCACTAGTGTTGATGTTCTTTTGGAAACGGCAGATGTTACACGTACGGTGTGGTCTACTCGCTCTCCCGATTTGAATCCTACAAAGCAAATCCGTTAAGTTGGAAAAAAAAAACGAACAACATTTTTGTCTGCCGTTATGCATGTTTCAGTTGATTACTTTCTGTAGTCTTCACGTTGTTTCTATAACCTTTTTGTACTGTTTTGTGCCAAGATAAACCCAACCTTAGAAAATTTCCGTTTGTTGCTTTGATTTTGCACACTAATTTATTATCAGCTACACTTTTAAAATAATAAACAGTACACTTATTTTTTCAATCTGTGTCGTTTTCCTTTGACCGACGCTTATATAAGAGCGGCAAGACTACTGGCCGGATCGTAGGAAGGCGTAGGGGACCTGTTGAACGGAACGGTCAGCACACTTAGTAAATAACATGGCGTAAGATTAAACAAAGAAGAAGTGATGCAGAAGAATGGAAAACACACTAACTACACGCTTAACCGTAATTAGGAAAGACACAGTAGTGGAAGAGGTGACAGAATTCTTTTATCTACGACGTAAGATTATAGAGAGTGGCCAAGGCAAAGACTATACCAGAAATAGATTGCTATAAATGGAATCAGCTTCCTTAAATGAAAGACATACTCTTCTGCGTCATCATTCTTGTGATTGATTTGCTAGGGACACTCATATGCCAACCTCTTAACCTCAGATTAACACCCTATGTCCTGTATCATTTGTTGAATGTATTCCTCCTTATCTTCCCCTACAATTCTTACCACCTACAGCTCTCTCTCGTACCAGGGAAGTTACTGACCGATTTATTTATACTGATTTGCCGGAACATTGCGACCGCCGACCTACTATAGATATAAACCCGTCGAAGCGATATCAGCGTCACATGGCGAGGAATGACTGCTACTCACAGACACACGCACGGTGCATGTACGAGTAGTGTAACTGAGAGCGCTGTCCGCGTGGGGAAGGCGTGCGATCTATCTGTGTTTGACCGAGGGCAGATTGCGACGGCCCGGAGGCTCGGCACGAGCATTTCGGAAACTGCACGACTTGGCGGGTTTACGACGAGTGCTGTGGTGTCTTCAACACTTGGCGAAACGGAGTTGAAACCACATCCAGACGTCGTGGGGTTGGGCGACAACCCCTCATTACACATGACGGACGTCGTAGGCTGGGCAGACTGGTAAAACAGGACAGGCGCGAACTGTGGCGGAACTAAAATCAGAGTTTATTGCCAAGCGGAGTACAAGTGCGTGTGAACACATCAAAGTGCACTGAATGTTCCTAACGATGGAGCCTACGATTCACGCATTTTAAAGGCACATTTTTAGCCATAGCATGTAAATAAATTTTTTTTTAAATCAGAGAACCCTGTTTAACAAAGCATGAAAACCAATGCAAGTTATCTTGTGCCCGGTCGCATATGATCGCTGGTGAGACACAGAAAGGATGTCTAGTCTTTTGTTGATTACGTCTTCAGTTTTCTGTTCTGAAATGGAGTCGAGGGACAGCCTCACGCGTTACACTGGCCGCTCTAATTTAAACTCTTTAATTTTATAAAAAGACACCTCGTGCTGCAGGGCGCATACTCGCGCATACTAGTAATTATATAAGGAAATTTCCACTGGGCACGGACGAGATACCGACGCGCGGATAATCAACATATCACTAGTGATTAATATTGTATTCCCAGTGTAAGTAGCACAGTGCACTTCAGTAATTATAGTTATAATTTACGCTGTTGAGATTTCATTATTTGTTTAATCCGTGATCCTAAAATTTCAACATTATATGTAAACTCTATTTGCAGTATTTATCTCATTTTAGCTCAGAAATAACTTGGCCCACGAAACTCCTTCTTACGGCGACGAAATTCTCAAAGTAGATGTCCGATGCCATCTTATCATGGTATAATTTATTCACTGATTTTTAAATATTTCCATCCATCTCAATTCGGTTCAACAAAAATTATAAAAAAACCAAAATAATATAAGTAATCATATATATATATATATATATATATATATATATATATATATATATATATACTCCTGGAAATTGAAATAAGAACACCGTGAATTCATTGTCCCAGGAAGGGCAAACTTTATTGACACATTCCTGGGGTCAGTTACATCACATGATCACACTGACAGAACCACAGGCACATAGGCAACAGAGCATGCACAATGTCGGCACTAGTACAGTGTATATCCACCTTTCGCAGCAATGCAGGCTGCTATTCTCCCATGGAGACGATCGTAGAGATGCTGGATGTAGTCCTGTGGAACGGCTTGCCATGCCATTTCCACCTGGCGCCTCAGTTGGACCAGCGTTCGTGCTGGACGTGCAGACCGCGTGAGACGACGCTTCATCCAGTCCCAAACATGCTCAATGGGGGACAGATCCGGAGATCTTGCTGGCCAGGGTAGTTGACTTACACCTTCTAGAGCACGTTGGGTGGCACAGGATACATGCGGACGTGCATTGTCCTGTTGGAACAGCATGTTCCCTTGCCGGTCTAGGAATGGTAGAACGATGGGTTCGATGACGGTTTGGATGTACCGTGCACTATTCAGTGTCCCCTCGACGATCACCAGTGGTGTACGGCCAGTGTAGGAGATCGCTCCCCACACCATGATGCCGGGTGTTGGCCCTGTGTGCCTCGGTCGTGTGCAGTCCTGATTGTGGCGCTCACCTGCACGGCGCCAAACACGCATACGACCATCATTGGCACCAAGGCAGAAGCGACTCTCATCGCTGAAGACGACACGTCTCCATTCGTCCCTCCATTCACGCCTGTCGCGACACCACTGGAGGCGGGCTGCACGATGTTGGGGCGCTACCAGTGTTAAAGACTGCGATGGAGCTCCGTATGCCACGGCAAACTGGCTGACACTGACGGCGGCGGTGCACAAATACTGCGCAGCTAGCGCCATTCGACGGCCAACACCGCGGTTCCTGGTGTGTCCGCTGTGCCGTGCGTGTGATCATTGCTTGTACAGCCCTCTCGCAGTGTCCGGAGCAAGTATGGTGGGTCTGACACACCGGTGTCAATGTGTTCTTTTTTCCATTTCCAGGAGTATATATATATATATATATATATATATATATATATATATATATATATATATATATATATATAGGGTGTTACAAAAAGGTACGGCCAAACTTTCAGGAAACATTCCTCACACACAATATATATATATATATATATATATATATAATTTAACAGCATGTCCCATTGATAAGAACACGAAATCGGCAACTACGACAGATATGGGCACGTTGGCGTTATGGCAGAGCGTTGCTTGGTTTGATGAATCCTGATACCTTCTTCATCAAACCGATGGGAGAGCGCGAATACCAGGGGAACAGCTCCCTGGCTACTGTATTGCGGAACGGAGACAAGGTGGCGGCGGCTCCGTTGTGCTCTGAGGAACATTCGTATGGGCATCCGTGGGATCAGTGGAGCTCGTACGAGGCACCATGACGACCAAGGAGTATCTTACACTGGCTGTAGACTACGTACACCCCCTCATGACGATCGCTTCTCCCGAGGTAGTGGCCTACCAAGGCCTCACAGCTTCCGTGTCACGACCCATCACCGCTCTTATCCGTCCCAAAGGTGGACATACTGGCTATTGGGTAGGTGGTCTTCATGTTCTGGCTCATCCACTTACTGTGGCCGGCAGACGATGCAAGAAAGCAATAAGCATAGGGAATACCTATGAAATTAATTATTAAATCATGCTTTTTGAAAGACATTGTGCTCCCTTTCACTTCCAGCAAGTAGCCCAAGCAGTCCGTGAGCACGGGAAGTTGCAGAAGCCACAGGCAAATTTACAATTCAGTTCTAGAGTAGAGCAGTGAGATTGATTAGTAAATGTATATAACATAGCCACAAGTCACTTACTATTTCATTTATTTTGACCAGGTTCGTTCCTCGGGCGCAAACATTCTAAAACATACATTGCCCTGGTGGTAGCACATCAAAAGTTTAAAGCACAGACCGGCACCTTCATCAGCACAAAGTCGTTTCGATCGATTAGTATCTTTCTTCTGTCGTCTTGGATCCATATACAGGGTGTTACAAAAAGGTACGGCCAAACTTTCAGGAAACATTCCTCACATACAAATAAAGAAAAGATGTTATGTGGACATGTGTCCGGAAACGCCTAATTTCCATGTTAGAGCTTATTTTAGTTCCGTCAGTATGTACTGTACTTCCTCGATTCACAGCCAGTTGGCCCAATTGAAGGAAGGTAATGTTGACTTCGGTGCTTGTGTTGACATGTGACTCATTGCTCTACAGTACTAGCATCAAGCACACCAGTACGTAGTATCAACAGGTTAGTGTTCATCACGAACGTGGTTTTGCAGTCAGTGCAATGTTCACAAATGCGGAGTTGGGAGATGCCCATTTGATGTATGGATTAGCAAGGGCCCGCATCTCGTGGTCGTCCGGTAGCGTTCTCGCTTCCCACGCCCGGGTTCCCGGGTTCGATTCCCGGCGGGGTCAGGGATTTTCTCTGCCTCGTGATGGCTGGGTGGTGTGTGATGTCCTTAGGTTAGTTAGGTTTAAGTAGTTCTAAGTTCTAGGGGACTGATGACCATAGATGTTAAGTCCCATAGTGCTCAGAGCCATTTTGATTAGCAAGGGGGAATAGCCGTGGCGCGGTACGTTTGTATCGAGACAGATTTCCAGAACGAAGGTGTCCCGACAGGAAGACGTTCGAAGCAATTGATCGGCGTCTTAGGGAGCACGGAACATTCCATCCTATGGCTCGCGACTGGGGAAGACCTAGAACGACGAGGACACCTGCAATGGACGAGGCAATTCTTCGTGCAGTTGACGATAACCCTAATGTCAGCGTCAGAGAAGTTGCTGCTGTACAAGGTAACGTTGACCACGTCACTGTATGGAGAGTGCTACGGGAGAACCAGTTGTTTCCGTACCATGTACAGCGTTGCAGGCACTATCAGCAGCTGATTGGCCTCCACGGGTAGACTTCTGCGAATGGTTCATCCAACAATGTGTCAATCCTCATTTCAGTGCAAATGTTCGCTTTACGGATGAGGCTTCTTTCCAGCGTGATCAAATTGTAAATTTTCACAATCAACATGTGTGGGCTGACGAGAATCCGCACGCAATTGTGCAATCACGTCATCAAAACAGATTTTCTGTGAACGTTTGGGCAGGCATTGTTGGTGATGTCTTGATTGGGCCCCATGTTCTTCCACCTACGCTCAATGGAGCACGTTATCATGATTTCATAGGGGATACTCTACCTGTGCTGCTAGAACATGTGCCTTTACAACTACGACACAACATGTGGTTCATGCACAATGGAGCTCCTGCACATATCAGTCGAAGTGTTCGTACGCTTCTCAACAACAGAGTCGGTGACCGATGGATTGGTAGAGTCGGACCAATTCCATGGCCTCCACGCTCTCCTGACCTCAACCCTCTTGACTTTCATTTATGGGGGCATTTGAAAGCTCTTGTCTATGCAACCCCAGTACCAAATGTAGTGACTCTTCGTGCTCGTATTGTGGACGGCTGTGATACAATACGCCGTTCTCCAGGGCTGCATCAGCGCGTCAGGGATTCCATGCGACGGAGGGTGGATGCATGTATCCTCGCTAACGGAGGACACTTTGAACATTTCCTGTAACAAAGTGTTTGAAGTCACTCTGGTACGTTCTGTTGCTGTGTGTTTCCATTCCATGATTAATATGATTTGAAGAGAAGTAATAAAATGAGCTCTAACATGGAAAGTAAGCGTTTCCGGACACATGTCCACATAATATATTTTCTTTATTAGTGTGTGAGGAATGTTTCCTGAAAGTTTGGCCGTACCTTTTTGTAACACCCTAAATTTAGCATTGTGTGAGGCGAAGTCGAGTAAAACTTGGTGCATGAGTTAGCTTGGGCTAACCAGTAGGTGGAAGATTTCTTGGCAGTTCATCAGTAGCGGGGAAGAAAGAAAAAGAGGCGCCCCGGTTTCAGCAGTACTGGCCAGGGGAGACGGATGCGCGCGTCGCAGCAGGTGTACGGCAGGCGCGCTCAGCGCCAGATTGAGACGGATGCCGTGGACAGGGCCTGGGGGCTCTCCGTTGGAAGCTGCAGACCATCCTCTGCCGCCTGCTTTCTTTTTAACCTCTGCCTTTGTTGTACGAGGTGGTCCTTTCGGCCAGAATAGGACGTTATGTTGCTGTTAACGTACACTGAAAGGAACGGAAAATGTTTCACAAATGAGCATCTGCATCTACACCTACATGGTGACTCTGCAATTCACAGTTAAATGCCCGGCAGAGGGTTCATAGAACCATTTTCATACAACTTCTCTACCATTCCACCCTCGAATGGCGCGTGGGAAAAAGGAACTCCTAAATCTTTCCGTTCGAGCTCTTATTTCTCTTATTTTATTATGATTTTGGGTGTCAACAAAATATTTTCGTATTCGGAAGAGAAAGTTGGTGACTGAAATTTCGCAAAAATAAATCTCGCCGCAAAGAAAACCGCCTTTGTTTCAGTGACTGCCGCCCTCACTCACGTATCACCCCTATTGCACGATTACACGATTCGAGCTGCCCTTCTTTGCACTTTCTCGAGGTCCTCCGTCAATCCTACCTGGTAAGGATCCCACACCGTGCAGCAATATTCCAGCAAAGGACAGACAAGTGTAATGTACGCTGGCTCTTTAGTGGGTTTGTCGCATCTTCTAAGTGTTGGCCCAACAAAGCGCTGTCTTTGTTTCGACTTCCCCACAATATTATCTATGTGGTCTTTCCAATTTAAGTTGCTCATAATTGTAATTCCTAGGCGTTTAGTCGAATTGACAGCTCTTATATTTGTGCGATTTATCGTATAGCCAAAATTTATTAGATTTCTTTTAGTACCCATTTGGATGACCTCGCACTTTTCTTTGTTTTGTGCCAATTGCACAAGTTCGGTACGTGTCAAGCTCTGTGGAGATGTGCATCACATAATGGTTCTTAAGTGATTAAACTTGGCCGGCCCTTGTGGCCGAGCGGTTCTAGGCGCTTCAGTCCGGAACCGCGCTGCTGCTTCGGTCGCAGGTTCGAATCCTGCCTCGGGCATGGATGTGTGTGATGACCTTAGGTTACCTAGGTTCTAAGTCTAGGGGACTGATGACCTGAAATGTTAAGTCCCATAGTGTTCAGAGCCATTTGAGCCATTTGATTAAACTTGCACTTCATTCCTAATTACATCCATCATTGACATCAGTGCGTGGTGTGACCCCCACAGGCACGAATGCTCCCTTGTATTTCTTGTGACAAGGAAAGAAACAGTCTCAGAATGTCCGCTTTAGACATTTCCTGCCACGTCTAAAGGACACGCTGTGTCAGACTACGAACTACAAATTGATATTAAAGTATTTGTCTTCCCATTGTGTCCTAGAGATGTTCTCTGGGTGACAGTGGGGCACCAGCCCGCGCAATAAAGGATCCGTCCGTTCTTAAAGGATGTGTTGTGGAAAAGGTAGTGAAGGTTTTGCATTATCTTGCTGCAAAATACCAACTGGTACCCCGATATTTAAGGTTATAACAACGAAGTTTACAATTCTTGCCATATTCTGGCAAGCATTAAGCTACCCTTCAATGTTTACCACATCAAATCGAATATCTTCTCACATCATGACCCAAGAGTTGAAGAGGTATGTGTTTCGAGAGCCGATGCTTCCTTTGATCTTTTGCCGGCTCGTTTATGCACATGTTGACGTCGATCTGACGTCTATAAACAGAAGAGAAATTCGTTACAGAACACCAGAGAACGCCTTACAGTGCTCTGTTTGACTTTGGTTGTACACCATGCGAATCTGTGTTGTCTGTGGTACGGTGACAGTGGCAGGCAATGCATGGCGACTCGCAGTCTCAAAGCGAAGGTTCGTAGTGACGCCGACTCTTAATTCTGCCCGGACTGCAGCAGTTGTCATGCTTCTAATCGTCAGAGTCAGTCAAGCAATAGTAATGTATTCTCGTCGTGTAGTACAGGGTGTTTCGAACGCATATATTTGTTAAACTGTAAAGCATACAACTACGAAGCTTCGGCTATATATTTCTAAATGGCTTATGTTTAGATTATAGGTGTTCTATGCGTCTTCCTCAACCGACACGAACATCACATAGAAACTCTAATTCCTCCTCTGCTCAGGTTAGCATGTCCATCGTCACTGATGTTATGTCAGCATGGATCCAGTTCTTCAACTCTTCCAGGTTCTGTGGGACTGGTGGTACATAAACGTTGTCTTTAACGAAACCTCACATGAAGTAGTCAGATGGTGTCGAATCCGGTAACCGTGGAGGTCAGCTGAGAAGTGCTAAGTCGCTGACTGTTTGACGACCAATCTTTGAAGATCAATCTAACGGCTCCGTAGAGTTTCATTCAGATATTAACGCACTTCGTGACTCCAGTGTAGGGTGCCCCGTCTTGCTGAAAAATGGAGTTTTCCCCGTCCAGCCTAGGAAACAAGCAGTTTTGTAACATAGCAGATGTACTGCTGACCGTTAACCGCGTTTGCATCAAAGCAGAATGGGTCTTTAACAGATAAGTGGGGTATCGCACAAAACACATTGACTTTGGGTGAATCTCGTACATGTTCATTGTGTGCATGACGATTCTATAGGCCCCAAATTCGAACACTATTTTTCTTTACTTTCCCACTAACATGGAATGTCACTTCATCACCGAACACGATCCGTTGTGTGAAAGTGTTATCATCCTCAACAGCATTCTGAAACTCGTCAGAAAATGCCAGACGTTTTCGTTTGACGCCAAGACGTAGAGCCTGTAACAGATGTAACTTTTACGGCTTCATAGCCAATCGACGCTTCGCCACATTGTTCTTGTAGGCAGCTGTAACTCCCAACTGGCACGGCGAGTCGATCTTGTGGGGCTTCGTTGGAAAGTGGTCTGAAACCGTGCAACATTTTTGTCGGAAGCACAAGGACGGTCAGGACTTTACATACACATTCTGATTCTACAAACTGTCGATACCATCTCCGAATGTTCCATCCGTTTGGAGGATCAGTTTGGTACCTCATCCTGAAACGTCTTTGCACTGTAATGACGGAATTACACTTCGCAAACTCGAGAACACAAAAAGATTTCGGCTGCGGAGTAGACATTTTGCAATATGTGATGGTAACCAAACAAACTGCAGACAACCGATATCTAGTGTATTCGTTCCTCCACTAACAGAGTCGTGGTGCAGCTATCGATATTTTTTCCAACATAGTACTTTCGAATATATAGACTGTTTTTGAAACACCCTGTACTTCTCGAAGTACCTGTGCCCACTCTTCTTGCCAGACGGTTGTCCTGAGACCATCTCGCCTCCACTCGTTCAGCAGTCTTTGCGCTACAGTCAACTGCGTGATCTGCCGGAATGATGCTGTCACTTCCCTCATGCGAATAATTCGACCTTTCTCAAAATGCGAAAAGTGGCAATAAACTGTCATGCACATCCTATGGGTATACTGTGTTGCAGTCTACAAATGAAAAGTTCCAATTACGTTAGGCACACCCAACAGCCACTATGTATTCAGCCACTCTTCCTCAGTTGTAGGATCCAGACACAACTCCACAGACCAACATTCCAGGAGCGCGTCTAGCATGCACTTTCATCAGACTGCAATCTCAACACCGCACAGGTCGATCCTGGTGCCATTCTGTACGTTCCTTTCACTGCTGACGTAACAAAAAACAGACCGCAGAAGCTTGCACTGTATGCAGATGGCACAATGATCTTTTGCGCCAGGAAACTGAAAGTGATATAACGTCCAATTTCATTTATCTCTCAGTACATGAGTTACGCGACGAAAAAATGCGTTTCAAAGGACGGTACCAGAACTATTTTCATTTCTGCTTTTGTTTAATTCTCTATTAAACATATATAACTGACACCATAAATCTTGCAGGGCGTTTCATAGATCCTTAAGAGTAAGAAGGGGTGGAGATCTCTTTGAACAGCACGTTCCAAGGCATAACAGATTTGCTCAATAACGTTCACGTCTCGGGAGTTTGGCAGCCAGCGAAAGTGTTTATACTCGGAAGAGTATTCCTGGAGCCAGTCTGTAGCAATTCTGGACGTGTGGGCTCTCACATTGTCCTGCTGAAATTGCTCAAGTACGTCGGAATGCACAATGGACATGTATGGATGAAGGTGATCAGACAGGATGTTTATGTACGTGTCACATGTCACAGTCGTATCTACACGTTTCAGGGGTCCCAGATCACACCAACTGGATACGCCCCACAACATTAAAGAACCACCAGGTTGAACAGTCCCCTGATGACATGCAGCGTTCATGTATTCATGAGGTTGTCTCTATACCCATACGCGTCCATTTGCTCGATGCAATTTGAAACGAGACTCGTTTACCAGACAACATGTTTCATCATCAACAGTCCAATGCCGGTGTTGACGGGCCCAGGCGAGGCGTAAAGCTTTGTGTTCTGCAGTCATCAAGGGTACACCAGTGTCCTTCGGCTCCGAAATCCCATATCGACGATGTTTCGTTGAATGATTCGCACGCTTTTTGATGGCCCAGCATGGAAATCTGCAGCAATATGCCGAAGGACCGCACTTTTGTCACCTTGAACGATTTTCTTCAGTCGGCGTTGGTACCGTTCTCGCATGGTCTTTCTCCGGCCGCAGCGATGTTGGAAATTTGATGTTTTACCGAATTCCTCATATTCGCGGTCCACTCGTGTAATTTTCGTACGGTAAAATCCCCACTTCATTGCTACCTGGGAGAAGCTACGTCCCATCGCTCTTGCGCTGACTGTAACACCACTTAGAAACTCAAATACTGATAACCTGCACATTGTAGAAGCAGTAAGCGATCTTACAACTTCGCCAGGTACTTGTTGTCTTACATAAGCTCCAACCCCTATATCCCAGTGTTTGAATACGCATTCCTGTACCAGTTTCTTTGGCGCTTCAATGTGTATATGCTTAACAGAGAATGAAACGAAAGCATTCAGACCCGTAGTAATAAGATAGCAGTAGTTCATAACCAACAAAGCAAGAATGAAATTCTGCAAACTAACATGACAGTCGCAGAACCAGGTTTTTATATTTGCTTAGATTTGGTCGACGACTGGATGGACAGAAAGAACTATAAGGAGAGGAAAGTATATTTTCTAGAGTGCTCTTTCTAGGTTACAACACTACATTTCCGGTGTGCCTGAGAAGAAATGTATGCATTAGTGCTCATTACCAGTTTTAAGGGGGCGTCAAAAATCACTTCAGTTATCTGCATTTTTGGATAAAGAAAATACCTCTTATAGCTTTTTAGCCTTTACGTGTACTGAAGTATGAGATTCGAATAGCAATGGCTTAAAGAGATTCCCTGTATCCTTCTCCCGTTTCAGAGAGTTAATTATATTAAATTCAAAACACAAATTAATCACTTAAAGTTGTTAGAAGGGAAAAGGCCTTAAAACCATAATGTCTACCAAAGATCACGCATATGTTGGCGTGTTCAGTTACTACTTTCAGTGGTGGTCACATACTTTCTCAATTAATCCTGGAGGGAATGGGTGTGAAAAGAAAATTTTATTAAATGTCGACACTTCGAAACTTTGATGTCATGCGAGTAAAAAAAATGTGGATATAAATGTGTGAAGATCCAAAGGAGGAATAGAAGCCATAGTCAGCAGTAAAATAAGCAGGATGAACAACAAGAAAACAACCGACGGTAAACGACTACTTCTATGATACGTTTTACAGATGGTACTTAATGTACTGTGAATGTCGTACGTATATTTTTAAATATTTTTTTATGCATCTTACATTTTTGCTTATGTAATGCCCATTTTCTCAGACATACTAATCTGAAATTAAATGTAATTTAGAAATTAGCGTATTGTTCTTCCCTACTATCACCAAAAGAACCAACTTTCTAATATGTTATACAAATGAGGAGGAAAAATATGGAAAGTAAACAATTATAATTTGAAATGAACTGATTCTTAAATGAAACAAAAGTAGCAGTGATACTTAACATTAAGAAAATGTTAATTGGTAATGCGCAACTTTAGGCATGAATTACACTTTTTTTTTTTATCATGAGAAGGTTCAGTGGGCGCACGACAGCAAGGTCTTTAGCGCCCGCTCAAAAATGTGATGAGACCAGTGTAGAAGATGATGGTAATTAGTAGAATAAGAACTTCGAAAAAACACGTAACGAAAGCCCTGACAACTTGCACACACATAGTCACTCTCAAAACAACGAAAACCAAGTTGGCTCATATAACACATGTTGTTGTTGTTGTTGTGGTGTTCAGTCCAGAGACGGGTTTGATGCAGCTCTCCATGCTACTCTATCCTGTGCAAACTTCTTCATCTCCCAGTACCTACTGCAACTTACATCCTTCTGAATCTGCTTCGTGTATTCATCTCTTGGTCTCCCTCTACGATTTTGAGCCTCCACGCTGCCCTCCAATACTAAATTGATGATCCCCTGATGCCTCAGAACATGTCCTACCAACCGATCCCTTCTTCTAGTCAAGCTGTGCCACAAATTTCTCTTCTCCCTAACTCTATACAATATCTCCTCATTAGTTACGTGATCTACTCATCTAATATTCAGCATTCTTCTGTAGCACCACATTTCGAAAGCTTCTATTCTCTCCTTGTCCAAATTATTAATCGTCCACGTGTCACTTCCATACATGGCTACACTCCATACAAATACTTTCAGAAACGACTTCCTGACACTTACATCTATACTCGATGTTAACAAATTTCTCTTCTTCAGAAACGCTTTCCTTGCCATTGTCAGTCTACATTTTATATCCGCTCTACTTCGTCCATCAGCAGTTATTTTGCTCCTCAAATAGGAAACTCATTTACTACTTTAAGCGTCTCATTTCCTAATCTAATACCCTCAGCATCACCCGATTTAATTCGACAACATTCCATTATCCTTCTTTTGCTTTTGTTGATGCTCATCTTATACCCTACTTTCAAGACACTGTCCATTCCGTTCAGCTGCTCTTCCAGGTCCTTTGCTTTCTCTGAATGAATTACAATGTCATAGGTGAACCTCAAAGTTTTTATTTCTCCTCCATGGATTTAAATTCCTACTCGAAATTTTTCTTTTGTTTCCTTTACTGCTTGCTCAATGTACAGATTGAATAACATCGGGGAGAGGCTACAACCCTGTCTCACTCCCTTCCCAACCATTGTTTCCCTTCCATGCCCCTCGACTCTTATAACTGCCATCTGGTTTCTGTACAAATATTAAATAGCCTTTCGCTCCCTGTATTTTACCCCTGCCACCTTCAGAATTTGAAAGAGAGTATTCCAGTCAGCATTGTCATAAGCTTTCTCTAAGTCTACAAATGCTAGAAACGTAGGTTTGCCTTTCCTTAAACTGTTTTCTAAGATAAGTCGTAGGGTCAGTATTGCCTCACGTGTTCCAACATTTCTACGGAATCCCAACTGATCTTCCCCGAGGTCGGCTTCTACCAGTTTTTCCATTCGTCTGTAAAGAATTCGTGTTAGTATTTTGCAGCCGTGGCTTACTAAACTGACAGGCAGCAAAATAACGAATGACGGACTGAGAAATGAGAATGTAAAAAGCAGAAGAGCAGTCTAAAAAAAGCATTCCTAGCCAAGAGAGATTACTAGCATCAAAGATAGGTATTAATATGGGGAAGAAATTTCTGAGAATGTACGTTTGGAGCACAGTATTGTACAACAGTAAGACATAGACTGTGGGAAAACCGGAACAACAGAGATTCGAAGAATTTGAGATGTGATGCAATGGAAGAATGTTGAAAATTTGGTGGACTAATGAACTAAGGAATGAGGAGGTTCTCCGCAGAATCAGCAAGGAAAGAAGTGTGTGGGAAGCACTGACAAGAAGGACGAAAGAATAAACATTAACGTGTAACTTACCATGTAAGTGGAAATGGTATTCTGAAAGTTAAGAATTCTTGAAGGAACCTATGGAGATCGTTGTCTAGGTTGAATGTAGAGTTTCGGAGCTTTCTTACGATTCAAAAGTGATCTTCAATCAGGCAGGCCTTCGAACACAACTTTTAGAGCTTAATTTTACTATTCCATGGGTCTCGTGCTCGCCAGCCAGATACCTGCCAGAAGGTGCTTGGAATTGCTGCAATAATTGTTACTAGTTTAAGGACAGGGGAGTGTAAGGATCCTTTTGGAAGCTGTCCTTGAAGAAGTTGAAGAAACAGTTATGCAGAGTATCTCCACGTAAGATAACTGTTGAGTTTACGGATACAACATCGAGACATCAGTCATCAAAGTCAAAGAACTTCTACGAGAAAGAAGCTCGAAAGTTTCAGTAAGATGTCATAGTGAAGCTCGCATCTTTTGCCAGTGGAATAGTTTGTCTCTCAATTTTGGACTGTAATGTAACAATCATTACCACTGAAACATTTTGAAAAGAATCCACAAGAGAGCGGTCTAAGGCGTTGCAGTCATGGACTGTGCGGCTGGTCGGGCCGAGGTTCGATTCCTCCCTCGGGTATGGGTGTGTGTGTTTGTCCTTAGGATAATTTAGGTTAAGTAGTGTGTAAGCTTAGGGACTGATGACCTTACCAATTAAGTCCCGTAAGATTTCACACACATTTGAACATTTGAAGAAAAAGTCGAATATTCTGAGTAGAAGAGATTGTAAGACGCCTATGGGATAAGACCGTTGTAGATTACATTGAAACACATGCATAAGTGATATGAATCGTGTGATGTAAAAGAATAACACACTAAGAAGTCGGTAAGAGGCTTATACCCAGCAATAAATATCAAATGGCTCTCGATGATGGTGATGGTGATGATGAGATGATGATGATTATTATGATGCAGCTCATCTGCTCAAGTGTCAGGTATACGGAACACACTCACAGAGTCAGGAGGCGCAGCGGAAAGATACTGAGTTTCTATTCGGAGGGATGGCGGTTCAAATCCCAGGCTGGCTGTGATGCCGCACTCTTCAGAGGTACAAATTATTACCGTCATATTACAATTAGGATAATCAAAGATTAGCAAGACTTTTAGGCTAGCATTGATATTAGTTAATTTTAACTATAATGTGTTTCGTGGTAGTATATGTGTCGTGAGGATGATTGAGAGATACCAATTAGGCAATAATGATTCGTCAGTGTTGAGAGTTTGTCCATAATTTTTGCTGCTCGGAATAGTAATTCGTTCAGAAGTTAGTAATTTTCAGCAAGAAGCCCCTTTTCGTTGTAAGGGAATCCTCTGTGCCAAGTTTTAATAGTTCTTATAAATGTATACACCAAAGAGTGTCAATAGAAACCATTCCGGCCATTAGAAGAAGTCAGTGTGTGGGAAACTAACGCAGCTGGTCAACCGGTGCAAATGGAGCGATCCCAGTAGTCAACCATTTTCTTCAAAACTCGAGATTTTAAATAACTACCGCAGCAAGAGCGCTGCCTTCTTCTGAAATCAACGTACGTTTCCGTGGCTGGTACAGTCAGACTGCATGGTCATACCGATCAGTCGTCATGTTCAGACATTTAACTGTGCAATGGTAGCCATTGTAGGGACGGGAGGGGCTAGACCTGGTGGTACGAGGGCAGTTCAATAAGTAATGCAACACCTTTTTTTTCTGAAACAGGGGTTGTTTTATTCAGCATTGAAATACACCAGGTTATTCCCCAATCTTTTAGCTACACAACACTATTTTTCAATGTAATCTCCATTCAACGCTACGGCCTTACGCCACCTTGAAATGAGGGCCTGTATGCCTGCACGGTACCATTCCACTGGTCGATGTCGGAGCCAACGTCGTACTGCATCAATAACTTCTTCATAATCCGCGTAGTGCGTCCCACGGATTGCGTCCTTCATTGGGCCAAACATGTGGAAATCCGACGGTGCGAGATCGGGGCTGTAGGGTGCATGAGGAAGAACAGTCCACTGAAGTTTTGTGAGCTCCTCTCGGGTGCGAAGACTTGTGCGAGGTCTTGCGTTGTCATGAAGAAGGAGAAGTTCGTTCTGATTTTTGTGCCTACGAACACGCTGAAGTCGTTTCTTCAATTTCTGAAGAGTAGCACAATACACTTCAGAGTTGATCGTTTGACCATGGGGAAGGACATCGAACAGAATAACCCCTTCAGCGTCCCAGAAGACTGTAACCATGACTTTACCGGCTGAGGGTATGGCTTTAAACTTTTTCTTGGTAGGGGAGAGGGTGTGGCGCCACTTCATTGATTGCCGTTTTGTTTCAGGTTCGAAGTGATGAACCCATGTTTCATCGCCTGTAACAATCTTTGACAAGAAATTGTCACCCTCAGCCACATGACGAGCAAGCAATTCCGCACAGATGGTTCTCCTTTGCTCTTTATGGTGTTCGGTTAGACAACGAGGGACCCAGCGGGAACAAACCTTTGAATATCCCAACTGGTGAACAATTGTGACAGCACTACCAACAGAGATGTCAAGTTGAGCACTGAGTTGTTTGATGGTGATCCGTCGATCATCTCGAACGAGTGTGTTCGCACGCTCTGCCATTGCAGGAGTCATAGCTGTGCACGGCCGGCCCGCACGCGGGAGATCAGACACTCTTGCTTGACCTTGCGGCGATGATGGCACACGCTTTGCCCAACGACTCACCGTGCTTTTGTCCACTGCCAGATCACCGTAGACATTCTGCAAGCGCCTATGAATATCTGAGATGCCCTGGTTTTCCGCCAATAGAAACTCGATCACTGCCCGTTGTTTGCAACGCACATCCGTTACAGACGCCATTTTATCAGCTCCGTACAGCGCTGCCACCTGTCGGAAGTCAATGAAACTATACGAGACGAAGCGGGAATGTTTGAAAATATTCCACAAGAAATTTCCGGTTTTTTCAACCTAAATTGGCCGAGAAAAAAAAATGTGTTGCATTACTTATTGAACTGCCCTCGTATATAGTATATTTGATACTTTGGAAGACCAATGGAGACTTGTAAGTAGCCACAAAAGTACTAGTTCTGAACCCAGTAAAAATCTGCTTACTTTCGAATTTTAAATGAGTTTCTTGAAAGAACACGTCTTCTCTGGTCATCAGGTCTCAGTACGAAGCAGAGCTCACCACTGAAGACAATTGTACTTCAGTCAATCCAATTACAGACCGAAGAAGTGTCTGGAGACGCCCCGGACTGCAGTGGGATACCAACGTGATTTTCACCCGCCATGCAGTCCGACAACCAGGAGTGATGGTCTGGAGAGCCACTCCTTCTTATGGTAGGACCTCTTTGGCTGCCTTCCGCGGAGCTCTTACAGCACAGCGGTACGTCGACGATATTCTACGCTTCGTTTTGTTGCCCATCATAACAAGCCATCCCGGTCTTACACGGCAAGAGTTTCTACTGCTTGTCATTGTACTTGTCAAATCCCACCTTGGCCAGCAAGGTCGCCGCATCTGTCCCCAATTGAGAACGCTTGGAGCGTTATGGACAGGGCCCCCCAACCAGCTCCGGATTTAGCGATCTAACGTGCCAGTAGGGCAGAATTTCGAACGATATCTCTGAGGAGGACATTCAAAAACTCTGTCGATCAATGTCAGGCCGAATAACTGCTTGCATAAGGATGGACCAGCGCGTTATCGACTTGCTCAGTTTGTAAAACTCTTTCTCTTGAATAAATCATCCAAATTTTCCGAAAATTCCGTAGTCTCTTTCGGCTAAGTCCTTCACTGTGTGACGATGGTGTTTTTTTTTGTTTTGTTTTTGTTTTAGAGTGTATTTCCTCGACGCGCTAATCGCGTCATGGGACAAAATGAAACGGCTAACTGCGTTAATTTTTCGGAAATATGGTCAACAGGTGGAAAGATTTGAGATTTAGGCTGCAGTCCATATTTGCAGCTGGTGGATAAAAATATGAAAACACCAAAACACACCGCATTACCATGTCTAATACGGTATTGCCATTCAAAACAGTCATCCGGAAAAAATAGATACTGGTCCTATATGGTTTTCAAGGGAATCTTACATCATTCTACCCGCAAAATAGACTCTTGGAAATTGAAATAAGAACACCGTGAATTCATTGTCCCAGGAAGGGGAAACTTTATTGACACATTCCTGGGGTCAGATACATCACATGATCACACTGACAGAACCACAGGCACATAGACACAGGCAACAGAGCATACACAATGTCGGCACTAGTACAGTGTATATCCACCTTTCGCAGCAATGCAGGCTGATATTCTCCCATGGAGACGATCGTAGAGATGCTGGATGTAGTCCTGTGGAACGGCTTGCCATGCCATTTCCACCTGGCGCCTCAGTTGGACCAGCGTTCGTGCTGGACGTGCAGACCGCGTGAGACGACGCTTCATCCAGTCCCAATCATGCTCAATGGGGGACAGATCCGGAGATCTTGCTGGCCAGGGTAGTTGACTTACACCTTCTAGAGCACGTTGGGTGGCACGGGATACATGCGGACGTGCATTGTCCTGTTGGAACAGCAAGTTCCCTTGCCGGTCTAGGAATGGTACAACGATGGGTTCGATGACGGTTTGGATGTACCGTGCACTATTCAGTGTCCCCTCGACGATCACCAGTGGTGTACGGCCAGTGTAGGAGATCGCTCCCCACACCATGATGCCGGGTGTTGGCCCTGTGTGCCTCGGTCGTATGCAGTCCTGATTGTGGCGCTCACCTGCACGGCGCCAAACACGCATACGACCATCATTGGCACCAAGGCAGAAGCGACTCTCATCGCTGAAGACGACACGTCTCCATTCGTCCCTCCATTCACGCCTGTCGCGACACCACTGGAGGCGGGCTGCACGATGTTGGGGCGTGAGCGGAAGACGGCCTAACGGTGTGCGGGACCGTAGCCCAGCTTCATGGAGACGGTTGCGAATGGTCCTCGCCGATACCCCAGGAGCAACAGTGTCCCTAATTTGCTGGGAAGTGGCGGTGCGGTCCCCTACGGCACTGCGTAGGATCCTACGGTCTTGGCGTGCATCCGTGCGTCGCTGCGGTCCGGTCCCAGGTCGACGGGCACGTGCACCTTCCGCCGACCACTGGCGACAACATCGATGTACTGTGGAGACCTCACGCCCCACGTGTTGAGCAATTCGGCGGTACGTCCACCCGGCCTCCCGCATGCCCACTATACGCCCTCGCTCAAAGTCCGTCAACTGCACATACGGTTCACGTCCACGCTGTCGCGGCATGCTACCAGTGTTAAAGACTGCGATGGAGCTCCGTATGCCACGGCAAACTGGCTGACACTGACGGCGGCGGTGCACAAATGCTGCGCAGCTAGCGCCATTCGACGGCCAACACCGCGGTTCCTGGTGTGTCCGCTGTGCCGTGCGTGTGATCATTGCTTGTACAGCCCTCTCGCAGTGTCCGGAGCAAGTATGGTGGGTCTGACACACCGGTGTCAATGTGTTCTTTTTTCCATTTCCAGGACTGTAGTAAGTTCAGGTGGCGATGATAGAGGCGGGTAGCGACCATGCACCCTTCATTCGACACTAGATAAGAAAGACCAAAAATACTGTGATTTGGTGACTGTTGTGGCCAGAGGGGATGCGACACTTCATCCTCGTACTCACAAAATTCAATGCTGGGCCGTGCGAGCTGTGTGAACAGCGGACCCGGTCGTTGGAAAATAGCACGACCCATTGAGTAAGACACAATGTACCATCATGGTATGGACCCGATAAGCCAAAATGATCACGTAATCCTTGGCAGCAGTGCAAAATTGCAGAGGAGTCTATGGAATACAATTTTACTTTTTTCTTTGTCATCGGTCTCCTGACTGGTCTGATGCCTCCATCCACGAATTCGTCTCCCGTACCAATATTTTCATTTCAGGGCAGCATTTGCAACCTACGTCCTCAATTATTTGTTGGCTGTATTTCAATCCCTTTATTCCTCTACAATTTTCATCCGCCACAGTTCTCTCCAGCACCATGGAAATTATTCGCTGAAGGCTTAACAGATGTCCTGTCATTTCTTATTGTCAGTATTTTCCACATATTCCTTCCCTCCCTGATTCTAAGGAGAGCCTCCTCATTCCTTGCCTTATGGGTCCATCTAATCTCCTACATTATTCTGGAGCACCCCGCCGTAGATTGTTCGATTCAGTTCTGTTCCGGTTTTCCCACAGTCCATGTTTCACCACCATACAAGGCCATGTTCCAACCGCACATACTCAGAAACGTCTTTTCAAATTAAGACCTATGTTTCGTAGCAGGGTTCTTTTGGCCAGGAACGTCCTTTTGGCCAGTGCTAGTCTACTTTTATGTCTCCTTTGCTTCGCCCGTCATTGGTTATTTTTCTGCCTAGGTGGCAGAATTCCTTAACTTCATATACTTCGCGATCACCAATCCTGACGTTAAGTTTCTCGCTATCCTCGCTTCTTCTACTTCCAATTACTTCTGTCTTTCATCTACTTACCCTCAGTTCATATTCTCTACTCAATAGACCATTCCATTCAACAGATGCTGTAATTCTTCTTCACTTTCACTGAGGATAGCGTGATCATCTACTTATCATTGATATCCTTCCACCTTGAATTTTAATCCCACTCTTGAAGATTTCTTTTATTTCCGTCATCGCTTCTTCGAGGTATAGATTGGACAACAGGGAACAAAGACCACATCATTTTTAATCTGAGCACTTGGTAGACCTTGATCTTCTCATTGTTCCCTCGTGACTCTTGTATATCACCCGTCTTTCTCTAGAGCTTACCCTATTTTTCTCAGAATTTTGAATATCTAGCGCCATTTGACCCTGTCAAACGCTTTCTTCAGGTCGACAAATCCTACGAAGACGCGTTCATTTTTCCTCAGTCTTGCTTCCACTATCAACAGAACTGTCAGAACCGCCCCTCAAGTGCCATTAAGTTTCCTAAATCCAAACTGATCGTCATCTAAACAGTTCCTCAGTTTTCTTTTCCGTGCTGCTGTATATTATTTTTGTCATTCACTTGGATGAATGAAGCATTAAGGTTTTAATAATTTTTTTCCATAATACGGGGCTACGGTCATAATATATAAGGTCAATACCGCCATTAGACTGTTATTTATTTACAGTGTACATTTACACTCACACGATCATGATTTTGGCTTCAAAGAGCCATGCCGTTCATTTTTGGAACACAGCCTACGACCAGCTTAGAGACAAAAGTGATGACACTTTCTGCAGGACCTGGCCATCATTTTGCAGGACAATGCTCAAGCATGTACAGTGCGAGCTGTTAGTGATTTGTTTGACTGCTGGGGCTGCTAAGTGCTATACCACCTACTGCACTCCCCTGACTTAAGACCTCTTAAGTTCAACTCGATTTCTGAACTAAAGGAAACGCTTCACGGCATTCGATTCAGAACTGCTACAAATTCGTCTGACAATAGACCGCGCCGCTCGAACTGTCAACACAACTGGCATTGCAAAGAGTATCCTACGACTTCCACATCGCTGGCAACGAGTTATACACAATGCTGTTGCCTACTTTGAAGGTCAGTAAAACTTTCAAACACGTATCTATTTTGTACGAGCTGTAAATAAATAGTTGCCACTATTAAAGTTCCAACCCTCGTAGACCAAAGCTTCGTTACGCATGGCAGAACGCCGGCTAAGATACTGCTGAACGTGTGGACAGCTTCAGAAATGTGACTGACATGACGTTTATCACTACTACAGAATCTGCAGTTATAAGGTAAATCCGGTACAGATGCCGTACATTCTATATCTTTTGTTAGATTACGACAGAATCACTTTAAATATTGTTGCAGACTGATTTAGCGTAATTTTATTTTTTGCATTAGATCGCATATGCAGAGGACATCGCAGTTCTAGCAGAATCAGAGGAAAAGATTGCAGAAAATGTAGAGGACATAGCGCAAACTGCAAGTAAGATAGGGGTAACGGATTAATGCGGACAAGACGAAGGTAATGGAGGTTTCAAGGGAAGCTCCTAATGACATCCCGTTACAGGTAGCGACATGGAAATTTGCAAAAGTGGAAAATTTTAAATACCTTGGTACATGGCCCAACAGACAAAATATTTTAAAACAGGAAATAAACCAGCGTATTGTGAAGGGGTCTAAAACTTACTTCAGCCTAAAGCAGATAATGTAATCCATGAATCTGTCAGTTAAGACCAAACTTAAAACTTACAGTGTCGTGATAGTGCCAGCCAATATTGTGGTATGGGACAGAAAACCTAAGCACAACAAAGAAGGATGAAGATAACTTGTTGGTCTTCGAAAGAAAAATTATGAGAAGGGCCTTTGGGCCTCTCCAGGAAAGGACCTCGTGGAGACGTAGAACAAAACCAAGAATTGTATGAGCTGATGAGGCAACCGAAAATCGTTCAAAAACTGAGAGCGCGGAGAATAAGCTTGGCACGCCACATTGCTAGAAGACCAGACACCTCTAGAGCAAATGTCGTACTTATGGGAAGACCTGATGGTACCCGCCCAATTGGAAGACCCAGAAAGCGATGGGAGGGTGAGCTCCAGAAAGACCTTTGCCAGCTAGGAGTCAGTGACAACCGGATCCAAAGTGCACAATATCGTCACCTATGGAGGTGCATTGTGAGGTCGGCGCATGATCTAAAAGGTCCTCGATGGCCGATTTGATGATAGATCACATATGAGCAAAACCTCGGTAAGTGGAAATAAAAGGGAGTGAAGGAGCAGCAAATGAAGTGTTGCGTGAGTGGCGTCTCTGTCTGGAACCCGGTAGAGATGCCAACTTTTCTCGGGGGAGATGCCGCATGTGAAATAATTAATAACAAAATCAGATTTAAGCTGATTTCTGCAACTTTAATGTAACTGAATATTATAACATTATATGCAAACAACTGAGTAGTAACATGAACTGAATCGCAATTTCCAACATTACTGTACGTAATATTTGAATTTCGATTTGCAGCGTACAAGGTACAAATGTTCATACGAGTAGTATGTTCCTTACTGCTTTGTTCTCTAGCACCTTTCCTGCCACAATCTACATACATGTCTACACATGTAAAGTATGTTTCGTGGAGCCACTGGTTTAAACTCACACACTGGATCCAGTCATATTTTTTTGTGCTTAGGAAATAATTTTCCCAACATTCACAGCAACAGTTTGTTTCCAAATTTATTGGGTTCTTTTCAGTTTCTGCGATGGTCCTCTTAGCTGGTCGCGTCCCACCTCGTGAAGTGACAGATGATATTGTTTTCACCTTTTCCTTCTGTTTTCCTTCCTTAATTTCATTTGGCCTTTCTTTTTCACGCTTCTCTTCGTTTGTAGCATCCGTCAGTAAGTGCTTTGGGTTGAGCCTTCATCTTACTGACGTTGATTTGGGCAGTTTCGGTATCGGGCTTATTTTCTGGAGAGGTTTCATTGGTGTCATTTTATCAGGTGACATAGTAGATGTGGAAGGTTGTGGAGAATTCCGGGAAAATTCAGCAGGAGTAGGTGAGGAGTCCATAGAACTGGAAGTTTGTTATGGTGATGATGATTCATTTGTGCGTGACATTGAGAAGAAGTGTTCAGGTACTCGGTTTGGGTTAAAGAGACGAATTCCCGTGGCTTGAAGGTCACTGAGCGCCATTCCTGAAAACGTGGCTTTACTCCAAGTTGCACCGATTTGTCGACACATTCGATATCGAGCGATTTTCCTTTGACTGCCCTATGCAACTCATTATGAAGTTTCTTTCCGGACATATGTTTTTAGGGGCAAAAATGTCATGTCGAGAGGCTGCAAGGCACGATTGCAGTGACTAGATAGTAAAATCATTACATCGTTGTCAACAGCTGTCTGAAACAACTGCGGAGTTCTGCTGTGAAAGGCGTGTCCGCCTGAAATGTAAACGGCCTGTCATGATGGCTTTTGTTTCAAGTAATGATCCGTGAACAAGTCTGTACTAACTTACGATGACTTTGGGTTCATGTATACGCCAGAACATGGAGGCAAGCCATCAGCAAACTCCGCTTTCTTGGTTACCCCCTTAAATATCAGAACACGAGGCATAAATTGGCCTGCAGCATTACAAGAAGCCAGAACAGTTAAATTTTCGCCTTTCTCTTCTGACGTTAATACATGAATAGATTTGGTACCTTTTTCCGTTTTCACAGAACCAGGTTGGTTGTTTGCCTGCATTCCGTTGTCACCCATATTAAAAATTTTTTTTGGCTTATCAAAAAAAAAAATCATTTTCCTTCAGTACTTATGCCAATACTTCAAAATAACCACCAACAATTTCCTTATTCATTTCGTCCGCTCTTGCTAAGAAAGGACCCTGAAACTGGCACACACCCAGTCCTGCATTTCCACGTGGGAAAGAATTTAACCGGTAGCAACCCGCAGTTGCAGATTCGCTGTTAAATTTATTTCGTAGTCCCATTTCCTTCGACGGTCTGTATGCAAGTCTTCTGTCAACCTGTAAGGCGCAAACCCAGCTGCTGCAAGAGCCTTAATATGGGTAACCAATTTCTTCTCCTCTCGTGGTACAAATAAACTTAAATTTGTGAAATGAAAAGGAAATAAATTTCTCAAATTAAACCAGTTATAGCAGATAATAAATGACATCAATATTTATTTTGATTAAATATAATTTAAAAGTATTACTGATTATTAATTTGACTTGGGTAATTATTCAAATAGCTATACCTGCTGGACCTAGTGTGCCTTACTCCGGACTGCGGAACTCCATTCTTCGTTTTAAGGTTCGTGCCGGAATACCATGGTGCCTCTCTGCCTCCCTGAATAGTCATTCCTTTGTTTTCAGCCTTTTTACAGATTCTTTTAAATTTTCCTCTGTCCACAGAGCTCTCTTTGCAGTGTCCTTCCTTTTATATTGAGTAGACATGTTATAAATATTTGTGTATTTCTGTAAATAATAGAATTGTATGCAATCACAATGACGTTAACAATGTAAGAAATAAAGTAACTTACATATTTACAAAATCATGAGGCAACAGTGGTATCCTCTGACTAGTGTGGAATGTTTTCAGGTCAGTTATAAAATCTGATAGAAATGAGGTATCCCCACCAGACTGCTGTTCGCCAGCTCTGCCAAGTATCAGTTCAGTCGTGCTTATGACTTCTCCCGTACTAAGAATGGCTGATAAAGCATCTGAAACCAACTTAATATACGATATATGAACAGAAGGAAAAACTTTGTCATAAGGAAACATGAACTCATCTTCATATATCGACTATAATTTGCGTAACTTACGTGTGACTTGCATCACACCCACACACGGTGGTTATTACAAAGAAAATAATACAGCATGCACACTGCCATCTGGTGACCACGGTGGGAACCTATATTTACAGCGTGCGCGGCGTCTCTACCCACATTTACTCTATGATCAGTAATAGTAGTAGCGGTAGTAGTAATATCTTTATTCATGCGTAGATTTCTTTTTACAGGATTATAGGACATGTAAAAGTATTTACAAATTGAGATCAATTTAAAATAAGCTAATTCGTATACACATATATTTACAGACTTCTAGTTAGAGACAATCATTAGATTTACTCCTGGTATACAATACTTTTTTTACAAATAACTTATTAAATAATGTAATGCCACATTGTTCACTCATATCTCACTATCAGTCCCTGCACACACTATACACACATTGTTTCATAACACTTCACTCACTACACACACACACACACACACACACACACACACACACACACACACAATGGTGATCTCTGGGCCATTTTCTGTACCGCAACTTCCAATTTTCTATCCTGAAAACCCTGTTTTCCTTTATTCGGCGTTTTCTAGTCATTCATACTGTTTTGGGTATATTATAGAAAGTTCCCACTCTCATTTACAGTTAAGATATCTGCATTGTGTTTGGCTCCTGCAGTGGGAATAACAGTGACATCTAGAGCACGTTTGCAGAGTCTTGCAGAAAAACGGCACTCACCAGCAAGCTGAAAGGTACTTAATGGTCCGGAAACCAAAATTTCATAAAAGTATGTCCGTTAAAACGCAAATAATTTCCTTCTAAGACAAGATTCCACGTCTTAATGCTCTGAATAGTGACATTTAATTTCAGAACTTTTACCACAGAAATTTTCTTCTGGGGACCCGTAAATACACGGAGGGGGTGAGCGCCACATAAGGAGCATTACTCCACAGAGGCTGCTGAACTCGACAGAGAGTGATCATGCTGCGGTAACGCATGTGCCTGCAGCACCACTGCCACTTTTCGTGTACACTTAGCTTTGGTGCCTAGAAATTTCTTCAACACGATCCGAATACACCGGTACAAGTCACACATTCATACTAAATTTGAAAAAAAATTATCAGTGACGGTGACCAATATTGTCCCAGAGATAAATTAAAATAGCAAGTAGCTAAAGCCTCCGGTTTCGAGCAAGGTTTTCGGAAATTTTCCCCCGGTTGTTGGATGAATGCCAGAACTGACGACGCTCGCCCAATTATTCTCAAATGGAAGACCCTCTGCCTTACAACTAGCCTACTGGATTATTTGGCTGGAAAGAACAACTACAACTGCCCGCCCATATCCCATGCGTTGGCAATGACAGCTGCTAAAGAAAAGAAAAAATGTAAGACTCACCTGAGGATGGCTGTCTGGCTGACAGCTGAAAAATTTCGAAGCAAGGTGTCGGCGTCATCCCACTGAAATTCCGAAACCTTAACGAATATTGCGACTGCGTTTGTTTTGAACCTTGTGGATTGTGTATTTCGTTACATCATATTTTAACAGAATGGGTATTACATTCTAACGTGAGGGCAGCAGTAAATTTAAATGGGGACCTGTCCTCAACCTTATTCGACGACCAGATGAGCGAGCTGTCGAGACACATACCTAAACTGTTAAATTAGAAGTGTCAGTATATTACAGAGGAGCTCATGCATCCTTTTTTGGTCACTGATCAGCCAGCCACATACGTCTGACACAGCCTTTCAAATTATCAACTTTCCCCATTGATTTGAATCAATGGTCACTCGCAGCCAATGTCTGTAATTCCTTTGTGACTTAATTCACAGTAACTGCTGGACAAAAATGATGCCTGTTATGTCGGACATGTCATAAAGAACGGATACCACATATGTACTTTTATTGTGTGTGTGTGTGTGTGTGTGTGTGTTTCAAACGGAAATTATAAAAAATATTTTATCCTTTTATTCTAAAATTTTTTTACGCTGTTACTCATTTAAGCCATACCCTTCTCCCAAGACATTATTAAGGTCGCCAAATACATCGATGTAATGCGCCCAAATAATTTTATTCTGATCATCATATTTCTTAATGCCACCTTATTTGTTTTCTGGGCCACAGGGGGAATTATATCTGTGAGTTGCCAATGTACCATTGGTTAATGCTTAGCACCATTATATACGGTACCATGAAACCAGGTTCTTCCATCACTACATTGCTACCCTTTTTAGCTGTCAGGTTCAAAAACACGGTGCAACCCTATATCCGACTCCCTGTCAGAAAGTGATGTGTGATTAGTCACGATTAGCTACTTTAGTTCTGTTATTGAACCAAATTGTTTCCTCCGTAAAGAATGGCTAATTTAAAAGCAGGAGTAATGGGGTAGTATTACGGGGAAAGTGAAATTCAACCGTTGGACGAACGACATAGTTCTCCTAGAGAAATAACTTTGAACACAATAACGTGACTCACTGTGCAGCATCCAAGGCTTTTTTATAGGGATCCTAAGCGCAAAGGAATAGAGACTACAGAAAGTACAAAAGCGTACAGTCAGCTGCTTTCCCCTCTGTTTCTCGGACCACATCGGAGAAGTGAGCTGATCACTGTGAGAAATGTGCTCTAACGTTGGTTTCAGGAGAACACCGGATGAATGTTGAAACATCCTGACAGATGAAAACTGTTGTGCCGGACCGATATTCGGACCGTTTGCTTTTCGCGGCAAGTGCCCTTCCGACTGAGCTATCCAAGAACTTCTCAAGGTCTGCACACACTAGCTTTACTTCCACTAGTTCTTCTTCTCCTACTTTCCAAATTCCACAAAGTTCTGCCGCCTACCTTGTGGGACTGGTGCTCAGGGAACAAAGGATATTGTTGTGAAATGGTTTAGTCACAGCCTAACGGGTAGTTTACAGAATGAATTTTGATTCTACAGTGGAGTGTGTGCCGATTTGAAACTTCCTGGCATATTAGAACTTCGTGCCAGACCGGGATTCGACCCTGTATCCTTTGCCTTTCTCGGGCTAGTGCTCCGTCAACTAAGCAAAATCACTGCACGGTCTGCTATGGTCGCAGGTTCGAATCCTGCCTCGGGCGTGGATGTGTGTGATGTCCTTAGGTTAATTAGGCTTAAGTAGTTCTAAGTTCTAGGGGACTGAAGACCACAGATGTTAAGTCCCATAGCGCTCAGAGCCATTTTTTCACTGCACGCTCCGAGAGAAAATTTACTCAGGATAAGCGGTTGATGACAAAACTTCGAGATCTGACCTGGGAAGTTGATGGTTATGGAGATGGATATGTATGCTCTCCAGAATTTATAATCGACACTACATCAGGATGACATTCTTTACCCCTGGAAAGCGATTGTGCTAGGCCTTTCTAAGGCCATGCTCTGCTTAAGACCAGAGCGTCTAATCTCATATACCACCCTCAGAGAATCTGACCAATATTTGTTTATCCTATGTCAAACATTCATTACAAATATTTTGTGTCATTGTTTATGCTAGCTTGTGTTAAATACATCAGCCAATGTTAATGTTTAATAGGCTATACTCCATAAAAAGTGGGAGCTGACAGGTGAGAATATTACCGAATAATCGCTTTAATAAGTTACGGTTGCAAAATAGTGACACGAATTATTTACAGAAGAACAGAATGACCTCAGAGAAGACCAGTTTGAGTAGATGATCAATGTAGGACCACACGAGGCAATACTGGCACGAAGACTTATCTTTGAAGACAGACTGAACAAAGGTTACCCGCATTTATAATATTTGTAGGTTAGAAAGTTTTTGACAATATTTAAGATTTGATGATATCTGTAGAGCAATCTACAACTTGAATTTATCGTCTGCTTTCATTTCCTTTTCGAATATTCATTAGTTTGAGATGTTTTCGGCATGGGGCACAATGTACATGGGGCACAATGTATTGGAACGTATTCAATAGGTAATTACCAGTTTGTCTTGTAAAAGCAAAGCAAGCACGAATGATGAAAAAATTGTTCAAAACTGGTAATAGAGAGAAACAAGAAAATGTGTTAAAGGAAAACATTGCGAGGTTAGTGGTTGGTAGATTGTAATACGACAACAGAACACCTATACTGTCATCTGCTTACAAAGTAGCTTTATACTTACGTGGCCAGGTAAGAGAGATGTATGTGTATTTAATAAATGTAAAATTAAGTTAATGAAAACGATTATATGCATCAAGTTTAAGAAATCATATTTGATAATTCAACTTCTACTAAATTACATTACGGTAAACATCAGTTTTCTGCTCAATCAGAAAGAAATAGGTGAAGCAAAATGTTAGAATGTGTGTAGTAAGAACGAAATCAGAACACCTTACTAAGGCAGGATGTCCTTAATAAGTAACACTGCTGTTATTACAAACAGCATGATATGCATCCTCCTATGACGCCCCTTTTTTTCTAAAGATTTGATATCTTTATAGGAGTTCTGTATACCGATTTCAACTTGAATGTATTCTCACTTTTTAGTTTTGAATATTTGTTTGTTTGAAATGTTTTCGCTTTGTAGCACCATGACATAGAAAGCGTTTAACAGCTGATTTAATGGTTCGTCCTGCAAATACAATGCATCAGTCGGATGATGAATTAAACGTTCTAAACTGGTAATGGCAAGAAACAATAAAATGCAGCAAAGAAAAACGTTATCACGTTAATGGTTGGTTGCTGTTCTTACAACGCATTGTATAATACAACCGAAGGGTCCTTTTAGTGTCATCTAGTGACAAAACAGTTTTAAAACTTGGGTATCTTCAGGGTATCCAGCTGCCCTTACCTATGGGTTTTAAGTAACTTGCGGCACCTTCAAAAACAATGTGCTAGATTTTCATATTCTCTCACTTGCTACGTGCAAACTGTTAGTCATACTGAAAGACTGAACAGCATCTCTTCATAGGAAATTTAATCTAGTTAAATTTTCTACTGGGATACATTTTCACCAGGAGCCCGAGTTCTCGAATTATTCAAGAAAAACGTAAAAAATGCCCTTTTCTTGAATAACTCGAAAACCGTGGCCTCCTACAAAACCACACCCCAGTAAAGAATTTAACTATCTTCCATTTCCTACAAAACAATTGTGTTAATTTCTTCTGTAGGACTAATAGTTTGCATGTAGCGAGCGAGAGAATATGAAAATCTCGCAATTATGTTTTTTCAGTGTGTTGCAGGTTGCATAAAACACAAAGGTAGGGGCAGCTTAATCACCTTGTAGATTTAAATGAACAGAAATTCTGCAGTTTATGGAATATCGCCGACACCTGATCTTTCAAAGATCAAAGTGACTTTGTATCATAAAACAATTTACCGTCGATGTTACTAATCAGTATTACAGAACACGTTTCTGCAATAGAGAAGTACTTTAAACTTCAGTTCTGTAGATGCTGTTGTTTACACATACTTCCTCAGGTGACCCCTGTTATTCCTGTTGATCAACAGAGAATATATCTTTAAAACTGTGTGTCCTGTTAGAAATATATTTAGAAATATCCTTTTCCTCAAGAACTTTATAAGCATTTCAAATGATTTTTGAAGGTGTACTCAATTAATTCATAACTAGTACTATTTAGAGAAGTCTCTGAAATGTTCCCACTACTCATTTTATTTTGAGGTTATCACTCTAGCTATGAAATCTCAACATAAAACAGGACGGTTATTCCCATTAATTTTATTGGATGTGAATGAAAAGGAATACGTGTATAAAACACCAGATATTCTGAAGAACAAAAATCACCAAACATATCAGTGCCCAAACAAGAAGGTACCAGAAAATATTCAACAAAAACTGAAAAACGTCATAAATACCTTCACAAAAGGCCATATAAAAAGAATGACACAAAAAATTCTAAGGTACTCACTCTGAATTTTCTAAAACAAGTGTACAAACAAAATATTCTACTGAGACCAGTCATTAATTACAAAAACTATCCATCCTACCAAACAACGCAGTACAAACACTATTAATAAAGAAAATATACATCTTTGAAAACTATAGGAAGCTGTAAAACTAAAAGAAATCACTAGACAGAATGAAGAATGCTACCAGACACAGCAAGCCTAATATCATGTGATATCACATCAGTGCTCACGTATTTTCCAATAGATGAAACAATCAACACTGTCACACAAGGACTTAACTAACAACGAAACACACCAGACAGATACACTGATTTATCCCCAAGAGACTGCCAATGGAATCACCGATTAGTGGCCAACATATTCATGAACGACCTAGACAGTAAAATTGTAAGTAGGCTGTTTAGGTTTTTTTATTGGTAATTGAAAATCACTGGCTGTGCTGTGTGCAGTCTGTGGCTGCTTTGCATTGTTGTAATACTCGCCATTGTAGTGTTAGGCAGCTGGCTGTGAACAGCGCGTAGCGTTGCGCAGTTGGAGGTGAGCCGCCAGCAGTGGTGGATGTGGGGAGAGAGATGGCGGAATTCTGAAATTTGTCTTGAACTGCTATATATATTATGACTATTGAGGTAAATACATTGGTTGTTCTCTATCATAATCTTTCATTTGCTAACTATGCCTATCAGTAGTTAGTGCCTTCAGTACTTTGAATCTTTTATTTAGCTGGCAGTAGTGGCGCTCGCTGTATTGCAGTAGCTTGAGTAGCGAAGATTTTTGTGAGGTAAGTGATTTGTGAAAGGTATAGTTTAATGTTATTCAGGGCCATTCTTTTGTAGGGATTTTTTGAAAGTCAGATTGCGTTGCGCTAAAAAAATACTGTGTGTCAGTTAAGCCCAGTCACGTGTATAAATGTTCTAAGGGGACGTTTCATATGTCGACCCTTAGCCGAGGATACCTCACTGGAATCTTCTGATTTTTTCCTTGTAGTTTGTGTAGTTAGTATAGCTTTAGTTTATTGCTAGCGCGTAATTGTAGAGAGAATCTCCTTTGTAGTTGCAATCTATCATTGTTGTACAGTAAAACAGTTGTGGCATGCATGTAAATTTTCACCAAGTATTTCGCAGCTGCGCTTGCAGTTAACGAGATATCATTTGCAATGCTATGTTAATATGTTTTCTTATTGTGCTCTTCAAATTGTGCTTTTCTGTGTTGTCGTGTGAAATATTGTGACAATAATGGCGTGTGAAAAACCTAATACTAGGCTCCAAAGTAAACTGAGAAATGACAGTGAAGACGAAAGCAGTGTGTTAGCGCCACCATGTAATGAATTAACTAATGTTCAAAGTAGTAATTTGGTAATTGTGCATAGGGAAATGGAGCGGGCGGCAAACAATGGTGTAGACAGTGAAACAATTAATGAACAGGGAAGCATTATCGATCGATCGGTCGGCAACAGCTCGCCTCAGGAATCGGGAATGACAGGACACAATCTTGCAAATACTGCAGATTCAGGTTTTGGGTCCTCACCGTTTTCTCAAATAAGTCAAGACACATTTTCTGCTTGTCAAAATGTCAATGTTTCCGGTGCAAATTCACTGCCGAAAAGCACTGAGGAACATGTTTCAGACACCAGTGCATTGTTATTACAGTTAATGCAACAAATGGGACAAAAGCTACAAAAGTTAGACACAACACTTGAACAAAATCAGAAACAAATGGGACAAAATCTTCAAAAGTTAGACATAATGGAACAAAATCAAAGACAAACACAGCAAAAGCTTCAAAAGTTAGACACAGTGGAACAAAATCTTAAAAAGTTAGACACAATGGAACAACACCAGAGACAAACACAGCAACAATTAGACGCAATGGAACAAAAGCTTCAAAAGTTAGACTCAGTGGAACATAAGCTTGAACAAACACGTGAAGATTTAACTACTGAGTTACATAACATCGAATCGAAATGTCAAAAAGTCTGTAATGACGTAAAAACACAAATTTGTGAGCATTTTCAACCTATTTTTTCGCGTCATGAAAATGCATTACAGAATCACGAAGCAGCCATAAAAGAACTGCAGACTATTGTTCATGAAAATCACGACACCTTGCAAGCTAAAATTGACTCAGTTGCATCTACCGATTCGGTTACGCAACTTGCAAAAACTCAGGAAAACTTAAAAGACACAGTAGATACGATTTCAACACAAATGGACACTTTGAAACTTGGTTCAGAAAAACACACAGAGGAAATAATTTCATTATCGGATAAAGTAGCCGAACTTTCAGATCAGTTCACTAACTTATCTACAAAGGTAGATGATGATCTGAATGACACAAGACCTGTAGCCTTCACGGACACTGAAGAGTATGAACAAATTAGAAAATTCAAACAAAATCAAAATCAAATCAATACACAGTACAAAAGAGAAATCCTGGAAGTACAAGATCAGCTGACACAGGTAATACAAGAATTACGTATTTCAGAGGACACTCGCGCCCCAATACGGGAAGAGGGACATATAAATACGGAACAGCCACAAAATAATAACACAGGGCATTTCGGAAGTTATGAAAGAAATTGGCAATGTGCACCGAATTTTGAGATTGAACCGCCGACACGACGTAACAATGACCGACATGCGACTCGCCGACATGATGATTTTGACTATAAGCTGTTCATTACTACACGTAAATTCAAAACATTTAAGAATTCTGGCAACGACATTCATCCACAAGCATGGCTCCATCAATTCTCTCATTGTTTTCCTCCCAACTGGTCATTAGAGCACAGATTAGAATTTATGTGTGGCTACTTAGAGAATGAACCAGCTGTAAGAATGCGATCGGTCATTCACGATTGTCACAGTGAAGGAGATTTTTATCATGCCTTCCTCTCAGCATATTGGTCTCAAGCTACACAAGACCGAGTAAAACATAGCATCATAATGATGAAACATTTTGAAGAATCTGAATTCTCCAGTCTTGTGAAATATTTTGAAGACATGTTGCACAAGAATCAATATCTTTCAAACCCATACAGCCCTTCAGAACTCATCCGCATTTGCTTAATCAAATTACCTGAACATTTACGACATATTATTTTAGCAGGACGTTGCAAAGACGACATTGAAGCTTTTCAGGGACTGTTACAAGAACTGGAAATTGACACTGACAATCGCAGAACGCAGGAGCACAACAATTACAGATCACATCCATCGCAATTCCGCGATGAAAGAAATAATAACTGGACGCGACAAGGCTATTCTCACAACACAAATCGTGACCGAAACAGACACCACCCGTACGACAACCGTTGGCAGAGTAGTAATAATTACAGAGAAAGATCGCATTTCCGTAGTAATGAATATCACAGAGACAATCAGAGAAACAGACAATATGGGAACCAAAACAATTATTATTACGGGAGACAGAATAACTTTAGACACAACGGTCCAGCGCACAGTTACGATTCAGGGAGAAATTCTCCACCACGTGACCGACAAGAAAGAAACTATGTAAACTACCGACATGACGACAGACGATATATTCATAACGACAGACCTGAATTGCATCAGAACTGGCGGGATTCTAACAGAGCTGGGCCCTCTCGGCAAGGCGAATTTGTAGAAGTTCGGTCTCCTAATCCCAATAACGACTCGCGCCAACAAAGCAACAGACAATGACCCGCACCACAGGCAGGCACCTGCGCCGGCTGGCTCCGAGAAAAATAACATAGACGCTAATCTTGAGAAAAATTCCAGTATTCTTTACCGACGTATACCACATGGTAATTGCGTTGAAGTTGAAACTCTGCGTACTAGGAAGAGTGAAGGTTTACACCACATTTCACATGTAAAACCGTTTATTGAAAGATAATCTGCTTTTTAACTTTGTCTTTGCCATAAAACTTTTCACTTCACATTTCTAGTATGCTTTGTCAGACTTAAGAAACTGTTAACATGCAACAATGTTTGAAGTTAAACATCCAGTCAAGAACCAAGAGAACTTATTTAAACAGAAATTACGAATGCATTGTTATAGTGAACAGACGACACAGTGTTATTGTGTGTGTACAAATGGTTCAAATGGCTCTGAGCACTATGCGACTTAACTTCTGAGGTCATCAGTCGCCCAGAACTTAGAACTAATTAAACCTAACTAACCTAAGGACATCACACACATCCATGCAAGAGGCAGGATTCGAACCTGCGACCGCAGCGGTCACGCGGTTCCAGACTGAAGCGCCTTTAACCGCACGGCCACACCGGCCGGCTGTGTGTGTACATTCTTGCTTGTTAGTTGCATTATTACGTAACGACTATAATGCTTACATACTTAGAACATTTACCAGTACTGTTAATGAGATTTTAATGCAACATTTTGGTTTACTTGAAAATACATTCTGGAGTTTGTGTGACAGCTACACGACTATATCACGACGCTACTAATGTGTGACACAATTTACCTTGTTGCGTTTGTGGTGTATCTGTTTTATATCTGCACAGTTTTTCTGAATTCTTCTGGAAAGTAAAACATATTTTAGTAGTAACTTTTGTAGTATAGCTACAATGAGACAGGGTTTTCCGTAGCACAACAATACGTTACAGTACAGTACTTTCTTCATCACAACAATAAGCGTAATAACTACGATATCTATACACAAAGCATTTCACTTTTGTTTATCATGAGGTAAGTACATTGACTTCTGCAGAACTTAGCTTTCGGAGGACGATAAATACGAGACTTCCACAGAGATTATCTTACAACATGACGCACAGTTTAGCACAACAGTACACGTATTTGAGTGATTAATTTCGCACTTAAAACATTTATTTTTTTTAAGATATTTGAAGTGCAATGATACAAGGGTTTTCCGTGATACATTTCATTCCGTTGCTGTAATCTGTAACACCTGAGGGTATAATTACATTAATCCTCAGGGGGGTACACGCCTACTTTGTGTACCATGTGTTTGGCAAGCACAAGGAGCCCTAGCTAATATGGTATTTGCCTATACAACTTTACACTTCGGTACCATATTTCTCTAACACATAAATTACACAGCTATCTGATCATTTAACTGAGAGAGACAAACATTTTTTTTACTACATCAGAGACTCATGCTTACGCAATTACACAGTTGGATAACTTCACACTTATGAAATTGTATTTTGTCTGTACTTTGTGAACTGTTCATAATTTTTCGGAACCATTGTGATGCTATGAGAGCTTTGAATGATGTATTTGGTGTGGGATCATGATTTTTAAAGTACGTTTGAGGTAGATGACACTATTGAAATGAGCAGAGAATTTTTTTAGGTTTTGACATTATTGCAGAAAGCTACGACGTTTTTGAGATTTGACTGAGGTGTTATGATGTTATTTTTACGACGACGATGTGTATTATGCTGCTGAGGTATGTTTATGATCAATAAGCTGATGCTATATGAGTTATTTGATTATGCTACGTCTCTTATGATGAAATATTGAAGAAGTGTCGACGAATAAGGTAAGGAAAAATGAGTAGTGGTTAAGGGACTCTGGTTTGTGAAAAAGGTTGTTGGAAACCAAGAATCGTACTTTAAGAGTTATGAAATGTGTGTATATGCGTGAATGTATCACAATGCTGGCGAAAATTTTTTTGGATGCTGTTATATTTACAGGATTTTGTTTCTACACATTTGTAATGCAAATTCTTGACCTGTGAAATTTTTTATATGAGACTGTCACTGTAGCGGAAACTGGTGTCGTAAATATTTCGGTAAGAAAGTTAAGTGACCACCTGCACGTAATGCGTCGTGGGCACCCAGCTGGGCGACAGCCGCCCGGAGAAAAAGCCATTAGGTGGAGAAAAAAAAAGGCCATTAACCTCGCTTCTGACATTCCTTTGTAGAAAGCATCGCAAAAACGACACGGTCGAACTTGAAAACATATGATTACACTGTGGAGCTCTTAATTTATGATATTTACTGAAATGCCTAATGAAATGAGGAGAAATATTTTTACATCTGCACACCTGATTATGACAAGCGTCTTTCTACGATAGTTGAGAGAATTTCTACTAACTTATGAAATGTCACATGACTATTGAATGATATTTTTATGCTTTGCTTTTTATAGTTGCTTATTTCATTTGATATCTAGTTTCCAGCTGTGCTGCAGCATTGCTTTTATAAAATAAAATGCATTTGCTAATGTGAACACTTTCTGTCAACAGATCTATTAAATAATAATTTTGTAATCCACATTCTTAAAAAAAGGAGCACTTGGAAAGGAAAGAACAATAAGAAGGGACTAGTAACAGTAACTGCACACATAATTTTCTTTTCAAGTACATGGTAATATTTATTTTACAATAAGTTGTTGTGGTGCACCACTTTAATTACTTAGACATTAAGATGTGAATAGACATTTCCCTTGTCTGCATTGTTATCTTTAGTGTACTATTTTTTCTGCTTGAGCTATGTCATGTTTAGGTATAAGATATTTCATTTTCTGCTTCTGCTTGCCAGGCATAGTGCTATTAAATTTCACTTTGCATTACTCTGTTAATCTAGTTATGCTACTGATTTATTTTTCTTGTTGTTGCACATTGGCTCATATTAGTTGTAATGTTGCTTCGCTTGGTAATTTAGATTTACTGCAGCTTGCTTTGACAATTTCCATTTTTTATCATTGCTGTTTGTGTTAATTGTTTTGTGCTGCTGCATTGCCTCATTCCTTAGTTTAGCATCTGAGCTCAGTAGATTTAAGTTAGCTTAAGAGGGGGTAGACTATATAAGAGACTGTGTTGCAATGAATTGGAAGAAATGCATTGAGAAGTTATACAATAAAAGTACAGAAAGCAGGTATAGATAGGACTTTTTGGAAATAATGAAGAACGAAGGTAGATCTCCGAGAAGTAAAGAAAGTTTTGTTTGCAAAATACTGCAGTAAAACAAACCCGGTCCTTTCCTTGTGTTATCCCACTATGTGTTTGTGTACCCTTGGGTAGTTGTGTTTTTCCTGTCTTAATGTGTTAAGCTAATAGGAGCTATGTTGTAGAATTTTTCTGATAATGTGTTATTTTCTTTGTAAAGATGTTTAGACATTATTTATTCTGTTCTGTTTTAATGCTTAGGTGTGAAGTTGATGTTTCAAAAGTTATTCTGATCTTTTATGTATGAACTTATGTCATAATTCCTGTAACACTGATGTATAGGTATATTTTATTCTTTTGTAAAGCCTTTATTACTACAAATGTTATCTGTATTGCTATGTTTTTAATGATGTTTTCTGTATCTTTGTAATTGTATTCTCATGTTATAAAATTGTAATTGACACCAGTTCATCATATTATTAACTTGTAAGTTACATTTCACTGCACACGTTTCTGTTGGTCATAGTATATGGACAATATGTGAGAAGTAGGGACTGTTAGTGTTTGCACGTGTGTTAATAATTCAGCAAGGGACTGGATAACAGCATTGCTGGTTCTAAGGACAAAAAAAAAAAACTTAGTGATTGCACAAGTGGTGGTTTATGGACTTGCTATATTCTCCGCAAGAAACTTCGATGGTGATTGTGCACCTGCACAGTCGCAACGGATGGCTGCTAGCCATCTCTACAAAGACTACAGTGGGTCTGCATCTTTGATGACCCACCAGTACCATTATCTCTACAAGGACTACAGTGGGTCTGCGTCTTTGCTGACTCACCAGTACCATTATTTCTGCAAGGACTGCAGTGGTTCTGCGCCTCTGGTGGCCCACCAATACCGTAATCTCTACCAGGACTGCAGTGGGTCTGCTCTGTGATGACCTACCAAACGATATTCTTCAAAACTTCGATTGACTCCGCTGTGGTTTTGTCTGTTGTGGCCCATTACCTGTCAGCATGTCAAGAGTCAGCACTGTCTTTCCGTTGGGAGGACAACACTACTTCTTCAAGACTGCATGGAAATTCACTACTTCTGTGTGCAATTTCTTTTACTAATGAGACTTTGTAGAAAAAAACTGTAATTACTATTATGATGAATGATCAGGACTATCTTTATGGACTGTGAGAAAATTTTAGCTTTAGACCAACATTGTATCAATAAGTGTGTGCATTTGATTTCTTTGTTATTGTAACTACGATTATGAAAAATTTTAACAAATATGTATTGCCCAGTGCCCAAAAGAATTTGTAAAATTTTTTGTGGGGAGCATGGGGGCTATGTAAGTAGGCTGTTTAGGTTTTTTTTATTGGTAATGCCACCTCTGTATGAAAATCACTGGCTGTGCTGTGCGCAGTCTGTGGCTGCTTTGCATTGTTGTAATACTCGCCATTGTAGTGTTAGGCAGCTGGCTGTGAACAGCGCGTAGCGTTGCGCAGTTGGAGGTGAGCCGCCAGCAGTGGTGGATGTAGGGAGAGAGATGGCGGAGTTTTGAAATTTGTCTTGAACTGCTATATATATTATGACTATTGAGGTAAATACATTGGTTGTTCTCTATCAAAATCTTTCATTTGCTAACTATGCCTATCAGTAGTTAGTGCCTTCAGTACTTTGAATCTTTTATTTAGCTGGCAGTAGTGGCGCTCGCTGTATTGCAGTAGCTTGAGTAGCGAAGATTTTTGTGAGGTAAGTGATTTGTGAAAGGTATAGTTTAATGTTATTCAGGGCCATTCTTTTGTAGGGATTTTTTGAAAGTCATATTGCGTTGCGCTAAAAAATACTGTGTGTCAGTTAAGCCCAGTCATGTGTATAAATGTTCTAAGGGGACGTTTCAAAATCTTCAGTTACATAATGAAATCATAAAATAGAAAGTAATAAATCGATACCAGTATATCGACGACATAATATGAGTGATTCATGAATCACATACACACATAAAACAGATATGCAATGAAATAAACAACGCACAATCATAAATTGATATTAGGAACAGAAACAGACACCACTCCAAACGGAACACTCATAAGCAAACGGAACTACACAAAAGAGCGAAACACAATTAAAAAAAAGAACAGTGGAAAGTCGTTATGATACACATGTGATAGAGAAACTAAAACAATAAATACATATATGGAATTGGAATGAACTGGAGACCTTCACAGACCACTTAAACAACACAGATCACAACACACAGACAATGACCACATGCAAGGCTGTTACACATTAAGAACAAAAATCTTTCTTACAGGTCTGTTTTAATGAGGAGTGCAGGTGATCAGCTATGACAGTAGGGATCACCCAACATTTGTAGGAAGTTGTTTGGGGAAACCACAGAAACCCAAAATCTTTTTTTATTTTTACTATTTGTTTAGTAAGTGTTCCTCTTAAATTTCTAAAAAAAATGATGAAAATTTAGTGTTCTAAATGATACTCATCTTTTAACATCTATTAACAAGATCGAAACCTTACTTGGTTTATACCTAGTTTGCAATTATGTTTTGTTTATACATTTTTGCAACGGATTTGCTTCATAAAATGAAAATCTACACCCAGATGAGAATAACGAAGTGACTGACAACTATTTGTTTACAAAAGAAGTACCATAGCAACAGGCAACGAAATAATGAGCTCTGTCAAATGGTTCAAATGACTCTGAGCACTATGGGACTTAACATCGGAGGTCATCATTCCCCTAGAACTTAGAACTACTTAAACCTAACTAACCTAAGGACATCACAAACATCCATACCCGAGGCAAGATTCGAATCTGCGACCGTAACGGTAGCGCAGTTCCAGACTGAAGCGCCTAGAACTGCTCGGCCACAACGGCCGGCAGAGCTCTGTCACACGTTGTGTTTTGTTCGGTGCTGTCATATTGCTCCATGGACGACAACTGCAGCTGTTGTTATGATTATTTTTCACCATATGCTTTGTTTCTTTGTCCATATTTATTGATAATGTACAAAAGAAAGTTTGCAGTTAACAGAGTAAGTGGCAAAGTGATGAGACATTATTATTTTGCAACTCACAAAAAGTGCTGCTAATTAATGTAAAATATATGAAGCAATTTAGCACTTACGTTAACTGCTCAGCTCTTGCTGAAGTGACGATATTGAGGAGCAAGTAACAGTCAACTGTCAACATCGCCCATTCCAGGTCTGTCAGTCACTTTGTTATTATGATCCAAGTACATTAATTTCTCAGTACTGGGTTCTGCAGTTTGTACATGCACTATACGCAAACTTTCAGCTAACATCACGACCACAGAAATCATGTTTGTTTTCCATGTTGTGTACTTAAACATTTCATATTCGTTCCTTAAAAACCGGATCAATATACCTCCACATGAGTGATATGTTGAGCACAACGAATAAGATGTTAGTATTATCAATTTCAGAGCTTTGTCGTTTTTCCAGAAGACAGCATGATAGTCTGAAAGTATTTTGTTAAATGAAATACGTATTTCATTATTATTTTTGCCAAATATGTAATCTGTGCTATCTACTTAAGGGATGCCAGTTGAGCTGTTTAGCACAAGTTGAGGTGTTTAGCACACCCCTAATACGTTATAAGGCCGATATCTGGTGATCTACAAAGAAAGGAAGCTTCAAATGAGATCATACAAATTTAATGAAGAAAACAATGTCGTGCAAATGAAAAGTCTTAGTGAATGATGATTAATAGGCGTGGCCTAACCAAGCAAGAAAATACGGGGACCACAACACACGTAGATATGTTAATAAGCAGTGGGATCATCCATCTATGACAGAAAAAAAGGTCTCTGTAACAATTTCAGTTTATTTGTGTAACACATCAACAAATGAATTGCACACTGTGATATTCTAATCGTGAAATGTCACCTTGAACAGGTCGAGGAGCACAATAAAAGCATAATCATGAGATTTAATTGCCGGTAGGGCTTCAAAAAGATCAGCGCACCTTTTCTTCGATTGTCCATCTGCTTAGTTATAACGTTTTTCAGCACCAGTTTGGCGCATAGCTTTCACATGTGCTAAACTTCGGTCAAAATTTGATGTACGGTGAAAGTGCTTAACAGGTTACCCATCATTCTTACTGTTAAACGTCTGTCTGATTTCACAAGAGCAGACACAGGTTCAACGTATTCATCGGATTTTGAAGTTGTTGTCTCTGAACGAGATTCATCTTCAACGTGTTGTCGGTCTACCAAAAATTTGTGCCAGCGAAAACATTGTTCTCTTCGTAGGAAATGTTCCCCTTGGATCTGTTTCAACTTTTCAAAGGTCACACTCGCGAATTACACTAGCTTAATACAATGATTGCATAACGTTACTCTAAATTAGCACACAACAAAAACACAACTTCACTGATGACGCTATCAAAAAACACATGGCGCTGTGGGAATGACTCGGACTGAACATCTATAATGGATGTACACACAAGTGGAACAACACAGCGTTGCCAGATCGCTTGCAGTATTGTCAGCATCATTTCTTTTCTCATACCTCCTATAAGACAGCAAGACTCGTGTCATCATTCTCCCAGAAGCAGATCTTTACTCATCGATCACGTAGCAGCAACTGTTCAGTCGTCCATGTCCCAGCAGCAAGTGTCCTCTGTCTTAACACTCTGAAACTTGGCTGTTTTTGCCAGTGTAGGAAACTTGCTGGCTAAGTGCAGAAGACCTTTAGAGTTCCGCCCAGTAATATTCTTGTAAATAAGTTAAACAGCCTCCAACTACTGTGGATTTTGTTATGATTCACCAATTGTGCCATGGCGTGGGGAAGAAATCAGAAAACCTCTCCCACTGCATGACACAATTCTGAAGCAGACGATTCGAAAGGCTTACATGTAGGCACACATGAGAAAGCACACACTCTACAGGAATAACTATTATGAGCCAATTAAAAGGTCGGTTTGCTAGGATTTTAAACGAACGTTCTTCCGAGGAGTGGCTGCCAAGAAAAAACGGCGACTCTCACGCTCTACCACTTCTGAAGACTGCACCTGGCTTAGACCTTTACCCTTCCTGAAGGAAGGCGTCTCAACGTCTGGAACAAGACTGTTTTTACGGCAGACAGCTGCCCCCTTAGGCGACCACTGCAGGGAACTGGGACGAAGCGAATTCTGTGTCTTTACCTGCTCTCAAGGGCAGATTTCAGCTCTGAGCGAATTTGACTCTCCATGTTTCTTTAAGTAAACTCCATTGCTGCGAGCCAGCTGTAAAAATCTCTCCATGGCTGCAGAAAACGACAGTACCTCACCATAATAAAAGGATAGCAAGAGAAGACTGGTAGTGCTGAACATCATCTGCGGTTATTACTTAGCGTTAAAGGGTCGTCTACATTGAGTATGGGGATGTACATATGATATTACGAAACAAGTTGCGTGACAGTTAACTGATAAATAGCCACGTAAAATAAGTAACCCTTCGAGACGCATGAAAGCTTTTTATCTGCAGATATTAAGCTATGGAAGGTAGTTAATTGTGTGAGGAAAAATTTCGTGAGGAAGTAGACAAAGTTTATTGCGAATACTGAAATAGTTTAATTACAAAATAATGAACTCTCGGCAATATCTCCTTACAGCAGAATAATTACAGAGCTACATTAGTTAGTCAGTGCCGTCTCTTTTCAGTCTGTTTAATGAACAAAAATATTTAACTAACGACATCTCTTCATCGCTCCATTAAATGGATAAAAGTGAGAGCAGAGTTATTTGTATCAGTGCTAAACGAGGAAAGTAAGTTTCTATTTCTGTATGAACATTTTACACGAACAAGGTGGATACCTCTAGCATTATGAAGTAATTAAGCATACAGGGATTATGCATCTGCTTATTTTGTCGTCATAAAATTTCTGCCCACCGTTTTCCTTATCAATGTCTCTCCTTTCTGTCAGACTGTGATTCAGCAGAGATGACATTCTTGAGGTGGGGGAACTTGGGCACAAGAAAAGATTTAACAAACAAGGAAACAATCGGAATGAGCTGAACTTTCAAGGTATGAAAGAGGAAATGTCTGAATTCATACATGAAAGGTAGAGGACAACCCAAGTAAATCCAGAACTACATCCAGAAAGCAAGGCGAGACCAATGTCCACTGACACTAACTGTGTAAAGACAGAAGAGGCAAATGCCGTATCCTTACATGCAAGACAATGACGATATGCATCCTCATATTAGGGTCTATTACTTCAGAATAGCCGTTCTCAATATTTGGTGAAGCTTACAGTACCGCAAAATTTTGCTATTTGGCTGGGATTCCAACATTGTCTTATAACAGCCATAAGCTATGGTACTGTATTTTGTTCAGAAAAGAAACTCCCACCCACGGTTAAATTTTGGACGAATGATTATCGAATCAATAATTTTTCATAATTTCAGATTGTGTTGTGTGCATTAATTAGCTACTAATGCAGGATGTGTTTCCAGAAGCAGAATCAATAAGACTCTCCGTAGTTCCGTCTGTCTCTCTCTCTGCCTGTTTGTCAGTCAGCACGCGCGATTGTGTGTTGTGTGTGTGTGTGTGTGTGTGTGTGTGTGTGTGTGTGTGTAGTTAAAGATACATTTCACTCGTACCTGCTGTAGGACTCAGGTGCATCTTTCAAAATACACCAGTGGGCCACACATCTTTATCCAGCGGAAAGTCTCTCTCGGCAGGGGCATCTATATTTCAAAGCCACCCAGGCGCGACGTAGACACCATTCCACCTGCTCTCGCAGGGATCAGAAACTTCTGTAAAGGCTGTCGACAGTGACAGATGCATCTTGTCTTCACTGATTCTTCTCTTCCAGAGGGGTCTCACTTAGTTCCTACAATACTGCTAAACGTATTCGCAACTAGTTCCAAAGCGATTGCTCTTATAACGTAATCATCGCTATAAAAATGAGACCAACGAAATTTACCTCTTAGTAATGTCAATGTATATATAATAAATACAGTCATTTGAAAGCACTAGGAATATCTTTCATCTTATTCATTTAATGTATTTGCTCTAAAAATGGGAGTTAGATAATCATTCGTGCAGCCAAAACAAGAACACAGCCCGTAATTTCCGCTAGTCTTTGTGTATGATGATAGTTGACGCCACACTTATATGCTCATCAGTCGAATGTCTTCTGTTTTGAGTACTACATTCACCCACCAATTTCACATGTGAAATATGAAAGTTTAGCGGGCGCTGATAACCTCGCTGTTGTGCGCCCTAAAACACTAATAATCATCATCATAATCATGAAAGTTTTTGCATTTAAGGATGTGGTTTCAGGGAAAACACAGAAGGACAAATGTATACAAGCTTTTGCACATGTATGAGGAGTAAATGTAGAAGGACCTGATACTGACCAACATGTAGATACCTTAAATCACACTACCACTATATCAACATATTTTAGATTCTCACTTTTCGACATCACTCGATTCGTTATGAGAAGCTTCAAAGATTGTACATGAGAATCATTTTCAAACACGTAAGGAGAACCAAAAACGAACTGTATTATAATCGATTTATATTATAAAATAGAATGGTAGGCCAGAAATAGATGGAATAGCTTTACCCTTAAAAACAAAATCTATAGATTTCGACAGCATGACAAGAAGCTGATACATAAAGAGATAGCAAAACAAATACATAATTACATTTATGAGAATAGGAAGTGGGAAAATATGGATAAAAATTACTAAATCACCAAAATTAATGAGATATTCCTGATTCGTATTTGATGCTATTGCGTTTGTTGTGTTCACAGTTAAAATTGTCAGATATAAGGTCTGCCTGTTATGAAAAAGTTTTTTTTTTCCATATAACCCAATATGCTTCAAAACTTTTATATCATTGTCATCGAGTTTTCCTTATCCTAATCTGTGAGTTGTGAACATCTTTCAACTAATCTTCCAAAATCAGGCCGAAAGGCAGTTTTTGTTTGTTGTTCTGATTAACTTAATTTTATATTATACAGTTGTGTAAGACCCTCTGTAGATTCTCATGTACTGCTAGCTTATCAGCTGCAACTTAATGACGCTAATGTGAATTTGGTTGTTGAGTTAATGTATCATTTTATATCTAAACGTAATTTCGTTGTATCAAGATATTTCGTTCGTATATTTACTATTTCTTACGTTTTGCTTTGGCAAAAACTTTTTCATTTTAATTTTCGTGAGTAATGTTATTATTACTGTATCAAGAGTAACATTATATTAATACTACATGTAAACGCAAAATTTCGTCTATAAATAACACTTTTCACTTTGCCAAGATATAGTGTAAACGTTGTTTAGTGTCTAGTCTCCGTTGGTGTTGACTTGCTCTCAAGTGAGTTTGGCGCCCACTTAAATTTTGTATACTCTCTCCCTTTTTCTCTTTCGCCCTCCCTCTCTATAGCATGTCCAATGTCCCTAAAAAAGTGATCCACAGAATAACTCTATTACTACTAGTACTGCTACTACTACTATCACCCAAAAGATAATAATGAATAATAAGGAAAGCAACAAACAACTTTTAGCTTTTAGTGGTTATTGTAGTCCGTTTGCGTTTATTGATGTTCAGTTGCGTCAGCACGTGTATCACAGTTTTACAAATGCTGTGCACTAAAAGTTATCCCATTGGCCTTTATGATCTTTTCTTTGAGTTGCCTTTCAGAACATAGTTTTCGATTCTCACATGTTGAGAAAACGAACGTCACCGCAACACGAAATAGCCTACATAGCCTACATCTAACCATCTCTAGTAGTATTGCTAAGCTTTATGGAGGGTTCAGTTACAAAATACATTACTTAATAATTTTTTAGAAATTGTAAGTAAAATTAAGTTATAAATCTACTACAGTTCTGGAAACTTAACTAATAGAATATTCTCACTTATCTCTTCGTAGTAGCACAGAGGAATGAGATTAATGAAGACTTTAACACCATATTTGGGACGTTTGAAGTAAAGTTATGCATGAAACACAGTAGTCCTCGCCAAAACAAGTCCGCTAGCATCGAACATGGGTCTTAATTTTGGAAAAAAAATCTAAAAATGTAATAAAAAGTATCGTGTGGAAGTGAGGCATGGACTGTGGGAAAACTGGGAAAGAGGAGAATCGAAGAACTGAAGTGTGATGTCAGAAAAACATAATCAAGTGGATTGATGAGAAAAGAAATGAAGGGAGTGCTTGCCGAACCAGCGAGGAAAGGAGTAAGTGGAGAGAACTGCACAGAAGTTAGTACAGGACGGTAGGCAACGTGCAAATTCGCCATCGAATAATATACATTGTACTAGAGCAAGCTGTAGCGGGCAAACATTGTAGGACGAAGCGCGACGCCAGTACACCTAGAAACAGCTCTGAACCGTTATTAGCTGCGTGGCTCGCCCAATAGCCATTATCCGCTATCGGACGGGCGATCCCTGGGGAACACGTGCTGCCGAAGGCTTATGTCCGCTGCCCATCGTGAGTGGTGGGATTCACCAAGCGCAGGAGTACACAGATGGATATCTGCTATTCGCAAAGCACCCCTAAACTGACGATGGGGTTAACTGACGAGCGCATATAATCTTGGTTGCGGGGTTGGAAAGAGTGAATTCCCACGGTTTGAAAAAGAAATAACTCCATTTCCACTGATTTCCTCTTCAACGGTGCGCTGAACTTAATCCTCTTTTCTTCTGTCCACTGCTTCGGACCTCGGCGCTAACGTACTGTTCAGTTTTCCTGAATATCATTTTGTTGGGGTGTGGTTTATGCAAGAGCGCATCAACTTGCTTGATCCTCCTTGAATCAGTTTTAATGCCTGAGAAAATGGAGGGGTAGAGAGGACTAATCACAATGCTGTATGAGCCAACGTGCGGGTGAATACAATCAGGAGCACAGACTTGGCATCCAAATCAACAGTTGTTTTGCAGACGCCTAAAAAGTAATTTCATTTCGTAAAAGTATTACGTAGGACATAACAAACGCAAGAAGGAGAAACCATACAGCTAGAATTAAATAAAGGTACGTAACGTTTTGTTGCTTTTAATGGAAATGTTTTATTATTGCTTAGTTTACAAAAGGTTGGAAGAACACAGGTCATCTATGAGGGCTGTCTTCGGCGTGTTACGTTATTTGCGAATTGAGAAAATTTGTTACTCATCAATTCAAAATTGTTTGTTAAATTTGGTACATTAAATATGTACAGTACACTGAGCAGCTGAAGCAGGTCTCAGAAAATGCATCGACTACCCACGAGGGTAAGAGAATTACCTCTGCCTAAAAGTGACTCATCAGCCATTGACTAGTTTGATGCTCATCAATTCAAAATTGTTTGTTAAATTTGGTACATTAAATATGTACAGTACACTGAGCAGCTGAAGCAGGTCTCAGAAAATGCATCGACTACCCACGAGGGTGAGAGAATTACCTCCGCCTAAAAGTGACTCATCAGCCATTGACTAGTTTGATGAAGTTCGCCACGAATTCCTCTCCTGTGCCAAGCTTTTCATCTCAGAGTAGCACTTTGATTCTGCCCCTTCTTCTTGTCTGTGTTTTTTCTATATTATACTTCTTTCTTCGTCCATTTTGCGGAGAACCTCCTCATTTCAAACCTTATCAGTCCACATAATTTTCAATATTCTTCTGTAGGACCACATCACAGATGCTTCGATTCTCTACTGTTCTGATTTTCTCACAGTCCATGTTTAACTACTATAGGACGCTGTGCTCCAAACGTATATTCTCAGAAATTTCTTCCTCAAATTAAGTCATACGTTTGATATTAGTTGACTTTATTGGCCAGGAATGGCCTTTTCCCCAGCGCTACTCCGCTTTTATGTTCTCCTTTCTACGTCCATTATGGCCTGCTTCGCTGTCCAAGTAGCAGAATTTCTCAACCTGGTCTACTTCGTGATCGCCAACTGAGATGAAGCTTATGCAGACAGAACTGCGAGGGAAAGGGAGGCTGATCACTGGTGCTTATTTATCGTCGTGAAGACTCCATCGGTAGGGCTTCAGACCTGTGCCCAAACCCTGGCATGAATTATCTGGGTAGCGGGAAGCGGAGCAGCAGCGAGAAAAATCGGAAACCATTCCGATTTTCATTATAAAAATAGGCGCTGCCATTTACGCCGCCGCGTATGCCACAGTCGCCACCGCGGCATGAGGGCGTTGCCACGAACGAATACGCCGCAGGCACTGAGATGCAACCCCAGCGACTGGTCTACTTAAGTTCGAACATTCACGCACTGCGTTTGCCACTTGAATTTCACTTACGGACTTTTATAGCAGCCACGGCTCGTCATCATCTGAATAGACATTGTATCGAAGAGTGGCAGATTTATAAATATTTTATGTATGTATATATTTCTACATTCAGATCTACTGTTAGAAACTGACGCTGCAACTACATCAACAAAGTTATCCATTATATTACTATTTAATATTAGATGCAAAATACATTAATATCTGAATTCTCTGTTCATTTGTTCCTCGTCCCGGTATCCACTAAAGAACCACACAGCGTGCAAAGGAAGTCATACTACGATTTGCGATCAATCCTAGATATTCCTACCATTTCTGGAAACCAAGGGCTGGTCTCCAGTACTGCGATAACATGAAATCACTTCCGTAGAACTGTTTACCCGACAGTGAACTAACATAAGCCGCATCGGGTGAAATAAAGAACATGAAAGAGGATCACATCAGATTCGTCCTTTTATTACCTCAGAATGTTGTAAGCAGTCATTGCTTCAACAGATTCTCAATGTTGAGTAGCAGCAGGAGATGGCAGTCTGTTGTCTTTATACAGGGAGAATGGGGGTGAGTCTGATTCCTAAAGTTGGCAGACACAAAAAAATAGACGATGTGGTTGTGGAGGCCTATTTCTTAGGGGCCTTGACGCCAATTCTTTTTAACGGAAATCGCCAGAAGATCTCTCCATGCAGCAGCCCTTTCAGGTGGGTTCTTGTGGTCTCAAGAACGAAAAGGCTTTTGGAAAGAACAGTCGACCAACTTTATTAATCTCTTAAATAATTTGAAAGTGAGTTTATTATTGTACAGAAGCGAACAACACATTTCTCCAGTTCTTTCGAAGCCTCGTACATTGGTACTCGGCTTTTTAATCATTTAAGTTGCCATGAAATTAATCCATCAATTTATGTGACTTATTAACTAAATAGTTAGCCAAACTTTGAATCATCGTTACAGTTTATTATTTTATTACCAATGCGTTTCGCCTTCTTAGGGTATCTTGAAATAATGTAAAGGGATTACCTATAGGGATGACAAAATAAGCAAAAATTAGGGTATGGTCCTAACTTGCACGATTCTCAGTGAGAATAATGGGTTGTTACTGACCTTAAGGTTTCGTTTTTAAAACGTATCAAAAACCAAAAACGTCTCTGAGCCAGACTGAATCACACGTCGACTTACATGCACCCGCAGAAACCTTCTCCTTTTATAAAATCTTAAAAACTATGAAGTGGCGCCATGTTAGATTGAAGCACACGTCGAATCAGATGAACTCGCACAGACTTTGTCAATAACGGGTAAAATAACATCGTGTAACTACGGGATAAAAAGCTAAATAAATAATCAAATTGAACGAGACATACGTTAACAAAGTCGTACCAGAGGGCCAAAATGATGCAGTGGTAGGACCACACTCACAAAAAGAGTACACATTTAAACTAACACACAGAGATGCCTCCTAAGTTCACGGCAGGAGCGTCAAGCGTGATCGCAGACGAGCAATGCAATGAGGCTTGCATAAAATGTCTGCAGATGACGCACAAAGGTGGCGCTCACAGCAGTTATGCGGCAGTCAGCACGTTTACTGCATACAAAAAAGGACTAAGAATATTTGATTCATTGTAATGAAATGAAGCGGTTGCAATTAATCAGAACACACTTGCCCGCAGCAACATCAGACGTAAGTAAATAGAACTGTAAGATAACAACCAAAGATGAGCATCATTCAGATAAATGAGGATAAAACAGATTCTTAAAACAGCAAGTCCGGACTCGACTTTAAAAGCACAATGTCTTACGATGAATTAGTTCGGTGAGAAAGAGGGGAATTAAAAAACCAAAATGGAACCCATTAGAAGGGCAGAATCAGATTTATGAATAATTTTAGAAACTGTCATTGAATCTAATAGCCTCGGTTCCTACTAGTGAGTTGATCAGCAATTTTTCGTCGATCGCATATGTATGTCTAAGGATTTCCAGTTCTTTTAATTAACTAAGCTTTTTGTCTTTACAAGTACAATGCAAGATGCAGAGATCACCAAGCTTAGTTGGCTGTAGTCATCAGGTGTTCAGCAAATGTAGGGTGTTACTTTATTTGTCCTTTTTTTGCCGCTATCAAACAGACATTTCGACATTAGGTCTAGAAATAACCGCTCAAACTTTCTAAAAAGCATGCGAACACTCACCATTATTACATAAATTCCCCAGTCCCCCCAAGATTTTTTCCATTACTCATGGACGGTATGACTGCTATCTCTTATTTAATCAATGTTGAACGTCGGTTAATAGAATCTCTGAGAAAAGCGCTAACTTCTGTCACAAGTGACAAAATTTCTTGAAGTACAGTTAAGAATTACCTTCCATTAGAAATCACCGAACACAAGTAATTACAGATTATTTGAGCATTTCGGAGTTACAAATTTTTTGCCATAACTATAGTTGACTTATCGCATGGAATTTTATAAATATAGCAAATTTTAGTATTACTATATTTCTGTCTTTGCACATTTTCTGAGAAATATATGTCTCCTTTAAGCCGATAATGGAATGAGAAATTACACATGAAAGATTTGCAGAATTTATAAAACATGTTTTTTTCTGAGCAAAAAGAAGTTGCGCAGACCACTTGCTCTCGCTGTTAACACACTGAGAGGCGGGTATCCAATAACAACTAAAGACATGATTGTGTTCGTCATCTGGCAGCAGAATATGACACTGTCTGGAGCTTAATATGGAACTTTCCGCCCACCATATCTGCTGTGTCCACAAGAAAATAAAAGAAGCTGAAGGTAGTGTCACATGAAGTTGTAGAAGTTCAGCTTGTCTTACTGGATGCAGTCAGTGACACTTGATCATAAGTTGAGCCACTTTCATTAGCTTTCTTGAAGAAACAATAGACAGCCAATCAGTTGTAGATTGGAAGATTTACTGAAACCTCTTTGCCATGGTTTCAACGTTCATAAAAACGTCTTATTCAGAAAGGAACATAGACTGTCGAAGCAAATTAACAGTGTAAAATCACACCTCGTTACGAACCGAAAAACAAGGTCTTGCTCTGACTTACTGGGTTACATGTAGTGGTAGAGGTACGTTAAAATATGGCCGAAATGCGTCAGTCAAATATAAAATTTTACCTGCATTATAAATTAAAACATGCAGATGGTATTTCTCACTAAAGTACAGCTAGTGCACTAGCATCACATAATAAAATTATAACAAATAACACAGTACAACAATTACCTTTTTTACATAGTAACTCATTTTTTACTGTCATTTTATTAATTTTAAATATGTACACAGCTAAATTTGAGCTGGTTATTAATGTCATAATTTTAATTTTAACCTTTGAAGCAAGTTTAGTAAGATAAAGTGTGATTCACTATTGCGCACCCTCCTTCCGCAAACCACTATAGCCCTCTCTTCCTAAAAGCTTTCCTTCGCGCAAGCGTTGCGTACGGGACGCTAGTGGACTGGCCGTATATTTGTGAGGATATAACACACGACAACAACCACGTAGTGCATTTTTAATTTATTATGAGGTGAAATTTTATATTTTACTGCCGCCTTCAGTTGTAGTTTAGCGTACTTCTGTTATAACATGTAATCCAGTAAGTCTGATTAAGTTTTTGGTTTCCTAAAGAGATATCTTTCTGCCTGTTTATATGTTAACATGTTTTCAAAAATGGTTCAAATCGCTCTGAGCACTATGGGACTCAACTGCTGTGGTCATAAGTCCCCTAGAACTTAGAACTACTTAAACCTAACTAACCTAAGGACAGCACACAACACCCAGCCATCACGAGGCAGAGAAAATCCCTGACCCCGCCGGGAATCGAACCCGGGAACCCGGGCGTGGGAAGCGAGAACGCTACCGCACGACCACGAGGTGCGGGCATAACATGTTTTCACTGGTAACTTGTTTAGGTTGCTTTTATTTCCTTCAGAAGAAGATATTTTTATAAACGTTGAAACTACGGCAAACTGGTTTCAATAAACATTCCAATTTGCAGGTGACTGGCTGTTTACTGTTTCTACAAGAAGATTTCATTCTACCGTTGGTGCTCCAGTCATGTACAAAATTTAAAACTTTCATTAGTTTTTCACACGACTAAGGCCACGGTAGCGGAGATATATAGATGAATGTTTCTGAGTATACCTTCTGTAATCGATTATTGCTGACAAAGTTCCTCGGCAGTAGAGAAAGGAGACACGACGAATTCGGAAGAATCCATCGGGGCGCATCAATGTCGTACTGATTGCAGCGGCGGCGGGGCTGAGGAGAAGTGGCGACTTGAGGTAGCTGCCCGACGGAAAGTGCTTTCCTCCTGCTCTGCGGCCACCTTTGTAGTCCCCCGGAGGCCGATTTAGGTGGCCGTAGGTTTCGTGGGATACGCACCGCCGCTTGTGGTGGAGCCGCTAAATCTATGATTTCTATGGTCTCTGCGTCTTCCATCGATAGCAAATTTTTTTAGCACTCGCTTCCATGGTCTCTCTAGCACCATGGAAGTTATTCTTTGATGTCTTAGTAGATGTCTTGCCATCCTGTCCCTTCTTCTTACCAGTCTCTCCATGTATCCTTTTCCTAGTCGATTCTACAGAGAACCTCCTCATTCTTTACTTTCTCAGGCTACCGAATTTTCAACATTCTTTTGATAGTACCGCATCTCAAATGCTTCGATTCTCTTCTGTTCCAGTTTTTCCACAGGCCATGTCTCACTACCAAACAATGGTGTGCTCCAAACATACTACTTAAGAAATTTCTTCCTCAAATTAAGTCTAATGTTTGTTACTAGCAGACTTCAGTTGGTCCGGAATACCGTTTTCGCCAGTGCTAGTCTACTTTTTATGACATCCACGCTACGTCCGTTATCGGTTTTTTTTTTTTTTTTGTTGCCTAGGTATTAGAATTCCTTAAGTTCATCTAGTTTGTAAGACCAAATTCTGATGTTGGCTCTGAGCACTATGGGACTTAACATCTATGGTCATCAGTCCCCTAGAACTTAGAACTACTTAAAGCTAACTAACCTAAGGACATCACACAACACCCAGCCATCACGAGGCAGAGAAAATCCCTGACCCCGCCGGGAATCGAACCCGGGAACCCGGGCGTGGGAAGCGAGAACGCTACCGCACGACCACGAGATGCGGGCTTCTGATGTTAAGATTTTTGGTATTTCTCATTACATTCGTCTTTCTTCGATTTACTCACCACCCCCATTATTTACTCATTAAATTGTTCATTCCATTCAGCACATGCCATAGCTCTTCTTCACTTTCACTCGGGATCGCAATGTCATCAGCGGATCTTATCGTCCTTTCACCCTGAATTTTGATCCTACTCCTGAACCTTTCTTTTATTTCCGTCAGTGCTTCTTCGACATACAGACTAAATAATAGGGGTGAAAGACTACATCCCTGTTTCACACCCTTTTCAATCCGAGTACTTCGCCCATGGTCTTCCAATCTTATTGTCCCCTCTTGGCTCTTGTAGGTATTGTATACTACCCGTCTTTACCTATACGTACATCTTTCACTATTTTACATTGTCGAATGCTTTTTCCAGATCGACTAATCCTATGAACGTGTTTTTAGTTTTCTTCAGCCTTGCTTCCATTATCAACCGTAACGTTAGAACTGCCTCTCTCGTGTCTTTACCTTTCCTAAAGCCAAACTGATCATCATCCCACAGTTCCTCAATTTTCTTTCCCATTCTCCCGCATGTTATTCCTGTGAGCAACTTGGACGGATGAGCCATCAAGCTTGTTGTCCGATAATTCTCGCAGTTGTTGGCTCTTGCTCTATTCAGAATTGTGTGGGTGGTTTTTTTCCGAAAGTCTGACAGTGTACGCTCAGTGTCATATATTTTACACAGCAACGTGATTGGTCGTTTTGTTGCCACTTTCGTTATTGATTTCTGATGGAATGATATCTATCCCTCGTGCCTTATTTCATCTTAAGTCGTTCAAAACTCTTGTAAATTCTGATTGTAATATTGGATTCCCTATCTCTTCCCTGTCGACACTTGTTTCTTCCTTGATCACGTCATGAGACAGGTCCTCCCACTCATAAAAGGCTTCAGTGTACTCTTTCCACCTGCCTGGTCTCTCCTTCACATTTAACAGTGGAATTACCATTGCACTCTTCATGGTACAGCTCTTGCTTTGAATTTCACTGCATGCTATTTTGATTTTCCTATATAATGGGACACTCCTTTCATCACTCATTTCTTTTTAGATTTCTTCACATTTTTAATATAGTCATTTCACCTCAGCTTCCCTGCACTTCCTGTTTATTTCATGTCTAAGTAACTTTTATCTTAGTATTCCTGAACTTCCCTACACATTTTTATACTTCCTTTTTTCGTCGATCATCTGAAGTATTTGTTATGTTGCCTTCCTTGTATCTGCGTGTTCCTTTGCAGTTTTTTTCTGTGTCCATTATATTTGGAGATGTTCATTTTACTTCTATTGAACTGCCTACTGAGCTACTCTTTATCGCAGTATCTATAGTCTCAGAGAGTTTCAAGCATATCTCTTCATGTCTTAGTACTTCCATCTCTTTGCACATTGATTCTTCCCGCCTAGGTGTCTTAAACTTCATCCTACCCGCCAAAATGCAGCTCACATACTAACAAGATCTGAGCCACAGGTTTTTGAAGTCATCATAAGTAATGGAAGGAGTGAACAAAGGGAACTCAATACTGGGCTTCCTCAAGCATCCATTCTGTTTTTCAATCTGTGTTTCACACACATTCCTCACACAAAGTCTACAACAACAATATAGGAACTATTGTCAAAGGATTTAAGCTCTCTTGCACAATATATCCGCGAATGGAGTCTTCAACCCATCCAAACTAAAACAGAAATTACATTTAAAGGTATGTCAGAAAAGTAATGGAACTGACAACACTGCGAGCGATCTTGCAACGCTGGGTTGTTCTAATCGTGTAGACAGTTGCGTTCATCCATTACATATACTCTGTCCTCGTTTCAGCTGCCTACAACCGTCACGTGATTTTTGAGAGCGCCAGCAGTGAAGACGTGTTTATTTGTGTGTGTGTGTTACAAACCGGAATTTAGAGCAACGTTATGCCATTGAGCTTCGTGTGAAACTTGGGGAATCCGCGAGTGTGCCCTTTGAAAAGTTGAAACAGGCCTACGGGGAACACTGCTTATGAAGACCCCAAGGCTCCCGCTGGAACAAGTCATTTTTGGAAGGCCAAGAACACATTGAACCTCGCTCAGGAAGACAATCAACATCAAAAATCGACGAAAATGCCAAACATGTGCGTGCTCTTGTGAGATCAGACCGAATTTGTTCCTCCAGGACAAAAACTGTCAACTAAGTGTTTTACAAAGATGTCCTTGGAAGGCTTAAGAAAAGGATGAATCGAGTGGGACTGGACATAGTAGCCAAGTGGACGCCCGCAGTCATATGGCCTCTTCCATTAGGGAATATTTGATCTCAAAAAGCATTCCCGTTGTTCCACATCCTCCATACTCACCTGATATGCGTCCGTCTGACTTCCTTCTTTCATAGCAATTGTAAAATGTCTTAGAACGACATTCAAAAGAATGTGCTGACGTGTTAAGGATCCTACCAGTTGAAGCCATTCAGTACTGCTTGTGCTGACGTGTTAAGGATCCTACCAGTTGAGGCCATTCAGTACTGCTTCCAACACTGAGAACAACTACTCCGCCGATATATAACTGCCGAAGGTAACAACTTTGTGGGGGACAACACTGCTGTTAGGAAAAAAAATGCTTTGGCTGACAAAAAATGAGTCTCATTATTTTTCTCACACATCTCGTATTTCACTTTAACCGGCAGACTGACCAATTATAAACTTACAGTAAATTTTTGGAATATCTTTCTTTCCTACAATGATACTGCAACACCTCCGTGTAACCAGTGGCAGAGCATTAAACTGTGAACGATACCTAACGAAAGCCGCCACAAAACTTCGAACAAGAAACAACCTACGACAAAAGACTGAAAGCGAGACGGAGGGGATGTACTCTGTATTGGCAGCATATTACCTGTGGATAATGAAGCGTTCATTATTATTAGACGTGTTTTGGAAGACCTTTTATCATCGATATTATTTGTGTTACCAGAAAATTAAAGCTACATTCTGGGCGTATTATGGTCGCAGAATTTCGATTAGTTGGTACTCGTGGGTGCCAAACTTGTAAGTGAATAACGAACAATTCATAATTCGACACGAGTCGTGGCATACATGGACATTCTTGCTTTCCATATTCCTTTATTGTAGCTACGTATGCTTTCTCAATGCGTTATTCACTGTATTTTTATAATTATAAATTATGTAAGGGTTCACAAGGTTTCAACCAATTTCTGGTGACACACTGTGTGTCTTGGTATTTGGCAATGTGTTGGACAGCGACAACAGGAGAGCAAAGGACAGTGCCTGAAATTACGTTAGTGGCCAGGCAGAAAAATCCGCTGGTGCACTTGAATTGTAGGCAATCAATATAATTAATTCCACCGCATAGCGGCTAAATTTTAGCAATCAGACACTCGGTGTTGCTCACAGGAAAACCTCCCCAACAGCGCACCACCGAAAGGAACCACCCAACATGAATGGACGTGGCTTGGGTACTTGAAACCAGTACTCAACTTTGACGTCCTGGCTCGGTGAACCACGAAGCTCATAGCGATCGGACAGCTCCACACACACTCCGACACTGCGCAGGGACCGTCAGCGGACCCAGCCGACTGCACCACGCGGAGATAACTTCCCTGGTCCGCAGCAACTGACCGACTGCCTCAGAATGCCGACAACATCTAAAATCGTCGTGAGTGGAAATAACGCTAACTACACACACAACCTGACAAACACCTGCACGAAGACCTGAACGATACCCAACAATAACTAAGCACACACGAAGAAAAATCGGGAGTCGATGCACAGACAGACAGCTGACTCATGAACGATCGGCGAGCCAAAAAGCGTCGCCCGGTAGGACGACCGACAGACGGTCCACTAAGACCGTGGCCCGGCTCAAGTGATGCGTGGCGGCAGTGGTCGGGCGAGCCATGTCGACGCAGACCTCACAGCCCCAACCCGACTGCACTAGTGCCGCATTGCAGCTCCCCGACTGGCACGTCCGGACTGCGCTCCAGACGCGTTCCAATTGACTGGGAGCCCAAACTTCCGACCCGAACTCGCTTACGACAGACAACGACCGGGAAGTAATCGCAGTCAAGCAAAGATACTACGAGAGGGGATATACCGAAACGCGCTGCTAACGCCGCTCACAGTCAGGCAAAGCAGCAACTCAGTGATAGTAGTAATTTAAATTAACGTAGTGAGGAGGAAGTACGTTAAAAACAGGGTGTAAAATACATGATGGCGGGAACACTAGCCGCGCACGGCTCACTATGCTCTTGTCAGAGAGTATATTTAATGCAAAGTAAACCTTTAATAGTAGTTCATCAACTATCCGGAGAAGTTGAAATCGATAGACTATACTCCAGTAGGCTGTAGTTACACGGTTGTTGCACTTGGTCGATCAGTACAGCGACGGTTAATCCTGTCTGTGGATGACGCTGGAGTTGTCGTTTCATGATATCCCGTATGTGCCCAATTGGAAACAGTCCTGTTATCCTCTTAGAAAACACCCCCTGGAATGCTGTCCGTGAATGGCGGGATATCGGTTCGAATAACTAGACTGGATCTGCTGTCATACGAAATCGAACGCCGGACGATATAACTCCAGGTTGTAAGTCCAGTGTGTCTAGCACTTAGACAGGCTAGGTGCACGCCCTCAAATGACCTCCTTATAACCAACACTTAGCGATCACTGGCACCGTAGTAGAACCAGTTTTCATCACAAAACCCATCAGACCTTCACCATAACTTTCAGTGAACTCTCACTTGAAGTCTCAAATGGCGGTAGTTTGGGGTCGGTGGAATGCGCGCTACAGGGCATCTGCCCTTGAAGTAACCGATTTGTAATAGTTCATTGTGCCGCTGTGGTGCCAACTGCCGCTTATCTTGCTGCTGAAAATGCAGGATGACGCGCCAGACGCATACACCGAAAACGATGGTCCTCCCTCTCGGTAGTGCCATATGGCCGTCTGGAGCCCGGCCTTCTTACCATACATTCTCGTGACCACCGCTGTCAGCGATCATGTACAGTGGCTACATTCCTACCAAGTCTTTTTGCACTATCGCGAAGGAACATCCAGCTTCTCGTAGCCCTATTACACAACCTCGTTCAAACTCAGTGACTTATTGATAATGGCTTCGTTGTCGCCTTAAAGGCATTACTGACTAAGATTAACTCCAATTTCAAAGGTAATCAACGCTATCAAAGTCTTTCATTTGCTAACTATGCCTATCAGCATTTTGTGCCTTCAGCAGTTAGAACCTTTTATTTAGCTTGCAGTATTGGCGCTCTCTGTATTGCAGTAGTTCGAGTAACGAAGACTTTTGTGAGGTAAGTGATTCATGAAGTGTATAAGTTATTGTTAGTCAGGGCCATTCTTTTGTAGGGATTATTGAAAGTCAGATTGCGTTGCGCTAAAAATATTGTGTGTCACTTTATTGTTGATCAGAATAAGTAAAGAGAGAAATGTCTGAGTACGTTCAGTTTTGCTCAGCTGTTTGAAAATCAAATAACGTACAGTTTCAATCTGCCAGGAAGTTTCATTACGTTCATTTTCAAACCATCCTATAAAAGCAAAGTTAGAATAGATGTTACAGAAATTAGACGAAAGAGGCTTGAATACAAGTATTAGTTCCCGTTATATGAAAGGATAAATGGTAGGTTGTATACCATGTTCATAACTAATTACAATACAGTTAAATACGCATGCTTGGGAAGAGCCATGGGAGACAATCCAGAACGGCAAAACAGATAGTTCAACACACAGTAACAAACTATGCTGAACAGTAAAGGTGAACTATTGTCTAAAGACTCAGCAGTTACCAGCTAAAAGTGCCAGAGGCGGCTAGTAATGGTGCTTGCAAAAGACCAAACTGTTTATCTCAACAAATGTTCTTTTAGTTGTAATGATAACATTACATAAAATTGCACAATCACAAATAAATTAAATTAAACCACTCTTTGGTCTTAATTGGCTCAAACTCCAAAACACAATAATGTCAAATGTTTTTTATTCAAGTCTTTGATCACAATATCAATTCCTTTGATGATGACCGGTTTCAGTAAATAATGACCATATTCAGATCTGTTCTGCACCATGACCTAGATCTGAAGATAGTCATTATTGACTGAAACCGGTCATCGTCAAATGAATTGATATTGTCATCAAAGACTGGAATAAAAATCATTTGACAGTATTGGATCACTGTTCATATTCGCAGGTACATCGCAGGCTGGTGTAAAAGATAATGAACTAGAATTAGAATATAGAATTTAATAAAATACAGGTATCTCCATTTTCAAAATCTTGATGATGGACATGATTTTGTGCAATATTTCACTGTAACTACATGTTATATGTCTATAGAGTCTTTCATGAATCTGTGGGCATATTTGTATTTTGTTTTATTCTGTAATGTAATTTTTTTAATTGTTTTGCGTGCTGGAAATTTTCCACTGCATCATGGTTATGTAACTTGCAAATTACGCTGTGTGTGGGGCCATATTATCAAATGGTTCGTTGCTGTTTTAATGGAGTTTGTGTCGATTAAGACCAAAGATGGGTTTTAGTTTATTTCGTTTGTCAACGGTAATTAGTACCATTATCATACAATTAAGGAAAATTTGTTGAGATAAACAGTGTGGTCGTTTGATAGCATGGCTGCTAGGCGCTTCTGGCGCTTTTACCTGATAACCGCTGGTGACTTTGAGCAACAGTTCTGTCTGTACTATTCAGCGTACTCTGTTACTGTATGTTGAACGATCTTTATTGCCGTTCTCAATTGTTTGCTCCGGCGCTTTCCAAGCATGCCTATTTGACTGCATTTTAATTAGTTACTAGTACGATATGTAGCCTTTCAAGTAGTTTTTCATATAACAGGAACTAACGCCTGTATTCATGCCTCTTCCGTATAATTATTGTAACATGTACTTTATCTTTGCTTTTCTAGAATGCTTTGAAAATTGACATAATGTCCGAAACTAATCATCACCAATAAATATAACTTTATACGGACTTCCAAACCTTTTTTTCAATAAACGAAAAGCTGATTACCTATTTCGCCTGCAGCATACTGGAGGTTCGTTAACAAGTCTCTCCCTTTAATATTCCAGGCTATAATATTATTATTTACTGGATTACGTTACATTCTTGCCATCGATTACATAAGCATATTTGTAATTTGTGCCAGTACTTTTACATATCACTTACTTTACAGCCGTCACTGTTAAACCTGTATATGTATGTTTATTACCATTGTGACTTGTACTGATCTGACTTGAGTTATTCACTATCTTTTGTCGATCGATTTGCTTTACATGGACCAAATAATGAAGAATTGGCTAGACTCCCCACGGAAGCCTCTCCAGGTGGCGGATAGGGTATCACGGGCACTTGGGGAATAGGCTACCTCTGTCGGACCGAAACTATCTCAACATGAGCGCAGATCTTGAAGCTATAGAGAAGGTAGCCTGTCAAGGACAGATCAAGTCTGAAACGAAATCAGCTGGGACGCAAGCTTAAAGGTAGCTGCCCCTAAACTATCTCTACCCTGCGCAGCGTTTGAGAGGCGGCCAAAGGACGCTCAAATAAATGGAGTGTGAGAGGACTCAGAGATAAAGAAACAGAACTGGAACAAGAACTCGGTAAAGCTAAAATCGATACTGCTGCCACCACTGATACGAAAAAGAAACTACAGGAAACGATTGGAATTTCAGATTTGTGCGACTATCTGTTGCCGAGTATCACAAGAACAGATAGTTGCTGTTCTGGGTGCGGAAAGCGTTAAAGAACAGAATACTTTCCTACACTTTTATGAATGAAAGATTAATAGTGCTACGTCTTAAAGATGTGAAGGGATACGTCTCTACATGGTCTTTGTACGCGTCGGATGAGGGAAGATTTAAAGATAATAATGAGTTTTATTACCTTTTGCAGCAAACAACAGGAAAACAAATAAAAATATTATATCATTTGAAATGTATATTATTGACAATAGTTGGTTAATGAAAGCACTATAGAGTAGACAGCTTTTATTTTGCATTCCAAATTAATTTAGAGAATCATGCATTTTATTAATGACAGCAGTTACTTAACTTCGGCAGCATTATCTGGATGGTGATTTCTTTTGTTGACTTGATGTTAATAGTCGTCCTGGTTTTTATCAGTTGCTTCAATAAAACGCAAGCTCTCTTTCTCGCTGTTTATTAAATCCAAGAAAATAATCTCTTTGTGTACCTTTGACATAAGTGATACATTCTATTTTCATCATAGCAACAGTGAAATATAATTTTCTCCCGTATAATCCGAATAAGCAATAACTCTCTACAGCCAACAACCAGCTTGTCCCGAGTTACAAGCGCACTAATATGGTTTTTTTCTCGCACTTCGTTGCATACATGCCGATTCGACTAAACTTCCAAAATCAAACACACACGTGTTCTAAAGATTGTCTTCCAAGAAGTTGCATCGTGTGAAAATATAAAAAATAATACAAAATTTTGTACATGGAAAGGCAGAAATTTATAAGTTGTTTGTCTTAATACATGGTGTCCCAAGAGGAGTCGTCAGTATTGAGGGATATGACAGGAATGATCATTCGAAGCGAAAAATTCTAGTAAACATAGCTTCTAAAATGTATAGGTTAAGAGGTATGAGCACTTCTTCATCTTAGATTGTACGAAACCAATCTCCTCTACAGCAGGCTCTTTGCTTTCCGTATTTTGGGAGGAGCACTTGTTCAGTAGTAGAGATGTGTTTCACAGTACGGAAGATGACCGAGTGGTTATACCACTTACGGTACGCGCTGTAGAGCCCATTTTTACTACACATTTTTTTCTTTTTTTGGTCCATACCTCTCAAAATAAAAGCAAAGAGCTTGCAGTAGAAGAGATTTGTTTCACAGTATCGAAGTTGAACTAGTGCTTGTAACACCTACGTCTGGGCTCGATTATGTAATGTCTGTGTTTCCTATAGATACTGTACTACCTGTGTTACACAAATTCTTTTGACTTGAACCGAATAAAAATTACTTTTATCCTTTATGTAATAAGAAATATTTTTGTAAATGTCCTTTTTAAAGCTATGTCCTTTTATGGTATACATATTTACTAAATTATTATGTGTATAACTGGTTCATGCTTGGAACCTGTAGTATTGTATACCAAGTAAATGTTGGAAGGAAGACTCTCTGCAAAGAAAAGGCTTAACCGGAAATGTAAAAAATGGTTTGGTGCTAAGCGACGTGAGAAGACTTTGCAGTACTTACAGTTTGTGGACGGCATCTGACGAGCTAACATCCCGAGTACTTACCGAACTAAAGATTGCAGCAGAAGCGGAAAAAATATATGCCTCGCATGTGGATTATTATTTCTGTTATGTCATTTAATGGTTTCATCTGAAACGTGAAATTCCGATGCCAAGAAGATGTTTTACAGAGCATATGATTTCATCATACGACTTTATTCTGATGCCATAAATGAGCACCCTGCAGCCACCTGCAGGCTAAGGAGATATTAAATTTACATTTACATAGAGCGACCATAAGTTTCCCAGTGCTACAGAAAACAAGTGTTCAAGTTTATGTCGTGAATCCTGCTTTACCCTTAATCATTTACCTTGAATGGGTACTTTTCCTGTTGCTGAAATATTCCGAGCTTTTTTAAAGCTTATGAACTATACAGTCAATATTGATTAAAAGTCTTGCTAAATGTCGTGGACTAACAATTTTCTTAAATGGTTTGTTAACTTTTCCTTTGAAGTGCTCAGCGTGGTTATCAAAATGCTAAAAAAGAATAAGCTTGTAAAACTATATAATTGAAATGAATTTCAGTTATTATTAAAATTACTGCATACTACATATTTTCTGCAAAGTAAAACTTTGGTTACAAAAACCATTATTGTCCTTCAAAGGCCTACAACGCAACAGATTCTGCGTTCCTTTGTGTTGAGTTACTTGGTTAGTAATTTTACAATGAAAGTTTGTGCACGAAACATTAATTTTTTTAGAAACATTTATACATTTGAAAGTACAAGTGACCTTTTTTTTTTTTTGAGTTATCAGTCTTATGACTTGTTTGATGCGGCCCGCCACGAATACTTCTCCTGCGGCAACCTTTAACTCTTAAAGTAGCACTTGAAATCCTCGTCCTTAACTTATTGCTGAATGTATTCCAGTCTCTGTCTATCTCTACAGTTTTTAGCCTCTACAGGTCCCTCTACATCCATGGAAGTCATTCTCTGATGTCTTAACAGATGCCCTATCATCCTGTCCATTCTTCCATTCTTATTGTCAATGTTTTCCACATGTTCCTTTCCTCTCCTGCCGGCCGCGGTGGCCGTGCGGTTCTAGGCGCTGCAGTCCGGAACCGCGGGACTGCTACGGTCGCAGGTTCGAATCCTGCCTCGGGCATGGATGTGTGTGATGTCCTTAGGTTAGTTAGGTTTAAGTAGTTCTAAGTTCTAGGGGACTGATGACCTCAGAAGTTGAGTCCCATAGTGCTCAGAGCCATTTGAACCATTTTTTCCCTCTCCGATTCTGTGAACTTCTTCATTCCTTAGCTTATGAGTCCATCTAATTTTCAACATTCGTGTGTAGCACCACATCTCAAATGCTTCGAGTCTCTTCTGTTCCGGTTTTCTCACAGTCCTTGTTCCACTACCATACAATGCTGCGCTCGAAAATTACATTCTCAGAAATTAAGGCCTATTTTTGAGACTAGCAGACTTCTCTTGGCCAGAAATTCCCCTTTGTTAACCTGCTTTTGATGTCCTCCTTGCTCCGTCCGTTATTGGTTGTTTTTCTGCCTAGGTAGTAGAATTCCTTAACTTCATATACTTCATGACCATCAATCCTGACGTTAAGTTTCTCGCTGTTCTCATTTCTGCTACCTCTCATTACTTTCATCTTTCTTCGATTTACTCTCAACTCATATACTATACTCATTAGACTGTTCATTCCATTCAGGAGATCATGTAATTCTTCTTCTCTTTCACTGAAGACAGCAATGTCATCAGCGATTCGTATCGCCGTGCGAAGGTAGGACAATCATTAGTCTCTTAATTAGTGGCTGAATGAATAACTTGTCAAGAAATCAACCGTATCTTAATAAATTTTTGAATTTAACTTTTAATTCAAAAGGCAGGTGGTACTGTCGTTTATCGTCAGGTGAAGTCATCACAAGATCAAAACCAATTACAAAACGATTTAGAAAAGATATTTGTAGGGTGTGAAAATTGGAAATTGATCCTAAATAATGAAAAGTGTGAGGTCATCCACACGAGTGTTAAAAGGAATCCGTTAAACTTTGGTTACACGATAAATCAATCAAATCTAATGGTCGTAATTTCAACTAAGTGCCTAGGAATTACAATTACGAATAACTTGGAAAGAACATATAGAAAATTCTTGTGAGGAAGGCTAACCAAATACCGCGTTTTATTGGCAGAACACTTAGAAGATGCAACAGACCTACTAAAGAGACTATCTACATCACGCCTGTCCGTCCTCTTTTGGTGTACTGCTGGGTGGGGTAGAATCCTTACCAGATAGGATTAACGGAGTGCGTCGAGGAAATTCAAAGTTGGGAAAGACGTTTTATATTATAGAGAAATAAGGGAGAGAGTGTCACGGACGCGATACAGGATTTGATGTGGACATCACTATAAATACCCGTTTCTCGTTGCGGCGGAACCTTCTCACCAGATTTAAACCACCAATTTTCTGCTCCGAATGCGAAACTATCTTGATGACGTCGACCTACATAGGGAGAAACGATCATCATAATAAAGTACGGGAAATCAGAACTCGTACGGAGAGATATAGGTGTTCGTTTTTTTCCTCGCGCTATTCTAGAATGGAGTAATAGAGAATTAATGTGAAGCTGGTTCGATGGACCTTCTGCCAGTCCTGCCAGACATTTAAGTGTAATTTGCGGAATATCCATGTTCATGTAGACGTAGACTTACCAAACAGATTTCGAATTGAAGTGACATTTAACCCAGTAATTATTTTACTATGTTTTCTATATATTTACTTGAAATTAGTTTTGCCTAATTAGGTTGTAGACCGTATTTATTTGCATGAGACAGCTTTTACTTTTCACCTATAACACTGTTCGTTCGATTCGCGGTAGAATATCTGTTCCATGCTTTTCAAAACATAAACCTTCATTAGAAAAAAATTACAATCCGGTTACCTTTCCGTTAGTACTCACCATCACGATCAACATCAAATCCTACCAAAGGGGTACCATTTTAGGATGGAAATGCTATTACCGTAAAACCCACACAGTGTTATATGCTCATAGCTCTAAAGGCATGCGTTTTAGAGCCCATGGTTACTAGCCTTTTTTTCTTCGAATGATCGTTCCTGATATGTCCCTGACCATTACTTCTAGAATCCTCTGTACATTCAGTTATTGTTATTATTCAACTCCTTTTTGAAAACAAGTTGTAAAGAGCTTGAATGAGCTACAGCGTTACGTATTCTGAACATATAAAGAAAATGCGCAAACTTTAAAAAAGAAACGAGCCAGCATATAACCGAAAGTAAAGCGGAAGCAATGGGCTTCCCTGCCAAAACCCAACCACGTAAAGTTCGCAAAAAAAAGAAGCAAAATCTTCGCTTTAGGAATAAGGCGTCAACAGTTCAGTACCAATCACGGGTTATCAGCCTAGCATCTGTACAACTTCTGATGGGAGACTTAAACGCCCAAGTGGGTTAGAGATCTGTTAAGGATACGATATGTATAGAAATTGAAACAATGGTGAATAACAGTGGAAAGGAACTAGTAGAATTTGCCAAATGTAATGTACTATGAATAACAAACACGTTTTTTTAGACATCTTGACATCCATAAATTTACATTGGCACCTCGAGGTACAGCTTTAATGGTAGATTATACTATATTCCTGCAAATAAAAAGAGAAAGAATAAAAGACACAACTCTACAGAAGCTTGCATGTTTCGTTCGTCAGATCACTTTAGTAAGAACTGACAATTTATTAAAACAGATGGAAGAAACCTCCGTCACACACTCAGTTGAATGTAAGAACTTACAAGGTGCACCTAATCCAAGAATATAGTGTATAACCATTATATCAAAGGAGACTAAATGATAAATGATAAATGAAACCAGAAAATAACGACATAGATGCAGAATGGAATACTATTAAACAAAGTACAGCGCATGCAGCCCCTGTAACATCAGGAATGAGGAAAAAGAAATATTCTAAAACTGGAATAACGATAAGTAAACGGGAAAGTTGGGATCAATATGTGAGGGAAATAGAGCATTATACTCATGGAGGACAAAACAGACCATACAGACTAACGAAGCACTTGAAAAAATAAGAACGAGACACTTTGCAACGAAGTATAATATCAGAAAGAGAGCGGATAAAGTACTTTAAATGTTTATGGATTGATAACGAAGTAGAACCAGAAATAAACACCAGAACTATTGACTCTGCGGATCTGACAAGAATGGAAGAAAATCAACATGTGATCCAAGAAAGAAAAAACAAAAAGTCGCCGAGTACTCGTAATGTAAACGTGGACGTTATTAAGTATGCATCTGACCAATTATAGCATAGACTTTTAAACTTTATGAATATTTGCTGGCTGAGCGGTAATGTGCCAGACGAATCGAATGAAACTTTGGTATGCCCTATTTACAACAAAGTAGATAAATCACAGTGCGAAAGTTACCGAATAACTGCCAAATTCCTGTTACAAACCGTATGCTAAAACTTCCTGGCAGATTAAAGTTGTGTGCCCGAACGGAGCTTTTGCGTTTCATGGACAAATGCTCCACCAGCTGAGCTACCCGATCACGACTCACGACCCATCCTCACTCCTGTACTTTCGCCAGTATCTCATGTCCAACCTTCCAGACTTGCTGGAAGGATAGGTCGCGAGTCGTGCTCGGGGAGTTCATCGGATAGAGGACTTTCCTGCAAAAAGCAAAGATCCCGCCTTCGAGTCCCGGTCCGGCAAACAGGTTTACTCTGCCAGGAAATTTCATGTCAGCACACACTCCGCTGAAGAGTGAAACATTAGTTCTGTATTACTAGACGTCGGTCGTTTGTGACATGGTTGAATTTCCTTAGGCCCATGTCAGTTAACTGAACTGTGCGCAATGGATAGATCCATACTTACTATAAAAATGGGTCATGAATATGGATATACGTATGTATGTGTGTGCGTGTGTATGTTCCACATCTCGTCCTAAGCCACTGGAGCGATTTCACGTAAACTTGGTACGCATATCCTTTAATGACAGACAACAATCGGTTTGGGGGTAAGAACCACCTATCTAACATACACAGATCAGATATGACGTCATAAATACCGAGAAGTGTGAAACACTGCTACATTGTGGTTGACGTTTAAATTTATTTCTGCTTTTATACTAAGTTTATTCTTAGTATATTTTGCAGTTAGAATCAAAATATGCCGCTGAATGTACCTACGAAGTTATACCATTCTATGACACAAAGTTCAAGAGATATGATGACATAAACAATGAGATGCGAAAAAATTGCCGCGTCATGCATGATGTTTTGATTTTACTTCTAAGAAACGGGAACAGACGAGTAAATGTACGGATTTTTCATAATGTCATAGGTTTTTTCACGAATACGGGGAAATGAAATTTTTTCGATATTTCACCACAAAAACACTATTTTTTTGGTTAAAACGGGCAAAATCAATACCCGGGCAATGCCAGGTTTGCCAGCTAGTTTAATTAATAAAAGCGGCCCTAATGAGACACGTGAATGTGGCTGACCATTTAGTAATATATTTAATTAGTGCCAAGGAGGTTATCTAATTATCAAATGTAACAGAATTCCAAATCAAATTAATTTAATAAAAATGGTGGTCATAAAATATAGAGATGAATTCAATATGCGATCTGACGGAAGGTCAGAAATTGCCAGTACGGCGTTAAATGATTACTGAACATGAGTAATACAGAAGTTTCGGCAAAGGCCATAATAAAAGGGGTTGTGAAGGTTTATCACCTCATAAACAATCTGTAGAATTGATATTTGTGCAGTGATTGCATGACTACACTTAAAGGTTGGTTATCTAATACGATCATAGTACATCAAGAAATAAGCCTGAATGTGCCCCCGAACTCTCCATCAAATAATAAGGTCCGAAAGTTGATCAATCCTGAAATCATACCCACCATTAACTTCTGACTCTCCTCACTCATTTTCCTAACCTTGCGTCTCTTTACCGGCCTCTACACGTATTGGAACAGAAGTCGCGATCTGCTGTTAAGTGTTGCAAGGGGGGGAATAAGTAGACCCACTTTGGTTCTCGGTGGAGAAGTGTTCTACAGGGTTCTCGGCGGAGAAGTCATGTTCGCCTTGTTCTCCAGACCGACTTTCTATTCGGTGTCTATGTGCCTTCGGTGCGCCAGTCAAATGGTTTTATAAAACTCATTGCTAAGGTCGTAAATAAATCAATAGTTTCTGAGTTTGCAATGTTTTTCCATGGAAGGATTCAGTCCTGAAGAAGTCTTCCTTACTTCCCCATCCTGATATCGAATTCTCTCTCTGGTGAGCCTGCTGGCTCCACGTTTTGGACTTTCTTTAAGCCAGCGTACGGTTTCGTTCCTCTGCTACATTAACACTGTTAAGCAATAAGGAGTCTCGTTCTGAATGTACAACAAACTGACTGAACTGTCGCATGTGAAGACTCGGACCTTGCGTTTTGTCATGGTCCCACAAGGTGCCCACCACCTCACACCACTTGCTTCTGGGAGGACGTTGCAATTTGAAAACAAATTTCTTTTGTGAACCAGTTATGCTTCGCTGAGCCGACCTGCTAAGCTCATCGAGTCGTCCGATCTGAAGTGATCTCCCGCTATGTTGTCTGATCTACTGGAAATGCACCGAACTGCATGTGTACTGCGTTCATCATGAGAATAAACCTGATGTAAACATTACGCTGTGTATTCTTCCGCGTTTGCTAGAATCTTATTGGATTCCGTTTCACGTGGAGAGGCAGCCAAGCTTTCGCGAATACATTCAAGTGCGAAAATAAGGATATGTTTTATGCTATGAGTTACACGTACATCGACTCAGCGATAATACGGGATAATAGCTTATCAGTGCGTTTAACTTGGGCAACATTGGTGAGCCAGCTGTCCTAATAACCAGCAGTGATGTGAACAGTAGCAGTTAAGACGCAAGAAAGAGACGAGCAGGGAAATTATATAGCTTTGAATGTCATTCAGTTTGTTAACAGAACGAACTACTGTACGGCGCAACTCCGACAATATGCTTCTTAGGGCACTAGACTGAAAACATATCATGCTCTCATTCTTAGCTAACACAGTATTGTAATTACAGACAAGAGTGATGAAAATTCCTAACTTAAACACAGGGCAATTTTTCTGCGTGAGCCAAGTGTGACGTAAAAGCCTATTTTAGGGATTTCATCGTATAGTCAAATACTGTAGCCACTGGATTTCTTACAGGCAGTCGTCTAGTAATCTCCGAACTCCTGATGTATCCTAATCCGAGGAATAAAATTCAGTACCGGAACAGTCATCTGCTACGTTGATAACGAGGAGATCTCAGCAACAGAATCCACGAAGCCACCAGAGCGTCACATTTTCCCCTTTTATTTTAAGAAATGCTGTTGTGTACGTCGCCAGTGTTTGACAATGGCGCGTGACGAAGCTACGTGCATTACTTCTATTACGTGTTGCAGCTTAAATGTCCTGTTATTTCTCCCAACAAATCCATTAACTTGGGTCTACATCAGTTTAATTCGTTACTTTTGAATACATTATGGGAGTGGCAGTGATCAATGTCTTACAAATATTTACTATTAAAAACAGTCTTGATCACGATTTATTTATCAAGGTGACCGGTTTCGACCACTACTGTGGTCATCTTCAGACAATTGAGTAGGAACCTCTTTCTGTTGATTCTCCAACAGAAAGAGGTTCCTATTCAATGGTCTGAAGATGACCACAGTAGTGGTCGAAACCGGTCACCTTGATAAATAAAGTACACACAAATAGTGATTCTCCAACAGAAAGAGGTTCCTACTCAATGGTCTGAAGATGACCACAGTAGTGGTCGAAACCGGTCACCTTGATAAATAAATCGTGATCGTTTTTAATAGTAAACAATTTTATTCGGTTCAGATTGCAGTGGTGCAATGGCAACTGTAAAGATGCAGCATGTTTACATTGTGCTCGATGCCGTGAAAATGATTGTTTTCCATGTTTCTACGGTGATTATCACTCAGGCTCTTGTGAGACCACATCTGTGGTGTAAACAACGGAAACCATACAAATAAAGCATATTTGAGTTTCTATTTTTTTTCTCGAAAATATACGTGGTAATATCTTCTTAATCTGAATAACCTTTAGTAACAACCTTCTGTCAAATGTCGATAACTAGAAGTTCATATTTGCAATGAAAACTGGAAGTTTGTGTCTGGTATATTATTATAAATACGCATTTTCACAAAGAACGATTATTAGATACGTGCTAATTAGCATCTATTTGATGAATAATTATATTAAAATGATGTAGGGATTGTAACTGAACGAAAAAAACACATTGTAAACGAAGGAAACACCAGAGTCAGATTCGAATTAGAGATGCACAGAATACATGATTACCAATTTTCAGTGCTACCGATATTTTCTTTTTGTTGAGAGCTCATTTGGTTCGTTATTGTTTGTTGCACTTGTTCTTGACAAACATCCCATGATACCTGTTAAAGTTCATCGTAGATGCATTCACTCAGTTTTTTTTATCTTTTCATTTATTCTTTTACTATAGAGGGTAGCTAATCCTCTGATCGAACACGCTGAGCTACCGTGCCGGCATGAAACCATGCGTCTAGTCTAGAAAAAGCCGATTTTCTCAGTAGTCATGTGAAAAACGTCAAGAATAACCCGTTTCACTTCATTTTCTAACGGTGTTGCGCGAGTGCGTTTCACTACGGAGCCATTTTCCCAATACGTACGTACTAACAGCGTCACGATCAGAGTAGAACTAGAGTTTGCAGAGATCGCGACTGTACATTTTTTTTTCAAAGAAAAACTACGTAGCTTAACTACTATTAAGAAAAACTTTGATGGCTGTTAATGCAGTAGAATATCTTAAAACTTCATTTACAGTAACACAATAATAAGATATATAATACGTAAGTGGGACCCATTTCCAACACCGTAACATTACTGCTGTACGTGTGCTGCGGCTGCAAACCAATCATCGGATTTCTGTTTGTTTTCATCAGGTTTATTCTTATGAAAAACGAAGTATAGTCACAGTCCAACATATACAGTCGCGACACTCACTCCTGTGAAAATTGTTACCATCTGACAGTTGGTGCGACACTAACGCCCCAAGCGGCGAGAAGGCAGCCGTAAAATTAAAGTTTGTTTTTAATAATTTTCTAGTTAATTGGCGAAGTAATAATTAATTTTTTGTGTTCCAAGTGTTATTAAATTGTCAGACATGAATGATCATGAAATACATGTAAAAACAGCCGAATATCCTTGATTCAGTGACATAAGCTACAGTTTAATTATGAAGAAATACTTTCGAATATGTGTATAATTGAAGCTTACTACAGTGCAAACAGTGTTCAGATGCAGCAACAATTGTGGAATTGGTTTCTTATGTGTTGGGAAACAGCTTTATTGGATTTGTTCTTTTATTATCACGCCTGTGTGATTTTTTTCTTCAGCAACAGTTGTGGTAGCTTGTCTGATACATTAAATAATGTAGGCATTGCATTCTATACACGTTACCTAGTTCCACATTCTCTGATTTGACTGAAGTCTAACGAAGAAAACTTCGAGTTTTTGGATAGATACATGACGCCTTTTCGAAAAATGTCAGGCCTTCAGCTGTTTACTAGAAATTTTTCTGTTCTTAAAGAACACGACATTCTCTAGTAAATATCCGAAGGTTACAAGAAAATCGTAAATAAACTGTTGTGCAGTGAAGCGGTTCACACCTCCTTTGTTTGTTAAACCTAAAAAGAAGGCAAATGTGATGTCTCCTTCTTGTTGCAGCAATTTATTGCGTTTGTAAAAACAATTCTGCAGACTATTGTATACAATTACGATTCGCTTTCACAAGATCTCGCCGAACTCAACAGTATAACTTCCTTGTCGGTTAGCGCGCTGCAATCGCAGTGGGTGACAAAAAAGAGACGGAGAATCGCGACTGTTGTGTCAGACTGTGGTACATCGAGAAATACTACCCGACCTTAAGCCACGAAGCGTCGTCGCTCTTAAGGGCAGAACGAGACTTGTCTCAGTTGAGGAAAAACAAAATCCTCAGGTGGTGCTTAGGTATGCGGCCCCCCATTCAAGAAAGTTACCAAAAGATTTGCGTGCAACTATCAGTATATAGTTAGGTGGAAGTAAGATGCTAATTGACATCCTAATCTTTGCAATCACTGAATGTTGCTTCCTCTGTTCGTGAGCATACAAGAACCAGTTTCAATCAAACTCAAACCAAATGAATAAAAGAACATCATGGGAACAAAAGGACAATCTTGTCAGTCCAGCAATTAACTGCCGCGTATCACATGCTAAAATTGTAAACGAGAGATTGACACCGATAGAGGGAGCATGTATTTTAGAGGTATGACATGGTTTTTAAAAAAGTAGATCATGTTGTGATTGTCTTTCCACTTCCACACAAGTAACCGGAAAACGAAGACAATTTAGATTACCGCATTTTTATGTTTTTATCGATTATGAAAAGGCATTTGACAAAACGAAAAAAGAAAACTGCTTAGGAATCACTAAAAGAAATGGGTGTTCTAGCACGTCTGACTTCGACAATTCAGATGTTATGAAAAAATAACGATTCGTATTGTGTGGAGAGGGACCAAATCTGCCCATATTAATCAAGAAGTTGGACATGGCTGCCCACTGTCCCCTGTCCATTTCAATGTTTGTATTAACGATACAATTCATAGATCGTTGATTATACTAAACTGTACATTACGAAATCATGATTTTAATTTTATGACGATGTTGTTTGATGGAGATCAGTGTATAATAGGAGAAGAAGGAGTTCAAATTACAGAATATAATTAGAGTGAAATTAGCGCTAAATACGGAATGAGAATAACGACAGATAAAAGTAATGGCATTTCAATGATTGGAACCCAAAAGAGCCAAAAATGTTATTGAGGGACGAATAACTGAACAAGAAAGCGATGTTCAAATGTTTAGGGCGTATTTTTAAATCACCCAAGTCAAATGATGCATTGCTCAGATTCGGGTGTTTATGTGGAAATATGCAACGTACATTAAAATACAGAATGAAACATTAATTAAACTTTAAACAGCCTTGTTCTTTGCTGCTCATTGGAAGCGAATCTGATCACTGACGACAAATCGAGTCATCAGAGGTGAAGTTGCACCGCTATGTGGCTTGTGGTGGGATATTCATTATTGGACCACAAGAAAAAAAGAAAACCGAAATTTAAACAACAACTAATTTTGGAAACCATTACAAAAACAACTGAAAAATACCATCTGAACTGGAATGACCATGTCCAACGTGTCTAACAATAGGCTAACTAAAGCTGGAACACAATATAAGCAAATAGGAAAGAGAAACGTTGGACGTCCCCCACAGAGATGGGGTAGGTCAAAGGGCCTAATCCTTGAAGAAGTTGTTGATGATGATGATGATTCTAATGAAATAAAAACAATAAACTTTATTTTTATATGGTGGTAGTAGGATAGTGAGAAAAATACGTTAGGCACACTTGTAAATAGTCAACACGCAGGGTGATTAAAAAAACATTAATCCGGTTTCACAAGAACATATCTTCTACATTAATGAAGATGGAAACTTCGTGTGAATTTCGGTTTACACACAAGATTACCAAGTTTTTATTTACAAAAGAATCGTCGGGTTCTACTGGGTTATATCTTTTTACAGGGTGACAATTATTGAATTACATGAAATAAAATGGTCATAACTTCAGAACTGTTTGCGTTAGGACGTTCAAACCGCACGGTTGGCCGCGGGGCATGATGGGAAATAGTATGATGGTTCAGTGACGAAACCCACTTTTATTTGGATGAGTTCCTCAATAAGCAAAATTGGCGCGTTTGGGAGACTGAGAATCCGCATATCACGATCGAGAAGTCTCTTCACCCTCACTGGGTGACTATGTGGTGTGCAATATCCGGTAACGGAATAATCGGTGCGATATTCCTCGATGGCACGGTGACTAGCGAACGGTACGTGATGGTTTATGTTATCCAAAGTGACACTGACTTCGACAATATGTGGTTCTGAGCTCAATTCCAACGAATCAGGAGAGAGTTTGATGTCCTGGAGGAGCACTTTGGGGACCGCATTCTCTCTCTGGGGTAACCAGAGGCCACTGGCATGGGCCTCACTTGACCGCCATATTCTCCGGATCTCAACACATGCGACTCCTTTTTGCAGGCCTGTATTAAAGACAAGGTGTACAGCAAAAACCCCGAAACCATTGCTGAGCTGAAACAGCCATTCTGGATGTCATCGACAGCATCCATATTCCGACACTTCACCGGGTCATGCAGAATTTCGCTATTCGTCTGCGCCGCATGATCACCAATTACGGCAGGCATATCGAAAATGTCACAACCTAATGACGTTTACACGGTGAAACAATTGAGTTTACACCGTAATTTGTAACTAATTTACGTTTTTTTTTCATACAGTTCAATGAAATGGATTGTTAGACTGACTAATTTTTGGGAAATGACAAAAATAATCAGACAAAAAAAAAAAAACCAACAGGGGGCGTAAGAACTCTGCTTCATACTTACCAGCTTGGCTGAACCTGTAACTTCGAACACTAAAAGCTGTTGCTGGGAGCAGGAAGCAGATGCTTTATCGGCCGCATGTTTGTCGAGCACACAGTAGAATTAGGCAACAAAGATGGCCTTGGCACAGTGTGATACTATCATTTTAAAGATCTTAGTTTGCCAGTGTTCGATATGTCCAAGCACAATGAGTGAAAGAAGGTACCAAAACTAGAATCTTTGTGTGTGATAAAAAGACGAGAGAGGAAATTAGAGGGTATGAAACTGGTTGCTGTTACCCTTTGAGTCACAACAATTTGGAAAACAAATATAATTTTAAAATTTTTCACAAAATTAACCTTCATTATCATAACAAGAAGAAATTGGGAGAAAGTAAACATTCTCTTGCTTTAAGAAGCTGGTTTCAATTTGGAATCTAATTTTAATATTTTGGCGATGTTAACATGGTAGACAAAGAATACAGAGACAGAAGTGGCAAAATTTGTTTGAAGAGGTGATTTCACTTTGGAACCACTAGGAGATATAGTTTTCAACCACCCATCGTTTCACAAGATATATTTGAAAGCAAATTCGCATTTTCGTAGACACAATCCCACATCTCGAAACTTCCGTAAATTCATAAACCCTGATGCAAATTATAGTTCTAAATAACTAGCAAAAATGGGCCTATAATTTAACAAATTTATATGAAATCTACATGCTGCCTCAGTGGTTTCCTTTCCGAACCATTCATAAAATTCAAATTTTCGTTACAGTAACTTAAGATATACTTATTTTCGCTCTCAATGATCTCCTCAGTAGGCCCACTATAAAAAATGCCGCCTGTCACAACATCTTACAGTCACGTAGCACAATCTCCGCATCGACAGTTGCCTAGAATGCTGTTAGTCACTGCTTCAATGCACTACTTTCATAGAAGTACCACAACGTATCACTACTTGTCTCTTTCTTGCAACAGCATAAGGAGTTTCATGCTTAAGGCACTGATACTTCAACATAAAGTTTATACTAATAAAAAAGCGGTTTCAGACAGAAACAGGTTAAACAGCGAACAAAAAAGGAGATGAAAACTGCAGACAGCCAGCGAACGCTCTTGTTTGTGCTCTTGAAGAGCTTAGAATTTTCCTTCAGTTTGTCTGGTTGGTTAATATGCACTTTTTTGCACCAGATCAGTATTTTATATTAAGAACTGTATTACTAAACGTTATAAACTAAGATGAGATCTTGATTAAAGCAGTGGGATGGCTATTTCACTTATTTTTAGTAGTTTCCCTCACATATAAGAGAGTTTTTAAGCAGGGCCTAATTGACGAAATTAATCTGCATACTTACACGAAACTTAGTATATAAGTAGCTGAGGAAGAACACGTGACAAAATGGTAACATTATTTTCAGAATCCTTTGTCTACTCTCTGAAAAACATTCCTGGTAATTTTAATTACATGTATGCCTTTCAAACTTCGGCACTTTGTAATATACTGTAAACATACAAAAATTTTCAAATTTCGTCCATCGTCTGCAAATCACTGCAGAGCTTATTTTGTAGGTTTTCTGCTTTTCGAGATGTAACACTTTTGAAGTAAATCTTAATTTCGTTATGTTCGTTCACCAAGAGTCGCCTATAGAACAGCAGGTAAAAGATATAGCGAATATTACCAAGTTTGATGGTAATTTTTCAGGAAAAAAATTTTTTACCATTGACATCATGACTGAGCAACACTCACACGTCAGAAACAAAATTTGGAAGAGTAACGGTGGTGTAGCATATAGATTCATCATATTTTTTGAAAAATAAACACCTGAAAAACTGACCAGTCAGTTTCATCAAAACTGTTTTTGTTCTACGTTAATACGTGGAAGCAAGACATGGATACTAGAAGGGAGCGAAGAAAGTAAAATAAGGGCTGCGTTGTTGACCTTCTCGAGATGGCAAAGGATGCAATGGGCGAATACTGAGGCCAAGAGTACGCAGGACCTGAGAGAGGGACAGGGAGACGGGGTGGGGAGCAAGGGGCAGAGGTGGAGGAAGGGAAGCAAAGTGCCTTAAAAAATTAAATTCGAAGGTATTTAAAAACTGTGTTCATTAATAACGAAATATACCAATACTGCCACTACATAAATTTCTGGCCAATAGTTGCGGTAAAGATTGTCCGGTTTGAACGTGGAATGATAACTGGCGCAGGATACATGGTTCACAGCATATCGGAGACTATTGAAGGATTGTTTCAGAAGTCATCAGAGACTGGGGTGGATCTTCAACATCTACGGAAAATTCTCCACATTCGTAAACCACCTGAAAGGACGACCATAAATGTTTTACAAACCTTCACCGAACCATTAGTGGCAATTAGCGGTCAGCTGTGAGTGGCATCGTCGCAGATTTGGATGTGAGACGCCAGGAACCCATTCCTAACAGTTCAGAGACAAATGCACCGTTTAGGTTTCAGCATACGACGATTGAATTGCAGCCGTTGGTTTTCATGAGACAATGTAGAGTATTTAACTGAGGAGAGTATACTCGTAGTTTTTATTCGTATTAGTAACGTAATATTCACATTCATAAGAATACATTCTATGTTCACATATTCAGTAGGTTTTGACGTCGGCTGGTAAAGTGAGTCAAAGGTGTCGACCACAGCTGGCCCACGGCGCGTCGCTCACAGCTAGGCGAGAGAGGTCACTTTCACACAGTCAAGTGATATTAATGTGACCGCCTGTCAGAAGCCTGAATAACCACCTTTTGCAAAACAGACCACGGCGAGATGTGCAGGAAGAGAGTCAGCTGGGTTCAGAAGGGACCAACAGGGATGTGGAGACATGCCGCCTGCAATACCCTGGCCAGCTGCGCTGGATTTCTCAGTTGAGGATCGATGGCGCGAACAGCCAGACCGATGTGGTCCCATATATTCTCAACTGGGGAGTTTTGTGCATAAGGGAACACGTTAGAGTCATCCTGGTACTCTCCGAACCAAACACGTGCACTGAAACCTGTGTGAAACGTTGCAATTTCCTGCTGGTCGATGCCATCGCACTGAGGAAAAACAAAATGCATGCAGTGGTGGACATGGTTCCTAAGGGTAGATACATACCTATGTTGGTCCATTGTACGAGATTACACAGGGAATTCCATGAAAACTTTCCCCAGACCATGGCGCTCCTTTCTCCGGCCTGGACCCTTGTTGCAGGGCCGTACACGCAAAGGCCATCTGTCCAATGGAGCGTAAAAAGTATTTCATCTCAAAAGGCCAACTGTTGCCACTCAGTGGACGTGCAGTTGCCGTGTTGACATGCAAATTGCAGCCTTCATAGCCGAAGGACAGCAATCAGCATGAGTGTATGAATCGAGCACCTGCTGTATAGGCCCATATGCAGCAACCTTCGTTGAACAGTCGTTGAGGAGACAATGTTGGTAGTCCCTTGATTCACCTAGGTGGTCAGATACTCAACAGTTGCATGGATACTCACCCGTACACATCTCCGCAGCCATCGTTCACCCCTGTCACCAACGGCCTGTGGTGCACAGCAGTTGCCTTATGGCCGGTTTTTAAATAGTGCCGTTTTGCCATGACGGTATAATTTAACGAACAGCTTATAAACTAAGTCGTTTCGGAAAAGTTTCCACTCTTGGCCCGAAAGCAAATGATTATGTCTTTTTTTGTTAGATAAATCGCTCCGTTTCCGCATTACGACAGCGATTGCACCGTTTTCCGCTTCCTCCCGACGTGCTTTATATACCTCCACTACTAGTTCTGCCACCTGCCGTTTGTGAGGGGTTATTGCACGATGACGTCGAATATGGGTGGTGGTCACATTAATGTGAGCAGACCGCGCAAATCTCCCAGTAACGCGCCGGTGGCAGAGGCCGCCCTTCCATCGCTCGCTGTCTGCGATGAGAGGCGCCACGTACGTATATACGCCACCAGAAGACGTGCAATTAAAATGAACCTCACTGCAAGAAAATCTGATAGGCGGGCACATCCTTTTAGGCAGCCGCCATTCAGAGCTCGCTCCAAGGTCAAGTGTATCTATGGGCTTAACGAATATTAATGTTGAAGACTGCAGTGAAGAACATTTCATAGAAATTTGCATCACAGTACAAATGATTATCAATGTTCAAATACATGTACATATATTTGGACGAAGAGGCCAACTAAAGAGATTTAAAAAGACATAGAATCAATAACAAACACCATTAGAAAGAGAAGGATCAAATTTTATGGACATATCAGCAAGATGAATAAAACCAGGCCCACAAGGCAAATCTTTGAGATAGTAAATAAGACCAAAAGCAAGACAAAATGGATCACTGAAACAGAAGAAGACATTAATGAACTGGAAATCACACAAGTCAACATAAACAGTAGAGAAAAGTTTAGAAACATCATAAAGAAACACACACTCACACAAGAACACACGGAGAACAGAACAGCAAAAAGATCGTCGGAATAACGCAAGAGATAGCACAGTGAACGAATGAAAAGAATTTGTGAAGAGCGAAGAAAGAACGAGAAATCATGACTACTCAAGTTCAATCGCTCTCTCAAAAGACAATAATCGAAAACAAAAATAAAATAATTGATGTGTCCTATCCCAACGCAACTTCAGCCAACTCCCTCTCCCAAACAATGGATCCGTCCCATACTTTTTCCATTCCACATCAGCGCTCTTCTCTCAATCTCCATCCACCTCCATCCCTTTCCTCTGTATCCTTTGCCCTACCAACACAGAATACTACTTCTCACCCTCTGTCTTTGACACCTCTACTCCTGCCTACCCCTCCTCCTACCCATGATCCTATGGAACATATTCCATAACACTTCTCACCCAGTGCAGGTCTTTAAGACTGTCAGACTGTAAGTGAAAGTGCAATGCCGCAGAGTTCTTTTTATTTTTTATTTTTTTAATCAGAAGAATTTCGACATTTTGCGATGTGTTGCTTGGTTGAGGAGCGGAATGTTTATTGTATCGTTGGCACCCTTATGGGGCGAAGGGAGTGAAATAACAATTCTGGAAAAAAAGAACACTACTATCATTTGAATGAAACTAAGCTCCACAGAAAGACGTTAAATATTCAAAGATACGTAGAACTCAGTTATAAGTGTGCTTAGTGTAAGTACACTTACTAATGTGTTACGGTTTTGCAGATGCCCTCACTGCTTATACAGCACAACGTGCTTCGTCACAACGTGTTACTCTTCGCGTATGACGGCGTGCTCAGTATGTCTTAGCAAATACTTTTTTGTTTGCGTAGTTCAATTTCTTTAGCGATGAGAACTTAAAATACACGACGCGTGCACGGCCTCTGTAATCATAAATTTGTTTCACGGGTTAGGTTAGGTAGATGCTGATACAAACAATGGACTCACCGTATATGGTTTATTTTGCCCACATTGCCAACACTTTTCGTATGCAGTACAATCGATTATTTATAATTTACGCTTAGAACTTGCTTTACTCAAGGGTCTATATATTTCAACGTAAACAATGGAAGTACTCGTGCAAATGGGAAACACATTATCATCTACATTAAGTTTCACGTCTCTGGCATGAAATTGTACTGAATAATAGGAGGGTCGTTCAATAGGTAATGCAACACATTTATTTCTGAAGGCAGATTGGTTTTAATCAGGATTCCAATAAACCATATTATTCTGCACTCTTATGGCTACAAAACCCTATTCCTCAACATAATCTCCGTTCAATGCGACGGCCTTAAGCCACTTAACTGGGGGGTCCTGCACGCCCGCATGGTACCACTCTACTTGTTGACCTTGGAGCCAACGCCTTGCTGCATCAATAACCTCCCCATCATCCAAGTACTGCTTTCCGCGGAGTCAATCTCTTCATTGGTCCAGCCAGATAGAATCCGGAAGGGGGCGAGTGCAGGAATGTAGGCTGGATGAGGAAGAGTAGTTCAATGAAGTTTTGTGGTCTCCTTTTGGGTGCGCAGACATGGGTGCAGCATTGGGTTGTCATGGAGGAGAAGTATGCTTTCTTGTGGCTGGCGACGAACACACTGAAGTCACCTCTCCCATTTCCTGAGGGTATTACAACATACTTCAGAGTTGATCGTTGTACTATGGAGCACAACATCAAACAGCATAACCCCTTTAGAGTCCTAGATGACTGCCGCCATGACTTTGCCGGCTGCGGTTGCTGCTTTGAATTTCGTCTTCGGAGGAGAGGTATCGTGGCACCGCTCCATGGATTGCCGTTCTGTTTCCGGTTCGAAGCGATGGACCCATGTTTCATCGCCTGTGACGATATTCGACGAAAAATTGTCACGATCAGCCTCGTAACGCTCAAACTATTCCGCACAGATGGGCTTTCGTTGCCCATCACGTTCTTTTGTTAGGCGGCGAGGCAGCAAGCGGGCACACACCTTTGAGAGCCCCAGCTGGTGGACGAGTGTGTCAGAAATACCAAAAAAGACGTCGTTTGTTGTTATCCGTCGCTCACCTAGAATGGAAGTGGCCTCATGTTCGACCATTGCAGGAGTCACAGTTGTGTGCAGCCGGCTGGTATGCGGGAGATCGAAGAGGTATGCACACCTTGCTGCGACGATGACAGACGCCTCGCCCAACGACTCACCACGCTTTTGTTCACTGCCAGGTCTCCGTAGACCTTCTGCAAAGCGCCTATATATATCTGAGAAGCTCTTGTTTTCTGCCCAAAGAAACAATGACGGTTCCCTGCTGGGAATGCATCCCCCTAACAGACGCCATTTTGAAAGCTACATATCGTGCCACCTCGTACTGTACCGTCATGAAACTAACGGACTGAAGCGGGTTTCCACAACAAATACCACTTTTTGTCAGCCGACTTTGGCCGAGAAAAAAGATGTGTTGCACTACCTATTGAACGCCCCTCGTATCTAGCGACTGACAAAATAGCACAAAACTTACCGACATAACAAAATATAACTTCTGGGTTATTAGGCCGCATCATGTTTCCCAGCAGAGGGGTCGAAACGTCGATCATTTTAGTAGAAATATGAGGCGGCCCAATAACCCAGAAGATTTTAACTATAGTGATAACGAATCTTTAACATATTGCAGCGTGTCAGCAACTGTGAAATGTACAACAATTAAACAATTTTTTCAGCCTTCAGTTGCAAGGAAGCCTTGCAACTGAAGGCTGAAAAAATTGTTTAATAGTGATAACGGCCACGAAAGCCTGCAGAATTACATAAAATATAACTTGACGAAGTCGTGCTGGCTATTTTACCGCTTTAGTAATTCATCTGAATTACGTCCCCACTGGTATGGAGGATACCACAAACGTTGCTGGATGTATACAATCTTTGTCTTCCTCTACGGTTTCTGCCCTCTACAGTTCCCTCTAGTACCATGGAAGTGATTTCCTGATGTTTTAATGGATGTTCTATCATCCTGTCCCTTCTCTTTGTCAGTGTTTTCCACATATTCCTTTCCTCTCCGATTCTGCGCAGAACCTCCTCATTCCTTACTTTATCAGTCCAACTACTTTTCAACAATCGTCAGTAATACAGCATCTCACATACCTCGATTCTCTTCTGTTCCGGTTTTCCTCCAGTCCATGTTTCACATTCGTACAATGCTGTGCTCCACACGTATATTCTCAGAAATTTCTTCCTCAAATTAAGGACTGTGTTTTATAATAATAGACTTCTCTTGGCCAGGAATGCCCTTTTTGCCAGTGCTGGTCTGTCTTTGATATTCTCCTTGCTCCATCTGTCTAGGTAGCAGAATTCCTTCGATTCATCTACTTCGTGACCATACATCTTAATGTTAAGTTTCTCGCTGTTCTCATTACTACTACTTCTCATTACTTTCATCTTTCTTCGATTTGCTCTCAGTCCATATCCTGTATTCATTAGACTCTTCATTACATTCAGCATATCATCCTATTCTTCTTCTCTTTCACTCAGGGTTGCAAGTTTTCAGCGAATCGTATCATTGACATCCCTTCACCTTAAATTTTAATTCTACGCAAGAACCTTTCTTTAATTTCCATCATTGTTTCTTCGAAGTACAGATTGAAAAGTAGGGGCGAAAGACTTCATTCCTGTCTTACACACTTTTTATTCAGAGCACTTCGTCCTTGTCGTCCACTCTTATATTCCCTCTTGGCTCTTGTATATATTGTTTATAACCCGTCTATCCCTATAGCTGACCCCTATTTTTCTCAGAATATCGAACATCTTGCACCATTATGAATGAGATTTTCACTCAGCACCGGAACAGCTTCTGTGAAGTTTGGAAGGTAGGAGACGAGGTACTGGCAAAATTGAAGCTGTGAGGGTGGGTCGTGAGCCGTGCCTGGATACCTCAGATGGTAGAGCACCTGCCCGCGAAAGGCAAAGGTCCCGAGTTCGAGTCTCGGTCTGCACACAGTTTTCATCTGCAAAGAAGTTTCATCTTGCACCATTTTACATTTTCGAACGCTTTTTCCAGTTAAACAAATCCTATGAACATCTCTTGATTTTTCTTTTCTCTTGCTTCCGTTATCAACCACAATGCAGCACTGCGTCTCTGGCTGCTTTACCTTTTCTAAAGCCAAACTGATCGTCATCTACCACCTCCTCAGTTTTCTTCACCATTCTTCTGTATATTGTTCTTGTCAGCATCTCGGATGCAGGAACTGTTAAGCTGATTGTGTAGTAGTTCTCACACTTGTCAGCTCTTGCAGTCTTTGGAGTTATGTGGATGATATTTTTACAGAAGTCAGATGGTACGTCGCCACATTCATACATTCTACACATCAACGTGATTAGTCGTTTTGTTGCTACTTCACCAGTGAGTTTAGAATATCTGATGGAATATTATCTATTCCTTCTGCACCTGCTCTTAAGTCCTCCAAAACTCTCTTAAATTAGGATTCTAATACTGGATGCCCTATCTCTTCTAAATCGACTCCTGTTTCTTCTTCTATCACTCTAGCAATTCTTACCTCTCACAGAGGCCTTCTGTATACTCTTTCCTCTTCATTTAACATTGGAATTCCCATTAAATAAATTTTTTTCTGGTTTGTGACCGCACTGTCAATATATATATATATATATATATAACTACCAAAGTTTTGTTTAAGTAAAACACCCTGAAGAAGGTCGCTTGCAACAGGGACCGAAACGTCGGTAGTTTTATATATATATATATATATATATATATATATATATATATATATATATATATATATATATATATATATATTGACAAAGTGGTCACAAACCCAGAAAAAATTTATTGAGTGTGACAATGGCCTCGGAAGCCTACGTTTATTTGGAGTTCCCGTTGCGCTCTTAATGTTACCACCCTTGCTTTTAATTTCACCGAAGGTTGTGTTGACTTTCCTATAAGCTGAGTCAGTCCTGCAGGCGATCATTTCTTTTTAGATTTCTTCACATTTTTCATGCAGCCATTTTGCCTAAGCTTCCCTGCACTTCCTATTTATTTCATGCCTCAGCAACTTGTATTTCCGTATTCCTAAATTTCCCTGAAAACTTTTGTACTTCATTTTTTCGTGGATCAACTGAAGTACTTCTTCTACCCATGGTTTCTTCGCAGTTACCTTCCGTGATTGCCCGTAAGATGTCCATTCCTCTTGAACTATACTGCCTACTGAGCTATTCCTTATTGCTGTATCTAAGGCCTCAGAGAACTTCAAGCGTATCTCGTTATTGCTTAGTAATTTCGTATCCCACTTCTTTGCGTATTGATTCTTCCAGACTAATCTCTTAAACTTCAGCCTACTCTTCATCACTACTGTTTTGTAATCTGAGTCTATATCTGCTCCTGGGTACGCTTTACAATCCAGTATCTGATATCGGAATCTATGTCTGACCATGATGTAATCTGACTGAAATCTTCCCGTATCTTCTGGCCTTTCTCATTCAAATTTTCTTGCTTCCATACCACACTAATGTTCTGAAATTCCACGCCCAGACTTGTATAACTTTCGTTGCTTATTCAATCTTTTTTCTCATGGACACCTCCCACTTTGCTGTCTCCTCACGGAGATCCGAAGTGGGGACTATTCCGGAATCTCTTTCCAACGGAGAGATCATCATGACACTTTTTCGGTTACGCATGTCCTGCGGATACAGGTTATTCGTCTTTAATGTAGTGGTTTCCATTGTTTACTGCATCCTCATGCTGTTGACAATTGTTGATTCTTCAGAATTTAGGGGCAATTTCCCACCACAAGGACAAGAAAGTGCCGCTTCTCCGCCCTCTTTGACAAGGCCGTTGGCAGAACGAGGATGAATTCTTATGCCGGAGACCTTCGGTCGCCACCGACCGGAGTGGCCGAGCGGTTCTAAGTGCTTCAGTCTGGTCTGGAACAGCGTGACCGCTACCGTCGCAGGTTCGAATCCTGCCTCGGGCATGGATGTGTGTGATGTCCTTAGGTTAGTTAGGTTTAAGTTGTTCTAAGTTCTAGGGAACTGATGACCGCAGATGTTAAGTCCCATAGTGCTCAGAGCCATTTTGAGCCTTCGGCTGCCCGTGCTGATTATTAAATTTAAACGGTGGCGAGTTTCGAACGCGGGAGTGAGGACGGTTTAGTTACTAACCAAAGTCGCTATCCCTACGCCACGGGTGAAGATTGTTGTAAAGATTACTGATCTGTTAAGGTGGTCGCCACATAACCGTGACTATAATTTCGTTGAAAAATTGTTAAGATCACTAATCCTTTATTATTCAGTAATATTATATTCGGGGTTACGTGGCAACCACCTTTTGTCGTAATTTTACAGATAAATTCAATGCTCTTCTCTGAGGGAGAGCGGATGGGGGACCCTGTAAATCCTAAGACACTCTACTGCTACATGAATATGAAGATGGTGTCTGTTCTTTCGGTCATGTCCGAAAGAACAGTGCGGACAGTTGAAAATGTGTGCCCCGACCGGGACCCGAACCTGGGATCTCCTGCTCACATGGCAGACGCTCTGTCCATCTGAGCCACCGAGGGCAGAGAGGATAGTGTGACTGCAGGGAATTATCCCTTGCATGCTCCCCGTGAGACCCACATTCCCAACTTAATGTTCACACACTACATTCGTAGTGTCTCTGCCCATCACACTCGTTATTCGCGGCAGACAATCTTACCGAGACCCGTAAGAGTTCGGGCAATGCGTGTGCATCTGCACAGAAGAAGAAGGTCAATGGCCGGTTAGCCTTAACTATATGAAGATGGATGGTATCTGTTCTTTCGGACATATCCTCGGTGGCTCAGATGGATAGAGCGTCTGCCATGTAAGCAGGAGATCCCGAGTTCGGGTCCCGGTCGGGGCACACATTTTCAACTGTCACCGTTGATGTATATCAATGCCTGTCGGCAGCGTATGTTCTTGATTTAATTGTCATTTCTACAGGCGCATATTTGACGGTTCCCCTTAGGAGTTAGGTTGGCACTAAATGCCAAGTAAAGCGTGCTTCTCTGAGCTACAATTGTTCTGCAGACGACCCCACAATCAAAACAAACACGCGTACTATCATGTTTAGCAACATAATTATGTAGAAAACGAGATAATTTACTAAAAAAGACAGTGGTGTTCATTCCCTTTCCAGAGGCTCGCTGTACCACGCTACACTTACAGTAATGACTAACACGTCATATAAAATCATTGTCACAGGTTACAATGTGACACAGAAATGAGGCGGAACCAATAGCTCCGCCTCAATGTAGTCATCTTCGGCAACTTTCGCCAAGATGTGCAAGGTGTATTTGCCCTTTCCCTCACACAAAGCAGCTGAGCGAACATCTCAGAGTCAGAGTAGACCCTTGAAGGTTCTAGTCTGTAGATGTGACCTCGATGTAATCATCCAGGCAATTGAAAGGTAGGTGACGAACTAGAATCGCAGATTTGCACGTGCAATAGCTGTGCGCAGGGGAGTAAAGGGTTGCTCTGGGATACAAGCAGAGCTGGAGTCGGGGAAAGAACTGTAGGAGTGTTGTGAGAACTTGTGCCAAGAGCTAGTCGACGCCACCTCTAAGCGATGGCTGCCTAATGGAAATGCTGTCCCTGGCACGTACTGCCCGCGCCGACTATGCGCACCTGAAAGCTCTCTAAACCGGCGGGGAGCAACGTCGGCTAATGGAGGCGCTGCGAGGAACTCAACTACATCTCCATCTACGTGCACACTCTGCAAATTAGTGCGAGATGCTCGGAAAAGGGCGCTTTGTATTCCACTTTACATGGAGGATTCTTCCTTTCTGGTCCATTCGCAGACAGAGCGTGTGAAACACTTTTGCTTCCTAGTAGCTAATACGGAACCACACTACTGGCCATTAAAATTGCTACACCACGAAGATGACGTGCTACAGACACGAAATTTAACCGACAGGAAGAAGATGCTATGATATGCAAATGATTAGCTTTTCAGAGCGTTCACACAAGGTTGGCGCCGGTGGCGACACCTACAACGTGCTGACATGAGGAAAGTTTACAACCGATTTCTCATACACAAACAGCAGTTGACCGGCGTTGCCTGGTGAAACGTTGTTGTGATGCCTCATGTAAGGAGGAGAAATGCGTAGCATCACGTTTCCGACTTGGATAAGGGTCGGATTGTAGCCTATCGCGATTGCGGTTTATCGTATCGCGACAATGCTGCTCGCGTTGCTCGAGATCCAATGACTGTTAGCAGAATATGGAATCGTTGGGTTCAGGAGGGTAACACGGAACGCCGTGCTGGATCCCAACAGCCTCGTATCACTTGCAGTCGAGATGACAGGCATCTTATCTGCATGGTTGTAACGGATCGTGCAGCCACGTCTCGATCCCTGAGTCAACAGATGGGGACGTTTGCAAGACAACAACATCTGCACGAACGGTTCGACAACGTTTGTAGCAGCACGGACTATCAGCTCGGAGACCATGGCTGCGGTTACCCTTGACGCTGCATCACAGACAGGAGTGCCTGCGATGGTGTACTCAAGGACGAACGTGGGTGCAGGAATGGCAAAACGTCATTTTTTCGGATGAATCCAGGTTCTGTTTACAGCATCATGATGGTCGCATCCGTGTTTGGCTACATCGCGGTGAACGCACATTGGAAGCGTGTATGCGTCATTGCCATAGTGGCGTATTACCCGGCGTGATGGTATAGGGTGCCATTGGTTACACGTCTCGGTCACCTCTTGTTTGCATTGACGTCACTTTGAATAGTGGATGTTGCATTGCAGATGTGTTACGACCTGTGGCTCTACCCTTCATTCGACCCCTGCAAAACCCTACATTTCAGCAGGATAATGCACGACCGCATGTTGCATGTCCTGTACGGGCCTTTCTGGATACAGAAAATGTTCGACTGATGCCCTGGCCAGCACATTCTCCAGATCTCTCACCAATTGAAAACGTCTGGTCAATGCTGGCCGAGCAACTGGCACGTCACAATACGCCAGTCACTACTCTTGATGAACTGTGGCATCGTGTTGAAGCTGCATGGCCAGCTGTACCAGTACACGCCATCCAAGCTCTGTTTGACTCAATGGACAGGCGTATCAAGGCCGTTATTACGGCCAGAGGTGGTTGTTCTGGGTACTGATTTCTCAGGATCTATGCACCCAAATTGCGTGAAAATGTAATCACATGGCAGTTCTAGTATAATATATTTGTCCAATGATTACCCGTTTATCATTTGCATTTCTTCTTGGTGTAGTAATTTTAATGGCAAGTAGTGTATGTCGACATTTACAACTGTCCTCCTCGAGTGTAAAGTGTGTTGATGGCAACATGCATCAGAATTATTCCTGACCCCAGCCTGCCTATCCCTGGGAACTATCCAAAATGATGATTTGAAAGAACGTTGGTGTCTAATAGTCTTCTGTTTTCTTTTTCAGTATATCTGTTTTACGACAGGACGTTCTCCACTTTTCCTCTCCTCTCTATCTCTTCCTTGATCTGCTGGTAACTTCTCTCCCGAAATGTTTCCTTCTGTCACCATTAGTCGAAGGCAGTTTGCTAGGAATACGTTTCCCAGTTGAGATCTATTGGTCAGTATTATCACTTCCACCAGTTTTCTTTCCTTTCCTTGTCTTAGGAGTACTTCTTTATTCGTCATCCTCACTTTTGGTATTTTATTAAACAATTAATTCTAAACTATCCAAGTATTTTTTCTCAATCTTTTTGACTGCTCATGATACGTTTCCGTACAGTATCATACTCCAAGATATACACATGGCGAAACTCTTTCATCGTTTCATCGGAATAAAAAATCCTTCACTTTTTCACTCTACACGCATATACTGAACTACTTACCTCCACCACTCTGTTTCCGTTACCTGACAGCAAATTTCTTTAGCACCGGTGTTCTTTCATACTTTTTCCTGCAAGTGATACTCTGACCAATCTTTCATGTCTACAGATACTCGTCACTTGTCTTTCCTGTATTCATCCTCATTTCGTACTCTTTTTCCACCTTCTCTGATTTAGTCAACGCTCCTTAATCAGCTTTACACTGATGTGATAAAAGTCATGGGATACCGATATGCACTTATAGAGATAGCGGTAGTATCGCGTACACAAGGTATAAAACGGCCGAGCATTGGCGAGATGTCATTTGTACTCAGGTGATTTATGTGAAAAGATTTCCGACGAAACTACGGCCTCACGTCTGGAATTAGCAGACACTGAACGTCGAATGTTAGCTGGAGCCAGACGTATGGCACATTCCAATTCCGAGATCCACAGTGTCAAGAGTGTGCCGACAATACCTCATATCAGGCATTACATCTCACCTCGGACAACACAGTGGCCGACGGCCTTCATTTAGCGACCGAGAGCAGCGGCATTTGCTTGGAGTACTGGTTCAAATGGTTCAAATAGCTATAAGCACTATGGAACTTAACATCTGAGGTCATCAGTCCCCTAGACTTAGAACTACTTTAACCTAATCAACCTAAGGACATCACACACATCCATGCCCGAGGTTGGATTCGAACCTGTGACCGTACCAGCAGCGCGGATCCGGACTGAAGCGCCTAGAACCGCTCGGTCACAGCGGCCGGCCCCACATTGTTAAAAGCACTGTGCAAATAGATGGTGGTTCCATAATTGTGTGAGCTGTGTTTGTAAGTGATGGAGTGGCTCCTCTCGTACAAATGAACCGATCATTGATTACTTGGAAACCATATACAGGCATTCATGTACTTCATGTTCCCAAACAACGATGGAAGTTTTATGGATGACAATGCGCCATGTCACTGGGCCAGAATTGTTCTCGTCTTCTTGTTGCTCACTACGCTGGGAAAAAGGAGGTCTGGCACGATATTAAGAGATATCCCGTGACTCACGTCACATCAGTGTATATTTCACTGCCTTTATTCTTGCTCCTCCTGCTGTTAGACCGTTTGCAAGTTGCTTAGCATAAGAAGTGAAATGCGTTGGTGACCGACTCAAACATTAACTGACAAATATTTATTCAGTGTCTATCGCTACGAAGACAACTTTCCATCAAGCATTGCCGTATGTGTTTATGTCAAAGACCTTGTGATAATAATGTATAGCCGGATCTGTTGATGACCAAAGGACTTGGTCAGAATAACTAATACGAAAATATTTTCTTTACTATGTTACTTGGTTTTGCAATGCATGCTTCTTAGTTTTGCCTTCCTACTTCGTATCATTTAAACGGCCAGCCATTCAATTATAATAAAATCTCTGTGGTGTAAAGTGTTCTTTTCGACTATGAATCGATAACAGAGAATATAATTTACAATATTACGAACGTGTGCTGTCCCATACTTCGTTGCTGTTCGTCTTATGATGAGACGTGTAAACCAGATAAACAGTGGATATGCAGGCTCTGCTGTTGCCTTTCACAGCTGTTAGTATATTTGTATGCGCATAATACTTATCAAAGGTTTAATTTATTTCTGCCTCCTCGTATACCGCGTGACCGCGGATGCTATGTCGTTGGACTTCTGACCTGTAACTGTCACTGCGATCTGTTTCGCGTCCCAATTCGGGAAAAGAACAATAATGTGCCACACTGGAAATCATACTGCCATTCTCAGATGAACACTGGACACCCTGCTAAGTGTTTCAGGAGCTTTCTCGAAATGTTACCTAATGTCTGCAGTTGTTATAGGTCAGGTTAAATATCGTATGCCGATAAATTCGGCAAGACGAAATCTCTTAAACACAAGAGTGGCTCAGTTGCTGAATGGCTGGAAGACAATGATTTGGAAAGTCCTCGTAATGGTACGTCTTACGACGGATTTATCAAATCAGGTCCAGTGTAAAACGTGCAGTTGTACTTCAGATCACAAGAATTATTTTTGGAAAGTATTACACACTGCGAATTCAACCTCAATGAACTTTTTTATGGGGTTGTCAACCACAAGATACTGAAGAAGGTACTTTTAAAATAATAAATTATTGCAAAATGTGTATTTTCACGACCAGAAATGACACACTTATTAAACTATTCCGGGCTACTATGTGCGGTCAAACTAATTTATTAGAGGAACCCAATGAATCACTGTGAATCGGACGCGCATGCAATCTACAAATCCTTTTGATGATGTCCTGCACAGATGATGATGAAACATTGGGTATCTCCAAGAAATCCACTCGTCTACTGCATAACACAAGATTTTAGTACGTGTCATCCGATAATTTACAGATGTTCTACTCCGCTTTCTGCAGCGTTGTCCAGACTGCTTGGAGTAATATAGTGAATCATGTGCACAGATTCGGAAGTAGATATGTGCAAAGAGTTCATTCTGTTGAAATGGCAACAGAGCCGTTGTTGGCTCAAGCAGATTATTACGACAGCACTGGGAACCAAGAAAGCAGTGAAACTGATAAGCAGAGCTCTTTTGTAAGTTTATTATTCTGACCACTAAAATCGTTGCACGTAACCTTTATTTTCTTCCAAGCTCTTCAACTCTTGCGGATTCCTCCTTCTGCGACAACTTTTGGAATAAATCTTCCTCTCGGAAGTGATAGCAACAAAAATCGTAGTTCAAGTTTTAATTTACCATTAGGAACTGCGGCGTTACGTCTGGTTTGCGACGATTTAGTTTAGCCGCTACGACCTGGGAATGTAGAGCAATAATTTTCGTTTTGTTGAAATTTTTCGTTTATTGTAGTAACAAAAGGGCAAATTGCCAGTCCCAGTAAGTCTCATGTAGATGAGTCATTTTTCTTGGAGAATGCATTTCAGTCTGTTTGCAGAAATACTCTTTGTACTTCTTGTTCCACAGGTATTTCTCTGTAGTATTTATAAAAATATTTAATTTAAGCGTGTGTACTTCGAAGGGTATTATCATCCAGTATATAAAAGCACTTAATTTTCATAGGATATATCATCATAGCATAGCAGAAGCTCTCTCAACGCAATATAATTTATCGTCGTCACATATGCATACATACATACACACACACACACACACACACACACACATATATATATATATACTGTAACACGTAGTAACAGTGCATCAATTACAAGTGAAGCGATACTACATGACGTTTTGAATTGTGCGTACATAATAGTCTTCCAAAAATTTAAGTTTTAGAGTTGATTTATCTAATTGAGACTGGAGTCTGAGGTCTGAAGATTGAATAGCAGGATGTTCTTGCAGATGCTGGCTATCGCGTAAATTGTGGCCTGTGGCTGGCAGCGTCTACGACTGCCACAGAGAAGTTCGGCTGTCGACGTCGATTGCGATCTTGACACGAAACTGAAGAATAATATGAAATAATAGTAACATATTAAACAAAAACATTAAAATCAAATAAAAGTTTTGTAATGTACATTGAGCAAAAAGTAATTAATGTAGAGTAGTGAAATTTCGGGAATTCATTTATCTAGGTAACATATTTTAAGTGACTAACATCGCAAGATCGTAGGATAAAGTAAGCGCGAGACAGGTCATTGCAAATGTGACACGGTAGCACATTAACGACCGGTGTTGCTGCCGGAATGTTGAATACAAGCATGCAAGAGCGCAAGCGCTGTGTTGTACAGGTGCCGGATGTCAATTTGTCGGAAAGAGTTCCATGCCTGTTGTACTTGGTCGGTCGATAGAGAGACGGTTAATGGTGTTTGTAGATGACACTGGAGTTGTCGTGCTCGATTGGGTACAGATATCGTGATGGAGCAGGCAAAGGCAACATTCTGACATCCTGCAGAGCATTTTCGGTTACAACAACGGTATGTGTGCGAGCGTTATCCTGTTGGAAAACATTCCCTGGAATGGTGTTCATGAATGACAGCAGAACAGATCTAATCACCAGACTGACGTACAAATTTGTAGTGAGTGTGTTTGGGATAACTACGAGAGTGCCCTGCTGTCACGTCAACTGGCCTTCTTCTAACCCACACACAGCCATCACCGGCAACGAGGTAGAACCCAGCTTTCATCTGAAAACCCTGTATTCCAATGAGCTCTCGCTTGACACTGCTGAGGTCGCAAATGGTGGTGGGTTGATGTCAACGGAATGCACGCTACAGGGCATCTGACTAGGAGCTCTCCTTGAAGCAACAGAGTTGTAACAGTTCATTGTGTCACTGCCAACTGCTGCTCACCTCGCTGCTGTAGATGCGCCAGAGCCATACACTGAACACGATGGTCTTCCCTCTCGGTAGTGCCACGTGGGCTTCCAGAATCCGGTCTTCTTGCAACCACACATTCTCGTGACCCCCGCTGCGAGCCATCATGTACAGTGACTACATTCTTGTCAAGCCTTTCTCCAGTATCGCAGAAGGAGCGATCAGGTCCTCGTAGCCCTCTTACGCCACCTCGTTTAAACTCAGTAAGTGTTAATAATGGCTTGTTTGTCACCTCAAGGGCATTTTTAACTGACATCAACCGCCCACCTCCAGTTTAAAAAGTAACTTTCACTCACGTCCGTTAAAGAGCAAACGAATTGCATCGTCGTAGTGACGCTACTAGCGCCACTATTCTACATCGGGCCGAAATCTGAATAGGCATTATCATTCAGATGTAGGAACACGCTTACAAACTTTCATTAATGTCGCAAAAATCCTTCTTGGTGTTGTGATTTTTCCTATATTACAATTATACATTATTTATACTACATTACAAGTAACGTAATGTGCTAGCTGCAATATCTTGTCACATAACAAAATTCCCAATACATTTCATCGCTTATTTATTGGAAACAGTTTATATATGGAGTAAAAGTGAAATTATCATTTCACTGTTTCTTAAAAGCTACATTCTTGCCCTCTACACGCGACGTGGAATGAAAGTAACAGTACTGTATTGGAACACGAAAGTAACCATTCTTCACTGGTACAAACAGCTCTTGTCGTGGGTCACACCTGCAGCGGCCGTATTATAAGACAATCACACTCTTTCCCAGCTTTGCATAAATTACAGCTAAATTACAGATACTACAGCAACTGCTACATAAACTCGAATTTAGAAACATCGTAGCCAGAAGGAGAACTCATAGCCCCTCGTTATGAAATTATTATAAGACATAGAAGACAGTTTAAAGCCTTAATTCTCAAACACAAAGTGAACGTACTGGAGTTTAGATATGTACTAAAATAACTTAATGTCATTTTTATTCTCTAGTTTATTTCTTTCGGTGGCCATTGCCTCAAAGTTTACAATTACATAGTGTACATTAATTTATCTACTGCTTTGGCTATGAGTGTGATAGTATTAACCGCCTGATTCTCACCAGCAACATTTTGTTTGCATAAAGACTGATTTTTGGTTCAATTACTTAATTACTATAATGAGATCACAAATTATTGGATGACGAGTTTCAGTAGTCGATTTAACTAAAACACTTTTTTTGTTGTTGTTTTGATCTTCAGTCCAAAAACTGGTTTGACGAAGCTCTCCAAGCTGGTTTAACTTGTGAAATTCAAAATATGGTTGAAATGGCTCTGAACACTATGGGTCTTAACATCTGAGGTCATCAGTCCCCTAGAACTTAGAACTACTTAAACCTAACTAACCTAAGGACATCACACACATCCATGCCCGAGGCAGGATTCGAACCTGTGACCGTAGAAGCAGCGCGGTTTCGAACTGGAGCGCCACAACGCCACAACTCCACAACCGCTCGGCCACAACGGCCGGCTTGTGAAATTCTTCTTATCTCTGCATAACTACTTCAACCTTTTTCATTTGTATGTACTTATTGTATTCATCACTGGTTTTCCCTCCTCACACTTAACCCCTACAGCCAAACTGACGTTTCCTTGGTATCTCAAGACGTGTCCTGTGAACTGATCACTACTTTTAGTAAAGTTTTCCCATAAATTTCTTTTTCCCCAATTCGATTCAGTAACACTTCACTAGTTATTTGATTTATCCAACGAAATTTCAGCATTCTTCAGTACATCTACATCTACATCCATACTCCGCAATCCACCTGTCGGTGTGTGCTGGAGGGTACTTTGAATACCTCTATCGGTTCTCCCTTCTATTCCAGTCTCGTATTGTTCATGGAAAGAAAGATTGTCGGTATGTCTCTGTGTGGGCTCTAATCTCTCTGATTTTATCCTCATGGTCTCTTAGCGAGATATACGTAGGAGGAAGCAATATACTGCTTGACTCCTCCTCTGACGTCGACTGGTACCATGAGGGCCCTTTCAGCAATGTGGCGTAAGGTTATGGTCTTGAACGGAGATTATTCAAACATTGAGTTCTGTAGTCAAAAGAGTGGGGACTGATATGCCATATTGGAATCCTGAATACTAGCAACCTACTTTCAGAAAAAATGAAAGAGTTGCATTACTTATCGACCTCCCCTAATACTTTTTGTGCCCAGTAATATTTAGCGCCCATGTAAAAATCTACGAAGATTGCGCCTAGTATTCTGGGAAACTGTCTGCTCATTACGTCACAGCCAAACTGCTCCATGGAAGTTCTCGTCCATAGCAAACGCTCCGTATGCCGGAAGTGAGGTGCTGAGACGTCCGGTCGGAGCCCAGCCGTCGCCGCCGCGCCAATAACCAGCTAAGTAAACATCCCGCTGCCGCAAGAAGGGTTCCAGCAAACTGCCGATTAACGTTCTACGATGCACCCCTTGCTCGTGCTTATTGCACTGGTTCTAGCAGTTTTAACGTTCAGATCCTGCCTTCCCTGTTTTATGACGCAGTGTTGTTTGTTTCTTATTATATAAGTTAATTTACGGCGTATATCCTGTCATTTTAAAGCATATCTCCCTTAATATACAATTCTATAATGCTCATATCTCTCCCACTCGGCAATAATGGCAGGTATATGAAGGTTTATATTTACAACTAACGTTTTGAAGTCACATGTTGGGAATATGCGTTTGTAGTAGTAGTGTTAGTAGAAGTTCTGTAGCTCATATTACCTATATATGTGCATACTCATGGCCCTTACATGTACCGTATTTTATTCACACACTTTCCTTTTATCGGTTTTGTTGACCAACTAACATCAGGTAACCATTTCATCATCACATCATCTTTCTTTGTCGTTGTTTCCATTTTTTTCAGTACTCCTTCACTTTCTCCACATATTGTCTTTCCCTTCCTTCTCTCGTTCCCGATTTCTTGTTTCTTCCGTCTTGAAAGCCTTTTAAAATTAGTATTTTAAACATAAAAATATTTCTGACATTCCCGCCGGCCGGAGTGGCCGAGCGGTTCTAGGCGCTACAGTCTGGAACCCGCAACCGCTACGGTCGCAGATTCGAATCCTGGCTCGGGCATGGATATGTGTGATGTCCTTAGGTTAGTTAGGTTTGAGTAGTTCTAAGTTCTAGGGGACTGATGACCTCAGCAGTTAAGTCCCATAGTGCTCAGAGCCATTTGAACCAGTTTGACATTCCCGATTCTACAATGTTGCTTCTTTCTAATTCTTTCTTTTCTTCTGTAATCCAGGGTTTCGTCGATTCCTCTTTCTGTAAATACAGGAATAATTGTAACAGTAGCCTGTACTCATTCGTTCGGTAGAGCTGTCGAGAGAAGATTAATCTTCGCTTCCCCATTACTTCCGATATTTTCTCTATTTTTCATAGATCTCCACGTTACTTCTCATTTTCCTGCCACCCGCAATTTGTATTGCACCCATAGTTTTCTAATAATTCATCTTTCGAGTACCTCTTCTGTCTATTTTGTGGTTCATTGTTAAGAATTCGCATGAATATAAATTTAATAGTCTTACCATTGCGGTACAGTGTTTCATTTTCGTTTCTTTGGATATGAATTTCTAGTTCCTCATATTTCTTGTCAAGCTGTAGGCTTTTTTCTGTTTTATTAACTCTTACATTTATTGCAAATTTTTACAGTCCACTTTACTGTATAGTTTAGCCAAAATATTAGTGACAGTGTCTACTTTACCTGTGCTTAATGTACCTCCGGGCGTTTTTTAAATATTTGTATTTCATTCAACTGAAATTGTTTCACGCAGCTTTATTTGAGTAACTGCGTTTACATTACGTATTTTACAGATTGCTTGTCAAGTATAAGAGACACGATTTTTAATTTTCGCATTTGTAATTTCGTTTCATGTTTTACTTTGTAAATTCTGAAAGTTTTGTGATTGCGACCGACAGAAAATACAATACATTATGATAATTTCCGGCTGTAAATATTTGGTCTTTACAGTTTCTACTTAAACGTCGTCAGTGTTCTTCATCAGTAGTTATTATAAAGTAAAACACCCCGCAAGGGACCTCGGGTTATGTACTTGCCAGGAAAGTCATGGAGTTCGGACATGGTGATTTTTAGTGCACTTTCTTCAATTTTTTATGGGTGCAAATTTCACTGGGCGCAATTTACTAGACATCTTTTCAAGACACTATCCATTACGTTTGAATTACTTTTCCAAGTCTTTTTCTCTTATAAGATTACAATGGCGTTGGAAGATCTCAGAGTGTTTATTTTGTCTCCCTGAACTTTAATTTGTTTTCCAGTTTTCCCCTTGTTCTCCTTTACTGCTTGCCTAGTTTACAGACTGAATAACATTTGGGCAATTGGAACCCTATCGCACTTCTTCCTGAACTATTACTTTTCTTTCATGTCTTCCGACTCATAACTGCAGTTTGGTTTGTCTAGAAATGCAGAATGAATAAATTTTGACTCTCCGTATTTTATACTGTTTCCTTAAGAATATCAAAGAGTGAAGAGTGTATTCCAGTTAACATAAAAACTTTCTCTAAACCAGCTGAGCCGTTCGCAGGATTATATTGATTCCTGTGCTTGTAGGGACTCTTTGCCTAGCGTTGCTCAGCTACCGTTTCCTTAGCGTCTCAGGTGGTCTGGGGTTTGTCTGTTTTCTTAGAGCCTGGCGTGGCATCGGCTTTTACCTGAGAGCCGTGGTTGTTACTCATCTATCTGTACGGCCGATGTTCACATCGAGGCCGAGCCTTCACCTAGTGGGAAGTTTCGAGTTGTCTTGCCTCTGCGATGACGAGCCATATTCTGGAGTCGGACCTCGGATGTGCTCCTGCCACCTTGGCTGTTGGACAGGACCACATAACCGTCCATTGTTCCCCTTAACCTGATACAGGACCGACTAGTAGTCCTTAGGTGTTAGCCAGGCTTCTGCTCCACCCCTCTTGCAGTTACTTCTGTGTATCATTTGTTATTTAACAGTGAACTAATGCAGATCGTATTATTGGCCCTGTTTGGCCGATGATTTCATGTAGATCATGCTCGCGGTAAGAAACTATCTAAATCAATTAATTATTAAGAGGGCATCGGTTTCGGAAGGCGTATATGCTTTGTAAATCAAAGCGTCAGTCCCAATTTCCTGTATTTAAGCGTCCTTTGTATATATTTCAGGTTTTGGAACTAAGGGGCCAAATCGACTCATTTGTTTGCTCTCATGTCTCTGTTGTCATTCGAGTCCGCGTACTGCCAGCCATTCACTTGCTGTGTAAATGTAATGTGTACTATCTGTATATGTTTTAGAATATGTCGAACAGTTATCTGAGTGATCGACTGATTTTGAGCCGTTACTGTAATTGTCTGATTCACGTTGTATAGGTCCTTCAGTTGCCTGGGATTTTGTTCCTCATAAAAGTCGTTGGTAACGCTCTCAGTTTGGTTAACAGACAGTAAATTTTCTGTTTTCTGTGATTACGCATTCAGTGAAACAGTAAGTCCCTTTAGCTGCTTCACAATGGTGTATATAATTTTCTCATCTGTGTGACTGATATTTGTTTACGCAAAAATCTACTTCACAAACTTGGACATTTGAAATTTTCTGCTGGATTGTTCAAACTAGTGACACATCAATCACCGCTTGCTTTAGAGCTGTACTTGTATTATTTATTTTTACTAGTCATTCTGTCCACGCACTTGGTAATTGTTCATGTTGTAGTCTGCCCTTTCTGCTTCATAGGCGTGTACATTATTTTATCTTTCAGGGACCTTTTAAAGCATATTACAGAAAGTGCTGTTAAAAGGAATGATGGAAATGATCGTATGGTACCGCCACCGGAAGGAGGTCGGCCGCCGAGTTGTAAGTCTTCTCAATTAACGCCACACTGGACAACCTGCTTGTCAATGATGGTGAAATGATGATGAGGCCAACAGAACACCCAGTTCCCCACAGAAAAATCTGCGACCCGTCCGGAAATCAAACTCGAGACGGCAGTCAGACGCGCTGACCACCCAGCTAAATGGGCAGACATACTGTTGGCTGGTGTTACAGAAATTGTTGTTTAAATTTTTTTGATAAAAGTTGGGTACGAAAAAATTTTACTTACTTGTGTTTATTAAAAACGGGCCTCTGTGGTAAATAAATAAATGATTTTCTTTCAGACATTACTTTCTTTTGTTTCAGCACTTAACTAAGCCCAGATCCTAGCTCCCCTCCAGTTCACTAACTACTCCTATATAGATTTGCTTTTCTTTAACCTATAGCCTCGCGTCTTCCTACATTTCTCAGGGTCTCAAACTGATCTTCGCCGACGTTGTCCACTACCAGTGTTATTCTCCTGTAAGTAATTAGTGTCAGTTTTCCTGCAACCATGGCTTACTAAATTGATATAGTTTCATTAATGTTCACACATTAGACTTTCCTTCTTTCGAATTGGAATTATTGGATTCTTCTTTAGGTCTGAGAGAATTTTCTCAGCCTGATAGCTCAGCGATTTTCAGACGTCGGTACCTATATGTTTTAGAAATTGAATTATTACATTCTTCTTAAGATACGAGGATTTTTCGCCAGTCTCCTGTACCGTCATACCAGGTGCAATACTTTTCTAATGGCAGGCTCTCCCAATGATTGTATAATTCCGAGGGAATATCTGCTACTCCAGAGGCCTTGTTTCGATTTACTGAAACAGTGTCAGACTCAAGTCAAACGAAGTACTTTCATTTACTTACTTTCATATTATCTTCAATAAACAAAATTTCTTTAGTATCAATGTTACTCACACTTTCAGTCTGCAGTTGCTGATACCTGTGTCACACCCACGATTGTTACCGACTGCTGCCTCCTACATATATTCGTTTCTGTCCCACAGAAAGCGTTGTACACATTTTTAGTTGTCACCGCCATTTAGAATGGCGGCACCTCACATAACTTGCTGATACAAATATTTTAGAGCCAGATAATGAATTCTGTTGTCGTCGTTGTTTCTGCGGTATTGAAAGGTGAGAGCTTTAATTTCTTTCATCTACGACTGTGCTACTGGTGAAAAGCAGTGCGGCATTTTTCTTTTTGTAGGGGATCATGCTTTTTCTTAATATTTTTACAAATACGGTGTAGAACATTTCAGAGGCACGCTCTGTCTCATAGAGACTGGCAAGGTCGTAAATTTTGCATCTTGTTCATTATATTTTGTAAAAGAACATATGTAAAGACAGCGTGCAACACTAGAGACAGACCGGACATGAACGTTAGTGCAGCGTAGCGGCAATTAGAGGTAACATCCCAGGGACACTGTTCCTTTGACCTATTCCGACACAGCCATGGTTCACTGGTTTTGTGTGGCCAAGATGGTGACAACGCATTACGAACATCCGTAGTCCAGTACTAGTCGCGAACGATATTGCGAAAAATGCTACAGAAATATTTCGAACTCTTGAAGGATATAGATATCGACAGCCGTAATTTTATGAATTATTTTATATGACTACTAGTTTCTGCGCCTCATTGGCATCGTCTTCAGGCCCCTGTAAAAGTCGACAAAATCAAGCTTACAACAGACAACAAATCTTATATGCAATCAGTTGTCACTATTTCAAATAAATTAACTGTAAATAGAAATTAGTAAAAATATGAAAAGAGAGACCAAAGATACGAAGATAATAATATAAAATGTTTTCCAGACAAACATTGATGACATAATTACCATGTACCCATTAACTGTATTAACAAAAACAACGTACAATACAGTGCAATCATTCCATACGAAATAAGTACGAGTTCTCATATTGTAGTAATTAGGAAAAAATACGCTGACTCACGTCATGCAAACAATGGAATCATATACATAGGCCGTACTGTAACGAAATGTCCTGAAGACAGACTGTGTCTCAATATATCAATGTTGAATGATAAGGAACCGAAATAATGAATGGATAAACATGGCAAAGGCAAACCAACGCTATCAGTATTAACTGAATTGTGAAGGAATGCAAAAACCATTAAAAAGACTAGAAAACAAGAAATGCACCCTGCATTTATGTCAAAATAACAGCCACAAAATCGAAAAAGTATTTTTTCGTAGTATGTAGCTGCGATTTAGATGTCCTATTACAGGTGCGTCATATCAACCAAAAATCAAGTTTCAATAATAAGGAAAGGTATAAGACACGAAAATATAAAATCAGAAGTTATCAAGAAAGTAAACTTATAAGCTGTGTGTGCTGGTGTAGAAGCGTAGAGGAAATGAACTCTAAAACTCAGTCAACCCTTGCAGTGGCCATCACTATACAATGTAATATGAATATCATGGTAATAAAAAGCTTGTCTGTGGCTATAAACTTTAATAGCATCGAATAAAATAGTTTACCTATTCTTTCGGGAACAGATACTACTTTCATATATAGTTAAAATATGGCTACCTGGCCATTGACCTTTTGTGCGAACGCACACGCTATGCCCCAACTCGTAGGTACTTGATAGATTAATCTGCCACGAGTAATAAGTGTGATGGGCAAACATCTATTAGGCGCACTACGAATGTAGTGGTGTGGACATGTTGGGAATGTGGGTTTCACGGGGAACGTGTAAGGGATAAATCCCTGCAGATACACTATCCTCTGTGCCCTCGGTGGCTCAAATGGATAGAGTGTCTGCCATGTAAGCAGGAGATCTCTGCTTCGAATCCCGGTCGGGGCACACATTTTCAACATGTCCCCAGTGATGTATATCAACTCCTGTTTGCAGCTAGGGTGTCGATTTAATTATTATTTCACTTTATGAAAAACACTGATATGTTAAATGGTTCAAATGGCTCTGAGCACTATGGGACTTAACTGCTGAGGTCATCAGTCCCCTAGAACTTAGAACTACTTAAACCTAACTAACCTAAGGACATCACACACATCCATGCCCGAGGCAGGATTCGAACCTGCGACCGTAGCGGTCGCGGGGTTCCAGACTGAAGCGCCTAGAACCGCTCGGCCACACGGGCCGGCACTGATATGTTAAAATATTGAGAAAAGATCCTACGCAAAATATGAATGTACGAATAAAGGACCGATAGACTGAATAAAATAAATAAGACGGGATGTGAACCAATATCAGTCAAATAGTAGAAACGCAACATAGATATGGGAGATGGGACAAGTACGTGCACATATAAAACGTGTGCAAATAGAAACATGAATAGCGTGCTAAGGCAGTCAGTTCCGCTTTGAGATAGAAGTGGGACAATATCCCCCAGTGACTCCTCAACAATTTGGTAACCAGCGTGAATAACAGGAGCAAAATGTGCATTAGGGCCCAGCATTTCTTAACTGTGAGCCAGATACCGACCTTTATGTTGGGAGTCTAATCAGTGTCGAACAAGAACGTTTTTATGTCTGTTATCCTGCTTCCACGTGTGGTTAAATGTGTCCATTTTCCGATACAAATATACTACTTTACCTCTATTTCATATATACTGTGTTACGTCGTCCTTCATTGCCCATGATTATTACTGTCCAACAATGTTGTCTCTGTTCCTTAGCAGTTGTCAAGCAGTATAGTTGGCAGCCATGGTTTCACTAACGTGGAGTCACTTTATAACCCTTCTCATTAGTTCCGAAATACAATAAATAAATAAGTTGTTAAGTAGACACGGCCCTTATATGGTTACTCGACAATGTTATTACCAGCTGTTCGCTTTATTGATAGAAATGACTAGAATGGTGCATTTCTGCAAGATATCGAAAAATTCTCCTTAAATAAACATCTAGTTGTACTAATCACCACTCGAAGAACACCTGGCGCCAGTCGCCTTAGTGCGAAAACTCAGGCCCTCTGAGCTGCTGCATCAGAGCTGTGAAACTGGGCAGGACGACCGCTCCTCTGCTGGCCTCCACGAATCCTCTCCCGCACGCGACGGCCACGGCCGCACAGAATTTTTCTGTGGTCTCTCTCACTTCAGAATGCCTCTGAATCGTTTATTTGCTCCGTGGGCATTGTACCGCGTAATGGAGTTAGTAGCGACGTGTCGGCCGTCGGGTGACCCTAAACCAATTACTTTTAATACCAGCTTCCAATCACAAGGGATATTAAAATTTGCCTCTGCGTTCCGTTTGTTTCGGGTAATCAGATTACGAGAGCCGACGGCCCAAAAATCTGAATTTACATTGGGAATTCTGTAAGACTTGGCCTCTCCCAAAAAATGTGACTCTGCAGCTCTCACTTTGTTGCCTGAGTCCAATATCGACAGTAAAATGCTCCCCAATTGTGTTATACGGTACCTATTGAATGAACGTAGCTTTTCAAGAGGAAACTGCTGAGTCGTAAAAGGAAAGAAGAGGATATGGCGTTTCTTAGTGATTTCATTGGTACAGCTGTTTAAGTCCATTACAAATGAGGATGGTGCAAGTGATCATGACTTTACAAACAGATACTCATTCTCTTTTATCGTCAATTTGTCTACGGATTTTTAGTTCAAAATGCTACGGCCAAACATAATGCATTTTTCATCTCTGATAGGTATTGAGTTTTTATGTTTCTAGTTTCACTCTTGTTCTGTGTTTCGAGGATATTATGACTCTCAAGTCTATTTCAAGCAAGTGGAATTGAATTATTGACCAGCAGAGCTTACATACAGGTAAACTTCTGAAGATGTGCCTAATAACCCCCTCTCACTCTCTGCTTCAGTGTAAACACGGTTGTTGTAGACCTCAGTCCAACGCAGCACTCCACGCTATCCTGTGCGAGTCTCTTCATCTTTACATATTTCTGTAACCTACATAAATCTGAGCCCACTTCCTGTATAGTTCTTATATATACGATTCCCTGATGCCTCAAGCTGTGTCACATCAACCTATCAGTTCAGTTCAGTACTTATTCATCAGTTACTCGATTTACATATCTAATCTTCAGGATTATTCTACGGCCCCATATTTCAAAGGTTTCTATTCTTTTCCTGTCTCCTTCTCATCGTCAATTTCCGCACAACGCCACACTATAGAATCATATCTTTCGGAAAGTCTTTCTAACATTTAAATTTATGTTAATTGTTAGCAAATTTACCTACTTCAGAAATTCTTTTCTTTCTGTTGTCAGTCAGGATTTTGTATGCTCTTCAGTTCCTTATCCGCTACTTTTAATGTCTCACTTGCTAATCTAAGTTTCTCTGGATCGCCTGCTTTCATTAGACTATCTTCCATTACCCTTGTTTGGTTCTATTGATATTCCGATTATAATTTTTTGCAAGACAATGTCCACTCCATGTAACTGCTCTTCCAAGTCCATTGCCGTCTACGAAAGAATAACGATCTGCAAACCGCAAAGGTTTTATCTTCTCGCTGAACTTTAATTTGCTTTCCAAATTTTTTCTTGTATTCTTGGAACGTTTCTACTTAATACCTATTTTGTTTAACTTTTAAATCTGAAGGGAGTGGAAGGGCTGACCCAATAAAGTGAACATTTCAATTCAATGTGTTTATTAACTACCAGAAACAATCTCACATAAGAACTGACAGACGCCACTCAGGCAAGATTATTTACGGAACACTGATTACATAAAATCATAAGCAAGCTAATAAATTATTAGCCAACGATCTCCCATAAACATTGAGAAATGCCACTAAGGCTGAATTTGACCATAACTTTAATCTGTTAGTTAAGACACGTTATTTAAGACCCTTTCAATTCCAATACTTTAACATTACATGTAAACTAGCAGTGGACACACAGCCTCAATTTTAACTCGAATACTTAGATGATATTTGTCAAAACGTAACTTGGGCAGTCTTGCAAATTACTGGACTAGAGAACCTTACAGAGCGAACAACGAAATTATTCAAATGCCCATTGTCTTGTAAGATGGGCTTTTAGGGCATAGAAAGTTACAACTTTGTACAATCATAAATGTGTTATAACAGAAGTAAGGTCCAAGCTTGTAAGGCCGTAATTTAACTACGAACGGTGGAGCCGCATGAGGGAAGTAATACTTCACTTTGAACCAAGACGTGGCTCCGTTTGCAACCCCACATCGGGTAGGCCACCGAAATGTGAACCCAGCAAACGATACCGAAGAGGAACACACGAGATCAGGCGAAGTCCACCGCCCGTAGGCCAAACTTGTAATCTACAGGGAAGCTCTGCGCTTCGATTGCCTGCTGCCTCAGCTCACTGAAACACAGACCACACACGACAACAGGAGGCCAAAAAGATTTTCTTAACTTTAACATTCACGAGCGACCAGTCAATTAACACTATAAAATCAAGGCTAAACAACAATTTCACTCGCAAGTCCTTTCTATAAGTGAAACAGTACCTGATCAACAAACGGTAAGAGTGGAAAATGAACTGGCTCACGAGAACCAACACTCACTAGAACTTGATGACACACATATTGGCCACCTATGTGGGCTTGCAAAGTTCAACACGGTGATCTTTAGAAATAAAAACTCAGATTGCCCGCAGAGAACGTATTGACATGGATTAACCAATATCGTAAGCAAATTAAACACTTGCTAAAAATAGCTAATGAACTAACATTCTGCAAATACATCAGTGTTATGTGGAAGCAGAGCACACGCTTAGTAAGAGGCATCAAATAAAATCGAATACACATAACGTCACGCTTCCGGCAACGGTTTACTATACCAAGAGCGATTACAATCACAGTGAACTAAGCGCTCTTAGTAATTAGAGTACTTAACTATGTGTTCTGATGCTGGGGCGCTTTTGCGAAGATGTCATACCATCACTTCCGTAGACCTTAACAGCGTATCCCTCCAAGGAAGCGGGCACAGCCGCAGCTCACGGGGTTGCCGGAGAATGCACAGCGCCGGCCAACTCCCGCCGCCTCCAGTATAGCCACGTGATCACCGCCTCCCGGCCCAGGCACGCCGCCTTCGCTTCTGCCCGCCAGCCAATCGCCGACTCGCGCACCGCCGCCTTCCGTTCTCAAAGCGTTGTTTTCCTTTACTCGCGGTCGGCACTCGCTTATATCCCGAGACGGCCCAAGCCCCAAGTAAAACCTGTGTACTAGGAAATCGATCGTACTCACGTCAGAGATACTGCTGGCGCCGGTCCCGTCACGGCTCAATTCCTTTGGTGGTTGCAAGATGTGCAGATTCAGTAACATCAGTGACAGGCCTCCCTTCAGAATTACTACTTTACTATCATATTCTTCGCCTCTTATAACTATAGTCTACTTTATGAACGCTTTGTGGAAAACTTCTCGGTCTCTTACTTTTATTCCTGACTTCTCCAGATTTGCAAAGAGTGCGGTGTACTGTTACCAGTCACTGTTTATTTACGTCAACAATGCGTTCGAAGATTTAATCCTTCATCATCAGATGAATTTACATGTGTTAGTATAACATATGTGTGTGAGTTGTGTTGCAATTTTGGGATAACTTACGGCACTGTGTCATATTTTGTGAAAAAATGCCTTTATGTTCGCTACGAAATATTATATTTTCGAAAACATTTATAAATATTAGTAAAAATTTATAAAATTAGTAGAGTTATTGACTGTAAGCCAGGGTCTAAAACAAATCTATGGTCTCTCACCAATCCTTTTTGATATGTGAGGAGGTGCTGAAATGTAATTCGTATGGATTTTTTGTGTGTAAACTCTTAAGGTTTTCGAATGAAAACAAACATTATTAACATTCTATACCTTTGTTCTTCATGTCCACATATTTATTTCACACATAGCCATCCTGACGACGAATACATTTCTCCCAATGAGAGACCAGTTTGTTCATCCCGTCTCTGTAGAATGTCTGACTTTATTGACGGATCCACAATTTCATCTCTCCTTACACCGCTTCTTCGCCATCGAAGTGAAGTCCTCCAAGATGTTTTTTACGTGTTGGAAACAAACGAAAATCGGATGGGGCTGTATGGAAGATAATCGGTGACAGTGAATCCAACGTGTAGGAATGTTCCAGGTAGTGCATCGTTTCTGTGTGGCAGGCATTGTCATGCAGAAGGAGAGGGTACATCAGGTGTGGGCGAACTCTTAGAATCGGAAACTCGCCTATAGCACGCTATTTCTCACGCCACGACATACCTGCATTACAGGCTATAATTCGGAGCGCTCTAGCGGGAGAGGATTGCAACTTGTGCAGCGAGGCGGGGAAGTCGACCGAGTAATATGCACGACTTGCAACTACTCAACCGATATTGAGAACAGAATAAAACATTCGCAGGCATTATTTTCCAACACACCGAGCAACAACACAGAAACTAAAGAGTAACTAAATATCTCTACAAATCTTACGATATCAATTTCACCCATCGCTGCTTCGAGACGTCGCTACCAATGTTGTACTAGAATACTAAGAAGTCCTGAACCAACTGGGCGGTCGAGTGATTCACCGCTCCACGTCATTCAAATACAATTCTTTGCTCTTCACTCTTCTGTCCCACCCATTAGCAACCAAACCCCACAGCTCAACTGGCCCACGGAACTGAGCAATGTCTTCCATCGAATGACACACATTTCCATACCGGAATGGTGGTATGAAGCGGTCGCAAACACTGTGCCCATGCGTGAGGAACTGAACAGAGATAACCTTGCACAAAGCCCACTCTGTAACCACTGTCAAATTTCCGATACTATCGAACGAAGTTTCTTCTATTGCGACCAAACCGTCGTTACCAAATTGGTTTGGAAGGAATGTGACTCTCAACACCACGGCAGCGTCTCACGTATTCACGATATCGCACTTGCTGCAGCCTGACTGGGAATTCTTCCTGCCTACTAAGCCTAAGAGTTACATGTGGATGGCTGGTCATTTCGCGAACTATGCTCTACAGATAACACATCCCGGCCTTGAAGACTTCACGGTTCACCTTGAAAACCATAGGTGGTATCTAATGATGTGCCTGCGAACAAGGTGCATACCAAAAATTCATAATTTCATTCACATTCAATTAACCAAAGACAGATCTCCCGTCCATCTCCATCCCATTTTCAAAACCCAATCACCCTTCTCCTTCTATATACTACAGAGGAGGATGAGCAACTTAAACGTTTTGAGTTATAATCAGTCTCAGTAAAGTACAGAACAAGCCAATGACTCAGGAATCGATAAGGGTGCAACGCAGTTGCGTAGTTTAAGCTTATTAACAGAGAAAACATTATGACCTCTGCCCACCTCGAGTTGGAATGCCATCTGCTGACGCGATAAGGAAAGTACACTGGTGTCCAAAATTAAAGCAGCGAACTGCTGTTTCTCCGTCCTGTGTCTGATTCACGATATAATCATACAGACTCTCAACGGATGTCGTCACGATCGTGTTCTGCACGGAAGATTGCATTCCGATCAACGGACGACCACGCCAGCAATGACGTCAGGGCACCTATCGAGCAGGGTACACAGTCACAGGAGGTGCAACATGACACAGACAAGACACCTACAGACTCTCTGCTGTGGAGGGCCATAGGAGGAATGGAAGCAGGAGAGCCGGAAACTGTTGTGGCCCGAAGGTTTAATGTAAATCGTTCTGATGTTTCTCGTGTGTGGCGACAGTTTATAGAGACCGAAACACTGTCCCGGAGACCAGGACATAGCCGACCACGTGTGACATCAGACAGAGTGGACCGTTATCTGGCTGTAAGAGCACGACAGTACCGCCTTACTACTGCACGGAGACTGGCATCTGACCTCGCAGAATACCTGCACGTGTTGTATCGAGGCAAACGGTGTACAGAAGGCTTCGGCATAGTGACCTTTATTGTCGGAGATCTGCTGTCTGTTTACCTCTGGCGTGTGTTCACAAAAGGAACGTCTAGAGTGGAGCCATCAGCATGCCACCTTGACGGTCAAACGGTGGGCAAATGTTCTTTTCACAGATGAGTCGCAATTTGGTCTGGAGCGTGATTCTCGACAGATTCACATCTGGAGGGCACGTGGAACACTATTTCCGGATCGCAACATTGTGGAAAGAGACAGATATAGAGGTGGATCCCTAATGGTATGGGCAGGGATTCTGCTGATCACTCGAACACTTCTTCGTGAAATTGTACCGGTGTACGGTTTTAACTGCTATCAGGTACCGTGAGAAGATTTTGGGATTTCAGGAGCGGGTGTTGTGAGGTGCTGTGGGCCAAGTATTCGTACTGGTGGACGATAATGCTCGACCTCATTGAGCATGTGTCATTGATGTTTTTTTGGAAACAGAAGATTTGTGTCAAAATAAAACAACCTTGCGAAATTTCCGTTTGTTGCTTTAATTTTGGACCCCAGTTTATATAAGTGCAGCAGAGACGAACGGGCAATCATTTCTGAGACGAAACGGGCCATAAATGGGGTAGTCCACTGACAAAGAGCTGATTGTTATGGCCAGATGCCAAGAAAAGAGCATCTCGGAAACGGTGAAGCTGGCCTGCTGACGCTTGCTTTTGTCGTGTGCATCTACAGAAAGTGGTTGAAGAGCGGTGAAACCATGAGTAGGTGACAAAATGCTGGACGTCAACGCATCATCGCAGACTGTGGAGGTAGGAGGTTTGGCCATAGCGTACAGCAGGATAGGCAGATACAACGACAGAGTTTAATGCTGGTGCGGGCCCAAGTATTTCGGAGCACACTTTTCAGCGTGGGTATTCATATTGACCCAATGACATCGTCAGGTACAACTCCAGTGGACACAACAGCATGGAGATTCGGCTTTGGACCAATGATCGGATGAATCACGTTTCATTCGTACAGGTCGATGGTCATGTCAGGATAGCTCCTACACCAGCATCCAGGGGAACGGCTACACGATAAATGCATCGCATCTCGGATGAAGGCCGGTAACGGCAATATTATGATATCGCGGACATTCAACCTGGGCCACTGTCAGACCTGTGGTAGAAATGGAAGTCGCTGTGAAGAGAGAGCTGTAAACCAACTGTAGACCACCTGTGAACTACGTGAAGATTGTTACGTAACATATGAATCCCTTCAGGCTTCATCACAAGGTCGAAATCGCTCAAGTGATGTTTCAGCAGCGTACTAATGAACTCACGTTTATGTCTTGGTTATCATATTAGCCTGATCCAGACACATCCGGAATGCAATTAGGCGCTAGCTCCGCTCTCTTAAACCATCAGCCCGTAATTTAAGGCACTTGCGTGAAATGTGCATGGACATCTGATTCAAAATGCCTTGGGAAACTTGCTGAGGAATTTTAGATTTCATGCTACGCAAAAACACTGCTGCATTACGTTCTAAAGGTGGTCCCACGCACTATTAAGCAGAAAGTCATATCAATATGCGCGCGAGTGTGTGTGTGTGTGTGTGTGTGTGTGTGTGTGTGCGTGTTGCTAAATGCTGTTTTGTTGCAGGTCCATAGATTGCAACACTCTCAGCCTCGTAGACAAGGGCACCCATCGAAACTAGTGGAATGACTTTTATGCGGATGATGAATCATTTAGGGAAGCATTGCGTTTAAAGTGATTTACATGGCAGAAGAACCAAACGGGCTAAGACGACTTTTGTAAGGGAATGGTAGGCTGTAGCAACAGGAAGAAAAAAATTGTGTCTTAGTGGTTATGTGCCTGGTCTCCATTCAATCAGTGATTAGTTCTTACATTTTTATCTCTCACTTCTCTCTTTCACCTCTGATAACGAATGTTAATGTGAAAAATGCTCAATTGCACCATAGTTCGCAGTCCACTCTAAGCTTACAGCCTCGTATAACTGCCTAAGTAAGTCAGTTCAGAGTTGGATGTTCTTTATGATGCCCCTCAGTAACATTGCTGAGAATCGTGTTGCAAAGTAGATTAAAGTATAGACTCCCACGTTGCAATGAAATGGCGTTAATAGACGTATCTTTTGGATATGAAAATCAACTTATATTAAAAGAACACGCCTTATTTGTCTACAATCTTATGAAGCAGATCCTTACTTGTCAGTGGTAAGAAGAAACAAAAAACTGAAAATAGCATTTTCTACCTAGAAATAATAATTGTGCAGTACATTGCTCAAGGAGATTAAAGTGATAATCAAAACAAACTTATATCTAAGGACTATGAAGAAACAGCTGTTACGCAATAAATTTTACTTAGTGATGATTACGAAGATAAGACAGAAGAAAAATTTAAAACAAGTAAATAATAATAACAATTTTTATCATTTGTCTTAACACTTCCGCACTACGTTTGCTTTTCTCTCCTGGAGAAACTTATTGTGTAGCTCTTCTCGTGTTAAATATTTCACATATTATGGAGGGATACTAACTGAAGTTTGCAGATAGCCAACGGGAGGTTTCGGTTCACAAAACTGAAATCAGTCGTTGTCCTCTAAGTTCTGCTGTCAACTGATAATATCTGCTGTAAAGTGCATTCTGAAATTTTGTGTATAAGGCATGTCTGGTATTCGAATGTGAGTAATGAGACAGCAGTGTAACATTAGGTTTTTACATGTTTAATCAATTTCTTTGCAAGAAGTATAATTAAAACAGTATTGGACAATATGGATAAACTGAATGATGTTACGCTGCTTGAAACGATATTGTAAGAAGCAGGAAGGATTCTGTAGCCTCAACAGATCATCTTGATTTAGGTTCCCCACTTTGCGTCAAACAGATAACAGGATCATTCTTGACGTGTTGCGGAAGTTCCTCCTGTATTGCCGCAACCATTTTGACACAACAACGTCGCGGGTTGCCTAATTTCGACGCAACCACTCTGCACCAGAAAACAGATTCGCAGCAGTTCCACTAGGCGGCCGTAGCAGTGCTACCAGGGGTCTCAGACTGCGGGGAAAGGGGGGGGGGGCTATTTGCATCCACGACCCATGAGACCTAGAATAGCTCCTGCGATATCCTGTCGCGAGACAGTATTTAGGCCCACACACCACTGTACAGATCGATTTCACGTCGAGCCAGAGGTACAGATGGACATCCGCTCCATTGCGACGTCGCTGCCTGCTGCCGTCCAGCTGTCTCCTCGACGTACACCACCTGGCGTCTGGATCAATTCTGATGGTCCATTGTCCGTGGGTGGATGTAGTAACCTGGTTCATGGACTATGGTGGACCGTTGACTGTATTTTGTTTTTCCAAGGATCTGCATCACTGTGCACGTATTAAAAGGGAACTCTTGTGGAACTTTTCAAATATTAGTGTGTGAAGAAATGGACCAAGTACGAGACGCGGGTTGTTGAACGAAGGCCTTCAGTCTGTCAGTCACTTTTTTAGTGTTAATTGTGTTTGGTTCGTCGGAGTAGAAGAGCATACTATTTTTTCTCCAGTAAACTATATTTGTGGAAAATTAACGACTTTAGTTCTGCCTACGGCAGATTCTTTAGTTCGTACAATAAAACCATACGCAACTATCTGTCTCATCCTTCTCAATCTAGACCTGGTTTTAATTATCAGATAGAAATAAAATGAAATCATGCATTAATTTATTGTTTTTGTTTTCAGGCAGTGCTGTAACACTGAATCCCACCCCTCGGTATCATAGCAAGCTGTAAGAGAAGATAAAAGAAAATGACGCAGCCCATTCACAAAGGAAAGAATTATCGAGCACGGCGAGAAGTCAAGTTGGAACTGACGGAGCAGGTCGATCTCACAGCTGTTATTAAAGGCGACCGTCAATGCAGTGTTAACACATTGTACAATAACCAGCTAAAGAGAAGGCGGAGTTTCACCTGGTGTCATATACGGTGAAGCGTAGCAGCACCAGGGAACATAATAAATGCCACTACGTTCACTAAAGCTAAACAGAATGAAAGACCTTTCATATGCCACCGATATCGACTTTGCTTTACTTCAAGACGTAAAATACATCGAATTAAATCACATAAGAGAGTATAATACTGTTTTTAACTCGGGACATGGAAGATAACTAGAGAATTCAGTAGTATTCATAATTAAAGATGTTGATACTTTACCTAGTGGTGGAGATGTTATTTGCTTAATCTATAAGACGAGTGTCGTTAATAAATAAGCACTGTCTGGAAGTAGTAATGCACGCAATAGAGCAAAGTTTTTCAAACACGCAATTGTTCCCCTGTGCGGAGAGCACCATGGAAATATCATACACTCCAGGAAATGGAAAAAAGAACACATTGACACCGGTGTGTCAGACCCACCATACTTGCTCCGGACACTGCGAGAGGGCTGTACAAGCAATGATCACACGCACGGCACAGCGGACACACCAGGAACCGCGGTGTTGGCCGTCGAATGGCGCTAGCTGCGCAGCATTTGTGCACCGCCGCCGTCAGTGTCAGCCAGTTTGCCGTGGCATACGGAGCTCCATCGCAGTCTTTAACACTGGTAGCATGCCGCGACAGCGTGGACGTGAACCGTATGTGCAGTTGACGGACTTTGAGCGAGGGCGTATAGTGGGCATGCGGGAGGCCGGGTGGACGTACCGCCGAATTGCTCAACACGTGGGGCGTGAGGTCTCCACAGTACATCGATGTTGTCGCCAGTGGTCGGCGGAAGGTGCACGTGCCCGTCGACCTGGGACAGGACCGCAGCGACGCACGGATGCACGCCAAGACCGTAGGATCCTACGCAGTGCCGTAGGGGACCGCACCGCCACTTCCCAGCAAATTAGGGACACTGTTGCTCCTGGGGTATCGGCGAGGACCATTCGCAACCGTCTCCATGAAGCTGGGCTACGGTCCCGCACACCGTTAGGCCGTCTTCCGCTCACGCCCCAGCATCGTGCAGCCCGCCTCCAGTGGTGTCGCGACAGGCGTGAATGGAGGGACGAATGGAGACGTGTCGTCTTCAGCGATGAGAGTCGCTTCTGCCTTGGTGCCAATGATGGTCGTATGCGTGTTTGGCGCCGTGCAGGTGAGCGCCACAATCAGGACTGCATACGACCGAGGCACACAGGGCCAACACCCGGCATCATGGTGTGGGGAGCGATCTCCTACACTGGCCGTACACCACTGGTGATCGTCGAGGGGACACTGAATAGTGCACGGTACATCCAAACCGTCATCGAACCCATCGTTCTACCATTCCTAGACCGGCAAGGGAACTTGCTGTTCCAACAGGACAATGCACGTCCGCATGTATCCCGTGCCACCCAACGTGCTCTAGAAGGTGTAAGTCAACTACCCTGGCCAGCAAGATCTCCGGATCTGTCCCCCATTGAGCATGTTTGGGACTGGATGAAGCGTCGTCTCACGCGGTCTGCACGTCCAGCACGAACGCTGGTCCAACTGAGGCGCCAGGTGGAAATGGCAAGCCGTTCCACAGGACTACATCCAGCATCTCTACGATCGTCTCCATGGGAGAATAGCAGCCTGCATTGCTGCGAAAGGTGGATATACACTGTACTAGTGCCGACATTGTGCATGCTCTGTTGCCTGTGTCTATGTGCCTGTGGTTCTGTCAGTGTGATCATGTGATGTATCTGACCCCAGGAATGTGTCAATAAAGTTTCCCCTTCCTGGGACAATGAATTCACGGTGTTCTTATTTCAATTTCCAGGAGTGTATTTGTAGGAGACTTAATAAGTGTGATCTGTGTTTCAAAGATTAAGTCATAAATTTTAACACACCCATAGTGTTAGCATACCCAGAAAAGAAGTTTAGCCTACCTGACATATGTGAATACAGAAGACGGCCATTTGCCTGGCTTTTATTACGAATACCTCAGCGACTCCACTAGACAAGATCTACGCCACTAGCAACTTGAAGGACAGGATGCTGAAAACTTGAGAGTGGCCAACAAGCTGTCCCGACGATGCCGCTTATGCAACCACATTAAATATGGGACGACAAAAAACCCACTGAATACAATGTTCTGGAAATTAAATGCTGCACACCTGCGAGATGCCATGAATAACACGAGCGTTTTAGCAGTTCATTGGAGGAATGTGAGGGGAAGTTCATTTATTATAACTCGACTTTCACATCGTGGCTTCAGTACACCAAATCGAGATTAAGAGAAAAGATTTTGGCATAAGAAAACCATTGACTTTTACTACGCGACTGATACGGTCGCAGGTTCGAATCCTGCCTCGGGTATGGATGTGTGTGATGTCCTTAGGTTAGTTTGGTTTAAGTAGTTCTAAGTTCTAGGGGACTGATGACCATAGATGTTAAGTCCCATAGTGTTCAGAGCCATTTGACTTTTACTACCAGTGTTTGCGAGACTTCCATAAACTAGATGGACCAGCGATCGAAAACTATGTCCAGATGAAGAAAATAACATCGATAATCTTAGCTCTTAAACTCAAACATTAAGATCACGAGGTTAGCTCGAGAAGGCAGGACACTGGTTTTGCTAGGAAACATCAAGTTCTTACGTTCCACTCAAAAATAAGTCGGTGAAAAGGAAAACAGAAGTTAAAGTGAACAGAAGCGTTTTAAACACGCAAAATGAATTTAAAGAATGAATATTGAGATATTTCGCACAAGTAATCTCTCTTAGTGCTGTTGATAACAATGCACGGGTAGGACTGGTCAGAAATCTTCAAAGGAAACTTAATGTTACAGCATCTGACAGTCTCACAGAGTAGATTAACGCAGATGATCTACCTGCCAAGTTTTAGCAGGCCTTCCAGGTGCAAATTACTCGTAAATTATGGAAAATATACATCGAAATTATGAATGAAGAATTAGTGCAACACTTTTTTTTCCCGGCAAATTTCGTCTGAGTAATTGTGGAAACTGTTACGAGACATCGTAGAATACTCCTGCTTTAGCCTCTATAGTTTCATGAAGCTCCGATAGGTGGTGACCTATACATAGCCTTCAAAATGGCGTCTGTAGCAGGGGATTCAGTTTAGTTCGGTATAAACCCAGAGCATCGCAGATATTCATAAGAGCTTGCAGAACATCTACAGCGGTCTGGCAGTGAAAAAAAAAAACATCTGACATCATGGCAACAAGGTCGCGATAACCTGTCCGATTTCCCACTTGCCTGCCGGCCACACAAAGCTGTGACTTCTGCAATGTTGGAATGTGTGGACGCTCTCATTCCAGGTGATGGACGCATGCTACCCTCAGGATATTGAAGGAACCACTTCACCATGGTCATTGCCCTAGAAATGGAAATTAACTTCTTCTCCATGACAACACAAGGCCTCAGACAAATCTGCGCACCCGAGAAGAGCTCACAAACCCTCATTGGACTCTTCTTCCTCATCCATCCTGCTTCCATCTGTTTGGCACAGTGTAGGATTCACTTCGGAGTAAGCAGTACGTGCCTGTCCGGTTAGCCGCGCTGTCTAACTCACTGCTCCCCGAGCAGGAAGGTATGCCGGTCGCCAGCACCAATCCGCCTGGCGGATTAGTGTCGAGGTCCAGTGTGCCGGCCAGCCTGAGGATGGTTTTTAAGGTGGTTTCCCATCTACCCCGGTGAATGCTGGCTGTTTCCCCTTACCCTGCCTCAGTTATATTACGTCGGCGACTGCCGTGCAAACAGTGTCTCCGTGTACACGTACACCATAATTACCCTATCACACAAATATTTGGGGCTACACTCATCTAGTATGAGACATTTCCAAGGGGGTGGGGGGGGGTCCACTGAGAGCCGAATCGCACAATAACCCAGGGTTCGGTGTGGGTTGGCGGTGGGGTGGGTGGACTGCTGTGGGCTGTTGTAGGGTTGTGAACCACTGAGGGCTATGGCGGAACGAAGCCTCTCCTTCGTTTCTAGGTGTTCGGTTTAATACACAATAAACAAGCAGTACGTGGATGGTGGGGAGGTTATTGATGCAGCAAGACGTTGGTTCCGTCATCGATCATTAGAGTGATACCACGTGGGCATACAGGCCCTCCAAGTACGGTGGCGTAAGGAAGCCACACTGAACAGAGATCGTTGAAAAATAGGGTTTCCTTTTAAGGCAAAAGACTGGGCATAATATTGCGTGTTATAATCCTGAATAAAATCTACCTGCTTTTAGAAAAAAAAATATTTTGCATTACTTATTGAACGTCGCTCGTATATCAGAATTCAGTGGAAGATAAGAATAGAAATATGATTGAACAAGAATAGTCTCATTACGACGCGAAGGAGATTTGGAAATGTATTAATCACGGGGATTTACCTTCGAATCTGAAAGCAACTTGGTACAAGGCCATGAATAAGAAAATTTCTGCCAACTTCAAACCTCAAGCTATCCACCTAACAGAGTCGCCGCCGTGTGCTTCTTGCGGCTTAATGGTTACTGATGAGCAGACTTCTTTGTGAAAAAGTAAAGGCAATCTGGCAAAAAAAGTCGAAAACTAGCTTTTATATTCAGGATAGCAACAAAGAAAGTTAGACATACAGACGTTTTGCAGTCTTATGGAGTTGCACAACAGAACAGCAAAAGAAATGCCGTCAATTGGCAACCTCATTTACGTTACATCCTTACACCAGATACCAGATAAAAAATGACTTCTGTCTGTATCTACCACGCTGTATCCCAACTTAGCCATGACAAAGAAACAGAAGGATATTTATGGCAGTTTTTTTAAAAAATACAATTGCTGTATGAAGTTGGAGACAAAGTTTAAATCACCACCAGTTTGGCGCTAAGGAACAGCGTGTGTTAGTTTCTTCTCTCTCGAGTCATTTAGGCTTCGTTGTAACGTCCAAAATGAACACAGACAATCAACAACAACAGAACAAATGTGATTAGCTTTGGGTATTACATCATACACAAACAAAATAGGAAATTCTAGTCATCATAAGAAAGAACGCACTTCGGTTCATTTTATAGGTGGACCTCTTTTTCACAATTTTCCATTCAAAGAGATGGCATTTACTTCTTTAATGCAAGGCTTGAATTATAATTTATATGTCTTTTGTGTTTGTTTTCAAATACCTGATTTGAGGATTACAAAAAGATCAACTGAAAACTTAAAGCCTAATGGATGGCGGAGTGAACATTACATGGGAAAAGAATACCGGAGAAGAAAAATGAAATAAAAATAAATAAATGAATCGACAGAGCGCTTACCAGCGAAAGGCAAAGGTCTGAGTCTAGGTTGGCACGCAGTTTTAATCTGGCAGGAAGTTCCAAGTCATTCGTTTTTAAGAAAAAATGAGTCGCGTCCAACGGCGTATACAATCTCTGATCTGGGCACCTGTTAATTGACATTGATATCAAGTGCGTCCTCCCTTTTGCTTTACAATCCTCGGGCATTACTGGGCGCACTTTTAATGAGGTGTCGGAACGTTTGTGGACGAACGGCCGCCTATTCTTCCTCAAGAGCCGAAATCAGGGAAAGTAGCGATCTTTGACGCTAGGGTCTGAAGCATAGTAGACCTACCGACACATCACAGAATGTTCAGTTTGGGACTCTGTGATGGCCAATCCACTCCAAGAAATTTATTCCCCACAAGTCATTGGCTTATAAACGCTGAAATGTTAATACAATCATCGTCTCCGAACTGTAAAATGAGAGTATATCCTTCCTCATTTACCACTTCCGAACTGTAAAATGAGAGCATATCCTTCCTCATTTACCACTTGAGCATAATAGAGGGGCCACACCACAACCCCGTAAAACACACCCATACCATAGGAAGGACCAACTCTTATTTACTCGTACATCTTTGTTGCCACCACACATGATGTGACGTAGCGTTCTACAGGTATCTGCCAAACTCAAACCTTTCCATCCGACTGCCATAGTGTATAGCGAGATACGTCACTCGTTTCCAGTGTTTCGTTGTCCACTGGCTTCATTCTTTAGACCACCTCAAGTGTCGCTTGACATTGGCAGCAGAAATGCGTGGCTTTTGAAGAGCTGCTTGACCATTGTATTCCATTCTTTCTAACTCACTACGCATAGTCGCGTTAGCTGGATTGCTGGTGGCACTTTATATCTCTGATTTCTCCAATTGATGTCGTACGATATTTTACAACTACCTTCCACAGTGCTCGTCTCTGCTTGCCCGTCAGTATATGGTGTTTCTGGCTTCGATTTAACTGCTGTTGTTTCTTCGCGTTTCTAGTTCAACATCACATCAGCAACAGTCGACTTGGCCAGCTTTAGTAGAGGTGAAATGTGAGTCCGTATGTAGTGGCATCTAGTCCTCTATTCAGCATTACACTGGGTTTCCAGGCAGTTCTGATCAATATACTCTTTGCGAGATATCCACAACTGTTGCTAAAAATTTTCGTGACGAACAAATACGCTCGATTTGTACTTGACAGATCCTTTGTTTCGTACAAATTGTACACACGACCCGAGTTTCAGGATGTAAATCCCATTTTCTGGTGCTACAAAAAAAATGGAAAAGTAAGAGGGAGTCTTCATAAAATTAAATATCGTTAGACATGCTCATTCAAATGTGAACATCAGGCAATAGCGTAATTGTGTACAGTACCAGTTACATAAAAAATACAGAAAATTTATCAAGTAGCGTGGTAGATCCCTTGGGGGGTCAGGCATAAGAGATTCTCTCAGTCTTCGTACATCCATACTTAAACTGGATGAAGGTGGGACACAGCTGGTATAAGTTTTATTAAAAATTAAATTCCTGCAGCTGTCCTTAAGATTTTTTGTTTACTTCGCTACTAGTTTCCACGTTGCGTCAACGCCGTCTCCAGGCCCGTACACTTTGATGAAATCAGTTGTGTGGGGCTCAGTCTAGGAGTCCGTAACTAGTCCCAGTAACTAGTTACTGCCCGCCGTCCATGTGTAGCACGTGTTGATCTCACAGCGGACTTCTAGAATGAGCCACACACTACTGATTTCATCAAAGTGTACGGGCCTGGAGATGGCGTTGACGCAATGTCGAAACTAGTAGCGAAATAAACTAAAAATCTGAAGTACAGCTGGAGGAATTTCATTTTTAATAAAAAGAAAAAAAAATTTATCTCATTGTCTGAGTGTCATCCGGGTAAACGGAGTGTAAAACGAAAACATATGAATGCAAATAAGCATACATTACCAGCCTAATGTAACCAGTGAACCAACTGCAAACCACTAAACACGTGAAATAGGCTTAAGAAATAAAAATGAAGATATAAAAGTCTTAGATTGGCAATTTGTGAACTCAAAAGTAGCTTGCCATACAAGTGTCATTTCGCCGCACATCGTGGAAGGCCAGCAAAAGCAGTCAAGACTCCAAAGAAACCGCAGTGAGACTCCTGTGTACGAACTTTCATATTCAGAAAAAACATAACACTTGGACGACTAGAGATAGGAAGTTCATATTCAAAGCATATGTACATTAGCATATTCTGCAGAAATGATTACCATTTGAACCACGTCGGTCTGTGTGTTCAAGGTCAGCATCGATATCGCGGCGCAACACCACCTTTTTTTTTTTTTTTTTTTTGGTCATCAGTCTACTGACTGGTTTGATGCGGCCCGCCACGAATTCCTTTCCTCTTCATCTCAGAGTAGCACTTGCAACCTACGTCCTCAATTAATTGCTTGACTTATTCCAATCTCTGTCTTCCTCTACAGTTTTTGCCCTCTACAGCTCCCTCTAGTACCATGGAAGTCATTCCCTCATGTCTTAGCAGATGTCCTATCATCCTGTCCCTTCTCCTTATCAGTGTTTTCCACATATTCCTTTCCTCTCCGATTCTGCGTAGAACCTCCTCATTCCTTACCTTATCAATCCACCTAATTTTCAACATTCGTCTATAGCACCACATCTCAAATGCTTCGATTCTCTTCTGTTCCGGTTTTCCCACAGTCCATGTTTCACTATCATACAATGCTGTACTCCAGACGTACATCCTCAGAAATTTCTTCCTCAAATTAAGGCCGGTATTTGATATTAGTAGACTTCTCTTGGCCAGAAATGCCTTTTTTGCCATAGCGAGTCTGCTTTTGATGTCCTCCTTGTTCCGTCCGTCATTGGTTATTTTACTGCCTAGGTAGCAGAATTCCTTAACTTCATTGAGTTCGTGACCATTAATCTTGATGTTAAGTTTCTCGCTGTTCTCATTTCTACTACTTCTCATTACCTTCGTCTTTCTCCGATTTACTCTTAAACCATGCTGTGTACTCATTAGACTGTTCATTCCGTTCAGCAGATCATTTAATTCTTCTTCACACCACCTACCGGTAAAATGTGTCTGCGGCGCTCGTTGTCGCTGTAAACCGTAGGTAATGGATCTGTGTGACATGACAAGACGTTTAGGATGCCTCGCAGACGCATGCGCGAACTGTACCTTCAAATCAGTGAGTTTGAAATAGTGCGCATTATTGACATGAGAGAATGTGATGCACCAATCAGGATCAGGGAAATTACTGCTCGTGTGGGACGAAATGTTACGGCAGTGCGACGGGTGCGTGCAGAATGGTTCACTGAAGGACGTAGAACACGACGAGATCGGTCGTTTCGCACCACCCAGACCACGCCTTGAGAAGATCGACAAAATCAAATGGTTCAAATGGCTCTGAGCACTGTGGGGCTTAACATCTGAGGTCACCAGTCCCCTAGAACTTAGAACTACTTAAACCTAACTAACCTAAGGACGTCACATACACCCAGGCCCGAGGCAAGATTCGAACCTGCGACCGTAGCGGTCGCGCGCTTCCAGACAGAAAATTAGGTTGAGTGATAAGGTAAGTAATGAGAAGGTTCTCTGCAGAGTCGGCGAGGAAAGGAATATGTGGAAAACACTGACAAGAAGAATGGACAGGGTGACAGGTACACAGGCCATATGTTAAGAGATCAGGGAATAAGTTCCATGGCACTAGAAGGAGCTGCAGAGCGTAAAAACTGTAAAGGAGGCCAGAGAGTGGAAAATAGAGATTTAGATACATCTGGCAAATAATTGAGGATGTAGGTTGCAACATCGAACACTATCAGGGGTCTGTGTAACACATCGTATGCGATCATGGGCGACAGTTCGTCACTCTTTTTACAGCATGGGTTAAGTGCGCTTCGTCCACTTCTCCGCCTACCTTTGGCGAATGGGCAGAAACATGGTAGAAGGCAATGGTGTATGGAACGACGTCACTGGGGACACGAATGGCATCAGACAGTGTTTTCGTACGAATCCACATTCTGCTTGTTTGAAAATGATGGCCTCATTTTGGTTCGCCGCAGACAGGGGGAACGCCATCACAGTGACTACATTCGCACAAGACATAAATACATACAGCGCCAGCTCAAGGAAATACGGTGTGGATTAGTATTGGGTACAACCCCAAATCAAAGTTGGTGCGTATCCAGGGCACTGTGACCAGTGAGGCCTCCTGCAACACGTATCCATACCTCTTCTGCACAACACCCCAGACGCCGTTTTTCAGCAGGACAGTGCACATTGCTGCACGAACACGTGCCTTCTTGGTGTCACAGAATGTCGGCCTTTTTCCCTGGCCCTTCACCGGTCTTGTCGCCAATCGGCCCTTCACCGGACCTGTCGCCAATCGAAAATGTATGGTATATGGTGAAATTACGAGTGCAGCGCTGTGACCCAGTGTTAACCACCAAAGATGAACTTTAGAACCAGGTGAATACAGCAAGAATGGCTATACCACAGAATGTCATTCGCGCCTTATACGCGTCGATGCCATCACGCGTGGAACTTTATCAGGACCCATGGCGGACCCGGTGCCTACTAGACAACAGAACACGTGATGAACCGAGGAAATTGAAATGCTAATCATTTCTGCAGAACATACTAATGTAAATGTCCTGCTAACGTGAAAGTACATCCTCTAACTGTCCAAGGTGTCCTGTTTCTTTTGAACATGAGTGTATATATGTCAGAGAATGGCCGCCACTTGAACTAATACCGAGGCTGGAAGGGACCACCGAAGAAATTATAGCTAACAATACAGCCGCACCCCCGCTTTTCCTCACAAAAACCACCCGTTACTAACAGCGCTAAAACTGCTTAAGCTTAGCATGAGCTAAGATAGATTTAAACAGAGCAAACAATAAATCTTCACGTTAATTTCTTAAGCCTACGCCTCATGTCTAATCGTTCGCAACTGGGTAATAGGTTACATACGGCTTACAATGTGTGTTTATTACATTCCCTGATTTTTCGGTTATGCGGCATTTACTGGTACTGGTTGACTCAGAGAGACCTTTCAGGCCTCACGCGCATCGGATCTCGCATGCAACTTGATACATTTGCTGGATTTCTTAGATGACAGATACAACTTTTTCGTACGCAATCAAGGTCTTACCTGATGTTCACATTCGCATGTGCCCTTTTAATATTAATTAATTTTATGAAATTTAGTTTCCCTTGATTTTGTAGTGCCTGAAGATGGGATTTATATCCTAAAACCGTAGTTGTTTGTACGATTAATTAATTTTATGAAATTTAGTTTCCCTTGTTTTTGTAGTGCCTGAAGATGGGATTTATATCCTGAAACCGTGGTTGTTTGTACGATTTTATCCAAACAAAGTACAACGCTACCGGATTTATTCATTATGAACAACTTTGGATCAAATAGCGGATATAGTAAAGACATTAGTCAGTTTGATTTTTTCGAATTGTTAAATAAAATTTGTGATTGATCCTCGATAGTATTTAATTGCCTATATGGTATGTATGATTTTTTTTCCTTTAACTGTGTTACCAAGCCCTGTACAGTAATTACGGTCGCGAAATGTAACGACATTTTGTGGTCTAGCTAACAGCTCCAACCAGCAACCTGATACTGTTGTTTTGCAAATCGCATTCTCATCTCCCCTGCTGTTTCTTTGAAAAGAGAATGAGAGGGACGAAAAATAAAAAGTATCTCCGGTTTTCGGGGAATATCAAACGAACGCTGCCGTACTTTTTGCCCGGCGGCGCCTCAGCTGCGCTAACTCCCTCGTCCGCTTCCAACACACCAACCCCCACCCCCCGTCTCCCCTACCTCCTTTGGCCTCGGGTGGCCTAAATAAATCAGCGGCGTGTTTTGCTAATGCGCGCTGTGCTCAGACACGCTCCAACACCGGCTCCTCTCTGCCTACCAGCCTGATTTATCATTCCGCGCCAGAAAATAGTGATTTAGCTGCGAGTGCGAAAGCCAACGCGCCGCCCACGCCATTGCCAAATGTTTTCCATAATAGTAAGCAACTTTTGGTTTTCTGCTTTCGGACCACTCGAGGCTCTGAGGTGAGCACCCAACAACGGCGAGTCTTCTGTGTTTCCAGCCACAGGTGGGAAGCGGGCGAGTGCCACCGCGTAGTGGACGATTCGACACAATGGGAACCTACTTGCGGTGGCGTGGTGGTTTCAGAGGCACGCTTCAGGTGATTCCTCGTAAATTATGTGAGTAGAGTGGTTTTGCAGGCGACGAACGTGAGTGTTACGTCTGCGCACGGATCCTTTTATGCGTCAACCCCAATCCGTAGTACACTGCTGGGCACGGGAGGGGGCGGGGGGGGGGGGAGGGGGAAGGGAAGGGGAGGGACGACGACGAAAACGACTCAATAGATAGGATACACATCACAAGGGGGTCTAAACGTGAGTACCCTTGAAAAGATGAAAAACTTAGGACTTCACTTTTTGAACATTCTGGGTATTGCACATCATGTATCACGATGGTATGTAAATTCGTAGCATTTTTGTTCTGCATGTTAGCATTCCGGTTGGTGTGGTTTCATTTTTCGATTGTGATTTTTTATTTGTAGTTCACTGTTGCTGTTTGTGTTTACATTTTGTCATTTGGAGATAGGGAGAGCAGGTGTGGTCGTAAGAAAATGGAGTGACAAGTGCAGAAAACGGAACATTTCTCACTGTTTGAGTACAACAAAGTGGGTGACAGTAGCGAAGGCAGCCAGAAACACTTGCGCTGTATATGGAGCTAGTGTCTCTCCAAGTACAGCCGGCCGGTGTGGCCGTGCGGTTAAAGGCGCTTCAGTCTGGAACCGCGTGACCGCTACGGTCGCAGGTTCGAATCCTGCCTCGGGCATGGATGTGTGTGATGTCCTTAGGTTGGTTAGGTTTAATTAGTTCTAAGTTCTAGGCGACTGATGACCTCAGAAGTTAAGTCGCATAGTGCTCAGAGCCATTTGAACCATTTTTTCTCCAAGTACAGGAACACCTTCGGGGCTTGATGAAGGTCGTTTAGACGCTTTAATACACAATGATCCACGTCATTGTACTCGAGAACTGGCAAATTTGAAAAACTGTGATCATTCCACCTTCGTGTGACAGTTGCATCAATGTGGAACGTTCAGAAACCAGGTGTATGTGTACCGCATGCTCTAACCCAAGTTCACAAAAATCAGGAGATGACCACATGTGCATATCTGCTTGCTCGTCGTCAACGGGACCGTGAACAATACCGACCATTTCTATCCTGTTTCGTAACTGGTGAAGAGAAATAGTGCCTTTATCCCAACGTAAGAAAAAGAAAGGAATGGCTGTGTCCACACAAAGCAGCGACTCCCCGTACAGACGCCTGAATGCAGCCATAAAAAAAAAAATAATGTGATACATCTCGTCGAAGAGTAACGGTGTTTCGTCCTAAGAATTGCTTTCCTGTGGTGTAACCATCACTGATGGCATTTATTGTCAACAACTGAGACGTCTTGCAGACACAAACCAGGAACAACGACAAGGAAGACTGCATGAAGTGATGCTACTCCACGCCAATACCCGCCAGCATTTTGCTAGACTGACAAACAACACTATATAGGAACTGGGTTGGGAAGTCATTCCACACCCAACTAATTCACCTGATCTTCCACCCTTACATTTTCACCTTTCCCGTTCTCTAACGAGCAGCCTTCAAGGAACTTCCTTTCCGGATGACAATGCGCTGCGAACATGGCTGGACGAGTTCTTCACCTCAGAATCACGTGATTTCTACAGTCACGAAATCGAAAAGTTTCTCCAACGTTGCCAGACTGTTGCAAACATTGAAGGAGAATATACAATTGAAAACTAAATTTTCTGTTATGTATATCTGTTGCTTTTATTGAACTTATGGGAAAAAAGCCAACCTAATATTTCAGTGGCACTGGAAGCTCCTAAAGAGTGCCAGTTTAGCCCTGGATTAAACGTATTTGGCGATTATCTAATATAAAAAAGTAATATAATATTAACGGGCAACGGCCTTGCCACAGTGGATACACCGGTTCCCGTGAGATCACCGAAGTTAAGCGCTGTCGGGCGTGGCCGGCGCTTGGATGGGTCACCATCCCGCCGCCACGTGCTGTTGCCATTTTTCGGGGTGCACTCAGCCTCGTGATGCCAATTGAGGAGCTACTCGACCGACTAGTAGCGGCTCCGGTCAAAGAAAACCGTCATAACGACCGGGAGAGCGGTGTGCTGACCCCATGCCCCCCCTCCTATCCGCATCCTCACCTGAGGATGATACGGCGGTCGGATGGTCCCGATGGGTCGCTTGCGGCCTGTAGACGGAGTTAGTTTTTTTTAGTTTAATATAATATTAACATTTAAATTTATCGACAATGTATGTATGATTATTATTAATATGTCCCAAGCAATCGTGAAACATATTTCACATTGAGTAGCTTTCTATTTTAAAAACTGCTTTCCTTTTATTAGAAAGGTAAGAAAAATAGACTGCTACGTGCACAATTTTATACAGTTTATTTTTCAATCATAAAAAATACTTTTACAACTCAGACGGAAAACAATGAAACCTAGGAATATAAATGTAAGCAGTTAAAAAGTCAGAAAAGATAATTAAACTATAGTTTCGGGACCACAAGAAAAATAATTTTACAAAGGTCAACCCGTTGATCCAGATTCATTTCTCCTGTTTTCACAATTGGATACAAATATTCTAGCAACACTACAAACTGCTAAATAACTGACCCCCGCTGAGTCATTGTTCAAGTCAGATAGTTGTTCAGTTACAGTAAAACTGCGCTCCGCTTCGTAGCTTGAAGCTGAGTACAGAAGCAAAAGTCTTACCAGTGCTTCAGCATTAGCTAATAATTAATACTCGTACTTATTTTTTCACAGAAACCAAAATATATTTTGTCTGTTTCAGGCATTTTACGCCCTATCCTGCTTGAAAGAGTGCAAGATCTGTTTTCATAGATTGTAGATAGACTTCCTGGTGTGGAGCTATACTTTTGTCCCTTTTTTCTCCAACAACGCTTTTAAGGAAAATTGGGGACATGTTAGATGACGATCAGTCTGCCCTTAGGAAAGGAAGTACCAGTGAGGCAATTCTAACGTTGCGGTTGATAACAGAAGCACGACTAAAGAAAACTCAACACATCTTCATAGCATCTGTCAACCTGGAAAAGGCGTTCGACAATGTAAAATGGGCCAAGGTGTTGGAAATTCTGCGAAAAATAAGGATAAACTGTACGGAAAGACGCGTAATATACATTAAGAACACGAGGAAAGGGGGAACGTAAGAGTGGAAGACCAAAAACAAAGTGCTCGGGTTACGAAGGGTGTGAGTCAGGGATGTAGTCCTTCACCCCTATTGTTCAATCTATACAACGAAGAACCGACGATGGAAATAATAGAAAGGTTCAAGAGCAGGATTAAAATTCAAGGTGAAAGGATATCAATGATAAGATTCACTGATGACATTGCTATCGTCAGTGACAGTGAAGAACAATTACAGTATATGCTGATTGGAATGGACAGTCTAATGAGTACAGAATATGGATTGTGAGAGTAAACCGAAGAAAGACAAAAGTGATGAGAAGTAGAAGGAATGAGAACAGCGACTAACTTAACATCAGGATTTCTGATCACAACGTATATGAAGTTAAGGAATTATGCTACCTGGGCAGCAAAGTAACCCGAGGAGGACATAAAAAGTAAACTAACAGACAAACACTGGAAAAAAAGTGCTTTTCTCTTCTAGAGAAGTCTACTAGTATCAGACATAGACATTAATTAGGGGAATATATTTCCGAGAATGTGCATTTGGAGCTCAGCATTGGATCGTAGTGAAGCATGAACTGTGGGAAAACCCGAACAAAGGAGAATCGAAGCACATGAGATCTTGTGCCACCGACGAGTGTTGAAAATTAGGTTCAAATGGTTCAAATGTCTCTGAGCACTATGGGACTTAACTTCTGAGGTCATCAGTTCCCTAGAACTTAGAACTACTTAAACCTAACAAGCCTAAGGACATCACACACATTCATGCCCGAGGCAGTATTCGAACCTGCGACCGTAGCGATCGCGCGGTTCCAGACAGAAAATTAGGTTGAGTGATAAGGTAAGTAACGAGAAGGTTCTCTGTAGAGTCGGCGAGGAAAGGAATATGTGGAAAACACTGACAAGAAGAATGGAAGAATGGACAGGGTGACAGGTACACAGGCCATATGTTAAGAGATCAGGGAATAAGTTCCATGGCACTAGAAGCAGCTGCAGAGCGTAAAAACTGTAAAGGAGGCCAGAGAGTGGAAAATAGAGATTTAGATACATCCGGCAAATAATTGAGGATGTAGATTGCAAGTGCTACTCGGAGTTGAAGGGGTTGGCACAGGAGAGGAATTCGCGGGGGCCACATCAAATAAATCAGAAGACCGATGACCAAAAAAAAGAAGGCTCGTCAAGTATTCTATATTTAAGACGTTAGAGCACATATCATTGATTTAAATACATTCCTACTTCTAAAGTTCAATACGTTCTACAGTGTTTTTTTTCGTCAACTGAGATTAAAAAGCTGTAATTATGTTTTAAAGGAGAAGGAGATTAGTGTTTAACGTCCCGTCGACAACGAGGTCATTAGAGACGGAGCGCAAGCTCGGGTGAGGGAAGGATGGGGAAGGAAATCGGCCGTGCCCTTTCAAAGGAACCATCCCGGCATTTGCCTGAAGCGATTTAGGGAAATCACGGGAAACCTAAATCAGGATGGCCGGAGATGGGATTGAACCGTCGTCCTCCCGAGTGCGAGTCCAGTGTGCTAACCACTGCGCTATGATTTAAAAAATACGGCGGGAGGGACAGACCTGCCCCCTCTTTCCGCCCCTGCGGTGATGCCCATATTAAAAATAACGCAATTTTATCTTTGCGTATATAACGGTAGTAAGAATACAATATTAAATTTGTACGTGATTTGGATGTGCAGAGGAACATTTAGTACACTGAGTTTACACTTACAACTACAAAACTGGCTCCAACTAACCTGGAATTCGAGTTGAGCTTGCAAGGGTTCGTCGTTTTATACTGCTCCAAATTTATGGCAAAGTTCATCAATAGTAGTGGCTGGCTAGTGGTGGCTGCCCGTCTCTTGGCACCATATGACTAGGTGTCATAGGAGAGAGGTCTGGAGGATTTGCTGGGATGGGCAACAGTCGAATACCCACGCTATCGACGTAGATCAGGATGGAATGTGCAACATGTGCTCATGCATTATCTAGTTGAAAAATAACGTCCCAGAGTAATCTAATACAGGGCAGCGTAACGGGCCTTAACGAGTCAGTAGCGTAACAGCTGCCGTTCAAGATAATGACTATACGAACCGGAGGTGATCGCACCAGGTGCTGGGTACATCTGAGGATGATGAATGAATGTGGCAACGTTTTCGCTATTCGAATTCTCCATACACGGGTGTGTCCATTGTGATGCTATATGGATTTTTGGGTGTGTTTCTATCTATGTTTATGGGTTCGGTGATCTCTATGACGAGGTTGGCGCCCACACGAAAATTAGTACCGAATGTGGTTAGAATGTAGAAAATTCGTTCAAAGACATAAAAACCAATCTGAGATAAAATCAGACTCACTTTCTTTCAGTCTCTATCACACTATGTAAGAGACCATTAAAAATTGTCATATATTCCAAAAGTGTCAATAAAACTGTGGTGTCACCGCCAGACACCACACTTGCTAGGTGGTTGCCTTTAAATCGGCCGCGGTCCGCTAGTATGCGTCAGACCCGCGTATCACCACTATCAGTGATTGCAGACCGAGCGCCGCCATACGGTAGGTCTGGATTAGAGAGACTCCCTAGCACTCGCCCAGTTGTACAGCCGACTTTGCTAGCGATGGTTCACTGACTACATACGCTCTCATTTGCAGAGACGACAGTTTAGCATAGCCTTCTGCTACGTCATTTGCTACGACCTAGCAAGGCGCCAGATTCAGTTACTACAAGAATGTATTCTGAACACATAATATTGTGAATCATGTACCGTCAAGAGCGACGTTCATCATTAATGGATTAAAGTTAAGAATGAAACTAATTACGTCCGCTTTCTGAATTCTCATTCCTTGTCATGTTCCAGACCTCACGTCAGTATAGTTCTTCCCTCCTCACGCCAGCCTGCGTGAGCTAAAACGCGTGCATTTCGGCCTCCACTAGTAATGTTGTGGATTGGCAAGAGGGCCAACCCACTAATATAAGAGGAAGCCGAAAGGCACGCGTTTCAGCTCACGCAGGCTGGCGTGAGGTCTGGAACAGGACAGGGAAGTTAGACTAGAAAAAACGATGTAGCTGGTGGAATACTTAACTTTAATCCATTAATGTTGAACGTAGCTCTTGTCTGTACATTCTTTACAATATCAATAGCAACTGATAATGGCGCCTTGCTAGGTCGTAGCAAATGACGTAGCTGAAGGCTATGCTAACTATCGTCTCGGCAAATGAGAGCGTATTTTGTCAGTGAACCATCGCTAGCAAAGTCGGTTGTACAACTGGGCGAGTGCTAGGAAGTCTCTCTAGACCTGCCGTGTGGCGGCGCTCGGTCTGCAATCACTGATAGTGGCGACACGCGGATCCGACGTATACTAACGGACCGCGGCCGATTTAAAGGCTACCACCTAGCAAGTGTGGTGTCTGGCGGTGACACCACATTCCTCCCCCGCAAATCGGCGCACGGTTGTGGCAAAAGGCTTCCGCCCGCCGTGGGGAGGACCCCATGTTGGCGTATGCGACGAGGTGGGGAGCCTAACAACAGGCGAGGCTGTGCCATCCGCACCCTGCCATTTGGTCCGACGGGAGCTAGGAAACGCCTGAAAACCTGCTCCAGGGTGCACGCCAACATGCGGTGTATGCGCCCGCAGAGAGACAGGAGGGGCTGAAGGGTCGACCTCCATCGGGTCGGGGCACCCGACGGGCGAAGACGACATATGGTCCGGCGCGGGCAATAGTTCCATGTCGGAGGACATCCGGTCACGGGAAGCGATCGGCGGCGCGTGATCCAGGGAGGCGCCCGGCGGTTGCAGCGACGCGTCCACTGCGGGCGTCGCCGGCGGGAGAACAGGCGGCGGCGGCGGCGGCGGCGGCGGCGGCGGCGGCGGCGCGTCACCATGGGGAAAAATGGAAGGCAGCGTCGGTAACACCTGGGGCTGAGGCGAGCCAGTAGATGGGTCCCCAGGGCGCTGACCGGACGGCACCGTCGCTGAAAGCAGACGGGGAGCGGCAGATCCCGTGCGACGACAGAGGCGCAGCTGATTGAGATGCCGACGCACCTCACCAGAGGCCCCCAAAACCAGATACATTGCGCGGCCGAGGCAGCGAAGAATGCGCCCTTCAAGCCAACGCCGTGAACCTCGATAGTGACGATAGTAGACAACGTCGCCTGGAGCAAAAGCAGGTGTCTGCCGCTGCAGAGGAACCTGATGCGGCGGATGTAGCAAAGACATCAAGGTTCGATGAGGACGACCGTGGAGCAACTCAGCCGGCGAGCGACCATCTCGGGACTGAGAGCGAGACGAGGACAAAAAGAGCAATAACGCGTGCTACCGAGAATGCGACTCTTTTAACTTCAACATCTGTGACTTGAAAGTCCGGACTAATCGTTCAGCGGCACCGTTTGAGTGTGGCGAAAACGGCGCGGACGTCAGATGTTGAATACCATTGGCCTTGCAGAGTGAGTGAAATTCTGCGGACATGAATTGTGGGCCATTGTCGGAAACAATAGTCTGTGGAAAACCTTCAATGCATGAGATAGCAGATAACGCTTGGATGGTGGCAGATGACGTCGTGGAAGACATCCGGACAACAAAAGGAAAAGTACTGATTGAATCAACCAGAACCAACCATCGAGCATTCCAGAATGGACCAGCAAAATCTATGTGTAAGCGTTGCCAAGGGGAAGTGGCTTTTGGCCATGCAAAGAATTTCCGCGGTGGTGCAGATTGTTGTTCGGCACACGCCATTCAAGAAGAGCACATATTCGTAATCGCAGCATCGATTCCGAACCAAGTACAGTGCTGACGAGCAAGTTGTTTCGTTCTCACTATACCCTAATGTCCTTGGTGGAGAAGCCGTAAGACAGAGGACTGTAACGAACGTGGTACCACGACCCTGGACTGATCATTATCTGAACGCAACAGCAAAACACCACGTTGTACAAAAAGTCTCTCCTTGTGAGCAAAAAATCGGCGAACCAACGGATCCCCGATCCGTGACTTTGACAAGGGCCATTGCGTAGCAACAAAACGCAGAACGGTAGCAAGGACAGGGTCGGCAGCTGTGGCTGTAGCTACACGACGAAAATCAATCGGAAACGGTTCGACCACGTCATCGGTTTCCGCATCAATGAACATGCAAGCAAGTTCGGAAGAATCGAATGCTCTATCCTCAGCAACAGGCAAACGGGACAACGCATCGGCGTTTCCGTGCTTAGCAGTGGACCGATACAAGATATCGTAGCGGTACTGCGAGAGGAAAATAGACCAGCGAATGAATTTCTGCGCAGTACGTGGAGGTACCGGCTTGTTCGGATGAAAAAGCGATGTCAAAGGTTTGTGGTCTGTGATGATGGTAAAGTGACGACCATACAAGAAATCATGAAACTTAGTAACACCAAATACGAGAGCCAATGCTTCTTTCTCGATCTGTGAATAATGTCTTTGCGCAGACGAGAGCAATTTGGACGCAAAGGCAATAGGGCTATCGTGCGATCCATCTTTGTGCGCAAGCACAGCACCGATCCCGAAATCCGATGCATCCACCATCAACAAAACGGGTTTCTGGGGATCGAATGGCGTAAGGCAAGTATGGCAAAGCAACGCCGATTTCAACTGGCGAAAGGCGAGTTCGCATTCCGTCGTCCAGACGAACGGAACACCCTTACGGCGTAAGCGATGAAGCAGAGCTGAAATGGAAGTGGCGTGGCGCACATAGCGATGATAATAATTAATTTTTCCCAGCACACTCTGTAGCTGCTTCAAATTCTGCGGCAAAGGTAAGTCCTGTATGGCACGGAGGTGCTCGGGACTGGAATGTATGGCTTGGGCATTGAGTACATGTCCCAGGTAGGGTAAGTCACGAGCAAAAAACACACATTTGTCCTTCCGCAAGCGAAGACCATTTTGTCGCAAGACCTGAAATAATGTTCTGAGATTGGCTAAATGTTCTTCTTCCGTCTTTCCGGAGATCACAATATCGTCCAGATAGTTTGCTGCAGTAGGGACCGACGCACAAACAGTTTGCAGATACTGCTGAAACAATGCAGGGGCGGATGCACACCCGAATGGCAGTCGTTTGAATCGATACAAACCAAGATGCGTGTTAACCATCAAAACGCGCTGGGAGTCTTCGTCCACTGGTATTTGCAAGTGCGCATCTGCTAGGTCCAACTTCGAAAAATATTTACCCGGGCACAGTTTGTCAAAAAGATCTTCCGGGCGGGGTAAAGGAAAAGTTGCAATCACTAGTTGTGGATTCACTGTTGCCTTGAAGTCCACACAAAGTCTCAATTTTCCGGAAGGTTTTAGCAAAATTACTAAGGGTGATGCCCAGAGAGAAGCCTGCACACGTTCAATTACACCTTGCGATTCAAATTCGTGTAATGTTTTTGCGACCTCATCACGCAATGAGTGAGGAACATTGCGCGCTCTGAAAAATTTTGGTTGCGCGTTTACTTTCAGTTCCAAATGTGCTTTATACACTCCTGGAAATGGAAAAAAGAACACATTGACACCGGTGTGTCAGACCCACCATACTTGCTCCGGACACTGCGAGAGGGCTGTACAAGCAATGATCACACGCACGGCACAGCGGACACACCAGGAACCGCGGTGTTGGCCGTCGAATGGCGCTAGCTGCGCGGCATTTGTGCACCGCCGCCGTCAGTGTCAGCCAGTTTGCCGTGGCATACGGAGCTCCATCGCAGTCTTTAACACTGGTAGCATGCCGCGACAGCGTGGACGTGAACCGTATGTGCAGTTGACGGACTTTGAGCGAGGGCGTATAGTTGGCATGCGGGAGGCCGGGTGGACGCACCGCCGAATTGCTCAACACGTGGGGCGTGAGGTCTCCACAGTACATCGATGTTGTCGCCAGTGGTCGGCGGAAGGTGCACGTGCCCGTCGACCTGGCACCGGACCGCAGCGACGCACGGATGCACGCCAAGATCGTAGGATCCTACGCAGTGCCGTAGGGGACCGCACCGCCACTTCCCAGCAAATTAGGGACACTGTTGCTCCTGGGGTATCGGCGAGGACCATTCGCAACCGTCTCCATGAAGCTGGGCTACGGTCCCGCACACCGTTAGGCCGTCTTCCGCTCACGCCCCAACATCGTGCAGCCCGCCTCCAGTGGTGTCGCGACAGGCGTGAATGGAGGGACGAATGGAGACGTGTCGTCTTCAGCGATGAGAGTCGCTTCTGCCTTGGTGCCAATGATGGTCGTATGCGTGTTTGGCGCCGTGCAGGTGAGCGCCACAATCAGGACTGCATACGACCGAGGCACACAGGCCCAACACCCGGCATCATGGTGTGGGGAGCGATCTCCTACAGTGGCCGTACACCACTGGTGATCGTCGAGGGGACACTGAATAGTGCACGGTACATCCAAACCGTCATCGAACCCATCGTTCTACCATTCCTAGACCGGCAAGGGAACTTGCTGTTCCAACAGGACAATGCACGTCCGCATGTATCCCGTGCCACCCAACGTGCTCTAGAAGGTGTAAGTCAACTACCCTGGCCAGCAAGATCTCCGGATCTGTCCCCCATTGAGCATGTTTGGGACTGGATGAAGCGTCGTCTCACGCGGTCTGCACGTCCAGCACGAACGCTGGTCCAACTGAGGCGCCAGGTGGAAATGGCATGGCAAGCCGTTCCACAGGACTACATCCAGCATCTCTACGATCGTCTCCATGGGAGAATAGCAGCCTGCATTGCTGCGAAAGGTGGATATACACTGTACTAGTGCCGACATTGTGCATGCTCTGTTGCCTGTGTCTATGTGCCTGTGGTTCTGTCAGTGTGATCATGTGATGTAACTGATCCCAGGAATGTGTCAATAAATTTTCCCCTTCCTGGGACAATGAATTCACGGTGTTCTTATTTCAATTTCCAGGAGTGTAGTTCTTAGCGCAACTAAGGCCCGGTGCAAAAATGTCTGCAAATTCGTCACATAGACGAGAAACACTGTCTGAAGGTACAGCCTGGTTCACTGATAGGACCTGATTGACTATAGACAAGTTAAACAACTGAAATAAATCGAAACCAAACAAGTTCACTGCAGAAGATGAACGAAGTACGTACAATGACACAAGTTTTGTTTGTCCTTTGTATGTTGCAAGAAGGCTGCACTGTCCTAACACAGGGAGCCCGTGACCTGAATATGTAGTTAGCTTAACATTTGGGGCATGCAACGGAGGTGTGCCCAGCTGTTTGTACGTGTCTTGATTGATCAGTGAAACTGCAACTCCGGTATCGAGCTGGAACAGTATCACTTTGCCGTTAATGTCCAAGTCGACAAAAAGTATATTGTCCTGCTGACGACAAGAGCGACTGTCTCGTGCAACGTGATCTGACAGTGGTACAAAATCACTTGCGACATGACGGGATTTCCGGCGATGTCGACGCACACTATTTGTAGGACGAACACAGTCACTGTTAGAGAGAGTGGCACTGGGCGGAGTGGAATGAACTGCATGAATTTCCATGGGCGAAGTTTCGCGAGCCTGATTATCCTTGGTTCGATTCCGATTCCGGCGCGAAGCAAAGGGCCTGGAATGGTTGTGAGTGTCCAATCTGAGCTTTTTCTGGCAAACACTTTGAACATGTCCTTTTTTATTACAGAAAAAGCAAATAGCCGGGCGTGACGGGCAATTCTCACGCGAATGTCTAGTAGCACACCGCGGGCATGAGTTTAGCACTGCATTTGCTTGCCTGCGCGGCACACGCAGCTGAGAGCCTGGTGGCAGCTGCACGGATGGGCGTGAGGGCTGTTTACTGTCCGTGCAGCGCCCCCGGCGGGCCGGTTAATGTGACACACAGCTGGTGAAGTTTCAAATGATTTCTGAGCAAAGTCAAGTGTGTCCTGCCGATCCAATATGTCCATCACTTGTTGAAGGGAGGGATTGACTAGTTTCAAAATCTGTTCCCTTATAAGAACATCAGAAACGTTCTGTGCAATTGCATCACGCACCATAGTATCTGAATAAGGGAGTCCACATTGACACTCAAAAGCACAATTCCTAGTAAGGCCTTGCAAGGTTGCAACCCACTCCCTATTAGTCTGACCTGCCGTACGTTTTGTACGAAAGAAGGTATACCGTTTGGCAACTACATTGACTGAGTCTTTGAAATATGCATCTAATGCAGACAAAATTTCGTTGTAGGACGGAGTTGCTATTTCGCGTCAGAGAAATAATTTCACTATCACACGGTACGTTTGGACGCCTACGGAGGAAAGGAGAAAAGGCTGCCGCTCATTACCTTGAATTCTGTAGGCGGCGAGATGGAATCCAAATTGGCGTGACCACTCTGTCCAGCTTTCCAGTGCTGCATCAAAAGGACTAAAAGTTGGTGCAACAGCGTGTTGTGGCTGCGGTAGCGGTGGAGCGGCTGCCGCCGCATCGTTTTGCATTGCACGTTGACCCTGGACGAGCTGTCCAAGGGCATCCGATAAGGCCTGCGTCTGCTGATTCTGCAAGCGATAAAATTCGGACAGTACATCTGGAGATTGTGGCGAAGCCATTACACAAGTAAATCAGGGCAATATCAATAAGAACTCGGAAAACCTCGTCGCCAAAATGTTGTGGATTGGCAAGAGGGCCAACCCACTAATGTAAGAGGAAGCCGAAAGGCACGCGTTTTAGCGCACGCGTGAGGTCTGGAACAGGACAAGGAAGTTAGACTAGAAAAAAAGGATGTAGCTGGTGGAATACTCAACTTTAATCCATTAATGTTGAACGTAGCTCTTGTCTGTACATTCTTTACAATATCAATAGCAACTGATAATGGCGCCTTGCTAGGTCGTAGCAAATGACGTAGCTGAAGGCTATGCTAACTATCGTCTCGGCAAATGAGAGCGTATTTTGTCAGTGAACCATCGCTAGCAAAGTCGGTTGTACAACTGGGTGAGTGCTAGGAAGTCTCTCTAGACCTGTCGTGTGACGGCGCTAGGTCTGCAATCACTGATAGTGGCGACACGCGGGTCCGACGTGTACTAACGGACCGCGGCCGATTTAAAGGCTACCACCTAGCAAGTGTGGTGTCTGGCGGTGACACCACAAGTAACACGGTGTTGGCTCTTCTGCCAACACAACAAAAACCGAATGTAAGACAAGAGGAAAGTTAAAATAGTTTCTCAAGGATAGTTACAAAGAAGATGGATGACCCTGGTAGTACATTAAAACTGTTGCCCTATTAATTTTAGGGGAAAAGATAGACACCGCACAAATCTGTGTTATTTGAAACAGAGCGCAACTGCTTGACAAATGATCTGTTGCCTTCTCCTCTGAATATAAAATATAGTCTACTAAAATGTGACGCCATTATCTCCGCGCCACAAGTGCCACACATGAGAGTGTCCTCTCACTGGAAAAAAAATCCATGCATCGTAGGACCGTGTACCATGCAAAGACGACAGAGGAGGACCTCATCCTGTCTGCATGGCTGGAAGAACGTACACCATGGACATGTTGAGGACTTTGCTAGACGCAGCTAATTATCTGTTACTCCATGCTTCTTCCCATCGATGCATGACTCTGTACCTCAACAGTGAGCCGATAGCATGTTGGGTGTGGAACATTTAAGTATCTGAGAAACATGGCACACCTCCTTGGCTGCTACTTTCGCCGATTCATTACCATTAATACCCATATGCCGTGACACTCTCCAGTTTGAAATGTATGTGGGGGATTTATTTAGCTGCGTGGTACTATACTGTTGCAATAGTGCCTGACTGCTGGTGTGTGGAACCTGAGTGATGTCGAATGGGTTGCCTGCGAGCGGGAGCCTATGAAGGATCAAGGATTCTCTCTGTATAGGTAAACTTTCAAATTGCTCAACAAAGGTGTGCAACTGGCACTGAGGATGTAATCAGTGTGGGGGGGGGGGGGGAGAGGGGAGGGGAGTGGGCGTTCTAACAGGGACCCTTCGCGATTTTATTCACATACATGTCATTGTCACACAACAGAATTTTGTGTCTTTTTTTACAGTCATTAAAATCTCCCAGTTTCTTCTCAAAGAGATGCTCTGTATTAGATTTTCTCCACTTTCCGCTTTGGGAGTGGGTTTGTACACTTTTGAATTGGTCTTATGTCCTCGAGTGAAACGGAAATAATAGTATCACACTAGGAAAGATTTAGCATTAGCATTAAACTCAGCTGAAACAATTGAAAGACATGTGTACGTAGGTAACACAAACTGTCTTCACAATAATGTGTACCGCAGCCATACATTTATTAAATGAATGCGAGGTTTCTCGACTTAGGCCGTATTTAATGAAACTTCTTCTTCTCTCCATAACAAGTTTAGGGTTTTTAAACCGTTACCTAGCATATAGTTGTACAAAAAAGCGCTCTACATTATCATCGTGAAAGGGGAACACAGTAGTACGAACGTAAATTAACGGAAAGATAGTTACCAAGAGAAAGGTGCCACATGTGTGATAAAATGGCAGCACACTTACAAAAAATGGTTGAAATGGCTCTGAGCACTATGGGACTTAACATCTGTGATCATCAGTCCCCTAGAATTTAGAACTACTTAAACCTAACTAACCTGAGGACATCACAAACACCCATGCCCGAGGCAGGATTCGAACCTGCGACCGTAGCGGTCACGCGGTTCCAGACTGAAGCGCCTAGAACCGCACGGCCACACCAGCCGGCAGCATAATTACATTTTATGCTTTTGGTCATTTCGGTTTACAAGCTGAACTATTCCTGATGGTTTGACACACAGTTCGGACAGATAAGGTGGGAGATGTGCAAAGATTTAACGTCGTTCAAAGAATAAAAAAGAGGGATGTCTAACAAATTCATATCTATTTATATTAGGGTAAACCATAACTCAAGTACAGACTTTCAGAGGTCGCTCAGTGATACCTTCTGAGTATTTTGGTAAAAGACACCTACTTTCTCTGGCAGCTCGTTACAGAGTTTCTGCATTTCGTTTGTTTTCTTTCCCCAATTAGCTTTGTATCTGTTTTGCACTGAAAACAATCCGCAACAGTCCAAACGTCGGTATTAAAGGATAAAGAAGCGTTGTGAATAGAATTTCGCTGACATAGCATTAGAATTCCTGGAATTGATGGTATCAGCATCTCCGATGTCAGCATCCAGTGTTCAGCAATCATTATATTTCCCTGAAGGTAGCATCAGCATTCCAGGATTTCTGTCATCATTGCTTCCATCAACGGCACAGACACCATGACACCATAACACCATGTCACTGCTCTGTGAAGATAAACATACTTATTTATCAGTAGAAGTAACAGAATAAAACTAATTAATCTGTTGATTATTACTTTAAAGTCACTATGACAGTGAAGAAAAGAGCACGCTGCACGCCCTGTTTTATAATTTTCTCATATATACTTTTAAGTAAGATGCGTTACCACGAAGCTTCCAAAACGGTACTGATTTTTGATTTTCCGTTCCACAGAAGACTGACTGAATCGAGGACATAAGAGTCTGCACGTAATCTGCAGAAACATACTGGGCACCGAACACTTTCTTTTTGAAGAGCCCGAAGCTTTCTCGAGATTGGTATTCAAAGACCCAGAAATGCGAACATTCGCAAGAAGAGAATATAAGCACCATTTACAATCAAAAAATCATCTAAAGGAAAAAAAAAGATTATATTGCAAGCACAGAATTAAAGTATAAACTCAAGCAGATATTAATCAGAATCCTGGGAATTCGTCTCCAAATCAACAACAAGAAGAATACCTCTACGCCTAAAAGAAAGACAACGTTACGGTGCCCTCCTATTCTTAATATTCTGAACTTGGCACTTTCCTATGGGAATATTGGAGATTTTTCGTCCTTTCTATCTTCAGGCGCGTTATTATTGTCGCGTCTGCTGGAGGGAGCTACAGGCCTCACCACAGGACCAGTGTGCAGTTTCACTATCGAGAACTAACAAATTTGAATTTATGGGCTCATTAAATTACTAGTATTTTCGTGTTCAGAGTTTCGGCCTTCAGATCCAAGTCCACCGTGAAGCGAAGTAAAAGAATCGAGAAAATGAAATTATTCTTGTACACTGAATAATCAATAAATTTTGGCTGAAATTAAATTGTCTAAAATGAAATTTGCTCTTCATCATTACGTTAACATTCTCTCCATCTATTTTTGCGCTCTTCACTACGCAACTTGTGGGAGATTGTGCCCTCTGTTTATGAGTTGCGTCAGTCTGTGTGATCGTACTTCAGCTGTATACGTATCCCCTACTCCGAGACGAAAAGAGAGTACCAGCCCAGGATTTGCCTAAACGAGCGAGGGAAACTGCCTGAAAGGCACACACAGGGTGGTTGGTGCACCAGCCACAGTAGTTAATTCTCTGCCTAGATTATATCTTGGTCCGGCTCACTTTCACGTGTAAAACGCCTTTGAAAAACATATAAGCACAAAAACAATGCTATATACATATCTACAAAACGTCAAGACATTTCCAGTACTTGTATACTGCCAATAATTCCACTTCTCAATTGTTTGTCAAAAATATTTGCCGTCCCCTGTGGTCGAATGGTTCTAGGCGCTTCAATCCGGAACCGCACTGCTGCTACGGCCGCAGGTTCGAATCCTGCCTTGGCATGGATGTGTGTGATGTCCTTAGGTTAGTTAGGTTTAAGTAGTTCTATGTCTAGGGGACTGTTGACCACAGATGTTAAGTCCCATAGTGCTTAGAGACATTTGAACCATTTCAAAAATATTTAACGATATTGACAGCTTACAGTAAGTTACAGTATTTTCACACCTAAAATGTTCGTCAAAAATATGTAAGCACACACACAATGTTATTCCTACGCCTAAAAGTAGTGAAGACATTGATAATACTTGTGTACTTTTAGTATTTTCATATCTAAAATGTCTGTAAAAAAGTATTTATGCTTGTTTATGTCAAACGCCACAATATTATATCCACGTCTGAAAAAATACACAAGTGGTGTAACTTTCAATTGTTCCACATCTTCAATGTCTATCAAAATAGACTTTACTCTTCTGTTCTAAGCGATAGGGTAAGCTGCACTGTACAGTAAGGGAAGTTCGATAGTTGTATCACATTCACTGTAAGGTATAATGGAGCGCACAGTTAATTTTTTCCACATCTAGATTGTTTATGTTATTGTTCTAAAGACACGTGTTACCTAAAGAAATGTATCACATAGTGGGAAAGTGCAATTATTACGCCAGTTACGGATTAAGTTATACTGTACTCCTAAACATGACTGTGGGCTTTCAAATTAAGTATCACAACCCTACATTCTCGTCTAACCTGACTATGTTATTGAAACATCCTGGCAGATTTAAAACTGAGCGCCGTGTCGAGATTCGATCTCAGGACGCATGATTTCGCGGGCAAGTCCTCTGCCGACTGAGTTACCCAAACACGTCTCACGACTCCTCTTCACACTTCCATCGATATCATCTCCTACCTCCCAAATGGGACAGAGGAGGAAGTAAAGCTGTGGGGAAGGGGCGTGAGACATTCTTGGATAACACAGTCAGCAGATCACTTTCCTGCGAAATACAGTTTTAGGGCGAAGAAGATTAGCGTACCGTTGTACACTAGACAAATATTATTTATATTATTGCCTGGCTAATACTGCTTTTTTAATAGCTTTTTATATTGGACACACATGCGGTTTTGTTCCACTGGTGTTCTATGCACTGGCATCACATTGTTCGACACTACACCACATACACGGGTAGCTCGATATCGGTGCACGCTTCGGAGCTTTAGAAGAAATGGAGAAACACAAGAAGCCACCAGGCGGCAGACCTGCCTACGGAAGAGAAACACAAACTAACGGTAGGCGAGCAAAACGTGACAGACAGAACGGACAAGGAAAAACAGCCCAGACGACAATGAGGCTCAGTACAGCAAAGATAGATCCGACAACATTGAATGCCAGCACTGAAATGACCCGTTACATGCTGGGCAGCTGTCTATACACCGGCCGCCTGGGACGCTATTAGCCGCCCTATTTACGCGGGCAGATAGTGGGCTCTGGCCGTGCGAGCACACCGCTGTGCGGCTGTGATACCCCCATAACACCCATCTAAGTGAATCAGTCTCCTGCGGCGGGCCTTCAACGTCCGCAGTGCCAATACCAGATGGTGCATTTTGGTGAAATCGTTTATGTATTACACCACATGAAGCACATTTTTTCGTGATACACAAGGAGAACTTTGTAATACGCCTATTCAGAATGCTTGCATGTAACAAACCTCATCAGAGACAATGATGGAACAAGCTTCCACACTGATATGAAATGCTGATGTTTCGAAAATACCATCATTACACCAAAATAAAATTATTTAAGATAATGCGTAATAATTTTAAGTTTAGAAAACACGCAAGTTGAATATGTATAAATTCAGGTCTTTGATCATGAACAAAAATTCGATCTTGCACCAAGGTGCAAGTATTTCTCAAACTACGCAAAGTTTCAAGCACAAAACACATGTGGCACAATCATTGCAACTTAACTGTTCATGCTAACATATTGGTATTACTGACAACATTTACAGGTCAAGGAGCACTTGTCAAAGCCTAAACTGCAGTATCTGCACGACACGTCGCTAGGCATAACGACTCTTAAAATTAAATATTTCTCCATCTAAACTGCATGTATTACTTACCAAAATACATGTGGCCTGCATAATAGCACTACTTATGTCACTTACAGGTTTGTCAGGTACTGAAGTTTGATATCTGTACCACACTTCGCAATACAGAATTGGACCCCTGAATTAAATATTTCCATAGGTAAGTTATCTTAATTAATTATCGAAATATGTGTTGTTCATTTGGCAGCACTACTGATAAAACGAACAGTGGAACTAGTGAAACTTCCTGGCAGATTAAAACTGTGTGCCCGACCGAGACTCGAACTCGGGACCTTTGCCTTTCGCGGGCAAGTGCTCTACCATCTGAGCTACCGAAGCACGACTCACGCCCGGTCCTCACAGCTTTACTTCTGCCAGTATCTCGTCTCCTACCTTCCAAACTTTACAGAAGCTCTCCTACGAGTCTCGGTCGGGCACACAGTTTTAATCTGCCAGGAAGTTTCATATCAGCGCACACTCCGCTGCAGAGTGAAAATCTCATTCTGGAAACATCCCCCAGGCTGTGGCTAAGCCATGTCTCCGCTATATCCTTTCTTTCAGGAGTGCTAGTTCTGCAAGGTTCGCAGGAGAGCTTCTGTAAAGTTTGGAAGGTAGGAGACGAGATACTGGCAGAAGTAAAGCTGTGAGGACCGGGCGTGAGTCGTGCTTCGGTAGCTCAGATGGTAGAGCATTTGCCCGCGAAAAGCAAAGGTCCCGAGTTCGAGTCTCGGTCGGGCACACAGTTTTAATCTGCCAGGAAGTTTCATATCAGCGCACACTCCGCTGCAGAGTGAAAATCTCATATTGGAACTAGTAACTGTAACTAAAGTTCGATATCTGTACCAGAATTTGCGAGGCACATTTGGTACTCAAATATTTCCACATCTCATTGGACTACATTATTTTTCAAAATACTGTACATGTGGTTATCTTACTGGCAATATTGATAGAACTGACATGTTAGGCGGCGGAATGTAGTCCTATCATTGTAACACACATTAAATTTATCGAAATATAAATAGAATAGTTCTACAACATTACAAAACACAGTTGATACTATACGAAATGTATTCGCAGCTGCAAATACACATAACCTGCAGCTGTATTAGGGAATAACGACAATGAAAATTTGTGCCATGTGGGACTCGAACCCGGATTTCCTACTTTATACGAGTTGCTCTGGCTATCTGCGCTCAACCCATGGCCAGACCTACACTTCTGTATGTCGTCGTTCTGGCATCTCAAGCTGTACTCGTGCACGCACTGTGTAATTCCCATACAGGGGAAGCCATTTTAATTGAAAGTCGCTACCTTATATCAGCAGATAAATACGATATTGCAGTACAATCTATTACACATCGCACTATTGCCGATACAACTTACATGTTTAAATGCACTTGCCAATGACAATACTTCCATCATGTCACTGACTTGCGATTCTCACATCTAAATTGTCTGTATTATTTGGAAAAAAACTCGTGTTACTTCTGCCAAAACCGTTATCAAAGTCAAACAGATATTATAGTGATCGCTATGCTACGGTATTAACTTTATCTTCTAGATCGTAACATTTGTCATCTTCTGCTGATAACGCAAACCCATTCTATCGTATAATGGAAACAATATAACACATTGATGAAATAATATACTGAACAGTAATAATATGCTTTTGTGTAGGTAAGAAAAAACACAGCCAAGAAGAAGGGACAGGATGATTCGAGATATGTTAAGGTATCAGGGAAAACCCAAAAAGGCACTAGACGGAACTGTTTTTTACTCTGCGCGACGTTTACTTCAAGACCCGGAACTGATACAGTGCCAACACGACTCAAAAGGAAAGCAACACTTGCCGTAGAAACGTCTGCATCCTACAGTGTTGCAGTTTGTAAGGATGGTCATTATGTGATTCTATAAAATAATGTTGAAAGTACGCACTGAGTGGTGAATACAGCTAGTAAATAACGATGCCTTTGAAGAAGGGTATGAACATATTGTACAGGCTATCAGCCACCTCCTGGGACTCAGGAAGTCAGAATTTGCATCAAGTGTGGTGCATACTGCGTTATGACAAAATCAGGACCATTCGAATATGGAGTTTGGTGGTCTGTCGCACTGCAATTAGTTTGGTGTGCCCAAGGTCTGGGTTCGATTCACACTGAAGCGTCAGTTATCAACAGGTACCAACAGGCCCTCTTCGCCTCTGGTAACCCGAAATGAAGAACGTAGGGTTGAATGTGGTTCCAGATCCACATAAAACAAGATATGCTTACATTTCTTACTTGAGCAGAGTCGGTTTACACTGAGGTGACTAAAGTTATGGGATACCTCCTAATATCTCGTCGCGTTGTTGTGTATCAGCTCGACGTGGCTTGGACTCAACAAGTAGTTGGAAGTCACCTGCAGAAATAGTGAGCCATGCTGCCTCTATAGCCCTTCATAACTGCGGAAGTATTGCTGGTGTAGGATTTTGTGTACGAACTGATATCTGGATTATTTATCATAAATGCTCTACGTGATTCATGTCGCACGATTTGGATGGTCAAACCATTCGCTCGAATTGTCCAGAATCTTCTTCAAACCAGTACCAAACAATTGTGACATGGAGCAATGTAATGGGAACATGAAGTCCATGAATGTTTCAAATGCCGAACATAACAACTTCCAGATAATGATCGGTTCAGCTGGATTGGAGAAACCAGTCCATTTCACGTAAGCACCAACGTGGAGTCACCACCAGCTTGCACAGTGTCTGATGACAACTTCGGTCCACTCCTTGTGGGGTTTGCGCCACACTCTAACCCTGCCATTAACTCTTATCAACTGAAATCGGGACTCATCTGACCAGACCACCGTGTTCCAGCAGTCTAGGGTCCAACCGATACGGCCACGAGTCCAGGAAAGGTGCTGCACGCGATATCGTACTGTTAGCAAAGGCGCTCGAGTCGGTCGTCTGCTGCCATAGCCCATTAATGCCAAATTTCGCCGCACTGTTCCAGCAGGTATGTTTGTCGTTCGTCCCATATTGATATTTCATGAAGTTTTGCTTGTCTGTTAGCAGTGACAACGCTAAGCAAAAGTCGCTGCTCTCAGTGAAGGCCGTCGGTCATTGCGTATCCGTGGTGAGAGGTAACGCCTGAAATTTGGTATTCTCGGCACATCCTTGTCATTGTGTATCTCGGAATATTGAATTCCGTAATGATTTAGGAGATGGAATGTTCCATGCGTCTAGCTCCAACTACCATTCCGGGTTGAAAGGCTTTTAATACTCGTCGTGTGACCACAATAATTTTGGACACATTTTCACATGAATCACCTGATTACAAATGACAACTCTGCCAATGCACTGCCTTTTATGTCTTGTGTACACAACAACATCACATCTGTATATGTGCATATCGCTATCCCATGACTTCCGTCACCTCAGTATAGAATGGGCCGTGACAGTTTCAGAAGTCGCGGCAGGTAAGAACTTTGTCACCAGTAAGCTTCCTTACAATCAAAGTTTTATTTCAGTTGACGAACTGATGTTCACGTGAGGTCTGAATCCAGTACCTCCCTATTTTATATGAACGTGAGATGTTGAAAATATCCTTGCTGGACTGGAATGCGCGCTAGGATCTCCCTTTCGCGGGATTTTTACACCATCATTTGCCGGTTAGTTAACAATTCTAAGTGTCGTCATTACAGGTTCAAACATCTCGCAACTGGTGAAAAACGTCGGCCTGGAGGGTGTCTGTAATTAATCTTTCGCTATCTTGAGCCAGTGTAGCACTCCGTTTTATAGGAAAGATGTTGAGTCAGTATGCTGCGGGCTTTGCGTTGTCAATAGTGTTAATGACATGGCTTGCCCTTACGCGCCCTTAGTGGTACGACGACGTGGGAAGAACTCAGACCTCGTGCGGCATGAACGGAACACGTTACTGTGATCTGCCTCGCCAACATGAGAGCCCCACTCTACCGGAAAGAGGTGCTTTGGACTCTATTGTTTTGATGCACTATGGAGCTCCTCCTCACATTGCTCATGAGGTCACTCGGTTACTCCGTAACATATCTGGAGGAAACAGAATCATCGACCGATGGTTCCAAACTGCATGGCCACCAAGACCATGAGATCTGAACCCGTGTGATTTCTGTCTGTGGGGTTACCTTTAAGTCAGGATTTATCAATGGGACACTAACACACGTTCGAGGTAGAGAAACATAGCGAGGGCGGTAGACATCTCACCTGAAGTATTTCTGGCAGCAATAGAGCAAGCTCTAGAGTAGTTCCAGGCCATCATGGATGCAGATGGTCATCTAATGGATCAACGCTTATAACGTGGATCATAAACATGGTTTCCAATTAACAAATATTATCTTTCTCATGTGGAAATTAAAATGTGTTTCCTTCAAGGACTCATTCGTTATTTCTTTTCTGCACGTCCTACAAATGTTTCCACAAAATTAATTCTCCTACAATCACTCACCTATCATGAGGGTCCTCTCATGCAGCGAAAGTTTAATTATAACCACTCTGTATACAAGTTTATCTTGTTCAGTTACTAACCTATTACTTGTTTGCTTCGAATCCACGCCCAAAACAAACCTTTATTTTACATTATTTCAAGTAAAAATATGCGCACCCACTGACATGATGAGTACAGTGATTTTACTGGCAATATGCTATTGATGTTGAGGTTGTCAAGGAGTGTAGACGCTGTTAATAGATGATTTGCTAACTAGTCAGAACATAAATCAATTTATGTAAAACCATTCGCCAAGAGAACGACGGGTAATAGCTGGCTGGGAAATCTTTTGTAATACTCCGAATTATCATAGATCTTTGGAGTTCAGATATTCTTATACAATCTGTTATTCACCAAAAGACTAAAGACTACTAAATTATTAGTGTGATACAGTTAAAGGTATTAGTTGTCTTCTATTAATGAGAGTGGTAACATTTTTTAAACGTCAGTTATTTACTGGCATTAAAGAAGGTCTTATTGCTAACAACGTGCTTTTTGATGTTTGGAATATCATGATAACGTTTGACGTCTAGAATCATTGACACGCAGAGTAGTATTCTCCAGCAGTCAATTGTGGTAACCATTTTGTGTAGCTAATCCTCTATACCGAAAAGAGCTTAGAGGAAGATACGTTACATGAGCTGGAAGAAAATGAGTTGGGATGTAATTCAGGTCATTCTGATACTTTTGAGTATGATGTTGTGTGCCATGTCGGTAAAATGCGCTCCATATATATATATATACTGGGAAAAACATGTACACATATTCCATCAGAACAATCAGCATGTGTTAAAATGTCGCTCGCTGTTACGAATGGCCGGCCGCGGTGACCGACCGGTTCTAGGCGCTTCAGTCCGCAACTGCGCGACCGCTACGGTCGCAGGTTTGAATCCTGCCTCGGGCATGGGTGTGTGTGATGTACTTACGTTAGTTTGGTTTAAGTAGTTCTAAGTTCTAGGGGACTGATGACCTCAGATGTTAAGTCCCATAGTGTTCAGAGCCATTTGAACCATTTGTTACGAATGTCAGCTTCTCCATAGATATCTCCGGAGATGCAAAATAAGACTGTACCTTGATTGTAGACATTTTAGGGTACATATAAGCCGTTTCTGTTATAAAAATCTGAAGAAAATGATTGAAACCAGTAAGCGTTTATTATTACGTATATCTCGAGTTAAGTTTGTAACGTAAATAAATTTCCAGAAAGTTGCAACTGAGCACAGAAAGATAAAGCCTGTGATTCATCTACAGTATCACAAATTGGGTTTTTACGTTCTGTTGATGTTCGTTTGATGGGTATTAGGCCGCGTCCCAAGGCATATTTCACTGCCTGACATTTCGTCTTCCAATGATGGAGACGTCATTGGAGGCTAAAACTACTCAGAAAAAATGTACAATCTCAAACAAGTTCAGCAAATCGAACTGTTTAATCGCATCCACGCAACAATCTGATCGCGATGTGTTCACATCTCTGCCTAAGATCACGGACTCATGCCGACGTTATTTATGGAAATTTACACTCCTGGAAATGGAAAAAAGAACACATTGACACTGGTGTGTCAGACCCACCATACTTGCTCCGGACACTGCGAGAGGGCTGTACAAGCAATGATCACACGCACGGCACAGCGGACACACCAGGAACCGCGGTGTTGGCCGTCGAATGGCGCTAGCTGCGCAGCATTTGTGCACCGCCGCCGTCAGTGTCAGCCAGTTTGCCGTGGCATACGGAGCTCCATCGCAGTCTTTAACACTGGTAGCATGCCGCGACAGCGTGGACGTGAACCGTACGTGCAGTTGACGGACTTTGAGCGAGGGCGTATAGTGGGCATGCGGGAGGCCGGGTGGACATACCGCCGAATTGCTCAACAAGTGGGGCGTGAGGTCTCCACAGTACATCGATGTTGTCGCCAGTGGTCGGCGGAAGGTGCACGTGCCCGTCGACCTGGGACCGGACCGCAGCGACGCACGGATGCACGCCAAGACCGTAGGATCCTACGCAGTGCCGTAGGGGACCGCACCGCCACTTCCCAGCAAATTAGGGACACTGTTGCTCCTGGGGTATCGGCGAGGACCATTCGCAACCGTCTCCATGAAGCTGGGCTACGGTCCCGCACACCGTTAGGCCGTCTTCCGCTCACGCCCCAACATCGTGCAGCCCGCCTCCAGTGGTGTCGCGACAGGCGTGAATGGAGGGACGAATGGAGACGTGTCGTCTTCAGCGATGAGAGTCGCTTCTGCCTTGGTGCCAATGATGGTCGTATGCGTGTTTGGCGCCGTGCAGGTGAGCGCCACAATCAGGACTGCATACGACCGAGGCACACAGGCCCAACACCCGGCATCATGGTGTGGGGAGCGATCTCCTACAGTGGCCGTACACCACTGGTGATCGTCGAGGGGACACTGAATAGTGCACGGTACATCCAAACCGTCATCGAACCCATCGTTCTACCATTCCTAGACCGGCAAGGGAACTTGCTGTTCCAACAGGACAATGCACGTCCGCATGTATCCCGTGCCACCCAACGTGCTCTAGAAGGTGTAAGTCAACTACCCTGGCCAGCAAGATCTCCGGATCTGTCCCCCATTGAGCATGTTTGGGACTGGATGAAGCGTCGTCTCACGCGGTCTGCACGTCCAGCACGAACGCTGGTCCAACTGAGGCGCCAGGTGGAAATGGCATGGCAAGCCGTTCCACAGGACTACATCCAGCATCTCTACGATCGTCTCCATGGGAGAATAGCAGCCTGCATTGCTGCGAAAGGTGGATATACACTGTACTAGTGCCGACATTGTGCATGCTCTGTTGCCTGTGTCTATGTGCCTGTGGTTCTGTCAGTGTGATCATGTGATGTATCTGACCCCAGGAATGTGTCAATAAAGTTTCCCCTTCCTGGGACAATGATTTCACGGTGTTCTTATTTCAATTTCCAGGAGTGTATTTAGTGCTGTTGCCTACAACATGTCCAATTTCAACCTTTCTTTGCTGATAAAGTTGTTCTTGTGTTTTAAAATTTATGTAGAATCGACATATCCTAGCACAGTAATAATTAGACCTTGATAAAATCGTGGTAAGAGAGAAACAAATTTGGTGGTTCCCTGGATTCAATGCTACTTCGGACTGTGAAAGCGTGTACTGTTTGGTTTTTAGTGTTGCACTTTTTTATTCCCTCAGGCTGCAAGATCTCACTATATACTAAACCTCCATTTGTCTTTTTCAAAATGGGCACGAGTCCTTGGAAGGTGACTTAGGAGATGTTCGGGAAGACTGCTCTTTCCTTTTCATTCCAACCCCAAGAAAAAGATGCAGAACGAGGAGCATAAGGTGAACTAAATATTTTGAAGTAGCGTTGTCCAATGGATTTAAAAGTCGTATAGTCAATTACATTTTCAAAAAACTTATCGTTCTCCAGTATCATTGCCCCTTTTCTCAAAAACTAATACACATATTTCCGAAGAAATGTGGAATTGCATTTCCACTGAAACACAGATCAAGTCACAAAATTGTAGATAAAGGTAGGAGCAAGAAATCAAAGTATGGAATATTAGGAGTATATAAGCCACAATTGGATAATGCGAAAGCTATTACATTGCTCAAACTGACCGAAGCTTATTAATAAGGTATAAGGAGCACAATCGCTCTAGTAATAGGACTGGTTTTGGACAGTATTTAATTGCCACAAAATGTATAACAGGTAATACAAAGAACCCTTTGGAGACGTTGCATAAGGCATCTAAAGGAATGAAGTGGATTTTTGGAAGAATGGAAAATTGCTCAGTGACCAATCCGGTCACTGATATAATAAATACTTTGGGCTTTCCAGGAGGAAAATTTAGGGTAATAAGGTGCAGGCGTATTCAGACAGCATTGTAATAAGCTGCGGGTTGGGGCAGCCATACTTCGTTGTGTTTCATTAAATCAGTACACAATATATTAAATACAGTACACTTTAATATCCTTTTGAGTATTAGGTTTAAGTCACTTGCAAACGACTAATATTAGATGTTTTCAGGGATGCAGTATTCGAATACCGCTAAAAAGTACGCGTGCACTGCATACGTAGTAACAGCAGAAATCAGTCAAACAATACTGCAAGCGAATGTCGCCCAATGGAATTCAAATACGGTGGAGGGACTGTTCAACACTACGAGTCCATAGGGCAAGCAGGTAAATTTGCATATTTACCCACGCCAAACTTAGATCCGTACAGAATTTTCCCTATATATGCCCAGTAAGCTGTTATTTCGTGACATACTACGCAGCATGTGAGTAATTTTATATGGGACCATAATTTAGCTTTGACTTTGTCCCCATGTATATGGCCTGTAGCAGGTATAAGTGCAGATATTGTTGTATATGATGCCTTAATGTACACACATATCAGACTGTTGATTGTTTCTTTCTCTGCATCCAACAATATTCCTGCAAACACGTCACATAATTTACGACCTGATGTTTTTGCATAGTCATAACAGCACAACTAAATGGACTACGCCTGACTGTACAGATTAACCATTCTGCATCCATGTGTCCACACTTTAACATCCGACCTGCTGCCCAAGAGAAAATAAGCGCTAATGGCTTGCTCTTGCCAAATGTACTTGGTGGTATTAAACAACCTAAAACTATACGACTCATAGTAGCTATAACTATTAGTCTGCAAATAATGTAAATACAGATAGATGCACACGCACAGACACAGACACGCACGCACACACACACACACACACACACACACACACACACACACACACGCAGACACACACAGTGAAATCGATAATGACAGCGGTATACGCTCGATACTACACTCCAAGCCAGTGTCCCCCAATAACATTGAGATATGATGTATAGCCAACTGGGTATTGTCTGTCTGCACAGCAGGTATGACGTTAAAATTTCTACATTCACTCATGTTGAACTTTTGTCTGCAGATAAATTTACGTGCACATGGTATGGCTATTCCATTTCGACACACTTGCCCCCTATCCGTCCTGGGACTAGCACGTCAATTTTTTTCCAGGATCTGATAGTGTGAATAAAGCAGTACATACAAAATGCTAAGCAATACATTATACGCATATGTGGGAGTGATGACATTAGCGGCATCATCGTCACTATAAACTCGACGACTACTTATAAAATATGTTGCATAAGTGAATAATGACACAAGGTGAGTCTTACAGTCCGTAGCGTTTTATTGTCCGTAAAAAACGATATTAATGTTTCACAGTAATGTTTATTTAAGAGCTCGTTATGAATCGACTTTCGCTTGTTTGGTCATTATCAGATGACTTAGTACTAAACAGATGGTCCACGCAGCTTCAGAAAGACTTCATAGCTGTACAAAGATTGTTGTGCAAAGATATGTCACATTTTATGACTATATCGATACAAAGTACTAGCATAATGTTTTACTCAATGAGACCCTCAACAAATAAATCAAATATTACAGTACATTCAAATACTGAAACTACATGAATGTATAAACTATATATGTTTACAAGTGAATAATAGCACAGACTACTATTTAATATAGAGAAGCTGGTGAATGTGATGAACAGGTCGAAAAAAAGGGCGGGGAGGAAAAAGAAGTCTACGGAATGAGGGTATGGAACACTTATAACAAGTTTGTTATCTAATGACTGGTTGCCGCAAAGGTGAGTAATGGCGCTGTGTTTTGCCATTTAGGACCAGGTTCCATCACTCACCCTTACCAAAGTAACAGCAGTCACCATTCCATAATAAGCTTGCTGTAACTGTCCCACACCCACGTTCCATAGACTTCTTTCTCCACCTTCGCACCCCCTCACCCCCCCCCCCCCCCCCATCTCTTCGGGATGTTCATCAAACTTACTAGTTTCCTTATATTACATAACAGTCTGTGCCATTATTTGCTTGTCCAACATATTTGGCTTATACATCGTGCAGTTTTAATATTTTAATGTACTGTTATATATGATTTATTTCTTGAGAGTCTCTTTGACTAGTACATTATGCTTGTAATGTGTATCGATATAGTCACAAAATGTGACATATCTGTGCGCGATAATCTTTGTACAACTATGAACTCAAGCTGAAGTTATGTGGACTATCTGTTCAGTATTAAGTTATCTGGCAATTGCCTAAAAGAAGTGAAAGCCGGTTCGTAATGAACTATTAAATAAATATTATTGTGAAACATGAAAACCGTATTTTACGGACTATAAAACACTACGGACTATAAAAAGCTACGGACTATAAAACTCACCTTAATTTTTAAGCAATTTTTTTAATAAATAATGCATTTACAATTTTTATTATTAGATTTGCAAAGCCATACTAACAGAGATTCTTAGTTCATAAAACCGAAATGGCTTTTAAAACCACTGAAAATCGTCATCTGACCTTTCTTCTTCTTCAGGTTCTTCTTCTTTTTCATCTTCTCCTCTCTCTTCGTTCCAACGTTGTCCTCTTCATATATAAGATGGTCCTCACTGCCATCGAGAGCGTTACGTATGTCGCACTTCTTGAAAGATTTAAAGATAGTGTCTTCTCTCACTCTAGACCACAACTGTTTTATCCAGTGACACACTTGTTTGATTGTAAGTCGTTTAAAAACTCCCTTCGGCATGAGTTCATGTTGGGTCTCATTCATCATCCATTTGTTCCGTTCCTCTCTCATGTACACTTTAAACGGTTTATTTATCGAGATATCAAGAGGTTGAAATTGTGAAGTAAATCCTACCGGAATAACAGCATACTTTGTATTTCCCTGTCTCACTTTCTCTTTCACAGATTTTTTCAAATGACTAATAAACTGACCTAGTACAAGAAGACAACACTACTTCAATAAAGTACCTTTCCTTCTCTACCACACTATGTTAATGCATAATGTCATACCAGCCTCATCTACCCAACCCTTGTCATGTACGTGAACAACAACACCTGGTGGTATCTGAAGGTTTTGGCATTGCTTTGCGCTTGAAAATCATCACTGGGTTAAGTTTAGTACCGACAGCATAGCATGAAAGGACGACCGTGTGGTGCATTTTTCATGTACACTTACTTGATAGTTACAGGTTTAGCACCTTTTATTGCAACAGTTCTGTTGGGCGGCAGAAGAAATGCCAGAGGACTTCCGTCCATATTCGCTATTTGGCTTGTTTCCATACTGGTTTTCTTTTGATGTTGAGTAATAAACCGATGAAAAGATAATGCTTTCTTTTCATACTCTTGTGGCATTTTATGAGATATTTTGGTTTTGTTCGCATGCTAAGTTCATGACGCATCATAAACGTGTAGCACTAACCAATTCCAAAATTAAATTCTATTAAGTCTCGCTACTGAGCTAGCTTACGAACGTGTATTTGAATCATTTTTGTATTAATTCAAATCCCATTTTCACGCTGTCCTTGAATCCATTTCTGTACTTCATCTCCTAATTTTGAACACTTGCATTCAGTCCTCTATTTGCGCATTTAATCTTCCTAATTTTTTTCACTTGTTTTTTTATGAGACCGTGAATCGCGAATAGCTTTTTCTGTTGGTGAAGGGCCAAATGCCGCTCAGCTGCTCTATTTCCATGTTGTTCTGCATATGCTATTAGTTTCAATTTATAGCCCGTATCATATGAATACCGATTTTTTTTCATTATGAAACTAATTACTAACAGAAGTATTGTGGTGTTACCGATAACACAATTCACTTTCAATTGAAGTCCACTGGCACCGTAGACTGCAAACAATGTTCTGGATTTGTGATGGCAGGGCGGGAGGGAGGCAGAGTTAGCAAGCTTGTGAATCCCCGCAACTCACGTTCGTCGCATCGGTGCACTGCTGCTGCTAGTAGTATTCAATGTTGCCAGATAGAGAAAGGTTTCCCGCAGCATCGAATACATTGTCATTTTTAAGACTAGCAGTAATTTTAAAGCAAACACAGGGCATTTTAATATCAATTTCGAGTAGAAGACGCACCTGAATTTTGGAGGCAGTTTTTCGAAGAAAAATGTGCGTCTTATAGCACGTAAAATACGATACTGTGTATTGAAGTTTTTAATACGCCTTATTTCCTCCATGAACCGACGGAGTATTCTATAAATATTTTTGCTGTTAGTTTACAACAGAAAGAAGACTATGTACAGACATCAACAGGGTCCGTGGCACTGAGGTTTATGGTTCAAATAATTTTAAAAACCAGACTGTTCATGAAATTGTAACGTTCTTTTAAAAAAGAAAAAGTTTACGATTACGTTGAATGAACTGCGCACATAACAAATAAATAAGGTTCTTTAAATGAACTTTTTGAATAAATGTCTGAACTGTGGACTGGATACATAACTCGAGTAATCGTGTAGCGTGTTGTATGTGGAAGTGGCGCCCTTTGTAATATCACGTCTAGAGAATTTGATATTTCATTGTATTCTCTGTCTTACGATGCCTGTGCGAAAAGTGATGAAAGTGTCAACGCGGCGGAATTTTTTTTTCCAATTTTGTTAAGAGCTGGTAGTGGTCATACTTGCATGTTTACTTCGCATAAGTTTTGTAATGTACTGCATACTTGTTCTTTTGTACATCTCATCTAGATAGACCGATAAAGCTACACATTGTTTCATACATTAAAAACTGCGACGGTAATACTGACACTCAAAGATATAATGGCTGAGAGTGGCAGCAGCGATGCTAAAAAGAGACTGTTGTACATTGCTTCTCTGGATTTGTTAGCCGACGTGGATGTAATTTCTATTTTTTTTGTTTTGTTTTGTGTTGTCTTCCCAGCGGGAGTAGAGTGAGGAACACGTTGTTGTATGAAAGGGATAGTCCGCCATTGCAATCAGAATTGTGACTTTAATGTTTGGTGTCTATGTAGAAAAGATGGAAGGATTAAAAACCATTGTAATTCCAAATAGCTCATCATGATCAATAAAAGGTGAATGTAATCATCGTCAAAGACAGCAGAACAGGAGAAAGTAAATCATTCTTTTAAAAAAACCAACAATTCCCATTAGACATTATGTATGTTTAAGTTTTACCAGCAACATTTATCCTGTGGCGAAAATAATTTCAAGATCCTGCATCGAATTTATAACAACACGGATCAAAACCACCGACGAGCGACGTTACCGTCTGTCTCAAAAGACCCAGACGTGGATTTATTCTCGCTACAGTGATTAAGGATCTGCCGCCATTTTCATTCTTCTCCCGTTTTTCTTTGAGATTGTGCCGAACCATCAATACTAAATCGTCGATCGCAGCTGTGGAATCCCGCGATCGACATCGCCGAGATTCAGAAGAAGAATTCTTCCTCCAGCGAATCTCTATTTCTGGAGATACAATAATAATAATAATATAGAATACATCACATACATTCAGCAACAGAAAGATTCACATTAAGCAGAAAGGAAGGAGGAAGGGGATTTATCGATATAAAAAACCTTCATTATGGACAGGTAGACAATTTAAGAAAATTCTTTATAGAACGAGCAGAAACTAGCAAAATACACAAAGCAATCACTCATATAAATACATCGGCTACACCACTACAATTTCATAACCACCTCTACAACCCTTTAGACCACATAACATCAACAGATACGAAGAAAGTAAATTGGAAAAAGAAAACACTTCATGGCAAGCACCCGTATCATCTAACACAGCCACACATCGATCAAGACGCATCCAACACATGGCTAAGAAAAGGCAATATATACAGTGAGACAGAAGGATTCATGATTGCAATACAGGATCAAACAATAAACACCAGGTATTACAGCAAGCATATTATTAAAGATCCCAATACCACAACAGATAAATGCAGACTTTGTAAACAACAAATAGAAACAGTAGATCACATCACAAGCGGATGTACAATACTAGCAAATACAGAATACCCCAGAAGACATGACAATGTCGCAAAAATAATACATCAACAGCTTGCCTTACAACATAAACTTTTAAAACAACAAGTTCCTACATACAAGTATGCACCACAAAATGTACTGGAGAATGATGAATACAAATTATACTGGAACAGAACCATTATAACAGATAAAACAACGCCACATAACAAACCTGACATCATACTCACCAATAAAAAGAAGAAATTAACACAACTAATCGAAATATCCATACCCAATACAACAAATATACAAAAGAAAACAGGAGAAAAAAATTGAAAAATACATCCAACTGGCTGAGGAAGTCAAAGACATGTGGCATCAGGATAAAGTTGACATCATACCAATTATAGTATCAACTACAGGAGTCATACCATACAATATCCACCAGTACATCAATGCAATACAGATACATCCAAACACATATATACAACTACAGAAATCCGTAATTATTGATACATGTTCAATTACCCGAAAGTTCCTAAATGCAATATAACACATACCGTACAGTTAATAGGAAGTGACGCTTGATCAAGGTCCGCGTCACTTTCCATTCTCAACCAGACTTAACGTCTGAGAAAGTAAAGAAATAATAATAATAATAATAATAATAATTATTATTATTATTATTACTATTTTCAGAGAATCTTCAAGATTTTTGTTAGGAAAAGTCCTGCGATTAACTTCACAAACATTCATAATATTCTTGGTTTCTTTTTTTTAATTTTTATCTGCGCAGTCGCCCAGTACAGTACACATTCATTCAAGAGGGAATAAGTACATTATTGCAATTAAATTGGGGAAGGTATATTATGGCTTACTCTGTGTTATTGTTAGCAAAATCTTTATACGAACTGTTGGGGCAATGCAACCCCCAATACCAATAAAAAAATATAGTCACTGCAAAATACATTCAGCTCCTTAGGCACTGATCCTCTGACCCTGTTCAAAACTGATAACTTTGGACCACGTGCACATAAAAATAAATTAAATTGTCTTACCTCTAAAGCCGCAACGGTGGAACGCAATATATTCTGGTCTCTCATGAAAAAAATAAAATGTGTTAGCTACAGGCTGAGCGGTGTGCAATGCTGGCTGTAATACTTTGAAATGCACATGAAATTGCTTTAGCTGATAAATGAAAACATTTATGAACAGTCCAATTTCCTTGAAAAACATATGAGCTGGACAGGGAGGCGGTACTGATTGTAGTGAATTACTAAGACTGATTTTTTTAGCAAAATTGTATTGCAAGTGAAGTTTGTCTTTTCAAAACATTTGACAATTGAATTTGATCAGAAAAATACATCTTTTTCCAAACTGATTCACGAACAATGAGATTTATTCAACCAGTATTATCTAACCTCACTAATCCAACACAAATGCAAATCATCAATTTACCCATTGCTCTGTTAACAAACCTTAGAAGCATTACAAAAGTGAAATATCTAACTAGCCCTTTTATCAAACCAGTTTACGTACATTCTGGGGTTAGTCAACAATTACAAATTATCAGCATCTCATCTATATTAACGCGCTGGCAAAACAAAAATCATAATTATTTAACATCTTTACCTTGCTTGTGAGAAGACCTCTGCTTACATGTTTCGTAAGTGGTTCAAATGGCTCTGAGCACTATGGGACTTAACTGCTGAGGTCATCAGTCCCCTAGAACTTAGAACTACTTAAACTTAACTAACCTAAGGACATCACACTCATCCATACCCAAGGCAGGATTCGAAACTGCGACCATAGCGGTCGCTCGGTTCCAGACTGTAGCGCCTAGAACCGCTCGGCCACACCGGCCGGCGTTTCGTAATTCCTACATTAATCTAACAGTTGGTGGATTCACACAGCACGCCACAAAAAGTGCCTACTCCATCGTCCTACACTCACAGACAGCAACCCACAAGCGTGCACCAAGCGCTCTCTTACTCAAACACTACAATCTTAAACCAGAAACAGTATCTTTGTCTCTGCAGTCGTGCAGTCAGCGATCCGGTTTATAAAAGGAAACGAAAGCGACAGCCCCGGACATTTGCACAAGCCCCGCCCATTTACCCCTCTCCACACCAACCAAGAGCGCATCAATATGATCTTTGGTAGTCCTCGTCGCTGTCGTGTTTTTGTTCGTCGTTTTTTGTTTAACTGCGGTTGTTCATACTAGCAGTGTTGTGCTGTTAGTACTTCTTAGCAGTTTGTGTAATTAAAAGTATTTAAAATGAGTAAATCTAACAGACATTAAAGTACGATAAGATGTGTTGGAATGACACTGACGAAATTATGTACATATGTTTAACAATAGGCAGCTCTAAGGCTCTCAAACACTGAAGAAGAACTCAAAGTAATCTTGTGTCTGCTATAAGCAAGCAGTCATAAGAGATCACAAGTAAAAATTCACCCATTACACAGGCAAGTGTTAATGAAGAATGTCACTGTATAAATATCTGACTGCTTACATTACGCATTTCTACATTATCCCACTCTTATATTCTTTAGTCTTAATGAGGTAATCAGAAACAAACCAAGACATCGACTTTGTCTTGTTTATGCACAACATTGACTTTAGACAATCGAGATCATGGACAGCATCCTTGGCGATACTACCAATTAATATTTCCCAACAGAATTTCTTACACTATGCGAGGTGACGGAAATTTGCTCTCACTGCAGTTAACAAATATCAGATTTTTGATATAGTGCAGATGAAAGCTCATGAAATAAAAAAGACAGTATGGATACCATTTTTATTTATTATTGATGATTTTTCAACTCGCATATTCAATTAACATATTTCTAATTCTTTTCACAATGGTACCGGAAAAACTGTATTTCGTACTAACTACTGATTTTCTCCCTTGTTACGACTGGCATATCTGTGATACGCACAACTTTGGTGTTGGAACATGCGGCAGACCATGGGCGGAACTTCGGATATGGATTGGAGTGGAGGGGGGTGAATGGGCGGGACTTGTGCACCGTCCGGGGCTGTCGCTAACGTTACGTGTTTATAAAGCCTATCAGAGACATACATCGTTTATAATATCATAGTTTCAGTTTAGTTTACATTAACATTCTTATCATATTCGGGTGTCATATACAAGTGCGCCCCAGTTGTTTCCTTGAAACATGTAGAAGATATGACATGCAGGCCTAATGTAATGGCTAGTTTTCATTCCACGATTTTTAAAGTCAAGTGCCGAAACCGGGTTTGGAACTCTCGTTGTGGATAAGTAGTAAAACGCTGCCCATTACCTAACCTATGGAATAATATTTCACGACGAGAGCGCACTGTGAAGGATGTAACAGCACTTGAATGCGATGTGTAACAGATGAGAACATGCAGCTAAAAATTAAGTCTGATCATAATGTTAAAATACTGACATGTGTCTTAATTTATGAATAGTTTTTTGATCACACATTATGGTTGAATTTATGTAAAATTCCCAAGTTTACGTATTGCTATTTTCCCCTCAGTAATAAACCACAATTTGTTCACTCGAAAGAGATGTGCAATTAAATGATAATAAGACATGAAGATCCTAATTTTTTCGCGCATAACAAAACGTTTATAATAATTCAGTGCTGTAAGATGTCGTTTTTATTACTAATGTGTTACTGCCATTTGTATTACATTAACGGCAAGACGAGCAGTTTTCCTTGTTTTTTTTTTATATTATTCTAAATATGTATACGTTTTGATGATAGCCATTAGTACGCACGACATAAGCCGTTGTATTTGGGTAACAACTGTATATTTTCTTATTGTCATGTATCATGATGCCTCTAATGATTGATAAAGATGCTCTGAGACTTTCTCAGTCAAATGCGACGCGCCCATTGGGCGCGGACGCGAGCTTGAATACATGTGTAACACTAGCGCCATCGAAAATTTCCTTTTATTGGTGTTGGCTATGTTTGCCTTCCGTTTGGTTCTAACTTGTACAGTGAGTAAACGTATATTGTGATATTAATCTGCCGTCCTGTGACACGCACATATTACCAATTTTAGATGGTTGTCATTAAGTGCAGGCACTTTCATTCCTCGTATACCTTAATCAAGTAGTTAACTGGAGTTCATAATTGCCATTCCTTTTTTTTAGGTGGCAGGCGTAAAATTCAGGGAGCGAAAGGCTATTTACAATTTGTACAGAAACCAGATGGCAGTTATAAGAGTCGAGGGGCACGAAAGGGAAGCAGTGGTTGAGAAAGAAGTGAGACAGTGTTGTAGCCTATCTCCGATGTTATTGAATCTGTGTATTGGGCAAGCAGTAAAGGAAACAAAAGAAAAATTTGGAGTAGGAATTAAAGTTCAGGGAAAAGAAATAAAAGCTTTGAGGTTTTGCGAATGGCATTGTAATTCTGTGAGACAGCAAAAGAATTGGAAGAGCAGTTGAATGGAATGGACAGTATACTGAGAGGAGGACATAAGATGAACGTCAACAAAAGAAAAACAAAGATAATGGAATTTAGTCTAAATCAGATAATGCCGAGGAAATTAGATTAGGAAATGAAGACACTTGTACAAGTTGATGAGTTTTGCTATTTGGGAAACAAAATAACTGATGACTGTCGAAGTAGGGGGGGGGGGGGATATAAAATGTAGACTGGTTATGGCAAGGAAAGAGTCTCTGAACAAGAGAAATTTGTTGACATCGAGTATAGGTTTAAGTGTCAGGAAGTGCTTTCTGAAACTATTTGTATGGAGTGTAGCCATGTATGGAAGTGAAACATGGACGAGAAACAGTTTAGACAAGAAGTAAGTAGAAGCATTAGAAATGCAGTGCTGCAGAATAATGCTGAATATTAGATGGGCAGATCACGTAACTAATGGGGAAGTACTAAATAGAATTGGGGAGAAGAGAAATTTGTGGTGCAGCCTGAGTAGAAGAACTGATCGGTTGCTAGGTCACATTCTGAGGCATGAAGGGATCACCAATTTAGTACTGGAGGGAGGCTTGGGGGATACTGAATGCCGTAAGCAAATTCAGAAGGATGTAGGTTGCAGTAGGTACTGGGAGATGAATAAGGTTACACAGGATAGAGTAGCATGGACAGCTGCATCAAACCAGTCTTTGTACTGAAGACCGCAACAACAACAACATTTTACCGTTAATTTAAGATCTATTACTGTATTGTAGTGTCTATATATCAGGCTCGAGAATGAACTAGTTCGTTCGAATGTACTGCAACTGTGAAAGATTTGTAATGAACTCTTCATGAAGATCAATCTTTCATGGATCACAAAGGCGAATCGACGCATAGAACTAGTTCTGTGCAGTACAGTCGCTGATATCGTCCCACGGAGCAGACACCGCAGCGCGCAGGAAGCGTTCGGAACTGCGAAAGTTATAATATGTGGGAATTTTTGTATGTGCAGGTAGCAAATCTATTCTTAATAAGTTTTATAAATACTTTTACGGTGTGTTTATTGGTAAACACAGTAAAATCACAGTTACTCAATTTGATGCTCTTAATTTCATAGAATACTGAAAACCGGGAACTTGATTGTCACAGATTGATCAGGTATGCATCCTAAATATGATTACTTGCTTCGCACCAACAAGAATTCCTAGCAAACTTCGTACGACATCGGAAGGATTCGTACTTCGTCGGTACTGAATGTACGACAGTTTTTCTTATGAAATTTAGGCCATATTATAGCAATAGTAAAGAAGTCTTACCGAATCTTTTACTGCCCCTAGCACTTATTATTTTAAAAGTGGATTCCAATAATTAACATTTTGTGCAAAGAAAGTATTACATCCGCGCCTAAAGGTCGCATGATGCTCAGCATGTACTATTGCTGCGATAGATACTATCGGCGCGATAGACACGCTGTCATCTCTTGTTCGGTTCCTCGCCCCACAAGCGTACGTATAGTGATATAAGGCATGACCAGCCTCAATATTTGCTTGACTACCGTGGGAATTCCCACTCTACGTATTGCTGTGCCGATTTGGTATCACCGCACACGGTAGCAATTTATTCAGCTTACACGCAGCTTTCAAATACAATATAATGCTTCCTGTTATGCGTTCCTCGCGAAAAGACTGTGAAGGTAAAAAATAGGGAGAGTCGATCTCATACGGGGGATTACTAGCAATCGTTTCCACTGCGAAACACTCGTGACTGGAATAGGAAAAGGAGCAAAAGTATCCTCCACCACATACCATGCAATAAAGTGAGTTAATATTGAATTGTCACCCAGTTCTGAGCTAATTCGGAAGTTCCAAGTCTTTGCAACGATGACACAAACAGACACACAAGAGAGCGACATTATATATATACCTGATGCATTTTATATAAGTTGTGATCTTGCAATATTAATCACTTAAACACGTTGTCTAGACAAAATAATGTATTACCGAAATGTCACTACTCCACAGCAATTTTTTTCGGGTTATATATACGAATTATTGTCTGATAGAATAATTTCACAAGCTGCGACATCGTCGCGAAAAAAACAGTGACCCCTATATGTAATCAGTTTCCTTTAATTTACGTTTAGCGTCACAAACTGTTTGATAACAGATTACCGGTTTCGGTCTTTAATGACCATCATCAGATCTGCAGCAAATGTGAAAAACATAAGTACACTCGCATACTGTATACACCTTAAGAACAATACATAGACCACAATGAAAAGTAGTACTGACAAAATTTACATTTGTGCGTTTTAAATATGAAGAGGCATACCTCTTTCATAAAAACAAAGTCCTAATATACTGCAGCCATAGTAGCATCGTTAAATGTTGAATGTGGAATCAGCACCAGAATCGTCAAATACATATAGATAACATCACATGCACGAGTCATGTTGTCAGTAGTACTACTGTTTAAAACAAGCTGCCCTACAGTAGCCACAACATGTTTGTGTTGTAAGTTCACCAGATGTCGGCATACACTAGTTTTCAATAATTAATTGAAACAGCGAAAATAAAGGGGGATACAATAGTTGAAGTCTATAATAAGCTTATAACGTATAAAAGGCATTTCAGTAATAAAATTTATAAAGCAAAACATAGAGAACCAACTAAACTGCTTAACAAGCAAAATGACTCTGCGCCCAAGGCCTACTTTGCGTTGTTTGACAATGTTTTACTCTGATCACTGCACGCCTCTGTTATATGTAGTGTGTCGATAAGTTTCCCTAGTACTGAGTGCATCACGTATTTACTTCGTTTTCATACATTTTACGCATGACTCTAGTATGTTCTCGCTCCTTCTATATTCATTTCATAGACTTCATTAATCAGATAATGTGGATCATCCACTGTTACGGAATTTTATCATTCTTTTGGTGCAACGGAGTACTGCAGGGTACGAGGGGCCCTCTATCGGTCACGTTCCTCCAACTACTTTCCACCTGTGCGGAATTCTGAATTTAGCGCTAACAGAGGGCGCTGATTATGTGCAGCACTATGTTTTCTGTCATTTGTGGCTCCTTTAGCGATTTCAAAAAATGGCTCTGAGCACTATGGGACTTAACATCTATGGTCATCAGTCCCCTAGAACTTAGAACTACTTAAACCTAACCAACCTAAGGACATCACACAACACCCAGTCATCACGAGTCAGAGAAAATCCCTGACCCCGCCGGGAATCGAACCCGGGAACCCGAGCGTGGGAAGCGAGAACGCTACCGCACGACCCTTTAGCGATTTGTTTTATGGTTGTTTAATGTTACCCGGTATACTATCAACAGTGTTTAATATTTATGTCATTATCTAGAATATTGGCACTGGAGCACATGTCAACCACTGTTTTTTAACTCTTCCACTTTTTTAACAATATTACTTTTGTCGTGTTTTTCTTTTTATTGCTTTTTATTACTGTAATGCCTTTTATATGTTATAAGCTTATTATAGACCTCAACTATTGTATCCCCCTTTATTTTCGCTTTTTCAATTAATTATTGAAAACTAGTGTATGCCGATATTAGCGACATCTGGTGAACTTACAACACAAACATCTTGTGGCTACTGTACGGCAGCTTGTTTTAAACAGTAGTACTACTGACAACATGACTCGTGCATGTGATGTTATTTATATGTATTTGACGATGCTGGTGCTGACTCCGCATTTAACATTTGACGAAGCCACAATGGTTGCAGTATATTAGGACTTTGTTTTTATGAAAGAGGTATGCCTCTTCATATTTAAAGCGCACAAATGTAAATTTTGTCAGTACTACTTTTCATTGTGGTCTATGTATTGTTCTTCAGGTGTATACAGTTTGCGAGTGTATTTATGTTTTTCCCATTTGCTGCAGATCTGATGATGGTCATTAAAGTCCTAAACCGGTAATCTGTTATCAAACAGTTTGTGACCATAGACGTAAATTAAAGGAAAGTGATAGAATAATAACATTTCGGGAATACGTTTCTCTAGACAACATGTTTAAGTGATTAATATTGCAAGATCACAGGTAAATGGAAGCGCGCGATACGTCATTGCACATGCTGGCACATTAATAACCGGTGTAACCGCGATACTGTTCAGTGTAAGCATGCATTTTGTTGTACAGATGTTGGACGTCAGTTTGTGAGATGGAGTTCCATACCCGTTGCATTTGGTCAGTCAATACGTGGAGGGTTAACGTTGTTTGCGGATGACGCAGAAGTTGTCGTTCGATGACGTCCCACACGTGCTCGATTGGATCAAGCAGGCTGAGGCAACAAGTAGAAACTCTTATAGAGTACGCTGGGTTACAACAGCGTTATGTGGACGAATGTTACCCTTTTGTAAAGTGAACTCTGCAATACCGTTCATGAATGGGCGCATGAGAGGTCGAATCACCAGATTGATGTACAATTTTGCAGTCACGGTACATGCGATAACTACGAAAGCGCTCCTGCTATCACACGAAATCGCACCCAAGGCCATAACTCCAGATGTACGACCAGTGTATCTAGCACGCAAGCGAGTTTGCAACACAGTATATGTTCCAAAATCCTATTAAAAATCGATGGCGGTGATATGGATCTAGAATCCAGTGGATTACTTATATTTCCTTACTTGGATATTAGTGTGACCTGGGTCACGTAGGTACGGTTCTTTCGTCGAGCGAGCGTTGATAATAATTGCTTGAATAGAGCTATTTCATTAGCACACTTCAAATGGAACGTAATTGGCATACAGTGTCGACTAGAAGACTTTCCTTTATGAAGTGCCTTAAGTTACGTCACCCCACCGAGGGTACCTAGTTCTAAATTAATCATGTTGTCAGCTTTTTTCATTCGAAATCTGGAATTCCTTTGGTCAAGGATTTCGGTAAGTAACTCCGCTTTGGTGCCGCTATCATCGGTAACATAACCACAGCTATCGCGCACTGAATGTATTGATTGTGTCTTGCCACTGCTATGATTTACATACGACCTAGGTCTCTACCAATTATGTTTCCACATAATCCAACCCATTTCCTTACTAAAACCACCCCTCATCGCGAACATTACTCCCTCTTCTCTTGTGTCGGCGTCTTATCTGTTCTGATATTCTTCCGCTAATAATAGTGAAAAAGTCATTCAGGTGGTTTGCCAAAAAATGTGGCACGTATCAAGCAACATTGGATCTACAGTCACTAGGCTCCGTGGAAAACTATTATTCACCTGAAAGCCACCGTCACTATTTTCACGCTCAACAATTAATTTGCACGACTTTACGAGCAATCTCGGAAATTATTAACGCTATTGTTACGTTCTGCGGCTATCGGAGAGAGAGTGGCAAAGATTGCTGTGCTACATATTGTAAGGAAAATGCTTAATTATTCCATAAGCAAAAGTGACTTACCTCCGAAGCAGCAATCAAAAGAGAATAAACAATTTCCAAAAGTGGATAACTGCGTGTCAGAATCGCACTCTAAACGTTTCATACAAACTTCATTCTGTATATATAAGCTGCAGTCAAATGAACGAGAGATATGGGAAAAAAAATGTAGGTAAACTGTTTTTTATTTCAAAAGTCAGTTTCCTCACAAGTAGTTTCTCTGACTAGCTCTTCCACATCCTCCACACAGTCTCGATCTTTCCCCATGTGATTTCCTTGTTTTTGGGTAGATGAAGAAAGAGATTCGTGGCCGTCAATTTACTTCACACGTCGAGGTGTACGCCTGGCGTCAACCACGCAGAGATTTTTCTCTCCGTCTTGACTGGCAATGGGATAAATGTATTAACAACTATGGAGATTACTTTTGAAATAGTTAACAGTTTACTTATTTTTTCATATTACTGCGCCTTGTAGTTGTTCAACTATAGGTTCTGATGAGTGTGTTTGCAAATATCAAAATCCGAGACGCGTTCAATATGTAATGCAACCTGTCTTTTTTTCTCTGCCAAATGTAAAGCCCGCATCTCGTGGTCGTGCGGTAGCGTTCTCGCTTCCCACGCCCGGGTTCCCGGGTTCGATTCCCGGCGGGGTCAGGGATTTTCTCTGCCTCGTGATGGCTGGGTGTTGTGTGCTGTCCTTAGGTTAGTTAGGTTTAAGTAGTTCTAAGTTCTAGGGGACTTATGACCACAGCAGTTGAGTCCCATAGTGCTCAGAGCCATTTGAACCATTTTTTTTGTAAGTTGTAAAAAGGCGGAATGCCTTGTTGAACATCGTGGACAATTTCCGCTTCTGCTCCTATAGTTTCATGAAGTTCCGACCGCTGATGGCGCTATATGTGGGTCTGGAATTTCGTCTGTAACGGAGATGCATTCCAGGCAGAGAGTTGTTGCTGAGTTTCTCTTGGCGAATACCAGAGAATCTCTAATACTCATAGGCAGTTGCAGAATGTCTACGGAGACCCAGCAGTGAACAAAGACACGGTGAGCCGTTGGGCGAGGCGTCTGCCATCATCAAAGGTCGCGCAGAATTGTCTGATCTCCCGTGTCCCTGCCGGCCGCACTCAGCTGTGATTCCTGCAGTGTTGGAACGTGCGGACACTCTCATTGTAGGTGACCGACGATCACAGTCAAAATCGTCGCCGCACAACTGGACGTCTCTACTGGTGGTGACTCACTCGCACTCTACTTGAGATACTCAAAGGTGTGTGGTTGTTGGGTTCCTCGCCGCGTAACAGAAGACCATAAAGAACAACGAAAACCATCTGTGCGGAATTAATTGCGCTTTACACGGCTGATGGTGACAAATTTTTGCCGAAAACAGTCACAGGCGTTGAAAGGAAAACAGCAATGAAGTCGCGCAACAACACCTTTCCTCCGAAGAAAATGTTCAGAGCCACGCCCTCAGTCGGTAAAGTCAAGGCGAAAGTCTTCTAGGACTATGAAGGGGTTATTCTGTATTATGTCGTCTTTCATGTTGCAATGATCAGCCGTTAACTGAAGAAACGACTTCAGCGCGTTCGTCGCCACAAAAATGCAATCGAACTTCTGCTTCTCCACGACAATGCAAGTCTCACGTAAGTCCGCGCACCCGAGAGAAGCTCACAAAACTTCATTGGACTGTTCTCCCTCATCCGCCATACAGCCGGGATCTCGCGTCTTCCGACTTTCATCGGTATGGCGCAATGAAGGATGCACTCCGCAGGAAGCAGTATATGCATAATGGGGAAGCTATTGACGCAGCAAGACGTCGATATGAAGAAAGGTACAATATGGGTAAACAGGCCCTCCTAGTAAAATGGAGTCAGGCCGTCCCACTGAACGGACATTGTGGTAAAAAATAGGGTTTTATAGCCAAAATAATGTGGAATAATATAGTGTATTGCAATTCTGAAAAAACTAACACAATGCCAGAAAGAAATGTTGCATTAGATATTGAACGCCACGCGCTTGTCACATAAATGGCTGTATTTTTGTTTGTAGAAGCTTTAATTTTATACACCGCCAAGGAATAGTAAAGATCAATATGTGACAGAAATTTCAATCTGATATCTCTACCTGCATCCGAGAAAAAACGGGTGTTAACAGAGGGAAAAACAGTCAAAGTTACCCCACAATAATTCCGTTATTGCCGACTGAGATACGGAGCCGTAAAAATCTTTGTAACAGACGAAACAGAATACCACAGTAACAGAACACTGTGATGAATAAGACCGCTTCAGCAGTGTGATACATCTTTATTTCTGACCAAACTTGTTCCGCGGCGCTAGGGCGACAACCTCAGCGATACAGACTTACTCCGAATGATAGGGAACAGTACAGCAAAACTAGGACACTGATTCATAATGAAGAGGATTTAACTTCCCAAAAGTGGAGGCAACAAGACTAAATTGAACGTACTAACTCACACAATAGTATCTGTACGTGTATCTATGTTCTGGATTGTAACTGAAATTAATTATTACCAGTGTATGAGTCAAGATGAATATTACATACTTTAGTGGGTGATGGCATCCATTTATTTCGATAGAAATTAAACGATTTTCAGTGCAGAGGCAGGTCTTGACGTTATCTTGGCACTCGGAAAACTCTTACATGCTTCGTAATTCCACTGGTGGTAAATAGGTGGCAACCGCAATCGACACCCTTTCCTGAAGTGAACGACTCTGGTGTTTAAGCGTAATTGCCCCTGGTCAGACGAGTACAGGTTAACAAACGTATACCTCAGAGCATGCGAAGGCTTCTGAGCGGAACCTTAGAGGAAAAATTACTTCCGTCGATAAAGAATCTCACTGAATTTGGAATGTCATGTACCTTGCAGCTCTGAAGTATGAATCTCTTGCTCTTCAATACAGTGTACACTCTTTTGAAACTTCCTAGTAGATTAAAACCATGAGTCAGACGGGGACTCTGGAACCTTACCTTTCGCTGCGAGTGCTCTTACCGACTGATAGTCGGCCTTTTGCGTTCTAAACCTCGTCGGGCTCATAGTTTTAATCTGCCAAGAAGTTGCAAACAGGGCCCAATTCGTTGCCTAGTGCAAGTTTCATTCTGTCATAAAGGTCACAGTTGGTAATAATTGACTGGAAGTCATCTAATGAAACGAAATGATATCAAGAATTCTCCAAGAAAGCGTTAATTGCCCTCTACTCTTCTTAATCTGCTCATATATAAATGGTTTAGGACACAATCTGAACAGCCCTATCAGACTGTGTGCAGAATATGCTGTCCTTTACCGTCTGTCCGAAAGAACAGACACGACGCGGATCCGTAAACTGAAGGTCGAGAGGAGAGAAAGGAAAGGGAAGGGACAGGTGGAATGAGCAGCATCGTGAATTTACATGGAATCCGCGGCGACAAATGAAAATGTGTGCTGCACTGAGATTCGAAGCTGGATTCTCCTGTTTACTAGGCAGTTATGTTAACCAGTGCACCACCCTCTTAGCCGACGCACCTAGCGTCACCCATCCACCGTCCCTGCACATGTCCTCTATGCTCGTTACTTTGAGATTCCCGCAGGAAGTCAGACGTAATTATTCATCCTCAATGAAGGAGGCTTCGTGGCCCTTGAAGTGAATAAATCATACGAATGCGTGGTGTCTGTTCATTCGGACAAGTCTGAGCTTCTGCACAGGATAGCTACGTCCGTTTGATGTGACACACGAGAGGCGTTCAATGAGTCATGTAACACATTTTTGTTGGAAGGAGGTTAGTCTGATCGCTCCGATAGAACATATAATTGATACACCTCGATGGGCAATGAGTCTACCTTTTTCCTTGCGGTAGAACGATTACGTTTGATCTGTGGGAGTCGCAAAGTAGTGTGCATGGAGAACATGGGCAGTCGCTGCTGTTAGTTGACGCTAGGTGGGAAGAGGCATGCCGAAATGTCCGCGCAGTTGCGATAAACACTGCGTCCGGATGGTGCAGTGATTAATGGTACCGGGTTGGAATCCCAGTCAGGCACACATTTTCACTTGTCACCGCTGATTCCACGTAGAGTCCCGATGCAGCCGACATCACTTGTCTCTTCCATTTCCCTTTCTTTCTCCGTCCACCACCTTCAACTTACGTATAATGGAAAGAATGAGAACTTCCACAGGAATACTAAAATGAAGCCACTCACGCTCGGTTACACGATGAAGCACACAAATTTAGGGATCCAAATAAATACCTAGAGAACACAAACAATTGAAACTGCAACCATCACATAGAAAATGTGAGGAAGGTGAATCAACGACTGCGTTGTATTGGTAGAGCACTTAGAAAATTCAGCAAATCAGCTAGACTGCCTACACTACACTTCTCAGTCCTCATCTGGAGTATTGATGCATGGTATGGCATGGTATGACATCGAAAAAGTTCAAAGAAGGGTAGCTCGTTTTGTGTTAAACCAAAAATGGGATAGTGTCACAAATACTATAAGCCAGTTTGGTTGGCTATAATTAAAACAAAGGCGCTATTAGTTGCAGCGAGTTCTTTTCAAGAACTTTCAGTCACCAAATTTCTCCTCCGAATGCAAAAATACGTGGCCTATTCAGAAATTAAGGTCAGAGCGACCGGGAAATAGATACTATCATGAAAATTCGATGACTCTTTGCATAGATCTGTTGGACGGTGTACCTAGTATGCCCGTCAATCGCGTCACATCGATCTTTCCAGTTCTGAGTACCAGTGAGAACGTACGATTTACCTAGAAAATACTGTCTCCCGCTAACTATTAGCGCCTGTGGGAAATTTCGCTTGATTTCATGCAGCCAATGCAACGCAATTGTCATGCATTTTGCTTTTCATGACAATTCACGGCCGCACAGTGTAGGGGCAATGAGAACGTTCTTACAGGGTTCAACCACCGTACAGCTCGGATGTGATCCCGTCTGATTTCCATCTCTGCTCGCATGAATCGATGGATATAAACACATTTTGGCACAGACAAGAAGCTGTAAATTAGGCTGTAGATTATTGTAAAGAATTGGCAGAAAACATAGGCGGCTGCCTTCTACGACGAGGGCATTGGAAAGTTGGTACTGTGCTGCGCCAAATGCCTCAGTCGAAGCTGCAACTATGTAGAGAAGTCGCTGCAAGGTGTAGCTAAGTGTTACAAATAAAACGTATTTGTGTTTCACTGCGGTTTCCATTTCGCCACCGATCGGAACTTACTTTCCGAATAGCCCTCACAATTTGTTGACTCACACCTGCACTACTAGCCATTAAAATTGCTACACCACGAAGATGGCTTGCTAAAAATGATTAGCTTTTCAGAGCATTTACACAAGGTTGGCACCGGTGGCGACACCTACAACGTGCTGACATGAGGAAAGTTTGCAACCGATTTCTCGTACACAAACAGCAGTTGACCGGCGTTCCCTTGTGAGACGTTGTTGTGGTGCCTCGTGTAGGAGAAATGCGTACCGTCATGTTTCCGACTTTGATAAAGGTCGGATAGTAGCCTATCGCGATTGCGGTTTATCGTATCGCGACATTACTGCTCGCGTTGGTCGAGATCCAATGACTGTTAGCAGAATATGGAATCGGTGGGTTGAGGAGGGTAATACGGAACGCCGTGCTGGTTCCCAACGGCGTCGTATCACTAGCAGTCGAGATGACAGGCATCTTATCCGCAGGGCTGTAACAGATCGTGCAGCCACTTCTCGATCCCTGAGTCAACAGATCTCTCACCAACTGAAAATGTCTTGTCAATGGTGGCCGAGCAACTGGTTCGTCACAATACGCCAGTCACTACTCTTGATGAACTGTGGTATCGTGTTGAAGCTGCATGGGCAGCTGTTCCTGTACACACCATCCAAGCTCTGTTTCACTCAATGCCCAGGCGTATCAAGGCTGTTATTACGGCCAGAGGTGGTTGTTCTGGGTACTGATTTCTCCGGATCTATGCACCCAAATTGCGTGAAAATGTAATCACATGTCAGTTCCAGTATATTTGACCAATGAATACCCGTTTATCATATGCATTTCTTCTTGTTCTAGCAATTTTAATGGCCAGTAGTGCACATGGGACATCGAGAGAAATGATCATTGGATACAATAAGGGAAATCAGGACTTGCAAATAAAATATAGGTGGTCGTTTTTTCCCGCATGTAATTCGAGAATCAAATGGTAGAGAAATAGTCTGTAAATCTTTCTGTCAAGCACTTCAGAGTGAAATGCAGACCAGTCATGGGGATCTAGACGTAAATGTAGATGCACATGAGAAATCAAGCCGACACTGACGCTGGACAGGATGAAGCACCTGTACAACACCAGCGTGTACACACGTCAGGCAGAAATACCTCGTTTTGAAACCCTCCCTGGTGGCTGAGCTGCAGCAGAGGCGGACACCGGCGCGGCTGTGGCAGCTGCCGCGGTTCGCAGAGGCGCCACAACATGCGCAGAGCTTCCTCGTGCGTCCTGGTGGCGAGCCTGATAACTAATGCAGGCGCCACGCGCGGATTAGCCCTGCAGCGCGCCGCCCTCTGGCCGCCCCTTCCACAGCGCAGTAATTGGGGCGCCGCCACAGTGTTGCGCTACGGCCTACGCGGCACGTCCGCCACACAGCTGTTGAGGGCAGCTGTTAGTGTCTCTGCTGTAGTATCGCTCAGCACTCCGGTTTGCAGTAGGAACAGGTTTTAGCCAAGAGTTGAAATATCACCTCAAACGCCGCTTTCCTTATAGGTAATTCAAGAAACGTTTTTGTGGATCGTTTTGGAGAGTATAAATCTCGTCTATGAGAATCAACAGCGATTAGGAAAAAAAAATAAACAGATCCTGCGAAACTAATTACTCTTTCTTCACCTTTGAGATCCAGAAGGCTATAGATAACCACGCTGTCGAAGCTACGTTCCTTCCATTCTGGGAGGCATGTACTGTTGCTTTCCTTTATTTGGCTGTAGATTAATGAACTACACTGCCAACAGGTTGTTACAAATACACTAACGAAAAAAAATCAAAGCATAAAGAAGGAGTTGTGTTACATAAACGAATGTTGGTAGGCATGTTTCTACAACTGAAAGATGATGTCTATTAAAATTTCGCTCCAGTTGCATAACAGTGGCGCTTTGACAACGGATGAACCGTGCTGCAGTTCGCGTTGGTGCTGTTTGTAGGTTTCCGCCCTCTCTTGGAGGCCAGATGGTATCGTTCAGTTGGCACGGTTGCAGTTATTTGTCTTCTTCCCGTGTTGACTGCCGCCACTCTGTTTCGTAAGCGTTGCCTGTTCTTTTTCCTGGTCGTTTGAGTGTGCGGGTTTGGTTGGGGTCTCAGGAACAGCCAGGTCCGCACAGTGCGAGAACACACCACGACCACTGGCGGCATGCATGGACTGCTGGATGGAAGGGCTGTGGTCACGAGGGTGCATGACCTCGTGGTAAACTGGATCCAGCAAGCTTTAAGATGAGTGCATTTCAATCCAAGTAGAGAAACCTCCACTATTGTGATATCTCGCCATTGCCCAGTGACGTGATGTTGCTCGTAGTGGCACTGAGGCGAAGAGCAGCAATTGGAGTGCTTGGGGGGAAGTGGATCTGATTAGCTTTCCTCGACTTCTTATTAATATTTACTGCGTTCAAGTAGCTTCAGCAAGATTATCATTAGTCATACGTTAAACTGCCACTAGTCTGAGTTACCATCTTGTAAAGTGAATGCAACTCTTGGCTGCCTCTTTCATCGCTCGCGAAAGTGTTTGTTGCCAGACCTTCTCAGAGGTCGATTCCTGGAGCACCGTCTGTGGCCCCTTGGTTCTTGTAAAAGGAGGTCTGATGGCTAGTAGTTCAGTGTAACGCTCCTTCAGTCCTTCAGCCCACGCCTTCGGTGGGTATAATCTGCCTCAATACCCTTAAGGAACTTATGTACTGGTCCTTGTGTTTTATTATTGTATTGTGTATTACAATACCTTATAATGCCTACATTAAAAGTTATATTTGTCTAGTTAATAGTTCTGGTCGCCTTCTGGAATAAATCTAGTAGTGTAGTGTTCAGTGGATGTTAAGGGTTGTGTAACAAAGTCTACCATCATCTTATTTCACCTGTTTGTTGATCAGTTGCTTGTTTTTTAATTAATCTTTGCTATTGTATTTGCTGTTTTACAGCAGGTTTCTAAATTTTTTATATTGTTGCCGTTCCTGGCATGTAAGGCCTTCAGTCATGATTGTGATCACTTGCCTTAAAATCTGATTTGGTAATTGTCTTTTAGCAGTAAGCCTTAAAACCTTATTTACTGCCATTCCTGGCGTCTGATGCCTTCTGATGTGTTTGTGGCGACTTGCCTTCAATATTTAAATACTTGTAATTTGTAAGTTGCAGCGAGTTTTAAACAATTCTTAATTTATTGTTATTCCTGGCGTGTAAGGCCTTCTGCACAGATCACAGTGGCTTGCTTTTACAACATTATTTGCTGTATCTGTATTTAATGGTGATTTGCTAAGTTGTAACTCACTGAAAACACTATTATTTCCACAGTTATTTGTTCCTTCATTAATAACGTGTGCTATTTTTATTTATTGTTGAGTCTGGAATTACTGGTTTAAAATGAATTGTGTGTAACTGTAAAAGGCAACCAATAATAACTGATTACGGCCCTGTCCACAATCGTAACCGCTTCCTGCCTTCCCTTGACTACCAGGTTTCAATGGAAGTCAGGTTTCCTTTAAATACACAGTGAAACGGTGGTAGACGTTAGTTACCTTTGAAATTGGAAGTGGGGAGTTGATGTTAGCCAAAAGTGCCCTTACGACGACGAAGACGCCCCTCACTGAGTTTGAACGAGGTCGTGTAACAGGGCTACCATAAGCTGGGTGTTGCTTATGCGATATTGCTGAAAGTCCAGGCAGAAAAGTAGCCACTATACATTACTGCTGGCAGCGGTGCTCACGAGAATGTACTGTCACAAGATGACTCGGCTCTGGACGGCCCCATGACGTTACCGAGGGGGAAAACCATCGCGTTCGGTGTACGACTCTGCAGCTTCGAAAAGCATTTGCAACAGCAATTTTAGCAGTAGTTGGCTACATATTGACACAAAAACTTCTACAAATCGGTAACTTCAAGGAAACGCCGTTAGCGTGCATTCCACTGACCCCACACCGCCATCATTCGCGATTTCAAAGGTGTCCAGCGAGATCTCAGTGGAGGGTAGAGTGGAAGTCCACTCTGTTTTACGATGAAAACTGATTCTGCCTCGGTGCCAGAGATGGCTATGTGTTGGTTAGAAGCAGGTCAATTCAGAGCCAGCAATCAACATGCCTGCGTGCTGGATGCACTGGACCTAGAACTGGAGTCTGGGGTGCTGTTTCGCATGACAGCAGAAGTGGTTATCCCCTATACCCCGAAAGAAAACTTGTTCGTCAATCAGGTGACGAGCTGTTGTGCTGCCATTCATGAAGAGCATTCAGAGGGGTATTTTCCAACACGATAACGCTCGCTCACACACCGCTCTTGTAACCCAACATGTTCTACAGAGTCTCGACATGTTTCCTTGGCCTGCTCCATCACCAGATGTCTCCAATGAAGTACGTATAGGACATCATCGGGCGACAACTCCAGCATTATCCATAACCAGCATTAACTGATCCTGAATACACCGACAAATTGCAACAGACATGGAACTCCATCCCAGGAACTGACATCCGACACCTGCGAAAGACAATGAATGCACCTTAGCATGCTTTCAGTCGACGTTCTGGAGGTTACACAGTTTATTAGTGTACCAGAATTTCACTTTCGCAGCGGCTTATCTCGCGTTTACATTAATCTGTGATCTTAGAATGTTAATCACTTAGATGTGTTACATAACAGATGTATTCCCGAAATTTCATTACCGAATATTAGTTATTTTTTGGTGTTGCGATTTTTTTCCGTCAGTACATTAAACATACAGGGCAATTTAAAAGTCATGTTCCATAGAAAAAAAAAAACAGGGTGAACCAGAATGTAACCAACAAAATTTCAGTATCGATAGTATGGACCAAAACAAGAAAATAATATCCACTAAACAAGGGCTATCAAGTTAAATCTTTGGGGTTAAGAGCACTTGTTCAGTACATGAGATGTGTTTCACAGTAGCGAAGATGAACATCTGCTCATACAAGTTGATTTCTTTTAAGTCCACAGCATCCAACAACGCCACAGCTTCCACTAGGTCAGTTTACTCCAGTATATCCACCGAATGTACAGATATGATTATTACAACAGCCTCACTACCGAAGCAGTCTCACTTGTACTCGCCAGATTTGCTGTCTCCAGAAAATTCACCATCACCGCAGATCTATGATCTCCCATCAGTTTCTCCACCTACTAAACACCACTTTGAATGTATTTACAACCTGCAAGAAATACGACGTCCCAAATGTAGTCCACTATCTCAAACAGGTCCATCAGTTTGAAGCTATAAACCATCTTGAAATGATTCACCACCTTCAACTTGTACATCATCTCATACACATCCACAAATCTACTTAAGCAAATCTCACTGCGCGACTCAATTTTTTAATCTGTGGAAACTATCGTTTTCCTTTCGGTTTTAGAAAACTTTATTAAGTTTCATTGTGGAATCAAATTACAGATTATATGCTTATATGTCGTATACAGGGTGTCTCTCCTAAGAGTCATGCGCATTTTCTCTGCTTTTTCAGTTGACATTTGCAATTTAGTTTTTGCAACATGTAGCCGGAGTCATCCAAAAAAATTCTGCTCATTGCTTCTTTCATGCGACACCCAGCGGCGATGGAATGCGTCGGTTTCCCACAGCAAACAAAATGATTTTTTAAGTCGAATTTTACTTGTCTACTTGACAGAGCAATCTAAGACTAGCCTTGTACGACATTCGTTTTTTGGATGTGTATTAACTGACAGGGACAGTAAAACACGAAGAATAACGAGTACTCTAGCAGCGACACGACTGCCCAGGCACACGCTGACTGCAGAGCTGCTCAGTACTCGGTATGTTTCCTGTTTCACTGTTCCTGTTAACACATGTCGATGCAACGAACAACGCACTATACTCATTTGGGACCGCTCTATGAGCATGTTTAATTCCAATTTAAATTCATTTGGATTGTAATTGGCGTCCTATGAAAGACGCAATAAGCAGGGTTTTTTGGGATGATTCCAGCTACAAGTTGCAATAGCGAAACTGCAAATATCTGGGAAAACACTAGGGAAAATTCTTCTTAGAACCCGCAGGAGAGACACACGGTATACTGGTATGCAAAAGTGAAGGGTGAAAGTAACTTCTGTAAAATGTAACACAGCCATGTAACATAACTCGATGAAACTTGGACCACACGTAGAATGAGCTGCTTCAATGTCCTACAAAAGATGTAACTGTTCTGTTTATCATTATAGTTTGTCGTTTGTTTTATATGTAAACGGTTTCCTCTTCTTTAACTTTCGTATGTGTCTGTGTAGCAACATGGACGTGCTTACGTAAGCGCTATATGATAATAAGGAGTCGCTAAATCCATCTGCAACTGTAGAACTGTAGTGCAATTAACTTTTACCAAAAATAATTAGAAAACATAAAACTGCGTACTAAATGAGCTGTCCTATGAAATTCTGTATCGTGCAGTGCAGTGAACAGTGTTATAATGCGTGAAGTCAAAGCTTGTCTCACAGTTCCAACTTTAACACAATAAAAATGATTTTCCAAATTACAGATCGTAATTTGAAACAATAAACTCCAAAACGCGTTTATTAAAATACCCTGTAATTTTACGTACATAAACTGATTAAATAAAATCCCCAACACTAAATGACACACATACGCATATGTAACATGCGTAGTGAGAGCAGGACTGTCTGTGAAAGGATTAGCCGTGCGGTCTAAGGCGCTGCAGTCCTGGACTGTGCGGCTGATCCCGGCGGAGGTTAGAGTCCTCCCTCGGACATGGGTGTGTGTGTGTTTGTCCTTAGGATAATTTAGGTTAAGTAGTGTGTAAGCTTGGGGACTGATGACCTTAGCAGTTAAGTCCCATAAGATTTCACACACACATTGTGAAAGGAAATGAGTTCTGAACTAAACTTTACCGAACTGAACCCGATAATAATTTTAAAATGTAAGGCTTGACTGTTAACGGTTTTACTGTGTCCCAACAGACGCCGAAGTGGCCGTAACAAATCTCATGACTTACCTTGTGAAAAAGAAATTCGGTACTGCGGTAACGCAGTGAAAATTAAAATGCACCGCAGCAACAAAACCAACTAAAGAAAAACCTTGCCAAGTGCAGCACAAGGAAAAGCAACCGTGCTACGTCCATCACGCTTTGTGTTTTGAGTGACTTTAGTCTGCTGTGCAATGCGGCGACACACAATTACGAATCAAAACTCTAGTGAGGAGACGGTGGAAGAAACTAAACTTACTGAATGGTTGAAAAAAGACTAGCAGTCAAAAACAGTATTGTGAAACACTGACTCCTTGACAGTTACAAACATCTTTATAAAAGACACCACTTATAAAGAATGTAAGTCTGTCATGAAATTAATTAATGAAATTGTGAAGGAGTGGTGACTCTGAAATTTTATGCGAGCAATCACGTCTGGACAATCAAGCTAATTGATCCGAGCCAAAACAGAAAAGTAACAATAAATATTTGCCTTTCTCACTTTCATGATAATTCTCCATCTACATCTACATCCACACGGTTACTCTGCAATACATACTTAAGTGCCTGGCAGAGGCTTCATCGAACCATTTTCATGCTACTTCTGTACCATTCCACTCTCGAATTGAGCGTGAGAAAAAGGAGCACCTAACTCTTTCCGATCGAGCACTCATTTCTCTTACTTTATTATTATGATCATTTCTCCCTATGTAGCTGGGTGTCAACAAAACGTTTTCGCATTCGGAAGAGAAAGTTGGTGATTGAAATTTCATAAATAGATCTCGCCGCAAAGAAAACCGCCTTTGTTTCAGTGACTGCCATCCCAACTCGCGTATCATATCAGTGACACTCTCACCCCTATTGCGCGATAACACGAAACGAAATGACCTTCTTTGCACTTTTCTGATGTCCTCCGTCAACCCCACCTGGTAAGGATCCCACAACGCCCAGTAATATTCCAGCAGAGGACGGAAAAATGTAATGTAGGCTGTCTCTTTAGTGGGGGTGTCACACCTTCTAAGTGTTCTGCCAACAAAGCGCAGTCTTTGTTTCACCTTCCCCACAATATTATCTATGTGGTCTTTCCAATTTAAGTTGTTCGTGATTGTAATTTCTAGGTATTTAGTCGAATTGACAGCCCTTAGATTTGTGTGATTTATCGTATACCGAAAATTTATCAGATTTCTTTTAGTACCCTTGTGGATGACCTCGCACTTTTCTTCGTTTAGTGCCAATTGCCACTTTTCGCACCATACAGAAATTCTCTCTAGTTCATTTTGTAATTGGAATTGATCGTCTGATGACTTTACTCGACGGTAAGTTACAGCAATGACGCACGAGCAAGCAATGCAGCAACAACATTGCCTAAATATCTTCACATTTCTGAAATACGTCTTAACACAATCATATTTTTAAAAAAATACAATATTCTCTGCATTAGCATCTTTGTGTTCTTCTAGTTATTTCCAGCTCGCTCAGTAGCGTGAATAACACCCAGCTCTCTCACTCACTTCTCACGGTAATCACAACCTCTGTGGCCTAACATGTCGACTATTATTTTGGAAAATACTCTGTGCACACATATGAAGTACGACAAATCACTTTCACTGAACATAAAAAATTAGCTGGAGACTTTACTAAGGCAGCTAAAAGGAATACACGAATACAATCAAATGAACAGAATCGACTATATACACTCCTGGAAATTGAAATAAGAACACCGTGAATTCATTGTCCCAGGAAGGGGAAACTTTATTGACACATTCCTGGGGTCAGATACATCACATGATCACACTGACAGAACCACAGGCACATAGACACCGGCAACAGAGCATGAACAATGTCGGCACTAGTACAGTGTATATCCACCCTTCGCAGCAATGCAGGCTGCTATTCTCCCATGGAGACAATCGTAGAGATGCTGGATGTAGTCCTGTGGAACGGCTTGCCATGCCATTTCCACCTGGCGCCTCAGTTGGACCAGCGTTCGTGCTGGACGTGCAGACCGCGTGAGACGACGCTTCATCCAGTCCCAAACATGCTCAATGGGGGACAGATCCGGAGATCTTGCTGGCCAGGGTAGTTGACTTACACCTTCTAGAGCACGTTGGGTGGCACGGGATACATGCGGACGTGCATTGTCCTGTTGGAACAGCAAGTTCCCTTGCCGGTCTAGGAATGGTAGAACGATGGGTTCGATGACGGTTTGGATGTACCGTGCACTATTCAGTGTCCCCTCGACGATCACCAGTGGTGTACGGCCAGTGTAGGAGATCGCTCCCCACACCATGATGCCGGGTGTTGGCCCTGTGTGCCTCGGTCGTATGCAGTCCTGATTGTGGCGCTCACCTGCACGGCGCCAAACACGCATACGACCATCATTGGCACCAAGGCAGAAGCGACTCTCATCGCTGAAGACGACACGTCTCCATTCGTCCCTCCATTCACGCCTGTCGCGACACCACTGGAGGCGGGCTGCACGATGTTGGGGCGTGAGCGGAAGACGGCCTAACGGTGTGCGGGACCGTAGCGCAGCTTCATGGAGACGGTTGCGAATGGTCCTCGCCGATACCCCAGGAGCAACAGTGTCCCTAATTTGCTGGGAAGAGGCGGTGCGGTCCCCTACGGCACTGCGTAGGATCCTACGGTCTTGGCGTGCATCCGTGCGTCGCTGCGGTCCGGTCCCAGGTCGACGGGCACGTGCACCTTCCGCCGACCACTGGCGACAACATCGATGTACTGTGGAGACCTCACGCCCCACGTGTTGAGCAATTCGGCGGTACGTCCACCCGGCCTCCCGCATGCCCACTATACGCCCTCGCTCAAAGTCCGTCAACTGCACATACGGTTCACGTCCACGCTGTCGCGGCATGCTACCAGTGTTAAAGACTGCGATGGAGCTCCGTATGCCACGGCAAACTGGCTGACACTGACGGCGGCGGTGCACAAATGCTGCGCAGCTAGCGCCATTCGACGGCCAACACCGCGGTTCCTGGTGTGTCCGCTGTGCCGTGCGTGTGATCATTGCTTGTACAGCCCTCTCGCAGTGTCCGGAGCAAGTATGGTGGGTCTGACACACCGGTGTCAATGTGTTCTTTTTTCCATTTCCAGCAGTGTATTCTAAGACAATAATTACACTGAAGTCGTCACGATTCGTGATGTACCCCCGGACATTACAAAATGCTGGACACGGTTGTTAGTAGTTTGTGCGATCACTACGTACAGTATTGCGTGCTCTACGACACGCTCCCATGCTGGCCACATGGTAGGTAAGAAGTTTTTGTGGTAGGGTGTTTCAATCCGGCACCAGCGTGGTTGACGACTGCTGGATGGCCACTAGTACATATGGACGTCCATTCACCGAATGTCCTCACGTTCCAAGAGCTTCTCCAGCTACGCTGTTCGATGGGATCGCGCGTGCAACGTTATGCCTCCTCACACCAAGACCGCCAAAACGAACCTGTTCGACAGTGCTGGACGTGCCCTCTTATGGCAAAAGATGGTAACACGTAATGCACCCCAGAATATTGTCGCACATGATCCTTTTGCTGCAGAGTGAATATCAGATGTTCCCTTCCCAGTTCACGAGTCCCTCAAGTATCCAGTAAAAGGAAGGTAAATTAAACATGATGTCCAGAGCGAGAGACATAGATCCTGGTCTAAATGAAAGTGTGCTGTAATCGACCCAAGCTCATTTAAGAACAGTCCGACTATTTAGATATGGATTCCACTTCCCGTGAAAACGATGTCACTCCCTGCACCTTTGCAGCCAAAACATAAACGGTACTTTTGGGGAAAAAGGTACGATTGTGAGGTAAGCTCAGGCTCATAAAACACTAACAGCAAAGACAAACACATGCGCCCAGTCAAAATATACCTGTTAATTCATACTCCACAAGCGGTCCTACGGTGTGTGGCGGGAGGTACATTAAGTAACACAGTTAGTTAGTCGTTTATAAGAAGAACTACTCCCGTTAAACCTCTACATGCGCTCTAACATATCTTTTGTACTGCGATGAAGACGTGATATGAATGTGGATGAATTAGAATGTAGCCTGGCTCCTCTTATAATTTGATTTCGGACCTCTAATTGTGATTAACAACGCATTTCTTGCAGCATCTGCCATTGGAAATTGATGAGAATCTCCGTGACGTCCTCGTACTTATTTAATGAAACCGACAAGATGAACGCCGTTCTTCTTTGCATCTTCCCTGTATCGTGTCTTAAACTTGCCTGGTAAGGATCCCTGACTCACACCCCTTACTTTGAACAGGTCTGCGTCTATTATGTATGCCACTTCCTTCGTATATGAATCACGCCTTCCCAGGATTCTTCCAATTAATCTCAGTGTGACTGCTTTTCCTACAGCTAGCTTTATGTGGTAGTTCCAATTTAGTTCTCCGGACAAATGTTCCTATACACACTGACAGACGAGATAGGTAAAGTAATATCATAAAAACTCGGTTGAAATGAATGAAAGTTTGGGAGCAGGTTGTGAGAGGTATTTCGGTCCCGCACAGAAAGCTGGACATGGCGTGAAGTAAGGATGGCTGTAGCGCCAAATGGAGCTGGTCCCACAACATGAGGCACTTGAAGGAACGGGAAAAGACAGCGCGTGTCCATGATCGAGTAGTTATGGTACACTGTGGTGATGATGTTCTTCATTACAACACGGCCCGGAGGCAACATCTGGATGACTTCACAACATCGGGAAACAGGAAGAACGACAAACTGTGACGTAACGGTTGTTGCCCAAGAGTTTGGTATTGTTCACAGTATCGTCTGGCGTGCATGGGGAGCGTTCTGGACCAGAGAAGCTGCTGCCTGAAGGAAAGGAGGTGGTCGGTCGCGGTCAACAACAGCATCCGATGACCGCTACATCGTACAATAGGCCATAAGGGACACATGTCAAACACAGGGCGCAACTGGAACAACCTGTAACAGGACTACAAGGCACGCAATTTCACGTTTCGCAGTCGAAAGGTGACTGCGTGGCAGTGGTCTCTCTGCCCTCCGACTGGTACGTTATGTTCCGTTTACACTAACACATCGGCAGAGCCGATTGCTCTGACGATAACAAGAGGAGTAGTGAAGCAAGGGGGGCACCACCCCAGGAGGACACCACCCCAAAGTAGGTCATCCCAAGTACCGTTATCCAAGATGGCGGCCATGACGCAACTACGTGACGTCACGTGACGTCAGCTGATGACACGATTGATGTCAGCTGATGATGCAAGTACCATTATCCAACAAGGCGGCTTTTGGTGGGAAGATAGCGCAATTGCGCTAACTATACTAACCTAAGAAAGTGCCAAGCACCCCTGGCAGCAAGTTTGAATATTGGAGGGGAGACAGCTCAATTGTGCTCCCTTTACTGACCTCACAAAATTGCGGGAAAGAAAGAGCTACCTCCACTAACCTAAGCCCGCATCTCGTGGTCGTGAGGTAGCGTTCTCGCTTCCCACGCCCGGGTTCCCGGGTTCGATTCCCGGCGGGGTCAGGGATTTTCTCTGCCTCGTGACGGCTGGGTGTTGTGTGCTGTCCTTAGGTTAGTTAGGTTTAAGTAGTTCTAAGTTCTAGGGGACTTACGACCACAGCAGTTGAGTCCCATAGTGCTCAGAGCCATTTGAACCATTCCACTAACCTAAGTCACCTCTTCCTAGGAACTGGACTTAAGACTTTATTTAAACAATTACAGGCAGTACCACCATCAAGAGTGTTCGCCATCCCCTTGCAACAGTTGGATGTTAATTTTGCTCTAAGAGTTTACTCCTACAGCTGAGGCAAGTTAGTATTGTGTTGACTCCACTAGACGCTGCTCATTCAATTCGAATATAATTTGTTTAAATTTTTTATCTACCTACAGCATTAGTGTCGTGTTACCGTTATAAGAGGCTGAGATATCGATAGCTGTATTACATGCACTGGACGTAAATCCCTATTTAAACAATAAGACCCACTACCTGCCATCAAATGTGTTTGCCATACTCTTGTAGAATGTGCATGTATTTTGCTGAGGGAGGTTAGTGTGGTGTCGCCCCCACTAGAGGCTGCTCATTCATATAGGCAAGAAAAGGTGTTCGCTGCCCTTCCAAATACCTAGTTTCAACTACTTTTTAAGGTCGTCCAACCACATCTCCTACATACATCGAATTACGGATCTCACCTAGTTTGTTCGCTGATACAAAACACCCACCATGCCAGCGGACTGGAGTGGAGGAAAATTTGTGTGAAAAAAGCAATCAGCCTGCTCTAGGCTGCTGGAGAGAGGAGGGAGTGTACTTAACTTATTTTTTCGAACAGTTTATTTAGCTACGCATTGCACCTAATTTATTTATTTCGCTGATGCGAAACACTCACCCTAACGTACTTAGAGTCACTACATATCGTTCACAGAACTCGAAACTACTCCTAAATAATAATACATTACACTGATGTGCTGAGACGCAAACAACTCGTAAATTACGAAGACGCACAGTGGCTAGCACTTGGTCTCGCATTTGGGAGGATAATAGTTCAATCCCGCGTTCGGCCTCGTCCTGATTTACTTTTTCCGTGATTTCAAATGGTTCAAATGCTCTGAGGACTATGGGACTTAACGTCTGAGGTCATCAGTCCCGTAGAACTTAGAACTACTTAAACCTAACTAACCTAAGGACATCACACACATCCATGCCCGAGGCAGGATTCGAACCTGCGACTGTAGCGCCTAGAACCGCTCGGCCACACCGACCGGCTCCGTGATTTCCCTAAATCGCTCGAGGTAAATGCCGGGATGGTTCCTTTGAAAGGGCATGGTGGACTTCCTCCGCTGTCCTACCCTAATCCGATGAGACCGATGACCTCACTGTCCGGTCTCCTCGTTGAAACAATACAACTCCTAAATTACCTAAGTAAGCCAGTACATACCATTCAGACTTGCAAATTACTCGTGGATCACCGAAATAATGCATTCAAACAAGCTCATAACGCGTAATCACCAGAAAATAATTCAATGCACAAACACTCAGTGCAAGTAAAAAGCCCAACTTATCAACCACTCGAACCCTGATTCTACTGGATGGAAATCCTAAGTGCAGCCCGCCCCCCCTTATGCATGGGAACGCTCCACATGCAGGAGAGGAAGGATAGGTTAGTGTACTTTATTTATTTTGCTCGGGAAACTGAGCATTCCTTTGCAGAATAATTTTCTAAACTGGGAGGATATTGTTTATAAAGTATGTTTTTGTGTTCTGAGATGTGTAAAGGAGATGACTATGTCCTGTGGTAAGGAGGGCTTGGGTTTGATGTGGAATACTGTGATAGTAATGGGAAGAGTATGTCAAGTGATACGAATGGTACAGATATTTCTATTTCCAGAGCCTCAAGCAGGGTGTATTTCTGATACTTCGCTCATTGTCGAATGTCATTCAATTGTAAGTATAGCGATCAAATATATATGTGTTCGATTTGGTAGGATTATTCTGCTATGCTTATTCTGTGGTGGGAATGATTCAAGTTTCCCACTAACGGCTGGAGACCATCCAAATGGAGACGACTGTTGCAATGCGGGAATGTGTTTGACTTAACCATGTAGTCGTCTAGACGACCCAATAGCGAACTGATACTTAGCATGTGTTGGACAGCTTTCGTGATCAAGTGGGAATTTGACAAGAGTGAATATGGATGTGAATTTGCACTGGCTCATTATTCTATTATTATGTAAATTGTTCGGTCGACTGCTTCTTCGCGTTTGCCTTCTTTATTTAGTTGAGAGGAGGTCGACTGTGCTGTGTGCTTCTAACAGGTGGAAGACACGTTTGCACGTTGTCTAGATATGTCAAAAACATTATTTGACTTTTTAAATTATGGGGTGTGATTTGGAATCTGCTAAATCTCGGAAATCTGTATTCGTGATTGGAAATATCGATTTAGACGTAAATGTGTTCGCATAGGTGATAAGTTTCTAAGTCGAAAGTGAAAATGTACATAGATTTTTTGCTCATAAAACTTCACTTTTTCCTGAAAAATGGGACATTGTGTTTGGGAATATTTTGCTTCATCATAGGAGTGAAGTTAATGTTTTTTTTTTAATTTTGTTTTTTGGTCATCAGTCTACTGACTGGTTTGATGCGGCCCACCACGAATTCCTTTCCTGTGCTAACCTCTTCATCTCAGAGTAGCACTTGCAACCTACGTCCTCAATTATTTGCTTGACGTATTCCAATCTCTGTCTTCCTCTACAGTTTTTGCCCACTACAGCTCCCTCTAGTACCATGGAAGTCATTCCCTCGTGTCTTAGCAGATGTCCTATCATCCTGTTCCTTCTCCTTATCAGTGTTTTCCACATATTCCTTTCCTCTCCGATTCTGCGTAGAACCTCCTCATTCCTTACCTTATCAGTCCACCTAATTTTCAACATTTGTCTATAGCACCACATCTCAAATGCTTCGATTCTCTTCTGTTCCGGTTTTCCCACAGTCCATGTTTCACTACCATACAATGCTGTACTCCATACGTACATCCTCAGAAATATCTTCCTCAAATTAAGGCCGGTATTTGGTATTAGTAGACTTATCTTGGCCAGAAATGCCTTTTTTGCCATAGCGAGTCTGCTTTTGATGTCCTCCTTGCTCCGTCCGTCATTGGTTATTTTACTGCCTAGGTAGCAGAATTCCTTAACTTCATTGACTTCGTGACCATCAATCCTGATGTTAAGTTTCTCGCTGTTCTCATTTCTACTACTTCTCATTACCTTCGTCTTTCTCCGATTTACTCTCAAACCATACTTTGTACTCATTAGACTGTTCATTCCGTTCAGTAGATCATTTAATTCTTCTTCACTTTCACTCAGGGTAGCAATGTCATCAGCGAATCGTATCATTGATATCCTTTCACCTTGTATTTTAATTCCACTCCAGAACCTTTCTTTTATTTCCATCATTGCTTCCTCGATGTACAGATTGAAGAGTAGGGGCGATAGGCTACAGCCTTGTCTTACACCCTTCTTAATACGAGCATTTCGTTCTTCACCGGCCACTCTTATTATTCCCTCTTGGTTGTTGTACATATTGCATATGACCCGTCTCTCCCTATAGCTTACCCCTACTTTTTTCAGAATCTCGAACAGCTTGCACCATTTTATATTGTCGAACGCTTTTTCCAGGTCGACAAATCCTATGAAAGTGTCCTGATTTTTCTTTAGTCTTGCTTCCATTATTAGCTGTAACGTCAGAATTGCCTCTCTCGTCCCTTTACTTTTCCTAAAGCCAAACTGATCGTCACCTAGAGCATTCTCAATTTTCTTTTCCATTCTTCTGTATATTATTATTGTAAGCAGCCTCTATGCATGAGCTGTTAAGCTGATTGTGCGATAATTCTCGCACTTGTCAGCTCTTGCCGTCTTCGGAATTGTGTGGATGATGCTTTTCCGAAAGTCAGATGGTATGTCGCCAGTCTCATATATTCTACACACCAACGTGAATCGTCATTTTGTTGCCACTTCCCCCAATGATTTTAGAAATTCTGATGGAATGTTATCTATCCCTTCTGCCTTATTTGACCATAAGTCCTCCAAAGCTCTTTTAAATTCCGATTCTAATACTGGATCCCCTATCTCTTCTAAATCGACTCCTGTTTCTTCTTCTATCACATCAGACAAATATTCACCCTCATAGAGGCTTTCAATATATTCTTTCCACCTATCTGCTCTCTCCTCTGCATTTAACAGTGGAATTCCCGTTGCACTCTTAATGTTACCACCGTTGCTTTTAATGTCACCAAAGGTTGTTTTGACTTTCCTGTATGCTGAGTCTGTCCTTCCGACAATCATATCTTTTTCGATGTCTTCACATTTTTCCTGCAGCCATTTCGTATTAGCTTCCCTGCACTTCCAATTTATTTCATTCCTCAGCGACTTCTATTTCTGTATTCCTGATTTTCCCGGAACATGTTTGTACTTCCTCCTTTCATCAATCAACTGAAGTATTTCTTCTGTTACCCAAGGTTTCTTCGCAGCTACCTTCTTTGTATCTATGTTTTCCTTCCCAACTTCTGTGATGGCCCTTTTTAGAGATGTCCATTGCTCCTCAACTGTACTGCCTACTGCGCTATTCCTTATTGCTGTATCTATAGCGTTAGAGAACTTCAAACGTATCTCGTCATTCCTTAGTACTTCCGTATCTCACTTCTTTGCGTATTGATTCTTCCTGACTAATGTCTTGAACATCAGCCTACTCTTCATCACTACTATATTGTGATCTGAGTCTATATCTGCTCCTGGGTACGCCTTACAATCCAGTATCTGATTTCAAAATCTCTGCCTAACCATGCTGTAATCTAATTGAAATCTTCCCGTATCTCCCGGCCTTTTCCAAGTATACCTCCTCCTCTTGTGATTCTTGAACAGGGTATTCACTGTTACTAGCTGAAACTTGTTACAGAACTCAGTCTTTCTCCTCTTTCATTCCTTGTCCCAAGCCCATACTCTCCTGTACCCTTTTCTTCTACTCCTTCCCCTACATCTGCATTCCAGTCGCCCATGACTATTAGATTTTCGTCCCCCTTTACATACTGCATTACCCTTTCAATATCCTCAAACACTTTCTCTATCTGTTCATCTTCAGGTTGCGTCGTCGGCATGTATACCTGAACTATCGTTGTCGGTGTTGGTCTGCTGTCGATTCTGATTAGAACAACCCGGCCACTGAACTGTTCACAGTAACACACCCTCTGCCCTACCTTCCTATTCATAACGAATCCTACACCTGTTATACCATTTTCTGCTGCTGTTGATATTACCCGATACTCATCTGACCAGAAATCCTTGTCTTCCTTCCACTTCACTTCACTGACCCCTACTATATCTAGATTGAGCCTTTGCATTTCCATTTTCAGATTTTCTAGTTTCCCTACCACCTTCAAGCTTCTGACATTCCACGCCCCGACTCGTAGAACGTTATCCTTTCGTTGATTATTCGATCTTTTTCTCATGGTAACCTCCCCCTTGGCAGTCCCATCCCGGAGATCCGAATGGGGGACTATTCCGGAATCTTTTGCCAATGGAGAGATCATCATGACACTTCTTCAATTACAGGCCACATGTCCTGTGGATACACGTTACGTGTCTTTAATGCAATGGTTTGCATTGCCTTCTGCATCCTCATGTCGTTGATCATTGCTGATTCTTCCGCCTTTAGGGGCAATTTCCCACCCCTAGGACAAGAGAGTGCCCTGAACCTCTATCCGCTCCTCCGCCCTCTTTGACAAGGCCGTTGGCAGAATGAGGCTGACTTCTTATGCCGGAAGTCTTCGGCCACCAATGCTGATTATTTATCAAAATTTAGGCAGTGGCGGGGATCGAACCTGGGACCGAAGACGTTTTGATTATGAATCAAAGACGCTACCCCTAATATTAAATAAATAATAATCGAGTGCTGGACGGTGGCTCTCGTCAGGCCCTGCTCGAGCGTACTATGTGACGTAAAAACAGTCTGTGAACGAGAGGAGTTGTGGGGCTGTGACAGCGGTGCTTCGTAGCCATTAGGGACGAACAGGATGCATTTGGAGGGAAAGCGGGGCTTTCCCGGCGAGGCAATTCGGCGAGGAAGGTGCCGTGAACAGCGTAGTAGCTCGATCTCATAGTTTGTATATGGATGAGAAGGCAGACTTTTAGGACGAGGATCTCCCAATGGCTTTGGTTAGGGTGATTTTGTAGTAGGTGTAGTGAAATCTGTCGTTAAACAGGGATAGATTTTATAAGCTTGCAGGTAATAGATATTTTTAAACTCATCTCTGTCGAACAGCAGGATCTAGTGAGTTGAACGTTTTTCCACTACCTTGTAGGTATAGGGTAGAGTTTGAGAGCTTCTGTCGCTGGTTTAGAGTGGTATAATTTTTTTCCCAAACAGGATAAAACGAGTTGTCAGTTTTTGTGTAGTATCACGTTCTTGTACAGTGTTATGCCTATAGTTGTGTAATTAAGGTGAGTTGTATAGTTAGTTTTTGCGATTTTAAGCCATCCTTATGCAGCGCTATGCATATAGTTGTGTAATTAGGATCAATCTTGAAACTTCCTGGCAGATTAAAACTGTGTGCCCGACCGAGACCCAAAGTCGGGACCTTTGCCTTTCGCGGGCAAGTGCTCTACCATCTGAGCTACCGAAGCACGACTCACGCCCTGTACTCACAGCTTTACTTCTGCCAGTATCTCGTCTCCTACCTTCCAAACTTTACAGAAGCTCTCCTGGGAAACTTGCAGAACCAGCACTCCTGAAAGAAAGGATATTGCGGAGACAAGGCTTAGCCACAGCCTGGGGGATGTTTTCAGAATTTTTCACTCTGCAGCGGAGTGTGCGCTGATATGAAACTTCCTGGCAGATTAAAACTGTGTGCCCGACCACAGGACAGCTTCTGTAAAGTTTGGAAGGTGGGAGACGAGATACTGGCAGAAGTACAGCTGTGAGTACCGGGCGTAAGTCGTGCTTCGGTTGCTCAGATGGTAGAGCACTTGCCCGCAAAAGGCAAAGGTCCCGAGTTCGAGTGTCGGTCGGGCACACAGTTTTAATCTGCCAGGAAGTTTCATATCAGCGCACACTCCGCTGCAGAGTGAAAATCTCATTCTGGAAACATCCCCCAGGCTGTGGCTAAGCCATGTCTCCGCAATATCCTTTCTTTCAGGAGTGCTAGTTCTGCAAGTTTCACAGGAGAGCTTCTGTAAAGTTTGGAAGGTAGGAGACGAGATACTGGCAGAAGTAAAGCTGTGAGTACCGGGCGTGAGTCGTGCTTCGGTAGCTCAGATGGTAGAGCACTTGTCCACGAAATGCAAAGGTCACATGTCGGGCACACAGTTTTAATCTGCCAGGAAGTTTCATATCAGCGCACGCTCCGCTGTAGAGTGAAAATCTCATTCAGGATCAATCTTTGTGATTAATTATGTAACTAGAATGGATATTTGGATCAGTTTCCCGAACAAAATAAATAAACTAACCTATCCTTCCTCTCCTGCACGTGGGGATTCTCCATGCGTTGGGGGGTGCACAAAGGCTTTCAATCCAGTAGAATCAGGGTTCGACTGGTTGATAAGTTGGTTTTTTTAATTGCAGTGAGTGTTTGTGCATTGAATAATTTTCTGGTGATTAAACGTTATGAGCTTGTTTGCATGTATTATTTCGGTGATCAACGAGTAATTTGCACGTCTGCACAGTATGTACTGGTTTATTTCGGTAATTTAGGAGTTGGGTTGTTTCAGGAAGGAGACCAGACAGTGAGGTCATCGGTCTCATCGATTAGAAAGGACAGGAAGGAAGTTGGCCATGACCTTTCAAAGGAACCTTCCCGACATTTGCCCCTAACGGTTTAGGGAATTTACAGAAAACGTAAATCAGGATGGGACCGAACGCGGGATTGAACTATTGTCCTCCCAAATGCAAGTCCAATGTGCTAGCCGCTGCGCGTCTTCGTAATTTACGAGTTGTTTGCATCTCAGCACATCAGTGCAATGTATTATTATTTAGGAGTAGTTTCGAGTTCTGTAAACTGTATATAGTGACTCTAAGTACGTTAGGGTGAGTGTTTCGCATCAGCGAAATAAATAGATTAGGTGCAATGTGTAGCTAAATAAACTGTTCGAAAAAATAAATAAAGTACACTCCCTCCCCTCTCCAGCAGCCTAGAGCAGGCTTATTGCTTTTTTCACACAAATTTTCCTCCCCTCCAGTCCGCTGGCATGGTGGGTGTTTTGTATCAGCGAACAAATTAAGTGAGATCCGTAATTCGATGTATGTAGGAGATGTGGTTGGACGACCTTGAAAAGTAGTTGAAACTAGGTACACTCCTGGAAATTGAAATAAGAACACCGTGAATTCATTGTCCCAGGAAGGGGAAACTTTATTGACACATTCCTGGGGTCAGATACATCACATGATCACACTGACAGAACCACAGGCACATAGACACAGGCAACAGAGCATGCACAATGTCGGCACTAGTACAGTGTATATCCACCTTTCGCAGCAATGCAGGCTGCTATTCTCCCATGGAGACGATCGTAGAGATGCTGGATGTAGTCCTGTGGAACGGCTTGCCATGCCATTTCCACCTGGCGCCTCAGTTGGACCAGCGTTCGTGCTGGACGTGCAGACCGCGTGAGACGACGCTTCATCCAGTCCCAAACATGCTCAATGGGGGACAGATCCGGAGATCTTGCTGGCCAGGGTAGTTGACTTACACCTTCTAGAGCACGTTGGGTGGCACGGGATACATGCGGACGTGCATTGTCCTGTTGGAACAGCAAGTTCCCTTGCCGGTCTAGGAATGGTAGAACGATGGGTTCGATGACGATTTGGATGTACCGTGCACTATTCAGTGTCCCCTCGACGATCACCAGTGGTGTACGGCCAGTGTAGGAGATCGCTCTCCACACCATGATGTCGGGTGTTGGCCCTGTGTGCCTCGGTCGTATGCAGTCCTGATTGTGGCGCTCACCTGCACGGCGCCAAACACGCATACGACCATCATTGGCACCAAGGCAGAAGCGACTCTCATCGCTGAAGACGACACGTCTCCATTCGTCCCTCCATTCACGCCTGTCGCGACACCACTGGAGGCGGGCTGCACGATGTTGGGGCGTGAGCGGAAGACGGCCTAACGGTGTGCGGGACCGTAGCCCAGCTTCATGGAGACGGTTGCGAATGGTCCTCGCCGATACCCCAGGAGCAACAGTGTCCCTAATTTGCTGGGAAGTGGCGGTGCGGTCCCCTACGGTACTGCGTAGGATCCTACGGTCTTGGCGTGCATCCGTGCGTCGCTGCGGTCCGGTCCCAGGTCGACGGGCACGTGCACCTTCCGCCGACCACTGGCGACAACATCGATGTACTGTGGAGACCTCACGCCCCACGTGTTGAGCAATTCGGCGGTACGTCCACCCGGCCTCCCGCATGCCCACTATACGCCCTCGCTCAAAGTCCGTCAACTGCACATACGGTTCACGTCCACGCTGTCGCGGCATGCTACCAGTGTTAAAGACTGCGATGGAGCTCCGTATGCCACGGCAAACTGGCTGACACTGACGGCGGCGGTGCACAAATGCTGCGCAGCTAGCGCCATTCGACGGCCAACACCGCGGTTCCTGGTGTGTCCACTGTGCCGTGCGTGTGATCATTGCTTGTACAGCCCTCTCGCAGTGTCCGGAGCAAGTATGGTGGGTCTGACACAACGGTGTCAATGTGTTCTTTTTTCCATTTCCAGGAGTGTGTTTGGAATGAGCAGCCTCTAGTGGGGGCGACACCACACTACCCTCCCTCAGCAAAATACATGCACATTTTACAAGAGTATGGCAAACACATTTGATGGCGGGTAGTGGGTCTAATTGTTTAAATAAGGACTTATGTCCAGTGCATGTAATACAGCTATCGATATCTCAGCCTGTTGTAGCGGTAAGGCAACACTAATGCTGTAGGTAGATAATAAATTTAAACACATTATATTGGAATTGAATGAGCAGCGTCTAGTGGAGTCAACACAATACTAACTTGCCTCAGCTGTAGGAGTAAGCTTTTAGAGCAAAATTAACATCCATTTTATGCAACAGGATGGCGAACACACTTGATGGTGGTGCTGCCTCTAATTGTTTAAATAATGAATTATGTCCAGAGCTGAATGAGTGCATGTAATAAATCTATCGCTATCTCAGCGTCTTGTGGCGGTAAAACGACACTAATGCTGTAGTCAGTAAATAAATTTAAACAAATTTAATCAACTGTAAACAAATTTAAACAAATTTATAAAAATTATATTCGAATTGAACGGCAATACCATACTAACTTGCCTCGGCTAAGGGAGCAAGCTGTTAGAGCAAAATTCGTGAACGCTTCCAAGAGAAAGGCGAGTACACTTGATGGTTGTACTGCTTTCAATTGTTTAAATAATGAATTAAGTTCAGTTCCTAGGAAGAGGTGACTTAGGTTAGTGGAGTTAGCCCTTTCTTTCCTGCAATTCTCTTAGGTTGTAGAGGTAGCGCAACTGAGCTATCTTCCCTCCAAAATTCAAACTTGCTGCCAGGGGGCATGGTACTTTCTTAGGTTAGTGGAGGTAGTGCAGTTGAGCTTTCTTCCAATCAAAAGCCGCCATTTTGGATAACGATACTCGCTTCATCAGCTGACATCAAACGCGTCATAAGTTGACGTCACATGACGTCACGTACTGGCGTCTTGGCCGCCATCTTGGATAACTGTACTTGGGGTGACCTATTTTGGGGTGGTGTCGTCCTGGGGTGGTGCCCCCCTTGCTCCACTACTAATGGAAACTCCCCAACGCAGCCCCCTCACATTTAGTGGTAAGAGGGCCCAGTGGATAGCCTGTCAAAAACTGAACACAGATGGAGCTTGAAGAAAATAAGGTGTACTGGACTGTGAAAAAATAAGCATAATAGAAACAGTGAACCGTTCAAGGAATAGAACTACAATAGTATATAGGAGTATGCAAAAGCAATGTCATTGTGGTTGAGTGGTTACGTCTGCTTTCCGCAGCGCTACGGCGAGGAAGTCTTGTTTACGTCTGTTCCGCGCGGTCGCGAGTGCCCGTAGTTGTTTACTACTTCGTCTTTGCTTGTTTAGAGTCCATCACTACCGACGCAATATGGCACATTCATACAGACAAACCACCATAAATATCAGTTTCCAACCCAATCATGCACGACCGCGAGCTTTTCAATTGGAACGCTTTTCTACGTGACGATGTTAAAATGGAACCGCGGGACATAATTGGTATCCATCTCTCTTCACGAGCGGTGTTGTCTACGTCAAATTGGTAAGTGACGAGGTGTGCAAACAGAATCGTGCGCGCACATGCGAACGATCTTAAATTCCAACATTCTGATGGCCATATTGGGGCGGTCTCTATCGATCACGCAGGACTTGGCCTCTGTACGATACGCGTCTTCGAACTCCCTTTCGAAGTACCACCGGTCGTAGTCACCATGGCTTTCCAGCCTTACGGCAGAGTGGTCAGCCAATGGCCGAAAAATGGACCACCTTTACAACGTATCCGGTTCTTAACAGGGTACGACAGATCAAAATTGACTGACCAAACATGTACCATCCTATCTTGTCATCGGCGGATGTAGGGCGATCATTATGTATGACGGTCAGCCACGCACTTGCTCCGGTTGTGGCCAAGAAGGGCACGTACGGTCGGATTGTCTCCGACGACGGCTTACTCAAATCCCGACAGGTGAATCTATGCCTCCTTCTACGGTGATGACCCTTCCTCTCAATTATGACGAGTTTGCACGGGCGGCAACCCTTTCCGATGCTGACCACATTCGTCCGATTGCCGCCCCCGATAGCGAGACCATGATGGACTCTGCAGTATCGGATCCGGCCTCTACAACGGCGCCCCCACCTGAAGATAATCACCGACCGATCTTACACGAATGCATGGATGCCAGGATGGACATCAACCCACGGGTTGTGCCGATAGCAACTTTTCTTCCAGACACCGGAGCTGCTGAAGAAATCGACCCACATTCGGATACTGAAACAGACGTCCGTAAACAGCGTTCCCCGCGGAAACACAAGTCAGAGGAGTGGTCCATCTGACGAGTGTTTACAGCGATCGTCTGACATGGCCTGTGGACACTCCGACGACGGTACCAGCGGTACAGAGGCCGGAGTAACATCCCACCCAACAGAACGCCATGGTGACGGCTTCAGTCCGTCCGACCCCACAGAGCAGCAGGATCACAAACAGACACCTGCCAATTCCCAGCCAGTAGAGCCGATGGAGTCAGCGCCGAGTGCAGCAGCAACCACAAACATCCACCAACAGCCGATAGTATTTCATGGCGACTGGGCGGACGACAGTGAGGAAAACTCCTTGCCCATCGTGTCGGACGACACGCGTGGGAATTTGCCCCACCAGTGTTGATCCTTTCCCGCCATCAGATGCAGTGACAAGACAGCCCTACAAGGGTATTGATGGCCAACACAGGTGCTATGGATCGACCTCAAACTTATCGCCTTGCAAAAATGGTTCAAATGGCTCTGAGCACTATGGGACTCAACTGCTGAGGTCATTAGTCCCCTAGAACTTAGAACTAATTAAACCTAACTAACCTAAGGACATCACAAACATCCATGCCCGAGGCAGGATTCGAACCTGCGACCGTAGCGGTCTCGCGGTTCCAAACTGCAGCGCCTTTAACCGCACGGCCACTTCGGCAGGCCGTTGCAACTACACTCCTGGAAATGGAAAAAAGAACACATTGACACCGGTGTGTCAGACCCACCATACTTGCTCCGGACACTGCGAGAGGGCTGTACAAGCAATGATCACACGCACGGCACAGCGGACACACCAGGAACCGCGGTGTTGGCCGTCGAATGGCGCTAGCTGCGCAGCATTTGTGCACCGCCGCCGTCAGTGTCAGCCAGTTTGCCGTGGCATACGGAGCTCCATCGCAGTCTTTAACACTGGTAGCATGCCGCGACAGCGTGGACGTGAACCGTATGTGCAGTTGACGGACTTTGAGCGAGGGCGTATAGTGGGCATGCGGGAGGCCGGGTGGACGTACCGCCGAATTGCTCAACACGTGGGGCGTGAGGTCTCCACAGTACATCGATGTTGTCGCCAGTGGTCGGCGGAAGGTGCACGTGCCCGTCGACCTGGGACCGGACCGCAGCGACGCACGGATGCACGCCAAGACCGTGGGATCCTACGCAGTGCCGTAGGGGACCGCACCGCCACTTCCCAGCAAATTAGGGACACTTTTGCTCCTGGGGTATCGGCGAGGACCATTCGCAACCGTCTCCATGAAGCTGGGCTACGGTCCCGCACACCGTTAGGCCGTCTTCCGCTCACGCCACAACATCGTGCAGCCCGCCTCCAGTGGTGTCGCGACAGGCGTGAATGGAGGGACGAATGGAGACGTGTCGTCTTCAGCGATGAGAGTCGCTTCTGCCTTGGTGCCAATGATGGTCGTATGCGTGTTTGGCGCCGTGCAGGTGAGCGCCACAATCAGGACTGCATACGACCGAGGCACACAGGGCCAACACCAGGCATCATGGTGTGGGGAGCGATCTCCTACACTGGCCGTACACCACTGGTGATCGTCGAGGGGACACTGAATAGTGCACGGTACATCCAAACCGTCATCGAACCCATCGTTCTACCATTCCTAGACCGGCAAGGGAACTTGCTGTTCCAACAGGACAATGCACGTCCGCATGTATCCCGTGCCACCCAACGTGCTCTAGAAGGTGTAAGTCAACTACCCTGGCCAGCAAGATCTCCGGATCTGTCCCCCATTGAGCATGTTTGGGACTGGATGAAGCGTCGTCTCACGCGGTCTGCACGTCCAGCACGAACGCTGGTCCAACTGAGGCGCCAGGTGGAAATGGCATGGCAAGCCGTTCCACAGGACTACATCCAGCATCTCTACGATCGTCTCCATGGGAGAATAGCAGCCTGCATTGCTGCGAAAGGTGGATATACACTGTACTAGTGCCGACATTGTGCATGGTCTGTTGCCTGTGTCTATGTGCCTGTGGTTCTGTCAGTGTGATCATGTGATGTATCTGACCCCAGGAATGTGTCAATAAAGTTTCCCCTTCCTGGGACAATGAATTCACGGTGTTCTTATTTCAATTTCCAGGAGTGTATAAACATCAGCACTATACGGAGGCGCCCTAAGTTATCCTTGCTTCAGAATATGTTGAATTCTGCTTCCAACGATGTAGCCCTTCTCCAGGAAGTGTACGTTGACGACTTCCCAGGCATGTACGGTTACGATGCTTGCGTCTCTCCAGTTTCCCCCACAGGCAGCGGTGGTCGCTGTTGTTCTTCGCGAAGGAATAGTGGCGGAAGATATCCTCCCTCTGCCTGGAGCAAGAGGAAAGGCACTCACAGTACTGGGTGTCACCCTTATCAATATCTACGCATCTTCCGAGACGGACATACGTCGCGAACGTTCATGATTCTTTGCGGAAGACGTCGCCCCGCTCTTCCAAGTCCGCCACGACCATTTGGTGTTTGGAGGTGACTACAACTGCGTACTGGCGCCCAGAGACCAAGTCCCACGACAAAATCCGTGTCCGGAACTCATGGCGCTAATTCGAGACCTGCAGATGGTGGACACTTGGGAACATCTTCACAGCCACCGACCGGGATTCACACACTTCACGAGTCACTCTTCCAGTCGCATCGACCGGATTCATGTCTCATGATCTATTTCCACTGGAACACAGGTTGCAAAACTGTGGCCTGCAGCTTTCTCGGACCACTCAGCTTAAATTTGTGCCGTCACACTGCGGCGGCAACACATGTGGAGAAGCCGCAGCCCGTAGAAATTAAACATCGCTCACCTGTCGTACCCGGATTGCCGTCAAGCCGTTGAGGATACGTGACATTCGTGTGAAAATCGCCACCGTGCATATCCCACAACGATCCTCTGGTGGTTGGACTGCGCCAAACCGGCACTGAGGCGAACGTAGATAACCTGCGCTCGCGAACACGCTGCTTGGCGTAGCCGTACACTCGATTTTTACTTCAGGGTACTGCGCGACTGCGATGCTATGGTGCCGTCTCCGGAGCAACAAACGGCGGTCCACCGTGCTAAGGCTCAGATCATCGCTAATATGCGACGCCACCTAGAGGGAGTGGTCATCTGCTCGAGGACGCAGGATCGGATACCGAGCGAACGCCCGTCGATGTTCCAAGTACTTCGTGAACGTAAACGACGCCAACAACCGCTGATGCGCTTCATCGACACGGAGGACGGTCGTCGTCTCTCCACGCAACAAGACATAAACACAGCGTTCTATTATGAAACGTCCCCTTTGAACAATTATACAAGACTGTGCTTAAACTGACACACAATATTTTTTAGCGCAACGCAATCTGACTTTCAATAATCCCTACAAAAGAATGTCCCCGACTAACATTAACCTATACCTTTCACAAATCACTTACCTCACAAAAATCTTAGTTACTCGAAGTACTGCAATACAGCGAGCGCCACTACTGCCAGCTAAATAAAAGATTCAAACTACGGAAGGCACCAACTACTGATAGGCATAGTCAGCAAATGAAAGATTTTAATAGAGATCAGACAATGTATTTACATTAATAGTCATAATATATATAGCAGTTCATGACATCCAGTCTTACAAATTTCAAAACTCCGCCATCTCTCTCCCCACATCCACCACTGCTGGCGGCTTACCTCCAACTGCGCAACGCTACGCATTGTTAACATCCAGCTGCCCAACACTACAATGGCAGACAACAATGCAAACTAGCCACAGACTGCACACAGCACAGCCAGTGATATTCATAGAGAGCGCTACGTGGCGTTACCAATATAAAAACCTAAACAGCCTACTTACATAGCCCCCATGCTCCCCACAAAAAATTTTGCAAATTATTTTGGGCAGTGGCCAATACAGATTTGAAAAAAATTTTCATAATTAGAATAACAAAGATATCAAATGCACGCACTTATTGATACAATGCTGGTCAAAAGCTAAAATTTTCTCACAGTCCATAAAGACAGTCCTGATGGTTCATCACAGTAAAATAGCAGTGTTTTTCTCAATGTCTGAGCAGTAAAAGAAAATGCATACGGAAGTAGTGGATTTCCATGCAATCGTGAAGAAGTAGTGTTGTCCTTCCAACGAAAAGACAGTGCTGACTCTTGACATGCAGACAGGTAATGGGCCACAACAGAGCAAACCCACAGCAGTCATTCGAAGTTTTGAAGAATACTGGTAGGTAGGTCATCACAGAGCAGACCCACTGTAGTCCTGGTAGAGATTATGGTACTGGTGGGCCACCAGAGGTGTAGACACACTGCAGTCCTTGTAGAAATAATGGTATTGGTGGCCCATCAAAGATGCAGACCCACTGTAGTCCTTGTAGAAATAATGGTATTGGTGGGTCATCAAAGGTGCAGACCCACTGTAGTCCTTGTAGAGACAGCCAGCAGCTATCTGTTGCGACTGGGCAGGTGCACAATCACCACCGAAGAGTCTTGCAGAGAATATAGCAAGACCATAAACCACCACATCTGTACTCACGAACTTTTTGGAATTGTCCTTAGAACCAGCAATGCTGTTAATCAGTCCCTTGCTGAATTATTAACACATGTCCAAACACTAACAGTCCTCTTTTTTTTTCACATATTGTGCATATACTATGACCAACAAAAACGTGTGCAGTGAAATGTAACTTACAAGTTACTTAATTTGATGCACTGGTGTCAATTACAATTATAAATTTACAACATAAGAATACAATTACAAAGGTACAAATACATCATTCAAGAACATAACAATACAGATAACATTTGTAGTAAAACAGGTTTTACAAAAGAATAGAAATAAATATGTACATCAGTGTTACAAGAATTATGACATAAGTACATACATAAAAGATCAGAATAACTTTCAAAACGTCAACATGAGCATTAAAACAAAACAAAATAAATAATGTCTAAACATCTTTACGAAGAAAAAACATAGTATTTGAAAAATTCTACAACATAAATCTTATTAGCTAAACACATAAAGACAGGAAAAACACAAACATACCAGAGTACAGAAACACGTAGCAGAATAACACAGGGGGAAATGACAGGGTTTGTTTTCAGTGTAACATTTGGTACTGCAGTATTTTGCAAACAAAACTTTTTTTTCTTGGAGATCTCCCTTCGTTCATCATTATTCCCAAAAAGTCCTATCTATACCTGCTTTCTTGGCTTTTTTCGTATAACTTCTCAATGCATTTCTTCCAATTCATCGCAACTCATTCTCTTATATAGTCTACCCCCTCTTAAGCTAACTTAAATCTACTGAGCTCAGATGCTAAACTAAGGGACGAGGCAATGCAGCAGCATAAAACAATTAATACAAACAGCAATGAAAAAAATGGAAATTGTCAAAGCAAGCTACAGTAAATCTAAATTACCAGAGAAAATGCAACATTACAACTACTATGAGCCAATGTGCAGCAACAAGAAAAATAAATCAGTAGTAAAACTGGCTTAACAGAGTAATACAAAGTGAAATTCAGTAGCACTATGCCTGGCAAACAGCAGCAGCAAATGCTATAACTTATATCTAAACATGACAGAGCTCAAGCACAAAAAATAGTAGACTAAAGACAACAATGCAGATAAGGGAAATGTCTATTCACATCTTAATAGCTATGTCATTAAAGTGGTGCACCACAAGAAGTTATTCTACCAAAAATATTACCAAGTAGTTGAAAAGAAAATTATGTATGCAGTAACTGTTATTAATCTCTTCTTATTGTTCTTTCCTTTCCAAGTGCTCCTTTTTCGAAGAATATGTATCATAAAATTATTATTTAATAGATCTGTTGGCAGAAAGTGTTCACATTAGCAAATGCACTTAATTTTATTTTATAAAACCAATGATGCAACACACCTGTAAAACAGATATCAAATGAAATAAGCAACTATGTACAAAGTAAAGCATAAAAATATCATTCAGTAGTCATGAGGGTTTTCATAAGTTAGTAGAAAGTCTCTCAATTCTCATAGAAAGACACAAAGGTGTGCAGATGTACGAATATTTCCCATCAGTTCATAAGCATTTCAGTAAGTAGCACAAAGTACAAGTAATCGTATGTTTTCAAGTAATGAGCGTGTCATATTTGCGATGCTTTCTACAAAGGAACATCAATAGCGAGGATAATGGCCTTTTTTTTTCTCTCCACCTAATGGCTTTCTTTTGTCAGACGACTACCTCTCAGCTGGGCGCCCAAAACGCATTACGTCAAGGTCACTTACCTTTCTTACTGAAATATTTACGACAGCAGTTTTGCGCTACAGTGGCAGTCTCATATAAAAAATTTCACAGGTCGAGAATTTGCGTTACAAATCTGTAGAAACAAAATCCTAATGATATGACGGTGTGCAAAAAATTTTCGTCGGCATTGTATTACATTCACGCATTTACATACATTTCATAACTCTTAAAGTATGATTCTTGGTTTTCCACAACCTTGTTCACAAACCAGTGTCCCTAAGCACTACTCATTATTCCTTACCTTATTCGTCGACACTTCTTCAATATTTCATCATAACAGATACGTAGCATAATCAAATAACTCGTATAGCATCAGCTTATTGATCATAAACATACCTCAACAGCATAATACCAGTTGTCACCGTAATAATATCATAAAAACTCAGCCAAATCTCAAAAACGTCGTAGCTTTCTGCAATAATTTAAAAACCCAAAAAAAATTCTCTGCTCATTTCAATAGTGTCATCTACCTCAAACGTACTTTAAAATCATGCTCCCTTACCAAATACATCATTCAAAGTTCTCATAGTGTCATAATGGTTCCGAAAAAATATGAACAGTTCACAAAGTACAGACAAAATTCAATTTCATAAGTGTGAAGTTACCCAACTGTGTAATTGTGTAAACATGTGTCACTGATGTAGTAAAAAAAATGTTTACCTCTCAGTTAAATGATCAGATAGCTGTGTAATTTGTGTGTTAGAAAAATATGGTACCGATGTGTAAAGTTGTATAAGCAAATATCATATTCGCTAGGGCTCCTTGTGCTTGCCAAACACATGGTACACAAAGTAGGCATGTACCCCCCTGAGGATTAATGTAATTATACCCTCAGGTGTTACCGATTACAGCAATGGAATGAAATGTATCACGGAAAACCTTTGTATGATTGTAATTAAAAAATCTTTAAAAATAAATGTTTTAAGTACAAAATTAATCACTCAGATAAGTGTCCTTTAGCGCTAAATGTGCGTCTTGCTATAAGATAATTCTCTGGAAGTGTCGTAGTTATCGTCCTCCGAAAGCTAAGTTCTGCAGAAGTCAATGTACTTACCTCATGATAAACAAAAGTGAAATGGTATGCATATAGATATCGTAGTTATTACGTACATTACCGGGATCAAGAAATTACTATACTGTAATGTAATGTTGCAAGGGCTGTCACATTGTAGCTATACCACAAAAGTTACTACTAAAACATGTTTTACTTTACAGAAGAATTCAGAAAAACTGTGCAGTTATAAAACAGAAACACCGCAAAAGCAACATTGTAAATTGTCACTCATTAGTAGCGTCGTGATAAAATCGTGTAGCTGTCACATAAACTAACCACTGTGTCATCTGGTATCTCGCAGAAAGTACTTTAAGTCCAGAATGTATTTTCAAGTAAACCAAAATGTTGCATTAAAATCTCATTAGCAGTACAAGTATATGTTCTAAGTATGGAAGGCTGATAGTCGTTACGTAATCGTGCAACTAACAAGCCAGAATGTACAAATAACAACACTGTGTCGTCTGTTCACTATAACAATGCATTCGTAATTTCTGTTTAAAAATGTTCCCTAGGTTCCAGACTGGATAGTTAACTTCAAAACGTTGTTGCATGTTAACAGTTTCTCAGAGTGACAAATTGTACTGGTAGCGTGAAGTGAAAAGTTTTATGACAAAGACTAAGTTAAAAAACAGATTATCTTTCAATAAATGGTTTTGCATGTGAAATATGGTGTAAACCTTTACTCTTCCTAGTACGCAGAGTTTCAACTTCAACGCAGTTATCATGTGGTGTACGTCGGATTCTGTAAGGTCCATTGTAAACTAGGAAGAATTTGTAATTCAAGTGTTTCTTCTTATGTGACAATGAATGAGCTTTAATGAGAACTTTCTGACCAATATATAATTTCTTTGCATTTGCTTTACCGTGTAGTTTTCTCCTTTTGTCTGCTGCAGATTTTATATTTTTAATAGCCAAATCAATTATGGCTTTGTGTCGAAGTTTACATATATTCGGGAAAGGTGCAAGCTCTCTGATTCTGTTCGGTGGTTCTTCATTCTTCAGTACAAGAATAGCTGGTAAAGCAGTGGAGTCATGAGGCATTTCATTCAGCACGTTCTGAAATAAGTGTAAATATCTGTCCCAATACTGATGCTTTCTGTGACAATAAAGTCTGCAAAGCTTATTGATTTCTTTCATAATCCGTTCAGATGGGTTACAATGTGGTGAGTACAATGAAATAAAAACAGGTTTGATTTTATGGTTCCGAAGCATGCGTGACCAAACAGCAGATCTGAATTGCGGTCCGTTATCTGAAATGACTTTACTAACGTGTCCAACTTCACGTAAGAAATTTTTAACAAAGGCGTTGGATACAGACCGTCCAGTGGCTTTACGTAACGGAGTGAAAGAAACAAATTTTTAGGTAAGTTCAACAGCGACTAGAACGTACGAAAATCCATTAGATGTTCTGACAAGCGGTCCCAAGAGATCAACAGCAGCAAATTCTTTTAATTTAGAAGGAATGATAGGATACAACGGAGCACGATGTGAGATAGTAGATGGTTTTGCCTTTTGACAAAGTTTACAAATGGACAAGACTCTTCGAATTCTCTTTTCCATATTGTTAAAATAACAAGTCGTACGAAGAATATGATAACATTTTCGCGGACCAAAATGTGCATGGCTGATATGAATGTACCAAATGAGCTTATTAAAAAAATCGTCAGGAATGCAAAGTACCCATAGCTTGTCACCAACAGTGCAGCGTTTGAACAATATGTTGTTTCTAACCAGACAATAATGCCGAATCTGTGTGTGTGTCTTTTCATGCCATTTACTTTTGATGTATTTCCAAATCGGATCTTTATCTTGTTCATGAGCAATGTCCTTTAAAGGTGTCGTGATGAAGTTTTCAAAGGCGACTTTCTGAATGTAAAGAATACTGAAATTTTTCTCGAGGTTGCCTTCTGTATTACTTTTCTCAAGCCCAGCCGGTGCGCGTGACAGTGCGTCCTCAACAATGTTCTCCATGCCGGGAATGTAGACTATTGTGAAGTGGAATTCTTGCAGAAACAATGCCCAACGTTTTAACTGTCATGATTTAATTTTGAAGACATAAGAAATTGTAATGCACGATGATCACTGTTTACTTTTACGTGCTTACCAGAAAGAAAGAAACGGGATTTGTTAAATGCCCAAACGATAGCTAAAGCTTCTAACTCAGTAACGGAATAATTTTTTTCAGATTTTGTTAGCACACGGCTAGCAAAAGCAATGGTTTTCTGAACAATAGTGTCATTTTTATGGCTTCTTGAAATAATTGGACACCAAGACCGACTTTAGAAGAATCTGTGTTAAGGCAAAAATCTTGTGACGTATCTAGATGAGCTAGTATTGGCGCGTTAAGTAATGCTTCTTTCAAAGAATTGAATTCCAACTGTGCTTGTTCGTCCCAGTTCCAAATAGTATTTTTTCCAGTGAGAGGACAAAGTTTTGGTGTAACTAGAATTTGCATATTCAGAAAACGGCGGTAAAAATTGACGAGACCTAGAAAACTGCGGACTTGTTTTTTTGTGGATGGAACTGGAATGGCTCTGATTGCTTCTAACTTTTCAGGATCCGGCTGAATGCCTTCAGAAGAAATAATATGTCCCAAAAACTTCACCTTAGTCCTACCGAATTCAGACTTTCCCAAGTTAACTGTAATTCCAGATTCTTCAAAAATATTTAATACGCTGTTGAGGATGCGATTGTGTTGTTCCCATGAAGCTTCTGCTATCAGAATATCGTCCACATATAAGGTGATGTGACGTTATAAGAACTCAGGTAATATGGAATTTAGCCCACGAATGAATGCTGCCGAAGAAATGTTCAAACCAAAAGGAAGTTTCCGAAACTGATAACAAACGCCGAAACAAAGAAAAGCTGTGTATTTTCTACATTCTGGATGAAGTTCGATCGGATAAAAGCTGGATCGGAGATCAATAGAAGACAACACTTTTACACCATTAAAATTTTGAAGAAGTTCTTCCAAATTTTGCGGCCTGTCTGTTTCAGGAATAATGATAGTACTGATTTGTCTCCAATCTAAGACAAGCCTGATCGATCCATTTTTCTTCTCAACAACATGTAATGGATTCCAGAATGCGATTTTCAATCTGCAGCAGAGTGTTCGCTGATATGAAACTTCCTGGCAGATTAAAACTGTGTGCCCGACCGATACTCGAACTCGGGACCTTTGCCTTTCGCGGACTAGTGCTCTACCATCTGAGCTACTGGAGCACGACTCACGCCCGGTACTCACAGCTTTACTTCTGCCAGTATCTCGTCTCCTACCTTCCACACTTTACAGAAGCTCTCCTGCGAGAGGAGGCTTCTGTAAAGTTTGGAAGGTAGGAGACGAGATACTGGCAGAAGTAAAGCTGCGAGTACCGGGCGTGAGTAGTGCTTCGGTAGCTCAGATGGCAGAGCACTTGCCCGCGAAAGGCAAAGGTCCCGAGTTCGAGTCTCGGTCGGGCATACAGTTTTAATCTGCCAGGAAGTTTTATATCAGCGCACACTCCGCCGCAGAGTGAAAATCTCATTCTGGAAACATCCCTGAGGTGCTATGGATAGACCTCAAACTTATCGCGTTGCAACTATAAACATCAGCACTATACGGAGGCGCCCTAAGTTATCCTTGCTTCAGAATATGTTGAATTCTGCTTCCAACGATGTAGCCCTTCTCCAGGAAGTGTACGTTGACGACTTCCCAGGCATGTACGGTTACGATGCTTGCGTCTCTCCAGTTTCCCCCACAGGCAGCGGTGGTCGCTGTTGTTCTTCGCGAAGGAATAGTGGCGGAAGATATCCTCCCTCTGCCTGGAGCAAGAGGAAAGGCACTCACAGTACTGGGTGTCACCCTTATCAATATCTACGCATCTTCCGAGACGGACATACGTCGCGAACGTTCATGATTCTTTGCGGAAGACGTCGCCCCGCTCTTCCAAGTCCGCCACGACCATTTGGTGTTTGGAGGTGACTACAACTGCGTACTGGCGCCCAGAGACCAAGTCCCACGACAAAATCCGTGTCCGGAACTCATGGCGCTAATTCGAGACCTGCAGATGGTGGACACTTGGGAACATCTTCACAGCCACCGACCGGGATTCACACACTTCACGAGTCACTCTTCCAGTCGCATCGACCGGATTCATGTCTCATGATCTATTTCCACTGGAACACAGGTTGCAAAACTGTGGCCTGCAGCTTTCTCGGACCACTCAGCTTAAATTTGTGCCGTCACACTGCGGCGGCAACACATGTGGAGAAGCCGCAGCCCGTAGAAATTAAACATCGCTCACCTGTCGTACCCGGATTGCCGTCAAGCCGTTGAGGATACGTGACATTCGTGTGAAAATCGCCACCGTGCATATCCCTCAACGATCCTCTGGTGGTTGGACTGCGCCAAACCGGCACTGAGGCGAACGTAGATAACCTGCGCTCGCGAACACGCTGCTTGGCGTAGCCGTACACTCGATTTTTACTTCAGGGTACTGCGCGACTGCGATGCTATGGTGCCGTCTCCGGAGCAACAAACGGCGGTCCACCGTGCTAAGGCTCAGATCATCGCTAATATGCGACGCCACCTAGAGGGAGTGGTCATCTGCTCGAGGACGCAGGATCGGATACCGAGCGAACGCCCGTCGATGTTCCAAGTACTTCGTGAACGTAAACGACGCCAACAACCGCTGATGCGCTTCATCGACACGGAGGACGGTCGTCGTCTCACCACGCAACAAGACATAAACACAGCGTTCTATTATGAAACGTCCCCTTTGAACAATTATACAAGACTGTGCTTAAACTGACACACAATATTTTTTAGCGCAACGCAATCTGACTTTCAATAATCCCTACAAAAGAATGGTCCTGACTAACATTAACCTATACCTTTCACAAATCACTTACCTCACAAAAATCTTAGTTACTCGAAGTACTGCAATACAGCGAGCGCCACTACTGCCAGCTAAATAAAAGATTCAAACTACGGAAGGCACCAACTACTGATAGGCATAGTCAGCAAATGAAAGATTTTAATAGAGAACAGACAATGTATTTACATTAATAGTCATAATATATATAGCAGTTCATGACATCCAGTCTTACAAATTTCAAAACTCCGCCATCTCTCTCCCCACATCCACCACTGCTGGCGGCTTACCTCCAACTGCGCAACGCTACGCATTGTTAACATCCAGCTGCCCAACACTACAATGGCAGACAACAATGCAAACTAGCCACAGACTGCACACAGCACAGCCAGTGATATTCATAGAGAGCTCTACGTGGCGTTACCAATATAAAAACCTAAACAGCCTACTTACATAGCCCCCATGCTCCCCACAAAAAATTTTGCAAATTATTTTGGGCAGTGGCCAATACAGATTTGAAAAAAATTTTCATAATTAGAATAACAAAGATATCAAATGCACGCACTTATTGATACAATGCTGGTCAAAAGCTAAAATTTTCTCACAGTCCATAAAGACAGTCCTGATCGTTCATCACAGTAAAATAGCAGTGTTTTTCTCAATGTCTGAGCAGTAAAAGAAAATGCATACGGAAGTAGTGGATTTCCATGCAATCTTGAAGAAGTAGTGTTGTCCTTCCAACGAAAAGACAGTGCTGACTCTTGACATGCAGACAGGTAATGGGCCACAACAGAGCAAACCCACAGCAGTCATTCGAAGTTTTGAAGAATACTGGTAGGTAGGTCATCACAGAGCAGACCCACTGTAGTCCTGGTAGAGATTATGGTACTGGTGGGCCACCAGAGGTGTAGACACACTGCAGTCCTTGTAGAAATAATGGTATTGGTGGCCCATCAAAGATGCAGACCCACTGTAGTCCTTGTAGAAATAATGGTATTGGTGGGTCATCAAAGGTGCAGACCCACTGTAGTCCTTGTAGAGACAGCCAGCAGCTATCTGTTGCGACTGGGCAGGTGCACAATCACCACCGAAGAGTCTTGCAGAGAATATAGCACGACCATAAACCACCAGTTCTGCACTCACGAACTTTTTGGAATTGTCCTTAGAACCAGCAATGCTGTTAATCAGTCCCTTGCTGAATTATTAACACATGTCCAAACACTAACAGTCCTCTTTTTTTTTCACATATTGTGCATATACTATGACCAACAAAAACGTGTGCAGTGAAATGTAACTTACAAGTTACTTAATTTGATGAAATGGTGTCAATTACAATTATAAATTTACAGCATAAGAATACAATTACAAAGGTACAAATACGTCATTCAAGAACATAACAATACAGATAACATTTGCAGTAAAACAGGTTTTACAAAAGAATAGAAACAAATATGTACATCAGTGTTACAAGAATTATGACATAAGTACGTACATAAAAGATCAGAATAACTTTCGAAACGTCAACATGAGCATTAAAACAAAACAAAATAAATAATGTCTAAACATCTTTACGAAGAAAATAACATAGTATTTGAAAAATTCTACAGCATAAATCTTATTAGCTAAACACATAAAGACAGGAAAAACACAAACATAGAAGAGTACAGAAACACATAGCTAATAACACAGGGGGAAATGACAGGTTTGTTTTCAGTGTAACATTTGGTACTGCAGTATTTTGCAAACAAAACTTCTTTTTCTTGGAGATCTCCCTTCGTTCATCATTATTCCCAAAAAGTCCTATCTATACCTGCTTTCTGTACTTTTTTCGTATAACTTCTCAATGCATTTCTTCCAATTCATCGCAACTCATTCTCTTATATAGTCTACCCCCTCTTAAGCTAACTTAAATCTACTGAGCTCAGATGCTAAACTAAGGGACGAGGCAATGCAGCAGCATAAAACAATTAATACAAACAGCAATGAAAAAAATGGAAATTGTCAAAGCAAGCTACAGTAAATCTAAATTACCAGAGAAAATGCAACATTACAACTACTATGAGCCAATGTGCAACAACAAGAAAAATAAATCAGTAGTAAAACTGGCTTAACAGAGTAATACAAAGTGAAATTCAGTAGCACTATGCCTGGCAAACAGCAGCAGCAAATGCTATAACTTATATCTAAACATGACAGAGCTCAAGCACAAAAAATAGTAGACTAAAGACAACAATGCAGATAAGGGAAATGTCTATTCACATCTTAATAGCTATGTCATTAAAGTGGTGCACCACAAGAAGTTATTCTACCAAAAATATTACCAAGTAGTTGAAAAGAAAATTATGTATGCAGTAACTGTTATTAATCTCTTCTTATTGTTCTTTCCTTTCCAAGTGCTCCTTTTTCGAAGAATATGTATCATAAAATTATTATTTAATAGATCTGTTGGCAGAAAGTGTTCACATTAGCAAATGCACTTAATTTTATTTTATAAAACCAATGATGCAACACACCTGTAAAACAGATATCAAATGAAATAAGCAACTATGTACAAAGTAAAGCATAAAAATATCATTCAGTAGTCATGAGGGTTTTCATAAGTTAGTAGAAAGTCTCTCAATTCTCATAGAAAGACACAAAGGTGTGCAGATGTACGAATATTTCCCATCAGTTCATAAGCATTTCAGTAAGTAGCACAAAGTACAAGTAATCGTATGTTTTCAAGTAATGAGCGTGTCATATTTGCGATGCTTTCTACAAAGGAACATCAATAGCGAGGATAATGGCCTTTTTTTTCTCTCCACCTAATGGCTTTCTTTTGTCAGACGACTACCTCTCAGCTGGGCGCCCAAAACGCATTACGTCAAGGTCACTTACCTTTCTTACTGAAATATTTACGACAGCAGTTTTGCGCTACAGTGGCAGTGTCATGTAAAAAATTTCACCTCCAACTGCGCAACGCTACGTGTTCTTAACAACCAGCTGCCCAACACTACAATGGCAGACAACAATGCAAACTAGCCACAGACTGCACACACCACAGCCAGTGATATTCATACAGAGCGCTACGTGGCGTTACCAATATAAAAACCTCAACAGCCTACTTACACTATGATCATTATTCCCAGCTCCATTCTGCTCAGACCCCTGATCCGACAACACTGAAGGATGTCTCTCAGACGATTTACGGCACCGTCACCGCGGCAATGGAAGTGGCCTTGATGGAAGAAATTATGGAAGAAGAAGTGATCGACGCCATTAGCAAATGAGCTTTCAACAAGTCTCCGGGTCCTGATGGCCTCCTCTTAGAATTTTACCGGACTTTTCAATATTCATTAGCCACCCGATGGACGGACATCTGTTGCGAACTGTTACCTCTGGAAGTACCGGTCCCTGCGGCCCTTGTGGAAGGGATGAGTATTCCTGTTCACAAACCACCCGCCTGCCGTAGTGGTCGAGCGGTTCTAGGCGCTTCAGTCCGGAACCACGCGACTGCTACGGTCGCAGGTTCGAATCCTGCCTCGGGCATGGATGTGTGTGATGTCCGTAGGTTAGTTAGTTTTAAGTAGTTCTAAGTTCTAGAGGACTGATGACCTCAGATATTAAGTCCCATAGTGCTCCGAGCCATTTGAACCGTTTTTGAACAGACCGTCCGGCGGCTCACGGCTGCAGGACTACCGCCCATTGACGCTATTGAACTGCAACTTTAAGATCTTTTCTCGACTGTTGGCGTCGCGGATACACCAGACCTTACGAAACGTCATCTCACCCGATCAAACGTCATTAGGAGGCGACAATAATATTCAAACAGCACGCAGTGAATATCGTGACTTGATCTCACTGGCGAGGGCATGTCGTCTGAAGGGTGCAGTGGCAGCAATAGATTTCAGTCAAGCTATCGACTGCGTGGACTGCGACTATTTGGAAGCGGTCCACCAACACATGCGGTACCCACAGCCATTCGTCACTGTCAACATGCGACTACTCCGTGGTGCGACATCCAAGGTGATCATCAACGGCCGACCTACGCCAAGGCTGCCCTTTGTCCACTTTACTGTACGATGTGGCCATGGAACCACTCCTATGCGGCCTGCGCCAGCGACTAACGGGTATGACGTTACGAGGCCACTCTTTCCGATGTAAAGCGTACGCTGACGACCTGGTGATTGTCATCCGCAACGGCGACGACACCGCTAGCGCACTGAATTGGATAGTGACATATAGCATGGCCACTGGTACGAACGTCTCAAAATCGGTGGTGATGAACATCGGGGTCGGATTGTCTGAGGACATCGTCACCCCCTTGCAGCTCAGAGATACTTTGAAATATCTCGGCATTGAGTTTACAGACGATATACGACGAATCGCTGCTCACGACTTTCGACGGCTTTCACGAAATATTCGGACTGGGATAGCCTTCGAGCCCTGGACATCGTCCAACGGACCCAATATGTCAACACACATTTAGCGTCACGCATTCCGCACATCGCACAGATATTACCTACACCGGTGATGTTAGCTCGTCGTATACTGGCGACTTTTGGGTCCTCCGTGAGTTCAGGAATGCTTTTCAAGGTCAAATATGAGACTCCCACCCTTCCCCCAGATGGGGGAGGGCTTGGCCTTTATCACGATCATGACAGAGCGGTCGCCGCATCTGGGAGCACGTTAGTCAAACTATGGCACCGACGTCCGGACATTCTGACGAGTTTGTTAATAGAAGAACTGGCACCGCCCTCCCTATTGCCACCTGTGCTGATACACCAAGTCCCCTCCTCGCTCTTGTACATCGGTGTCTTTTACCTCGAACTCAGATACGTTCGACTTGCCTTACCAGCGACTTAACTGGCGACGGCATAGACGGTTTATCGGGTCCTGCAACGACGAAAACTCTACAACGTCGTGGAGAGGAAGCACCCGAAAGTCAACTGGCGAGTAGTGTGGAGGACACTTCACCAATTAACACTGGACACTGACGTCACGGCGATGTCGTATATCACTGTCAACGGTAAGCAAGTGACCAGATCAAGGCTACATGCGGTCCACATGGTAGACTCACCCACGTGCACGAGCTGTGGCGTTCAAGACAACGATGAACACCGATTTAGTTGTGGCGAGTTTACAGCAGTATGGCACTTAGTGAAGCAAATGTCAGCATACTTCCTTCCACTGACTCCGAATCATATCGTCCCTAAGACTATCTTATTCCCAGATGAGACGTATTACCCACGCACGAAAACTAATGCCATGACGTGGCTTCGTGGACATTCAGTGCATTATTTGTTTCAAGACGGCAGTAAGGACACTTTAGACTTTTGGAACTTTTTGCAAGATCCTCCGAAACCCAAAGTATCGACAGTATTTTTCCAATTATTTGTGGAGTGCGTTCCACGACCCTCCCCGTAGGTGGATCATCACGGGTAAGAGAAGCTAAAATTACAATACGATGATAGAACACTACACGGTACAACGTGGGATCTACCTTAGTCATTGCCATAAGTCATACGTGCATGATACAGAAGATGGAGAGTTTCGTCGTGACCAATCGCAGTCTATAGCAGTATTTGCCACATTTCCTCTTTTTGTCCCCGGTGCGAAAAGGTCTTCGCAGTTTTTGTTTCCCATCCGGTGCACCATGTAGCACTGGTTAACGGTAGTATGGATTCCATCATCAGGTTTTGTTTCATGGCTTCCTTAGCCCCATACTTTGCTGTCTTTCTTCATGCCCTTTGCTGCAACTATAAGCATATTTTCTGTTATGTGCGTCCCCAACTCGACGCAACGAGTGTAATTACTAGTTTCAGTTACTTACTGTTAAAAAAAAATTAAAATAAAAATAAAATTAAAAATAAATAAATAAAATAACAACAAAAACATTCACAATAATACACCCATTGTATCCTTTATACCACATCCCCAGGATGGGAGGGAGGAGACATCGTGGCCAGGCCTCGGGTTGCGACCCCTGCCTCCGCCACCCTACCTGCGCCACCCCACTACCTGTTCCATTTAAACATAAAAAATAAAAAAAAACAAGAAAAAACAGTGTTTACGGTATTAGACTACGATGTGGACGAGCCACGTTGAAACCTTCCTCGTGCAATTTTTTATGTTTCACTATTTGCTGTGTTCAAATCTGTGTATGTGTCGTGGTGTACCGTCTGTTTGCAACAGCGAGGCGTAAGCTACGGACCTATAATGACAATTGATTCTTCACAACCACTATGTTAACAGCCGAAACGAAGTTGCTTTCGAATGGGAACCTCAAAGGTTTTATGACAAGGCGACAAGTCAACCGAGTCCTCCACCGGAAAACTTTAACAGCTGCCAAGACTACAGAAAGAGAGCAACATGAACGGCGTTAGCGACAGTATTTGTGTCATAGGAATCTCTTATCGATTACTTAATTTGTACCACAGGTAGGTGAGTGAGATATGCCTCCTTACCCGATATAGGTGTTCGTATGAATGTGGATGTTATCACTCCCAAGGAAATGATGAAATCATAATAGTTTGTCGCTTAAGCTGCAACAAATGAACGCAACAGCTTCACAATCAAACAGTTTCTCTGTGCTCTGTCAAAATATATATTTTTAATGTTTCTGAAGTGGCGTTCTGTTTGGAATTCTTGACTCTTTAATTCCTTTGTTGTAACATAGTTCACACCTGTTTACTTGTAGTTTTCATTTCTGTGAGACGCCTATGTGGTACCTCGCCTGATCTCGCTATACGTCACATTTACTTTTGACAGTAACGTGTTCTTACGACATGATTTATGTTCTATAACCAATTTATGACAACTGCCAAGGCTACGGAAAGAGAACGACGTTTCAATGACGGGACGGACAGTTCACAATGTGTGGGGAAAAAAATAACTAGCAGGCGGGAGCTCTGAACACGCCGCCCGCTGCCCGCTTGGATTTCCAACACTTCTTTTTTTTTTTTTCGTGGATGATGTTGTAGCTGGCCGTTGCGGACTTGTCTTGACATCTGTTACAGTTCGTTGTTGATCCTTTCACTCATTTTTTTTTATTACAGAGACCAACCAGCTCTCTGACGGAACACGCTAAGCTATCGTGCCGGCAGACACTTAACCACTTAGCCATGAAGCCGCTGCTGTCCCATGTTGCTCTTTGTTGCACTTCTTATTCCTGGAAGGGCCACTGTTTCTGTTTTGCTTTTTTTCACAGTTCAGTACACCTTCTTCCTGTTTTCATGCTTGATATGTGTTCAGTTTTTGATGGGATATCCACTGGATCATCTCACCACTACATCTGAGGGGGGGGGGGGGGGGTGGGGGGGTGATGGGGAGTTTCCCTTGTAAGAACATATGGACAGGACCGACGCGGAATCTGCTGGATGCTCTCCTTCGATGATAGCAAATCAATCTCAGTAGTGATTCTGGACGTAGCCTCTTGTAGTTAGAGCTGGAAATACGTTACGCACCCAGAAACATTGTCGACACGATCATTCTGGTGGTCGTGCCGAGGCACATTATTCGACGGACGTATTGACCTTCAAATGTTTTAACACAGGACAGTCACCGGTCAACGACGCTAAAAGTACTCCTTCCCCACGTGCGTCTTTTCAGGGATGCATTAGGCCCTGACTTCATTTCTGTGGATAACCATGCGCGACCACATAGAATACCGCATGTGGTGGGGCTCTTTGAACGAGAGGTTATTCAGTAAACGGACTGGACTGCCCGTTCGTCCGACGTAAATCCCATCGAGCATGCGTGACATACATTTGGGAAGACGTATTCCAGCACGCCCACTTGCACCAACGACCATCCAGCAGCCGTCAGCCGCACTAGTAGAGTAATGGAACGTCCTACCACGAGAGACCCTTACTAACCTCATGGCCAACTTGGGAGAACGTTGCAGAGCATACATTGCTGGTAGAACCGAGCGAGGTGGCGCAGTGGTTAGCACACTGGACTCGCATTCGGGAGGACGACGGTTCAATCCCGTCTCCGGCCATCCTGATTTAGGTTTTCCGTGATTTCCCTAAATCGTTTCAGGCAAATGCCGGGATGGTTCCCTTGACAGGGCACGGCCGATTTCCTTCCCAATCCTTCCCTAACCCGAGCTTGCGCTCCGTCTCTAATGACCTCGTTGTCGACGGGACGTTAAACACTAACCACCACCACCACCACCACATTGCTGGTAGAGCCCATCATACACCCTATTAAGAATCATGTCTCGTCTAACGTCCTGGCAACCACAATAAATAGCGATGACTTCAATATAATTTCTGTCTTCGAATAAAAGTGTCATTCCTGTTCGTCTCATTGCGTGTTTCTTTCAGTTACCTTCTATTCCGTAGTAGTTCTGTCTACGTATGGTCCAAGTTCCATAGAGCTAAGTTACTTGGCTGTGGCACTTACTTTCGCCCTTAAGTTTTGGACAGAAGCCTGCTTTGCGTTCGTTACTTTTTACAATAATTCTTCGCCAATAATGTAACCGTACCGCATTGGATCTTTCCGCCTATTTATGAGAAAAGTGTTACATTTATTTACGATGAGTGTAAATTGGCACGTTCTGCCCGAAGTGTAGACGCTCTGCAGATCTTTCTGCATTTCGCAACAGCTATACGGTGTTGCAGCTTTCCTGTATACAATAACAGCGTCCGAAAACACCTTTATGGAGCCCCGTACGCTATCCAACAGGTAGCTCGCGTATATTGTAAACTTACGGCCCTTTAACATTCCCTTGCGGTACTCCAGAGGTCACTTTACAACCCGATGATTTTCGTCTTTTAAGAAAGATGTACTGACTGCTAGGAAATTGTGAATCTAGTCACAAAGTGTTTCGGTGTTCCATATGTTTGTCTGTGACAGCCTTTTAATTTGCCAGGTGAGTGCCTTTCTTTAGCCACATGGTTGCAGCGTCTTGTAGACAAAGAAGATAAAGACGAAGCACAAGCTCGACTTGTTAAAAACGGGGTGCTAAGACGCTAAATTCGTATGCCGTGAGTGCAGGGAGTCCATCAAGAGGGATGATCAGCGGAATGCTTTCAAATTATTTCAACTGCCTGCAACTTCAGCCATCAGCGCGCCCTTAATCTGCCCCCACCTCACTGAGAAACGAAGGTTAGCATAGAGGCAGACTGAATAATTCTGGTGTCTTATCGGGATTCAATCCTGCGACTTTATTGTCTCCAGACTCGCAATTTATCGCTATACCACCTAATCGGTTAATGTAGAGAGAAAGAGACGGGAGGGGGGGGGGGGATGATGGGGAACATAGAATGTGAACCAACCGTCTTCGTTTCAGATAAACCAAATGAAAAGAAACATAGTTTAAGCTGCCCGCAAAACTCTTGATGCGTATAGCACTCTACGCAAATAATTAATGTACGCCTGGCAATACCGACCTTGTATAAAAACTCCTCGGTGTTCAGATCTGAGAGAAAACTCGAGGTTTTCAAGATGATCACCAACATCTTCGTCAGGAGATGACTGCCTGCTGGGAGCGAATTCTTTTTCTTTATAGTACATGGAGTTCAAGCTAGTCGTAGGTGGGACCACATCGATTGGAACTATAACTTCTATTGTAGAAGTGACGTCACTTGGAGCGTGGAATTCACAAATGCATATTTGAAAAATCGACAATGAGGCAGTAAACCGAGACTATTTGGACTTCTGCGGAAAATTAAGGTCTTGCTGGGCCCAGTGTAAGATGTCCTGGATGTGAGAGTACCTGGTGCCTACCACGTGCGATGTGAATGTGGCGAAAATTTCGTAGGGCAGACAATCTCCAGTGTAGCCAAGAGCCACACTGAACATATATGGCAAAGTACAGAAATGTGGAAAAGTTAATGACAGCGGAACACTGCCTTAAAGACAAACAAAGGATCTGTCTTCAGAAAACTAAGATCCACACATCGACTTACTGGGGTTCTGTAATAAAAGAAACGATAGAAATGTAGAATGTTACCATATGTGTTGCATGTTTAGTGATTTCTTGATCAATCTACATCTACGTCAACATCTACGTCTACGTCTGCATATATACTCCGCAAGCCACCTTGTGGTGCATGACGGAGGGTGCCCTGTATCACTACTAATCGTTTTCTTTCCCGTTCCACTCGAAGACAGTCCGAGGAAAAAACCACTGTCTGTATGCCTCCGTGTGAGTCCTAATTTTTCGTATTTCATCTTCTTCGTCCTTAAAGCGAAATATACGTTGCCGGCAAAAGGAGCTTTCAGCAGTTAGCCTCAAATGCCGATTCTCTAAATTTTCTCAATAGTGTTCACCGAAAAGTGCGTCGCCTTCCCTTCAGGGATTCCCATTTGAGTTTCCGAAGCATCTCCGCAACCCTTGCATGTTGTTCGAACCTACCAGTAACAAATCTAGCTGTCCACCTTTGCCGGCCGGAGTGGCCGAGAGGTTCTAGACGCTACAGTCTGGAACCGCGCGACCACTACGGTCGCAGGTTCGAATCCTGCCTCGGGCATGGATCTGTCTGATGTCCTTAGGTTAGTTAGGTTTAAGTAGTTCTAAGTTTAGTGCTCAGAGCCATTTGAACCATTTTGTCCACCTCTGAATTGCTTCGACGTCGTCCGTTAACCTGACCTGGTCCAGATCCCAAACACTCGAGCAGCACTCAAGCACAGGTCGCATTACCGTCCTGTATGCGGTTTTCTTTACAGATGAACCATACGTTCGCAAAATTCTCCCAATAAACTGAAGTAGACCATTCGCCTAACATATTACAATTTTTACATGCTCGTTTCCTTTCATATTGGTTTGCAACGTTAGGCCGAGATATTTAAACGACGTGACTGTGTCAAGCTAGACAGTACTAATGCTCGACTCCAACATTACGTGTTTGTTTTTCCTACTTATCCCCATTAACTTACATTTTTCCACATTTAGAGCCAGCTGTCATTCATCACAACAACTATGAATTTTGTGTCAGTCACCTAATATCCCTCTCCGGTCACTCATATTCGACTCCTTCCCGTACACCACAGCATCATCAGTAAACAACCGTAGATTGCTGTCCACCATATCTGCCAGATCATTTATGTACTCTGCTGGCCACCGTAAATGCAACACCCTGAAGTAAGCATCCGAATCGAGTGAAATTTACACCATGAGTTTGCAGCGATAAGATATGCGACTGATTAGAATTTCAGCGCAGACGCACATCACGCGCGCCTGTGGCGCCACCTCATAGCGCCATTTAAGGCTTGGCGATTTCGACGAGTGTACGTTCGGCACGTGTGTTTACCTTGTGGTTGTTTCACAAGACGATCAGTTATGCCTCGTAGACAACAGCGAACATCTTTTGATCAAGTATCCGAGTTCGACAGAGGAAGGATAGTGGCTTACCGAGATTGTGGATTATCATACAGAGAAATCGCTAGTCGTGTTGGACGAAACCAAACAACTGTAATGCGGATATGTGACCGTTGGATGCAGGAGGGTACGACGGACCGACGTGGTCGATCGCATTCACGTCGGTGCACCACTGCACGTGCTGATAGGCAAATTGTGCGCATGGCAGTGACGGATCGCTCAGTGACATCCCGAACCATAGCACAGCACATTGCGTCTGTAACGCATCATCCAGTGTCTCCGCGTACCATTCGACGCCGTTTACAGCAGAGTGGTCTGTCCGCAAGACGTCCATTGCTTCGTCTACCATTGACGCAGAACCACAGACGTCTCCGTCGCCAATGGTGTGATGACAGACGGATGTGGACGGCAGAATGGAATGACGTCGTCTTTACTGACGAGGCACGCTTCTGTCTGCAGCACCACGATGGTCGGATTCGAGAGTGGAGACACCGTGGGGAGAGGATGCTGGACAGCTGCATTATGCACCGCCACACTGGTCTTGCACCGGCTATTATGGTATGGGGCGGTATTGGATATTACTCTCGCACGCCTCTAGTACGCATTGCCGGTACTTTAAATAGCCGGCGCTACATATCCGAGGTGCTGGAGCCAGTTGTGCTTCCTTACCTTCAGGGCTCGGCCGAAGCCATATTTCAACAGGATAATACGCGACCACACGTGGCACGCACTGTCCAAAGGTTCTGCGTCAATAACCAGATTGAATTGCTTCCCTGGCCGGCTCGCTCTCCGGATCTTTCGCCGATAGAAAACATGTGGTCCATGGTTGCTCAACGAGTGACCCAGATTACATCCCCAGCTGCCACACCAGATGATCTTTTGCAACGTGTGGAAGCTGCTTGGGCTGCTGTACTCCAGGAACACATCCAACGTCTCTTTGAGTCAATGCCGTGACGTGTGGCAGCGGTGATCTCCAACAATGGCGGCTACTCTGGCTACTGATTCTGGCAGGAACCACATGTCACAGACGTCTGTAAACGTAATCATTTGATACTTGGTCAACATGTTATCTACAAAATAAATTTTGTTGTGCTACCTCTTGTCTTTCTTGGTGTTGCATTTACGGTGGCCAGCAGTGTATATAGAAAATAACAACGGCGTTATCACACTTCCCTAGGGCACTCGTGACGATACCCTTGTCTCTGATGAACACTCGCCGTCGAGGACAACATACTGGATCCTATCACTTAAGAAGTCTTCGAGCCACACACATATCTGCGAACCTCTTCCGTGTGCCTGTACTGCAGTGGGGCACCGTGTCAAACACTTTTCGGACATATGCTACCTCCCTGTTGTCCTTCATCCATAGTTCGCAGTATATCATGTAGGAAAAGAACAAGCAGAGATTCATACGAGCGTTGCTTTCTAAAGCCTTGAAGATTCGCGAACGTGAGCTTTTCGGTCTCAAGGAAACTTATTATAATCAAACTCAAAATATTTTCTAGAATTTTGCAGCAAACCGATGTTAAGGGTATTAGACTGCAATTTTGCGGGTCCATTCCTTTATCTTCTTATATAGAGAAGTAATCTGTACTTTTTTCTAATCGCTTGGAGATCCGTAAGAGGGCAACACCGTCGAATACTCTTTCTAAAACTGAGCTGGGATTCCATTCGGGCCGGGCAACTTATTTGTTTTCGACTGTTTCAGTTTTTTCTTTACGGCAGGGATGCAAATTGCTATGTCATATAACATCCAAGATATATATATTTTTTATTATTACGAGTGGAATATGAACGTGTGGATTATATTCATTCAATTGTGTAATTATTTCTTAAAAAGATGATAATCATGTAAAACAGAGACAATATTTGTCTCACATTCTTTGTTTATCTGTGTCATTCTTTTCTTTTGTTTGGTACCCTTTTGTCATCTTCTTCTGATGTACATCGCAAGACACGAATCGATTTGAGGTCTGTTAAATGAAAAACATTTAATGTAAAATTATTGTACTTTTATGTTCATTTGCTGATAAAAACAAATAGAGCCAAACACGTTAAAACTATTTATGACTAATTATTGAAAATTCACTTCCTGCTTTAATTATAATTTTGTATTAATTGTTTTATCATAGCTGCAAGAAGCGCAGCCATTGTTAGTTGCGATTATATAGCAATTTCGTCTGTATTTCTAGTTGAAAATAGCATGGGTTTGTGTTAAACTAATTTGAAAAATAATTTTATAATTTCTTTTTATTGGAAGCATCAATTTAAATTATTTATTGGGAAAAGGAAAATCTTAATTAAAAAAGAAATCCTCTATCTTTTGTTGGCCGCCATCTTAACTTTTATCACAGCGGCTAATTTAAATTACTTGAAACTGCAAACTTTCAATATTCCGATGTGTAAGAAATAAATGTGCACCGATGGCACTGAATTCTATTTATAAAAGGAAAAAATAATCGAATCAGACTGCAATTTCTAAGAACAGTGCTGATGGAATTTATTGTTGAACAAGATTTCATTGCTGATGTATGTGGCCAAACTTAAACTACGCACGAATCACGGAGAAAATATTTCTGGTAGCATACGTCAGTGTTGTGTGCGGATGGTATTCTGTGGTTCCCTTTCATGATCAATTTGCTAAGAATACTTAAATCCATCGAAGACAAAAATTATAAAAGCTCTGATGTACGATATGTAATTTTAGTGATATGAACACAGCTTACAGTCAACATTATTACACTACGTCAGGTGGAATTCTTGTGCAATTTGAACAAAATAATTATCCGGGAGAAGTTGTAGTTTGAATAATGCTTTATACATGTGTATAATATTGTCAGTATCATTTACAAAATCAAATCAATGCAACTGGTAAAAACAAATAGAGTGACTTCAAACCGCAGAATACCATAGAGTATCGTATCATCCATATTCATTGCACTTGTCGATGTTGATGATACACAAAAACCGCCACAGTCATCCATACGGGACTCCGTGTGATGGTCAAACGACGTTATGTCTGTACGATTATACTGCGCTAAAGACGGAACTTAAAACAGTATGTACAGTCCCTTGTACTTAAGCAGTGAAGTACAGGAAAATAAAGGAATTGATTGAAAATTGAGTCAAAACTCAAAAAACTAGGTACAGATTATTGCCAGGTGTCTCAGAATCATCTGATTAATGCATAGATTTCGTAACATAATTTCAAATATGGTGCCACAAAAAAAAAATAATCTACTTGAAAAAAAAACATTAATTAAGTAACCTAATTTTTTCTAGGTAGCGAAGGTGATGGCTGCCCGTTGTAATGTCATTGTCCACGTCGTAAATGCGAAGTGGAGATCATCACACTTAACTCCCATCCTTTTCAGGCTAGATAACAAAATAAACACAGAGAAATAGATTGCAGTGTTTCTAACTTCAGACGTGCGTCAGCGGTGTATTCACAGCCAGATCACTGCCAGTTACGCGTTAATCTCCATTAAGTGGGTCAGATGAAGACAATATTGCTCCAGGACGATGGTTGTCGCTGGAAATCGCTGCGGAACGCTTCACTTAGGCGGATATTAACGGGATTAAACCACCCAGAGCGTCTCGTGGCATAAAGCGACGAGGTTATTATGTTAGCTTTGCTTCTCCCTGTAGCAAAGCGTCCTCAGACGACGTTGATTGCATCGAGAGACATAGTGCTGTCAGCTGATAACTGAGGAGGCAAATATATGGTACTAGGGAACTTGATACAAAAGGTCGTTAATGGGGCAACAACAGGCACTTTACGTCTACAAGTTATTACAATGATCACTTAAACTGATCGATGGAAGAACTGGTAAGTCAGAGTAATGTGTTTTAAGTAATGGAACTAGGCAACATTTCTGTAGCTGTTTATGACGTAACTGTCGCAAAAATTAAGTGCCCTATGGAAGTGGTACGTAATAACGGTACAACATAAATTAACAATGAAACAAAAATAGGTGTTGGTATCCAAAAGCTTCTGAAACGTGCATTTTGCACGCAAGTGTCTACGAATGTACTAAAATACCGCTAGACCCCACCACACATCCTCCAGGAAAATTGTTTTAAGTGTCTGCGTCGTTATTGCTTTTGACGGATGACAGTGAGATTATTTAATGGACTTGTTTTCGTGACACTGCGGTTTTACGATGGCTGACCAGGAGGGGCAGCGCGTCTCTACGAAGTTTTGTTTCTATACTTGACAAAACCAATATACAATAGCATTAAACGTTGAAATTAGACAACTCTCGATCACCGTCGACTGATGGGGCCTACAGTTTCGGTTTGCCGGTGTGTCATCACACAATAAAGTGAGGGATCTGCTACTGCAAGATCATGCACGGAACTCGAAGACACCTTGTGCTACGTTTCGGTGCACAGGAAAGAAATTTTGTGAGAAGTTTTAAATTGTGGCACAGTTTGTATCAGGATTACTTCAAGATGATCAAACGAAATATTGTGTGGAAGACTATTAACTGCTTGAAGACGAATCAAAATTAGTTTTAAATACTCGCACTGGTGACGATTGTTGGTTTTGAAGCTATGAGCCTGATACTAAACAGCAGTCGCCACTGTGGTAGAGTACTTCATTACCTCGGTGTTCAAAAGCCCGAGATATCACGAGTAACATCAAGTTCTTCTTGATGTATCTTTTTCACTTTGATGGAATTGTTCGTAAAGTAATCGTCCATTTTGGACAGACGGACAATAAGTTGCACGCGACGTGTTAATATATCGTGTGGTTATAATTAAACTTTCCCTACTTAACACTGCCCTACGAGTACCAAACTTGGCAGCATTAATGTACAGAGTATTGGGTGCATGATTTCCATGCGTCACTGCGCCACAGTCCAACTATGGTTACCAGGTTCCGTGATCAGTCATCGTGATCCATAGTCTCACACACCTGACCGGACGCAGAGGACTTGGTGACATGTCGACATGAGTTTGGACAAAAGGAGCAGGGCATTATTGGTGAAGCTCTATTATCAAAACACCAGTAATGCTGCAGCTGCACTTCGAGAATGTCGCTGGCTGAAAGAATTACGGATGGGTCGTCTTTCTCCACATGCTGTGCGGAGCATAAGAAGTTCGAATCAACTGGAGAACTCGGCGTCGCTGCTGGAAGAGGCCGAACACCCGTTGCACCACAGGTGTTTGATGAAATCGCTGTTGCTGTAGCAGACAACTCTGCGCTCAGTTGCTGATCGTCGCCGGCCGCGGTGGTCTCGCGGTTATAGGCGCGCAGTCCGGAACCGTGGGACTGCTACGGTCGCAGGTTCGAATCCTGCCTCGGGCATGGATGTGTGTGATGTCCTTAGGTTAGTTAGGTTTAAGTCGTTCTAAGTTCTAGGGGACTGATGACCACAGCAGTTGAGTCCCATAGTTCTCAGAGCCATTTGAACCATTTGCTGATCGTCAGCAGTGCGTGTGCTGTGTCACAACAGTTGAATATCCCGTGGACCACTACACGGAAGGTGTTTCGAACCATTCTGAAATGGCATACGTACAAGATCCATATCGTACAGCAGGTTGCACCACAGGACGCACAACGGCTTGTTGACTTCGCTCTCCACTTTTTCTCAAGGATTGAAGTTGACGAAGGCTGGCCCTGGACCATCGTATGAACAGACGAAGCTTATTTTCCTCTGACGGGTGAGGTGAATATACAGAATTGCCGAGTGCGACCTCTAGTCGCTGTGAATGAAGATTCTTTGTACGGTGAACGTGTCACAATATGGTGTGGCTTCACGACTACGTTCATCATTGACCTATTCTTTTTTAAAAACAGGTTGGCGCTCAAGTACCAAAGACGTGCAGTGTGACTGGCCAGCGTTACTGTGATATGCATCGCCAGTATGTCGTACCCGCCCTACAGGAGAGAGACGCATTGAACTAGTTATCGTGTAAGATGGTACCCCGCCGCACATCGCTCGTGAAGTTCACCTGCTTCTCCGAAACACATTTGGAAACGATCGAATTACGAGTCGATCATTTCCAAATGCTTTGCCGGCACTATCACCTTACCTCACTCCCTGTGATTTCTGGTTGTGGGTCTACCTGAAGGACAGTATTTACCAGCGGAACACACACACATGTGCTGATCTGAAGCGCAACATATCAAGAGACGTAGGCAGCATACCCACGGACATCCTTCGTTCTGCTGTGCAGAATGGAATACTGTGCTCTCAGGCTCTTCTGGACAGTGATGGGCGCCATATTGAGCCCCTTTTGTAGCAGTAATGACACCGGCATGTAATGGTATGATGTACTGTAACAGTTCATTAAAAGTGTTTTAATTGAATTGATTCTGCATTATTTCTCTTCCCCATGTCCTTAAATTAATGCTACCAGACCGGCCTTCGTACGGTAATTAGTTTCCGTTTTACAACGTGTTAAATAGGGAAAGTTTAATCATAACCAGCAGGTATTTGAGGAAGGATATGAGGGTAAAACGTCCTCTGAAATAGCGTACGAAGACTGGTTACACCATCCTGACACTGCACGACCGCATAAGGCCCATATTGTTCTGGATTTGTTTGAATAAAAGTGGATGACACTCTTTCCCTATCCGCCATACTCCCCCAAAATGTTCAAATGTGTGTGAAATCTTATGGGACTCAACTGCTAAGGTCATCAATCCCTAAGCTTACACACTACATTACCTAAATTATCCTAAGGACAAACACTCACACACCCATGCCCGAGGGAGGACTCAAACCTCCGCCGGCACCAACCGCACAGTCAATGACTGCAGCGCCTCAGACCGCTCAGGTAATCCCGCGTGGCAATACTCCCCCACGAGACTTCTTTATCTTCCCCAGATGAAAATAAAGTAGAAAGGGCGGCCTAATAAAGACTTCCAGGATGCATTTCAGAAGTGATAGATATCGACCGCGCCACTGGTTCCTGGCAGGGTTTCTGAAACACCGCTGTCAAATAATTAATACAGTGTTAATAAGCTCTCTATTTTTACCCAACACAAAACCAAACATCCAGTTCAGGCACTAGTCTGAATATATCCTAGCTCAGACTTAGTCCAATGTGCTGTATGATAACTCTCGAGAAATAAACACTGTCTTACCGATGTCACTGAGCGGTCCGGCTGCAGCGACAGCTTGACTGTGGACTGAAGACTCCAGATGAAAACTGTGGTCGGAGAGCGCGAGTTAAATAGGCGCACGGACTGGTACTGAGAATTCGCTCGACTGGATCTGGCCACTGAGCTACATCACGTGTTTGCTTCTTGGCTACTCTGGCAGGGTGAAGTCATATCTCTGCCTAATTGGTGCTCATGATGGAGACATGCTAAGTAATGCAGACGAAACTAGTTGCCTCCATGAAAACTGATAACGTACTCGCTGAAATCGCACGTCATCCGTGACCACCAGGCAGACAATCATTAGGGGTTGTCGTGTGGGACACAGCATCACTCCTCCCAAGTGGAGGGAGGCGAAAGCTATTCTTCTTCGGCGGCTACTTTGATTGGTGGACGAAGCCCAGCTCCATGCTGGCATCTGCTCCATCCCTGCTGGATGCGGAGTCCATCGGTTCTGATGGTGGCAGGCATGGCACTAGTGGGTTGATGAAGTTCTGCGGCTCCCCTTTCCCCATCCAGAGATAAAGTGTTTTCCTCACGTGAGTCTGATACAGACCTATAATTCCTGGGAAGAGAAAACGTGTCAACCCTTGGTCAGAACTGCTCAACATATTTGCATCGTGTATTCTTTTTCAGTCCATATGATACAAATCACATTGCCCAAGCGGTAAATCATGGTCCCAGCATACCACTCCTTATTTTCGTACCGTACCTCAGAATAGGAGCCGTAAGCATCCACCTAAAAATGCTGTGCTTGTTTCCAAACCGAGTGGCGATAGTGCGTACCATTACGTAATGGCAGCGAAAACTCCGCCTATGTTTTGAGTAATCGAAAAACTGCATTACCAAACGAACACAGGCAAAGAAGTAAGCCCATTTACTTCGCCAACAAAACAGGAAAACGTACCACAACTTCAAAACTATGACATGTTGTATATTGTATAGCATAACAGCTACCAAAACAAGAGGACAATAATATAATGTAAGTTAAAAATAAAAATAGAACCCACTGATGAGAGCACAAAAGTGCTGAAACATGTATGGGTGAAACAAAAGAAAAAAGGTGTCTTGCATAAGGCGGAACTTCTCATCCCAGAAAAAACCAAATAGCCCCCAGAAATGGCCTGACGTAGCCGACTCTAGTGCTCGTTACCTTAGCCCAAGGAAAACAAGAGTTTGGTGGTGCGGCGTTGTAGCTTGCATAAGCTTGTGTACGTTACACATTTCCATTTGTGACATGGATATTTTAGGCCGAATTCTGAACTTTGAGCCAAACTGAAAACGATGAAGTCCAATTACGTTGACAGATCTATCAGACTGAATAGTCAACAGTGGTGCGTGCATAAGTTTGTTTTATTCCAGGCATACCCTATAAAACAACCTTTTATTTGGATCGGCAAATCACTATAACCCGCCAGAGTGTCTTGAAAGTTGCTCAGCTTTGGAAAGTCAATAAAATAATACGTAGTACTATTTATGATAGTTTTTGTGGAACCTGTAATGACATGGAATTGTTCATTTAGCCCATCGAGTTCGATATTTACGAAAACCGCACGAGTGCCTTCAGGAATAATGCTTATTTTGAAGTCATCCTCCATATGTTCAGCGTCTCTCATGCAAGAAGAATACTTATCGCTACGGCTTTGCTTCTGCAGACAAATCTCTGCCTTATACTCCTTATTTCGTCGCCGGCTGGTGTGGCCGTGCGGTTCTAGGCGCTGCAGTCTGGAACCGCGTGACCGCTACGGTCGCAGGTTCGAATCCTGCCTCGGGCATGGATGTGTGTGATGTCCTTAGGTTAGTTAGGTTTAATTGGTTCCAAGTTCTAGGCGACTGATGACCTCAGAAGTTAAGTCGCATAGTGCTCAGAGCCATTTGAACCTTATTTAGTCAGTGTAAACACTTCATGTTTTTATAATAACACCAACGTCTATCAAGAGTAACGAAGCACGGACCACAAGACTTCACTTTAAGTGGATAACTTCCGACGAATACCGACTTGCCCCAAGTGAAGGCGTGGAACTAGCTGCATCTCGTCCCCCCCCCCCCCCCCCCGATCATTCAGTTTGGCTGGTTTGCCGGCCGAAGTGGCCGTGCGGTTAAAGGCGCTGCAGTCTGGAGCCGCAAGACCGCTACGGTCGCAGGTTCGAATCCTGCCTCGGGCATGGATGTTTGTGATGTCCTTAGGTTAGTTAGGTTTAACTAGTTCTAAGTTCTAGGGGACTAATGACCTCAGCAGTTGAGTCCCATAGTGCTCAGAGCCATTTGAACCATTTAGTTTGGCTGGTTTCACCTGTCTTTCATAGTGGCGACAAATCTTTCCGTACCAAGGGTAGGAAAGATTTGCCGCTTCTGTGAAATTTCTTCTTAAAAACTTCGGTTTTTCCGCGATTGAACCGGCCGCTGTGGTCAAGCGGTTCTAGGCACTTCAGTCCGGAACCGCGTTGCTGCTACGGTCGCAGGTTCGAATCCGGCCTCGGGCATGAATGTGTGTGATGTCCTTAGGTTAGTTGGGTTTAAGTAGTTCTAAGTCTAAGGGACTAATGACCTCAGATGTTAAGTCCCATAGTGCCTAGAGCCATTTGAACCGTGATTGAGAGCCCACTCTGTTTTCTTTATTTGTTGAAAACCCAGACAGACAAACAAACATTCTTCCACCGAAGGTTATTTAAGCAAGTGAGATCATTCCATAACCCTACATCTGGTGCAGGAACGGTAAATATGCCCCTGACGGCTGTATCGGTATAGTAAACATTACAGTCCTGATTTTCACACTGAATTTACAATTCCTACTGAGACTATGTAACATGGCTACCCATTCCCTGAAAGATTGGCCAAATTTCTTACAAGCCCAATAGAACTTGTGGTGTACCGCCGCCATTAGAAACGTTGGCCAACTTTCGATATATTCGATCTCTTCGTCTTTACCTCTGCGAATCCTGACACATATTGGTCTTTGTCCGGAAACAACTGTTGCATCAGTCCTTAGATCTGAGCACAGCAAGCAAGGTAGCTCATTTGATAACATCAAAAGTGTTCTCCTGTGTGCCATGAAGTGTTGCTCCAGTCTGGTGCTGTAGCTGGACAAAGTTTACTTTGCTGCGTAGATGAGTGTAACGTCGGCGACCTCCGCCAGACTTCCTCTTGCTGTTGGCCCGTCTATCCAGCCTTCGTAACAGCTTATTCTGGGTAGCACTAAATGGCTGCGAAAGGTACGCTGAGGTCAGCTTGATGAGCCATCTCAACCTGACAGAACACAGATAATTGTTCGTAGCCAAAATTCCTGGACGAACTTGATAAGTCATGTACGTAAAGAATAGTCTGAAGTAGGAAGTACAGCACATAAAAGTTCCATAGTGATATAAAGGTATCTCTGCCCATTACGACAACTGGCTGTCTTCAAGTAAAAAGTTCTTAGTAACCAAACGTACACCGTGGCGCAAAGTAAGTGGTAGGGAGTATTAATCTACTGTGTTTTAACGGTATACTGTAAATTATTCCCCTTGTGATATTGTTCTATAACTCGCTTATCTATGTCTCAATTCATGCTTCAGATTCGAAGCACTGATATTGAAACAGCGTTTGTTGATCGTAAAAACATTTTACGCAAATTCTGGACCTATCGTTGTGGTGAGACGCTCATTCAGCTACACAGTTGGTCCGAGATCAGCACCATGTGGAAGGACTATTTCTCCGTGAGATTACTATATAGGTCTGAAATCGAATTGTGATGACCAAATTCAAGCGTCCTCTTATACTGATTTTGTGCAATGTTTTCCCTGTGTTTCAAAAAGGCCGAATCCCTAAATGAATCCAGGAAGGGCCAGTTAGGACGACCAGCCTTAGCTGTACATTGGAGAATGCGGAACGAGTGCGAACCTTATTCAGTGAGGCGGCCACTATATCAACACGGCATGTACCACAGAAACTCCGGATGGCACGACGGTCTTTCCAGATGATAATGCAACAGAAAATTAACCTTTTCCCATCACAAAATTCCGCAATGCCGACCTTTGAAGGATAGGGATTTTGGTAGGCGATTTTCTTTGCAAATGTGAGGATTGAGGCCTTTGGAAATGTAACAGTTGATACGAATCAGATCTGGTTTAGTGATGAGGCACACTCTCATCTCCATGGGTACGTCAACAAAGAGGACTGGCGCTACTGGCCTATTCAGAATCCACACGTTCAAGCTGCTGGTCCCCCTTATCAACCGAAAGTCACTGTTTGCTATGCAGTCAGTGCACAACGCATTAGTGAGCACATTTTTCTTGAGGGACCTGTCATAGCAGACATATCCGGACAGGTACTGGCACATGAATTTGTACCGAAACTACTGGTTCAAGCAGGATGGTGGACGTCCGCACAGTACTGCGTACGCCTTCGATTTCCTTCAGAAGACGTTGACAGATAACATTGTTATTCTGTACATCTTTGTATTCACTGGACATCGTGTAGAACTGCCTCTTTACAGTTTCTATCTCATCAAGAGTGATTATTTCTTAAGGGGTTATTGGAAGGACAGAATCTTAAAAGAAGCAGCTGCCACACAGTAGGATGTTGACACTGCGTGTTTCCAGTGAAATTCGTCGAATCTAAAATGACCTTCTTTCGACAATCATCACAGAAATCACTTCAAGGCTCTTCACACTCATTGCTGCAGAAGGAAAGCACTTTGAAAACCTGTATTAAATTTCAGTTTTCCTCTAGAGCATGAATATGATAACTCTAATCTATTTCCCTATATTACATGGTAGTAGACAAAAACTTTCCAATACCTATTTTGCAACACACTGTGGAATAACACACAGTCTCGTGCGCTCTCGAAGATTTGAAATACGTGTCGTTACAGTTCCTCTACGACCGCGAGTTCTGAAGAGGTTTGATATTCCGTGTCGACTGCCACTGGTGCATGTCGTCTCCTATTGCTGTCGCTGACTGTGTAAGCAGGCTGCTTTGGTTTCTATGTTGGTAACTCCACGTAGCGCTTTGTATGAAAATCACTGACTGCGCTGTGTGCAGTCTGTGGCTGCTTTGCATTGTTGGAATATTCGCTATTGTAGTGTTGGGCAGTTGGCTGTTAACAGCGCGTAGCGTTGCGCAGTTGGGAGGTGAGCCGCCAGCAGTAGTGGATGTGGGGAGAGAGATGGCGGAGTTTTGAGAGCGGATGATCTGGACGTGTGTCTATGAGAGACAGAAAATTTGTAAGTCTGGATGTCACGAACTGTTAGTGACTTCAGTAGTTAGAATCTTTTATTTAGCTGGCAATATTGGCGCTCGCTGTATTGAAGTAGTTCGAGTAACGAAGATTTTTGTGATGTAAGTGATTCATGAAAGGTATAGGTTATTGTAAGTCAGGGCCATTCTTTTGTAGGGATTGTTGAAAGTCAGATTGCGTTGCGCTAAATATATTGTGTGTCAGTTTAGTGATGATCAGAATAAGTAAAGAGAGAAATGTCTGTGTACGTTTAGTTTTGCTCATTTGTTTGAAAATCAATTAACGTAAGGGGTTTACCAGCACAGTAATTCACTAATTTTTCTAAGGGAACGTTTCATATGTCGACCCTTAGCCGAGGATACCTCATTGGAATTTTCTGATTTTTCTTGTAGTATGCGTAATTAGTGTAGCTTTTGTTTATTGCTAGTGAGTAGTTGTAGAGAGAATCTCCTTTGTAGTTGCAGTCTTTCATTGTTGTACAGTAAAACAGTTGTGGCATGCATGTAGATTTGCACCAAGTATTTCGCAGCTGCGCTTGCGATTAATTAGATATTATTTTCAGTGCTACGTTAATGTGTTTTTTATTTTGCTCTTCAAATTGTGCTTTTCTGTGTTATCGTGTGAAGTATTGCGACAATCATGGAGTGTGAAAAACGTAATACTAGGCTTCAAAGTAAACTGAGAAATGACAGTGAAGACGAAAGCAGTGTGTTAGCGCCACCGAGTAATGAATTAACTAATGTTCAAAGTAGTAATTTGGTAATTGTGCATAGGGAAATGGAGCGGGCTGCAAATAATGGTGTAGACAGTGAAACATATAGTGAACAGGGAAGCATTATCGATCGATGGGTCGGCAACAGCTCGCCTCAGGAATCCGAAATGAAAGGACACAATCTTGCAAATACTGTAGATTCAGGTTCTGCGTCCTCACCGTTTTCTCAAATAAGTCAAGATACATTTTCTGCTTTTCAAAATGCGAATATTTCTGGTTCAAATGCACTGCCGAATAGCACTGAGGAACATGTTTCAGACACCAGTGCATTGTTATTACAGTTAATGCTACAAACGTTAGATACAACGCTTGAACAAAGTCAGAAATAAATGGTACAAAATATTCAAAAGTTAGACGCAACGGAACAAAATCAAAAACAGTCACAGCAACAGCTTGAAAAGTTAGACACCATGCTTGAACACACTGTAACGTTCCCTGGCAGCACACACATTATTAATAAAATGAAATGACATTAAATTGTATTATGTACGCTATGAAGCAATTCGTATGTACTGTAATTGTTTAACAAAAAAATATTATTTAATTTTGTATAAAGGACATTCGTTATTATTGTAATATTTTCTGTTATAATATTCTCGATGTATTTATGATTGTATTATTTCTATACTCATAATGTAATTACGAAATATGTTAATATCTGCGATAAGAAAAATGTAAAATACAGCCACAGAGGGGAGTAATGTTGTAAGATTGCAAAGAGACATTAACGGTCGGCAGTGGTATAAATAGGAATACATAATGTGCATTCTTTGTCGTCTTTCTCGAGAGCTGAGAGAGAGAGGAACCTGTGACGTAGCATTTTATGAATGAGTAGACTTCTTTTGTCTATATCTATCTTTAGCCGCCATTAGAGGAGAAATTTCAAAGTAATGTAAGTTGAATTATTGTGGTGGTCTGAATACATTATAATTTATCAAAATTGTGTATTACTAATGTAAATTAGCTTGCCCATGTCATCTATAATATTTCTTTAAAGAATTTTCAGCATATTTAGCAATTATCGTTGGTGTTGCTGGGCCGTGCCGCGACCGAACGATTTGCAGCGGCGGCACATTTAAAAAATTGTTCCGCTAAGAAAAATTAACCAAACCCGTAAATCGGGAGCAGATAAAATTAGCAGTGAATTACGAAAATATTTTTCTTTTACAGCGATCCTGAGACTGACAGAATTTATTACTGGTTTCACATTTGTGCATTCATAGGTGGATAATTAACGTTGAAGTTGTTCGCCTGTTGGTTCTTTCAATTTCTAAAGCAAATAACTTAAACGTATAGTGAAGTGTATTTTATGAATGATAATTAAACGTTCAGGTCGGCTTGGCAATATTTAACCATTTTCTGCTAACAGAGACAGTCTTGTGTTCCATAGCTAACGCCGGGAAAGAATTCAGTAACTATTTAAAAAACCACTGCATTTAGAAAATGTGTGCCAAGGCCGAAATACGTAAAAAATTTAATTTATACAATTTTCAACTAAATGTTCTTAATCAGTTAATATGAATTTATCAGCATGAGAGTGTTGACTACGGTTCACGTAATTTTAAATGTGCTTAATTCTGTCTAAATGAATTTTTATTACCACACGTAAATAAGGGGTTCTACAACAAAGTTCGTACTGAAAGAAAAAAATAACAAAAATATATAAAGCAACATTTCCATCCACACTTGCAAATCCATTTTCGATTCATTTTATTTTCATTTTTTTTACATAATAAATAAATAAATAATTTTTTTTATTTCATTAAATTGGCGCCCAATAACGTGGGGCTCGAATAAGCAGTGGCCACAAAATACCCATGAGATAAGGGAATTATTGTAGTCGAACATTGTTGGAGAACAACTAATAATTTTTTCATCTACTGTATGTATTGCCTAACCAATATTGTGTGGTTATACCTGTATATGAGTTTTTGCATGAGAACACTATATACCCAGAGGGAAGCTGAAGAAGAAAGTTCATTATATCAAAAAATTAATTACCTACCACAATACCAGGGGGCAGCTGCACCCAAGATAGATCACCAAAAGGTAAAGCTACAGTGTAGTTGTCCTGTGGGTAGTAAAGTAGCCTCAGTGCGGTGTTCTCGGATCATTAGTGTGTGCTTGTTGTTAGCGTTTTTTTTAAATAACAGGACATTTGAGTAGTTAGTCATCGTAGTATATAATAAGTGTGTTTCAACAAATGACCATTTCTTGTGTGATTATGTCAGTGAAACCTGAGTGTTAGGATATTTAGTTCAGATTTTGTTTGTTTTGTTGACTATGGTTAGATTGCGTAGTCAGAAAAATATAAACGTGGATAATGACAACAGTTAGCAAGCAGTGATACCGAATTAGAAAGTGGGGCACAAAGTAATATTAGCGGCGTAGTTCAGGAAGTACAATCTGAGAATCTGGGGGCAGAAGGGTAAGAAATGTTGCCACTGCCAGCCAGTGATTCAGTTCAAAGTAAAAATATTGTGCCACCCACAAGCACTAGACACGGACCAGAGAGTGGTGAGGTGTCAGAAGTGCAATCATTAAGAGTTATGTTCGAGCGCATGCTCAATTTCCAAGCTACGTTTATGCATGAACAAGCAGAGTGTGATCGACGCCAGCATGAGAGAGATTTGCAGTTAATGCAATCTTTGGAAGGTATGCAAAGTGAGATTGTTAGTTTGAAACAAAACTATGAAACCATACCCAAAGCGGTGCAAGAACTGAGCGAAAGAGTAGATAATATCCAGGTGGCTAACGCCAGTATCGTGGGTGAAATCAGTGTACTGGCTAACAGGATGGAACAATCAGAAATTGACACAAGTCAAACAATAGATCAGAAAATGTCCGAACAGGGAAAAAATTGCGACTGCGAGACAGAACAGGCAACCAATGTTAGCGAAACAAACAAATGTCACTCCAAAGTAGTGATTGAAGAAAGCCTGATTAAAAACCGACAGTTTCAAATCTTTTCAACGGAGAAGAAATCTGTTCACCCTGTAGTATTTATCAAGGGATTTAGAAACATTTTGCCTAGCGTTTGGAGTCATACACAGAAAATACAGTTCGTTGTGTCTTACATACAAGGAGATGCTGCATTATGGGCAACCGAAGCAGCTGACAGTTGCGACACATATGAGCAATTTGAAAAGGCATTCTTAGCCAAATATTGGTCAACATGTATTCAGGAGAGATTACGGAAAGATGTATATAATCCAGAGCCGTATTCTCCACGATTAGGCAGTTTGCGAAAATATTTTGAGAAATACATTAATAAGACCCGTTACTGGGACGAGCAGATTACATCCCGGGATTTGATCAGACTTTTGAAATCACACTTGCCGATACACGTAAAGGAAAAACTTATACACGTACCGGAGAACGACATCGAACATTTCTTGTCTGTTCTGGACTCAATTGACCTGATTCAGGAGGATGTTAAGGCAGCCTCTGAACTGGCTAGAAGTAACGGAAACGGTTACAGAAATGGTCGAAATAACACGCCTCCACCAAATAATGGAAACGGCGGAGGTAACAATAGGAGACAAGATTATGTACAAAACGGGAATAGAGGTAGAGACCGGAACGGCAATAGTCCGCCGGTGAATAATGACCGGAAAAGGATGTCAGAAGACCGATATCAAACAGGCCCACCAAGCAATAGTAGATGGAAAAATGCCAGGGGGCCGTGGAACACTAATACCTATAACGATACAAACCGAACTTGGCCACAGAACCAGAGGCCCAGTCCGGACCGGCAAAACAGTGAAAGATATGACAATAACCGACAGCCACCACAAAATGCGCCAATTGCGCAACCGTGGCGGCCGACGCAACACAACTTACACATAGTGGAGGTCAGCGACACAGAGCAGCCACACCCATCCACCAGTAATAATCCAACAAACTAGATTCAGCCGATATTCGCTCTCCATCGTCGGCTGAGGTTTGGAGTGAGAGCAGCCTGACACAGAACAAAACATCGGAAATCTGTATCCTCAGGTATAATGACGGGATACAGATGGGACATGAATTAATAACTGAACCACCCACGTGCATAAAGGAGCACAAAGACAAAGTACAAGCAATAATAGAGATCAAAATTAACAATATTGATGTGCAAGCAATCGTAGATACAGGTGCTACTGTCAGTGTCATGAGTATGGATTTATTCAGAGTACTGGGAAAAGAAAAGCGTATGCTGACTTCTCCTGTGAACAATTATAAAGTCACTGGAGCCATCAGTGCACAGCGACAAATAATTAAACTCCAAGTGCGGGTAGAGATGTATATAGGGGGAGAAGCCATAGCGTGCTCGTTCCTGGTAGTAAAGGGTTTAAAGGTAGCCTGCATTTTGGGGGTAGACTTTTTGAGAGAAAGGGACGCAGTAATCGACCTTTCTCGGGGAAAATTAAGTTTGATGAACATGGGTAGGAGGATAGAATTGTCCATGCTCAGATCTGAAGAGCTACCTGTGCCTAATTGTAATGCTATTAACATAAAATGTAGGAATCAGTGGATACTACATTTAGACAATCATTCTCTAGGACAAAATCTCTATTATCCAGACGTACAAAGTGATCAATTAAAAGCAAATGTGGACGCACTTGTGAACAAAGTATCACAGTCCGAAAATTTGAACTCAATGCAACAGCAGGATTTGGTACAGTTATTATCTAACTATGCAGATGTATTTTCAGAACGACCAGGAATTGTTAAGGGATATCAATACAACATCGAGGTGAAGCCTCACAAAACCTACTGTCGAACCTCATACTCCATTCCTTGGGCCAAGAAGGAAATAGTAGCTATCTCTTAGCAGATCCCCAATCAGGGAGAGTACGGGGACTGTATCCGTGTAAGGATGTGAAAATATTCCTACAGTAAATGACTAATAGTCCTATGTGTTATGTGTAAAAGTACACCATTCTTTTGAAAATGAATGAACATTAATATGTGTGATACGTAGAGATAATGTACTAGTGTAGAAGTATTTAGTTATAAGAATATGAATGACTTTCTCTTTTGTTTATGATTATTTGTGTTATGTCTTCTTTTTAATTAGTGTTAGCTTAAGCATGCTCTAAATGTCTGCACGGATAACCTGATTAGTGCAATTATTTGTAGTGTGAAATTGTGACAGAGATCAGTCAGGAGGAACATTTTAGTAGTGATTAGTTTGTGTACTGCATAATATTCTATATGTGTGTCAAACTTGAAACATTTCTTGGTACAGTCTTTTCTATTATATATATATATATATGTATATATGTGTAGCTGTCAGTTTGACAGATTCGAACCCAGAATAATATCAATAATATGAGACCCTGAGAACTTTATTTTCAAACCAGTGTTATCAAAGAGAGTAATACACCCAGTAGTGACCCGAGGGCACCATGGGAGGCAAACTTATTTCAAATTTAAGTAACGCAAAGTTACGCACAAAGAAGCTTCAATTGAAGCATATGCAGATCCAATCAGTAAAAAGAGCTAGCCTGATACAGTCCAAGTCAATTTTAGCCTACAGAGACTACACTGTAGTTACATAGGACCTTGCAAGTAAAGTGAGACGTAATTTCAAAGGAGTTATTGAACAATATGCCTGAATCCGGCTGGAATGCACAAATAAAATCTACTCGAACATAAATATAGATGATTTTTGGGCAAACTAATACGAAATTTTAATATTTGTTACCATGTACGCAATTATCACACAACTTGGTAAAGAGCGAACAAAGAAGTTACGAATGTGCTGTTACAAAAAATTGCACAACGGACATTGTAACTGAAAAAACTTAAACAAAAGTGCAGTATTGTGTGGCAGAGACAGACAGTGACTGTTAAAACTGCAGCAATACGTCACGAGGTTGTTTTGAACAAGCAATAAGAAACTGTATCAACGCCATGTGTGCAAGTGGACAAGGAACTAGCACGACACGAACGTTGAGCCGATAACAGACGGTGAACCAAGCTACTGTCGAACTATAACTCTTTGTGTATCAAGGGACGCCAGGAAAGCGCATTGACTACAGAGATACATTTTGTCCTAAGGTGAAAACTTGCGTGTGACTAATGACAAGTCATGACATGGTGAAAAAATGTTGTGTGCCCATAAAACGTGTTACTGTGACAACGAAACATTGTGCAAACCAGACTAGTGAAGGCCTACTGAATAATAACTGCCAATAACTGTGTGCGTTCTTTCCCACAGCAGGAAAAATGCCCATAAGGATAGTACACTGTTTGTGAACTTGTTGCATGTTTGCTGGAGCACTGCAAGAAGATGTCACATGGGCGAGCTGATATACAACGCCCATCCGGCTACTTCAGCCATGCAGCGGCCGCAGCAGCCCGTAGCAGACCAGACAGCCACATGCCTCTCCGCGCCGTAGCTGTCAACACCGGGGGCGGTGACCTACACGGAGCCGACGCGCCGCGCCGAGCGCCGCTCAACAATCACTCCGCACCGCTCACCAACGACAGCATTATTGACATATTCCAAAATATTTACACAAACTGCATAACATGTCAATGAACTCGATTTTTGACAAACAATGAACACTTATTATGTATACCCGTAAACTGGGAGAGAAAATGAACACTAACAAGTGTAGGAGATGGATTTGTAACACGTAGGTAGTGAGAACATTATGAAAAGTGACGTTGTACTAAATGATTTCAAAAAACTAAGTGATATATCCTAGGACAAGTGACCTTTAAGTAGATCGCAAAAATGATAATTACGAGTTGTTAATCACACACAACAAACTTTCGTTGAACTGTATGTGACTGTGATATTATGTAACCGTTGATGACAAACTGCTAAATCATTTCAAAAGAATGACTGTTAAAGAGACAAGATTAATCATGAACCAACTGGGTTGGCTGGCCTCCGGCGCAGTTTTGCCCAGGTTTCCTGTCTGCCTTCGCCCAAATGGGGGAGCCATGAACATATATAACCCTGGGACTAATTAAAAGAGCCATTCCATAAAAAAATACAGAATTGTAAAGAACGTTACTGGCACCATTGTGTCAAAGTATACAAACTCTTTGCCAAATGCTGCCAGGGGGCAATGTAGCGTTCCCTGGCAGCACACACATTATTAATAAAATGAAATGACATTAAATTGTACTATGTACGCTATGAAGCAATTCGTATGTACTGTAATTGTTTAACAAAAAAATATTATTTAATTTTGTATAAAGGACATTCGTTATTATTGTAATATTTTCTGTAATAATATTCTCGATGTATTTATGATTGTATTATTTCTATACTCATAATGTAATTACGAAATATGTTAATATCTACGATAAGAAAAATGTAAAATACAGCCACAGAGGGGAGTAATGTTGTAAGATTGCAAAGAGACATTAACGGTCGGCAGTGGTATAAATAGGAATACATAATGTGCATTCTTTGTCGTCTTTCTCGAGAGCTGAGAGAGAGAGGAACCTGTGACGTAGCATTTTATGAATGAGTAGACTTCTTTTGTCTATATCTATCTTTAGCCGCCATTAGAGGAGAAATTTCAAAGTAATGTAAGTTGAATTATTGTGGTGGTCTGAATACATTATAATTTATCAAAATTGTGTATTACTAATGTAAATTAGCTTGCCCATGTCATCTATAATATTTCTTTAAAGAATTTTCAGCATATTTAGCAATTATCGTTGGTGTTGCTGGGCCGTGCCGCGACCGAACGATTTGCAGCGGTGGCACATTTAAAAAATTGTTCCGCTAAGAAAAATTAACCAAACCCGTAAATCGGGAGCAGATAAAATTAGCAGTGAATTACGAAAATATTTTTCTTTTACAGCGATCCTGAGACTGACAGAATTTATTACTGGTTTCACATTTGTGCATTCATAGGTGGATAATTAACGTTGAAGTTGTTCGCCTGTTGGTTCTTTCAATTTCTAAAGCAAATAACTTAAACGTATAGTGAAGTGTATTTTATGAATGATAATTAAACGTTCAGGTCGGCTTGGCAATATTTAACCATTTTCTGCTAACAGAGACAGTCTTGTGTTCCATAGCTAACGCCGGGAAAGAATTCAGTAACTATTTAAAAAACCACTGCATTTAGAAAATGTGTGCCAAGGCCGAAATACGTAAAAAATTTAATTCATACAATTTTCAACTAAGTGTTCTTAATCAGTTAATATGAATTTATCAGCATGAGAGGGTTGACTACGGTTCACGTAATTTTAAATGTGCTTAATTCTGTCTAAATGAATTTTTATTACCACACGTAAATAAGGGGTTCTACAACAAAGTTCGTACTGAAAGAAAAAAATAACAAAAATATATAAAGCAACATTTCCATCCACATTTGCAAATCCATTTTCGATTCATTTTATTTTCATTTTCTTTACATAATATATAAATAAATAATTTATTTTTTTATTTCATTAAAAAACACGTGAAGGTTTAACTGCTGAGTTACTTAAAATCGAATCGAAATGTCAAAAAGTCTGTAATGACGTAAAAACACAAATTTGTGAGCATTTCAAACCTAATTTTTCGCGTCATGAAAATGCATTACAGAATCACGAAGCAGCCATAAAGGAATTGCAAACTATTGTTCATGAAAATCACGACACCTTGCAAGCTAAAATTGACTCAGTTGTATCTACCAATTCGGTTACTCAACTTGCAAAAACTCAGGAAAACTTAAAGGACACAGTAGATACGATTTCAACACAAATGGACACTCTGAAACTTGGTTCAGAAAAACGCACTGAGGAAATAAGTTCACTATCGGAGGAAATAGCCGAACTTTCGGATCAGTTCCCTAACTTATCTACAAAGGTGGATGATGATCTGAATGACACACGACCTGTTGCCTTCACTGACACAGAAGAGTATGAACAAATTGAGAAATTCAAACAAAATCAGAATCAAATTAATACGCAACTCAAAAGAGAAATTCAGGAAGTACAAGGTCAGTTGGCACAAGTAATACAAGAATTACATATTTCAGAGGACACTCGCGCTCCAACACGGGAAGAGGGACTTAGAAATACGGAAAATCCACAAAATAATAACACAGGGCATTTCGGAAAATTATGAAAGAAATTGGCAATGTGCACCGAATTTTGAGATGGAACCGCCGAAACGACGTAACAATGACCGACATGCGACTCGCCGTAAATTCAAAACATTTAAGATTTCTGGCAACGACATTCATCCACAAGCGTGGCTTCATCAATTCTCTCATTGTTTTCCTCCCAACTGGTCATTAGAGCACATATTAGAATTTATGTGTGGCTACTTATAGAATGAACCAACTGTAAGAATGCGATCGGTCATTCACGATTGTCACAGTGAAGGAGAATTTTATCATGCCTTCCTCTCAGCATATTGGTCTCAAGCTACACAAGACCGAGTAAAACATAGCATCATAATGATGAAACATTTCGAACAATCTGAATTTTACAGTCTTGTGAAATATTTTGAAGACATGTTGCACAAGAATCAGTACCTGTCAAACCCATACAGTTCCTCAGAACTCATCCGCATTTGCTTAATCAAATTGCCTGAACATTTACAACACATTATTTTGGCAGGACTTTGCAAAGCCGACAATGAAGCTTTTCAGGGACTCTTACAAGAATTGGAAATTGACACTGACAATCGTGGGACACGAAAACAGGAACACAACAATTACAGGTCACATCCGTCACAATTCCGCGATGACAGAAATAATAAATGGCCACGACAAGGCTATTCTTACAACGTAAATCGTGACCAAAACAGACACCACCCATATGACAACCGTTGGCAGAGCAGTAATAATTACAGGGAAAGATCACCTCTCTGCAGTAATGACTATCGCAGAGACAATCAGAGAAACAGACAAAATGGGAACCAAAACAATTATTATCAAGGGAGACAGAGTAACTTCAGATGCAATGGTCCACCGCGTAGTTACGATTCCGGGAGAAATTCTCCACCACATGACCGACAAAAAGGAAACTGTATAAACTACCGACAAAACGACAGACCTGAATTTCATCAGTACTGGCGGGATTCAAACGGGGCAGGGCCCTTTCGATAAGGTGAATTTGTAGACGTTAGATCTCCAAATCCCAACAAGGATGCGCACCAACAAAGAGGCAGTAGGCAATGACTCACACCGCTGGCAGCCACAACATGTACTTATGAAACTGCCGACGCAGCTGCCGTAGCTAGTAAGAAGAAGACATTAGGGACATCTTACTCGAGGAACACGACGTAAAACAGAATAACATTGCATATCCTGTAATACACATTACAGTAAATGACGTAAAATTTACGACAGTACTTGACTCTGGCAGTCCCATTCCAGTAATTAATGAAACAGCTTTTAGCAAATGCAACAAATCGAACGATTGCCCCACACTTCCTTTACGTAAGATTAAATTACAAGTTGCAATTTTTGGAAAAAGTGTAGATGTACGCGAACATACCAACTTAGAATTCCTTTGTCAAAGCCACAGCTTCTCTATGAACTTTCTTATTGTTCCCTTACTGTCGACGGAAATTATATTGGGAGTAGACTTTTTGAATAAATACAAAGCAATCTAAAACTTTCACGATGCTGAGATAAGTTTAGAGAAAGAAGGTAAGACATTAGGTTTGAAATTTGAAGATAGACTCTCAAACCATGACGAGGAAATTAATCGGCTTTACTTTCCGTTAGACAACAGTTCGGAATTTTCGACGGAACTAGACACTAACAATCACTCTGCAACTATTGAGAGGGATGATATCGATGGCGTATTTGATACTAATGGGTTAATTCAGAATAAAATTCAAACAATTGAGAATTGTAATGACACTGATGGGCAGAACCTTTTTGAGATTTTACAAGTACATTCCACAGTTTTTACTCACAAAACAGGAACAATCAAGGGATTTCAATACCAATTTCGTGTTCGTGAGCATACTAAATTTTGTGTTAGACCATACGTAATTCCGGCACATTATAGGGACCGTGTTAGAACAGAAATACAATCTATCCTTGACGAGGGCATTATTGAGCCTGCAGTAAGCTCATACAACAATCCATTACATGTTGTTGAGAAGAAAAATGGATCGATCAGGCATGTCTTAGATTCGAGAAAAATCGATACTGTCATCAGTCCTGAAACAGACAGGCCGCAGACGTTGGAAGAAGTTCTTCAAAATTTTAATGGTGTAAAAGTGTTGTCTTCCATTGATCTCAGATCCAGCTTTTATCAGATTGAACATCATCCAGAATGTAGAAAATACACAGCTTTTCTTTGTTTCGGCGTTTGTTATCAATTTCGGAAACTTTCCCTTGGTTTGAAAATTTCTTCGGCAGCATTCTTTCGCGGGCTAAATTCATAATTACCTGAGTTCTTAAAACGTCACATTACCTTATATGTGGACGATATTCTGATAGCAGAAGCCTCATGGGAACAACATAATCGCATCCTCAACAGCGTGTTACATATTTTTGCAGAATCTGGAATTACAATTAACTTGGAAAAGTCTGAATTCGGTAGGATAAAGCTGAAGTTTTTGGGACATATTATTTCTTCTGAAGGCATTCAGCCGGATCCTGAAAAGTTAGAAGCAATCAGAGCCATTCCAGTTCCATTCACACAAAAAACAAGTCCGCAGTTTCCTAGGTCTCGTAAATTTTTACCGTCGTATCCTGAATATGCAAATTCTAGTTACACCAAAACTTTGTTCTCTCACTGGAAAAAATACTATTTGGAACTGGGACGAACAAGCACAGTTGGAATTCAATTCATTGAAAGAATCGCTACTTAACGCGCCAATATTAGCTCATCCAGATCTGTCACAAGATTTCTGCCTTAGCACGGATTTTTCTAAAGTCGGTCTTGGTGCCCATTTATTTCAAGAAGCCATAGGAAATGACTCTACTGTTCAGAAAACCATTGCATTTACTATCCGAGTGCAAACAAAATCTCAAAAAAATTATTCCGTTACCGAAGTAGAGGCTTTAGCAATCATTTGGGCATTTAACAAATTCCGTTTCTTTCTTTCTGGTAAGTACGTAAAAGTAAACAGTGATCATCGTGCATTACAATTTTTATGTCTTCAGAATTAAATTATGACAGGTTAAAACGTTGGGCATTGTTTCTGCAAGAATTCCACTTCACAATAGTCTACATTCCCGGCAAGGAGAACATTGTTGAGGACGCACTGTCACGCGCACCGGCTGGGCTTGAGAAAAGTAATACAGAAGGCAACCTCGAGAAAAATTTCAGTATTCTTTACATTCAGTAAGTCGCCTTTAAAAACTTCATCACCACATCTTTAAAGGAAATTGCTCATGAACAAGATAAAGATCCGATTTGGAAATACATCAAAAGTAAATGGCATGAAAAGACACACACACAGATTCGGCATTATTATCTGGTTACAAACAACATACTGTTCAAACGCTGCCCTGTTGATGACAAGCTATGGGTACCTTGCATTCCTGACGATTTTTTTAATAAGCTCATTTGGTACATTCGTTTCAGCTATGCACATTTTGGTCCACGAAAATGTTATCATATTCTTCGGACGACTTGTTATTTTAACAATATGGAAAAGAGAATTCGAAGAGTCTTGTCTATTTGTAAACTTTGTCAAAAGGCTAAACCATCTACTATCTCACATCGTGCTCCGTTGTTTCCTATCATCCCTTCTAAATTAAAAGAATTTGCTGCTGTTGATCTCTTGGGACCCATTGTTAGGACATCGAATGGATTTTCGTACGTTCTAGTCGCTGTTGAACTTACTTCAAAATTTGTTTCTTTCACTCCGTTACGTAAAACCACTGGACTGTCTGTATCCAACGCCTTTGTTAAAAATTTCTTACATGAAGTTGGACACGTTAGTAAAGTCATTTCAGATAACGGACCGCAATTCAGATCTGCTGTTTGGTCACGCATGCTTCGAAATCATAAAATTAAACCTCTTTTTATTTCGTGGTACTCACCACATTGTAACCCATCTGCATGGATTATGAAAGAAATCAATAAGCTTTGCAGACTTTATTGTCACAGAAAGCATCAGCATTGGGACAGATATTTACACTTATTTCAGAACGTGCTGAATGACATGCCTCATGACTCCACTGCTTTACCAGCTATTCTTGTACTGAAGAATGAAGAACCACCAAACAGAATCAGAGAGATTGTACCTTTTTCGAATACACGTAAACTTCGACACAAAGACATAATTAATTTCGCTATTAAAAATATAAATTCTGCTGCAGACAAAAGGAGAAAACTACACGGTAAAGCAAATGCAAAGAAACTATGTATTGGTCAGAAAGTTCTCATTAAAGCTCATTCTTTTTCACATAAGAAGAAACACTTGAGTCACAAATTCTTTCTGGTTTACAATGGACATTACAGAATCCGACGTATACCACATGATAACTGCGTTGAAGTTGAAACTCTGCGTACTTGGAAGAGTAAACGTTTACACCACATTTCACATGTAAAACCGTTTATTGAAAGATAATCTGCTTTTTAACTTAGTCTTTGCTATAAAATTTGTCACTTTACATTAGTAGTATGCTTTGTAAGACTTAGAATCTGTTAACATCCAACAATGTTTGAAGTTAAATATCCAGTCAAAAACCAAGACAACTTATTTAAACTGAAATTACGAATGCATTGTTATAGTGAACAGACGACACAGTGTTGTTATTTGTACATTCTTGCCTGTTAGTTTACATTAGTTTACGTAACGAATATATGGCTTACATATTTCGAACGAATAATGCTAATGAGATTTTAATGCAACATTTTGGTTTACTTGAAAAGTTATTCTTTATTTGTAGTACATTCTGTGAGATTAAAGATGACTTAGCATTTGGTTTGTCTGATAGCTACACGATTATATCAGGACACTACTAATATGTGACACAATTTACATTGTTGCTTTTGAGGTGTATCTGTTTTATATCTGCACAGTTTTTCTGTATTATTCTGGAAAGTAAAACATGTCTTAGTAGTAACTTTGTGGTATAGCTACAATGAGACAGCCTTTTCCGTAGCACAGCAATACATTACAGTACAGTACTTACTTCATCACGGCAATAAGCGTAGTAACTACGATATCTATAGGCAAAGCATTTCACTTTTGTTTATTACGAGGTAAGTACAGGGTGATTCAAAAAGAATACCACAACTTTAGGAATTTAAAACTCTGCAACGACAAAAGGCAGAGCTAAGCACTATCTGTCGGCGAATTAAGGGAGCTATAAAGTTTCATTTAGTTGTACATTTGTTCGCTTGAGGCGCTGTTGACTAGGCGTCAGCGTCAGTTGATGCTAAGATGGCGACCCCTCAACAGAAAGCTTTTTGTGTTATTGAGTACGGCAGAAGTGAATCGACGACAGTTGTTCAGCGTGCATTTCGAACGAAGTATGGTGTTAAACCTCCTGATAGGTGGTGTATTAAATATTGGTATAAACAGTTTACAGAGGATGGGTGTTTGTGCAAAGGGAAAAGTTCTGGACGGCCGAGAACGAGTGATGAAAATGTAGCACGCATCCAGCAAGCATTTGTTGGCTGTTCCCTCAGCTCGAACAAGAAGCACAAAAATTCATATTTCAGCAGGATGGAGCGCCACCACATCGGCACTTATCTGTCCATAACTACCTGAACGTCAACTACCCGAGGCGATGGATCGGCCGCCAGGCAGCCCGTGACAGAGCACTCCATCACTGGCCTCCAAGAAGCCCTGATCTTACCCCCTGCGATTTTTTCTTATGGGGTATGTTAAGGATATGGTGTTTCGGCCACCTCTCCCAGCCACCATTGATGATTTGAAACGAGAAATAACAACAGCTATCCAAACTGTTACGCCTGATATGCTACAGAGAGTGTGGAAGGAGATGGAGTATCGGGTTGATATTGCTCGAGTGTCTGGAGGGGGCCATATTGAACATCTCTGAACTTGTTTTTGAGTGAAAAAAAAAACCTTTTTAAATACTCTTTGTAATGATGTATAACAGAAGGTTATATTATGTTTCTTTCATTAAATACACATTTTTAAAGTTGTGGTATTCTTTTTGAATCACCCTGTACATTGACTTTTACATGACTTTGCTTACAGACGACGATAATTACGGCACTTGCCACATTTTTTACCCTTAAGTAATGACAGAGATTTTCTTACAACAAGACGCAAAATTTAGCGCTTCAGTACATGTATTTGAGTGATTAATTTTGTACTTAAAACATTTATTTTTAAAGATTTTTGAATTACAAAGATACTAATGTTTTCCATGATACATTTCATTCCATTTCTGGAATCTGTAACACCTGAAGTTATAATTACATTAATCCTCAGGGGGTACACGCCTACTTTGTGTACCATGTGTTTGGCAAGCACAAGGAGCCCTAGCTAATATGGTATTTGCTTATACAACTTTACACATCGGTACCATATTTCTCTAACACATAATTACACAGCTATCTGATCATTTAACTGAGAGAGACAAACATTTTTTTTACTACATCAGTGACAGATGTTTGCATAATTACACAGTTGGATAACTTCACACTTACGAAATTGTATTTTGTCTGTACTTTGTGAACTGTTCATATTTTTTCGGAACCACTGTGATACTATGAGAGCTTTGAATGATGTATTTGGTATGGGATCATGATTTTTAAAGTATGTTTGAGTTAGATGACACTATTTAAATGAGCAGAAAATTTTTTTTAGGTTTTGAAATTATTGCAGAAAGCTACGACGTTTTTGAGATTTGACTGAGGTGTTATGATATTATTACGATGACGATGTGTATTATGCTGTTGAGGTATGTTTATGATCAATAAGCTGATACTATATGAGGAATTTGATTATGCTACGTATTTATTATGATGAAATATTGAAGAAGTGTCGACGAATATGTATATGTGTAATAAGGTAAGGAATAATGAGTAGTGGTTAGGGACTCTGACTTGTGAAAAAGGATGTTGGAAACCAAGAATCGTACTTTAAGAGTTATGAAATGTGTGTAAATGCATGAATGTAACACAATGCTAGCGAAAATTTTTAGGACACTGTTATATTTATAGGATTTTCTTTCTAAACATTTGTAAAGCAAATTCTCGACCTGTGAAATTTTTTATATGAGACTGTCACTGCTGTTGTAAATATTTCGGTAAGAAAGTTAAGTGACCTTCACGTAATGTGCCATGGGCGCCCAGCTGTGCCAACTGCCTGGAGAAAAATCCATTAGGTGGAGAAAGAAAAAAAAAAGAAAGGAGACCATGAAACTCGATATTGACATTCCTTTGTAGAAAGCATCGCAAATACGACACTTTATGATATTTACTGAAATGACTAATGAAACAATGAGAAACATTTCACAGCTATTGTCATGCTAGTTGAGAGATTTTTTACTGCCTTATGATATGCCATATGGCTAGTGAATGATGTTTCACCCCTTGCTTTATGTATTTATTTGCTCATTTTGTTTAATATCTAGTTTCTAGTTGCACTGCAGCATTGGTTAAAATAAAATTTAATAGATGTACTAATATCACTATTTTCTGTCTACAGACCCAGTAAAGAACAATTTTATGATATACTTTCTTAGAAAAGAGAGCACAAATAGACATTTCGCTTCACAGGAATTGCATACATAATTTTTGTCAATGACTGGGTAACTTGTTTCGTAGAGTAAGTCAAGGTGATGCATCACTCTAGTGTTAAGATGTGACATAGTTATTAGACATTTCCTATCTTTACTGTAATATTTTTTCTGCTTGAGCTTTGTCTTGTTTAGGTATAAGTTATAGCATTTCCTGCTGTTGTTTGCCAGGCATAGTTCTACTGAATTTTACATTGTATTAAGCCAGTTTTACTACTGATTTATTTTAGTTTTTGCTGCACATTGGCTCATATTAGTAGTAATGTTGCATTTGTTTTGCTAATTTAAATATACTGCTGCTTGCTTTGCCAGTTTGCATTTTTTTTGTCATTGCTGTTTGTGTTAATTTGTTGTGTGTTGCTGCATTGCCTCGTCCCTTAGTATATATATCTGAGCTCAGTAGATTTAAGTTAGCTTAAGATGGGGTAGGCTATATAAGAGAACGAGTTGTGATGAATTGGAAGAAAAGCATTGAGAAGCTATAAGACAATGGTCTGGCCAAAAAAGTAGTGTACAGTGGAGAACAACTATTTTCAAAGAGGATATGAATAGAATGAAAGCATGCTTGGATAGAATTTTTTTTGGTGGAAACGAATGTTGAAATAAGAGACAAGATCTATGGAATGAAGTTTTGGGTTGGACTGCAGTACCAGACGTCTCACTGAAAACAATCCCTGTTCTTTCCTTTTGTGTTATTACACTATGTGTTTGTGTACCCTTGTGTATTTGTGATTTTCCTGTCTTTATGTGTTTAGCTAATAAGATTTATGTTGTAGAATTTTTCTAATACTAAGCTACATTCACTATGATGAGGAATACTGTTATCCTCAAATATAATTTGCATTAATAATATATTATTTATTTTGTAAAGATGTTTAGACATTATTTTCGAAAGCTATTCTGATCTTTGATGTATTTACTTATGTCATAATTCCTGTAAGACTGATGTTAATGTTTCTTTCTATTCTTTTGTAAAGCCCGTATTACCACAAATGTTATCTGTATTGTTATGTTCTTTAATGATGTATTTTGTACCTTTGTTATTGTATTCTCATGTTATAATATTTTAATTGACACCAGTTCATGAAATTACGTAACTTGTAAGCATTCATTTCACTGCACACGTTTCTGTTGGTCATAGTATATGCACAATAGATGAGAAGTTGGGACTGTTAGTGTTTGCACGTGTGTTGACAATTCAGCAAGGGACTGGTTAACAGCATTGCTGGTTCTAAGGACATACAAAACAAAAGGTCCCGAGTTCGAGTCTCGGTCCGGCACACAGTTTTAATGTGCCAGGAAGTTTCATATGAGCACACACTCCGCTGCAGGGTGAAAATCTCATTCTACACACCAAACAGTTTGTGAGTGCACAAGTGGTGGTTTATGGACTTGCTATATTGTCCGCAAGACTCTTCAATGGTGATATTGCACCCGCACAGTCGCAACAGATGGCTGCTGGCCGTCTCTACAAGGACTAAGTGGGTCTACACCTTTGCTGACTCACCAGTACCATTATCTCTACCAGGACTACAGTGGGTCTGCACTGTGATGACCTGCATACCAATATTCTTCAAAACGTCGACTGACTCAGCGGTAGGTTTGCTCTGTTGTCGCCCATTACCTGTCTGCATGTCAGGAGTCAGCACTGTCTTTCCGTTGGAAGGGCAACACTACTTCTTCAAGGCAGTATGGAAATCCACTACTTCCGTGTGCATTTTCTTTTACTGATCAGACTTTGTGCAATGAAATTATACTGTGATGAATGATCAGGACTGTCTTTATAAGAACAATTTTTACTTTTAACGAACAGTGTATCAATAAGTGTGTGCATTTAATTTCTTTGTTATTGTAATTATAAAAATTTTTTTCAGATATGTATTGGCCACTGCCCAAAACAATTTGTAAAATTTTTTGTGGGGAGCATGGGGGCTATGTAAGTAGGCTGTTTAGGTTTTTATATTCGTAACGCCACGTAGCGCTCGGTATGAAAATAACTGGCTGTGCTGTGTGCAGTCTGTGGCTGGTTAGCATTGTTGTAATATTTGCTATTGTAGTGTTGGGCAGTTGGCTGTTAATAGCACGTAGCGTTGCGCAGTTGGAAGTGAGCCGCCAGCAGTGGTGGATGTGGGGAGAGAGATGGCTGAGTTTTGAGAGCGGATGATCTGGACGTGTGTCCATCAGAGACAGTAAATTTGTAAGACTGGATTGGATGTCATGAACTAATAACTTTTGAACACTATTAAGGTAAATACATTGTTTGTTCTTTATCAAAATCTTTCATTTGCTAACTATGCCTATCAGTAGTTAGTGACTTCAGTAGTTAGAATCTTTTATTTAGCTGGCAGTATTGGCGCTCGCTGTATTGCAGTAGTTCGAGTAATGAATTTTTTTGTGAGGTAAGTGATTCATGAAAGGTATAGGTTATTGTTAGTCAGGGCCATTCTTTTGTAGGGATTATTAAAAGTTAGATTGCGTTGTGCTAAAAATATTGTGTGTCAGTTTAGTGATGATCAGAATAAGTAAAGAGAGAAATGTCTGAGTACGTTCAGTTTTGCTCAGCTGTTTGAAAATCAAATAACGTAAGGGGTTTACCAGCACACTAATTCAGAAATTTTTCTAAGGGGACGTTTCAACTGCTCTTGTGGGTTTCGTCGTTTCTGGACGAGTGCGAGTGATGTGTGTGTTCGAAATTCCTGTTCACCTGCTGTGCCAGTGTTCAGTACCGTACGATCTCCTGGTTCTGGCTCGATACTATGCTACTGTTCCAGGTTCGACTTCGCCACTGTTCAGTACGGGATTCTCGTAGTGCAATGTTAACAAGCATTTTTGTATTACCAATCACGAAACCATGTGATAGTTCAGGTACAACACCAGTCAAAATAGATCCTGCAAATGCACCATATGGTCACTCTCAGATGTAAATAATGTCCTGAGCTAAGTCCGTTACCGACATCGCCGAGCAGTCTGGCTGCAGCGGTTAATGTGTCCGTGGACTAAAGGCACCAGATAAAGACTGTAGACTGCCGATTCAAGACGATTACTGCAGTTAGCTCTCTGGGGTGCAAGTTAAATAGCCACACGGATTGATACTGAGAATGCATGCATTCGGCTGAAGCCGCCAAGCGATATCACTCATCTTCTCATTGGCTTCTCAGGCAGAGTGATGTCATTCCTCTATCTGAGTGTTGCACGTGTTGGAGACTTGACAGTAGTGTGTCCGCTGCTCGCGGTCTCTGTGGAAGACTGCCGAAGTACTTGCTGCTCGAGCTTCATCTTGATACAGGTCGAAACTGCACGGCACTTGTGACAGAAGGGCGGACAACCCAGCAGGGGTTTTGACTTGGGATACACCAGTAGAAGCATTGTGATTGGGATATTTGCTCGCGAGGGAATACTTTATATGATGGTGGAAAATAATATCCCGGTAATACGTAGTATACACTGATGAACCAAAATAATTCGACTGCCTACTTGATAGGGTGTTGGTCCACGCCTGCATCGCGTACGTAACGATTTTGCATGGTGTGGATTAGACAAGTCGTTGGTAGGTTTCCGGAGCTGTGTGACGCACAGATCACGCAGTTCTCTTTAATTTACTGGCTATAGTTTTGTAGGTGCTGAGAAGACGCCCAATAGAATGCAATTCAGATCGTGCAAATTTGATGGCAAGACCAGCTACGTCGGTTTGCTGTGAAGCCCCTTAATCCGATGGAAGACTATCCTGGTCTTTTAATGTGAACAGTTATCCTGCTGGTAGCTTTGCCGTAGGGGAGACGTCAAACATGAAAGGACGCAGGTTGTCTTGTCGTAAACGTCAGTAAGTTTAATTGATATTTTAACTAACACTCGAGTTGGTTAGTTACAAGTATTCTGAAGTTCGATTGATCAGCGGCAGCCAGCCCGGGGTACGCAATCCCATTGTATAAATGAGAGAAACCTCGGGCCGACTCCGCGGTGCCGAGTAACAAACACGAGGAAGGTCGAGGTAGTCTTCCCCGGGGCAACAGGCCAGGGGAGGTGTCATATAAATAGGAGGGAGCAAAAGCACTCTAGCTGAGGTAGTACTCAGTTACTCTGTTATCAGCAGCGTCTCCTCCTTCTCTGAGGAAGTGCCAGCAGGCACCTACCCGCTTGTTTCCATGTCACTAGGCCTTATCCGTCGAACTTAGGATGAGTTCACAGCGACAGTAGCGAGCTACGGAGATAGTACCTAGGACAGTCATATGGAGTTGGCTAGTTAGTGCCGTAGGAACCACCCTATTCTTACTTGTACACGTAGTTCTTGTGAATAGAATCTGATTTCCTTCACCGAGTTCGGTATCTTTGAAACATTGCGGCTTTAGTAGGTCTCTGATGTCGGAGGTCTTCAAGCAGCTGCCCACGAACATCAACTCAGTAGCAGATAAGAGTGAGGCAAGCTACCCTGTAACACAGCGGGGACGCAACCGTCTGTCATAGTGACCACGTAGTCTACAGCTGCCATGGTGCCAAGGATTGCTAACACAGGTTCAATGAAGATGCAGGTGAATGTCTCTCATAGCATAATACCCCAATACCAAAATAAGGCATGCAACAGCAAAGAATAGTATATGGCCTTTGGAGAACACATTTGCAATAAAAATGGAAAAATACTAAGATATTTTTTCACTTACAGTAATTCAAAAATAACAAACTAACGTTTTAAGAACAGAGGTACAGGGCCTATTTAATTTTATTTGGACCAGTTCGAGTCTCGGTCCGGCACACAGTTTTAATCTGACATGAAATCTCATACCAGCGCACACTGCGCTGCGGAGTGAAAATCTCATTCTAGAGTAAATGACGTAAATTAATAACTGACTACATATTCGTAAATGATGAGTTAGCAGGTGAAGTACGGGGCACAGGAGTTTATAGAAGAGAATATAGTGGATGAGATCATTTTTTACTCTTCGCAGAATATAGCATTTTATGAAACGGAAGAAATGACCAAACGAATAAGAAATCCGAAAGATTGAAGCGTTTATGAAGTATACCTTCTTGAAGAGGACAGCTTCAAACATCTTTACCAAAGCAGATAAAATAGAAACTTATCAAACTTAAAAACTATAGATAACAGGGAAGAAGAATGGAAATATCTAACGAATATGGTTTATTGACTATTAGGAGAACCTCTCGGAAAAAGGAAGAGTAAGGAGAAGAAAACGCCGAAAAATTTGGAAAGCTTTTAAAGAGAAACAGGATGCGTATACAAAGTACTTACGCAACCACACACCTGAGAAAAGGAATACTACACAACCGGAAAATAAATTTTAATAACGTCAAGGACAAGATTACTGCATTGACAAGTTAGGTTACGGGTAGTTTATCATTTTAGGGCCAACTGAAATGGTGACCAAATAGTTGCATCGATACATAGAGCACCCCATTTGGCAGCAACGCAGACCTGTATTCTCGCATGAAAACGATCATAACGATGCCGAATGTCCTCCTGTGATTGACTGTCCCAAGAATATCGCGACTTTTTTTGCTGTTCATCAATGTTCCTCACAGAATCTGGAAAACGATCGAGTTCCCGTTTCGCCGTGTCTCATAGCGTTCAATTCGGTACAGATCTTGCTGACTATAGCAGTCGTTGTACAACACAAGGTGCATGTTGTTTCGCATTAGCAGTATGAGGAAATGCGTTGTCCTACTGAAGAAGCACAGCACCTTCTTGTCGAAGAAGTGACAAATGAACGGGGATAACAGCCGCTGCAATTCAGGGGGCACTGCTTACTTTACCATGTAGAAAAACCAAATGTGACTGCTAGTTGCAACTGATTGGCCTCCATAGAATGAAGCGTGCAATGGGACCGGTGTGTCGTGTGCGAATGCACTCTGGAATAGGCAGCACACCTGGTCTACGCCATGCAGGTGTGCATCGATCACAGACAGATCATAAAGACTACAGAGCACCATTCCATTCTCTTTCACAACACTTGAGTAACCACGCTTGGCGACCTCGTGGTTCCAGTGGTAACCTGGTTAGAGACACATCTAATGTTAGTCCTGCTGCTAGCAGACGGTTCCCAGTGGTCACTGACGGCGTAGTAGGTGAAACATGTTCCCGGATTTCGTCCCTGGATTATGTTTAGTCGGTCACCGCTGCTCGCGCAATCCATCGATCATGACGTGCGTCTATACTACGTGGACGTCCGGAGCCTGTTCTACAGGGGTATCATTTAAAGAACTGTTTTAAGTAAGGCCTTTGGCTTTTTTTAAAAAAATTAATTTTGTTGAGTCTTAAGTGATGGTCCGTCTGCCGATTTTGAATTAAAGTTGTTTTGTTCTTAAGGTGTCAGATTGTTTGGGCCTTCAGCCTAGTTTAAAGAACAGTTTTAAGTAAGGCCTTTGGCTTTTTTTATTATTTAATTTTGTTGAGTCTTAAGTGATGGGCCGTCAACCGATTTTGAATTAAAGTTGTTTTGTTCTTAAGGTGTCAGATTGTTTGGGCCTTCAGCCTAATTAAAGAACAGTTTTAAGTAAGGCCTTTGGCTTTTTTTATTATTTAATTTTGTTGAGTCTTAAGTGATGGGCCGTCTGCCGATTTTGAATTAAAGTTGTTTTGTTCTTAAGGTGTCAGATTGTTTGGGCCTTCAGCCTAATTAAAGAACTGTTTTAAGTAAGGCCTTTTGCTTTTAAAAAATTCTGATTTTGGTTCGAGTCTTAAGTTATTGGCTTTCAGCCGATTTTAAATTAATGTGGCCTTGCCCTTAAGTCATGAGATTGTATGGCGTATTCAGCCGGTATTTAAGTTCGAAAAATTAATGTTGTGTTTTTTGAAAATTTTCTTGGCTCTTGTAATGTATGGTCAAATAAATAAAGTTGTATGTTCGAGTGTAACTGACAGCCGCTTATTTTGGCCCCTTTCCACAATTTAAACTACTTGTCCTGTCCTGCCGGTTTAGCAGTGCGCCTCACTGGTAGCAGAGCGTGGTTTCGCTTGGGCTTGCCATTCCAGTTGCTGTCAGTTTCACTCTAATTCTGTGTCTGTGTTCTGTGGCACCATACTGTTTGGCTGTTACTTGTTTCAGGTGCTTATAGTAATGGCAGTAAGACAGTGTCCGGTAATCGGCCTGCTCAGAAAGGACCACCTTGATTACAAGTTGGCAATAAGGCACTAGCCGATTGAGGGCAATGTTCCGGAATTAGTAGCCTGTTTGCGCGTTGCCGTTGTTCATCTAGTTGACGTCATGTCGGCGGTGGTGGGTGAGAAAGGAGCGGCAACTGAATTTTTGTTTGAGGCTGTTAGAGGCCTTGAGCACACTATTTCTGGTTTGGAAGGAACCCAACCTAGTGAAACGCAGCTGGATAAGGTGTGGACATAGTCAATGCAATACGTCCGATAGCTCTTGTCGTTCTTAACTGCGAATAGTTCTTTGACTTGTCATTTTCTGAGACTTAGCTCGGAACATTCTTCAGTGGAAGTTTGACAGGTTGCCTGTCGGCATGTGTTTCCTCTGCCTGATTGGTTTCGAGCGGGTGTCCCGCTTTCGCCTTTGACCTAGCAATGAGAATTGAATTAGTCATTTTGCGGGACTTAGGTCGGTCCGTTCCTGGTGCAGGGATGTCGTTAGCCAGTGGGCGTGTTCCCTCTGCGTGGTCGGGTCCGAGAGAGCGTCTCGGTTGCGGCTTTCTCATGCCCATGGCCTTTTGCTTTTGTTAACTAGCTGTCGGTCAATTTCATTTTGCTATGTCATCCCCATATTGATGTTTGAGGGGAGGGGGGGAGGATGTTGAGCCGTGCACGGCTCGTGATCATGCTATTTATTCATTGTCATCTTCTCTTACAGCCGGCCGGAGTGGCCGAGCGGTTAAAGGCGCTACAGTCTGGAACCGCACGACCGCTACGGTCGCAGGTTCGAATCCTGCCTCGGGCATGGATGTGTGTTATGTCTTTAGGTTAGTTAGGTTTAAGTAGTTCTTAGTTCTAGGGGACTTATGACCACAGCAGTTGAGTCCCATAGTGCTCAGAGCCATTTGAACCATTTGAACCATCTTCTCTTACAGTTCTGCCGCCTCGTCTTATTATTCCATTTACTGGCGTCACTAACTTCCTGCCTTACTTGCCCGTGAGCGGCAGCAGCAGCGCGTATCGATAAGTGCACTGTCGTACCATCGCTGGAGCGACCGACAGTATTTCTGGGACGTCGTGTGTCTGGCAGTCTGTTGGAGACGGACCAGCAGTGCAGTCGGCACGCAGCAGCAGTGAAGTCGGTGACGGAGCGCCAGTGAGGCGCGGACAGCCAGCGCTCCCCGACTGCTGGCGACACACGTGAACTACCCGACGGGGGGAGGTTGGAGCTGGACGACCGTTGGTTGGTCGTTCGGTTGGTCGTCTCTTCAGCTGACGTATATTTGGTCCTTTCACCGTTTCTGGGCCTGGGCAGTCTGTCGGTTGGCGGGGAGCAGTGAGAAAACCCCGAGGCACGTAGTTTGCCCGGGGCCACTGGCAGCGTCTATGCGAGGTCGGAGTGTGTGGTGCTCTTCTCATTGCTACGAGGTCCATGGCTCACCGATCCTGGACACGAAAGTTGAGTTTTGACTTAATCTACCAGCAAGTCACGACTGTTCACATTGTGTCGTTTGGATTTCGTTGTCAGCTGTTGGGACATACCCGTGAGCAACAACGCGTGTTTTCAAATTGGCAAATTTTAGCCACCCTCCGGTGGAGTTTAACTGTATTTGGTTATTTTGAATTTAAATGCACTAGCGGAATCTTCTGCCTTGCGGCCGTTAACAGTTACCTACCATGGTCGTTGTCGTAAATTCAGGCAGTGTATTTTCTTCACCGTTTTGTCGCTGTCCAGCAAAGTGTGTTCTTTGACAGCTCAATGTATAACTGGTTGAGGGCACCAATACTTTCTACATAGTTCCATTGAACTACCTGTTGTGTGCTTGTCGTGTGGAGTGGAAGTTATCTTGTCAGTGGTTCCGTTGACTGTCTATCGGTTGAGTTGTCGTCAGATCGAGAATGGTTGGGTCGACTGCCTGTCTCACCTAAGTGAGCGTTAATGTTTGAATTCCAGGCCGACCCTCGGAAACTTCTGAGCGCCCTTGGGTGTACTGCCTTTTCTTATGTTTTTGTTGTTTGTATTTGTATGGCTTCTAGGTGTTTTTTTAATATTAAGGTTGTTTTGCCCTTAAGGCGTAAGTTTGTTTGGGCCTGTAGCCTAATTTCAAGAACTGTATATATGAAGACAGTAACTGTTCTCGAACGAACAGAATATTGTTGAAGACCGTGCAGCTTTTGACTGGAATAAATGATTAACTAAAACCCTCACCTGCCGACAGGTGGTGTTGATATACCTCGATGTGGACAGCTGAAAATGTGTGCCCCGACCGGGACTCGAACCCGGAATCTCCTGCTTAAATGGCACGGTCATCAACAGTATTCTGTTCTTTCGAGAACAGTTACTGTCTTCATATATACAGTTAAAAGGCTACCCAGCCATTTACCTTCGTCTGTGCGAATGCCCACAGGTTGCCCAAGCTCTTACGGGAATCGCCAAAGCGTGCGCGAGTAATGAGTGGGTGGGCAAATGTCTATAAGGTACAACACAAATGTAGAATTGGGGACAATTGGGAATGTGAGTCTCACGGGAAGCGTGCAAGGGATAAGTCCCTGCAGTCGCGCTTTTCATCTGTGTCGTCGGTGGCTCAGATGGATAGAGTGTCTGCCATGCAAGCAGGAGATACCTGGTTCGAGTCCCGGTCGGGGCACACATTTTCAGCTGTCCACATCGAGGTATATCAACAACACCTGTCGGCAGCTGAGAGTTTCAGTTAGTCGTCATTTATTTAAAGAACTGTTTTAAGTAAGGCATTTGGCTTTTTTTTAAAAAAATATTTTTTTGAGTCTTAAGTGATGGGCCTTCAGCCGATTTTGAATTAAACTTGTTTTGCTCTTAAGGTGTCAGACTGTTTTGGCCTTCAGCCTATTTTAAAGAACTGTTTTAAGTAAGGGGTTTGGCTTTTATAAATAATTTAATTTTGTTGAGTCTTAAGTGAAGGGCCCCAGTGGTTTTAACAGATCATTACAATGAGCTCGAATACTATTCTTGGTTATTATTCTCATGGCTGTTTTCTGGGATTTGAGAATTGTGTTCATATTTTATACATTTGTTCCCCAAAAAAGAATTCTATAGCTAAGAATGGAGCGTACGTATGAACAGTATATAACTACAAGACACTGCATGTTACACACTGATGATAGGATGCTGATGACATTCTGTTTGTAAGTACCTGTGTGTGTTTACACCACTTCAACTGAGAATCAATATTCATTCCTAGAAATTGTGCATTTGTTACACAGTCTACAGAGGTGCCATCTACATTTAATTTAACATCATCATTTTCCCTCTTCAAACTGAAATTCATGGCATTAGTTTTTCTTATGTTCAACGTCACTTCACTGCTTATTGACCAATCATAAACTTCCTTTAGAATTTCTGTTGCTTTCCCTGCAAGGAGTTTTATTGTTTTCCCAGTGAGTATAATACTGCTGTCATGAGCAAAGAGAATTTTTTCACCATTAGTAAAACTATTGGGGAAATCATTGATGTATGTCAGGGATAGTATTGGTCCTAATATACTACCTTGAAAAATCCCTATATGAATGTATTTTGGTTCTGATAGGTGTTTTACTAAATGTTTGGATCTGTTTGAAGTTTGTGTTATCTCTACTCTTTGTATCCTATCTGCTATGTATGATCGAAACCAGTCATTAGCTACCCTCTTATTCCTAATGCCTCCAATTAATAGAACCCTGTGGTCAGCTGTATCAAAGGCCTTAGAAAGATGCAAAAATTTGCCTGTGAAACACTCACCTTTATCAAGAGCATCATGTACAACTTTTGTAAATTCTTCTACGGTTGACTCCGTATTTTTCCCACTTAAAAGATTGTAATCATTCAGGTAATTCATTAATCTGTCTTTCATAATTGCTTTTATTATTTTTTAGAATGGTGACATCAGGGAAATGGACCAGTGATTGTCTTTGTCTTCTGCGTTACCTTTCTTAAGCAGAGGTACAACTCTTGCCTGTTTTAACTGCTCTGGAAATGTCCCTGATGCGAAGGATTCATTTATTATATTTGTTAAGGGGCCTTGTAAAGTCTCTATGCATTGTTTCAGTACACACTTGGGTACTTCATCTAAGCCTACTTACCCTTTCTTCTTCAGTTTTTGAAGATTTTTATTGACTTCATTCTCTGTGGTTGAAAGTAACATCATTGTATTTAGTGCAATACTATTTATCGGTGTTATATTTGTCTTGGGGAATTTTTGCTACAACTTCTGTGCAATACTTCAAAAATGGTCGTTTACAGTGTTTGCAAAGTGTTGTGAATCATTTATTATCTTATCCCCCTTCCTTAGCAGTACGTTATTCTGCGTTTATTTGTCTCTCCCCATTTCCTTTTTTATAACATCCTAGACTGCTTTGTTTTTATTCTCTGCAGTATATTTTATTTTGTCATTAAATGACTATTTTGCAACAGTCAGCACCTTCCTATAGATCTTTTTGTATTCATGATAGAAATTGTAGAACTCTGTATCATTGTAACTCTTTTTCATGGAACCGAGGTATTTACATATTTGGGAGGACTTCTTAATACGTGCTGTTATCCATCTGTTTTTGTGACATCTTGAAACAGACATGCATACTTTTGGAAATGCCTTTTCAAAGTTCAATTTAAATAATGTGGAGAATTAAGAGAATTTAATATTCAAATTGGTTTCCTTATACACTTCATCTCAGCTTTGTTTTGCTAGTTCTTTTATAAATATTTTATTTTGATTTCTGATAAATGTCGTTTGTAGGTTTGTGGTTTAGGGAATGATTCGATGCCTGATTTTACTGTTGTTATTTCACAGAGGTGGTCTGATAGTCCGAGATCTTTTTCAGCTACATCACATTTTTTCCATATTTGTGGCCACATGGTCAATTACTGGTGTAGTCACTGCAGTAACCTTTGTTGTGCTATCGACCAATAGGGACATGCAAAACCTTTGAAGGATATTTATGAGGGTGCTGCTGTATTCATTTATCATACTAGTGTTGATGTTAATGTCCCTGCACAGAATTATATTGACCTTTGTACTTGAGACTTTATCTAGAACTTCTGTTAATTTATCGAAAAAAGTGTCCACACTACCAGTGGGAGATCTATACACACACAAAATGATTAATTTCTTGGCAATATCAAGCCCTTTTCATTCAAGAGCTGATATTTCAAAGTGTTTGTCTCCACTTACTGTACTGAGGTCATGTCTTGGTTTGAACTGTGTTCCTTTTCTGATATAAATGACTGATCCTCCACCCCTTGAAGCAGTTCTACAGTAAGAGTTTGCCCTTTCATACAATATACAATAGTAATACTACATGTTGGATTTCTGTGTCTCTACACCAGTGATCAGTAACACAAACTACTGTGCCGTTCAAAGGTTGGAGCTCAACTTCTAATGGTTGTATTTTATTTTTTATTGATTGCGTGTTTTGTTGGAGGATTGTTTACAATGGTTTCAAATGGCTCTGAGCACTATGGGACTTAACATCTTAGGTCATCAGTCCCCTAGAACTTAGAACTACATAAACCTAACTAACCTAAGGACATCACACACATCCATGCCCGAGGCAGGATTCGAACCTGCAACCGTATCAGTCCCGCGGTTCCGGACTGCAGCGCCTAGTACCGCACGGCCACCGCGGCCGGCTTGCAATGGTTTGTTTCTCCTCGTGACATCTGGTATGTGTGATAGTTGAAGTGTTAAAATCTGTCTTGTGAGTGATTGTTTCTGTATTTTTTAAACTGTTGGAGATACTCTTTAGGCAGGGGAACTTGTGTAGGGATTTATCCTGAAAAAATACCTACTTTTCCGACCGATGACAACAGGTATTTGACCACGTGTGGCCCGAGATTCACCCCTGCACTTTCATGAATCAGCTATACCAATCTTCCCTGCCCAGTCCTGCTTAGGTGTAGGTCATGCCTAGTGAAACCCAATCTGTTGAGAGTCTCGATGGGCACCAGAGAAACATGAGCAAAGATGGCTGCCATCGGAGCCATCCGTAACCCACAGTGATTCGCCTCACAGCTCCATCAAAGTGTGATCGATCATGACGCCAGAGGAGCTCAACAAAGTGTGCGTTGGTTTCCATAAACAGCGATGCCAAGAGTGAATTTTCATAAACCTGATGGATTGTCACCCTGTATAATTAGTTATGCTGGGAACGGTGGTTTCTTGCCCGGTCTGCTAAAGACAATTTTATTCTCCAAGAATCTCTAACATGCAACTGATCTACAAGCTATCAAGAACTCTGACAAATAATGCCTTAGACGGACAGTTCTCATTATGCTCCATCTTTAGAACTGTACCAACATTATACATTATGGACAGCGAGGAATATACATCATTATTGTCACACTTCTATGCCTTCTTTAGAAATATGTACGGCTTTATACACGCTTTGGACATGTTCCTGTGCTATGGTTCATGTTTCAAACAGGATCTCCTGTACGCTAAGCGTAAAGGAAATTAAGGGAATGTCGCAGTGGTAAATAGGATGTTGGGCAAGGAAGGAATCAAAGTGGAAGATGGGGCAAGGAAAGAATCAAAGTCAAAGATTTGAATTTTAGGTACATTGTAGCACGAACTTCTATACAACCACAAACATTTCAATCGAAATGCATTGGTTTAAATAGTGTGTAAGTCTAGAGACCGATGACCACACCACTTTGGTCCCTTAGGAATTCACACACATTTCAGCATTTGAACATTGCGCATTTTAACCCCGAACATTTCGACATACAGTTTCCAAATTAAAAAAAATAAAATAAAATTTTACGTCATCTGTTTGAGTAATTGAAACACTCTTGTCATCAGTATTATTTATATGCTTTCATGTGTTGCAGAAAGGCATTTACTAACAGAAGCTGTGTACAGCGCGTTAGTAAACACAGCTGTTTCACCCGTTAACGGGTGGGCTGCAGGTCTGGGCCCTTGGAATTATTGTCATGCGGTTATTGTTTTGATTTCTCTTGTGAAAACTGATTCATTTCACAGATTTTTTAATTTGTCAAGAAAACAAATTTATGATTATATATTGTAAAATAAATAGTTTGTGTGAATAAAAAGTTACATTGGTGGACCCTCCGTTCCACATTTTCCTTAGTACCAGTAAATACTACGTCTCAGTCATTATAAACCTTAGTGGCATCATGGGTGCATAGAGTTGTTGATCACTTACTGGGAACTATCTACAGGAGGTGTTAAAAGCAGCAGAGTATGACAAATAGCCGATGGTGATGATTTAATCTTTTACAGAAAAATAACAGTAGTCACAACTTGTTGTATGCCTTTTGATTCATATTCTAATGTGACTTCTGTAACTGAGACTCGAACCCCGCAGCGCGAGGGTCCGCGCGATTCGTGTCATGCCGGCTTACAAGTTAAACAAATTAGGAAACAATTCTGACAATGATAATGCTTGTTTAAAAGCGAGCCACCTTTTCGTTTCAATTAGCAACCAAGGTGGGACTGGATCCCGACCCACCCCTTTTGACAATCTTATTCTGACTAAAGCCCTATCCGCCCCCGGTAGCTGAGTGGTCAGCGCGATAGAATGTCAATCCTAAGGGCCCGGCTTCGATTTCCGACTGGGTCGGAGATTTTCTACGTTCAGGGACTGGGTGTTGTGTTGTCCTAATCATCATCATTTCATTCCCAACGACGCGCAAGTCGAAAGACTTGCATCCGGCGAACGGTCTACTCGACGGGAGGCCCTAGTCACACGACATTTACGTTTACTAAAGCCATGGTGACAGTTGGCTGTTAATATGTCGAAAGTTAAATTGCTTCTCAGTTATGAAGGCCACTCTGAAGGAAAGTTTTAAAAACATTACGAATGAGCAATTATTACAAGAGAAAAATGACCCAGTCTTTCAAAGACAGGAACGAACAGCTTAGTACAACATGTAGTTCAGATCATCCCAAATACAATTACAATCAAGGAATTGAACCGATTAACATGTAAATCTAACCACAAGACCCCTCTTTTTTTAACGGCAACTTGTGACCAGGTACGAACTATTCCGACTGTATTTCCTACCAGGAGCTGATTCATTAAAACATTAATTATCGGGTGTAAACTAGAAAGGAAGGCAATATAATATCAGAACAAATTTTCAAACGACAACTATTGTCTAGTACGGTATATTTACGACCAAAGAGCTGACCAAGTAAAACTCTGAGGGTCGGATACAAACCAGAAAATAATTAGGAGGTCGGGTAGACAGTGACACAAATCACCATGAGGATTACAGAATGTTACTCCCCTTTATCAGCAAGCATCTCCATGGATCTTCGGTGCATAGCGTCGGTTACTGAGTGGTGCGATGACTGCCAGGTAGAAGGGGGCAGCCAGGCCGCTAGCGGTCGTCCGACCAAATGTTGCGAACCAACCGACGGGATGTCGGCTTGCTGCTTGTGGTCGACGCTGACCCCGGTGAAGTACTCCGGTATCGTTACTCTGCGCAGGGCCTCCTTGCGTAGCTCGTGGCTTCGGCCGCTCGGGCCTCGTGACCACTTGTTGTCGCGACACTACCGCCAATCCCCAAACTTCGTGCCTCCATTTTTCGGGCCAGCTAACCCATATATATATCGGGAAGCAAAGATCATCTGAGGACACGACACACAGATACCAACACTTCCTCACAGATATTGGCAATGAGGCCGCAAGAGGGACAGTCGCTAATACACTTGAGCTAGTGGCGCCATACAGAACAGTCTACTCACTTAATGACGCTACGGCTTAATAACGTCTCCCATTACAACTTCACTGCTACATTTTTCACACAGCTGTATTTCCACTAGAGTCATAGTTATGTTGCTTGCGCTCGTTTTTTCAAGAGCGATTTATTTGCTTTCCTGCATCTGTCAGTATTTTCTGACACGGTGTTCGTCATTGTGCCCTCAGTTACCCACAATTTTCGAAAAAAATATTCAGACTGAAAACAATCATAGCTCAGTAAGTCGAAATTAGTAACATTTGCCAACTGTACATTTTCCTACTCAGACACATTGGAAACTAGATTTTGAAAATCTTACTTAGTTGCAAACAGCATTTTAGGCCAAGTTTACTCATATGTTTATTTAAACTGCTGTCCTTTCAGTCACTTTATTCAACTGCCTTAAAATGAACATTATTCAACTTGTTCTATGAGTTCGTTACTATTCTGTACTATATTCTTTTTAATGTGTTATTTAATCACTACTTAAGCATTATTACAAACCATCTACTTGCGTAGTTTTGAACTTGTTCTATTGCACTTTTCCATTAGCTGCTGCAGATTATTTGCACTAGCAAGTGCAGTGCCCTCAGCAAACCGAATATGATACAGACATCATCTTTTAAAGCGTATTCCGTTTTCTTTTCAACAACTTACAGATCTGAAAACTTGCTATTGGTTACATGAGAACATTTTTCGAGATATGGAATCTTCTTGCCTAACTTCACTATCAGTTTTGAATTTCTTACTTGCATGAGTACATGCCAATGAATCTGTGGCTTGTATATATACTTTGTAAATATATATAGTCCCTGAACAGCTATTAATACTGTTATACTCCGAAAGCTAGGTTATTGTTACGCGTGAATGAACCCAGTGTTTTTGTTGTGGTTTTAATCAATATCTTGTTCATTACAGAGCTGATCCCGATTGTTATGTCCTATAGCTAATATTCTCGTATTTCACCTTCCTTAGAAAGTATAATATTCAAAGCAATGTTTCAGTTTTGAGGAAATGTCTTCCTCACAGACACTCAGTAAAGTATTTAGCAAGTTGCTGTAGTATTTGTTTTCTTCCAGCTTTAAGTGTTTCTCAGTAACATTCCAATATCTAGGCGCCTTTCTTCGTACCTCAAATGGCTTTGTACAGCTAACATGAAATGGTATTTATTATGTGAGCTGAATGGATAGTGAGCAGAAAGGAAAGGAAGGAGAAGGAACTAATGATATTCACTGCATCGGGACATGTGCAGGGCAACATATGGATCTCACATTGATGTCTACTAACATTAAACAAAACTTGAAGTAATTCTCTTTCATGATATGTACTTATTGATGTAATTTTTCATCGATTTCGCCACTGAATTTATACTTCAAACTAGGGAGCTCTTTTTCAAACACCCTGTTTTCCCGAAAATTCATAACTATACATTAATTATTTTTCGGTGCTGCAATTTTTGCAATCGGTGCGTTACCTGATATTCTGAAAATAGAGCTTATTTTGTGCAAGCAATAATCAATGATGACGCCGACTCCGCCGACATAAATGTCGAATTACTGCATTTGCAATACATTATTTGAATTGGTGTGTTTTACGGAATATAACTGTAAGTGCAGGATACGGACAAAATATAGGAAGACCTAAACAGAATATGTTGCCACGCCTAGTAACTCCACCCGAACAGGCCTTGGGAGGCCTAACGATAGTAACCGACGGCCGTCTCATCCTCAATCCTCAGCCGATAGGCGTCACTGGATGTGGGTATGGAGGTCCATGTTGTCAGCACCACTCTCCCGGCCGTTGTCAGTTTTCGTGACCGGAGCCACTACTTTTTAGTCAAGTAGCCGCTCAACTGGCCTCAACAGCTGAGTGCACCCCAGTTTCCAACAGCGCTCGGCTGACCTGGGCGATCACCCGTCCAACAGCACTGAACTTAAATGACCTGACGGGAACCGGTGTTATCACTGTGGCAAGGCAGGTGTCACTATGCCTAATACGGTTCATGGAAAGATTTGGTATTCAGAACAGCTTATAGTCGTCTCAGAATGGATAAATAGAGGTCCTGTATGGTTTTCAAGACAATCTTGTACTATCTTCCTGCTAAACAGTGGCAAGTTGATGTAACGATGTTGGAGGTGGGTACGAATCACGCATCCTTCTCTCCAAAATAGAACACAAAGGCTCAATAATGTGGAGATCTGGTGACTGTGGAGGCCAGGGGAGATGCAACCGTTGCTATTCCTGAGCTGTGTGAACAGGTACCCTGTTTTCTTGAAACATAACATAACCATTTAGGAACAAATATTGTAAGGTGGAATGTGAAGAATTGTTGGCTGAGTGATGTACCGAGGTGGTGATTGATATGCGTGCACTGGAATAAAAACAGTTTGTTTATTAACAATGAACTAAACTCAGTACTAGAGGACGAAAGGCCCATACTTGACTACAACTGAAACGTCCTGCTCTGACAAAGTGTAGCCAGAGCTCACTACGACGAAGTCCATGAACGTCGATAGTGGTAACGAGCAGGGAGGCACCATGGATGATCAGTGGCACCGCACCACGAGGCTGTAGCGTCGGGCCCGTCGAGATGTAGATCCAGACATGAGAGCAGTGGCTATGATCCCGGTGAACGGGTAATACGGCTTTGTACTCTGGGTAGTGGCAGCGGCAAGCATTGTGGTCTCAAGTGTAACTGGGTAACCTCTTTTGATGCTAGTCAGTTGTCAGGATGAGCATTACTGCAAAGGGCTTTTGATTCTAAAGCATTATGTCAGGGTGAAAAACACTAAACAAATTGAAACTTCCTGGCAGACTAAAACTGTGTGGCCGACCGAGACTCGAACTCGGGACCTTTGCCTTTCGCGGCCAAGTTCATATTCTGTAGTCATTACACTGTTCATTCCATTCAGCAGATCATAAAATTCTTCTTTATTTTCACTCAAGATAGCAATGTCGTCAGTGAATCGTATAATTGATATCCTTTCACCTTGAATTTTAATTCAACTGCTGACCTTTCTTTTATTTGCATCATTGCTTCTACGGTGTACAGATTGAACAGCAGGTGCCGAAAGATTACATCCCTGTCTTACACCCGTTTTAATCTGAGCACTTCGTTCTTGTCGCCCGCTCTTTTTACTATTCCCTCGTAGCTCTTGTACGTATTGTATGTTACCCGTCTCTCCCTACAACTTACCCCCACTTTTGTCAGAATTTCGAACACCTTGACCCATTTTACTTAGTCGAATGCTCTTTATAGGTCGACAAATCCTATGAAGGTGTCTCAATTTTTCTTTAGTCTTGCTTCCATTACCACCTGCAACGTCAGGATTCCCTCTCTGGTGCCTTCACCTTTCCTAAAGCCAAACTGATCGTCATCTAACACATCCTCAATTTTCTTTTCCATTCTTCTTTGTAACATTACCGAGCGAGGTGGCGCAGTGACTAACACGCTGGACTCGCATTCGGAGGACGACGGTTCAAACCCGCATCCGGACATCCTGATTTAGATTTTCCGTGATTTCACTAAATCGCTTCAGGCAAATGTCTGGATGGTTCCTTCGAAAGGGCACGGCCGATTTCTGTCCCTATCCTTCACTAATGCTACCTTGTGCTGCGTCCCTGCTGACCTCGTTGTCGACAGGACGTTGAACACTAATCTCCTCCTCCCCTCCTTCTGTATATTATTCTCGTCAGGAATCTGGAAGCGTGAGCTGTTAAGTTGATTGTGCGATAATCCTCGCACTTGTCGACTCTTGCAGTCTTCGGAATTGTGTGGATGATATTTTTCCGAAAGTCAGATGGTATGTCACCAGAATCATGCATTCTATACACCAACGTGAATAGTCGTCTTGTTTCCACTTCCCCCAATGATATTAGAAATGTTGATGGAATGTTATCTGTCCATCTGCTTTATTTGGTCTTAAGTCCTGCAAAGCTCTCTTAAATTCTGATTCTAACATTGGATCCCTATCTCTTCTAAATCGCCTCCTGTTTTTTCTTCTATCACCTCAGACAAATATTCCCACTCATATAGACCTTCTATGAACTATTTCCACCTAACCGCGCTCTCCGCTGCATTTAACAGTGGAATTTCCGCTGCACTCTTAATGTTTCGACCCTTGCTTTTAATTTCACCGAAGGTTGTTTTGACTTATGCTGAGCCAGTCCTTATGACGATCATTTCTTTTTCGATTTCTTCACATTTTTCTTGCAGCAATTTCGTCTTAGCTTCTCTGCACTTATTATTTATTTCATTTCTCAGCAACTTGTATTTCTGTATTCCTGAATTTCCGCCATCGTTTTTGTACTTCCCTTCTTTCATCGAGCCGGCCGGAGTGGCCATGCGGTTCTAGGCGCTACAGTCTGGAACCGAGCGACCGCTACGGTCGCAGGTTCGAATCCTGCCTCGGGCATGGATGTGTGTGATGTCCTTAGGTTGGTTAGGTTTAATTAGTTCTACGTTCTAGGCGACTGGTGACCTCAGAAGTTAAGTCGCATAGTGCTCAGAGCCATTTTAACCATTTTTCTTTCGTCGATCAACTGAAGTAATTCTTCTGTTATCCTTCGGTTTTTCGCATTTAACTTCATTGTACCTATATTTTTCTTTAAAACTCCTGTGATTGTCCATTTTAGAGATGTCCTTTCCTCCTCAACTGTACTGCGTATTGAGCAATTCCTTATTGGTGTATCTATAGTCTTAGAGAACTTCAAGCGCATCTCGTCATTCCTTAGAGCTTCCGTATCCCACTTCTTTGTATATTGATACTTCCTGACTTATCTCTTAAATTTCATTCTACTATTCATCACTACTACATTGTGATCTGAGTCTATATCTGTACCTGCTCTGGGTACGCCTTACAATTCAGTATGTGACTTGGGAATCTCTGCCTGACCATGATATAATCTACCTGAAATCTTCCCCTGACATCCGGACTTTTCGAAGTATACCCTCTCCTCTTATGTTTCTTGAACAGCATATTTAATATTACGAGCTGAAATTTATTACAGAACTGAATTGGTCTTTCTCATCTCTCATTCCTAGTATCAAAACCATATTTTCATGTAACCTTTTTTTCTACTCTTTCCCCTACATCCGCATTCGAGTCCCCCATGACCATCAGGTTTTCATCTCTCTTTACGTACTGTATCACTCTTTCAATATCCTCATATATCTTCTCTATCTGCTCATCCTCAGCTTGCGACGTTGGTATGTGTACCTGAACTGTCGTTTTCGGTATTGTTTTGCTGTCGATTCTGATAAGAACAACTCTATCACTGAAATGTTCACAATAACACACTCTCTGTCCTACCTTCCTATTCACAACGAATCCTACTCCAGTTAACCGTTTACCGCTGTGCTGATATTACCCTATACTCATCTGACCAGAAATCCTTGTCTTCTTTCCATTTCACTTCACTGACTCCTACTATATCTAGTTAGCCCCTGCTTTCCCCTTTTCAGATTTTCTAGCTTCCGTATCACTTTCAAGCTTCTGACATTTTACGTCCCGACTCGTAGAAAGTTATCTTTTAGGCAGTTCCCTCCTTGACATCCGAAGAGGGGACTATTCCGGAATCTTTTTCCAATAGACAGATCATCATGACACTTTTACAAGTACAGGCCACGTTTTCTGTGGATACACGTTATGTGTCTTTAATTCAGCGGTTTGCTTTGCCTTCAGCATCCTCACGCCGTTGATAATTGCTGATTCTCCCGTCATTATGGGCAGTTTCCCACCCCATGGGCAAGAGAGGCCCTGAACCTCTGTTAGCTCCTCCGTCCTCTATAACGAAACCGTTGGCAGAATGAGGGTGACATCTCATGCCGGAAGTCTTCGGCCGCCTGAGCTGATAATTAATCAAAGCTTAAACGGTGGCGGGGTTTCGAACCCGTGACCGAGATCGTTTTCTTTACTAATCAAAGACGCAACCCGTAAACCACCAGGTTTTTAATCAGTATTGTAACCTTTCCTGCAAGTTCAGGCAACTGCATCGTTTCCGGTACATTCTCTTTAATCAACAGTTTGGAGAAGTTGTGTGAATAATGTTTCGTATCTCGCGAACGCAGCGGCTTCTGCGGGGAGCTCATCCCACCGCCGTTCCCGAAGAGTAATAACTTCGGAGCCAGCCGGCGTTACGCGAGTCGTGAATACGTAAAGCGCCCGCCGTGTTTTGCCCGCACCGGACGCGTACAATATTGTAGGCTAGGCAGCTAATCGGGCTTGGAGTGGTTTTGTCCGTTTGCCGCATTGTCCCTGTGCCGCGCCACCAGCCAAGCCCCGTGTTTTGTCCTCGGGAATTGTTCAACTTGTGAAAGCACCTGCCAGTGAATCAAACAAAAAAACAGAGGGAAAGAGAAAAGGGAGATGTACGTCTGCAAAGTAAGAGAGGTTCAATGGCGAAGAGTGACGCGATGATTAGCGCAAGTCGCTCACAGGACGCTGACGGCAAAATGTACAACGCGAGGCATTATAACCACTGCTACCAATGATCACTCACAGCTGTTTTTTGTTGACACATATTTACACTTAGAAGTTGGCCTGAAAACAGCTTATTTTCTTTCCTATTTCATGAGTGGTTCAGATACGCATATACTGCATTTCAGTCAACGTATTTAAATTGGGTACAGTGTTTGATAGTTGTCCCGTCCCCTCCCTCCTCAATACGCACGCACGCACACACACACACACACACGCACACACACACACACATACACACACACGTCATTTTCCCTCTAGTATGGTTCATTGGATACTAATGTCTCTGCTTAGCTAGGTGAAATAAATGAATACATGACAGTCGCCAGATTAATGTTATTCGACAAAGTCTTCGAAAGAATAATCGATGACGTTAATCGAAACAGAAATGGTCTGGATCACAAGGCATCTGTTCGATTCTATATGCTGGGACTTAACAGCAGTATTTTGAGAAAATACTGCATGATTAAAAAAAAAAAAAGTTTCACATATTCCTACTTGAGGTAGTATTGGTAAAAAGTAGATGAACATTTCCTATAGTTATGTGTCCGTAAATCAATACCTGTCGACATATGGGTCAATCTGTCGTCTTATTCCCGTCTGTCTGTTATAAAGAAAACCCCATAGAAAGTGCTACATTTGGTTACCACGCTTTCTGATACTTCCTCCAGGCCTTCTTCGTACTAATTCAAATACATCAGACTCGATTCGGATTCAGTCAAATTAATTGGCGACATACATCTTAGTAGTGTAGATGGGTTGGGCATACACCAATGTCTTTAAATATCCCCATAGCCAGAGATCCAACGCATTCAGATCCAGTGAATGGGGATGCCGTGGTACCGGATGTTTCCGAACAATCCATCGCTCACAAAATGCTGCGGTGATGTAGCGTCGCACGAGTCATGGAAAATGGGGAGCTGCTCCGTCGTGCATAATGCACAGTGGTTGTTCTGCAAGGGTTCTCCAATAATGCTGGTAATTCACTGTGCAGAATTCGGTGATACACAGCAGCTGCTAATCTGCTGGGTATTGTGTATGGCCAATGAGTCTGTCATCTACAGTTCTTGCCCAAACATTGAAACTGTAGCGATTCTGATACCTCACTTTCATGAGTGGTCGACATTTATTTACACGTATGTTGTTAATGATAATTTACTGCCGGCCGGTGTGGCCGTGCGGTTCTAGGCGCTTCAGTCTGGAACCGCGTGACCGCTACGGTCGCAGGTTCGAATCCTGCCTCGGGCATGGATGTGTGTGATGTCCTTGGGTTAGTTAGGTTTAAGTTGTTCTATGTTCTAGGGGACTGATGACCACAGATGTTAAGTCCCATAGTGCTCAGAGCCATTTTTTTGATAATTTACTATGCCATCCCCGGCCTACACCACGGAATAGAAGACATTACTCGTGACTAGTAAAGCAGCCCATATATTAATAGGTATTGATTTATGGACATATAATTATTCGAACTTTTCTTCTAGTTTTCACCAATAATACTTCCTGGAGGAATATGTAGTACTTCTTTGAAGGCCCTGTATACTGTTTTTCGATAACCTTATGATGAGCACTGAACCATTCGCCAGTAAGTCCGATGATGCCGTTGCTTTAACACAACAGTGGTGCAGTGATACAGGTGGAGCGAATACAACGCTCGTTGCTCTGAAAAAATAATACGTCTAGAGGAACTACGTCGTACTGATAAAATTCGAGCGAGTTAAATGTTCGTTACTTTGACAAACAGTAAATTACGCTTGTAGTAGGCCGGTATGAGAAGCACAACGCAGTCGTATTGAAATGAATCAATTGTACATAGAACTGGTTATAATTCTTTTTCCAGTGGAGTACCTAAGCAGGTCAATTTGCTTGACAACCTAAAAATCTTGAAATCTAAGTCAAGACTCAGACTTACAGACATTTATCTGCTCTAACGATTGACATAAAACACAATGGGGGATTAATAGAGAATAAACTCCGCAAAATTGAAATTAAATTACAAAATGACGCTAACATAGTGTCAGTATCAAAACCTGTGAAAGACTGTAAGAAGCTATGGAACCAGCACAACAAGACCTGTCTATCTGGACGGCTAGCATAATTAGAGACAACGTTGCACCAAGAGGCCACAGTGAATACTTCTAGCCTCTTGATGAAACATTGACTCTGATGCCATGCAACAACCAGAACCAAACGGTGGCCAGAGATGACAACCGATCACTCTGGAGTAGAATGCTCTCCCCATGATGGCCCGAAACTGACTGCCCAGAATCCAATTTCACGGCTCTACACTCTTTAAAAAATTCTATGTGGAGGGGTTACCGTTGCCAATGTGACAAGCACGAATCGTTATTATCGTCATGAAAAATCAGGGGAAAGTGCACATAATTTACCTCCTTTGGGTACAATACGCACATTCTTGAACACGAAGTTGGCATCCGGCCGAACTAGTGTCTTCATGATTGGTTAACTTTATGCGTCAAAAATTCTGGCCAGAGCTATGCAATACTAGTGGCTGAAACAAATTTTTGGAGTGAACGCAGCAGAGGCTGCCACGCTGGCGGCGTGGTGTCATGTCGTCTGAACCTTAGAAGTTGTACAGGAAAGAAAAAAACAGTTATGCTCAGTTACTGTCTGGGGGCTGTGGGGTAGCCGTGTTGCACACTGACCTCAAGGATGCAGGCGCCAACGCTGCTTCCTCATTGTCCGAGTTACGCGAACTCCCCATTCCCACCAAAGTGGACCTGCTCGACTTAATGAAACTCACAGATTGTCTTTCTGCTGACACGGGTAGCGAACGTAGGAACTCCTTCTCAGACACACTGCTCCCGGCTACTCACTATGTAACTGCGCAACAGCCGTGTAAAAATGACGTAATGTTGAACAGAGGTATCTGACACTAAAGTCACATTATGACAGTAACGTCACAGCATACTGCCTCTCGAGATGTACTGTTGAATTGTGAGTTGTATGATTAAAGCGGTTGAATGCCACGAATTACTACTGATAAAATAGAAGGTGAAATTTTCTTACACCGACAAATTCTGGGAGGTAGCACGTGGCACCAAAATAAATATTTTTCTCGGGTGTCATAATTACCTGTTAGCATTATTTAATCCGGTCGGGGGCGTAATGGCTCTCAGCACTCATGCAATTGCGCGTAACGTGGGGATGAATCAGACGAATGTAAAAAACGTCCTTGATGAGCAATTTTAATCCATTTAACTTAGAGCGTGTGCACAACCTGGGCCAGATTATCCACTCGCAGCACAGTTTTCGCAGTGGCACCTAGACAGTGTCAAATGCATCCTATACTTCCGAACTCTGTATTATCTACAGAGGAAGTATCCTTAGGACGTGACGGGGTCTTCAACATAAAGAATTCGCATTTCTTAAGAGAGGTTAATCCACATGCCAAATTTACTGGCGCTCACAAATTACAGTTCTACGTGAATATCTGGGAAGGTGTTGTTGGTGACTGTTTAATTGGGCTACACCTTTCACCTAAGGCATTATATGAAAGGCATTATTACAATTTCCTCGCCAGACTATTGCCAGAGTGGCTGGATGACGTATCGCTTGCTGCAAGACAGCGCATATTGTTCCAGCATGGTGGAGTGCCACTATATTTTAGCTGTCCTCTGCGTCGATCCTTGAACCAACAGTTTTCCGAAAACTGGATTGACAGTGGTGTTTCTGTATCAAGGCCTACACGATCTTCTGATTTGACACAACTGGACCTATTTTGTGTGAGGAGAGATATGCAGCCCTGTCTATGAAACCCCTATTGAATCAGAAAAGGACCCCATTGTCCGGATTGCAGCAGCAGCAGTAGGAGTTCTGGACAGGCCTGCGACCTTTGGCTGTGCTAAGACAGAACGTGACTCACGGGTGTAACCTCTCTTTTTGAACCTCTACTGTAACTGAAGTAATTTTGTTGTGTTAATATTGTTGTGTCTTGCTAATAAAGAATTAAGATTTGTTACTATTGTTACTTTTTGTTACCAGAGGGAAACATGTTAGAGAAAGTGTTTACATTGTCCTATACAACGTCCCAGAATTTGTTAGCTTAGTTAATTTTCATCCATAGAAAACTCCCTCTACCGGTTTAAAAAATCCTGCAAGGGAAATATGACATCATGGAAAGATATTTGTTGCAGTGGCCCGTGCAGCCTCCCAGAGATTGTCGGTTACATAATTTTCACCTTGTATAATAAGTTAGACAGCAATATTGTGGCTAGGAATCGATTCCAGAGCTACAAGATGGGCGGCAATGGAAGAAACAAATACACTCCTGGAAATGGAAAAAAGAACACATTGACACCGGTGTGTCAGACCCACCATACTTGCTCCGGACACTGCGAGAGGGCTGTACAAGCAATGATCACACGCACGGCACAGCGGACACACCAGGAACCGCGGTGTTGGCCGTCGAATGGCGCTAGCTGCGCAGCATTTGTGCACCGCCGCCGTCAGTGTCAGCCAGTTTGCCGTGGCATACGGAGCTCCATCGCAGTCTTTAACACTGGTAGCATGCCGCGACAGCGTGGACGTGAACCGTATGTGCAGTTGACGGACTTTGAGCGAGGGCGTATAGTGGGCATGCGGGAGGCCGGGTGGACGTACCGCCGAATTGCTCAACACGTGGGGCGTGAGGTCTCCACAGTACATCGATGTTGTCGCCAGTGATCGGCGGAAGGTGCACGTGCCCGTCGACCTGGGACCGGACCGCAGCGACGCACGGATGCACGCCAAGACCGTAGGATCCTACGCAGTGCCGTAGGGGACCGCACCGCCACTTCCCAGCAAATTAGGGACACTGTTGCTCCTGGGGTATCGGCGAGGACCATTCGCAACCGTCTCCATGAAGCTGGGCTACGGTCCCGCACACCGTTAGGCCGTCTTCCGCTCACGCCCCAACGTCGTGCAGCCCGCCTCCAGTGGTGTCGCGACAGGCGTGAATGGAGGGACGAATGGAGACGTGTCGTCTTCAGCGATGAGAGTCGCTTCTGCCTTGGTGCCAATGATGGTCGTATGCGTGTTTGGCGCCGTGCAGGTGAGCGCCACAATCAGGACTGCATACGACCGAGGCACACAGGGCCAACACCCGGCATCATGGTGTGCGGAGCGATCTCCTACACTGGCCGTACACCACTGGTGATCGTCGAGGGGACACTGAATAGTGCACGGTACATCCAAACCGTCATCGAACCCATCGTTCTACCATTCCTAGACCGGCAAGGGAACTTGCTGTTCCGACAGGACAATGCACGTCCGCATGTATCCCGTGCCACCCAACGTGCTCTAGAAGGTGTAAGTCAACTACCCTGGCCAGCAAGATCTCCGGATCTGTCCCCCATTGAGCATGTTTGGGACTGGATGAAGCGTCGTCTCACGCGGTCTGCACGTCCAGCACGAACGCTGGTCCAACTGAGGCGCCAGGTGGAAATGGCATGGCAAGCCGTTCCACAGGACTACATCCAGCATCTCTACGATCGTCTCCATGGGAGAATAGCAGCCTGCATTGCTGCGAAAGGTGGATATACACTGTACTAGTGCCGACATTGTGCATGCTCTGTTGCCTGTGTCTATGTGCCTGTGGTTCTGTCAGTGTGATCATGTGATGTATCTGACCCCAGGAATGTGTGAATAAAGTTTCCCCTTCCTGGGACAATGAATTCACGGTGTTCTTATTTCAATTTCCAGGAGTGTACTTTATTTTGGCTGTTCATGGACACAGGAATCCTGGTAAAAACTGCATATATTCTTATTGTGTATAAGTATGTAACGTATAATAATGTAAAGTTCAGTATTCTGTTAAGCATGGGATACTTGAGAGAAACAATTAAGCGAAGGTTTGCTACTCACGGAGAATGAACCACTATACCGCAAAATGGGTTGCTGCGGCGACATGCACCTCATTAGCGCAGGAAACCGGTGTCGGATGTTCATCCTCTACGGAGGCAGCTGTACTATACGTGTCCTCTCTAACTCTATCCTATTAATGTAAGTTCCTTCTCCCTCTTCCCGACCCCTACACGCAACGTAGAGACACGTGTCATCAAATACCTGCCATTCTGTCCCTCTCCTGCCCCCTTACTGCACTGACTATTTTAAACCTATTATCTATAAATATGTAGTATAGCGTCTTCAGTGTTGTATTGTGGGTCGTCGTCAACATGTATTTTAAGAGAAAACACTAATGTGCCACAGATGTCAGTGCAAACAAGGGCGCTACTCCCACCCAAAGATCAGGCACCCACACCTATAAGCACAACAAGTGAAATGACTACATTTCTGTTTTCAAAATACACATGCATTTAATGACACATAATTACTGACAATCAAGAGATCGTTATACAAGATTCCTAGGCTGTGACAGTCCTTCTCTGGCTACGTCCAGTTTCGGCACGATGCAATCTTCTATCCGATGTAGGGACTGCTGTAGCGCTGCCTCACTTTGTCGAAGAGCAGAGAATCCTTCTTTAAACAAGTGATCCGCGATGATACTTGAGTGGCGGCGCCGACGGTGACCGGAGCTGGGACTCTGCCTAATTCACGCTGGAAATCTCGCCGGAACCAACCCTAGAAACATTACGCTGGTTAAGCAGCGGGCTCGATTTATGTTCTGGTGGGCAGTGGTACTAAGCTCTGCACTAGAATGAAAAAAACTTTGGCGTGTAGAATAGTTTATTATCTTAGCAGCTAGACTACAAAGAAAATTGTTAGGCACACAGCAGGGGGGGACGTATGAGGGTATATGATGTTATTTCAGTGACAACAACTCGAGTCTCACTCAGCATAGCGGTGTTGCACCCTCTGGCCGAAATATATGCGCTGATTCGGTTCAGAACAGTCTCATAAAGTAGTTGTAAATGTTCATGAGACAAGATGGCCCTAAAAAATGTGGTTGTTACTCGTTCTTGATATCCTCACCATTGGCACTGCGATGTGAATGACACCCGAACAGGCCCGCACATTTTCTATCGGGAACTGATCAGGGGTCTTTGATGGACACGTAAGTCAGCATCACACTGACTGTTCATAGAGACACGTGCTATGGGTAGACGAACATATTTCTGTTGAAAAATGGCAGCACCATACTACATCTACATCTACATACTTACTCCGCAATCCACCATACGGTGCGTGGCGGAGGGTAGTGACTGACTCATCAGCTGTGACCACATATTTCGTCCGCGGGTATCTTTCGATTCGTATGTTCGCAGTGCTTTTCGGTGTTGGAATATTGTTTTTTTCGATTTGTTGTGCACTCTGTGTCTGCACGTTGGTCAAACAGCAGGCTACATAGATTTCACGTCTGAGGAAGTAAATATGAGCTTTTACCTGACGAGGTGAGATTAGACACTGACGATCTACGAGATTTTCTTCAATTTCAAGGATTTGAAAGATAACATCCTGACATCAATTTCCTAAAGCAGTGGGATTTTCGAGCTCTGGTAACTATAAAACATATCCTGCTTGTTAACATAATTACCGATAGCTGACTGGTCACGGTCATCGTTTGGTGACGGAGAAGTCTGTGGTTCGAATCTCGTAAGTAACAACTATTTTCTTATTTTTATTTAAATTCTATATTCATTACCCAATGGAAATGATAATAAACAAATGTTGACTCATAATACTCTAATAAAAATATACGCTAATATTGAATTAATGGTCGCCTAGAAATGAATTAAAATTTTGTCAGGCATGCAACATACCTCATGGTTGAATGAAACAAACTATAAACATGAATAATAGAAACAAAAAGGTATCTTATGCACGCTTTTCCATGGAATGGAGGAAGAAGAATTCAGTGGGCACTAGTAGTAAACAGAGGAGATATAAAACGCATAGGAAAAAACGTATTTGCAATCGTTTAGCAGATCGTTTAGTAGATATTACTCTGCCTTTTGAATATCTTTTACACTAGACGAATATGTACTATTTGATCAAAAATATCCGGCACTCCCAAAATTACCTTTTTCACATTACGTGCATTGCGCTGCCACTTACTGCCAGGTACTACATTTCAGTGACCTCAATAGTCATTAAACATCGTGCGAGAGCAGAATGGGACGCTCCGCGGAAGTCACGGACTTCGAACGTGGTCAGGTGATTGGATGTCATTTGTGTCACACGTCTCTACGCGAGATTTCCACGCTCCTAGTGTGATGTAAAATACGAGAAAGCTGGATGTCTGTGCCGTCAAAGTTCCCTAATCACTACCATCCATGACCTGAAGTCACACATGATGGCACACCACACAATTTCAGAGGTAACACTGCTGTGTTTCTCGAAAACACTGTAAGAATGGAACCTCTTCCGAGGTTGCCACCATTCTCGCTGATGTTTGTTATCTAGGGTATTGCGGAAGAGAGAGTCATCGCTGAACGCTATGCGAAGGCATTCATCGGCAGCCCATCCTCCTTGTTCGCGGCTTCACTACATACGCAATCGTTTGCTTTGTGGTGTTAATGACAGCTTATTCATTGGTTGGAATTTCCTAGTCCGGTTGCAGCTAGTCTACGACCTATGGTGCACAGCATGTTGCAGGAAGTCCATTACTTGTTCTCGGATGGCAGACGCTGATGTGCAGGGCTTATACAATTCAATTGGTGCACAATTCGGCGGTCCTCCTTAGTGATGGTCAGATGTGGTCAACCGGAAACTAGCCAACGAGGATTCCTCCTCTCACAAGCCCATGCGGTCCCACATCGGGCCACTGTTACATCCGAATGCCCCACAAATCTGGGCATTGTACGATTCGACCAGCAGGCCAAGCGAAGAACCAGAATGTGTCCCCTGGAAATCTCTATCACATACAGATAATGCTGCCTCAAACGAGTGCACGTCATCCCTGTGTACTTCACAGTGATCACTCAACATGTAACGCTGTTCACACTCGTTTATATACCCTACCAGGCTTGGTAACTACTCTAATGTACTCTGGTGACCATTTTACCCATCACAGAGAATTGCAGTTCTGATCATTTACATAAAAGTTGATGGTGTGTCTGAGTACGAGGCTACATTTGTAAAGAAAAAACATGCCACATTTAAAACAGACCCAATATCTCCAAGACTGGCAATCTTTTAAAGAAGCTCGAAATTTAGCGCGGACTTCAATACGAGATGCTTATAATAGTTTCCCCAACGAAACTTTGCCTCGAAACCAGGCAGAAAATCCAAAGAGATTCTGGTTGTATGTGTAGTATGCTAGCGGCAAGACACAGTCAGTGCCGTCTCTGCGCGATAGCAGTGGAGATACTATCGAAGACAGTGCCGCCAAAGCAGAGTTACTAAACACAACCTTCCGAAATACCTTCAAAAAGAAGACGAAGTAAATATTCCAGAAGTCATATCAAGAACGGCTTCCAACATGAGTTATGTAGAAGTAGATATCCTGGAAGTAGTGAAGCAACTTAAATCATTTAATAAAAGCAAGTCTTCTGGTCCACAATGTATACCACTTAGGTTCCTCTCAGAGTGTGCTGATGCAATTACTCCATACTTAGCAATCATATACGGATGGGGGTTTGTCGGGGACGGCCAGCTCGTCCCACGCATCCCCCGATCGGACTACGACTGTGGCTGCCCGGGATACTGCCCACATTGAGGCTGATCCCTCACCTGTGGTAGAGTGGGAGATCATCTCGAGGTGTGGCAGGGGACGAAAGACATTCCGGAGGGCTGAACGGAAGGCCTCTCCAGTCTGTCTGACGAACCGGTTTCAGGCTCTTTCTCCGGCTGATACTAATGCTCGGCCGGAGATGGCTGCTTGTCCTGTTCCAGAGGGTGCCACTCAGTCTGCAAGATCCGGGCAGTCGCAGAGGGTGGGCTTACTGGTAGTTGGGAGCTCCAACGTCAGGCGCGTAATGGCGCCCCTTAGGGATATGGCAGCAAGAGAGGGGAAGAAAACCAATGTGCACTCCGTGTGCATACCGGGGGGAGTCATTCCAGATGTGGAAAGGGTCCTTCCGGATGACATGAAGGGTACAGGGTGCACCCATCTGCAGGTGGTCGTTCATATCGGCACCAATGATGTGTGTCGCTATGGATCGGAGGAAATCCTCTCTGGCTTCCGGCGGCTATTTGATTTGGTGAAGACTGCCAGTCTCGATAGCTGGATGAAAGCAGAGCTCACCATCTGCAGCATCGTCGACAGGACTGACTGCGGACCTTTGGTACAGAGCCGAGTGGAGGGTCTGAATCAGAGGCTGAGACGGTTCTGCGACCGTGTGGGCTGCAGATTCCTCGACTTGCGCCATAGGGTGGTCGGGTTTCGGCTTCCGCTGGATAGGTCAGGAGTCCACTACACGCAGCAAGCGGCTACACGGGTAGCAGGGGTTGTGTGGCGTGGACTGGGCGGTTTTTTAGGTTAGATGGCCTCGGGAAAGTACACAAAGGACAACAGCCTCAAAGGGTGCGGGGCAAAGTCAGGACATGCGGGGACCAAGCAGCAATCGGTATTGTAATTGTCAACTGTCGAAGCTGCATTGGTGAAGTACCGGAACTTCAAGCGCTGATAGAAAGCACCGAAGCTGGAATCGTTATAGGTACAGAAAGCTGCCTGAAGCCATAGATAAATTCAGCCGAAATTTTTACAAAGGCACAGACGGTGTTTAGAAAGGATAGATTGCATGCAACCGGTGGTGGCGTGTTTGTCGCTGTTAGAAGTAGTTTATCCTGTAGTGTAGTAGAAGTGGATAGTTCCTGTGAAATATTATGGGTGGAGGTTACACTCAACAACCGAGCTAGGTTAATAATTGGCTCCTTTTACCGACCACCCGACTCAGCAGCATTAGTTGCAGAACAACTGAGAGAAAATTTGGAATACATTGCACATAAATTTTCTCAGCATATTATAGTCTTAGGTGGAGATTTCAATTTACCAGATATAGACTGGGACACTCAGATGTTTAGGACGGGTGGTAGGGACAGAGCATCGAGTGACATTATACTGAGTGCACTATCCGAAAATTACCTCGAGCAATTAAACAGAGAACCGACTCGTGGAGATAACATCTTGGACCTACTGATAACTAACAGACCCGAACTTTTCGACTTTGTAAGTGCAGAACAGGGAATCAGTGATCATAAGGCGTTGCAGCATCCCTGAATATGGAAGTTAATAGGAATATAAAAAACGGGAGGAAGGTTTATCTGTTTAGCAAGAATAATAGAAGGCAGATTTCAGACTACCGAACAGATCAAAACGAAAATTTCTGTTCCGACACTGACAATGTTGAGTGTTTATGGAAAAAGTTTAAGGCAATTGTAAAATGCGTTTTACACAGGTACGTGCCGAGTAAAACTGTGAGGGACGTGAAAAACCCACCGTGGTTCAACAACAAAGTTAGGAAGCTACTGCGAAAGCAAAGAGAGCTTCACTCCAAGTTTAAACGCAGCCAAAACCTCTCAGACAAACAGAACCCAAACGATGTCAAAGTTGGCGTAAGGAGGGCTATGCGTGAAGCGTTCAGTGAATTCGAAAGTAAAATTCTATGTACCGACTTAACAGAAAATCCTAGGAAGTTCAGGTCTTACGTTAAATCAGTAAGTGGCTCGAAACAACATATCCAGACACTCCGGGATGATGATGGCATTGAAACAGAGGATGACACGCGTAAAGCTGAAATACTAAACACCTTTTTCCAAAGCTGTTTCACAGAGGAAGACCGCACTGCAGTTCCTTCTCTAAATCCTCGCACAAACGAAAAAATGGCTGACATCGAAATAAGTGTCCAAGGAATAGAAAAGCAACTGGAATCACTCAACAGAGGAAAGTCCACAGGACCTGACGGGATACCAATTCGTTTCTACACAGAGTACGCGAAAGAACTTGCCCCCCTTCTGACAGCCGTGTACCGCAAGTCTCTAGAGGAACGGAAGGTTCCAAATGATTGGAAAAGAGCACAGGAAGTCCCAGTCTTCAAGAAGGGTCGTCGAGCAGATGCGCAAAACTATAGACCTATATCTCTGACGTCGATCTGTTGTAGAATTTTAGTACATGTTTTTGCTCGAGTATCATGTCATTTTTGGAAACCCAGAATCTACTATGTGGGAATCAACATGGATTCCGGAAACAGCGATCGTGTGACCCAACTCGCTTTGTTTGTTCATGAGACCCAGAAAATATTAGATACAGGCTCCCAGGTAGATGCTATTTTCCTTGACTTCCGGAAGGCGTTCGATACAGTTCCGCACTGTCGCCTGATAAACAAAGTAAGAGCCTACGGAATATCAGACCAGGTGTGTGGCTGGATTGAAGAGTTTTTAGCAGACAGAACACAGCATGTTGTTATCAATGGAGAGACGTCTACAGACGTTAAAGTAACCTCTGGCGTGCCACAGGGGAGTGTTATGGGGCCATTGCTTTTCACAATATATATAAATGACCTAGTAGATAGTGTTGGAAGTTCCATGCGGCTTTTCGCGGATGATGCTGTAGTATACAGAGAAGTTGCAACATTAGAAAATTGTAGCGAAATGCAGGAAGATCTGCAGCGGAGGGGCAATTGCTGCAGGGAGTGGCAACTGACCCTTAACATAGACAAATGTAATGTATTGCGAATACATAGAAAGAAGGATCCTTTATTGTATGATTATATGATAGCGGAACAAACACTGTTAGCAGTTACTTCTGTAAAATATCTGGGAGTAAGCGTGCGGAACGATTTGAAGTGGAATGATCATATAAAATTAATTGTTGGTAAGGCGGGTACTAGGTTGAGAGTCATTGGGAGAGTCCTTAGAAAATGTAGTCCATCAACTAAGGAGGTGGCTTACAAAACACTCGTTCGACCTATACTTGAGTATTTCTCAACAGTGTGGGATCCGTACCAGATCGGGTTGACGGAGGAGATAGAGAAGATCCAATGAAGAGCGGCGCGTTTCGTCACAGGGTTATTTGGTAACCGTGATAGCGTTACGGAGATGTTTAGCAAACTCAAGTGGCAGACTCTGCAAGAGAGGCGCTCTGCATCGCGGTGTAGCTTGCTCGCCAGGCTTCGAGAGGGTGCGTTTCTGGATGAGGTATCGAATACACTCCTGGAAATGGAAAAAAGAACACATTGACACCGGTGTGTCAGACCCACCATACTTGCTCCGGACACTGCGAGAGGGCTATACAAGCAATGATCACACGCACGGCACAGCGGACACACCAGGAACCGCGGTGTTGGCCGTCGAATGGCGGTAGCTGCGCAGCATTTGTGCACCGCCGCCGTCAGTGTCAGCCAGTTTGCCGTGGCATACGGAGCTCCATCGCAGTCTTTAACACTGGTAGCATGCCGCGACAGCGTGGACGTGAACCGTATGTGCAGTTGACGGACTTTGAGCGAGGGCGTATAGTGGGCATGCGGGAGGCCGGGTGGACGTACCGCCGAATTGCTCAACACGTGGGGCGTGAGGTCTCCACAGTAAATTGATGTTGTCGCCAGTAGTCGGCGGAAGGTGCACGTGCCCGTCGACCTGGGACCGGACCGCAGCGACGCACGGATGCACGCCAAGACCGTAGGATCCTACGCAGTGCCGTAGGGGACCGCACCGCCACTTCCCAGCAAATTAGGGACACTGTTGCTCCTGGGGTATCGGCGAGGACCATTCGCAACCGTCTCCATGAAGCTGGGCTACGGTCCCGCACACCGTTAGGCCGTCTTCCGCTCACGCCCCAACATCGTGCAGCCCGCCTCCAGTGGTGTCGCGACAGGCGTGAATGGAGGGACGAATGGAGACGTGTCGTCTTCAGCGATGAGAGTCGCTTCTGCCTTGGTGCCAATGATGGTCGTATGCGTGTTTGGCGCCGTGCAGGTGAGCGCCACAATCAGGACTGCATACGACCGAGGCACACAGGGCCAACACCCGGCATCATGGTGTGGGGAGCGATCTCCTACACTGGCCGTACACCACTGGTGATCGTCGAGGGGACACTGAATAGTGCACGGTACATCCAAACCGTCATCGAACCCATCGTTCTACCATCCCTAGACCGGCAAGGGAACTTGCTGTTCCAACAGGACAATGCACGTCCGCATGTATCCCGTGCCACCCAACGTGCTCTAGAAGGTGTAAGTCAACTACCCTGGCCAGCAAGATCTCCGGATCTGTCCCCCATTGAGCATGTTTGGGACTGGATGAAGCGTCGTCTCACGCGGTCTGCACGTCCAGCACGAACGCTGGTCCAACTGAGGCGCCAGGTGGAAATGGCATGGCAAGCCGTTCCACAGGACTACATCCAGCATCTCTACGATTGTCTCCATGGGAGAATAGCAGCCTGCATTGCTGCGAAAGGTGGATATACACTGTACTAGTGCCGACATTGTGCATGCTCTGTTGACTGTGTCTATGTGCCTGTGGTTCTGTCAGTGTGATCATGTGATGTATCTGACCCCAGGAATGTGTCAATAAAGTTTCCCCTTCCTGGGACAATGAATTCACGGTGTTCTTATTTCAATTTCGAGGAGTGTATATTGCTTCCCCCTACTTATACCTCCCGAGTAGACCACGAATGTAAAATTAGAGAGATTCGAGCGCGCACGGAGGCTTTCAGACAGTCGTTCTTCCCGCGAACCATACGCGACTGGAATAGAAAAGGGAGGTAATAAGAGTGGCACGTAAAGTGCCCTCCGCCACACACCGTTGGGTGGCTTGCGGAGTATAAATGTAGATGTAGATGTAGAATCGTTCGCTCGACGAAATATTTGTAATCAAAGACTGGGAAGTTGCACAGATCACAACAATATTCAATAAAGTAATCCACTAAATTACAGGCTCCATATCATTAACGTCGATATGCAGCAGGATTTTGGAACATATATCGGGTTCCAACATTGTGAACTGCCTCGAAGAAAACCGTCTATTGACACACAATCAACATGGATGTAGAAAACATCGTTCTTGTCAAACAGAACTAGGTCTTTACTCGCATGAAGTGCTGAGTGCTAGTGACAAGGGATTTCAGATCGATTCCGTATTTCTGGATTTCCGAAAGGCTTTTGACACTACCACACTAGCGGCTTATAAAATACCGTTTCAGTTATGTTACCGGATGCGCGATTTCTTGTCAGAGAAGTCACAGTTCGTAGTAATTGACGGAGAGTCATAGTTCCCCGAGGTAGTGTTATAGTCTCTTTGCTGTTCCTTATCTTTATAAATGATTTGAGAGGGAGTCTGAGCAACCGTATTAGGTTGTTTGCAGATGACGCTGTCATTTATCGACTAATAAAGCCATCAGAATATCAAACTAAACTGCAAAACGATTTAGAAAAGATATCTGAATGGTGTGACAGTTGGTAGTTGGACCCCAATAATGAAAAGTGTGAGGTCATCCACATGAGTAGTAAAGGAATCCGTTAAACTTCGGTTACACGACAGATCAGTCAAATATAAATGCCGTAAATTCAAGTAAACATCTAGGAATTACAATTACGAGAAACTTAAATTGGAAGGAACACACAGAAAATGTTGTGGGGAAGGCTAACCGAAGACCGCGTTGTGTTGGCACTTAGAAAATGTAACAGATCTACATAAAATCAAAGAAGGGCAGCACGTTTTTGTTTTATCACGAAACAGGGCAGAGAGTGTCACTGAAGTGATACAGGATTTGGGATGGACATCATTAAAACAAAGGCGTTTTTCGTTGCGAAGGAATCTACTCACGAAATTCCAGTCACCAACTTTCTCCTCCGAATGCGAAAATATTTTGTTGCGCCGACCCACATAGGGAGAAACGATCTCCATAATAAAATAATGGAAATCAAAGCTTGTACGGAAAGATATAGGTTTTCATTCTTTCCACGCGTCATACAAGATTAGAATAATGGAGAATTGTGAAGGTGGTTCGATGAACCGTGTGCCAGGCCCTTAAATGTTATTTGCAGAGTATCCATGTAGATGTAGATGAGGTTCTCATGTGTTTTCTGCTATTGTGAATCATTCAGCTCTATTTGTATTGGGAAAAAGAAGAATGAGCGCAATGCGTGAGGAGCGAATGAGATCCTTGACTCTGTGGTTAGTTTTATCTGCGTTTCACTTGCTGGTCAGTCAGTTGTGCAGCGCTAGAGCGTTCTTATTTCAGGTATAATAGCGTGCAGTTGAGTTTGTAAAAGACTGAGATCTCACCTTGCATTTCGGTGCAAATAATGTGCAGTCAGGGTTGTGAGGTGTCGTGCTAGGAAGTATATTAAATTTCAGTGAACAGTTTTGGTAGTTTCAAACTAATTTTCAGTGAACAATGTTGGTAATTTCAAACAGCTTTTTTCTTCCGAAATGAGTAGTAATTTATTTATGTTGATATTCTTAGTCTAACATTACACTTAATATAATGCATCGTTCGTTATGTGCTTCGGTACTGAGTTTTAGTTGTATAGTTTTCATTAAGCACACAATTAATTTCTTTTGGAAGGTCATTTGATTCATCTGCTTCATTTAAAAATTTGCGTTTTCTTGAAGTTTAAAGTTTTATTTCACGATACTGTTGACATCCACTATACAGGGCCTACCAAAAGTCACCTTTCCTCAGCAGTTGAATACGTTATCCAAAGTACATATGACATGAGAGGGAAGTTTTCGAAATCAATGTATAGTTTTCTCTGAGACAGACAGTATTTACAAGGAGGCTTTCATATTGACTTCCGACCATGTCTTCTTGGTGTCTCACTTTTTTTGTCGGGCAGAGTAATTTTGGCATGCTAGCGACCTCTTCAGTGGGCCGCTAGTATTTGCTGATGGACTCGTTTTTCCTGTGTACCTTACAGTTCTGGAAGGAAGACTATCTTCCAGGTGTTGCGACTCACGATCACAGCAACTAGAAATCTTCCTGTTGTGTGATTAAAAAAATCAAAATGTTTGTCCCATTACAATTGAAAGGGAAGGCTTGTAGTGCGATACTTGTACAGATAATTTAAAAAGAACGCTTGTAAAGGAGACCCTAACCTGATTTGAACTATATGCGTCAGAATGCACTGAAATTATTTCTTGAAAACATTTAACTTTGACCTTAATGTGAATTTCGTAGCTGAAATATGCCCTGGGATTAGAAATTTTGAGTTTGACCTGTAATGATGCGCGATGGACATTCTCTGTGGTCTGTCCGTTCCTGCATCTCTTATACTGGTACAACAGTTAAATTAACTTACAGCTGCGCTGAAAGAAAGCTTATTTATATATCTGTGTATGCTATGTAGACAGCTCAGGCTCTTATAATAGGGGACATTGTGACTATGGCAAAGATAGACCAAGGGCTACAGAGGATTACGCAGAGGGTATGTAAAATCAGTAACACCAAGTCCCCATAAATTTATATTGAGATAAAGAAAGCAAAACCCATAAGGGTTTCCAATCATTTAATGTTATCAAAGTGGGCGTGGCAATCTTTTGTCGATCTGTAACTGAAGTTACGACCATCACAAATACGTAGTTTAAATGTAATAATAAAAGGCACTGAGAGAACACACTGAGACAGTCTAGGATCCAATAAGGAAAAACACAAGCAGCATGAACGTCAAGTACGTCTTGAATTATTAATTGGCTGGTATGCGCATTAAGATTTATAGTGAGCAATACACGAAGCAAACTAATCGAAATTCCAGCCCAGAAAGAATAAATCTCTCCACAAGTGATGGACTGTGGTCCCGTCTAGATAGATGCTTTTTGAAAAAACATGACCAAGCTTAACGACGCCTCCTTAGCCTAAAATCTTCTTTTTTCAGACAAGAGAGATTGGGGATCATTGATCGGCTACTCTCAACATATGCAAAGTAGGGGATTGCTTCCTCAGCCTGGGAACCCCCATGCTATCTCTGGATTGGCTACGACGCCAACAATCAAGAGGGGAGTTTAAAAGAGGAGAGGATAGTTAGACTTGTTTGTGCAATGGGGGGGAGGGGGGGGGCGTGGTTTCAGTTTTGCTAATTCGGCTCCTGTAATGAGGCTTGGTGGAAAGTGGTTCTTTGGCTTCTTGGTCATCTGGTCTTCCCTTGCTGGAGAACTTCATGTCTATCTCTCTTGGGCGACACTTGTGGTCTGTATCTTGTGGTGGACTAGGAGACAGTTTCAGTTTCCAATTATACTGACAGTGGAACTGCATGTCACCTCGGACATATCGTGTGTCACGGTAATCAACCTACTCGTCCTGAGTCGGCCATCTGACGTTTGACAATTCCAGTACGAACCGTCGTGCCTGTTAGTCAAATTTGTTTGACAAGACCAGCGAACGAGTGCACTTCATACTGAAATCTGCTGGATTTCACGGCTCTAATAGGTAATTCTGATAATCAGAATGGCAGTTCACATATTTTCGTAGACGCATCAGAATATACACCTGCCGCAGGGCACCACTTCTCGCCAACAGCGCGCCGTTTCCTGCTGCCGCCTGAATCAAGGTGAAAGGATAAAATACTGCGCTTAGGTTTAAGGTTGTTAAATGATATTCACAGCTCTCTGTTCCCAGGTGTACCATAATTTACAGTATACTTGATCATAGTTGATTCCATTTGAGTGACCGACAAGTGCTGGAATTGCCTATACTGCTATTTCGCACCACATCGCTCACTTAATGATCTCTTGGGCACAGTGGAGCTTGCATTAGGGATGGAGCTATGAAACACATGAGGTAGTACAATTTTTTGTTCTCTGATTTGAAAATCTGAAAGTGATCAGCACCTAGTGAAAGGACAGGTAGATGACTTTCTACAAAGGTGTATTGTAAAGGCCGCAAATAATCTAAAATTCGGAATACCGTTTCACTCCGCAATAGATAATGTCACCAACAGATCTAAATTTATTGGAAGGATAGTAAGGAAGCATAACTTATGCACGAAAGCTCACTGGTTGAATCAACTTTTGATTATTGTTGTATTCAAGGAAGACATAAAGGTAACGGCCTTGCCGCAGTGGATACACCGGTTCCCGTCAGATCACCGAAGTTAAGCGCTGTCGGGCGTTGCCGGCACTTGGATGGGTGACCATCCGGGCCACCAGGCGCTGTTGCCATTTCTCGGGGTGCACTCAGTCTCGTAGTGCCAATTGAGGACCGAATAGTAGCGGCTCCGGTCTAAGAAAACCATCGTAACGACCGGGAGATCCGTGTGCTGACCCTCCTATCCGCATCCTTATCTGAGGATGACACGGCGGTCGGATGGTCCCGATGGGCCACTTGTGGCCTGAAGACGGAGTGCAAGGAAGACATAGGGAGAACTGAAAGAAAGTCTGAGCACCCTGTCATGGATTCGATTAATCAGTGTGGGAGTGTCGCAGAGACGCTCAAAAATCTCTAGTGGGAGACGCTAAATAAGGGTGCTGAGTGTCTCGGAGAGCTGTAATCACTTTACTTCCTCCAACATATATGTCGTACAGTAATCTCGACGATAAAATAATGGATATTTAGGCTCACATGCATAAGTTCATCGACCACTTTTTTCCGCGTACCATTATGAATCGACTAGGAAGGCGGAATTTGAATCTAATAATCTATTTGCCCTCTACCATGCATCGTACCTTATCTTGCGAAATAGATATGGAGGTGTATAAAAATGCAATTAAACTGCAACTGATCTTCTGTGGCCCTTCTACTGCATTATTTCTTAGCGTGCGCTAAGTTAACACCAACCTGTCCAGAGGAATTAAGTCCCTACACACAGGAGCCAATGACCTCTGTTATCGCGCCCGTAAACAGATACCTCGGTGAAGCTAGACAGGTGTGTCTCGTGTTTTATAATTTACGACAATTTACTGTTTGTCCGGTCTGTTGCAACTCCGGAAAGCGTACATTTAAGCAGCCTGGAACGGTTTTCTGTTTCCTGTGATCCTTGAAACAATTTTCATTTCTGTCCTTAGCAATCCTTGCCAGATCTCTCGTCCGTTGGACGATTATTAGTATTGATCTTGAATGGACACTCGTTTCTCATTTCTTGTAAAATGATTGAGAGCAGTGTGTTGTTTGCTGCGATTCAGGAAAAACTGTCAGTTTCCTCATAATTGCTGCACCGTCCCTAACTCACATCGAATATTGTGGGAAAGCGGAAGAAACAAACTGCGTACTGATAGTTAATACCCAGTTCAATGCTTCACTGTTACTCATACTTTACGCTACACCGCAGTCACCTCAGAGTCGCTGAGATTCAGATATGACATGTCCTATTTCCCTTCTCATTAATTTTAACTCAAGGTTGTTGCTGAATCAGTGACATAAGTTAGTCTTGCAGGAGTTTGCAGCGATACATACTTAACGTGTACAAAATAAACTATTCCATTCTGTTAGAGAAAGCTGTAGCTCCAGTCATTGTTTCTCTTGTTACGAAAGCTGGTTCCAGGACACTTTTCCACATATGCGCCTTATCATTTTGGGCTCCCCTTCCCTTCCGCTATTTTCCCTCTTAAATTTTCACCCACCCAGTTTTCGTTACTAATTATGATACGCATTGTATACAAATTTTGCACTTGATTGTCATCGGCGCCTACCTCCACTTGGTACTCGAGGCAGCCGCTACTAATTGTGATATGGAAATCTCAGTTTTTTGTCACCTCTAGTGCCCCTCTCAGTTTGCGCCTCAAGTAGTGGCTTGTGTAGCATGCATCTTAAAGTGGCCCTGCTTGGTACCCCGGGGGTGAAGCCGCTTGTCTCTCTAGTTAGTTTCAAGAAAGTGGTGTCTCCACAGCCACCTGTTTGTTGCATCAAACGACTGTTTTTTCTTTTTTTTTTCAGGTACATTACACAACAACTTTTTTAACTCAGAGGACATTTTGAAGTATTCCATCTCGGCTGTTTTTTCGCAGGTATTCAGTTTATTATATCTTCCACTATTGGCCAGTGTCGGTCTTACGAACCATTTTCAAGCGCATTACGTGTCGATGTGTTGCACAATAAACGGCGATTAACGGGATAACAATTTGTAATACATCGACACATACTGCGCTTGAAAATGGCCTGCAAGGCCGACATTGACCGATCGCACAAGGAATGACAAACAGAACACCTGTGAAAAAACAGCCGATGTGGAATTCTTCAAAATGTTTCTTAACGAATATACGGCTATGTGCCCCCACATGAAAGAAAATGTTATTAACAACGGAACGATTTTCAGTCGTGTCTCCATGCTTTTAGTTTGCACCATTATACACATTCAGTACTGAGAGAAAATGGGAAGGTGCTTTGTTTATTCATGGCTTACGTCTTCCAAAATAAAAATCAGGAGTCTGTGCAATCCCAGTTTTTTCTTAATTAATGTCGGCCCATTCATTAAGTCATCACGGGTTCCCAGAAACGCGTCACAGCTTCATTATCTACGATTGTGCCTTGGTAAACATTGAAAAGCGAGGAAGGAAATAGAGCTTTTATATCGATTGAATGCATTCAAATTAAAGAGAAAAACGAAGAAAACGTTTTTTCTTTGAATGGAGATACCCAAGAAATTATTTTTAATTCCGTTGGCCTACTTCAAGCATTTTCTTGAAAACTCTTCATGTAATTTTGAGGATGTTTTCAAAACAAGTTTTCATTTCTGAAACGTCCGACATCAGTGTAGGGAATGTAATGAGGATATTGGACTGCTCTGTAACAAAATCATAATACAGTTCCACAGCGAAACAGTTAAATGACTTAAGCAAACATACTTCCAGCCCCTCGCACTTGTCATTGCAGAGAATATAATGGTAGTGGAAATAGCCAGCAAACAAGTCGCACAAAATGGTAAGTCGTTCTCCGACTGACTAAACACAGAGAATACAACATACGAACCACTCATAATGGATGCGGATTCTGAAACATTTGCAAAAAGTAATTCTGTCAGTAAAGGTAATACAAATGCTGTATTTCAGTTGAAGTTTTAATTAGCTAGAATGTTGTGTTTGGTATTGTATATTTTTTTATGAAACTTGTTTCCTGAAAGTAGACAGACGGCCTGTTTAGCGTCAAGGAAGAGGTAACACAAAAAATAAGGCACCTTCCACGAGATCATAAGACATATTTGTGAGTGAAAATGCTGTTCTAATATGTAATAACTCTCAAGGAGCTTCATCAGAAAGAAAATTTTCACAGATCGCAGAATTTTTCGTGTTTAAAAAGTTTATATCGATTTACCAGGAACGTAGATAATTTTAGCCACCTCCTTTGTGCAACAAAACTTTCAATTACTTAAATGTAGGGTAAGTCGGGTAGAGTTGGATCACTTTTGTGCTTCAGCATAAAATTTTTATGTTGCTCAACTTTTTTTCGACTTCTGGTAGCATGTTCATATAGTGTGTCACATAAGCTTATGTAAATACATTATTGAGGCACTGCCACTTAAAGTGGAAGGGATAAGATGAAATGAATAGGTGTCTGCGTGAGATGGACCAATGTACTGGGAAAGATGGATCACATAAAAGTGGCTATACATGAAGAAAGGAGTAAATTAAAATTTCATATTTTTGTTTGCAGTATGTTGTAATGAATACATAATTATATTATCAAATATTTTACTCCAAAGCAATTTTACCAGTTTATTATAAATCTTGATTAAACATTAGCTTTACTAATGGATTGCTGGTTTTGTTCAAGCATAAGCCTCTCATTATCTCACAACTCCAGTTACACTAGTAACCAGATGTTGGCAACACAATAAAACCACGTCTTTTTTATTAGTTTCGTAATAGACTTCACCACAAACGGCACATTCATCCTCATCTCATTCATCAAAGTTTTTTTGGTAATCTGCTACAATGTCTGATCCTGATGAATACTGTTAGCTCCTTCAGTCTGTTTTTATCTTGACTATTATTTCCCTCTAGAATTTCCCTTTGGTGATCTTTTTGTGTCTTTTCTGTTTGCTTTCTTTTCTTATCCCTCTTTTTATTTTCAGTTTCAATGTTTCCAGCAAAGTTTAGCCCTTCGGATATAGTTGCTGCCTTTCTCTTAAAATTCATAGTATTATCAATAGAAGAACAGGTTGTTTTTCTTCCAAAAGTTTTGTCTGTCGTGGCTTAGGAGTAATTAGTTGGGAGGTTGTAATCTTGTAAGCTTTAGGTTTAGTACGAGCGATGTCCGAAGTTGTGTCAGAGAAGGGATTTGATCTGCTGCTCTTTTGGTGTGCTTTGTTCAATAGGTCTTTTGATGAGCTGTGAACTCGTTGGTAGGCTTGTGTACAGGATTCTGCACGGCACGGACATATGTTCCGACAAATAATTATAGTCTGAGACTACGGCCATCATCAGTGGAATTATTGCTCATGCCTTGAAGTTAAATTTAATTGTCCTCCATCTCTCACATTAAAACAAATTGTCCATCTCTCCCAAATAACAAAGGTCTATTTCTTCCTACTGTCTGGGAGATATGGACCTCCCCGACTTCTGTCTGTGCGCAATGAACTCGATGGCTATTATATGTTAGTTTCATCTCTACGTATTTGTTAAGCTCGCAGTGACAAAACTACCTCAATATTGCGCAAATTTAGTTTTAATACCAAAATTATATAACCACACGATAAAATAGCTGTATGGCGGTTGCCTAGCGCCATTAACAAAAAAGTTTGGATTGACACAATACACTCGTTCAAAGCGAAGCGTTTGTTTGCAGGTCGACATATGGGGCCTTATGTGACCGGTCAAGTAAGTAGGATCTTCATAAATGAAGCCACGGAAGATTGCAGCTGTTAACGTGAAAAAAGTCTACCAAGTGATACATAATGGTTTGACTGTATGTTTCGTAGAGGTAGACAGTGTGTGCAGAGACCGACGTTACTTGCCGTATTTTTTCTCTAATGATCGAAAATTTGTAATGAATTTTATTCAATATACTCTCAAAATTGCATTTCTCACGTAAACGTTATCAGGTTGGAAGTAAATTACATCACCACCACTCCCTTGCCTCTTCAATGATGTCAATACAAAACCCATTGCCCAATAGGCAATCATAGGTGAAGTGCGTGTCATTACGCAGGAATGCCTATTGATATCCTCCTGAGTTACCTGATTAGACATTCCAGCGTAATGACTAGCACTTCACCTATGATAGCCTAACGGACAATAGGTTCTGTGCTCATGCGTGCTATCATTGTAAAGTGTTACATTAAGATCGACAACGTCGACGGTACGAATGGCTTTTTGGCTTGTGTGACAGGACTCACTCAGCGTTGAGATTGGAAATGCAGTCGTCAGAGCAATAATCAAACTCTTAAGTGACCAGACCCAATTGAGGCAGAACGGGAAACGCATATCACATCGAATGATGGACGTCGTAGGCCGGTTGACTAGAACCGCTATATCGGAGAATGCCAGTGTGTTAATCCTATCAAAAATCGCATAGTGCCGCGTGAAAATGGAGAAAGACAACATTAACTGAGAGTGCAAGGAAAGCAATGTTCCCCTATTGGATTGACTGAAAAGTTGGAGACTCTTAGGTGTAATGGTAGGGCTGATAAGACAAGACTTAACTTATAATTCAGCCGATATACGCTATTACAGAACGACGCAACGTTTACAAATTACTGTTCTGTCATCGAGTGCGTATCTGCTGACCTTTTATCACCATATAACACTAATGATGCCAAAGTGAGGTAACACACACGAGTTACGGTAGAATATTGCCCAATGGTTGCGGGAATTAGCTACCTCTTTCTACAGGAAAGCAGTTTTAGTCTTCTTTGGTCTTTTGTTTGGCTGCTTAAAAGGTAATGATTCCTAGTCAGCTTTTGACCGAGCGACTGTAAAACGTTTTAGAGTAGACGGTTGTGTACTGTCCGGTAGAGGTTTCAGGGTCGGAAAACTCGAGAAATTTCTCCTATAATTATTGAGTGGATTTTTACGAGATAGATGAAGCAGTACTATTGTTTAAATCAGGAGCTGAACTTACGGGGCAGGAATTTTTGGGATCGTTGGGACGAAAGAAGGGTACTATGTGGTAGAAATTTCAGGGTCGGAAAGCTCTATCGTTTTCCCCCATAATTACGGGATAAGTGAAGTAGTACCACTGCTTAAACCAGGAGGTGAATTACGGAGGTGGAGCTGAAGAGATCGTTGGGACGAAAGAATAGTAGGATGGTGCGAAATATACTGTGCCGTGCGTGTACAACATGATGACATTCAATATCGATAGAACCTTTCTGGTTATCAGAATCACTAGCGGTGGTAGAATCAGAGCGAATTTCCGCCACCAGAGGGTAGTGCAGTGACGATGAAGTCGATTTAAGAGCGACCGCGGGGACGGTGTCTCTGACTGATCGAGTGTCAAGCCGTCTGTGTGGCGACGGCGGATAGTAAACGCCGTGACGTCGAGCCAATGAGATCCTTGGCTGGCTGCTAAATTTGGAGTGTTAGTCAGGGCAGGTTACATGATGTCCTGGGCCGTTGCTTGTGCACCTACTTGTACTTGGATTTGATTATTCGGAAGAAGCGTGTGTCCACTATGGCATCGGGATGGTCTCCTGTCAGCCAGTGCCAAAGGTCGGAACACAAGGGTGACTGTTGATTATCTCAATCGACTGCAGCCATTAATGGGGTGGTTGTTAACCTATGTTCCTACTTCCTGGAAATTATGGTGAGCATAAAGATACAGTCACAACCGTTATAGTTTGCTTGTGAAGACGCTGTTCTCTTATTTGCCGTCCTGCAGCTTGTGAAAACGCTGTTCTCTTATTTGCCGTCCTGGTTATCCATCGTCAGCTGTAAAACAGTTCTTGTGAACATTTGAAGTGATTCCAGTCAAGACATCTTACTAAATTTTTACTATTGAACTGGCTGTGTAAAAGCCTCTTACCCGCGTTTGGCAGCGGAAACTGGGGCTATCGAAATTAAAAAGTACATAACGTGATTTCAGGGCACAGTTCGCTTTTTCCAAATTTTCTCCAGTGTCTTTTGGTGTCGTATTTTTTTTTAAACTTGTTAACTAGTAATTTATATCTTGCAGGACAGCTTGAGTAAACAAGAGTTTTATATTGTGAGTTCCGCTAAAGAGACCTTGAGTAAAAGAAATGATTAAGGCTAAAGTGACTGCTCCCTCTGTTAACCTGATAAAGAGAGAATCTTAATTTTTCTCCTGTTACTTCCTTATAGAGGACTCAACAATTTATAGCTGCTAATTCCAAGACACTGGAAAAAAAACCGTGCATGGGCCATCTGCAGCGTCCGTACTTCACAGTGTAAAGCCGAGCCATTTGATCGATTACGTCAACGCCATACTTGGAGTTATTGTTTGCCACTGACTCTGGAAGCTTTTTAGGATGTCGTTCATCGATAGTTACTGTGTCTTGCATTGAACTAACAACAAGCATATTTTTGTTCTTTTTCCGCAGGTAGCATGTTGGAGTCACGTCACGTGACTTGTAAAGAATAGTTATGAGCGAAGGTGCTACAGCAGATTTTGCTGATCGAGGATTTCCCTTCTAGATTTCTTCACTGTGCCTACAATGCTTGTACTCTTACGTTTCAAATTTTCTGTAAGGCATTTCGGTGTGAAAAAATTGTCGCAGGTTATGTTTCTTCCTGCGGAAACAAAGGGCTGCATAAGACACGTTACAACATGTTCTGCAAGGGGAACACCTTGGGACGCTGTTCATCTTTGCCTAGGTAAGGAAACCAATTCACCAGATACTTAGAATTCTTATCAACTGCAAGCCAAAACTTTATTCTAAATTTGTCTGGTTTATTCCTCATGTATTAAATGAAGATCATCTAGCCTTGCATGGAAACATCCACAGTGATATTCTCACCTGGAATGTAACACAGCAAGGATTTGGCTAAGAATGTATGCCAACAGGGGTAGCAGGTTCTAAACCATTTGTCTTTAGTCTATTTCAACGTGTGCCCTTTTCGTTAAATCGCATAAACCGCAAAATTTCGGTGAACTTACGCTACTAGCCATTAAAATTGCTACACCACGAAGATGACGTGCTACAGACGCCAAATTTAACTGACAGGAAGAAGATGCTGTGATACGCAAATGATTAGCTTTTCAGAGCATTCACACACGGTTGGCGCCTGTGGCGACACCTACAACGTGCTGACATGAGGAAAGTTTCCAACCGATTTCTCATACACAAACAGCAATTCACCGGCGTTGCTTGGTGAAACGTAGTTGTGATGCCTCGTGTAAGGAGGAGAAATGCGTACCGTCACGTTTCCGACTATGATAAAGGTCGGATTGTAGCCTATTGCGATTGCGATTTATCGTATCGCGACATTGCTGCTCGCGTTGGTCGATATCCAATGACTGTTAGCAGAATATGGAATCGGTGGGTTCTGCATGGTAATACGGAACGCCGTGCTGGATCCCAACGGCTTCGTATCACTAGCAGTCGAGATGACAGGCATCTTATCCGCATGGCTGTAACGGATCGTACAGCCACGTCTAGATCCCTGAGTCAACAGATGGGGACATTTGCAAGACAACCACCATCTGCACGAACAGTTCGACGACGTTTGCAGCAGCATGGACTATCAGCTCGGAGACCATGGCTGCGGTTACCCTTGATGCTGCATCACAGACAGGAGCGCCTGCGATGGTGTACTCAACGACGAACCTAGGTGTACGAATGGCAAAACGTCATTTTTTCGGATGAATCCAGGTTCTGTTTACAGCATCACATTGGAAGCATGTATTCTTCATCGCCTTACTGGCGTATCACCTGGCTTGATGGTATGGGGTGCCATTGGTTACACGTTTCGGTCACCTCTTGTTCACACTGACGGCACTTTGAACAGTGGATGTTACATTTCAGATGTGTTACGACCCGTGGCTCTAACCTTCATTCGATCCCTGCGGAACCCTACATTGCAACATAATGTACGACCGCATGTTGCAGGTCCTGTACGGGCCTTTCTGTATACAGAAAATGTTTGACTGCTGCCCTGGCCATCACATTCTCCATATCTCTCACCAACTGGAAACGTCTGGTCAATGGTGGCCGAGCAATTGGCTCGTCACAATACGCCAGTCACTACTCTTGATGAACTGTGGTATGGTGTTGAAGCTGCATGGGCAGCTGTACCTGTACACGCCATCCAAGCTCTGTTTGACTCAATGCCCAGGCATATCAAGGCCGTTATTACGGCCAGAGGTGGTTGTTCTGGGTACTGATTTCTCAGGATCTATGCACCCAAATTACGTGAAAATATAATCACATGTCAGTTCTGGTATAATATATATGTCCAATTAATACCCGTTTATCATCTACATTTCTTCTTGGAGTAGCAATTGTAACGGCCAGTAGTGTATTTCTGCTCATTGTGTGGTAAAAAAATGGTGGTCCCCATGTATTCGACCATAACAGCTTCAACGGAAAGTTTTTTGCTCCTTATACGCCTCGTAAATACATGAGTGATCCTGCGGCTTCTATTGCATCGACGCTAATGGCCCAGTCACCATCATGTAGCTCTTGGCGTGCTCTATTTTCTGTACACTTCTTTATATTTTGAAGCATGCTGTCATGAACTAGAACAATATCCATGCACTAGAGTATATACCTTTCCTGACAAACTTCTTCGCATAACCTGTAGGTCCTGGTGCTACCTTCAAGATTCTCTGCTGTGGACGTCTTCCAGGAACAGCTTTCATAGGTGTAACAGTCCATGTTGTTCTGTCACTAGCTGTCTCGCTACTCCCACTGGGAGGATTTCCTTCCATCTGAATTTTTCCTTTCACTCTGCCTCGAACGCCTCTAGTGCTGTTTGCTGGAGGTAAGCGCACAATTGTTGTTTGACGTACCTACATATAGAGTATACAACAGAATAATTCAGTTACAACAAAAACAATGATATTCAAATTATAAAACAGCAAAATAGAAAATATTTATAATGCTTGCTGAAATATCAGTTGCTATAAAATATAACATAATAATACAATGGCTATAAAAATGTAGTTGCTATAGGTAAAGCAACATTCGTTTGCAACTTCTCGGCTTGCTCTTCTCCAGTAGTTGCAACATCGCTGTCTGAAGAGGCATTGATTTCATTGATGGGAGGGAAATATTCCTCATCATCAGTAGTGCTTGCAGCTTCATATTCTCGCAATTCCTCAGCTTCACAAACATCACGAGTATCTTCTCCTTCGGATTCACCGTCTGATATTGACTTCAAATATTTTAAAACTTCTTCATCAAGCCGCGTCTTTGAACCGCCATTACGGAACAACTGAAATGTGGACAACACAAACTGCGCCACTTGAGCAACAAAGCTTAATTGCTCATTGACAATTGGTCCGCAGAAGACAATGATCAAATTAGGGTGGTAAACAGCAACAGCTTGGGACATGTCTGGAAGCTATTGTTCGCATTTCGGTACCTGAAAAAATGGCGGATTTAGGACCTTGTAGTAGGAGTTGTTTGGGACACTTTTCAGAATGGTCTTGTGTAAATTCTTTTCAGACATCTACCTACAAATATTTATTAAAATTCATAAAAAACGGAAGAATCCATTTAGGAGAAATAACTCTACAGAAGCAGAATACCCGTCAAAATGACGGGTGCGGTCCTTCTAGTGTTAACTCAGCTGGACAGCCAGGCTGCGTGTTGTTCATAAAAAAAGGAAGAAAGGAAGAACTTATTTCGGCCCTATAGGGGCACCTTGTCTGCACGACCAACTGATTTTATTTCATATAAGCTTCTCATCAGCCTGTTTACTTGGATTGCTTGTTTTCCATACTTACATGTGATCTGTTCTACTTGCCAGTGGATGTCGGACGTTAGCAGCCTTAATAAGTTCTGTTGGTTTCTAAGGCTTCAATTTTTACCTTATTAAACAACTGTGATAAGGCTTGGACCTAATGTCAACCTTTCAGAAAACTTTTCCAAGCAATCTTTTCTTAATTTTTTTCTTAAATGTAATTTTACAGGTTTTGTAATTTCTACAGTGCTGTAGTCTTTCGCCCCTATTGCTCAGTCTATACATCGAAGAAGCAATGCCGCATATAAAAGAATGTATAAGATGAAAGATTCAAGATTCGCTGATGAATTGGCGAGGAAAGGAATGTATGATAAACACTAACCAGGAGAAGGGACAGGATGACAGGACATGTGCTAAGACATCACGGAATAACATCTTTGGGACTATAGGGAGCTGTAGAGGGTACAAAATGTATGGGAAAACAGGTACTGGAATACATCCAGGAAATAACTGAGGACAGAGGTTGCAAGTGCTATTCTGAGTTGAAGGAGGGGAGGGATCATGTTCTCCAGCAGCGACCGAGTAGCGCTACTGTGTGGTGGCAGCAGTCAATGCGGGGCAGGGTGGTGTTGTCACTACTGGAATACTGGTTACTCTTCGTACCTTACTATTCCTGTTAATATTCATCGATAAAACGAATACCGCACTAGACTAATCTGTCAGGCTGGACACTGGTCGGTGACCCCATGTTTGGAGTGTTGAGATCGCCCGCCGCTTTCAAGGGTTTCGTAGCAAGTAAATCCAAGAAATGGAGATTTCCGTTCTTCCCTACTTACATAGAGAATTTAATGTTTCGATGGGTGTTGCTAAGATATATCATAAAATCGTCCAGAGCCCAACTGTCATGTCCAAGACTGCAAGTATATCGTGCAAAAGAAGCGCTTGATTTTGGACGGGCGGTTTAAAACGCCACTTCCTCAGAATGTTTCACGTAGGGGTGGGCAGTCCCAGTGGCGATTTCATCTATTTGTTCATAAAACTCCCCGTTGTGCTTGAAGTAGAAGTTATATGCAGTGCAAGCTCAAAACGTTTAACTATTGTCGCCACAAATATTGAGCAAGGACCACCAAGGAGTCTTGAACTTTATGTGCACCATGAAAGTAGAGAAGAATGGAAGTCTCTCTGTGGTGTCGTCCGAAGAACAAAGTAACGTGTTACAGTAGGTACCTCACGACGGAACAACAAGTAAGGACAGTCGTTACCTGACGGAGAAACGAATGAGAGTTGTTGGTGTAGAAATTATACAGGCTGCCGCAACTAGAAGATTACTTACGTTAGGTCTCAGCGCAGCTCACCCCACTCGTAATCACCTTCTTCTGCGCCTTCTCTCTTCTCTCCTCTCCTCTTGGCCCTCTGTCTCTCTCCTGCTCTAGGCTCTCCTCGTTACACCCGTCTGTCGATCTCCTCTTATCATCTCTCTCCGACCTTCAGCCTTATTTATTGTTATTGAAAATTCAGATTCTGTAATAATGTTCTAATCATAACACATAAAAAGTAGCAGCAATATGACGAGCTCTCCAGCTCCCAAGACTCACCTCGAATGTCCATCCAGAGACTCAATCGCAGCGGCCCACCCACCATCCCCGTCACGGCACCTCTACCCCTCGCCCACCCGTACCCACATAAGACCCCTAGCTGCCCGCAGCCAGGTATAGGGGGCGCACCATTGGTATAAATATTGCGATATCAGCAATATCTCGACACTTCGTCACAAAAACATGAGTACGACACTTGTCGAAACATCGCGATATGTTAACACCGCCATGCAGCTGGAAACTCGAGACCTTTTCATCACCTTTTCTTCTCCCCTCCCCTCTCCTCACCCTCTCTCTTCTATACTGTTGCTTTGTTTTTCCCAGATACCTATGTCTTCGATGACCTTACTGCACGTGGGTTCCTCTCCTCAATTTGTTCCTCAGGACGCCCTACACGACCTCTTGAAATTTGTCAATATATTATTGTTATACCGGATTTAGTTAGGATGAGGTGCCAAACGTTTTTACCTGAAATTAATCGTGACTCGTTATAGATATTTGTAATGTCTTTGAGGAAGGACGAATCGTGATTAGGGGCTAATGAAACACGAGAGAAGACGTCTACGTAACATCGTTATCCATCTATTTCCTTTTTCTTGTGAAGCGATGAGACTTCAGACTGCCTCAATGCGACACGCTACTAATTTCTCTCTTGTGCTAACTTCTTCATCTCAGAATACCATATCCAACCAACGTCATGAATTACTTGTTGTTTGTATTCCAATATTTGGCTTCCCCTACAGTTTTTACATTCTACCGCTTCCTCTAGTACCATGAAGGTTATCTGATGATGTCGTTAAAAATGTCCTACCTTTCTGTTCCTACTTCTTCCTTCTCGTCAGCATTTTCCATATGTTGCTTTCTTCGACGATTCTGCTGAGAAACAGCTCATCCAGTCGGCTCCCATACAATGCTGCGCTCTAAACGTGTGTAATAATCTTCATTTAATGTCCTGGTTGCTTCGTCCGCCATGTGTGATTTTGCTTCCAAGGTAGCAGAATTCCTTAACTTCATCTACTACATAGTCCCCAAATTTGGTATTAACTTTACCGCTAATCTTATTTCTGCTACCCCTCATTGTTTTAATCTCCCTTCGGTTTAGCCTCACACCATATTCTGTACTCATTAGATTGTCCATTACACTCGTCACCTATGTCTTATTCACTTTCATTGAAGATGGCAATGTTACTAGCGAATCTTTTCACTGACAAATAACCTTTCCCTCTCGGTTTTAATTCCACTCTTGAACCTTTGCTCTATTTACGACATTAGTTCCTCGATGAATTTAAATTCATTATTAGGGTTCAGTACATTACTAAGTAGAAACTGCCTGCCTACCTGTCTGTCTGTCCGACTGTTTAGAACCTCTTTTCTCAAGAACGGGCAGACGTCTCAGCATCAAATTTATGTCACATACTAAGATCTACGACCCCTTGGCAGTGTATGAAATTCAAGCTTCTAACTCAGTGCCGTTTATGCCATATATTTTGATAAATGCAAACTCACTCACCAAAATCTATAGGTTATGTCTCGTCCTGAATAACAATAACAACACTCAACGCTTAATAACCATAGAAACTATCGTACAAATTATAACAATTACAAAGTTAAGAATGATGAGGTGTTTCAAAAAGTCGCATAGCTTTATGAGGGTTCTTTATTTGCAGCTATCGGTTTCGCGTCGGTATAACGCACCTTCAAGTTTATTATCAAGAATACAAATCACTGTGTCAAAATTTTCAAATACAGAGCCCAACAGCTGTTTCCATAGTTATGATTTTCTGCTTGCAGCTGTCTGTGTGTTTACTTTGTTTCCCTCTTTGGTATTGTGGCCTACCGCCTTCCAGCATGTTGCTAGCAAACATGGGATGCTTACACCACATGGGTCTGCTAACGAGCATCTCTTGGGTGTACTCAATTTTATTATGATAACGACAAATGTGGTTTGATTCTTCACGTGTATAACTTCCCGAAAACTGGGACACCGTATTGTCCATCTGCATAACGGAAATATAAGTATTGTGAGTACTTGTCATCGTTTACTGTTGAAGACCAACTCTACGGTCCTGTATTTCTACCATTGGAAAACTTTGTGTTTTTGACAGATAAACCTGAAGATGCCTGTATACTGATAAGAAACCGGTAGTTGCAAGTAAAGCACCTTTGTACAGCTATGCGACTTTTAGAAGAACCTCATCATTCTTGGCTTTTCAGTTGTTATAATTTTATGGTAATTTGAATGGTTGATGAGTGTTGATGGTTATTACTGTTATTCACAATGTCTCTGAACTGTGGTTGCGCTCCCCAGAAAGTTATTTGTACTTCTCATTGACCCAGAATCTTTAAATTTGGCAATAAGCAAGATTTTACAGTACAAGTAAAGGAAGAAATCCGAAAGTTGTTAATCTCTAACTATAGCACACGAAATCCTTGGAATTTCCGAGACCCACATCTTGGCAGTATCGATATCGATAACAGACAAAAATCATCGGGATTCTTGAACTATCTATATGCATAATTAAGTTTGCACGGAACCCTCAGAGCCCGAGACGCACTCGCATTTGGCGTTTATAATGGCAAATTACGCCCATTTTAAGCGCCTCGCTTGAAACAAATTCAGTAATCTAGCTCGTTTGTAGGTATGACAAGAGAATACGGAGTACAGGATCTGGAACAAGGTGACTTCTGTGATTTTCCGGGCGCGTAAATGGCGCGTCGCCGTGGAGTTTCCTCTACTCTCCATGTACCTAGCGGGTCCATGTTTGTGATACTCGGTGCTTACGTTGCTCTTGATGGAGAACAAACTGAGACAATAGAACGCTACCTTTCAGTGATCTAGATCCCCCTTTCATTTATGATCCGGCACCCACTGATATTCGTCTGCTATGAGCAACTCACTAGTTCAGGTGTTCAACATTATCTTAGCAACTCACATGTTTAACGACAAATTTTTCGGTGTAGGTCTACTCTGACCTCAAATACAAATGTCTCGAACAGAATGATCTTCCCCATGTCAAACAGCGTGGATTCTGAAAACATCGGACAAGCGAAAGCTTACTAGCTCCATTATTACACGACATGCAAAATATTAAGTATCAGTGCAATCAGCTGGATGATATACTGCATACTTCCGACTTTTGAAAAGCACCTGACTCGGTACCGGAATGTTTATTAGTAACAGTGCATTAATATGGAGTATAAAAAGGATTGTGATTAGACTGAGGAATTCTTGATAGGTGGTACACTGCACCTCATCTTGGAGAATCATCGACATAAGTAGAAGAAGTTAGACGTAACCCACGGTAATGCAGTGGGACATTTATTGCTCTTTTCGTGTATTGATTCCCAGCAGACAATATTAGTGAGCATCTCAGACTTCTACATAAGATGCAGTTGTCTAAACTGAGCGTGTTGTCATTGTGGCCCTCAGTTCAAAGGCCAGTTTGATGCATCTCTCCATGGTAATCTTGTGCAAGTTTTTACATCTCTGCGTAACTGCAGCAACCTACATCCATTTGAACCTGGTTACGGCAGTCACCGTTTAGTCTACAATTTACACTCCTCACACTTCTTTCCAGCACCAAATTGATGATTCCTCGATTCCTCAGGATGTGTACTATTAACTGATCCCTTGTTTTAGTCTATTTGTCGAATGTATTGCTTCCAGTTTGATTCATGGCTTGTTCATTAGTTGTTAGATCTTATTCGATCGATCCATCCAGTCTTCAGTATTCTTCTGTAACACCACATTCCCAAAACTTCGTTCTTGTCTGATTTGTTTATCGTCCACGTGTCACTTCCATACAAGGCTACACTCCAGGCAAATACCTTCGGAAAATGCATCCTAACACTTAAATAAAGAATTACAATGTGCAAATGGCACTCAGACTCAAAAAGATTCCATTGTGAGGTAAAGATTTTTAGCTTGCATCACTATAATGTTTGACTATGGTACAAAAGTTTGCTAGTTGCGCGAAATGTACAGAAATGTTGAATTATACACTTCGCAGAAAGCGGAAAAAATACCTTAAAAACTACAATATCAGTGAGACAGAAATGGAATTAGTGTACTTGCGCAAATACGGGGGTGTTTAAATTAGTAGGGATATAAATAGAACGATCACGTAAGCTCAGCTGTGGGTTAATTTACTGGATACTGGGGAAATGTAGTCTACAGATTACATGTTACTTCGCAAATGGTTTCATTTCGGCCCGCGGAGAAATTCGTGGAAGAGACAGCGAGGCATTCGCATATTACTCCGACGCTCGGTTCACCTCAGGTTTGCAGCTCACTGCACAGACCAGTGAAAGTTTTGCTTAGTGCGGCCGTACGCATTGCCATTTCGTCGCCGCTCGATTTGAACAACACAGAGAAACACGTTTTCAGTCTGAGCGCAAAGTTGTGGCCCATATTCTCGTGTATGACCGGAGAGTGGGGGAAATAGCTCACTACCTCGAAGAGGTGCAGGTATCAGAGCTGACAACACACACACACGTTACTTACTTGTTACTGCCTATATTTGGCAATTTTGCTAGAAGGCGATGATGATGTTTGATTTGAGGGGCGCTCAACTGCGTGGTCGTCAGCGCCCGGTGCTAGAAGGCGACAATAGCACTAAAATAACAAACTACTCGCGAAATGTGCTGATTTGAACAGCGGTAGGAGGAGACCATTCATATCGGTGTGTTACCCCGTAATCACTAACGTCATTAACGCTACAGTTTTTAACTTCATGCACCAGGAGCTCTGCTGTCACGTCACGTGACGAGGCGATCCGCGAGCTTAAGTATGTGATTCAGGCTCGTGGTAGAGTTGGCGGTTTTTGCTGAAACAACCGGTTTTCGGTTAAAACTGCTCAAAGTAATAGGTTCCTGAAATAACCGACTTTCGGTTTTTCATTCCTATTGTTTCCGCAGTAAATGTAGAAAACTAAAAACATTGAAAAAAATTCCAGTTCCAAAACTTCTGATTCAGTGTACATAGAATCACAATATTAAATTAAATAGACAAATAGAAGAGAAATTATACGCATCAAAAACATTTTGCATCACCTCGGTTCCGAGAGTTCCGGAACCTGTATAGAAAATTGGAATAAGGATCAACATAAACATCATTTCCGCCCCTTTTATTGCTCATGAAAACCACACATTGCATGTTGTACCACCTTATAGCGAGACCTTCAGAGGTGGTTGTCCAGGTTGCTGTACACACAGGTACCTCTAATACTAAGGAGCACGTCCTCTTGTATTGATGTATGCCTGCATTCGTCGTGGCACACTATCCACGAGTTCATCAAGGTACTGTTTGTCCAGATAGTCCCACTCCTCAACGCCTATTCGGCGTGGATCCCTCAGAGTGCTTGGTTGGTCACGTCGTCCATAAACAGCCCTTTTCAATCTATCGCAGGAATGTTCGATAGGGTTCGTGTCTGGAGTACATTCTGGCCACTCTAGTCGAGCGATGTCGTTATCCTGAAGGAAGACATTGACAAGATGTCCTCGAAGGGGGCGTCAATTGTCGTCCATGAAGACGAATGTCTCGCCGATATGCTGCCGATATGGTTGCACTATCGGTTGGAGGATGACATTCACGTACCGTACAGTCGTTACGGCGCCATCCATGACCACCAGCGGCATAAGTCGGCACCCACACAATGCCACCCAAATACAACATGGAACCTCCACGTTGCTGCACTCGCTGGACAGTGTGTCTAAGGCGTTCAGCCTGACCGGGTCGCCCCCAAACCTGTCACCTACGATTGTCTGGTTGAAGGCATATGCGACACTCATTGGTGAAGAGAAAGTGATGCCAATCATGAGCGGTCCATTCGGCATGTTGGTGGGCCCATCTGTACCGCGCTGCATGGTGTCGTGATAGCAAAGATGGACCTCGCCATGGACGTTGGTAGTGAAGTTACGCATCATGCAGCCTATTGCGCCCAGTTTGGGTCGTAACAGGATGACCTGTGGCTGCACGAAAAGCATTATTCAACATGGTAGTGGTGCTGTCAGGGTTACTCTGAGCCATAATCCGTAGGTAGCGGTCATCCACTAGTAGCCCTTGGGGGGCCTGAGCGAGACATGTCATCGACGGTTCCTGTCTCTCTGTATCTCCTCCATGCCCGAAGAACATCGCTTTGGTTCACTCCAATGTACCTGGACACTTCTCTTGTTGAGAGCCCTTCCTGCGGGCGCGATCGAACCGCGGTATTGACTGTCTAGGCATGGTTAACTACAGACTACACGAGCCGTGTACCTCCTACCTGCTGGAATGTCTGGAACTGATCGGCTGTCAGACTCCCTTCGTCTAATAGGCGCTGCTCATTCATGGTTGTTTACATCTTTGGGCGCGTTTAGTGGCATCACTGAACAGTCAACGGGACTGTACCTGCGATACAATATCCACAGTCAACGTCTATTTTCAGGAGTTCTGGGAACTGGGGTGAGGCAAAACTTTTTTTTTGTGTGTCTATTTTTTCCACCGTTCGCTGCTTTTCTCGAAAAGTGATAAATAATCGCTGTTAATTGGTGATAACTGAAGTAGAAGTACTCTATTTTTCGTGCTAATTTGTTAGAACTCTGTTTTTCGTACTAATTTGTTCGTTTCTAAAGTCACAAGCAGATAAAGGCATACTACACAATGTGATCAGAAGTATCCGTAGATCTGGTTGAAAATGACTTACAAGTTTGTGGCGCTCTTTACTGGTAATGCTGGAATTCAGTATGGTGTTGGCTCACCCTTTTCCTTGATGACAGTGCTGACGGAGTGCTGCTCTGATGAGAGGTATCGATGACGGTTGGTGAGGCCTGGCACGAAGTCGGCGTTCCAAAATATCCCGAAGGTGTTCCATAGGTTTCAGGTCTGGACTCGGTGCAGGGATGTCATTGTCGTATAACCACTCCGCCACGGGGCATATATTATGAGCAGCTGATCGATCGTGTTGAAAGATGCAATCGCTATCCCCGAATTGCTCTTCAACAATGAGAAGCAAGAAGGTGCTTAAAACATCAATGTAGGCCTTTGCTGAGATAGTGCCAAGCAAAACAGCAAGGGGTGCAAGCTCCATCCATGAAAAACACGACCACACCCTAACACCACCGCCTCATAATTTTACTGTTGGCACTACACACGGTGGTAGATGACGTTCACCGGGCATTTGCCATACCCACACCGTGACATCGGATCGCCACAGTGTGTAACGTGATTCGTCACTCCATACAACGTTCTCAATTGTAAAATGTTTACGCTCTTATGTTTACGCTCATACACCAAGCGAGGCATAGTTTGGCATTTACCGGAGTGATGTGTGGCTCATGAGCAGCCGCTCTACCATGAAACCCAAGTTTTCTCACCCCCTGCCTAACTGTAATAGTGCTTTCAGTGGATCCTCATGCGGTTTGAAATTCCTATGTGATGGTCTGGATAGGTGTCTGCCTATTACACAATACGACACTCTTCAACTGTCAACAGACGAGGTCGACCTATACGCTTTTGTGCTGTACGTGTCCCTTCACGTTTACACTTCAATATCTCGTCGGGAACAGTGGACCTAGGGATGTTTAGGAGAGTGGAAATCGTGCGTACAGACGTATGACAAAAGTGACAATCACCCGACCACGTTCGAAGTCCGTGAGTTCCAAGGAGCGCTCCATTTTGCTCTTTCACGATGTCTAATGACTACTGACGTCGCTGATATGGAGTAACTAGCAGTAGGTGGCAGCACAATGCACCTAATATGAGAAACGTATATTTTTGGGGGTGTCCGGATACTTTCGATAACATAGTGTATGTAGATACTGGCAGCAGATGAATGTGTAGTGTCTTCTTGCGGACGTGCCCGAAAAACAGACAGAACGCAATAATATAATTGATTCACCTCGATGAGCAATGAATACACAACCTTCAGTGAGGATGTACATTAACCTTCGACCTCCAAGCGGGAATTAAAGTTTGAGAGCATGGACGACATGGACGGAGACTGCGGTAGGTAGCGTTGGGTGGTTGTGTGGGCTGGCCAACGAAGCATGCCGAGAAAGTCCGAGTGTTTGCAATAAACATTGTGTCCGGATGTCGCAGTGGTTAACGCAAGTACTTAGTAAGCAGGCGATTCCGGGTTCGAATCCTCACGCGCCACACGTTTTCACTCGTCGCCGCTGATTCCTCTTAAAGTCCCGATCAAACTGATATATTAGTTCCCTCCTTTTCCTCTCCTCTCCCCCTCCCCCCTAATCCACGTTCAATTAATTTAATCAGTATTCTTCAGGTTAAAACTGTGTGCCGGACCGAGACTCTATCTTGGGACCTTCCCTTTCGCGAATAAGTATCAACTGAGCTATACAAGCACGACTAAGCCCCCCCCCCCCCCTCACAGCTTCAATTCCGCCAGTACCACATCTCCTACCTGTGAGGATGGGTCCTGAGTCGTGCTTGGATAACTCAGCTGGTAGAGCACTTACACGCGAAAGGCGAAGATCACGAGCTCGAATCTCGGTCTGGCACACAGTTTTAATCTGCCACGAAGCTTCATATCAGCACACTCCGCTGTACAATGAAAATTTCATTCTGGAATTATTATAATTTCGTAGAAATGGCAGATAAATCGTTAATCTTTTAAAGCAAATGGAGCATTGTCCTTCGTGGATGTCCGGCGACGCCAGTGAGAAACTATCACGTGGATCAGGAGGGGGCAAGTTTTTCACACTGTGTTTGTTGCTCGTTCCTATCGGCATTGTTATTTAATAAGACTGATCGCTTTTCCCGCTTTCTATAACAGCCCAATATTTCAGACCATTGCAAATTTTAGAAATAAAAATTATTCCTTTTTAAAAACGAAAAATTTTTGCACTGCTGCCATCGCTAAATGGGATTTCGGTTTTTTACTCGGTTATTAGTTAAAAAAACCTCCTGTTATAACCGAGAGCAAACAAAAACCGAAAAATACCGGTTGTACATAACAAAAATAGTGGAACCGGTTTTAACAAGTCTGTTTCTCCTGTCGCCAGCTCGCGGGTCACCAATGCTTGCCCAAGCCTGCTGTAGTGTGTGGGACTCATACCAAACAGAACTAAAAGGGTATACTGAACGTACACAAAAAAGGCTGCAGGAATGGTGCCAGATTTGTTTAACTAGCGGGAGAGCGTCACGGAAATGTTGATGAACCTAAATGGCCAGATATTTGAACACAGGTTTCAATTACGCTGCGAATATATGCTTACAAAATTAATAGAGCCAGTGTAACTGAAAAGTCTAGAGACGTGCTTCACTTTATTGACGTACGTATCACTCTCGTGATACCGTAAAGACAACGTTAGACAAATTACAGTGCACAAAGAGATATTTCAACCATCATTCTTCCCGTGCTGATCCCGGTGGAGGTTCGAGTCCTCCCTCGGGCATGGGTGTGTGTGTTTGTACTTAGGATAATTTAGGTAACGTAGTGTGCAAGCTTAGGGACTGATGGCCTTAGCACTTAAGTCCCATAAGATTTCACACACATTTTTTTTCTTCCCAAGCTCCGTACATGAGTAGAATAAGACGAAACGCTAATATGTAGCAGCAGTGTTAAGTTCCCTCTACTATGCATTTCAAGGTGGTTTATAATGTGCATAAATGTAGATTTGAATGTCGACGATCGTTTTCTTGGATGAATGGGCCTAGGTGTGCAATGGTGCCAGGAAGAATGGAGTGGGTGAGTAGTTCTCTGCTGGAGGTGAGCTGAGTCGTTTCTGACTGTTGACCATAAACAGACGTAATGCAGTGTGCCTGCAGTAAACAGACTAAAAGCGACGATCTTTCTACTGTGGACCAGGGCACATCGGTGTAGTTGCACCGCAGTAACGTTTTCTCGGAGAGACAGCAAGTTGGCAAATGTCCTTCCCTTTCAACTGGCTGTTGCTGTGTTAGGATGGTGTAGCAGCGTCCTGAATCAGGTGGCTAGAGGAAGGCAACCCAGTGGCCAGTGTAGCGAATAGGCAGTGATACCGGGTGATGAATCTTGGACCAGTGATTGGGGCGCCATGTCTTGTGCCGTTGGACCCCAGCAACGCGCAGTTGGGGGAACCTCATCTCGTACCTGTAATCGTGAAACAGTGGCAGGCGATCTCGTGAAGACGGTGGCGACCTGATGACTGGTCGTCAGGCAGCGGTCATTGGTTGACAACCCAGCTGCAATGATATAGCTGCGTTAAAAGATTGTTGGCGACCTCACGACGGGCACCAACGCATAGTTCAGTCATGCCAATGACTTCGGTGAGAGTGAGCTTCTTGGTGCGGAAGACAGATACTGGTAAAAACTTCAGTTTCGTTACAACTTCCTGAAGGCTCGTCATTGCGAAAAGAACAGGGTTGCTATTGAGTTAGCTGCTTGTAAGGTGTAAAGCACGTCACCTGACATTGGTTCACTCCATGAATGCGGCATCGGTTTCCCATCTGGTCTCTTGTTGTGTTTCAGACGTGCCTTGCCGTACTGGCAAGAAACGTTGTGACAAATTATGGTGGATATTGTTGTTGGACGTGCCGATTTTCGCTGGATGTCCCAGTTTTTAGGGTCGTAATGACCCGTCCAGAATAAGCCGTATGCAGGACGGCAATATGTTCCAAATTTGGGCACTGTCAACAATTAGAAATAGAGGGCGTTACAGGAGGTATGGTTAATATTCAGGGATATGACAGGAACGATCATTTGAAGCAAAAATCGGACATATGCCATATTGGGAATTGTTTCCGAGGTAGAAATCATTTGATACACGTTGTTATTTATTTTCTGTATTATTCAATACAGAGTCAGGTTGTGCACATGTGCAACAGTTATTAAAAATTACAACACGATCTTTACGAAGTATCAATTGAAAAATGCGTGTTGTTAACACATTCACCTTTAAGGATTATAGTACACGTCACATTACATCTGTTGTGCGATTCACAATAAATGTTGGAATATCACACCATTAACTTAAATGCATTTGTGCACTAGTAGGATAGCGTGTGTTGTTTGTCTGAGTGCATATTTACGTTCCCTAAAGAGGGAAGTAGCGTACATGGACGACCAAGCAGTTCATTTCGCATATTCACCCTTAGTTTGTACACCTCAAAGATCATCGGTCGCCGGCCGATGTGGCCGTGCGGTTCTAGGCGCTTCAGTCTGGCACTGCGTGACCGCTACGGTCGCAGGTTCGAATCCTGCTTCAGGCATGGATGTGTGTGATGTCCTTAGGTTAGTTAGGTTTAAGTAGTTCTAAGTTCTAGGGGACTGATGACCACAGATGTGAAGTCCCATAGTGCTCAGAGCCATTTGAACCATTTTTGATCATCGGTCCCCCATAAATCAACATACAGCTCATGGCGCAATATATGGCGATCTTGATGGCCACTTTGTTGTACTACTAGGACCAATACAGCGATTGAAGGACCTGCGGTTGAGATGCGCTCTCGTATTTGTGATAAAATGTGGAGAGGGTCTGTCATCCTGGAAGGACATTGCAGTCCACGTGGCCACAGGAACGTCGCCAGTGAGTGCAACAAACAAATTTTCCAAAGAATAAAAGTAACTCTGTCCCGTTATTCGATCATGTAAAGCGAGAGGGACATGTCAGCATGTTAACGAACCTGCCGTACCAAACAGTGATCGATAATCGAAGTTGGAAAATGGTTGGAACTTTAGCATGTGGATTTTTCATTTGGCTATCAATGATAATTACGTGTGTTATTGATTCCATTCCGTCTAAATGTGGCTTCATAACTAAAACGTGTTAATGAAAGCAAATGACAATAGTCATTTAACTGCGCTATCGGCCGCCATCCGGTCGGCCGCACTTTCAAATACGCATACCGCCAGTTACGCCGCCGCCGCACGCGGACACTGCCGCGAACGATTTCGCCGCTGTCAATGAGATACAAGCATCCCTTCTCCGGAGCTCCAGCCGCGGGTGTACGTAAGTCGAACTGTCGTGGACTGACCCCATTTTCTTCGTTTGCCAGTTGAATAACATTTACAGACTTTCATAGAGGCCAAATATCGACATCTTCTGAATAGACATTGTATTGAAGAGGAACAGATTTATAAATCTTTTGCATCTGTATATATTTCTACATTGAAACATACTATTAGCAGCTGACGCTGCTACTATACCAAAAATGTTTTTATTATTTTTTCTATTTGATATTGTTATTTTTGTGGTCTTCAGATTGGTTTGATGCAGTTCTCCATGCTACTCTATCCTGTGCACTACTGCAACCTACATCCTTCTGAATCTGCTTAGTGTATTCATCTCTTGGTCTACCTCTACGATTTTTACCCTCCACGTTTCCCTCCAGAACTAAATTGGTGATCCCTTGACGCCTCAGAATGTTTCCTACAAACCGATCCCTTCTTCTAGCCAAGTTGTGCCACAAATAATTCTTCTACCCAATTCTATTAAGTACCTCCTCATTAGTTACGTGACCTACCCATCTAATCTTCAGCATTTTTCTGTAGCACCACATTTCAAAATCTTCTATTCTCTTCTTGTCTAAGCTGTTTATAGTCCATGCTTCACATCCATACCTGGCTGCACTCCATACAGACACTTTCAGAAAATTGACACTTAAATCTGTATTCGATGTTAACAAATTTCTCTTCTTCAGAAACACGTTCTTTGCATCGCCAGTCTATATTTTATTTCCTCTCTACTTCGACCGTCCTCAGTTATTTTGCTGCCCAAACAGCAAAACTCATCTACTGCTTTAACTGTCTAATTTCCTAATCTAATTCCTTCATAATCACCTGATTTAACTCGAATACATTCCATTATCCTTATTTTGATTTTTTTGATGTTCATCTTATATCCTCCTTTCAAGACACTGTCCATTCCATTCAACTGTTCTTCCAAGTTCTTTTCTGTCTGTGACAGAATTACAATGTCATCTGCAAACCTCAAGGTTTTTATTTCTTCTCACTGGATTTTAATTCCTACTCGAAATTTTTCTTTGGATTCCTTTACTGCTTGTTCAATGCACAGATTGAATAACATCGGGGATGGACTACAACCCCGTCTCACTCTCTTCTCAACCTTTCTTACCTTCCGTGCCACTATATAAGATATTAGATGTATAATATAAAATTCTCTGTTCATGAATAGAATCCATTCTTCGATCCTGTATCCACTACAGAATCACACAGGAAAAAAAAAATATCACACTGGCGACGAACAAAAGGAAAGTGGATCAAGGAGCTTTGGACAACAGAGGAGGACAATTTTTTTTCTTTTTGTTGAATTATTTTTTGTGTGAGTATGTATGTTAAGTTGACATACGTAAGTTGAAGTAAACGAAAGAGCTAGAGAATCTGGTATAGGCATGCATTTTCAAATACAGTGTGTGACGGTACGTCACATAAATATTAACATTTTTATCGGATGTAAACCGTAGTTAACGTATTTTATGAATATAATTAGTATAAAAGGTACAGTTAATGTACTTGAAACAACTGATATGCAGCGATAATTTATGTGCAACATTCTTATTTAAAAGATGTGTATGAAAATAAAAAAGGATCGTAAAGAGACGCGATTGTACGGCCGAGGAGGAAGGACGTACTTTATGGCACACACACACTGTATTGTTTCGCGATACGGAAGGCAGCCATTGAGCGGCTACACATATTTTATGTAAGTTATTCTGTGTTATACTAAAATAAACTAATTATTGTTATCACAAAATGAATTTCCTTGTAATGGTTGTCACCTCAAATGCTCGCAGTGGCTAATTATTTTTAATAAGCATTTTTCAGTAATTTGCGCTGCGGGAAGCCCATCTTCTGATGCAGCCTCTGGTCGGCCATTGTGCGCCGAAGTATAATATTTTTTTTGAGTGTTAACAGTAACTGTAAATGCGAGAGATTTCTTTATAAGAATCTTTCTAAACTGCAACAGATAATTAATTTACGTTAAAGCTCATTTTTTTTAAATTATACACCTTCCATGAGTTCAGTAAGTTTTATCTTGGCCGCTTCACGGCAACAATCGAAATTCTCTCGAGCCTTTCTTTGCAATCAATAAATAGAAATTAACAAAATTACATTCAATTCAGTTAACGGCAACTATATTTTAATCACCACGTTCAAAATGTAAAGTTGGTACATGAATACAATGAAGGCTTTCACGACCGGGTGGTACTGTTGTTGATAATTCTTCCGGGTTATATGGCTGAAACATAAAGTGAAACCGGTATTCAAACCTACCAGAAAAATAGGACAAGTACTTCGTTTAGTTAAAGATAGAAGACCACCATTATCATCTAGCGGTGTGTATAAAATTCCGTGTACTTGTGGCAAGGTCTGTATTGGTACTACGAAAAGAAGTGTGAATACGAGGGTAAAGGAGCATAAAAGTCTTTGCCGACTGGGAAAAACAGATAAATCGGCCGTTGCGGAACATACACTTCAGTCAGGTGACAATGTAGTTAAGATTTCTGAAACTACAGTTTCAAGTACTACCACGACCTATTATCCACGACTGTGTAGGGAGGCTATTGAAATTTATGAACATGAAGAAGATAATTTTAATAGAAAAGAAGGGGCCTTGAAATTAAGCGAGATATGGACAGTGGCGTTACAGAATCGATAAGTGATTTTTATCTATGACGGACTATTAGCGATAGTTACATTTTACGCTTGACTAGTTTTCTGTCTGCTACTATGTGCAAGCTAGACCACGCCCACTTTCCTCGGTATTTACGCTGCTCTCCGACGCCCGACACGTCAGTCGGAAGGACTCAGCAGGACCAGCCATACCTCTGAAGATGTCCAACGTAGTATTGGACGAAACGTTAGGAATAGAAGAATTCCATGGACCACGGCAACATAACCCGGAAGAATAATCAACAACAGTTCATTGTATGATTAGAAGACTCTACGGGGAGAATGTTTCGAAATCAGTTAGACTTCTGGAAGTTTCACGTAAGAAGAAAGCACATTTACTTTGCACTTTAACTTTTTTGTTACATTGCAGAGACTCCTATTCCATACCAAAATTTTTTAAATTTAGAAGAATGTTTCCGACAGCTGGTGTGCAACGGATTTATGATTACGTTGAAGCTGCGTTGCTCCGTGAAAGAATACATTTTACCAGACGAGGGATGGACTCTGTGGACCGTAAGTTAATGCAACTGCATTTATTTATTGCTAACACTGTATCGGTAGATCTGTGGAATAAAATAGATGGTTTAACGTTCAAATCAATGGAATCTATAATGGAAGTGACCACCAATAGGTATGACAAGAAGTTCAATATAATAAGATCTAATGTACAGAGTACTAATAATACTGTAATGGCAGAGACTGTGATTAACAAATCGTCGAGAGCATTGTCTCAGGATGAGATTTCAGTTCTCGCAAAAGGAGGTAATAATGCTATTACTCCTACGCATGTACCAGTGGAAGAGATTATTGCGAATGTGGAAGCATGGATTCGAACCTTCCCTAAGGCAACTGCTAATGCAATTCGTATAGAAATCACAAGGGTCTTATGCCACAATAAGCCATTGGAGAGTAATTTAACTAAGGGGGAGAGGAAGGCCCTCAGGGATTTAAATGCGGACGAAGGGATAGTTGTTCTTCCATCTGATAAAGACAATACCACTGTGGTGATGAACAAAGAGGACTAAAGAAGTAAGATTTTGGATCTATTAGTGGCAGGACATTACAGTAAACTTAGAAGAGACCCGACGGCTGTTATTTTGAGGAAAACTAATACGTTGATAAAGTCTTCTACTTCCATTCCACAGAAGGTATAAATGGCTCTGAGCACAATGCGACTTAACTTCTGAGGTCATCAGTCGCCTAGAACTTAGAACCAATTAAACCTAACTAACCTAAGGACATCACACACATCCATGCCCGAGGCAGGATTCGAACCTGCGACCGTAGCGGTCGCTCGGCTCCAGACTGTAGCGCCCAGAACCGCACGGCCACTCCGGCCGGCTCCACAGAAGGATAAAAAAGTTTTGCTAAGGAGTGAAGCTAAGTGTCCCAGACTTTATGGTTTGCCTAAAGTTCACAAAATAAATCTCCCTGTGAGACCCATTGTTAGTGCGATTGATTCCCCTACTTATCAAATATCTAGGTATCTAGCTACTCTTCTACAACCATACATTCGTAAGACTGATTCTTATGTGAGGGAGTCACGTCATTTTATTGAGAAAATTGAAGGTCTAACCTTGGCTCCTGAAGACATTCTGGTGAGTTTTGATATTGTATCTCTGCTTACTATGATTCCGGTCAATGAAGTTATGGTTTACATAACGGAAGTTTTCCCTGAAGATTTGACCGCTCTGTTTAGACACTGTCTCACATCTAACCAGTTTCAGTGGGATGAGGAGTTTTATGAGCAAGTGGATGGTGTTGCCATGGGTAACCCGATGAGCCCTGCGATTGCCAATTTTTACATGGAGAAATTTGAACAATTAGCGTTGAATAAAGGAAATAAGAAACCATGTTGTTGATATCGTTATGTAGACGACACATTTGTGGTTTAGACACACGGTAAAAAACCTTAGACGAATTTTTTGATTGTCTTAATAGCATAAACCCTAAAATTCAGTTTACCATTGAAGGGGAAAAAGACCAGGCTATTTCGTTTCTCGATGTGTTAGTCATGAGACAGACCGATGGCAGTCTAAAACATAAAGTGTTTCGGAAGAGCACACGTACTCTTACATAAGAACTCCAATCATCACCCAAAACAAAAAAGAGGTGTAATCAAAAGTTTAGTGGACAGGGCCAAACGGATTTGTACGCCGGAACATCTGGATACGGAACTGAATCATCTGAAATAGGCCTTCGAAAAGAATGGGTACTCAAACAAAGAAATTAATAGAGTTTTAAAACCTAATTACAGCAGGCCAAAGGACAAGGATGGTACACAGCAATGGAAGAACACGGTGTCTTTACCTTTCATTAGTAAGGTTACAGATCGAATCGGCAAAATTTTGCTGAAACATAAAGTGAAACCGGTATTCAAACCTACCAGAAAAATAGGACAAGTACTTCGTTCTGTTAAAGATAGAAGGCCACCATTATCATCTAGCGGTGTGTATAAAATTCCGTGTACTTGTGGCAAGATCTATATTGGTACTATGAAAAGAAGTGTGAATACGAGGGTAAAGAAGCATAGAAGTCTTTGCCGACTGGGAAAAATAGATAAATCGGCCGTTGCGGAACATACACTTCAGTCAGGTGACCATGTAGTTAAGTTTTCTGAAACTACAGTTTTAAGAGCTACCACGAACTATTATCCACGACTGTGTAGGGAGGCTATTTAATAGAAAAGATGAGGCCTTGAAATTAAGCGAGATATGAACAGTGGCGTTACAGAATCGATAAGTGATTTTTATCTATGACGGACTATTATCGATAGTTACATTTTACGCTTGACTAGTTTTCTGTCTGCTACTATGTGCAAGCTACACCACGCCCAGTTTCCTCGGTATTTAGGCCGCTCTTCGACGCCCGACTCGTCAGTCGGCAGGACTCAGCAGGACCAGCCATACGTCTGAAGATGTCCAACGTAGTATTGGACGAAACGTTAGGAATAGAAGAATTCCATGGACCACGGCCATATAACCCGGAAGATTTATCAACATTGGTACATGAATAACAGCGGCCCTTCAAGAACCCGTCTCATATTTACTTATGCACGTAAGTAAAAGTGATAAGAAAAGACAATATCCCTGAGAGAAAAAGTCATAGTCTAACAAAAGAAAAATTCATGCTGATAAATTAAAAATTATAATTTATATATATATATATATATATATATATATATATATATATATATATATATATAATTTTTTTTATATATAACGTAACAAATGGCACCGATGTAACAAGAGATATGTAAACAGGCAGAATACGGCGCCGCGGCCCTCAGCGCCTATGTAAGGGAACAGGTGTTTGGCGTAGTTGTAGATCGGTTACTGCTGCTACAATGGCAGGTTGTCAAAATTTAAGTGAGTTTGAACGTGGGGTTATTGTCACGCACGAGCAATGGGATACAGCGTCTCTGAGGTAGCGATGAAGAGGAGATTTTCCCGTACGACCATCTCAAGAGTGTCCCTTGAATATCAGGAATCCGGTAAAACATTAAATGTCCAGACAACGCTGTTGCCGGAAAAAGATCTTGTACGAATGGGACCAACGATGACTGAAGAGAACCGTTCATCATGACAGAAGTGCAACCATTCCGCAAATTGTTGCAGATTTCAATGCTGGGCCATCAACAGGTGTCATTGTGCGAACCATTCAACGAAACATCATCAGTATGGGCTTTCGGAGCCGAAAGCCCACGCGTGTACCCTTGATGACAGCACGGCACAAAGCTTTACGCCTCGCCTGAGCCCGCCAACACCGACATTGGCCTGTTGATGACTGTAAACGTGTCGCCTGGTCGGACGAGACACGTTTCAAATTGTATCGAGCGGCTGTACGGGTATGGAGACAACCTCATGAATCCATAGACCCTGCATGTCAGCAGGGAACTGGCCAAGGTGGTGCGGGCTATGTAATGGTGTGGGGCGTGTGCAGTTGGAGTGATATGGAAGTTCTGTCACGTCTAGATACAACTTTGACAGGTGACACATACGTGAGAATTCTGTCTGATCACCTGCGTCCATTCATGTTCAATGTGTGTTACGAAGGACTTGGGCAATTCCAGTAGGGCAATGCGACACCCCACATGTCCAGAATTGCTACAGAGTGGCTCCAGGAACACTCTTCTGAGTTGAAACACTTCCGCTGGCACCAAACTCACCAGACATGAACATTATTGAGCATATCTGGGATGCCTTGCAACGTGTTGTTCAGAAGAGATCTCCAGCCCCTCGTACTCTTCCGGATTTATGGACAGCACTGCAGGATTCATGCTGTCGGTTCAACATTACTTCAGACATTAGTCAAGTCCATTCCACGTCTTGTTGCGGCACTTCTGTGTGTTGGCGGGGGCCCTACACGATATTGTTCAAATTTGTGTGAAATATTATGGGACGTAACTGCTAAGGTCATCAGTCTCTAAGCTTACAAACTACTTAACCTAAATTATCCTAAGGACAAACACACACACACCCATGCCCGAGGGAGGACTGGAACCTCCGCCGGGACCAGCCGCACATGCCATGACTGCAGCGCCCGAGACCGCTCGGCTAATCCCGCGCGGCCCTATACGTTATTAGGCAGGTGTACCATTGTTTTTGCTCTTCTGTGGATATAAGTTGAAATATTTAAATAATGATGGCCAACTAGGAAGAGGAACATCAGAGCAGCGTCTAACATATCTTGTTTAGTTTCAGAGTCAACCAGTATTAGAACATCTGTCAGCAGTTTCGCCTCGTATAACCAGAAGCAGCGCAGCAGCAAAACGCCCCAGTTGCGCTGCCGCCTCCGCCCTTCCGACAGCAGAATGAGATGAAGCAAACACGGAAAGAATACATAACACAGCTGCATCAACATTTCGACGCCGAATAAATACCGGTGAATCTCGCCGTGCATTTTCCTTTTCATTTATAAGAGCGTACATCTACCGCTTCCTATTACAATTCTTTCTACTCGGTGAGCCCCACCTTTGCCCTACGAGGACATAATTGCAAGATTAGTCGAATTTTTTGAGAGTCAAATACATGTTGCTTCTACACGGTATAAATTTTTTCTTGACACAACATCGTAACACCAGTCCCATAAAGAATAAAATATGAATTTACGGGGTTGACTAGAGACCGTAAATTCAATCTGTCAGGTCAGAGATTGATTGCCGAAATTATTAAGCGTCGTAACTGTACCCGCAGTCAAGTACTTTAAGTTATCGATGCACGCAAAGTTTAAGACAAAGCCGAGCAAGACTTCTGTCTGCCAGTTATCGCTTCACTTTAGACAAATAACCCGTACCCCAGCCACAGCTCCGGCACAAGTCAGAAGCGCAGAAACGAGGCCGGACACACCACATACTTCATCCGCCGCGCCTGCCCAACACTAATTACACATCCCCAGTTCCGCGCAAAGCGAAGTCACGTGTGAAATGCTGTTTCACCCATTATCGGAAGAATTGCTCCTTGAGACAAGCTGAATGCAATTTTTGTCTGCCTGCAAAAGATGAGGAAGCCCTCCCCTGTTTCACATGGGGATAAAGCGAAGCAGGAACGGATGGAAATCAATGTCATTTCATTAACTTCTCATGGTCGGGATTCACAGTCGTATAATATTTCTTAAAAGACATCATAGTCGCCGTTGACTGTGTAAAATATTTATTGTTACTGTTGAAATTTCGGCCTTATGGCCATTTTAAAGTAACACTGCAAATGTTACTGAGTACATGACGTCGTCAAAATGCAGCCTTTTGACTGTGAGAGTCCCACAAGATCCGATAAGTACGACACTTATTACTTCGTAATATGTTGTTAAATATATACAGAACTGTCGACGTTACTATCGTTCTAACAATCTACCACACATACAAGTTCAGGTGCACCGTCAACATGAACTTGTATGTGTGATAGATTTTTAGAACGGTGGTAACATCGGCAGTTCAGTATATGTTTAACAATATATTACGATGTAATAAGTGTCGTACTCATCGCATCTTGTGGGACTCTCACAGTCAAAAGGCTGCGTTTTGACGACGACATGTATTCATGTCAAATAGTTTTATATTCTGACAGAATGTAACTTTTGCAGTGTTACTTGAAAATAGCCACAAGGCCGAAATTGCAAAAGCAACAATAAATATTTTATACAGTCAACGGCGACTATGATGTCTTTTAAGAAATGTCATTTCATGTTCAGTTTCGGCGCCTCATCCTGCTCAAAAATCAGACAAGTTTAAAAGCAGAAAACGCATATAAGAGTATTTCATGTAAATGCCACACACTTAAACAAGTCTCTTGAGACGGCCCGCTTAACCGCGGGACAGGACAGGTAGTTTAAATTGTGGAAAGGGGCCAAAATAAGGGGCTGTCAGTTACACACGAACATACAACTTTATTATTTGAACAAACATTACAAGAGCCCAAAAAAATTTTTTTATAACACATAGTTTTAATCTTTGGGACTTAATTACCAGCTGGAAGCCAGGTTTATTTAAAAACGGCTGAAGGCCAATAACTTAAAATGCAAACGTAATCAGAAATTTATAAGGCAAGGCCTATCTTACTACAGTTCTTTATTTAGGCTGAAGGCCCAAAGAATCTGAGATTTTCAGAGCAAACAAATTGAATTCGAAATCTGCTGAAAGCCCAACACTTAGGGCTAAACAACATGAAATTTTTTAAAGAAAAACAAAGGCCTTACATAAAACAGTTCTTAATTAATGTTAAAAAATATATCGGCTCAACCACTTGTTTATAGTGTAAAACACTAAGATTGACGCGTTTCGGAAGTCAAGGTTCCATCATCAGAATAATAAAAAGGAAAAGAACCTGTTAAAACTCGCTAAAATAGAACATGCACCAGGCACAATAAAATTGATAGTGAAATTAAAACATCGTGGCTACTTCCCTTGTTCCAGCCGTGTCTTCCAAGGTGCATCTCCACATAGTCATCAAAATATCAAAAACTCTAAAATGGTGTCGCCTATGGTGTTCAACATCTAACCACATGGCTCTCTCCTCTATCGTCGTAAACCGCCCGTGCGTCTTCGTTGATATCACACACCACGTAGCCAAACACGACACTGAAACGCGAGTAAGCCCACGCGCAAGTAAACAAGGAAGTCACAGAGATGTCTATACAAACAATGGTTCAAATGGCTCTGAGCACTATGGGACTCAACTGCTGAGGTCATTAGTCCCCTAGAACTTAGAACTAGTTAAACCTAACTAACCTAAGGACATCACAAACATCCATGCCCGAGGCAGGATTCGAACCTGCGACCGTAGCGGTCTCGCGGTTCCAGACTGCAGCGCCTTTAACCGCACGGCCACTTCGGCCGGCTCTATACAAACAGATAATGTATACATGTTCCAAGGACCTCATGAAATGATGGTATCCTGCTAATTGATAAAAATGTAGTTCCTAAAAGAAACCAGTGAAATGTTTGAAAAAGTTATTTGTATCACCAGTTAGCTGTTCATTCAGTGTGTTCTGATTATCCACGCTATGTATCGTTATTTCCAGCTGTTCTAGTAGATCCAGCTTCTTGCCTTTGTCCTTTCTATGTAAAATAACGAGATCCTGATCTATATCCAACATGGGGTGTCCCGTTTCCCAAATACGCGTGGCTACAGCTGACTTTTCGAAATTATTAAGCCGGAAAACATCTCTATGTTCTTTATTTTGGGGAGGCATAAGCAGATGTAGAAGGCCTAATTACTCCTTGTTGGATCATCTGAGATATCTTAGCCTTAAGTATCTTCACCTTATGGGGTGAGAGGCAGTATGGGGACTGCCTAACTGGAATATTGTCGGACAGAAGGATATGACAATCAAGAACTTTAAAGTCAGTACCGCCATTAGACCGTTTTTTTTTTATTTGCAGTGTTACATTTACACGATCATAATTTCGGCTTTACAATGCCATTATCAAGTGTTTTAATGTTATACAGTGCCTAAGATGGAATACTGTCGTATTTAGTTGCGGTACTGGCGTGCAAATTCCAGCCTTCGTTCCAATGAACAGTGGCCAGCGTGGGTGCACAAAGGACGCGCCTGCTATGGAGGCCCATACGCAGCATTGTTCGCTGAACGGCCGGCCAGAGTGGCCGAGCGGTTCTAAGCACTACAGTCTGGAACCGCGCGACCGCTACGGTCGCAGGTTCGAATCCTGCCTCGGGCATGGATGTGTGTGCTGTCCTTAGGTTAGTTAGGTTTAAGTAGTTGTAAGTTCTAGGGGACTGATAACCTCAGCAGTTAAGTCCCATAGTGCTCAGAGCCATTTGAACCATTTTTTTATCGCTGAACGGTCGTTGAAGAAACACTGTTGGCAGCACCTTAGTTCCCCTGGGTGGTCAGTGACTCAATAATTGCAGAATAATTGCACACATCACAACAACGATTTGGAATAGCGCCATTTTGCCACCCACGTCATACTTTACCGACAGCAGCACTCAGTTTACAAACTTAGCCATTCCAGAAATGCTTCCAACTTTGGCCCAGAAGCCAATTAGCATCCCCTTTTGAACTTCAGCTACATGTCTCCTTTCCGCATAACGACAAAGACTGAACACTTTCCGTCGTCTTTCTGATATGCTCTATACAGGGTGTTACAAAAAGGAACCGCCAAACTTTCAGGAAACATTCCTCACACACAAATAAAGAAAAGATGTTATGCGGACATGTGTCCGGAAACGCTTAATTTCCATGTTAGAGCTCATTTTAGTTTCGTCCACCTACGCTCAATGGAGCACGTTATCATGATTTCATACGGGATACTCTACCTGTGCTGCTAGAACATGTGCCTTTACAAGTACTACACAACATGTGGTTCATGCACGATGGAGCTCCTGCACATTTCAGTCTAAGTGTTCGTACGCTTCTCAACAACAGATTCGGTGACCGATGGATTGGTAGAGGCGGACCAATTCCACGGCCTCCACGCTCTCCTGACCTCAACCCTCTTGACTTTCATTTATGGGGGCATTTGAAAGCTCTTGTCTACGCAACCCCGGTACCAAATGTAGAGACTCTTCGTGCTCGTATTGTGGACCGCTGTGATTCAATACGCCATTCTCCAGGGCTGCATCAGCGCATCAGGGATTCCATGCGACGGAGGGTGCATGTATCCTCGCTAACGGAGGACATTTTGAACATTTCCTGTAACAAAGTGTTTGAAGTCACGCTGGTACGTTCTGTTGCTGTGTGTTTCCATTCCATGATTAATGTGACTTGAAGAGAAGTAATAAAATGAGCTCTAACATGGAAAGGAAGCGTTTCCGGACACATGTCCACATAACATCTTTTCTTTCCTTGTGTGTGAGGAATGTTTCCTGAAAGATTGGCCGTACCTTTTTGTAACACCCTGTATACACTTCACTGCTACTGTTGCCACCAACCGTCTAGGAGTCATTGTTACGCTCTGACGTCTAACATATGCTGTGGCCAGATTAATGTGGCTGGACGTTAGGCCCTTGTTCCACCAATTTTGTAAACCATCCAGCTGTAGGTCCTAATTTTCTGCGAATTGAATGTGTCAGCACTAGTGGTGATTAGTGATACCAACCCACAGGCGTTGCAGAGTTGGAGGTGGAGCTGCAAGTTTGTGTCAGGCGCCAATAGCGGTCTTGCAGGACCCGGCGGGTCCAGTGGTGCATGCCCACTGAGCCACGCATCCAGCAGCTCTGGACTACGACCGCCCTCTGCCACCGCAGTGTAGAAAGGCCGGCGCCAGTAGCTCGCCCCACGCGCTCTTGCAGCCTCTTCGCCCTGACACCGTTCAGGCTTAATTCAGAGATTGTCATCGTTGTTGCTGCTGTAATACCGGAACTTACCTCGTGCTGCGTTATTTGTAATGAGTGTTCGTACACTTGGAGAAATACAGCTTAGTCAGATCTTCTGCTAGCTGTGTTAACTTGTCCGCTAATCATTTGTGCCCCTGTCCAGCTTTCCTTCGACGACAGTTAACGCACTCAACATACCATTGCGCGCGATGTCATGCGAAACAAGTACTAGTAACGAATACAATTCATAGATGCCTGTGAAATAAATTTTGCCCACGGGAGATGTTCTAACATTAATCTGAATTACAATCATACAGCGTAAAATGAAAGAAAAGGGATAGGGCCAACAATAATTTGTCGTAATCAAAGTGCAACTCAGGTCCTTCTGTGGCCCGTACCGTACATTAAAAGAGAAACTCTGCAGCTGCTCTTGAAACTCAGTTTGTGGAATTAGCTCCTACGGCTGCGGTGGTCACTGGCCACTCTATTACGGATTCCTCGCCGAGAGTCCTTAGCGCAAATAAAAGAAAAAAAAAAGAGAAAGAAAACATGCAGAGGTAAAGCCGGCAGGCAAGAGCGCACTTCTGGCCGCTCCCAGAATTAGCGCGGGCCCTGGCAACACGGCGTTGTTTTTTCGCCACCCCTCGACCGCCTCACCCCACGCCACCCTTAGCTTTTTTTTTTGCGGCGCACGGCTGCTGCGTTATCGTGCCGCAGGCTCGCCCGGCGTGCAGCACAATCTGGCGCCAGATAGCGGCGACCGTTAGCGGCTTGCGGCTTTGGCCTGCCACGGGGTCGGTGCCTGCCGTGCGAAAACACATACAGCCTGCGATGTTATCTGCCGCTGAAGCTGTTGGGCGCAGCTCTTGCAAGCGCAGCCGCTGAGGAGTAGCGTAATCCCGTCAGAGTTTAAATGTACTCGGGGCCGACGGCCTTCGGCGACATTCTTCTGTTGCGGACCGGGCGAACTAGTACAGCGGCTGAGGCAATCTACGTTTAACATCTGCAGACAGACGGTGAGCCGCGCGGGGTAGCCGCGTGGTCTGAGGCGCCTTGCCACTGTCAGCGCGGCTCCCCCCGTCAGAAGTTCGAGTCCTCCCTCGAGTATGGGTGTGTGTTTTCTCCTTAGCATAAGTTCGTTACGTTAGATTAAGTAGTGTGTAGGCTTAGGGACCGATGACCTCAGCAGTTTGGTCCCATAAGATCTTACCACAAATATTACAAAATACACGGTGAATCGGCTAAAACAGCCAGCACAAATATTTTACGAACAATTAGTGTAATTAACGCACGGCTTTCATAGAATCACAGTTCATACTCGGGCATGTCTACAGTAAGATAACAATTGTCAAGTTTCAGATTATCCTACACTGACGTAATAAAGTAATGGCAAGCGGTACACACATATAAAGATGGCGGTAGTATCACTTGCACAAGGTATAAGAGGGCATTTGTGTGGCGGATCTGTCAGTTGTATTCTGGTGCTTCGTGTGAAAATGTTTCTGAAGAGATTACAGTCGCACAACGGCAATTAACAGACTTAGAACGCGGAATGGTAGTCGAAGCTAGACGCACGAGGCTTTCCATTTCGGAAGTCGTTAGCGAATTCAGTATTCCGAGAACCACAGAGTTAAGAGTAGCGTTACTCCTTACCATGGACTACGCAGTGACCGACGGCCTTCACCTAAGAACCGAGAGCAGCAGTGTTAGCATACAGTTGTCAGTGCTGACAGACAATCAACACTGCTTGAAATAATGTCAGAAAAAAACGTGTCCGTTAGGAGTGGGCGGCGAAATTTGGCGTTAATGGGCAATGGCAGTGTCCAGGAGCTGTTTTCCAGAGGATGTTCCTGTTGCCCGAAAACCTGATGGCAGGGCACAGTTGAGAGTGCACCATCCTCCAAAGTCACAGCTTCCGGCTCATCTGTACATCCAGCGTCCTGCCTCCCTCCCAGTTGTCGTCTGCATCCTCCCTACATGTCAACAGTGTGGCATATTGGGGAAGAGCAATGTACTAGGGTAAGCTGTCGCCAGCAGACCGGTCGGCAAAGATGTAGCAAGAAGATCGATAGTAGGCGCTGGATCAAGCACATCCATCAGGAGAGGGGCCAAAGTCTTGCAAGCAACCTGCCACCAACGCCCTGTCGACTGCAAATATTTAGGCCAACTCCGCTGACCGGTAAGTCAGCCTCAGTCTCAGTCACTGGCTCAGTCAAAAAATGGCTCTGAGCACTATGGGACTTAACATCTGTCAGTCCCCTAGAACTTAGAACTACGTAAGCCTAACTAACCTAAGGACATCACACACATCCATGCCCGAGGCAGGATTTGAACCTGCGATCGTAGCGGTCGTGCGGTTCCAGGCTGAAGCCCCTAGAACTGCTCGGCCACACTGACCGGCTGCTTGGCTCAGTCGCTGGTGCACTAACTCGCATTCTAGTTGGGCATGTGACATCCAACGCATAGTGGTACTTGTATTTCACCAGCAGTGTGACTAACGTGGACTATCATTGACGACCTTGTACCAAAACACATGGACTCTTAAAAGTTAAGTAGCTTCCGGTTTCTATAAACAAATAACCGTTTAATACATGAGTGCATTTGTGTTGTAGAAAGAGGATACCAGCCACCAAACAAAATCCTCTCCCTTCATTCCTGTGATTCAAGTCACAACAGTGGCAACGAGGACACAACAGTTGGCAGACGACCGACGCCAGTGTCTTTGATAACAGCACGACATCGCCTGCAGCGCCTCTCCTGCGTTCGTGAACATATCAGATGAGTCCAGATTTCAGCTGGTAAGAACTGATGCTAAGTTTGAGACCCCACGATCCCATGCACAAAGTTGTGAACAAGGGCCTGTGAAAGCTGATCGTGGCTCCATCATGGTGTAAGCTGTGTTTATGTGGAAAGGACTGGGTCCTCTGGTCCTACTGAACTGATCATTGACTAGAAACTGTTACGTTTGGCTACTTGGAGATCATTTGCAGCCATTCATGGACTTCATCTTCCCCTAACAACGATGGATATTTTTTATGGATGACAATACCCCTTGTCACGCGCCCACAATTTCTTGCAATGGGTTGAAGAGCATTCTGGATAGTTCGAGATAACGATTTGGCCACCCAGATCAACCCGTTATGAGTCCAATAGAACATTTATTGGATATAAGCTAGAGGTAGGTTTGTGCACAAACTCTGCATTGGCAACACTTGCACATTTACTGAAGGCTCCAGTCAGCATGGTTCACTGTTTTTGCAAGGGGTTTCCGACGACTTGTGGAGTCTATATCACGTCGAGTCGCCTGCACTACACCAGCCAAAAGGACATCAGACACACATATTAGAAGGTACCCTATGACTTTTGTCTCCTAAGCGTGTGTGCACTACACAAAGGAAGCGGCTACTCGGGTAGCAGAGTACTTGTGGCGTGTACATGATTTTTTTTTTTTAGGCTAGGCAGCAGTGCGAAGTGTTCTGATGAACACTCACCAGTCGACGTGCAGGCAGGGAAATCAGGACGAGCTCAGTATAAAGACACTTCAGCTATGAAGATATTAGCAGTAAATTTTCAGAGTGTTCGGAATAAAGTTCCTGAGTTTACTGCCCTCCAGGAAGCGTGTGGCGCGCAAATTATTCTCGGGACTAAGACCTGCCTGAACCCTGAGATAGGAAGTTCTGAAATATTTAGTGAGTGTTGGAACGTGTATCGGAAAGACAGATTAGACAACGTAAGAGGTGGTGTCTTCATTGCAGTTGACAAAAATATTGTGTCTACTGAGGTCGCAGTAGAGTGTGATTGTTATCTGGACACGTTTAACAGGGCTAGGGGAAATAAAGTTAATTGTGGGGTGTTATTACCGGCCACCAGGTTCCACCCTGCAAGTTCTAGAATCATTCAAAGGGGAGTCTACACTCTGTATCGCAGAAGTACCCAGAAAATGCTATATTAGTCGGAGGCGATTTCAACCCCATGAACCATGGACCTTGCCGTTGGTGGGGAGGCTTGCGTGCCTCAGCGATACAGATGGTCGTACCGTAGGTACAGTCACAACGGAGGGGTGTCTGTTGAGAGGACAGACAAACGTGTGGTTCCTGAAGAGGGGCAGCAGCCTTTTCAGTAGTTGCAGGGGCAACAGTCTGGATGATTGACTGATCTGGCCTTGCAACACTAACCAAAACAGCCTTGCTGTGCTGGTACTGCGAACGGCTGAAAGCAAGGGGAAACTACAGCCGTAATTTTTCCCGAGGGCATGCAGCTTTACTGTACGGTTAAATGAGGATGGCGTCCTCTTGGGTAAAATATTCCGGAAGTAAAATAGTCCTCCATTCGGATCTCCGGGCGGGGACTACTCAGGAGGACGTCGTTATCAGGAGAAAGAAAACTGGCGTTCTACGGATCGGAGCGTGGAATGTCAGATCCCTTAATCGGGCAGGTAGGTTAGAAAATTTAAAAAGGGAAATGGATAGGTTGAAGTTAGATATAGTGGGAATTAGTGAAGTTCGGTGGCAGGAGGAACAAGACTTTTGGTCAGGTGAATACAGGGTTATAAATACAAAATCAAATAGGGGTAATGCAGGAGTAGGTTTAAAAATGAATAAAATAATTGGAGTGCGGGTAAGCTACTACAAACAGCATAGTGAACGCATTATTGTGGCCAAGATAGACACGAAGCCCATGCCTACTGCAGTAGTACAAGTTTATATGCCAACTAGCTCTGCAGATGATGAAGAAATTGATGAAATGTATGATGAGATAAAAGAAATTATTCAGGTAGTGAAGGGAGACGAAAATTTAATAGTCATGGGTGACTGGAATTCGAGAGTAGGAAAAGGGAGAGAGGGAAACATAGTGGGTGAATATGGATTGGGGGAGAGAAATGAAAGAGGAAGCCGTCTGGTAGAATTTTGCACAGAGCATAACTTAATCATAACTAACACTTGGTTCAAGAATCATAAAAGAAGGTTGTATACATGGAAGAATCCTGGAGATACTAGAAGGTATCAGATAGATTATATAATGGTAAGACAGAGATTTAGGAACCAGGTTTTAAATTGTAAGACATTTCCAGGGGCGAATGTGGACTCTGACCACAATCTATTGGTTATGAACTGTAGATTAAAACTGAAGAAACTGCAAAAAGGTGGGAATTTAAGGAGATGGGACCTGGATAAACTGAAAGAACCAGAGGTTGTAGAGAGTTTCAGGGAGAGCATGAGGGAGCAATTGACAGGAATGGGGGAAAGAAATGGAGTAGAAGAAGAATGGGTAGCTCTGAGGGATGAAGTAGTGAAGGCAGCAGAGGATCAAGTAGGTAAAAAGACGAGTGCTAGTAGAAATACTTGGGTAACAGAAGAAATATTGAATTTAATTGATGAAAGGAGAAAATATAAAAACGCAGTAAATGAAGCAGGCAAAAAGGAATACAAACGTCTAAAAAATGAGATCGACAGGAAGTGCAAAATGGCTAAGCAAGGGTGGCTAGAGGACAAATGTAAGGATGTAGAGGCTTATCTCAGTAGGGGTAAGATAGATACTGCCTACAGGAAAATTAAAGAGACCTTTCGAGAAAAGAGAGCCACTTGTATGAATATCAAGATCTCAAATGGAAACCCAGCTCTAAGCAAAGAAGGGAAAGCAGAAAGGTGGAAGGAGTATATAGAGGATCTATACATGGGGATGTACTTGAGGACAGTATTATGGAAATGGAAGAGGATGTAGATGAAGATGAAATGGGAGATACGATACTGCGTGAAGAGTTTGACAGAGCACTGAAATACCTGCGTCAAAACAAGGCCCCAGGAGTAGACAACATAACATTAGAACTACTGACAGCCGGTCTAGCGGTTCTGGCGCTGCAGTCCGGAACCGCGGGACTGCTACGGTCGCAGGTTCGAATCCTGCCTCGGGCATGGATGTGTGTGATGTCCTTAGGTTAGTTAGGTTTAAGTAGTTCTACGTTCTAGGGGACTGATGACCAAAGATGTTAAGTCCCATAGTGCTCAGAGCCATTTGAAGCCTACTGACAGCCTTGGGAGAGCCAATCCTGACAAAACTCTACCATCTGGTGAGCAAGATGTATGAGACAGGCGAAATACCCTCAGACTTCAAGAAGAATATAATAATTCCAATTACAAAGAAAACAGGTGTTGACAGATGTGAAAATTATCGAACTATCAGTTTAATAAGTCACAGTTGTAAAATACTAACGCGAATTCTTTACAGACGAATGGGAAAACTGGTAGAAGCCGACCTCGGCTTCGCAGAAATGTTGGAACACGTGAGGCAATACTGATCCTACGACTTATCTTAGAAAATAGATTAAGGAAAGGCAAACCTACATTTCTAGCACTTGTAGACCTAGAGAAAGCTTTTGACAATGTTGACTGGAATACCCTCTTTCAAATTCTGAAGGTGGCAGGGGTAAAATACAGAGAGCGAAAGCCTATTTACAATATGTACATCAAGCAGATGGCAGTTATAAGAGTCGAGGGACATGAAAGGGAAGCAGTGGTTGGGAAGGGAGTGAGACAGGGTTATAGCCTGTCCCCGATGTTATTCAATCTGTATATTGAGCAAGCAGTAAAGGAAACAAAAGAAAAGTTCGGAGTAGGTGTTAAAGTCCATGGAGAAGAAATAAAAACGTTGAGATTCGCCGATGACATTTTAATTCTGTCAGAGACAGCAAAGGACTAGGAAGAGCTGTTGAACGGAATGGACAGTGTCTTGAAAGGAGGATATAAGATGAACATCAACAAAAGCAAAACGAGGATAATGGAATGTAGTCGGATGAAGTCGGGTGATGCTGAGGGAATTAGATTAGTAAATTAGACACTTAAAGTAGTAAAGGAGATTTGCTATTAGGGGAGCAAAATAACTGATGATGGTCGAAGTAGAGAGGATATAAAATGTAGACTGGCAATGGCAAGGAAAGCGTTTCTGAAGAAGAGAAATTTGTTAACATCGAGTATAGATTTAAGTGTCAGGAAGTCGTTTCTGAAAGTATTTGTATGGAGTGTAGCCATGTATGGAAGTGAAGCATGGACGACAAATAGTTTGGATAAGAAGAGGATAGAAGCTTTCGAAATGTGGTGCTACAGAAGAATGCTGAAGATTAGATGGGTAGATCACATAACTAATGAGGATGTATTGAATAGAATTGGGGAGAAGAGGAGTTTGTGGCACAACTTGACAAGAAGAAGGGAACGCTGGCAGGACATGTTCTGAGGCATCAAGGGATCACAAATTTAGCATTGGAGGGCAGCGTGGAGGGTAAAAATCGTAGAGGGAGACCAAGAGATGTATACACTAAGCAGATTCAGAAGGATGTAGGTTGCAGTAAGTACTGGGAGATGAAGAAGCTTGCACAGGATAGAGTAGCATGGAGAGCTGCATCAAACCAGTCGCAGGACTGAAGACAACAACAACAACGACTTCAACCTACCTAGTATAGACTGGGATGTTATGGATTCATTACAGGTGGTACAGACAAGTCGTCGTGTGAATTACTTTTGAACACATTATCCGAAAACTGTCTCGAGGAGCTAAATCGACGGCCAACGCGTAATGTAAATATTTTAGATCTGGTAGCCACGAACAGACCAGACCTCATCGACGGTGTTTAGACAGGGATTAGTGATCATGATGTTGTCATTACGACTATGGTTACGAAAGTTTAAAAGTCGGTCAAGAAGGCTAGGAGAGTATTCTTACTAGAAAGAGCACATAAGCAGTTGTTAGAATCCCACTTAGTAAATGAATCGACTTCATTTACTTCCGGTACGATGGACGTGAAAGAATTATGGGCAAATTTTAAACACATTGTAAATCACGCATTGGACAAGTATGTGCCGAAAAAGTGGGTTACGGACGGAAGAGACCCACCGTGGTTTAACAGCTCAATTCGGAGAATGCTCAGATAGCAAAGGTAGTTGCACTCGCGGTACAAGAAAGATCGGGAGAATGAGGACAGGCAAAAGTTAGTAGAGATTCGTGCTGCTGCAAAAAGAGCGATGCGTGAAGCATACAACGACTACCACCATCATACCTTAGCAAAAGATCTTGCTGAAAACCCAAGGAAATTCTGATCTTACGTCAAATCGGTAAGTGGGTCGAAGGCTTCCATCCAGTCACTCACTGATCAGTCTGGCCTGGCAACGGAAGACAGCAAAGCGAAAGCTGAAATTTTAAATTTAGCATTTGAGAAATCTTTTACGCAGGAGGATCGTACAAACATACCGCCGTTTGAGTCTCGTACAGATTCCGGTGTGGAGGACATAGTGATAGACATCCCTGGGGTTGTGAAGCAGCTGAATGGATTGAAAATAATTAAATCGCCAGGTCCTGATGTGATTCCAATTCGGTTTTACAGAGAGTACTCTACTGAATTGGCTCCTTACTTAGCTTGCATTTATTGCGAGTCCCGAGCGAATGGAAAAAAGCGCAGGTGACGCCTGTATATAAGAAGGGTAGAAGGACGGATCCTCAAAATTACAGACCAATATCCTTAACATCGGTTTGTTGCAGGATTCTCGTACATATTCTCAGTCGAACATAATGAATTTCCTTGAGACAGAGAAGTTGCTGTCCATGCATCAGCACGGCTTTAGAAAGCATCGCTCCTGCGAAACGCAACTCGCCCTTTTTTCACATGATATCTTGCGAACCATGGATGAAGGGTATCAGACGGTTGCCACATTCCTTGACTTCCGGAAAGCGCTTGACTCGGTGCCCCACTGCAGACTCCTAACTAAGGTACGAGCGTTTGGGATTGGTTCCCAAGTATGAGAGTGGCTCGAAGACTTCTTAAGTAATAGAACCCAGTACGTTGTCCTCGATGGTGAGTGTTCATCGGAGGCGAGGGTATCATCTGGAGTGCCCCAGGGAAATGTGATAGGTCCGCTGTTGTTTTCTATCTACATAAATGATCTTTTGGATAGGGTGGATAGAAATGTGCAGCTGTTTGCTGATGATGGTGTGGAGTACGGGAAGGTGTCGTCGTTGAGTGACTGTAGGAGGATACAAGATGACTTGGACAGTATTTGTGATTGATGTAAAGAATGGCTGCTAACTGTAAATATAGGTAAATGTAAATTATTGCAGATGAAAAAGAAAAAGAATCCTGTAATGTTTGAATACTCCATTAGTAATGTAGCGCTTGACACAGTCACGTCGATTAAATGTTTGGATGTAACATTGCAGAGCGATATGAAGTGGGACAAGCATGTAATGGCAGTTGTGGGGAAGGTGGATAGTCGTCTTCGGTTCATTAGTAGAATTTTGGGAACATGTGGTTCATCTGTAAAGGAGACCGCTTATAAAACACTAATACGACCTATTCTTGAGTACTGATCGAGCGTTTGGGATCCCTATCAGGTCGGATTGAGGGAGGATATAGAAGCAATTCAGAGGCGGGCTGCTAGATTTGTTACTGGTAGGTTTGATCATCACGCGAGTGTTACGGAAATGCTTCAGGAACTCGGGTGGGAGTCTCTAGAGGAAAGGAGGCGTTCTTTTCGTGAATCGCTACTGAGGAAATTTAGGGAACCAGCATTTGAGGCTGACTGCAGTACAATTTTACTGCCGCCAACTTACATTTCGCGGAAAGACCACCAAGATAAGAGAGATTAGGGTTCGTACAGAGGCATATAGGCGGTCATTTTTCCCTCGTTCTGTCTGGAAGTGGAACAGGGAGAGAAGATGCTAGTTGTAGTACGAGGTACCCTCCGCCACGCACCGTATGGTGGATTGCGGAGTACGTATGTAGATGTAGATGTAGAGAAGGCCTATGATCACGTATGGTGGGACCGACTAATAATCGAATTTATCGATCAAGCCACAGTTATTGACTGCCATGTTAAACTACTCGACAGTTCTTCACAAGATAGAAGATTGTTTGTTCAGATTGATGGCTAAAAGTTCAGCGTGAAATACAATAAGCAGGCACACTCCAGTGGTCCGTGATCAACGAGTGTACCAACAATCTTCTGGCGTAACCACATGTCACCGTACGTGTTGACGGAGACGATGCAGCCTCCCTCACCTTGGGAAGGAACATCGAGCAGCTCATAACGAGGATGCAACGTCTACTGACATCACGGAAGACCGAGAAAAAAGCAAATAAGATTACGCTCAACCCCACCAAAACAGCGGCAATAGTGTTTACCGAGAAAAGGTCTGTATTAAAGACGCAAGTGAATATCGCGTACCAGCAAATACCTTGGTCCCCATCGGTTAAATACCCGGGGACCATACTGGACAAAGGCATGACTTATGCACCACATATTCAGGAAAGTAAACTGAATTCCATCAAGGTGTTTCGGGCCCTGACGCCCTTCTTCACCAGACGCAACCTCACCCAGTCAACTAAGTTGAAGTTGTACAAGGCAGCGATACAACTGTCGCTCCTTTGTGGTTAGACTTCGTTGGGTACTTGCGCAACCAATATACGACGATCACAGCCACTCCAAAATAAGTGTTTAAATTTGTGAATCACGCTCCTAGGCGGGCCAGAACACGGGAAATAAACCAGCAAATAAGAAAAGACTACCTTGTCACTTTCGGCACCTACCTGCAGAAGTATCTGCTTTTGGTAGCTCCATACACACGCTGGTTCAGCATTTGAAAATATATGTGGCAAGATTCTATGACCAACTAAATGAAAAGTCAAACAGTAGCTTTATATTTTCACACATAAAATACTTCGTATTTTTATTTATGTCACTAATTTCCTATAATGACCAGGTCTCGCACAGTTTAAGCGTTTGCAACACGTAACGTAAACGGACATTTGCGAATCACGCAAAAGAACTTTAAAAGTTACGTTTTTTTCTTGTCTTTACAAAAGTGACTATTACAAATCATTACTTATAGTGACAATAACAGTTCATTAACACCAGTCGAAGCATTTCTGAAGTATATTACTACTACATGAAACGTTTATAATCTTCCCACAACATATAGTGGCAATAAGTAAAAGTACATATACTCAGTGCGCTACACTCGCATTCAAACAGATACTGTTCACAAGTTGCATATGAGTTCTAACTGTATTGCTTATTCAAGATTGTTTTGCAATGTAATGGATCCCTAGGCTGTTGTAAATAAACACAAATACGAGATGCTTGCACACTTTTCTGCTACCGAAACGTCATGCGAAGGAATAACGAACGTAATCCAATGCGCTCGATGCAATTCTAAGATTTGTGAAAGCAAAGCTGAGACTCAACACATACTGATTGAAATGAAGTCACAACTAAGATTGAACGTAAACTCACTTAAATGACGTGAGGGTAGGCCTTATAAAGAATCTCGCTAGAATATTAAGCAATCTTGGTTATTAATTTACAGTCTGAAAATCACTTAGGTTAAAATACTGATCCATAACTGGCATTTGAAACTATGGTCGAGTTTGTTTAATAAACAATATATGTGAGCAGTAGCTATTAAAATGTACAGAATCAAACTATATATACGCATAGGGATTCATATTGAATGACTAAATTTAGTTGTTGAAAATTATGTAGTTCTCAGTTGGTGGCGTAGTCACATAATATGGGTGTCATTGGATGCAGAAATTTCAGATTTACAAAAGTATGTGACTAAATCCTGCAATGATACAGTAGTTTGGTCGTAATCTGTTCCGAAATTTTTCACTAGCACAAGTCTTTTATTAACAATACCTGCTAAACTAATTAAGTATGAGCAAATATAATTATATTCCTGAAATCTGGGGTAAATATTCTTTGTAGTGAAAGGAGACTTTCCTTAAATTTAATATATTAGTTTTCAATGATTTTATGGGTAGCTGGCTGTATGAAATGTTATAGTTACAATTTCTAGTGAAATTAGTTATTACAATACAATCAGAACAGTAAATAGCATGATCTCAATAATAAAGTTTTAAAGGGGAGTTCCGTTTATGCAGAGCTGACATTTTGTGTAAAATGCACACACTATCGTAATATTATCACTAGTATTTGAGTAAGAATATTACAAAACTTGTTTATAAATATTTTAACTTATAAATTAGGGGTGTAAACAAAGTACAATGGAGTGGGCCAATCCCCCTTTGTCACGAAATGTTAGACAAGATCAAAGATCAGGTAACGAAATTGTTCCAAAAGCTACATGAGAATAAAGTACCTGTCCGCACACTAGCCACTGTTGGCCAAGTTCTGCTCCAACAATGGCACAAATACAATGTGCTTAAAGCACTAAATACGATCCCACGAGACCAGCCTCGTTGAGGGACCATCAACCTCAACAAGTCCACCTCCGCCTCTAACTAGCCAACATTCTCTGTAACATCTTTACAAAGGACTGAAGGACTCAATGAGAGTTCAAGTATCTTTGAATGTGCAATAGATAAATAAAGCGAAACCATGACGATCCTGCCAATCCAGAAGCAAAAATCGCCACTGGCGATCACTCTTCGGCACACACGCTAAAAAGAAGAAACAGTTTAATCTTTGCTACATGGTGTAGAACAACGTGGTATTTCCACAACTGTTTACGTGACTGGAGTCTGAGGGAGTGCAAATGCTCCCAGATCAGCCGGTAGCAGCATCGTGTATTCGACCGGCGATGTCTTTGCGTCATCGTCGATCAAATGTGCGGCTAAGCTACTCCAGCCTCACTAAGAAGCGTCATCAAGTAGGTGAAGCTGCTGATCTGCAAGCCATAAAGGTAGCCTGATGGTTCCTGGCCTCTAACTGGATACGTCGGGGCAAGTCCGCTCTATTGCTGCCATCGCTTGACACTTAAGCCAGTCTCTGAAGGTCCTGGGTTTGAGATGCGACCTGTGCATTTCCGCCAGAGACACAGAGCGCCGGTGATACTCTGTCACCTGGCTTGACTGTACAGCACCAAACTGACGACTTGCATCAACTATATCACCGCCGGCTGCCAGCTGTCGCTGTCTCAGCACACGGTACCTACTAACCACGACCAGCTCCTGGACTGCTGACGCCAAAGTGCTGTATTGGAAACTACAAGTAATAAAGAATGTCCCTGTTGAGTATGTATTCTTCAGTCTGCAGTTGGTGCAGTAGTGGAGAATCCGTACCACAGTTTCTTGCACACAGACCTCTGCAGCCGCAACTGGCTAGCCCGTAACATATCAGTGAAAAGCGGTTGCATTGCAATACTATTTTGCAAGTGACTCATTTTTTACCGCCAGAAGACGATGTGTCGGGCAAGGCTGTATACTGTTCTGATATTTATAATTTCATCTTCAGATAAATACAAGATTTTATCCGTTAACACGTCCACAGTTCACAAATATTAGTTTCTAGAAATTCCTGAATGCTCTCGATGCAATCCCCGTTTCTTTTAAGACTTACGACAATGTGAAGATATGAAAAACAGTTCGTTCATGGCACGAAATTGCAACACCCTCTGCCGTAAGTGGCTCTGAAGGTTTTAGGATTGGCCAATGTGAATTTGCTGAACGTCAGGTCGCTCCCGTAATATTTATTTCTGGTACTATGGGGCTTAACATCTCAGGTCTTCAGTCCCCTAGACTTAGAAATACTCAAACCTAACTAACCTAAGGACATCACATACACCCATGCCCGAGGCAGGATTCGAACCTGTGGCCGCAGCAGCCGCGTGGTTCCGTAATGAAGCGCTTAGAACCGCTCGACCACACATCAAATAAAGTTTTGTATCGCCCTCGTTCCCAGAACTCCTGAGGGTAGACGTTGACTGTGGATATTATATCACACATAAAGTCCCTTTGACTGTGAGGTACACGTATACACGTGGTTTCCGTTTTCAATTACGGAGTGGAATAGAGTGTGTCCCACTAGAAACGCGTCGACGTATGTGGTATCAGCCTGATGGTGCACCTGCACATTCTGCAATTAACACTAGGCTGACCCTTGACAGGATGTTCGACGGGCGTTTCATAGGACGTGGAGGACGCATAAATTGGCCAGCCCGTTCTCCTGATCTTACACCTCTGGACTTCTTTCTATGGGGTACGTTAAAGGAGAATGTGTACCGTGATGTGCCTACAACCCCAGAGGATATGAAACAACGTATTGTGGCAGCCTGCGGCGACATGACACCAGATGTACTGCGGCGTGTACGACATTCATTACGCCAGAGATTGCAATTGTGTGCAGCAAATGATGGCCACCACATTGAACATCTATTGGCCTTACATGTCGGGACACACTCTATTCCACTCCGTAATTGAAAACGGAAACCACGTGTGTACGTGTACCTCGCCCCTCATCGTAATGTACATGTGCGTCAGTGAAAAAGACCAATAAAAAGGTGTTAGAATGTGGACGTAATGTGTTGTTCCAGTCTCTTCTGTACATAAGGTCCATCACCATTCCCTTTGGATCCCTACGTAATTCGGTGCTCTCCGATACACACGATCGAACAGCGAAGGAGTGGTACTCAAGCGTCAACTTTAGGTTACAATATCTCCGGATGTAATTTACATTTTACAATGCAACAAACGGCAATGATTACGTATTTGTTTATATGTTCAGATGTGCTAACAAAACTAACGGGGTTCCATTTAAAGAAACGTCTGTTTGTGTTAAAAAACATACTTCCGTGCATTTTTTTATGATTTGTATTAACCAGTTACACTAGCCCCTCTCCTCACGTTCGGTCTGTGGAATCGATTCGTCAGTATTTGATGTGGTTTACGAAATATATCCAGCGGTAATGTTAGGTGACTCACCCTGTATATCAAATTTAGGTTACAATTACATCCACAACCAATATTTTACCGCTAAATCTCTTTTATTGGGCATACAGCTGCTGACGAGCCCTGCCCTCTCGAAAATAACCTCGTAAAAATGGTTCTGACCACTATGGGACTTAACACCTCAGGTCATCAATCTCCTAGACTTAGAAGTACTTAAACCTAATCAACCTAAGGACATAACACATCCATTCCCGAGGCAGGATTCGAACCTGCGACCGCAACAGACTCGCGCTTCCAGACTGAAGCGCCTAGAACCACTCGGCCACAGCGGCTGGCTAACCTCGTAAAACTGATTGCTAACTTTACTATCGAGAATGAAGCGTTTGTCATCTTTGGCCAATAATGGCAATTTACACTGCTTCATATTGGGAACTACCTGTAGGGTGATCGATTTGTATACTGAATAGTCGATTTATCAATATTCCCAGTAGTCATCGTTGATGACTACTGATGAGTACTTCACACCTTTCAGTCTACACATTATGCATTGTGTTTCAGTTTCGAGATCATATTTTTTGCATGGTAGTTTTGTAATATTTTCCACTTTGCAGTTTCAAGCAGACATGCCGGGATGCAGTGACGTGCAGCTCACCTGATGTGTGTTCGCGAGCTAAGACACGTATGCGACAGTCATGTCTCCTTTACATAACAAACACCTCCACGTGTCTCAGGGACATTTTTCTTCTAAAATGTAGTATCAGCGCTGTAATTCACTCTGTACATTCAATCCTGCTTTGAATTGGAGTACGATCTATCGCTATGTGTTCCCTGGCTTCAAAGCATCGCGCTCAATAATTTCTTGAACGACTTCCGAACCTTTTGTAGCTATCTAAAAATTAACGGGATGTTGTCATACGTAACCTTCCGCCCTTCAAATTGAATCCTTCACTTCATTTTACACAGCTGTGTTAAACTTCATACAATAATGACCGCTGTTCGAGGTTCCTCATGTCTTATTTGGTACCATGAAGTTTCACTGACATCTCTCTAAGACATTTATTTATAGTACAGTTTACGGTGCTAAAGTGGCGATAAATGTGACACTGGCGCAGAAAATTCGTACCAAATAAAGATTAAAAGGCAATTATCTGCAATTCCATCAGCAGACTTATTTCTTCTAGCGCACAAATGAACTGGAAAGTAAATAATGTAAAGAAAGGGACTAAAACAGCTACTAACTTAGGTAATTTTAGTACGTTTTCAATTTGTCCAGATGTTGCTTTATCTCTTCTGCAGTATCACGAAGCCATAAATTTTATGGCCTTTGACAACTTTGAAATCTCTCACTTTCCCGGAAAACAGAGTCGTAGAATTCGTACGGGCACCCATATTTAGATTTTCCGTGGTATCTCTAAATCACTCCAGACAAATATCTGGATGGTTTCCTTTCTCGTCCTTACGTAAAACGAGCTTGTTTTCGGTCTGTAACGACCTTTCTGCCGATTGGACGTTAAACTCTAATGTTCCTTCTCCGTTTTTCGTAAAATTCGTCCTGTCGGCAAACATTTCGTACGGGCAAGAAAATCAATAAGAGTTCCCTTCTTGGAATCACACTTGGTACGTCTTCCATAAAATTGTATACAGAGCACATTGAGCCATAGTGACGTCACTGAGAATAAGAAATGTGTGAAACTAAAGTCTCCTGATTAGGCTGAACTTGCGTTTTCCCACGGTTGACACAAGTAACATTAAGATATAGTTATGAAGTCACTCCCTCAAACTTTGGAAACGATTAACTACCGTGTAACTGAACAGCACACTAAAGGTAGATCACGTGCAACCGTTTATAAGAAATCGGTACTTCCGCGTTTCAGAAAGAACGGATACATATTTCTAGCTGGACAATACATAGAGGTTAGTTTTTTCTTTTGAGTCATCAATATTCTGACTGGTTTGACGTAGTCACGAATATCTCTCATGTGCCAACCTCTTCACCTCAGAGTAGCAACTGTAACAAAAGTCATCAATTATTTCCTGGATACATTCAGATCTCTGTCTTCCTCTACAGCTCCCTCTAGTACCATGGAAGTAATTTAGCGTAGTCTTAACAGATGTGCTACCATCGTGTCTCTTCTGCTTATTAGTGTTTTCCATATATTCCTTTCCTTGACGATTTTGCGCAGAAACTACTCATTCCTTACCTTATTAGTTCGCGTAATTTTTAACATTCGTATGTAGCACCACATCTCAAATGGTTAAATTCTCTTCTGTTCCGGTTTCCCCACAGTCCACGTTTCACTTCTCAGGGCGTATATGAAGGTCGTTGACTCTGCTTGTAGCACCAAGCACAAAGTTTGACCTGTCATTCATCGCGTTCCGTAGATCCCATGAAGAAGGAGAATATTCAGAGATTTGGACTGAATAAAGATGTAAATTAAAAAATACGAGCAAATTTCAAGCATCAGTGTTTATTAACGTTAAACTATCAATATTTTTCTTAGTACATTTATGTTCACGGCAGTTCAATATAATCAAGTAATAAACTGATTCTTTGAAAAGCCTTCTACCTACACAGCTACACTAAATATCTGCTGCTCGCGTATATGCTACTGATAGCTTCATATCTATCTGGTTACATTAGTTTTTGAATTAAATAGTTACGCACATCAGTAAATCTACAGTACTGTTTAAGTGCATTAGGGCTTACTATTTCACACATAGCTTTACAGCAAAGAATTGTTCCGGCCAAGTAACTAACAAAAGTTTTCATCCTTGATCTGGATATTCATATAACTTCATAAGTAGTGGGTAACCAAATTAATTTATATTTTTTCCTTTTAACTGGTGGGAATTCTCGGTGTCTTGGTTTATGTTAAGTGAGAGCTTCTTGAATACCATGCCTTTGCAGGAGAATGCATGACTTCACTCTAAACCCTTGGCTAGTAGGCGAAGTGTACATGAAAAGTACCTTCAGTCTCTTGTATAGTGATTATGGACATCACAGTTCAGCTGAAACTCGTTTCTAATGGCAGTAAAATAAATAAATAAAAAAATATTGAAGAATTCATTTATTGGGAAGGCAACCTACTTATACAATTATAGTGGTGGTGACTTAAATCTGCCCTCGATATGTTGACGAAGATAGGTGATAGGCAACAAAATCGTCCGAATTTGTGCTGAATGCTTTTCTACTAAAGTCTCTTGACGTCTTCCAATGAGTCGATCTCTATGCCTTCCAAACGGACTATGTAAGCATAGACCAGATGTGCGTTGAACTGAAAGACACAGTATTAACGTAATTTTAGAGATTCATAGCAAATAAATCTCATGGTACACCTAGCACTCGGGACACTGTTGCCGAAGCAACGTAAAAAGCATGCCAGATTTATAAAAACATTATCTCTAAGATCGGTGATATTTTACAGAGGCTCCAAATTTAGCGCAGACTTCAGTGCGAGATAATCTTAATATTTTCAACAACGAAATCTGGCAAGAAATCCACAGAAGTTCCACTAGTAAGTGCTGTAGAGAAGCAACGTCAAAACGTAACCAATTAGGTATCTTTTGTAGTATGCTAATCAAGTAGCTCCATTTTTAGCAGTCATTATTGATTTTTATGTAGCTTCTTGACGCTGCAGATATAGAATCCACTTTGAAAACAATCTCTTTGAAAGGATGAATTTGTTAGTGGACCTAATACAATTATTACTAGCAAATGAAGTGGCATTTATTTACTTAATAATCAAACAGATTAGCTGCCGATTCTGCGAGAGAATAGGGACGCACGTTTTGCGTTACTACATGATTTGGAAGAGTATGTGTGGTCGATTATTTGGAGGCAGTAGTCGGATTTTGGTGGAGATTTTGGTCATATGTAAAGTACACCACCGGCAAGATACGATCAATGCCTTTACTGAGCCAAAGCGATGATACTATTGCCGATGAGAGCGCCACAAAAGTGAAGTTACTAAACACGTTTTTCGGATTTCTTTTATCAAATAAGACTCAGAAAATATTCCATAGTTCCAATAAAGAATAGCTGGCAACACGCGTAACTTAGAAGTAAATAATTTATGTGTTGGAAACAACTCAAATCGCATAATAAAGTCACATCTTCATATCAGGGTTCATTTCGGAGTATACTGATGTAGTAGCTTCATGTTTAGGTGGAAAATACAACCACCTACTAACTCGGCAAAAAATCTGTACCGATTGACCAGAAAATTGGAGAGGTCACAGCAGTACACAAGAAAGTAAGTGGAGGTAGTTCGCTGAATTACAGACCCATATCACTGACGTCGATTTGCTGTAGAATTTTGGAATGTGTACTTTGTTCGAATATTTTGAATAACCTTGAAGAAAACGATCTATCGACACATAGTCAGAATTGATTCAGCAAACATCGTTGTTGTGAAACACGATTGGATTTGTATTCTCACGAAGTAATGCGTGCTATCGACAGGAATCACAAATAGTTTCCATTACTCTAGATTTCCAGAAGGCGTTCCTTACATCCAGCTTCTAATCAAACTCAGTGCCCGGAAAAGTCTCTTGCTTACAAGAAAGTTGACGATCTCTGTGTTCATCGTTTATCCTGTAGTCACAACACGTGACGACACGGACAAAGTGAATGGCTGTCCAAATTACACGTCAGTCTGAGGCATAATTGTCTGTACAGCCGATAGCGACTGATATATACACGATGCCGTCTAGTCGAAAACGATCGTCGATTCAGGCAGACCTATTTTTATGTATGGATGGTTAGTATAATAAACATCAAAATATAAAAAGTAGACCTCCATGAGTCCACAATCGTGTTCGTGTAGACGGCACTGGAATTCCGTGCCCCATCACAGAACATGGAGGCTTTCAAAAGCAGGATGCGCGACGAACTGGGGCAGATCTGGTGACAGAGTATCACGGAATTGTGTGACCTGTGCGTAGAAATCCTATGCCACAGACCTTCGCAAACCTACCAAGAACTTGTCAAATACATACCATGCAGAACTGCTGCTCATAAGTGTATTCGGTTCGCATAAGTTATCCTGTTACAGGTTTCGCTTCACAATTTTCGACTCAATACCTTTCCTCAATTCCTTGTCTCAAACTGCTATATATTTTTCCTTCCCCATCGTTCCTTTTTGTCATCCCCACGGAAACTCTCTGTGAAAGGAGAATTTATTATGCAGTATATGGGATGAAAACGAGGACTGTATGAAATTACCAGAAAGTCAGGTAACCTTGAAGGAGAAAAATAGGGTTGAAGAATTTACCATTAGCTTCATTAACTTCGTTACAAGCAGCTATATAATACGTCATACTGGTGCGGTTCCGCGAAACGAGGCCCTATTGCGATTTTGACGCTGGTAGTGACTGCAGGCAGCGTCCGTTCTGCGTGTCTCCGCCAACCTCTGCTGCCGTCTTCTCTTTGTGTGCGCCGCTGCCGTTGCCGCCGTGCAGGCTTCGACCACGGAACTGCGGCCAGGCAGGAAGGAAGGCTTTGGTCGGCTTCCTGGCGTTCCCGGGCAAGACGCGACGAGCCGCCGGTCGAAGGTAGCGCTGTCCGGCACAGCAGGGGCGCCGCTGGCGACCCTGCCAGGACGCGGCCAGGAGGCTCCTCCCACTGCGCTTCCCACTGGTCTTTGTGACCGAGCAGAAGGGAGACCGTCGCCGATAGAGAGGCTGGGCCACGCCTCTGAGTCGCTAGTACGTCTACTGTTACAAGGCACATATGTAGGAGGCATGTGTCAGTGTCCACTGTTCACTGAAAGTAGTACATGGGGGCTTTGTCAGGGTGTCTTATGCTTCCCTCGACTATCATAGATCTTCTCACGCTTCTAATGAAGTTTTTAGTTTACAAACTACAGAAGAAGCTTCCACTACAATGCCCTTTACAGTGACTGAGGAACCAGCAGGATATGCAGGAAAAGATGTGGAATGTGGCATACAAAAACTGGTGTTATTACTGTTTATTGTCTGTTTCAAGTAGTTTCAGTGTATACCAGTGAGAGGTAGGAGAGAAACAAGTTGTAGGATAATAGAAGTGGCAAAAATATATTATCTGACCAGAAGTATTCAGGTACCTGTCAGTAGATGTTAACGTGGTGTCTGTCCTTCCTTCGTCTTTATGACAGTCTGAACTCAGCAGGGTAAAGTTTCAGTGAGATGTCTGAATGCCTGTGCTGCCCATTCCTTCTCAACAGCCGAGAGTGATTGGGGTAGCTAAGGAATCCAGATTGAAGTCGACGTTCTAACTCATCACAAACGCATTCCACTGGGCTCAGGATGCGAAGCTGGGGTGATCAGTCTATTTAAGGAATTTTCGTTTGTCCACAGACTAGTGCCTCACAGATACTGCATTATAAGACGGTGTGTTGTCTTCTGATACAAACAATGATCATCTTCTAACTGTTCATCCACTGTACCCAGTAAACAACGCTGGAAAATGTCTTCATATTCTTACACATTTAGCATTTCCTTAAGTGCAGTAATGACACCACATCCACATCACGGAAACACCTTTATATCATAACAGCACCTCCTCTGTAGTTCACTGCTGGCTCTACTCATGATGGCAGGTAGCGTTCTCCAGGCATTCGCCAAACCCAAACACTTCCATCGGGTTGTCACAGGCTATAGCGACATTCATGATACAAATAACTCACGTCCATTAATCCACTGTATGGTGTCATCGCACTTTACATCAACTCAAGCTCCTTAGCTTTTAGTGCAGGAATATGGCTTATGATGAGCTGCTCAACCATTGTACCTCATTTTTTTAAACTCTCTACGCACAGTAATTAAAACTTCCGGGCTAAGAGGCCGTGGTCCAATAGTAGAAATACTTCTCCCTGACGTTTCGTTGCCCGCAGCTGGCAACGAAACGTCAGGGAGAAGTATTTCTACTACTGGACCACGGCCTCTTAGCCCGGAAGTTTTAATTACTGAAGACGCCGGCCGTGAAAGCCTACACGCTATAATCTCTACGCACAGTCATTGTACAATTAGACTGCTGATAGCACTTATGGATCTCACGAATAATTCCTTCGACTGATTTCGTGCGATTTTTTACAACCACTCTCGCCGATGTTTGTGAGTACTGAGAACTTCCGGGTCTGGATTGTTCCTTAGCGTTTCCACTTTTCTGTCACATTACCAACAATCTACTTCAGCAGCCTTAGAAGGTTTCTAACGTCTCTGATGGATTTGTTACTCAGGAGATGTCCAATGACTAATTCTTGTTCGATCTGATTAGCTCTCCTGCCAGACTAATTCTGCTGGTACTGCTTCTCTGCTGACAACTGACTACTCCCCAACTTCCTTGTACTTGCCGGAATGCCTCTGCTATCTAGTGGCCAAGTCCACATTACATAGGAGTGTCCCAATACTTCTGATCAGTGAATGTGGTGAGGAATGGTACTGGGTGACTAGGTGTACGTTAAAAGTTTAAAAGCATTATGGTGGTGGGAAGTTTTATTGTCTGATGTGTAGCAGTGCATTTTGTGTCATTAGTTACTGATGTGTACAAAAAATAAAAAATACTGTTGACAGTAATAATTGGAGAATTAATGGAAACAAATTGTGTTAAAACTGTAATTGGCTTCAATGTATAAAGTGAAAAAATATACAAAGTGATTCAAGACATACAGAAACTTCTGAAAAACATTTAGATACGAGACCCATCAGGGAACAACAGGAACTCAAGACCAAGAGTTTACAAAAAGCGTTACGGGGAGATACAACATTTTTTCTATACCGTTCAACCCTTCTGTCTAAGAAACAATGAAGGAGACAGGACGAAGTTTCGGGATTGAGTTTAAAATACAGTGTGAATAAATATCAGGATAAGATTAGCTGATATCTGTGAAAACGGTGCAGAATTGCAAGGAATCAACACTAAGCACAGAAAATAAGAGGCAACCTGATAAAGTATTAAGAAAAAGCTGAAATGAAATTAAGTTAAAAACTGAAGTCTTCTTAGAAGACGATGTGCTCACCTTTGAAGAAAGTAGCTCATGACAAACGAAGTAAGGAGGGGGCTTGGCATGCCTATCATCCTGTACCTTTTTATTTTGCCACTATTCTCCTTACGTTTCTTTCTTCCACGCTATTGTGGAGATCTTCTTCATTCCTTACCTCGTCCACCTAACTTTCAGCCTCCTTTTGTAGCATCGTAATTGTCTTCTTTCTCGATTTTCCTACAGTCCATAACTCACTACCATTCAGTTCTGTGCTCCAAATGCGCATGTCAGAAATTTCTTCCCCGAATTCAGGCCTATGTTTGATACTAGTATATTTCTTTTGGTCAGGAATGTCCTCTTGCCTGTGGTATCTACTTTTTGTGTCCTCCTTGCTTCGCACGTCGCGTCTTACTGAGCTTCCAAGGTAGCAGAAGTCGTTGACGTCGTTTAATTTGTGGGCACTAATTTTGATAAATTTATCGCTAATCACCTTTCTGCTGCTCCTTATTACTTTCTTCTTCGATATACTCTGAGTCCCTAGTGTTTGTTCATTTGACTGTCTTTTCATTAAATAGGTCCTGTAATGATTCTTTACTGTCAGTGAGGGTAAAACGTCATCAGCGAATCTTATCATTGACACTCTTTTACCCTGAATTTTATTCCCACTCTTGAATATTTCTTTTATTCCCATAAGTGACTCTTCGATGTGTAGAAAGAAAAGTAAGCACGAAAGACAGTATCCCCATGTTATACCACTTTCTACATCTACATATACATCATACTCCGCAAGCCCCCTAACGGTGGATGACGAAGGGTACTTAACTGATTCGCCTTTCCCTGTTACACTCGTGAATGGCACAGGGGAAGATTAAAGATGCAATTTCTCAAATTTTCTCGACGCGGTCTTTTCGTGAGATGTATGTGGAAGTAATATGTTGTCCGACGCTTCCCGAAAATTGCTCACTCAAAATTTCATTACTAAACCCCTCAGTGCTATACAATGCCTCACCTGTAATGTCTGCCACCGGAGTTCGTTGAGTATCTCCGTAACACTGTCACGCTGGCTAAATGAACCCGTGACGAAACATGCCCCTCTTCGTTGGATCTTCTCAGTCTCTTCTATCTGTTATATCACGTAAGGATCCCAGACTGTTGAAGAATACTCACCAGTCGATCAAAGAAGTTTCAGCAATCGTGGATGAGATACACTATTGGCCATTAAAATTGCTACACCACGAAGATGACGTGCTACAGACGAGAAATTTAACGGACAGGAAGGAGATGCTGTGATACGCAAATGATTAGCTTTTCAGAGCATTCACGCAAGGTTGGCGCCGGTGGCGACACCTACAACGTGCTGACATGAGGAAAGTTTCCAACCGATTTCTCATACACAAACAGCAGTTGGCTGCCGTTGCCTGGTGAAACGTTGTTGTGATGCCTCGTGTCAGGAGGAGAAAGGCGTACCATCACGTTTCCGACTTTGATAAAGATCGGATTGTAGCCTATCGCGATTGCGGTTTATCGTATCGCGACATTGCTGCTAACGTTGGTCGAGATCCAGTGACTGTTAGCAGAATATGGAATCGGTGGGTTCAGGATGGTAATGCGGAACGCTGTGCTGGATCCCAACGGCCTCGTATCACTAGCAGTCGAAACGACAGGCATCTTATCCGCATGGCTGTAACGGATCGTACAGCCACACCTAGATCCCTGAGTTAACAGATGGGGACGTTTGCAAGACAACAACCATCTGCACGAACAGTTCTTCGACGTTTGCAGCAGCATGGACTATCATCTCGGAAACTATGGCTGCGGTTACCCTTGACGCTGCATCACAGACAGGAGCGCCCTCGATGGTATACTCAACGACGAACCTGGGTGCACGAATGGCAAAACGTCATTTTTTCGGATGAATCCAGGTTCTGTTTACAGCATCATGATGGTAGCATCAGTGTTTGTCGACACCGCGGTGATCACACATTGGAAGCTTGTATTCGTCATCGTCATACTGGCGTATCACCCGGCGTGATGGTACGGGGTGCCATTGGTTACGCGTCTCGGTGACCTCTTGTTCGCATTGACGGCACTTTGAACAGTGGACGCTACATTTCAGATGTGTTACGACCTGTGGTCCTACCCTACATTCGATCCCTGCAAAACACTGCATTTCAGCAGGATAACGCACGACCGCATGTTGCAGGTCCTGTACAGAAAATGTTCGACTGCTGCCCTGGCCAGCACATTCTCCAGATCTCTCACCAATTGAAAACGTCCGGTCAATGGTGGCCGAGCAACCGGCTCGTCACAATACGCCAATCACTACTCTTGATGAATTGTGGTATGGTGTTGAAGCTGCATGGGCAGCTGTATCTATACACGCCATCCAAGCTCTGTTTGACTCAATGCCCAGGCATATCAAGGCCGTTATTACGGCCAGAGGTGGTTGTTCTGTGTGCTGATTTCTCAGGATCTATGAACCCAAATTGCGTGAAAATGTAATCACATGTCAGTTCTAGTATAATATATTTGTCCAATGAATACCCGTTTACCATCTGCAATTCTTCTTGGTGTAGCAATTTTAATGGCCAGTAGTGAACATTTCCTAAAGATTCTTCCCATGAATCTCTTTGTGGTTTCTGCTTTTCCTCCTACTTGTTTTATGTGGTCATTTCACTTAAAGTCGCTCTAGTGAGTTACTGATACATATTTTACGGCTGATATTGTTTCCAGCAGATCTTCTTCAATGGAGTAATTGTATAGAGTGGATTTCTTTCACTCCGAGAACTTCGTTCTTCGCCTTCCATTATTTCCTCTTCCTTATGGTATAAATTGCTTATTACCCACTCCCCTTGTAGCTTCGTCCTATATTTCGCAGAATTTCGGAAATCTTGCACAACTTTACATTGTATACTACTTTTCCATACATTGATATATTTATTCTATGCAATTGTCTTGATTTTTCTGCAGTGTTGCTTCCACTATCAAAGGCAATGTGAGGCCTGCCTCTCTGGTGGCTTTCCGAAGATTAGCATAAGGAGAAGAAGTGTCTTAATTTTAGGAAGAAACTTGTGAGAATTTTCGTGTAGAGCATTGCATTGTATGGTAGTAGTTAATGAACAATGGGAAAAGCGGAAAAGAAGAGAACCCAAGCGTCTGAGTAGAGCTGTTGCAGAACATTAAGTGAACCGGTAAGAAATAACGGGGTACTCTGCAGAACCGGTAAGGAAAGAAAGGTAGGAAACTATCTAGAAGAAAGGCTAGATCACAGGATGTGTGTTTATTCCTCAGGTAACGATTCTCGTGTTATTGAATAGAACCATGGTGTAGAGAAAGACAGGGATTGAAGTATGTCGCGCAAATAGTCGTGAAAGTTGGATATAGCTGCTGCTCTGAGATGAAGGGGCTGGCGTAGTGGAGGTAGTCGTGGTGAACACCAGACCACTCACATAAGTAAACAAATAAAAAATATAAATATAAAAATGCAAGAAACGAATGTCAACACAGTGCTGCAAACAGCGACCCTCCAAGTGTAAAACTTGCTGTGATCGTCCATCAGGTTCAAGGTCTGAACATAATGCTTCATTCCTTCGATACCTACTGCATTAGAAACCCATGCTATCTCTTGGTGTGAATGTTACAGGCTCGGTATTTACAATAGAAAGAGTGTAACGGGTATAAGAGCAGATATCTTCATGTGTCGTAGCTTAATATACACATACGTCAGTGTGTTGGCTGTTTTTTCTCTGTGTCGAACAGTCTTCTCACAAAACGGTCAAAAACTTTACAACCTGATGTTTTTGCATGGCCTTACCTGGACTGTGAAGTGAACGACGCCTTTGAGGATAGACGAATTGTTTCGCCTCAATGTGTCTGCATTTTAATACCTGACCCGCTGCTCAGGAGAAAATATCCAGTAATGACTTTCTCCAGCCACATGTGCTTGGAGGTACTACCTAATTTAAAACGATATGACGTGAACAGCTATATTTATTTGTCTTAAAATGACGTAAATACTGATATAATGTTGTTTAGTACAGTGAACTCAATGATGAATAGAAATATCTGGGCTTATAGAGATTGCTCCTTATATATGAACGATTTGTTCGTAGATGATGTTACTCTATACAAGAAAGACGCAATGACTGTAAAGAGTAGTGAAATCCAGGGTCGACGTTTGAGACAGCAAACAGGCAGTTGATCCTAACGTCAAATCCATGTAACGTAATGAGTATGCATAGGGGAAAGACACATTAAAATTCGAATATACTCGTATTATTGACGATAGATCACTGTAAAAAGTAAGAGCTGTGAGATTGAGTCAGAACCATCTTAAAGTGGAACATCATAAAACTATTTTTATAAAAGCAGGTTCTAGGTCAGTTGCACTAGCGTAATCCCATAAAAATGGTATCATCAGTGAAAAAAGTGATTTACAAAAAACACTTTCGGCCAGTTCTTGAGTATTTCTAGTCAGGTTGGTACCATAATGAAGTAGGCATAACAGTGTAGACAGACAAGATAAAGAAAGAAGAGCAGTGCATTTCATCACGGGTTCGTTTATTAAGTAGAAGGCAGCATGAACATGCTTTTATTACATCAAATGACAGTCGCTACAAGGGAGGCGGCCCGCAGAACGGGGAATTGTGTCTTTGAAAATCTGGGAGAGTACTAGTCGACTACAATATTGCTGCGCATGGGAGTGAGCGCGCTTCGGTCGGCCCATCGCGAGTTTTTATCGGTGTGTTTCACGAGGACACGCTGGAACAATTGATAGTAGATACACGACTGTCTTGATATCATTCACAACTTCAAGCGTTTTCCTCACACATTACTGTATTTGTTTACTACATCACCGCGTGTAGGCCAAATGCAATAATATCGTAGTCGTGTATGCATTTCAAGAGTAGCCAAAACGTATGGCCACTGTCCATCTTGAGAATGAAAACCGGTTAGTGACGCTGCAGACCAGAGACGAATGGAGAATAACTTCAGCGACAATACGGTACTTAAATGGGGAAATACAATTATTTTGCTATTGCGTGCAATTGTCGTGAACTTCTGTGAGTGGTTGAAAGATGGTGGAACCACGAGTAAACTACAAGGTGTTGGGCGTCCAAATCTCATAAGAAAATAAGGTCTGAGGGCTGCCCGCTCCGAAAAGAAGGACAGGCAGCAACCTGTGACGTATATGACGTTAGAATACAACGCCGGTGCTGGCAAAAGAATTTCAGAGCATACCGTTCAACGTTAATTGTTGAACATTGTCCCCACGTTGATCCAAGGGGATATTCAATTTAGATATCAGTGAGCACGGAATCATCGAGACTGGACCTTGGAACAGTTGAAACCAATGGCCTGGGGTAATCAATCACGTTTCTTGTTACACCAGGTGGACGGTCGTGTGGAGGTAAGGCGTCATCCAGGCGAATGACTGCTTAAAACATGCAGTGAGCCAAGGGCGCAGGCCGGTGCAGGCAGATTATGCAATTGGTGGGCATTTCCCTGGTCTTCCATGGTACTTAGTAGTCGGATACTTCATGACATCTGTGGACTACGTGAACGAGTTTCCTGACCACTACAACCCTTCATGTTTTCTTCGGCGGAGCATGCATCTTCCAGCATTCCGGAAGGAGTCATTCCAGATTTGGAAAGGGTACTTCCGGATGCTATGAAGAGCACAGGGTGCAGCCAGCTGCAGGTGGTGGCACATGTCGGCACTAACGACGTGTGTCGCTTTGCATCTGAGGATATTCTCTCTGGATTCCAGCGACTATCTGATTGGTAAAAGCTGCCGGTCTTGCTTGCGAGATAAAGGCTGGGCTCACCATCTGCAGCATCGTTGACAGAACCGACTGCGGACCTTTGGTGCAGAGCCGGGTGGAGGGTCTGAATCAGAGGCTCAGACGGTTTTGCGACCGTGTTGGCTGCAGATTCCTTGACTTGCGCCATAGGGTGGTGGGGTTTCGGGTTCCGCTGAATAGGTCAGGAATTCACTACACTCAGTTGGCGGCTACACGGGCAGCGGAGGCTGTGTGGCGTGGACTGGACGGTTTTTTTAGGTTAGAAAGCCTTGGGAAAGTACGGGGTGGGCTGCAATCTCAAAGGGTGCATGGCAAATACAGGACGTGCTTGGATCAAGAAACAGTCGGAATTGTAGTTATAAATTGTTGTAGTTGTGCTGGGAAAGTCCCTGAACTTCAAGCGTTAATAGAAAGCACAGAAGCTGAAATCGTTGTAGGTACAGAAAGCTGGCTAAAGCCTGAAATAAGTTCTGCGGAAATTTTTACTAAGTCTCAGACGGTGCTCAGGAAAGATAGATTAGGCAGAATTGGTGGTGGAGTGTTTGTGTCTGTCAGTAGTGGTTTATCTTGTAGTGAAGACGAAGTAGATATTCCGTGCGGATTGGTATGGGAGGAGGTTATACTTAACAGCCGAACTAAGTTAATAATTGGCTCCTTCTACCGACCCCCAGACTTCGATGCTGAAAAATTTGAGTCTCGTAACAAATAAATAACCCACTCATACGGTTATAGTTGGTGGGGACTTCAACCTTCCCTCGATATGTTGGCAAAAATACTTGTTCAAAACCGGTGGTATGCAGAAAACATCTTCCGAGATTGTCCTAAATGCTTTCTCCGAAAATTATTTCGAGCAGTTAGTCCACGAACCCACGCGAATTGTAAATGGTTGCGAAAACACACTAGACCTCTTAGCCACAAACAATCCAGAGCTAATAGAGAGCATCATGACTGATACAGGGATTAGTAATTACAAGGTCGTTGTAGCTAGGCTCAATACCGTTTCTTCCAAATCCATCAGAAACAAACGCAAAATAATTTTATTTAAAAAAGCGAATAAAGTGTCACTAGAAGCCTTCCTAAGAGACAATCTCCATTCCTTCCGAACTGACTACGCAAATGTAGACGAGATTTGGCTCAAATTCAAAGATATAGTAGCAGCAGCAATTGAAAGATTCATACCTCATAAACTGGTAAGAGATGGAAGTGATCCCCCATGGTACACAAAACAGGTCCGAACGCTGTTGCAGAGGCAACGGAAAAAGCATGTGAAGTTCAGAAGAACGCGAAATCCCGAAGATTGGCTATAATTTACAGACGCGCGAAATTTGGCACGGACTTCAATGCGAGATGCCTTTAATAGGTTCCACAACGAAACATTGTCTCGAAATTTGGTAGAAAATCCGAAGAAATTCTGGTCGTATGTAAAGTACACAAACGGCAAGACGCAGTCAATACCTTCGCTGCGCAGTGCCGATGGTACTGTTACCGACGACTGTGCCGCTAAAGCGGAGTTATTGAACGCAATTTTCCGAAATTCCTTCACCAGGGAAGACGAATGGAATATTCCAGAATTTGAAACACGAACAGCTGCTAGCATGAGTTTCTTAGAAGTTGATACCTTAGGGGTTGCGAAGCAACTCAAATCGCTTGATACGGGCAAGTCTTCAGGTCCAGATTGTATACCGATTAGGTTCCTTTCAGATTATGCTGATACAATAGCTCCCTACTTAGCAATCATATACAACCGCTCGCTCACCGATAGATCTGTACCTACAGATTGTAAAAATGCACAGGTCGCACCCGTGTTTAAGAAGAGTAGTAGGAGTAATCCATCGAACTACAGACCTCCATCACTGACGTCGGTTTGCAGTAGGGTTTTGGAGCATATATTGTATTCAAACATTATGAATCACCTCGAAGGGAACGAGCTATTGATATGTAATCAGCATGGTTTCAGAAAACATCGTTCTTGTGCAACGCAGCTAGCTCTTTATTCTAACGAAGTAATGGCCGCTATCGACAGGGGATCTCAGTTGATTCCGTGTTTCTAGATTTCCGGAAAGCTTTTGACACCGTTCCTCACAAGCGACTTCTAATCAAGCTGCGGGCCTATGGGGTATCGTCTCAGTTGTGCGACTGGATTCGTGATTTCCTGTCAGGAAAGTCGCAGTTCGTAGTAATAGACACCAAATCATCGAGTAAAACTGAAGTGATGTCAGGTGTTCCCCAGGGAAGCGTCCTGGGACCTCTGCTGTTCATGATCTATACAAATGACCTGGGTGACAATCTGAGCAGTTCTCTTAGGTTGTTCGCAGATGATGCTGTAATTTACCGTCTAGTAAGGTCATCCGAAGACCAGTATCAGTTGCAAAGCGATTTAGAAAAGATTGCTGTATGGTGTAGCAGGTGGCAGTTGACGCTGAATAATGAAAAGTGTGAGGTGATCCACATGAGTTCCCAAAGAAATCCGTTGGATTTCGATTACTCAACTAAGTACCTAGGTGTTAAAATTACGAACAACTTCAGTTGGAAAGACCACATAGATAATATAGTGGGGAAGGCGAGTCAAAGGTTGCGTTTTATTGGCAGAACACTTAGAAGATACAACAGGTCCACTAAAAAGGCAGCTTACACTACACTCGTTCGTCCTCTGTTAGAATATTGCTGCGCGGTGTGGGATCCTTACCAGGTGGGATTGACGGAGGACATCGAAAGGGTGCAAAAAAGGACAGCTCGTTTTGTATTATCACGTAATGGGGGAGAGAGTGTGGTAGATATGATACGCGATTTGGAATGGAAGTCATTAAAGCAAAGACGTTTTTCGTCGCGGCGAGATTTATTTACGAAATTTCAGTCACCAACTTTCTCTTCCCTACATAGGTAGGAATGATCAACAAAATAAAACAAGAGAAATCAGAGCTCGACAGAAAGGTTTAGGTGTTCGTTTTTCACGCGCGCTGTTCGGGAGTGGAATGGTAGAGAGATAGAATGATTGTGGTTCGATGAACCCTCTGCCAAGCACTTAAATGTGAATTGCAGAGTAATCATGTAGATGTAGATGTAGAACTGTCCGTCTCACAAGGCCAGAATCGAGCAGAATTGAGTTGAGAAACGCGATAGTGAACTGACGATGTATTAGCCACCAGATACACGTGATGTGATCGTGATGGAACACACGGTATCGGGCCCCATCTCCGCGCCCACAAGTCACTGGCTCGTAATATACGGAAATTCGTGACCTGTGCTTAGGCATCTCGTGTCACATACATACGGAAACCTAAAAAGAACTTTTCTAACGCATATATCATTGCTGTTATGCTATCCAAAGGTGCACCAAAACAATATTAAGTAAGTGGTTATAATGTTCTGACTTAGTGTATCCATCCTGTCATATACACTACAGGCCATTAAAATTGCTACACCAAGAAGAAATGCAGATGATAAACGGGTATTCTTTGGATAAATATATTATACTAGAACGGACATGTGATTACATTTTCACGCAATTTGGGTGCACATATCCTGAGAAATTATTACGCAGAACAACCACCTCTGGTCGTAATAACGGCCTTGATACGCCTGGGCATTGAGTCAAACAGATCTTGGATGGCGTGTACAGGTACAGCTGCCCATGCAGCTTCAACACCATACCACAGTTCATCAAGAGTAGTGACTCCCGTATTGTGACGAGCTAGTTGCTCGGCCACCATTGACCAGACGTTTTCAATTGGTGAGAGATCTGGAGAATGTGCTGGCCGGGGCAGCAGCCAAACATTTTCTGTATCCAGAAAGGCCTATACAGAACCTGCAACATGCGGTCGTCCATTATCCTGCTGATATGTAAGGTTTCGCAGGGATCGAATGAAGGGTAGAGCCACGGGTCGTAACACATCTGAAATGTAACGTCCACTGTTCAAAGTGCCGTCAATGCGAACAAGAGGTGACCGAGACGTGTAACCAACGGCACCCCATACCATCACGCTGGGTGATACGTCAGAATGGCGATGACGAGTACACGCTTCCAATGTGTGATCACCGCAGTGTCGCCAAACACGGATGCAACCAACATCATGCTATAAACAGAACCTGGATTCATCTGAAAAAATGACGTTTTGCCATTCGTGCACCCAGGTTCGGCGTTGAGTACACCATCGCAGGCGCTCCTGTCCGTGGTGCAGCATCAAGGGTAACCGCAGCCATGGTCCCCGAGCTAATAGTCCATGCTGCTACAAACGTCGTCGAACTGTTCGTGCAGATGGTTGTTGTCTTGCAAACGTCCCCATCTGTTGACTCAGGGATCGAGACGTTGCTGCACGATCCGTTACAGCCATGCGGATAAGATGCCTGTCATCTCGACTGCTAGTGATACGACGCCGTTGGGATCCAGCACGGCGTTCCGTATTACCCTCCTGAACCCACCGATTCCATATTCTCCTATCAGTTATTGGATCTCGACCAACGCGAGCAGCAATGCCACGATACGATAAACCGTATCACGATGGGCCACAATCCGACCTTTATCAAAGTCGGAAACGTGATGGTACCCATTTCTCATCCTTACACGAGGTATCACAACAACGTTTCACAAGGCAACGGCGGCCAACTGCTGTTTGTGTATGAGAAATCGGTCGGAAACTTTCCACATGTCAGCACGTTGTAGGTGTCGCCATCGGCGCCAACCTTGTGTGAATGCTCTGAAAAGCTAATCATTTGCATATCACAGCATCTTCTTCCTGTCGGTTAAATTTCGCGCCTGTAGCACGTCATCTTCGTGGTGCAACAATTTTAATGGTCATTATTGTACATAGCGTGAAATGATAGTGACGGGAATAGGTTAGATTTCACATGGAATCATACTGACAGTCTCTCATTCGGCGTACCGTTTCTGACTGGAATAGAAAAGGAAGCAGTTCTCTGCGGTGCCAACAGCTCCCTCAACTACATACTGAAAGTGACTTGCGAAGATTCAGATGTAGATTTAACACTGGGCTATGGATGATGTGTAGTCTCCCGACTACGAGTTTACACTGATATTCAAGTTACCACATTTATGTATGCAACCTTGCATAGGGTAGCCCTTCTGCTTTTGTACTTTGGATATTGGCCCCACATTTTTGTTCATGACGAGGATGAGGATGAAAATCGTTTGTTGCTCGGTATAACTAACAGAAGAGGATACATCTCTTCATTTCATGTCTAAAATTCGCTCAGATCCTCATAAACCACATAAAGCTATCGAACTGACGAATAAAGGAAACATGTTTCCTGTAGTAGTCGTAAAGCTGAAACAGCTGTAAGTATGCTGTAAGAAATAGTTTGTGCATTCTATCTCAGACGGTTCTGACAATTTTTCTATCATGGCTAATAAAAACTAAACGCGCGCAGTTCTGGTAAGTTAGTAATTACTAACGAAAGCGAAAAGGCAAATAATCCAGACACCACGTTCAGGTTGTGATGTAATTTAGTGTCGTCACAATAGTGTTAATAGTGTCTTTTCTTTGCTTCGAAACGATAAAAGTAATTTACTGCGTTATTCATCTGTCTCTAATTATCTTGGTTGACAGGATGTTAAACGGTAATCTTCTTTCCCCATGGCATTTTCTTTTTTAAAAGTCACAACATCTACGGTTTGTAGCACATTAGTTGTTCGTCTGTTATGCTAACAACCCATCATATTTTCACACGTCGCACAGACAGAAGGTGTCATACGGACTGTTGCAACTTTTTCTTTCACTTCGCTCATGTGTGACATACTGTCTCCATTCCTTTTATTGTGGCACATTGTGTACTCACAGTGCTATTCGCAGAGTCCTACGTGCAAGGCAGACAGGAATGACAAGCGAGGGATTAATGGACAGAAAGCAGCAAAGGCAGCTCCAGTGAAGTGATAGCCGCTCCGATGTCCAGTGTCGCTTACAAGCGGAAAAATATGTCAGGCTTGACGACCCATGTTCGACGCATTTACAGTGGATTAAATGCGTGACCATACCTACGACACCTGACGTATTGTGTCAGCCAGGAAATTATAACCACATTTTATACCGAAGGAATGAAAACGTAATAGAAATGTGTCGCAACACATACGAATAATAGAGAAAAGTCTTTTTGTATGTGAAACTTGATTCAGTGATCTAGAAACATATTGATACGTTTCTTTTTTTATTTTGAAACTAGCTGTCAGGTATCTCACTTGAGACAATTAAGTATTTAGTTAATTATTACTTTCTCAAATTTTGATGTGTTGTAATACATGTAAGGAGTTTCGTAATACTTGTAAGGAAAGCTCGCTAAAGAGTATACTTCGTCTCCGACTATGAGCGTAAACTTCTTTTCTGTGTCGGCTGTAATTAGCGGGAAACTAGCATTCAGTAGCCACTGTAGCCGAGCATAGTGGCATAACGACCAGACACTGGGTGTCTCTTTCTTAGTGTTTATGTAAGACAGAGTTTTTGTGTATATCGAACGTAACATACCCACCACATACCACGGTTTAACTTACTACATTTTTTTGTTAAGCCTACGTGATAATGTTACATTGTGCACACAACAGCAGTTGTCTGCCAGATGGAGGGATCTAACGACACCAGCAAGAGCATTCACAGCTGCGTCGGGTTTTTCAGAACTTCTTAAGGGAGAGCCCGGAAAAATGGCCTTGGGGGGCAAAGTGGACACTGGGATCCTGGGGACTAGGTGCTGGCATGGCGAGAGGAACGCTTAACTTATTTTCCTCGAGGGCTCAGTCACCACATAAAATGTAACCATTCTTTTGTGTCGCTCTTCAGAGTTAAAATAATTTTTGCCTAATGTAAAGTAAGTGGCCATTTTGTGTATTTGTTATGATGTTGGAATGAAACTGATGTCTTATAAATGAAACTGAGTTGAAAGCTTTACATCTTGACTCCATAGTCTACTTTAGTTATTGAAGTTCGGTCATTTTATTAAACCGTGTACAGCTTTTGTGCAAAGGCCCCAACGCGGCAAAGTGGTCACTTCAACGGTGGCTTCTCGCCGAATTTTGTAGGACTAAAATTTAACAGCAGCAGTCGAAAGAAAGGCTCCGCGGCGATAATTACAGCAAGTACTTGTAAGAGTGACCTAGAAACGATAAATAAGGAAGAAGAAGATAAAGAAAATAAAGTTACGGGAAAAAGGAAAGCAGTAACAAGGAGTAAGAAGAAGAGTACGAAGAGCGGTAAACCCGTTCCTAGAAGAGCTCTTTTTGACGACGACGCTGAAGAGACAGAATGCACGTGCTGTGAACAAGAATTTCTTAATTCAAGACCAGAATGGCAGAGGACTTAGCCCTCAGGGCCCGTGAACTCTGTACGGGAGTGGAGGAACACATATTTTATATGTATAAAGTGTAAATAAATCGAATATGTTTCACAATGATATATATTAAGTTCTTTTTTAAAACGTTTTATTCTCCATCTTTCTTTGAGTTTAAAACTAAGTGGCCATTTTTGTTGCTCATGTTATGTTGGCCAAAGTGACCACTTAGCCACTTTGTGAAAGTTGAATTTTTGAAAGTACATACTTTGGTCCTAAGCTAATTAAAATATTCGATATTATAATTCAGTAGCTGTAGATTATCATCACGCATTCCCAATCATTTTCCTCCATTGCTCCTTAGCTTAAAAAGCAGGTACATCATGGCCTGGCCACTTCGCACGGCTCTCTCTTACTGCCGAACAAAAACGGCAGAGAAGGTAGCAACTAATTTCATACGAGGAGAATATGATCTTCAGACGCCGGATAATCGCCAGGAGTGCTCCAGGTAAAGGTGATATAATCGCTCTTGGTCTTTATGTACATAAACGATGTGGTGGATTGGGTGAGCAAAAATATGCTGTAATGTGCGGGAAAATGTAATCGTTGAATGTCTGTAGGAGAATACAAGACAGAATTTACACAACTGGCCACTAAAATTGCTACAACACGAAGATGACGTGCTACAGACGCGAAATTTAACCAACAGGAAGAAGATGCTGTGATATGCAAATGATTAGCTTTTCAGAGCATTCACACAAGGTTGGCGCCGGTGGCGACACCTACAATGTGCTGACATGAGGAAAGTCTCCAACCGATTTCTCATACACAAACAGCAGTTGACCGCCGTTGCCTGGTGAAACGTTGTTGTGATGCCTCGCGTAAGGAGGAGAAATGCATACCATCTCGTTTCCGACTTTGATAAAGATAGGATTGTAGCCTATCGCGATTGCTGTTTATCCTATCGCGACATTGCTACTCTCGTTGGAAGAGATCCAATAACTGTTAGCAGAATATAGAATCGGTGGGTTCAGGATGGTAATACGGAACGCCGTGCTGGATCCCAACGGCCTCGTATCACTAGCAGTCGAGATGACAGGCATCTTATCCGCATGGCTGTAACGGATAGTGCAGCCACGTATCGATCCCTGAGTCAATAGATGGGGACGTTTGCAAGACCATAACCATCTGCACGAACAGTTTCACGACGATTGCAACAGCATGGACTATCAGCTCGGAGACCATCGCTGCGGTTACCCTTCACGCTGCATCACAGACAGGAGCGCCTGCGATGGTGTACTCAACGACGAACCTGGGTGCACGAATGGCAAAACGTCATTTTTTAGATGAATCCAGGTTCTCTTTACAGCATCATGATGATCGCATCTGTGTTTGGCGACATCGCGGTGAACGCACATTGGAAGCATGTATTCGTCATCGCCATACTGGCGTATCACCCGGCGTGATGTTATGGGATGCCATTGGCTACACGTTTCGGTCACCTCTTGTTCGCGTTGACGGCACTTTGAACAGTGGACGTTACATTTCAGATGTGTTACGACCCGTGGCTCTACCCTTCATTCGATCCCTGCGAAACCTTACATTTCAGCAGGATAATGCACGACCGCATGTTGCAGGTCCCGTATGGGCCTTTCTGGATACAGAAAATGTTCGACTGCTGCCCTGGCAAACGTCTGGTCAATGGTGGGCGAGCAGCTGGCTCGTCACAACACGCCAGTCACTACTCTTGATGAACTGTGGTATGGTGTTGAAGCTGCATGGGCAGCTGTACCTGTACACGCCGTCCAAGCTCTGTTTGACTTAATGCCCAGGCGTATGAAGGCCGTTATTACGGCCAGAGGTGGTTGTTCAGTGTGCTGATTACTCAGGATCTATGAACCCAAATTGCGTGAAAATGTAATCACATGTCAGTTCTAGTATAATATATTTGTCCAATAAATACCCGTCTATCATCTGCATTTCATCTTGGTGTAGCAATTTTAATGGCCAGTCGTGTATGTTTGACTGACCATTGTCAGCTTGCTCCAGATATTGAAAAAAAATGTAAGTTAATGTAGATGAGTAAGGATACGATCCTGTGATGGTCTAATACGGTATTCAGGTATGCTGCTTGACACAATCACGTAGATTCAATATCTAGGAGAAACTCTGTAAATGGAGTAAGCTCGTGGAGTCGACAGTAGGGAAAGTGAATGTGAGAATTATAAGAAAATGTAGCCGAGTATTTGGGATCCTTATCAGGTGGTATTAAATGTAGCCATTCAAAAATTAGAGGGATGCTGCTAGATTTGTTACCGGTAAGTTGTATCAACATAAGAGTATTGCGGAAATGTTCTGTAAACGCAAATGAGAGAAGATGAAGTTCTTTTCGCAAGAAAAACTATTTAGAAAACTTAAAGACCCGGCATTTGTGGCTGACAGCAGATCGATTCTGCTGCCGCCAAGGTACATTTAGCGTAAAACAACAAACACAAGATAATAAAAATTACGGCTAGCACGAAGGCATATAAGAAATCATTCGCTCCATTTTCGAGTGCAACAGGAAAGGGAATGAATTACAGGGTTACAAGGTGCCCTCCGCCATGCACCGTGTTGTAGCTTGTGCAGTATGCATTTGGATGTGGAATATGACAGTACAGTCCTAACGTTTATTCGGTGGAGGATTTCGCTTCACCTTCTGTAACTCTAAGAGACTGCTTTTCAGATCATCGAAGATAATAACACTTCTGGAGACAGTGGCCCAGTGAAGGAAGCCCTGCCAGGAACCTCTACGAGAGAACTAAAAGTCTATTCCGTAAGCATGCAACGACACACATTCCCGACATGTACTCCTCCAAAATTGTAGTCAGACGACTGAATAAAACGATAAATTCGAAAATCGTAAATCCTCTTTTCATAGCTGGCGTGCAATGCCTGCCAACTACAACGAAACGACAAAGAGGAATAGGAAAACCTATAGGAAGAGACAAAATAAAACAAACACCTAGAACACAAAAACTTCATTTCGCAAAAAGGAAATATCTCACAGCATCGGAGTAAACTGGTTCTGCAGAAAAAATGCTTTTGATCAGGAGGTGGATGTTATTTTTATGGTGAATCCAAACAATAGAGACATGAAGCCAGTTATTTTAAGAAAATTTATATACCAGGTCCACTACCGCTTTGACAGACAAAGACAGTCTTCCGACTCAAACAGCAAACGATAGCGAGCTAACTGCTACAGTGTGTCATTGTCGAGAGTTTATATGCTCTGCTGTAAAAAAAAAATAAACAAACACATAGGTAAGGTACGTGTGATTATTGTTATTCTTTTGCGAGTGGTTACACCAGAGACCTTAGTCACTGAAACATGCTGTGAATCGATTCTTGACAGAAAGTACCAAAACTTGAATTTCATCAGGAGATATCGCAGCACAGGGCTACCATTGTAAGAAATGGCATCCCATGTGTGCAGTAATCGCGTGTGTTTCCTTGTAAACTACTTGATTTAATTTTCCATACAAATAAAACTTTGGAGGTTCCAGGTGTTGTGTGCGTGTATGCTAACCATTTTGTACTTCCCAAAACACCAATATTCGATCTCCAAACGTCGTGTATAGAATGGGCGGGATATCCGATGCGTTGGTACCAAATAGAAAAGCATTATGTTGAACGTAAAGTCTTCTAATAAGTGAACAATGTGCAGTGGGCCATTCGGTTGGACGGAATAGGGATTGAAGTATTGGTTTCAGTAATTAAGTTCTTTGCTGTTGAGAGGCCACTCACATCCTGATCACTGTCGCAGCACATGATGCTGGGCTCAGCTGTTTTCCTGCAGTGAATATACCTTAAGGGGGGTAGGACGTCAAACGGGCCGACTTGGAGTAAGAGAGGCATCACGGGACATTTTAATTTCCAGTGTCTACACTTGTATTAAAAACTGTGGTAAAAATTTAGGTAATGAACTACAAAATTTCTGTTTTTTCTAAACATGAAGTTTAAAATAAAACAGCTCATTCGTTTCTTCATAAATTAAATAAATTCTAGAGTTTCATGCACCTTTAAGTATGGTATGTATGCCGTGCAAAATTCATCGAAGAATCTCTCTAACTTATGAAGAAAAGTGTACCTATAGCAACAAATGCAGCCATTAGTAAGTGAAAAAACGATGAATTTTCACACGCAAAAAAAATTTATTTTCTTATGTTTTCGAACTTCCACTCCAATGAGTGTGAATCCTGAATCCTTCCTGGTAATGCTGACAAAGTTTTATAAATTTATTTGTAAAAGTATAGGCAGTGGAAATTGAAATGTCCTGTGGTGCCTCTCCTGCTCCAAATCTGCCCGTTTGACGTCCTACCCCCCTTAAGGAAGGACGCCGCGGCAAAGCATCGGTCGTAATCCTTGCCTAATAGGAAAGGATCACATGGGACTTTTGACGCGGGCAGTCGACTGCCGGGACAGAGATGGCTCACTCTGTTATGTTCACGACTGGCTTCCGATCTGTCAACATTTCCCTCTTTTATTGTCTTAGCTTCCCTCTGGAACTTTGGCCATAACTACCCCCCCAAACTATGGCGGCTCCCTTAGGTTCGCCATATGTATCCCTTAAAAATATCAAAGGGTTCTTACCAGATTAATTTTGGTACATACTTACCCAGGTACGCAACTATCCTGGATTCCCACCAATCCGCCACACACACCCATCCCGCACGACCGCATAATTATTAGAAACTGTATACACTTGAGGCTGATTCAAGCTGCATCGGTAAAACAGGTATGATAGATGTCGGTCTTGAAAAGTCTGCACAATCGTTGGAAGAACAATGTGGTTGTTTAAACGCTTCTCTCAGGCAAATGTCCAGTAGCGTATGTGACGAAGATTCATTTTCTCTTGGTTTGTAAACGATGCTTTATCATCAAACAAAATCTTGCAATCAAAAGCCACATTACTTCGCAGTTTTCGTAGCCACCGTTTTCTGAACTGTAACATTTGAAAGTCGTTGCCATGGAGAAGGCGAAATGTGTAAAGAATGAAATGCGCAGCATTTCTGTAATGTTTCAAAGAGAGATCTTGAAAGCTAGGCAATATTGGGATACTTTTCATCATTCGAGGAACGTACTACAGCTCCAACGGTTTGGCAGCACTAAGCTTGCTGGACAAAAGGTTAGGAGATAAGTCACGTCCTCAAGAAGACACACTGACCGCCTTGGTGCGCTGTGGACAGTACAGAACTGATACGAGACGTTCATGTTACTCTCCGCCGCTGAAGTGAAGTGTTGTGTGTGTGACAAACGGCTATGTCGATTCAATGTAGTAACGTCTGTCGATGTGACAGTGTGTAAGAGAGGAGATATCGTTTTTGGACGTACCCATGATCTCACGATGAAAGAACTTGCTCTATTTGTTGGTGGATACAAGAAATGATGTATCAACCATAGCCACGTTACACGGTGTAAGAGCAGTATTCATAGAAGAATCGTATCTGACATGGATCACAGGCGATTGTCACGCCTTGTCAGTGAATGTAGGTCCACCGCAACCAGTTTCCGAGAGATCACTGCGAAGAGAACTGCACGCAATGTGTATCTGTATTCGGGTACACCACATAAGGGTATTTCTCACACAACGACACGTATTCAGTGACCCAAACATCACAGAAAGAGGACCACCACTGAAGTCAGACAAGTCGCGATTTTCTCTCTCTTCAAACGCAAGACGCAGAGTGCATCAATAGCCCAACGAGGCGCTTACCCGGCATTGTGTGGAAAGTGTAGTTCAGGCCGGGATTTGTCTGTGATCTTTGGGGATGTTTTTCGTATCATGATTTCAAGCCTACTCATTCAGCTTACCGTGATTGTCAGTCAGAAGGTTTATTTCAACATTATGGAGGACATAGGAACAGGCAGAGAAGACACAATAAAGAGTCGAAAACAAAGAAGTCGCCAGGCCAGGATGGAATCCCAGCTCGGTTTTACAGAAATTACTATACGACATTGGACCCTTACCTTTAGTTAGATAGCATTTATCACAAATCTCTCGTCTAACACAAAGTTCCACGCGACCGGAAAGAGGCGAGATGACACAAGTATATGAGGATGGTAACAGAAGGGGCACGTAAAAATTACAAACCAATATCCTTAACATCCACTTGCTGCAGAACTATTTAACGTGTTCGGAGTTGCTACATATTTCCTTGAGACAGGAAAGATTCTGTAAACAAATCAGCCCAAATTTAGAAAGCGTAGCTCGTACGAGTATCAAATTTCCCTTTTCTTACATCGTATCCTGCGAACCATGAATGAAGGGCATATTATGATGACGACGAACGAATCGTCAAATCGTCGCCAATGTGAATGACTGGTGGCCAACGCTAAATAGAAACATATAAATCTCTTCTTTGCACATACAGCAGGTTTGCCAATGAAGTCCATAAGGAGCTGGCTGCATGATCTGGGTCTACAACGACTAAAATAATTATAAGTCGTTGGTAAAAAATAATACATTATACTTACCTGGTGGTACAGGAGTCTTCATAGTCAGGATGAATATAATTACAAACAGAGAGCTATATAGGCATCACATAGCCATAATTCAACTAAGCGCCGTGTTAGAGGTTGCTTCCTATCAGCTGAAGGCTGTACTACCTTCCTACCTGACGTTACGAAAAAGAGTGGCCGAGCGCACGCTAGAGACTTGTTGCAAGCCGCGGAGCGGCGCTAGTCTCGACTCGCGGGTCCAGCGATACTAATACGGACCGCGGTAGATAACTGCAACCCCTAACAAGTGTGGTATCGAACATCGATACCACAGGGCAATAGGCAGGTGCTGTAGTCCTAGGTTCCTGGAAAACGTTTGCCACGGTGCGCACTGCAGACTGCTACGAAAGTCCATGAGTACGGATTAGGTTCCCAAGTGCATGAGTGTCTAGAAGACTTTTTAAGTAACAGAACCCAGTACGTTGTCCTTCCTGTCAGTGATTGTTGTGTGCTACGCCGTCTCTCGATACTTTCGTGCTCCGGTTATCCTTCGGCTTGTGTTCTTTTGATTGTCCCAGTGTGTGTTCTTTTCCTGTGTGGTTTTTTTACTTTTTTACGGTTTTTATCTCCATTTTACAGTCGCCCCTTTTTGTCTATTGTCTTCAATAATGCTCCCCACTTTTTTATACCTATGTACACCATTTTTTCTTCTTTATGTTATTTTTAAATGTCTTCTATTGTACGTTTTATGTCTTTCGGCAGAAGAGCAGCGCATATGCTGCTGCCAGCCCGCTCCGATGGGGAATTGAAATACAATAAAGAAAAAAAAGTACGTTGTCCTAGACAAGAGTGCTCATCAGAGACAAGGGTATCGTCAGAAATGCCTTATAAAAGCGTTTTTGTTCTCTATAACACAAGTGATTTGATGGACAGGGAGAGCAGCAATTTGCGGCTGTCCGCTAATGACGTTATATACGCGAAGGAAAATACAAGATGAGTTAGACAAAGTTTGTAGTTGCTTTGATAAATGGCAGCTTACTATAAATACAGAAAAATGCCAATGTAGGTGAGTAGGGAAACAATCCTTTTATGTTCGAATACAGCATTAGTAGTGTGCTGCTTGACACAGTCACGTAGATTAAGTATCTAGGCGTATTATTGCAAAGCGATACGAAATGGAAGAGCACGTAAAGACGGTGTCAGGAAGTAGAACGGTCAACATCGGATTAATTGGAGAACGTTAGTAAAATACAGAACACAAGTGTGACCCATTCTTGAGTACTGCTCGAGTGTTTGGGAGCCCCACCATGTCAGATTTTAGGAAGACATCGAAGCAATTTAGATAAGTGGTGCTAGATTTGTTACCGGTAAACTGTGTCGCCACCGTGCAAGTATCACGGAGATACTCCATGAAATCAAAGGGGTATTCATGGAGAGAAGACGACGTTCTATTCGCGAAACACTATTCATGAAAATTAGAGAACCGGCAATTGAAGCTGACTACAGATCGATTCCATTGTCGCCAACGTATGTATGTATACGCAAATGAAAGAATTTGTCTTTTTCAGACATCTTCATGTTCTGGAGAAACTCATCTTCCAAGGTGACAAAAGCTATGTTTACACGGCTGCTAGCACACATTCTTGGTTTGAGGAACGCGTAGGTACCCTGTCACACATCGAGGGGCATGCTAAACAACCCGTATCTTCGCAGAAGATATCGTGAAATATTTGGAAGAGCGGGTGAAATGAAAATGGCCACAATTCGGTAGCTGTGCGGGGGCCTAATCACCAAGTAGTTGCTTCAGCTAGATGCGGCGTACCTGAAGAAACTTGTGGAGTGGCTTTGTGTTGTAATTGACGCTGTGTGAATAGACGCTGTACAAGCTTGATGTCTCCTTTGCGTGACTTATTTTTCAACGTACTTACATTAGGAGAGTCTGAGTATCGTCATTGGCACATTGTCCGCTCGATACTGCAGCAGGGCACACACTGATGGGCTCCATGTTCACGGGTAAACACGCGAACCGTACGTAAGGTGCGTGTTTGCTTATATTTAGTGCAGTGGGACAGCACATTTGTTTCACTTCCTCCGACAGAGGGAGAGTGGTCTGTAGAGCAAGGAATACAGTTGACTCATACATAAGAATGTGACATTCTTTTGCTCCTAAAGACATTAAAAATTAATTATATACATCGAAAAATTCACCATAGAGAGAGGAAACCTCATGCAGTTACTCGCTCTGGACCTAGTTGTGTACGTCAGTATTCGCTTTTTAGCCATGTATGGTTCACACCAGTCACTGTCTTATTTCTGTTGTTACTATTTTAATTTAGAATGACTATGTAATCCCTACAGTTTGCATTATACTATCATTCTATTTCGAAACAAAGCGTGTGTGTATATTATCTATTGGTGTAAACGTAACTAAAACTTGAGACGTGGTATTTACTAGTATTAAGTAAAACCTGGAAGGGAGGACTCACCAGTGTAACTTTCTTTTTACGTAACCTGTTTATTTAACAATATATAATCATAATTTTGTTTTCTTTACAAATAAGCTTTTACAAGAGAACTCAAGAAAAGAACATGGCAATGATTACAAGACCGCCGGACCTGCAGCCCGCCCGTTATCGGGTGAAACAGCGGTGTTTACTAACGCGCTCGACACAGTCTGTTTTATTCACAAAAAAAAAAAAGTTTCAAATGGCTCTGAGCACTATGGGACTTAAAATCTTAGGTCATCAGTCCCCTAGAACTTAGAACTACTTAAACCTAACTAACCTAAGGACATCACACACATCCATGCCCGAGGCAGGATTCGAACCTGCGACCGTAGCAGTCCCGCGGTTCCGGACTGCAGCGCCTAGAACCGCACGGCCACTGCGGCCGGCTCTGTTTTATTAAATGCCCTTCTGTAACATATGAAAACATAAGTATTATTGATGACAAGAGTGTTTCAATTACTTAAATAGATGACATAAATTTAAAAAAAAATGGAAACTGTATGTCGAAAGGTTCGGGATTAAGATGCGCACCTATGCTTAAAGGTTAAACAAATTAGGAAACAGTTATGACAATGGTAAGGCTTGCTTCAAAGCGAGGAATCTTATTATTTCATCAGCAACCATGTTGCAACTGGATCTCAACCCGTCCCTTTTGACAATCTTATTATGACTAAAGCACTGGTGACAGTTGGCTGTTAATATGTCAAAAGTTAAATTGCTTCTTAGTAATGAAGGCCGCCCTGATAGAACGTTTTAAAACATTACGTATGAGCACTTATTACAGCAGAACTCACCCGGTGGAACCACAAGATCCCGTTAAAAATACACAACTAATGACGTGGTCTTCCAAGACAGGAACGCACAGCTTAGTACAACAGGTAGTTGAGATTGTCTGAAATACAATTGCAGTCAAGGAATTGAACCGGTTAACATCTAATTTTAACCAAAAAACCCCTGTTTGTTTAAAGGCAACCTGTGCCTTGGTACAATTGTTCCGACTGTATTTCCGACCAACAGCTGATTCATTAAAACATTAATGATCTGGTATAAAATAGAAAGGTAGGGCAATATAAAATCAGAACAGATTTTCGAACGAAAATTAATGTCTAGTACAAAACTACTGTTTATATTTACAACCAAAGAGCTGATCCAGTAAACCTCTGAGGGTCGGGTACAAACCAGAAAATAATTAGGAGCTCGAGTAGACAATGACACCAGTCACCAAGAGGATTACAGAACGTTACTCCCCTTTATCAGCAAGCACTTCCATGGATCCACGGTGCGTCGCGGCGGTTACTGAGTAGGGCCGATGAAAGCCAGGTAGAAAAGGGCAGCCAGGCCACGAGCGGTCGTCCTACACGAATGTTGCTAACCAACCTACGGGATGTCGGCCTGCTTTTTGTAGTCGGTGCTGACTCCGGTGAAGTACTCCGGTATCTTTACCCTGCGCAGGTCCTCCTTGCGCAGCTCGTGGCTTCGGCCGCTCCGACCTCGTGACCGCCTCTTGTCGCGACACTACCGCCAATCCCAAAATTTGGAACCTCCTCTCTCGGGCCAGCGAACCCCGTATATATACGACAACCCACGGATACCAACTCTCCCTCATAGATATTGGCAAGAGGGATAGTCTATACTACCCTTGAGCTAGTGGCGCCAGACAGAACAGTCTACTAACTTCATGGCGCCACGGCTCGAAAGCAGCTTTCTATCGGTTATTCCACCCCCAAATTTATTTTATAGATTTCTGGTGCTGTTCTTGAATGATTATGGAATTCCATTGTATACAGCGTCTATATTTAATTATTTTCATTAAAGAGTGGCGTCACGGAACTATTAAAAGAGTCTAGTGTGTATTTGTTTACCGACAGTTACTGATTTGGAACTTCCTGGCAGATTAAAAGTGTGTGCCGGTCCAGCACTCGAACCGCGGAACTTTGTCTTTCGCAGGGATTTGCTCTGCTGTCCGAGCTATCAAAGCACTACTCTTGCTGGTCCATGACATCTTTCCTTCCACCAGCACCTCATTTCCTACGTTTCAACCTTCAAAGGAGATATCCTGCATGGCTTGCGGGTCTAGCACTTGTGAAGGAAAGGAGATTGAGGAGATATGGCTAAACCACAGCCTGGGGAATAGTTTCCAGAGTGGCGTGGGGAATAGTTTCCAGAGCGAATTTTCACTCTTCACTAAGTATGTGCTGATAGGAACTTCCTGGTAGATTAAAACACAGCGCTAGACTGGTGATAAAATAATAATACTGAAATAATAAAATAAGTAAAATGTTGTCGTTCTTCCAACTTCATAAATAAAGAAAAGAGCTTCAGTGAAGGAAAAAAGATGGTCAACTAAATGTAGGTATTTCTTGCTCTTGATTGAAGAAAAGGTATTTCTTCACATCTCAAAAGAAAATGATATCATTTTCTGGACAATAAGGTTCCCGGACAAGTGCTCTACTGACTAAGCTATGCAAGCACGATACAAGGCGCCCTCACTGGTTTACCTCTGCCAGTTGCTGGTTGTCCATCACTAAATACACGTTCTGGCAGCTTTCTTTGACTACACTGTTTACAGAAAATATTATTTTTGCAGTGTCAATCTTTGTAGTAAACTCTGAGGAACATAGGATGTTGATATGGATTTTTTTTAAATTACTCTACATAGCTCACCATCTCTTCCATATTTTATCAAAATTATGACCATTCAGATCAATACTACACGAGACTCTTGACCAAGCTTGAGAACGTTGCCTTTAAATTGACAACATATTGAGCACGTAACACATCATGACAAATACTTGAATATGAAAAAGCATTTCACTGATTATTGATCTACTGTTTGATAGTCATAGCAAACAAAGAAATAACCTATATAAACTTACAACTGTAGGAAGGGAGTGAGACAAGGTTGTAGCCTTTCCCCGATGTTATACAATCTGTATACTGAGCAAGCAGTGAAGGAAACAAGAGAAAAATTCGGAGTAGGTATTAAAATGCATGAAGAAGAAATAAAAACTTTAAGGTTTGCCGATGACATTGTAATTCTGTCAGAGACAGCAAATGACTTGGAAGAGCAGTTGAACGGAATGGATAATGTTTTGAAACGAGGATATAAGATGGACATCAACAAAACCAAAACGAGAATAATGGAATGTGGTCGAATTAAGTCGGGTGGTGCTGAGGGAATTAGATTAGGAAATGAGACACTTAAAGTAGTAAAGGAGTTTTGCTATTTGGGGAGCAAATTAGCTGGTGATGGTGGAAGAGGAGAGGGTGTAAAATGTAGACTGGCAATGGCAAGGAAATCGTTTCTGAAGAAGAGAAATTTGTTAACATCGAGTATAGATTTAAGTGTCAGAAAGTCGTTTCTGAAAGTATTTGTATTGTATGGAGTGTAGCCATGTATGGAAGTGAAACATGGACGATAAATAGTTTGGACAAGAAGAAGATAGAAACTTTCGAAATGTGGTGCTACAGAAGAATGCTGAAGATTAGATGGGTAGATCACGTAACTAATGAGGAGGTATTCAATAGGATTGGGGAGAAGAGAAGTATGTTGCACAACTTGACTAGAAGAAGGGGTCGGTTGGTAGGACATGTTCTGAGGCATCAAGGGATCACCAATTTAAAATTGGAGGGCAGCGTGGAGGGTAAAAATCGTAGAGGGAGACTAAGAGACGAATACACTAAGCAGATTCAGAAGGTACTGGGAGATGAAGAAGCTTGCCAGGATAGAGTAGCATGGAGAGCTGCATCAAATCAGTCTCAGGACTGAAGACCACAATGACAACAACAAACTTACGACATGTTTTAGCTTATCATCGCAATGTGTTACTATGAGTCGGTAGTAGGTATTGTCCCCTATGCAACCCCCTTGGCGTGCCCCTTCATTTTTGTTGGATACACTTGTTTGGGGAAGGGTTGGGCGCACAATGATGCCTTATTCATCCCTCCGACGATGAAACCGGCGAATGGCAGGCAATGAGAGTGGCGATATTGTGAATTTCGAAAGGGAATGTTTCCTGAACAACCAATAACACACTTCAAAGACGTGTTGACGATATGAGTTATGATATCGAAAAAGTTTCGTGCAGTTATTTGAAAACCACACTTTTCTCCCTGTAGCTCGACTAGTCCACTATACTTGGTAATGAAGCATTATTATTGGTATGTGTTCGTTTTACTACGGTACAAGAAAGCCATGAATAGTTGCCTTTGGCGAGAACAAATATGAATTTAAATGTAATCATCTGAAAGTTTATTTAATGGACAAAGCGATCCCTGCGACAGCAGATGGATCACCTGCCACATTTGGAAGCTATCGTGAAATTATAATCCATTATAACAAAATGTACTTGGAGCGTTCACCGTACACTGCGTCATCCGTCGATAACAGATCTAAATGGATAATTGCATCATTCTTTTCGATTTCTCACTAGCCCAACAAGCAAAATTCGAAGCAAAGAGTTCAATTCTAGGTTCTTTGCGTAATCACTAATGGGAAGAAAATGTCGAGTACTTTGACTGATCGTTCCTTAAAATGGAGGGTGTAAAATGGCTTCTGTTTGACATGGTTTTCCTCACTTTTCGATCCATTTCCTGACATTTTCGATACTAGCGATCGACTTTTATAAGAGAATATAACAAAATGGAAACCAGACATTGTTTATTTAACAGATTTATTTCCTAAAACCAATGAGGTTAACTTGGAGCCACAAGGTGACAGTCTAAATGTGTTAAAAACGAAGTTTTCGTCATTTAATTTTTTGCCATAATTAAACTAATGAGTTTCTTTGGAGGACAGTTGGTTTGGCACTACTCCAGGTATTGACCTGTTGTTTCCGGTTGAAATGAGATGAATAAATGTTTCATCGCCTTTGGCGAGTTCGACAAAAAACGCGCAAGCAGTTCCGCACAGACAGTCCTTCGGTGTTCTGTATGGTCTTCTGCTAAGCAGCGCGGAACGCAGCAGGCACGCACCTCTGAATACAACAACTGGTGGAAGAGTGTGTCATCACTGCCAACAGAGACGTTCAGTTGAGCAGCGAAGTATTTTGTTGTGATCAGTCCATCAGCTCGAATGCTTTGTTCGCACGTTTAAGCACTGCATAAGTCACAGATTCGTGCGGCAGCACAGCACGCTGCAGATCAAACGGGTTTGCGCGATCTTGTTGCGATGATGACAGACGCCTCGCCCAAAGACTCACCGTGCTTTTGTTCACTGCCAGATCTCCGTAAAAATTCTACAAGCGCCTATGAACATCTGCGATTTTCTGATTTTCCACCAGAAGAAACTGAATGGTAGCTCTCTCCTTCGAACGCACCTCCGTTACAGACGCCATTTTGAGTGCTACATATAGCGCCGCCACCTATCAGAATTTCATGTAACTACGAGTATAGCGTTGAAGAGGGGATATTCCACAATGTACCACAACAAATTCCGCAATGTTTCAACCGAAACTGACTGAGAAATGAATGTGTTGCATTACTTTTTAAATACCCGTCGTATTGCAACTTTTAGGTGCTTATAATAATCCCGTATACGCAACGGGATCTTACAAAAATTTGATAACTTAAAACGTAAAATCAGCGTACAATAAAAAATATAAGTCAGGATATATTAATAGTGTATGAAATACACAAATCCTATTGCAAGTTCATAATTATACATTGAAAAGATTGTACCTAATTTACCCCTCCAGCTGATGGTGCTACATAAAAAAGTAGCATTCGACGGTTCAGATCTCTAAGAAATTCGGTAGTTTCTGACTACTCTGACAGGTTCCTTCATCCCTTTCCCAAATATACATTTTAATTCCACTCCTTTCCTTTTCTATGTGACTTACATTGGTACGTACTGTGCTATATCGAAGAACAGTGAAAATATATGTATTCCCTGTTCATTATCTCTAATTACATGTTAAGATGACATGTAGGTTGTAGAAAACAAAAGCATAGTAGTAGCATCTATAAGATAAATTTAATAAGGTCAATCATTGATTTTCAGGACGAATCTAAAAATATTCTACAATTCATTGCATCCCCTGTCCCACTGGTAGATATACTGATGTAACAGACCAATTACAATTTGCACAACAGTAAGTAGGTTGTGGTCATGACATTTCATCAACAATTAGAGTAGGGTGAAACGATTACACTACTGAGCGTAAACATTACTATATACTTTGTAGTTAAAACGGTAATTACGAGACAACTACTAAACCCCGATTCTATCAAGAATCGCACGCTCATGTTTAAAAGGGCTTTAATTTCTCAATTGCTTTATTAATGAGTAATTGTGTTAAATATTTTACGTTAAGCGTGTAAGCGAGCAAAAGTTTACAAAAGGTTTTAAATTATGCATAATGTTAATTGGAAGTCGTTATGTGCTGTCGTTATCAAACGTTGGATGACTATAGTTTAGATAATTTGCTCTCGATTTTAAGCAAAAGCTAATTTTTCACGAATCTCAATGTTTATGAGATCATATCTCCGGAATTACGTGTCGCACAATGATATAACTTTGCAGGTACGTTGAATGGTGTATGCAGACACTGTGTGCAAAATGTGTTGCGAATAGTATTTGTAGTAAAGAAGTAATAAATTAGAAAACTGTGCCTGATGCGGCAATTTAACTGTATGAAGAGCGAAAATGTAGTAATCAATAACCGTTTTTCCTTTTGTCATTCTGTGCGGGAGGCAAAAACTTTCGTAAAGGTTTGAAATTATGTGTAAAGCTTGTTAGAAGGCACTGTGTGCTCTCGTTTTTAAATACTGGATGATAATAAGCTGGGCGTTTGTGCGCATTCAGTTCCGCTTTCTAAAGAAATACTGTAATACTTGCCTTACTGCATTAAACACTTAACACATGTTTCTACTCAGTAATTAAAACTTCCGGGCTAAGAGGCCGTGGTCCAATAGTAGAAATACTTCTCCCTGAAGTTTCGTTGCCAGCTGCGGGCAACATCATCTGAGGTGAGTCTACGACTTAATTACTGAAGACGCCGGCCGTGAAAGCCTACACGCTATGACATGTTTCTACTCTTAATAACTAGATTACTAGAGGATTTAAAATTTTTAATTTCGGTGTATAATTATATGAAGTACTGAAAATCAAATTTTTGCTGCCCCAGGGAGCCATTTGATAGATAATCTGCAAATGTTTATTTTGGTCATTAAAAGTAAAGTTAGTTTAAAACAGTATTCCAGACTTGTTGCTAGCAGTCTATCCTCTTCATTTCAGAAAAAGTGAAGAGTCAAACGTCACTGTTAATCTATGTTAAATACTCGTATCTAGCCCCTTTCCTGAGATTCTTTCCTTACTCAGGCGTACAATTTTCAGCAACATTTAGTGTCGTAAGATGTGCCCGGCCTTTCATTCTTTCGGTATCAAGCCAGCTTATCGTTTAACTACTGTCCTCCCCTTTGTCCATGTTTCGCAACCGTATAGAGCTGTGACCAGAACATAGCTTTTCACGAATTTTCTATCTGGTCTCGAGTTTTATATATTTCGAAGTAAGCGTATGTTTCATTTTATAGACAGCTCTTTTGCCACATGTAATCTTTGGTATTATGTCTTTCTTATATCTTCCTTTCTTATTCTGCTTCTTAGGTTCTCAATTTTTTATGTATTGACATCGATAACATCTGTTTGCTAGCACACACGTAATTTAATTAAACACACGACTCTTCTTCCTTTACTTTTTCGACTACCATTGCTACGTCGTCAGCAAACTATTTTAAGCTGATTTTCTATGAGAAATGACTCTCGCAACGAAACAGTCCTTCAGTTATCTCATTGCACCTTCAGTTTACAAACTGAAAACCGGTTGGAAAAACGAGAAACATTGCATCATAGCTTTCCCGATGTAATGACACATTCCTATGCAGAGACATACAATATCTTAAAAGCTGCGCCAAAGATAAATTGAGAGGCATGTATATTATAATCTTTGTAAAGTTCACATTGGATTCTCTTTTGTTTCATACTCCAAGGAGCTAAGGAACACTTTCGATTGTTGCCTCGTGGAGGATGGACGTAATTTTTGGTGTCTGCGGAAATGCAGCCATATTGTTAGTAATTATGGTTTGTGCGACGAGCAGAGCAAGTTTTATTGTCTTGTGAATAAAAAATAGTGAGAAGTATCGAAGTGTTACGAAAATTATTTAAAGCAACGTAGCATTGTATTCCTTGGTTTCCACCGTCTTCGTGAAGTGAACCGATGCCGACTTAGGAAGATACACACGGTCAACAAAGAGAAGAGCTTCGATGGCGACTAATGAATTAATATTGTGGCAGAAGGACTAATTCTACGTCTAAGGTGAGAACTCTGATTAAATCAACAATGACGTGGACTTTAAAATGTAAAAATGTTTTTTATTTATTTCGCCACACTGGCGACCGCTGACAGGGACAGTGCTGGTGGAACAAAGAGTAAGTACTTCATTGTTGTACTACAAATGTACTTGTACTAATTACTGTTTCTCTGTTACATGACGCACATGGAAAATGACGAATAAAGTGAAACAATATTAACTGTATAAACGGATGGCACAATAACCAGAAGGAACAAGGACAAGGATTTACAAACCTAACGTAATCGTGAGTGACGCAGCTCAGCCGTAATTAAGGTAGGAAAGCGCAAACGCATGCAGCGGCTGCACCTTGGCTTAGCTCCACTTAAAGCAGAACCTTTTGCTTTCCATATTAAAATCCTGGTAGTGTTTGTGGCAACACACAATTACACTCTGTAATTACTTTTTATGTTCAACAATCGCAGAATTAGAAGACGTAGTGCGCCATCTTGTAAATTTCCGACGCGCAACAAATAACAATCGCGAGATATTTTTATTAACTCAACTGCGACAGAATTTAAAGATTTAGATTAACAGTAAAGTACAGATAAAAATAATATCTTCACAATGGAATCGAAGAACTTTAATTTGACAAATGTTCATGGACACGTCACCGATTCTGACAATAGTGACGTAAATGATGACGCAATTAGTTTTTCAGCACAACATAATGTAGAAGTAAATACAATTCAATTGCACTCCACAGGGATTAACAATAACGAACCACTTGCAAATGAAACCTTTTGCACAGTCGATGAAGCATCGATTACCAGATCAGATGAAAATATTTCGCGTGAAATCAGTGAACCTAGCCCGGTTTCGATTCAATCAGACCGTGGCAGAGAAACAATGGCAACAAATAATGTCATAAATACAAACACACAAGCTTCGTCAGTTACGCTTGAGGCATTATATAGTCTGATGTCAAACGTGAGCGTGAAACTGGCGAATCTAGAAGTCAGCCACAACATGACAAACACAAAATTGTCAAACATGGAAATTGGGTTCCAACAGCAGTTTTCAAGTGTAAACACGCAATTTGAAAACATACACAGACATTTCGATCAACGCTTAAATAAACTCATCAATGAAATCGATCAAAAGATCGAAGACAAAGTCATCAAAACCGTCAATAGTGTATACAATGTATTGGCAAATGACTTAGCAAAGAAATTGTCAGATCTTACAAACAAACAGGAACAGGAACTGTCAGAAATAGTAGAAACACACAATCAAACACAAACCGTACAAAAAGAAATACATGAAAACGTACAGGCTATTCAATTAAATTTAACAAGAGTACAGTCCGAATGTGAAGAAATACCTGACCAAGTTAATAAGGTTAACGAAGAAGTCGGTTTTCTGAAACAGGAGACTCGACGTATCAACGCGGACATTATCAAAATAAATGAAACTTTAGAAAACGGTAATGTAAATGAATCAATAACTGACCGGGAAACAAAACTTTTTGAAAAATTAGGTAATGAAATCAAAGTAGCCGAGGACAGAATACGCAAGGAAATTGCTGGTAGACTGAATGTTTCAAATGACTTGCCTACGTCAAGCAACAGGCAGCGCGACACTTATTCGCCCGTGCCAGATTACGATGTCAATAACGCAGAACATCACGCGCCCAGTCCGGCGTATGTGCACGCACCGGCGCAGGCAAACAATGGCTATTCGCCAAACTCGGTGCTGCAACAGGCAGTAGGCGTGTCGCCTTGCATCTCGACGATTCTAGTCGATGAGAGCCTGTTGAAACATAGACAGTTTCCAGTTTTCTCCACAGAATCCAGAAAAACTCATCCAGTCGTATTCGTAAGAGCATTTAAAAATGTCTTACCAAGAAACTGGACTGAGGCACAGAAGATTAGATATGTAGTAGGCTTCACACAAGGCGACGCACTTTTGTGGGCCACAGACATGGCTGAACAGTGCGTCACCTACGAACAATTTGAACGAGCTTTCTTGGAGAAATATTGGTCTGCTGGGGTAGAAGAAAGACTGCGACGTGAGGTATTCAACCCACAACCGTTCAGAACTGTGACTCGAGAACGGCCTGACTAGAAGGGATAGTGTCAATCTGATGTGGACATGCGTGGAGAGAGACGTCGCGTTATTCTCAAAATTCTTGCGATTACGAGTAATATAAGTTCCACATTCGTTTTTCCTTTGGCTGATGAAAAGTATCATGCCATTTCTAAAAATTATCATGGAATGCACTACAATGTCATATCTTCTGCATCAGGTACACGACTACAAGAGAGAGAAGGTTACTGGAAACAACGTTCTAGACGTGTACCTCAACTGTAAATTCACACCTGCAACACGCACGTAAAATTCCTGGCTATTAGGACCTGCCCATATATTCACGTTTCCGGCAGTAATGACGAGTGTAGTTGTTGCACGATGTCTGGTGTAAATAGCTACAATCGCTAGTGGCACCAGTGATAGTTTTCAGTTTTTTGTTTATTATCATTACGTAGCGAATCAGACTCCCAATACCCTCTTCAGTGGGTGGGGAACCTCCATATACAACATTTCCTGATGACTGCAGGAAAATCCCAGTCTAAATGGACCTGCTAAAAGTGACCGTGAGACGGAGCTAATTGAGAGACGTGTTCTATCTGCGGCTGGATTTAATTACGCACGCAGGCAGGGACACGAGTGTCCTCGCTTCGCAGCACTCGAGTGCTCCTTGTGATGCGGCGGCCGCCGGCAGCGCGCAGGTCTGCCCGCTGTGCTCGCGCGGCCGACCGTAGTTCGCGGTTGCCTACGCTGCAGGCGCGCACCGCCACAAGAGGCGCGCCCGCGCAGGCGCGCCAGCTGATTAGCTGCGAGACGAGAAGCCAGCCGCCATTGTCCCGGCTAGCTCCGAGGGCCATTCACGGCGTCCTCAGACATAACGAAATACAGCGCAGCCTGCGGCCAGCGGCTAGCCACGGCCTTACTCAACCGGACAGCTCCTGCTGTGTCCTAGGCAACCTCAGTGTACCTGCAGTAACACGCGGAAATGACCTGACCACACAAGGAATAGTTTAATCCTTTCAGTTTCAAATATGAATTTTATCACACACGATTTGGGTACATGCCGACACAATGTTAAAAAATATGCAAGTTTTGACTTCTCTGCTGAAGGTCCACATTAAATTCAGTTAAGATAATAAATCCTGGTAACCTGGTCAGATCGGTCGTAGTGGTGTGCATTGTAGTATTACAGCCACACGCCTAACTAAACTGGAATGAGAACAGTGTGACCTGCTCGATGTACATGAATACTACAGAATGAAACATTCACTATGCAGAGCAGTTTGCGCTGATATGAAACTTTCTAGCAGACTAAAACTGTGTACCACACCTAGAGAGGAAGACGGAACCTTTACCTTACACTGGCAAGTGCTCTAGCGACTGAGCTACTCAAACATGACTCTCGACCCCACCTCTCAGTCGGCAGAGCACTTCCCCGTAAAAGGCAAGTCCTGAGTTCAAGCCTCGGTCTGGCGAACAGTTTTAATCTGCCAGTAAGTGTCACGAATGATATTTTCATAAAACAAATAGATAACACTTACTATAGCTTATTTAATGAAATAATACTATAGTTTAAGATTTACACCGTATCCACACAGAAACAACTAATAGTCGCATCTCAAAAAGAAGTAGCAAATCATTGCGAAAGTTAAACATGATACTGAAACAAATGAATGAACCTGCCTATCGTCAATCATTCTGGGAACGGAAATACATGAATATAATGTAAACTGCTGTAAAAGAGAAAGTTTCATGGCAAGAGTAAAAAATGATTAAGACATGTCTTCATGTAATGGTCGCAGTTCTACAACTTCATCTTAGGAGGACTTGAGAGCCATATTTGTTTATCCCATAAGATCTTAATAATTTATAGTCATTAATACAGTAAAAGATATTCAGTAGAAAAGGTCATATAAATTTATCTATACAGGTTCAAAAATGAAGAAGAATTTCTGTGGTGTTGGCTACTGAAAATTTTTTACCAACTGAAGCAGATCGCTCCTCCAAATTTCTCAAGAAGAGAAAATTCAATAAGTTAATTACCATATTTCTGTAGGCAACAGATAAACAAGAAATGTAATGGGTACTGAAACCTAATGAAATGAAATTTACTACAGATATATAAGCATTAGATAATACAAAATAAGTTGTATTAAAACACAAAATATCATAAATCCCTAACATTAAAAACTCATTAACAAATAATCATTCTACCAGAAATAAGAGCATCTATGTGAAATTTATGGCCTGACTGGTGCATAGAAAATGTATAAGAACAAAATATAGTGTTAAACTGTAAAAAATGTGAAAATGAAATAAAATCAGAAAATAAGTGTAAGGTAAAACGTAACAATGGATTTGTTACTTCTTAGCATGGTACTCTAGTTCTTTCACCTTAACAGCTTAAAAAAGAAGAATAGATTGATCTAGAGTTTAAGTAAATTAATTTAATGACATTACATAGGCTGCCCAAAGAAAGAAGGAAAGCAACTTCATATTACAAATCATTGTCATGAGCAAAAACAATCGGTAGACTGATGCCTAAAGTTATTTAGTTTGTGTCTGAGACACCAACTTATTTCTTTAAATTTGGGTCCAGGCTATATTTTAATAAGTATGTTATATGAGTACTTTCCATTAAGTTAATTTCTCAGAGAGAAGGCAGCAATACAGTAAATCTCTACAGTCTTGTAACACTCATCTGAAAGTATTGTTTCCACACAGCAATCTTATATTTTTTGAATCGCACTGCAAACTACCATTACAAAGTCTTTTCTCTGAAGTATCTTTCCTTTGGTCAAAATAATTTTCATTTAACATTTGTTATTCACGTGATTCCGTCAGTACTATTGCTGCTGTTAGATTTTGTTCATGGGATACAGCGTTTGTCTGTAGACAGCATGCAAAATACTTCATTCTGATTCCTTGCACTTAATAACACTGGTATAAGAGAATATCATAAGTTGCATGTATGCTTCCTTGGGAAATTCAACAACTGATAAGATGATCCATGCTGAATTAATTATGTGCAGATTTCAGCTATTTGTATTAAATACTGTTACTGTCTGGTTAGAAATATAATACAGTAATTATTTTAAAGATATGATGATTTATGAAGAACAAGCTTCATTGGATGTTGATCACACACCATACAGTCACTTAAGTAAAGTTAACATCATCTTTGCCCACATTAATAACTACTCACTGTGAAAGAAATTTTCACACAAAACATCAGTACATGAAATTACAACATAAAAGTGATAACAGATAAAAATAAATTGTTAATCAACCCGAAAAAGTCAGTCCATAATTTTAAGTACACGCAATCAACAATACAAAAAGAATCAGATTAATTTTTCAAGGAACCGCTCGACAGAATAGAAGGAGTGAGCCATGAGGCAACTCATCAGTTTCGATTTGAAAACGCATGGATTACTGCTAAGATTTTTGAATTCAAGTGCTAGCTTACTGATAGTTCAAATGGCTCTGAGCACTATGGGACTTAACTTCTGAGGTGATCAGTCCCCTAGAACTTAGAACTACATAAACCTAACTAGCCTAAAGACATCACACACATTCCTGCCCGAGGCAGGATTCGAACCTGCGACCGTAGCGGTCGCGCGGTTCCAGATTGTAGCGCCTGGAACCGCTCTGCCACTCCGGCCGGCGGTAGCTTACTGAAAATGAATGCAGCAGTATAATGAACACCTTTTTGGACAAGAGTTAAGGAAGTCCGATCCATATGCAGGTTTGATTTCTGCCGAGTATTAACTGAGTGAAAGCTGCTTATTCTTGGGAATAAGCTAATATTGTTAACAAGAAATGAGAGTAAGGAATATATAAATTGAGAGGCCAATGTCAAAATACCCAGACACGTGAACAGGGGTCGACAAGATGTTTGTAAACCACAACCACTTATTGCCCGAACCGCCCGTTTCTGAGACAAAAATGTCCTTTTAGAATGGGAACAGTTATCTCAAAATATAGTACCATACGACATAAGGAAATAAAAATAAGCAAAGTAGACTAATTTTCGCGTCGAACGATCACTCACTTCAGATACCGTTCGAATAGTAAACATGGCAGCGGTAAGTCTTTGAACAAGATCCGGAACATGGGCTTTCCACGACAGTTTACTATCTATCCAAACAACTAGGAATTTGAAGTGTTCAGTTCGCTAATCATATGCCCATTCTGTGAAATTAAAGCGTCAGATTTTGTTGAATTGTGTGTTAGAAACTGTAAAAATTGAGTCTTACTGTGATTTAGCGTTAGTTTTTTTTCTACAAGCCATGAACTTAGGTCGTGAACTGCACTATTTGAAACCAAGCCAACGTTGCACACAACATCCTTTACTACCAAGCTAGTGTCATCAGCAAACAGAAATATTTTAGAGTTACCCGTAATACTAGAGTGCATATCATTTATATACATAAGGAACAGGAGTGGCCCCAAGCCGGCCGCGGTGGTCTAGCGGTTCTAGGCGCTCAGTCCGGAACCGCGCGACTGCTACGGTCGCAGGTTCGAATCCTGCCTCGGGCATGGATGTGTGTGATGTCCTTAGGTTAGTTAGGTTTAAGTAGTTCTAAGTTCTAGGGGACTGATGACCACAGATGATGTCCCATAGTGCTCAGAGCCATTTGAACCAAGTGGCCCCAACAGTGATCCCTGGGACACCCAATACTAAACCATACCGCACTCAAACCCCACATCAGAGCCATTCTCAACATTGTGAATAATTACCTTTTCCTGTCTGTTGCTAAAGTAAGAGGTGAACCAATTTTGAGCTACTCCTCGTATTCCGTAATGGTCAAACTCTGGAGCAGTATTTTGTGATCAACGAAATCAAAGCCCTTAATTAAATAAAAAAATATGCCTAGCGTTCGAAAACTATTGTTTAACCAATCCTATACCTCACAGAGGGAAGAGAACATAGCATTTTCAGTTGTTAAATGACTTCTAAAGCCGAACTGTACATTTGATAGCAAATGAAACATGAAGACGAGTCGTTATGTCTTCGTTTCATGAGCGCCCAAGGTCATTTACCCACCGGGGCCCCCGGGGTCAGCATGGCGGCGGTCCCTGTCCCGCTGAGATAATTTGTCCTTTTAGGACAATTATCTGAGCAAGCACCCACGCCAGCAAAAGGTTGGCACGTGTAAAAGTTGTCGTTTTCGAGCGTCATGCAGTGCCCCCTCTTTGTTCAATATGTATATAAATGCAGAATCTTCTACATTTTATTCAGTCAGCACAATGTCGTAGTTAAATCAGTATTTAAGCACAGGATCGCATAGTTCAATTCAGTACGACAGAGGAACTTTATATCCAGGACCAGTGGACGATATTGAAATGGCGGAACATGGAAACACCTTTAATGTTAATAGAGGTAATACACTCCTGGAAATTGAAATAAGAACACCGTGAATTCATTGTCCCAGGAAGGGGAAACTTTATTGACACATTCCTGGGGTCAGATACATCACATGATCACACTGACAGAACCACAGGCACATAGACACAGGCAACAGAGCATGCACAATGTCGGCACTAGTACAGTGTATATCCACCTTTCGCAGCAATGCAGGCTGCTATTCTCCCATGGAGACGATCGTAGAGATGCTGGATGTAGTCCTGTGGAACGGCTTGCCATGCCATTTCCACCTGGCGCCTCAGTTGGACCAGCGTTCGTGCTGGACGTGCAGACCGCGTGAGACGACGCTTCATCCAGTCCCAAACATGCTCAATGGGGGACAGATCCGGAGATCTTGCTGGCCAGGGTAGTTGACTTACACCTTCTAGAGCACTTTGGGTGGCACGGGATACATGCCGACGTGCATTGTCCTGTTGGAACAGCAAGTTCCCTTGCCGGTCTAGGAATGGTAGAACGATGGGTTCGATGACGGTTTGGATGTACCGTGCACTATTCAGTGTCCCCTCGACGATCACCAGTGGTGTACGGCCAGTGTAGGAGATCGCTCCCCACACCATGATGCCGGGTGTTGGCCCTGTGTGCCTCGGTCGTATGCAGTCCTGATTGTGGCGCTCACCTGCACGGCGCCAAACACGCATACGACCATCATTGACACCAAGGCAGAAGCGACTCTCATCGCTGAAGACGACACGTCTCCATTCGTCCCTCCATTCACGCCTGTCGCGACACCACTGGAGGCGGGCTGCACGATGTTGGGGCGTGAGCGGAAGACGGCCTAACGGTGTGCGGGACCGTAGCCCAGCTTCATGGAGACGGTTGCGAATGGTCCTCGCCGATACCCCAGGAGCAACAGTGTCCCTAATTTGCTGGGAAGTGGCGGTGCGGTCCCCTACGGCACTGCGTAGGATCCTACGGTCTTGGCGTGCATCCGTGCGTCGCTGCGGTCCGGTCCCAGGTCGACGGGCACGTGCACCTTCCGCCGACCACTGGCGACAACATCGATGTACTGTGGAGACCTCACGCCCCACGTGTTGAGCAATTCGGCGGTACGTCCACCCGGCCTCCCGCATGCCCACTATACGCCCTCGCTCAAAGTCCGTCAACTGCACATACGGTTCACGTCCACGCTGTCGCGGCATGCTACCAGTGTTAAAGACTGCGATGGAGCTCCGTATGACACGGCAAACTGGCTGACACTGACGGCGGCGGTGCACAAATGCTGCGCAGCTAGCGCCATTCGACGGCCAACACCGCGGTTCCTGGTGTGTCCGCTGTGCCGTGCGTGTGATCATTGCTTGTACAGCCCTCTCGCAGTGTCCGGAGCAAGTATGGTGGGTCTGACACACCGGTGTCAATGTGTTCTTTTTTCCATTTCCAGGAGTGTAGTATACGGACAATGTTTCGACAAGATGCCGCAGATGAAATTAGGTACGGAGAAAATCCAGCATATGATGATTTAGACGAAGAAGTCGACGAATTTGAGTTGGAGCCAATGCCATCAGAAGAAGTTAATACTGGACTGCGCCAGCGTCATCCATATCAGTACGGCGAAGAAGGTCACACTGCAATAGATGTAGATACAGACGAAAATACACCGCTTTTATCTGGAACGGCTGAAACAGCAGTGGACGGTGCAACCTTGACCACAGTTTTATTTGGAACTGGTACCGCAACTGCCGCGACGTTATCATCAGCGTAAATTGCTGGAGCTGCTGCTGTTACTGCTTTGGCCGGTGCTGGAGTAGCGTATGGTACAAAAAAATTAGTTGATCGAATAAGTAACAAATGATTGACGTTGCCAGGTAGCGATTATGTTGGGCCTGGAAACCCTATAAATATAGACGCACCGCGAAGTGCAGCAGATGCAATTGCCAAGGAACACGACGTCGGGTACGATCGCCTGTTGGAAGAAGCTAGAGAACGTGAATTTACTGAAAAAGAATTCCGAGAACGAGTTCAAAAGTTGGATGCTAAAGCTATTATAGACTTTGCCATAGATTGTAACCATACACGCAATTGGCATTCGTTTGCAGGAAAATACGGACTGAAATTAAAATCGTTTGTTGAAGAAAAAATTGGAAAAGTTTTATATCCAGTAAAACCAGATGCCAAACCAGAAGGTATGTATATTTACGTGTATATGAATATTCAATAATTGATTATAAATTATATGTCGATGTTAATAATAACGTTTCTCACCTTCAGCAGAAGTACAATTGGCCTCCTTGGGAACGCCCAAATTGGAATGAAATGCATGAAGGCCAGAAACGTTATGCATATGAACAGTGGCTAATGTCACGTGTACGTCGTGGTTTGCCCATAGATCACGAACGTCCATCAACATCTGGCGGTACATCATTAGCACCGAGCTCAGAAAGTGTTCCTGAAATCGACTCGGAAGAGGACGTAGAAGATTCTGACGACAACGGAGAGGATCCAAACCCCGTTCGACCATTAGTTCCTTATTCTGACTCTGACACAGAAAATAGTGCTATGAACGAAGAAACAGCTAAACGTACAGCATCGGCCCAAGAAGCAAAGGGTGCAAAGAAGGCTAAAAAAACACCTCCTGGCACAGCAGCTCCCTCAGCTAATGGAATGGGGGATTCCGCCAACACACGTGATGTGCCATTACCTGCACCGTCAATATTAGATACGGGTAACATCACCAGGTATAGAAAATTACACAGATTTTTTACGTATGGTCTAGCATATAAAGTACTCACACATGAAAATGCTGTATTTATGATTACCCCTTTGGCAGAAATTCCTGTTGATCAACCATTTTTGTACATGGCCCCTTCTGAATTTGATTTATTACCACATGGTAGTAGAATTGTTCATTGCTCTGCACAAGTGATTGCACGTAATCCCAGGATTGCTTTCCCAACAAATTCAAGTGACTCTGAACTTGCAACTTTAAATCAAAATAAGAATATGATTACTTCTGTGGGTATTAATTTAACAATACCTAGTGTTAATGTTACGCCTACTGCATTTGGCTCATCAGCTCCAATGGAAACAAGTAGTATAGATCATAAACGTAATTTTAATCCAATTTGGAAATCGTGGTATGGATATAAGAATAATGAAGAATCGTTTTTAACTACAGTACCTGCCCATCAATTCAGACAACCCATTAATTTGAAATATTATTATGCCTGTGTGTCTAGTACAAAGGCAAAAGGGCTGCATAATTGGGGATGGAAATGTGTTCAATCGTGTGTTTCTGAGGTAGATGCAGATTCTCGTACTGGCAGTGTTATTGTTAACCATGACTATAAACCAACATTAGGTTTTGTCAAAATACCAAAAGTTGCAAATGTTGATATATTCCTATTACAATTACTGCACAAGGAGTACCTCAACGGTATACAATTACTGGTGATAAGCACTGTAATCCGTTTATGGCATGTGACAATTTTTCAAAAACACCTTTGGAACCAGCTCAAACTCAGGAACAATTAGTACAAGCTATTACTCCAGTAACGAATGATGATTTCTCTGGATATGATGATTTAATAGAAAAGGCAGATATTGTTTCTGCTGGGTACAATATTAGATGGTTCAAATGGTTCAAATGGCTCTGAGCACTATGGGACTCAACTGCTGAGGTCATTAGTCCCCTAGAACTTAGAACTAGTTAAACCTAACTAACCTAAGGACATCACAAACATCCATGCCCGAGGCAGGATTCGAACCTGCGACCGTAGCGGTCTTGCGGTTCCAGACTGCAGCGCCTTTAACCGCACGGCTACTTCGGCCGGCAGGTACAATATTAGACTCCATGATACAAATGTCCAACCTAGTCTTCATGTAGGCATAAACCCTACATATGCTTTAAGCACTGGCAGTTTAAATAGTGATATTGTTAAATATACTGATAGTCAAATGTTGTTTGAAGTTATTGCTGAATGTTCTGTTTATTCAGATGGTTTGGAAACTCATTATCCCAGAGCAAATGTACCAAATGTTCAGGTATCTGATATAATTTATATGTCAAATGTGAAAAGGAATCAGGAATCATCAGTGTACAAGGGACAATATGAAATTAAACAAGCTTGAATATAATATCTTGTATTTATCGTAAAAAACATTTGTATTGTACAAAATTGTAAATAAATGAATTATTACATTAGAACAGTGTTTCATTTCAATAATCAATATTATACATTTGAAGTAATTGAAAGAAAGCCAGAGGATACGGCTCTTTACAAGCATTTTTTAATTCATCAAACTTTCTCCACCTAATTGTACATACACGAATATCTTTAAAATCTGGGTGAGAACAAATAACTGGTTGTGAATTTGAAATTAACAGTAATGGAGTACGTCTTAATATAGCGTGTCCTTTGTACTTCACTCTGATGTTACATGCAGTTCCTTCACACACTTTTTTAAAATCCTCAATTGCACCCTCCTCTAAAGAAATTTCATTTCCAACCATCACAAGTCTGTTAACAGCATCTTGCAATGCAAACTGATCCGTTCTATTATTACAACGTCCAATGTGCCCAACATTTAAACCAAGTGAAATTATACAATCAAAAAACCAATTTTTGCCACTATTTGGTGGACCAATAATACATAATGTGTTTAACTTTTTATTTGGTACATATATATTTTTACCTTCAAATTCTTGCCAATGATACAATCCTTTCTTATTCATCCAAGATACAAGATTTGTAAAAAATTTCGTAGCCTCGTCAGTATCATCTCCACATTGAAATAATAAAATTTTATTTAGCCAAGAAAGAGAATCTTGAAGAGTATAATAATATTCCCAAACATTTGTCGAATGAGAATAAAAAATATTATCTTCAGAACCAGAGCACAATAAATTTTCTATACCATGTAAATCCAATTCATTTATTGTTATTTTTATACAATTCTAAGCCCATATCAAAAAATCGTTTGAATTTAGGGTCAATCAAATTAATAAAATATGGATGAACAGATGGTATTACATTGACTATATTTTCCGGAGGGATACAATTATAACTTAATAAAAGGGATAGTACCTTTTTCGCTGTTTTTTCAGCATTGCACCGTTTCCCTGTAACGATTGGCTGGCGCTTGCTATGAGGCCATTTACATGCTGCATCACTGGCGAGTTCGCTTCCACATTGATTAACATTTCCAGTGTCTTGCCCCTCCAATACTGTGAGGGATTGCTCGACGAAACTGTTCCATTGTATAGTTTCAAGCTCATCAGGCAATCGCTTATCGGTTCCTCTAAGCCGAACTTGTCCCCTACTTGGCCGTTTTTGCAAATAGAGATATAAAAGAACATTGAGCCAGTCGATGTCTGACAAGGCTGCGATTGCTCTAGTGCGGCTTGTTGTTTTCTTAATTCGACTGGCAATAAATCCGTCAGTTCGAAACCTACAGCGGCACCGTCTTGATGAGTAGATACAGTCGTGTATGAGGTGGATGTGGTCCGCATCATGTTTCCACGTGATAATCTGGCCAGGGTAAGTTTGTAAAATGATATTAATTCGTCTACAGAATTCATCAACTTCGTTCTCTCCTCTGAGGACAATAACGTCAGTGTAATACCATCTTTCAGAGATCTCAGATATTCGGAGAAGCTCTGGAAACCAAAGGACGAGACTAATGAAGAACTTGCGAATTGCGTCAAATAGTTCAAAATGGTAAAGATGTATTCACCTAAGAGTCCATCTCCCTGTGCCAGCTTGTAATTCAATCTCGTCATTAAGTATATCATTGCCTTCAAGGACGGTGTTGAAATTTCTGCTTCCAAGAGAGTGAAGATCGTCTGGACGGCTTCCAACAGATTCTCCATTACAAATCTGCAAACAACAAATCAGCTATATCAGCGTCGTCTTCCTCTGAATCCGATACACTGCTTAACGAGCCACCACAACGTACACTTCTGAACAATGGAGTATTTGCACAAAACATGCACCAATGACTATATTGTTTAACATGTGGTGGACAAGTTACCCCATATGTAAATGATGGTGTCTTAGTTACCATATTAATTTTCATTTCAATAAGAAGTGGTTACAGTAGCACGTTTTGCCATGAATCGGATAATTTATATAAACAGTTCTCACAAACAGTATATACAAAATGTTTGTAAGTTACTTCGTAAAAAAATACTTTAATTTTGAATCTACTTTGCCAGAATGTACAAATGTCAAAAGAAGACATTGTGATTAAACCAAGTGTTTCCCATGGAACTCGAATTCCTGCTCTTATTTTTGCACAAGCTTCTAATGCATCATTTACGATCTCACAAATCATTGGAACATTCTCACTTTTATTAAATATATAACATTCTGGCAACCTATACGAATTTGACATGAAATTAAATTTCGAAACACGAAATTCCAACAGAATATCTTCCCGTATAGTTTGTATTACATCTAACTGAAAAACATCCAACGCATTTTGCAGTCTTCCACAAACAGCAATTCGTGTAAGTTTGTACAAAGTTTCCATTGTAATTGAAGCGTACTTACTATTTCTGGCAGCTCGTTAGCGACAATAGAAGTTCTCAAAGTCGATTCAGAGGACATAATGTACAGACGACAATACCATGCCCATTATATACTGGAGTGGTTGCTAACCAACTTCAGTTATCAATACTCATATGTCGTCACTCCAAAAAGAAAACTTTTACACGTGCCAACCTTTTGCTGGCATGGGTGCTTGCTCAGATAATTGTCCTAAAAGGACATGATCAATTATCCTTATGTACACAGCCATTTCAATAACTTTAGCAAACCTGATGGCATAGAAACAGGTCTAAAATTGTCTAAATTTTCTCTTTCTCCCTTTTTATAAAGCGGCTTTACTACTGAGTACATTAATCGTTCAGGAAACTGACCATCCCTAAAAGAAAAAAATTGAAATATGGCTAAATACAGGACTAACACAGAGCACAGTACTTGAATATTCTACTAGGCACTCCATCATATCCACGAGAGTCCTTAGTCTTCAGTGATTTGATAATTAACTCCATCTCCCCTTTGTCTTATCACAGAGGAGTCTTTCAGACATCAATCTTGGAGAGGCATTTGCCAAGAAAGTTATATGATTCCATGTAGAAACTAAATTTTTATTTAATTCACCAGCAGTGCTCAGAAAATGATTGTTAAATACCGTACGTATATCTGATTTATCAGTGACAGAACTATTTTTACTACGAACTGACTTTATATCTCGACCTTGTGCTGCTGACCAGACACTTCCTTCACAACTTATCATATGATTTTAGTTTTATCCTGTGAATTAGCTATTCTATTTGCATACCACAAACTATTTTCCTTCCTAATAACATTTATAAGCACCTTAAAATACTGTTTGTAATGGGCTACTGTATTTTGATTGTGACTAATTATAACATTTTGATATTATTCCCACTTTGTTCTACATGATACCCTTATCCCACTAGTCAGCCACCTGGGCTGCCTATTACCGCTAATACCACGTTTGGAACGTTCTAATGGAAAGCAACTCTCAAAGAGCATGAGAAATATGTTAAGGAAAGCATTATATTTATCATCTATGTTATCGGCACTATAAACATCCTCCCACTCTTGTTCCTTGACAAGGTTTAAAAAACTCTGTATTGCTGGTGGATTAACTTTTTTACATAGTTTATAATTACATTTGACTTTTTTTGTGTAAAAAAGCCTTTTAGTGTTAAAATTTATGCACCATGGCCTGAAAGGCCATCCACCCTTTTACTAACAGTATGCCCATCTAGTAATGGACAGTGGATAGAAAATTGTTTATGACTGTGCTACTGTTCCCCCGCACCCTGTTTGGAAAAACCACAGTCTGCATTAGATCATATGAATTTAGAAGATCTACCAGCATCCTTTTCTTAGACCACCATACACAAATTTATGTTGAAGTCACTACATATATAAATAATTTCTGCTACTTCCTACAAAGTGAATCAAGAACCCTCTCTAGCTTGAGCAGAAATTCCTATAAACAACAACAATTAGAAGTTTAGTTTCACTAAATTCAACTGCCCCTTTACAACATTCAAATATCTGCTCGGTGCAGTGCCGTGTTACGTCTTTGGACTCAAATGGAATACTGTTTTTTATGTACATAGCCACTACCCCACCCCCCAGGAACTTCTTGAAAAACAGCCAGATAATGTGTATCTTGGTAAAGGAAGCCTCTGAATTGTCAAATTATTTAAGTGGTGCTCCGATGTACCAATAATTTAAGAGTCAACATCTATAAGCAGTTCACCAACTTTATCTCTTTATCTCTTACATTTTGATGAAATATGCTAATTTCTCCTCTACCTGGAAACATGACATCCTCTGAAGGTTAGCCCTTAGTTAGAGGGACTTCCTTTAGAAGATATACCTATCAGATGACTTCAATCTAAAAAATATGCAGTTCTAACATCAACTACTACAGGAGTTTTTCCATGAATGAGCCCACCACTACCCACTACACTGTCACCTATAAGCTTTGCCAGCCTTTCCTTCCCATACTTATTGCTGTACAGGCCATGCCTAGTGGAACCCGATCTACTGCTAGACCCAACTGGCACCACTGAAATGTGACCCATGCCCTCTGCCATCAGCGCCCTCTAAAGCCCCATGTTAACGCGCTTAACAGCCATATTAAGATGAGGCCGATCATGACACTGAAACAGTTGCTCGGAATGCACATTAGTGCCACCAGTTTGAGCAGATATCTTTACCAGATTACCACCTACATCATATTCCACGTCCCTATCAAGACTGTTCCCTGCTCCACCCACCATCATGACTTTATCCTCCTTCGCAAAATTCCTACATAACTCCCCCATGCTGTCAGTCACCTGAGCCTACCCTGAACTAGGCTTCACAATGCTGACGACCTGGTACTCACTCCCCAACACTTCTTGCAGCCGTGAGGGGTAGCCGTGTTGTCTAGGGCGCCTTGTCATGGTTCGCGCGACTCCCCCCTCGGAGGTTCGAGACCTCTTTCGGGCATGGGTGTATGTATTGTCCTTACAGTAAGTTAGTTTAAAAGTGATGCGTAAGCCTAGGGACCGATGACCTCAGCAGTTTGGTCCCATAGTCCTTACCACAGATTTCCAACTTCCTGCAACTGCTGGCCCACACCTCTACCGTGCGAACGACCTAGCAGCAGAGCCTTCTTCTTTTTGTTAGATTTTGCAACTGACCTAGGCCTCCTAACTGCTGAGGACTGTTGAATGTTCCCTACATCTACAGCTACAAAAGGCTCCTCTCCACTCAACTCGGACAGCAATTAGTCAAATCTATTGCATATACGGAAAGTATAACTGGCTGAATACCTCCTCCTGCTAGCTGGCTTCTTGCCAACTGCCGGTTGCCATTCCCCACCACCGCTTCACCCTCCTCAACCTATCTAGTTCCTCCTTTGAGCAGCGTTGTAACTGCACCTGAAGGACACAGATCTTACGCTCCTGCTCCTCTATCTGCTACAGATTCTGCATTCTCAGGAGAGGATATCGCTAGAATGCCCACTGGCTTCCCCACTGGATTTCCCCGAATGAAAATACTTTGAACAAATCCCACACCGTAACCCACTACTCACAAACCTACGACAGAGCCCACACCTCTCACTCATGGTAAAATTTTACAGTTACTCAAAGAAACTATACGTCTACATTACCTAATTTCAGTTACACCAGTAGAACTATTTATAGTAACAAAAGCGGTTTCGAAATTCTCTGTCTACGAAGAAAGCAACTACTTGTATTAATGCTACTACATCACATCTAATATCAATATCAACAAAACGTCACAAAATTTTTTGCTAAAACAAAAAATTCAAGTGGCCACTAGAACACTCATCGAAGTTAAAATAGTGAATGAAAATTTTACTGAAATATTTCGCTAGAAAGAATAAGAAACGTCAGCTGAGAACTAAAGCACGAAATTTACTTAAGAACTTCAACGCACAGAAAAAGTTTAGTAAATAGTTATTTCGCCACAAACAGCACGAAACACCGCTGAAAACTCTTAAATTTAATTACTGTATAAAAGCGCACAAATAACTTTGTCAGTACTTAGCTTTATAACCGCTACAGCTGCAACTGCACGCCGAAAAATTTAAACGTCCCAGGCAGAAAAGTTAATGCTCAAAAGGGTTCAAATGGCTCTGGGCACTATGGGACTTAACTTCTGAGTACATCAGTGCCCTAGAACTTAGAACTACTTAAACCTAACTAACCCAAGGACATCACAAATATCCATGCCCGAGTCAGGATTCGAACCTGCGACCGTAGTGGTTGCGCGGTTCCAGACTGAAGCGCCTAGAACCGCTCGGCCATTCCGCCGGCAGTTAATGCTCCTACAGATATAAGTGCGTTCCACCTTCGTTATAATCCCTGTCTTTATAATTTGGTTCTAAAGCTTTGTCTGCCCTTGAATCCCCCATCGTTGAAATCCAACGAGTTGTGTACAGCGTTGTCTGTGTACATGGTGAGTCACCTAACGTTACCGCTGGATATGTTTCGTAAACCACATCAAACACTGACGAACCGATTCCACAGAGCGAACGTGAGGAGAGGGGCTAGTGTAATTGTTTAATACAAACCATACAAAAATGCACGGAAGTATGTTTTTTAACACAAACCTACGTTTTTTTTAAATGAAACCACGTTAGTTTTGTTAGCACATCTGAACATATAAACAAATATGTAATCAGTGCCGTTTGTTGCATTGTAAAATGTTAATTACATCCGGAGATATTGTAACCTAAAGTTGACGCTTGAAACCTCCGACGTTCAGTTGGGTTTGTAACAAACACGGGCCACGGTCGGCGAGCAGCATCTGCAGGGACATGTTTACGATGACGACCGTCTTTACGAGTGTGGCTGTAGTGCACTGTTGTGGTTTGGTCTAGCTGTCGCAGTGTCGACATGTAGCGCTTGCTGCTATTGTTATTCTGCATTCGTCTCCGCACGCAGACTAACTGTAGTACACCGTGTTACAAGACGTCTGTGATAGTGTAGTGTTGTAGGAACTGTGACCATGGTGTATTCGAACTCTGGAAAGACGGAGATGATACTCATCTATGGCGAGAGTCGACGAAATGCAGCTGAAGCCTGCAGGGTGTATGCAGAACGGTACCCAGACAGAGAGCATCCAACGTGCCGCACATTGCAAAACATCTACCGCCAACTGTATGCAGCAGGTATGGTCATAGCACGCAAACGGGTCCGTAACAGGCCAGTCACAGGAGAAGCGGGTGCAGTTGGTGTGTTAGCTGCTTTTGCCATGAACCCACACATGAGTACACGGGACATTGCGAGAGCCGGTGGACTGAGTCAAATTAGTGTCATGCGCATACTGCATCGTCACCGCTTTCACCCGTTTCATGTGCCGCTACATCAGCAATTACATGGTGATGACTTTAATGATCGAGTGCAATTCTGTCAATGGGCATTAACAGAGAATGCGTTGCAGTTCTACCTGTTTACCGATGAAGCGGGTTTCACAAACCACGGGGCAGTGAATCTACGGAACATGCATTACTGGTCCGTGGACAATCCTCGCTGGCTCAGACAGGTAGAGCGACAGCGACCGTGGACAGTAAATGTATGGTGCGGCATCATTGGCGACCACCTCATTGGTCCTCACTTCATTGCAGGGGCCCAAACAGCTGCAACATACATCGCGTTTCTACAGAATGATCTGCCAACGTTTCTCGAAAATGTCCCACTGGAAACGCGTCGACGTATGTGGTATCAGTATGATGGTGCACCTGCATATTCCGCAATTAACATAGGCTGACCCTTGACAGGATGTTCGACGGGCGTTTCATAAGACGTGGAGGACGCATAAATTGGCCAGCCCGTTCTCCTGATCTTACACCTCTGGACTTCTTTCTGTGGGGTACGTTAAAGGAGAATGTGTACCGTGATGTGCCTACAACCCCAGAGGATATGAAACAACGTATTGTGGCAGCCTGCGGCGACATGACACCAGATGTACTGCGGCGTGTACGACATTCATTACGCCAGAGATTGCAATTGTGTGCAGCAAATGATGGCCACCACATTGAACATCTATTGGCCTTACATGTCGGGACACACTCTATTCCACTCCGTAATTGAAAACGGAAACCACGTGTGTACGTGTACCTCGCCCCTCATCGTAATGTATATGTGCGTCAGTGAAAAAGACCAATAAAAAGGTGTTAGCATGTGGACGTAATGTGCTGTTCCAGTCTCTTCTGTACCTAAGGTCCATCACCGTTCCCGTTGGATCCCTACGTAATTGGGTGCTCTCCGATACTCACGATCGAACCGCGAAGGAGTTGTACTCAAGCGTCAACTTTAGGTTACAATATCTCCGGATGTAATTTACATTTTACAATGCAACAAACGGCACTGATTACGTATTTGTTTATATGTTCAGATGTGCTAACAAAACTAACGGGGTTCTATTTAAAAAAACGTAGGTTTGTGTTAAAAAACATACTTCCGTGCATTTTTTTATGGTTTGTATTAACCAGTTACACTAGCCCCTCTCCTCACGTTCGGTCTGTGGAATCGATTCGTCAGTATTTGATGTGGGTTACGAAATATATCCAGCGGTAATGTTAGGTGACTCACCCTGTATATTTAGTGTAAATCACACGTTGTGGCCGCGCGCCGTAAGTTCAGTGACGAATGTGGATTAATGAGTAGAGTTAAGGGTTAGTCCAGAGACTGTAAGTTTGAATGTCGTCAGAATGGCGTATCTTTCACGGATTCCGTTACCCGCATTGTAATTTTCGAATTATTCAAGTTAAGTAGTTTCAAGCGAAGGTCTTAGAGTCGTCTGACCCATCTCTAGTTGTTGTGGCTCAGAAAGGTAGCATGATCTGCCTTCGGCGGCATAGGAAGCTGCTGTCGATGAGGGACACGTAGAGAAAGTGGATTGTAGTTCTTCCCTTAGTAAGTCGTCTGACGACACAGCAGCGTCTCCTTTACTAGGTGTCACCCTAGTTGTCATAAAGCAGTCTCGCCGATACTCTGTTAAGCAGCTTAGTAGGCCTAAGGTAGATACTAGGAATAAGCCTTTCTCGCCATTGGACCGGCATAACACAAAAGGCGTAGCGGTCGTCGTAATTCTTAGTCCACTATGGCAGACAGTAATAGCTGTTGCGCCTTGACGTCGGGGAGTCTCTTAGATTATAAGGCTTGCCCTGCTTTCCACACCCAACATAGGTGACGGAGGTGTCCGTAATGAAATGAAGTTTGTGGCAAATGCAACCAATGAGGCCACATCGCTGCTGTCTGTACTATGCAGCGTAATGTTCACAATATTGACCATTTCGCCAGATTCAAATACCTGGCAAACGACTCATAAGCTTGTGCTGTATGTTGTATATTGGAACATTCAGCTGAATTTCAGCTTGATACTGGGACTGGGGCTCGTTGATCAATTATACTACGCAGATGGGTAGACAAATGTTAAAGCAATTAACAAAACAGTATTCTCCTGTATTCGCAAATGAATATCCTTCAGGAGTCAATTTATTGTAACGGCGGAATATAAGAATGTGGACCCCAAAGTAACAATATTATTTTTAGTGGTCGAGTCTGCTTTGGCGTGGTAGTGAACTCAATAAATTATTGTCTCTGCTGTCGGACTTCAAATGACGAGTAGATGACTAATGAGATTGCCCCGAGTTAGGAGTCAACAATTAATAGATATCAATAATTAAATGAAATCAAAGACGATTGGTACGAAATTAGAGTATTCATGTATGAACATAAAAGATTGATTATATGATCAAAACATGAAATAAAAGTATTTATTTTTGTGCTGTTTACACCAAAACAAAATTATAAATCTCAGGATCGATTAAGACTGGGTGTCGACACGTCTCAGTTATGAAGGGGTTGTGTACAGCTGTCGGCTTCAGGCGCTGCGACTGTTCGGCGCGTCGCCTCGGAGCTGTGTGGTGCTAGTCGGCTACCCTCATCAGCAATCGCTGCTTTGCGTCGGGGCCCAGGTATGGTCTCCGCGTTGTCTGACAGTTGACGGTTGTGTGGCCGAAGCTGTGCTATCATGGCGTCGGAAGGCGGATGTTGGCGATCGATGGAAGAGCGTCCATGTCCTCTCGCTTCCGCGGTGTCTCCACGACTCCCCCTTCTCGCTTCTTCTCCATCTGTCAGCTCAACTCCTCTTCAAAATATACTTCCTTTCGGCGCTGTAATTGGTGGACGAAATTTTCAGTGCAGCCCAATGACATATCGCCGTCTCATCGCCACGCCTCCCCGTGCGGGGTGTAAATTTCCTATCAGGCGTGTCCTAGCGTGTCGCTCGTGAACCGGCGTCTTTTTCATGATTTTATAGTCTAAAGATGTTTTCCTGAGTTCCAAGGCTGTTGGGAGAGCAGCTACACAACACTTCTTTATAACCGCTCTGTCTGTATGAGCCCTGGACAGACTCATGTTTGGTCTCCGTCTCAAAATCTGCCGTCGTCAATGATTTATAAATAATGTCTTCACTGTCGAGAAAACATATTCTTAACAACACTGACTTCTTTTACACGCCTATCTGCGTCAATTCCCCGCGCTTTGTGTACGCTCCTCGTTGTTCCCTTTGGGATGCTGGAGATGTCGGCTCATTCCTGCTTTCTAAGGCAGGTAAAATGACTGCCACCAAGCCAGAAGAGCTCAGACGCTTTCGCGCGTACATTCGTGGTGTTCCGTCCTATAGGCAGCAGATGTCCATCAGTTCTCGGCAAGCTTCTCGTTGTCAGACAGGGCCTTCTCATCGTGTCCCTCCTTGAGCGAGGTGCGGGCATCCGCCGTGGCTTCCCGCTGTGTTCTTGCAGAATTACTGCAGGGTCCTCTCCCTGGGAGCTCGCCCCAAAGGAGGGCTGGCTCAGCCCACTCGCGGCGTGTTGGGGAAAGTGGCCGCTGTCGGACGTATTACAGACAGAAACTTCTACAACAGTTAATTTACAAATTTTTGATCAGGTTAATTTAACGTCACCATTAATAAATTTTCACAACCTTCAGTCGTTTTTAGTCCCCTAAGCAGTTGTTTGATATGACGTTGAGTAAGGCAAGGGATTTTCTGATCGTCTGTGACCAATAAGTTTATCCGTGCTCGCCATTTTCCATGTTATTTCACCTACACTCAGGTGGCAATGACATAACTGGTAGCTAAAAAACCCAATGGTGCAATTCGGATGTGTGACGATTTTAAAGGCACAGTTAACATGCAGCGAATGGCTCAAGTGTATTCAGTCCCTCGCACCGAGCAGTTGTTGGTCTGGTTGGCTGGTGGACACTATTTTTCCAAGATTTACTTGAGAGACGCCTACCTACAGTTAGCTTTCGAATGTGAGAGGCAGGAGTTGCTCCCTTATTCATATGTCGTTTGGCCTCTGTAAGTTTACCATTGTGCCCCTTGGCTTTGCGTCAAGTCCTGGAATTTTTCTGCGTTTTGTAGAAAAAAAGGTTCAAATGGCTCTGAGCACTATGGGACTCAACTGCTGAGGTCATTAGTCCCATAGAACTTAGAACTAGTGAAACCTAACTAACCTAAGGACATCACAAACATCCATGCCCGAGGCAGGATTCGAACCTGCGACCGTAGCGGTCTTGCGGTTCCAGACTGCAGCGCCTTTAACCGCACGGCCACTTCGGCCGGCTCGTTTTGTAGAGCACACAGTTCGAAATCTGGATAATTCAACTGTCACAGGCTCCATCAATGAAGTCATGGTCGCTGCGCACGTGACAGCACCTCTGAGCCGTTGTAAGTAGGCTGTTTAGGTTTTTTTATTAGTAACGCCACCTCAGTATGAAAAACACCGGCTGTGCCGTGTGCAGTCTGTGGCTGCTTTGCATTGTTGTAATACTCAACCATTGTAGTGTTAGGCAGCTGGCTGTGAACAGCGCGTAGCGTTGGGCAGTTGGAGGTGTGCCGCCAGCAGTGGTGGATGTGGGGAGAGAGATGGCGCAGTTTTGTAATTTGTCATGATATCAAGGTAAATACATTGTTTGTTCTCTATTAATATCTTTCATTTGCTAACTATCCCTATCAGTAGTTAGTGCCTTCCATAGTTTGAATCTTTTATTTAGCTGGCAGTAGTGGCGCTCGCTGTATTGCAGTAGCTTGAGCAGCGAAGATTTTTGTGAGGTAAGTGATTTGTGAAAGGTATAGTTTAATGTTAGTCAGGGCCATTCTCTTGTAAAGAATTTTGAAAGTCAGATTGCGTTGCGCTAACAAAACATTGTGTGTTGAAAGTCAGATTGCGTTGCGCTAAAAAATATTGTGTGTCAGGTTAAGGACAGTCGTATGTAAAATTGTTAAAAGGGGACGTTTCATATGTCGACCCTTAGCCGAGGATACCTCACTGGAATCTTCTGATTTTTTCTTATAGTTTGTGTAATTAGTGTAGCTTTTGTTTATTGCTAGCGCGTAATTGTAGAGAGAATTTCCATTGTAGTTGTAGTTTTTCATTGTTGTACAGTAAAACAGTTGTGGTATGCATGTAGATTTGCACCAAGTATTTCGCAGCTGCAATTAACTAGATATTATTTTCAGTGTTATGTTAATGTGTTCTCTTATTTTTGCTCTTCAAATTGAGTTTTTCTGTGTTGTCGTGTGAAATACTGTGACAATAATGGCGTGTGAAAAACGTAACACTAGGCTCCAAAGTAAATTGAGAAATGACAGTGAAGACGAAAGCAATATGTTAGCGCCGCAGAATAATGAATTAACTAATGTTAATAGTAGTAATTTGGTAATTGCGCATAGGGAAATGGAGCGGGTTTCAAACAATGGCGTGGACAGTGAAACAATTAGTGAAGAGGGAAGCATTATCGATCGATCGGTCGGCAATAGCTCGGCTCAGGAATCCGAAATGACGCGACACGATCTCGCAAATACTGTAGATTCAGGTTTTGGATCCTCACCGTTTTCTCAAATAAGTCAAGACACATTTTCTGCTTGTCAAAATGTGAATGTTTCCGGTGCAAATTCACTGCCGAAAAGCACTGAGGAACATGTTCCAGACACCAGTGCATTGTTATTACAATTAATACAACAAATGGGACAAACACAACAAAAGCTTCAAAAGTTAGACACAATGGAACAAAATCTTCGAAAGTTAGACACAGTGGAACAAAATCTCAAAAAGTTAGACACCACACTTGAACAAACACGTGAGGATTTAACTAATGAGTTACATCACATTGAATCGAAATGTCAAAAAGTCTGTAATGACGTAAAAACACAAATTTGTGAGCATTTCCAACCTATTTTTTCGCGTCATGAAAATGCACTACAGAATCACGAAGCAGCCATAAAAGAACTGCAAACTACTGTTCATGAAAATCATGAGACCTTGCAAGCTAAATTTGACTCAGTTGCATCTACCGATTCGGTTATGCAACTTGCAAAAACTCAGGAAAACTTGAAGGACACAGTAGATTTGATTTCAACACAAATGGACACTCTGAAACTTGGTTCAGAAAAACACACTGAGGAAATGTGTTCACTATCGGAGAAAGTAGGCGAACTTTCGGATCAGGTCACTAACTTATCTACAAAGGTAGATGATGATCTGAATGACACAAGACCTGTAGCCTTCACTGACACAGAAGAGTATGAACAAATTAGAAAATTCAAACAAAATCAAAATCAAATTAATACGCAACACAAAAGAGAAATCCGCGAAGTACAAGATCAGCTGACACAGGTAATACAAGAATTACGTATTTCAGAGGACACTCGCGCTCCAGTACGGGAAGAGGGACATAGAAATACGGAACAACCACAAAATAATAACACAGGACACTTCGGAAATTATGAAAGAAATTGGCAAGGCACACCGAATTTTGAGATGGAACGGCCGACACGACCTAACAATGACCGATATGCGACTCGGCGACATGATGACTTTGACTATAAGCTGTTCATTACTACACGTAAATTCAAAACGTTTAAAAATTCTGCCAACGACATTCATCCACAAGCGTGGGTCCATCAATTCTCTCATTGTTTTCCCCCTAACTGGTCATTAGAACACAGATTAGAATTTATGTGTGGCTACTTGGAGAATGAACCAGCTGTAAGAATGCGTTCGGTCATTCACGATTGTCATAGTGAAGGAGAATTTTACCATGCCTTCCTCTCAGCATACTGGTCTCAAGCCACACAAGACCGAGTAAAACATGGCATCATAATGATGAAACATTTCGAACAATCTGAATTCTCCAGTCTTGTGAAATATTTTGAAGACATGTTGCACAAGAATCAGTACCTGTAAAACCCATACAGCCCCTCAGAACTCATCCGAATTTGCTTAATCAAACTGCCTGAACATTTAAGACATATTATTTTAGCAGGACGTTGCAAAGATGACATTGAAGCATTTCAGGGACTCTTACAAGAATTAGAAATTGACACTCACAATAGCGGAATGCGAAAACAGGAAAACAATCACTACAGGTCACATACGTCACAATTCTGTGACGACAGAAACAATAACTGGACACGACAAGGCTATTCTTACAAAGCAAATCGTGACCAAAACAGACACCACCCATATGACAACCACTGGCAGAGTAATAATTACAGGGAAAGATCACCTCTCCGCGGTAATGAATATGACAGAGACAATCATAGAAACAGACAATTTGGCAACCAGAACTATTATTATCACGGGAGACAGAATAACTTTAGACGTAACGGTGCAGCGCGCAGTTACGATTCAGGGAGAAATTCTCCACCTCGTGACCGACAAGAAAGAAACCATGGCATCTACCGACATGACGACAGACGATATAATCGTAACGACAGACCTGAATTGCATCAGAACTGGCGGGATTCTAACAGAGCTGGGCCCTCTCGGCAAGGCGAATTTGTAGAAGTTCGGTCTCCTAATCCGAATAACGACGCGCGCCAGCAAAGAAACAGACAATGACTCGCACAGCAGGCAGCCGCGTGCGCCCGCTGGCTCCGAGAAAAATAACACAGACGCTAACCTTGAGAAAAATTCCAGTATTCTTTACCGACGTATACCACTTGATAATTGCGTTAAAGTTGAAACTCTGCGTACTAGGAAGAGCAAAGGTTTACACCACATTTCACATGTAACACCGTTTATTGAGAGATAATGTGCTTTTTTAACTTGAGATTTTAATGCAACATTTTGGTTTATTTGAAAATACATTCTGGATTTAAAGTGCTTTCTGAGAGATACTAGATGACACAGTGGTTAGTTTATGTGACAGCTACAGGATTTTATCACGACGTTACTAATGAGTGACAATTCACCTTGTTGCTTTTGCGGTGTATCTGTTTTATATCTGCACAGTTTTCTGAATTCTTCAGGAAAGAAAAACATGTTTTAGTAGTAACTTTTGTGGTATAGCTACAATGAGACAGCCTTTTCCGTAGCACAACAATATGTTACAGCACAGTACTTTCTTCATCACAACAATAAGCGTAATAACTAAGATATCTATACGCAAAGCATTTCACTTTTGTTTATCATGAGGTAAGTACATTGACTTCTGTAGAACTTAGCTTTCGGAGGGCGATAACTACGAGACTTCCACAGAGATTATCTTACAACATGATGCACAGTTTAGCGCTACAGGACACGTATTTGAGTGATTAATTTTGTACTTAAAACATTTATTTTTAAAGATTTTTGAATTACAAAGAAAGTTTTCTGAGATACATTTCATTCCATTGCTGTAATTTGTAACACCTGAGGGTATAATTACATTTATCCTCAGGGGGGTACACGCTTACTTTGTGTACCATGTGTGTGGCAACCACAAGGAACCCTAGCTAATATGGTATTTGCTTATACAACTTTACACATCGGTACCATATTTCTCCAACACAGTATTACACAGCTATCAGATCATTTAACTGAGAGAGACAAACATTTTTTTTACTACGTCAGTGACAGATGTTTACGTAATTACACAGTTGAATAACTTCATACGTATGAAATTGTATTTTGTCTGTACTTTGTAAACTGTTCATATTTTTTCGGAACCATTGTGATACAATGTGAGCTTTGAATGATGTGTTTGGTATGGAATCATGATTTTAAAGTACGTTTGAGGCAGATGACACTTTTGAAATGAGCAGAGAATTTTTTTTAGGTTTTGAAACTATTGGAGGAAGCTACGACGATTTTGAGATTTGACTGAGGTGTTATGATGTTATTTTTTACGACGACGATGTGTATTATGTTGTTGAGGTATGTTTATGATTAGTAAGCTAATGTTATATGAAGAATTTGATTATGCTATGTATCTAATGATGAAGTATTGAAGAAGCGTCGACGAATTTGTATATGTGTAATAAGGTAAGGAGTAATGAGTAGCGGTTAGGAACTCTGCCTTGTGAAGACGTATGTTGGAAACCGAGAATCGTACCTTTAGAATTATGAAATGTGTGTAAATGCGTGAATGTATCACAATGCCGACGAAAATTTTTTGGACACTGTTATATTCATGGGATTTTGTTTTTACAGGTTTGCGACGCTAATTCTTGACCTGTGAAATATTTTTATTTAAGACTGCCATTGTAGCGGAAACTGCTGTCGTAAATATTTCCGTACGAAAGTTAAGTGACCACCTGCACGTAATACGTCGTGGGCACACAGCTGTGTCAGACACCTGGGCGACAGCCGCCTGAACAAAAAAAAAACCATTAGCCTTCCAGCGGCACAGGTAGAAGAAAAAAGAGGCCATTATAATCGCTATTGACGTTCCTTTGTAGAAAGCATCGCAACATTTCACGGCTATTGTCGTGCTAATTGAGAGAAATGCCATATGGCTAGTGAATGACGTTTCACGCCTTGCTTTGCCCATTTTGTTTAATATCTAGTTTCTAGCTACACTGCAGCACTGGTTAAAATAATATTTTATAGATGTACTAATATATATATTTTCTGTCTGCAGATCTATTAAATAATAATTTTGTAATCCACATTCTTCGAAAAAGGAGCTCTTGGAATGGAAAGAACAATAAGAAGGGACTAATAGCAGGAACTGCATACATAATTTTCTTTTCAACTACTGAGTAATTTTTTGTAGAATTAGTTTTTGTGGTGCACCACTTTAATTACTTAGACATTAAGATGTGATTATACATTTCCCTTATCTGCATTGTTATCTTTAGTGTACTATTTTTTCTGCTTGAGCTATGTCATATTTAGGTATAAGTTGCTGCTGTTTGCCAGGCATAGTGTTATTGAATTTGATTTTGTATTATTCTGTTAAGCCAGTTTTACTAATGATTTATTTTTATATTTTTATTGTTTGCTGCACATTGCCTTAGATTAGTTGTAATATTACAATTGCTTTGCTAATTTCTTAATACTGCTTGCTTCGCAAATCTGCGTTTTTTTTTCATTGCTGTTTATATTAATTGTTTTATGTGATGCTGCATTGCCTCGTCCCTTGATATATATATCTGAGCTCAGTAGATTTAAGTTAGCTTAAGAGGGGGTAGACTATATAAGAAACTAACTATGATGAATTGGAAGAAATACATTGAAAATCTATAAGAAAATGGTTTGGCCAAAACAGTATTTTGAAATAGGATATGAACCAAAAAAAAGTAGGGTTTAGGGACAACAGGTTTAGGTAGGATTTTCTTGGAAATAAATGATGAAGTAAGATAATGGAAAATAAATAATGAGGTAAGAAATATGTGAACATATATATATATACAGAAAGCATGCTTGAATAGGATTTTTTTGGTGGAAACAAATGTGGAAATAAGACGAAAGATCTATGGAATGAAGTTTTGGGTTGGACTGCAGTACCAAAAGTTACACTGAAAACGAACCCTGTCCTTTCCATTGTGTTATCCCACTATGTGTTTGTGTACCCTTGTGTATTTGTTTTCTTCCTGTCTTTGTGTAGTTTCATAGAATTTTTTCTTCTTCTAATACTAAGCTACATTCACTATGATGAGGAATACTGTGATCCTGAAATATAATTTGCATTGATAATATGTTATTTACTTTGTAAAGATGATTAGACATTTATCTGTTCTGTGTTAATGCTTAGGTGTGAAGTTGATGTTTCAAAAGTTATTCTGATCTTTTATGTATGAAATTATGTCATAATTCCTGTAACACTGATGTATATGTTTATTTCTATTCTTTTGTAAAGCCCCTATTACCGCAACTGTTATTTGTATTGTTATGTTCTTGAATGATGTGTTTTGTACCTTTGTTATTGTGTTCTTATGTTATAAAATTGTAATTGACACCAGGTCATCAAATTAAGTAACTTGTAAGTTACATTTCACTGCACACGTTTCTATTGGTCATAGTATATGGACAATATGTGAGAAGTAGGGACCGTTAGTGTTTGCACGTGTGTTAATAATTCAGCAAGGGACTGGATAACAGCATTGCTGGTTCTGAGGACAATTCCAAAAACTTTGTGAGTGCACAAGTGGTGGTTATGGACTTGCTACATTATCCGCAAGACTCTTCGATGGTGATTGTGCACCTGCACAGTCGCAACAGATGGCTGCTGGCCGTCTCTACAAGGACTACAGTGGGTCTGCGTCTTTGCTGACTCACCAGTACCATTATCTCTACAAGGACTGCAGTGGGTCTGCACCTTTGATGACTCACCAATACCATTATTTCTACAAGGACTGCAGTGGGTCTGCACCTCTGGTGGCCCACCAATACCGTAATCTCTACCAGGACTACAGTGGGTCTGCTCTGTGATGACCTACCCACCAATACTCTTCAAAACTTCGACTGACTCCGCTGTGGGTTTGCTCTGTTGTGGCCCATTACCTGCCAGCATGTCAAAAGTCAGCACTGTCTTTCCGTTGGAAGGACAACACTACTTCTTCAAGACTGCATGGAAATCCACTACTTTCGTGTGCATTTTCTTCTACCGCTCAGACTTTGAGAAAAAAACACTGTTATTTCACTGTGATGAACGATTAGGACTGTCTTTATGGACTGTGAGAAGATTTTAGCTTTTGACCAACATTGTATCAATAAGTGTGTGCATTTGATTTCTTTGTTATTGTAATTGTGAAAAAAAATTTTAACAAATATGTATTGGCCAGTGCACAACAAAATTTGTAAAATTTTTTGTGGGGAGCATGGGGGCTATGTAAGTAGGCTGTTTAGGTTTTTTTATTAGTAACGCCACCTCAGTATGAAAAACACCGGCTGTGCCGTGTGCAGTCTGTGGCTGCTTTGCATTGTTGTAATACTCAACCATTGTAGTGTTAGGCAGCTGGCTGTGAACAGCGCGTAGCGTTGGGCAGTTGGAGGTGTGCCGCCAGCAGTGGTGGATGTGGGGAGAGAGATGGCGCAGTTTTGTAATTTGTCATGATATCAAGGTAAATACATTGTTTGTTCTCTATTAATATCTTTCATTTGCTAACTATCCCTATCAGTAGTTAGTGCCTTCCATAGTTTGAATCTTTTATTTAGCTGGCAGTAGTGGCGCTCGCTGTATTGCAGTAGCTTGAGCAGCGAAGATTTTTGTGAGGTAAGTGATTTGTGAAAGGTATAGTTTAATGTTAGTCAGGGCCATTCTCTTGTAAAGAATTTTGAAAGTCAGATTGCGTTGCGCTAACAAAACACTGTGTGTTGAAAGTCAGATTGCGTTGCGCTAAAAAATATTGTGTGTCAGGTTAAGCACAGTTGTAAAAAATTGTTAAAAGGGGACGTTTCACCGTGCGCGGCTCGTGTTTATGCCGTTTCTTGCTTGACAGCTTGTCTTTACGGAACTGTCGCCTCGTTTCTTATTCGATTTCCTGGCGTCACTAAGTTGCTGGCTTGTCTGCCCGTGAGTGGCATCAGCAGCGCCTATCGACAAGAGCAGTGTCTTATTACCTTTGAAGCGACCGCTAGTATTTCCGGCTCGTCGTGTGTCGGGAGTTCAGTTGGGACGCAGCGGTAGTGAGGTCCGGACAGCCAGTACTCGCCCGACCGTTGGACACACGCATAACTTAAGTGGGGACGACCTTGGTTGGTAGTTCGGTCGTTCGTCTCATCGGACGACGTGTATTTGGTAGCCGACCGCTACTCTGCGTGTTTCGACTTGTGATTCGTCCTTGGTGTTCAACAGTGATTGGTTTTAGAATTGTCGGAGTTATTGATCTAAGTGTTTAAGTGGAACTGTGTGTAGTTTCTGTGATTTCCACTGAGCATTTGTGAACGCCGTCTGCGTAATGGAGTATGCAGTCGGCCGGTTGGGACAGAGCACCGAGTGTGTGTTTCCTCGCCGTGTTGATGCTGTCCGGCACGGCGTGTAGTTCGACAGCCTTTGGTGAATGCTTACGTTTTTGAGTGGTTTTGTGCCTTGACTGTATTTAGACGCCAATTGTTAAGACGTAGTGCTGCTGGTATCTTCGTCCTCGCTGATATTTTCGATTGTCGTGCCGTTTTCGGGTGGAAGGGAATTGATTAGCTTGTTGGTTGGTTCTTCGACCGTCCCTAGGTCATGTTGCCATCCGATTATTACGCTTGGCTGCCTGTCTCACCTAAACTTATGTTAGAGTTTCCTCCCCAGGCCAACCCTTGGAACACTTCTGAGCACTACTGTACCGTTGTTTTGGACTGTGTTTTTCTCTTAATCTCAAATACTGTGCGAGGCCTTCAGCCGTGTATTGATTTAGTTCGTTTTAATGTTCAGTATGTGGCCTTCAGCCGAACTTTATGTGAAATATTTTAAGATAATGCCTTCAGCAGTCGTAAAAAGAAATTTGAAAAATCATTTCAAAATTTGAAAATTTTCCCATCTTACATTTGTTATCCGGGCCTTAGGCCTTGAGTTGTTCTATGTTCAGTATATTGCCTTCAGCCGAACGTTATGTGAAATATTTTAAGATAAGGCCTTCAGCCGTCTTATATTAAAATTTGAAAAAGGTCATTTGTTTAAAACCATTTAAAATTTTCTTACTGAAATTCTTGTTATCCAGGCCTTAAGACCTCAGTTCTTCTATTTTGTAACTAAGGCCTTCAGCTGTGTGCATTCCTTAAGGCAATTTTAATAACTTGTATTCTGGCCTTCTTTCAAGGGCATGTGTGATTAAGTGTTTTAGCAAAATAAAGTTTTATGTTTGTGCAACTAACAGCAACTGCTTTGGGCCCCTTTCCACAAGCTGATCCGCTCTGTCCTGCGAACCCAGATTTCACTCTCTTTTCACTATATTTTCCTTGAACAATAGTGAACACTCGCCTAAACAGCGAAGGCAAGGAGCTCGCAGTGGCAGCAACAGTGAAACAAAATCCAGACTACACGCCGCTCACAATTTCGCCGAACAGAGCATTCTACAGGAAACTACTACCATCTACGTCGACGATGCTGAACTAAAAGTCTTAATAGCAGACTCAAAGTATGACAAGAAACCAATCTACTCAACATGAATGATTGGTATTCATTCAGTAACTAGATATGCGCACAATATTGTAATATCGTCCTATCAAACCGATAATTCAAACAATTAATGCGGAATCCAAAGTGCAGAAACTCCAATCAACTATGTGGCCACGGACAAGGGATCATTAACACTTTGTCATATTACATCCCAGTCGCACCACGCTACTTCCTCGATAAACAGGGAAGTCTCACTTGCACCAAGTAACGGGGCCGACAGACAGAACCTCGCCTTGGCTGCGCACCACCTCTCCGTCACAGAGGGCGCTCGTTTGAAAGCCTAAAAGCTAGTTGCTATAAGGTGCCTCCGTGTGTGATGGGCACCATGCAGAAGCGCGAATTCAAATCGCCAGAACGGTGGAATTCCGGCTATCCGTAAGAAAGCCTATCAGCACGCTGACAAGGCGGAAATGCGCCAAGCTGTAAAACTAAAAGCCACTGTTGTGATATCAAGGAGCAGCGAAGGACGCCGAAGAGCTCAGAAAACGAGGACATATGTGGTCATCCTCGGCCAGTCGTAATGTGATTGCCTCAGACGGACAGCAATAAAAGCAATAAATGCTGCTATTCAGTAACAGTGAGGCAGATAAAGTGTCGACCCAGTGATGCGCTGTCTGTCGTACGCCAGAGGACTTCTGAGATTGCTGCCCGCCTGGTCTACCGTACGTAGTAGCTGTGCAAGACCTCGTCCCCTGATGTGAACTCTTCGGGACTTCTATCTTCGTCTTACTGAGAGCCGAACGTTTGACGCGCCGTCAACCTGTCACTGTATCCAGGAGGCCCGCTAAGAAATGCTGCCCCGACTTGGATCTGTGAGCAGACACTGGCGCCCACGGTCTATGAAATAAGAGTGACTGTCTTAAATGAAACGATACACTTTTTAGTTACATTCGAAAGCCCTTGAAAGACGAGTACAATGACGCAATGATCATTAATGTCTGAGAATGAAATTTTCACTCTGCAAAGGAGTGTGCGTTGATATTATATTTCCTAGCAGATTAAAACTGTGTGCCGGACCGAGACTCGAACTCAAGACTTTTGCCTTTCACGGCCAAGTGCTCTCTCAACTGAGCTACCCAAGCACGACTCACAACCCGTCCTCACAGCTTCAATTCTGACAGTACCTCGTCTCCTATCTTACAAACTTCACAGAAGCTCTTCTGAGAATCTTGTAGAACTAGCACTCCTGGAAAATAGGATATTCCGCAGACGTGGCTTAGTCACAGCGTGGGGATGTTTCCAGAATCAGATTTTCGCTCTGAAACGGAGTGTGCGCTGTTGCGAAACTTCCCGGCAGTTTCAGACTCGAACTGGGGACCTTTGCCTTGCGTGTGGAAGTGCTCTACCAACTGAGCTACCCAAATACAACACACAACCCGTCCTCACAGCTTCAATTCTGGTCTTAGCAGAACACCTTCTGTGAAGTATGGAATGTGTAAGACGAGGTACTGGCAGAATTGAAGCTTTTAGGACGCATCCGCAGTTGTGCTTGGGTAGCTCATTTGGAAGAGCACTTGCCTGAGAAAGGAAAAGATCTCAAGTTCGACGAGTCTGGGTCCGGCACACAGTTTTAATCTGCCAGGAAGTTTCATCGCTAATGTCGGAGTCGAAATTTTTCACAAACTAAGCCGAGAAATGGGCTGAATCGGCTATTGCGGTGTGAATACCACCATGTGGAGTGCAGTTGTTGCAAGCAGTTTTAAATGACTGATTTTTTCCACTGTCGCCTCTATTGTGTTACATCCGTTTTCTAGCATCAGATCCTCCACTACTCTTGCCGGTTCTTCAGAGACAGAGATTGGAATACGTCAAGCAAATAATAGAGGACGTAGGTTGCAAGTGCTACTCTGAGATGAAGAGGTTAGCACAGGAAAGGAATTCGTGGAGGGCCGCATCAAACCAGTCAGTAGACTGACGACCAAAAAAAAAAAAAAAAAAATTCAGACATCGGTCTTCTGACTGGTGTGATGGGTCCGCCACGTATTTCTCTCCCGTGCCGACCTCTTCATCTGAGAGTAGCACTTGCAACCTACGTTCTCCATTATTTGCTGGATGTATTCTAATCTCTGTCTTCGTCTCCTGTTTCTACCCTTTCTTGCTCCCTCCAGTGCCATGGAAGTTATTCCGTTACGTCTTCTTTCCCTTCTTCCTGTCACTGTTTTCTATATATTCCTTTCATCTCCGATTCTGCGCAGAACCTCATCATTCCTTATCCATTCACCTCCTTTTTTAAATTCGTCTGTGGCACCACACCTTAAATGCTTCCATTCTCTTCTGTTTAGGGTTCTCCACAATCCATGTTTTACTACCATACAATTCCGTGTTCGAGACATACACTCAAACAAATTTCTTTCTTAAATTAAGGCCTTTGTATGTTACTACTAGACTTCTCTTGGCCAGAAATGCCTTTTTTGTCAATGCTAGTCTGCTTTTGATGGCCATCCGTCATTGGTTATTTTACTGCCTAGGTAGCAGATTTCCTTAACTTTATCTATTTCGTGACCATGAATGCTAATGTTAACTTTCTCGCTGTTCTCATTTCTGCTACTTCTGTTTGCTTTCGTGTTTCTTAGATTTACACTCAACCCATATTCTGTACTCAATAGACTCCTCATTCCATTCACCAGATCCTGTAATTCTTGTTCTCTTTCACTGAGGGTAGCAGTTTTATCAGCGAATCTTATATTGATATCCTTTCTCTTTGAACTTTAATTCCTCTGGAACCTTTCTTTCCTTTTCACCGTTGCTCCTTCGATGTATATGGTTCAAATGGCTCTAAGCACTATGGGAGTTAACATCTGAGGTCATCAGTCCCCTAGACTTACAACTACTTAAACCTAACTAACCTAAGGACATCACACACATCCACGTCCTAGGCAGGATTCGAACCTGCGTCCGTAGCAGCAGTGCGGCTCCAGACTGAAGCGCTTAGAACCGCTCGTCCACAGCGGCAGACTTCGATGTATAGACTGAACGGTATGGGCGAAGGACTACATCCCTGTCTTAGAACCTTTTTAATCCGAGCACTTCGTTCTTGATCTTCCACAGTTATTATTTCCTCTTGGCTCTTGTGCGCTTTTTATATAACCCATCTCTCCCATAATTTAGCCCTAGTTGCAGCATTGGAAATTGTCGAATTCTTTTTCAGGTCGACGAATCCTTTGAACCTGTCTTGCCGCGCGGAATGGCCGCGCGGTTAGAATCGCCATGTCACTGATTGTGCGGCCTCTCCCGCCGGAGGTTTAAATAGTGTGTAAGTCTAGGGATCGATGACCTCAGCAGTCTGATCCCTTAGGAACTTAGACACATATGAACGTTTGAACCTGTCTTGATTTTTCTGTAGTCTTCCTTATTATTAACCGTAACGTTAGAATTGCCTTTCTGGTGCCCTTGCGTCTCCTAAAATAACACTGATTTGCCATAGACTAAATACCGTCTTCCGGAAACCCGCCGAAGACTTCATCCACCACAAAGGCACACTTACGGCAGCCGTCAGCAGACACGCTGCGTCCGTCGTCTCGGGGTTCCATCAGCGCTCCGTACTTTCTGCATCTTCGACGCATTAGGTCGCTCTCCCTCCGACAATCGCAAGCTCAAATCGGGTCATTCCACGGTCCTTAGAAGTAGAGGAAAGCAAAATACGTTTATTTACAAAATGATCACTTGTAATCTTTCCCGTCTGACATGAACTTTCAATCTTCATTTGAAGCCGGCCGCTGTGGCCGAGCGGTTCTAGGGGCTTCAGTCATGAACCACGCGGCTGCCACGGCCGCAGGTTCGAATCCTCCATCGGGCATGGATGTGTGTGATGTCGTTGGGTTAGTTAGGTTTACATAGTTCTATGTCTAGGGGACTGATGACCTCTGATGTTAAATCCCATAGTGCTTAGAACCATTTGACCCTCATTTGAATCTACACCTTGTTTACTCGTCCATCACCCCCCGCCCCCCCAAGACACGACCACGACCTTCCACGAGTGTTATTTTGGTATCCAAAGGAGGATAAAACTCGTTACATTTTTAAATGTCCAATCATTGCTTAGGCTTACGACTCTGCATCCCACTGTCGTCATTCTCTTCTTTTCCAGAACGGTGCTCGGTTCAAAATGGTTCAAATGGCTCTGAGCACTATAGGACTCAACTTCTGTGGTCATAAGTCTCCTAGAACTTAGTACTACTTAAACCTGACAAACCTAAGGACAGCACACAACACCCAGCCATCCCGAGGCTGAGAAAATCCCTGACCCCGCCGGGAATCGAACCCGGGAACCCGGGCGTGGGAAGCGAGAACGCTACCGCACGACCACGAGATGCGGGCCACGGTGCTCGGCTGCAGGTAGAGAGGCAAGAGATGACTGGTGGGTTTGTAACACCCGAGTCCTGAATTCCGATCAGGCCAAAACTGGCTATCTCTACTGGGTGTTGGGAAGGAATTTTCGTTGGAATTCGGTCAGTGATTCTCTCCTTGGTGATCCTGCGTTTTGACATCTCCATCTAGCAAAAGCCTCTTTCGCATTCCCAGATTAACTCAGTTGGAGTGGAGAGGTTTTTCTTAAAGCAAGCCATCTCGCTCACGCAAGGCGCATCTTTGTCATGCTCGTTGTAACGTGAAGTTTCAGCGCTAGAGAAGTTATTGTTACCCACTGAAAGGTAAGGAGACGTTCCTAACCCTACTGTATTTTTTCTCCTCTGCCACTTTTATGCATTGAGTTCTAACTACCCATAGTCATCAACCAGCAGTGGTCCATAGAGCGAGGAAGAAAGAAAATTGTATGAAATAAAACCCTTTTTTGTCCCATCTTCCTTCCGGAATTCTGTTACTGCTGTCTCCCCAATGTAAAATTAGCAGGGCACACTCTATACAGTGTCGCCGGCGTGACATACTCAATCAATGTGAAAGCATCTAACAGTTGTTTTTCAGCTTTATTTTTTCGATGTGGTAACTAAAACTTTATGACTGCCCCTGAGCATTCACCCTTCAGAGTCAACACCTTGCCCCAACTCGTGCTTTCCAGCATCACCAGGAATAGCTTGCTCTATAGCAAAGAGATCTGGGAGTCACGTATTTTCACTTTTGTCACACCACAATTTGTTATCGGCCGTCCACTAGACTGTGGCTAACCAGGCGTCGGTTCAGATCTGTCGTGTGCGGCTGCTCGGTGGTACTCCAGGGGTTTCTTTCCATGTTACTCGCTCGTTCGTACTCGCAGTTCTGTTCGATGTGTCCAACTGGCCTTGCATGCCGACTCACGCCGGCACTTGTGCGGAATATACAGGATGATAGCGTCATCATAGCTTGAGGCTGCTGCAGCCGCAGCTCTGTTCGCATGGCTTAGTGACGAATTACGTCGGCACCAATATTAACTTTGCGTCGTGTAATACACAGTAGCATTTCTTTTATTTTATTTGAGACAATCAGTTTCGGTCCTGGAATCTGACTGTGTCGTTGTCCTCCCAGGGAGTGCACGACTGTGGCGCCGCCTTATTGCAGCTGGGTACATCGGTGGAGCATTCACCCTTTGCCCTGCTAGTACGAGAAGTCATCACGCTCTCCATGTAGGACGCTGCTCGCTGAGCCGCCGCAGAGCAGATATTTCGCCCATATTGGTAGCAGTGGTGATTACCGTCAAACACCAGTATTATTTTCTGTACTGGTTGGGGGCAAATACTGTAGATAGCTTGCATGCTGGACTTACAATTTAGTATGCACCGCTGCGTGGGTCGTCTGACGTATAAGTGTGGCTACTGTGGCAGATTACTGCACTGAACAGAGCCCAATCGTATCTTTGTATAAGCCACAGTGCGTGGGTTGTAGTTGCCTGAGGTTTACGGGGACTGACCCACTTTCTGAATAATAAAAATAATGTTGTGAGTTGTATTGTACAGAAAAGTAACTTTTTTTGTCGCTGTTTGAACTAGCTGATGGGCATGTACAATCTCATATTGTTCGTTGTTCGAATGTATTGCAATGTACCCTTCAGTCAAAATGTTTCATGGTGGAACGAGGCATACTTCCTGAAACTGATTATGTTGCGTCTAGCTTGATGACTAAGTCATTAAATTACACCGGACTGTTAACTGGAATAAAGAGATCGGTGTTTGTTATATTATAAGTGTAGGAGAAGTAATTTGAATTCTATTTTAACTGTGCTTGAGTTCATCTGCAAGTAACAATTACTGGGAACTTTTCTATTCGAAACCTTGTGATAAAGAAAGTATTAGAGGGAGCTTTAGTACTATGTTTTAAGAAATGAATGTTGGTTGTTAGAACTGCAATAAACATAATGTATTTCAACAGAATGTGTCACACCCACTTCAACCTCCTCCTTCCACTCACTAGAACTGTTACACTGACCATCCTCTAATCACCTGTACCAAAGGAGAAAAACCAAATGAAAGGTGTGTACAATTATACACAAAGTGTCTTACAAATATTATTCTTTACTTGCAGAGGTGACCCGAGGATGGCCATATTGTCAGTGTGTGGGTGTTATGTTGACAAGTTGCGCAACAGATTGATCTGACAAGTACCCTTGAGCTCCTGCAAGAAGCAATTTCCACTTCACACTACTACAGAAGTCAGACAGACGCTGGTAACGTGCCAAATAGAAATGCCTTAAAAACTTTTAGCAGTACATACCTTCTGGAGTCGTCTGCTGTAAGTAAAAGACACAATAATATTCTATTTTCTGATGTAACTAGTGAAATGCTTGGGAACTAGAGTATTGCTAGTTAGTGTAAGAAAAACATTAAACAAACGAAAAATATTATTTATTGCAAAATTTAAGAAAATCAAGTGGAACTTTTATTTATAAAATGATACACAAATATCCGGGTTATTTTCTGAATAGGAGGTTACCTCTTGTGGATAGGAATCCTGTTAATGACATTTATATAGAAAGTGTGGGAAAGCTCTTTTTCCCTTGTCTTTAAGAATGTTATTTACTCAGCAGACTGGCTGAGAGCCGCACCTACTCAACTTGAATAATTATCCGATTGTATTTTTGTAAGTATGGTCGAGGCTGTAACGTGAGAAATGTAATGGAGTGACGTGAATGAAGTATGTCATTTCTAATGAAGGAAAGTGGGGCTCGCCTACGCTGTAGCGCACAATACCATGAGCTGCGACGACTGCTATCTCCTTCTATCTGGACTGACCTTCGCCAATCGAACTCTCACTATGCCTTGATGAAGTCAAGGACTCCTATCTGCCCCTAGTCAACTATTGGCGTGGTACACCGGTGAGATAACCATTCCACCTCAATGCCACTCAATGTTCACTCGCAGGCGCTAACTAATACTCTATCTGTGTTCACACCACAAATTAAGTGCTGCGGCCAACACAGTGAACAAACGCTTAATCGCAAGTGACTCAATATAGAGTATCACTCCCATTCGCTAGCGACACAGGTGCTCTCTCAGTGCGGTACTGAGCAGAGACTTTGTCATTCGTTCTCTGCTTACACACAAGAGCGCACTCGCTGCCGCTACGTATTCCCACTACAAGATCATCACCGGAACGACTTCCCTCCCCGCCAAAAGCGAAAGGGTATATCATCCGCTGTCTTTCCCTCATTCCTCCAGCTAATTGCGTCAGAAATAGTCCACCAATCAGCATTATTCTGTGAGAACTCTGAAACTGCGCACTAGGTCTGTCAAAAGAATGCTTATGCTGGGGCTCTCCCAAACAATACAGAGGGTTTTCCTTTTAAGGTGAACACGCAGGCCATTATCCCTTATCTCTGGCAAAAACTGTATTGGTCTGTGGGCGGTCGTCCGGCCCACGCAGCTACATGCTAACTCAGCCTCCTATGGACTTTCCAGCGGGTTGGTTGCCTCTACCGAACAAGATCTCTTGTGGCCATCGTGTCTTGAATGTTTGTGTACGCCAGCCTCGACTTTTTAATCTCGGTGTGCACTTGCGATTTATTTATTAGATTTGCATATCGATTATATGGAAATATGTAAAATTGACTCTACACTATCGAGTTTGGGCTCGAATGAAACGTCATGATACGCAGAATACGATGGTGAGGTCGGAATATGTAAGAAAGGGAAGTCAGGAGATCACGCCGCCTTGCAACATTCATGACCAAAATCGCTCGTAATTCATAAAAAAGAAAAACATATAGATGTGTATTATACTGCACAGTTCTTAACCTTTATCAAAGCTATCCAGCACCACCTACACAAAATACGTTGGACAAAAAGTAATTACACAATCATATTTTTTCAGGGTGATAAGTAAAACTTTATCCCTAACCCTCATTCCTATGAATTACCTCGAAGATTACAGTTTATTGTCGCACAGTGAACACGGATTTAGAAAACATCGTTCTTCTGAAAGACAACTAGCTCTTTACACACACAAGGTGTTGAGTGCTATTGAAAAGGGATTTGAAACTGATTCTGTATTTCTAGATCACCAGAACGCTTTTCACATTGTATCATACAAGCGGCTTGTAGCGAATTTGCGTGCTTATGGAATATCATCTAAGTTATGTAACTGGATTAGTGATTTCCTGTCCGATGGGTCATAGTCCGTAGTAACTGACGGAAAGTCATCGAGTGAAATAGAACTGATTTGTGATGTTCCCCAAGGTAGAGTTATAGGCTCTTCATTGTTCCTTATCTATATATACGATCTAGGATACAATCCGAGCTGCCGTCTTAAGTTGTTTGCACACGATGCTGTCGTTTATCCACTATTAGAGTCATCAGAAGATCAAAACAATTTACAAAACGTTTTGGAAAAGAATTTGTATGGTGCACAAATTGGCAGTTGACCCCAAATAACGAAAGATGTGAGGTCATCCACATGTGTGCTAAAAGGACTTCGTTAAACTTTCGTTACAAGATAACTCAGTCAAATCTAAAGGAAGTAAGATCAACAAAATAACTAGGAATCAAATTTACAAACAACTTAAATTGAAAAGAAGACATAGAAAATGTTGTGTGAAAGGCAAACCAAAGACTGCGTTTTATTGGCCGGACACATAGAAAACGTAACAGATCTGCTAAAGAGACTGCCTACACTACGCTTGTTCGTCCTCTCTTATAATACTGCTGCTCCGTGTGGGATCGTAACCAGATAGGATTGATGGAGTACGTCGAGAAAGTCCAGCACGTTTTATATTATCGTGAAGTAGGAGAGAGAGTGTCACTGAAATGATACAGGCTTTGGGCTGGACATCATTAAAACAAAGGCTTTTCGTTGCTGCGGAATCTTCTCACGAAATTTCAATTACCAACTTTCTCCTCCGAATGCGAAAATATTTTGTTGACGCCGATCCACAAGGGGAGAAACGATCATCGTAATAAAATAAGGGAAGTCAGAGCTTGCACATAGGTGTTCGTTTTTTCCGCGCGCTTTAGTGATTGGAATAATAGAGAATTATTGTGAAGGTGGTCAATGAAACCTCTGCCGGACACTTAAATGTGATTTGCAAAATACCCACGTAGACGTATATCAAGATGTAGAAGGGAGTATGGTTTTACAGTAAACAAAAGGAACACGAGATTGATGAATATAAGTGGAAAAGTAGAATAACAACTTCGTTATAATCAAAGCTGGCAACGACACAGTACTGTATAACGTGAAACAACTGTTGTTACTAGATAGAAGAGGAGTGTGAGAATTAGGCTCAATGCGAGCAGTTTATTTTTAAAAAATTCACAACATTTATTAATTACAAAAGTAATTAAAATATTTTCGCTGGACGGCCTTCCTTGATTCAAATGAAAACGAATCAAAACATATAACTCTGAGAGAATTACAAATATTTAAAAATAATAAATACTCTCACATTAAACTATTTTGAAAATCAGACATTAATTACGTATGTCGTACAAAACAGTATAAGCAGGGACTTGAACAATATTCCACAAACAAAACATTAAATCAAGATACCGCTTCTAAAGGCTGCCAGTAGCAGGTGGCTGTCGTGGCACAGCGGAAATGATTTAGTGTGTTTACGTAGAGCAACAAGTGATCATATGTACCCGTACGTGTAACTGCTACATCGAAAGCCACAGCGTCAGACAGTCAGTGTGCTCCAAACCAACGCAGTCATGGCGGCATTCTGGTTGCTTTCCAGTCGAGTTAACAGGAGAAAACGCCCATGGATGGCACGTAGCCGGCCGCTGGTGGCCGAGCGGTTCTGGCGCTACAGTCTGGAACCGCGCGACCGCTACGGTCGCAGGTTCGAATCCTGCCTCGGGCATGGATGTGTGTGTTGTCCTTAGGTTTGTTAGGTTTAAGTAGTTCTAAGTTCTAGGGGACTTATGACCTCAGCAGTTGAGTCCCATAGTGCTCAGAGCCATTTGAACCATTTGATGGCACGTATCCGTTCACCGTTTGTCAAGGACAGGACAACAATACCCTTTCGGCAGCTACGCCCTGAAGTGCGCTGTGCCAATTACAGCACAAATTCCACGGTGTCGAGCCCATCACGGCACAATTCCATCACCTAGGAATCAAGACCGTGCAGTCAGAGGCAACGGAGGTATCTGAAGACAAATGACACAGGTGACGGAAACTTTAGTCGACAAAAGAAGATTATTAGTATCATATTGTTTAATGTGCTACAGAGTCTGAATATGATGAAAAAACGGAACGTAGTCTCAAAATGAGTGAGCCATCTAGGCCTATTGTTGTTGTGGTCTTTAGTCAGAAGACTAGTTTCTTGCAGCTCTTCATGTTATTCTATCCCTTGTATGCCTCTTTCATCTCCGAATAACTACTGCAAAACAACATCCATTTTAACCGGATTACTGTGTGCATTCCTAGACCGCCCTCAATAATTTTAACCCCCACATCCATTTTAACCGGCATACTGTGTGCATTCCTTGACTACCCTCAATAACTTTAAACCCCACACTTCCGTCCAGTACCAAAGTACCCACGCTTTCGTGCATCAGGTTTTCTCCCTTCAGCCAGTATCTTCTTTTAAGTAAATGGTGGCATGGGGTGGCATAAGCTTGTTTCCCGCAAACAGATTTAGTACTTTCTCATAACTGATTCGATCTACCCACCTAACTTTCAGCACTATTTTGTGACTCCACATTTATAAAACTACTGAGCCGTGCCAGTTTTCGTGCTATCAGTTATCTTCCCGAGATCGTACGTTTTCGGCGCTCGTGATGCAGTCGAAACGTGGCGCACCCGAGAGAGGATTGGCGAAGGGAACATCCAGAGTGCGAGGCAGTTAGTAATAGCATATGGTCGGTAGTGGACACGAGATGCAGCCTTGGCGGTGAAGACTGTCGCTATGAAAATGTCCATTCAGGTCGGCGCTGCCTGTGTTGGCGTCATTTTGGGATGGACTGCGTAACGAAGAAGTTTGGTGGTCGTAAGCCGAGTATATGTATTTGGGGGTGGCCTACGTTTCCGGTGCTGTTGCACACGGGCTTTAACTGGCATAATAAGGTGATATCATTGTCTAGGCGTCTGAATGCGTCGATATTCTGGTTTAACACTCCAGTCTTGGGGCTTACTGCATATTAAACTGAAGAGCCACACAGAAACTGGTACACAAGCCTAATCCGTGTAGGGTCCCTGCGAGCACGCACAATAGCCGGAACACTACCTGGCATCGACTCGACTAATGTGCTGGAGGGAATTGACACCATAAATCATGCAGTAGGAGGGATTCGAGATCTCTTCTGAAAAGCTCAATAATGTTCATGTCTCGGCAGTTTGGTGGCCAGCGACAGTGTTTCAAGACAGAAGAGTGCTCCTGCAGCCACTCTGTAGCAGTTCTGAACTTGTTGGGTGTCGTATTATCGTGCTGGAATTGCCCAAGTCCTTCCAAATGCGCAATGGACGTGAATGGATGAAGCTGATCAGACAGGCTGCATAAGTACGTGTCACCAGTCAGAGTCTTATCCAAACGTGTCAGGAGTCCCATATCACTCCAACGGAACACGCTCCATACCATTACAGAGCCTCCACCAGCTTGAATAGTCCCCGGCTGACATGAAGGGTCCATGGATTCATGAGGTTGTCTCCATACCCCTACATGTCCAATCGCTCGATACAATTTCAAACGAGACTCGTCCGACCACTCATCAACAGTACAATGTAGGGGTTGATGGGTCCAGGCGAGGCGTAAAGTTTTGTGTCGTGTAGTCTTCAAGGGTAAACGAGTGGGCCTTCGGCTCCGAAAGCCCATATCGATGGTGTTTCGTTCAATGGTTCGCAAACTGATACTTGTTGATGGCCAGTATTGAAATCTGCAGCAGTTTGCGGAAGGGTTGCATTTCTGCCACGTTGAACGATTCTCTTCAGTCGTCGTTGGTCCCGTTCTTGCAGGATCTTTTTCCGGCCACAGTGATGGCGGAGATTTCATGTTTTACCGGATTCCTGATATTCACGGAACACTTTGGAAATGCTCGTACGGGAAAGTCCCCACTTCATTGAAGACTCGGAGATGCTGTGTCCCATCGCTCGTGCGCCGCCTATAACACCACGTTCAAACTCACTTAAATCTTGATAACCTGCCATTGTAGTAACCGTTCCAACACCTGAGCCAGACACATATCGTCTTATATAGGCGTTGCCGACCGCAGCGCCGTATTCTGCGTATCTCTGTATTGGAACACGTATGCCGGCCGTTTTGGCCGAGCGGTTCTACGCGCTTCAGTCCGGAACCGTCCTGCTGCTATGGTCACAGGTTCGAATCCTGCGTCGAGCATGGATGTGTGTGATGTCCTTAGGTTAGTTAGGTTTAAGTAGTTGTAAGTCTAGGAGACTTGGGACTAATGACCTCAGATGTTAAGTCCTATTGTGCTTAGAGCCATTTGAACCATTTTTTGAACACGCATGCCTATATCAGTTTCTTTGGCGCATCAGTATATGTCTTTATTTCAGTGATTAGTCTGTTTCAGAAAGCACTGTGTATTACTGAACAGACCGATGTAACAACTTATGTTCATTCGACCAGATCTTTCTGAGGAGAATGGAATGTTTGGATCCATTAAGGACATGTAACTATTACAAGTTTAATTTATCATTTTATAACATTTCTTGAAGTAATCATATGTTAGCGTGGTTTGAATTGCTTATTTAAAATACCTGGGGTCTGAGTGTGATTTGGTTACTGCTTGGAGGCAGTGACAATTTGTTTAATGTGTTTTGGTATTAATTTGGTGTTATTTTAGCAAATATTGTTGTAGGTGCACTCCACGAGGTTTATTAGGGTAGTATTTTATAGTTAAGGAGTTTAAGTTGTAGCGCGGTCATTATCATGTTGGGACACGCAATTTATTGGATCGTAATTTATTACAATTTGTTGTATCCCTGAGCTTGGGTTGTGGGTTTGATCTACGCCTTCGGCCCCTTGCTTGTCTTTTTTATTTAGTATAATATTCCCTTTATGCTACAGGCACACCCAACAACAGTTACCTGTTTTAAAATTAATACTGTTTGATGGAGTACCTGTGAAACAAAGTTAGTCTGAGAGCTGTGTAACTCACCTCTCACTACTGGTCCGCGTGACAATCGGTGATGGAGCGGGACAACTGCCCCTCGTGCGCCCTGGCTGTTGTGTACGGCGTTCGTGTCCGTACCTAGCTGGTGCCTGGATCTCAGCTATATTTATAAGTGTCCTTGTCTGGTCCAAGGCTCACAAACTTAAAAAGAATTTCTGTATGTGTACGTTACGAATGCATTTGTCAAGCGTGTCATTTATTGTCTGTACGTCAATTTTCTCACTCTAGAGTTTGTCTTCAGTCTAATCCTCGAGGCACTTAACATTGAAAGCATTTTATTGTTATCACATTACTATAATCCCATGAAATTTGCATTAGCGCAAATTGGCTTCTGCCGTTTTATCTGTAACGATTGATTCCTATCATACTACCGTTAATCATAGTACAATAATCTCATGAAATTTTATTGATTGGCGACTCCATGGAGTGTCCTGTGCACCACGACCAGATAATGGATATACTTGGAAGGAGAAATAGCGTTGGTCGTATTTTTTTGTTTTATTATCGGCAAAATCGATTTTCGGTCACTTAGTGACCATCCTCAGTGCTAGAAGTTAAAAATTTTCACATAACGATCAGAGATTATAAAACAGAAAATCACAACTACACCTGCATGTGAACATAACAGTTGGTAGGAACATACCTGCAATATACAATTTAAATTGGTAGGCACTGGTGTCAACAAGCTTAGAGCGATCACATAAACTGAGGCCGCTGTTTACATGCACTTTTTCAGCAGACCTCGGTGTGACAGGGCTTGGAACGCCCTCTATGTGACATGTGTCACGTGAAGACTTAATATTACTAGTTTTGTGAGATATTAACACAAAATAACTCTTGTGCATTTGTGAATCCTGAACTAATTCAAATTTAAAATGTACGTAAAACACATAGCAGATGAAGGGGGAAGGAAACATCTAAAATACATTGGCGTATTGTTTTTAAATAACAAACTTACAAAACAGATCGATAATAAGTTGTCAGAGTGCAGAACCGGTAAAAGAGAAAAGACAATGAAAAAGAATAACATATGAATAACATGAAATGAGGTATAACACAGGTTTTTAAAACACATAATACCCACCATCTGGCGCGGGAAGTTAGAAGTACAACGTTCGTGATTTACGTAAAATGTTACGTTAAGACTAAGGAGTCAAATATATAAAAAATAGTAATAGTACGAAACTGCCGTTACGTAATAATTAAAATGCCGTGAAAGATGTAACCTCCCCACAGAAAATAATAATATCTGGTAAATTTTATAAGGACAGCAGCGCTGACTTTCGGCTCTGTATTCTGAATAAAAAAAGCAAAAATTCTTACCTCAATAAAACTGTAATTATATCTGCTCTTAATTAGTCATTTTTCGACACAGCTTCGTGCAATGCTGGCATATATTTTTTTTTTTATTCTTGGAAGCAATGATAATGCATTGGAAATTGAAATGAATGCTTTTCTTTAAAAGAGTTACTTTATATTATAAAAATTATTATTGAGGCATTTTTTGAACAAATTAAATTGCAATTAACATACATTATTAAATATGCGCAAGGCTGCTTCTTTACCTTCTACAACAATACTCATCCTCCAGAGTCCTGACCAGAGTCGCGAGCAGAGCACACAGCCGACGCATGCCGACTCCCGCCGACTCACGCAGACTTCACCAGACTACTACCCACTCGCTACTAAATCCGACCGACGACTACTGTCGACTCGCGCAGACAAGCGCAGACTCGCGACAAGCAACAACTAACGATAAACTACTCTCTGGTCAGAGATTCTATCATGCCTCGCCCATCGCCGGCAAAGCATACGTCTTACATAACCCTCCACTGGGGGGGGGGGGGGGGGGGCAAAAATTTGGCAGCGATGGTGAGTCAATTGGACTAGCCATGAGCAACAAATTTTTCTTAATTAACTAAGTTTACAATCACAGAATATTTATATATATAAGTGCAGAACATGAAATAAAATATAGTGCACATGCACTGTAAAACTCTAGCATTTTTACAACAAATAAACATAATGAGTACAAATCATATTGACAAATGACAAAAGTGCACACGCACTGTAGTTCAGAACATATCAGCAAATCACAAAAATGTATATGCAATGAATACAAATCATGTTAACAAAATGACGAAAGTGCACACGCACTGTAGTACAGAACATATCTGGGAATCACAAAATGTATACGTATTGTGTACAAATGGCATAAAGTGCACACGCACTGTAAAACTCTTTAGCATTTTTACAACAAATAAACATATCAAGGAGTGAAAATAAAGTGCACACGCACTGTAGAAGTCTTTAGAATTTTTACAGAACATATCATGCAGTAAAATAAAGTGCACCCGCACTGTAGAAGTCTTTAGCATTTTTAGGACAACTGATCTTGTTAACAAATGAAATGAAGTGCATACGCACTGTATATGTCTTTACCATTTTACAAGAATTTAAACGCATTGTATAAGTGTTTACCATTTTACAAGAACTAGGAAAGGAATGGGAAGGGTTGCGTCATGATTGTAGCACTTAGTTTGCACGCAGCTGCACTGAAAGTCCATATCTTTCTACAGAAGCACAACACCAAGTGAGACAATCTGAAGTTCTTTCCCTTGAAGTATTAATCAGTGTAGCCAAGACACTGAAATGTCGTAATAATATTCCATGCTATCATTTTGGTAGTACACTAGGTACACCAAACAGTGGGACCATAATAACATCTCCATCGCTCAAGGTGATGGACAGCATGTCGCGTCAACACCATGTTCTTGTAAAGTAGACCAACGTAGAATTAGTGCAAAAAACCAAATATAGTGCTCCATGATCATGAGGATAGACAGGGCAAATGGATATTGCAGTAATTTCTGGTAATTAGGTCAGAAGGTGAAGGACATTAAGTCACATAGTAGCCTTCATTGAGAATTACACTAGTCTAACAACTGATTTGAGTAATTGGTGGCACTCATCGCCCAGTTACTGAACATTTCTATACCATGTATGTAGTATTACACAATAATGTTCATAAATTATCTAAATATAGTAATTATTGGCACTCATTGGCCAGATACAAAGCATTGTTTTGTGCATTATTCAGAAGTCATCATTCAAAATGAGTTAATTATTGGCATAGCATTTATACATAATTAATCTAATTATAGTAATCATTGGCATCATAGGTCATCTTATTACAGTAATCAGTGGCATTCATTGGCCAGCTACAAAGCATTTTTTATGCATTATTCAGAAGTGATCATTCGAAATGAGTTAATTATTGCCATAGCATTTATACATAATTAATCTAATTATAGTAATCATTGGCATCATATGTCATCTTATTACAGTAATCAGTGGCATTCACTGGCCAGTTAAAAAGCATTTTTTATGCATTATTCAGAGGTGATCATTCAAAATGAGTTAATTATTGGCATAGCATTTATACATAATTAATCTAATTATAGTAATCATTGGCATCATAGGTCATCTTATTACAGTAATCAGTGGCATTAATTGGCCAGTTACAAAGCATTTTTTATGCATTATTCAGAAGTGATAATTCAAAATGAGTTAATTATTGGCATAGCATTTATACATAATTAATCTAATTATAGTAATCATTAGCATTATAAGTCATCTTATTACAATAATCAGTGGCATTCATTGGCCAGTTACAAAACATTTTTTTTTTAGTTGTGCTAGCAATGCATTGCGTTGGGATCGATAATTAATTACTGGGGGATAACAATATTTACTTTTGAGTTATTGCTGCAAATGAAGATGTGTAACGTCATTCGTCATGAGTCAGCTGTAGCAAGGTTATGAGACATGTAGAGTATATGTGATCACATTCATAAATGACATAGGTTTAATGAACAACTGCTTATAGCACATTAATTTCATGAATAATTTCTCCTGCAAAATATACAAAATGGATTATTAAACTGAAAGAAGAAACGCATATTATGCTGAAAAGTAGTGAACTTCGAATTAACAGGTAGTGAAATGTGTATAAAAAATATATATGTTCTCTAGCCTTCCTTTCCAAAACCTTCAGTCATCATACCATGCGATATAAGACATACTGTCAAAACGAACTGCAACAAATACTTAAATAACTACACAGCATCTCTTAACTAACAGTAAATATATAAACTTCATCATTATCCTCATCTGTAAAGAAAAACTTCATTATCCATATCACCATAACTCCATTATTATCATCACCTGTACAGAAAAACTTCATTATCCATAGTAGCATATTCTTCATCATTATTCATCATCATTCATTATCATCTGCAAAAAAGTCACTTCATTATTCATTATACAATTATTCCTTATTTCTAGCATATTTCATCACTAAAACTAAGATGTGTAGTTCTGTCTGACAGCCTGCATCAATCGCCTCGTATTCTGGAAGAAAAAATTAGTTAAGACTGCTATCATACGATGTGTATAGTATATTCATGTTAATGCTGGTTAATTCTGATCCATTTACTCTTCGTCACGAGGTATTGCATCCTCTTTCGTTCATGCCGAAGGTGAAATTCCCATTTCTGTTTAATTTATTTCGTTTACACGTTATCTCTTTCTGAAAATGATGAACAAAGATTAATGTTTTGCATTTAATTCATATACCCATTAGATCAAAACTGGTTTATAGTAACATAATTGAGCATACAGCACAGCATGACAAAAAACGTAATATGTCAAAAACATCGACAGTGTTCAGAAGCAAAAATGTACACAGTGTATCACAATGTAGCAGCAAAAAAAAAAAAAATAGTAAAGTAGTCACAATGTTGAGATATCATATGGCAAAAATGTTAAAGTCAACTGGTGTTTGTTATATCTTAACTATTTCATAGTGCATAGAAACAAAATAGGAAAAAAATCATACATACATAAAAAATGGAAAATATGCACGGTCTGATGTGTAACGACAAGAAAAGCGACCTGCTAACCTTACCTTGCCGGGCACTTGCCAAGAAAAAATACGTCAATCATCAGTAAGTGTTCCTGTAGATATAATTGCATAAGTGGTCATAAAAAATTAGGAAATGGCAATACAGTGTGATAAATCATAAAGTATGTTCATTCAATAAAAGGTTTGATGTTCGACATCTGGTGGTTCCCTTTGGTTTTTCTGGTTCTCAAAGTTTCGACGTGTGCTACATTGGGGTGAGGAATGCTGCGAATCCGATATGGACCTGCGTATAGAAGTTCAAATTTACTACACCTACCTTTTCCTCTATTGGATAAATAGTGTGTACGTACTAATATCTTCTGTCCAATGTGAAAGTCACGGCGTATACAAACCTGTTTTTGCTGTCTTCTCCGGCGCTCTGCGGCACGTTTGATGTTGTTCAGCGCAATGTCAATTATTTCATGGTGTCGTAGTCGACGAGATGTAGGAAAGGTTACTAATTCTTTAATTTTGTTAGGTGGTTCAACATTTTTCAGTATAACAGACGGAGATAGCATAGTAGATTCATTCAGTATGGAATTAATTAAATCCTGGAATGAGATTATGTGTGTGTCCCAATCAATATGTCTTTTATGGCAGTATATTCTACACAGTTTACCAATATCTTTCATTAGTCGTTCACAAGGATTCGAAGAAGCATGGTACCTGGATGTATAGATCGGAGAGATGTTTCTAGCTCGTAACATACGTGTCCATATAGCAGATCGAAACTGTGATCCATTGTCGGAAATTACTTTCAACACATGGCCCACATTAAATAAAAAATGTTTTACAAATGCTTTCGAAACAGTTTTAGCAGTAGCTTTGCGTAACGGAGTGAAGGTAACAAATTTTGAAGTGAGTTCGACAGCGACAAAGATGTAGCAAAAACCTCTTTTAGTTCTGGGAATCGGACCAAAAATGTCTACAGCGCCCATATGTCTCAATTTAACAGGTACAATGGGATGTAACGGAGGAATATGTGAAGTCGTGTCTGATTTAGCTTTCTGGCAGATTTTACATGACGCTAAAACTCGTCGAATACGTTTCTCCATGTTGGCAAAATAACAGTTCTGTCTCAGTATAAGAAAACATTTTCTGGCTCCATAATGTGCGTAACTTAAATGAGTATACAAAATTAATTTGTTAACAAGTTCGTCAGGAATGCATAATAACCAATTGTTGCTGTCAGGATGAGAGCGGCGAAATAGAATGTCATTACGTACAGTGTAATGGTTTCTAATGGTAACATTATTCCTATCTTGCCAAAGGTGTTTAATTTCTTTCCACACGTTGTCTTTACTCTGCTCTTGTGCTATGTCTTGTAATGACGACGAAATGAAATTTTCAAATGCAACTTGTTGAATGTACATGACGCTGAAATTTGCTTTGCAGAACTTGGTTGCGACTTCTTGCTGATTGTTGTTAAGAGAACGGGATAGTGCGTCTGCTACAATATTTTGTGTGCGGGGAATGTGAACAATTGTAAAATTAAATTCCTGCAAATAACGTTTCCGTCTACTTAATCTGTTGTGTGTAAATTTAGCCGAAAGTAAAAATTGTATCGCTCTATGATCTGTGTAAACGGTAGTGTGTCTTCCATAAAGAAAATGCATAAATCTGGTAAAAGCCCATACAACACATAATGTTTCAAGTTCTGTGACAGAATAATTTCGTTCAGCAGGTGACAGAATGCAACTTGCAAAAGCGATGTTTTTAATTACCGTACAACCATCTTCTTCAATTTCCTGAAAAATATGTACACCTAAAGCGGTGTTAGAACTGTCGGTGGCAATGGAAAAATTTCTGGTAAGATCTGGGTGCGATAAAAGTGGTGCATTCAACAAGGCTTCTTTCAGGTTCACAAATTCAGAATGTGCTTGCCTATCCCAGGACCAAATAGTGTTTTTACCTGTCAATTGACATAATCTAGGGGTGTCTAAAGCAGAGTAATGAATAAATTTACGAAAAAAGTTAATTAAACCCAAAAAATTGCGTAGTTGTTTCTTCGTCGTAGGAACACTAATGTCACGTAAAGCTTGAAGTTTTTCGGGGTCAGGCGTAATGCCGTCTGCTGAAATTACATGTCCAAGAAATTTTATAGAAGTTTTACCAAAGTGCGATTTACTGAGATTAACTGTGAGTCCTTGTGCACGAAAAGTTTGCAACAGTCGTTCAAGAATCAGATTGTGTTCAGACCAGTTAGCTTCTGCAATAAGAATGTCGTCTACATACGTTGTGATTCTGTCTTTAAGTTCTGTCGGAAGTATTGTATTCAAACCGCGAATAAAAGCTGCTGAAGAAATAGTTAAACCGAACGGTAATTTACAAAATTGATAACAGTCACCAAAACAGAGAAATGCTGTGTACTTTCTGCTGTTCGGATGGAGCTGAATTTGCCAAAATCCCGATTTAAAATGTAATGTGGAATAAATAGCAGTATCATGAAATTTCTGTAGAAGTTCTTCTAGTGTCTGTGGGCGATCTGTTTCATTAATAATGATGTCATTGATGTGACGCGAATCAAGTACGAGGCGAAGTGAACCATCTGTTTTCTTAACAATATGGAGCGGGTTTATGTACGGACTAACTGCCGGTTCAATAATTCCTTGGTCAAGCATAGCTTGCAATTCTTTCTTAACTTGTTCTCTATGAATATACGGAATGGGATAATGCTTGGCTTTAAATGTGTCGTGCTGTTTAACTTGAAATTCATACATAAAACCGGACATAGTACCAGGAACGTTGTCAAAAACTGGAGCTTGCTGTAAAAGAATTTTGTGTAGTTGCGTGCGTTCGTCGTCTGTATTCGCACTACTCTGTTTAACTTTATCAGAAATCGTCTGTATAACGTCATACTCGGCTTCGTCTGGAGTATTATAGTTGTGTACGTACGTATCTGTGAACAATGTGGAATTACAGTCTATGTTACGTGATGCGGAAATGACCTCTGTACGATTAATTGTTTGTTCTTCTGCAGATAAAGAATGCTGAAATTCTAAAGCCAGTTGTAGATTTTCATCCTTTAACATTAAATATGAGTTTTGAAAGTCAATAGTTGCGTCGTGTTGTACCAGAAAATTCGTACCTAAAATAACGTCTGTTGTCAATAAGGGAACAATCCAAAAATTTGAGTGAAATGTATGACCTGCAATACAAAATGATAAATGTGTCTGTAATTTTACATCTACTCCTTTACTAGATACTGCTCCTTTTACTTTCGTTTTGCCTAATGGTAACGTAGGATAGGTATTTTCTTTGTTACACTCGTTGAAAGTTTCTTCATTTATAACTGACATAGGTGATCCAGAATCGATTACTGCTGAAAATTTCGATTATCCAATTTTAACTTCGATGACAGGGTGTGAAATGGTTTTTTGAACAACTGGTCTTTCCTGCAAAAGAGTGTGTCGGATATCGTCAAAAGTAATAACATTTTCGTGAACAAGATTCTGTGTATCTGAAGTATTGCTTACGTTGCTGGAAGATGCAACCTGTACTGTATCTAGTCAAATTCTATCTGACGTGTTATTATTTTCAGGAGGATTCTGTGGCATTTCGACTATTTGAACTGTTCTGTTATTTTTTCCAAACGTATTACGTTCTGGATGATACCTACTGTCTGGTTCATTCATGATAATATGTGGTTGCTGATGTTCTTGCTGCTGATATGACCGACTGTTATTAAACGTGCGCTGAAAATTGTCCTCATTATTTTTACGTCTGTCATGATAGTCATTTCTATACGGTGCATTGCGATACGAATTGAAATAGTGTGTTTTCTGTACATACTGATTTCCTTGTTGCTGTGTGTTACTATTTGTTGGAGCTGACGCTATACGCGTACGCGGCGAAACACTAAAGCTTGGTTGACCCTGTACATTACATTGTTGGTTAGGTATGCTAACCGGTTGGTTTTGTTGCTGTTGCGGAGAAAACCTCTATTGTTACCAAAATGTGGTTCCTGTTGCTGATAATTTTGACGATACTGATAATTAAAATTTTGCCTGTTATTAAAGTTCTGGTGGTTGTCGTTCCTGAAGCGTCTAATAGCTTTGCTATTGAAATTGCTTCCCGGGTTCGATTCCCGGCGGGGTCAGGGATTTTCTCGGCCTCGTGATGGCTGGGTGTTGTGTGATGTCCTTAGGTTAGTTAGGTTTAAGTAGTTCTAAGTTCTAGGGGCTGATGACCATAGATGTTAAGTCCCATAGTGCTCAGAGCCATTTTCAGAGCCATTTGAAATTGCGTGGTTGATCGTAATTGCTGTATGTTTGTTGACCTTGGTTATTATATGAAAAATTTTTGTTTATAAACGAATAGTCCGATTGCTGCACTTCCAAAAGCTGTAACAGATCTCTGAATGCCGAAATATTTTCTTTTTGCTGACCTGTTAAAAGTGACACTCTTAATGATCGTGGTAATTTAGAAATACATAATTGAATAAGTGCAGATTCACTGTATGGTTCACTTAAGTACTGGTTTTGTTGGACCATGTGTTCAAAAAATTGCGTGACAGTGGAAAAATTCGAGTTCTCATAATTCGGTAAACTAATTAATTGGTCCTTAATTCCGCGCTGTGTCGTCTTCGACCAATACGCTGACAGAAAAGCATTCTGAAATTCTTCTACCGAGTAGCATTGTCTCGCGATCGGTCTCATACGAGTTGCCGGTTTGCCTTCCAAAAAACTGCAAATAAATTCAAGTTTATGTGTTTCGGGCCAAGTCGGTGGAAAAGCAAAGCAAAATTGTTGTATCCAATCCAAGGGGTTAATCTGTGTTCTGTCATTTTTAAATACTTTAAATTTTCTCACTGATAGAAAATGTTTGTAATCAAAATTATCGTCTCTATACGTCTGAACAGGTTCAGCATTGTATGAGAATCTATTTGTCTGTGATTGTTCGGAATCTAAGTCACGTACTCTCTGTAAATTACCTAAATTATATTGGCTGTGTGAGCGTGGCAAATGTTCGGAACGTGCCGTATGCTGTGACGTGTTATTGACTGAGACATTTTTCATCTCTGTCACTTCTTGCTGTAAAGTTGACAATTTTCTACGTAATGTACTATTGGACGAATCTATCTCACTGATCGTCTGCTGTAAATTTTGGAATTCAGGTGTTTGATTAAACGAAATCTGTGAAGTATCGTCTGATTTGCTGTCATTATTATTTTCAAGAACATCAATACGACTGGCCAATTCATCATATTTTTCAGTCAGTATTTTTACCTGATCATCGTTTTTAGTGTCACAAGCATTAATTAGTTTTTGTATTTTACGTGTAGTTTCGGTCAATTTTTTAACGTCAGCTTTGATGACATCGGAATCCTGTGTTAGTTCTAATTGCTCGAGTCTGTCTGTCACTGTCTGAAAGTCTACTGTGTGTGTATCTGTTTTTGATTTTAGATCGGAAATTTCATCACGCAATTCGGTGTTCAACTGTTTGATGGTATTAATTTCGTCTGATACAGTAGCAATGTTGTTGTCTACGTATGTTTTTACTTTCGTAAACAATTTACGTTTATCTTCCTGTCTCTGTGCGGTAATTGTTTCCATGACTTGTCGCTGTATTTTATTCTGTTCCTGTATAAATTTACGGAAACGCGTTTCACTGTTTTGTAGGTGGTGATTAAAGCGTTCGTCAATTTGAATGTTCTGTTGGTCGAATTTCGCGTCTACTTTTGCATCCAGCATTTGCGAAAGTTCTACTGTCATTAATTTAAACTCCTCGCGTAACTGTGTTGTGATTTCAGAGCATTGTTTAGCGACTCCACTAATTTCGTCTTTTAGTGATTCTGTTGTAGCTGTTTGCATATCCCTTAATTCTTGAGCAACAGATATAATTTCTTCACTACTCCTCCTAGCACAAGCCTCAATTTCCTCGCGTAACTGTTCTTTAGTATCATGACACTGCGCGGCAACAGCTGCAATCTGTTCACTAAGCTGTCTGGAATTGTTGTCTAATTTTTTATTCAACTGTTTGGAATTGTTGTCTAATTTTTCATTAAGTTGTTTGGAATTTTCATTAAGTTGTTGTTTGAGATTTTCACTAAGTTGTTTGTGATTGTGATCTTGTCTTTCACTCTGTTGTATGGAATTTTCATTAAGTTGTTTGAAATTTGCACTATGTTGTAGCAATATTGCCATAATTTGATCCAAGCCAATATTACCTACTGTATTCTCTGTGCTGTGTGATGGTGTATGTGCATTTATCACATTTTCTGTAACCATTTGGTCATTCTGTAATTCTCGAAAAGGTTTGCCAATCGGATGTGCACTGTTAGTCACTACCTCGGAATCAAATAAATCTGCCGTACTTTGAGTACACTGTTCATTTTCGTTAGAAAAATTTGTCTGTTCATTACGTAAATTTTGCAAACCGGGTGTGTCAAGCTGGGCAGCGTTCATTGTAACAGAACGTGCCGCGTCATCCATTGTCGTTAAATTAACAGACGACACAATTGAATTTATATGCTCATCACTAGGATCAAAATCAATATTAGTGGTCGGTACGCACTGATTGGCTGTAAATGGAGGATTGTCATCATTACACTGAGTGTCGCAAGTACTATCGGTCAAATTATTTGAGTCGGCTATTTCACTCATTACACATCGCGATGTACTGTTAACAGTTTTTCGCGGCATTTTTCACAAATCAAAAAATCAAAATTATTCACAAATTAAACAAAGACAATGCAAATGCAACAAACACAAATACAACAAAGAGCAACAAATCGCCGATGATCTGTGGAAGAAAGAGTGACAAATTAGTAAATGCGTTGCGCCAGATGCAAGATTTAAGTAAATAAGAGCAGATATATGACTACCTCTCAGAAGATTCACAAAGAAGTACGATCCTGGCCGGATGTCGCCAAGTGTAACCTCCCCACAGAAAATAATAATATCTGGTATATTTTATAAGGACAGCAGCGCTGACCTTCGGCCCTGTATTCTGAATAAAAAAAGCAAAAATTCTTACCTCAATAAAACTGCAATTATATCTGCTCTTAATTAGTCATTTTTCGACACAGCTTCGTGCAATGCTGGCACACACACACACACACACACACACACACACACACACACACACATATATATATATATATATATATATATATATATATATATATATATATATATATATATATATATTGATTCTTGGAAGCAATGGTAATGCATTGGAAATTGAAATGAATGCTTTTCTTTAAAAGAGTTACTTTATATTATAAAAATTATTATTGGGGCATTTTTTGAACAAATTAAATTACAATTAACATACATTATTAAATATACGCAAGGCTGCTTCTTTACCTTCTACAACAATACTCATCCTCCAGAGTCCTGACCAGAGTCGCGAGCAGAGCACACAGCCGACGCCTGCCGACTCCCGCCGACTCACGCAGACTTCACCAGACTACTACCCACTCGCTACTAAAGCCGACCGACGACTACTGTCGACTCGCGCAGACAAGCGCAGACTCGCGTCAAGCAACAACTAACGATAAACTACTCTCTGGTCAGAGATTCTGTCATGCCTCGCCCATCGCCGGCAAAGCATACGTCTTACAAAGACAATATTCATTACAAAATGTTTGTAGGTGAGAATAAACAATTTTGTTATCATATTTAACCGACATGCTGATGTACGTCTCGTTTGTCCCTTTGGACAAGCTAGCATTGTTATAACAGTGCTTATAGGCTTCCGCATAAGCACTGGGTCAGAACCCATACATACATGACATCAAATTTACACGGTTGCTTACTGTAAAACATAGCACCCACCATATGGCGTGGGAAGTTAGAAGTATATCGTTCTTGATTTACGTAAATATTACGTTAAAACTGAGGGGTCAAGGGATAACAAGCAACTTATATACAACGCCTCAGTCATAGTTGCTACGAGAACACTTACAACGGCCGCTATTCCAACTATCTCAACACACAGACGCACATGTTTCGGTTTGTTCTAATAACATTACTAATTTCCGTTTTTAAAAAGTATGCTCCCTTTTGTTCCGAAATTTTCAGAACTTATGGACGCCTACTGAACATAATTTTACTACAGTCGACATCTCTTAGGCGTTGACACAAAATAATATGAACCGGTTATCACTTTACGTAATTATTTGTAACGTATGTTAACAATTCCTTTTCTGTTTGAATAAGTGCTGGATATCGTGCATAGCCTAAGTTTAATTTCTCTAAAGTACGATGTATATTTCTCGTACAAGTGGCACTGTTACCTGTCCTTCCTCATGATGGTTTCTCGATGTTTGATGAAGACTACTTGTTCGCACCTTATATTTTTAAATTTATTTCAATAACACAATTAGAATTATAGGTACTTCTTAAGTCTGCTTTTATTTCATATGGGTCCCACTGCTACTATAAGTTATGAAAAATCAAATTATTTTATTAATATTCAAAACCGGTTGCTTGGCAATTTTATAACTGTTTTATCAACCTGTGAATGTACGTATGGGTTCTGCCCCAGTGCTTATGCGGAAGCGTACAACCAGGGATGGGACGAATGATATGTACATTATCACGTCGTTAAATATGATAACAAAATTGTTACTCTACACCCTCAAACCTTTTTTGTTGTTGTAATGAATATTGTTTAATGGCATTTGAATTGTTACTTAGTGGCATTTTCGTGCTATTATTATTTTTATTATACTTGACTTCTCAGTTTTAACGTAATATTTACGTAAATCAAGAACGATATACTTCCCACACCAAATGGTGGGTGCTATGTTTTACAATAAGCAACCGTGTATATTTGATGTCATGTATGTATGGGTTCTGACCCAGTGCTTATGCGGAAGCCTGTAACCACTGTTATAACAATGCTAGCTTGTCCAAAGGGACAAACGAGACGTACATCAGCATGTCGGCTAAATATGATAACAAAATTGTTTATCCTCACCTGCAAACATTTTGTAATGAACATTGTCTTTCACGGCATTTTAATTATTACGTAACGGCAGTTTCGTTCTATTACTATTTTTTATATATTTGACTCCTTAGTCTTAACGTAACATTTTACGTAAATCACGAACGTTGTACTTCTAACTTCCCACGCCAGATGGTGGGTATTATGTTTTTTAAAAACCTGTGTTATACCTCATTTCATGTTATTCATATATTATTCTTTTTCACTGTCTTTTCTCTTTTACCGGTTCTGCACTCTGACAACTTATTATCGATCTGTTTTATGTTTTGTAAGTTTGTTATTTAAAAACAATACGCCAATGTATTTTAGATGTTTCCTTCCCCCTTCGTCTGCTATGTGTTTTACGTACATTTTAAATTTGAATTACTTCAGGATTCACAAATGCACAAGAGTTATTTTGTGTTAATATCTCACAAAACTAGTAATATTAAGTCTTCACGTGACACATGTCACATAGAGGGCGTTCCAAGCCCTGTCACACCGAGGTCTGCTGAAAAAGTGCATGTAAACAGCGGCCTCAGTTTATGTGATCGCTCTAAGCTTGTTGACACCAGTGCCTACCAATTTAAATTGTACGAGGTATATTGCAGGTATGTTCCTACCAACTGTTATGTTCATATGCAGGTGTAGTTGTGATTTTCTGTTTTATACTCTCTGATCGTTATGTGAAAATTTTTAACTTCTAGCACTGAGGATTGTCACTAAGTGACCGAAAATCGATTTTGCGGATAATAAAACAAAAAAATACGACCAACGCTGTTTCTCCTTCCAATTAAATCTCATGAAAGTTGCATTAGTGGCCGGCCGGAGTGGCCGAGCGGTTGTAGGCGCTACAGTCTGGAACCGCGCGACCGCTACGGCCGCAGGTTCGAATCCTGCCTCGGGCATGGATGTGTGTGATGTCCTTCGGTTAGTTAGGTTTAAGTAGTTCTAAGTTCTAGGGGACTTATGACCTCAGCAGTGAGTCCTATGGTGCTCAGAGCCATTTGAACCATTTGCATTAGCGAAAATCGGCAGCTGTCTTCTGATGTGTGACTAGTAATCACTGCAATGACAAGCTGTTCAGGGAATTGTTGTTTAATCCTAGTTTGTTTTGCTTTTACTGATTGTATCTGTATCAGAATTTTATCTCAAGTGCAAACTTATGCTTGTTTAGATATCTGGTAACCACTCATTTGACAAAATTTTTTAATTATGACTGTTATTTGAATTAATTGTTTACGCGAATAAACTTTGCGTGGAATAAAAGGTGAATGAAGTTCTTCCTCCGCCAAGGTCCAGTCCTTCCACTTAGCCCCTTGTGGGCATTCTATGAAGCACAGTAGTATCCCCTCATCAAATGATTGACTCAGAGCGTGGTTGGTAACAAGTGTGGGAGGGTATTCCTTTTCCTGCTAGCTACCTTTATTCATCCTTTACTGTTTTCTGAATTGAATTTCTGTATCTTATACAGATTCACCAATTTTTCCACTGTTTTAGGTTCGTATCTTGCAATTATGGAGGCCAGAACTTACTCGGGAATATCTTTTCTGTGCCGAGAAAACTTGCTGTATGAATTGAGGATAAGCCAGAAATCGTGTCAAGTCAGCGTCGCTGTAGTGGCAGGTCGGTTGCGTCTTGCTCTTGATCAACTGCTCACGTCCAACAGCATTGGTGAGGTAGCTCAAACGAGTCATTGTTATTACTTCAGTATCTTTGAGTTCGTCAAGGCATGGGTTTCCTTCAGGATAATCAACCGACTCGTAAACAGTTACACCTTGTGCGGGCTGAGCTTAGGCATAGGAGTGATCGTCTTAAGGACTTGAAGCAATTGAATTGAGGAAGATATTGTTGTGGTTGACCGTTTCATTAACTAGGTCAGTGGGTACAGGTGGCCGTGCCTATTTTCGGGTTATATCAGGACGAGGGAACCTGTGAAGTACCGGTTGCGTCTGTTAGTCAACGCCGAGCGTCAATTCTTTAGCGGGAAAGTGAGGGAGTTCTGTGCCAGTTGAACACTTTTCCAGATTGCCTAACGCCATCGTTCATTTATTGAAAGGAATTACAGTAATATGTTTTGAATGCTTTGCTCAAGTTGAAATTTCCTGTAGTCTACTGTTCGTTTTCAACATCACGCTGACGCATCAGGTGTTTCGCGGCGGGTTATTTTTCAGTTATTGTACCCCTTAACTCAGGGACGACTGCGTACAGTTTTTTCCGAAGTATTGCAAAACCACAGTTCACTGCGGGATTTGAGGAACCAAGTGATCCAGCTTAAATTGCTGCCGCGTGTTAAAATGTAGCAAGAACGGAAGCACTTTTGATGTGTACAACCGTTCCAGGAAAACTTCGGTGATCACTTGAAAACTCCGCGAAGCAGTTAGTGCCTTGGAACTTCAGGTCACTTGTCACTGAAAATGATATTGTACACATTACCTTAGAGCGTACGAAACCGGAGGACCGCTCTTGGGTAATGTTTCCTAGTAAACCCACGTCCCTTGCGGAAGTAGATCAGGCGGCTGCTATTGAGGGGCTGCACCTTTTGCCCTTTGAGTCCAAAACCAGATCGTTTTACCCATGCGATGATAGTGGGCATTGGGCCTCGTCCAAACAGCTGACACAGTGAGAAGCGGGTGGTAGCCAGCCGGCCAAGACCGCCCAAGCATTGAGGCCATACTAAGTAAATTATAGGGTAGACACTACCTAATGTTTGTGCGCAATTAAACCAGGAGCCCGTGTGTGCCTTGCTCGACTCTGTTAGTAGTATTTCGTTATTAGACTATAAATGGTACCATCAAAACTAGACATAATCGTCTCAATGGGAATTCCGCGATCGTTCATTAATAAAATATGGCGTTTCAGTCTTCGATCGCTATACTTTATTTTCAATTACCGGTTTCGGGCTAGCTGCCCATCTTCAGATCATATATTGTAGTTACAGAGTAACTTGTCCGTACAGAACACTCGGTTCGCTGTCATAAGTCAGCGAACCGAGTGTTCTGTACGGACAAGTTACTCTGTAACTACAATATATGATCTGAAGATGGGCAGCTAGCCCGAAACCGGTAATTGAAAATAAAATATAGCGATCGAAGACTGAAACGCCATATTTTATAAATGGTACCTCGAATTTAGATAGATTTGTCGAATGCATCCCTTGGGTGCATCATCTCGTAGATATCTGTCTGTCAGTAGCCAGAAATTACCTATGTAGGTGAAATGTGGGGGAAATTAAGCATTCCGGGGTTTTCGTGGCCCATTAATCTTTTGGTGTCTCGGGATCATCCGTTAATTTATTGTTAGGTTCTGATTTCATACAACAAACAGGGCTTGTTTAGGAATGCGCTGGCGGCATTATTTTCATAAAATTTAATCCTAGTGTCAGGAGAGCGTTATGTTCTTGGCAAAGGTTTCCCAGGGTTAAATTTGTGCAGACCCAAGCATCCGATTTTACCTCCGTCATCAGGGGGCTGCCAAGTGCAGAAAGCTATTGCGTCTTATTGAGCGTTTTACCTGATGTCTTAACTGATAAACTGGGTGTCACCAACAAAACCGAGCATAAAATCCGTTTAGCAGATGATGTACCTGTAAGGCAATCACCGTATAGAGTCTCGTCTCCCAAAATGATAATATTAAGGAGCTGATTAATGGCATGATGCGATATAGGGTAATTAGGCCCTCTACGTCTCCTATGCCTCTCCCAGTTTCCGGTTCCTAATTCATAAGAAGCAAGGGTTAGAATACCGTCCTGTTGTTGATTATAGAGTAATGAATGTGAAGGTTGTCTTGAGAGCCGTCCCTTTGCCAGATCTTCACGATTGTTTTACCTGGTTTTCTGGTGAGCGATTCTTTAAAGTTTTGGATCTGAATCAAGCAAATCACCAGATTTCCTTAATTGAAGATTCCAAGTATGTCACTGCTTTCTGCACTGAATGGAATTTATACGATTTTAATAGTCCCTTCAGGGTTTTCGACCAGAGACGCTGTGTTATCTCCTCTTCTGGATTATGTCTTTGGTGACCTTAAGTTCAAATGTGTGTATAATTATTTATATGATGTCGTTGTTTATAGTGCTTCCTTTGATGAACACTTGGAGCACCTTGTACAAGTCTCGTGTTGTATGCGGGAAGCTTGGCTCACAGTAAAGCCATCCAAAATTAGTTCAGCCCATCCTTCTTGGAGTATTTAGTTTCTGCTCAGTGTGTCGGGATCGATCAAGAGCGTAAACGCGGTTTGCGCAGGTTTTCTCCTCCCAGGAACAAAACGGAGGCAGCCCGTTTCGCCGGCACGGCTAATTTCTTTGGGAAGTTCGGGCTATATTTTGCTCAGTTCTCTTAATAACTTCCCTTAATAACTTACGAAGGAAGAGAGAAGCTTTCGTTTGCGGTGAAAGTGAACGAGTCGCGTATGAAGCGATTAAAGAAGCTTTGAGTAATCGGCCCGTCCTAGCAATTCCTAACTTTGAGCTGCCCTTTATTGTTCAGACTGATGCAACTAATTCTGTTGTTGCGACCGCGCTTTTACAAGAATGTGAGGGGCAGCGACGCCCGATAGCCTATGCCTCAAAGATTTTGTCACCGGCTGAACTCAAATATTCTGTTTATGAATGGAAGGCACTTGCAGTACTTTTCACCTTGGAGAAATTTAAGCTTTATTTGGAGCATAGGCAGTTCAAACTTGAGACGGACAACCAGGCCTTGAGCTGGATGTTGGGGCGTCCCAGAGAGATGGGGACGATGCTAGCTGGGCCGTCATCATTGCCTACTTCAGGTTTACGGTTAAGGACATCAGGAGTATGGAGAATCAAACTGCCGACTCCCTAAGTCGCTTGTTTGAAGAGGATGATCACAGTTGTTTTGAAACTCGACCTGCAGGATTCGTTGGGGCCGTTCTGAATGAGTTACCGTCTCTATTTGCAGATCTGAAGCAGAAACAAGATTTTGATTCCGTTATTAATCCGATTAAATGCAAATTGCTTGAAGGGGAGCAGACTGAGGGATAAATACTGCACAATGAGCTGGTGTGGCGTGAGTAAAAGAGAGGTAAATGTCTTAATATTTGTCTACCGAAGGAGTTGATACCTGCTGTCTTTAACTCTTTCCACGATTCTGTGGTGGGATTTAGGTGTGCATGAAACAATGTCAAAGATTAAGCAACATGTCACATGGCGCTCCTTGTACAGGAATGTTCGGCGTTTTGTGGGGGAGTACCGAAAATGTAAGGTGGCGAAACCCTATCCGAATTCGCGATAAGGGCTGTTGCATTCCAGCCGTGAGGAACATCCTATGCATAAGTTGTACATTGATTATATCGGCCTCCTGTCTCGGACTGAAGAATGGAACCATTGTATTCTGGTGGTAATCGGTGCTTTCTCATGGTTTGCCTGATTGGTCCCCAGTCTTATCCATTAAACATCTGACCTCGATATTTTCAACATTTGGATCTCGTAAGTCCTTGGTGAGCGACAACGCCCCAGGTTTTGTTTTCAGAGAATTTAAGAAGTTTTGCTTTGGAAATACGATGCACCACATAACCAGCACTCTGTATTATCACCAGCCCTCCTTTGCTGACTAAGGTAACAGGAACCTCAAGTCCGCCATGATTACTTATCTTGTGAAAGGCAAGAAAAGGTGGGATGCCTCTGTTCTCTGTCTGAATTTTACCTTTAACTCTTCTGAACATGAAGCCATCAAAGTGACACTAGCATCTTCACATATCCCCTCTACTCACCATTGGCTACCTTATGGTCATTGGATAAAATTCAGTCCCGAGGATATCTAGCGTTATTCGAAGAGGGCTAAATGCAACATCAAGATAGTGCGTACGAGGCAGATTCGCCGGTTTAATCAGAGAAGGTGTCGTTTTAGGATTAAATTAAGGTTCAAAATGGCTCTGAGCACTATAGGACTATATGGTCATAAGTTCCCTAGAACTTAGAACTACTTAAACCTAACTAACCTAAGGACAGCACACAACACCCAGTCATCACGAGGCAGAGAAAATCCCTGACCCCGCCGGGAATCGAACCCGGGAACCCGGGCGCGGTAAGGGAGAACGCTACCGCACGACCACGAGCTGCGGACATTAAATTAAGGGATTTCGTGTTCGTACGGAGTTTTGGTATTGGGTCAAGGCAGAGGACGATCCTTCCGTGAAATTGTGTCCCCGCTTTCTGGGGTGCCCAAATTCTTGAGTCCTGATAATATTCTAGTGCGCAACATGGCCGCGGGGAAAACTTCCAAGATTCATATCAGGATTCAGGTTAAGGAAAAAGGTTAAGCTTGGCTTTCCTAGCTCCGAGGGGTCGGCTAGATGCTTTGGTGAGGGAGGTTGAGCCATGCTAGCTTTCGTCCTACTAATTCTCTTCTAGAGATCATCCACTTTTCGGCACTCGTGATGCGGTCGTTATCGAAACATCTATTCCGGTCGGTGCCGGATGTATTGGATGCGTTTTGGGATGGAAGAAGAAGAAGAAGTTTGGTGGTCGTTGGCCGAATATATGCTGTCGGGGGTCCTGACTCGTGACCTATACCATGTGATCAAAAGTATCCGGACACCTGGCTGAAAATGACTTACAAGTTCGTTGCGTCCTCCATCGGTAATGCAGGAATTCAGTATGGTGTTGGCCCACCCTTAGCCTTGATGACAGCTTCCACTCTCGCAGGCATAGATTCAATCAGGTGCTAGAAGGTTTCTTGGGGAATGGCAGCCAATTCTTCGTGGAGTTCGGCACTGACGAGAGGTATCGATGTCTGTCGGTGAGGCCTGGCACGAAGTCAGCGTTACAGAACATCCCAAAGGTGTTCTTTAGGATGCAGGTCAGGACTCTGTGCAAGCCAGTCCATTACAGGGATGTTATTGTCGTGTAAAAATTCCGCCACAGGCCATGCATTATGAACAGGTGCTCGATCGTGTTGAAAAATGCAGTCGCCATTCCCGAATTGGTCTTCAACAGTGGGAAGCAAGAAGGTGCTTAAAAAATCATGTGTCCACCTGTCCTGTAATAATGCCACACAAACCAAAAAGGGGTGCAAGCCCCCTCCATTGGAAACACGACCACACCACAACACCACCGCCTCCGAATTTTACTGTTGGCACTATATAGGGTGAAACGTATTTAAACGACAAACTCTGGGAGGTTGTAGGGGACATCAAAACAAATATTTTTCCCTAATGTAATTTTTTCCTATGAGGAGTATTTAAACCAGTAGAGGAAGATTTCTCTGGCCGCAAATTAATTAAACCAACAAACACTTTTCCACTTTTTTATAACCAAGAGACAACACATTAACACATCACAATTTCAGTTACAGTAGATTTTCAAAAATGCCTCTATTGACCCATATACAAAGGTTACACAGTCGGATCATGTTCTGTCTGAGACGGACAAAGTCCCCAGGAGTATCCTGAATTGTTCCTGCTGCTGCTACTATCCGGGCAACCAGATCCTCTTCTGATGCTACAGGAGTTGCGTAAACAAGGTTGTGCATCTCTCCCCACACACAAAAATCCAAAGGGGACATATCTGGAGATCGAGCAGGCCGTGGTACATGACCACCTCTGCCAGTCTACGTCTTTGGGAACCGTCGGTCCAAGAATCGACGCACACGACGACTGAAACGTGCCGGCGCCCCGTCATGTTGGAACCACATGCGTTGTCTTGTAGGGAGCGGGACGTCTTCCAGCAATTCTGGCAGTGCTCTGGCGAGAAAATTGTAATGGTGCCTGGCATTTAATGTCCTAGGTAGCAGATACGGCCCAATTAAACAGTCCCGAACAACACCGACCCACACATTAACGAAGAACCACACTTGATGAGCGCTAGTAACTGTGGCATGTGGGTTATCCTTACTCCAAACATGCGAATTGTGCATGGTGAAGACTCCATCGTGCCCAAACGTTGCTTCATCGGTAAACAACACAGAGGATGGAAATGTCGGATGCATTTCACACTGTTCCAGGTACCACTGCGAAATCTGTGCTCTGGGTGGATAACCAACTGGTTCCAGTTTGTGGACACGCTGTAAGTGAAATGGACGTAACAATTGCTCTCGAAGGACTGTTCTTACATTCGTCTGATTAGTCCCCATGTTACGTGAAATTGCACGAGTGCTGTTTGAAGGATTCCGCTCCACGTACTGCATGACAGCTTCCTCAAATTGCAGCGTTCTTACCGTGCGACGGCGTCCCTGTCCACGTAATCTGCTAAATGACCCGGTCTCACGCAGACGTTGGTACACAGTAGCAAAGGTTATATGATTCGGGATACGGCGATTAGGATATTCTTGTTGATAAACCGGCTGTGCAGCTCGTCCGTTGTGGTGCGCTACGTAGTACGCACCAACCATATCAGTGTACTCACCCCAGGTGTATCGCTCCATTAGTAAACAGAGACAATGCACTGCTACACTAGTGGACAGCAGTTGTCTACAGCTGAAGAGCGTAATACGCCCCCTAACAACTGAAGATCGTAATACGGCCTCTAACAACCGAAGAGCGTAATACGGTTTCCACCGGTTTAAATAATCCTCCTAGAAAAAAATGACATTAGGGAAAAATATTTGTTTTTATGTCCCCTGCAACATCCCAGAGCTTGTCGGTTTAAATACTTTTCACCCTGTACACGCTGACAGATGACGTTCACCGGGCATTCGCCATACCCACACCCTGTGTCTGAGTTGCTAATCTAATCCCCAATGAGTGGTCTAGTGTAGTTCGACTACGTCCGAATACCATGATTTCCATTTGTTGATGTTCATATTATAAACCGTTTTCAAATCACTATCTGCTACATGATAAGCGACTGGAAGGGCTAGGCTGAGGTGGATGTGATACTTATTTCCAAAATACATAACATGTTCCTTTGCAAAAAGTATGATCCATTAAAGGAAATGCTACTCAAAACTCTCAATCAGTCAAGTTAAGACATATAATTTTAAACAGTTAAATGGATACACCTCCGCAGCTTCCTCAGCAATTACAAAATGCAAATACAACAATTTATAAAAACCACCATAGTAAACTCAGTAAAACAAATTTATAAATCTCCATTATCCCTCAATGGAAAATATTGTCGTGACATGAAACATCAATGAATAAATAAAAGTTTTTTACATAGATAACAGCCATCCGTATTTATCAACACAGTTAGCGTAAATTATGCTTATTCTACACAGAGGTAACAGAAGTCATGGGATAACGATATGCAAGTTTACGGACCGCGATAGGATCACATACACAAGGTATAAAATGACAGTGAATTGGTGGACTTGAGATTTTTACTCAGGTGAATCATGTGAAAAGGTTTCAGACGTGACTGTGACCGTACGACGGGAATTAACAGACATTTTGAGAGGCACCCACATGCCTTGCTCATACTGTGCCATCAAGCAGTCAGGCCCGCAAGATGAGTGGTCTGCCAAGGAAGGTGGTTTATTCTTATTTCTCAAGTAGCATCAATGACTGATTATGAGCTCTAGTACCCACAATTAAGCTACAAATAATGCTCCTGTTTGAATATTACGCAAAGGAAACGGATAACGCACATCTATCAGGAATTTACACAACTCTGATTGTTCACTACGCTCTGGCAATACCACATTTTCTTTCTTACCCAACGGCTTTGATCAACACGTGGCCATCGCACTGAATATGAATGGCGCACACATTATAAATTCTGGATATCATGACTACACACTATTCGAAGAACAAGGCCACCAATCTTTTTCTTTTCGCTATATTTTTTATTCCGATAAATTCTATTACGATTCAAAGATAACCTAAACATACCATTACATTTTATACAACAATTACACATGAGAAACTCCGCCCAGTGGGCATGGCTTTACATAGGTGATTCTCTACCTTATGGTCTTGTAATTATCTAACGCTACAGTGCACTTTCTTACATGAAATACATCACACTGGTAACATAGAATGCATCACAAAGAATAGTCACAACGTTAGAATCACTTCACGTTTAGCTTTCCCACTTCAATTAGTATTAATCCCAGTTTCACACGACACTGCCCCACTTCGTAAATTTTCTTTCCTACTACGAACTCCGGAGGATATATGCACGTCTTCCTGTGCAATGCAAGCCAAGTGGCGTTGCTGGATAGACGGCTGACTCACCTTGCTTCTCTCTCAGAGTATTAGAGTTTGAATCTAGCGTCACACGGAAACATAACACGCAAAGTAATATTAAGATGATATTCGTCACACACGCGAGTCCTCAACTGATACCTTGGACGAGTACTTTCTTTATCCTTTGTCTCATACACAGATTGAGACTCTCACAGTACTCACCATGTGGAAGTGCTCGTCTCTAATTTCAAGTCCTGCACACACCATTTCTTAAATATTTCCAACTTATAGTACACACGTCAGTAATTCAGCTTAACTTTAGCACTCGGAAGCATTTCAACCTAGTACTAGCACTCGCAAGTATCCCAACTTAGTACTAGCACTCGCAAGTATTTCAACTTATTGCTACTCGTGGTTTCATTGTGACCGTTGGTCACTTCCGAAGATTACTACGATCCCCTTAATATTACCTGCCTGTCATTTAATTCTCCCCCCAAAAGTTCCTGAAACAGAGAAATAATTATTCCAAACTACTCTTAAGTATTTCACATGCATACCATGCTCTCCACTCTTTTGTCTTTACGGAGCACACCTAAGATCTTACCAAAACAAGATCCAGCGCCAGAGTACTGAAACATGGCCGTTCTTCAGGTCATCTCGCACTTCCGTCGAGGTGGGGGAATACCATGCTACCGTATTGGACAGCCACATTTCAGGTGCTCAAAGCTCAGGTAAATTTCATCTCTCTGGTTACACCAAAGGTGACTAAAGGAGCGTCTCAAAGATGATCAGATATTGCACATTCACTATCTGCTGTTAGCAGACGACCATACATTCATTCATTTCACAGATCTCACTAAACTGGATGTAGGGATTTATTTTGTGGGAGTGCACATGTGATCAATTAAATAAATTGTCCTTCTTTCCTACACTGGTATCCGGCTTCGATGTATTAAGTGAAATTGAGTTACTATTACAAAAAATATGTTGTTGCGACAAGAATAACGAAGAATGTTGTACCTATTTTCAATGTCGGGCGGTGGTGTACCCTTTCAATTTAACGTAGAATGGTAGTTGGAGCAAGACGCATGGGACATTGCATTTCGGGAATCATTAGGGAATTCAGTATTCCGACATCCAGAATGTCAGGAGGGTGCTGAGAATACCAAACTGGCATACCTCTCACCACGGAGCATGCAGTGGCCAAGGGGCTTCACTGAAATACCGAGAGCAGTGGCATTCGCGTACAGTTGTCAGTGCTAACAAGCAAGCAGAGCTGCCTGATATAACCACAGAGATTATTGAGAGAAGTATGACGAACGTGTCCCTAATGGCAGTGGGTCGAAATTTGGCGTTGAAGAAATATGGTAACAGATGACGGACGCCACTGCCTTTGCTAACAGCACGATATGCAAAGGCTCTCTTGGGCTCATGACCATACCGGTTGGACTCTAGACGACTGGACAAGTGTGGCCTGGTCAGAAGAGTGCCGATTTTAGTTGGTAAGAGCTGATGGTAAGGTTAGAGTGTGGCGCAAACCCCCGTAACTAATGGACTCAAGTTGTCAACAAGGCACTGTGCAAGTTGTTGGTGGCTCCATAATGGTGAAGGCTGTGATCACACGGAGTGGACTGGGTCCTCTGGTCCAACTGAAACGATCATTGACTGTAAATGGTTATTTTCGAGTACTTGGAGACCATTTTCAGCCATCTAGATTGGGACGTTTATGGATGACAAAGCGCCATGTTGTGGGGCCACTATTATTAGCGATTGATTTGAAGAACATTCTGGACAGTTCAAGCGACTGATTTGGCCACCCAGATCGCCCAACACGAATCCCATCGAATATTTGAGACATAATCGAGAGGTCAGTTCGTCCACAAACTCCATCACCGGAAACACTTCCGTAAGTATGGACGGCTGTAGAGGCAGCATGGTTCAGTATTTCTATAGGAAATTCTAACAACTTGTTAAATCCATCTCACGTGGGGGTTGCTGTACTACGCCACGCCAAAAGGAGGTCAGACGCTGTAGTAGGAGGTAGCCCTTCACCTTTGCGACATCAGTGTGACGTTTCATATAATTGAGCTCCGCTTAAATACAATACTTCTGTGCATGCAACGAAGTACACCATGCTCACAAACCCGAATGGACCACGCGATGGTGGATGTCGCTGCTGACGACCAATAGCAAAAAATTAAATATGTCCAGGGTGCCAGCAGAGAACCCCACATGTATAGAAAAATCTTAACGAATATCCACTCTATATGTTTTACAAAAATAGTGTTTGCTAATAAAATCATTAATTAAAAATTTAATGATTAAAACTAGTTGGTTGGACGATACACTAAACTGTAAAAACCAGGAGTAACTTACTAATTTAGATGACTAACTATATAAAATGATAAATGTATGAAAGAAAACAACAACATAGGAATAAGCAAACCGAAGAATTATGCGTCTATGTACAAGTAGCCCTTGCATGAGGACAGAATCAACATGATCTTAGTGTCAATATAGGTAGAGCTATCAAAATGACAATACAAACACATCTGGACGTCATTTCAAACTTATAAAATGCAGATGGACTAATCGTACAGGGGGTACTTACCTAACATGTCAAAAGACTAAATGTAGAAAACTACCTACATCATAATATATGCAGAATATATGAAAAACTCCAACAAGAAGCTATTCAGGGTGAATAACGATCATGCGTGAATGCGTCCAAATATCACGTTTTGCCACAAAACAAATATCAAAAAAGACAACTATGTAACTCGCGTAATGACATAAAATGATAATGTAAATCTACATAATTTACAGAAACTGTACATCACATGATACGTTACCAGTAATATTAAAGGTGAACAAAATTTCATAGGCTATATATACACTGTTGCATCAAAGAATTAGATATCGATGAAAATAGTATTATACCCATAATATGTATGTAATCGTCTAAACCTATTCAGACAAAGTTGTCAACAAACACAAAACACAAAATCGCAAAAAATATATATGCCCTATACATACACTCTTTGTCGATTAAGGTCAAATATCGCCTAGATATGTGAAGATAATATTTATGTCGTAAAACAAACCATGAAACACCTGTATGAAATCAAGCACCCTGCTGGTTGATGTCGTAAAAACGTTTAATGTGTGCGATAACCACATACACAAACCTTTGTGCAACTTTTGAAGCCACGTAAAAACCAGTCAATAGTACAATATGCCAGAATATGTCACATGCATTAAAGTTGGGAGGCTAATTAGGGAATAGACGGACAAATATTAACGTGGCTACCTTGTACTAAACACACCCACTAGAAGGTAAACCCATACCATCTACATCATACTATAGCAAAAAGTATGTTACTAGTCTACGAAGATATAGTATAAGATGAAGGATACCTCAACTGTATTAATCCATGAAGTAACAGAAAAATATCTGGACAGTTAACCACATGAAAAGTTAATCGTTTGTACTGGATATAAACAAAATATCCAATTCCCCACAATAGTAAGTATAAAATTTTCTAATGGGTTCAAACTAGATAAAGTCGACAACAGAAACAAAATATGTAAATATGACCTATCCCTATATTCTGTACCGAATATTATCAGATATGGTCTGGATATGTGGATAAAATATTTGTCCTAGAAGATAAACAAAAACATGGAATATATGCAAGGAATTCACATACGAGACTGAACAGCGTCGCAAACGCTGTAACGCTGTAAGATAACTATTTATACTAAAGTCAGTACAACCTGTGTAAACAGGTAAGGAACCGGACGGTAATATACTGTGAAATCCGTATATGTCCCAGTCATTAAGACTACACAATACAACGAAAAACCAGCCCAAGTTGGAAATTTAAGTTTTTTTATTCACAAGATGACTGGTTTCGGGCCGGGATCATTTCCAAATCATGGTAACAATCAAAATGGAGTTGCAGAAAATGCGAAAACCTTATTAAAAATGTGCAAATGAACAGTTACAGTGCATATAGATATCTGTACGTGCTGTAATAGTACGTTTGCATATTTTTAACATTGCTATTGGGACGAACATACGGAAGACGGAATGTGTGGAAGACGGAATGTGTGAGATCCGGGCTGTAAGCCGGATGAGGAAGAAGAGTCAAATGAAGTTTCATGAGCTCCGCTCTTTTGGGAACACTAGTGTGAGGCCTTGCTGTGTCATGGAGAAGGAGACGCTCGTTTTTATTCCGAGAGAGTCCGCACGTTCCAACACTGCAGGAGTCACAGGTGCGTGCGCACGGCCGGCTCCCGAGAGATCAGTTTTATGCGACCTAGTTGCGGTGATGACAGACCAATCACCGAACGACTCCCCGTGGTCTTGTTCACAGCCATATATCTGTGGACATTTTACAAGTAACTATAAATATCTGCGATGCTCTGGCTTTCCTCGAAAGGAAATCCAACGGCTGCTCTGTGTTTGGAATGCACTTCCGTTACAGACGCCAATTGCTACACTACTGGCAAATAAAATTGCTACAAGAAGAAATACAGATGACAAACGGGTATTCATTGGACAAATATATTATACTAGAACTGACATGTGATTACATTTTCACGCAATTTGGGTGCATACATCCTGAGAAATCAGTACGCACAACAACCACCTCTGGCCGTAATAACGGCCTTGATACGCCTGGGCATTGAGTCAAACAGAGCTTGGATGGCGTGTACACAGGTACAGGTGCCCATGAAGCTTCAACACGATACCACAGTTCATCAAGAGTAGTGACTGGCGTATTGTGACGAGTCAGTTGCTCGGCCCCCATTGACCAGACGTTTTCAATCGGTGGGAGATCTGGAGAATGTGCTGCCCGGGGCAGCAGTCGAACATTTTCAGTATCCAGAAAGGCCCGTACAGGACCTGCACCATGCGGTCGTGCATTATCCTGGTGAAATGTAGGGTTTCGCAGGAATCGAATGAAGGGTAGAGACACGGGTCGTAACACATCTTAAATGTAAGGCTACTGTTCAAAGTGCCGTCAGTGCGAACAAGAGGTGACCGAGACGTGTAACCAATGGCACCCCATACCATCACGCCGGGTGATACGCCAGTATGGCGATGACGAATACGAGCTTCCAATGTGCGTTCACCGTGATGTCGCCAAGCACGGATGCGACCATTATGATGCTGTAAACAGAACTTGGATTCATCCGAAAGAATGACGTTCTGCCATTCGTGCACCCAGGTTCGTCGTTGGGTACACCATCGCAGGCCCTCCTGTCTGTGATGCAGCGTCAAGGGTAACCGCAGCCATGGTCTCCGAGCTGATAGTCAATGCTGCTGCAAACGTTGTAGAACTGTTCGTGCAGATGGTTGTTGTCTTTCAAACGTCCCCATCTGTCGACTCAGGGATCGAGACGTGGCTGCACGATCCGTTACAGCTATGCGAATAAGATGCCTGTCATCTCAACTGCTAGTGATACGAGGCCGTTGGGATCCAGCACGGCGTTCCGTATTACCCTATAACGATAAACCGCAATCGCGATAAGCTACAATTCGACCTTTATCAAAGTCGGAAACGTGATGGTACGCACTTCTCCTCCTTACACGAGGCATCACAACAACGTTTCACCAGGCAACGCCGGTCAACTGCTGTTTGTGTATGAGAAATCGGTTGGAAACTTTCCTCATGTCAGCACGTTGTAGGTGTCGCCACCGGCGCCAGCCTTGTGTGAATGCTCTAAAAAGCTAATCATTTGCATATCACTGCATGTTAAATTTGACATCGGTTAAATTTGACATCTGTAGCACGTCATCTTCGTGGTGTAGCAATTTTAATGACCAGTAGTGTATCTGCGATGCTCTGGCTTTCCTCCGAAGGAAACCCAACGGAAGCTCTGTGTTTGGAATGCACTTCCGTTACAGACGCCAAATACTATGTACAGCGCAGCCGCCTGTGGGAAGTACGTGGAACTATACCGGCTCACGTACGAATATTTTATGATGTCGCATGACAAATTCCGCAATTTTTCAACCGAAACTGATGGAGGGAAAAGTGCGTTTCATTACTTATTGGACGGCCCTCGTACATGTCGCGATATGACCATGTCGAGGAAATCTGAGAAATAATACGTAATACAGAGGCTTAGCCACAATCATTCGTCCCGTGCGCCATTCGCGAATACAACAGGAAAGGGGAGGGCGGGGGGGAGATCGATTACTGTTACCAGACGTACCCCCCGCGACAAACCGTTAGGTGGGTTTTGGAGTAAACTGAAGCTGTAGACATACTGACAGGACAACGCACCCTGTAAGTCTTACGGCGGAACTTTCGTCCGCCGTACTCGATGCAGCCGCAGTGACGGTTACAGCCTCCGATACGGCCTCACCTCGCAGACTGGTCCCGGCCTAGCCTGCTGTGCCTTGCCACGCATCGTGTGCGACACGGCCGCACATCAAACCCGCCCACTCGCTGCGGTAGCGTCCGTCACAGCCGCAGCGTCAGCAGCAGCAACGGAGGACGCAAGGCGCGGATCGGCGCCGCTTTATTGGAAATGCCAGCCAGACTGCGGGCGGCCGCGCCGGGCCGGGACCCGTGGGCGGATCACGCCCTCAGACTGCGCGCGCCTCCTCCCGGGAAACTCCGGCACGTCCTTCTGGCAGCAGCGCCGCGGTCGGTAACTCCGAGACTCTGACGACAGCATGTAACGTTCTGTGTCACTGCTCGTAGTATACTACTGGGCATTAAAATTGCTACACCACGAACATGTGCTACAGACGCGAAATTTAACCGACTGGAAGAAGATGCTGTGATATGCAAATGATTAGCTTTTCAGAGCATTCACACAAGGTTGGAGCCAGTGGCGACACTTAAAACCTGCTGACATGAGGAAAGTTTCCAACCGATTTCTCATACACAGACATCAGTTGACCGGCGTTGCCTGGTGAAACGTCGTTGTGATGCCTCGTGTAAGGAGGAGAAATGCGTACCATCACGTTTCCGACTTTGATAAAGATCGGATTGTAGCCTATCGCGATTGCGGTTTATCGTATCGCGACATTGCTGCTCGCGTTGCTCGAGATCCAATGACTGTTAACAGAATATGGAACCGTTGGGTTCAGGAGAGTAATACTGAAAGCCGTGCTGGATCCTAACAGCCTCGTGTCACTAGCATTCGAGATGACAGGCATCTTATCCGCATGGCTGTAACGGATCGTGCAGCCACGTCTCGATCCCTCAGTCATCGGATAGGGACGTTTGCAAGACAACAACCATCTACACGAACAGTTCGACGGTGTTTGCAGCAGCATGGACTATCAGCTCGGAGACCGTGGGTGCTGTTACCCTTGACGCTGCATCACACGCAGGAACGCCTGCGATGGTGTACTCAACGACGAACCTGGGTGCACGAATGGCAAAACGTCATTTTTTCGGATGGATCCAGGTTCTGTTTACAGCATCATGATGGTCGATCCGTGTTTGGCGACATCACGGTGAACGCACATTGGAAGCGTGTATTCGTCATCGCCATACTGGCGGATCACCCGGCGTGATGGTATGGGGTGCCATTGGTTAGACGTCTCGGTCACCTCTTGTTTGCGTTGACGGCACTTTGAACAGTGGACGTTACATTTCAGATATGTTACGACCCATGGCTCTACCCTTCATTCGATCCCTGCGAAACCCTACATTTTAGCAGGATAATGCACGACCGCATGTTGCAGGTCCTGTACGGGCCTTTCTGGATACTGAAAATGTTCGACTGCTGCCCTGACCAGCACATTCTCCAGATCTCTCACCAATTGAAAACGTCTGGTCAATGGTGGCCGAGCAACTGGCTCGTCACAAAACGCAAGTCATTACTCTTGATGAACTGTTGTATCGTGTGGAAGGTGCATGGGCAGCTGTCCCTGTACACGCCATCCAAGCTCTGTTTGACTCAATGCCCAGGCGTATCAAGTCCGTTATTACGGCCAGAGGTGATCGTTCTGGGTACTGATTTCTCAGGATCTATGCACCCAAATACCGTGAAAATGTAATCACATGTCACTTCTAGTATAACATATTTGTCCAATGAATAGCCGTTTATCATCTGCATTTCTTCTTGGTGTAGCCAGAAAGGAAGCTAGGTCGTTAAAGACGGAGCACGATGGTGGTCAAAAGAAATCGGTAGTGTACTTTGAAAGGAACCATCCCGGAATTTGACGTGGTTTAAGGAAATCACGAAAGACCTAACTGGTTGGCCGCACGTGGATTTGAGCCGTCTTCCCCGAGCAAGTGAGTCCGGTAGTATGACGCTCTTCGATCACTGTATTATTTTCTGAGGGTAAAACAAGGTAATATGAGAAGAAATGAGACACGTTCTCCATCTGTAGTGCCAGTCTTGTATACGCTGGTTCTGTAATCTTCAAATGTATTAAGTCATTAAATGTCAGTGTAGGACCACAAGCACTGAGTACCTCGTATTTAGTAGATGACCAGATCCTGATAGGGCGACGTAAAGACGACTCCACTTACACGAACAGGGAACTGCTCGAAGAATACTCGAATTTAGGGCCTGACAATAAACGCAAAAAGACGGATTACGTGGCAATTTGCGGCGTTAAACGAGAAAATTTGGGTGAAGGATTCTGCTAAACTGAAAATGTCTCCACAGTTGAATACGGAATCACACAAGTTATCACAAGTAAAGCTAAAGGACATGACACACATCCATGCCCGTTGCAGGATTCGAACCTGCAACCGGAGCGGTCGCGCGGTTCCAGACTGAAGCGCCTAGAAACGCTCGGCCACCCCGGCCGGCTAGACCAGAAATACTTAACTCCTTGTTATAGAGTGACAAAACTACGAAGAAATTGAAGTACAGCCTGTAAAAGTTAATCGTGGAGAGTATAACCACATATGGCGCTGAAAAGTGGGAGCTAACCAAAAAGGAGGAAAATAAATTCATGTCCCTTGAGACACATTTTTGGCGAAGAAGCTGCCGCATCTCTAAACTGAAATGTGTCAGAAATGAAAGAATCAGAGCAATTATAGGCGAAAGAAACACTATTCTCGATGCTACTGACGGCAAAATGTTGTCTTGGTATGGCCATCTCCGACGAATGGGTAACATAATCTTTAAATGGACAGCAACCGAGCAAAGAAGACGTGAAAGACCGCCTAGAAGATGGATGCTATGTGTTAATGATACGATGAATTCAAGGGGCGTTCAGGAAGAAGATTCCAGAAATATGAAACTAAGGGAGTTGAGAACAGTAAGACGACGACCGCCGTAAAAAAGCCACCAGACGGCATTTGGTTTAGCAGTCGGCACTGGTCATAAAGTTCTCCCTGATTTAATGAGTTTATACAGGTTGGTAAGAGAGAGAGAGTCTCGAAAGCTCGTAAAAGTGATGTAGGTAGGTTGTGAGCTGGTGCGTACTGGTGCGGGCATCATTTGTCTTTTGATCGTTGAGTCGGCTTTGATGCTTATTTGTCTTCTTCACATCTTTGGCGGCGGGGCATTTTAGCTGCAGTGTGGGCGCTCTGCTGGGGGCTGGTGTGCGGGTATCCACGGTGTGAGGTGGAGCGACTGGGACGGTGTTTGGATGTAGCACGGCGACAAGCCGAGTCGGGACGACGAAGGTGCGTGGCCAGCCGCTATTGCGACTTTAACCGTTATGGTGCATATCTTCTGCCCTTGGTGACTGGTATTTCCTCGAGGTTGGAAGGACAACTTCCGTCGAGTTTGTTACAAGTTACCCCGGCCGAATGAATTGGACACATCGAGTTGCTTCGGTGGGTGGTTTCATGTTAACTAAATATTCCAGTGTACTAAAAACCACTTGTAATTGTTCCAGTTGCTTATCACTGAATTTTGTGTCGTCACTTGATACACTGACGACAGTTAAGGAAGTATAACGACGCACACCAATCAGACACGAAGTATGGCTAAACACGTAGCTAGAAGTGTAACTAAGTAGCGCGTAAGTCTGTGTTTGGCGTTCCAAGCTACGCTGAAATATTTTTCCCATTCTACCTGTTTTGTCATTATTTTATTCTGGCCTTTAAATGTGCGCCGAGATTATTCTTGCTATAATAACTTTTACGCTATTATTTTAGTGATGGTTTTAAGGGATTGGCTAACCAAATTTTAAGAGCCGTGACTGCCCAAGTAAGTCACGGAGGTTAATTCTGTTTCTTTCATTTGTGGAGGATATCTTTGAAAGATATTAATAACTAGTTGTGCAGGTAGGATTGTGTATCTCATGCCTCAGAATACTGTCTGCCGCTGATGTGTTTTATGTTGCAGATAATTGGCAGTGGTTGACGCGAGCAAACTGGGATCGGACTACCACGGTGGCAGAGTGATATTTAAGATCCTTACCCCCCACCCCCCTCACGTCACGGGTTACGTTGTTACTGTCCTGTAATTCAGTCCTTTCGGTGGAGAGTTATGGTTTCTGCAGGTCAATCGCAGTGCCAAGTTGAGTACCTTTTTGTTTCATTTTCTGTCCCGTGGATTTCTTGTATTGCTTAAAATCTTTTGGTGTGCTCTCGTCCATCATTAATTCTCAGGTAGAGTAGAAGCAGCCCGTGTTAAGTTTTTCTTGGGAATATCTTCTCGTTATAGTCAGGTTATGAAATCATACGAACCCGGCATATGCCAGTAGTATTGTTCTAATTAATCAGAAGTTGGTCGAGCAAACCTTAAAAATTTTGGCGCTTGTTGAACTTAGAACTTTGATGTCAGTTAGTCATGTTAGTCATATTTTATGAATCAGGATTTTATGAACATTGTATTAGTTAATGAAAAGTTGTTCGAGTAAACCTTAAAATTTTGGTGTTTGTTGAACTCAGAACCTTTATGCTATATAGTTATGTTAGTCACACTTTACGAGCATGCTTTTATGAATATTGTGTTTGAATTATGAAAAGGGGCCAAGGTGGCCTTAAACAGTACTGTCTGTTGAACACTGGGTTGGCCGGCCAGGGTGGCCGAGCGGTTCTAGGCGCTTGAGTCTGGAACCACGCGACTGCTGCGGTCGCACGTTCGAATCCTGCGGGCATGGATGTTTGTGATGTCCTTAGGTTAGTTAGGTTTAAGTAGTTCTAAGTTCTAGGGGACTGATGACCTGAGATGTTGAGTCCGATAGTGCTCAGAGCCATTTGAACCATTTGAACTCTGGGTTGCTTATGTCAGCCATATTTATCTTAATAACGGTTTTATGAATAGTGTTCCATTTAATGAAAAGTTGCCCGAGTAAATCTTAAAAATATTGGTGTTTGTTGAACTCTGAACCTATCAGAACTAGTTAGGTTACTAATACAGGGTGTTACAAAAAGGTACGGCCAAACTTTCAGGATACATTCCTCACACACAAAGAAAGAAAATATGTTATGTGGACATGTGTCCGGAAACGCTTACTTTCCATGTTATAGCTCATTTTATTACTTCTCTTCAAATCACATTAATCATGGAATGGAAACACACAGCAACAGAACGTACCAGCGTGACTTAAACACTTTGTTACAGGATATGTTCAAAATGTCATCCGTTAGCTAGGATACATGCATCCACCCTCCGTCGCATGGTATCCCTGATGCGCTGATGCAGCCCTGGAGAATGGCATATTGTATCACAGCCGTCCACAATACGAGCACGAAGAGTCTCTACATTTGGTACCGGGGTTGCGTCGACAAGAGCTTTCAAATGCCACCATAAATGATAGGCAAGAGGGTTGAGGTCAGGAGAGCGTGGAGGCCATGGAATTGGTCCGCCTCTACGAATCCATCGGTCACCGAATCTGTTGTTGAGAAGCGTACGAGCACTTCGACTGAAATGTGCAGGAGCCCCATCGTGCATGAACCACATGTTGTGTCGTACTTGTAAAGGCACATGTTCTAGCAACACAGGTAGAGTATCCCGTATGAAATCATGACGGTGAATCGAGGAAGTACAGTACATACTGACGAAACTAAAATGAGCTCTAACATGGAAACTAAGCGTTTCCGGACACATGTCCACATAACATCTTTTCTTTATTTGTGTGTGAGGAATGTTTCCTGAAAGTTTGGCCGTACCTTTTTGTAACACCCTGTATTTTACGAAGGAATCTTTTATGAATATTGTTTTTAAATCATGAAAAGTTGGCCAAATAAGTCTTGAAACATTACTGTCTGTTGAACTCCGAACTTGGGTGTCATGAAAAGATAGATAAAAGGGTTTCCACGTAAGTGATGGAGTAGCTGTGATTTATTTATCAATCATATTGAATTAATTGTGGGTCCATGGACATGGTTAAATTAATGCAAGTGGTTGAAAGAAAACGGTATGTGTAAGATATTTTAAAAGATTTTCTGTTATAGAAGACAAGCTTTGTTGTAATTATGGTTACTTTGAATGTATTATGAGCAAAGGGTTTGTAATAAAGGAGTGTGTGCCAACTACAATTGATTCCGATTGTGATTTCGGTGTGTCCTTAGGGACCACACCCGAGGTTTTGCTGAAAATGATTGTTAAGGAAAAATTCTGTAAGTTGCGCCTTTTCCGAGTTATTTAGTGATGAAGGTAGCCAATAAGAGCGCTGGGCGCCCAAATTCGAGCAATAGCGAGGGTTTATGGTAATGCACAGATATCTGGGGTAAGTGAATTACCATTTATTCAAATTCTCATTACCAGTTAAAATGTGCCGTTTCCGGAAGTAATAAATTTAAGCAAGGTGAGCGAAGACTACGTTTGTTCGATTTGAGGAAACCAAACGAAGAACACGTTTGGCAAGACAGTATGTGGCAGACAGTTTGAATTTGCGCACCCGACTGCCTGTTTCGCTAATCTCAATGCTAAAGAACTTGGAAGCGGCGCAACGTATCGAATCTTTTCCTTAACCATTATTTCCCCGCACGACCTACCCTGTAACACCCTTACAGATGTTTCAGACTGTTTCTGACCACGCTGTACGTACAGGGTGGATCACTTATAACTTTCCCCGCAAATATTGCGGAAATGGAAAGTGCTAATGATGTGCGGTTTTCACGTAATGGATAGGTAGCAGATCCTCGTATTGTCAGCCAGTCAACAGATTGTAATAATACTAATAAAATGTATATTTGTGCAAACATGCACCATCTGAAATGAAACATTGCCTATTGACATCAACAAAATAAAAGTAGGGTAACTCAGAATGCCAGAGGTGTTTGTTGTCGGATTCTAGTGCGAGTCGTTTGCGAGATATCGTATTTTGAGAAGTTCCCACAACAGCAGCTGTAGAATAGCCGTGGTAGTACACACTAAAGAAGAAGTGCACACACTAGCTACGTGGATTCTGACCACTAACGAGACAATTGACCATCTCAGGTTGTGTTCAAAATGACCACGGAGAACGGCAATACACGATTCCATCCTGGTACTGAACGACTTCTGCACACGTGCTAGAAATTCAGCGGTACTGTTCGAGCAGGTTACAGCAGTATGTCGTTGCATGTCATCGGGTTAGTTGGTATGTCCTTGTAGACAGCGTCTTTCAGCGTTCCCCACAGTAAAACGTCTACAGACGTCAAATCTCGGGAACAAACCGGCCAAGATGCAAGTCCTGTGTCCAATTCAACGATTTGGAAACGTTTTCTGTCTAGGAAAATCGGGCCTAAGAGCTGATCGTTCATTATCCCACACAAAACGTTTACATTCCTTAGACGCTGACGCTCCACCCGACGAAACCAAAGGGGACTGTCGACAGATCAATAGTGGAAATTGCAGTTGTTTACCTAGCCATGATTGGTAAATATAGCTCCATCACTAAACAAGATACATGATACGTCTCGAGTATCATGTTTTAATGCCCACGTACGGAAGTTAACACGATTCTTACAATAGTTCCATGCCGCTCTTGATGGAGAGATATGTGATAGGGGTGGAACCTATGTCGTTGGTGAATGCAATAGGTGCAAGAACATTAATTTATCCCTCTTCTATTACGTTGTCTAGGTGTTGCACTACCGCTTTCGCGGAAATTGTTGAAGAGGTTTGTTGTAAACACGACAGGAACGGTTGCGGGGTTGCCGCTAATGAAAACGCGGCCGGACCGAAAGAGAGCAACCCGCGAACAAACAAGATGGACGAATGGGAATGGAAGAACAAGCACGACGACGGACACCCGAGCAAGACACCAAGATCAACAGCAAAGTATTAAGCAATGCGGTCACAAGAGATAACCTCACGAAATCAAAACGATGTCCACTCGTAAACGGGAAGTAAGCACACGCAACGGAAACACAGTGTCTCTAAACAAGATATCAACCTACTCAACGTGAATATCAGAGTGCCTCGCTAATTTTTCTTTTTCCTTTATTGTATTTCAATTCCCCATCGGGGCGGGCTGGCAGCAGCATAGGCGCTGCTCTTCAGCCGAAAGACATAGAACAAAACAATAGAAGACATTTAAAAACAGCAAAGGAGAGAATAAGGTGAACATACACTCCTGGAAATTGAAATAAGAACACCGTGAATTCATTGTCCCAGGAAGGGGAAACTTTATTGACACATTCCTGGGGTCAGATACATCACATGATCACACTGACAGAACCACAGGCACATAGACACAGGCAACAGAGCATGCACAATGTCGGCACTAGTACAGTGTATATCCACCTTTCGCAGCAATGCAGGCTGCTATTCTCCCATGGAGACGATCGTAGAGATGCTGGATGTAGTCCTGTGGAACGGCTTGCCATGCCATTTCCACCTGGCGCCTCAGTTGGACCAGCGTTCGTGCTGGACGTGCAGACCGCGTGAGACGACGCTTCATCCAGTCCCAAACATGCTCAATGGGGGACAGATCCGGAGATCTTGCTGGCCAGGGTAGTTGACTTACACCTTCTAGAGCACGTTGGGTGGCACGGGATACATGCGGACGTGCATTGTCCTGTTGGAACAGCAAGTTCCCTTGCCGGTCTAGGAATGGTAGAACGATGGGTTCGATGACGGTTTGGATGTACCGTGCACTATTCAGTGTCCCCTCGACGATCACCAGTGGTGTACGGCCAGTGTAGGAGATCGCTCCCCACACCATGATGCCGGGTGTTGGCCCTGTGTGCCTCGGTCGTATGCAGTCCTGATTGTGGCGCTCACCTGCACGGCGCCAAACACGCATACGACCATCATTGGCACCAAGGCAGAAGCCACTCTCATCGCTGAAGACGACACGTCTCCATTCGTCCCTCCATTCACGCCTGTCGCGACACCACTGGAGGCGGGCTGCACGATGTTGGGGCGTGAGCGGAAGACGGCCTAACGGTGTGCGGGACCGTAGCCCAGCTTCATGGAGACGGTTGCGAATGGTCCTCGCCGATACCCCAGGAGCAACAGTGTCCCTAATTTGCTGGGAAGTGGCGGTGCGGTCCCCTACGGCACTGCGTAGGATCCTACGGTCTTGGGGTGCATCCGTGCGTCGCTGCGGTCCGGTCCCAGGTCGACGGGCACGTGCACCTTCCGCCTACCACTGGCGACAACATCGATGTACTGTGGAGACCTCACGCCCCACGTGTTGAGCAATTCGGCGGTACGTCCACCCGGCCTCCCGCATGCCCACTATACGCCCTCACTCAAAGTCCGTCAACTGCACATACGGTTCACGTCCACGCTGTCGCGGCATGCTACCAGTGTTAAAGACTGCGATGGAGCTCCGTATGCCACGGCAAACTGGCTGACACTGACGGCGGCGGTGCACAAATGCTGCGCAGCTAGCGCCATTCGACGGCCAACACCGCGGTTCCTGGTGTGTCCGCTGTGTCGTGCGTGTGATCATTGCTTGTACAGCCCTCTCGCAGTGTCCGGAGCAAGTATGGTGGGTCTGACACACCGGTGTCAATGTGTTCTTTTTTCCATTTCCAGGAGTGTAGATATAAAAAAGGGGAACATCATGGAAGGCAATAGACAAAAAACGGGGTGACTGTAAAATGGAGAGAAAAAACTGTTTAAAAGTAGCACACATAAAAAGCCACACACTGCGACGGTTAAAAGAACACAAGGCACAGTAAGACTGGAGCATAAAGGTAGCGACGGACGGCATAGCACATAACGTAACACTGGCGGCGAACCTCAAGGCAGGACACAATTAAAACACACCTCTTGACGCACACGATAAACAGCACTAAACAACACTGATGAAGAGCAACACAGAGGATCTGCCAGGCGCTAGGAGATGAGGGAGACCTGGAGAAGGGAGGGAGGGGAAGAGATGGGAGAGGTGAGCGGGGGGCGCGCGGAAGAGGGCCAGGTAGGGAGGGATGTGGGAAGGAGAGAGGCAAGTATGGGGTGCAGGGTCTCAGGGGAGGGGGCGACGGAGGAAAATCCGCTGTGGGAGAAGGAGGAAAGAGGAAAAGGGGGCCCTGGGGAGGGGGGGGGGAACAAGGCCAGGCTATAGTTGGAAGGAAGGGTAGATGTCACGGCGAAGTTCGTCATCCGGGAGGGGGAGGCGTTGGAAATTGCCCTGATGAAGGAGATGGAGGGTGTGGAGGTGGAGAGAGGGAGGGATACAGCGATAGAGGCGCGGCAACGGGCGGGGGGTGGAGGGGAAGGAGGAAACCAGAGGGTGGGGGGGATCAAGCCTGCGAACAATGTGAAGGATGCGGAGATGTTGGAGGAACAGGAGGAGGTGGGGGAAGGGGATCAGTTCATACAGGAGCCGTGTGGGGGAAGGAAGGCGGATACGGAAGGCAAGGCGGAGTGCATGGTGTTCAAGGATTTGGAGGGCCTTGTAAAAGCGGGTGGGGGCGGAGATCCAGGCAACGCTGGCATAACAGAGGATAGGACGGATGAGGGATTTGTAGGTGTGGAGGATGGTAGAAGGATGCAAGCCCCATGTCCGGCCAGACAGGAGTTTCAGAAGGAGGAGGCGGGAATGGGCTTTCTGCTGGATGGTCAGGAGATGAGGGGTCCAGGTGAGGTGGCGGTCAAGGGTGAGGCCAAGGTATTTCAGGGTGGGGGTGAGTTGGATAGGACGACCATAAAGGGTGAGGTAGAAATCATGGAGGCGGAAGGAGCGAGCGGTGCGGCCTATGATGATTGCCTGGGTTTTGGAGGGGTTGAGACGGAGGAACCACTGGTTACACCAAGTGGTGAACTGGTTAAGGTGGGTTTGGAGGGTACGTTGAGACCGTTGAAGGGTAGGATAGAGAGCCAGGAAGGCGGTGTCATCAGCATACTGGAGAAGGTGGACTGGTGGGGGTGGCTTGGGCATATCAGCTGTATACAAGAGATAAAGGAGAGGGGAGACGACAGAACCGTGGGGGACGCCAGCCGTGGGATAAAAGATACGGGTGTTGGTGTTGTGGAGGGTGACATAGGAAGGACGGTGCGAGAGGAAGGAAGCGACAAAATTGATAGGCAGGGCGTAGGTTTGGAGTTTAAAGAGGAGACCGGGATGCCATACACGGTCATAGGCATTTTGGAGGTCAAGGGAAACAAAAATGGCGGAGCGACGGGAGTTGAGCTGGAGGGACAGAAGGTGAACAAGGTTGAGGAGTTGGTCGTCAGCAGAGAAGGAGGGTCGGAAGCCACACTGGGTAAGGGGAAGGAGGTGGTGTTGAGCAAGGTGCTGATGGATACGGCGGGAGAGGATGGATTCAAAGACCTTACTGAAGACGGAGGTGAGGCAGATGGGACGATAGGAAGAGGCGGCAGAAGGGGGTTTGTTGGGTTTGAGGAATAAGAGGACGCGGGAGGTCTTCCACAGGTCAGGGTAGAAGCCAGTACAGAGGACGACATTATAGAGATGGGCGAGGACAGTCAAGAAGGAATAGGGGCTTTCGCGAAGGTGACGGTAGGTGACACAGTCGTGACCAGGGGCCGTGTTGCGTTTGGACCGGAGGAGAAGTTTAATGTCTTGTGCTGTGATGGGAGTGTTTATGTCGGAGGGGGGCAACTGCCCCAAGTACTGGAGACTAGGAGCAAGAGGAGCGACCGAGGTATCGGCACGTACCATGACCGTGGGGAAAAGAGAATAACACTGTTCTACAAAAAAAACCTTTTTTTTCTATTTCTGATAAAAATATTGTGATCCTAGTTGTATTTTGAGTGCTGAATTGAAAACTGTTTTTGGTTTTTTTCTGTCAGGGATAGTTTATGAGTAATCGCAATTTCATTTCTCTTTTCAGTTCGTGACATAGTGCAGCAAACGTGAGGTGAAATTCGACAAACAAATGCACATCTTTATGATGTTATAAGTTCATCACATTAATGGAGGGTGGGATCTAACTTATAACACAGTAACCTTTGTGCATAGACTTTAAAGCATTTATTTGACATGAGAAATTACAGAAAATTGACAAACAATGAGCCACTGCATTGTAATGCACATCACTTTTTTCTCGTGTATTGTGAATCTTTCTTCTCTCGAATGATATTCCAGCAATAATCTGCTAACATAGAAGGCACCCACTTCCCTTCATAGCGCCTTTCTATGGTAGAAATGTCTTTATGGAATCTTTCCCCATGTTCATCCGATACGTCACTACAACTCTCTGTGAAGTAGTCCAGATGAGAGTCCATCATATGTACCTTCAAAGACATATTGCACCCAAAATCCTGATATGCTTTGATCATATCCTTCACCATTGCTTTGTAGTTAGTAGCTCTTCTTCTTCCAAGTAAGTTTTCCGACACCATCTTGAAACAGTCCCATACGGTTTTTTCTTTATCAGTTAAACATGCTTCAAAATTTGCATCTTTCTGCAGCTCCCTGATTTGTGGGCCCACACATACATCTTCCTTTATTTTTGCAGCTGAAAGATGGGGGAATTTGGTAGCTAGATATGCAAACCCACGGCCTGTTGGATCCATGGCCTTCACGAATTGTTTCATCAGGCGAAGTTTGATGTGAAGTGGTGGAAGTAGTATATATTCAGGAGCTACCAGAATTTCACGTTGTACATTCTTTTCGCCAACTTTCCATCTTCGCCTAGGCCATTTCGTTTTCACGTAGTCAGAATTTCGGTCTCGACTATCTCACTCGCAAAGAAAAACAGGCATACTTTGTGTAGCCTTGTTGCATTCCCAGTACCACAGCAAATTATCTTGAAATCTGCACATATTTTCCATTTGTGTTCATTGTATTTTAATGAATATAGCGTCCTTTGTACGAATTCGTAATTCTATTTTGTCAAACTAGCGTAAGCTACTGGAACAGAGGGTATTTTATTTCCGTTGTGGAGCAAAACCCCCTTCAGACTTGTTTTCGGTGCATCTATGAAAAGTCTCCACTCCTGTGAAATATAAGTGAAGTTCAGCACTTTCATCAGGCCAGCAACATCATTGCAAAATGTCAGTGCTTCGTCAGTTGAAAAATAGGAAATAAAGGCGTGTTCTCTGTGCCTGAACACACCGATTTTAGTACTTTGGTGAAGTAGATTATACTCTTGTAATCTTGAACTAAGCAGCTGCGCCTTTTGTTTACTTAGTCCTAGATCACGTACTAAATCATTTAAATCTGCCTGTGTTAACAAATGTGGCGATGACTCACTTGTTCAGTGATATAAAGAATCATCATCTGCGATTTCTTCAGTACTACTTATTTCACTGTCACTCGGAATTTGACCTCGAGCTCTTGAAGGTACTGGAAGGTTGTCGGAATGCTGCACTGGCATTCTCGCTGAAGACAGATCTGGGTAAACAATGTGCCTCTTCGACTTTTTGTTTGTAAAACCCTGAATTTTTGTTAGACAGAAATAACAATCAGTAACATGGTCCTTAGGCTCCCTCCACACCTTGGGAACAGTAAACAACACCACATTCTCTTTACCTTTCCACCACTGAATTAGTTTGCAGTAACATGTAGCACAACAGAAATGTGGTGCCTATTCTTTATCTTGGTCTCCTACCTCTACTCCAAAGTAATGTTTGTATGCTTTCTTTATGACTGAAGAAATTTTCTTCCTATTTCTGGCAAAAGTGAACTTCCCACAGATGTAGCAGAAGTTGTCCGGCTTATATCGACATCCACGACGACGTGGCATTTGTGCAAATTTAAAAATACCGCTCTGGTAATACACCTGTATTAAATTAATAGTAGGGAACTAGAGGAACGCTGATGTGTAAAAACATGCAGTCGTTTTACCTTCAGCACCAGTTTCAATCAGTTTACACACAGGAACTAAAAGATTCAACAGTGCTCGGAAATATGACACACAGTTACTTGTCAGCCAAAAAAACCCACTCGTTAAGACTGACACAAATTGCGGCTAACACCACTGTTGTAAACTCGGTGCACCTGCCCCTAGGAGGTGTGAAGCTTTACTGCCGAGGCAGCGACCGGCTGTCGCCGTTCGAGTTAATGAGATGTTTCAGGTGTTCTTAATGACATAGGTGTGGCGGGGGATAAGCTAATGATGTCTGATTCTTCCCACCTGCTGTTGCACAAGAAATTATCACGTTCTATCACTATTGGATACGGCAACATACCCGTATTTCTCTACAACGTCTCTGTGTATGCCTTAAATTGTGAATATACATATATATACATATTACATAAAAAGTATCCCTGACAACGATCTTTTGTTTAAATATTTGAATTTCCCATGGTAAAATGGTCTAGAAGCACAAACTTTAATATCAGAAATAGAACCCATGTCGAACAGTGTAATCAAAGTGGGGATCATCGGGGATGGAGAAGACCTCGGAAAGGTGGGAAGCGAAGTGGTTGGCCTTACTGAGGTTGTCAGGAAAGGGGGCGATCGTTATGGAGAAGGGGGTAGTGGGGAGCGGAAAGGGAACCAGTAAGACGATGGAAGGCGGACCAGTACTTGGAGGAGTTGATAGGGAGGGTGGCGTTGAGTCGTGTGCAGGTCTGGCGCCAGTCTCGGCGTTTCGTTGCTGTAATAAGGTTCCGTACGTGTCGCTGTATTTGCCGGTGGCGTTGGAGTGTATCCCTGTCACGAGTGCGCAGGAAGGAGCGATAGAGGTGGCGGGATTCACGGAGGAGGAGGATAACCCGTCAAGGGAGATTGGGACAGTGGGGGTGGATGGTTTTAGTAGGAACATGGGCCTCCACGGCGTCAGTAATTACCTTCTGAAGGAAGGACGAGGCGTGGATGATGTCGTCAGGATGGCGATAGGTAAGAGGGTGGCTTTCCAGCTGGTTGGAGATCTGGTAGGCATCCCAGCTGGCACGGTGGTAGTCATGGACGGTCTTAGGAGGGGGTGCAGGGTGCGGAGCTGGAGGTGGGCTGTGAGCAGACGTTATGGTGAGGACGGGGAGGTGATCGCTACCTGTGGGGTCAAGGACGGCGACGGCGATACGCCCAAGGAGGTTGGCGGAGGCAGTGACAACATCTGAGGTGGTGGCACTTTCGGGTCGGGTGTGCTGGGGAAGGGGAACAAGGTCACCTTGAAGTGTGGAGAGGAACTGATGCCACCGCCGAAGGGCAGCAGGAGTGCGGCTATGGATGTTGAGGTCGGCGGCAATCACATAGGTGGAGAAGGTGTGGTCAATGTGTGAGATGAAGTCATAAGGAAGAGGAGCAGTGGAGCGGACATAGATGGTGGCACAGGTAATGGTGAGGGAGGGGAAGAAGACGCTAAGGATAAGGTGTTCAGTGGGGTCATTGAGGAGAGGTTGTGGCCGGACAGGGATATGCTTAAGGTGGCCAATCGCGACTCCACTCTGCGCACGAGGACCAGGAGCGTCAGTGCGGTGGAGGATATAGGGGGAGGTGCGGATAGAATGGTGGGGCTGGAGAAAGGTGCCTCGCTAATTGAGAGGCAGCCGCCTAAATACACGACAGGGTATGTCGCTATTGGCCGCTGGGACCACGTGCTCCACAGTGGCGCCCTCACGTTAGACTTGGGGCCAGGAGCGCGCGCAGCCACAGCGTACGGCGCGACTGCTGCAGAGACCTCTAGTGGTCATCGAGTTCCACACCGTCTGGCGCGGATTCGAAACCAGCGGCACTCGGTACCAGAAGGTTGACAAACAATAGTCGAGATGATTGGCATCTACTGGAATATCTTGCTGCATACACCGTACAAGGATGAACTGCTTTCTTCCTACACTCTCATTTCACCATGATCCTGTTCGGCTTTTTCTGGATTGATAGATCTCATCATCCAGTCACGGCCTAGTGCTTGGGATGCCACACACAGACTAACAAGATGCATTGCACCCAATGAACACAGAAGGTACACTGTAAGCAAATATAACAGCATTGTAACCAGCAACTACGCAAGTTTAAATGGTGCAAACAAGTGTCGTGTGAAACTTATCAAAATACCGTATCTAGTAGATGATTCATACTAGAATCCTGCAACAAACACCACTGACATTCTAATTTACCACAGTTCGTCAATTTCAATAGGTACTGTTCCATTTAATACAGTATATTCTTGCAGAAAACATACACTTTGTAAGTATTATTACAGTTTATTTATTGGCTAACAATACGGGCCCTTGACTACCAAGCCATTATATGAAAATGGCATATCAATAGCACTTCCCACCCCTGCAGTATTTGCGGTACAAGTTTTAGGTGATTCACCCCGTATATAGGGTAAGGCAGCTAAGACATGTCACGCAACATATATTCAGAATGAATAAATACACTGAGCTGCAGTTTACGCCATGTTACAGCGTACAACATCTCGAATTTCCTGTCTTTCGCAAGTAATTTTTTCGTTTGTATTCACTGAATTCCGACACTGAGTTTGTTTTCTTTCTGGTGGAAATATATACGTTTTCTGAACAGAAACTTCCAAGTGAATTTCACCGACATAACGTATGGTACTTGAAATAGCATCAAGATGACAGCGATGCAAACCACCCTCCTGCTGACAAGAGAATATGTTGTTTCCGAAAACGCCTGCAACTTTACAGCATATGTAAACAAAGACGTAACTCAAGTACGGATCCTGTTTTATCGCGTCTGTCATATTAAGTGCTCAAAATGTTGATCTTGAGCATTGCTACATGTTATTAAGTGATTCTGGAGAATTTCATCTGAAGTTTACGGCAGCACAGGTTCGTGTTATAAGGCATTTAGAGGGTCGTCTGTGTTTCCTAACAGAGTTCTTGTTTTAATTTTCGCCAAAGATAACAGTATAGGAGTGTTAAGTTTGGTGAGTATACAGAAAATTCTGCGTTTCACGAACAACCATTCCAGGGCCCTCCAGATGTTCTATCAAGAGGGTCTCCTGTTACATGTGCAGAATGGGAGGGACTTCCATCATGTTGGTACCACAATGACTGCCTTATGTCTAGTGCAATGTCTTCCGATAACTGCGGCAGTACCATATCTTAGGAACTCGAGATAATTGAATGTATTCAGACTCCCATCGATAAAACATGCACCAAATATTGATACACAAAGAGCGCTTTTTTTATCCACCTCTTTGAGTCTGTGTGAATTTTAAACTAGCGATTAGTGCATATTGTGAAGATTGACTTGCCCATGTGTCGTAAACGATCCTCTTTCCTTAAAAAAATTTCCATCGAATTGCCGAATCACTTTACACGTTTCTTAGATAAAAGCCGGAAAAAGTGTAACCAATTATGGAAGCCATTGGCATGAAGCTGTAAACGCAGCGAAACATGAAGAGGATAAAATGCGATAGAAATATTAGCAGAGCACAGTTGTTGGTCCCTTTCGTACTTCTGACATGCCTCGTAGTGACATTTGTATGGTTTGTTACTTCCGCTAAAACGTTAGTTTCACTTCTTTCATAAGTTGCTCCGCTTTTTCCTTAGCGTATTTATTCTCCACACTTCCATCTTCTAGAACTTTTTTTATATCGATTTTAAAAAATAGATGGTGATCTGGATACTCTTAAGCATACAATCTCATCGCTATTCCAATAGGTTTGGCTACGTCCGCCGTAAACTATATTGCTTTTTTTGACAGTATACAATAACTGTATGAGAAGTTATCCGGTTTCTATAACAGCGGAATACAGACTGATGCGCTTCAAGGGCATAGGTAAACCCAAGAGTCGTACCTGAGCTACGCACCAGCTTCGATTTGGTATAATAGAGCAGACGTTGGTGGAACCTCTTTTCTTGACAACGGAACAGTGGTTTGCGGCGCTGTTATCTTCATACTATTTTATCAAGTCGCGTACATATTAAGTCGTTGGAGCTGTCTTAGAATCTTCTTTAAAATGCAACAGAGAAAAGATCGTAGTTTCATTAGAAAAAAAATTCTGTGACTATAAACAATAAAAAGTACTTGTGAATATCGGGAAATTGTCCATACCCTCCGCTATAACTTGGCGAAAATCGCAACTCGATATATTTATTCATTCTGCGTATCTTTGAGGTGATCTGTATTAGCTGCCTCACCGAGTATATGCATAGACACGCTACTGCAGCCAAAACATTATGACCACTTCCCACTGCTAGACTGTATGCCTCTGATGGCACTGAGAGTACGTAACGCAGTAATCAAGTATGAGATGGAGCAGAGATGAATGGGGAATCATTCTAGACGCCATAAGAGCCGCAATTTTTGCCAAGGGTAGATTGTTATTGTTATCGTTATTATGAGCATCTCGTAAAGGGCGAATCTGGTTGGCAACATACACCATAACCGTCACCATACCAACTTAGAAGAAGATCTGAAAAGCATTACGACAAACAACAACAAATGTCTGAACCAATGCAGGAACACTATCATCTCCAGAAAGCCATAATAGGCAACAGGCAAGTGAAACGAACAGACACAAATCCACACAAACTCTCTGCTAAACTTAATAAAAAATGAAGAAGTAATCCATGAAATCCTTTCCTCGTATAACCACATAAAAACAATATGTAGAACTATGCTAAGAGAAACACACACTCACACACACACACACACACACACACACACACACACACACACAAGGACAGATCTTCGATATCACACATTCGGCAGTTGGTAATAACGTTCAACCGTTGGCAACACCATTCAAAATGTAACATCAAGTGAACAGACGTTCATATCTTAGAGCTAAAATGTAATTTCGTACGTCAAAAACCAGAAGGAGAACAGCTCTAAGACAGGAAGAAGAAAACATACACATCGGTATCTACGACATTTGTAAGAAGAAGATTTTTACTATCACTACAACGAGATAAACAGAAAATATTTGAATTGTTTATAACCTCAATATATAATGTCTGGCCGGCCGCTGGTGGCCGAGCGGTTCTGGCGCTACAGTCTGGAACCGCGCGGCCGCTACGGTCGCAGGTTCGAATCCTGCCTCGGGCATGGATGTGTGTGTTGTCCTTAGGTTAGTTAGGTTTAAGTAGTTCTAAGTTCTAGGGGACTTATGACCTCAGCAGTTGAGTCCCATAGTGCTCAGAGCCATTTGAACCATTTTATAATGTCCAAATTGCAAACAGTAAAGCAAAAACTATTGAGGTGACAAAAGTCATGGGATACCTCTTAATATCGTTGCTGTTGCCAAGCATAGTGCAGCAAGTTGACGTGGCATGGGTTCAACAAGTTAAAGCCCCCGCAGAAATATTGAGCCCTGCTACCTCTACAGCCATCCGTAACTGCGAAAGTGTTGACTTTGAAGGATTTTGTGCTCGAACTGACCTCTCGATTATGTCTCGTAAATGTTCGATGGGACTCATCTCAGGAGATCTGGATGGACAAATCATTGGAATCGTGATAAATGTTCTTCAAAACAGTCGCGAACAACTGTGGACCGGTCACACCGCACATTGTCATCCATAAGAATTCCATCGTGGTTTGCGAACAGAGAGTCCATAAATGGCTACAAACGGTCTCCCATAGTGGAAGGTAACCATTTCCCTTCAATGATAGGTTGAGTTGGACTGGAAGACCAAGTCCACTCCATGTAAAAACGGCCCGCGCCATTATGGAACCACCATCATCCTGCACAGTGCTTTGTTCATAGCTTGGGTCCATGACTTCGTGGGGTCTGCTCCATATTTGAACCTTTCCGATTGCTCTTACCAACTGAAATCGGGACTCACCTGACCAGGCCTTGGTTTCCAGTCGTCTAGCGTCCAATCGCCGTAGGAGAGGTACTGCTGGCGACGTCGTCTGCTGCCATAGCCCATTAACGCCAAATTTCACCCCAATGTCCTAACAGATAGGTTCGTCGTACGCCTCACATTGACCTCTGCGGTTATTTCTCGCAGAGTTCCTTGTCTGTTACCGAGCGAGGTGGCGCAGTGGTTAGTACACTGGACTCGCATTCGGGAGGACGACGGTTCAATCCCGTCTCCGGCCATCCTGATTTAGGTTTTCCGTGATTTCCCTAAATCTTTTCAGGCAAATGCCGGGATGGTTCCTGTGAAAGGGCACGGCCGATTTCCTTCCCCATCCTTTCCTCACCCGAGCTTGCGCTCCGTCTCTAATGACCTCGTTGTCGACGGGACGTTCAACACTAATCTCCTCCTCCTCCTCCTCCTTGTCTGTTAGCACTCTGACAACTCCATGCAAACGCCGCTCCTCTCGGTCGTTCGTGGTGTGAGAGGTAATGCCGGAAATTGGGTATTTTCGGCACTCTCTTAACAATGTGGATCTCGGAATACTAAATTCCCTAACGATTTCCGATACAGAATGTCCCATGCGTCTAGCCCCAGTTACCGTTCCGCTTTCCAAGTCTGTTATTTCCTGTCGTGCGGCCACAATGATGTCGAATACCTTTTCACATGAATTACTTGAATACAGGTTACAGCTCCGCCAATGAACTGCCCTTTTACACCTTGTGTGAGCGATACTACCGCCACTTGTATATCTACATATCGCTATCCCATGACTCTTAACAAATCATTGTATGTATGTATATGCGAAACGCGTAATGCCAGAACAATTTGTGTTATTCATTTGTGATTTGGCAAATCTGTAGTCATAATTATAAAATTAATATTACAGGCAACTGAGGATGACAACAGTTAATGATTCAAACATTCTCTGTCTCCAGATCTCTGCACTGTATACAACGTTCTTTCATGACTTTTGTCCAAGTATTAGCAATGATTAAATTGTGCCAAATTATAACAGGTGGTTTCCCCTTTCATTCCGCTGGTTCGTATTCTATTATCTTTCATTTTTGTCCAGTTCCTAGCGTCAAAGTCCACAACTCATTCACAATTACTTTTTCGTTTCTCTAAACCACATTTTTAATTTATTTCATCTAATCACAAGTCTTTTCAGTATCTTCATTATATGTGATGTTGCTATTGTGGTCTTCAGTCCTGAGACTGGTTTGATGCAGCTCTCCATACTACCCTATCCTGTACAAGCTTCTTCATCTCCCAGTACTTACTGCAACCTACATCCTTCTGAATCTGCTTAGTGTATTCACCTCTTAGTCTCCCTCTACGATCCTTACCCTCCACGCTGCCCTCCAATGCTAATTTGTGATCCCTTGATGCCTCAGAATATCATTATATGTGATACTGTTAGGCATATAAACATACAATACTGTGATGGGTGTTGCGTCTGTGTCCATCTTGGCTACTATAATGAATCATTGTACTATTCATATTAGTTTACCCGCATTCCTATTTTCTTGATAATTATAGACGTTTTTCGTGCATTGCCTCTACTTGATTGTATGTTGGTAACCACCTGCTTAATGACGTAGTGTACTGTTCTTCCAACCACAGGACTTGACTAATACTCACTACATCTAACTTCAAACTGTACATTTCCCTCTATAAATCCTGTAGTCTACCTACTCTGTTGATAGCTCAAACATTACGTGCTCCCATCCTCCGAGTGCCACTTTTGTTTCTGCTGATGAAAACATCCTCTTGTGTAATTCCTGCCTAGAGATCCGACTGGGAGACAATTTTACCATGCCATCATCATTTAACCATTCAATAGCGCATCATGTCCTCGGAAACGGCTGTATTTCCACTTGCTTTCATCCGTTCGCGGTAGCAACGTAGAAAGGCTATGTTTGCAAGTGGTATGAGGACAGACCAGTGAATCATTCAGACTAGTAGCCCTGTAACTCCTGCAACATTCTACGGGAACCACATGATGTCTTCACAGATACGTCTCTGATGTGGTTGTGCTTCTTGTACAGCTACCTGAAGAGGCAACCAAGCCACCTCAATTCAGCAATGCGTTTTTTTTCCATAGATCAGTACGTATATGCAATACGAATGAAAAATAAGAACGTTGGCAACATGTAACCTCTGCCAGGCACTGCGCAGTGGTCTGTGGAATATTTATATAGATATCGAATCCGTTCACGAAAGAAATCCGATAGCCGGTAAGCTTTCAGTTTGTCCACTAAACAACAGTGCTGAACCGCAAGCACTGTATTCCATCAGTGAAGAAACACTGTCTCCGCTGGCTTTGTCTACGCGGCCCTGGAAGGAGGAAGGAGGACAGATAACACTTTAACGTCCCGTCGACATAGGGGTCGTTCGAGACGGAGCACAAGCTCGAATTGTTTCAAGGATGGGGAAGGAATCGGCCGTGCCTTTTTCAGATGAACCAACCCGGCAGTAGCCTGGAGAAATCTAGGGGTATCACAGAGAAACAAAATCAGGATGACAGGACACAGAGTTGAACTTTCGTTCTTCCGAATACGAGTTCTATGTGCGAACCATTGCGCCACCTCGCTCGATCCGATACCAGGATTGTGAATGAACAGAGCGACCTATATATCGCCAGATACCTACTCATGGAATACATGTTTATTTTTACAGAGGAAAGTCTCGTTCTCCAAATATGTCAAGTGACTGCATCTGTGTGAAACATATTGACTTCATCGAAAAAGGATGTAATTATGCACGTGTGTCCGACGACCCTTCCTGGAAATTAGAATTGCCTGCACTTTTTTCTAGTTATTGGAAAGAATCGCAATTAGGACGGAAAATCTATCTTTTAAGGGTTTAAGTAAAGCAAATATGGATGTAAGAACAAAACTGATTACTACAGAGTAATTAAAGGAAGAAGGAAGGGTTGGAACAGTGATGGAGTAGATAGTGGTGAAGCAGCATGTGGCAGACGCGACTGACTTCGGATAGGTTAACGAAAAAGGAACGAACGGTCATCAAATTTTATCACCTCAGAAGAAATAAAGCGGAAATACTAGCCTATGACGATGCCCACTAGTGGTAGCCACAAGAATTTTAACCAATACTCCCACTTCTCCGGCACAAACGTGGGAAAGTCCCCTTTATAAAAGAACCCGACACTTGTCTTTTTTGGCTGCTCCGGAAACTTTACACACCGGTGGTTCCCTCGTCCTTAATCCTTAAATGCATGCCACGGAAAGGTATCTTCGTACGAAGAAAGAGGATGAAGCCGCTTGGTGCCACGTCAGGAGAATACAGGGCTGATAGCCGAAAGAAGTACCATGTGTGACTCTGTTCTGCGTGAAGAGCGAAGGCGATGCAGTGGAGCAAAAACACGCAGCTCAGAGTGCTTCCTGGGCAGCTTCGTCATGACAGCCTCCCGTAACCTGGTGATGAGAGGGCTAGAATGCTCCTGTGATGATTTATCCGTCGCAAGCATAATCTGTTAGCAACACGCATTGACAGCCGAAAGCAACATTCAGCCCAGTGATGGCGGGTCCATGGCCTTTAACCGCGGTGTAAAATACACACTCCACTGCTTTCTCTGCTCCTTTGTCATTATTTCCACAGCTGTCTCAGTTCGGTGTGCTTTTTGAATCAGTGTGAACAGTCAGTGAATCCAGCGGACGGCAAACTGTTCCTTGTTCAAAATATCTACATCTACGTCATACTCCGCAAGTCACCTAATGGCGTGTGGTAGAGGATACTTTTTGTGTGCTACTACTGAGCCCACAAACCCTGTTCCACCCGCGAATAGCGCGTGAGAAGAATGACTGACGGTAAGCCTCTGTATTGGCTCTAATTTCTCGAAATTTCTCCTCATGGTTATTACGTGATACATATGTGGGAGTAAGTGATATGTTGGCTGACTCTTCCCGGAAAGTGCTCTCTCGAAATTTCAGTACTAAGCCTCTCAGTGATGTACATCGTCTCTGTTGTAACGTCTGCTAACTGGATTTCTTAAGCGTCTCTGTACAGCTTTCGTGCCGACTAAACGAACCAGTGACGAAACGTGCTGCTCTTCGTTTGATCTTCTCTCTCTCTCTCTCTCTCTCCCACAACCCTTTTTTTTTTTTTCCATCAGTCTACTGACTGGTTTGATGCGGCCCGCCACGAATTCCTTTCCTGTGCTAACCTCTTCATCTCAGAGTAGCACTTGCAACCTACGTCCTCTGACGTATTCCAATCTCTGTCTTCCTCTACAGTTTTTGCCCTCTACAGCTCCCTCTAGTGCCATGGAAGTCATTCCCTCATGTCTTAGCAGATGTCCTATCATCCTGTCCCTTCTCCTTATCAGTGTTTTCCACATCTTCCTTTCCTCTCCGATTCTGCGTAGAACCTCCTCATTCCTTACCTTATCAGTCCACCTAATTTTCAACATTCGTCTATAGCGCCACATCTCAAATGCTTCGATTCTCTTCTGTTCCGGTTTTCCCACAGTCCATACAATGGTGTACTCCAGACGTACATCCTCAGAAATTTCTTCCTCAAATTAAGGCCGGTATTTGATATTAGTAGACTTCTCTTGGCCAGAAATGCCTTTTTTGCCATAGCGAGTCTGCTTTTGATGTCCTCCTTGCTCCGTCCGTCATTGGTTATTTTACTGCCTAGGTTGCAGGATTCCTTAACTTCATTGACTTCGTGACCATCAATCCTGATGTTAAGTTTCTCGCTGTTCTCATTTCTACTACTTCTCATTACCTTCGTCTTTCTCCGATTTACTCTCAAACCATACTGTGTACTCATTAGACTGTTCATTCCGTTCAGCAGATCATTTAATTCTTCTTCACTTTCACTCAGGATAGCAATGTTATCAACGAATCGTCTCATTGATATCCGTTCACATTCTATTTTAATTCCACTCCTGAACCTTTCTTTTATTTCCATCATTGCTTCCTCGATGTACAGATTGAAGAGTAGGGGCGAAAGGCTACAGCCTTGGCTTACACCCTTCTTAATACGAGCACTTCGTTCTTGATCGTCCACTCTTATTATTCCCTCTTGGTTGTTGTACATATTGTATATGACCCGTCTCTCTCTATAGCTTACCCCTACATTTTTCATAATCTCGAACAGCTTGCACCATTTTATATTGTCGAACGCTTTTTGCAGGTCGGCAAATCCTATGAAAGTGTCTTGATTTTTCTTTAGCCTTGCTTCCATTATTAGCCGTAACGTCAGAATTGCCTCTCTCGTCCCTTTACTTTTCCTAAAGCCAACCTGATCGTCACCTAACGCATTCTCAATTTTCTTTTCAATTCTTCTGTATATTATTCTTGTAAGCAGCTTCGATGCATGAGCTGTTAATCTGATTGTGCGATAATTCTCGCACTTGTCAGCTCTTGCCGTCTTCGGAATTGTGTGGATGATGCTTTTCCGAAAGTCAGATGGTATGTCGCCAGACTCATATATTCTACACACCAACGTGAATAGTCGTTTTGTTGCCACTTCCCCAAATGATTTTAGAAATTCTGATGGAATGTTATCTATCCCTTCTGCCTTATTTGACCGTAAGTCCTCCAAAGCTCTTTTAAATTCCGATTCTAATACTGGATCCCCTATCTCTTCTAAATCGACTCCTGTTCCTTCTTCTATCACATCAGACAAATCTTCACCTTCATAGAGGATTTCTATGTATTCTTTCCACCTATCTGCTCTCTCCTCTGCATTTAACAGTGGAATTCCCGTTGCACTCTTAATGTTACCACCGTTGCTTTTAATGTCACCAAAGGTTGTTTTGACTTTCCTGTATGCTGAGACTGTCCTTCCGACAATCATATCTTTTCGGTGTCTTCACATTTTTCCTGCAGCCATTTCGTCTTAGCTTCCCTGCACTTCCTATTTATTTCATTCCTCAGCGACTTGTATTTCTGTATTCCTGATTTTCCCGGAACATGTTTGTACTTCGTCCTTTCATCAATCAACTGAAGTATTTCTTCTGTTACCCATGGTCTCTTCGCAGCTACCTTCTTTGTACCCATGTTTTCCTTCCCAACTTCTGTGATGGCCCTTTTTAGAGATGTCTCTCTCTTCTATCAGTCCTGAATGATAGGAACCCCAGATAGTTGAAAAATACTGAAGAATCTGTCGAAAAAGAGCGTTATAAGCCGCTTGCTTCGTGGATGAGTTACATTTACTTAAGGTCATTCTCGTGAATCTGAGTTTGGCATCTATTTTTCCCACTGTATGTTTTATGTGGTCATTCCGCTTAAGGTCGCTCTCTATAGTTACTCCTAGATATTTTACCAGTCGTTTGTCATCAATAGTGTAGCTATACAGTACTGTATTTCTTTTCGTATGTATGCGCAATATGTTACACTTATTTACATTCAGGGGCAACTCCCAGAGCCTGCACCATTCATAAATTCTATGGACGTCATTCTGCAAATCGTTACTATCTCATGGCGTTGCTGCTTTGTTGCAGACAACCGCAACACCTGATAATATCCTTAGGGAGTAGCCTACGCTTTCTACAACGTGATTTATATGCAGGGTGAGTCACTAACTATTTCCACCAAGAATAACTCAGAAAGTTTGATAGGAGCTGAAAAGTTTGTGGGACAAAAGTTGCATGGGACAACGGGGGCCATAATATGACGTTGGTTTTTTGTTGCTAGTTGGGGTGGCTTCAGAGATATGTTTTTTAAATGGGATGCTATAGTTTGGTTCTTATTTTATGATAGTGGCTATCGAGACGAATCAAATGATGTATAACAGTAAGGTATTTCAAGATCAAAAAGGTGGCATGAACGCCCATTCACAGAGGGTGTTCGAAGTGATGACCATCGGTGTTAATACTCTGCTGCAATCGTTTTATCATGGATTGAGTGGTATTCCTTGTCACATCGTAAAAGAACAACTGCCAACGTTCTTGTTGCCACAAAGTAATAGCTGAAAGTGACCCTGTGGTTATCATTAACAAGCTCCACATATTACTTTATATCATCCACGTCCAAATGTGATTATGAAACAGCGTCTGGTTATGTTGCCAATTAAGACTGTTAACCATGTCAGTTAATTTTACCTTGTTGTACAAAACATTTCGAGGTCTTAGATCTTTCTCTTCGGGTAGACAAATGAATTACATCAGAATTTGTTTTTCTGGATGAAGTTGCCATGTCTTAACCCATATTTCGATACATATAAGCATTTTTGTGTCAGTCACTATTTCAGTGCGGCAGTGACGTCTTACACTAGAAGCGAAACCTTTCTAAGAACTTCTCAAGTATACTCATAATAACTTTCATTACAATTTAGTACATTATACATTTAGTGATCGAAATTATGAACATGTAGAATAAAAGCCAAAACCACGAAAAAGTGATACATTAACAAATAAGCCGAAATATATGTATATCAGCATTTTTTAAAAAACAAAAATGTAGCTTTATCTTTGTGGAAGAATTCTCAGGGTGTAAACACATTCTCGGTATCATTCTTTCACAGTGTAATCCGATAATACTGTTTGACTTAAAATGCACTGTATTTTTTCATCTCTACGACTGTTTTTGTTTCATAGTTTCGTATTGTTCAATGATATAAATGCGTTTTCAAAATGGTCCTCATTATTTTCTGAATCATCTTGTAAAATTATTTGTTCTAGTATTGCTGATTATAGTGTAAGATTTCAGTGCGGTATTACGATAACAAGAGACACACAATTACTTATTTTCATCGAAAAGAAGTTTAAAACAAATTTCTACATCTGTAAAAAGAAAACCTAATGTGATACACTACTTCATATTAAAATGACGGTTTAAAACATCGACATGTACCATGAATAAAAATGACTGTCACACATAATAATGTTAGTTTATAACAGGGATATTATTGTAAAAATTACTGATATTTTAATTAAATACTAATTGCCAACAATTTCGCTATAATCAAAGATTTATACATTCTGTGGGAATGAGTACATTATGATGCAGTTTAATTATATTTCTCTAGTCGGCAGTAAAAAAACTAATGACGGACGGAGCAAGGAGGACATCAAAAGCAGACTCGCTATGGCAAAAAAGACATTTCTGGCCAAGAGAAGTCTACTAATATCAAATACCGGCCTTAATTTGAGGAAGAAATTTCTGAGGATGTACACCTGGGGTACAGCATTCTATGGTAGTGAAACATGGACTGTGGGAAAACCGGAACAGAAGAGAATCGAAGCACTTGAGATGTGGTGCTATAGACGAATGTTGAAAATTAGGTGGACTGATAAGGTAAGGAATGAGGAGGTTCTACGCAGAATAGGAGAGGAAAGGAATATGTGGAAAACACTGATAAGGAGAAGGGACAGGATGATAGGACATCTGCTAAGACATGAGGGAATGACTTCCATGGTACTAGAGGGAGCTGTAGAGGGCAAAAACTGTAGAGGAAGACAGAGATTGGAATACGTCAGAGGACGTAGGTTGCAAGTGCTACTCTGAGATGAAGAGGTTAGCACAGGAAAGGAATTCGTGGCGGGCCGCATCAAACCAGTCACTAGACTGATTAAAAAAAAAAAAAAAAAAAAAAAAAAAAAAAAAAAAAAGTCGACATAATTAACCCGTTTATTTTCAATGTTAATCATAGTTCATTGTTAATGAGTAAATAATTTAATTAAAATACATTAGTATACCAAGGAGGATACAATAATAAATCCACCAATAGAAACCTTTCAAATGTGTCTCACTAAGAAGGTAGCGACAAACATGAGCACTTTATTCCCTATAATAAAACCACCAATAAAATCTTTCCAAACACATTTTACGTAGGGGGAAGCGACGAACATGAACACTTAATTCTCTTTTAATCTTCTCGAAAAGCGAACGGTGAGGTCGTTCACTTGTGTTTGTTCGTCAACTAACATTTCATTTCACTATGCCTCCTCCTCCTCCTCCTCTTCCCACAACCCGTTCGCTTCACAACCCATCCCTCACAGTGCCAGAGTGCTATGGGCGCAGAGGAATTTCTAAATAACTAATTTTTTAATCTCAGATATGAGGCGCAGGCCTCATCTTCTCCGCGCCATGATCTCCGGATATTTCCCCACTGGGGGACTCTTTCTCCTTTGTGGCGCAACGTGAAGGAGCGTAAATACGCGGTTAAAGACGAACATATGTCACAGACAAATATGCTGAATATACCACGGCGACGACGTATCAGAACCAAGAAGATTAACTGCTACAACCAATAAAAAATAGTGGCTACCATGGAAATATTGACTGCTACACTTTCTCTAGGCTCTTTGCAACAAAATTCTTTTATGGAAAGTCACCATAATAAGTATTCATCCAGTGATGGGGAATTTTGCTGTCATTATGTACACTCGCCTATTTTCTGCCAGTACCCCCAAGGACAAGATGTCTCACAATCGCTGAAATGAAATATTCCAGAAATTATCTTACGTTATATACCGAATGACACTTTCGCCGGCCGGAGTAGCCATGCGGTTCTAGGCGCTGCAGTCTGGAACCGAGCGACCGCTACGGTCGCAGGTTCGAATCCTGCCTCGGGCATGGATGTGTGTGATGTCCTTAGGTTAGTTAGGTTTAATTAGTTCTAAGTTCTAGGCGACTGATGACCTCAGAAGTTAATTCGCATAGTGCTCAGAGCCATTTGACACACTTTCGGTAACAATATAATGCACTCCTATTACTGTTCCGATCGCGAATTCTACGCTTGGTCATAATTCGTCATATGAATTTGACGGTCCAAATCATTTCACAAAATATATGTAAGAGGAAGTAAAACTTCTTCTCGGAGCGTATGTTCTCGAAAATTTGACGACAAACCACAACGTGGAGAACAATGCCTCTTTCGCAGAACGTGCATAGAAGGTAATTGCGTGTTCTTTACGACGTTTTCGCACTTACGTAAATTTATGTTCGCAGTCGTTCAGTTCCCACACTCACCCTGCCCCTCAGTGTCCTGCTGCTCATTCGTGCAAAGTTTTTACAGACAGGCAAGGGTGTTTCACTGATGTACAGGTCTTAATTGTGTGAATTGAAGAATTTGTTTCTTTACGAGGAATGTACGCGCTTTCGTACATGTGGCTGCCATTTGAAAATTGGCGTCTGTCCAAAAGCTGTGTTGGCTTAAAACAAAATAAATGTAGAACTCCGCCTTGGCAGTGTTTAATCATGCAGGCTTCCTTACGCGTTGTCCGATATTATCATAAGTACAACTTTCACTGAGGATTTAGTAGTGTTACGTTCGTCTGTTATTCGTAGGGTCCCTAAGCTAGGATCGATAGGACTTCATCGAGCATTTGATCACTTAGGGTCTGAGGATTTCTTATGCAGAATCTTCCAACGTAGCCCGACAGGTTCGTCTGCTGCGTTATAGTGTTTTAGGCTACTATTCAGATCTGTAGATGTATATTGGCAGAAATAATATTTGCTAATTCAAGAAATACTCGGTGGCGTATTTGATGTAGTCAACACACATGAAGTATTCGTCTGATCATATCGGCAGTACTGTGATGTTCACTAATGATCCCGTTGTCTGTAGGAAAATAATTTTGGACGATCGTGAGGAGCTGTAGAAATATTTAACCAGTTTGATGCAATGAATGGCAGGTCTCTTTAGATATGGTTAAATTGAAGATAATGCTCATAACAAAGAGAGGTAATCCAATAGTATCCGATTACAAGATTACTAGTCTCTATAACTATCACGTCACACCGAATAAAGACTTGGTGGGTAACACTAATTGCAACGGGCAATATGAAACGGGAAGAAGACGTAAATTTGCTCTCAACGAAGGCAATTTTGAAGTTTAAATAGAAGGCAATGGGGAAGTTGGAGCAAATTTTTTGACCACGAACTGTACCATCGTCCTCTTCCCAATCCCGCTTCACCCTCTCCTCTGCTTCATGTTCCTCATTCATTCCCATAACCTCACATTCCACTTTCGCCCTCATCCCCCACTCTTTACAACCAGTCTGCTCCCACCTTACCCTGCCCTTGCCACCTTCCTAAGCCATAGCCATTCTCCTTCTCACCCCTTTCCTAAGCGACACCACTTTTTTGGGATCAGACTAATCAGAAGCTTCTAAGACAAACGAATTACACATATTTAGCTCTCTCAGACACAGCTCAGTATCTCCCACAAAAATCAACAGCCAGTCAAATTTCTCCAACTATTTCTGAAGCCACTCCTCCGTTCTTGGAAATAAGGAATCAAGGAACGTCTAAGCAATACAGCATGGTATGTTATTGCCATAAAAGAAAAACAGCTAAATGTATTTCTCAACTTCCTTCTAAGGCTTCGCCATTACTTCGAAGAAGGTCAAGTCAAAGGGCTTCTAAGCCAGTTGCGTTACAGATATTCAGATGTCCCAACTGTAACTTAGAATCTTATCGCCACGAAAATGGGAGAATTCGAGAGCTTACTAAAACAAGATTGGGCGAGGCGACATTACATCATTTCCATCTAACGGTGATGGTAACAGTGTAATTGTTCGCCTTGCAGTTTGGGACGGCAAATACTGAACTTGTCTGTCTGGCACGCTGATTCAGATTGATATTATGGGTATAGATCACATGAAAAACACTCTAGTTTGTAGATCATAATATAGAAATGTGTCATTACGTAACACTCCAATCAAAACTTTTCTACATCTGTAGCCAGTGTGTTACAATCACATTTTCCTGTCACATCTACAACCAGTGCGTTGTATTTTCGTTGTTGTAACGCATTTACAACAAAGATGACAATTTATGAACATTATATTATCACCACATATAGGTTACAATTTCAATACATGGCATTAAGAGTCAGTATTTCACCTTTACACCAGTTTTTAATCACCTACACCGCTCACCAGCCACCATATCTTCTGGAAAAAGAGCCGACACTATGATGTTCACCTTATCGTAGATTATAAAGCTTCTGTCATCGTCTACCGTAATTTAGTATACTACATGCTCGGTAATCATCCACTTTTAATTCTTTAGCTGATGAATGATTCATACCTTTCACCGTGTGTGTTACACATTGTGTTTCTGTTTGGAGAGCATACATTATTGCTTTGTTTCTTATGAATTCTGTAAATATGTCTCTGCTAATTCACATTACACACTCACTTTCTCTTTGTTGACACGTGGGCTGTTATAAATGTTGTTATCAGGGTATCCTGCAGTGTCAAACAACCAGCGCACATCTGCTTTAATAACAACATAAATACAGGTAGCTATGACATACTACGCTATCCGTGTTATTTTAACATTTTATTTGCCTCGTATGTCTTCGACGTACACCGATAATGGAGAGGTACAGGAAGCATCTCAACAAACATCTAAAATATCCACCACTAAAGCTCTAGTTTGTCAACGGAAACCAACCTTTCTTTAAATACAACACTGCGTGTGACGTTTGGTCCTGAACTCGTTCCGTATATTTCTTCCCAACGTGTTACTAGCTCCACACTCTCATTTTTCGTACTTCATGCGTAGTTTTTCCAAAAACACAGTTGCTCGTTAATTTGAATAGACTCTGTTGGAAATAGTTCTTTTCTATCACATGTTTCTCACCATTAATCTTGATATACATTCTCATCCATGGCGTTTGACGGAATGTTAATACCCAGTGAACTTTGTTTAGAACAAGATTGTAGTTCAATGTTTTAAAATTAAGTAATCCATCAGATTATGTACCGTGTAATGTGAATTCATATTCTTTGGGACTCTTGGGTAGGTTTTGCTTGGTAATGGTACCATTTTCTCTGATTTTAATGGCAGATAAGTGTGAAGTTCCTTGATATTCTCTATACACTCACGATCTACAGCTAAAATCCAAATGTCTGCCTCAGGATGGCAGACTATCCTTCATATCACACACATGTGCACTGGATAACCTCAGCAGACACCATTCAGTGTTGATGGCAGCTGGGTAATTTCTTAATGAACTGTCCGAGGCCATGCAGTTTGGAACTGTCAGGCCAACACGCAGCGCAAAGCGAGCTGTTTGATGTAGGCAGTCGCATTCCATACTTTTAATCTTTGGATTTTTCAGATCGCTCTTATTTTTGCTGTCTTTCAACTGATGGAATGTGTATTGCAGTTTTTAGTGGAGTGCAGTTTGGTCTGGCATTAGTGCAAACTTGGACATATTTTAAATATCCTTTATTAGCAATCATATATCGTAAATCGGATACACACGTGAATAATAACCATTGGAATTGATACAAATTATCCTCAAACCAGAAACAAAATATATTCTGCCCATATACAGAATTCAACAATACTCTTATTTAAAATGGAGACAGTAACATAATACTTCAACGAAAACATATTCTAAGGAAGCCCGGGTATTTCTTAGACAATCTCAGCCCAAGTCATTTTACAAGGAGCGCAACCAAAAGGGAGCCACTCAGTTCAGGTGAATTTTCAACTGGGCAAAATCAAAAAGGGAACCAGGAGCAGCCAAGAACAACTTTACAAAGGGAATCAGTTTCACTGGCTGAGGCAAGCGACAGTCACTGAAACATCTACCTACTTCCACCGTCAACCTCCACGTCTACCAAATCAGTTTAACATATTAAAGAACACAGTTCTTATACAGGAAAACAGCGATCTGTAATTATTATAAATAAACTGGAAACAGTATTGTTCGCTTAACTTTTTTAATGGTGACCGCTTTCGATCTTTTTATCAGATCATCTTCGGTCCACGAACGTGTACTGCCCACCAGCCAAAAACAAGAGGATTGCCATGCGCCGCCGGCCGAAGTGGCCGTGCGGTTAAAGGCGCTGCAGTCTGGAACCGCAAGACCGCTACGGTCGCAGGTTCGAATCCTGCCTCGGGCATGGATGTTTGTGATGTCCTTAGGTTAGTTAGGTTTAACTAGTTCTAAGTTCTAGGGGACTAATGACCTCAGCAGTTGAGTCGCATAGTGCTCAGAGCCATTTGAACCATTTTTTGAGCCATGCGCCACCACCTCCGGCAGATATTCATGGTCCGATGATGATCTGTTAAAAAGAACGAAACCGGTCACCATTAAAAAATTTAAGCGATCAAGACAGTTTCCTGTTTATTTACCAAATCAGTGCTAAGAGACAACACAACTGCACAGATGTAGAAACGCAGAAGGCTATGCAGTAACTTTTAATTATTCCAAAATGATGAAACCTCAAACTTTCCTAGAGCAATATGATCACAACGCAAAAATGCAACAATGCACGATGGCCCCACCATGCCATACAATAATTTACTTGACACAGTTGGTAACAGCTTCACAGTGCAGCAAAACCGCCACAACTACAATTGCTCTGCCAACAAGTGTCAGATTGTCATTGACAGGGGTGGACCACAAAACGTCAAATCTTTGTGCTCTGCACGATTTTTCGGAAACTAAGCTTCTTTGCATCGTTCTAGTCTCCGGCTGTGAGCTGCGGTCTTGACATTGGCAAAAGACGTCATCTGCTCTCCAAGAAGACGATGTTCATAAGCACAGCATTGACTACTGCAACTCTATACGCCGTCCGGCCCAGTCTCCCTTGCTTGTTGGCCATCAACAGACTCACTCCCGCCGCCATGCCTCCCGCACCAGTTGCAGAACACTGCGGTCAGCCCCTTGAATAGCCATGCCTATAAAAGACAGGTCCGGGCGATCTGCGAATGAGGTCCGACACAAACCCACAACATGTTCGCCAACACCACAGCTGTCACAGATGCTAGCACAAGTCGATGAGGCTCCTCGCACTCCAAACTACTGCCTGCATTCCGAGGGTACTCCTTGGTTACCCAGTCCAACACAAAAAAAAAATGCCATGGCACCACCACACAGTATCTCAGTTGCTGGCACAAAGACCACTAGTGTGTGCGTATGTCAGTATCTCCTGTTTGGCACGGTACTGCAGACTACCACGACCACAGGAAATCCACATACAGACCGTCGATACAGCCTAGGCCGTCGTTCCAGTGTGGTGAACGACTAGATTCCTCTAAAGACAGCGATTTTATTATTTTATCAAAGTACACGCTAGGCGTTCAATAAGTAATACAAAACACTTTTTTTACCAAGGCATATTGGTTTTATTCAAGATTCCAATTTTTTTCCTTTTTAAGTCAGAGCCATGCGCGGCTCGTCTTCATGCCGTTTATTGTTTGTCACCTTGTCTTTACGGTACTGTCGCCTCCTTCTTATTCGATTTACTGGCGTCACTAAGTTGCTGGTTTTCTCGCCCGTAGGTGACAGCAGCGGCGCGTATCGATAGTGCACTGTTGTACTACCTCTGGAGCGACCTCTAGTATTTCCGGGTCGTCGTGTGTCATGAGTGCAGTCGGGGATGGAGCACCAGTGAGGTCTGCACAGCCAGTACTCGCCCGACGGCTGGGGACACACATGCACTGTCCGACGGAAGGAGATTGGAGCGGGAACGACCGCTGGTTGGTCGTTCGGTTGACCGTCTCATTCGGATACGTGTATGTGGTCTTTTGAAGGTTTCTGGGCCTCGTCCCTTGGTCATCTTGCCGGGCGTCGGTCGGTTCCTTCTTTGTGCAGAGATGTCGTGGCCAATGGGCAAGTGTTATCTCTGCATGTTTGGGTTCGAGCCAGTATGCCAGGGTCACCGTGTCTCCGAGTTCGTAAGGGACATCGAGTTGAGTCGGGTTGGAGCTACATTGAGCTCCGGACAGCCAAGACTCGCCCGACCGTTGCCGACACACATAACTTGAGTGCGGACGACCTTGGTTGGTCGTTCTGTCGGTCGTCTCATCGGATGACGTGTATTTGGTCACCGACCGCTTATCGAAACTCTGTGTGTGTCGACTTGTCTTTTCATCTTCTTGTTCCACGGTGATTGGTTTTAGGATTGTCGCAGTTGTTGGTGTAAGTGTTACGTCGAACTGTGTGTAGCTTCTTTGGAGGAGATGAATGCTGTCTACGTACTGGAGCAGCCATTCGGTCGGTTGCGACAGAGCAGCGAGTGTGTGTTTCCTCGCCATGTTTATGCTGTCTGGCGCTGCGTGTAGTTCCACACCCTCGTGTTTTTTTTCATGTTTTTCAGTTGTTATTGTCCCTTCGCTGTGTTTAGATGCTAATTATAAAGACGTAGTGCTGCTACGATCTTCGTCCTCGCTGATACTTTCGGTTGTCGTGCCGTTGCTCGGGTGGAAGGGAAATGATTTGGTTGTTGGTTGGTTCTTCAGCCGCCCGTACGTCGTGATGCTAACCGATTGTTTAGTGTTACGCTTGGCTGCCTGTCTCACCTAAACTGTTGTTAGTTTCCTCCCGAGGCCGACTCTTGGAACACTTCAGAGCACCACTGTTCTGTTGTTTGTGATTGTGATTTTCTTTTGTCGCAAGTACTGTGCCAGGAATTCAGCCCTGTATTAATTTTGTCTGTTCTATGTTTAGTATATGGCCTTAATCCGAACCTTATGTAAAGTATTTTAAGATTAGGCCTTCAGCCGCGTTTTACTTAAAATACTTGTTTTCTCTGTATTCTGGCCTTCAGCCGCGTTTGTTTTAAAATTTGTGGCTTTCAGCAGTAATGTGTAAATTCCTGTCTGTAAGGTTTCTCTTTAATGATCTTGAATTCTTAAAATGGCCTTCAGCCGTACTGTGTAAATGCTTGTCTTAAGGTTTGTCTTTAATTATTTTGGATAATTGTTTGGGCCTTCAGCCGTTAAGATATTCCATGTTTTCTTTAGATTGTTTTCTGTTGTGTTGTGTAAATGCTTGTCTTTAAAGGTTACCTTTTATTATGTTGAAATATTATTGGGCTTTCAGCCGAGGAATTATTTCAACTTTTCCTTAATATGGCTTTTAGTCGAAATCGATAAATTTTAAAGAATTTCCTTTGTTGATGTGAATATTATTCGGGCCTTTATCCGAGAAGATACTTTAATTTTACTTAATTAAGACCTTCAGCCGTTTATCTAAATCCTTGTATTTTAGAAGGTATTGTTTAAACCTTATTATTGAGAAGTTACTTCGGTCCTCAGCCGTGAATTGATCCTTGTTGTTTCAAAGGGAAAACTTTGCATTGTGTTTTCGAGGAATATAGTTCTGTGTTCTTGTGTAACTAACAGTAACTGATCTTGGCCCCTTTCCACAACCTGATCCGCTCTGTCTTGCGATACCGGATTCCAGAGTCACAAGTCTTTTGCCTGGTTTAATGCATCCCACTATGATTTCCTCTCCTGTGCCAACCCCCCCCCCCCCCCCCCACGGTTTTTACCCTTAACGACTTCTTCTAGTATGATGGAAGTTATTCCCTGACATTTTAAGAAGTGTCTTATCATCCTGTCCCATCCTCTTGTCAGTATTATTCGTATGTCCATTACGTCTCCGATTCTGCGCAGAACCTCCTCATACCTTACCTTACCTTACCAGCATTACTTTTTCAGCATTCGTCTGCAGCATCATATCTCAAATGCTTTGATTCTCTTTCTTTCCGGGTTTCTCACTGTCCTTTAAACTAAATGAAATGCCATCTACGTAAAACGAAATATCATCTTAGCAAAGTGAAATGTTAACAAATCTAGATAATGTGTTATTTAAAGAAGATACAGAGCCCAATGAGGTCTTTCCTAGCCATGATGACCCATTAGATTCAGAAGTGCCACATGTAGTACAAAATTCTGCTACCAAGTCTTGTCTCAAAGGACGCTTTGGGAGAAATAGTTACAACTGAATTAAACCCATTTGAAAGTGGCTTGAGCATAGATTTACCAGAGTGGCAAGACAGTGTCACATCACATATGAATAGCATACAAAGGACTCTGTCTGTTGTTAAGCAGACATCTCATGACACACCATCCTCTGCTGTTGGAATATGTGATAAAATTATTAATCCCACAGGAAGTGTATACAAATGGAGCAAACCATGCAGGTCTGTTACCCAGTCAAATATATTATGGGGTGTGTACAGGGGCTTCTTTACCATCAGTTTTTTAAAATGAATCCTTATTCGAGAACAAACAATTTCACGCGTTCAGAACCGGTATTACTGGTAAAAACAATAGCAATAGCGCAGTGACTCAGGCCACTCCACCGCATGTGCAGTTTTACAGTTGCGGCAGACTAAAAGGCCTGCATTCCACCATACTTTAATAGGAATAGAAGAAATGATAACAGATATCACCCTGGTCACTATGGTAACGGGATAGGGCAGTGGCACAATAACAAGTATAAAATCTGGTGGAATCCCCAAATGGAAAACCGCAATCATCCAGACAAGAGCAATACACACATGCACAACGACGAGTTCAACTAACTAAATTCGGCCGCATTAAATCTTTCAATGACGGTCATGGGGTGAATGGGAGCGGAATAACTAATTCAGTAAATCTAGTGCGATACAAAAATGATATAGATATTAAAGACGAATTAACTACTGACCACTACCAGTGCCATGATAACAGAAAAGAAGTAGTTCAAGCTTCGTACGTGCTATCACGGGAAAAATACTGTCTACAATGGTTCTGGATACAAATGCTTTCGTGAATGTTATGTCAGCGATTTCATTTAGTAAGATTCATGAGACGACAAAGATACCAACATTCCCAGTACACAATTCTAAGATTGTTGGAGTAATCAATGCCATGTAGCGAAATGTCGAAATGCAGATGCAGGTTGAAGTTGTAAATGGAGCCATAATTCGCTTGTTCCTAGCTAGGAAGTAAATTCTTGACATAGAATTCCAAAGAAAGAAGGACGCAGTTATCGACTTACCCCAATGTTCTCTGAACATCGTTAGCAAAAGCATTCCTCTTGATTTAATGAAAACAAAGAGTGAGCATGGTAAGTACTGCCAAAGCTGAGAAGATAAAGTTGATTGAAATGCAAGCTACACACACCAATAGCACATCTCCCCACTGCTGCTCGGTTGAGAATAACGAAGTAAAGGATAAGATTATAGAGTAGACAACCACTGACTCGTTGCAACAGGCACAGTTAAAGGACTTGCTTCTGAAGTACATACGTACTGCTTTTGAGAAAATAAACGGATATTATTATAATGTAACAATATCACATGGAAGTCCACCCCCAGGAAATATACTGTCAGAATACAAACCCCATCCCATGGATCATGTGGGTAGTGACCAGAAATATGTCAATGCTCGAGTGGAAAATTACAGAACCGTCGATGTGCACAGTTTTGAAATAATACATAGTTTTGGAAAAGGTAATACAGTAATAGACACTTTATCGCTTCCACCGCAAGATTTATCTTATTCATCAGAACTTCTAGAACAAACCACACACTATCAAATACGAGTATTACCAATGAAAAACAATAATTAAAGCCATATTTTTTAGATATTTGTAAAAATATTGCTGATATGAAGAATTTTAATAAGTGTTTATGGGAAATTAAATCACTGATTTCACAAAATTCTGCTGAAAAATTAAACCAAGATTATAAAATGCATCATGAGGTTCTGTTCTATAGACGATATGTACGATCTGGCTAATGGTGTGGTTGTATTCCAGCCGCGGATGAGGATGACTTAATTAGCTGCATTCACCGCATATGTAGGCATTATGCGGCAGCAAAATGTACTAGACAGAGGAATCTGTATTGCAATTTTCGCAGCAAGAGGAGACGTATACAACAGGTACTTGAAACATGTATCATACGACCCATCAAACCAGTGTATCGTACAAAGCTACATCCTATCTTGACAACAGAACCATTACAAGTCATTTCAGTTGATACTGCCAGATCTTTGCCCTGAGACAGAGGTGGTGTTAAGTGTGTAGTAGTATTATACAACATTTTTTCGACGTATATCAAATTTTATGCCAGAAGGTCTACCACAGCAGGACCTATGATTAAAAGAATTGTGAGTGATTACATACCAACATTTGGCAAGCCTGCCGTCTTGCTGTATGACAACGCATCAGATTTCACTAGCTGCATGTGGAGAACATTTCTACATGATCACCAGATGAAACATATACTACACCAAGATTTCACCCAGAAGGTAACCTCGTGGCGAGAATTTTCTGTGAATTTTATCGTGATGAAAAAGACCACTTCAGCTGTGTGGTAAATATTTCTTTATGATCCAATTAGAAAACCGGCGCAAGTGTTAGAGCCACTTCTTCAGGGATGCATCAATATATAAATAAGAGCAAGCTGTCCAAAAGTCCTGTTTCGGTAAAAAATGTAGTTGAAGTATACCTGAAACTATAGAGGAAAATTATGTACTCATATTTATTTCATAACTTAGTTCAATCGATAACCAGCAGATGGCCCTGCATTCTCCGCCCAATTGTGATAAACATTTTCAACCGCCAAAGGGTCAACAGTTCAAGTTAAAATACGTCAGAAGTCAGGTACCATCGTTCTGATACAGGAAATCTAGAATGGGAATAAAGGGGTAAACCAGATGTATGTAGAGGTATAAAACAGATGTGTAGGTGACGAAATCTATGTTAACCTGGTAAGGTAAAATAAATCTCATAGATGTTGGTTGATCTGGGCTAGACGACAGAACAGGGAGATCGTCGGCCCCATCGGGTTAAAGAAGATTGGGGAAGGAAATCGGCCGTGCCCTTTCAAAGGATCCATCCCGGCATTTAGGGAAATAGGAAAACCGAAATCGCCCGCATCTCGTGGTCGTGCGGTAGCGTTCTCGCTTCCCACGCCCGGGTTCCCGGGTTCGATTCCCGGCGGGGTCAGGGATTTTCTCTGCCTCGTGATGGCTGGGTGTTGTGTGCTGTCCTTAGGTTAGTTAGGTTTCAGTAGTTCTAAGTTCTAGGGGACTTATGACCACAGCAGTTGAGTCCCATAGTGCTCAGAGCCATTTGAACCATTTGAAAACCGAAATCAGGATGGCCGGATGCGGATTTGAGCCAGCGCCCCCCCCCCCCCCCCCTCCCGAGAGCGGATTCAGTGTGCTAACCACTGCCACACCTCGTTCGGTAAATCTCATGGAGGAGAGCCTGTGTGATTGTACCACGGGTAACGGAACTCAAGTTTAGGTAAAATGTTGCTTTCATAATAGACCGCATAGATAAAAGGACTAGGGAAAGGCAGCGAGCGGTAAACATATTACGAAACAGAAATCTAGATTAAGGACAAAACGGTAAACCAGGTAGATGTAAAAGTATAAAACAAATGATACGTGTAAGTGATGAAAACTACGTTTACCTGGTGAGGTAAAATAAATCTCGTAAAGTAGAGGGTGTATGTACGATGGGGAATAAAGGTCGAGATAAAATATAGCTTACAAAATAGACCATCACGTAGATAACGAATTACTGGAGAACGGGGAAATTAAAATACTGCATAGACATACTAAAAGCGTAACATCGTCTTGGCAACACAACAGACGCAGTGACCACCAAGACTGGAAATGAGATGAACCAGCGCCATCGCCGGTAAGGAAACGGGTGCATGTGCGTCAGCAAATAAGACGACAGAGGAACAGAATAATAAACAGCGGGAAAGGATATTGGATAGCATCCTTACAAGTAATTTTACAAGTGCAAGACAGAAGAACCTAAGATAGAGTTATTATTTTATTTTCAAACAAGCGGTGGGAGGGGGGGGGGGGGGGGACGCAATGCCTAGAGGAATACTACTGTAAAATAAAAGTATAAACAGAAGACCTTATTAATAAACTTCCTTAAGAATAGAAAATACATAAACGATGATGTATAGAGCTCACAATTAATAATTATAGAGATCATACCTGGAAATGACAGAGTGGAGAATTATGATTTCAGGGAAGAAAGTAAAATGTCCGTAAAAATGGTTTAAAGTAGGGAATGGGCTATGTGCTAGGTTACTCTATTTAAGGTAACTGACCCGAGAATCCGTTTCTAAAAAACATTCTTTGTTTTCCGTCTTAAATCGACATTTAGCATTTTTGGAAGAAATCAACTTAAAGATCTCTCGGTGTGCGTCCACACCTACTGTCCTGCTGCTTTCACATATCAGTTTTGTCATTAGGTTCAAATGGCTCTGAGCACTATGGGACTTACCATCTCAGGTCATCAGTTCCCTAGGACTTAGAACTACTTAAACCTAACTAACGTAAGGACATCACACACATCCATGCCCGATGCAGGGTTCGAACCTGCGACTGTAGCGGTCGCGAGGTTCCAGACTGAAGCGCCTAGAACCGCTCGGCCACCAGCGGCGGGCATTTTTGTCATTAGGTTCCCATTCCAGAAACATATACTATGCAACTGTGTTTCAAGTTGACAGCCCTGATATAAGATACACTTTGAGATGCTCTTATAGACCCCTTGAGCATATTTGGATCTCGACAGTTGTTTTTCTGATAAACATTGTGAGCTTTCCGTGAAGTTCTTCGTATTGTTAGTGCAGCTCAGACTTGAAAATGCTGCTAACAATGTTCGGCACCTCACTTTCGGAAGGAAGAAAGATTGGGTTTAACTCCCCGTCGACATCGGGGTCATTAGAGACGGAGCAGAAGCTCGGATGGCGTCAAGGATGGGGAAGGAAATCGGCCGTGCCCTTTCAAAGGAACCATTCCGGCATTTGCCTGGAGCGATCCACAAAACTCACGGAAAACCTAAATGTGGATGGCCGGACGCTGGTTCGAACCGTCGTCTTTCCGAATGGGACTCCATTATGCAAACCACTGTGTCGCCTCTTTTGGTGCCTTACTTTCGGTACTAGTGTTGGTTCAAGTGGTTCAAATGGCCCTGAGCACTATGGGACTTAACATCTGAGGTCATCAGTCCCCTAGAACTTAGAACTACTTAAACCTAACTAACCTAAGGTCACCACACATATCCATGCCCGAGGCAGGATTCGAAACTGCGACCGTAGCGATCGCACGGTTCCAGACTGAAGCGCCTAGAACCGCTCGGCCACTCCGGCCGGCTCCAACTGTCACTCTTCTCCTGTAATGTAATAAACTACATTCATTATTAGTTAGTTATTGTTACTGTTACTTCTGTCATCCGTTCAGTCGCAAGAGCTTTCCTACCTTATTTGGTATTAATAGATTGTTGTTGTTGTGGTCTTCAGTCCTGAGACTGATTTGATGCAGCTCTCCATGCTACTCTATCCTGTGCAAGCTTCTTCATCTCCCAGTACTTACTGCAACCTACATCCTTCTGAATCTGCTTAGTGTATTCATCTCTTGGTCTCCCTCTACGATTTGTACCCTCCACACTGCCCTCCAATGCTAAATTTGTGATCCCTTGATGCCTCAGAACATGTCCTACCAACCGGTCCCATCTTCTTGTCAAGTTCTGCCACAAACTCCTCTTCTCCCCAATTCTATTCAATACTTCCTCATTAGTTATGTGATCTTCCCATCTAATCTTCAGCATTCTTCTGTAGCACCACATTTCGAAAGCTTCTATTCTCTTCTTGTCCAAACTGTTCATCGTCCATGTTTCACTTCCATGCATGGCTACACTGCATACAAATACTTTCAGAAACGACTTCCTGACACTTAAACCTGTACTCGATGTTAACAAATTTCGCTTCTTCAGTAACGCTTTCCTTGCCATTACCAGTCTACATTTTGTATCCCCTCTACTTCAACCATCATCAGTTATTTTGCTCCCCAAATAGCAAAACTCCTTTACTACTTTAAGTGTCTCATTTCCTAATCTAATTCCCTTAGCGTCACCCGACTTAATTCGACTACATTCCATTATCCTCGTTTTGCTTTTGTTGATGTTCATCTTATATCCTCCTTTCAAGACACTATCCATTCCGTTCACCTGCTCTTCCAAGTGCTTTGCTGTCTCTGATAGAATTACAATGCCATCGGCGAACCTCAAAGTTTTTATTTCTTCTCCATGGATTTTAATGCCTACTCCGAATTTTTCTTTTGTTTCCTTCACTGCTTGTTCAACATACAGATTGAATAACATCGGGGAGAGGCTACAACCCTGTGTCACTCCCTTCCCAACCGCTGCTTCCCTTTCGTGTCCCTCGACACTTATAACTGCCATCTGGTTTCTGTACAAGTTGTAAATAGCCTTTCGCTCCCTGTATTTGACCCCTGCCATCTTTAGAATTTGAAAGAGAGTATACCAGTCAACATTGTCTAAAGCTTTCTCTAAGTCTACAAATGTTAGAAACATAGGTTTGCCTTTCCTTAATCTTTCTTCTAAGATAAGTCGTAAAGTCAGTATTGCCTCACGTTTCCAATATTTCTACGGAATCCAAACTGATCTTCCCCAAGGTCGGCTTCTACTAGTTTTTCCATTAGTCTGTAAAGAATTCGCGTTAGTATTTTGCAGCTGTGGCTTATTAAGCTTATCAATACATATCATCAATATCAAAACATATGATCAGTGAATGTAGAGAAATGGAGTGGTAGATCTTTCGCCACTCAGAATAATATGTTTATCTCGGTGTCTCGTTTCCAGAGCAATATGAAAAACCCAATAACAACAGACCGACAACGGAAGACCAGTGGCGTAGCCAGAACTGCTCAACAACTTCTGTTGAGTTAACATGGTGAAAACAGGTAAATATATGTCACAGTATATTCTCAACAATCGACCATATAGTATACACTCTGCCACTGATACAGATAGTTACATATTTGTGACAACGGACATAGTTTACCATTCCCACGGGTGCTGGTTATGTTGTAATAATTGTAAACGGAAGACTACGTCTGACAAATTTGTTCTGCTGTTGTTCGAATGAATTATGCAACTTGACAAATTACGGTTCCGTCTCGGTTTCATTTACACAGCTACGTAAAATATAGAAATTACGGTTAATCAATAGGAAGTTTCACGTGTGACACTCGATTGCTAATAAAATTCGCCAGCCTTCCGGCAACCTCGGTCCAGTACCTCGTGGGAGCACACATAATGGCTTGCTTTACAGATACCAAGCAGAACATACTAAATAGGTCACTGGACGGATTTTAAGGAGCCAGAAGTGAAACGTATTTGTATCCTTTTCATCTCTTAGGGACCAGACAAAAGCGGTGCGACACGAAAACAATGAACAGCCTGCTTACTCTCCGTTATATGTATGGATATGAAAGTGTACAACGTATGAAGCTGCGTAAGTGCACACTGTCCCCATTGACTGTTTAGTTTTTCTGTTAATGAATACAATATTCAGTTTCTTCTCCTCTGAATCTTCAAATGAATTGATTACTGCGTGGCATCGAGTAATTAGTTAATTGTGTTTCTTCTTGCTTCCACCTTCATCAACATACATCTGCACTCTTGTGGTAGTCGTGAAATTCTATTTGTATGCAGAACAAGACTGCGCTTGGACACAGGTGATTTCGAGGTGCAAAGTGTTTGATATATTACCATTTCGTGATGGTGGGGGAAAGCTGATTTCCATTGTATTTTGATCTATTGAAATAAGTTTTCACTGCAAACCATCAAAGTAAGTGTTTCATTCATTTGTATTTTGACGAAATTCTATCACCAGCTCTGCTCTGGAATTGCAGAACACCGACAACAATCCTTTTCCACGATGGAAAGCTTCAATAATGTGAATTTGTAGATTAAATCCAAACGAATGCCTTAAATATAGATAGCGTGAAATGCGACGTTAGAAAGTATGAGGAGAAGACGCTGGATAAAACGTAAATACATCCCCCCCCTCCCCCTCCAAGCTTTGAGCCCGTATAGTAAGAGCGCGACAAGCATTTCACTACATAGCTACCTCAAGCACAGCTAAGAATTGGCAACATCGCTGCAACTCTGTGATACTGCTTGTATTTCTGCATGTGGTTCTGAATTGTTCCTCTAAATACACTTGGCATTTCCTTTCCATTTCGACGACGTATACTTCGTAATACTCATGGGTAATGAGACACAGAGGCCGAAAATTTATGTAACAGGAAAATATACTCCATTCTAGAGAACCCTCTAAATTATGATGTCAGTGTCCGCCACTGATAGCTAGTGGTCAACACGACGGAATTACGTACTTAACGGCCCGGGTTCGATTCCCGGCTGAGTCGGAGATTTTCTCAGGGACTGGGTGTTATGTTGTCCTTTTCATCATTATTATTTTCTTCCCCATCGACACGCAAGTCGCCGAGGTGGCGTCAATTCGAAATACTTGCACCAGGCGAACGGTCCACCCGACGGGAGGCCCTAGCCACACGGCATTTCCATATAATGCCGGTGCTGAAGAAAAAACAAAGGAAACATGTGAACAGCTGTAAAGAGGAAATCATAATGAGGAAAACAGCCGAAACTTCCTCCTTCCAGCTATTTATGTGTTTACTTTGTTTTCCCTATTCGGCGGAGTGAGCTTCTTACTTCCAGTATATTGCTATCCTCCATGGGTTGCTTTCACCACATTGGCCTGTTAGCAATACGGCGGATGTATGCACATCCTACAGGATATTGTTACTTAAATCCGTTTCATACAGCTGGTGTCTTCTGAATCCTATCGTATATCCTACAGGATGATATACGGCCAACAATTCTTCAAATTTCTTCCACTCTCAACGTTTCGGTTCTGTACTATAGTATTAACTTTTGAATGATATCTTCACGTTTATACAGTATTTGGCCTAGGCATTATTTAACTTTTGGGCATATGTACCCATTCACATTAGTGTCTCATTCATTATTCGTTCCTTCCACGCTTTTTCCTATCCCTGGCTCATTCAGCAGTCACGCTTTGTAAACTTTTGACTAGCATCTTCTGGGTGCCCATAATTTTATTATGGCAACCTGTCAGTGTGGTTTGAATTTTAATGTGGATAATTTCCCGAAAGCTAGGACTCTGTAATTTTCTATGTACATTGTGAAAGTACAACCGTTGTAAGTACTTGTCGTTGGTTTTTGTTGAGCGCCAGCAATAACTATAGTTCCTTATGTCTTTCATTTCATAAAACTTCGCACAGTGATTTGTATTCTTGGAGGATAAACCTAAAGATTCGTCTATAGTAACGAGAAACTGGTAGATGCGAATAAAGTATCTTCATACAACTATATGGCGTTTGGAAACACCTCATCATTCTTGACTTTTTGGTCGTTATAAATTTTATGGTAATTTAGAGGGTTGTTGAGTGCTGAGTGTTTTTTATTGTTATTCGCAGCTTCTCTGAGCAATGGTTACCTTACGCAGAAAGTTTATTATAACAAAAATTTAATTTATAGATTTCAGGACTGCCGTACTTCACGTAGGTAACAATTATTCTTGTATTTAATTTTGCGTTATGAGGCTCAGTAACCAGTACCGCAGTGAGTGGGGATTTCTCCAAGCAATTTTTGTTTGTCACGTAGGACCCATATGTCAGTTACAAAGTGAATGTAGTTCGTTTGCGATAAATCTGTGTAATAGCACTTAGGGACTTCTGTGCACGTATGCTGAGACTGGCGTTACCAACTTTCTTCCACTCAGGGTAGCTTACAAATGGGCAACTTGGTTGATGTTAAATGTAATGGAATACCTTAAATGTCATCTTCGATCAGCGCTAAATTCTCCGTGAATTCATACGTGAACTGCCAGCGTTGCTATAGAGTATGCAGAGCACTGTAGGGTATTCACTCAGTTCATCGCCGTAAGAAATCAGACGACGACAGTAAAACACATTACACCACAGTTAGTAACTGTGGCTTGACGGAAACATATGAATATCTGACGAAAAATTGCATGACGAATCGCTTTTGAAATGAAAAGAAACGAGGTATAAAGCATTAATAACGTTCAGCAACGTAGTGAGGCATTCTGATTGAATCACAAACTATAAAGTTAATTCTGAGCCATACTCACGTCTTGCATATTAGTGAAATATAGTACTCACCATATTAAAACAGTCCATTTGCCTTCGTTGCTATCGAGTGTGAAACGCGAATCGTGGACATTTTTGTGGAGCGTCACTCAACAACAGTAAAGCATTTTATACTTTACTGATCAATGATGAGTAGCTGATTCTTTTGACAATAGACGACGGAGTGCAGCACCGCCATCGCAGGCACTGCCAATTGCCCGCAAGTGGGTCCCAGAGAGCTCTGGCGCATGCAGCAGACACACAGTCTGACAAGAAATGTTTCGCAGAAATGATATTGGACGGAACTGTTACTATCCATGTGTCAGAAAGTGGAATATATTGTGACTGTGCAACCAAGACTTCTGCATTCACACGGAAGGTGCTATAAAAATTTCTAGCAAAGAACAGTTTCGACGGAGTGACGTTGCACTCATACAACGCGAGGTTTATTGCTAGAATACGGACATAGACGTGGCACAAATGGTTGAACAGAAGACATGACTTCCTCCAGGGACTGCCACTGCCTACAGTGTTGCCAGTTCGTGCAGATAGTTCCACTTGAGAGTATTATCAGCGTGGCCATTTTTTTGTCCGCTATCGCGATCGGTGCCGACTTAAACTCTGCGGCGGCCAGCCGCCAGTCAGGTTTTATGTCAAAGAGTGTGAATTTGGCAACGACTAATTTACGCTGCCACGCAGCAGAGACGATATTACACTTCTAGGAAATAAGAAACTGAAGAATAGTTTTAACAATTGAATGTAATACATATTTATTTAAGACTGCAAGCATTAGTGGCCATTGTCACTGAAGATAAAAACTTCTTGGATGATTGGTCACATTCTGCATGATCTACGTTTCGACCCAATGCTGGGGTCTTCTTCATGATGTTCTAGTATTCACGGGCAGCTTAACACAGTCTGGGAGCAGTGTTCCATTCCCTTATAACAGAGGTCTTTTCGTGCTTATGCTGAACAAGTGGGATTGATGAACAGGCTACTATCGGTAGATTATCGGTCGTTGCATAAAAAGCAGAACAGGTAGAGATCTAGAGGGGGATGTTTACCAAAATTTGATTGTGATGCGGCATAAATGTCTTTCTGTTCGTTCTCTGCATCCGTGGCCGGCCGGTGTGGCCGTGCGGTTCTAGGCGCTTCAGTCTAGAACCGCGAGGCGGCTACGGTCGCAGATTCGAATCCTGCCTCGGGCATGGATGTGTGTGATGTCCTTAGGTTAGTTGGGTTTAAGTAGTTCTAAGTTCTAGGGGACTGATGACCTCAGATGTTATGTCCCATAGTGCTCAGAGCCATTTGAACCATTTTTTCTGCATCCGTCGTGCACCATGGTTGCTTGTTGGGAAGCTACTAAACTGAAAGTCTATACCCAGCTCCTCTAAATTACAGTAGTTATTGGAAATCTCAATCGCATCTCGGACTTACTTTCCAAGAATGTTGGTTTTCTTGAATATCAGACGTTCGTTGTCGAAATCAATGACTTGGCTGCTGTACTCCATATGTTCTGCTACTGTAGATCATGCTTTGCTTTAACCACACGTGGCGTTTATGTTCTTTAATACTGTATATTACAGACATTCCCTTTTCCCCTATATATACTCTCCATACACTCCCACAGTTTGCATGCAATCAGGTACGTCCGTGTTGCGTCGCCGCGAAAGAACCCTTCATTTCTTTTTGCTATGAAACGCTTTCTGTATATCATATTGCAGAAGAATTCTGCTGATGTGATCAGTAACTCTGCAAATTAACGGTAACCTAACAGAATGAGGTGACGATTCCTTTTCCTACATATTAGCATAATTGAGTTGCCCTGCTAAACTCGCAGGACAGGATACGTAGTTTAAGTTGTGGAAAGGGACCAAAATAAGCGGCTGGCAGTTACACTCGAACATACAACTTTATTTGACCAAATATTACAAGAGCGAAGAAAATAAAAAAAAACAAAAAACACTAGATTAATTTACAAGCTGAAATCGCCATACAATAACATGCCTTAAGGGCAAGACCACTTTAATTTAAAATAGGCTGAAAGCCAATTACTTAAGACTCAAACCAAAATAAGAAATTTAAAAGGCATAAGGCTTTATCTTAAATAAGGTCTTTCAATTAGGCTGAAGGCCCAAACAGTCTCACACCTTAAGAGCATAAGAACTTCAATTAAAAAAAAAAAGGCCGAAAACCCATCTCTTAAGACAAACAAAAATACATTTTTTGAAGGCCAAAGGCCTTACCTTAAAACAGTTCTTTAAATTAGACTGAAGGCCCAAACAGTCTTACGCCTTAAGGGCAAAACAACCTTAATTTAAAAATCAGCTAGAAACCATACACATACAAACAACAAGAACAAATAAGAAAAGGCAGTACACCCAACGAGGGTCGGCCTAGAATTCAGACACTAACGCTAGCTTAGGTAAGACAAGCAGTCGGCCCAACCATTCTCGATCCGACGACAACCCAAACGACAGACAGTCAGCGGACCCACCGACAAGATAACTTCTGCCCCACCCAGTGAGCACACAACAGGGATTTCAATGGAATAACGTAAAAAGTATTGTCGCCCACAACCAATTATACATTGAGCTCTCGAACTACACACCACGCTGGACAGCGATAACAAAATGAGGAAAATACACTGCCTGAATTTAAGTCAACGGCCACGGCAGGTAACAGCAACGTTAACGGCCACAAGGCAGAACCTTCCGCTGGTGCACTTCAATTCAAAGTAACCAAGTACAGTTCTCCACCGGAGGGTGGCTGAAATTTGCCAACTTGAAAACACGTGTTGTTCCTCGCGGTAATGTCCCAACAGCCGACAACGAAATCCAAACGACACAATGTTAACAGTTGTAACTTGCTAGTAGATTAAGACAAAATTCAAATTTCGTGTCCAGGATCGGTAAGCCACGGACCTCCTAGCAATGTAAACAGTACCACACACTCCGACCGCGGGTAGACGCCGCCAGCGGGTCCGACCAAAACTACGCGGTGCGGAGATTTCCTCGCTGCTCGATGCCAACCGATGAAATTCCCAGACCCGGAAACGGTGAACCACAAAGTATACGTCGGCCGATGAGACGACCAACCGAACGACCAACCAACGGTCGTCCCGCTCCAATCTCCCTCCGTCGGACAGTTCATGTGTGTCGCCAGCGGTAGGCGAGCACTGGCTGTCGGCGCCTCACCGGCGCTCCGTCCCCCGACTTCACTGCTGCTGCGTCCCGACTGCACTGCTGGTCCGTCCCGACCTGACCGCCAGAGACACGACGACCCGGAAATACTTTCGGTCGCTCCAGAGATGGTACGACAGTGCACTTATCCATACGCGCTGCTGCTGCCACTCACAGGCAAGTAAGGCAGGAAGTTAGTGACGCTAGTAGATGGAATAAGAAAACGAGGCGGCAGTACCGTTATAGACGATGACAAACAATAAATGGGATAAACTCGAGCCGTGCATAGCTCAATAATTAATAAAATTACGTTCTAAAGCCCCTCCTATCAAAAAAGCACATTGTAGCCGTTGCCCTTCGTTGTCTTATTTGAGAAATCGAACTCCGATTCCAAGCTCTTGCTGTGTCGGATATGGAAGGCACTAGAAGTTGCTTCTGACCTGGGTTGTGATTTCAAGTGGCATTCAGTCACATATTCGTGTCCTAGTGTTTTCTCAGACTTTCTATACACCTCCATTTATTAGGACATCAGAAAGAATTACACGGGCTCGTTTAGTATCAAACACTAATGTTTATCGATACATTAACGTAATATTATAAAAAGGTCAGCTAATTAAGTTAACGGCTTCATACCCTGTTTACAGAGTTGTCTTACTTCTCCTTTATAGTGAAAAAATCCCAAAAATATTCTCTTCGCACCAACTTTAAGAATAGGAACAATCTTTTCCATTCCATGAAATTCCTCATTTGGAGTCTGAATAGGATTAGAGATTAACTTTCATTTGTCCCCATAGGGCAGGTGGGAGTAAAGTCCGGAGAGGGGTAAAAACATGCACCGAATTTTTGAACTGACTGCCATCAGTTCCGGAGTTGACCATCAACTGGCAGGTTTGTCTTAAAATAAAGTAATGTTCCATGAAAGTTCATCCCAGCAGGTCGCTTCAGAAGTGAGAAAATAAGATAAGTGTGTTTTTAACAACTTACATGTAACTTTTCTGATTTTTACTTGAATGTTTTATATGTATGGTTTGAAGAGAAGAATAACGAATTACTCGTTGAAACTACTTCATTTAACTTCATGTTTACGTGGAAATAATTGTTCCGGTTGCTCCACAGAATAAACGACGCGTTTGTCATAAAATCTCGTCAGCGAGAGCGCATCGCTAGCTCCTGCTACTACTAAGGCGAGTACACCGTTTGCTTCTTACATATTTTACAAACAGCAGCGACTTATTTTCAGTTATCTGTGTAATTACTAGTTTATTTTTGTAATTTCTTGCGTGTTCGAGTGCTTACTAGGTAGAACCTTTTATTTCAATAACAGTTTTTTTGTACTTATTTGCTGCGCTTAGCTTTTAAATAGTTTTTCTGGGAAAACCTAGCGTAGTTTTCGCGTCTCGTATTTCAGTGAGTGTTTCTTGATTATCAGAGTAGCTCATCAGAAGATTATCTTGGGAATTTGTCACCGTATAGAGTAGGGTAAACATAGTCATGTGTAGGGACTGTGGTTGTTGTGAGCGGACGCAAGGAGAATTGGCCACTCTTCGGGGACAGGTGGAGGCTTTGTCTGTTAGGCTCATCGAGCTCGAGGCGCAGGCGTCGGCTCGTAGTGGCGTTGGGGCAACTGTGGTGAGACCTATGCCTACTTCGGTGGCCTTGGAATCACATGGAACCCCTGATGTCGCTGCGTCTTCCGGCAGTGAGCATCTTACCGGTCAGCCATCACTCCAGGGTGAATGGCGGACAGTGGTGGGCTCGCGCGTGCCTGGCCGAAAGGCGAAGGTGGGATCTGGCCGCGTGGCGGCTGCCTTACCCCTTTCCAACAGGTACGGGGTGCTTCCTAGTGGTGATGACATCGTTTCCGAGCCACCACAGGATGCCTCGCCTGTTGGGCCAGTGGCCGATTCTCCGGCAAGGTCCCGACAGTCACAGAGGGCGGGCCTATTAGTTATAGGGAGCTCCAACGTTAGGCGGGTTATGGAGCCCCTCAGGAAAATAGCGGGTAGGTCGGGGAAGAATGCCAGTGTGCACTCGGTGTGCTTGCCGGGGGGTCTCGTCCGTAATGTGGAGGAGGCCCTTCCGACAGCTATTGAACGCACTGGGTGTGACCGGCTGCAGATAGTAGCACATGTCGGAACGAATGACGCCTGCCGCTTGGGTTCTGAGACCATCCTTGGTTCCTTCCGGCGGCTGGCTGATTTGGTGAAGACAACCAGCATCGCACGCGGAGTGCAAGCTGAGCTTAATATCTGCAGCATAGTGCCCAGAGTAGATCGCGGTCCTCTGGTTTGGAGCCGTGTGGAGGGTCTAAACCAGAGGCTCAGACGACTCTGCGACTATAATGGTTGCAAATTCATCGACCTCCGTTATTGGGTGGAGAACTGTAGGGCCCCCCTAGACAGGTCAGGCGTGCACTACACACCGGAAGCAGCTACTAGGGTAGCAGAGTACGTGTGGCGTGCACACGGGGGTTTTTTAGGTTAGAGGGACCCCCCCTTGGGCGAAACGATAAAATACCTGACGGCTTACCAGAGAGAACATTATCATCGTTGATAAAGAACGTCCGTCCTCAGAGACCAAAAACAGGAAAAGTTAACGTAATATTGGTAAACAGCAGGAGTATCCAGGGCAAGGTTCCTGAATTAGTATCTCTTATTGAAGGAAATAGTGCGCATATAGTATTAGGAACGGAAAGTTGGTTAAAACCGGAAGTGAACAGTAACGAAATCCTAGACACAGAATGGAATATATACCGCAAGGATAGGATAAACGCCAATGGTGGAGGAGTATTTATAGCAGTAAAGAATTCAATAATATCCAGTGAAGTTATTAGCGAATGCGAATGTGAAATAATCTGGGTTAAGTTAAGTATCAAAGGTGGGTCAGATATGATAGTCGGATGCTTCTATAGGCCACCTGCATCAGCAACCGTAGTAGTTGAGCGCCTCAGAGAGAACCTGCAGAACGTCGTGAAGAAGTTTCGTGATCATACTATTGTAATAGGGGGAGACTTCAATCTACCAGGTATAGAATGGGATAGTCACACAATCAGAACTGGAGCCAGGGACAGAGACTCTTGTGACATTATCCTGACTGCCTTGTCCGAGAATTACTTCGAGCAGATAGTTAGAGAACCAACTCGTGAAGCTAACGTTTTAGACCTCATAGCAACAAATAGACCGGAACTTTTCGACTCCGTGAATGTAGAAGAGGGTATCAGTGATCATAAGTCAGTGGTTGCATCAATGACTACAAGTGTAATAAGAAATGCCAAGAAAGGAAGGAAAATCTATTTGCTTAACAAGAGTGATAGGGCACAAATCGCAGAATATCTGAGTGACCACCATCAAACGTTCATTTCTGAGGAAGAGGATGTGGAACAAAAATGGAAAAAATTCAGAAACATCGTCCAGTACGCCTTAGATAAGTTCGTACCGACTAAGGTCCAAAGCGAGGGGAAAGATCCACCGTGGTATAACAATCATGTACGAAAGGTGCTACGGAAACAAAGAAAGCTTCACCATAGGTTTAAGAGTAGTCGAATCATAGCTGATAAGGAAAAGCTGAACGAAGCGAAAAAGAGCGTAAAGAGAGCAATGAGAGAAGCATTCAACGAATTCGAACATAAAACATTGGCAAACAATCTAAACAAGAACCCTAAAAAGTTTTGGTCATATGTAAAATCGGTAAGCGGATCTAAATCCCCTATTCAGTCACTCGTTGACCACGATGGCACCGAAACAGAGGACGACCGAAGAAAGGCAGAAATACTGAATTCAGTGTTCCGAAACTGTTTCACTGCGGAAAATCGTAACACGGTCCCTGACTTCAGCCGTCGCACGGACGCCAAAATGGAAAATATTGAAATAAACGATATCGGAATTGAAAAACAACTGCTATCACTTAGTAGCGGAAAAGCATCCGGACCAGACGAGATACCCTTAAGATTCTACAGTGATTATGCTAAAGAACTTGCCCCCTTTCTATCAGCAATTTATCGTAGATCTCTGGAAGAACGTAAAGTACCTAGCGACTGGAAGAAAGCACAGGTCGTTCCCATTTTCAAGAAGGGTCATAAATCAGATGCGAATAATTATAGGCCTATTTCACTTACGTCAATCTGTTGTAGAATAATGGAACATGTTTTGTGTTCTCGTATTATGACGTTCTTAGATAATACAAATCTCCTTCATCATAACCAACATGGATTCCGCAAACAGAGATCATGTGAAACCCAGCTCGCCCTATTTGTCCAAGAAATTCACAGTGCCGTAGACACTGGCGAGCAGATTGATGCCGTATTCCTGGACTTCAGGAAGGCATTTGATACGGTTCCGCACTTACGTTTAGTGAAAAAAATACGTGCTTACGGAATATCGGACCAGGTTTGTGATTGGATTCAGGATTTCCTAGAAGAAAGAACACAACATGTCATTCTTAACGGTTCAAAATCTGCAGATGTAGAGGTAATTTCGGGAGTACCGCAAGGAAGCGTGATAGGACCTTTATTGTTTACAATATACATAAATGACTTAGTTGACAACATCGGTAGCTCCGTGAGGCTATTTGCAGATGACACGGTTGTCTACAAGAAAGTAGCAACATCAGAAGACTCGTACGTACTCCAGGAAGACCTGCAGAGGATTAATGAATGGTGCGACAGCTGGCAGCTTTCCCTAAACGTAGATAAATGTAATATAATGCGCATACATAGGGGCAGAAATCCATTCCAGTACGATTATGCCATAGGTGGTAAATCATTGGAAGCGGTAACGACCGTAAAATACTTAGGAGTTACTATCCGGAGCGATCTGAAGTGGAATGATCACATAAAACAAATAGTGGGAAAAGCAGGCGCCAGGTTGAGATTCATAGGAAGAATTCTAAGAAAATGTGACTCATCGACGAAAGAAGTAGCTTACAAAACGCTTGTTCGTCCGATTCTTGAGTATTGCTCATCAGTATGGGACCCTTACCAGGTTGGATTAATAGAAGAGATAGACATGATCCAGCGAAAAGCAGCGCGATTCGTCATGGGGACATTTAGTCAGCGCGAGAGCGTTACGGAGATGCTGAACAAGCTCCAGTGGCGGACACTTCAAGAAAGGCGTTACGCAATACGGAGAGGTTTATTATCGAAATTACGAGAGAGCACATTCCGGGAAGAGATGGGCAACATATTACTACCGCCCACATATATCTCGCGTAATGATCACAACGAAAAGATCCGAGAAATTAGAGCAAATACGGAGACTTACAAGCAGTCGTTCTTCCCACGCACAATTCGTGAATGGAACAGGGAAGGGGGGATCAGATAGTGGTACAATAAGTACCCTCCGCCACACACCGTAAGGTGGCTCGCGGAGTATAGATGTAGATGTAGATGTAGATGTAGAATTAGGCTAATCCCAGCAAGTATTTTAGGACAATCCTCGCAAATGATTCAAATGGCTCTGAGCACTATGGGACTTAACATCTGAGGTCATCAGTCCCGTAGAACTTAGAACTACTTAAACCTAACTAACCTAAGGACATCACACACATCCATGCCCGAGACAGGACTCGAACCTCCGACCGTAGGAGTAGCGCGGTTCCGTACTGAAGCGTCTAGAACCGCTCGTCCACCGCTGCTGGCCAATCCTCGCAGCTCCAACAATGTGACGATAATTCTTCAATGATAACCCCCGCAAAATATGACTTCCAAGCAGCACTGTGTGAGATTATCTCACCTGAATATATGATTCTGCTCACTAAAACAAAGATTGAGACCAAGAGTTCAGGCAAAGCATTGAAAGGTCGACACCCAATAAATTATAAATGAAATAAGGCTCCATGAGAATAGAAAAGTTTTTTACTGAGGAAAAAAGACCTGCCACGGTAACAAAAGAGCACTCTATAGAAACAACATGACGTAAGCTAGATTTTGCTAAATCAGTATAAAAAATTAAGAAGACTGCTCAAACAACCAGACAATTATCCTTCAGAGTCACATTCAGACTTCTCAGTTTACTACAGCAGCTCCTATATAGATATGGACTTACTATTCGGCAAAGATGTATCCGAAGAAGTTGAACAAGAAGGTGGAACTCCAAAGAAGAATCAGATTCCCTCCATCACCCAATGACGTCGCTGTAGTAACAGTGCAGTAAAAACTAAGAACTCATTCCTGCTATCAAGGTGCTTTTTGCTAAAAACTTCCAGGAGCCTACAAATTTACTGAGACACTATAAGAGGCATTATTTGGCACTGACATTGTGATAATAAAATTGTCAAACCTATAGGGATGAACACTGTAAGGTTCCATAACTTAATAACTTGCTCAGAGAAACTAACAAAGTACACTATTTACCAGGGACCTAGACAGTTTAACCTCGGTCATTGAGCTCTTTCATTTCACCCTATTAATAGCTCCATCGTGAAGGAGAAAGTTTATTTGCTCTACAAGTTTGTTTTTGCATTATGTTCATATTTATGTGGGTAAGTTCAGTATTGTGTTAGGTAACTTGGCTACGATACAATAACATTACAAGCGGTTATTTAAAGTGATTTTATTATTGAATCATCCTTTTTTATCATGTTTATCTCAAATGGGGCAGAATCCCACACAGTGAGGTTTAACCGCATTTTGTGTGGTAAAATCGGCAACTGTTTTTCGCTAAATTGTAAATTTCTCAGTAATTAATAACCAAATGGAGCTGGAATGTGGAGAGGTTACAACTAACAACCGATGTACGATTTCCATTTGAAATCGGAAGAAAATCTATCCATCACTGATCACAATGTTAGAAAACCTGAAAATTTCGGTGCTTTGCCCCCACCTACTCTATTAACAAATAATAGAAACATAATAATGAGTAAATCATCAGCCAAATATTTTATTGTTCTAGCAACAGCACCAAAATACAACGAAGACGACTTGTAAAAGAAAGTATTAATGAATACAAACACCACACACAGGTAAAATGAAGTGTGAAATCAGGAGAAATCCCACCAAGACGTAGATAGAGGCTAAGGAAATCTACATTTATAGAAGGAAAATCCGAGAAGCGATTGAAATTTTCAAGAACGAATGCAGCTTCAATAGAAAATATAAATATAGGATACCAGCTTCACAGCTTCCCACGATCAGAGAAGTAAATACACAGCCATGTTGCGTGAGCAATACAATGACCAGAAAACCACTTCTGCTGGATGACAATAATATTTTGATAGACATCCTCAATCTCGTAACCTCATTCTCTGCCTGTTCCGCTTTCCCGCCAGTGACGATGGCCCGCCAATATCAGCTAGAATAATTTTATGCAACAGTCCTCTTCTTTACCATAAGCTCGTATCGCTTTGATTCAAATGACAATGGCTCATCAATACATGGCAGAAGATTGTAATCCAATGACTCCATTCCTTCTGTATAAGCGGCCGCGCGGAGTAGCCGCGCGGTTAGAGGCGCCATGTCACGGATTGCACGGCCCCCTCCCGCAGAATGTTCGAGTCCTCCCAAGGGCATGGGTGTGTGTGTTGTTCTTAGCATAAGTTAGTATAAGAAGTGTGTAAGTCTAGGGACCGATGATCTGAGCAGTTTGGTCCATTAGGAATTCACACACATTTGAAAATTTGAACCGTATAAGCGTGGGAAAACCCCCTTGTCAGTGTTCAGCTAACTGTAAAACAAGACAGTTCTGAGGAAATTCCCATCCCGACAGAGGTGTCGAAACGTCGATCGTGTAGAAGAAATTGAACATGACGTGGCCCAACGTCCTGTTCTATTTTATCTACTAAAACACATTTGTCTGGGCATGTACATTGACCGAAACTCCAAGCGTGCCACATTTCACTCAGTCGACATAAATGCATATGTGTTTTCTAATGTTATGCGTAGACTCTCACCTCAGTTGTCTTCTCGTTACTGTTATGTGCGCCTTGCACGTGGCAAGTAAGAGAATTCCTCAAGTTTTTTTTGTCAGATTACTAGCTGATATATTTTCTTTTGGAGAAACATTTACACCATCGTGTTCGATTGCCAAGGATTCCGCACCGGAGAAAATCAGTGTGACGGCATAGGAAGTACTTGCCAACTACTTCACGTAAACTGTAAGTTAGATCAGTAGTGCCACATGTGTTTCTACTGTTAAGGAACAATAATACAAACAGTTTATGAGTGGAAATACTTAATTTGTGTCTCCATTGTTTCTTGCACCAAGTTTGATACAATGATGTTTACTTGTTGCAAAGTGCAGATTAACCTGTAAGTTAGTATTGTTACATCAATTTTAACAGACATTTTAAACCTGGAAAAACTGTTGTTACACACTTTACGTATTTTTGACAAACATTTTAGGCGTGCAATCACTTTACGTTATATCAGTATTATCATTACACTTATCTTTGATGAGTAGCTCAGGTAGTTCATATACCTTAGGGCATTGCTCCTATTAATGCAATTCATTTCGTTTGGATACGGTACCTGCTCCATGGCCCACTTTGACCAAGTTTGAAGCCTCATGACATCACACCAGCAAGTCAGTCTCATAGCCATGACGACACGTGCACCGGCTGCCTACATGTTGGGGTGAGGTGCATTGTCAGCAATAATCTGATACACAAGTTCGTCAGCAAAACTTGTGCCTGACCAGTAAACCTCGCCAGTAAAATTAATCTCTCTCTCTCTCTCTGTCTCTCTCTCTCTCTCTCTCTCTCTCTCTCTCTCTTCTCTCTCTCTCACAAACACACACATACACACGCACAAAGGCCACACACATACACATTTAGATCTCCCAATTATAGCCCAGCATTTTGGCGATTATGAAAGCGAAACAGCCAGTCAGTGTGTGGCGCCAGTGCGCCCATATTTGCCATGTTCCAAAGTATCCGAATGACCTGAACCTGAACTATGGCCGGCCGATGTGGTCGAGCGGTTTTAGGCGCGTCATTCCGGAACAGCGGTGCTGCTACGGTCGCAAGTTCGAATCCTGCCTCGGGCACGGATGTGTGTGATGTCCTTAGGTTAGTTAGGTTTAAGTAGTTCAAAGTCTAGGGGACTGATGACCTCAGATGTTAAGTCCCATTGTAACATTACGAGTCAAGACAGCTGTAACGGAACTTGAATAGCGTAAAGTTATCGTTAACAACGCACGCCGCGCGATTTGTTACGATTTGGTCTGTCATAATAGTAGTAACATGCTTTTGAATGCAATTAAAATATAACGGCGATACCTGTTTAGCGTTATTGGAAATAATATGTAATAAATTAATGAGTAAGGTAGCCGATCCTATAAGAAGAGGTAAAATTGGGCATATTAAGGTGTTTTGCTTTATATCGATCGACTAAGCCGATGATACGGCGTCTTTTTTTCCGTTTACTCTTAGAAGAAAAAAAAAGAAAACAAGTAACGAAGTGCTAATTGTGCATTGTGAAAAATATAGGGGCGAATTTTAAATAGCTACAGTGTATAATCAGACTAACAAATGGACATTCAGTTACGCGAAATAGCGGACAGTGAAGTGTGGTCATTAAATTGAGTACACCTACAGGGCGGTCAATTCCGGGATAAGTCTATTCGCATCTCACGAGGGACGCGGTATTGAGACCGGTTTTTTTTTATTATATCACGGAGAGCGGGCTTCAATTTATGAAAAGGAGAAAAGCTGTATCATTATCATTGACTGTTGGTGTTAAGCAACCAAAACTGTTCATCAAAGGGTTTCGGTGAATGAGTGGTGAATGCGAAATGAAACTGTGAACGAAGTTATGTTAAATAAAGCAGAAGAGACAAGACAGTTTGGTCGTATCTGTTATTATTCCATAAACCGTAACATTTATTCTCGTTGTACGAAGCCTTTATAGACGATCGTTATGACAATTTGCTTTGAAGGGATCTCGTTACGAGTTAAGTTTTGGGGACCTGGTCAACAGGGGATAGTTCGTAGATGCCGGCCGAAGTGGCCGTGCGGTTAAAGGCGCTGCAGTCTGGAACCGCAGGACCGCTATGGTCGCAGTTTCGAATCCTGCCTCGGGCATGGATGTTTGTGATGTCCTTAGGTTAGTTAGGTTTAACTAGTTCTAAGTTCTAGGGGACTAATGACGTCAGCAGTTGAGTCCCATAGTGCTCAGAGCCATTTTTGAGTTCGTAGATCTTAACTACTGCATCTATTCTGGAATCAGGTGCTACCGTGACCGTTGTGTGTTGTCAATGGCTTAAGGTCATCATATTTCATGCTCTAAGATCGACGCGCCTTTCCTCTTGGTATAACGGTGTCTCACGGTAACCACGACAACGCCGACGGCGAAGGAAGATACGGTAGAAGTGGCGCCACAACGTGCGGCTCGATCGAGGAGGATTGCTGCATCGAGTTGAGTGTCATCCGGATTCACGAACCCTAGAGTTGGAAAATATTGTAGCAGCCAGTGAGTCTGTCCAATGAAAGAGGTATTCTTCAATAATCGCTAAAAGTGAGCGATACTATCAGGTATGATTAAAATAACTGTATAATTATAAAAAAAAGGAAGTTGAGACTTGTGATTTCGGTAGATAAATATATATAAATACATAGTGAAAATAAGTGTATGTCTTGGTAGTGAATAATCATGTCAAAATGAACGAAAAGAATACATGATAATGTGCAGTTGAGTAGAGTAATGAGTAGAGACAGAGAGGAAAGTGAAGATGATAGGGATGATGCATCCCATGAGCTCAATGTGGGACAGGAGACATGTACAGATAATAATACAGTTATTGATTTAGAGCCGTTAGGAGATTCAAATACAATGATAAGTAAGGTAAGCAGCGTGGGAGAACATAAAGATCTTGAGGTTTCGGAAGTAGATCAGCAAGTTGATCCTCATAATGGAAATATTAATCAAAAAATGTTTGATATGCTGGTATCAATAAATACTCAAATGGGTGTAATGAATGGAAGACTTGGTTCGCTAGAAAAAGATAATAAGCAATTAAAAGAGGACAATCAAAAGTTAAATGAAAAATTTGAGGCCAAATTTGGTTCATTAGAAGTTAAAATGGATTCTTTGGAAAGCAAACTGAACACCTTTGATTATAAACTGGAAAATACTAAGAAAGAATTAAAGGCGGACTGGGAGACTCAATTAAATGCGAAATTTGGAGAACTAGATGTAGAGTTTTCTAATACCTTAGAAAGGCAATATAATAATTTAATGGGAAAACTTCATGACGTAGAAAAGAAATATGAGGTAGTTTCGTAGAGTTATGATGGCCTGTCCAATAGGATGGTTAAGTGTGAAAGCAGCTGTTTCAATGCTAGCGCACAGATAGAAGAGCTTTCGAAACAAATAGTCGAGCTTGAGTCTGATGCTCGTAAGGGGATTGACAAGTATTTAGTAGATCAAACTAAAGGACTTGACGAAGATCTAACTGAATGGATAGAAATAAAAGGAAATGAAATTGTAGACAAGGTTAAGACTACTATTGGATCCCAGCCAAATGAAAATATCAATGAGCACCTAAGTAGAAATGATGAATTAATTAAGCTCTTCACTAGCGAAATTCAGAAAATAAAAGAGAAAATAGTTGATGAGTTACCTAAATGGCAAAAGGAAACCAATCATAAATTGGCGGAGTTAGAACGAAACTCATCACAAAATTTGTTGACAGAGGACGAACGTTCGGAGAATAGGTCGAAAAACAACCGAACATGTGATAATACGAAGTACAATTGTGGTGAAAATTTGCATTGGGAAGTTGTTGATTCGGTTGGTAAAGATGATGATTCTTTTGGTCAGCGAGGATATTTGTCTTCTTTAAAGGTGGAGAACAACATTCTCCAATGAAAAGAACAACCTGCATCCGAAAGTCTTTATCAATAATTTCAAAAGAATATTTCCGCGTAGCTGGTCAGAACACGACCGACTTCAATTTATAGTATCCAAAATTACCGGAGAAGCCGCATTATGGGCCGCCGAAGTAAGTGAAAGTTGCCATACTTGCGCTGAGTTTGAACAACTTTTTTTGGCTAAATACTGGTCGTCGAGTAAATAAGAGAAATTAAGAAAAGAGGTTTACCAACCTGAGTATTTTAACAGTAAAAGGAGTACTTTAAGGCAATATTTTGAAAAGTACATAAATAAGACACGTTATTGGAGTGATCCAATTTCTCACAAGGAAGTGATCAGAATTTTGAAGGGAAGGTTGCCCATAAATATACGTGAAAAGTTAATAAATGTTCCTGACCACGATGTAGAACAATTCTTGTCGGTGATTGACTCTATGGATATGATTATGGAAGACGCAAGGCAAATGAGTAGTAATCAAATGTCGACTCACACTCATAGTAATACGAATAATTATAATAATAATGTAACGTATGATAATAATAATACCGAAAACCAGGTCAAACCCGCATCACAGGAGCGTGGACACTCTTCATCCTATGGTTGCAATAAAAACAATGATTATAATAAATATAGAAGAGATACTTACTGTGCTAGAGGTAAACCTCGATATGGTGACGCGAATGTGCATAGTAGTGATATTAATAAGAGTAACAGGTACCCAAGTGATGAACCCAATTGCATTCGACCTTGGGAAGATAATTCGAAGCATAATGTTCATCGGCAGGATGGAACAAATGCCTCGAGTCCTCATCCAGCACAAGGAGTTATACCAATGGGCGAAGGAGCCTCCAATGTGCGACGGGGTGAATACCATAACTCGGATCATACTGTACGGATTGTGGAAGTTCATGAACCCCCACCGATGACTCAACGAGATAGATTAAACTAATACCAGTCACCAAATGCCTTCCTAGGATGACTGGAAAGGAGAAGGAAGGCAGGCATCAATTTGAAGCGAGAGTATTAAGGTACAATAATGATCAGGATATAAGGAATGAGTTAATTGAAGAAAAACCTGAAGTTTCTAATAAATGCGGACAAATTTTACAGGCAATAATTCCAACAAGTATAAATAATGTTGATGTTGAAATATTAATTGATACTGGAGCAACTATTAGTGTCATGACGTTGGACTGTTTAAAACAGATAAGCCGAGGGGTAAAAATGCCCACTTTTCCTATCACAGGATGTACCGTGTCTGGCGCGTTCAGCGCAAAAATGCAAAAAGTTGTGATACAGGTACGTGTTGACGTTACAATACAGGGGGCTCAAATAGAAAGTACATTCCTGGTTGTTCCTAAAATTACAGTACCATGTATCTGGGGTTTGGATTTTTTATGTGAGACCGGTGCAATCATTAATTTAGAGAAAGGTGAATGTATATTTAATTCCAATGGTAATGTTTTGACAACCACCCTGAAAAAGGGCCGAGTAATTCCAAATCAATTGTGTATGAATCTAATGGTAAAATATGTCAGTATTGATGATGAAAATGTGTATGATATATGCCTTATTGAATGTTCTGAAGAAATGATGGATAAAATGTCATTGCAGGAAAAGGTGTTAGAATCAGAATATTTATCTGTTATCCAAAGGGATGAACTGTACTACTTGTTGGAAGCATATCAGTCAATTTTTAGTAAACGTCCGGGTATAATAAAAGACTTTGAATACCATATAAAGACGTATGCACATAAACCCTTTTGTCGTACTTCCTATTCTATCCCATGGACAAAGAAAGAAGTAGTCAGAAAGGAAATCAATAAAATGTTAGAATGGGGTATTATTGAGCCCTCAGATTCTGAATATTGTAACCTTCTTGTGGCGGTAATTAAACCCAATGGTGACATCAGATTGGTGTTGGATGCCAGAGAGATCAATAAGATCATTATACCTGTACAAACGCGACCGGAGAACCTAGAAGAGTTAGTACAAAAGTTTTATGGTGCCCGCTTCTTAACTTCTTTGGATATGCGTAGTTCATATTGGCAAACTAGAATATCGAAAGAATCTAGAAAATATACTGCATTCGTTTTCCTGGGCCGAAGTTACCAGTTTACTGTCATGCCATTTGGGTTGAAAATAAGCGGTGGTGTTTTCATATCGGCATTAGATACCGTACTGGGCAGAGACCTTTTGAATGAAGTTACTTTATATGTGGATGATTTGCTAATTGCTTCTGAAACTTGGGAGGAACATTTGGACTTATTAAGAAGAGTTTTTGCGAAATTTTTGGAATACGGAGTTACTGTAAATTTGAGCAAATCCAAGTTTGCTCATAACCAATTGAAATTTCTTGGACATATAATCACTCCTGAAGGGATAAAACCAAATCCTAAAAAGATGGATGCGATTAACAGATGTGCTTATCCAAAATATAGGACGGAATTAAAGTCATTTATCGGATTAGTTTCATTTTTTCGACGATTTTTACCCAATCAGATAGGAAGCCAAGACTGTTTGTTACGGCTGTTAAGAAAAAATGTCACGTGGGAGTGGAATTCCGAATGCACGCAAGCTTTTGATAACATCCGCAATGCTTTGACTAATGCTCCACTGTTACATCATCCGAGACTGATCAAGATTTTTATATTGCTGTGGATGCTTCTGAAACAGGATTGGGTGCCACTCTTTTCCAGATGGACAATCCAGAAGATATCAGTACCATCAAAATAATTGGGTTTGCCAGCAGAACACTCTCTAGCTGTGAACGTGCATATTGTACTACTGAATTGGAAGTACTGGCCGTGGTCTGGTCACTTAGAAAGTTTCGCTATTTTGTATATGGAAAGAAGATCATTGTAATCTGCGACCACAAAGCTTTATCTTTTATTTTAACAGGAAGGATGTTCCATTCACGTTTAACCCGGTGGGCCTTGCTACTGCAAGAATATGATATTACGCTCAAATACATCAGAGGGAAAGACAACATCATAGCCGATGCTCTTTCAAGACTACCGAAAAGAAAGAATGACGACGAGTGTGAAGAACGGACTATTGGCTTTAAAGTCATGAATTTATCAAGGCAATATTGTGAGAGGCAGATTTCACAGCTATGTCGAAGTCTTCCACAACTGCAAGAAGATGATAAGTTGTGGAAAGCCATTAGGCATGCTGTTGAAAGCAAAACGCTAAGTCACTCTCAAGAACAGTATCAATTAAAATCCGGAATATTGTATCGGAGGAAGGATGAAGAAGATGTTTGGAAAGTTTGTGTTCCAAATAAATATTTAGAATCACTAGTATGGTACACTCACTTGAATTGGGGTCATTTTGGTGCCGCTAAATGTACAGCCAAAATAGCACAATACTGCTATCATCCAAATTTGGGACGTATAGCTACAAATATTCTTAAGAAGTGCAAAATATGTCAGAAGGCGAAACCCATAAACTATTGTCGGAAGATAGAATTACATCCTAACATCCCACAACAACCTTTAATGTTGGTGTCATGTGATGTCTGTGGGCCATGTCCCATGACACGTGGATGGTTCAAATATGTATTGGCTTTCTATGATCTCTTTTCAAAATATGTGAAATTATATCCTTTGAAAAATCTCCACGTTCGACCCATGTTACGCAAATTTATCAACAAATATATAACTGAGCTTGGCAAACCTATAATGATCTTGACAGACAACGCTGCTTATTATACAAGCAAAGTATGGAGAGACACTATGAAAGAACAAGGAATCCAGCACATTTACATCTCAAGATTTTACCCTTGTGGAAATCCGGTTGAGAGAATCTTCCAAGAATTGAACCGATAACCGATTTTTACGGATGTACATACCGAAACAACATTATAAATGGATCGATTGGATTTATGAATTTGAGAAAGTGTATAATGACTTACCACACTTATCGACAGGTTATTCACCTAACCAAATAGTATTTGGTGAAAGTATTGTGTCAGAATGGATGAAGAAATTACCTGCGATAGAACAAAAGATTACCAAGAAAGAAGATATGGTGAAGAAGGTCTACGAAAACCTGCAGCATCAAGCACAATTGAGAAAAACCCGTTTTACTCGTATAAAAATGTGAAGAAAGTAGTCACATATGATGTAGGGGAAGAAATTTTATTCAGAAATCACCCAAAAGCATCAACCAGGAAAAGACTGAATAAGAAATGGAAATATTTATATACAGGTCCATATAAAATAATGAAAATACCTCATGAAGGGAGCTACCTCCTGGCAGATTGTGATACTGATGTAATTAAAGGCTTGTTCCCTCACATAGACCTGAAGAAGTATTATCAATAATGAGCAAAATATAGATTCAAGAAACACTGAATGATACCAAGACTACACTCAGTGGACTAAATAAAAGCACCAATTGATAAATACGTACTTATACTAACTTACAAAGAAAATTAAAGAATGTACCGACGGCTTCCATGAGATACCTTCTTGGTATCAGCAACAATGACGACGCTGAAATACGATTTATCCTCTCACCGAACAGCGAGGATGGATGATTTAAAAGTGGCATTAAGAGGAAAAGAAAAGGACCAAATCCTCTCTGGTTAAACAAGTGGCCTGATAAGGGTTTTGGCCTAGGAAGCAATCGTCGAACCCGGCTGTGATCCCTACCTTGCACAGTCGGTTGAAGAACTGAGGGCTTCATCCAAGAAAAAAAATGTGGTGTGAATATGAAGTGATTAGTGCGAAGTGTTTCTAAGACAACCTATAAACAAATGTGGAATTTAGTTAAGGGCATTTTGTCGAGGCCCATTAACTCAACTTAAATATTGTAGAATGTATGTACTGACTTGTTGAGTGAATCTGAGAGTGATTGTATTCGCCGAAACAAATACCCTCTCCTGTCACAGTACACAAAAAAAATAAGCCTGTTCTGTCTGGAACCCTCTTCAAGACATCACAGTCTGGGGGGCCGTGTAACATTACGAGTCAAGACAGCTGTAACGGAACTTGAATAGCGTAAAGTTTTCGTTAGAAACGCACGCCGCGCGATTTGTTACGATTTGGTCGGTCATAATAGTAGTAACATGCTTTTGAATAAAATTAAAATATAACGGCGATACCTGTTTAGCGTTATTGGAAATAATATGTAATAAATTAATGAGTAAGGTAGCCGATACTATAAGAAGAGGTAAAATTGGGCATATTAAGGTGTTTTGCTTTATATCGACTAAGCCGATGATACGGCGTCTTTTTTTCCGTTTACTCTTAGAAGAAAAAAAAGAAAACAAGTAACGAAGTGCTAATTGTGCTTTGTGAAAAATATAGGGGCGAATTTTAAATAGCTACAGTGTATAATCAGACTAACAAATGGACATTCAGTTACGCGAAATAGCGGACAGTGAAGTGTGGTCATTAAATTGAGTACACCTACAGGGCAGTCAATTCCGGGATAAGTCTATTCGCATCTCACGAGGGACGCGGTATTGAGACCGGTTTTTTTTTATTATATCACGGAGAGCGGGCTTCAATTTATAAAAAGGAGAAAAGCTGTATCATTATCATTGACTGTTGGTGTTAAGCAACCAAAACTGTTCATCAAAGGGTTTCGGTGAATGAGTGGTGAATGCGAAATGAAACTGTGAACGAAGTTATGTTAAATAAAGCAGAAGAGACAAGACAGTTTGGTCGTATCTGTTATTATTCCATAAACCGTAACATTTATTCTCGTTGTACGAAGCCTTTATAGACGATCGTTATGACAATTTGCTTTGAAGGGATCTCGTTACGAGTTAAGTTTTGGGGACCTGGTCAACAGGGGATAGTTCGTAGATCTTAACTACTGCAGCCATTCTGGAATCAGGTGCTACCGTGACCGTTGTGTGTTGTCAATGCCTTAAGGTTATCATATCTCATGCTCTAAGATCGACGCGCCTTTCCTCTTGGTATAACGGTGTCTCACGGTAACAACGACAACGCCGACGGCGAAGGAAGATACGGTAGACCATAGTGCTTAGAGGGATTTGAACTATTTTTTGGACCTGAACTATGTAAACTGGCACCATGTTAAAAATTATCTAAGAAACTGAATTATTTATCCAAAACACATAAAGAGTCTACCTTGCATTATTTTCTACGTGTAAAATGTCCATAAAAACTGTGCAATAGTCACATGAATTGCGTAAATCGGTACCATTTTCTAAGGTATCTAGATAACCTAAAATGTATATATTGGTGCCATGTTTACAAGTATCTGAAGTGTGTAAATTGTAGCCATGATCAAAAATATCTGACATGCATGAATCGGGGACGTGCTGAAAAGAACCTCCCTTTTTATAGACGCTGTATCTACTGTGAGGAATTTTTAGTGTCTGCTGTACTGAAGTGCTGACTGAATGGAATAGTTCAGTAAACTGCTGTATCTAATTTCCGAATGCATTAACAGTTACTTGTTTTGAAACATGCAGACAAGTATTAGCATGGAAGAGGAAGCAGTGTTTCGGCCAGCAGAAATTTACCACATATACAAGGAACCTGTAAAGCAGATTGTTGTGAAACACAGCCATCATTGTCATTTTACCGGTTGATTTCCTTGCACATACTATTTGTAATTTAAATTCTATACCTAATTTTACACTGTCCGGAATGTTTCACAATCTGATGAATTATGCTACTCATTTTATAATTCTGAATCTATCCAAGAAACTGGAAGAGACTGAACGTGGTGAAATAAACCAAAGGCCATGTTCCCGTAATTATGACAAACGTGGAAAAGTATGAACTACTTACTAAATCTGTAGCCATGGAACATCACTAGAATATTAGGTTTGTAGATCCCCTCAAATTCCTGGCATGCTCTCTAGAAAAATGTGTATCACACGAAGGGTTATTATTATTTTTTTGCGTGACTGAATAAAATAAACACACTGCCATGAATAAGAGCCCATGGAAACGGGTCATACTGGTCAATGACTACCCGCTGATGTGACAAACTTTCACTGTGACATAGGGCAAAAGGACCAGTACCACAACAACAGTGACACAGCAGAAAGACAGAATCACTGTAACACGTGAACTGATTACTTCACGCCCGAGCCGTAGACTCTGTAGGCGTTATGTGATGGGAATCGTTGCTTTAGCAAAACAAGTATGCTCCAAGCTCATACAAATATCCTTTCGGCTGGAATCACATTGACTGGAGTAGAATTGTCTTCATTGATAAATCCTGCTGCGAACTGAATGCCGATAACCAGTTACGACGTGTCTGGAGGGGCCCCGGTCAGCGTTGGAATTACGTGTCTGCCGCCCACCATAAGGCCTGGCGGACTGTTATTCTGCTGCTTCTGCTGCTACTGGTGCTGTGACTAATGCTGCTGCTCGAAAGCCACAGGTCGGCGAGCTCAGCTGCTAAGGCTGCTGCCGGCCGAAGTGGCCGTGCGGTTAAAGGCGCTGCAGTCTGGAACCGCAAGACCGCTGCGGTCGCAGGTTCGAATCCTGCCTCGGGCATGGATGTTTGTGATGTCCTTAGGTTAGTTAGGTTTAACTAGTTCTAAGTTCTAGGGGACTAATGACCTCAGCAGTTGAGTCCCATAGTGCTCAGAGCCATTTGAACCATTTGCTAAGGCTGCTGTTGCTACTATCGTTGGCAGCTGTATGGAGGCTTGCAGATCTGCAACAACGATAATAAAATGCTCTGACCTTCTTTTGCCTGGCGTAGTGCTGCAAGTCGACGTGGTATGGACTCAGCAAGTCACTGGAAATTTCATCTAGAAATATTGAATATTGAGCCTTGTTGATTCTATAGTCGTTCATAATTGCGAAAGTGTTGCCAGTCACGAACTGACTTCTCAATTATGCCTCATCAATGTTCATTGGGACTCATGTCGGGCGATCTTGGCCAAATCATTCGCTAAAACTGTCCAGAATGTTCTTCAAACTATTCACAAACAGTTGTGGTCCAGTGACATTGTTCACTGATATCAATAGAAATTCCATCGCTACTTGGGAACACGAAGTCCATGAATGGCTGAAAATTATCTCCAAGTAGATGAACATAGCCATTTCAAGTCAATAATGGATTCAGCTGGACCAGAGGACCTAGTTCATTCCATGTGTACGCAGCCCACACTATTATGGAGCCACCACCAGCTTGCATAGTGCCATGTTGACAGCATATGTCCATGGCTTCGTGGGGTCTGCACCACACTCGAACCTAGCCATCAGGTCTTACTAATTGAAATCGATACTCGTCTGACCAGGCCACGGTTTTACAATAGCCTAGAGTCCAACTGATATGGGAACAAGGAGATGTCGTGGTGTTAGCTAAAGCATTCAAGTCATTCGTGTGCTGACATAGCCAGTTAACCCCAAATTTTGTCGCATTGTCCTAACGGATACATCTAGCGTTGTTTTTTTTTGTGTAATGTTACTTATCTGTTGGCACTGACAACTCTACGCAGACGCCCCTGGTCTCGGTCGCTAAGTGGAGGCCGTCAGCCACTGCGTTGTCCTTGGTGAGAGATAAAGCCTAAAATTTGGCATTCTGAGTACAATCTTGACACTGTGGATCTCGGAATGTTGAATTCCTTAACTATTTCCGAAATGGAATGCCCCATGCGTGTAGGTCCAACTACCATTCCGCGTTCAAAGTCTATTAATTCTCGTCGTGCGTCCATAATCACGTCGGAATTCTTTTCAGGTGAGTCACCTGAGTGAAAAATCAAACTGCCAGTAAAGGTGGACACGGTACTCAAGGACACATGGTTATTTGTGTTGATTCATCGTGTCTTGTAGATGGACGAGGTCACCCTGGGAATGCCACGAAGACATTCCCCAGTCCGAAACCCTCCTTCGGCCCGGACATTTCCGATAATTCTTATACGGCAATACACGTAGATGGCTACCTGTCCAATGGAGCACAAAACGTGATTCATCTGAAAAGGTCACCTGTCGCCACCCAGTGGACTTTCAGTTGTGTTACTGGCGCGTAAATTTCAGCCTCAGTTGAGGATCAACAGCTGTCAGGATGTGTGGATGCCCATTCGCCTGCTGTGTAGGCCCATTCACTTCCTGTCTCAGTTGCGGATCAACAGCTGTCATGATGTGTGCATGGCTATGCGCCAGCTGTGTAGGTCCAGTCACAGTAAAGTTCGCTCAACAGTCCTCCAGAAGACAATGATGTTAGCATCCTGGTTTGTCTGGAAGATTAGTTACTAAACAGTTAAACATCTACTCGCCCGTACGCACCTCAGCAGTTGCCATTCGCCCCCTGTCTCTATGGACGATGGTGCACCAAGTGTATTTGTGACAGTTTTGGATAGGGAATTTTGCCACCCACGGATGTGGCACACGAACAGTTAAAAAATGACGAAATTCCTCCAGCTGAATTAAGGTGTTGGTTTTATTGGCAACTAGTTTCCATGTTGTTACAACATCATCTTCAGGCCCATACTTGTTGACAGCAACCGTATGTGTCTAACACTATTTGTCAGTGGTGAGAAAGGCGTGTTCCCACGAACACGCCTATCTCACCACTGACTACTAGTGTTAGAACACGCCTATCTCACCACTGACTATTAGTGTTAGACACATACGGTTGCTGTCAACAAGTATGAGCCTGAAGATGATGATGTTACAACATCGAAACTAGTTGCCAATAAAACCAACATCTTAATACAGCTGGAGGAATTTCATCATTTTTAACATATATTATACTAGCTGACGTCCCAAGTCATCCGTTTCAATTATGAATATACGAAGGTTTATAAACTTAGCTGCTTCGTTCGAAGACCAAAGATGATGTGCCTTTGGACGTCCGTTAAATCGTTCCGTTTTCCCATTACGACACCGACTGCCACCTGCTGTCTGCGAGTGGTTATTATACATCTGCGTCGAACATAGCTGGTGGGCACATTAATGAGACTGTACCGTGTAGTTGAGCTACTGCACATGCAAAAAGGCGTAAGCAATCTTCATTCATTCTTTTCTTCGGTTTTTCTTAAAACTGCCCTCTGTAATGGGGATGAGCAAAGAGGAGGATTTCCCTGCACGTCTGACGACCAAGACATGCGAGCACGTGGATAGAGAAAGTCGAGAGCATGTTGGAGATTCTACTAGAGAACGCCGCTCGCCCAGGCAGTGCCAAGACCGGACTACGAACGAGAAATGCAGTGTGCAATGAAAGCTGGAATACAGTGAGGCAGGAAATGAAAGAGGGCAGGAAGCGAGTAGCGAGATACGGCGCCCTGGGCGGTGCCTGGGAGGGCCGCGGTCCCTGGAGACTGTGGCCGCAATCTGGCGGTTCCGCGCCGGCTGCGCTGATAACAAGCGCCGGCTGCCTCTACCGGCACTGTGCGCCGAGGGTGGGCCTCCGACGCCGGACCGGCGCGCTCCATCTGCTGAAGCCTCGCCTTGTCCCTGCCGAGGGTCTGCCCGCCTCGTCAACTAGGTCGCTCCCGTCTAGCGTCAGTCAGATCTGGACGACGTCCTGATTTACAAAAGATGCAACAAAGTAGTCAATCTATGGCGCTGTAGTTTATTGACTTCGCAACTACTCTGCCTCACAAAATACTGAAGTACCCAGGAGGAAGAGACGAAATTAACCTCCACGGGTTGAGAGGAAATGTGGTGGTGTTTCTCAGTGATTACATAATCTACGCAAATTCAGAAAGAACTTGGCAGTATGAGCCCGCTCGTCAGTATGACGTTCCACTCCTATGACCCGGATGCAAGAACTAATTAGGTTGGGCAGGATGTCAATAAACAGTTGCATCCTCCCCTGGAGCAAGCTGCCACCTAGATATTGAGATATATCCTCGATATCCTGGATAATGGCACTGGGACATAGTCGACGTCCGAGATGCTTCCACATACGTTATATCGAAAGCAGATCTGGGGATTTCGCTGGCCACGGGAGGACGGTAGCGTCATGCAGACATTTCATAGAGACACCTTGCATGTGCAGACGAGCACTGTACTCTTGAAAAACTACACTAGTATACTGTCGCATGAGAAGTAACACACGTGGACACCAGATGTTCGTAATATATCGCCGAGCCGTCAGCATTCCTTCAATCACAGCCTGAATTCAAACCCGATAGCTTCCTACGCAATGACGCCAGAAATACGAGGGATGTTCGGAAAGTAAGCTCCGATCGATCGCGAAATGAGAACCACAGTGAAATCAAAATTTTTTTATTCGCAACGGTTTGCCACACCTTCCAGCTACCTCACGAAATAGTCGCCGCTCCGACTAAGACGTTGTTCGTGGCGTTGTACAAATTTTCCAGTACCCTCGTCACAGGAAGCAGCCGCTTGTGATTTCCGCCAATGCTCTACGCTGATTGCCTTTCGTTGGCTGTGCCAAAATGTTGTCTTCTTAGTCAGCGGTTTGTATCGGCAGAGATGAACAACTGAGGGAGCCACTTAAGGGCTGTATTGTGGGTGATCAGACACCTCCCATCGAAAACGCTGCAGGAGCGACTTCATAGTCCCTGCAGAATGCGGCTGAAAATGTGTTGACGAAAGATGTGTATGACATTTATGTTACGTGGGCTGCATAGCGTCAGGGGAAATCTCTCACCAGATCCACATACTTGGCAGGAGACACTGTGGTTTTCGGCGTTTCTATGTGATCACTTTGCGCTCTGAACTGAAAAGAGCGACGCGAAGCGATCGACAGGCGTAGTAAAGACACTGCCCAACACACGTGTGCAAAGTTCCATCGTATTTTCACAGTGGTTTCATTTTGCGCCTCATCGGACCTTACTCTCCAAATACGCCTCGTAGTTGCACTGTGACTCTCCAAAACAATGGAAGAATCGGACGACCCAAAAGGTCGCCGCCTTTGTTATTATTATTAATTTTATTATAATCACCATTGTTATCATTATTTTAATCATCAGTATTCTGACAGGTTTGATGCGGCCTGCCACGAATTCCTCTCCTGTAGCAACTTCGTAACTCGTTTTTTTTCTCTTACAAACTACGTCATCAATTATTCGCTGGATGTATTTCAGTCTTCCTTCTACTAGAGTGGAAGTTATCCTATGACATTTTAACATATGCCCTATCATCCTGTCGCTTCTCCTTGTCTGTATTTTCCGTATGTCACTTTCGTTGCCGATTAAGTGGAAAAACTTCTCATTCCTTACCTTACCAGTCCACTTAATTTTCAACATTCACCAGTAGCACCACATCTCAAATGCTTCATTCGCTTCTGATCCGGTTTTTCTACAGTTCACGTTTGACTACCATACAATTCTGTGCTCCAAACGTACGTTCTCAAAAATTTCTTCCTCAAATTAAGGCCTATGTTTGACATAGGCCGTTTCCGCCAGTGCTAGTTTGTTCTTTGTGTCCGTGCTCCACATGTCATGAGTTATTATGCTGTCTAGGTAACAGAATCCCTTAACTTCATCTGCTTCGTGATCATCAGTTCTGACGTTAAATTTCTCGCTTTTCTCATTTCTGATACTTCTTATTAATTTTGTTTTTCTTCGATTTACTTTCAGTCCATACTCTGTACTTATTAGACATTTTATTCCATTTAACACATGCTGTAATTCTCAGGATAGAAACTGCATAAGCGTTTACCGCCATACTCGCCGACAATAATCATCCGGTGTAGTGCAGAACCACGATTCATCGCTGAACAAAATGCGGAGCCTCGTTAGCAATCCATGCTCCTCCGTCGCGACACCACTCCAAACGTAGCCAATTGTGTTGTGGTGTTGGAAATGCCGTATGGCTAGGGCCTCCCGTCGGGTAGACCGTTCGCCTGATGCAAGTCTGTCTAGTTGACGCCGCTTCGGTGACTTGAATGTCGATGGGGATGAAATGATGATGATAAGGACAATACAACACCCAGTCTCTGAGCGGAGAAAATCGACCCAGTCGGGAATCGAACTCGGGCCGTTAGGCATGACATTCAGTCGCGCTGACCACTCAGGTACCAGGGGCGGACGTTGTGGTGTTAACATGAGCATTCTGATGGGAGGGTAGTTACCTATTCCAGCTGTTGCTAGTCTCCGATCATTAGCGCTAGATACTGTATGGAACCGATTTCTTGCTCTCTGATGTCAGGCGCACATATGACGGTGCTGCATTGGGCACGGTGCACAATACGCCGATTCACCCTTGTGGTGGTCTTAAGTGCTCGACTGGAACATTGACGACAAGTAAGCCTGGCCCCACGTTCCAATTCAGTCCAACATGGGACCACTGTCAAATTCGAGTGTCCCAAAAATGTGACCAGCTGGCCAAATGGAGACAAACGACGAGACTTCTTTCGAACTCTGTCACGTGCTGATAATTATAAGAATATACAGTATTACCGTACCCTTCACACTGATAACTCAAAAGCTGACGCTGTTCAAGCCCCTTTTATGTCCTACCAGACCTGGTGACAACAACAGACACTGAAACGCTAATGCACTCTCGTGGCCGTTCTACTTGTCTCACATTACTACTACTCTAATCATTTATGTACACTCCATGGAGTGTGCGTTTGAGGAGTTAAGTTGACATCCGATCATTTCCTGACTTTTCTGTTAAGCGGTGTAGACGCCATCAACGCCCTTTCTGTAAATTGTGATACGCGACTTCAGCCGCCGGTCTTAACGTCGGAGAACGAGAGGCGGAACCAGAAGCAGGAACTGAATGCTATGAAGAAACGGAAAACGCTCTTTCTGTGGGTCCCACCAAAGACAATTTCAGCCCTGGAACTGATCGACTTGCTCGCCCTCCCAGAGTGATGGAAGGTGTTACCATAAACGACGGGCCGCAGTCGGTGGTGTTGAGGTCTCCAATGACTCAGTTACATCAGACTTCCTGCAAACTCTTGGTTGCTAGTTCCCATCCGTACGAACTCATAATATTCGAGTAGTCTGCTAGACTTGGGAACGCCGAGCGAGGCATACAAGCATGTTAACTTCATTCCGGCAAAAGAGGCCCCCACCAAACGTCGCAGACGTGACAACTTTTAATATTATTGAAACGAAAAAGGCAAGGAACTCTCCCTCGCGGTAACACACGATGCGAGACAAGTACACTTCGGGTAGTTTCCTAATGCTCTCGAAAATTGGTCGCCTGAGTTTGACCGCCTATCCCTGTATTAGGGATAGCAGAAGACGAGTGATTCTATGCTAGAAAACTGCATGCTTTTCTGTAACAGTGTTCCGTAAGCGTCAGCTATAGACGCTCCGAACATGATACGGTCGGTTTGTGACCAGGGATAGAGAACTGCACTTAACGTGTCGCCTTTCCCCATAGAGCAATGCCAGTCTTGCTACAATACTCGTAGAAGTCCGATCATTGATCAGTCCGTCTGCACCACCTACACATTTGTTTTACACGCTTTCGGATCAATAGCATCTGAACACCGTTTTTAACGCCAAATTGACCACTAGATGTCGCGGGAGGCGGACCCGCAGGTATAAAAGGATGAGAGTAGTGTTGTGAGTAGGGAAGAAATAACAGGGGAATGGATCGAACACGAGATCTCGGTGAGTTAGAACGTGAACTCTGTTGGGTCTCACTTCAGCAACAGATCCATCGTGGACATTTCACCCTTTCTCAAGCTGCCAAAGGCGACTATTAGCGAAGTAACTGGGAGGTGGGAACGCGAAGGAATAACCACAGCTACGAGGGTGACTCAAATGAAAACGTTAAATTTGTAATAACAAATCGAAATTTTGCGCCGTTATCCTGTAAGTTGGTAAGCGTGCTACAAACAGCGTTCAGAATGGCCTGTAGGTGGCAGTATAGTGCAGATGCACACTTACCGTCGCAGTATCAGTATAAAGATGGCCGCCCCACTTGCGACTTGCACCAGGGAATAACAGCCTTCTGTTATTCCGTTTTTGCGTAGTGAAGGTGTGAAACCTATTGAAATTCGTCGACGAATGAAGGTTCAATACGGTGATGCATGTTTGTCACAGCAGCAAGTCTACGAATGGAGTAGGAAGTTCGCAAACGGTGTGACTTCAGTGGAAGATGCTCCTCGTTCAGGCCAGGCACAACGAGTTGTGACTCCACAGAACATTGCAGCAGTTGAACCATAGTGAAGGAAAACCGCCGAGTGACACTGAATGACATTGCAGCATGTTTACAGATTAGTCATGGGTCAAGCACACCACATTGTGCATGATGTGCTCCAGTTTCACAAAGTGTATGCAAGATGGATGCCACGGCAGCTGACTCCGGAAACGAGAGACCGACGTGTTGATGCTTGTGAAGAACTTCTTCGGCTCTTTGAACGAGAAGGTTACTGGGGACGAAACCTGGGTTCACTTGCACAACCGGAAACGAAGAGAGCGAGCAAGGAATGGCGCCATTCCTCATCATCAAAACCAAAGAAGTTTCAAACAGAACCATCAGCATGGAAGGTTATTCTGACTCTCTATTGCGACGAAAAGGGCGTCATTTTGGAGCATTACATGCCTGGAGGGACCACTGTCACCAGTGCAGCATACACAGATCTCCTAAAAAGTCATCTGCGGCCTGCAGTCAAATCAAAGCGACGTGGATTCCTTGCAGCAGGTGTCCTTTTGCAACATGACAATGCAAGGCACCACACTGCCCGTGCAACAGTTGCAACAATCACAGACCTGCATTTTGAGTGTCTTCCTCATCCACCATACTCACCAGACCTTGCCGCAAGTGATGTCCATATGTTTGGACCACTCAAAGACGCAAGTTCCGTTCTAATGAAGAGGTACGCGGACTACCAAAAGAATTTTTTTTCTTAAGGAATTTATGCACTTTGTAAGAACTGGAGGACTTACATTGAGCGTGGGGGAAATTATGTTGTAAAGTGATACAGCTTTGTGCCACTTCTGCACAATATATAATATTTTAAAAAATATTTAACTTTTTCGTTTGACTCACCCTCGTAAATAAAGACCAGGCAGGTCTCATGTGCTAAGGGACATGGACTGTCGAGCAGTGCGAAGAGTGTTTGCCGAAAATTGCAAGGAATCAGCTGAAGGAATTACTTGTGAACTCCAAAGTGCCAACAGAAATCCAGCTAGCACAACGACTGTGCACAGAGATTTACCAAAGAATGGTACAAAAGTGAAGCAGTTCCTCATAAGACACTCATTTCTGTAAATGCAAACAAAAGCGACTCTTCAGATGGTGGGTGTATAGTGGGACGCTACTGGATCGCGGATGACTGGAAACGACTGATATGGAGTGATGAATCATGCTATACGCTATGTCGGTCAGATTGGTTTGGATTTGACGAATGCCTGGGGCGCTTTACGTTGCATCATGTCTACTCGGGAGGAGGTGGTGTCACGGTATGGGGTATGTTTTTCATGATTAGGATTTCATTCCTTGATTGTGCTTAAGAAAAAGTTAATGCTGAAGGATATGAAGGTATTTTACAGCATTATGTACTGAATACGTTAGAGAAACTGATTGGGAAGTATGATTGTGTGAGCATGAGAATGCACCGTGTCATAAAGAGCAGCTGTGAGGCAGTGGCTTATGAACAATAGGATTCTTGAAATAGAACACCTTAGGGATGAGTTATAACGTCAGCTTTACTCCAAACAACGCGTCAAACATCACTTCTTTCTCTGGTTTCATCTCTTGAGTAAGAAGGTTCTACCACGCCTCCACAGAAATTCAGGCACCTCGCTGACTATTCCATCTGTCATAAAGGCGAAGTGTGGATACACCCTACATTAATTTCTGCTTAAAGATCTCTGGATGCTTTTTATCCGATTGTGTAACTGTACATGCTGAAAAAAAATAACGCACATACCAACTGAACTTCAGTTTTCTTCCTTTTCCGAAGATTTCATGGTCCAATCCAACATGACGAAACCTACTCTGACTACAGGAAGAATACACCGAAAGCAATACATTGTCGAAACTGTAGCTGCTAAGACGCACTGCGACTCTTACTAATTCTTGCCGCATGAAGAACGGCTTATAACAGCGTTTTGTACCGCCCTCCCTGCTTAACGGGCGAATCGGCGAACATGCAAACGCAGCCGTGACAAGAGGATGTAGCGCCGCATAGCTCGAAGTGTAAAGAGCACATACGAGAATTTTAACCACGAAAACACACCGAAAATGTCTCAAATCATTAATTTTTTTTATTAACTTGCAGTTCATATCAACAGCTAAACTGTTGCAGATGCAATTGTTACATAAGTGGCTAACAGAGAAAGATAATCAAGGTAGTGTATGATGTTACATTGTAGACGACTTCCCTCAGTCGGGGCTTTATTTGTTGAAATGAAGTATTTTATAATGATTGCTGTAGGACAGTTTTTATGATAATCTTTCAGTACCATATGTTTTGCCGGCCGCGGTGGTCTAGCGGTTCTGGCGCTGCAGTCCGGAACCGCGGGACTGCTACGGTCGCAGGTTCGAATCCTGCCTCGGGCATGGGTGTGTGTGATGTCCTTAGGTTAGTTCGGTTTAAGTAGTTCTAAGTTCTAGGGGACTTATGACCTAAGATGTTGAGTCCCATAGTGCTCAGAGCCATTTGAACCATTTTTGAACCATATGTTTTACTAACAAAGAGCCAGTTCCTTGTTTATTCCCTGCACTCATTACAAAAATGCGAAGTTTCTATTGGACAACTAAAACAAACATTTTCCTTTCACCCGATATACCTGGTAAAAGAAAAATTAATGCATTCAGCCACTTCACAGTAATTTCTAGTTTTATTTAGATTAAAATAGGATGGCGTATGAAACGGGTCGTGGCTGTCCTGGATACCAGCCATAACTGATGTAATTCATAAAAAGTTGTGATGCAAACTGACAATGTACAAACGTTTGAAGTTCAGTATTGTTCGGCTGATAAAGCTGAAGTGACAAACAGCTGTAGGAAATTATATCCTTCGACAATTTTCAGATAAATATTTTATGCTGTCGAAATATTTCTTCATTGGCAGACTGACTCACACTGTTAGCTTCGGTTGGAATCCAAAATATCTTAAGTTTTTTGTCGTCCCCCTGCAGAAGGAGGCCGATAACAAAAGCCACGAATTATTTTTCTGCAACTGGTAAGAAGACGTTCCCCATGTAGTAATGAAAAATATTCTCCAGATTTTGCTACATCGGTTACGAGATTTTAGCAAGTAAAAAATCTTTGCTTTAATTTTTGGTCTATAATTTGTCTTGAGCTTCATGAAAACAAACACGAAACTGCGGAAACAGTAACTCATTCATATTTATCACTGGAAATGTGTATAAATGTGTCGCAGCATTAACTGACTGCACGAGCTACTCTGTTGTCTTTTCGCTCAAGATGATAAAGTGCGGTTTACATGCAGTTCTTGCACGAAATCCAAATAATTGGCTTTATACACAGCGTGTTAAGGGTGACTAAAAGTTTCATCTTCTAATCAGGTATGTACTTCTTTATAGTATTACCTATTAATGACATCTCTTATACACATTTAGTTGACTTTCTTTCCCGTGTAATTTCCTGGACAAAGAAGTCTCAAAATCGGTAACGTTCATCTCACCTGCAATACGGAGATCTCCTTTGGTAGTAGTGTTCTGACTTTCACGAACAGTTCCAAATCTTTCGAATAGATTTTGTTTCACACTTTTGGGAGTTTCATTTTGAAGTATATTTCGTACTTCACGTAAATTTTTCTTCCAATGATACAATTCATTATCAGATTGTACGACACAAAATCGATTTAGTTCACTACTTAACTTTAAGCGTTTTCTCCCTCTTTCGTTTAACTAAAAAATTTACAGCCTTTCCTTCTTAACGAAAAGCTATTACTGTACATGTTTTTGGGAGGCTGGGAAGGTACTGTATGTTCGTTTCTGGATTTTAATTAGTATAGCAATCATAGTTCAAACAGAGTTATTCCTGTTTCTTCCAATGTTTCCACAATTTCTAACGAAATGTCGACATCATTCGAATGAACATCAAAGAAATTACCTAGTAAATAACGCATATGTAGGTTTTCAGAAGAAGTAGGTGTTTTCGATTGTATACTACTTTCTTCACGTTTCATTTTTTGCGGTTCAAAACGTTAACTGGAGCCCACATTACTGTGAAATGCTGGAACCTGCCGAAAGACAGCAAGCATATACGAAGGAAACATACAGAAAATTAGTTTATATTTACCTCCATTGTTAACACTTAGCGATACTGCAAATTCAGCTGATAATTATTGTGGATATTGAATAAGTTACAAACTGAAGCGAATAGTAACTGTGAGCAAATGTGTCAGAAACTATCAACGGGAACTGAAATACGCTTTCTAAATTACGGTCGCATTAAGCCGTGTTATACGATTTTCAACATGCCGTCAACCAGGGATATGTGCCTGCCGTGTTACAGCTGCAGCAGGTGTGTATATTTCTCCAGGCGCGAGACGAGCAACAAATTTGGCAAATTTGCGACATTTTTTAAAATTATTGCACAGTATGTTAGCAACTAAGATTTTGACGTATATTGGTGTAGTCGTCTGGTATAAAAAATCTGGACATGTGGAACTGGACCGTTCCCATGCGAGTCCAAAGCAGGTGTCCCCAACATAGAACACATATTTGTGAGTCATCAAAAAGAAATTATTGAGCGTTAACCTACAGCAGACAGTTGTTGACCACCCGCTCACAAAAATGCACATTCTTGTTCAGTATACAGGATTTAAGAAAAATAAGCACAGTGGATGAAAAATAAGTTACCAGTGAGCGGTTCATCGGCGTGTTTCGATGAGGGTCTACCCTCTCTACCTTTGCACACTATAACTTAGCAATGAGTGATGAGCGGTCCCACTACAGGATGAAGTATGACCCGATTATCCACCTTAAGAGCGCTGCTAGTGCAGTTTCGTGCTTAGTGTCTGTTCATCGTTTAGTGGCTTTGCGTCTTCGTGTTGCTGGTAGTCAGTGTACACACTAGACACCGAACATTTACAATTTACCACGCTATTCAGACTAGTGCACTGAGAGCAGTCGCACTCTGTGCACTTCATCTGAGGACACCTTGGCCTGAACATCCCGCTGTCTGAAGAGTCGGGCTAGCGGCAGACCGATGCCAACTGCTCGTACAACGCGCGCATTTCTCCTCTGCGTTCACTGCACCGTGAGTGAAGTACAGCTGAAAGATTAACTTGCTGCCAGTTTAATGCCCTGGAGGATCTGCAGAACTGCATCATTGTAACTGGTGATGTGCTCATCATGACACGGTGACAGAGGCCAGCTGCTTAGAGTAAAATTGATGCACTAAAGCATGTTTTATAAATTCTTTTAATGCCAGTGGAGCGCGTAATTTGCAAGTCTGACGGCAGCTAACTTGTGTAAATTTTATTTTTTGATGCAGTACTGACCCTGAGCTAATAAAACTTTTTGATTTTTTGAGCAAATGGTTTCTTTTTATTGCAGCTTTCACCCCCAACTCCTCGTTAACTACCTCCTCAATCAAGAGACATCACGCTAATGCCATTGGGCATTCCCTCTAGCATTGATAATATTTTCAGTTTGGCGGGTAATAGTCTCGAATCCTTTTCATGTATGATACATCAAACTGAAGACACTCATCAATTAGAAGGTTTTACACAAGTACTAAATTGCGGGAACGTCACCTGCTTTCCAAAAACTCCCAGACATTTATTATGGAATTGGGAACGAATGGGTTAGCGGGCCATTCAAGATAGAGTGCCTGAGGTTTCGTCCAACAGGAAACTTAGTCGATGAACTCTGTTAACACGGATAGTGTTGTCTTAGGAGCGTTTGTAGCGCAGCACTTTTCTCTTGCTTAATGTTCAAACTGATTTGAGACACAGAATATTTTCAGATAATTTCTAGTCTATTTTATGTGCAAATGACAGACGTAATATGAATATGATTGAAACTGAAGAAACTGCAAAAAGGTGGGAATTTAAGGAGATGGGACCTGGACAAACTGACTAAACCAGAGGTTGTACAGAGTTTCAGGGAGAGCATAAGCGAACAATTGACAGGAATTGGGGAAAGAAATACAGTAGAAGAAGAATGGGTAGCTCTGAGGGATGAAGTAGTGAAGGCAGCAGAGGATCAAGTAGGTAAAAAGACGAGGGCTAATAGAAATCCTTGGGTAACAGAAGAAATATTGAATTTAATTGATGAAAGGAGAAAATATAAAAATGCAGTAAATGAAGCAGGCAAAAGGGAATACAAACGTCTCAAAAATGAGATCGACAGAAAGAGCAAAATGGCTAAGCAGGGATGGCTAGAGGACAAATGTAAGGATGTAGAGGCTTGTCTCACTAGGGGTAAGATAGATACTGCCTACAGGAAAATTAAAGAGACCTTTGGAGAGAAGAGAACCACTTGTATGAATATCAAGAGCTCAGATGGCAACCCAGTTCTAAGTAAAGAAGTGAAGGCAGAAAGGTGGAAGGAGTATATAGAGGGTTTATACAAGGGCGATGTACTTGAGGACAATATTATGGAAATGGAAGAGGATGTAGATGAAGACGAAATGGGAGATAAGATACTGCGTGAAGAGTTTGACAGAGCACTGAAAGACCTGAGTCGAAACAAGGCCCCGGGAGTAGACAACATTCCACTAGAACTACTGATGGCTTCGGGAGAGCCAGTCATGACAAAACTCTACCATCTGGTGAGCACGATGTATGAGACAGGCGAAATACCCTCAGACTTCAAGAAGAATATAATAATTCCAATCCCAAAGAAAGCAGGTGTTGACAGATGTGAAAATTACCGAACTATCAGTTTAATAAGTCACAGCTGCAAAATACTAACGCGAATTCTTTACAGACGAATGGAAAAACTGGTAGAAGCGGACCTCGGGGAAGATCAGTTTGGATTCCGTAGAAATGTTGGAACACGTGAGGCAATACTAACCTTACGACTTATCTTAGAAGAAAGATTAAGAAAAGGCAAACCTACGTTTCTAGCATTTGTAGACTTAGAGAAAGCTTTTCACAACGTTAACTGGAATACTCTCTTTCAAATTCTGAAGGTGGCAGGGGTAAAATACAGGGAGCGAAAGGCTATTTACAATTTGTACAGAAACCAGATGGCAGTTATAAGAGTCGAGGGGCATGAAAGGGAAGCAGTGGTTGGGAAAGGAGTGAGACAGTGTTGTAGCCTCTCCCCGATGTTATTCAATCTGTATATTGAGCAAGCAGTAAAGGAAACAAAAGAAAAATTCGGAGTAGGTATTAAAATTCATGGAGAAGAAGTAAAAACTTTGAGGTTCGCCGATGACATTGTAATTCTGTCAGAGACAGCAAAGGACTTGGAAGAGCAGTTGAACGGGATGGACAGTGTCTTGAAAGGAGGATGTAAGATGAACATCAACAAAAGCAAAACGAGGATAATGGAATGTAATCAAATTAAATCGGGTGATGCTGAGGGGATTAGATTAGGAAATGAGACACTTAAAGTAGTAAAGGAGTTTTGCTATTTAGGGAGTAAAATAACTGAAGATGGTCGAAGTAGAGAGGATATAAAATGTAGACTGGCAATGGCAAGGAAATCGTTTCTGAAGAAGAGAAATTTGTTAACATCGAGTATAGATTTAAGTTTCTGGAAGTCGTTTCTGAAAGTATTTGTATGGAGTGTAGCCATGTATGGAAGTGAAACATGGACGATAACCAGTTTGGACAAGAAGAGAATAGAAGCTTTCGAAATGTGGTGCTACAGAAGAATGCTGAAGATAAGGTGGGTAGATCACGTAACTAATGAGGAGGTATTGAATAGGATTGGGGAGAAGAGAAGTTTGTGGCACAACTTGACTAGAAGAAGGGATCGGTTGGTAGGACATGTTTTGAGGCATCAAGGGATCACAAATTTAGCATTGGAGGGCAGCGTGGAGGGTAAAAATCGTAGAGGGAGACCAAGAGATGAATACACTAAGCAGATTCAGAAGGATGTAGGTTGCAGTAGGTACTGGGAGATGAAGAAGCTTGCACAGGATAGAGTAGCATGGAGAGCTGCATCAAACCAGTCTCAGGACTGAAGACCACGACAACAACAACAATATGAATGCGTGACCTACCCATCTGATATGTGTTTACTGCGTTAACAGAAACGTGTACACCTAAATTTAATAATACTTATGGTGCTTACGAAGGTTTTTCTTGGTAATATGGAAGAATCACATGCGCAATAACGTTTTATTTTTATCTTTATTTTTACAACCTCTTATGTGATCAACTTCACCAATTCTTAATAAATTCCGTGTGACAAGTTCCATTAGTTATCCCGAAGTTTTCTTTTGTATTGCAATTCTTATCCATGATAACGAGGGAAAATGAAGTGTACTCACGTACATTTTATTTTTATAAATTAATTTTATCCCCCAAATTTCATTTTACCTTTATAGTATTTATAATCTAATCAATTTTAATAGTACACCTGAATTTTGTATTTTTCTCGACAACGTTTTAAGCACTTTGGAAATTATTATTACATGTACAATCATACTCAGAAGTATCCGAACGACCTGAATTTCATTTCGCCTGATTCGCATGCAACCGGCATAACGTAGCTGTCTAGCCGGTCCTCTAATCGCTCCTTGGTACAGTCGTTTGACTATTGAAAATGGTTCCAACAAGTCACCACTAGAAAACACTGCTCTGTATCGCAGTAACTCAAGATGTAAAGTAATACCACGATGCTACAAATATCAGGGAACACCTTATCACAGATAAGACTGCCCTTAAGGCTTGTAAGCTCACATTTATTACAATAAATGACAAACCTGAAATGTTACCACTCTCATTAGTACGTCAGATAGGTCATTCACGTAGTAAGTTCGTCGTATTCATGATTTCCTCTTCAAAGTAACATACAGTACTTATTATTTAAGACAAAATGACATTAAAAATTTAAGTCATCCACGAGCAGCTAGATGAGAATATGTATGAACTTCAAATGACACGACGAACCGTCTCGTTCTGCATATGGATTCAAACCCAGGTCAGGCAGACTGCCGGCCGGTGTGGCCGTGCGGTTCTAGGCGTTTCAGTCTGGAACCGCATGACCGCTACGGTCGCAGGTTCGAATCCTGCATTGGGCATGGATGTGTGTGATGTCCTTAGGTTAGTTAGGTTTAAGTAGTTCTAAGTTCTAGGGGACTGATGACCAGAGAAGTTAAGTCCCATAGTGCTCAGAGCCATTTGAACCATTCAGGCAAACGAAGCAAAGATTTCGTGACTTACGCAAACTAACAGTCATTCCTGATTAGGCATAGAGAGAGTGATATACCTCGATTTTAGACAATATCAGTTAGCAAATATCAACTTTAAATTACATAACGCAAACATTTTTAACGGACGCGAATTCCTACCCAGCATCTATAGTCCCTGTTAACGAACTACGAGAGATGTTAAGTATTGCTTCTTCACAAGTAACTTACTTGAAGGGCCGTGAGGCAAAGCTTTGTGCTGGACAGGGATTCGAACTCAGAACCTAATCGGATTGATATCGAAGCACAACCAACTGTGACATATCGGATTTTCTCGGCAATAGCTAGATGTTTTAACTGAAATGACGAGACGAAACATTAATTTTTTCTTTCTCAGGACTCCAACCCGGCACCTATCGCTGTTATATTATAGAGAAAACGAACGTTAAATATGGGTTTGTTGCACCAGCAGCGACATGTGAGCATGTTTGAACTAGAAATAATATGACGAAGAGTTCAGTGCTCACTGGTAATAGAACCCCACACGTATCGTTGTTGACTACACACAAAGAGACGTCAGCTACCGAATTTTTCTCCACCAGCAGCTCGGACTAACATCTTACACTTAGATTATGAATCTGAATATGGGAATGAGGTTAAGCTATTTATTGTGGACGATATATATATATATATATATATATATATATATATATATATATATATATATATATATACTCCTGGAAATTGAAATAAGAACACCGTGAATTCATTGTCCCAGGAAGGGGAAACTTTATTGACACATTCGTGGGGTCAGATACATCACATGATCACACTGACAGAACCACAGGCACATAGACACAGGCAACAGAGCATGCACAATGTCGGCGCTAGTACAGTGTATATCCACCTTTCGCAGCAATGCAGGCTGCTATTCTCCCATGGAGACGATCGTAGAGATGCTGGATGTAGTCCTGTGGAACGGCTTGCCATGCCATTTCCACCTGGCGCCTCAGTTGGACCAGCGTTCGTGCTGGACGCGCAGACCGCGTGAGACGACGCTTCATCCAGTCCCAAACATGCTCAATGGGGGACAGATCCGGAGATCTTGCTGGCCAGGGTAGTTGACTTACACCTTCTAGAGCACGTTGGGTGGCACGGGATACATGCGGACGTGCATTGTCCTGTTGGAACAGCAAGTTCCCTTGCCGGTCTAGGAATGGTAGAACGATGGGTTCGATGACGGTTTGGATGTACCGTGCACTATTCAGTGTCCCCTCGACGATCACCAGTGGTGTACGGCCAGTGTAGGAGATCGCTCCCCACACCATGATGCCGGGTGTTGGCCCTGTGTGCCTCGGTCGTATGCAGTCCTGATTGTGGCGCTCACCTGCACGGCGCCAAACACGCATACGACCATCATTGGCACCAAGGCAGAAGCGACTCTCATCGCTGAAGACGACACGTCTTCATTCGTCCCTCCATTCACGCCTGTCGCGACACCACTGGAGGCGGGCTGCACGATGTTGGGGCGTGAGCGGAAGACGGCCTAACGGTGTGTGGGACCGTAGCCCAGCTTCATGGAGACGGTTCGAATGGTCCTCGCCGATACCCCAGGAGCAACAGTGTCCCTAATTTGCTGGGAAGTGGCGGTGCGGTCCCCTACGGCACTGCGTAGGATCCTACGGTCTTGGCGTGCATCCGTGCGTCGCTGCGGTCCGGTCCCAGGTCGACGGGCACGTGCACCTTCCGCCGACCACTGGCGACAACATCGATGTACTGTGGAGACCTCACGCCCCACGTGTTGAGCAATTCGGCGGTACGTCCACCCGGCCTCCCGCATGCCCACTATACGCCCTCGCTCAAAGTCCGTCAACTGCACATACGGTTCACGTCCACGCTGTCGCGGCATGCTACCAGTGTTAAAGACTGCGATGGAGCTCCGTATGCCACGGCAAACTGGCTGACACTGACGGCGGCGGTGCACAAATGCTTCGCAGCTAGCGCCATTCGACGGCCAACACCGAGGTTCCTGGTGTGTCCCCTGTGCCGTGCGTGTGATCATTGCTTGTACAGCCCTCTCGCAGTGTCCGGAGCAAGTATGGTGCGTCTGACACACCGGTGTCAATGTGTTCTTTTTTCCATTTCCAGGAGTGTATATATGCAGGGTGAGCCACCTAACATTACCACCGGATATATTTGACAAATCGATTCCACAGACCGAACGTGAGGAGAGGGGCTAGTGTAATTGGTTAATACAAACCATACAAATATGCACGGCAGTATGTTTTTTAACACAAACCTAAGTTTTTTTTTAAATGGAACCCCGTTAGTTTTGTTAGCACATCTGAACATATAAGCAAATACGTAATCAGTGCCGTTTGTTACATTGTAAAATGTTAATTAAATCCGGAGATATTGTAAACTAAAGTTGACTCTTGAGTACCACTCCTCCGCTGTTCGATCGTGTGTATCGGAGAGCACCGAATTACGTAGGGATCCAAAGGGAACGGTGATGGACCTTAGGTACAGAAGAGACTGGAACAGCACAATACGTCCTCATGCTAACACCTTTTTATTGGTCTTTTTCACTGACGCACATGTACAATACCATGAGGGGTTAGGTACACGTACACACGAGGTTTCCGTTTTCAATTACGGAGTGGAATAGAGTGTGTCCCGACATGTCAGGCCAATAGATGTTCAATGTGGTGGCCATCATTTGCTGCACACAATTGCAATCTCTGGCGTAATGAATGTCGTACACGCCGCAGTACATCTGGTGTAATGTCGCCGCAGGCTGCCAAATACATTGTTTCATATCCTCTGGGGTTGTAGGCACATCACGGTACACATTCTCCTTTAACGTACCCCACAGAAAGAAGTCCAGAGGTGTAAGATCAGGAGAACGGGGCCGGCCGCGGTGGTCTCGCGGTTCTAGGCGCGGAGTCCGGAACCGTGCGACTGCTACGGTCGCAGGTTCGAATCCTGCCTCGGGCATGGATGTGTGTGATGTCCTTAGGTTAGTTAGGTTTAAGTAATTCTAAGTTCTAGGGGGCTGATGACCACAGCTGTTGAGTCCCATAGTGCTCAGAGCCATTTGAACCATTTTTTAGGAGAACGGGCTGGCCAATTTATGCGTCCTCCACGTCTTATGAAACGCCCGTCGAACATCCTGTCAAGGGTCAGCCTAGTGTTAATTTCGGAATGTGCAGGTGCACCATCATTCTGATACCACATACGTCGACGCGTTTCCAGTGGGACATTTTCGAGCAACGTTGGCAGATCATTCTGTAGAAACGCAATGTATGTTGCAGCGGTTTGGGCCCCTGCAATGAAGTGAGGACCGATGAGGTGGTCGCCAATGATTCCGCACCATACATTTACAGTCCACGGTCGCTGTCGCTTTACCTGTCTGAGCCAGCGAGGATTGTCCACGCACCAGTAATGCATGTTCCGTAGATTCACTGCCCCGTGGTTTGTGAAATCCGCTTCATCGGTAAACAGGTAGAACTGCAACGCATTCTCTGTGAATGCCCATTGACAGAATTGCACTCGATGATTAAAGTCATCGCCATGTAATTGCTGATGTAGCGACACATGAAACGGGTGAAAGCGGTGACTATGCAGTATGCGCATGACACTACTTTGACTCAGTTCACCGGCTCTCGCAATGTCCCGTGTACTCATGTGTGCGTTCATGGCAACAGCAGCTAACGCACCAACTGCACCCGCTTCTCCTGTGACGGGCCTGTTACGGACCCGTTTGCGTGCTACGACCATACCTGTTGCATACAGTTGGCGGTAGATGTTTTGCAATGTGCGGCACGTTGGATGCTCTCTGTCCGGGTACCGTTCTGCATACACCCTGCAGGCTTCAGCTGCATTTCGTCGACACTCGCCATAGATATCATCTCCGCCTATTCAGAGTTCGAATACACCATGGTCACAGTTCCTACAACACTAAACTATCACAGACGTCTGGTAACACGGTGTACTACAGTTGGTCTGTGTGCGGAGACGAATGCAGAATAACAATAGCAGCAAGCGCTACATGCGGACACTGCGACAGCTAGACCAAACCACAACAGTGCACTACACCCACACTCGTAAACACGGTCGTCATCGTAAACATGTCCCTGCAGATGCTGCTCGCCGACCGTGGCCCGTGTTTGTTACAACACGCAACTGAACGTCGGAGCTTTCAAGCGTCAACTTTAGGTTACAATATCTCCGGATGTAAGTAACATTTTACAATGCAACAAACGGCACTGATTACGTATTTGTTTATATGTTCAGATGTGCTAACAAAACTAACGTGGTTCCATTAAAAAAAACATAGGTTTGTGTTAAAAAACATACTTCCGTTCATTTTTGTATGGTTTGTATTAACCAATTACACTAGCCCCTCTCCTCACGTTCGGTCTGTGGAATCAGTTCGTCAGTATTTGATGTGGTTTACGAAATATATCCAGCGGTAACGTTAGGTGACTCACCCTATATATATATATATATATATATATATATATATATATATATATATATATATATATATATAAACTGGAAGATTACGGATCTGCGGTCGGCAACACATTTATAAGACAGCAAGTGTCTGGCGCAGTTGTTAGATCGGTTACTGGTGCTACCATGGCAGGTAATCAACATTGAAGTGAGCTTCAATGTGGTGGTGTAGTCAGCGCACAAGCGATGGGACACAAAATCTCCGAGGTAGAGATGAAGTGAGAATTTTCCGGTACGACTATTTCACGAGTGTACCATGAATATCAGGAATCCGGCATATCATCAAACTTCCGACATCGCTAAGGCCGGAAAAAGATCCGGCAAAAACGGGACCAATGACGACTGAAGAGAATCCTTCAACGTTAGCAAGTGCGCCACCGACTGAGCTACCCAAGCAGGAGACGCGACCCGTCCTCATAGCTTCAAATCTGCCAGTACCTCGCCTTCTACCTTCCAAACTTCACAGATGCTCTTCTGCGAACCTTGGAGAACTAACGCTCCTGGCAGAAAGAATACTGAGGAGACATGGCTTAGCCACAGACTGGGGGATGTTTCCACAATTAGATTATCACTCTGTAGTGGAGAGTCTTCCTGGCAGATTAAAACTGTGGACCGGACCGAGACTCGTTTCGGCACACAGTTTTAGTCTGCCAGGCAGATCCAACAACATGTATGTACCCTTTCCTGCAGTAGTAAGAGCCAAAGGACACGAAAAGGAAGCAGTAGTTTAGAACGGTGTTTTTCTATTTGTACATTGGGAAAGAAGTAAAGGAAGCGAAATATATATTAGGACAGAGATTAACATTCTGAGAGAAGAAATAGAAACTTTGGGGTCTGATGATGTAAATGGAATTCTGCTGTGTTTCGCGGCTGAATATTATACCGACTGAGATATCCCAGCAGCTTCGCTTCTACCTGTATCTCTATTCCACTTCTCAAATATGGAATTAGCAGAGGGGTTCTGGGAGTCGTAATGTTGTGACTGATACGCATGCCTATCTCTGCTGCCTATTTTCTACTATTGTCCATTCATTTTTCACTCCGTCCTCTTCTCGATCTTTTCTTGCGTGTAGAAATCCAGCGATGAAATTTCGTTCATTGGACTATAATAAAGATTAGTTGTAAACTTTCGTCTTCTTGTAGAACGGAAGCTTTCTTTTGTTATTTAGTTCACAAAAATTATTATTGATATTACTATATACTTACGCTTATTTCTTTTGCTGCACAGGATTTCGACATATTTTATGGCCTTAAGTCCTAAAACTCATCAAGTGCATCTATGACTTCATTGTTTAATTGTACCATTTTCTTTCTTATTTACTAATCATACATCACGTAACTATTATAATAAAATATTTTATGAGCTACTTTGAAACTTCCTTTGTTTACGTATTTCATTTATTGTTGAATTTCACGAGCAGAAAAGGCAAATAGAAGCTTCATAACAAAGATGTTTCAGATAAATATCCTCGTGGCTTTCTTAGTTGGTCATATGAACTCTTCTTACAGTCTGATATTACCACCATCCTACTTAAGTGCAATGAAATCTGTAGCACTGATGCATGTGATCTTCACTGTTCTAACGTAGGTTGAATCAAAGTTTTATTTCTCAAGGGCTATCTTTACTAGTGAAACGTCCCCTTTCAACAATTATACAGGACCGTGCTTAACCTGACACACAATATTTTTTAGCGCAACGCAATCTGACTTTCAGAAATCCCTACAAAGAATGGCCCTGACTAACATTAACCTATGCATTTCACAAATCGCTTACCTCACAAAAATCTTGGTTACTCGAACTACTGCAATACAGCGAGCGCCACTACTGCCAGCTAAATAAAAGATTCAAACTACTGAAGGCACTAACTACTGATAGGCATAGTTAGCAAATGAAAGATTTTAATAGAGAACAAACAATGTATTTACCTTAATAGTCATAATATATATAGCAGTACATGACAAATTTCAAAACTCCGCCATTTCTCTCCCCACATCCACCACTGCTGGCGGCTCACCTCCAACTGCGCAACGCTACGCGCTGTTCACATCCAGCTACCGCTGCCCAACACTACAATGGCAGACAACAATGCAAACTACCCACAGACTGCACACAGCACAGCCAGTAATTTTTCATATAGAGCGCTACGTGGCGTTACCAATAAGAAAACATAAGCAGCCTACTTACACTAGTAGTCATACATTTTTAATTATAATCAGAAAAAAAATTCAGAGTGAGACAATAAAAGTTGATGATGGTCTTAGTCCCTTCCAGGTCCATCATCAATCCAACAGTTCTACCCATGATGAATGAAATAGTGGTAACCTCGGTTGTAGAAGCCTGCATTGTGTCTATTCAGGAAACGAGTAACCTCATAAATCAGCACAGAAACATCTGCCACGTCATATGAAGAAAGAGGAAGTCATTCCATATTATATCTGGGAAATATACGGAGTAAGGCAAAATATGATACTCGGAAACAGCAGCGTGTATGTGTTCTTTACTGACAAAGGCTGAGGAATTCTCGTAGAGCAAAATCACCCCTCTGACTGCTCTCTTCGATGCTTGGTCTTGATATTCACCCCATCCAACTCAGAAGATTTCGGTATTATTCTTTCGCGACGGTACGAGCATAATCCATTAGCACTGGACCATTATAGTTTCAAAAACATTCTGCTTCACCTCAACCGATGATGGTGGAATCTTCGCCATGTTCGTCACTGGCCAATCTTGTTTCCAAAACCTTTTTTAATACTTTGTAATAAATAATTTCAGATAGTAACAGCGTATGCTCTGTTAAAGAATCATGCGTACCCAGGAGCAGATAGAGATTCAGATCACAAAGTAGTAGCGATGAAGAGTGGGCTGAAGCTTAAGACGTTAGTCAGGAAGAATCAGTACGCAACGAAGCGGGATACGGAAGTACTAAGAAATGGCGAGATACGCTTGAAGTTCTCTAAGGCTGTAGATACAGCGATAAGAAATAACTCAGGAGGCAGTACCGTTGAAGAGGAATGGGAATCTCTAAAAAGGGCAAGCACAGAAGTTGGAAAGGAAAACATAGGTATGAAGAAGGTAACTGCGAAGGAAGCGTTGGTAACAGAAGAAATACTTCGGTTGATCGATGAGAAAGGAAGTACAAAAATGTTCAGGGAAATTCAGGAATACAGAAACGAGAGAGCGGATAGGTGGAGAGAGTACACAGAAGGCCTATGTGAGGAGGGAAGATTTGTCTGATGTGACAGGAATAACCGGAGTCGATTTAGAAGGGATCGGGGTATTATAATCAGAATTTAAGAAGGATTTGATGGACTTAAGATCAAATAGGGCAGAAGAGATAGATGACATTCCAACAGAATTTCTAAAATTATTGGGGTAAATGGCAACAAAACGACTGTTCACGTTGACGTGTAGAATGTACGACATACCATTTGACTTTCGGAAAAAAGTCATCCACACAATTCCGAAGACTGCAATGGCAGACAAGGGCGAGAATTATCGGACAAACATCTTAACAGCTCATGCATACAAGCTGCTGACAAGAATAATATACAGAAGAATTGCAAAGAAAATTGAGGTTGTGTTATATGATGATCAGTTTGGCTTTAGGAAAGGTAAAGGCGCCAGAGAGGCGATTCTGACGTTGCGGTTGACAATGTAAGCAAGACCAAAGAGAAATCCAGACACGTTCATAGGATTTGTTGGCTTAGAAAAAGCTTTCGACACTGTAAAATAGTCAAGATGTTCGAAATTATGAGAAAAATAGGGGTAAGCTGCAGGGAGAAACGGGTAATATGCAAAAAGTACAAGAGCCAAGAGCGAATAATAAGAGAGCACGACAAAGACAGGGATGTAGTATTTCGTCCCTACTGTTCAATCTGTGCATCGAAGAAGCAATGATGGAAATAAAAGAAAGGTTCAGGAGTGGAATTAAAATTCAAGGTGAAAGGATATCGATGAAACAATTCGCATATGACATTGCTATTCTGCGAGAAAGTGAAGAAAAATTACATTATCTGCTGAACGGAATGAACAGTCTAGTGGGTACAGAATATGGATTGAGAGTAAATCGAAGAGAGACGAAAGTAATGAGGAGTAGCAGAAATGAGAACAGACAGACGCTTAACTTCACGATTGATGGTCACGAAGTAGATGAATTTAAGGAATTCTGCTACCTAGGCAGCAAAATAATCCACGAATGATGGAGCAAAGAGAAAATCAAAAGCAGATTAACACTTGCAAAAAGGGTATTCCTGGCCAATAGAAGTCTACTAGTATCAAACAGGCGTTAATTTGAGAAAGAAATTTCTGAGAATGTACGTTTGGAGCACAGCACCATGTGGTAGCGAAACATGGACTTTTGGAAAACCGGAACAGAAGAGAATCGAAGCATTTGAGATGTGATGCTACAGACGAATGTTGAAAATTAAATGGACTGATAGCGAAAGGAATAAGGAGGTTCTGCGCAGAATCGGAAAGGTACATGAGAAAGACACTGTCAAAGAGAATGGACAGAATCGTAGGAAATCTGTTAAGACATCAGGGAATAAGTTGCGTGGTACTACAGGGAGCTGTAGAGGGCAAAAACTGTAGAGTAAGACAGTGATTGGAATACATCCAGCAAACAATTGAGGTCTTAGGTTGCAAGTGCTACTCTGAAATGATGAGGTTGGCACAACAGAGTTATTTTGGCGGGCTTTATCAAACCAGTCGGAAGACTTATGACTCAAAAAAGCATCTTTATCTCTCTGTGTGAGTGACGTACCCAGGATCCATCTAATATGATTAGGTGGCTAAAGTAGCGATATGGACTGCTGTGACACAGCTACGACATTTCCCTCCTGTCTCGGTTAGGTGATTTACTTGGATGCGTGGGAAACTTTATCATGGCGTACAAGATACCGGAAACTAATCATGAGTGGTTTTCACTTTTCCCACTATCCTTTCGATTGCAGTACGTAATTCGTCGAGCTCCGTGTCCTCAACATCTATTTCAATACCTGGTTCTCCACAGAACGATGTTCTGAGACTTCGTTTTTCACCATTCAAACTTTTTAGACGGCACTAGAAGCATATGATAATACAGTTTCAGTAACTCAGAAAGAACACCATTTAAAGTGTTTTGAATGACATTAAGTGGGTTCGGGTACTGATATGAATCAACGGCAACAGGTGAAAATTTGTGCCGGACTGGAATTAGCATTCGGATATCTCGTTTACCGCGAGCTGTCGTCTTAACCGCCCTGGCCTTCCGAGCACGTTTCCCTTTGTAGCCAAATACGGACATGTACGAAAGAAGTGACACGATTTATTAGAATGAATCGTCGCAATGTGGCTCCCTTTCAAAATGCAAAAAAAATTAATTACCGCCAGATGCTACAGTTCATCTGTGGGCTACGCCGTTTTGTTTTCGCTCCCATGAACTATGGACCTTGCCGTTGGTGGGGAGGCTTGCGTGCCTCAGCGATACAGATGGCCGTACCGTAGGTGCAACCACAACGGAGGGGTATCTGTTGAGAGGCCAGACAAACATGTAGTTCCTGAAGAGGGGCAGCAGCCTTTTCAGTAGTTGTAGGGGCAACAGTCTGGATGATTGACTGATCTGGCCTTGTAACATTAACCAAAACGGCCTTGCTGTGCTGGTACTGCGAACGGCTGAAAGCAAGGGGAAACTACAGCCGTAATTTTTCCCGAGGACATGCAGCTTTACTGTGTGATTAAATGATGATGGCGTCCTCTTGGGTAAAATATTCCGGAGGTAAAATAGTCCCCCATTCGGATCTCCGGGCGGGGACTACTCAAGAGGACGTCGTTATCAGGAGAAAGAAAACTGGCGTTCTACGGATCGGAGCGTGGAATGTCAGATCACTTAATCGGGCAGGTAGGTTAGAAAATTTAAAAAGGGAAATGGATAGGTTAAAGTTAGATATAGTGGGAATTAGTGAAGTTCGGTGGCAGGAGGAACAAGACTTTTGGTCAGGTGACTACAGGGTTATAAATACAAAATCAAATAGGGGTAATGCAGGAGTAGGTTTAATAATGAATAAAAAAATAGGAGTGCGGGTTAGCTACTACAAACAGCATAGTGAACGCATTATTGTGGCCAAGATAGACACAAAGCCCATGCCTACTACAGTAGTACAAGTTTATATGCCAACTAGCTCTGCAGATGATGAAGAAATTGATGAAATGTATGACGAGATAAAAGAAATTATTCAGGTAGTGAAGGGAGACGAAAATTTAATAGTCATGGGTGACTGGAATTCGTCAGTAGGAAAAGGGAGAGAAGGAAACATAGTAGGTGAATATGGATTGGGGGGAAGGAATGAAAGAGGAAGCCGCCTTGTAGAATTTTGCACAGAGCATAACTTAATCATAGCTAACACTTGGTTCAAGAATCATGAAAGGAGGCTGTATACATGGAAGAAGCCAGGAGATACTGACAGGTTTCAGATAGATTATATAATGGTAAGACAGAGATCTAGGAACCAGGTTTTAAATTGTAAGACATTTCCTGGGGCAGATGTGGATTCTGACCACAATCTATTGGTTATGAACTGCAGATTGAAACTGAAGAAACTGCAAAAAGGTGGGAATTTAAGGAGATGGGACCTGGATAAACTGAAAGAACCAGAGGTTGTAGAGAGTTTCAGGGAGAGCATAAGGGAACAATTGACAGGAATGGGGGAAAGAAATACAGTAGAAGAAGAATGGGTAGCTCTGAGGGATGAAGTGGTGAAGGCAGCAGACGATCAAGTAGGTAAAAAGACGAGGGCTAATAGAAATCCTTGGGTAACAGAAGAAATATTGAATTTAATTGATGAAAGGAGAAAATATAAAAATGCAGTAAATGAAGCAGGCAAAAAGGAATACAAACGTCTCAAAAATGAGATCGACAGGAAGTGCAAAATGGCTAAGCAGGGATGGCTAGAGGACAAATGTAAGGATGTAGAGGCTTGTCTCACTAGGGGTAAGATAGATGCTGCCTACAGGAAAATTAAAGAGACCTTTGGAGAGAAGAGAACCACTTGTATGAATATCAAGAGCTCAGATGGAAACCCAGTTCTAAGTAAAGAAGGGAAGGTAGAAAGGTGGAAGGAGTATATAGAGGGTTTATACAAGGGTGATGTACTTGAGGACAATATTATGGAAATGGAAGAGGATGTAGATGAAGACGAAATGGGAGATAAGATACTGCGTGAAGAGTTTGACAGAGCACTGAAAGACCTGAGTCGAAACAAGGCCCCGGGAGTAGACAACATTCCACTAGAACTACTGATGGCTTCGGGAGAGCCAGTCATGACAAAACTCTACCATCTGGTGAGCACGATGTATGAGACAGGCGAAATACCCTCAGACTTCAAGAAGAATATAATAATTCCAATCCCAAAGAAAGCAGGTGTTGACAGATGTGAAAATTACCGAACTATCAGTTTAATAAGTCACAGCTGCAAAATACTAACGCGAATTCTTTACAGACGAATGGAAAAACTGGTAGAAGCTGACCTCGGGGAAGATCAGTTTGGATTCCGTAGGAATGTTGGAACACGTGAGGCAATACTGACCTTACGACTTATCTTAGAAGAAAGATTAAGGAAAGGCAAACCTACGTTTCTAGCATTTGTAGACTTAGAGAAAGCTTTTGACAATGTTGACTGGAATACTCTCTTTCAAATTCTAAAGGTGGCAGGGGTAAAATACAGGGAGCGAAAGGCTATTTACAATTTGTACAGAAACCAGATGGCAGTTATAAGAGTCGAGGGGCATGAAAGGGAAGCAGTGGTTGGGAAAGGAGTGAGACAGGGTTGTAGCCTCTCCCCGATGTTATTCAATCTGTATATTGAGCAAGCAGTAAAGGAAACAAAAGAAAAATTTGGAGTAGGTATTAAAATTCATGGAGAAGAAGTAAAAACTTTGAGGTTCGCCGATGACATTGTAATTCTGTCAGAGACAGCAAAGGACTTGGAAGAGCAGTTGAACGGAATGGACAGTGTCTTGAAAGGAGGATATAAGATGAACATCAACAAAAGCAAAACGAGGATAATGGAATGTAGTCAAATTAAGTCGGGTGATGCTGAGGGAATTAGACTAGGAAATGAGACACTTAAAGTAGTAAAAGAGTTTTGCTATTTAGGGAGTAAAATAACCGATGATGGTCGAAGTAGAGAGGATATAAAATGTAGACTGGCAATGGCAAGGAAAGCGTTTCTCAAGAAGAGAAATTTGTTAACATCGAGTATAGATTTAGGTGTCAGGAAGTCGTTTCTGAAAGTATTTGTATGGAGTGTAGCCATGTATGGAAGTGAGACATGGACGATAACTAGTTTGGACAAGAAGAGAATAGAAGCTTTCGAAATGTGGTGCTACAGAAGAATGCTGAAGATAAGGTGGGTAGATCACGTAACTAATGAGGAGGTATTGAATAGGATTGGAGAGAAGAGAAGTTTGTGGCACAACTTGACTAGAAGAAGGGATCGGTTGGTAGGACATGTTTTGAGGCATCAAGGGATCACAAATTTAGCATTGGAGGGCAGCGTGGAGGGTAAAAATCGTAGAGGGAGACCAAGAGATCAATACACTAAGCAGATTCAGAAGGATGTAGGTTGCAGTAGGTACTGGGAGATGAAGAAGCTTGCACAGGATAGAGTAGCATGGAGAGCTGCATCAAACCAGTCTCAGGACTGAAGACCACAACAACAACACAACAGCGAAGATTAGGATTTAGCGACTCGTCGTCCATGAGGCCATTAGCCACGAAGTCCAAGCTGCGATTCTTTCGAGGATGGGGAAGGAAAGTAGCCGTGCCTTTTGGAAGGAATCATTCTGGCATTTGTATGTTGTATCGATATAGGGAAATCACGGAATACGTAAATTTGGATGGCCAGATGGGGATTCAGACCACCATTCTCCGGAGTGCGAGTCGACTGTGCTAACCACGACGTCACTCCGCGTGATCGGGGATTTCAGTGTGTACCACGATTTGTGAGATTCACCTGCAAACAAACAAGAAATTAATGTAGTAATCTCAGACATTATAACTCAGTAGTACAACCGAAAGGATTATACACTTCGAAGTGTCTTATTTTGAATGAAAAATGAGAGCTTCAAGAATTCGGAAAGACAGAAAGGAATAGTCTGAGGGAAATTCTCGGACCACAGAAGACTTCTAATGGGACGAAGAACTCCACAAGTACTTTGAAAAGATCGTGGACACAATGCGGAAGCGGAGGTTGAAGCTCTATTAATGATGGCAGAATGCAGACTGACCAATAGAATCTTCAACTACATTGTGCGATTAAAGTCCTAGTATATATGGGTATATGAGGTGAAGAGGATTGCAGCGGAAGTTGGAATTACACCACAGACGGTCCGCAGTAGAAGAAAGTTCACAAGCAGAGTTAACAGGATAGAATCATCTCACCAGAAATCTCCAAACAGGAGGCCCAAATGGATCATTTCTGAGAAGCAGAAAAAAGGAACTGAAAGAATGAAGAGATTTTTGGAGAAGAAGATAATCCTAGAAGTCTTAAGTTCTTTGCGGCCGATAGTTGGCCAAATTCAGAAATGGAAAGAAAAGAAACCTCAGGCAAGGTGGCAAATCATATTTACTGCTCCGTTTAGGATTTTTAGTTAGCTGTATGGTTTGGTCAGAAGCCAAAAATGTGGAATTTTTTCCGTAAGGTGTAACGGAAGTTCTAATGCTGCTCCTATATTATTATAGGATGACAATCTACACTGCCTCACACTCTTTCTGTATCTGCATTAGTCATTGACAACAAAGACCAGATTTGCTAAATCTATTAATGATGCCTCCAATGCGTGCAGACAATGTCGCTTCTGATGGTACAGAGTACAAGTCATTCGAAGTCGTCGGGGAGACTAAAAAGAGCGCCAGCTGCAGCTGATAATAGGACAAGACGTAGGAAGTCCGGGCGTCTCGCCGTCCATTTGTCGGCTCGCCACATCGTAATCGAATCCTAGCCTTTCCCCAGCAGTCCGCTCTCATTTCGGCCCTAGCGCTCTGCTTCCGTCCACAGAGAAAGAGAACACGAAAGAAAGACGCACAGTTTGCATTCCCATCATACTTGGTCCCGGACTCCGGTTACACCTCGAATTTCCCGTCCCTCTCCATCAGGAGTGTTGTGTGTGTGTGTGTGTGTGTGTGTGTGTGTGTGTGTATGTGTGTGTGTGTGTGTATGTGCCGTGGCACTCTAGGAACAGATTTTCATTACCGTGCCAGTATTATCGTTCGTAATTTACAGACGTCAGATGTAATTTCCAAGGAAAACAACGTTGAAATTAATATTGAAATAATGTTTGCACCTTTTATGGAACAGAGACCATAGACAAAACAAAGGTCACGATGTAGTCTTGCAGCGTAGAAACTCATATTTTCTGATCATTTACATCAGGCATTAAATTGTAAGGAGTGGAGATCTAATATATTTCGATTTCAGTGGGGTACCTGTCTAATAACAAGAATTTATTGCGAAACAGTTGCAGAACTGCCAAACCAATACGTAAATAAATCACTAACGAAACTGTGATCAGTTCTGCGACGATGGTGAAATGTAGATAAAAACCAAGCGTTCGTTTCTTCAGCAACATTCCCCTGTGCCGGAATGAATCAGTAGAATTCCGATTAATAAATGGCTCAAACATACATTATATGCATAAATGTAAAATTTATCGGATTATAATTAAATCAGGGAATAAAAGAGTAAGTTTGATGTGAGCATCTCGCCAGACATCTGCACTTCCATTCTTTTTATTTATTTATTTACGCATCTAGTTCCGTAGGACCAAATTGGAGAGAAAATCTCCAAGGTCATGGAACGGGTCAGTACATGAAATTACAACATAAAAGTAATAACAGATAAAATAAAATCTTTATTAACCCAAAAATTTAAGCCATAATTTTAAGTAAACGCAATCAATAATATAACATAAGAATCGGGGTAATTTATCAAGGAACTCCTCAACAGAATAGAAGCAGTGACCCGCGGGGAAACACTTCAGTTTCGATTTGAAAGCGTGTGGATTACTGCTAAGGTTTTTTAATTCTTGTGGTAGGTTATCAAAAATGAATGCAGGAGTATGCTGCACACCTTTCTGCAAAATCGTTAAGGAAGTGCGATCCAAATACAGATTGGATTTCTGCCGTGTGATAACTGAGTGAAACCTGGTAATTCTTGGGAATAAGCTGATATTCTTAACAAGAAACGACAGTAAAGAATATATACATCGAGAGGCCAATATCAGAATACCTAGACTAGTGAAGAGGGGTCGACAAGAGGTTCGCGAACTTACTACACTTATTGCCCGAACTGCCCGTTCCTGAGCCAGAAACATCGTTTCCGAATGGTAAGAGTTACCCCAAAATATAATACCATACGACATAAGCGAATGAAAATACTCAGGCTAGTTTTCGTGACGAATGATCACTTACTTCAGATACCGTTCGAATAGTGAAAATGGCAGCATGAAGTCTTTGAACAAGACCCTGAACGTGGGTTTTCCACGACAGTTTACTATCTATCTGGACATCTAGAAATTCGAACTGTTCAGTTTCACTAATCATATGCCAATTCTGTGAAATTAAACCGTCGGGGTTTGTGGAATAGTGTGTTAGAAACTGTAAAAACTGAGTCTTGCTGTGATTTAGCGTTAGTTTATTTTTTACATGTCGTGAACTAATGTCATAAACTGCACTATTTGAAACAGAGCCAATGTTGCACACAACATCCTTTACCAACAAGCTAGTGTCATCAGCAAACAGAAATATTTTAGAATTTCGTGTAACACTACAGGGGATATCATTTATATAAATGATATCTTGCGAAGTGTAAACTGGAGGCATCGAAGGAAATATTGCTCATGTCTTTCACGTGGCGTCCAGAATTAACGTAAAACTTCGGCTTGATTCCCGGTTCAAACAAAATAAATTTTAAAGCGTGACTTCACGTAACCAACCATTCCATAAAGCGGTACCAAATTCGTCTGGCGCAGTATTCGGGTTAGTGATATTTATTAACAGTGACAGTGACACATGAACAATTAAGAATACTCCAGCAGAGACTGAGTAAACGCTGCCTCATGGCGGTAGCATTCAGCGCGTACCAGGGCACGCCACGAGACGGGGCAAGTAAGACACCGAAGAAGTGACGAACAACGGTTTTACTTAATTTTTCTCTTCCTGTTAACGCACATCTCTAAACCGAAAATCGCATTGGAATAGTTTGAGGCCTCTCACCCCCATGCGGCCGTCCTGATTTATGTTTTCCGTGATTCCCCTAAATCGCTCCAGGCAAATTCCAGGATAGTTCCTCTGAAAGGGCACAAGCGACTTTCTCTCCCATCCTTCCCCAATGTTATTGAACTGATGACCTCGATGTTTGGTCCCCTCCTCCAAATCAACAAATCAGTCAACCAGCTGAGGCCACCCTATGGAATGGGCACGTTGAATTCCGTTTTAAAAATAATTTTGTTTGCAACGGGAAAAAAACTGGTGTTTTTCTTTGAAATTAGGCTTCGCATGCAAGGCACGATGAGAAGTACACTACTGGCCATTGCAATTGCTACACACGAAGATGACGTGCTACTGACGCGAAATTTAACCGACGGGAAGAAGATGCTGTGGTATGCAAATGATTAGCTTTTCAGAGCATTCACACAAGGTTGGCGCCGATGGCGACACCTACAACGTGCTGACGTAAGGGAAGTTTCCAGCCGATTTCTCATGCACAAACAGCAGCTGACCGGCGTTGCCTGGTGAAACGTTGTTGTGATGCCTCGTGTAAGGAGGATCAATGCGTACCATCTCATTTCCGACTTTGATAAATGTCGGATTATAGCCTATCGCGATTGCGGTTTATCGTATCGCGACAGTGCTGCTCGCGTTGGTCGAGATCCAATGACTGTTAGCAGAAAGGGGAATACGGAACGCCGTGCTGGATCCCAACGGCCTCGTATCACTAGCATTCGAGATTAAAGGCATCTTATCGGAATGGCTGTAACGGATCGTGCAGCCATGTCTCGATCCCTGAGTCAACAGATGGGGACGTTTGCAAGACAACAGCCATCTGCACGAACAGTTCGACGACGTATGCAGCAGTATGGACTATCACCTCGGAGACCATGGCTGCGGTTACTCTTGACGCTGCATCACAGACAGGAGCGCCTGCGATGGTGTACTCAACGACGAACCTGGGTACACGAATGGCCAACGGCCTCGTATCACTAGCATTCGAGATGACAGGCATCTTATCCGCATGGCTGTAACGGATCGTGCAGACACGTCTCGATCCCTGAGTCAACAGATGGGGACGTTAGCAAGACATCAGCCATCTGCACGAACAGTTCGACGACGTATGCAGCAGCGTGGACTATCAGCTCTCAGACCATGGCTCCGGTTACCCTTGACGCTCCATCACAGACAGGAGCGCGTGCGATGGTGTACTCAACGGCAAACCTGGGTGCACGAATGGCAAAACGTCATTTTTCCGGATGAATCCAGTTTCTGTTTACAGCATCATGATGGTCGTCTCCGTGCTTGGCGACATCGCGGTGAACCCACATTGGAAGCGTGTATTCGTCATCGGCATACTGGCGTATCACCCGGCGTGATGGTATGAGGTGCCATTGGTTACACGTCTCGGTCACCTCTAGTTCGCATTGACGGCACTTTGAACAGTGAACGTTACACTTGAGATGTGTTACCACCCGTGGCTCTACCCTTCATTGGATCCCTGCGAAATCCTACATTTCAGCAGGATAATGCACGACCGCATGTTGCAGGTCCTGTACTGGCCTTTCTGGATACAGAAAATGTTCGACTGCTGCCCTGGCCAGCACCAATTGAAAACGTCTGGTCAATGGTGGCCGAGCAACTGGCTCGTCACAATACGCCAGTCACTACTCTTGATGAAATGTGGTATGGTGTTGAAGCTGCATGGGCAGCTGTTCCTGTATACGCCATCCAAGCTCTGTTTGACTCAACGACCAGGCGTATCAAGGCCGTTATTACGGCCAGAGGTGGTTGTTCTCGGTACTGATTTCTCAGGATCTATCCTCCCAAATTGCGTGAAAATGTAATCACATATCAGTTCTAGTATAATATATTTGTCCGATGAATACCCGTTTGTCATCTGCATTTCTTCTTGGTATACCAATTTTATTGGCCAGTATTGTACTTTTGTACTTCTTCCTTAACTGACATCGCCACCTACGAACCCGCTAGTTCTTTCCGACGGGAACGGCCAAAGAGAACAAGCTAAGAAGGATCGATACTAGAGGACAAGTTGCAAGGATTACTGCTGCAGTTGCAGCAGTGCTATTAAGTCCCAAGCTAATACAACTTTGCAATTGTGACATAATCGGAAAAAACACTCAAATATTTGTGACAACAGCGAGGAAGAGTTTCTGTTTCGGTGCTAGAAATTCGTTGCCTCTTTTCTCGCGTCTTATTGGTTATGTTCATGTATCGTTCCACAGTCTACGTGACACTGACGCGTCGCCAAGCTGTGAGAAGTTGAGAAACACCGCCGTGACTGCCGCTCGCCCTGATCTAGACTTTAGTCGTCCAGATCGGAACCCAATGGAACACCTCTGAGATGCGTTGGACTCCGCGTCCAACGTCACTACCTTCTCAGGTCACCGGTTATAAGGAAGAACAAGGTGCCAAAAGTTGAGACCCCCATCGAAAACAGTCATAAGGGCAAGGGGTGGTCACATCCCATTTAATGTTCACTAAACAGTGTCCGGTGCTTTTGACTAAAACAAAGGCAGACAGAAGTGTATGTCTTTGCACCTCTGTAGACTCGAAGTCTGCTCTTGAGTAACGTTCAGTACAGTATTGCTCCACCGTGTGGATTGATACATGCTTACAAGGGAACCTCCCCAGTGCACCCCCCTCAGATTTAGTTATAAGTTGGCACAGTGGATAGGCCTTGAAAAACTGAACACAGATCAATTGAGAAAACAGGAAGAAGTTGTGTGGAACTGTGAAAAAATAAGCAAAATGTACAAACTGAGTAGTTCAAGGGAAGATAAGGAACATTAAGGACGATGGGAACGCAGGAGGGCCGTGGTCTCGTGGAAACGTGAGCAGCTGCGGAACGAAAGGTCCTTGGTTCAAATCTTCCATCAAGTGAAATGTTTAATTTTTTTATTTTCAGTTTATGTGACAAACTCTTATGTTTTCATCACTTTTTTGGGAGTGATTATCACATCCACAAGAAAACCTAATTCGGGCAAGGTAGAAGAATCTTTTTACCCATTCGCCAAGTGTACAAGTTAGGTGGGTCGACAACATATTCCTGTCATGTGACGCACATGCCGTCACCAGTGTCGTATAGAATTTATCAGATGTGTTTTCCTGTGGAGGAATCGGTTGACCTATGACCTTGCGATCAAATGTTTTCTGTGCCCATTGGAGAGGCACGTCCTTTCGTCTACTAATCGCACTTTTTTGCGATGCGCTCGCAAAACACAGACACTAAACTTATTACAGTGAACAGAGATGTCAATGAACGAACGGACAGATAATAACTATGCAAAAATAAAGAAAGTAAAATTTTCAGTCGAGGGAAGACTTGAACCAACGACCTCTCATTCAGCAGCTGCTCACTCTACCACGGGACCACGGCGCTCCTAATCTCACTTTGTCCATTATGTTGCTTATGTGGCCCATGGACTACTCAGTTTGTATATTTTGCTTATTTTTTCAAAGTTCCACACAACTTCTTCCTGTTTTCTCAATTGATCTGTGTTCAGTTTATTAAGGTCTATCCACTGTGCCAACTTATAACTAAATCTGAGGGGGGTGCGATGAGGAGGTTCCCTTGTTAGATGCTTCGAGGGTTGCCCAGAAAGTAATGCCCCGCACTTTTTTCCTTCAGCAGTTCTTTATTGAACATAATGAGAATTACACAAACGAAAGAATGATGTTTTATCTACACACCCTATTTTTCGACGTAGTCTCCATCCCGTCCTACGGACTTCCTCCTGTGCGAAACGAGAGCGTGTATGTCCTGTCGGTACCAATTCTTGTCCTGGTGGCGGGGCCAGTGTTTCCCTCATTGTCCTCAAAATGTCTTCCACGAGTAGCATCCTTTAATGGACCAAACAAGTGGAAGTCCGAGGGGGCTAGGTCAGGTGTGTCAGGTGTGACGGCCGTGGATAGTCCCCACGGCCGCTGGAAATCGTCGAGCTCCGCCGAACCGCCTTCTGATAACCTCACCCTCGGTGTCCAACGACTAACTGTACGTCTGTTGATAGCAGATGCTCCATAGACTTTGCACAAGCGTTTGTGAATATTCCCCATAGTCTCTTTCCTTGCTGCGATAAATTCAATGACGGCACGTTGTTTTTAACGTACATCACCTACTGTCCTGCAGCTACGCTATCAATCGGAAATGACGAAAACTTGACGAGCTCACTCAGGAAACTTCAAATAAAACATACGTAACGTTTCGCATTTGTAACATTGTTTTCTGCTGAGAAAAAATGTGTCGCATTATTTTCTGGGTAACCCTTGTATTTGCCACGTTACCTACAAAGTAGTGGAGTCATAGCCAAGCATTTCCTGCGCAATGACGGTCCTCCAGTGTGCGGCGACACCCTGGGTCATGACAGCAGGTACAGGACGGTCGGTTGATTCTGTCTTTCTGGAAGAAAATGTTCACTAGAGTGGCGATGTATCAATATCTATGCTAATCTGATTACAGTCGCAAAAAATTTCATCCGTGCTCCAGTGGTAATCCTGCGAGATGACTGCTTTCCGACTTTCATAAACTAGCGTGGGAAGTTGACAGGATTTACAGTAAAAACATTCCAGTGACCTACTCACAGGAGAATGATGCCTTATGCAAGAAGGCAGTAATCTGCCTTTGGATAGAAAAGCGCATACTCCACGTAAACACCACTGTTACACTCCGCGGTGCAGCTCACAATGTATGATACTTGAAGCAAACACTGCAATAGTGAGGTGTGATCGTGCATTATCGTCTTGAGATACGAACCAATAACTGAATTGTTGGCGGTAGGATTAAACAGTAAGTTGGAGATCCTGTTACAGTACTGTACTGTCTTTGATTACTGTCGATAGAGATGAAGGCGCTAATATTAGTGCGTAATACCGGCCCAAAACACAACTGCTCCTGCTCCCTGCTAGGTCGTGAAACTGCGTGCCCTTGATGTGGGTTGGTACTTGGCTGTTTCTACACTCATCTACGGTGAGCATCAGGAGTCAGGTAAATACAGCACTCTTTACTGAAGAGAACCCAACGCCATTGATCCAAGCTCCATTGCATTTTCTTCCCGTAGCGCGGCACTGTTGGATTGTTACTGTTATTGTATGTATAAGCCACAAACATTTTACGGTATTTACGCAACGTTCAATTTGTGACCACCGAAATCACCCTGTCTGTACTTCAGTCACGTTGCGATTGAATACATGTTCCGGGTGGCTATAATTAAATTGCATCTACTGACAGAGGCCCAGTGTGTGTCGTAATTAACGTTAATGGGGAACCGATTTATGCTGGAAAAAAATTAATTCAAATTTTAACGACCACATGCAGATCTGACCCAGAAAATGCCAGAAAGACGTACAGAAATGTTTCCACATGCAACGGATTAGGAAGTGGACGTGGACAGAAAAGGTCAAATAAGTGATAAATACATTACGTTGTTAGTATTATTAACCTCTGCTTACACGGTTTTTTCGTTGGGACCACCAGAGACGTCGACGAGATACTGCATCTGTAAAATGGCGTGGTCAATAGTTGCTCGCAGCAGTTCCGGTGGAATCTGAGCAACATGTTCCGGTATACTGGCCTTCAGATCGGATATAGACCGAACGTATCCCTGGTAAACGCGTTACTTTAGATATACTCAGAGCCAAAAGTCACATGGGTTCAAATCAGGTGATCCTGGAGGCCATTCATCTGCAAAACCTCTGGAGACAACTAGTTTCTGGAAGGTTGCACTAAGCACACCTTTCACTGGGGGACATAAGGCGCTGCCTCGTCTTGCATGAAAACAGTGGTTTCCAAAGCAAGAACCACATGCCGTATAAGGAGGTCTCGATAACGTGTAGACATCGCGGTAATCCTAACATGCCTTCTGGGTGTTTTATCTTCAAACAAGAACGGACCGAGGATAAAGGTGCTTGTGAATCCAGTCACATATGGCGAGTGCAATGTCTCTCCGTGGAAGGCCCGAAGTTTAACATTACGTCAGATTCGGAAGTTTTGTGTATTCACTGCACCCTGTAGTTTAAAATGTGCCTCGCCACTCCACATTTCATCAATTTTGATCCTTTCCAGAAACCTAAGAGCAAATCCAGAACATTGCTACAGACCATGATGTTTCAGTTGCTGCACCGTCTGGATTTTCTACAGATACAAGTGTAAAATAGATTGGAAAAATTTGACTATTGAATGGGAAATTCTGTTGACACTGTACGAACATTAAGATTATGCGGGGCACTTGCTGCATTGATCTATTGCAGCAACAACAATTTGTCAATAACTTCCACTGGGATATGACACCTTCCTCTCCCAGGTGTCGTACCAAGCTTACGTGTGTTTATGAATTCCATTATCACTGCCTTGAAAGAATGTTATCAGGCCTCTCCTCAGACCTTTCAGCTCGCAATACTCTCTCAATGCAGCACTGTAATAGCTGCCGTTCACATAAAACAGTTGCACTAACAGCATATGGTCTCTCTTTTGCGATGCTCTCTCAATGCAGCACTGTAATAGCTGTTGTTCACATAAAACAGTTACACTAACAGTGTATGGTCTCTCTTCTCTATAGCCATACTGTTCACTCATGTTATGACTTGTCAAACGACAGCTTGGGTACCATACCTTCATACAAACGGCGCACAGTGTCAGATTTATACCTGGTGGCCAATATTGGAACTAATTTTTTTGCTGCGAAAACGTGTTCCGCATTAACACATTAGCATATCTGACAAGTTTTACTCCCATACGAATGCTACAGCCAACACTAGACCTCCGTGAATAGCTGCACTTTAATTTTAACCATCTAGTACCTTCGTAATGGCACCTAGGGCAGTAATTGGCCGTATTGAAAATGGTTCAAAAGGCTCTGAGCACTATGGGACTCAACAGCTGAAGTTATCAGTCCCCTAGAACTTAGAACTACTTAAACCTAACTAACCTAAGGACATCACACACATCCATGCCCGAGGCAGGATTCGAACCTGCAACCGTATCGGTCGCGCGGTTCCAGACTGTAGCGCCTAGAACCACTCGGCCACCCCGGCTGGCGGCCGTATTGAGACGGCTGTTTGTTGTCTATGTCGACGGAGCTCTCCCTGTTGCCTTCATTTTCCTAGGGGAACCTATGAAGGTTTGTCGGTAGCGGTTCTTAGTTCGTGTTGGTGATCGTGATCTTCAGTGTTTTGTGTCTCACGATTTCGATTAAAATTTCGAAATACTCCGCCATCATTTATACCAGTTCAGCGGGCAGTATCGTTGAGGCAAAGTGTGCACGACCTAACCTTGAAATCATACTCTGAGGCAGGTTTACTGAGCACATGGAACGTGTCTGCTTCTCACCTCTACTCGTTTCACTGATACACTATGTGATCAAAACTATCCGAACACCCACAAAAACATACGTTTTTCATATTAGGTGCGTTGTGCTGCCACCTACTGCCAGGTACTCCATATCAGCGACCTCAGTAGTCATTAGACATCGTGAGAGACCAGAATGGTACGCTCCGTGGAACTTACGGACTTCGAAAGTGGTCAGGCGATTGGGTGTCACTTGCGTCATACGTCTGTACGCGAGATTTCCACACTCCTAAACATCCCTAGGTCCACTGTTTCAGATGTGATAGTGAAGTGGAAACGTGGAGGGATACGTACAGCACAAAAGCGTACAGGCCAACCTCGTCTGTTGACTGACAAAGACCGCCGACAAGTGAAGAGGGTCGTAATGTGTAATAGGCAGACATCTGTCCAGGCTATCACACAGGAATTCCAAACTGCATCAGGACCCACTGCATGTACCATGACAGGCGCGAGGTGAAAAAACGGATTTCATGGTCGAGCGGCTGCTCATAAGCCACACATCACGGTGGTAAATGCGAAACGACGCATCTCTTTGTGTAAAGAGCATACACATTGGACGATTCAACAGTGGAAAAACGTTGTGTGGAGTGACGAATCACGGTACACAATGTGGCGATCCGATGTTAGGTTGTGGGTACGTCGACTGCCCGGTGAACCCCATCTGCCAGCGTGTGTAGTGCCAAAAGTAAAATTCGGAGGCGGTGGTGTTATGGTGTGGTCATGTTTTTCATGGAGAGGGCTTGCACCCCTTGTTGTTTTGCATGGCACTATCACAGGAGAGGCCTATACTGATGTTGTAAGCATCATCTTGCTTTCCACTGTCGAAGAGTAATTCGGGGATGGCGAATGCATCTTTCAACACGATCGAGCACCTGTTCATAACGCACTGCCTGTGGTGGAGTGGTTATACGATAATAACATCGCTGTGATGGACTGTCTTGCACAGAATCCTGACCTGAATCCTACAGCACACCTTTGGGACGCTTTGGAACGTCTCCAGCACTTGACTGAACGTATGCCTGCCAGAGTGGAAGCTGTCATCAAGGCTAATATTGAATTCCAGCATTACTGATGGAGAGCGCAATGAACTTGTAAGACATTATCAGTCAGGCGACCGGATACTTCTGATTACATAGTGTACATTAAGATGACACTAACCTCTCAGCGAAAGAGTCAGACATGTATCCACACAGGTATCGATCGTGTACTGCCGTGTGCAGCGTTTTGGTCTAGCTGGACACGTGATATGTTACATGGCAGGCTCTTTGGTTTCTGACAATCAATCAGACAGGTTCCCACAAGAATTCACTTTGAACTCGGCACAGTGTGTCCAAGTTACTCGTGCGTTTGCCTCTTGGAATTGTCCTAGTTCTACTTTACTACGCACTTGCAGGTTGCTGTTTCACTTCATGCTGCTACAAATCTGTTGCTTAGATCTCTACATGCTATTGGCTTAAGCGAAGCTCCGCAAATGCACTCGACTACGTTCACGTAGGACGAAGTAGTTTTGTTGATTTCGCGGTTAAGCCTGGTGACTTACGCTCAGCAGATTTACGTGGTGTCTCTCTTGCAAACGGAACTCAGTTCTTTGTGGACAGGTTTGAGTCGCGTATCTATGTGGACTGGAATATCGATACATTCTATTTCCAGTATTAGTAAATGTATTTCAGTACACGTCAGTGCACTCGGTAAAATGAGTTGTTTTCTACCACAGTAAATTATTAACAAATCTTGTGTCGCAGTGTCCATTTTCCTAATTCTTCGCCGCTAGCGCGTGCTTATGTAGGCTCACCGTCTGCAACAGATCACACTATGGTAGCTTTCCCTATTTAATGGCACCTCCACTAACATGTATCCTGTGCATTTTGCAAGGCCTCGGGTATTATTACACACTGTCTTAGCGGCCACTGCTTCTGCTTCGGTCTCGTTTGTGTAGTAATTAGAACGAAAACAATTTTATATGAGGCCTTCTGAAAAATTGATGTATTGAAGACTGGTTTCTCGTTTTTTCTACGCACTTCTGGGAAAGCTGATTTTTAGTAATGAATGTTAAATAGCTTTTCTTAACTTAATTCACAAATTGTAATACCTTCTTAACTTTTCACGCTAATGAAGGCCATGGAAGCATGATCTTTTCCGAATGTTCTGGGAGTCTGAGGTTTTGTTAAGCCTGCCTTTTCAGTTCTTATGGTGGTATTTCCATAGAAAGGTCCATTCCTAGTACATTTCTAACCGAGAAGTCAAATACCAGTTTTCATAGCTTAAGATTTAAAATTTTTTTAATAAAGTAAAATAGTTTAAAAAAAATTTTTGTACTCTCTTTCACTTTCTTGGGTTGAATTCCTAACAGCACTTAAACACTAATTTTTTATTTCTGAGAAGCCAAACACAAATTTTCACAGATTTAGCTTCAAAAATGCTATGAAATATTTGTACATACTGTAAGTCCCCCCCCCCCTCCTCCCCATTTCATTCTCTTAGGGTTCAATTTCCTAAAACAACGAAACACGTATTTTTTAATTTACAACCGAGATGTCTAATGCTAATTTTTACAGATGCAGCTTTAAAATTCCTTTAGCAGTTCCTTAAGTTTTATTTATTTCTTTTAAACCTAACACCCACTATTTCACCCCCTTTGGGGTTGAATTCACAAAAATGCTGAGACACGTAATTTTTTTATTTCTGACTGAGAAACAAAATACCAATTTTCAAAGTTTTAGTTTCATAAGTGTCCTAATCTAGTTTCATAACTCACTTAATAGCGACATGTTTTCAAACAAATCAGTCCGCCTGCATCATTTCCGCTTCGCCCGTCAGGCGACTATGTTGTGCTATTAGTTCCGCCTCTACCGTAGCACTGCGTGTTTTCCTCGTGTCCGTTTAGTGTCGTGTTGGTCTCCGTGCGCGTCGCATCGATGATTGTCGGTTAGTGTTTGCTGTTCGTGCGGCCCTTCCTGTCACGGCGTCGTCTCGCGCCGTGATGTCCACCGTGGTTCCCACGAAAATTCCGCGTACAGGTACTGTCAGCTTCACATTCGTCAAATTCACGCTTCACGTCCAGCCCGGTTCTTTGGAGATACATGACTGGTTAGTCGATACGGTTAAAGTCACTACTGGTTAGGTACATACTGCAGCGAATTATATGTGTTTTTTTGTTAAGTTTCTTGACCCGCTCCAGTTTGATAGAATACGTCCTCGTCACGGTTCTCAGGTACCCTTTACGCACTGTGATCGTTCCACTAGTATGGTTCTCTTGGCTAATGCAGAAGTGATTTATACGAATGTCCGCGTGTCTAACCTTCCTGTTTTCTGAGGCCCGTTTTGCTTGCTTGTGGGGAAATACGTCATATTCTAAGGGAACGCATGTCTGCTCGGCACCGCTTAAAGGTCTGTAGTGGTATTCGGTCGGCGGAAATGGTCAAAAAACATATTCCTTCTCGTCTACAGGTATGAGTTTATAGGGTCCATATTACGTACAGTGGCCAAGAAGGAACATATTATTGTAATCAAACCGGTCATTTCCGTATTAATTGTCCGCGGCGTATGGTGGTATTAAAACCTACATACGAATAGCGTAAAAACTTGACTTTAGCTGATCTCCCGGAGGCATCTCAGACTGAATCGTTCCCTGTTATTGAGGGACGTAGTGACCCTTTGACCGACAACGCTCGTGGTTTTCCCCCGCTGTCCTTGCGTCGGGATGTTGATGCCTGCCGGCCGTTGTGGCCGAGCGGTTCTAGGCGCTACAGTCTGGAACCACGCGACCACTACGGTCGCAGGTTCGAATCCTGCCTCGGGCGTGGATGTGTGTGATGTCCTTAGGTTAGTTAGGTTTAAATAGTTCTAAGTTCTAGGGGACTGATGACCTCAGAAGTCAAGTCATATAGTGTTCAGAGCCATTTGAGCCATTTAATGTAGCTTCCGAATTTTCTAAGGATACTGCCGTGTTTTATAGGGAAAGCATTCAGTTGATCGATTTCTAAGTACTCGACAGTGGAAGGGGGATCGGGTGCACATTTTGTGATGTCAGTTTACTCCTTTATGCCCCTCTGGCACAGGTCGGACTACCGCACGTTCGAGTTTCTATAAAGAAGAAATCATTTACCTGCTCCATAAATCCCCGGCAAATATTACTTTAGGTGGAGACGTCAATTGTGTTCTACGGCCAGCGGAACAGTCTCCTGGTGCGCTCCTTGCGCATGCGTGACGTTTGGGTTTTTAGCTATCCTACACTTGTGCGACATACATACTTTACTCCCACGTCTAGCAGTCACCTCGGTCGCTTTTACCTTTACGATTCCTTGTATGGGCATCTTCTGGATGTTCATGTGATACCAGCCTGTTTTACTGATCATTGCACCGTAGCCGTCACGTTCAATTACGAGCGGCAACCGGTAAAATTGTTTCGTCCTCTCTGGATGCTCAATGTAGCCTCTTTGCAAGATACCTCTCTTGGTGTCGTCCTGGAGGACGTATGGGTTCGTTGTTCTCCTGCTATGGACCGGTACTCATCTATTGTGGCATGGGGGACACTGCATGTTAAACGACAAATCCGTAGGGCGATGGTGCGTTTTGGAGATACGAAGGTGGCAGACGATCGACGAATGCAAGAATTTTACTACTTAGTCTTACGTCAACTGTAAGATAGTGCTACGCATGCTCCCATACGGGTCACTGATATACAGTGCATCAAAGCCTAATTGCTGCAGCTCAAACGCATTCAAATGGAGGGACTGCGGACGAAGTCTCAACCAAGTTCCCTTTTACAAGACGAATTGACGTCACTATACCATCTAATCCGTTTACGGGCGCGCCGGAAACGTGTGTGCCTTGCCTTCCTCACAACCGCTGACGGCCGCATGTCCACTCACCCCTCACCGTGACATTTCCGACTTTATTTACACCTATTTTACTGATCTGTACGATACCCTTGCCCCGGCTGAAAACTCTCTCGATGACTTTACATCCTTGCTGCATCGCGTCGTCATTCCTCAATTAAATGACGCCTTTCTACGTCCCTTTCACAAGGATGATATATATGATGTAACAGGATGTCAGTCCCGGACGTCGCCTGGATTAGACAGTATTCCTAATGAGTTTTATGTTCAATTTTTACTACTCATTGGTGACACTTTTACGTCAATGGTAAATTAAGTGATGCGGGGAGTCTCCCTTCCTGCTTCTTTTCAGGAATATAATCTGGTCCTCCTCCCGAAATCCATAGATAGACTTGCGATTCATTCCCTCCGTCCTATTACTCTCATTAACTTCGATTATAAAATTGCCGCTCGAGCAATTAATACCCGTCTCTCTAAGCTGCACGATACTATTACTGCCACCCACCAAAGCTGTGTGCCTGGACGCACGATACTGACTTCTGTTTTCGAATGTTGCGATGTAATTTCGATGGTCGCTGCCGCTAATATCCCAGGGGCTTTTTTTTCTTGATTTCCAAAAAGCGTTTGATCGTGTCAGCCATGATATTTTAACGAGAGTGCTTACCGCTGTCGGCTTTAATAATGATGCTCGACAGGTCTTAATTCGCCTTTTTACCGTTGTCAGTGCTCCGGTAATTGTGTTGGATGGACTATATTGGGGGAACTTTTTCCGGTCCGTGCATGCGCCGGAGACGTCATGGTTTCAGTAAGACATGTCGAGGACATACCGAGGCTTAGGGATACCTTGGATTCATTTTGTCGTCTTGCTGGTGCTCACATTAATGATCGTAAATGCACGTTCCTACCGTTGAGAGGCTTAAATCATGTCGTCATTCCTTGGGCGACAGTCTTCAATCGCCATAAGACCTTAGTGATCTCAGTGAATCGCAATCCGATCAAAGTGGCGACACTAAATTGGCGAGTGGTTACGAGTCGTGCTCACGGGGCGATCGTTGAACATGAACGCCGTTCCCTTAGCTTCCTTCACAAGGTACGGGTTTTAGAATCCAGGTACGAATTTTTGAAACCTATGTCTTCAGTAAAGTATGTCGATTCCTGTGGCGCCGCCACAGTATCCAGTATCCGTATCCAGTATGAAGAAGTGGGCAGGCCTCGAAAGCTTGGAGGATTGAGTGTTTCCGATATCAAAATGAAGACATCCATCTTATCTGACCGCGCCGGCCCATATGGCCGAGCGGTTCTAGGCGCTTCAGGCTGGAACCGCGAGACCACCACGGTCACAGGTTCGAATCCTGCCTCAGGTAGGGATGTGTGTGATGTCCTTAGGTTAGTTAGTTTTAAGTAGTTCTACGTTTTAGGGGACTGATGACCTCCGATTTTAAGTCCCATAGTGCACAGAGCCATTTGAACCATTATCTGTCCGCCGCAATGTTTTAACCTGTACGCGGGCTCCGCATTCAGTTAGTCTACCTCTCGTTTACTTTCGCGCCTCCGGCCGGTCTGTCTGACCCCTCCTGTTGATGTTGAAAGGATTAATCCTACATATCGGAACATTCGTGAATACTTTCTATCGGTATCCTAGGTGCTAATATACTTTCCACGACACATATTAATACCAACATGCTATCACCCCGTTGGGGGTGCACCATGTCCCCTTTCTCCTGTGGAACTTGCTTCCCCGTCAACGTCTTGAAAAACGGTCTGGTCTCAGTCTTCCTTTATTTTCGGTGCACCATGTCCCCTTTCTCCTGTTGGACGTGCTTCCCCGTCAACGTCTTGAAAAACGGTCTGGTTTCATCTTAGTCTTCCTGTATTACCGATGGAGATAGCTTCAACGTGGCATATGGTCGTTAACCGTCTGATACCCACTGTTGATCGTCTTTTTCGTATTGGCCTTCGTCTGACTGATCAGTGTGAGGAATGTCATCACACTGACACGTCATTTCACAGGCTTGTTGCTTGCAGACGGTATCATTGGCTATGGGTCCGCCGTCAATTAGTTTTCCTTACTTGAGGGGCTGTGAAACCGCTTTCCCAGACGACATTCTCCTACATCCGGACATATCCATTTTTCCTCAGACGAAAACGAATACGATTTTTCTGGTTCTTGGGTTACTATGATCACTATGTCGTTGAAGGGGTGAATGACCCAGATCTCCGCGTTTTTCATCATTATCTGACACCTGCGCATCGGAAATGGCAGCCGTTGCCACGATACCGAACGTTTTTTGCGAATATGCTTTTTCTTGTGTTTAACCGTCAGGTTGTTGGTTAAGCTCCCCTGTGATCCCTGTTTCTCCCCTGAGCTTGAGTCCCTCCCTAGTTGCTTTGTTTTACCACTTTTTCTCTTCCACATGTATATTAAAAAATCGCAAGAAGGGTGGGGTAATGGGTTAGTTTTCCAGTTCAGAATTTAATAATTGTTTGTGCTTGAAATAATTTGTTGACTTTCTTTTTGCAGCTGATATTAAATGAGGATTTAACTTTGGTTGTCTGACGGTATTTTCATGAAAATCAATCTGATAATAAGAAAAGGTGCTAACGTGCTCGCTTCCCATGCAAGCGTGCCCGGGTTCGACTCCCGGCCGGGTTGGAGATTTTCTTCGCTTGAGGACTGGGTGTTGTGTTGTCCTCATCATTTCATCCTTATCGCCGGCGCGCAAGTCGCCCAATGTGGCGTCGACTGAAATTAGACTCACACTTGGTGGCCGAACTTCTCCGGATGAGGCCTCCCGGCCAGCGATGCTACATGCTCATTTCCATTTTTTCAGTAAAACCTCTTATTCTCTATTTATTCGGGGCGGAACTTCGAAAAATCCCTTCTTAAACGACGCCTACAGTGTAAGAGCAATTGACTCTCCAAAGTTTCTATCCTTAGCGGTTTGGGCTAGACGATGATGATTCGGTGATCGGTCAGAACATATCCCTTTATGCACAGAGATTGCCTGGTTTTTCGGCATTTTTGGGTAAGCACACATACAACAAACTTTTGTTACAAACAGCAGTACAGTCAGCACCACTGCAGATCATCTCTCGCCAAGTGCTCAGAAGAAAGCAATTTTTGTGTTCAGAGGACAGATTTTTTTACATTTACAGAAAGATTCAGAGTTGTTACATATTATACAAACTGCCTGAACACGCGTACACTGAACGGTAGATAGTCTATAAGGCGATCTCCATTACAATGAGTTTCCTAATTTTGCATCCCCTTTAAGATCACTTATTCCCATTGTCGTACCAGCTCACCATTTTCTCTCTGAGACTGATAAATGTTCTCCACTACGCTTGTTAAGTGTAACTGATGTCGCCACATAATCACCTACATTTTAACAAAGGCTTTCCGGAAACACGGTTTTCATTGGTTCCACGTAATTCACTATTAATGGTTTAGTATTTAATACAATTGAAGATTGCAGTGTAACTTCCACCGTGTACGCAAGCCTTATTTTTCCGTTCACGGTTCGAAATAGACTTAAATGCATTCAGAATGTTGCTTTCCTTTTAGCTTCATGACGCGTGTGGCTTAACGCACCTCTGTCCATGGTCGACAGGGTGCTGACTAAGAGATTTCCGATCAACGACTTCGTAAAATACGCAAGTCATGGTGATACTTTTTTCATGTGGTTTCGAAGCCGGTCCTCTGTCGATCCCAAACATTTGCTTCCATCTCGTGGATGCATAATATCTCTGCCCGCTAGAAAGCAGGAGAATCGTGCCATCGATAACTGAAGTTGGTTCGCGGGCAGGCTCGGGAAGAGTCTCTTGGCGCGCTGTGCCTTGGCCGAAATGTTAACCAGTCTTAAAAACCTTAATTTGAGTTGATGTCTTACCAGACCCGTTGTGGTACGGGGGCTGTACTGGGGCACTCTGTGCCGAGTATCCATTGTCACACTGTACTTTAGATGGGACCGACCGATATAGCAGCAGTGTGTGGTGGCGTCCACGGTGCAAAGTAAAAGGAGTTTGGTGGATGCAATTTGGATAAATGGGGGCGTCTGCTAAATCCTGTACTCACGATTCTCTAGCACTCGCAGTGGATGGATATTGTATCAACAAACCTATTTCTGGATGTTACAGCGCTGCATTTGGAAACAATGAGCGTCGACTAGTCTACCTCTAATTGATTTATTGCCTTCGCCTTGAGATAAGTGGCACGGTATAACTCTAAAGAGCTGTCAGGAATACCTGCTCTCGTGATTCTTGAATAGAGTATTCACTAGTACTAGCTGAAATTTATTGCAGAACACAATTAGTATTTCCACTCTCTCATTCCTAGCACCGAGTCCATATTCTTCCGTCACCCTTTCTTTTACTCCTTCCCCTACAACTACTTTTCAGTCCGCCATGACTATTACAGTTTCAACTTCTTTGCGTACTGAATTACTCTTTCAATGTCCTCATATACTTTTCCTACTTCTTGATCTTCTGCTTGCGACGTCGACTTGTATACCTGAACTGTTGTCGATGTTGATTTCCTGTCGATTCTGATGAGAACAAGCCTATCACTGAACTGTTCACAGTAACTCACTGTCTGTCCTACATTCCTACTCATAACGAATAATTCTCTCTTTATATAATTTTCTGCCGCTGTTGATATTACCCCGTACTCTACTGACCAGAAAACCTTGTCTTCTTTCCATTTCACTTCACTGACCCACATTATATCCAAACCCAGCCTATTCATTTCCCTTTTCAGATTTTCTAGCTTCCATACTACGTTCAAGCTTCTGACGTTCCACGCCACGACTCATAGAACATTATCCTTTCGTTGGCTACTCAATCTTCTTATGTCACTGACCTCTTGGCACCCCCTTTCTGGAGATCCAAAGGGGGGGACTATTCGGGAATCTTTTGCCAATTGAGAGACCATCATAAAGCTTTTTCAATCACAGGCCACATGTCCGGTATTCATATTACTCGTTTTAAAGTTCTCGAAACACTGAGCAAGCATTTCATATATATACAATGGCAGCTTGAGAACGAGCAATATGAACACAATAAATCCCAATATCTTGTTCACGATGTAAGTAGTAAAGTCGCTAAGATACTGGTTTGACTGAAACTATGGATATATACAAATTGAGCTGTGGTCGATTTACTTTAAACTTTACAATTAACTTGTGTTTTCGTTACTCTGTTCTAATAAAATTGCTTGCTTACTTCAGTTAATCATAAGCACAATAGAATTACTTAATGTAAAGCTCAAACACACAGAAATAAACACAGAATTAATCAGAAAAGGACCTCAGAAATAAACGCTCAGGCTCGGTAGCGTCAGGTGCTTAAACGGATCACCCAGATGATGTGAACTTCGAAATAAAAAATTATTACATAAAATACTTACAAAATTAATTAGTTATGGAAATTCACGAAGTTAATCATTAGAACACTGCAATGAACACGATTGTAGTTGCGGAAGCAACGACCAACAGGCCCACAATCAATGGCAACACCGGCCGCCTTAGAGCACAGGAATCTGTACAACACACATAAAGCAAACTATTACAAATGTAATGCTTCAATAAACCAGTGAATTTATATAAAGCCCCTTTAAAGGAGATCCCATCCGAGGGCGGGACTGTGTGTGACTTTTAACCAACAAATGGATAAATAATTAACGTCACTTGAACTTCATAAAACATAGATTACTGAACGTGCGTGGATATGCACGAGCTTAAAAAAATTATCTAAAAAACAAATGAAACTTTAAACCTAGCCAGCGAGTAGAGTAGTTACCATTACCGCCTCAGATCAAAGATTTTTAATAAGTACACTAAGTGTTATCCGCTCTATTCGCATAGAAATTACTTGCAGGCAGAATGGTGGATTACATGTCCCTGGAAAAGCTTTAAATTAATAACGGGCACATAAAACTGCACGTGGCTTGCTGTGGTTATTTTATGATTTTAAAAGGAATATCAAAATTAGAAACTCTGAATAAGCAGTGCAACAGTGGGCAAAAACATTGGAAAAGGGCGGTCAGTTATATTAAATCTTGGTCGGGCAGAGATTCCGAATTCAGATATTGAATTTTAAGGCATACGCAAGGGCAGAAATAGAGCCAGCTCACAGTTTAGTAATGATGAAAGCAGGTTGAAGCTTAAGAGACTAGTCGGGAAGAACAAGAAGGAATGTACGGAAGTGCTAAGGAATGAAGAGATACTCTTGAAATTCTCTGAGACTGTAGATACTGCGATAAGGAATAGCTCAGTTGGCAGTTCAGGTAAAGAGGAATCGATATCTCTAAAAAGGGCAATCAGAGAATTGGGAATGAATATCATAAGTACAACGAAGGTATCTGCGAAGAAATGGGTAACAGAAGAAACCTGTTGACCGACGAAAAAAGAAAGTACCAAAATGTTCGAGGAAATTCAAGTGGTTAACAAAAAAAGAAAAGAGAGAAGAAAAGAAAAGGTTGAAAATGTGGGAAGAAATGGTGAATGAAAATTGCTTTTATAAAATCGTTAATGACGGTGAAAAAAAGGGAAAGAATGAAAAGCAAATCGGACTTCGTATTACAGAAAAGCTATTGTTGGGGTGGTCCTTGTGGCGTTTTTGAGCAAAAGTTAAACCAATTTCCACTACAAAAAGTATTGAAAAAGAACAGAGAATAACAAAATGTAACTGACAGGGGAAAATGACGTAGATAAGAGTTCATCCTTTACCAGGTAAACTTGTCTTCTTTCGTGCGGCGTCCAGGTATTCAAAAATCTCTTTCATTTCTGCGTGAAAAGTCTGCTCCGAAATCTTGCAATCGTCCAGGAATCACTAATTTATACCAATTAAAATCATCTTGATACTGTATGCAATTTAATTTACTTTGCTACTTCCATCCTCCGAATTTCTTAACAACTTTCACAATATGTCTACACATTAAAATCAGATAAAGACTAGCTAATAAGTTTTTTTACGTCTTCATCAGATCACGTCTGCCTTCAGCTTCGGCTATCAAGAGACAAACAAGAAACGGATAGAAAACAAAAAAAAGGTTACAATTTTAGTAGTTTCTCTGTCGTCGAGCGCTCATACCGCTGCGACGGGATATTTTTTATCTGAGGGAACGAGTGTAGCGAGGCGAAATTCAAAGTCCCGCTACATCGCCCCCCGCGACTGTCACGCTAAAACATTTAGCGTGGCAGGCTAGCAAACCTAAAAGTCAATACATGTATATTTTCATTGGAAAGGCCACGTGCATCCATAGGGGATAATCTTAACCAATACTTACTTTCTAAACCTATATACTAAATACAATTATTACAGTTTGGATCCTTTTTACACGATTAATAACCAGCTCAGTTAATGTTGTGTGCTCCCAGCGTTGGTTTCCCAATGCATCTCTGGCAGCATGTAATCTTCGCGCATGCGCAATAGCACCACTGAATTTCGCGTGCGGCAGTTTCAAAATCGCTGTATTATGACAGTCTTGAACACTATTCACTCTCACATAGTGTTCATTACAAGTTGTTATTCCAGCATAAATGGCGTATTAAGTCCGGTGACACCATAAGATTGAGCGTGTGCGTGATCTGAAGCAATGTCTATGTCTTCTGTTAAGACACAACACTCCAGGTCCTTATGCGTTTTCATGACTATTGTTCCCGGGGCATATATGGTCGATGTAGTTTTTAGCCTCCACATCGCCTACGACAGGTGCTGAGTTTGTCTCCAAAGCATCTGAAGGCCGGCCAGGAACAAAGGCGTCGATGTTCGCAAAGGTAGGTGTTTCACCACATTGTTTACACTTGCCAACAAACGTTCATTTGCAGTGTGAAAATCCTCATTATCGTCGAAGTAAATTGCAGTTTATATCGATTTACAAACAGTTATTTGGTTTATGCGCCATAAGTTTCACAAACACAAAATTCGTCGTTTATAACGTTGTTTGCAACACTTTTTTGCAATATTTACATTTTAACAGTTCACTTTGTCCAAGCATGTTTACATCGTTAATTATGAAAGCTTACATTTCGTGGTCACATTTCAAAATATGTTGACAATATGCAAAGTTTTAACACATATACAAATACATATAAATTTACAAGAATATACATGTGAAATATTTACACTAAAAATTATACTATGTCCCATTGGCTTTCTTTTATTGGGGTATTAATTTTTTTTTATTCAGGTTTCGGCGTGCCAAGGGATATCAGACTTAATACTTAAAGCACGGGCTTTCCTTCATTTATTATTTATCTCTTTCTTTTGATTCCATATCTTGGCTAGTGGTTGACCAGGCTTGTAATGCCATACTCAGTTTTCTTCATGTCTTTAAATTCATACCTGAAAGTTTACTGTCACACAATATATTCTTACATTCCATAAACAAACAATACCCAGCAGCAGGAGGTGGTAGGATAATGGAGAAAGAAAGAAAGATAGACTGGAAGAAACTATTCACTACCTATAAACTACCAAATCCTACAGCTACTACATAAAAGAGAACACAATACATTATAACCTTTGCATCACCTTCAAGGGGTGTGTGAAAGGAGGTGCTTACAATTTACCAAATCATGGGTAAATATAAGTGTCCTTACGTCAAGTCTGTGTAGTGTAACAGCGTGACAGATTCTCTGTTTGTGTTGTGATTGTTCATATGACTTAGCGTATTATACCTTAACAAATCCTTGCATGAGTGAATCGCATATCTGCTCAGTACTTCCTCAATATCTCCACTTCTTGTGGATACCGTCTATACAAATGGAAAATGGATCTCAGAGATTGTCTCTCTCATAATGTGTATTATATAATGACATATCGAATTTCCTCTCAGGAGTTCAACCATGAACTTTCTTCTACTTTAATGAAGGTTAAACATTATGTATATACACTCCTGGAAATTGAAATAAGAACACCGTGAATTCATTGTCCCAGGAAGGGGAAACTTTATTGACACATTCCTGGGGTCAGATACATCACATGATCACACTGACAGAACCACAGGCACATAGACACAGGCAACAGAGCATGCACAATGTCGGCACTAGTACAGTGTATATCCACCTTTCGCAGCAATGCAGGCTGCTATTCTCCCATGGAGACGATCGTAGAGATGCTGGATGTAGTCCTGTGGAACGGCTTGCCATGCCATTTCCACCTGGCGCCTCAGTTGGACAGCGTTCGTGCTGGACGTGCAGACCGCGTGAGACGACGCTTCATCCAGTCCCAAACTTGCTCAATGGGGGACAGATCCGGAGATCTTGCTGGCCAGGGTAGTTGACTTACACCTTCTAGAGCACGTTGGGTGGCACGGGATACATGCGGACGTGCATTGTCCTGTTGGAACAGCAAGTTCCCTTGCCGGTCTAGGAATGGTAGAACGATGGGTTCGATGACGGTTTGGATGTACCGTGCACTATTCAGTGTCCCCTCGACGATCACCAGTGGTGTACGGCCAGTGTAGGAGATCGCTCTCCACACCATGATGCCGGGTGTTGGCCCTGTGTGCCTCGGTCGTATGCAGTCCTGATTGTGGCGCTCACCTGCACGGCGCCAAACACGCATACGACCATCATTGGCACCAAGGCAGAAGCGACTCTCATCGCTGAAGACGACACGTCTCCATTCGTCCCTCCATTCACGCCTGTCGCGACACCACTGGAGGCGGTCTGTACGATGTTGGGGCGTGAGCGGAAGACGGCCTAACGGTGTGCGGGACCGTAGCCCAGCTTCATGGAGACGGTTGCGAATGGTCCTCGCCGATACCCCAGGAGCAACAGTGTCCCTAATTTGCTGGGAAGTGGCGGTGCGGTCCCCTACGGCACTGCGTAGGATCCTACGGTCTTGGCGTGCATCCGTGCGTCGCTGCGGTCTGGTCCCAGGTCGATGGGCACGTGCACCTTCCGCCGACCACTGGCGACAACATCGATGTACTGTGGAGACCTCACGCCCCACGTGTTGAGCAATTCGGCGGTACGTCCACCCGGCCTCCCGCATGCCCACTATACGCCCTCGCTCAAAGTCCGTCAGCTGCCCATACGGTTCACGTCCACGTTGTCGCGGCATGCTACCAGTGTTAAAGACTGCGATGGAGCTCCGTATGCCACGGCAAACTGGCTGACACTGACGGCGGTGGTGCACAAATGCTGCGCAGCTAGCGCCATTCGACGGCCAACACCGCGGTTCCTGGTGTGTCCGCTGTGCCGTGCGTGTGATCATTGCTTGTACAGCCCTCTCGCAGTGTCCGGAGCAAGTATGGTGGGTCTGACACACCGGTGTCAATGTGTTCTTTTTTCCATTTCCAGGAGTGCATATATCATTTCTATAAAACATAAATAAAGAATGTAGTCTTATAATTGACAGTAAAATGTCTCTTTCTCAGTGTCCGTTGCTCGACGTCGACTGCACGGGTGGTCACTTCTCCTTTGCACTTACCTTGCATAGCCTGAGAAGTCAAATGTTGTCTTCAACATACATGTAATTTTGTCATCTCTTCGCTTAGGTGGAGGTATTGCACGTGTCGCAAAACGGCCTTAATAACTCTCCTATCTTTTGCTTCCTCAGGGTTTTCTGTTGTGTGTAAGCATAATAAAGGCTAACATGGCACTAAATTTCACTTTCGTAAAAAATTTTTTATACAAATGTATTCACATGAGTGCTGTGTAAAAACTATATTTCTTTCAACTTAAGTTCCTTAAAATATCATTCTCCTGTCTGAACACGAACTATAAATGTTTTCTTCCGCACAATGACTTAACAAAACTTAACGAAAGGTTACTAAGTTACACTTCTGAAATAAATTAAAGCTTATGTGTTTCCGAGTCACATTCTTATTACACTTCTTTCAACAGCTGTAATCATCATTATGTTCACTCTGCTTTTCTTGCATTCGTTCATTTTCGAGGGCACTGTAAATAGATTCACCTTTAACGCCTTGTACTCACGTGTTCTAACTCATCACAAATGTTTTCTTTCAAACTGAAATTCTTATGTAATCTTAAAGATGTAGACTGTTTACTCACTTCTCTATGTAGCACAATATTACCAAAACATTCTCACTCATTCCTTACTCACATATTCATCATAATAGATACATCCTTATACATTAAACATATTCCTCATCGAACATTAATATACCACATACATGGGGCCATTTGGCACTTCCATTCTCATAAAACTCCAATAATATTTTCCTCAAATAATCTCTTGTCTCCATCAACTACTTCACAGTAACTTACCTTCTTATATTAACTTAAATATTAACTCATTCATACTGATCATTTATTCTTACGTCCTCATTCATTCTGCTATATACCTGTGTCATTACTGATATCAATAGCTAGTATTTCCTCTCATTATAGTGCCTTGAAATAACTAACTAGTTGTTGATTCACCTTATAATTTACAATTAACAGCAAATGTAACCTGTGTAGATCTCATTCCTATACGAATATCTTTTCTCATTCAGTAAGTGTACTCACCTGGGTTCACATTCTCTTCATAATTATGTATACAAGTGTAACTGCAGTATATAATTTCCATAAATGAATGTTTGTGTTCTTAGGCTGCATAACTTAATGTTCGTGTATTCAATACAAATATTCATGATCTCGTTGTCACAGCAACTTGCTCATGTTCAACTTAGTTATCATTATATTATGTTGTTTTTAGTGCACAAAGGGTTTCAAATGTCTGTGGGGATGCAGCCCCCTCGGCTTGTGAGATAACGGGTATTCTAGGGAGTAACAACCTGGGTAAGGTATGATTGCTATTCTGAAAGGACCTGAATATAATAACTGCCATTTTCTGTTCAGTTGTTTTAATTTTGTAGCCTTGGGATGTGAACGCAAAAGAACACGGTCATCAACCTGATAGGTTCGTTAATTCCTGTTCTGCTGTCATTTTGTCGTCGTACCTGAGGAAACAAACCGTCTCAGCCGTTGCACTCTTACACCACCTCACGACCGAAGCACGAGCGCTTAGCTCGGTCGTAGACTGTTTTCCGTCGTCTGCTGTGTTTGGCCGGGTTCATTGACCAGCTCCACTATGTTTACATTCCGGCCGGTTGGCGCCCACGCGTCAGCTGATGGCGCGCCGCAATTGTTATTGCTACTTCGTGGCGGGGAGTGCATCACTGTACTGGGAAACGGCGGCGGATTCCGTGGAGGATTACCATTTGTCATGCGTGAATTTTGTGTGTTCCACATATTCTGTCGGTGATTGTTGGGACTGTTCTTGTTTTGGTGGTAATTATGTCTGTTATATGGCATGTTCCTGTCAAAGTAGCCCGGGTTGTACCGGTTATTCTCACGTCTCCCATTGCGGTTGTTGTTGTACTGTCTGTGATTTTTATTTTGCATGTAGTTACCATTTTGATATGGGTGATAATTATTATTGTTATTATTCCACGAATTTCTGCGGTTGTTCCTACTGTCATACACGTTTCCATTTGAATATGTTTCGCGCGCAGGCATCGTATTGTGTCGCGGCGCGGACGGATGATTCCACCAACCACCGTCACTACGGTTCCTTTGGGGTGGGTGCTGATTTTGGTTACTAATATGAGTAAAATTTGAATGGCGTGAATCGCCTCTGTAAACTACGTCCATTTGATCTAAGAAGTTTAAGAAAGTCTTAACGTCATTCTCCGGTACTCCTATTAATCTGTCTCGGTATGGAAAGGGTAAGCGGCTCTTTAAAGTGGCAATTATCGCTGGCAAGTCGGCTGTTTTGGACCAGTACAGTGTCTTGTCTAGGTACCTCTCAAAGTATTGTCTTAATGTCTCTTTTTTAGGGTCATAGGTCTCGGGGTTGCACAGTTCTCTCCTTAGACTCTGTTGCTCATTCTCGGACCAGAATTCGTCCAAGAAGGCTTGTTCGAACTGTTCAAACGTAAGGCACCGCCGTTTCATAGCGGCACCCCACTTAGCTGCTCGTCCTCTCATGAGATTGATGACGTATCTGATTTTATCGACTTCTGACCAACTACGTGGAAAAACACCGTCAAATGATCTAATAAACACAATAGGGTGGACTTTGTGCTTGTCCTCACTGGAAAATGTCTGGAAATGCCCATGCCTTACAAACGTGTCATCGGTCATGCCGGTTGGCATAACTGTATTGACGTAGTTTGTGTCACTTGCTACTCTAGGTGTCGTACCGTAATATTGCTCGTTTGGTGGAAGAGAAAGCTCCACATTGTAATTTTGATTGGAAATAGGTGATTTAACAATAGGTGTTCTGTCTGTGTCATTAGCCATGGTCTTAGCTGTTTTGTCGTTTCCTAGCGATGCGTTTGCACCAATCGCCAACCACGGCACAATATTATCTCGTAATTTTGTCACTTCGTCTTCTAAGTGTTTTGTCTCGTCTTTAACATGTCTTTGTTTTTGAAAGTATGTCCTGTGTAATTGTTTCAAGTTTTTTGTCCAGATAGTCGTCACACAATTTACATTCGTGTAAAATTCTTTCGGCCATGTTGGTGTCGTTGTTTAGTGACGCGAGGTCCGCTCGATCTTCTAATTCTTCTATCTTTTCTTTGAGGTGGGTTTGTTCAAGAACTACCATTGTGAGCTGTTGGGTAATATTTCCCACTTCTTCAGTCAGCTTTTCTTGGGTGGAGCTAGCTGAAGTGTGGGCCTGTGCTAACTCTCCCACACGGGTGTTCAATTCCTGCTGCACATTAACTATTTGAGTTAACTGATTCTCACATCGGGTGATATTGTTTTTTGTTTCATGTGTGAATGTAACCCAAGTTTCTTCCTGTTTAGTGACACGATCGGACAATGTCTCAAATCGCTGGCTGAGCTGTTGAGTGGTGTTATTTAATTCTGTCATCTGTTTTGTCGTTCGTTCAAAATTTTCGGTCATAGTATGGTTTAATATGTCAATTTTCTGACTAACGTCTCGTTTCATATCTGCAAATAACTCTAATAGTCGGTCCAGTTTGTCAGTTTCCTGTGTCCGATTTGTGTCACATTGCTGAATTTGTCTCATATTCGGTTCTGACATTGATGTTAACAATGGCGCTGATGGTCTAGTCTCGCGTCCATTCCACATTTCGTCATTTGAAGTCGCCATCTGTGTATTATCACAAATGTTGCGAGTTTGCGGCAAAATCATTGCATTGATCTGTGAACTCGTCCATGGAGGGAAACGCGGACTTTCTTGTTGGTTGCACGATGAATCTAGTTCACTTAATTCATCTGCCGAAACTACCTCTACCTTACCACGTTCCATTGTAATAGGATGTATAATCGTAAGTCAAAAGGGAATAATATGAGTCTGATTAATAAAGATTTGACTCAAATTTAGGTTGAAATATTTTCTCGTCAATGTAAATGATTGCTGTGTTGCAAACAATGGTTGAGAAAGATGCAGCAGGGCGGACAAAATTTTTCGTAGCAAATGACTGTTTGGCGGTCAAATTTACGATCTTCATATGCAGCTACAACAATACTATAATTACCACAAACTACAATAGAGAGAGATAATTTTGGAAACATCTAGAAGAAAACTACAGGATGCGTGGAAAGGGAAAAATGGATTCTGCAGTTGGCTATTGAATGCTTGAATGAAACATAATTGTGTGACTCACCATTAAATTTTCTGTCCTGCAGCGGCTGGTCAATCACTTCTGCGTAAATCGTATTCGTCAAAATATGGATTTTCTTAATACATCTCCACCGGATAATCACCAAAAGGTCTCACAATAAGTTTTGCATCAATATATGTCATGAAAAGAAAACAGATTGAATTAGTTACAAAAATTCTTTACAATATTGTGGTATAATCATTTGCTTAGGTACAATAAAGTTGGTGTTTTCGTTACCCTTTAAACTTCAGGATTTTTGATTATTCTCTGTAGGGAAAAAATACAAATTAAAGTTTCAAATTTGCTCAAAAACGACACATCCGAAAATTGCGTCCTGTCGCGGGAGCGAGTTGTAGTGGTTAACAAAAAAAGAAAATAGAGAAGAAAAGGTTGAAAATGTGGGAAGAAATGGTGAATGAAAATGTCTTCTATAATATCGTTAATGACCGTGAAAAAAGGGAAAGAATGAAAAGCAAATCGGACTTCGTATTACAGAAAAGCTATTGTTGGGGTGGTCCTTGTGACGTTTTTGAGCAAAAGTTAAACCAATTTCCACTACAAAAAGTATTGAAAAAGAACAGAGAATAACAATTTAACGGACAGGGGAAAATGACGTAGATAAGAGTTCATCCTTTACCAGGTAAACTTGTCTTCTTTCGTGCGGCGTCCAGGTCTTCAAAAATCTTTCATTTCTGCGTGAAAAGTCTGCTCCGAAATCTTGCAATCGTCCAGGAATCACTAATTAATACCAATTAAAATCATCTTGATACTGTATGCAATTTAATTTACTTTGCTACTTCCATCCTCCGAATTTCTTAACTTTCACAATATGTCTACACATTAAAATCAGATAAAGACTAGCTAATAAGGTTTTTTACGTATTCATCAGATCACGTCTGCCTTCAGTTTCGGCTGTCAAGAGACAAACAAGAAACGGATAGAAAACAAAAAAAAGTTACAATTTTAGTAGTTTCTCTGTCGTCGAGCGCTCATACCACTGCGACGGGATATTTTTTATCTGAGGGAACGACTGTAGCGTGGCGAAATTCAAAGTCCCGCTACAACAGAGGTAGAAGTCACTTAGAAACGAATTAATAGGAAGTACATGTAAGTTAAGGAGAACTGGCTATATGAAAATTGTGAAGAACTCTGAAAGAAAATGATTGTTGGAAGGACTGATTCAGCAGATAGAGAAGTCAAAACAAATTCGGTCTAATTGAAAGTAAGGACGGTAACATTAAGAATGCAATGGAAACTCCACTGTTAAATGTAGAGAAGAGAGGTATCGGTAGAAAGAGTACATTGAGGGCCTCTATGAGGGAGGAGGACTTATCTGGTGACGTAATAGAAGAAGAAACAAGAGTCGATAGGGAGAAAAAAAAAATCCGAAGACTGGAAGAGGGACGAATGCGAGAATTATCGTACAGTCAACCTAACAGCTCATGAATCCAAGTATTTGACAGGAATAATATGCTGAGGAAAGGAAAAGATAGTCGAGGACCTGTTAGATGACGATCAGTTTGGTTTGCACCACAGAGGCACTTCTGATGTTATGGTTGATAATGGAAGCAAGACTTAAGAAAAATCTAGACACCGACCTGTCAACCTGGAAAGAGCTTTCGGCAATGTCAAATGGTGCTATATGTTCAAAATTCTGAAAAAATAGGGTTAAGCTATAGAATAAGCTGGGTAATGTCAATGTGTACAAGAACCAAAAGTGAAAAATAACAGTGGGGGACCAACAACAAAATGCTCCTATTGAAAAAGGTGTAAGAAAGGGATGTAGTCTTTAGCAGCTATTGCTGAATCTATTGATGAAAGCAGAAGAAATTTTCAGTAGTGGAATTATAGTTCATGGTGGAATGATATTAATGTTAAGATTTTCTGACGACATTGTCATCCTTGGTGGAAGTGTAAAAGAATTGAAGGTTCTGTTGAACGGAATGAAGAGTCCAATGAGCACAGAATATGAGTTGAGAGTAAATCCCAGAAAGACGAAAATAATGAGAAGGAGCAGAAATAAGACCAGTGAGAAACTGAAAAACATAATAGGTGATCACACAGTAGATTACAGAATTCTGCTACCTAGGCAGCAAAATGACCTATCGAGACAGACATCTCTGCAAGCCAACGTATGGCGCTAGTGGAGTGGCCCCTGAACCACTACTAGTCATTGCCTTTGCTGTTCTACTTGCAAATAGAGCGAGGGAAAAGAGACTATCTATATGGCTCTGTATGAGTCCTAAATTCTCGTATCTCATCTTCGCGGTCTGTAGGCACCAGTAGAATCTTTCAGTACTTAGTTTCAAATGCCTGTTCTCTAAATTTTCTCAGTAGTGTTCCTCGTATAGAACGTCTTGTTCCTTCCAGGTATTCCAATTTGAACTCCCAAAGCCATACATACCATACTTTCCCTAAATTCTCCCAATAAACCGAAGTCGACCATTCGCCTTCCCTAACACAGTCCTCTCATGTACGTTACATTTCACATCGCTTCGTACTCAAGAATAGGTCGCAACAGCATCCTATTCGTGACTACTGCTAGAGGTTTTGGAATCCTTTATAGATGCCATACTTTCTCTAAATTCCGCGTTTAGAGCAACCTGCCATTCCTCACACTAACTAGAAATATTGTGTAAGCTATCTTCTATGATCCTGCGGTCACTGACTTTGGACAGCTTAACGTACACCACAGCATAATCAGCAAACAACCGCAGATTGCAGCTCACCCTGTCCGCCAGATCTTTAGATACCTGCCACGAATTCCTCTCCTGTGCCAACCTCTTCGTCTAAGAGTAGCATTTGCAACCTATGTCCTCAATTATCTGCTGAATGTATTCCAATCTCTGCCTTACGTTGAAGTTTTTGCTCCTTGTATTACCTTGGAAGTCATTCCCTGGTGTCTTCACAGAAGTACTATCTCTGTCCCTTCTCCTTGTCAGTGCTTTTCACTTATTCCTTTTCTCTCCGATTCTGCGCGGAATCCCCTCCTTCCTTACTTTAACAGTCCACCTAATTTTCAACATTCGTCTGTAGCACCACATCCCAAATGCATCGATTCTCTTCTGTTCCGGTTTTCCTACTGTCCATGTTTCAATACCATACACTGCTGTACTCCAAACGCAAATTCTCAGAAATTTCTTCCTCAAACTAAGGCCTATGTTTGATACTAAAGTGCACGTCATTTATGACGGCTGCCGAGTTTAGGTTCGTTCTGCGCATCTGACGTCACAAAACAGTCAGCCAATGAACAGAAAATGACGTTGCCAGAGCTCGACTGCAGTGCAGAGCACGGATGAGTGTCTTCAGTTTTAGAAACGTTCAGTCATAAATAAAGTAATTGAACAAAAACAATGTCTTGATAGCAGACTTTCTATTATAGAATGTTTGGAAAAAGCATTCTTTATACCAATTGCTTCATATTCTATTAATTAATTAAACCAAACAAGCAATAAGCCTCCTAATTCAGGCGATAGCAAGGAAAGGTTTTTGTATCATTCTCACTACCCGCTTTTTCGCATTAAAGAACATCAGTAATTATTTCCTGTTGTAATTCGACGAAACCTGAGTATTTCCTAGTCCTACCAACAGTGTATGTCGTTATTTTGTGTGATATTTTAAGGTCCTCCGGGAGATGCATTGAATGACAAGCTGCGTTAGCGTAATCGTTAAAGTGTATGGCTCCTAAGCGAAGGGTTCTGAGTTCAAACCTTGTTTGGTGCTTAATATTTTATTTATTTAAAAACAATATCGAAGTGTCTTACTTCATGAATTTTATTCGTTTGAATGTAATTTTTTGAAATTTCTAGTGGCAATGAAATTCGACCATATGGAAAGTATACGCTAATGGACTTTTACCTCTGCAAACTCTTCAAAATTTCGTGCAATGTGTTGTGGATTGGCAGGAGAGCCAACCCACTAATGTTAGAGGATGCCGAAAGGCACGCGTTTAAGCTCACGCAGGCTGGCGTGAGGTCTGGAACAGGACAAGGAAATTAGAACTTAGAAAAACGGACGCAGATGGTGGAATACTTAACTTTAATCCATAATGTTAAACGTAGCTCTTGTCTGTACATTATTTACAATATCAATGGCGCCTTGCTAGGTCGTAGCAAATGACGTAGCTGAAGGCTATGCGAACTATCGTCTCGGCAAATGAGAGCGTATTTTGTCAGTGAACCATCGCTAGCAAAGTCGGCTGTACAACTGGGGCGAGTGCTAGGAAGTCTCTCTAGACCTGCCGTGTGGCGGCGCTCGGTCTGCAATCACTGATAGTGGCGACACGCGGGTGCGACGTATACTAACGGACCGCGGCCGATTTAAAGGCTACCACCTAGCAAGTGTGGTGTCTGGCGGTGACACCACACAATGGTTTACTAAATCTAATGCTGCACAATAACTGCGTTGAACATCGAAACAAAATGAAGTCATTTATGGGGGGAAGGTATCAGTCAAGAAGATGTGTAAAAATCAAATTTTTGGGCCAAAATAGTTTTTATGAAATCGAATGATAGTGTGTCAAAGCAGTCGAAACACCATGTGTCTGCATAGGCGAGCAATGCAATGATGACAAAATCGCGCACATCGCGGAATGCGGGGAGCACGTCTCTGTAGCAACGAAAGGGTTAATGCGGCCATAGTGGCTTTACTTCATAAACTGCGCGCTCCCCCCTAAACGTAAGTTTGCGAACTATACCACGGCGCTGCTTCTCTTGGCGCGTACAACTGGCAACGCAGCAATTTCCCGCGTCTAGGCGAACCGCGAAGATAAAATAATTGAACTATAGTAGACTTCGCATGGCCAGGAATGCCCTTTTTACCAGTGCTAGTCTACTTTTGATGTTCTCCTTGCTCCATCGTCACTGGTTATTATGCTGCCTCTGTAGAAAAAAAAAAAAAAAATTGTGCAAATGGCTCTGAGCTCTATGCGACTTAACTTGTGAGGTCATCAGTCGCCTAGAACTTAGAACTAATTAAACCTAACTAACCTAAGGACATCACACATATCCATGCCCGAGGCAGGATTCGAACCTGCGACCGCAGCGGTCGCTCGGTTCCAGACTGTAGCGCCTAGAACCGCACGGCCACTCCGGCCGGCTATCTGTAGCAGAAATCCTTAGCTTCATCTACTTCGTGACCATCAATCCTGATGTTAAATTCCTCGTTCTCATTTGTTACTTCTCATTACTTTCTTCTGTATTCGATTTACTCTAAATCCGAATTCAGTGCCCATTACATTGTTCATTCCATTCAGCAGGTCATGCAATTCTTCTTCACTTTCACTCAGCATAGCAATGTCATCAGCGAATCGTATCATTGATACCCATTCACCTTGAATTTTAGTTCCATTCTGGAACCGTCATTTACTTCAGTCAGTGCTTCTTCGATGTACATATTGAACGGTAGGGACGAAAGACTACATCCCTGTGTTACACAATTTTTAATCCGAGCACTTTGCTCTTGGTCGTCCACTCTTATTACTCCCTCTTGGCTCTTGTACATATTGTTTATTACGTCTCTCCCTATAGCCTACCCCCATTTTTTCCAAAATTTCGAACATCTTGCACCATTTTACATTGTGGAACCCTTTTTCCAGGTCGACAAATCTTATGAACGCGTATTGATTTTTCTTCAGTCTTGCTTCCGTTATCAGCAGCTACGTCAGAATTGCCTCTCTGGTGCCTTTAGCCTTCCTAAAGCCACACTGATCGTCATCTAACACTTCCTCAATTTTCTTCTATATTCTTTTGCATGTTAATCTTGTCAACAACGTGGATGCGTGAGCTGTTAAGCTGATTGTGCGATAATTCTCGCATTTGTCAGCCCTCACTGTCTTCGGAATTGTGTGGACGACATTTTTCCGAAATTCAGATGATATGTCGCCAGACTTATGCATTCTACACACCAGTTTGAATAGCCGTTTTGTTGTAACTTCTCACAATGGTTTCAGATATTCCGATGAAATGTTATCTATCCCTTCCGCTTATTTGGTCTTAAGTCCTTCAGAGCTCTCTTAAATTCTGATTATAATGCTGGGTCCCCTGTCTCTTTTAAATCGACTCCTGTTTCTTCTTCTATAACATCAGACAAATCTTCCCCCTGATGCAGGCCTTCAATGTTCCACCTATTTGCTCTCTTCTCTGCATTTAACAGTGGGATTCCCGTCACGCGCTTAATGTTATCATCCTTGCTTTTAATTTGACCGAATGTTGTTTTGACTTTTCTATATGCTCAGTCAGTCCTTGAGACAATCATTTCTTTTTAGATTTCTTCACATTTTTCATGCAGCCATTTCGTCTTCTTTCCCTGCACCTCCGACTGATTTCTTTCCTCGACTTGTATTTCTGAATTCGTGTATTTCCCTGAGCAGATTTGTAGGTCCTTCTTTGATCTATCAGCTGAAATATTTATTGTGTTAGCCATGGTTGCTTCGCAGTTACCTTCTATGTTCCTATGTTTTTCTTTCCAATATTTGTGATGGTCCTTTTTAGAGATATCCAATAGTCTTCAACTGTACTGCCCACTGAACTATTCGGTGTTGCTGTATCTAAAGCCTTAGAGAACTTCGAGCGTATCTCGTCATTCCTTAGTACTTCGGTATCCCACTTCTTTGCGTATTGATTCTTCCTGACTAACGTCTTAAACTTCAGCCTACTTTCTATCACGACTACATTGTAATCTGGTTTTATATCTGCTCCTGGATACGTCTCACAATCTAGTTTCTGATTTCGGAATCTCTGTCTGACCATGATGTAATCTAACTGAAATCTTCCCGTATTACCCGACCTTTTCCAAGTACACCTCCTCCTCTTGCGATTCTTACTGGTACAAATTAATTGCAGAACTCAATTAGTCTTTCACCTCTTTCATTCATTGTCCCAAGCCCATGTTCTCCTGCAACCATTTCCTCTTCCCTTACAACGGCATTCCATTCCCCCATGACTATTAGGTTTTCATCTCCCCTTACGTAATGTATTACCCTTTCAGTATCCTCATACACTTTCTGTCTCTTCAACTTCTGTTCGTGACATCGGCATGGATACCTCACCTACCGTTGTTGATGTTGGTCTGCTGTCGATTCTGATAAGAGCAACCCTACCACTAAACTGTTTACAGCAAGACATTGCCTGCCCTACCATCCTATACATAGCGAATCCTACTCCCGTTATCCCATTTTCTGCTACTGTTGTTATTATCCTGTACTCATCTGGCCAAAATCCTTGTCTTCTTTCCATTTCACGTCACTGACACCTACTATATCTAGATTGAGCCGTTGTATTTCCCTTTTCAGGTTTTCTAGCTTCTCTACCACATTCAATCTTCTGACATTCCACCCCCCCCCCCCCGACTCTTAGAACGTTACCCTTTAGTTGGTTATAGAATCTTTTTCTCATGGTCACCTTCCTCTTGGCAGTCTCCTCTCGGAGATCCGAATGGGGGCCATCCAGGAATCTTTTGCCAAAGGAGAGACCATGATGACACTTTTTTCAATTACAAGGCGCAAGTCCTGTCGATACACGTTGTGTGTCTTTAATGGAATGGTTTCCATTTTCTTCTGCGTCTTCATGTCGTAGATCATTGCTTCCGCCTTTAGGGGCTGTTTCCCACCCCAAGGACAAAGGAGTGCTCTGAACCTCTGTCCATTCCTCCGCTCTCTTTTACAAGGCCCTTGGCAGAGTGAGGGTGACTACTTACGCCGGAAGTCTTCGGCCGCCAATGCTGATTATTAATCAAAATTTGAGTGGTGGCGCTACCCCTAGATCACAGGTACGTTCGTATAATATATATAAAATAAAAGCGATCCTATCACACTTCCTGTGGCACTCCTGACGATACCCTTGTCTTAGATCAACAGTCGACGTGGGGGACAATATGCTGGATTGCATAGCGCTTAACAAGTCCTCTAGCCAGTCACATATCTATTAACCTATTCCACCTACTTTTACCTCCGTTAAAAGCATGTAACGAGGCAATGTGTCAAATGCCTTCCATAAATACAGAAATCTTGAAATATGGTATCTGACTGTTTCCCCTTCATATATAGTTCGCAGTATATGACGTGAGAAAAGTGCAAGCTGAGTTTTGCAGCGGCGATGCTTTCTAAAACCACGCTGGTTCGTTGACATAAGCTTCTCAAGAAAATTGACTATATTCGAACTGAGAACATGTTCGAGGATTCTGCAGCAAACCAAGATTGGGATATTGTTCTGTAATTTTGCGGGTCTGTCCTTTTACCTTTCTATATAGAGGAGTTACATGCTCTTCTTTCCAGTCGCTTGTGACTTTACACTCAGCGAGAGATTCGCGATAAAGCGATTTAGGTAAGGGGCAATGCCACAGAGCATCTTTCTAAAACCGAAATGGGATTCCATTCGGACCTGGTGACTTATTTCCTTTAAAATTTTTAGTGGTTTCTTTACTCCAGGAGCGCCTGTCGTCAATACGGGAGCCTGTTCGATGGTCAAATGGCGGTAAGTTCGTACGACTCGCCTGATGAACTACTCCTTGAAAGCGAAATTTGAAACACCGGATTTCGTTTTGCTATCTTCATCTGTACACTAGACTGGTCAACAATGAATGGATAAAAGCCGTGGCCCGCACAGTGATTTTACGCAGGATCAGTAGAAGGGAGAAACGATAGAGGTTCTCAAAGTACCCTTCGCCACACACCACCAGGTGGCTTGCGGAGTGTGGATGTAGATGTTATCTGGTTCTCCGCCAGATCTTTTGCTGAGGTATGACGGTGTTTGTCGCTGTATGCTCGGCGCATGTCTCTCGAATATCTACTAACATTTGGCAGAGAGTGCAGCAGACGCTGCTTCCTCAGACTTTCCAAATTTTGTTATTAAATCATAGTGGGTCTTTTGTATGCTTAATCCATTTACTAGGCTCATAATTATCCAGAGCGCATTTACTATCTGCTTAATGTTTCCTCTTTGGGAATCTTACTGGCGCTAAACAATGTCAGTTCTCCGTCTAAGTGAGATGCCAACAACTACTTATCCGCTCCTTCTAGCAGAAACAAAACTTTCTTGACTTATTTATTAACATTCGTAACCATAGTTGCTGCATTGACTTTATGATAGCTAATCCTTGCTTCTATGCTGACGATGGTGATAAGGTCCGGTCTACTTGTAGCTACCAGGTATAACATATTTCCATTTCGTGTGAGATGCAGAACTAGCTGCTCGAGACCGGTTTAAGAAAACGCATCCAAAAGTACTTCGTGTCTGTCTGTATGCCCGGAAATGAGTCCATAGACCGCCCAGTTCATACTCGGTGGGTTGAAGTCACCTCCAACTGGTCTTGCATAATCTGTGTATTTACTCGCTACTGACCGTGGAACTTCTTTGAACGTCTGCAGCTGTCACGACGGAATCGGGTGGCCGATAAATTACCTTGGCTTCACCTACACTTGTTACATGCGACCAGATAACTACTGTCACCCTCAGCTTCGACCTAAGTAGACAAACATTTTTCTCAACTGCAACGATCACTCCCCCTCTTATGGCCTCTAATCTGTCCTTCCGATATACATTCCATGACTCACTAAATATCTCGGAGATTTCCACTTCGGGTTTCATCTAATTTGAGCGCTAGAATTTCCCTGACGAAGACAGCAGCTAGGACACAAAAAACAGAATAGCAATGGCAAAAAATGCATTTCTCTCCAAGAACAGACTACTAATATCAAAAATGGGCATTGATTTGAGGAAGCAATTACTGGGAATGTACGTTTAGAGAACAACTTTGTATGGTAGTGAGATGTGGACTGTGGGAAAATCTGGATGGAAGAGGATAGAAGGATTTGAGATGTGGCGTTAAAGAAGAACGTTGAAAATTAGGTGGACTGCTAAGATAAGGAACGAAGCGGTTTTCCACAGAATCTTCGTGGAAAGGGATGCATGAAAAACAAGGAGGAGGAACAGAATAATAAGACATGAGGCATAAACTTCCGTGGCACTAGAGGGAACTGTAAGGGATAAAAATGTACAAGAAGGCTGGGATACATCCAGCAAATAATTGAAGAAACATGTAGTAAGTGCTACTTTGAGATGAGAAGGTTGGCACAAGAAAAAAATTAAGTTTCGCCGTTAATATTTAAAGAGTGATTCTTATTAACGTAGGCAGATGGCCCTAAGACAAGTGTTTTAATACGAGGTGCATTCAAGTTCTAAGGCCTCCGATTTTTTTTCTAATTAATTACTCACCCAAAATCGATGAAACTGGCGTTACTTCTCGACGTAATCGCCCTGCAGACATACACATTTTTCACAAAGCTGACGCCATGATTCCATGGCAGCGGCGAAGGCTTCTTTAGGAGTCTGTTTTGACCACTGGAAAATCGCTGAGGCAATAGCAGCACGGCTGGTGAATGTGCGGCCACGGAGAGTGTCTTTCATTGTTGGAAAAATCCAAAAGTCACTAGGAGCCAGATCAGGTGAGTAGGGAGCATGACTGAATCACTTCCAAGTTATCACGAAGAAACTGTTGCGTAACATTAGCTCGATGTGCGGGTGCGTTGTCTTGGTGAAACAGCACACACGCAGCCCTTCCCGGACGTTTTTGTTGCAATGCAAGAAGGAATTTGTTCTTCAAAACATTTTCGTAGGATGCACCAGTTACCGTAGTGCCCTTTGGAACACAATGGGTAAGGATTACGCCCTCGCTGTCCCAGAACATGGACACCATCATTTTTCAGCACTGGCGGTTACCTGAAATTTTTTTGGTGGCGGTGAATCTGTGTGCTTCCATTGAGCTGACTGGCGCTTTGTTTCTGGATTGAAAAATGGCATCCACGTCTCATCCATTGTCACAACCGACGAAAGGAAAGTCCCATTCATGCTGTCGTTGCACGTCAACATTGCTTGGCACCATGCCACACGGGCATCCATGTGGTTGTCCGTCAGCATTCGTGGCACCCACCTGGATGACACTTTTCGCATTTTCAGGTCTTCATGCAGGATTGTGTGCACAGAACCCACAGAAATGCCAACTCTGAAGGCGATCTGTTCAACGGTCATTTGGCGATCCCCCAAAACAATTCTCTCCACTTTCTCGATCATGTCGTCAGACCGGCTTGTGCGAGCCTGAGGTTGTTTCGGTTTGTTGTCACACGATGTTCTGCCTTCATTAAACTGTCGCACCCACGAACGCACTTTCAACACATCCATAACTCCATCACCACATGTCTCCTTCAACTGTCGATGAATTTCAATTGGTTTCACACCACGCAAATTCAGAAAACGAATGATTGCATGCTGTTCATGTAAGGAAAACGTCGCCATTTTAAGTATTTAAAACAGTTCTCATTCTCGCTGCTGGCGGTAAAATTCCATCTGCCGTACGGTGCTGCCATCTCTGGGACGTATTGACAATGAACGCGGCCTCATTTTAAAACAATGCGCATGTTTCTCTCTCTTTCCAGTCCGGAGAAAAAAAATCGGAGGCCTTAGAACTTGAATGCACCTCGTATAAGACACACGGGGGTCGCAAATGTCAGGAAGTACTGCAACAATGGACACAGATGTTGTACATGTGACGTCACCAGATAACACCTCATTGCACGTGCTGCGATTGAACCTATTAGTCAGTGGCGCCTGATCATCTTAGCCCAAATCAAGTCTACACTTCGTTGTGGCTCCGCACCTATGTGCGCGACATCAGCGCGTGGGACTGTCTGGCAGACAGTATTTTTTTTATTGGATTGATTAATTTAGTTTTTTAGTTGAAATGCGATTCGTTATTTATCGTAACAGTCTTGTCGTTTCCGATGATTTTTAGCAAAGTAGAATACAACAGAAACCTACCGTATTACATAAGAAGTAATTGAATACAAGTTTCCGAACCACCTCGTTAACAGTAAATAGCCAATGTTTTCTTAATTAAAAAGTTTGTAATCAAAAAGGGAAGGGAAAAAAAGATAGAAACACAAAATTATAACAGATTTTCTCAGTCACAGCGAAGACCATAATTTTTAACTTCTACGTTTACAACAGATTACGTTTACAAAAGATGTTCAAAATATGTACCGTTTGCTCTAATGCGAGTGTTGCATCGCTCCATCTTCCATCACGCCCACGCCGAACCGCTGCCGCCGAGCGAGGTGGCGCAATGGTTCACACACTAGACTCGCATTTGGGAGAACGGCTATCCTGATTTAGGTTTTCCGTGATTTCCATACATCGCGTCAGGCAAATGACTGGATGGTTCCTTTGAAAGGGCACGGCCGACTTCCTTGCCCATCCTTCCCTAAACCATGGGGCAGATGATCTCGCTGTTTGGCCCCCTCTCCCAAACAAACCAAACCGACCGCTGCACGTGTGGCGACCTACGTCATTTCGTGACGTCACATGTTAAACATTTTTCATCCATTTTTGAGGTATTTTCCGACATTTTCTACCCCGTGTGTCTTATATTAAATCACTTGTCTTAACCTCATCTACCTCGCTTCGGGCTTTTTAAACCGTGATAATACTCGTCTTCTTATACAGCGTGTTTCACAGTCTAGGGCTGGCAGATCAAGTCTTCGGGGACGACCGTCTTACAAACAAAATGTACGCTGACGCTCCCCGGTGACCCAAGGCGTCTCATATAACTGCTTACGTTCGTGGGAGGTGGCAGGGCGAAAGCACTCGGCGGTGTGAACTTTCAGTGTTTGTTACCCCTATTGTAATCTGATCTGCGTGGAAGGGGAAAATTAAAGTTCCTAATTAGCTTTTAAAATATTTTTTTTCGCTTACAGACACACATTGTGTTGGGGCAGATAGTATTGACATGCAGCACACCGGGTTAGTAAACACTGTTAGTTCGGTGAAATGTCGCTATTCCAGGACTGGCATTTTCGATAGGAAGAGTCCTAGCGCCACTAGCTAGCGTCAGGGAACATATAGCCTCGAACAAAAGTTTTTCCACATGACATGATCTCTTACGCCTAGACGTTGGGTGCAAAGACTTCGAAATATCCAACGCATTAATCACTGCTGCATCATTACTGCTGCTAAATTCCGTAGCCCCGATCCATTATCAAATTCACCTTCTGTGGAGAGAGAGAAATCAGCTCTTTTGCATCGAATATCAAGATGAACTGTGTCGAATGTGATCCATCACTACAATTTTTTGTATATAAATTATCACATTGGTCTTCCGCTCTACCACTTATTTCTTCCCCATATTGCTATTGATCAAGAGTCAAATGTAAGTCTCCTCCTTGATGAAACAGAACGTTCCAGGATGAATTCGGGCATGATGATACGGCACTGTCGTAGGACACGTGCTGTGTGCAGCTGATAACCTGTGTAATCACAATTCTCCATTCCATCTTGCAAGATCTGTATGATATGAATGAATGTACTGCTCTGCGGGGAAGGGCCAAATTAAAGTTCCTTATTTGTGGTCTGTTATGTTCTCTTGCTTATCTTACGTCACGGCAACCACTGATGACTAAACAAAGCAGGTTTTTACTATAGAATTTTATCCTGTTTTTGTAAGTCATACTCCTCAGTTTGTTGTGATCTTGATAACAATTCCTGTGAACGGCCAGTGCGTGAGATGAGCATTTCACGGAAACTTTGCAAGAGTCAGTGCCGTAGAGAGAAAGTGAATAAGGTGTTGAACGATTATATTTAAATTTTCCGTGAGCTGGCATATTTTGTCTTGACTTTCTAAGGTGCGCCTTACTGGATTTGCCTAAAACAGTCAACAGGATGTGTGTCATTGTCAATCTTCTTGTAACATCCAATGTTATAAATTTTACATGAGTATAGAGTGTGTGTGTGTGTGTGTGTGTGTGTGTGTGTGTGTGTGTGTGTGTGTGTGTGTGTGTGTGTGTGTCTGGAGTAAATGCGAGACAGAAAAGTTGCAGTTCTTGTCTCGAGGCCGGTTGTCTTTACGTGGTTACATTAACTCTGGTAAGGATGAATTGATTAATTCACACCGTGTTCCTCTCCTCACCGACTCTGTGGAAAATCTATACTTTTCTTATCAGTCCACTTAATCATCATCTTCCTCCTATAGAACTACATCTAAAATAGTTCCATTTCTTCTACGGTTTTCCCACAGTCAATTACTCGCTACCATACAGCGTTATGCTCCAAACACATACTTAGAAAATGATTTTGGTGGTGTTGAACCACACTTACACGACGTTTTTGAAAGAATATACCGCCATTTGACTCTAAGTTACTGTATTTTTCTCCTGCACAATCTAGATTCCGGGTTTTACTTCATTATAGAGCACAATGTTAAAAGTTCTTAGACCATTAACACGTCATATGTGGTAAAGCCAGCCCAAAATAGGTAAACAGGTCTACCTCATGCCGTTTAGATGTAACTTTAAATAGTTCTTCGCTTTTTTCTCAGACCGTGGGGTGTGTCCATCAGACTGTTCATTCCATTTAACAGATCAATTAATTCTTCCTCATTTTCACTGGGGATAGCAATGTCATCAGCAAATGCTATCATACGAATCAGGTATAAAACCTTAATCCGGCCAATGTCGCTTGTATTTTCGCTCGGACAACTTACTTTCCTAAACTTGGAAAGCCATTCACTCAGCCTCGCCTTCGGTATCCGTCCACCTATCCCCCCTGGGATCCTGTAGGAACTTGCTCATTTCTCGCCTATGCTCTCTGGTTTTGAACGTCTTCCGATTACCTAAACTTGCCGAAAATGTCGCAACAACCGCACTATCGTTTCACCCTTATCAACACTCGTTCTATACCTCACTATTACCAGTATATTCCCGTAATAATACAACTACATAATCCCCATATGGTTTCATAACCAAACTTTAGCGACCTTTTCACATATGTTTGCGAAATCTGCCCAAAGACCTACTCAGTCTTTCAGCTTCAAGAAAATACATCTTTTTCCACCACTTACCTTCGTTTGCTTCATGATCCTCCTGCAAATCTGTTCCATCCAATGTAATTTCAAACTAACCTGAAACCTCCTAAACTAACGCACACTTCCTGTAACTTAGTGTACTGGAGTGTTTCCACTACAGTAATTTATGTCAAATGGGAATAGTTTTGTAAAATGCGGCGTAACCGTCGCTTGACATGTTGTAACAATAGCGTTGCACCCTGTTGCGTCTGGGATATGACATCGTCCAAGACCTGATTTCTTATCTGCACTCATTTGACGCAATACTGTCGCTGATGAATAAAGTGAGATGAGTTCTGTTAATAATGGTTCAGAGTAGTCGTTATTAGAAGTATTCCTTCGCAATGGGTATAGATTTGCTCATACTTCCACGTGGAGGTCCTTCTTTAATAGCTACTAATTTTCAGAGTTATTAGAGAATGAGTGTAGTAGTTACAGGCAAACGATATGTAGACCCGAGGGTTATTACAGGAAAACTGGTGTAAGTTTCTGTATAATGACTAGAACAGAGATACAATTAGTTACTCTCCTGCGTGTCTAAAGCTGATTGTATAATATATGCAATATATTAATCTCTTCATTATAGATTTTTTAAATTATTTGCTGTAAACGAAAGACAGGTGTCTAAACAATATAACCAAGTAAGAAGAAACAAAAATGTTATGAAAGTAGTAAGAATATTATCTCTATTATAACTATAGGATGGTTAGTGTATAGCTTGGTAATCTCGAATTAGCACAACTTTTTAGTGATTTCATATGTAATCTGCTTCATATTATTTATCTAAGCAGCATTTAATATTGTAATTACAGTTAAGTACCTGGTTTGTGGACTCCGTAAAGCCTCGAAACACGAAAATTATCTGCAGATAAACAAATTATTCAAATTGCTTGTTGAATGCATCTCTATTAAAACTAAATTACAATTAGGTATGTAGCTATGCAGTAGACGCAACACGTCACTAATCTCCCTGTTACCAGGCGACTTCTTAAATTTGATTGAGCATTTATTACTGGCCACTGCAACTTCCACATCGCGGCACGTACTGTGTCATCAACGACACTACTTACGTGTAAGAGGAGCTGAGACGAATCAGGCTGGATTCTAACGAAGAAAGGACCGAAAATGAGGAAATCCACTGACTTGTGCGACTTCGACGAAGGACTGCTTGTTGTGGCCCGGCGTCTATTTAATAGCGTCTCGAAAACAGCCCAGCTCTTCGTCTTTCAGCGTGCGGCTGTTGCGAAGAACTATGTGAAGTGATTTAAAGACAATGAAACAACGAATGGGTGACACGGTAGTTAATGTCGACGCCTCAGCTCTGATAGTGGGTATCAGAGGCCTGCTTTCCTTGTAAGGCGTAAGCGGCGGCAATCTGTGGCAGACCTGACGATAGAGGACAATGCTGATGCACACACAAGTTTCTCTTCCTCGTCCGACTGAAACCGACATCCACGCGCATTTTACTTCAGGTCGCGAAAGATGTGAAAATCGCACGGTGAAGGATCCGAGCTGTACGGAGGATGTTGCACTGTTTCCCAATCAAATCGCTAAAACGTATTCTTCGTCCTATTGGCAGTGTGAAGGCGGGTGTCATCGGTCCATAGAATAATTCATTCCAACAGTATTCCCGGGTTCACAAAAATAGAGCAGAAAAACGGACTGACCTTTGGATGACGACCAAAGAGAGAGAAAAGGTTAAGTATAGAAGGAGTGGAAAAATGTAGAAAATAGCCACATGGAACGTTTGAGGAATGATCACTAAAGAACAACAACTAACAAAGAAATGTAACACAGCTAAAACTGATATAGTCGTAATATCAGAAACAAAAAAATTACAAAGCTCTAAAGGAATTAATGGTTATATTATGACATACAGTGAAGTAAGTAGAACTGAACGGGTAAAAGATGGAGTTAGTTATAATCAAAAGTGCACGTAGAAAATGGTTGCAAAAATGAAAGATTGATACATTTAAGGTTAAAAGTATTGGGGAAGCAGTTGAATAAAATTGGAGTACATGTACTAGAGGGGGGAAAGAATGAAAATAAAGCATGCAAATTACCAATGCATGGGTTAATGGAGTATGTAAAGTAGAATATTTACACCTAGCTCTACATCTACGTGATTACTCTATTAACAGTCAAGTGCCTGGCAGAGGGTTCAAAGAACCACCTTCATGCTGTCACTCTGCCGTTCCACTCTCGAATGGCACGTGGGAAAATCGAGCACTCAAATTTTTCTGTGCGAGCAAGAATTTCTCTTATTTTATCGTGATGATCATTTCTCCCTATGTAGGTGGGTGCCAACAGAATGTTTTCTCAATCTGAGGAGAAAGCTGGTGATTGAAATTTCATGAGAAGATGCCGTCACAACGAAAAACGCATTTCTTTTAATGATTGCCACTCCAATTCATGTATCATGTCTGTGACACTACTCCCTATTTCACCATAATACAAAAAGAGTTGCCCTTCGTTGTACTTTTTCGATGTCATCCGTCACACCCACCTGGTGCGGATCCCACACCGCACAGCAGTACTCCAAAATAGGGCGGACAAGTGTAGTGTAAGCAGTCTCTTTAGTAGACCTCTTGCAGCATCTAAGTGTTCTGTCAATGAATCGCACTCTTTGGTTTGCTCTACCCACAGTATTATCTATGTGATCGTTCCAATTTAGGTTATTTGTCATTGTAATCCCTAAGTATTTAGTTGAATTTACACCTCTCAGATTAGTGAGACTTATCGCGTAATCGAAATTCAGCTGATTTCATTTAGTACTCATGTCAGTAACTTCGCACTTTTCTTCATTCAGGGTCAATTGCCACTTTTCGCACCATACAGATATATTATCTAAATCATTTTGCAAATAGTTTTGATCATCTGAGGACTTTACAAGACTGTAAATGACTGCATCATCTGCAAAAAATCTAAGACGGCTACTCATACTGTCTCCTATGTCGTTAATACAGATCAGGAACAATAGAGGGCCTACAACACTTCCTTGGGGAACGCCGGACATTACTTCCGTTTTACTTCACGACTTTCCGTCTGTTACTACGAACTGTGACCTTTCTGACAGGAAATCACGAATCCGGTCGCACAGCTGAGGCGATACTCCGTAGGCACGCAGTTTGATGAGAAGACGCTTGTGAGGGACGGTGTCGAAGGCCTTCTGGAAATCTAAATGGAATAAATTTGACATCCCCTGTCGATTGCACTTACTACTTCATGAGTATAAAGAGCTAGTTGTCTTTCACAAGAACGATATTTTCTGAATCCGTTCTGTGTGTCAATAAATCGTTTTCTTCGAGGTACTCCATAATGTTCGAATACAGTATATGTTCTAAAACCCCACTGCAAATCGACGTTAGTGATATAGGCCTGTAATTCAGCGGATTACTCCTACTTCCATTTTGGTTACTGGTGTGACTTGAGCAATTTTCCAGTCTTAGGTACGTATCTTTATGTGAGCTAGTGGTTGTATATAACTGCTAAATATGGAGCTATTTTATCAGCATACTTTGAGAGGAACCTGACTGGTATACAATCTGGACCGGAGGCCTTGCCTTAAGTAATTTAAGCTGCTTTGATACACCGAGGATATCTACTTCTATGTTTCTCATCTTGGCAGTTGTTCTTGATTGGAATTCACGGAAAACCGTGTTTAAAAACTCTGCTTTAGTGGCACTGTCATCAGTGACTTCACCGTTGTTATCGTGCAGTGAAGGTATTGATTGTGTCTTGCCACTGGTGTGCTTTATGTATGACCAGAATCTCTTTGGGTTTCCTGCCAGATTTCGAGACAGAATTTCATTGTGGAAATTATTAAAAGCATCTCGCATTGAAGTACGCGCCATATTTCTTACTTCTGTAAGACTTTGCCGATCTTGGGGATTTTGCGTTCTTTTAAATTTGGGATGCTTTTCTCGTTGCTTCTGCAACAACGATCTGACCCGTTTTGTGTACCATGGGGGATCAGTACCATTACTTATTAATTTATATGATATATATCTGTCAATTAATGTTGATATTATCTCTTTGCAAACATTCCACAACTTTTCTACACTTACATGATCAGATCGGAAGAAGTGAAGACTGTCTCGTAAAAAGGCGTTAAGAGCATTTTATCAGCTTTTTTAAATAGATATACTTTGCGTTTCTTTTTGATGGTTGTAGGTGTTACGGTATTCAGCCTAGCAGCAACTGCCATGTGGTCGCTAATTCCAGTGTTCGTCACAATACTCACCATTTGTCCAGAATTATTTGTTGCTAAAAGGTCAACTATGCTTTTACAACCATTTATGCTTAGAGTGGGTGCATGAACTAATTGTTCAAAATAATTTTCTGAGAAAGCATTCAGTATAATTTCGGATGATGTTTTGTGCTCGCCGCCGGTTTTAAACATATAATTTTTCCAGCATATCGAGGGTAGATTGAAGTCACCACCGACCATAGTTGTATGTATAAATGTATTTGAAATGAGACTCAAGTTTTCTTTGAACTGTTCAAAAACTATGTCTTCTGAGTCGGGGGGGGGGGGGGGGGTCGGTAAAACTATCCAGTTAATAGTTTAGTCGGATTGTCATGTATAACCTCCACCCATACTGTTTCACATGAACTATCTACTTCAATTTCGCTACAAGGCAAACTTCCTCTGACAGCAATAAATTCTCCACCACCAACTTTCTGAACACTGTTAGATCGTTTGAAAAAATTGCGGCTGAACTTATTTCCGGCTTTAGCCAGCTCTCTGTACCTACAACTATTTGAGCTTCAGTGCTTTCTATTAGGGCTTGGAGCTCTGGTTCTTTCCCAACAAGAGCAAATACTGCTCACCACGTTTTTCATGCGACGCCCAGTGAAGATGGAAAGCATAGGTTTGTTTCCCGTTATAAACAAAATTATATTTAAAGTGCTTATTTGGCTGGGCAATGCTAAAATAGTGTAGAACGATATTAGTTTTATCGACGTGTATCAAAATGGACGGTAAAACATGAAGAACAACTAGTACTGCAGAAGTGAGTGCACCACCCTGACACATGTTGACTGCTTCTGCCATGCAAAAGCGGTGCTTCGTCGGTTCTGGAGTATCGGTTATTCTTTGTGTTTCCTGTCAATACATAACGATAAAAAAAAATTACGCACCAGATTGAACTGTCGAATGGTCAAATAAAATTCCAATTTAAGTCATTTTCCTTGGAACTGATTGACAGATGTTCGATGACCTGCTAAGGAATATCGTATCAAATTCTGTCCATTTGGCGCATAGATCATCATATTCCGATCCGGTTGGAGGGCCCTGCCAGTAACCGGGGAGAGATCTAGCGACCTTGGTGGCCATAATAGATTTTGACAAGTATGAAGATACGCAATGGAAACTCTCGCTATATGCAGGCGAGCATTATCTTGCCAAAATATGAGCCCAGCATGGTTTGCCATGAAGGACCTGGACTCTCCCTGACTAGAGTCGTCTTCAGTGATGAGTCCCCACTTCGAATTGAGCCCCGATGACCAGCGAGGACGTCTCTGGTGACGTCCCAGGCAACCGTGCGATACCAACGTGATTGTCGAGCGAAAACTGTCAGACAACCAGAACTGATGGTCTGCGTTGCAATTAGTTTTCGTGGCAGGACTCCTTTGGCTGTCACACGGCATCCTAACAGTACAGTGGTACATCGACGATCTGCTATCCTCCGTTTCGTTGCTCCTCTTAGGAAACGATCCTGAGCTTAGATTTCAGCGAGGTAGGGCCAACACGAACACGGCTTGTATTCGTGCTTGCCAAACCACACCTTCACCTGGAAGGTTCCCGGTTCTCTCTCCAACCTGAGAACATTTGGAGTATTATGGGAAGGGCCCTCCAACCAGCTCTGAATTTTGACGATCTAACGCTCCAGCTGTGCGGAATTTGCCACGATGTCCCTCAGGAGGACATCCAGAATTCCATCAATCAATTTGAAACTTGCTTGCATAAGGACCAGAGGTTGTCCAACGCCTTATTGAGTTCTTCCATACCTGAAGGTTTTTCTTTTGAATAAATCAACTTTTTCTGAATCTGTAATCATTTGCTTGTCTGTACATGTAAATCACTTCTACCAATTTATGTCCAGTTCGAATAATTCCCTCCTGGTGCGTCGTCCACCTTTTTTTTTTGCGTTAGTGTCTACATCTCAGTATGAGTGGTCTATAGTCCAGCCATTTACTACACGCGAAACGTGGTGTAGGCCGATCTGATTAAAGTTCCCAAGCATTTCTAAAATATCTTTCGGTGTTCATTCTTATGGATGTCTTATTTAAAATATAACAATTTACTGGCGTGGGCAGTATGAAGATAAGGCTCACTTGTAATTTCGGCGACACTTCTTAGTCCCAGGACCGACGAATTAAATAAAAAGACGTTGAGCGTCGCTGGGAAGTGCATGGAACATTTTGCCTCTGAGGAAAGCTTTTACCTCGTATATGAAATACAAGCAGTTGTCAAATGGAAATGATTTTCACTTTATTTTCAAACTTTCATTATTTGGCATCGCATTTAATTCACAAGGAAAATCTGGTCATTTCTGTGCAAGAGTAAGTTATATACAAGACTGGCTACTTTTGTTCCTAGTAAGTTATTTATGCATGCTACTACTGTTTCTAAATTGAGCCCGATCCTTCACAACTACTTCCACAGGACATGTAGGCTGTTGTTAGTGTACCTAATTTTTGAAACAGTTGCCTATATGAATTTTGATGATGGACACCAGGTAATGTATCTACAGCTTGTTTCTGTGCAATGAATACTTTGTGTCTACGAGTACTAGTAACACACAAAATCATACGACATCAGAGGAAGGATATATGAAAAGTATGCCAGTTTTCTAAAGCTTTCACCACTAAAGCAAGCAATTAGTCATAGAGTAAATGTTCATGATCTCCATTGTTTGAGAAAATTAGCAATATATTGTTTACAATTAAGGTTCTCATCGGCATGCACACCCATATATTTTGAAATAATTCGTTTCCCATGTGCTTGATTTTTATTGAAGATGATACATCGTGGCTTTTGTATAATTAAGCGATATGTCTTTTTGGATGTTCAGTGATACGCTATTTACTCTGAGAGCCAGTCAGTAACTGAATACTTCCTTTATTAATCCCTTGTAATTGCAGCTATGTTGGGTTTGATTATCGTACTCCTCATTTGGAAATTGTGTTTGAATCTTGGTTCTTTGTAAGAGAATATTGCGTGCTCCCATGAAAGGTCAGTACGTGCTGTAAATCGACAGCGGCAGAACAGAGTCTATGGAGACTGATCTACTGTAACGTGATATTGCTTCTCCAGTTGGTCGGAATTCGAAGACTGTACTGTGAAAATTAATTAGAGAGGCAGCCATATTCAACACCATGTAGTATTTCAAATGCCCCTACGTGACCAGCGCCTGAGAGAACAGATATATTTTCCACTCGGCCTTTGCAAGCTCATACAAATACGTCACTTACCTTGAGTCAGTTTGCTGCATAGCGATCATTGCTGCTTTGCTTTTTTGAAGCGGCTGCTGAGAGAGCGTGCGCCTAACGACAACATGAGCACAGGAGTAGCATCAGGTCTTGCTTTCAGGTGTATCCTGGTTCTGCACAAGCCTTCATGACGGAGATACGCATGTGTGGAGGTACGTAGGAGAATTAACGTGGCGAGACTGCAACTGTCAACCTCATGTGGCCCAGCATCTCACATAATGGCGTGAGGTAACCTTCAGAACACAATACGATCCCCTCTGATCCGCATCGTCGGTAGCTTTTCTACATGGTGTTTATAAATTACTTATACCAAAGTAACTTTGATTGTGGAAGGGGTAAATAACTTAAAGGAGTGTTTGATACAGCACTGAATGCAGTAAATCTTCAAGTTTTATTTCCACCCGACACTGTTGGTTCCCGAAGTTGCCGGTAGGTGGCATGCAGCAATTTGCTACTCCTATAGTCATCAAAAAGTCTTATAATGGTGCAGAGCCTATGCGTATCGAAAGCCACCACCTCCAACTGTTATTAACTGCTGCAATCGTTTTACCGAAATTGGCCGTGTGTCACACAGGACGGCCAGTCATGGTCGGCCAACAACCCCTGACGCAGCAATCGATAAAGTTCGGCAGTCTTACACTCGTAATCCGGGTAAATCAACGAGACGTGCCAGATTAGAATTGAATATGTTTAGTGTTATATTGCGGAAGATATTATGAACACGCTTCTCATTCAAACCTTACAAATTAGAGCTGTTGCAAGCTGTAAGAGGAAGTGACAAAGAAAAACGGAGTTTGGGCAGAAATGTTTGAGTGCAGAATGAAGATGAGTTTCTTAATAAAATTGTATTCAGTAGTGAAGCCATCTTCTGTACCTGCGTTAAAGTGAATCGGCGTAATACCCGGATATGGGCTGAGCAGAAACCACGTCACGTAATCGAGCATATAGGGGACTCGGCAAAGTTAAATATCTTTTGCGCTGTAAGCTGTAACAAGATTTAGTCCATTTCTTTTTTGGCGAGTCAGCTGTAACTGGCATATAATACCTGCAATTGTTTGAACATTATGTGATACCTTAAATACAACTCGATATGTAAACAGCAAGAGATCGCGCTACCACGTATCTTCATGAAGTTGCCGCATCTCTCTGTAGAAATGTGCCGACTTGGACTGGACGTGATGGAACAATATTCTGCCCACCACGATCACCTTATTTAACCCTAATTGACATCAGTGTGTGGGCTTACATTAAAGGGAGAGTGTTTGTTCCTTCGGTTCTGGGAAATGTCTCGTAATGCAAGACGGCATTTTTGCCGTGCTGTCGTAACCTGTCTCGGCAAAGGGAGTGTTAGACTGTTGCCCTGCGCAGTACATAATGGGAGGTCTGTGTCCCATTGGAAACATTACGCCGTGAGGAGCACAATGAAATTTCCTGAGGGATAAAAACCAAACGAATCAACTGTGTTTCAGTCAGGAAACTAAATTATTTTGAAAAGAAGTTACCAAAAATTACATCAGTAGCATTAATTTGGTGGAGGGTACAGATTCCTCACATAGTCCACCTACTGCACACACATGCTGTGTTTGTACTGTATATCGCATATGATAAAATGATAAAAGTGAGACATATACGTAAGATATGCTAAATATCTCAAGAAAATATCTTCTGCGAGTTGTAGATACTACCTGTAGTAGTGCAGAAATTACTTAATTACTCACTTCGAAACAGATAAATTGATTGACAGCATGATACAGCAGTAACTACATAAGCGTTACTACAGTGCTGTATTCAGTTTTAGTATTATTATTATTATTGATAGTAATAGTAGTAGTAGTAGTAGTAGTAGTAGTAGTAGTAGTAGTAGTAGTGGTAGAGTGGCTAGAGACAAAGCATTAACAGACAAAAGTCGTCCAATCTCTGCCAGTTCAACAGTAAGGAAGGCAGGAATGAGGTGATCCACGAACAGTAGGTATAGTGCACACGACTGAAAACGTTTGATTTTAAATGGAGCTGCAATGTGCGGGTCAAGCAGTTGCCAAAGAGGAGAAGAGTAGTGCAGGGGAAGCTGCGCGCGCGCGCGCGCGCACGCACGCACACGCACTTTGCCTGGTGAAACGTTGTTGTGATGCCTCGTGGAAGGAAGAAAAATGCGTACCATCACGTTTCCGACTTTGATAAAGATCGGATTGTAGCCTATCGCGATTGCGGTTTATCGTATCTCGACATTGCTGATCGCGTTGGTCGAGATCCAATGGCTGACTGTTAGCAGAATATGGAATCGGTGGTTTCAGGAGGGTAATGCGGAACCCCGTGCTGGATCCCAACGGCCTCGTATCACTAGCAGTCCAGATGACAGGCATCGTATCCGGATGGCTGTGACGGATCGTGCAGCCACGTCTCGATCCCTGAGTCAACAGACGGGGACGTTTTGTAAGACAACAACCATGTGCACGAACAGTTCGACGACGTTTGCAGCAGCATGGACTATCAGCTCGGACACCATGGCTGAGGTTACCCTTGACGCTGCATCACAGAGAGGAGCGCCTGCGATGGTGCACTCAACGACGAAGCTGGGTGCACGAATGGCAAAACGTCATTTTTTCAGATTAATCCAGGTTCTGTTTACAGCATCATGATGGTCGCATCCGTGTTTGGCCACATCGCAGTGAACGCGCATTTGAAGCTGGTATTCGTCATCGCCATACTGGCGTATCACCCGGTGTGATGCTATGGGGTGCCATTGGTAACACGTCTCGGTCACCTCTTGTTCGCATTGACGGCACTTCGAACAGTGGACGTTACATTTCAGATTTGTTACGACCCGTGGCTCTACCCTTCATTCGATCCCTGCGAAACCCTACATTTCAGCAGGATAAAGCGCGACTGCATGTTGCAAGTCCTGTAGGGGCCTTTCTGGATACAGAAATAGAGTGCTGCCCTGGCCAGCACTTTCTCCAGATCTCTCACCAATTGAAAACGTCTGGTCAATGGTGGCCGTGCAACTGGATAGTCACAATACGCCAGTCACTATTCTCGATGAACTGTTGAAGCTGCATGGGCAGCTGTACCTGTACACGGCATCCAAGCTCTGTTTGACTCAATACCCAGGCGTATCAAGGCCGTTATTACGGCCAGAGGTGGTTGCTCTGGGTACTGATTTCTCAGGATCTATCCACCCAAATTTCGTGAAAATGTAATAACATGTCATTTCTAGTATAATATATTTTTCCAATGAATACCCGTTTATCATCTGCATTTCTTCTTGGTGTAGCAATTTTAATGGCCAGTAGTATATGGGTTTCGTATCTTCTTAGTCCCCTTTCGTGCACTGTGGGCGTCTATCGATTTACTAGTACATGAACTTCAATTCTCAGTCTTCATTGGTAGAACGGATGCGTAGAGACACACACACACACACACACACACACACACACACACACACACTCTTGGCACCCGCTGCTTCCCTCAGCTGTGACATGCAGATTCTGTGTAACATTTCTACAGGAATTTTAGTCTTCTGTGGACGAGAACAACAGAGGGCGGGTCACGTGATATTTTCTTTCCATTCGCTGCCACGCGCCACCTGGCTCTGTGCCCTCCTCTCGCTGCTTGTCCTTCCACCGGCCCACGTGTCCCCAGTGCTGCGGCCTCGCACAGTGGGCTGCCGCTGGGGTGGTGGGAGGGAAGGTCGGTATTTTTCTGCCGCACCGCCGCCAACGTTGTTGCGTTTTTTTCTGATTCCTCACAGCAGGCGGGCACTGCAGCTGTAGCCGCAGCCGCTGAGCTCCCTGGACTCATTCGGTAATAGCCGGCGCATTAGCGCGCCGCCAAAGCCGAGCGTCGGCTCTGTGCCGCCGCTGACGATGCGTGTTGCTCGTAAAAGGCTGCAAGCTCTCTCCTGTTTCTCTCCTTCGAAGCACAGAGCAGATACCGCCAGTGTACAACCACGTTCTCCGACTACTTTTGCGAACGATTGTAGCTTTTCGAGATTGTGAATGACTCCCTTACTGCAAACATTTCGTTTTAAAGCCGACAGGTGCTGATTGTTAAAGACACGATTTTGGAAAAATTGAAAAATATTTTAGTCGCTAAGAGTACAGTCCCTAGAAATAGATCCTGGACAAATACAGTCAACATGAGACGATCAGTCAACTTTAAACGAAAGACTGCGATTCATTGGCGGAACACTTAGAAGGTGCAACAGGTCTACCAAAGAGACTGCTTACACTACGCTTGTCCGTACTATTCTGGAGTACTGCTGTGCGATATGGGATCCGCATCGGGTGGGACTGACGGATGACACTGAAAAAGTACAAAGAAGGGCAGTTCGTTCTGTATTACCGCGAAATAGGCGAGATTGTGCCACAGACGTGATACGTGAATTGGAGTGGCAATCATTAAAACAAAGGCGGTTTTCGTTGCGACGTGATCTTCTCATGAAATTTCAATCACCAGTTTCCTCCTCCGATTGCGAAAACATTCTGTTGGTACCCGCCTTCATAGGGAGGAACGATGATCACAATAAAATAAATCAGGGCTCGCACGGAAAAATAGAAGTGCTCGTTTTTCCCGCGTGCCGTTAGAGAGTGGAACGGTAGAGAGACAGCATGAAGGTGGTTAATTGAACCTTCTGCCAGGCACTTTATTGTGAATAGCAGAGTAATCACGTAAATGTAGATGTAAATGTAGAAAAGGACTTCAACCAAATGAAACAAGATGTGAAGCTAAGACACTCCAAGTTAATAAATAGTCAATTACAATTGTAGCAAAGGGACAGAAATGGCTAATTCTTTGGCACTACCACTGGGAAGCTACGTGATACTTTACTTAAAACGTGTGTAGATAAACATCCAAAGTCAAGTTCGCAAATCTTCTTTGTTAATTACCGGTTTCAGCTAATTGACGACCCATTTTCAAATGAATCATAAATGTTGTTCGACTTCTGAAATTCGTAACACATCGTCGTATTCTCAGAGCTAAGTCACCTAATTTTAGGACAACTTAGCTCTCAAAACACGACGATGTGCAATGACTGTCACACAGAGAACAATACTTTAGACTGTTCTGAAGGTGGATCGTCAGTGAGCGGAAATAGGGAATCAATGAAGATATGGTCTCTTGGAAACTGAAGTACGATAACAAGATAGTGTACCAAATAACAGAAGCCAGCACTGCCGAGATGGCTGAGAGATAAGGAATGAAGGAAGACTAGAGTTCACACCTCATTGACGGCGGGGTCGTTGGAGACAATAGCAAAAAATCTGAGGTAGGATAGGAAACGAAAAAAGTCGTTTCGACAAGAAGAATCCCGGCATTTGCCTAAAATGACGTAAAGGAAACACAGAACGTCTAAATCTCGACGGAATAACGTCGTACACTCTGGGGAGGTATGAACGTTTCCACGGTATCTGTGTGGGCCTACACTGACGAAGGTGGAACGAGTTACACTTTGAGGCACCACTACGATATTAATCCAACTTCGAACAGATGTTTTTCACATAATGGATACCAAATCATTGAAGTTTCATTTCAGCTGGAACTAATGTCAATCTATGAGGCATGGCTTTACTTTTGTGATCATCTTAACATGGAATCAAATATATTGAGGAATTTTCTGCCATGCCTGAAACAAATGTTTTAGTCATTAAGACTGATGGCCGAAGGCTGATTTGATGGTACACGTGTCAAAAATGGTTCAAATGGCTCTGATCACTATGGAACTTAACTTCTGAGGTCATCAGTCCCCTATAACTTAGAACTACTTGAACCTAACCAACCAAAGGACATCACACACATCCATGCCCGTGGCAGGATTCGAACCTGCAACCGTAGCGGTCGCGCGATCACAGACTAGCGCCTAGAACCGCTCGGCCACTCCGGCCGGCACACGTGTCACTATGTAATGACAGTTTTAACCGGTTAGTAACGTTCACCTAAAATTTCTTAGTTGCGAAATATAGAAACACTGCACAATTTTTACTTTTGAGTTTATTACTTTCAATTCGTAATCCGATCAGGGATCTTCCAAAGTATGCGCCGATGTAGTGTAACCATAAACAGTAACGCCATCTGCTGGTGACGTAAGAAACTGTTTACATAAATGTTCTCGTTTCTGTTCGAGCACTTTTGTGTCTGCGGGTAATAGCTTTTGTGTAGCCAAAAATGAAACTATACTGAAAAATAGATTGTAAATGTAAAACATTTATCGTACTTGTACTCTTACCAGAGCTGCGCTAGTTAGGCACATTTTTTCTTTGTCGTAACAACTTTGAGAATAGTCGTCGGGACCAGTCTGTTCGTTGTGTCTATGGCGTACTCTGTGCCAAAGTGCTGCATCCTACGATGATCGATGAAATACGTATGGAGGAATGTTTACAAAGGACTATATATATGGAGCTACTAGACAAAGAAATGTGACACTCTCTAATAATTAACGTAACATGTCATGGATTTTGAACAAGGAAATCACAGCACCAATCCATCTAAGTGATATTTACTTATAAACTTAGTTTCTATTAACAGTTTGCTTTCACATTTTGAAAGAAAAAGATGAAATATTCCACACAATAATCAACTGATGTCTTTTATTCACCATTTTCACAACGCTTCATCACAAAACATTGTCACTCAAGTATAAAGTATCATCACGAGCCTGCTGTTTCCGCCTTGTAGTAAATTATTGAGTTTAGTAACTGCAGTGCACTGTACTGTCTGTATGAGCAATCATTTGACTAGCACATGTGCATGCATGATGATTTGGATGACTAGTGGAGTTATTACGTTACTATTATGTTATTCAGTGATACACTGTAAAACCTCTTGAGCCACTCCTTGTCAACCTTCCAATTGTCATAGCAGTTTTGTTTCACGCTAATTACCAGTTGTCAGTGCTTGAACACAAACAAGGAATAATATTACAGAGCACACTGAAATTGATATAATTCGCTGTCGGGTAATCCGATGCCTTCAGTGTCATATTATCAATACATTAATATCTTTCGCAACAAAACCCGCTAGCCGCGCTATAATAACCACACCGACATTCAGTGTATGAGTGACAAATCGGAGGACTAGAGAGGCCTGGCAACGATCCACACATTTGTCAAGAGGGCTTTGGGTTAGAACCGCAGTTATGGGTCTAGTGTTATCGTGCTGGAATACGCCATTTAATACCCTTCACCTGAAGGCTATGGCAGTAGAGTTTACCGTTCTTGCCACATTTTAGCTAGAACTTTGTCTCCCTTTAGCGATTGGTACATCAGTCCTGTCTGCATATACAACAACTCGGCACACCATAACTACAGGAATTGAAAATGTATGGGGCTCCAGAATGCTGCTTCCTGTGATCTTTTCCTCAAGGTGTTTCTGGTATAACAACATCCATTTCCGTCACTGTATGATGGTCTTAAAATGCAGTCAGAGCAAGTTGGCTGAAAAGAAACTGCGGTTACAATAATATTCATATAAATTATAGACGGGAACGGACCAGTAAAGAATATGTCTTATTCACATTCGTTGTTTCAATTTACTGATGGAGCTATCGGTGAGGGTCAGGTCGACATCGAGGAAGGTGGTTTTGTGGACACATCTCCATACTAGCAAAGACATCTCTGGCCAACCCTTCTCTCCAAATACCCCAACAGCCCTTGCAGTACCGAAAAGTGAACAAAAACAGTGCTAATCTCGTTTGAGATTTTAAGTAACAATTTTCTGTATGCATAAACGCCTGAATATGGGTAGAAAATGCTCGAAATGCTCGAAATGCTTTGCGTTATGTTAAATTAAACGTAAAAAATTAGTGATCCATGTCAGAAAATACAAATAAACAATTTTTTACCACAGTCACGGTTCCCAATCCTAACCAATATGCGCACAAGTAACTTGAAAACTAATCCAAGATTTCTAAATTTATCCTATGCTGAGGGGAAACTTAGTTTAGGAAAATAATAACTTTTTTATTTGTGATTGGGAAATGCTGTAACTTTATACTGACACTACCAACGTGTGTGCCTATGACCTATTACAATCTCATTAATATCGGACAAAGACGTTTAAATGTACATAGTTTTAAAGTGAAAAATTCCTAGGCTAGACGCCCAAACCTCAGACCATCCCATGTGCCACACTGCCGTGAGTTTTGCTAGGAAACTGCACGTGTTTTCCTTCACCCTTCGCCGTTTCCAAAACCTGTTAGTTCTATACGATTATTCATACCCTTTCACATTATGTATGTTTGTATCATGTGTACTTTATAGATTACGAAATCGAATTACAGTTACTTGGCCACTTGTTTCGTTTTCTGTTCCGCGCGACGGCGAGTGTTCCTCAGAAACTGCTAGTTATTTGCTGCGCTATTCTCCTTTCGTAACATCTGGAGCGTTAGTTCATTAGGGTAGCTCATGCCCTTTAGATTGTAAATGTTTGTGTTATTTGCCTTGTGTATGTTAGGAAATCAAACTGTATCTATTAGGTCAACTCGTAAGCAGAAAGTAAATAGGATCAGGTAAACAGTGAAGCGCTTTCTGACATTACAGAGGAGAGTAGATAAAGACGGCGTTTGCATGACTGCTGTAACGCGCGCTACATTCTGTTGTGCACGTCGACCTGCTCTCGCACGCAGGCATACATGAATGCCCCTTGTTGTCTGGCCGTTCTACCTGCTGGGCGTACACGTATGCAATGTAGGGAGAGCGCCCAGACGGCTTTGGGCGTACATGTAATCCTGTAGCCGAAAAAGGTTAAACGGGAACAATCACATTATCAAGGCAACGTACCACTCCACCTGTCTTATACAGATTTCAAGTACCAACAAGAAATGATCGCCATCGTACCTATATGAACAATAAAGTGAGACATGTGAACACTAGAAATGAGTGATAACAAGTCTGTACCAGAAGTGAAAGCTAATAATGGACTGATGGGACGTCCTATTAGGTAAGAATTACATGCAGAGCGCCAGCCACAATCTCCCGTGCCACACTGTATCTATCACTTAGCCAGAAACAGTACTATTTTGCCCATATATCCCTTTGAACAAGAGCATAGTTCGTACCACAGGTTATCGCGAAGGGGACCGCGGTTTTATGAGACGGCCTGTGTAACTGAATGCGAGCAAAGGCAGTGTCGCTTATTTCTTAATATGGTAGTTAGTCTGCATCTGGAATAACAGGCATGTGAGAAGGAACTGTATTAACACACCGCTTGGGAAAAACAAGCACCAAGAAAACAAGGTCAAATATCAATGTAACTTGGCGTGCGCACATATCATTGAGTGTTGTGTAGTTGATAAGAGTTGAAATCCTCTGTAATGGATAGAACGGCTATCAGAGTACATCGACGCCATTCGTGTTTGCGGTATTACCAGGCCTAGTAGGGTACGTAAGGGACGTGAACAACATTACATTCTGAGTGATCAATATGAAGGACGGAGAGGTACTGCATACTCATGCCAGGCAGTGTTGTAAGCACCAGCCAAAGTTGAAAGGGGAATAATTGTGGATCTAACTTCAGCTGGTAGGTTGAATGGTGCAATATCCAATTCTATGGGACATTCAGATGATACAGTGGCCCGAGTCTGGACTGTCTGGGAAAATGAAGTTAGGCATACACATTGTTAACGTTGCAGTCCACCGCTACTGACAACAGTGGAGGATCACCGTAATATGCACCACGTGGACTTCTTCACATCTGGCTCGCCATTCGAGTACATTGTGTCATCCCGCACCACTGGTCGGAGATTATTAACAGACGAACCAGCGAATTATCATCACACACATAGGCCCCTGGTAACATCACCGGGATCATGGGCTCCTGGTGAACGGTGCTGTCTTGTGCAAAGTGATAAAGCATGGCTCTGGCACTATCCCACGAGAGCACAGTCGGCCAGGATGGCAGTGGACTGAGGAGATGTTACATTCTTTAACGTTTTGAAGAAGCACAGTGGTGTTACTCCTGGCATCATGATACAGAATGCCATTGAGTGTGACGAGTAGTAGTGATTGAGGGAACTGTGACTGCAGCAGCGTAAGTCACGGACATTCTGCGTCCTCACAGGTTACCTAACACGTGCCGGTGTCGTGGTGTTCTTTCCTACAGGACAAAACTCGTCCACACATTGCATTACTCTTTCTGAACTGAGTGCTGTTCAGCTTTCCCCGTGGGCAGAAAGACAACCAGACTTGTTCCTGATAGAACATTTCTGGGACTAGCTGCGTCCCAGTTCCAGTATCCGGTATATCAAGGTCGGGGTACAACAGTTGACGGGCAGCATGCCTCTAGAGCGAATACTGCTACACAAAGAAGCAATGCAGATGATAAACGGGTATTCATTGGACAAATATTATACTAGAACTGACATGTGATTACATTTTCACGCAGTTTGGTTGCATAGATCCTGCGAAATCAGTCCCCATAACAACCACCTCTGGCCGTAATAACGGCCTTGATACGCCTAGGCATTGGGTCGAACAGAGCTTGGATGCCGTGTACAGGTACAGCTGCCCATGCAGCTTCAACACGATACCACAGTTCATCAAGAGTAGTGAATGGCGTATTCTGACGAGCCAGTTGCTCGGCCACAATTGGCCAGACGTTTTCAGGTGGTGGGAGATCTGGAGAATGTGCTGGCCAGGGCAGCAGTCGAACATTTTCTGTATCCAGAAAGGCCCGTACTTGACGTGCATTATCCTGCTGAATTTTAGGGTTTCGCAGGGATCGAATGAAGGGTAGAGCCACGGGTCGTAACACATCTGAGATGTAACCTCCACTGTTCAAAGTGCCGGCCATGAGTACAAGAGGTGACAAAGACGTGTAACATAAGGCACCCCATACCATCACCCCGGGTCAGAAGCCAGTATGACGATGACGTATACGAGCTTCCAATGTGCGTTCACCGCGATGTCGCCAAACACGAATGCGACCATCATGATGCTGTAAACAGAAACTGTATTCATCCGAAAAAATAGCGTTTTGCCAATCGTGTACCCAACTTCGTCGTTGAGTACACCATCGCAGGCGCTCCTGTCTGTGATGCAGCGTCAAGGGTAACCGCGGCCATGGTCTCTGAGCTGATAGCTCGTGGTCGTGCGGTAGCGTTCTCGCTTCCCACGCCCGGGTTCCCGGGTTCGATTCCCGGCGGGGTCAGGGATTTTCTCTGCCTCGTGATGACTGGGTGTTGTGTGATGTCCTTAGGTTAGTTAGGTTTAAGTAGTTCTAAGTTCTAGGGGACTGATGACCATGGATGTTAAGTCCCATAGTGCTCAGAGCCATTTGAACCATTTGAACCATCTGAGCTGATAGTCCATGCTGCTGCAAACGTCGTCGAACTGTTCATGTAGATGGTTGTTCTCTTGCAAACGTCCCCATCTGTTGATTCAGGGATTGATACGTGGCTGCACGATCCGTTACAGCCATGCGGATAAGATGCCTCCCATCTCGACTTCTAGTGATAAGAGGCCGTTGGGATCCAGCACGGCGTTCCGTATTACCCTCCTGAACCCACCGATTCCATATTCTGCTAACAGTCATTGGATCTCGACCAACGCCAGTAGCAATGTCGCAATACGATAAACCGCAATCACGATAGGCTACAATCCGACCTTTATCAAAGTCTCAAACGTGATGGTACGCATTTCTCCTCCTTACACGAGGCATCATAACAACGTTTCACCAGGCAGCGCCGGTCAACTGCTGTTTGTGTATGAGACATCGGTTGGAAAATTTCCTCATGTCAACACGTTGTAGGTGTCGCCACCGGCGCCAATCTTGTGTTAATGCTCTGAAAAGCTAATCATTTGCATATCACAGCATCCTGTCAGTTAAATTTCGCGTCTGTAGCACGTCATATTCGTAGTGTAGAAGTTTTAATGGCCAGTAGTGTATTAGTACATCATTGAGCCGTGTACGGCCTGCGTTCATGCCATTTATCGTTCGTCATCTTCTATTACCATACTGCCGTCTCGTTTTCTTATTCCATTTACTGGCTTCACTAACTTCCTGAATCACTTGCTAGTGGGCGGCAGCAGCAGCGCGTATCGATAAGTGCACTGTCGTACTATCTCTAGAGCGACCGATAGCATTTCCGGGTCGTCGTGAGTCTGGCAGTCAGTTCGGGATGGACCAGCAGTGCAGTCGGGACGCAGCAACAGTAAGTCAGAGGACGGAGCGCCGGTGAAGCGCCGACAGCCAGTGTTCTCAGACTGCTGGCGACGCACATGAACTATCTGACGGACGGAGATTGGAGCGGGATGACCATTGGTTGGTCGTTCGGTTGGTCGTCTCATCGGCCGACGTATACTTGGCCCTTTCACCGTTTCCGGGCCTGGGCAGTTGGTCGGTTGGCGTGGCACAGAGAGGAAATCTCCACGGCACGCAGTTTAGCCAGGCCTGCTGGCAGCGTCTATGCAGTGTCGGAGTGTGTGGTGCTGTTCCCATTGCTACGAGGTTCGTGGCTCACCTATCCTCGACATGAAAATTGAATTTTGACTTAATCTACCATCAAGTCACGACTGTTCACCTTGTGTCGTTTGGAGTTCGTTGTCGGTTGTTGGCATAATCCCGCGAGCAGTAACGTGTGTTTTCAAGTTGGCAAATTTTAACCACCCCCTGTGGAGTTTAACTGTACTTCGTTATTTGAAGTGCACCAGCCGAATATTGTACCTTGTGCCCGTTAACGTTCCGGTTACCTGCCCTGGCCGTTGACGTAAATTCAGGCAGTGTTTTTTCCTCATCGTGTTGTCACTGTCGAGCATGGTGTGTAGTTTGACAGATCAATATAATTGGTTGTGGGCGCCAATAACTTTTACGTTGCTCCATTGAACTCCCTGTTGTGTGCTGGTCGGGTGAAGTGGAGGTTATCTTGTCCGCGGGTCCGTTGACTGTCAGTTGGGTTGTCGTCGGATCGACTATGGTTGAGCCAACTGCCTGTCTCACCTAAGCGAGCGTTAGTGTCTGAATTCCAGGCTGACCCTCGGACCTTCTGAGCGCCCTTGGGTGTACTGCCTTTCCTTGTTTGTTCTTGTTGTTTGTACTTTTACGGCTTCTAGCCCATTTTTAGATTAAGGTTGTTTTGCCCTTAAGGCATCAGACGGTTTGGGCCTTCAGTCTAATTTAAGAACTGTTTTACGTAAAGCCTTTGGCATTTTCAAGATTAATATTATTGAGCCTTAAGTGTTGGGCCTTCAACCGATTTTGAATTTAAGTTTTGCTTTTAAAGTGTCAGATTCTTTGGGCCTTCAGCCTAATTAAGGAACTGCTTTAAGATAAGGCTTTGCCTTTTGAATTTCTGATTTTGGTTGAGCTTTAAGTTATTGGCTTTCAGCGGGTTTTAAATTAAAGTGGTCTTGCCCTTAAGGCATGAGACTGTACGGTGCATTCAGCTGCTAATTAAGTTCCAAAACTAAAGCTGTTTTGTTTTTCTTTTTTTTTTAATTTTCTTGGCTCTTGTAATGTTTGATCAAATGAAACGTATGTTGGAGTATAACTGACAGCAGCTCCTTATTTCGGCCCCTTTCCACAACTTAAACTACCCATCCTGTCCTGCGGGTTTAGCAGGGCGTCTCAATCATATTAATGAACAGATACAAAGAACTGCAACATAATATGCTAACCGTCATGAATTACAAAATGAATTTGAAAAGTACTTTCGGAAATGACGGCTTTGTTGTGCATATTGAACATGTGGAGAAGGAGTTGTTCAACAGGAACCAATACGGCTATATCGCTTCACCTAAGGTCACAGGCGTGTCGTATTCTCTGCCAGAAGTTAGTGTTATGAGAATTACGTCATTATAGACAGGGGATTTCAGATGACTCCTGACCGAGCGAGATGTCGCAGTCATAAGGAAGACACATTCATGAGGATGATGGCTCAGGTCACCGTTCAACCATACAGATTTAGGTTTTCCGTGGTTTCCCTACAATACTTTAAGCAAACGCCGCGAAAGTTCCTTTGATAGGGCACGGCCGATTTCGCTCCGCATCCACCTCCACTACGATTCGGTACACCGTCAATAACATCGGAGTGGAGGAGACCTTAAACCCCAATCTTCCGCCCTATCCTCCATAAAAGGAAACTGTTCCATTACAGAAAGAAAAAAGAACATAAAAATTTGATCAGTGATCTCCTTCGTCTTTGAAGCATCGAACCCTTTTCTTTAAAACAGCTTCTAACTTCACACAGCTTTGCAAATTAGTTAATGTGTTAAATATATGCTGTCAGCTTTGTAAAACTTTCGTAGTTGAAAATGATTATGTTGGTTTTATTCGTTTCGGATTATTCACACGCTATATAGTAAAAAGTGAAAACCGAAACGACGTAAATTAAAACATCTCGCTTGATGCTGAAGTCTTACCGCATATGCAACGAACGTTTTTCCTTCGACGTACCTCTGTGCTGTAACGGTACCCCGCCCGAAAACCAAAAGGGTCCTTTGTGAAATGAAATGGTACCCTTAGCCATCACTCCCGGCTATCGGGCCGTATGGCGGGTGACAGTAAAGTTCGTATCCCACCGGCGTCTCAGGTGTCTCGTCAGTCTCGCTGCTCAGTTCGAGACTCGTCACTGAAGACAATTCTACACCAGTGAATGAGATTCCAGCCGTGCCATTTTGAGTGTACCTTCCCGACGGTAACCTCATGTACAACTAGGTCTGTATTGCCGGATGGCGATCTCAGCCTTCGTCCCCAAAAATGTGAATTCAACTTCTTATAACTGCGCCATTTGTTCAGTGGAATGCAGTTGGACGGTTGGTGTCGCGTTGTAGTGCAGACTGGGGCAGAGCTTCGTCATGCATGTACCATATTTTCATTTGTAAAAAGCACGGTTAACGTTTAACATACTGCAGTCGGCGGATCCTTGGGGATGGAATAAAAGCTCTGAAAGGGCAAGAACAGGGGAAGAAATTCCACAGTAACCAAATATTAAATTTTTGTAGTCCTTATAGGAATACACTGTACCCTCGCTCGTGAAATAAGTTTCAGCCGTGAACAACGTATTTCTCGAGCTCGTTTATCATAGTCCTGCATCTGATGACTTTCAGGCGCAGTTGTTAGTCTTGTGGCAGAAATACTCTTCTCGTACATGTTACCTGGACAGCACGTCAAACGGAACTTCGTGATACTGCTAATGCATTTCTAAGGGACCTAAGGCTTATGCTACTCTCATCTGCAACAATTTGCGACACATTCCTCTCGTCCTGTGCACCATATGTCCAGGATCGTCCCCGGCCACCGAATGAGAGTGGTGTTGTGTTGCATTCCATGTATATCTGCATACTGCGTTTAAAAGCTGTCTGCTGGTGACAGAGGTCCCCTAGGTGTAACTGCCTTGAATTACTTCTCTTCTTTCCTTGTATTCGTAAATGGCGAAAGTGAGAACGTGATGAATGAGATCGTTTCCATCATGCTGTTGTTTTAAATTGTACTTTATTAAGCACTGCCGGCCGGGGTGGCCGAGCGGTTCTAGGCGCTACAGTCTGGAACCGTGCGACCGCTACGGTCGCAGTTTCGAATCCTGCCTTGGGCATGGGTGTGTGTGGTGTCCTTAGGTTAGTTAGGTTTAAGTAGTTATAGGGGACTGATGACCTCAGACGTTAAGTCCCGTAGGGCTCAGAGCCATTCTATTAAGCACTACTAGCACTACTAGCTCACACCGGAGTAAAACGTAAATCAATCCTACAACTGCACTGGATGTACATTTTTCCCAAAAACAGTGTGATTACACAACTGGTGTGGTTACATTATCCTCGTAAGCTTTATGAAACAAAATTAGAATAACTTGTAATGTACATGGCATAAAACAGGTATAGACTATATGTGTAAACGACAGCAATAATAGACAGGAAAAAAAAAACAGCGTACAACAACAAACAACGGGAATACAGTTCTCGGAGCAGACATGTGAAAAGTAGACACCCGCGGAGTTGTTAGCAGTTCCGCTAAATGTGTATAACTGAGCGCGTGAAAATTTGGGAATCTACATTTTACTTACACGTACAAAGGTTCATGACATGAACAGAGCATTTAATTAATTACTTCCACGTCCAGAGTCTTATTTTCATAAGTAAAAGACAGCAATTTAATATAAAGGATTTCATTCATATTTATTCTATTTTCACTTCTCCTTTCTTCTGGATCATCTTCTTGAGTTAGCATCTGAGTGAACTCTATGGGCTGTGCCATTGCTCTGCCACTATTGGATCGTATAGAAGTGTTATTTGAACTGCTCTACTACTAAGCCAAGATTACAAGTATTAATGTAAAGGAATCCATGTTATAGCACGAAACATGTTCTGGAAAGCAAGACTAAATTCTTTCTTGGCCGTAGAGTTCATGATGAGCCTTGGCCCCTTCTACAGTTTCTTTCCATCTCTCTCGGTCTTTTGCCAATACTCTCCAGTTTCTATAGCCCAACTTTCTAAGATCTTGGATTACTCCATCTGGCTCTTGGTCGACCACGTCCTCTCTGCCCTCCTGCCTTTCCTTGTAATATTCTTTTTGCTACTGCAGTATGCGAGCCATATGTCCCGCCCAGCTCACTGTCCCTCTGATGGGTTGCTCTTTGTGCATGATATACAACTCATGGTTGTAATCTCCTCCTTCATCTTTCACAGATTGTGCGGATAATTCGTCTAAGTACCTTTCTTTCAAATGCATCCATCATTTCAATATCTTTAGTTGTTAATGCCCAGGTTTCAGAGGCTTATGTAACCACTAGTCATATAAGTTGTTTATAAATTGTTAAGATTCAGGGGCCTTGAAGACAGAAGTCTTGTTAGAGCAAAATAGGCTCTAGTGGCTAGTATTAATTTCTATTAATTTCTGCTTAATTCCATAGGAGGTATCATTTAGATGGGTAACTGTCGAGCCCAGGTACTTGAAGTGTTCAACTCTCTCAACCGTATAATTGCCCATTGTTATTGCATTTGGCACATTTTCTATACATGCTTTTCCAGCTGCCATATATTTTGTTTTATGTTCATTAATAACTTACCCCATTTTCCTACTAGCCTGTTCGAGAGCCGTAAATGTCTCTTCCATTGCTTTCTGGGTTCTTGCTACTATATCTATGTCATCCGCGTAGGCCAGTATCTGCACTGATTTATAGAGAGTCGTTCCCGTATTTAGAAGGTTTGCGTTTCTCATCACCCTCTCCAGGGTGGCATTAAAGCGAACACATGCCAATGAATCCCCTTGTCGTACTAGCCGGCAGCTGTGGACGAGCAGTTCCATGCGCTTTAGTCCGGAAATGCGCTGTTGCTGCGGTCGCCGGTTCGAATCCTGCCTCGGGCGTAGATGTGTGTGATGTCCTTAGGTTATTTAGGTTTAAGTAGTTCTAAGTCTAGGGGACTGATGACCTCAGATGTCAAGTCCCATAGGGCTTAGAGCCATTTTTCTACGCCTTTTATTTATGTTCTTCCTTATTTTCTCTCCTTAATTTACTTGTATTCCATCCTCATTGTCCTTTTCCATGCCAGGCCCGTGTTCCTTTATCCGTCCGGCTTTATTTTGTAGAAGTTTCGCAACAATTGTTTCTTATAGAGCGGGCTGTCAACCCTGGGTCCTACCCCTACCGTGGAACGCGTGATTTTTGATTAGAATTTTCTTCCCTTAGCCTTCCCCAATCCGCCACCTGGAGAGGCGCGCGATGGGAGACTAGCAACTCCACACGGGAAAGAAGATTAAATACTCAGGTAAAAAATCATCTGTGTATTTGGTGTTAAGAGATGTATTGTTCCAGAGTGTACTCACAATCTATGTCTGCATTAATGTGTTAAAGAGTAGCTGTAAAGTAAATATTGTAGCTGTTGGCGTATTTTCAAGCAGGTGTATTGTAGAGTTCTACGAAGTCAATGTTCATTACTAAATTTCGTGTAAAACTTATATGCAATATTCGGTTCCAGTAATATTTACTGTGAAATGCTAAGTATTTTCAAAAGTAAACTCCTTGCAACGTATATGCCACTATTACTATTAAAATTATAAACAACCGACCAGTTGCAATGGATAAAGATACTCTTAACCTAGGTTTCGACAAATATAAATTTGTCTTCTTCAGAAGGTAACAGTTTTACATTAGTAAGGACTAATGTACCATCGCCGTTTTTACAATTATCGGTATAGATCCATGAGTCAAAAATAAATTATAGCCCTAGAATTAGGGTTTGTCACGTTAATATAAAATAGCTCATGGATCTTGCAGAGCCCTATGTTTGATACTAGTAGACTTCTCTTGGCCAGGAATGTCCTTTTTGCTAATCTCCTTTTGATGTCCTCCTTGGTCCGTCCGTCATTGGTTATTTTGCTGCCTAGGTAGTAAAATTCCCTAAGTTCATCTACTTCGTGACCATTAGTTGTGAGGTTAAGTTTCTTGCTGCTCTCATTTCTGCTACATTTCATTACTTTCGTCTTTCTTCGGTTTACTCTATATTTTGTACTCAATAGACTGTTCATATCATTCCGGAGATCATGTAACTCTTCTTCGCTTTTACTCAGGATAGCAATGTCATTAGCGAATCGTATCACTGACATCCTTTCACCTTGAATTTTAATTCCACTCCTGAACCTTTCATTTCTATCATTGCTTCTTCGATGTATACAGTAGGAGCGAAAGACTACATCCCTGCCTTACGCCCTTTTTAAACCGAGCATTTCTTTCTTGGTCATCGACTCTTATTTAATTCCCTGTTGGCTTTTGTAAATATTGTGTATTATCCGTCTCTCCCTATAGATAAGCCCTATTTTTGTCAGAATTTTGAACTTCTTACACAATTTTACATTGTCGAACGCTTTTTACAGGTCGACAAATCCTATGAACGTGTCTTGATTTTTCGGTAGGTTTGCTTCCATTATCAACCGCAACGTCAAAATTGCCTCTCTCGTGCCTTTATTTTTCCACTCATCCTCAATTTTATTTTACGTTCTTCTGAATATAATTCTTGTCAGTAAGCATGAGCTGTTAAGCTGACTGTGCGATAAATCTCGCACTTGTCAGCTCTTGCAATATTTGGAACTGTGCGGATTTGAATAGTCATTTTGTAGCCACTTTCCCCAAACATTTTAGAAATTCTGATGGAATCTTATCTATCCCTTCTACCTTATTTGATCTTAAGTCTTCCAAAGTTCTTTTAAATTCTGGTTCTAATACTGGATACCGTACCTATTTGAAATCGACTCCAGATTTTTCTTTCATCACATAAGACAGATATTTCCCTTCATAGAAGTCTTCAATGTACTCTTTCCAGCCATCAGCTCTCTCCACTGCATTTAACAATAGAATTCCCGTTTGCACTCTTAATATTACCACATTTGCTTTCAATTTCCCAGAAGGTTGTTTCGAGTTTCCTATATGCTGAGTCAGGCCTTCCGACAATCAATTCTTTTAAGATTTATTCACATTTTTCATGCAGACATTTCGTCTTACTTTCCCTCCACTTCGTGTTTGTCAGCTCTCAGTGCCTTGTATTTCTGCACTTCTCTCAACATTTTTGTACTTCCTTCTTTTTTCAAGCAACTGAAGTATTTTTTCTGTTACCCATAGTTTCTTCGCAGCTACCTTCATTGTAGCTACGTTTTTCTTTCGAACTTCTGTGATTGCCTTTTTCTTTCGGACGCCTGTGATTGCCATTTTTATTTCGAACTTCGGTGATTTCCCTTTTTAAAGATATCCATTCATTTTCAACTGTACTGCCTACTGAGCTATTCGTTACTGCTGTATCTATAGCCTTAGAGAACTTCAAACGTATCTCGTCATTCTCTAGTACTTCCATATCCCAATTCTCTGCGTATTGTTCTTCCCGACTAATCCCGTAAACTTCAGGATGCTCTTCGTCACTACTAGATTGTGATCTGAGTCTATATCTGCTCCGAGGTGCGCCTTACAATCTAGTATCTGATTTCGAAATCTCTGCCTGACCATGATGTAATGTAACTGAAATCTTCACTTACCACCCGGCCTTAGCCGGCCTTTGTGGCCGAGTGGTTCTAGGCGCTTCAGTCTGGAACCGCGCTATCGCTACGGTCGCAGGTTCGAATCCTGCCTCGGACATGGATGTGTGTGATGTCCTTAGGTTAGTTAGGTTTAAATAGTTCTAAGTTCTAGGGGACTGATGACCTCAAATGTTAAGTCCCGTAGGGCTCAGAGCCATTTGAACCCCCACTCTGCCTTTTCCAAGTATACGTCTTCCTCTTGTGAGTCTTCAATAGAGTATTCGCTATTACTAGTTGAAATTTATTACAGAACTCAATTAGCCTTTCTCGTCTTTCATTCCTTGTCCCAAGCCCATATTGTCCAGTAACCATTTCTTCTACTCCTACCCCTTCAGTTGCATTCCAATACATCATGACAATTAGATTTTCATCGCCCTTCAAGTACTATATTATCCTTTCAATATCTTTATATACTTTCTCTCTCTCTTTATCTTCAACTTGTGACGTCGGCATGTATACTGAGCTATCGTTGTCGGTGTTGGTTTTCTGTTGATTGTGACAACAACAACCACCCTTTCACTGAATTGTTCACTATAACACACTCTCTGCCCTACCTTCCTATTCATAATGAATCCTACTCCCATCGTATCATTTTCTGCTGATTTTGATACCATCTTTAGGGGCGTTTCCCACCCCGAGGACAAGAGAGTGCCCTGAATCTCTGTTCGCTCCTCCGCCATCTTTGACAAGGCCCTTGGCAGAATCAGTATGACTTCTTCTGCCGGAAGTCTTCGGCCTCCGGTGCTGATTCTTAATCGAAGTTGAAGCGGTGGCGGGTTTAGAACCTGTGACCGAGGACGTCTTGATCACTAATCAAAGACACTGCCTCGAGACTACAGAACATAAAACAGAATTCAGCAGAGTTTCAAAAGTCTCGCAGATGACCCTCTAAATATTTTGATCTGTATGAGGCATATCTGAGTACACCAGTAAGCCTTGACAAAAAGCAGTTAAGTATTAGTAGCTCAGTAGATATAGCTTTGATGGAGGGGTTTGCAAAAGTTGGAGTCATTTTGATTTTAGGTATGTTCTATGGTTCACACCTCTCGTGAAAAACTCATGTTTTAGACCTTCCCCCTCACGCACAATATCTGCCGTCCTGAAAAATCTTCCAAGAAATGTCTTTTTTTCCATTTTTTCCACAGTAATTCGCTATCTGTGCATTATAGGCAAAAATATGCTGTAACATTCTGAAACATTCGGAACAGCTACTGAGATCCGAGGCTCTAAAAAATCTGTATAAGTCTTAAGAAAGTTCGATATGTGAAGAGTTTCGCGTTAATAAGGTTTCTTCAGTGCATTTTTTTTGCGTAATGCTTAATAAAGTGTTGTAGGGGAATTAACTTGCTTCAACATTCGTAAAAATACTTTTCAATACTGCCTATACAAGCAGCAAATGCTGCATGAACAATTTTAGGGAAAGTGGACTCGAAACGGAAAGTCCTATCCTCAGTAAAACACTAGTATTACTGAATGTAATATCATCTTTCACTGATTATGTATGCATTATCTACATGTAGTTCTTGAGATTCATCTAATTTATGGAATTAATTTGCAAGGGGACCAAGTTCACATATTACTCTGCCTTGACGCTCTTGCCAAGTGACATATAAATGGGAAAGACCAAAGGTGACGTAGTAGATGGTAGATACCTCCTACCCACAGTTCACTGGAATAGGATCAAATGTTTTTCTGCTATTTTTAAAAGATTAGTAACTTAAGTTCAGCCATACAATGGTCAAAATGCTGTCGTAATCTTCGATGGGTACCCCGGAAAACGGGCAGAAAGAGCTCGTCGTTCCAGGCTACAGTCTCGTGGAGAAGTTCCCTTTGATGGTTCCATGTTTCCGTAGATTGGAGAGAATGAATTGTTACGGAATGAAAAACAAGAAAAAAGTAAAAAGTAAGACTAATCCCGCTTCGTCTGTCGTCTTCAGAACAAATTGGAGAGAGCACAGCTGGTCCGCAAGCCAACGATAGAAGATAAAGATGTATTAATGCTGAAAACTACCATTTCGCTGTCCCTGGATTCTTCTGCTATTGAACAATCGACTGATCAGTTGGTTTTAGTTATGACTTTAATGTCAAACAATGCATTCTTTTGCAAATCCATGTAAGATAACATAGGAGACGCAATGTATTCCATAACATTCTTCAAATGTAAAGATATTGTGGAATACACGCCATTTCATCGTGCGATAAATGGCTGCGATACCACCACCGCTCTATTTGGACAGGGCGACACTAAATTTTGCTCTCCATCTGAGAGTGATGCTTCCCCTCGGAAAAGTATTTCCATTTTGAAAGATTCAGCCGCAGAGAGAGAAGACGAGAAAGAAACTGAAAATTTCGTTGTGGCACTTCATGTAGCTGTCTCAAAAACTACTGTAGACGAGTTGTGATATCTTCGCTGCTGCAAAGCTGCTACAAGCACAAAATTAGATTTGGCACGCTTACCTCCAACAAGGAATGCAGTTCAATATCACGCATTTAGAACTCATCTGCAAGTTCAGACGTGGACGGGTTATGAAAAAGACGCCCTCAAGTTGGGCTGGAAGAAAGATATTGGTTGCCTAACACCAGTGCCAATGAGCAGAGAACCAGCTCCACAGTATTTGCTGAAGATGATTTTAAGTTAATGCAAAAACATAAAAAAGAAGACTTGTGGCAACAAATGCACTGAGGTGCCAGATGTTATGGGGTACCTCCTAACTTCATGTTGGACCTCCTTTAGCCAGCCACAGTGCAGCAGCTCGGAATATGTACTCGACAAGTCGTTCGAGGTCCCATGCAGAACTATTGAGCCGTGCTGCCTCTAGGGGCGTCCATAATTGCGAAAGTATTGCCAGTGCAGGAATTTATGCACGAACTGACCTATCGATTATGTCCCACAAATGTTCGATGGGGCTTATGTCGAGCGATCTGGGTGGTCAAATCATTCGCATGAACTGTCCAGAATATTCTTCAAACCAATCGCGACAGATTTCCGCTCAGTGACATATTGCATTGCCATCCAAAAAAATTCCATCGTTGTTTGGTAACATGAAGTCCATGAATGGCTCCAAATGGTCCACAAGCACCCAAACTAGCAACGTTCAGTGAGTATCCGTTTCAGTTAGACCAGAGGATCCAGTTCATTCCATGTGAACAGAGCCCACAGCTTTACAGAGTCACCCCTTCGGTCCCTGGCTTCGTGGGTTCAGCGCCACATTCGTATTCTACCGTAACCTCTTACCAACTGAAATCGGAACTCATTTGGCCAGGCTACGGTTTTCCAGTCGTCGACGGCCAGCTGATATGCTCACGATAGCAGGAGAGGCGTTTCAGGCGATGTCGAGCTATCAGCAAAGGCACTCGCGTCGGTCGTCTGCTGCCATAGCCCATTAACATTAGTTCCGTCGCACTATCCTAACGTTCGTCTTAGTCCCAATTGATTTCTGAGGTTACTCCACGCAGTGTTGCTTGTCTATTGGTACTGGAAACTCTACGCAATGTCTATTGCTCTCGGCCTTTAAGTAAAGGCCGTCGGCCACTGCGTTGTTCGTAGTGAGAGGTAATGGCTGAAATTTAATACTCCCGGCAAACTCTTGACACTGTGGATCTCGAAATACTGAATTCCCTAACAATTTCCGAAATGGAACTTCCCCCGTGTCTAGCTCCAATTGCTATCCCGCGTCCCAAGTCTTGGCTGACCATAATAACGACGAAAAACTTCTCACATGAATCACCTGAGTACAAATGACAGCTAAGCCAACGCACTGTCCTTGTGTGTGTGTGTGTGTGTGTGTGTGTGTGTGTGTGTGTGTGTGTGTGTGAATATCGCTACCCCACGGCTCACGGCTTTTGCCACCTAAGTATATGTTTTCATTGGTGATTTGGATCATGCGGTGGCGCATCAGTTGTTGAATTGCCCGCCCCCGGTACCTGAGTGGTCAGAGCGACAGAATGTCAATCCTAACCGCCCGGGTTCGATTCCCTGCTGGGTCGGAGATTTTCTCCGCTCAGGGACTGGGTGTTGCGTTGTTCTAATAATCATCATTTCATCACCATAGACGCGCAAGTCCCCGCAGTGGCGTCAAATCGAAAGACTTGCACCCGTCGAACGGTCTATCCGACGGGAGGCCCTAGTAACACGACATTTACATTTACATTTTAGTTGTTGAATTCTGCATGGAACAAAACGTGTTAGATGATCCACTGCCTATTGGTGGAAGTGATTTACTGTACACAGTATCCACATTATGGCGAAACCATACAGTGGTGAGTGAGTGTACCGGGACTTACACCAGTTCACTGCTACTAGCCCAACGTCATCATAAAGCACCTGTGCGTAGCATGCACGTATTGCACCATAAGCTAAGGACAAAATTTAAAAAAAAGTTATCTTTTCCAAACTGTGTCAATACATGCTTCAGTATATTTACGTTAACATTGTTAAATCTCCGAGTGATCGGATGAAGATGTTTCCGTGAATACATAGTTTTAAATAAAAGAAAGGGGCGCTAAATAATCAACCTAGAAAGCCAAAACGTGTTCAGAATGTGCATATGTACGTCACAATCTACTGTTGAATGTCTCAACTTGATGGGAGCAATATTTTGGTCAAAATACGAGTTTTTACGAAAAACTGGAGGCGCTAAATATTAGACTCAGAAAAATGAAAATTGGTATGAAGCTTGAGTCTGATATAAAAACATTAACTATGTGACCCCATTAAGTTAATTCTAACAGCTTCAAGTAATTTACTAAAAACTAAATTTGGGACGAAAACGTCCTTATTTCTGATAGGGTAAGTATCATTTATATTCACCATAGAAGATTCTGACTCCAGCACTTAATTACAACAATTAAATATTAAAGCTATAACATGTTTCAAGATTTTATTGTAAACATAAATCAACACAAGGCTTCTTAAAGTGTAGTTCAGAGGTCAAGTGCTAGTGTTGGTTCCGTTCTAAAAATTCTAGCTGGCAAAGCTTAAATGCAGTCGAGATACAACTTTCTCTGTGATTAACGCCAACTTAATTCCATTCATAAAAAATTACGAAGATTGTATACAGATTAATGACAGATTTATTAAGTAATGTGAGTCCGAGAAAGCGCCCATTTAGATGCTGCTACCTGGGCGTACGGCAGACGACGGCAGATTTTCCCTTCGGCCGTCCGTTGCGCCCATGAGGCATGAGAGGCAGTGATACTCCAATTCGCACACAGCAATCACACGGTCGGCGTCAGTCAAACGTCGGCTTACGCGCTGCCTCGGATGACGTCACAGCCAGGCTGCTATTAAAAAACGCGTGTTACGTAAAAGCAGTCCTGGCTCGTGCAGATTTCTGAAAACGCTCACTTCGCACCGAGCTATCACTCTGTCCGTGTCAGTCAAACGACGGCTTTCATACTGCCTCGGATGACGTCACAGTCAGTCTATTGATAAATGGATGTTCTCGGTACAAACGGGAAGTAAATTCACTTGGACTGTGCACCGGATGTAACTGTTTGTGTGCCGTTTGTTTCTTAGAAGTCAGGGCCAAAGACCATTTCAATTGGAACTTAGCGTGGAGGTTACCTCTGAACTGCTCATAGTGCTGTTTGATCGACACATTATTATTATTATTATTATTATCATTATCATCATTATCATCAACATTACCGTGTTTGTGCGTGTGAACTTTTACTGGATACATTAACCAGTTAGAGCTCAAAACTTACATTTATGATCATAGTTCCTGATCTGCTGAGTAAATAGAGAGTAGAAACCTTTCTTTCAGTGAGTACAAGAAGAATGTGGACTTGCAGACTGGCAACTATGGTCAGTATGTTCTCCATCTCTTTCCGGCTGACCTTAAAAATAGTTTCATGCTGCCGTAAGAGACGGCAGCATCAACCTATCCCTCCACATCATCTGACATGTGTGGAAACCATCTCGGAAACCATTCGGAATAGGGCATATATCCACATAAAGTTTTTTATTCAGAATCAGTAATGCTATCACCTGTCAAAACACGTACCCTTCCTCCTAAATCACCCTGAACATGTACACTACTGGCCATTAGAATTGCTACACCAAGAAAAATGCAGATGATATACAGGCATTCATTGGAAAAAAATATTATACTAGAACTGGCATGTGATTACATTTTCACACAATTTGAGTGCATAGATCCTGAGAAACCAGTACCCAGAACTACCATCTCTGGCTGTAATAACGGCCTTGATACGCCTGGCAATTGAGTCACACAGCTTGGATGGCGTGTACAGGTACAGCTGCCCGTGCAGCTTCAACACGATTCCACACTTCATCAAGAGTAGTGACTGGCGTATTGTGACGAGCCAGTTGCTCGGCCACCATTGACCAGACGTTTTCAATTCGTGAGAGATCTGGAGAATGTGCTGGCCAGGGCAGCATTCGAACATTTTCTGTATCCAGAAAGGCCGTTCGGGACTTGCAACATGCGGTCGTGCATTATCCTGTTGAAATTTAGGGTCTCGCAGGGATCGAATGAAGGATAGAGCCACGGGTCGTAACACATGTGTAATGTAACGTCTACTGTTCAAAGTGCCGTCAATGCGAACAAGAGGTGACAGAGACGTGTAACCAATGGCACCCCGTACCATCACGCCGGGTGATACGCCAGTATGGCGATGACGAATACACGCTTCCAATGTGCGTTCACGCGATGTCGCCAAACATGGATGCGATTATCATGATGCTGTAAACACAACCTGGATTCATCCGAAAAAATTAAGTTTTTCCATTCGTGCACCCAGGGTGGTCGTTGAGTACACCATCGCAGGCGCTCCTGTCTGTGATGCAGCGTCAAGGGTAACCGCAGCCATGGTCTCCGAGGTGATAGTCCATGCTGCTGCAAACGTCGTCGAACTGTTCGTGCAGATGGATGTTGTTTTGCGAACGTCCCCATCTGTTGACTCGGGGATCGAGACGTTTCTGCACGATCCGTTACAGCCATGCGGATAAGATGCCTGTCATCTTGACTTCTAGTGATACAAGGCCGTTCCGAGCCAGCACGGCGTTCCATATTCCCCTCCTGAACCCACCGATTCCATATTCTGCTAACAGTCATTGGATCTCGACCAACGCGATCAGTAATCGCGATAGGCTATAATCCGACCTTTATCAAAGTCGGAAACGGGATGGTACGCAATTATTCTCCTTACACGAGGCATCACAACAACGTTTCACCAGGCGACACCGGTCAACTACTGTTTGTGTATGAGAAGTTTGTTGGCAACTTTCCTCATGTGGGCACGTTGTAGGTGTCACCACCGTTGCAAACCTTGTGTGAATGCTCTGAAAAGCTAATCATTTGCATATCACAGCATCTTCTTCCTGTCGGTTTAATTTCGCGTCTGTAGCACGTCATCTTCGTGGTGTAGCAATTTTAATGGCCAGTAGTGGATCTACCACCCGCGCCGCGCACAACCATAATTGGTCCTCTCAAGTTCACCTAGGGCGTCTTCCCAGTGAAGCACACATACGATGAATGAGTCGATATCTTTTGGTGTTGGGCACGGCCGATAAGCAAGTTTCTGGTGCTGTTGTTCGTGCATGTGTTGCGTGGTGCCCTCAGAGACGCCATCCCCATAATAATGTTTTTGATGACCTGTAGAAACGCTCTCTGGAAACCGGTGTTCTTCGTCCACAAGTAATGGACAAAGGTCACTCAAGGACTAGACTTACTCCCCAAACATAGGACTCGATTCTTGAAACCGTTCACCAATAACCTCAGCAAACTACCCGTGTTACTTCAAGGCAGTTTCAGATATCCCAAAGACAGGTTGTTGAAGTGATGCATGATGAAGAACAGCACCCATATCATCACATTTTAACTAAACTTCAGTGGCCAGAAGACCGCACTTGGCGAATACAAATTTGTGAATGGCTTTAGGACCAAGTGCAAGATAACTAATATTTTATATATAACATGATGGACTGATGAATCTAGCTTCACTCGTGAAGGAATTTTCAACCTCCACAACAGTCATTATTGCTCAGAACACAACCCACGTGTCACCCACGTGGCTTTCAGGGACGCTTTGGCATAAACCTGTGAGCTGGAATCGTGGGAGAAGTACTTTTGAGCTTGTTAGGCCTACCTGACATGCGTCCCTGTATCACGTTTCTTTGCTACACTTTACTTGACGCATTAGATAAACTTTGCTTTTATTTTTTTCGCGGCAGCTGTGGTTTCAGCATGATGATGCAACGCCACGATTTGGAATCAAATTGCGTGAATATTTAAATGAAACATTGCCCAGGAAATGGATTGGCCGTGGAGGTCTAATGTTCTGGCCTCCACTTTACACGGACCTTAATTCACTAGATTTTTGTTTGTGGAGACACATAGTAACAAATTTGAAGTACTTCACCCATCGGTGTACACGATCTAATAGCTCGCGTGCATTCCCTTTCAACAATGGTGGATGCATGTGAGCTGCATAGGGTCCAGAGATGTATGACTCTGCGAGCAGTGAAATGTTTGGAAATGAAAAGTGGTAGCTTTGAACATCATCTCTAAGGTGAAAGTACTTCGTGCACATATTTACCAGCTCTCTGAAGATAAGCCTGGACATAAACTGTCGAGAATGTAATTATTGTGCGTAGCATAATGTGAAAGCTAGTGTAGCCTACGTATTGTGTTTTTCTACCTTGTTGCTTACTGACCATGTTACTGTAATTCATACGATTATCTGTTCGCTTCATTTGCGTCGTGGACAAAAGAAAGTGGTCGTTTACGTCTCTATGAGGTTCATACTATGTTTATGCTTAAGCTCTTCACGGGCGTGCTGCCGAATATGATCGTCTTCACTACACGATATTTCGGCGATCCTTTTGGCTTTCATCTTCAGGTGTGATCGCTGAGTACACAATGTTATCTTTTAATATTTAAATAACTGTAACAGTAATAGAAATGCACAAGTTACCACTTTGTGGATGTATATATTGAATAAAATTTGATGCTTTTGAAACGTCCCCTTTGAACAATTATATACAAGACTGTGCTTAAACTGACACACAATATTTTGTTAGCGCAACGCAATCTGACTTTCAATAATCCCTACAAAAGAATGGCCCTGACTAACATTAAACTATACCTTTCACAAATGACTTACCTCACAAAAATCTTCGCTGCTCAAGCTACTGCAATACAGCGAACGCCACTACTGCCAGCTAAATAAAAGATTCAAACTATGGAAGGCACTAACTACTGATAGGGATAGTTAGCAAATGAAAGATATTAATAGAGAACAAACAATGTATTTACCTTGATATCATCATATATAAATATAGCAGTTCATGACAAATTTCAAAACTCCATCTCTCTCCCCACATCCACCACTGCTGGCGGCTCACCTCCAACTGCGCAACGCTACGTGCTGTTCACAGCCAGCTGCCTAACACTACAATGGCGAGTATTACAACAATGCAAAGCAGCCACAGACTGCACACAGCACAGCCAGTGGTTTTCATACAGAGGTGGCGTTACCAAAAAAACTAAACAGCCTACTTACACTTTAACTGAAAAAAGTGCTTCGCGCAAACGCGAGTCTGTGTATCCATTCCCAGCGATATTGCCTTGTCGTACTGAGCTAATGGGGCAGCACCAGTACAACAGACAGTTGATGCTACCTGTGCTTGACAACCAAGCGAGGTGGCGCAGTTGTTAGCACACTGGACTCGCATTCGGGAGGACGGAGGTTGAATCCCGTGTCTGGCCATCCTGATTTAGGTTTTCCGTGATGAAGTCGCTCCAGGCAAATGCCGGGATGTTTCTTTTGAAAGGGCACGGCTGACTTCCTTCCCCATTCTTCCCCATTCTTTCCTAATCCGATGAGACCGATGAGACCGATGACCTCACTGTTTGATCCCCTCGCCCCCAAACAAGCCAGCATTCCCCACCCACAACCCTGTTCTTGCCAACACTGTGCGTAGTTACAGCGTTGCCAAGGTCTTAATTTTTTAATCGCGTTTGTATTAAACCTATTGGAGGGACTAGGTTTTAATAGACAGCAGAATTAGATGAAAATTGGGATGAGGAATCGCATGTCGACCACCAAGTGTGGCAAGTTTTCATTACCCTGCATTTGTATATTTTTCTCTACGTGTATAGTGTAGTATGACCTACTTTAATGGAGACATACTATCCTTGCATCATAATTCAGTGATGATACTGACTGTCTGAAATATTTATTGTGTATGCAGTACTGACATGATTTAATCAGACGCAGTCATGTCATGTAAATGGGGAACTGTAGTTAGAATTCATAGGAATATGATAGTTGATCCGATGAGATTTGCATTCTGGAGTACTCTCCTGTTTCAAAACAGCACGAGATTTAGTATCGCTTTGGTACGTTCTTCATCTGGCAGGCGCTACTACCTCTATGCAGAGGTTTGGCTTGCCGATGAAGTAAAAATTTCATGTTCTATTTTCGATTCAGGTAACGTGTGTATTGAATGCAAATATTGGTCAACTATGGTGAGGGCATGCATAAAATTTTATGCAACTAACTTGTAAATAAGTACAGAGACGCATAGTTCTGCGCTACCAACTTCAGTGGATTGGGAAACATTGTTTTCGAATAACTATTACGGTGAATTTCTTAAAGTCAGTGTCATTAAAGAATAATGCGGTGCAATGATTTTCGGTGTCTAACATTGTGAACAGACATACAGGGAGTGGACTTCTCTTATTAATGACGTGCTGAGTGTAAGCTCCACGTTACTGCAAGTGTAACATAAGAAAGCACTCACCACTCAAACGCTGTTACTGGCGATCAGAAATGTGTGTCATGTCTAATCCAGTGTGTAACTGACTAGATTCTGTGAAATACTTTCCAAGGTTTGAAGGTTCACGGAATCATATTAATACACGCGCTGGATGGCATTAGCCCCTAAATGACCGGTAATCCATTTGTTCCGCCACTTAACGTTTATTGTCTAATTAAAATCTCGGCACGACAGCAACGGCAACGCTGCACAGTTTGATGTGAAACCTGCGAACTACTTGGAGTGAGAGCAGATAGACAAACGACGTTCCGTCCCGCCTACGCAATTATCGCCGTGCCCTGCGGGTGGAATGCAAATTGTGTACTACTTTCACCACCACTGACAGGACAAGATGCAGTGTGCTTCATTGTGCGTTAACTTGGAGTGTTACATGGTATGGTCGTGTGCATAAACACTTCGTGCCACTCCTAGAATATTAATCAGCGCCCCGAGTACAGTGAAAAGTAAAATACATTAAATTCAGACTTTAGCAGCGAATAAAACGATTTTTTATACTCAATGTCGTGTAGTTAATATTGCATCCATTGGGACAGTGGATTGTACAGGGTGAACATCAATAAATCCGGCAAATACATGGACGGATTCCTCGGTGTAAATGGAGGGCAGAAGGTCCTTTGGCTAAGTGTCCTGAAACGGACTGTGTGCGTGTGCGTGCAACAACAATTTACAGAGCCCCGTCGCTTCCACATCACAACAGATGTGCAAAGTGTCCTCCATGGATTGCAGGTGATAGGGATGGTAGCGGTTGTCATGCAGGACACACATTATCGAACTTTGGCTAACACCATTTTTGCGGGCCACTTGCCTCTTGCCTGGAGCTTTTACTTGGGTTCGTCCCAGTTACCTGTAGAGCACGGTCCTCCATAGCTGGTTACGAACAGTCGTCTGTCTGAAAGTGCCCTTGATCTCACAAACGCCCAAAAAGGGCTTCAAATGCTGCGTGATGTGGATGGTTCTGGGAGGGTACTTGTTTGGAATGGACAAGCTTGTGATTGTTTAATTTGACGCAAAAGAGACTCTGTAATAAACTTCAATTCGGACATTTGCCCTCTTACTGATGCAATATACAAACTTCACTTTAACTGAATTACATAAACACGAATAAGAATCATATTTTGCGTCCGCAACCCAAATCATAGGTATTAGACACGGTGAAATAATCAATCGTAAACAATCGTTCTTGTTTAACCATATCTCTAAAGACTAGTAACACTATACACTTCCAACCCAAAGCTACACAGCCACATAATACCACGACTTCATTAAAAACCAAATCTTAAAGCTTAATAAAACTGAACTGTCCACATAAAGGTCTCCAGTGAAACATACTTATACTAAAAATGCAAAGTGGTCCTACCAAGGATGCAAAACTGGCACACAGCAAAAATAAAAAGTTTCACATTCATTAAAGATATACAAGTGATCGTTTTCATTTGCTTTCCCGTACACAAATACCATCTCGCTGTGTTCCGGACGTGAGTACCGGACGATTCTGCTGCTTACAGTGTGCTCACAGGACACTCTTTCCTCCATTTCCAGTCAGGAATTCCTCCCTGCATTTGTCGGTTTTATTAATGTTCGCCCTGCATATATCTGTACAGATTTTTTCCTCAGTAGTCTTAGAGGAGCACCTCTGACTGCCTTCTAACTAAATTAAATCTTTTTTTCAAAAAGAAAACCTGGTTTTATAGGTCTACTCTTATGCATACGACTGTTATTACGTTTCATTTTCACAACGCTCCTGAATCACTATCCGCATGTGGGCTACCCACTCACCTTCACCTTCTTCATGTCACTTCTGCTACTCTGTTAACAACAGTTGGTAATCTCTGGGCCACCTGAAAAAGTTATATACGGATAGGAGCGTCCTTCTCCAAGTTTCGGTTCGTTGCCTGTGGGACTTGGGTGAATGCAGCTAGTCCAGCCACAATTTCAAGCTATTTCGACCATCTGGCTTCACAAGGAAACGCGATTTTCCAACCTCCGTGTCGACTAAACTAAGATGTAATGCAAAAAAGAGACAAAGGATAATTCTTACCTGTGATTCCTGGATTATTGTGAGAGTTGTTCCGTTCGATACTCACTTTCATAACAAAAATGGAACTATTTCAAATGACAAATTCTAATACGTAACTATATCTATACGAATTCGTAATTATTGCTCATTATTTAAGCTACTCATATGTGGCCAAAAAGTTAATGTTTACTATATATGTTGCACTTACGTCTTTACATGAGTTCAGCAGTTCAGGTAGGTGCGCAATGTAATCATATCACTTGCTATACTGCGGCAGCCTTTGTGTAACGTCCTCATTTTGTCTGTAGGACGATTTTATGTAAATCAACAGTTACATTATAAAGTATTGAACATTTGTAATTATCTGTCTTAGATGCTCAGACAGCTGCTCTGTGGAGTACACCATTGCTAGGCTGCTAGTTCGTAGGCTAGTGTATAAAAGAATCCGTTGTATAGAATGTAACACGTTCTGAGAAGTAAATTAGAAATTCAGATAAATAATCGTCTTTGCATTCGATTTATGGATGTACGGTTCCTGACTGCACTCACAATGTGTTTTAAGTAATTTGTTCAAGTTGTGCTGAGTCTTTCCGACTGTCGGCAAGACTCAGCACAACTAGGAGCACCTCCAAAGATGTCCAACTTAGCTTCCGACGAAACGTCAGGGATAGAAGAGTTCCACGGACCACGGCTGTACAACCCGAAAGAATTCTCAGCAGCTGAAACATCCGGTCGTGAAGGACTTCATTGTACAACAGTACCTGCCGGTAAAATGTGCCTACGGCTTTCGTCTTGACTATAAACCGAAGAATCACTGAGACCTGAGCGGACGTACAGGATACCTCACAGATGTATGAGGGAATCTTACTACTAAATCACTGAGTTTTAGAGATCTAAACTAAACTCCGAACAGGCCTTAGAAGGCCAAACGGTATCGACCGGCCGCCGTGTCATCCTCAGCCCACAGACGACACGGGTTGCGAATACAGAGGGGCATGTGGTCGACATACCGCTCTCCCCGCTGTATGTCAGATTACGAGACCAGAACCGCTACTTCTCGATCAAATAGTTCCTCAGTTTGCCTCACAAGGGCTGCGTGCACCCAGCTTGCCAACAGCGCTCGGCTGACCGGATGGTCACCCATCCAAGTGCTACATCTACGTGATTACTGTGCTATTCACAACAAAGTGCCTGGCAGAGGGTTCAATGAAACACCTCCAAGCTGTCTCTCTACCGTTTCACTCTCGAACGGTGCGCGGAAAAAACGAACACTGAAATTTTTCTGTGCGAGCCCTAATTACCCTTGTGATGATCATTTCTCCCAATGTAGGTGGGTGCCAACAGAGTGTTTTCACAATCGGAGGAGAAAACTGGTGATTGAAAATTCATCAGAAGATTCCGTCGCAAAGAAAAACACCTTTGTTTTAATAACAGCCATCAATTCACGTATCATGTCTGTGGCATTATCTCCCCTATTTCGCGATATTACAAAACGAGCCACCCTTCTTTGAACTTTTTCGATGTCATCCGACATTCCCACCTGATGCGGATCCCACAACACACGGCAACACTCCAGAATAGGGCGGACATGCGTGGTGTACGCAGTCTCTTTAGAAGGCCTTTTGCACCGTCTAAGTGTTCTGCCAATGAATCGCAGTCTTTGCTCTCCCCACAACGTCATCTACGTGATAGTTCCAATTTAGATTATTTCAAATTTTAATCCCTAAGCATTTAGTTGAATTTGCAGCCTTAAGATATGTGTGACTTATCGCGTAATCGAAATTCGGCGAATTTCCTTTAGTACTCATGTGAATAACTACACACTTTTCTATATTCATGGCCAATTGCCACTGTTCGCACCATACAGATATCTTACCTAAATCATTTTTCAATTCGTTTTGGTCATCTGATGACTTTACAAGACGGTAAATGACAGCACCATAAGCAATCTAAGACGGCTACTCAGATTGTCTACTGTGTCGTGAACATACATCAGGAACAGTAAAGGGAATATAACATTTCCTTGGGGAACGCCGGATATTACTTCTGTTTTACTCAACGACTTTCCGTCTAGTACTACGAACTGAGACCTTTATGACAGGAAAGCATGAATCCAGTTGCACAGCTGAGGTGATATTCCATAGGCAAGCAGTTCGTTAGAAGGCGCTTGCGAGGAACGGTGTCGGAAGCCTTCCGGAAATCTAAAAATATGGAATTAATTTGACATCCCCTGTCGATAGCACTCATTACTTCATGAGTATAAGGAGGTAGCTTTATTTCACAAGAACTATACTTTCTGAATCCGTGCTGACTATGTGTCAATAAATAGTTTTGTTCGAGATAATTCACAATGTTCGAATACAGTACATGTTCCCAATCCCTACTGCAAATCGACGATAGAGATATTGGCCTGTAATTCAGCGGATTACTGATCTTTCCATTTTTGGGTATTGGTGTGAATTCAGCAATTTTCCAGTCTTCGGTACGGAACTTTCTGTGAGCGAGCGGTTGTATATAATTACTAAATATGGAGTTACTGTATCAGCATACTCTGAAAGGAACCTCGATGGAGTATAATCTGGACCGGAGACCTTGTCTTTATTAAGTGATTTAAGCTGATTTACTACACCGAGGATATCTACTTTTTCTCATCTTGTTCTTGAGTGTAATTCGGGAATATTTACTTCATCTTCTTTGGTGCAGGAGTTTCGGAAAACTGTGTTTAATAACTCTGCTTTAGTGGTACTGTCATCAGCGACTTCACCGTTGTCATCGCGCAGTGAAGGTACTGAATGCGTCTTGCCACTGGTGTTCTTTATATATGACCAGAATCTCTTAGGGTTTTCGACTAGATTCCGAGACAGAGTTTCCAAGTGGAAATTGTTAAAAGCATCTCGCATTGAAGCACCCGCTATATTTCAAACTTCTGCAAAACTTTGCCAATCTTGGTTGCGTTTTATTTAAATTTGGCATGCTTTTTTCGTTTCTTCTGCAACAGCTATCTGCCCCGTTTTGTGTACGGTAGGGGATCAGTACCATCACTTATTTATTTATGTGGTATATATCTCTCAATTGCCGTCGATACTATATCTTTCAAATCATCCACATCTTTTCTACGCTTACATGATCAGATCGGAAGGGGAGGAGACTGTCTCCTAAAAAGGCGTTAAGAGTACTTTTATCGGCTCTTTTAAATAGATGTACTTTTTGTTTCTTTTTGATGGTTGTAGGTGTTACGGTATTCAGCCTAGCAGCAACTGCCTTGTGGTCGGTAATCCGTGTATCCGTCACGATACTCACTATTTGTCGAGGATTATTTGTAGCTAAGAGGTCAAGTCTGCTTTCGAAACCATTTACGCTTCGAGTGGGTTCATGAAGTAATTGCTCGAAATAATTTTCTGAGAAAGCACTCAGTACAATTTCGGATGACGTTTTATGCCTGTTGCCGGTTTTAAACAAAGTTTTCCAGCATATCGAGGGTAGTTCGAAGTCACCATAGACTATAATTCTGTGAGTATGGTAACTATATGAAATGACTCAAGTTCTCTTTCAACTGTTGACCAACTGTATCTTCCGAGTCGGGGGGTGGTTAAAACGATCCAATTAATAGTTTAGTCCGATGGTCAAGTATAACCTCTACCCATACTGTTTCGCAGGAACTATCTACTTCAGTTTGACTACAATGTAAATTACTTCTGACAGCAATAAATACTCCACAACCAACTGTATTTAATCTATCCTTTCTGAACGCTGTTAGGTCGTTTGAAAAAATTTCGGCTGAACTTATTTACGGCTTTCGCCAGTTTTCCGTACTGACAACTGTTTGAGCTTCAGTGCTTTCTATTAGGGCTATGAGCTATGGTTCTTTTCCAACACGGCTACGACAATTTACAACTACAATACCGATCGTTTCTACAACTACCTTAACCGCGCGTGGTATCCGCACGGTCTAAGGCGCCTTGCCACGCTTCGAGCGGTTCCCCACGTCGGAGGTTAGTCCTCCCTCGTGCACGCGCGCGCGCGCGCGCGCGTGTGTGTGTGTGTGTGTGTGTGTGTGTGTGTGTGTGTGTGTGTGTTGCCCTTAGCGTAAGATCGTTTTAGTTACATTAAGTAGTGTGTAAGCCTAGGGACCGATGACCTCAGCAATTTGGTCCCATAGGAACTTTCTACAACTTTCCAACTACAACTACTTTACTGTGTTTTTCTTGTCCCCTTTTAGACAGACGCCATTTCTGTGGTTTCCTGAGACCCTGTAACATAAAAAAACAACCCAGTCAATTCCCCACAGCCCCCGCTACCCGTGTAGCCGATTGCTGTGTGTAGTGGACTCCTGACCTATTAGGCGGAACTCTGAAACATACCACCTGATGGCGCAAGTCAAGGAATCTGCAGCCTACACAGTCACAGAACCGCCTGAGCCTCTGAGCCGGCCGTTCCGGCCGAGCGGTTTTAGGCGCTACAGTCTGAAACCGCGCGACCGCTACGGCCGCAGGTTCGAGTCTTGCCTCGGGCATGGATGTATGTGATGTCCTTAGGTTAGTTAAGTTTAAGTAGTTCTAAGTTCTAGGGTACTTATGAATTCAGAAGTTAAGTCCCATAGTGCTCAGAGCAATTTGAACCTTTTTTTTTTTTTTTTTTTTTTTTTTTTTTTTTTTTTTTTTTTTTTTTTTGAGCCTCTGATTCTACCGTCCAGTCAGTTCTGTCGACGATGCTGCAGATGGTGAGCTCCGCCTTAATCTCGCAAGCAAGACTGGCAGTCTTTACCATTCCCGTTAACTGCCCGAAACGAGAAAGAATCTTCTCTGATCCAAAGTGACACACGTCATTGTTACCGACATGATCCACCACCTGCAGCAGGTTGCAACTTATATTCTTCATGGAATCCGGAAGCACCCTTTCCACATCCAGAATGACTCGTTCCGGTATGCACACGGAGTGCACACTGGCTAACTTTCTGTCCTTGGCAGCCGTGTTCCAAAGGGTCCCGATTAAGCTCCTAACGTTGGAGCTCCCAATTACCAGCAAACCCATCCTCTGTGAATGCCCAGATCTTGTGATCTGAGAAGCTTCCTCTGGAACAGGGTGGACGACTACATCCGGCTCAGAGACTTCGTCAGCCACAGATAACGCCCCAAAACCTGTTCATCAAACGAACAGGGGAGGCCCTACGATCGGCTCCTTGAAAAGTCCTGCTGGACTTTGGAACGATCTCCCCCTAGACCACGGGTGAGGGAGCAACCTTCGTGCAGGCAGTACCCGGGGCGGCTAAAGCAGTGGACCAATGGGATGTGCTCAACGTCCCTTGCATACCCACGTCTGACTTCCCCCCTGGTAGTAGCCTCAAGCTGTGTGATGGAAGCCAACACAGCCTGGAGCTGTGAGCGAAGGGTCAACAACTCAGATCACATCTGTACGCAGCAGTCACAGTTCCTATCCATTACTTAAGTCGCTCCTGTTTGAAGCTGGTAAACCTATGTGATAAACCAACGGTGCATTCGTCTTATTAGCAGCATGAAATCGCAGTGCACTCTCACTGACAATCTAACTGACACTGAACTGTTCTAAACAAAACAAACAAAAGCCTGTATGATACAAGGGTTGACACAATGGTCGATAGCAACTGCGGTACACTACTATTAAAACAAAAGTTTGTGCCTAGCGAGCACTCAAACACGCAAGAAATTACAAAAATAATATAGGAACTAAACAGATAACTGAAAATAATTCGTTCGTGTTTGAAGCTCATAAAAATATAAAACGAACGGTGTACTTGGCTTAGTAGCGGGAGGAGCTCCCGGTGCTCTCTCACTGACGATGTAACCGACACTGAGGTGTTCTAACCCACTGAGCTGTGTTAGCCCAACCCGACAGCACTTAACTTCGATCTGATGGGAACCGGTGTTACCACTGCGGCAAGGCTGTTGGCGAGTTTTAAAGAGAGCACATTATTTCCATTAGAGATTGTGATGCATCCATCTGGTACACTGCTGCTCATATGGGACGAAATGCTTAGCCAGTGCAACGGGTGTGTGCAGAACGGTTCTCTGAAGGCCGTAGAGGATGGGGTGGGTCAGGTTACACCACCCAGACCACCTGGATCAACCGAATGGCATTGCAGGACAGACCTGCGCAATGGTGGCTCAGTGTAACACATCCTACATCCCAGGGGTGACAGTCCATCGCCGTTTATTACGGCATAGGTTACGTGCGCGTCGTCCGCTTTTCTGTCTACCTTTGAAGAATGGTCAGAAACTTGCTAGAAGCAATGGTGTATGGAACGACGTCACTAGGGACAGGAATGGCATCAGACAGAGTTTTTCAATGAATACAGGTTCTGTTTGTTTGAAAATGATGGCCGCATCTTATTAGGGGGAGCGCCATCAGAGTGACTGCATTCGCAAAAGGCATACAGCGCCAACTCATTGCCTTATGGTGCTTGTTGGTACATTGGTACAACCAAAAATCACAGGGGGTGCGTGTTCAGGCCACTGTAACCTGTGTGACTTACGTGAATGATATCCTGCGACTTACCCTTGCTGCACAACTCCCCAGACGCCATTTTTCAGGAATACAATGCATGACCACATGTTGCTGTATGAAGTTGTGCCTTCTCGGTGTAATAGGACGTCTGCCTTTTGCCAGGCCCGCCAGATCACCAAACTTGTTGCCAGTCGAAAATGTGTGGATCACTGTGAAACACGGGTGCAGTGCGGTGATCCAGTGCCAACAACCACGGATGAACATTGGCACCATATGAATGGCTATACTACAAGAAGCCATTCGCGCCTTACACGAGTTGATGTCATCATGCATGGAACACGTTATCACAGCCCATGGCAGACCCTGCTGAACTGAGATGGCAGAAATGCTAACCTTTACTGTAGAACGTACTAATGTACATGTCCTGTGAATATGAACATCCTATATCTAGTCGTTCAAGGTGTTTTTTTTTCCCTTAACATATATATGTTCCTTCGCCATAAGGAGGCATCACCACGACGCAAGTCCTTACAATCATTATATATATATATATATATATATATATATATATATATATATATATATATATATATATGCGCGATCTAAAGACTGTGTCGTGGTGATGGCGCCTTATGGAGAAGGAACACAGTTCGAAAAGTGGCTAGCATGTAAAAACACCGTGAGTGCCCTAGTACCACATATCGTAGAGTCTCTGGTAATCTGCTGTACTGGCAGCGTCGGCACTTGCAACCCGTCGTTTATCGCCAGGTGTTCTGGAACTCACGTATAGCACGATGCGGTGCGGGTTGATGAGACAGAGCTGTTGTCGACGAAGACTTGTTGGATCTTGTCGATGGTAAATGAACTGGCAGAAGGGAACATGTACGAGGAGAGATGCAGTTCACTGAACAACTTAAAGAAGTGAATTGGCATGTTCTGTTCTGCTCAATACGTTTGTTTGCTGTGAACCTCGCTGTCCCCTTCCTCAAGTACTGGAACTTGTGAGTGTGTCGAAACTACTACGTAGGAAGTTTGCTTTGGAATTGCATTCTATCCAGCGACGTTTTGTGGTATAAAGTTTGCTTTGAATTTTATGAGTTCTGTTTAAGGAATTCTATGGTCACGATTTGGGATGCTGGCATTTTTTATGACCTGTCATTGTGGCCGAGATTTCGTTCCCTTCTGGTTGTATTTTCTTGTGCAAGTATTGCGGTAGAACAGATCTTGCAGATGGTCTCCAAGCCGAGTTGCTTACAGGTTCCCAAAGAAGATCACATTTTGTTGTAGAGTTACCGTAGGGTAACTGGTCTATTTCATATCCAGCAACTATATTGTGTTGGAAATAAAAATAAAAGATGTTGGTTGGTGCTGCATTAATCACATCTTACCTCAGCTATCATATGCATTATGGTCAGTTTCTAGGGCGCAAATTTTTGTCAGCTTATGTTGTACCTGAGTTGTACTTCGGTCATTTATAATTTTTAGTTTTTATTGTGCTTATTGTTTACGTCTGCTACTAATTGTGTTAACTTTAGTTGAAGGCTTTTGTTGTAGGCGTGGCTACTGTACGTAATAGCATGCTTTGCAAGCTTCCGTTTTAAGAGTGAGCTTTGATATATACTTATCTACGGTAATCACCCTGTTTTGAGTCCGCAGTTCGTGGACTGGTGGCTAGCGTTGCTGCCCCCGGATCACGGGGTCCTGGGTTCGATTCCCGACCGGCTCAGAGATTTTCTCCGCCCAGGAACTAATGTTTATGTTACCCTCATCATCATTCGGGTAATTGCCACACTGGAAATGGAAAGTCTGGAATTTGTGCGAGCGCTGATGACCACGATGTTGAGGGTCCCTCAAACCAACATCACCACCGCCCTGTTTTTGAAAGAGCTTTGCTTCCACTGCAGTTATACTCATAAAAGCTTTTATATTTTAACTTCCATTTAATTCTGAGGCTGTAATACTTTCTCAGGACGCTCTTAACAACGAAAAAACTACTATTCTAAAACATCATCCTGGTGGAAACCATGTCATTATTCAGATGTATCGAGGCTGTGAAGGGAGCCAGAGGAAGTAATGACAGTGTGCTTCGCAGTTGTAGAATTTCTCTTGGAAGAAACACTGAGATGCGTTCGTTGGCACCTGTTAGCAGAGAAAATGTCTGGTATAAAAATCAGTGAAATGATACGTGTGCTGTCATGTACGATGAAGAAATTACTACACTCTATGAAGAAGAAAAAAAAAAAGAAAAAGCTACGCACCCCGAGGAATTATCCTAATGGGACGAAAATCGGTAGATGTGATGTGCACGTACAGAAGAATAAACGATTACAGTTCCAGAAAAATGGACTGTTTATTCAGGAGAAGGAACGCAAATTGAGCAAGTCAGTATCGCGGTAGTACATCTGGCCCTTATGCAAGCTGTTATTCGGCTTGGCAGTGATTGATAAAGTTCTTGGATGTCCTCCTGAGGGATATCGTGCCAAATTCTGACGAATTAGAGCGTCAGACTGTCAAATTCCGAGCTGGTTGGACGGCCCTGCCCATAATGCTTCCAACCTTCTCAAGTGGGGAGAGATCCTGCGATCCTCATGGACCAGGTAGGGCTTGACAAGCACAAAGGCCAGCAATAGACTTTCGCAGTATGCGGGCGGTCATTACCTTCTGAAATGTAAACCCAGGTTGGCTTTCCATGATGGACCACGAAACAGGAGTGTAGAATATCGAGGACGTACCGCTGTGCTGTAAAGGTTCCGCGGATGACAGCTAAAGGTGTCCTGCTACGAAATGGCAACGCAGGCCATTACTTCTTTGGACAATTTAACACAATTTCCCTCAGGAGAACATCCAATAACTCTGTCAGTCTGTGCCAAGCCGAATAACTGCTTGCATAAGGGCAGATGTCGAGCCGAATAACTTCTTGCTTAATTACCAGATACGGCCCACCGCGTAATTGTTTTGCTCAATTTATGAACCTCTTCCTCTTGAATAAATCATCCACTTCTTTTAAAATTATAATCATTGGTTAGACTGTATATATCCATCACATCTACTGATTTCGGACTTTTTCTTATTTGCATTTCCAGTTTTACGGATTTATTTTCACATCAAATCGAATTTCAGCTATCACCAAAGATAATTACTACTAAAGTCTATAATGAGGTATATAACATATATTTCAGCATAAAAATAACGACATAATACACAACGCACCACTCCCGCGTCACCTGCGTTTCGCTGTTGTGCAGAAATATTTAACCGTTTGAGGCACTTGAAGGACAATATCATCATTCCACCTTTTATTTACGCGGCATGTAGATTCTTCAACTGGAAATCAAAGGGTGGCGTGGCGCGTCGGTATTCGTTTCCGGAGGTGAATGGGGTCGTCATCAAGCAGCCTGCACGGCCGCAGAATGCTTTTGTACCGCACAGAGCTGCTCCACTTCGCATATTTCATTGATTTCAGTGCGTCACACACCAGCATAATTTGTATTCAGTCTTGTTAAATCGAACAACCAGGCATTAAATGTATGTTAACTTGGGAATAATCAGAGCCACATTGTGTAAGGGGGCGAGGGATGGGGGGGTGGAGGTGGAGAGGGAGAGGGGGGGGCGGAAGATTCAATTGTACCGGCGCATTCTTGACGCAGAGATGAGATGAAAATCTCTCGCGTTTGCAGCAGGCCGACAGCGTTTACCCTCGTAGCACTAATGGGGTGGTGGTGGATGTGGCAGGGATGAGGCTACTGCAGGACCATCTTTTGAAAATATTGCAATCTACTCAGTTATATTTTAAAATTTTCGAAAAAATATCCATCGTTTTTAATGAACTAGAAAGGCCCATTTTTTAAATTTTTTAGTTGAAGTTAATCCAAAAATTTAAGCCTTAGGAGTAGATGTCGCTTCCCGGATGCATGTTTTATCTAATATTTTCAGGTTCAGCACCTCATTTACACGTCAGTATCTCTTTAAATAGCGTGTTGTGAGTAAAAGTCAATTACTATTAACGAAGTTTGCAATTTTTAAATTTTTTTTCGATTGGCATACCCTCAGTCGGTAGCACACATTAATGAAGGTGTGTTGACATTGTTAAGTGTGAGCTAATAGATATTTACAGGTTCTTGACCCTATTTACACATCAGTATGTACGGGCTTGCAGCATACTGCATGTGAAAAACAGGTCCGAAACTTGTCTTGTATGTGAAGTAAATTGTTGTAGCTTCGTCATAAGTTGCACTGAGAACTATCTATTTTTTATTTATGGATGGTGACTAGAATCGGACACCTATGTCCATTTTTAAGTCATCGCTACTGTGTCACAAATATAGGCGATAGCAATTACACAAACTGCAGTTGCAGTAATCAAAGTGGTTCAAAAATGGTTCAAATGGCTCTGAGCACTATGGGACTCAACTGCTGTGGTCATAAGTCCCCTAGAACTTAGAACTACTTAAACCTAACTAACCTAAGGACAGCACACAACACCCAGCCATCACGAGGCAGAGAAAATCCCTGACCCCGCCGGGAATCGAACCCGGGAACCCGGGCGTGGGAAGCGAGAACGCTACCGCACGACCACGAGATGCGGGCAATCAAAGTGGTATATGGTAGACTTAACAACAGCACGTAACACCACATAGGAAGGACATTGGTGTTCTCTTTCTCTGCATACGCCTAAATTTAAGGATGGCCAGGTGCATCCATTCGATTCATTGATGGCGTGGCCATTAGCAGCGAATATCTGCGTATGTAGTGCCACCTCTCGACCTTAGGGTGAGCGAAGGAGATTGGCTGTGAGCGAAGCGGGCTCTGGTGGCCAGCCTGGTGTTACCATACCCGTCAGTCTTCGGAGCGGCTCGATGGCAGCATGGTGTGAGGTCAGCATGGGACTGCCGATCAAGCACCGTCTTTGTATGTTGACATCAAACTCATGAAACAAAGTTACTTTTTAACAGCGATTATACCTCAACTACATTACAAATACAGTAAATACGAGGGTTGCCCAGAAAGAAATGAACTGCATTTTTTTATTCAACAATCCTTTATCGAACATAATGAGAATTACACAAAAGACTGGTGTTTTATGTACACACCCTATTTTTACACGTAGTCTCGATTCGGTTATATCGCCTTCCTCCAGCGCCAAACAAGGGCTTGTGTGTCCTGCCGGTACCAATCCTTGTCCCGGTGACAAAGCCAGTGCTTCACTGTTTGAATCACCTTCTTCCTTTAATGGCCCAAAACAAATGGAAGTCCGAGGGGGCTAGGCCAGGGCTGTAGGGGTGACACTGTCCAACACTGTTCTGCGATATGTTCAGCAGTTCTCAGACATACGTGGGGCCGAGCGTTATCGTGTTGCAGCAAAACATCTCCTGGGTTGCTGTGCCGCCAAAGTCGGCGGAAGCGTGTCTTGAGTTTTGTTAATGTGTTAACATATCATTCTGAATTAATGGTACCCACTCTTGGCATCACATCAATGAGACTCACACCTTCACAGTCCCAAAACACGGTGAGAATAACCTTACCGCGGAAGTAGTTGCTTTGAACTACACTACTGGCCATTAAAATTGCTACACCACGAAGATGACGTGCTACAGACGCGACATTTAACCGACAGGAAGATGATGCTGTGATATGCAAATGATTAGCTTTTCTGAGCATTCACACAAGGTTAGCGCCGGTGGCGACACCTCCAACATGCTGACATGAGGAAAGTTTCCAACCGATTTCTCATACACAAACAGCAGTTGACCGGCGTTGCCTTGTGAAATGTTGTGATGTCTCGTATGAGGAGGAGAAATGCGTACCATCACGTTTCCCACTTTGATAAAGGTCGGATTGTAACCTATCGCGATTTCGGTTAATCGTATCGCGACATTGCTGCTCGCGTTGGTCGACGTCCAATGACTGTTAGCAGAATATGGAATCGGTAGGTTCAGGAGCGTAATATGGAACGCCATGCTGGATCCCAACGGCCTCGTATCACTAGCAGTCGAGATGACAGGCATCTTATCCACACGGCTGTAACGTATCGTGCAGCCCGTTTCGATCCCTGAGTCAACAGATGGGGACGTTTGCAAGACAACAACCATGTGCACGATCAGTTCTACGACGTTTGCAGCAGCATGGACTATCAGTTCGGAGACCATGGCTGCGGTTACCCTTGACGCTGCATCACAGACAGGAGCGCCTGCGATGGTGTACTCAACGACGAAACTGGGTGCACGAATGGCAAAACGTCATTTTTTCGGATGAATACAAGTTCTGTTTACAGCATCATGATGGTCGCATCCGTGTTCGGCGACTTCGCGGTGAACGGACATAGGAAGCGTGTATTCGTCACCGCCATACTGGCGTATCACCCGGTGTGATGCTATGGGGTGCCATTGGTAACACGTCTCGGTCACCTCTTGTTCGCATTGACGGCACTTCGAACAGTGGACGTTACATTTCAGATTTGTTACGACCCGTGGCTCTACCCTTCATTCGATCCCTGCGAAACCCTACGTTTCAGCAGGATAATGCACGACCGCATGTTGCAAGTCCTGTACGGGCGTTTCTGGATACAGAAATTTTCGACTGCTGCCCCGGCCAGCACATTCTCCAGATCTTTCACCAACTGAAAATGTCTGGTCAATAGTGGCCGAGCAACTGGCTTGTCACAATACGACAGTCACTACTCTTGATGAACTGTGGTATCGTGTTGAAGCTGCATGGGCAGCTGTACCTGTACATCCCATCCCAGCTCTGTTTGACTCAATGCCCAGGCGTATCAAGGCCGTTATTACGTCCAAAGGTGGTTGTTCTGGGTACTGATTTCTCAGGATCTATGCACCCAAATTGCGTGAAAATGTAATCACATGTCAGTTCTAATATAATATATTTGTCTAATGAATACCCGTTTTATCATCTGCATTTCTTCTTGGTGTAGCAATTTTAATGGCCAGTAGTGTACTTCTTCTGTGGGGAGTGGGAATGGCGCCATTCCATCGACTGTTGTTTTGTTTTGGGCTCAAAATGGTTAACCCAGGCTTCATCATCTGACACAATCCGGGACAAGAAGACCTCCCCCTCAGCTTCAAAACTTTGCAACAAATCAAGACAAATTTTTTATGTACGAAATGTGATCCACCGTTAGACACTGAAACCAACCTTGCACACAGTTTTGAATATCCAAGAATGCTGACAATTTCATCCACACTTCCTTTTCTGATTGACAGGTGCAGCCCGAGCTGCAGAATCGTAATGCGTCTGTCCTCGCATCAACTCGCTGCAACACGTCAGATGTGACAGCCGTGGATGATCCCTCGACCGCTGCAAATAGTGGAGTTCCGCCGAACCCCCTTCTGATGACATTACCCTCCTTGCCTGGCGATCAACTGTACTATTCTCGACAGCAGATGCTCTACAGACTTTGCAAAAGCGTTTGTGAATATTCCCCACAGTTTCTTTCTCTGCAGTGAGAAATTCAACGGCGTCACGTTGCTTGTAAGGTACATCACCTATGGATGCCATTCTGAAAATGCCCTGCAGCTACGCTATCTGTCGGAACTCATGCGAATTTGGCGCGCTCACTGAGGAGGCTTCCAATCCACATCCATAGCACTGTTTTCGCTTAGAGAGAAAATTCGATGGATTACACTACTGTCCATTAAAATTGCTACACTAAGAAGAAATGCAGATGATAAACGGGTATTCATTGGACAAATATATTATACTAGAACTGACATGTCATTACATTCTCAGGCAAATTGGGTGCATAGATTTTGAGAAATCAGTACCCAGAACAACCACCTTTGGACGTAATAACGGCCTTGATACGCCTGGGCATTGAGTCAAACAGAGCTGGGATGGGATGTACAGGTACAGCTGCCCATGCAGCTTCAACACGATACCACAGTTCATCAAGAGTAGTGACTGTCGTATTGTGACAAGCCAGTTGCTCGGCCACTATTGACCAGACATTTTCAGTTGGTGAGAGATCTGGAGAATGTGCTGGCCGGGGCAGCAGTCGAAAATTTCTGTATCCAGAAACGCCCGTACAGGACTTGCAACATGCGGTCGTGCATTATCCTGCTGAAATGTAGGGTTTCGCAGGGATCGAATGAAGGGTAGAGCCACGGGTCGTAACACATCTGAAACGTAACGTCCACTGTTCAAATTGACCTCATTGTGAACAAGAGGTGACCGAGACGTGTTACCAATGGCACCCCATAGCATCACACCGGGTGATACGCCAGTATGGCGATGACTAATACACGCTTCCAATGTGCGTTCACCACGATGTCGCCAAACACAGATGCGACCATCATGATGGTGTAAACACAACCTGGATTCATCCGAAAAAATGACGTTTTGCCATTCGTGCACCCAGGTTCATCGTTGCGTACACCATCGCAGGCGCTCCTGTCTGTGATGCAGCGTGAAGGGTAACCGCAGCCGTGGTCTCCAAGGTGATAGTCCATGCTGCTGCAAACGTCGTCGAACTGTTCGTGCAGATGGTTGTTGTCTTGCAAACGTCCCCGTCTGTTGACTCAGGGATCGAGACGTGGCTGCACGATCCGTTACAGCAATGCGGATAAGATGCCCGTCAGTGATACGAGACCGTTGGGATCCAGCACGGCGTTCAGTATTACTCTCATGAACCCATCGATTCCATATTCTGCTAACAGCCATTGGATCTCGACCAACGCGAGCAGTAATGTCGCGATACGATAAACCGCAATCGCGATAGGCTACAATCCGACCTTTATCAAAGTCGGAATCGTGACGGTACGCATTTCTCCTCCTTACAAGAGGCATCAGAACAACGTTTAACCAGGCATCGCCGGTCAACTGCTGTTTGTGTATGAGATATTGGTTGGAAACTTTCCTCACGTCAGCATGTTGGAGGTGTCGCCACCGGCGGCAACCTTGTGTGAATGCTCTGAAAAGCTAATAATTTGCATATCACAGCATCTTCTTCCTGTCGGTTAAATTTCGCGTCTGTAGCTCGTCATCTTCGTGGTGTAGCAATTTTAATGGCCAGTATACTTTGGAGAGGACAGTGCATAGTCGCTAACCACCTCCGTCATCGTTACGTGAACTTCCGTTTGGCTCTGAGTACTATGGGACTTGACATCTATGGTCATGAGTCCCCTAGAATTTAGAACTACTTAAACCTAACTAACCTAAGGACATCACACAACACCCAGTCATGACGAGGCAGAGAAAATCCCTGACTCCGCCGGAAATCTAACCCGGGAACCCGGGCGTGGGAATCGAGAACTCTACCGCACGACCACGAGCTGCGGACACTTCCGTTTGAAAACTATAAGTGACCCGTATTTTTTTCCTTCCGGGACGACTGCAAGCTGTTTCGAATGCCAATGCTTTTCCTATAGCGTGTTAGGCATAGCAATGTTTTTTGCGTCTCATGTTTGTAGATTTTAGTCCTTTCCCTCTGTGTTCTCTAGAAAGGCCTCGAAATTAACTGACCAAAGTATAAGCCAATGTTTATTCCTAACTGTTACTGCGGTTTTACTGTTTTCATGCTTTTCAGTGTTGCACACCCTCTTTAAAAAAGTAAGTTTGCTTTATTTCGGCTAATGTTTGTGTTACAAGCTCTAATTCAGGCAGCTAAATGCACAAACCGGTAGATTCTTTGAATTTGACGTGTAGGATTAGTACGTTTTCCTTAGATTACTGTACACTGATGAGCACAAAGACAGAGTACCTGACGGTGTGTGTCTAGTGAGAAACGGAGTGTGAAAAGGAGAAAGAGGAAAGATGAAGGGCAGGAAAAGGCGAAATTAAATACTTTGGACGGTGTCCAGAATGACGCTACTCTCCTTGGAAGGAGGCATCTTAGCGTGCGGATCAAGGATCGCAACTACTTAACTCGTGAAATATTAAACTGCACCGAGTAAAATACTCTTACGCATTTCCAAGATGTCTGAAAAACAGAGCCGTATCGAATATCGCTGGAAGTTTTCTGTAAAATGAGTGAAATAAACTGGCCGTTTCAAATGAGTATCAAAACTCCACGACACTGTTATGTAATCAACGACTCGTATATGAAATTGCAAGGGGCTAGTTATTCTTCTAATTGCTCCAGTCATCAGTGGAGTATTCCTTATCACTGGAATATCTTATTTTTTCCTTCTTGTAATTGATTTTATAGTGAAAATTCCTTTTGTAACCTAATCTAGTGTGTGCTATCCCTTGTGTTTTTGCTCCATGCAGCTTTCTCAGAGTGCAACTTCTATGCTTATCCAGAAATTTTCGAGCGCCATCGTTTTGAAATGTCCAAATATGCAAGGATGCTGGAAGACATAACATCCATTATAGGAGTCAGACTTTGAAACAGGTTTGAAGGTCTAGCAATAGAAATAAGATGAAAGGTAGCGATAAAATTGAACTGAAATTTCTAAAATAATTGCGGGGTAGTAGGAAAGAAACGATTGTTCAAGTTACTGTGTGGAATCTACGAGACTGGATGGATACCATCTAACTTTAGGACTATTGGCTTTCATACAAGCTCAAAGAGAAAAAAGGCAGATAAATGAGATAACTAATAATCTTATAAGCTTGACAGTTGATCCACCCAGTTTTCTGAAATACGGACACAATTCAGGGATTAGGTCTTACGCCTGTTTCGACTGGACAACTGCTACCTAAAAGCCAGTATGAGGAGCAGTCTATAAGGCAAAGTCAAATGAAAACGAGACAGATGGAAACAAAGTGAGTAAAGTGTTTATTATTTGAAAAGTAATCGCTATAACTGTTAATACTTTATCCTATTGTCGGGCAGAGCGTTCAGCGCCTTCGTGGGAAAATGATGGCGGCTGCCTAAAGAATAATGATTGTAACCAAACGTGCATCTCTTCGACAGAAGCAAATCGTCACCCATGAATGTCTTCCTGTAGGGCTCCAAAAAGATGGAAATCGCTTTTGGGGGGGGGGGGGGAGACCGAGACTGTATAGAGTTTTAGAGTTTGTGTAAGGGGTGCCCAGCGAAACTTGAGTAGTTAGTCGAGAGAACAGCCACGCCTACTCCGGGAAAGTCTAGGTGGCGTTTATCTTTGACTGCAAGGGCCCTATGCTCGTTGACTTTGTGGAACACGGCACTACAATTTACGCACAACGGTAGGTGGACATTCTGAGAAAACTGCTGGGCGACATCAAGTCCAAACGACCAGGAATGTTGACTGAGGGGCATAACTGTGTTGCAGCATAATGCCCGCCTATAGGAAGCCAAACTGCAGAAGTTTTACTGACAAGCCCTTACACATCATCCACACGGTCCCGATGTCTCCGTATGCGATTTCCATAAGACTTCTGTGCCTGTCGATTTGCTTCGGAAGAAGAGATGCGCGTGGTACAATCATGGTTCCACAGGTAAATGCAAACATTTTCCCATGACAGCACTGATCGTTTCTCACAGTGGGATAAATGTATTAGCGTTTGTGGCGATTAATCTTTTCCCATCCGTCTCGCTTTCATTTTACTGCTTCTTGTCTGATCGAGGGACATATGATCAGCATGTCGGCAATGCCTCCAGTTATCATTGCCAGTAGAAGGGTCCTGATAATGCCACCACTTCTTTCTTCTAGCGGCTCTTCATCTGACCTTACAAAGTTGAGTTGACTCCATTACAGATCTCGTACCTCAGGAAAAAATCTGAGTAGCTAACGGGAATCAAAACGGGTCCTTCCGTCATATACTGAGGCGTTCACTAAGTGAATAAGCAGCGTAATCTATAGAAGAATAGAAAAAATGAGTATCTGCTAGATAACGATCAGTTTGACTAAAAAAAATGGTAGTTATGCCGTAGATCATCCTTCGACAACGTGATATCATGTAATATGTTTTAATTTTTCATAAATACAACTAAGGGAAGTACAATATGTACAAGGAGACTGAGTAAGTAGACTGGAAGATGCAGGGGTATCAGCTAAATTGTCTTTCTCAAGTGCTTTCGCTATTGTACATTGAAGAATTATGAAGGGAAATCAAAATGTGTGAGAAGTCCTATGGGACCAAACTGCTGAGGTCACCGGTCTCTAGACTTACACACTACTTAAACTAACTTACGCTAAGGACAACACACACACCCATGCCCGAGGAAGGACTCGAACCTCCGGCGGGAGTTGCCGTCCGATTTGTGACATGGCGCCTCTAACCGCGCGGCCACTCCACGCGGCGGGAAATAAAAGAAAGGATTAAGAATGGGTCGGAAATCCTGGTCGGAAGGATATCAAAGAAAAGTATCGCTGATGACATTGCTATCCTTTCAAGGTGATAAAGAGTTACAGGTCCTGTCGAATGGAATTAAGTCTACTGAGCAGAGAATATGGATTGGGAGTAGACCCAATGAAGTCGAATGCCAGGAGAAGCAGCGGAAATGAGATAAGCTATGCTTCATATCAAAGTTGGGAACCACGTAAACGACGAAGTGAATGTAATTAGCGTACTTCACAATGAAAATGTCTTATGACGGATGAGTGAAGGATATAAAGCGTAGAGCAGTACAGGAAAAGACAGCATTCCTCACTAAAAGATGTCTTCCATCATTATATGCCTTGACGAAGAAATTTTGAAGTATATATTAGGTTGGTCCGTAAGTTTCCACCGTTTTTCTATAATAAACGCAACAGATACACATACCAGACTTTATTCATCAACTACATATTCTCCTTCACGTATTTACAAGAGTCTGCCAATTCTGGGATAACTTTGGATACCTTGACTGTAGAAATCACGTTATTTTGAAGCGAAGAACTCGTCATGTTCGATACTAATTTCCATCCGGAAGGGAATTTCCTTGAAGGTTGTTCGATAGGGAGCGGAGAAGATGAAAAATCTGAGGGTGCAAGAATAGGTGAATAAGGTGTGTGGGGAATGACTTCCTAACACAACTCCAGTGCAGTGTTTTTCGTCACTCTAGCAGAGTGCGGGCGTTATTGTGTAGTAGCATCACTTCTCGCAGTCTTCCTGGACGCTGTTCTACGATTGAGTCTGGGAAACAGTTGTTGACAGTATGTGTCACAAGTAATGGCTACATCTCAGGGAAGTCTTTCGTAGTACACCACACCATCGCTGTTCCTCCAGACGCATGACATCTTTTGTGGATGCACGCAGGTCTTCGTACGGGGAGTTGCTACTTTGTTTGAGGCCAACCATTCCTTTCTTTTCCTTACTTTAGCATAAAGACAAAATTTCGCGTCACCAGTGACAATACAGTATAGGAATGGTCTGGGTTGCTCGAGAGCCCATTCATGATGAGCAAGCAGTGATGCAAATATGGCCACCTGCCGATTTTGTGATTTTTGCCTAGAGTATGAGGTACCCATACACACGATTTTTGAACGCTCCGCATTGAAAGAAAATTTCGCCTGATGATAAAATCATCACATTTCATCACATTTGTCAGTTCAGGAGTACAATGATGAGGATCATCGGGCATTAACGCGTTTAAACTTCATCAACCCCCGAATGTCTTCCTTAACGTGGAGAGTCACTAAGACAAAAACGATCCTCCTTTAGACGAGGAAACCATTTTCTTGCTGTGCTCAGTTCAATGGCGTTATCGACATATACAGTGCAAATGTTTCTGGATGTTTCCGCTGCTGTGACCCCTCTATCAAAATCAAACAGAAGAATACGTCGGAAATTTTCCGCTTTCTCCACTTAGCACTCCATCTCCTGGCGTCCACAGCTTCACTCACTATCAACAAATGACAAAATGGCAATATATAAGCTCAAATAGCAACGGCGACCTACAAAAAAAATTTCAATCAATAACCAAACCCATCGCCAGCGGTATACCAAAATGCAAAAGAAAAACGCTACAAAGTTATGCACCAACCTATTGCGCCTAAAACACAGTATATTGTAAAAGTATAAGGTAAATTATTAGCCTTTCTAGCGTACTTTCCAACAGTACGTCAAACAAGTATGGACGGAAATAGAAGAGTTGATTAAGAGTGGGTGTAAAACTCTGGGTGAAAGGGAATGAAAAATCTCGAAAGAAGAGAATCAAAGTGTCTATGAGGTGGTATTACAGAAGGATGCTGAATACAAGTAGTAAGAGGACTGATAAGATCAAAATTGAAAGTTTCGGAAATATGTCCCGTAATGAACTTTCCTTCGTTCATTTTATTATAAATTCCTGTATTATCCGTGGTACTCTGTTTTTATATTTTACATGTAACTGATTTATTATTATTATTATTTTTTTTTTTTTTTTGTAAATTGATATATTTTATGGTTTTCACAACCAAACAGTTGCCTTATAGACAACGCGCACTCACAGTGCAAAGTCTTGGGGCAGGAATATAGACTTAGTTGTACCTATATAATGCCCTGATTCTTAGCATTATCCTCAGTTTGACAGCTAAATGTCGCACGTTTCTTCTAATTGTACATTACTTAGTTCATGAGTAGAGATAGTGCAGATATTTTTATTTGTTTTCGGTTTTTAAGATAGGCCCTTTATATTTTCGTATTGCAGAAACTGAAGATGCCCATTGTGGGTCAAGCGGTTATGATTGTCATAAAAAGTGATTGTGTCAAAAATACAAACCATTTCATAATAAATAAAACCGAAATGCTTAAACGAAATGTCGTTTGTTCCAAGAAATGAATAGGTTCTTCGCAGAATCCCCGAAGACACCAATATATGTAACCACTGACTGAAAAAAGAAATAGAATAGCAGGCAATCCGAGACTGAGTCCCTCATTACTAGAAGAAACCATTTGAGGTAAATACATACACTGGTATATTTCAACCAAACAGTGGAGGGAGTTGGCTAAAAATGCTAATCTGTGATGATGAAGAGAGTTGCACGTGCGAAAAAGTCTTGGCAGACGACATCAAAACAGTCAGATAATGCCGGCAGCCCCTACTCCGTAGTGAAAAAAATTACTCAAACATCAGTGGACAGATTGAGTACAGAAATGCAGCGCTTCTCTCGTTAAACGACAACTGACTACAGACACAACTAAATATGTACATTTTCGTAGATACTCACAAACATATTATGGAAGAAGCCTACAAATCGAATAGGATTAAACGAAATATGGCAGAAGTTCCTTAATACGAGACAGTTGTTACTGGGTCGGTAGACAACGCTCGGTCACTCAAGCCAAACCACACAACTCATCGGAGGTCCAAATGAAGAAATAAAACATGTAACTGAAGGCGAGCGAGAGAGTTACTAATGATGGCATTGTATCCTGGTTGATTGCCTCTGCGGCAGCATAGAGGCGTTTACGGCCTGAGTGTTATCGTAATTACAAGCTCTCATCGTAATTCCGGATGATCTGATTATCGCAACTAGCGTGCTACAAGATCATTGACTGTTTATCCGAGTAACTAGCAGTCAATTATCGGCCCTTGTGGTGGCCGCAGCATTCATTTGAAACTTTCTCAACACAGTACCTAAACGGTAGGAACATGAAGTCTACCCACGGAAATGTATCTTGACTACAGGAGGAACCGAGTCCCAGTGATACAGAGATCCTGCTTTGGGGAGGGGGAGGGGGTGCGGGGGGGGATCATTAAACACCTCGGGTTTCAGATAAACGACCTACTACGCAGAGGAGTCATTTGCACAATTTTGGGCAGGACGCTTTCTTGTCTTAGGCTTCGGACACTGACTTCTTCCATCCGCTTACCTGGCGCTTCTATTTATGTGTTCATCAGTGGACGACAGTAAAAACGGCATAAAAGGCCCACTTAATTACGGGAAAGGCCATCTTGGCGAAAATTACCAACTTACGAACTAGGTTCAGTTACGACTACCAAAATTATGGACAAAACATCCATAATGGTGCATTGTTATTGCCTATTTAGTATTTGTCGTTTACTGTCGCGACACACATACAATCACAAATTAAATTATACTCAAAATTAATTAACATTATTGCTAGCCAAAAAGGCGCGGTAATGTCTAATTACCGTATTTCCGATTCTCCACATCTCAGACTCCGTGGTTCTCTTCTTTTTCCGGTTTTCCCGCAGTCCACGATTCATTTCCAAAAGATTTGTGTTCGTAACGTAAATGTTTCTATCCGAAGCTAAGTTTTATTAGGAGTGGCCATCTTTAGGCAAAGAATGGTCTTGCACGTTTCGTGCGTCATACATTTTTTTTTCTTCTAAAATAGAAAAACTCTTTCAGTCTCTTTACTAATTACTAACGAAATTTTGATATTGTAGTTCTGTTAACACTATTTGTAATGCTCCTCATTTCTCTCACCTTACTTTGGTTTCTTTCCAGTCCGTATTTGTGCTCACTAACTTCTTCCGTTCCGTTCAACATATTGACTAAATCCGCTTTAAATTCATAAATGAGAGCAATGTCAATCAGCACTTTCATTTTGAGTTTGAAGCCCACGTCTTAACGTTTCTCTAAGTACAAACATAGTTTCGTGACACAGATTTAACCCTGGGGATGATAGTCCCCAACCCGCCTATGGCCATTTTGATCATTTCCCTCTTACTCTTCACGACGTTCAACAAGGTGCGTCAGAAAAGTTCAGTGAATGGTCCCAGATCATAAGGGAAACAAGATTTACAAAAGAAATGCCTTTAGCGGCCTTCAAACTATTCACGATTAGCTGCAGCGCAGTAGTGACAACATAGTAAAGCTGTTGGAAACTGCCACCAAATGTTTCTTCTGGAACCGCTCGCAGCACCGCTGCGAAGTGACAGCGGTATGGTGTTCACCGTCTTCCCTGTCTCACAAAAAAAAAAAATCGGCTGGCAACATCCAAGATTAAGAGAACGTTGATCGCCTTTTCCTGCAGCAAGGACTTCATTCATTATAAATTTACACCCGCGGGAGGTGAAGATGACGAACACCATGACATTGGCTATCGCTTGGCGTCAGGATCGTATAGGTAGCATAATGTCTCACCTCCTGTAACGATGCCGGTATCCACGGTGCTTCGAGCGGTTGCACAAGAAGCGCTTGCTGATAATTTCCAACAGCCTTACAACCGATGTCAGATATTTGTGGTAGCCAGTGGTAACTACTTTGGCTTCCAGTAAACGTATTTTATTCGTCACTCTTGTTTCCTTTATTTTCAGAACCATTCACAGAACTTTTCAGATGCGTTTTGTACGGGGGTTGGAACTTTAATAGTGGCAACTATTTATTTACAGCTCGTGCAAAATAGATAGCTGTGTCAAAGTTTTACTGACCTTCAAAGTAGTCACAGCATTGTGTATAAGCCGTTGCCAGCGATGTGGAAGTCGTAGGTTACTCTTAGCAGTGCCAGTTGTGTTGACAGTCCGAGCGGCACGATCTATTGCCCGACGAATTTGTAGCAGTTCTGAAGAGAATGACGTGAAGTGTTTCCTTCAGTTTAGAAATCGAGTTGAACTCTCACAAGCCGCATTATCAAGCCGCATCCACACGTAAAGACATGCAGAGGGCTTTCTAATAGAAATATTTTAGATCTGGTAGCCACGAACAGACTTCATCGACAGTGTCAGTGTTGAGACAGGGATTAGTGATCATGATGTCATTGCGACTATGGTTACGAAAGTTAAAAAGTCGGTCAAGAAGGCTAGGGGAGTTGTTAGCATGCCACTTAGTAAATGAATCGACTCCATTTACATCCGGTACGATGGACGTGGAAGAATTATGGGCAAATTTTAAACACATTGTAAATCACGCATTGGAGAAGTATGTGCCGAAAAGGTGGCTTACGGACGGAAAATATCCGCCGTGGTTTAACAGCGCAATTCGGAGAATGCTCAGAAAGCAAAGACAGTTGCGGTATAAGAAAGATCGGGAGAATGAGGACAGGAAAAAGTTAGTAGAGATTCGTGCTGCTGTAAAAAGAGCGATGCGCGAAGCATACAACGACTACCACCGTCATGCCTTAGCCAAAGATCTTGCTGAAAACCCAAGGAAATTCTGGTCTTACGTAAAATCAGTAAGCGGCTCGAAGGCCTCCATCCAGTCTGATCAGTCTGGCATGGCAACGGAAGACAGCAAAACGAAAGCTGAAATTTTAAATTTAGCATTTGAGAAATCTTTCACGCGGGACGATCGTACAAACATACCGCTGTTTGAGTCTCGTACAGATTCCCGTATGGAGGACATAGTGATAGACATCCCTGGGGTTGTGAAGCAGCTGAATGGATTGAAAATAAATAAATCGCCAGATCCTGATGTGATTCCAATTCGGTTTTACAGAGAGTACTCTACTGAATTGGCTCCTTACTTAGCTTGCATTTATCGCGAGTCCCGAGCGAATGGAAAAAAGCGCAGGTGACGCCTGTATATAAGAAGGGTAGAAGGACGGATCCTCAAAATTACAGACCAATATCCTTAACATCGGTTAGTTGCAGGATTCTCGAACATATTCTCAGTTCGAATGTAATGAATTTCCTTGAGACAGAGAAGTTGCTGTCCATGCATCAGCGCGGCTTTAGAAAGCATCACTCTAGCGAAACGCAACTCGCCCTTTTTTCACATGATATCTGGCGAACCATAGATGAAGGGTATCAGACGGATGCCATATTCCTTGACTTCCGGAAAGCGTTTGACTCGGTGCCCCACTGCCGACTCCTAAGGTACGAGCATATGGGTTGGTTACCAAATATGTGAGTGGCTCGAAGACTTCTTAAGTAATAGAACCCAGTACGTTGTCCTCGATGGTGAGTGTTCATCGGAGGTGCGGGTATCATCTGTAGTGCCCCAGGGAAGTGTGGTAGGTCCGCTGTTGTTTTCTATCTACATAAATGATCTTTTGGATAGGGTGAATAGCAATGTGCGGCTGTTTGCTGATGATGCTGTGGTGTACGGGAAGGTGTCGTCGTTGAGTGACTGTAGGAGGATACAAGATGACTTGTACAGTAATTGTGACTGGTGTAAAGAATGGCAGCTAGCTCTAAATATAGATAAATGTAAATTAATGCATATGAATAGGAAAAAGAAACCCGTAATGTTTGAATACTCCATTAGTAGTGTAGCGCTTGACAGTGACGTCGATTAAATATTTGGGCGTAACAATGCAGAGCGATATGAAATGGGACAAGCATGTAATGGCAGTTGTGGGGAAGGTGGATAGTCGTCTTCGGTTCATTGGAAGAATTTTGGGAAAATGTGGTTCATCTGTAAAGGAGACCGCTTATAAAAGACTAATACGACCTATTCTTGAGTACTGCTCGAGCGTTTGTGATCCCTATCAGGTCGGATTGAGGGAGGACATAGAAGCAATTCAGAGGCGGGCTGCTAGATTTGTTACTGGTAGCTTTGATCATCAAGCGAGTGTTACGGAAATGCTTCAGGAACTCGGGTGGGAATCTATGGAGGAAAGGAGGCGTTTTTTCCTGAATCGCTACTGAGGAAATGTAGAGAACCAGCATTTGAGGCTGACTGCAGTACAATTTTACTGCTGCCAACTTATATTTAGCGGAAAGACCACAAATATAACATACGAGAGATTAGGGCTCGTACAGAGGCATATAGGCAGCCATTTTTTCCCTCGTTCTGTTTGGGAGTGGAACAGGGAGAGAAGATGCTAGATGTGGTACGAGGTACCCTTCGCCACGCACCGTATGGTGGATTGCGGAGTATGTATGTAGATGTAGATGTAATTAATCGAGTGTAAGCATTATTTGCGTGAATATGACCTTTTACTTCCAACAAGAGTGCAATATTATTTATAACCAGGAACCAATCACTAGTAATTTTCTTCAGCGGGAACATATGCATCAATCCGCAAAAATAACGAAATTAGATATTGATTTTGTACGACAATGTTGCTAATGATACGACGTCAATCCACTCTAGAGAATGTTAATCAAAGAGAGTGCTCGTTATTTACGGAAAACCTGTGGCATCGCTAGTGATGTGGTGCTTTTTCTACTTTACCAGTAACCATATACACTGCCCACGCGTAGTTACTAGCCATAGTTCCACATATATTTACATATGAATGGTTGGCTCATTACTTCTTCGTTTTCAGTAACTTAGAATGACAAACTATTATTTCAGATCTTTTCAGAAAGTCAAGCTGTTGACCAGTAGCAGTTGTCAGCATCGGTCCAGGCCACGACAACAAAATATTCTTGTATTGATCAGTTTGGAGAAAAGAAAGCATGTTGACGATATAGCTGTAGCACGTCAGAGGCAATACTTTGTCTAGGCAGTGAGTTTACGGGACATTTCTCTAAAAAAATGCTTCATATGGCTCTGAGCACTATGGGACTTAACATCTGACGTCATCAGTCCCTTAAAACTTTGAGCTACTTAAACCTTACTAACCTAAGGACATCACACACATCCATGCCCGAGGCAGGATTCGAACCTGCGACCGTAGCAGTCGCGCGGCTCCTTACTGAAGCGCTTACAACCGCTCGATTGCTCTACTGAGCCGCACTCTAGTGAAGGTGTTTTCCCAGTTCTGTGCTGCAACGAGCTAACAGTTCGTAAATGTGTTTCTACATGACCCAGAAAAAGCGTTCCAAGTCATAAAGTGGTACAAGATATATGAAATCCTGTAAAAAGTAAGACTAAGCCAGAGATAAAAGCCGGTAATAGGCAACAGAAACGACAAGAATGGAAAACAAAGGGTGCAGAGATCGAATTAAGACGGGCGAAAGGTACGGATGCAGTTTTCCACCTTCACTTTCTTTCAACATAGCAGTTCAGGAAATGAAGAAAATGTTCTAAGTGGTGATTAAATTTTGTAGTGAAAGTGATTAAATTTTGGAGTGAAGGTGTCAAGTAGATGAAGTGACTGGACTGAATGGAAAATAGCGCCTCACAGACTACGTAAGGAGGATTGAAGCGGACAATCGGCTGTACGGAAACAGAAAATAAGAGACCGAATTCTTTGAGATATGTTGTTACAGAATGATGATGTAAGTTAGGTGGACTGATAAAACGTGACGCTTCTAGAAAAATCGGTGAGGAGAGAAACATGTAAGAATCAGTGGTAAGAAGTATGCAGTCCTAAAGCATCGACTGCACACCGGCCACTGCAGCACCGCGAAACAGGATCAAGACTATGCTGACCCGCGCGCCAGAGGAAAGAGCAGGCCGCGCAGCACCTCCAGGAAGACACCCTGTCAGCGCTGATTTAACCGGCCGCCCTTCGCTGGTCGGCAAAGTTCATTCGCAGACTGCAGGAGCATCAGTACTGAGTAATAGCAAGCCGAGTAGTAATTCTGAAAAGTACATGCATATAGAAGGCGCTGGAAGTCGCTTAAGTCATGTTTATTTTCTTTTTGGAAGTTAAGTGACCAAGTAATTATAGTTTTCTACAGGTGATAATGAATTCCTGACACGTCCATCGCAACTTCTCTCCTTCCTTGTTTATATTGGTGCTGACTTCCATGACAGCCGACAAAACAGGAACGACAGGTTGGTAAGAGATGTGTTAAGATATCACGAAATAGCTTACATGGTATTAAAGGGAGCCCTAGAGAAGAAAACAAGTAAGTCTGGCATACAGCCAACATACGCTGTCTGACAGAAATAGCACCCAAATACATGGTTGGCCGTTGATGTACGTTCATACATGTGCTACCATTGTCGTGAATGTATGAGGGGCGTTCAATGAGTAATAGAACTCATTTTTTTTCCTGAGCCACTTTCGGTTGAGAAAATTCGAAATTTGTTGTGGAACATCGTGGAAAATTGTTGCGTCAGCCCCTATGGTTCCACGGAGTTCCGATAGGTGACGGCGGTGTACGGAGCCTTCATAATGGCGCCTGTAACAGAGGTGCGTTTCAGAGAGCTGTCACTGAGTTTCTTTTGGCGGCAAACCAGAACACAACAGATGTTCATAGGCGCTGTCAGTGAAGAAAGCACGGCGAGTCGTTGTGCGAGGAGTCTGTCATGATGAAAGATGTTGCGCAAACCTGTCCATTGTCCCGTGTACCGGCCGGCTGAACATTGCTGTGACCCTTGCAATTCTGGAACATGCGAACACTCTCATTCGAGGTCATCGTAGGATCACAATCTAGCACCTTGTTCTGTTGGTGGTGCAGACACACTTGTCCACCATTTAGTGTACTCAAACGCGTTTTCCCCTTGGGCTCCTAGCCACCTCACAGAAAACCATAAAAAGCAACGAAGGACTATCTGTACGGAGTTGCCGACTCCTTATGAGGTTGATCGTGGCGACCTTTTTGTCCAACATCGCTACAGGCGATGAAACATGGGTTGATCACATCGAACCGTAAACAAAACGCACGCCATGTCATCTCTCCTCCGAAGGAAAATCAACAATTCAAGAACAGCCTTAATCGCATTTTTTATTCTTATAATACCGCCAACCGGTTTCAACCCGACGTAGGGGTCATCTGGGCGTTTACACCATTGGTCGACTGCTGGTGGTGTCACTCCTGTCTACATAACGCCCAGAAGATGACCCCTACGTCGGGTTGAAACCAGTTGGCGGTATTACAACAGTAATATATGCCATTAAGACTGTTCTTGATTTATTGATTAATCATACTAATCGCTGCTTCTTTCCACAACCATGTTGTCCAAAAATCCTAAGGAAAACTTTAAAATTGCATCCTTCGCCGGTAAAATCACGGCGATAGTGTTTTGGGAATTTGAAAGAGTCATTATAATTGATGTTCTCCCTCTTGGAGCAGTGAGAAACTCTAAAGTGTATTGTGCAACCCTCTGGAAATTGAAGTAACGATTTCAGCGTGTTCGTCGCCAAAAAACACGCAAACAACCTTCCCCTTTTCATAGACAGTGCAAGGCCTCACACAGCGCACCCGATAGCAGCTCTAAAACTTGATTCGACATTTCTTACCGAACGGCCCTACAGCCCAATCTCGCACTTTCCGACTTCAATTTGTTTAGCTCAGTGAAGGATGTACTCCATGGTAAGCAGAACGCGGATGATGGGAACGTTATTGATGCAAGAAGACGTTGGCTCCGACGTCGACCAGTAGACTGGAGCCATAAGGGTATGCAGGCCCTCCCAGTAATGTGACGTAACGCCGTCACATTGAATGGAAATGACGTTGAAAAATAGGTTTTTATAGCGAAAAGATTGGGGAAGAATATGGTGTACAGAATACTGAATTAAACCAACTTGCTTTCAGAAAAAAAGTGTTGCATTACTTAGTGAACGTTCTTCGTAATTGACTAGGGTTGCAGTTCTCTGTGATAGGCTGATCGGCCACCGGAGTGCGTTAGCATTGTTCGTGTTTTCAGCAGGTCTGGTAGCGTATATAAGGAGCGCGAACAGCATCAGAGGATGAGTGGAGGACATAGAGAAAGCATTATCAGCAACTTCTTTTTTGGGTCATCGTCCACTAAATACCTTTTTTGTGTTTGAGTAATCAGTCCGCTGACTAGTTTGATGCGGGCCGCCACGAATTCCTTTCCTGTGACAACCTTTTCGTCCCAGAGTAGCACTTGCAACCTACGTCCTCAATTATTAGCTGTATGTGTTACAATCTCTCTCTTCCTCTACAGTTTTTGCCTTCTGCAGCTCCCTCTAGTACCATGGAGGCCATTCCCTCTTGTCTTAACAGATGTCCTATCGTCCTGCCCATTCTCCTTATCAATGTTTTCCACATATTCCTTTCCTCTCCGATTCTCCACAGAACCTCTTCATTCCTTACCTTATCAGTCCACCTAATTTTGAACATTCGTCTGTGGAACCACGTCTCAAATGATTCGATTCTCTTCTGTTCCGGTTTTCCCACAGTCCATGTTTCACTGTCATATAATGCTGTACTCCATACGTACATTCTCAGAAATTTCTTATTAAAATTAAGGCCGATATTTGATATTAGTAGAATTATCTTGGCCAGGAACGCCCTTTTGCCATTACTAGTCTGCTTTTGATGTCCTCATTGCTCCGTCCGTCACCGGTTATTTTACTGTGCAGGTAAATGGTTCAAATGGCTCTGAGCACTGTGGGACTTAACATCTATGGTCATCAGTCCCCTAGAACTTAGAACTACTTAAACCTAACTAACCTAAGGACATCACACAACACCCAGTCAACACGAGGCAGAGAAAATCATGACCCCGCCGGGAATCGAACCCGGGAACCCGGGCGTGGGAAGCGAGAACCTGTGCAGGTAGCAGAATTCCTTAACTTCATCTACTTCATGACCATCGATCCTGATATTCTTTCTCTCTGTTCTCATTTATAACACTTGTCATTACCTTCGTATTTCTTCGATTTACTCTCAATCCATACTCTGTAGTCATTAGACTGTTCATTCCATTCAGCGGAACATGTAATACTTCTTCACTTTCGCTCAGGATAGCAATGAAATCAGCGAACGTATCATTAATACCTTTCACCTTGAATTTTAATTCCACTCCTGAACCTTTCTTTTATTTCCATCATTGCTTCCTCGATGTACAGATTGAACAGTAGGCGCGAAAGGCTACATCCTTGTATTATACCCTTTTTAATACGTGCACTTCGTTCTTGGTCGTCCTGTCTTATTATTCCCTCTTAGCTGTTGTACATATTGTATATGACCCGTCACTCCCAGTAGCTTACCCCTACTCTATTCGGAATTTCGAACATCTTGCACCATTTTACACTGTCTAACACTTTTTCCTGGTCGACAAATCCTATGAACGTGTCGTGATTTTTCTTTAGTCTTGCTTCTATTAGTAACCGCTACGTCACAATAGCCTCTCTCGTGCCTTTACCTTTCCTAAAGCTAAACTGATCGTCATCTGCCGCATCCTCAATTTTCTTCTCTATTCTTTTGTATATTCTTGTCACCAGGTCAGATGCATGAGCTGTTAAACTGATTGTGCGATAATTCTCGCACTTGTCAGCCCTCGCCGTCTTCGGAATAGTGTGGATGATGCTTTCCCGAAAGTGAGATGGTATGTCACCAGACTCATATATTCTACAGACCAACGTGAATAGTCGGTTAGTTGTTAATTCCCCAAATGATTCTAGAAATTCTGACGGAATGTTATCTATCCCATCTGTCTTATTTGATCTAAAGTCCGCAAAGCTCTATTAAATTCTGATTCTAATACTAGGTGTCCTATCTCTTCTAAATCTACTCCTGTTTCTTATTCTATCACATCAGATAAATTTTCCCCCTCAGAGGCTTTCAAATGTATTCCTTCTACCTATCGGCTCTCTCCTCTGCATTTAACAGTGGCATTCCCGCTGCACTCTTAATCTTATCACCCTTGGTTTTAATGACACCGAGGGTTGTTTCGATTTTCTTGTATGCTGAGTCAGTCCTACCGACAATCATTTGTCTTTCGATTTCTTCACATTTTCCACACAGCCATTTCGTCTTAAATTCCCTGCACCTCCCATTTATTTCATTCCTGGGCGACTTGCTTTTCTGTATTCCTGAGTCTCCCGGAACATTTCTGTACTTCCTCTTTCCATCGATTAGCTGAATTACTTCTTCTGTTACCCATGGTTTCTCTGCGGTTACCTTCTTCATATCTATGTTTTTCTTTCCAGCTTCTGTGATTTCTCTTTTTGGAGATCTCTATTCCTCTTCAACTGTACTTCCTACTGATTTATTCCTTACTGCTGTATCTATAGCCTTAGAGAACTTCAAGCGTATCTTCTCATTCCTTAATACTTCCGTTCAAATGGCTCTGAGCACTATGGGACTTAACTGCTGAGGTCATCAGTCCCCAAGATTTAGAACTACTTAAACCTAACCTAAGGACATCACACACATCCATGCCCGAGGCAGGATTCGAACCTGCGACCGTAGCGGTCGCGCGGTTCCAGACTGTAGCGCGGTTCCAGACTAGCGCCTAGAACCGCTCGGCCACAGTATTTCCGTATCCCACGTCTTTGCGCATCGATTCATACTGACTACGTCTTGAACGTCAGTCTACTCTCCATCGCTACTATTTTGTGATCTGAGTATACTTCTGCTCCTGGGTACGCCTTACAATCCAGTATCTCATTTCGGAATCTGTCTGACCATGATGTAATCTAACTGAAATCTTCTCGTATCGCCCAGCCTTTTCCAAGTATACCTCCTCCTCTTGTGATTCTTGAACAGAGTATTCGCTGCTACCAGCTGAAGTTAATTACAGAACTCAATTAATCTTTCTTCTATCTCATTCCTTGTGCCAAGCCCATATTCTTCAGTCACCTACCCCTCCCTATATTGCATTCCATTCCCCCATGACAATCAGATTTTCGTCTCTCTTTACATACTGTATTACGCTTTCAGTATCCTCATACACTTTCTCTACATCTTCTTCTTCAGTTTGAGACGTCGGCATGTATACCTGAACTATCGCTGTCGGTGTTGCTTTGCTGTCGATTCTGATAAGAACAACCCTATCACTGAACTGTTCATTGCAACACACTCTCTGCCCTACCTTCCCATGCATAACAAATCCTGTTCCCGTTATACCATTTTCTGGTCCTGTTGATATTACCTTATACTCATCTGACTAGAAATCCTTGTCTTCCTTCCACTTCACATCACTTTCCCCTACTATATCTAGACTGAGTCTTTGCATTTCCCTTTCCAGATTTTCTAGTTTCCCTACCACCTTCAAGCTTCTAACATTCCATGCCCCGACTAGTAGAACTTTATTATTTCGTGGATTACTGAATGTTTTTCTCATGGCAACGTCCCCTTTGGCCGTCTCCTCCAGGAGATCCGAATGGGGGACTGTTCTGGAATCTTTCGCCAATGGAGACGATCATCATGACACTGCTTCAATTACAGGCCACATGTCCTGTGGATACACATTACGTGTTTTTAATGCTGTGGTTTCTATTGCCTTCTGCATCCTCATGCCGTTGATATTTACTGATTATTCCGCCTTTAGGGTCAGTTTCCCCAACCCTAGGACAAAAGAGTTCTCTGAACCCTTGTCCGCTCCTCCGCCTTCTTCGAGAAGGCCGTTGGAAGAATGAGGGGTGACTTCTTATGCCAGAAGCCTTCGACCGCCAATGCTGATTATTAGTCAAAATTTAAGTAGCGGCGGGAATCGAACCAGGGACCGAAGACGTTTCGATAATGAATCAAAGCCGCTACGCCTAGACCACAGGTGCAACCTGCAGCAACTTACAGAGTTTGAAAATGGCATCAATGTGGGTCTCCTTTTGGCTGATCAAATCGTACAATGGCGAAATTTGGGTGGCCCTAGGATGTGGTAGTGGCCTGGTTATGGTCTGCGTGGCATATGGGGGCAGGTTGAACACGTCTCACCACCAAAAGTCGCACTAGGGCATTACCATCCCAAGTGCGGGCTACTGTCGACACCAAAATAGAAATGGCTGCGGGAGTGGAATGGTAGCAGGGGGGCACAGACCGTTGATGAATAGCGTCGTCATTTGTTCAACGATGAATCTTAGTTCTGCACCATCACAGATAAACATCGTCAGTGAGTATGACGGCGATGTGGGGAGAGGTACCGTTCATCGAATATTTTGGAGAGACATGATGTTACTCCTGGCGTCATGGGATGAGCAATGATTGGGTATGGCTTCGACTCGTGGCTGATAGTGAACGAGGGAAGTGTGATGAAACACGGTATGTCCCTCACATCCTACGTACTTATGTGTTACCTCTGATTGAACAGTATATTGGTGCCCTTTTTCACAGGACAATATTCGTCAAAAACTGGCACGTGTTATCATGAACTGTTAACGTGTTGTTGAGGTACTCCTGCGGCCTGAAGGATCCCCAGATCTGTCCCCGATAAAAACTTGGCGCGGTTAACTCAGCTATGAACTCCTAGCCAGCGCCAGTACCCATGAAAACAAGGATCAGTCATAACAGTTGCAGGCCAGCTTGATTCAGATGATAAATGTGATTTGTTACACCCTTCGTAACAGAATTAGTGTGTGCTTCCAGACGAGAGCTGTTGAAATGTCTTACTGGTAACTGGGTTCATACTATGAAGTTTTTCTTACATTTCACTCGATTTTGTAATCACTGAAATGATAGTACATGTCCTCTTAGGCCGTGAAGGTTCAATTCATTTCGCCCCCACATCTTGCTGCATTATTTATTTTGTTAGGTACTGTACATATCCTTGAACATATGAATTAAATCGGACACAGCGCAATTTTGAGTATCGCGTTTCTCCAGTCTACACTTTGTAATATAATTGGAGTGCCTTTGACAGACAGTCCATTAGGTCGTCGAGAGATTGCTGTCCCAAGCCTGTCCCGCTCTATAACAGTGGCTCCTCTTAGTGTTCTCGTGACGTCTCACTGCGCTCTACACTCGTCCCCAAGCATACTAACAGATGTCGCGGATCATTTCATTTAGTTGATTCTTGACTGCTGGAAGAAGATGTGCACCAGTTGGGCGCCTTGTGTTCGTGAATTTTGTCTTGAAAGACAACCCGATTCCCAAAATGATAAGCAGAGTTCTCGACGGTTGGTCGGTAGGGGTCTGAAACGTCCGATATCTTCACTTGTTACTGGCCAAAACATAACTGAACGTCTCCCTGTTGAATGTGTGAGACTGCGTGACTGGGATGTGCTCTGGCACCTACTGCCTCCACTTTACGACGATCATCGGTCAGTAGAAAAACCCTGTGTTTGTCGGTGAAGAGAGCCGAATGACAGATGTTCCCATGCCTGCCTCCTTCGAGCAACACGGTGCTGTCATGAGGCATTCTGGAGGCTATTTGGAGGCCCTTAGCTCCCGCAGTTCCCTCCTGGTGCTGAGGGTTTGAACAGTTCGGAGGAAGTCTGGAGGCTGGATGGCGGTCTTGGATGAGATAGTACAAGGTGAATGGATTAAAAAGGTTTTAAGACAGGGATGCGGCCTTTCGTCTCTACTGTTGAATCTGTATATGGAAGAAGCAATGGTGGACGTAAAAGAAAGACTCAACTGTGGGATTAAAATTCAGTGTGAAAGGGTATCAGTCACCAGATTCCCTGATGACATTTATGCCCTCAGTGAAAGTGAGAAACAACTACGGGATCTGTTAAATGGAATGAACAGTTCACTGAGTGCAGAATATGGACTAACAGTTAACTGAGACAACGAAAGTAATGAGTAGCTGCATAAATGAGAATAGCTAGAAATTTAACATCAAAATTGTTGATCATGAAATAAACGAAGTTACGGAATTCTGTTACCTAGGAAGCAATGTAACCCATGACGGACGAAGCAAGGAGGACATAAAAAAACAAAGTACTACAGGCAAAGAGGGCAATTGTAGCCAGAATGGTCTACTGGTATTTGAGGAAGAATTTGCTGAGAATGTTTGAAGCACAGCACTGTACGTTAGTGAATCAAGGACAGTGGGTAAACCTAACTGAAAAGAATCGAAGCGTTTGTGATGGAATGCTACAGAACAATGTTAAAAATGACAAGGAATGAGGAAGTTCTCCTCAGAATCGGTGAAGAAAGAAACATGTAGGAAATGCTGCCAAGAGGAAGGGACTGGATGATAGAACATCAGGGATTAACGTCCATGGTATCTGGGAGTTATAAAGGCCAAAAACTGAAAACTGAAGGGGAAGACAAAGACTGGAACACATACAGCAAATAACAGAGGACGTAGGGTGTACAGAAAGAAAAATGAGGCTGAGCAGAGGTAGAGACGGTTGATAGCGCCCACAGCTCCTCTGGTTGCCTGTTGGTACGAAGTTTGTACTTCTTAAAGACAATCTACAGGCTGTCCAGAGGTCAAATCATCATGTCAAGGCGGTTGCTTACGGTCATTGCTGTACCAGTTGCCTCCTAAGTTGCGTTGAGTTTATCTTAGGGTACCTATTTACAATGTTTGTGGCAGACGGCAATCCTCAATGTGTTGTGTGCGGCAAATAAATGTCGTATGACTAGGGCCTTCCGTCGGGTGCAAGTCTTTCGATTTGACGCCACTTCGGCGACTAGCGCGTCGATGGGGATGAAATGATGATGATAACAAAATACCCAGTCCGTGAGCGGAGAAAATCTCCGACCCAGCCGGGAATCTAACCCGGGCCCTTAGGGTTGCCATTCTGTCGAGCTGACCACTCAGCTACCGGGACCGGATACTACTGCCGCTGAATGCTCGAATGACGTCACTGTGGTGTATGCCGAATCATTGCGATATTTCCTAGACTGAAAAATTTCTTGCTGCCATAGTGACGATGCGCTCACTTTATTCACTGGAACTGCCTCGTCAAAGCAAGTTAAGTCTGAAAAACATGTGCCCAAGCGTTGTCCCATTTACGGTTGTAGACAGTCAGCTACCAAACTACTCTGATGTGAAGGTTTGTTTTTGCCCACTGACCTCTATCTAAAAATGCACGCCGAGCTGCTGATGTATGACCGTCCAGGAGGCCGGAGATAGGTATATTTCGTTCCTTGGGTAACTGCAATGTGGTGGCCACGAAATACATTCCGATTCTGGTCCCATATAGCGTATATCATCAGATGGTCCAGATTTCTGGGCGAGGGCTAAATGATCTGTTCCATAAATTGTGTAGAAAGCGGCGACAGTTCCGCTGTATTACTGCAAAACTCCAGTCTGATCCCGCCATTAACAGACTGCTTTATTTCAGTTTCGTTTTACTCACTCCAGGGCCGCCGCAGGGGGGTACCAGTACGCGCAGCCCCTAGTGAGAATTAATTGATTTTACGAATATGAAAAAGGACGTGTAACCGCAGGGTCTGGTCTTTTATAACATAAAATACCTGGAATATAACGACTAATACGACCTAAAAAGCATTAAAATGACGCAAAATGATGTAGTACATGTTTAAAGAGATAAATTAACTTGAGTAGTGAAATACTTCATAGGCCTTGGGAACTCAAATTACTATTACGATAATTAATTTAAAATAGAAAAATTGTGCCTTAAGAATTCTCATTCTACCGCAGTGAATGACAGCATGCACAGGTTTTAGAAAGTGACAGAAAATACACTCCTGGAAATGTAAAAAAGAACACATTGACACCGGTGTGTCAGACCCACCATACTTGCTCCGGACACTGCGAGAGGGCTGTACAAGCAATGATCACACGCACGGCACAGCGGACACACCAGGAACCGCGGTGTTGGCCGTCGAATGGCGCTAGCTGCGGTGCATTTGTGCACCGCCGCCGTCAGTGTCAGCCAGTTTGCCGTGGCATACGGAGCTCCATCGCAGTCTTTAACACTGGTAGCATGCCGCGACAGCGTGGACGTGAACCGTATGTGCAGTTGATGGACTTTGAGCGAGGGCGTATAGTGGGCATGCGGGAGGCCGGGTGGACGTACCGCCGAATTGCTCAACACGTGGGGCGTGAGGTCTCCACAGTACATCGATGTTGTCGCCAGTGGTCGGCGGAAGGTGCACGTGCCCGTCGACCTGGGACCGGACCGCAGCGGTGCACGGATGCACGCCAAGACCGTAGGATCTTACGCAGTGCCGTAGGGGACCGCACCGCCACTTCCCAGCAAATTAGTGACACTGTTGCTCCTGGGGTATCGGCGAGGACCATTCGCAACCGTCTCCATGAAGCTGGGCTGCGGTCCCGCACACCGTTAGGCCGTCTTCCGCTCACGCCCCAACATCGTGCAGCCCGCCTCCAGTGGTGTCGCGACAGGCGTGAATGGAGGGACGAATGGAGACGTGTCGTCTTCAGCGATGAGAGTCGCTTCTGCCTTGGTGCCAATTATGGTCGTATGCGTGTTTGGCACCGTGCAGGTGAGCGCCACAATCAGGACTGCATACGACCGAGGCACACAGGGCCAACACCCGGCATCATGGTGTGGGGAGCGATCTCCTACACTGGCCGTACACCACTGGTGATCGTCGAGGGGACACTGAATAGTGCACGGTACATCCAAACCGTCATCGAACCCATCGTTCTACCATTCCTAGACCGGCAAGGGAACTTGCTGTTCCAACAGGACAATGCACGTCCGCATGTATCCCGTGCCACCCAACGTGCTCTAGAAGGTGTAAGTCAACTACCCTGGCCAGCAAGATCTCCGGATCTGTCCCCCATTGAGCATGTTTGGGACTGGATGAGGCGTCGTCTCACGCGGTCTGCACGTCCAGCACGAACGCTGGTCCAACTGAGGCGCCAGGTGGAAATGGCATGGCAAGCCGTTCCACAGGACTACATCCAGCATCTCTACGATCGTCTCCATGGGAGAATAGCAGCCTGCATTGCTGCGAAAGGTGGATATACACTGTACTAGTGCCGACATTGTGCATGCTCTGTTGCCTGTGTCTATGTGCCTGTGGTTCTGTCAGTGTGATCATGTGATGTATCTGACCCCAGGAATGTGTCAATAAAGTTTCCCCTGAATGAATTCACGGTGTTCTTATTTCAATTTCCAGGAGTGTATGTTGTCGGGAAACATGTGCTTGTAGTTGGAAAACCTTTCAACGTTTTCTGAGACAAACGGAGCGTGCACTTCGATATTTTCCTTCGGTTTCAAAAACCAATATGAAAACCCTACACCCGAATATCCATATTTCACAAATGGACTTTATCTTTCGTACAGTACTGATATAAAATCTAGATACTTTTATTTCACTGGCCATACCTGGTACAAGTTAACAGCAGTAAGTGACGTGAGAATAGCAACAAGCAGATGAAACGTTACTTTATTTTCAACATATACGAATAAATATTCTTGACCTACAGTTTGCGTTTTCTTAGAGGCGCGTGAACTGTTCGTTCTTGTCAACATTACGAGAATGAATTGTTGTGCCGCAAATGGACTTTAAACACCAACATATAAAAAAATGAAGTAAAGTTAAAAAAATGACATCATTCTTGAACAGTACGGAACCTTTAAAACTAAATACACAAAATTAAATACGAAGTTGTGTGTTCAGAATAATCGGCAGTTTTGTACATACTTGTGAAAAATGCGTAGCTCATAAGAAACAATGATTACCTGACAAAATCCGGTCTTTACCGATAAGCTAGAGAATACAAACTCTACAAAAGCTTACACACTAACTGATAAAAAGTGATGGAGCTGGAATGTGGAGCGAATTAAATGTTCTGACTCATGCCAAAGGCGAATCGTTTGGTTTCTGGTCTGAACAGGCAAGTCCATTTCAAGAATGTTATTGTCCACAAATCATTGCCTCACTGATGCTGCTTTATGACAGGGGCTATTGTCATTCTGACATAAGCATCGCCTCCCACCTGTATCTCTGCTGTGAGATGTGTTCATGTGCTTTCCATTTTTTTAAGGAGAACATAATGTTTACGTTCGAAGTCACTGAGATCTCCCGACCGACCCTTTACTGCTTTACTGCTTCTCTACTGAGAACGCAATACTCCCGGCCTTCTTTTATACTGGCGGTCAGCCTCTCTCGACGGTGAACTGTCAGCTCCGCAGTACATGGTGATGTCCAGATGCATCTGATCAGAAAGTATATCTCCAAATTTCAAACAACACCTCTCAGACGCTAATTTAAAGTAGTATATTGTGTTATTTATTTCCATTTCCTGAAGAGGGGTTTATTTTTAATGCATGGGCCCGTATTGGTGTTTGTCATTAGAAGTAGGAAATCGTCATTAGTACTACTGCCAACCTATGCGACCTAACAGTGGGTGGCATTCATTGAGTAATTGATTTACAGCAGGCTTCATTTCATTAATGTCATAATCACTACTGCAATTATGCACCACATTTGAATATGGACATCTCTATTAAGGGCTGCAACAAAACTCAACTGTTCGGTACGGCTCGAGAGTATTGTTGGCGGTGAATGAAGATGTCTCTCAATTTTTCCATTGTCAGCAGTGAGTTGTTACAGGTAGCAATGATGCATGAACGTAGCTTCCTTTGTATTTTGTGTATAGTTAGGTATAAAAACACACTGAACAGAGTGAAACAACCGATATTCGTAACTTTTTATACCCCATAGACAAATCAAAACCGAAAGAAACAGTGAAGTAAGGTCACAAGAAAAGGGTGAGTCAGATTCAAGTAGCTCAATAAAAAAATCAGTACTTGTACTGATTCACAAAATATATGCCTAGCCAGTACCTCTGCCGGCGTCGTGTTCTTTGATAAAAAGTATAGTAGTGTCCACGTCAGCATCTCCGGATTCAAAAACTGCTTTGAAAAGCAAAAGATTACCTCTTCGCTAAAGTGCAGGATATTATTGATTACATGGTAATCTAGAAACAATTGTTGTTTCATGAATGCCTTGGCTAGCATAAACACAACATTTCGACAGGACTGGCTATTATGATATCAATGACTGGTTTGGTGTAAAACAGATATGGGAGCACTTTGTAAGGTTTGTGCTCTTTTCCGTCAACGTACAACCACAGCAGGCTTCATGGTGCATTCATAAGCTGTCCAGTCGATATTCAAAAAGTTTCACGAATCTACAAAAATTCGTATGAATTCTGAATGACATAAAGACGCAATTGAAAAGTGAAGTAATTTTGTTAATGTTGTTGTTGTGGTCTTCAGTCCTGAGACTGGTTTGATGCAGCTCTCCATGCTACTCTATCCTGTGCAAGCTTCATCTCCCAGTACGTACTGCAGCCTACATCCTTCTGAATCTGCTTAGTGTATTCATCTCTTCGTCTCCCTCTGCGATTTTTACCCTCCACTCTGCCCTCCAATACTAAACTGGTGATTCCTTGATGCCTCAGAACATGTCCTACCAACCGATCCCTTCTTCTAGTCAAGTTGTGCCACAAACTCCTCCCCAATTCTATTCAATACCTCCTCATTAGTTATGTGATCTATCCATCTAATCTTCAGCATTCTTCTGTAGCACCAGATGTTATCCCAAAAAATTTAGAGTGTAGAAGAGTTTGTCAATAAGAATGTTGCGAAAATTGTACAAAGTAATCGCGCTTTGCTTACATGAATTGTTTCTTTCACATTGTTTTGTGCATTACACGACGTGCTTTTAAAAGGAAAGACAAACTGAAATCTTATTTTTTCTTGATTTATTGCATTTTACAGTGCGGACTTGCGACGAAATATTTTGAAAGTGTAGCTCAAGATCCCACTTATATTTCTCATAAAATAAATAATAATTTAAATTCTGAAAAATACCTTACAGTTTCATGTATTAACTAGCGGGTTCCGCATGAGCGAGAATATAAGTTTCCACATACGTCGATTTTAAAACCATTGTTTGAAGCTTGTGGTAGTGGATCGGAAGCGTAAAATGGGGGAAATGTTGTCCGTACGAAATTTTTAATGGCAGAAAAACTATTAACTACGAAAATAAGACTTCCGACGTAACTTCCAGAAAATAACTTGAATAGCGGGAAAGCGTAAAACCTGGGAAAGTAAAAACAGGTTTTAGTATAATTACACTGTTTCTTTATTTATATTTATAACATTGACCAGAAGTGCACTGTACAAGCCAGTACGAGAAAATGATCAGCAGATGACAATGTTCACAAAATTTGTAAATCATCTTCAAAATTTGTGAACCACATGTAGGGTTATCGGAAAAATGTTTTGCCTGTACTGACATGAAAGTCTGTTGGCGCCTCTGACACATCCTGTTATCATGAAAAACAATCTAATGAGATACGATAGACATCAACGAATCCGCAATATATTAGCTACACTTTTAAGTACGTTTAATTTCTAAAGTCAAACGTCGTTAACAAAGCCGACGCGTCTTCAGTAAAGTTGACATTGTTTGTTGCCACTACTACTTATAACGATTACGAATGAACTACGTAAGTATTTGTTGCGTATAAAGTGATATTAAAATGTGAAAAGGGTCCTACTTCTGAAGCTACGCCGAAATACTTCTTTATGCACTTCGTAATTGAAGTGGTGCACTGCCTACCATTAGCTTGTCATGCAATCTCATAGACACACTCTGGAAATCCAACGATCTATTTCTCTCAATAGGATATTAAATATCGAGTTTTCAACAACGACATCTGCGCTTTTTATACTACATGTTGTTTGTTTTGACGACAGAAATAAACGTATATATGTATGAGTGGCAGAAAGCTGGGGTTAGGAAAATTTTTGTCAATTGTTTGCACAACGTACACAACGAAGTTGCAGTTATTTCTAGAGGACTAAATTTTTTCTTGCCACTTGCACGGACAAACCCAAAATTCATAGCTTAAATGATGGATGGTATTATGCTGTTTTGTGAACGTCCTCTGCAGAAGTACTGCAATCGTGTGTTCCTGATAGTTGTCTAAAGACAGCGTTACAGCTAATTACGTAAGGTCCATAACCAGAAATCACGTAAAGACACACGTGAAGCTTCTGCCGAGCTACAGTATGGTAGACGGTGGGGAAGACAGGTACCTGTAGGTACGTTGACGATCTGTGCTCTCAGACGAGAAATCTACCTTCAGGCAGAACCTTGAATACGCAGGTGCAAGTACGTGCGATACCCTCGGTTAAAATAATACTGCTAAGGGGATTTCCTACGAAAAAGAACCAAATTATGTAAGTTTTGAGGGTGGGGGAAACACATTTTGAACCATTCAAATTAACTGATAGTTCTCTCCAGACAGCCTTACAGCTAATTACATAAGGTAAAATGTGAAAATTTTCCTTTCGCACGGCAATGTCGATTACGTCTATGGGAGAGTCAGTTGATAAGGCTCTATTAACTAAGTTGTGTTTCGATGTCATTCATCTAAATATAGCAATACCACTTCTACCTAAAATTCATGAATTAAGTTCAATGTTAGATTTGATTTTAATTTTCTGTTAAGCTCTTGTCAGTTGACGTCCAAGCCTTTCTAGCAATAAGATACAAACTATTTTAGATAGTTGCTTCGAAAGCAGTTAAAAGGTAAGTGTTGTTAACTGACTGGTGCTTTCAGTTGTAAGCCGACGTTGCTTTCGTGTTTCAGATATGTATGCTGTGCAAAACAGCCCCTCAAGAGGGGCTGTTAACGATGCCTAATTCCGAGATGTTCGAACGGGTGGGTGGGGGAATGGACCAAGTTTTTCACCAGTATTTGGCCGTTAGAACGACAGTGTATTTGATTCTGTAGACGCATATCTGCTCTTCGGCAGACACCTTAAGATTGACGACCACTTATTTTTATTTTATATTTCTCTCGTTTTACTGATATATGCAGCCAGCTATCATACGTAACTGGTGTAATAGTTTAGAATATACTGATGGACATGAAGATTTACTCTCGGATTTTAGAATTTCGTTTGCTTCGTTTAAAGCCAAGATGTTCTGGTCTGAGGTGGGCCAATCGGTACCGACCAACCGCCGTGTCATCCTTAGACTATGCTACCATGAAAATTCGGTATGGAGTGAGGCCGAGTCAGCACACCGCTCTCCCAACCGCTGTCGGCTTTGCAGACTTCCGACCACTGAACCAAAGTTCTTCGCGTGGCAGTCAGCTACGCTGACAACTTAGCTAGTGCGGAGGACTCCGCTGCGACTAAACACTATTACTACAGTAACGAAGTCATTCGTCGATGAGAAAGTTTACTCAGGTACGTTAGTAAAGATAGATGATTTCTTCCAGAATGTCACAATTGTGTTTGCTATGATATCGGGGCCCCACTGCCTCAGCAGACAACGAGGCACGACGGCGTTCCTTTTCCATTTACGGGCAGTCACACAGCTGTCACGGCTAGCGACAGCGGGGAAGTTCCAGTGGCCCTGCAGAAAAGGAAGGCTGTGAGAACGACACGTGGCGCAGGGACGATGCAGCCGTGGTCGTCCGGGAATGTGCTGCCGGACAAAAGCCCTTTCAGGTCATTTTCGTAATAATGTGTAGCACGGCCTGGTTTATTCCTGGATTATGTGCTTCTGAATTATTACACAGAAGCGAGCTGTGTTTCGACGTCGCCTTGAATCATTTCTTTCTGAGGGGTAGGTCAGTACGCTGGTAATGGTAATTGGACACTGGTAAACTTGCCTTTTCGCTCTTCAATCTAAATTGTTACCCTCGAGTAGAAATTATTCAAGGCTATGTAGTAGCACATGGTTTTACTTCACATCCGTTTAGCGAATGAAACCATTTATTCCTATCGATATGCTACTGGAATGAAACACAATTTCGATATAGTAAATGGTTCACTACAGAAAAGCAAATAGAGTTCAAAAAACTTATATAAATACGAAGCAGATAATTTCAGATTATAACCTAAACATAATTTCGAGATTGGTAGGAGAGACATTTGACTTACTAGATCTTATTAGATCTTATTAGATGGACACAGAGGTGGCTGATACAGATAAGCGGTGAGAAACAGATGTAAGCTTTCATTGCCGGAATTGTCAAAATTAATAAAATATTCCGGGCTATTATGCCGTGGTTGAAGGAACTGTGCTGTAAAACCCGACGTTTCGTCCCCATATGCGGAGACATTTTCAAGGGGGTCGTAGCTATGTTCATTGTCAGATTCACACCATGGGTCGCTACTGTCTCGGTCAGTACTGTCTCGGTCAGTACTGTCTCGGTCAGTACTGTCTCGGTCAGTACTGTCTCGGTCAGTACTGTCTCGGTCAGTACTGTCTCGGTCAGTACTGTCTCGGTCAGTACTGTCTCGGTCAGTACTGTCTCGGTCAGTACTGTCTCGGTCAGTACTGTCTCGGTCAGTACTGTCTCGGTCAGTACTGTCTCGGTCAGTACTGTCTCGGTCAGTACTGTCTCGGTCAGTACTGTCTCGGTCAGTACTGTCTCGGTCAGTACTGTCTCGGTCAGTACTGTCTCGGTCAGTACTGTCTCGGTCAGTACTGTCTCGGTCAGTACTGTCTCGGTCAGTACTGTCTCGGTCAGTACTGTCTCGGTCAGTACTGTCTCGGTCAGTACTGTCTCGGTCAGTACTGTCTCGGTCAGTACTGTCTCGGTCAGTACTGTCTCGGTCAGTACTGTCTCGGTCAGTACTGTCTCGGTCAGTACTGTCTCGGTCAGTACTGTCTCGGTCAGTACTGTCTCGGTCAGTACTGTCTCGGTCAGTACTGTCTCGGTCAGTACTGTCTCGGTCAGTACTGTCTCGGTCAGTACTGTCTCGGTCAGTACTGTCTCGGTCAGTACTGTCTCGGTCAGTACTGTCTCGGTCAGTACTGTCTCGGTCAGTACTGTCTCGGTCAGTACTGTCTCGGTCAGTACTGTCTCGGTCAGTACTGTCTCGGTCAGTACTGTCTCGGTCAGTACTGTCTCGCTCGCCGCATAATAGCCACAAATGTATTATTAATTGAAACAGAAGGCCTCCTCCATGACTGGAACCTCTAGAAAAAGCTCCGCTGTGGGTCTGACCAGCGAAGTCCCTAGGTAGATGCCGAGAGGGATGTGTCTTTAGTTGATACCCGAAGGGAAGTGGGTCTTCGTGCCACCTGAGAGCTACCTTCTGGTCAGACGGCATCTATATTTGTGCTCTGGCACTGTGCCGGTCAGCACTGTGCCGGTCAGCACTGTGCCGGTCAGCACTGTGCCGGTCAGCACTGTGCCGGTCAGCACTGTGCCGGTCAGCACTGTGCCGGTCAGCACTGTGCCGGTCAGCACTGTGCCGGTCAGCACTGTGCCGGTCAGCACTGTGCCGGTCAGCACTGTGCCGGTCAGCACTGTGCCGGTCAGCACTGTGCCGGTCAGCACTGTGCCGGTCAGCACTGTGCCGGTCAGCACTGTGCCGGTCAGCACTGTGCCGGTCAGCACTGTGCCGGTCAGCACTGTGCCGGTCAGCACTGTGCCGGTCAGCACTGTGCCGGTCAGCACTGTGCCGGTCAGCACTGTGCCGGTCAGCACTGTGCCGGTCAGCACTGTGCCGGTCAGCACTGTGCCGGTCAGCACTGTGCCGGTCAGCACTGTGCCGGTCAGCACTGTGCCGGTCAGCACTGTGCCGGTCAGCACTGTGCCGGTCAGCACTGTGCCGGTCAGCACTGTGCCGGTCAGCACTGTGCCGGTCAGCACTGTGCCGGTCAGCACTGTGCCGGTCAGCACTGTGCCGGTCAGCACTGTGCCGGTCAGCACTGTGCCGGTCAGCACTGTGCCGGTCAGCACTGTGCCGGTCAGCACTGTGCCGGTCAGCACTGTGCCGGTCAGCACTGTGCCGGTCAGCACTGTGCCGGTCAGCACTGTGCCGGTCAGCACTGTGCCGGTCAGCACTGTGCCGGTCAGCACTGTGCCGGTCAGCACTGTGCCGGTCAGCACTGTGCCGGTCAGCACTGTGCCGGTCAGCACTGTGCCGGTCAGCACTGTGCCGGTCAGCACTGTGCCGGTCAGCACTGTGCCGGTCAGCACTGTGCCGGTCAGCACTGTGCCGGTCAGCACTGTGCCGGTCAGCACTGTGCCGGTCAGCACTGTGCCGGTCAGCACTGTGCCGGTCAGCACTGTGCCGGTCAGCACTGTGCCGGTCAGCACTGTGCCGGTCAGCACTGTGCCGGTCAGCACTGTGCCGGTCAGCACTGTGCCGGTCAGCACTGTGCCGGTCAGCACTGTGCCGGTCAGCACTGTGCCGGTCAGCACTGTGCCGGTCAGCACTGTGCCGGTCAGCACTGTGCCGGTCAGCACTGTGCCGGTCAGCACTGTGCCGGTCAGCACTGTGCCGGTCAGCACTGTGCCGGTCAGCACTGTGCCGGTCAGCACTGTGCCGGTCAGCACTGTGCCGGTCAGCACTGTGCCGGTCAGCACTGTGCCGGTCAGCACTGTGCCGGTCAGCACTGTGCCGGTCAGCACTGTGCCGGTCAGCACTGTGCCGGTCAGCACTGTGCCGGTCAGCACTGTGCCGGTCAGCACTGTGCCGGTCAGCACTGTGCCGGTCAGCACTGTGCCGGTCAGCACTGTGCCGGTCAGCACTGTGCCGGTCAGCACTGTGCCGGTCAGCACTGTGCCGGTCAGCACTGTGCCGGTCAGCACTGTGCCGGTCAGCACTGTGCCGGTATATGAATCGGACGTTCAAGAAAGCTACGATCCCCTTGAAAAATCCTCCTCAAATGGGGACGAAACGTCGGGTCTGAAAGCGAAATCCCTTCGCTCACCGCATAATAGCCACATATGTTTTATTAATTGAAACAGAAGGCCTCCTCCATGTCTGGAACCTCTAGAAAAAGCTCCGCTGTGGGTCTGACCAGCGAAGTCCCTAGGTAGATGCCGAGAGGGATGTGTCTTTAGTTGATACCCGAAGGGAAGTGGGTCTTCGTGCCACCTGAGAGCTACCTTCTGGTCAGACGGCATCTATATTTGTGCTCTGGTGACGAACCCCAGCTGCCATTACAAAAACTCATGACGTCCCATTACATGGGTCATAAATCTGCCACCAGTCGCCTGATTCGTGCTGTTCAGATGACATTGCTTTCTTATTTGACACACTCGTTTGCTTTAATCATCAAATTCACTATGGAGACTGAAACGGAGGGTAAACTACCTTTCCTTGACGTCATTGTCAAGAGAAGGCCTGACGGCACCCTAGGCCATGGGGTGTATCGGAAGACAACGCACACTGATCTGTATTTGCACGCAGACAGCTGCCATCACCCTTCACAGAGGAATGGGGTGCTTAAAACTCTAGTACATAGGGCGCGCACTATCTCTGACGCGGAGAGTCCACCCCAGGAATTGGAACATCTGAGAACTGTATTTCGAAAAAATGGGTACTCAGAGTGGCAGATTCAACGTGCTCTCCGCCCACCCACTACAGCACAACCTGTGGAGATGGATGAAATCACGAGGGAGGAGGTAGGCACTGCGTTTATCCCATATACAGGCGCACTCTCGGGGAAAATCGCCCGCATTTTGAAGAAAAACCGGGTCGGAACTGTGTTTTGTCCTCCGAATAAAACTCGTGCACTGGTGGGGAGCGTCAAAGATGACCTCGGTTTGAGGAAGGCCGGCGTGTACCAGATTCGTGTCAATGTGGCAAGTCGTATATTGGTCAGACGATGCGTACCGTCGAGGATCGATGCCGTGAACACCAGAGGCACACTCGACTGATGTATCCGAGCAAGTCGGCGGTCGCTGAACATTGTTTGTCGGAAATTCACGCTATTGGGTATGAACGCACGAGGATTCTGGTACAGACGTCAAGATACTGGGACGGCGTTGTTAGAGAGGCTATCGAAATTCGCACCAATGACGACCTCATAAACCGTGACTGTGGCTATAATCTTACAAGGGAACCTCCCCATCGCACCCCTCTCAGATTTAGTTGTAAGTTGACACAGTGGATAGGCCTTGAAAAACTGAACACAGATCAATCGGGAAAACAGGAAGAAGCTGTATGGAACTATGAAAAAATAAGCAAAATATACAATCTGATTAGTCCATGCGCAAGATAGGCAATACTTCAGACTTTAATCGAGTCCAGGCCACGTCTTGTTGCGGCACTTCTGCGTGCACTACACGATATTAGGCAGGTGAACCAGTTCATTTGGCTCTTCAGTGTAGATGATTCCTCATGCTTTTTACAGTCATATTGTAACCTCCCCCTCACTTATCGACCTTAATGACAGTGAAAAATTAAACCGCGTGTACCTATTGGAAATTTAGGAAAAAGCAATCGTCACCGAAGTTAATCTGTCGGTAAAGAGGGAGGAAAGGGTTACGTCTAAATGAAAGGAAAAATGCAAAACTGGTGGAAATTAATTTTGAAAATGGGTAAAGTTGATAAAGAAAGTAAATGTGCGATCGCTACGTTGACAGTTAACTGGCGTTAATTATATATTTGAGATTTGAGGAAAACTGCGGTCGCCAGTCCTATGGGCAACTACTATAATAACTGAAAATGAAAGGTTAATGCACATATAATTAGCACTACAAGCGTGGCAACTGAAGGTTGACACGTGCTGTGTGAAAACTGAATGTTTGTCAGAAGTAATAAATTTCGCTACACTCTGACTTAATCTAGCAAGAGAATTAATAAAACCGGAAAATTGAAAGTTAATTTAGTGACTGAAATTAATAGTGAACTTTGTATCTGAAGCGCTACGAAATTCAGTAAAATATTGGTCTAGGGCTACCTCAACAATCATTTCAAAAGCTACTTGAATTTTTGCAATTTAGAAATAAGAGATTTAACTTTGAACTTGAATTAAATGATTCTGGACAATTAGCAATAGTAATATTTAGTACGTACCAAGCTGAGGTGCAGTCACAGGTAAGCTAGAATATGGTAACAAAACTCGCACTCTTAATTTCTGCTTGTGTAATCTAAATATTGTAGCCAGCTATGAATACTTCAACTGAACTTTGAAATTAAAGCAGTGAAATGGAATGATATTACTTTAATGCTGGCGTATGAATTTCAACGACACTCGGGTTCATTCCAGAACAGGAAGGGACCCTGTTTGGTAATGCAATTAGGACAATGAGCAACAAAGGCTCATGCTAAGTTGCTGTATTTTTGTGATGCAACAATTTTAAATGCTGAGGTCTGCCATACAGTTCTAAAACTTTACGTGCTTCCAGTCTTCCTTGTTGGTTGATTGAAGGTTTGCAGTCGTCGATCGGGGAGGTGGCGACAGTCACTCATTGTCGGCCGTCGCAGTTGCAGAAGCTGGATGTTGGCGCGCCTTCTTCTCGACACGGTCACCAGGCGAAACGGGCTCTTGATGTGCGCCAGCTAATGCTTCCCGTCCGCGACACCGTGTCAGAAACTATCATAGCAAGTCGAGCGCAAATACATGCTGCCAAGCCCCGAAAGCGCGGCAACTCGCGGGAGCGTCACACAACACACCTGCTCCACCGCCCTACTCCAGCCAGACTCCCTGTGCCCGCGCTCCACGCGGCAGAGTTCACACTACCAAAGATCCTAAACACTTTGGTTCTCCACACGACCAATCGATGTAATCGTTCGATAGCATAGTTTTCCCTAGGCAAGACCCAGCGTAAAAATACAAGTAGTATTTACAAAACAAACGAATCATACATCTACATAAATGCATAAATATATACATACAGATAGTAAAACAATTACAATATATAAAGGCACAGAAATGTTATATCTTCAGGTAACAAAATAAGGAAAAACGTTTATAGTACAATAGTTGGAAATAGGAGGATATGCATTCCCGGCGTTACAATACGCAGAACAATAGTTTTGTTAAAAAAAAACATCATTTCTGTGCCGGAAAGTGAATTGTATTTTCATTCGCATTTGGAGTTGACGGTAAGGCCTTATGGATGAGAAGTACAACGACAGTTAGAAGTGGATGTAGGTGGAACCTGCCAGCGCACGCCAACCGGAAGACGTGCTCTGGAGCCGGGCTGCGACAGGTGTCAGCCAGACGTGGCACCGCCGAGCGGACGCCGGCGCTGGGACGGCGCGCAGGCGTCGGCGTCGAGTCGCTGTGTGAGTGTGGGTGTGTGAGTGTGAGGGAGAGGCGCCGCGCCGGCCAGTGCTGGTCGGGTCGCGGTACGACGCGGACGCGGCCGGGCGGAGCGTCTAGCGTCTGTCGTGTGGCGTTCGCGGAGCCGCGGACGTCGAGCGTCGGGTGTCGCGAGCCGGGCGTGTCGGGCGCCCACGTGTCGGTTTCTCCCACGCCGGTGGGGGGCGTCGCCGGTCGCGTGTGCGCGCGTGTTGTCTCGTGCGGAGGTGTCGGCCGCGAGTGACAGGTGGAGTGCGTCGCACGGTCTCTCTGCTGGACGAACACTCTAGTGATAACTGGTGTGACGTTGTGACTTAACAGCGCCTGTGCGTCGTTCGTGTCAAAGTTGCTGTTGCATCGCCTCCATTGTAAGTCTGTTGTAATTTAATTCATCATACTGAAGGCTTTTTTTTATCAGTAACTTTCTCCACCCAACAGCGTGTTTGTCAGTCAGTACCACATGAGGGTTTTTTAATTTTCTATTTTTTGTATGTACTGGCTTCCGGAATGCTTCCATACTGCGACCTCAACATAGGAAATGTTATGTAACACAAGATCGACAATGGACTAATTTAACGTAACAGAAGATTTACAGTCAGAGTATACGAATACGAGTAAACAGGAAGAAAATGAAAGACAGGATACACAATAAGAAATGACAAATCGCTGTTGGTGCAGATCTTGGACATTCCCAAATCAGCCCACATTAACGACTATATATCTAAATAAACACTAAAACATTTTTTGTAGATTCTGTGAGAATTTTATAATTGCTTCAGCTTCTGCGGCTACAGTCCGTTGATACAAAAGTTTTCTGAGTATCGTACTGCGTCTACCGGTAGTAGACCCAGAAGAAGGGCAATGTAACAGTGGCCGAAACGTAGTTTTTTACATTATGACACGGGAGCATATTCAGAAGACCTTTATTTCTACTATGAGAATTGTTTACAAAGCTGCGGATAAGAAACTGAACATTTGTGCAGGTTTACAAGCAGCATCTAGAAAAAACAGCTGAACAGTCTGCAGGAACCAGATTTATCTATTACTGCCACGCCTATAGAGACACCGGTGAGGTACACTACATGAATTCCGACGAGTTTATACGATAACTTCCTGTCAATCGCTCCGCGATAAACACTAGGTAAGCTTGACCAACGTTATAGCAGTAGCTGCAGGTACTAGGTGTTTACTCGTTGACAGAACATATGAAGTTAATTATCTCGCACTCTAGTTAACCGTCACACCACATCTTTGCTGGCGTTCTTAATTACTTCTTTGTTGCATGTTGCCATTCCGCCGCCTCTAGAGAAATCTGTTTTCAACGAATAACTTTTCCCCAATAGCGTCCTTGTCAGTCAGTGCCATCTTAGCTCTGATGCTGACTTTATATGGAAACGTCTTCTCATCCGCTACGTAATAAACAATGCAGAAGCATCATCGCCATCGTGCAGGTAGCTATACACGTTACAATTTTACTTACTGATAGAATATTTGTTCATTATTACCACAGCACGGCTACATTAGCACTGCCAGTTAGTCCCGTGGTGAATGTTGCTGTTTAACCAACTCAAGACTAATTGTGCAGACAATTGTTTCGTACTATTAAAGGCGTGATTTGACGGCTAACATTCCCCGACTGCGTCCTTGTCATTGTGTCATGTGTGTGGTTGTGTTTATATAAACGTTTTCATTCGCTACGGCGAAAACGTTACGAAAATTTTTTTGTTGCATCTGAAGAAATATTCAAGAACCACGGCAGCCGGTTGATGAAACAAACCATTATTCGTTACCGATTTCTGTCAGACGAGCTTTCATTACATCATTTATACTATCCAATGTGGTATCGTCCTTACTGCGGCGTCAAAAACCGAAAGCGGTACGATTTATTTTATTTTCTGGCGCCACATTAATAACGGTACTACACAGGCTGGTGTAAATAAATTTATAGTATCCGATGATGACAGAAACAGGTAGTGGACGTTTAATATATCAGCAGCTGTTGCTGGATCTGAAATAAAGCAGTCTGCAAATATTTATGCGCTGTTCGGTTCCACCTCCAGAAAATATATTGTTATATATTTTTGAAGGTGATTGCGAACACCTGTTAAGTGTTCTATCAGATCACTAACTCGTAGCTGTCTGTATGTTCTATATTACGTAGGGACTTTAGAAACTAAGTTACACTTTTCGCCCCACGCTAAGACGATAACCCAAGATGAGTGGCGCGTTGTCAGAAGAAAGTTTCTCGCAGACAGAGCCCTGCTGCGCCGCGGATAACAGGTGCTGCGCAATGTGCGGTACAAGCGGTGCGGGACTGGAAAACACTACCTCAGTTGAAATGCGCGAAACAGTGAGATCCTCGTGTGCGAAACGACTAGACTGCACAAGGTTCGTCTTGAAATGCCAGCAGTATACTGATCACATGCAATATCCCGTCCAGCGATAGTGAAATGGTGCCAACAATTTGATCAATGCTGTACAAACGTGGGAGATAGGGATCAGGCATACAATTCAGATGTTGAACCATGCGATTTCTATCTTTTCGGCAAACTGAGAGAACGACTGTACCGAAACAGATTTCCCAGCGATGAGGAACTTCACACTGCGGTTCTCGGAAGGCCTCGTGCCCAAGCAGGGGCTTTTTACCGTCGAGGAACTGAAAGATTGGTAGAACTTCTGACTGTTCTTTCCAGGCACATGGTGACTATGTTGAAAAGTAATGTCAGGTATCTGCAAGTGTAGTGCAGCATTCAGTAAAACTAACACTGTCTATCGTAAGAATGCATAACTTACTTTTTGAAGTCACCTCGTATCACCAAAGGTTTCGGTTCACCTCTTCAGTACGGTAGCTGTTCGTTCCTTTGATGCAGCACTTCTGATGGGGTTGTATTAACAAATAAAATTTCCATACTGACACGACATGACACAAAAAATACACTGAAGCGCCAAAGAAACTGATACCCCTGCCTAATATCGTGTAGGGCCCCCGCGAGCACGCACGAGTGCGGCAACAAGACGTGGCGTGGACAAGACTAATATTTCAAGTAGTGCTGGAGCGAATTGACACCATTAATCCTGCAGGGCTGTCCATAAATCTGTATGAGTGCGAGGGGGGGTGGAGATCTCTTCTAAATAGCACGTTGCAGGACAACCCATATATGCTCCATAATTTTCATATCTGGGGACTTTGGTGTCCAGCGGAAGTGTCTAAACTGAGAAGAACGTTCCTGGTGCCACTCTGTAGTAATTCTGGATGTGTGGGGTGTCATATTCTCCTGCTGGAATTACCCGAGTCCGTCGGAATGCACAATGAACGTGAATGGATGCAGGTGACCAGACAGGATGCTTACGTAAGTGTCACATGTTAGTCGTACCTAGACGTATCAGGGGTCTCCTATCACTCCAACGTCACACAAACCACACCATTACCATTACAGAGCCTCCACCTGCTTAAAATGTCCCCTGCTGACATGCAGGGCCCATTGACTCATGAGGTTGTCTTCGTACCCGTACACGTCCATCCGCTCGATACAATTTGAAACGAAATTTGTCCGACCAGTCAACATGCATCTAGTCGTCAACTGTCCAATTTCGCTGTTGACGGGCCCTGGCAAGGGATAAAGCTTTGTGTCGTGCAGTCATCAAGGATACACGATTGGGCCTTCCGCTCCGAAAACCCAATGTCGATAATGTTTCGTTGAATAGTTCGCACGCGAAGACTCGTTAATGGCTCTGCATTGAAATATGCCGCAATTTGCGGAAGGGTTGAAAGATCTTTTTCCGGCTGCAACGATGTCGCTACCTCGGAGATGCTGTGTCCCATCGCTCCTGCGCCGACTATACCACCACGCTAAACTCCCTTAAACCTAGATAACCGGCGATTGTAGCAGCAATAATCGTTCTAGCAACTGCGCCAGACACTTGCTTTCTTATACTGGCGTTGCCGACCAAAGCGCGTATTCTGCCTGAATTTGAATACGCATGCCTATACCGTCTTTTCGGCCTTCAGTGTATATGGAATTTTATACTGTGGCGATAGTTATTAACGAAAGCGGTAGCAATAACAAAGTAAATACGAACATTGTCGTCTCACGCTTTTGATAAAATTTATTGTTATAGTTGCCCCCATAAGTACCAAGATTTTACTCATTAAGGAAAGATGTGAAATAATTACCCTACACTTTGAATACCGCCACATCAGATCTATGCTGGCATTCATAATTTGAACGAAAACTTCCTGGGATATGACACGAAGCCCATGGTATCGAAAACAACTCCTAAACCTTAGCGTCCTCGCAACAATCTGCGATTGATTTCTTAACGGAAAACCTGGAATATCGTCAAAATCGGCTGTAAAAAAACAAATGGCTCTGAGCACCATGTGACTTAACAGCTATGGTCATCAGTCCCCTAGAACTTAGAACTACTTAAACCTAACTAACCTAAGGACAGCACACAACACCCAGTCATCAAGAGGCAGAGAAAATCCCTGACCCCGCCGGGAATCGAACCCGGGAACCGAACCCGGGAACCCAGGCGCGGGAAGCGAGAACGCTACCGCACGACAACGAGCTGCGGACTAAAATCGGCTGTAGATTTCATTGCACGCATAGTAGCTATTTGTAACGAAAACGAAGTCGTGAATTCAGTGGAAAACTCGGGAAAAACGTCTTTATATTGTATTTGCATTAGCGAATCCATAATCATGTTAGAGTTAAACAAGATCGCGAAAGAGAACTTCACTGATGTGACATGCAACAAGAAATTATAAAATCCACAGGTGTGATACGGTTTATTTTTCTTTACAACAAAAAGATTTGTTCTATCACTGTTTCGCGAATTTTAATCTAAATCGCTATAACATCAGAAGATACTAGTTTTTATGGGCGTTGACATCACCATGAAATTGATTCGATACACAACTGAAGGCCTGAAGATGAAACTCTGCTTCAGAACGTACGCGGGCGAGTACATCACGCTACCTTTGAAAAAAAAAAAAAAAAAAAAAAAACAGTAGCCTGTCTTTATTACTGCTTTTTCCGGTTGTATATGTTTCAAAATTTTTCAGATGTTCTTATTCTGAGAACGTAAGTGGTGCCGCGTTTGAGCAGCTCTGTGATAGCGTGCACCAAGTGTTTTTTCTGGCCGCCCCCCGTCGAGGGGGATTCTTTAGTGAGACGGAACGAGTGTGAAAAGAAAAGAATGCTTCGGAATGTGTGTCGACGTCACAACCACATCACTGATACGTTGTGTGACACGACGACACACACAGTCTCATCCAAGGTGAATCCTGCTGTTCTGCGGGGTCGAGAGCAAGCGTGACGTCGGCCGCTCCGCCCTGCGGAAGCTTTCTTTTGAAGCTGACAGCTTCCTCTGATTGCGTACACGTCAGCGTGACTTGATGTCCGTAATACTTACTGCGCCAATTTTCCGAGATCCTTTACAGTACAAACGCTACCGAAAGCTTCAACAACGTTAACGTAATATCTGTAGACAGCAGTTTTTACTAATTTCTAATGTCGGAAACTATGTTACCGTTATGTGCAGTCCTTACCAGTTACGACTGCAGATGCTACACCCGAAGTGGTTTAAGAAGTGAATAACAACTAATGCAGCATCTAAACTCATATATCAGCTTTAAACTCATTAGCCATAAAGGCAGAGACACAGCAGTTGCTCGTGCCTAGTTAATTTTGTAATATTGCAGTCTCGCTTGCACTATACTTCCGTTAACACACATCGGTAAACCGAATGCTTAGATTCGTTGTAGAAATATGAAGTCTGTTTCATTTTAGGTTACAAGAATAGGACACACATGTGCCGAAACCGGTACAGCCGTGAGTACTAACCGGAATGTAGTTCGATTGGGACTGTCATAAAATACTATTTGCCTTGTGCATTTGGTGCTCTGCAACTTGTATAGCCTGTAAATATGTCGTAGTAGCAATTAGCTGTTAGTTCGTTGGAAGCTGCTTGTTGGTATTGCGTTATTTTAGCGAACTAATTTCGACCGTTGCTCATCATCACCACCAGTATCTGTAAGTCACGTATTACAAGAAATACGAGTCTTTTCTACAATATAGCTGACAACGGGCAACGTTCGAAACTAGTCCGTTAAAATAAAATACTACAAACAACCAGCTTCTGTCACACAATTAATTGCTATTATACCATATTTACAATGTGTATACAATTACAGAATAATTGTTACATTATAGGAATTTAAAATACTTTTTATGAACAGCTAGCAACCACATATGAATTCATGACATATTTTAAAAATGTTTTATTTTGTTTTGCTATTGCCTTCCTTCTCTTGGACATTTTGCTAACTGTCTTTATGGTTTCATTACATTTACTGATCAGCTGTTATGTGTTTAGAGCGTCAGACAACAAGTGAACATTAAATGCAATGAATGCCATCTGATTAACAATATCTACAAAACCGGTAAGTCTGCAGCTCGTGGTCGTGCGGTAGCGTTCTCGCTTCCCGCGCCCGGGTTCGATTCCCGGCGGGGTCAGGGATTTTCTCTGGCTCGTGATGACTGGGTGTTGTGTGATGTCCTTAGGTTAGTTAGGTTTAAGTAGTTCTAAGTTCTAGGGGACTGATGACCATAGATGTTAAGTCCCACAGTGCTCAGAGCCATTTGAACCATTTTTTGAAAACCGGTAACATATGAGTGGTAAGACAATAAAAAAAAACGTTTTAAAAATATACCACGAAAATATTTGTTTGGTTGCTGTTGCATAACTTGTAGCATCCACGGAATATGCTGACAAAATAACTTTATTCTCCGTGTTGTTTCTTAAAGACAAACTTAGAATATCAGCCTCAGGTAAATGTTTCATACTTTTTTTGTTCCGAATATAAGAATGTGTCTGGGTATACGTGTGGTAGTGTACAGGTACTATACTTACCGTTGTCTCGTGCTGAACTTTCTCTACCAGCAAGACGGATCAAGTGTGAACCGAATGACCACCCCACCCCAGCAGTGAAATGTCGTCTGCTGTATTAAGACGCTCTACGAGTCTCACGCGGTGGATGCTGCCGTCTTGTCATGGCACAGAAAGGTGCAATGTCAACAGCTTCACCCCAGCGATGTTTTTATTTGAGAATAATTACAGCGGCTACGCTAGGCACATTCAGAAATTCTCAGCCACAGCTTCTAGATATCTGTGTAACGTCCTATCGTACGTTAAGACCTAACGTACTGAAGAAAAGAATCAATTAAGTTGCGTGTTCAGAATGTTACACGTAACATATACTGGATCAAGACTGGATCAAATTTGTCGCCAAATGAAAATAGACGAGTATTTTACTGTGACGTTTTCTCTCTCTTTTTTTCCCTTGTGATAGATCCTTCATCAGCGCCATGTAACGCCTACAGCGCTGCGGTTAATTACGGAGACATCGAAACAATGATAAACTTTTTTAATGCAGTGATGTATTTCGTTCAGTGCCTTATAGTGGACTTTGAAAACAAGAGCACAGGAATAAATGTGAACGTACGCAGCTAAACTTTTCACAGATTTATCCGGGGACAACGCTGAACGTGAAGCCGGTATCTATTATGTCCATTGACAAGTATACGTCACCTAATGGATATCAAATCATTTTACATAGCAAAACGGGACCCCTTATTTATCAAATCCACTCGTTCCAAATGACTAACGTTCTTGTCTACATTGTTGCATTTGATGGTCAATAGTGAGTCTCTTGGTTTTGTTCTTCTTTCTGTCTAAAGCACTGCAAACGTTCTCAGTCCGAAGGAATAGCAGGTCAGCTACCTGTGGACAGCGAAAAACGCTTAACAAGGAGACTTAAATATGTCGTTATCGAATAAGAAATAAGCAGACTTTCCAATCTGATCAAATTTTATTTTAGTACAGTAATTCATGTTCGTGTAGTCAATCCACGGTCCACGTCTACAGTTTTTAACATGCCCCTACACCCCTCTCCCTTACACTCTCGTCCATTCCTCCTTTTCTCCAGTCCCAAATTGCAGATTCCTATATCCGACAGGATGTGTCTGTCAACAGATTCCTGCTTTTAGTCAAGTGGTGCCACAATTTATCGCGCACTTTTTACTGTGATAGAAGACCCACATCACACAAATACCATCAAAAACTACTTAACACATAAATTTGTATCCAGCGTTAACAAATCGTCCTCAGAAATGTGTCTCTACCTTCTGCCAGTCTGCACTCTGAACTTCGGCCATCGACAGCTGCTTTGGTGCCCTAATATCAAAATGTCACTCAGTTCTCATTTCATAATATCTCTCGATATCGTCTGTTTTTAATTCGACTAAATTTCATTAGCAGGTACGCTAGCCAAGATCTTTAATAAAAATGTAGAAAATAAATGTTTTCAAACCCACAAAGCTATGACATACAAAACCGTGTATTATAAAAGATGTGTAAAAGACATATTAATACTGCTTAATGGTACGGAAGCAGATGTTTAACTGCACTTGAGAGCTCAAAATACCATTTACCTAGGAATTTGAAGAGGGCGATTCTCTAAATACTTTAGGTCTCACATTAGAAAGCTAAACGGTAAACATATATTCAGTGGTACGGACGTTATTTCTAAACGCTACGCCCATTCACCCTGAAAGATATAAGATATTCTTTTACGCTTTGATCCGTAGGCGCCTCAAGGTACCGATTGATCACGCAAATCCGGAAAGAGAACCAGCAGTTCAGCAGCAAATAACAAATTCTATGGATGTAGAAAGAATACGGTAAATAAAATTTACAGCGAATTAAAAAAGCAGAACTCACATTGTAACGATAGCAGACAGTCTCCAAATAAAAATAATACACAAATGAAGTATGTAATTATGACATATACAGGTGGTTTATCGGATAAAATCGAGCAGAGGTTTCACAATTCAAATGCCAAAGTAGCATTTAGGACATAAAACACCTTCAAACCAAGATTAAGCCATCATACAAGTGATAATAAGACAGATGTTTATCCCGTTTCAGGTATATACAAATGGAAATGCGTTCATCGCGATAACTTTATATAGGGCAGACAGGACGTTCGTTTTAAACTAGATTCCGTGAACTTACGAACACGCAAATCAAAATTGCACAAGAACAGTAAGAAACAATAAATAGTTCAAATGGCTCTGAGCACTATGGGACTTAACTTCCGAGGTCATCAGTCCCCTAGACTTAGAACTACTTAAACCTAACTAACCTAAGAACATCACACACATCCATGCCCGAGGCAGGATTCGAACCTGCGACCGTAGCGGTCGCACGGATCCAGACTGTAGAGCCTAGAACCGCTCGGCCACTCCGGCCGGCAAGAAACAATAAACACAAAATCACAGATGTGTAGCAAAATGTAGAATTGCTACGTAATGCTTCCAAAGGAGCGAAACTGAATGTATAAGAAACTCGCAGATATATAGCAATAACAAGATACTAAACGATCCAGCCCAATTCAACAAAAAGTATCTTTTTCATCGCAATCGATCATGTCCTATAACGCCACATCGTCTCGTCAATGAGAAGAAGCAGCAATACACAAATAGCATATTATTATAACCTATTCGTTGATTGCTACCTATTCCATCTGATGGTCATGCCTTTATTATATAGCACTCTGTTGTTATAATTTCAATACTGTATATTACCTAGACCAAATGCTACACGTCATATTTGTAACGAGTATAGTTCACGCTGGAATCATGGGAAGATGCTAGCTCTATCGAAGAAATATATATGATTGCAATTACCAACACTAAATCAACGACTAGATAACAGTTGACATTAATATTTTACACCACATTCGTAATTATAGGCTACACCGTTCACTTTGCGCCCTAGGCTCCAGTATTTCATACTCTTGTACTATAAATACAGTGTTATGATAAGTAGTAAGTACCTGAGCTAATGTCCGTGCTTTTATTACTGAATTAGCTGTTGTTTATAGCAGATGTTAGATCAGTCACAATGTAGACCTGGTACTACAAGCCATATCGTACCGAACGAAATGTTGGTTTTGAAATGCAGCCTTACCTTTACAAGATTTATAGGGGTATAGTGTCCTCCATGTCCTGGATTTACTGAAGGATACGAGTCGATCCTATCACGAAGTTCAAGCAGCATAAACCAATGATCAGCTAAGGCCTGTATCATTCAGTAGAAAGCAATTAGACTCAGTCACACTCAACCTAACTTTGCAATATGAGGCGAGTGGCATGAAGCCCCTACCCATGTAGTAGCTATCAATAAACAACAGTAATGGCACCTATCATGACCTAGACATCGAGCTAGATTTTACGCGGCTTTGTAATCAACACAACTGCTTAGTACGATTTTATCTCATCTTCCCAAAACCTATTATGATATGTAACGCTGTGCATTGTATCTACCATAATTTAGATAGTCATGAAATGCTTCGTCTTTCTTTGAAACAGCTGACATGAATAAAGTAGACATGTTTAGAGATATGATGTTAGTCCGAGTATGGTAGAACCTAGATCTGCATAGACGATACAATTCGGTTGACTTCTGCTGGGCTGTGTGCCGATGGCTGTCAGCACGGACAGAACTACAAACATTTTGTATACAAAACGTATTTCTAAAACCACTTTTATGAGCGTGTACCACATGTTGGGTTTCACTATTTGAAGTATGACGCGACACTAATGCAGCGGCTCGTGCGAGGTATGTGCACCCTTGATGCATTTTATTATACTACTGACGTCTGATATTCAACAATTATTTTTATTTATGTATCAGTTAATTTCCTATGTATTCAGGACTTCCTACGTATTCAGGACTTCTAACTGTACCTTGACCATGAAAAGCAAAATAATTTGAAACTACTATTGTAAATGTAAATGATTCTTTCAGATTTGAAGATGGTAGTTAAAGTTAGCCGAAGCTAATAGTCCACATTTATATTTCATGCGATCTGGGCAAATAAAATTTCTCTATCCAATAGATTATATTCTTCATAACAAGAGACCGCTCCTCGGCCGACGATCTCAGGTAAGGCCGGCAGCGGTGGCCGTGCGGTTCTAGGCGCTACAGTCTGGAACCGCGCGGCTGCTACGGGAGTAGGTTAGAATCCTGCCTCGGGCATGGTTGTGTGTGATGTCTTTAGGTTAACCAGGTTTCATTAGTTAAAAGTCTGGGGGACTGATGACCTCCGATGTTAAGTCCCATAGTGCTTAGAGCCATTTAGTATTTTTTTTTTTGTTCTCAGGTAAACTTTTTTTTTTTGTTTCGCTCATCTTCATATTTTAAGATATTGTCTACCCCGTTCAACTGTTCTTCCAAGTCCTGTGCCGAATCTGGCAGAATTACGGCGTCATGTAAGTAAAAATTTCTTCTTCATGAACTTTAATTCCTTTAGCAAATTGTCCTACATTTCCTTTACTGGCTGCCCATTGTATATATTGCGAACTACAAACATGTTTCACTCCCTACTTAACTACTGTCTTCTTTACATGTCCTTCGATTTTTATAACCTCAGCGTGATTGCTGTATTACTTGTTGTTAAGTTTGGCTTCCCCGATTTTATCCCTGCTACCTTTAGGATTTGGAAGAATGTATTCCAGTCAACACTCCACAACTGTACCCTGACAGTGTTTTGTGGCGGACTGTACGCCTTGTACCACCTCACTATCCACTTCTTGTTCCGCTCGCGAAGGGTGTGCGGGAAGAACTGAGTACACAAGCTGTTTAATAAAAAAAATGTCATTTTCAAAAATATTACGTACAAGTCGTCAGAACCTGTATTCAGGTAATGTTTGGACTAAAGTTTGTAAGTCGCTATCACAGAAACGTAAGGTTACCTCAGGACTGAGGGAAACATGCTCCTTAGCCCCTACCCCCTTTAAAATATGTCTCAACGAGCAGTGAAACACTGGAGAAAGGAAGTGCAAAACTATGGGGCTTCGAATAGAAATTTCGCTGACGATCAGGTCATTTTCAGCAAGGAAGAAAAAATGTATTTTAATGTTGAGAAAGCTTAAAGAAGAATATGAACAGTGGGGTTTTAAAATAAACGTGACTAATACTTGGTTGGCGGAGGTATATTGTAGGGTCTTGTTGTGGGTAATGTATCTGTAGGAAAGTGTAGTCGATCACATAAATATTTAGGGATAATCAGTTAGGACAAAGGTGCAAGCAACGAGGAAATTGAACATGGAATACTAAAGCGAAAAATTGCAATTATCAACTACACTCCGTTATTTGGAATAAAAATATATCAAAAACTTAGAAAAGGGCGATTTACAAAAGTACAGGTCAGAGCATTACTCTTTACGGAGCAGAACTATGGGATCGCGAGTGACCATGAGAAGAACTTAAGTTCTAAGAAAACGAATTTTCGGAAACGAAGTTGTGAATTCATAAGAGAGAAATTAGGAAATGAAGTGCTATGACAACAAGTGGGAGTAGCAAGGATATTGGAGATGCAACTGAATACAAAGAATTCCAGAGATAGATGACCTTCCAGTTTATGATAGTGGAGACATCTACTCCACAGAACAAGAGGAAGACAGCGGCTGAATTTGGAGTAAAGCATGCGATGCAGGATAGGGCCGTGCAAGAAGAGGACTGGCGCGATGGAAGGAGATGGAAACTTGGATGCGAAAGAAGCTGCCTGCTGTAGAAAACTCGCAAAAAGAAGAAGAACTGACGTATTCCTAAAGGAGATAGTATTGGTCAAAACTAAAAACCGTTCCTATAATTATATGTCTGGTAATTAACAGTTGTTCAGATATGAGACCAATCACCCCTCTCATTGCCATCTGTCTGTTACGCAGCAGCAGCACATGTGGTTACCCTGCATCCTAAAACGTCCTTCTTTGAAGTGTCTCATTCAGTCTTTCGAATAGACGTGCCTCAGTTCTGATAACGTCACTTTCTTTGGTCACACGCTCCTATAACGTCTGCATATTGTCAATGGGGTGGGTATAAAAGAACCACCGAATTCTCCACATAGCTCATGACAACAAATCACTTCATATCTCAACACGTACTGGTTTCCGCAGGCATAATTATATGAAGTCTTCTTCTCGTTTTCACTAATATTACCTCCTGTAGGCATATGTGACACGTTTATACTATGATCTCCAATGTAGATTGAGCGTGAGTGTGCGTGTTAACGCCTAAGAGATATACACTGAGGCGACAAAAGTCATGGGATAACTTCTATTACCGTGTCGGATTTCCTCTTGCCCCCCGTAATGCAGCAACTAGATGTAGTATGGACACAAGAAGCCGTTGGAAGTCCTCCACAGAAATACTGAGTAATGCCTACCTCTATAGCCGTCCATAATTGCGAAAGTGTTGCTGGTGCAGGATTTTATGAACGAAATGATCTCTCGATTACGTTCGACAAAATTTTTATAGGACTCACTTGGGCGATGTGGGTGTTCAAATCGTCGCAAGAAATGCCCAGATTGTACTACAAACCAATCGCGCTTGGTGACATGTTGCGTAGTCATCCATAATAATTCCATCAAATTCCATCTTTGTTTGGGAATATGAAGGCCACGAATGGCTGAAAATAACTTCCAAGTAGCTGAAGATAGCCATTTCCAGTCAATGATCACGTTAGTTAGACCATAGAAACCAGTTCATTCCACGTAAACATACCCCATACCCTTATGTAGCCACCAGCAGCTTGCACAGTACCTTGTTGACAACTTCATTCCATCGCTTCGTAGGGTCTGCGTCACACTCGAACCCTACTATCAGCTCTTACCAACTGAAATCGTGACTTATCTGACCAGGCAACTGTTTCCGGTCGTCTAGTGCCCAACCGATGTGTGCCCAGGAGAGGCGTTGCAGGTGACGCCGTGCTAGTAACAAAGACACTTGCGTCGGTTGTCTGCTGCCACAACCAATTACCGACAAATTTCGCTGCATTGTGCTGACGGATACTTTAGTCGTACGGCCCACCTTTATTTCTGTGGTTATTTCACGCATTGTTTCTTGTCTATTATCACTGACCAGTCTATGCAAACGCCACTGATCTCGGTCGTTAAGTGAAGGCTAAATTTTCTCAGCAAACTGCTGACAATGTAGATCTCTGAATACTGAATTTCCTAAAGATTTCCGAAATGGACTGTCCCATATATCAAGCTCGAACAATTATTCCGTGTTCAAATTCTGTTAATTCCCATCGTACGGCAATAATCACGTCGGACATGTGTCACCTCAGTGCAAGTGACAGCTCCGCCAGTGGACCGCCCTTTTATGACTTGTTCACGTGATACTGCCGCGAATCTGTATGGATGCATATCGTTAAACCTTGGCTTTTGTCACTTCAGTGTATCGATGCAGAGAGAGAGAGAAAGCATGTCATCTAACCCCTGTTCAAGACGTAGAAAGGCTTGGTGCTTATAATGTGGAACCTGCGATACCACAAGTGAGAAGTTCCGGGACTGTTATATGCACACTTACAAGTGGCGGTATTGCGTACAGAAGGTATCAAAGAACAGTGAGTGCATTGGTAGAGCTGTCATTTGCGCTGATAGGATTCGTGAGAAACGGTGTCCGACGTGATTATGGTCGCAGGACGCTAACAGATTTTGAACCCGTAATGGTTGTTAGAGCTAGACGCGCGGGATAGTCCATTTCAGAAATCGTTTGGGAATTCAGTAGTCCAAGATCCACAGCGTCAACAGTTAGCCGAGAATACCAAATTTCAGGTATTACCTCCCACCATGAACAACGCAGTGGCCGACCGTCTTCACTTATCGACAGAGATCAGCGACATTTTCGTAGAGTTATCAGTGTTAACAGACAAATGACATTACGTGGATTAACGGCAGAAATCAATGTGGCACGTACGACGAACGAATCCGATAGGACAGTGGTACGAAATTTAGCGCCCCGGTCGACGCGAGTGACTTTACTAACAGCACGACGTCGCCTGCAGCTCCTCTTCTGGGCTCGTGCCCACATAGGTTGGACACCAGACGACGGGAAACCGTTGCCTGGTCAGGTAAGTCCCAACTTCAGTTGGTAAGAGTGAGGTGCAGACCCTGCGAAGCCGTGGACCCCACTTGTCAACGGGGCCCTGTGCAGGCTGATGGTGGAGCTATAGTTATGTGGACTGTGATTACATGGAGTGGACTGAGTTCTCTGGTCCAGCTGACCCCATCATTGACTGGAAATGGTTATGTTCGGCTACTTCGAGATCATTTGTAACAAATTTTGGACTACTTCTTCTTCCCGAAGGGAGTGCCTTTGCTAACAGCACAACATCGCTTATAGCGTCTCTGCTGCGTTCGTAACCATATCGGTCCGACCCTGGAGATACCGTGACTTGTTCAGATGAGTCGCAATTTGAGTTGGTAAGAGCTGATTTTAGGATCCGTATGTGGAGCAGACCCCACGAAGCAAAGGAACCAAGTTGTCCAAAAGGCACTGTACAAGCTGGTTGTGGCTCCATGATGGTGTGGGCTGTGTTTAGATTGTACTGGATCATATGGCTCTGAGCACTATGGGACTTAACATCTGAGGTCCTCAGTCCCTTATGTTCGTCAGGATAGAAGTCAGGAGCGGGGGGCGTTGTAAAATGAATATTAATTGAGTGGAATGGACCCAATTTATTCTTGTAATGATAGTACAGTGGTGCCTACGTAGGGCCGAGCAGCCCCAAGAGGGGATGCCGTCTGCTCATCAGAGAAGCAGAGGCTAGAGGAGCGACTACTCGGGGCCGAGGTCAGAAGCTAAGAGAGCGCGGAGCTGTTTCCAAGCCGCCCTCGCCGCTCCCGGCCGCGTCCCCACGTGATCACACGATTAGTCTCTGACTGGAGGATTGATTCCGCCAACGCGCTTTGCTAGTAGCGTACCCCCGTCAGCGCAACCAACCCGTGGGACTTGAGTCTGACCGAGGAGCACGTGGCAGGAATGTGCCGACCATGGTCTTCCGGCCAGCACCTTCCACCACAGTATGCCCAAGCCGGCTAAGGCCGAACATTATGCGTGGAAAAATTTATTTAAATTAAATTTTGTCGGCAATGATCCATCTTGGGAGGTCTCCTCCCTGCACATCCTTTCCCCTTCCGAAGAAGGCTCTCTGGATGAAAATGAATGAGCTTATTCTAATTGATTATTCCATTTAAAAAAATATATGATCATTATGAAGGGTCCCATAACATAGTGATATCAATATGTGCAAAAGTTACAAAGTGGCCTGAAGGAAGGCTCTTGAATAACAAACTTGTGAAGTTGGTGCGACGGCAGTGGGGCGGCGCCATGCTGTGAGTGTGTGTCGGCGGTATCAGTGGTGGTGGGTACCCAGGCGATGATGAGGGGCACCGGAGCACAGCACACTGAAACACTCCACCCTCGTGGGGGTGAGAGAATGCTCCCAGGCCTAACAGTCACAAGGGGGTTTTTCCCCGTAATATTACTTTGAGTTCTTAAATCTAGGATTACAATGGTAATTGCCCAAGTGGGTGAATGAGAACATTACAAAATGACAAAAATTTAAAGTGAAAACAAAATGACTTACACGAGGGTTAAGACTCGACAGTTAAATTGATTCCATAGACTTTACATAGAAATACAAATCCATTACAAAATTAGTTCATTGACCTGACACCTAGACTACAACTTAATTCTAAGGTGGGGGGTCATGCCTGATCGCATGCACCAAGGTTGGCAGGTAGTTTCAGGTGTGATATTCACCTTCAGGTTGTGGGGGTGGTACTACTTCTCGGAAGGAAGTGAAACATTTGCAAAACCCTCTTTTACAGAGTATCCAGGATACTATAATCAGAATCATTACAATGATTATTACCGAACCAGCGCTGGGTAATACAACGGTGGTTAATCGCTTGGTTTGGTGCCAATCAGCAATATGTGAGGCCACTCGGTCAAGAGCAACTTGGTTGTGTTCCTGGGTAAGGAGATGATTGATCGATTGGAGTAGATCTGAATCATTGGTATTCGGTAAATTCTTTAGCTTCTCATGGTGATGGAGTTTAAAAGAGAGTTCAGGAAGGTATAAGGTAAATGTGAGAATGGTGACATGAAAGGTGGAGTGCAATTGAGCTGATATCCTCATAGAAGCAGCGTATACGTCACATCTTGAACTACACTCCTGGAAATTGAAATAAGAACACCGTGAATTCATTGTCCCAGGAAGGGGAAACTTTATTGACACATTCCTGGGGTCAGATACATCACATGATCACACTGACAGAACCACAGGCACATAGACACAGGCAACAGAGCATGCACAATGTCGGCACTAGTACAGTGCATATCCACCTTTCGCAGCAATGCAGGCTGCTATTCTCCCATGGAGACGATCGTAGAGATGCTGGATGTAGTCCTGTGGAACGGCTTGCCATGCCATTTCCACCTGGCGCCTCAGTTGGACCAGCGTTCGTGCTGGACGTGCAGACCGCGTGAGACGACGCTTCATCCAGTCCCCAACATGCTCAATTGGGGACAGATCCGGAGATCTTGCTGGCCAGGGTAGTTGACTTACACCTTCTAGAGCACGTTGGGTGGCACGGGATACATGCGGACGTGCATTGTCCTGTTGGAACAGTAAGTTCCCTTGCCGGTCTAGGAATGGTAGAACGATGGGTTCGATGACGGTTTGGATGTACCGTGCACTATTCAGTGTCCCCTCGACGATCACCAGTGGTGTACGGCCAGTGTAGGAGATCGCTCCCCACACCATGATGCCGGGTGTTGGCCCTGTGTGCCTTGGTCGTATGCAGTCCTGATTGTGGCGCTCACCTGCACGGCGCCAAACACGCATACGACCATCATTGGCACCAAGGCAGAAGCGACTCTCATCGCTGAAGACGACACGTCTCCATTCGTCCCTCCATTCACGCCTGTCGCGACACCACTGGAGGCGGGCTGCACGATGTTGGGGCGTGAGCGGAAGACGGCCTAACGGTGTGCGGGACCGTAGCCCAGCTTCATGGAGACGGTTGCGAATGGTCCTCGCCGATACCCCAGGAGCAACAGTGTCCCTAATTTGCTGGGAAGTGGCGGTGCGGTCCCCTACGGCAGTGCGTAGGATCCTACGGTCTTGGCGTGCATCCGTGCGTCGCTGCGGTCCGGTCCCAGGTCGACGGGCACGTGCACCTTCCGCCGACCACTGGCGACAACATCGATGTACTGTGGAGACCTCACGCCCCACGTGTTGAGCAATTCGGCGGTACGTCCACCCGGCCTCCCGCATGCCCACTATACGCCCTCGCTCAAAGTCCGTCCACTGCACATACGGTTCACGTCCACGCTGTCGCGGCATGCTACCAGTGTTAAAGACTGCGATGGAGCTCCGTATGCCACGGCAAACTGGCTGACACTGACGGCGGCGGTGCACAAATGCTGCGCAGCTAGCGCCATTCGACGGCCAACACCGCGGTTCCTGGTGTGTCCGCTGTGCCGTGCGTGTGATCATTGCTTGTACAGCCCTCTCGCAGTGTCCGGAGCAAGTATGGTGGGTCTGACACACCGGTGTCAATGTGTTCTTTTTTCCATTTCCAGGAGTGTATTATACACTAGGCCACTATTATTCAGTGTTACCCGGTACGATTCAGTCTCTGACATTGAACGGTGGCACACCAGGGTGGCGGTGACAGTCTGTGGAACAGCGAACAGAAAACTGTTGCCAACAGGCTGAATTATTGGTTGACGAAGTGAGACTAGAACACGAGGACATGGAGGTGTAGTAGTTTCAGCTAAAAACAGTGACATCTCGCACTCAGTAGTGTTAGTGTGTAAAATTAGCGTGGAGCATAAGTAATGTGTTGTATGGAAGCAACTGGATAGTTCAGCGTGAGAGAGAGTGGCGTGAGTTTGTCGATCCCGACTAACTATTAAAAATTCTTGAGTCTGCCAAACAACATGGTGGTGAAGGGTAGCCCAAGAGACCGGAAAAGTGTATATTTGATAGCATTCGTATTCGCAATTTGCGCACGTGATTGGCAACCTCATTCGCATCCGAATACCGTCCGAATTACGGGTAAGTCGGACCTCCAACGCAGCATAGTAAAAGGGGAGGTTGCTTTCCCGCACGGCATAAAGCATTTGTTTAGGGGCCAAAATTTGCGACGACACATTGTGTAGGATGTGCAAGAAGGGCTCTGAGGGTAACAGATGTGGACTGAGCTTTCCTTGCAGTCCGAGTTGAATGGCCGAGTGTAACATGTGCACATGTAACTGTGCTGTGTGTATATTAAATAAAAAAATCTGCGTGGTCTTCACAATGTTCAGTGTGATAGTCAGATTACGTAATCCCGAGCGAAGATGAGTCCACTCTGCTATGGGACGAAGGCCAAGTATCGTTAATTAATTTTAGATTTAGTACGAAGGAAGTTTTCCTTTTTCTAAAAAATGAATAAAATGAGAAGGAATCCTGTGATCGCGGTGTGAACCTGCACAGCCTAGGCACCTCCCACGCATTGGCCACTACGCAGGGGCACCCACCCCGCTAAGGCTCGACACGGCGAGACAGGTGAAGTACTTCATAAATTTCAGAAATAATATTGAGTTGTTTTTCAGCTGTAGAAAACCCGAATGAGGGTAGGACAACTCAAGTTAACTCAATAATCATAGGATCTTTACTTACAGAAGTGCTCAATAGAGAGATTAACTGTACTGAAGGCGGAAATGAATGTTAGCGAGAGCGAGTCTGTTGCTCGTGAATACAGAGGCTGGGCGTGAAGCAGTGGAGGCGGCGCAGCGCAGCTTTATCAGCGCTGAGCCGGCAGAGTGCTGAGCTCAGATAACAGCGTCGGAGAGCGCTAGTGGCTCTGCGTCCGAGACTAAGACATTGTAAGTGCAACTTAAAAGTAACAGTTTATTGCAAAGCAATAATAACCGAATAGCTGATGTCACACAGACGTTTGATTCCATTGTAACAGAGCAACTTAAGTGTTCAACAGGTAAATTGATTACGTTGTTGATTAAAAGAAACTGCTACTGAACATAACGTACATACGTACGTACTTCCCTTTCCCCTTCCGAAGAGCGGAGGGCATAAACGATAAAAGCCTTGTTCATGTACTTAGTACATGACAACAGAGGTCTGGTAACATCAACAAGTTACACCAAGGTAGTGTGGATATGAACAGTGTGTGTGTGTTGTAAGTTGTTATTGGGCGCATGAAGTGTTGTGTAAATGTGTGACTAATGGTAGCTGATGGCGGATACGAATTGAAGGCCAATCGGTGCTATCAGAGATACTTCCAGTCGAGAAACAATGAAAGTTAAAAGGGAATACCGAATATGGCACGAAAATAAAGTATAACCATAAAGTGTACTAACATTAATCATAACTATAAATTGATAACAATAAAACATGACATTGAAGTAATAATAATTGACAAGAAATAAAATAAAGGGAATATTTCCCGAACGTAAACTTCCGAATCGGATACGAAATCCGTCATGGGATGTTGGTTTTTAGTCGGTTGACGAAGTGCATAAGGGACTACGTCAGTAGAATCCGACAGTGTGTGTATATAACAACATTGTTCTTAAAAGTGCAGTTTGCACTGTCAGATGGTGAAAAGTAACTAATCCGTTCAGCAACGGAAAAGGCTGCCATCTGGGGAACGGTATCTGAATCTTTGGCAGAATCCGATGATTTTGCAATGGAATTGCCATCTAGAAGAACGTGGCGTTGTATAAAATGTAATAAAAGCGCGTCTGGGGCTCAGTTCATTTGTGGTTGAGTGCCAAAGGCGTAGTGTGAGTGCAAATTGTCTCACGGTAATTGATGTATGAATTGTTTTGTGGTCAACCGAGGAGCCTAGGATTCGGTGACGTGTAAGTACAAGTTCGCGGTGCGTATGAGCTACCTGCGAGTGACTCGACTATTAAGTTCAGCAGTGCATTAGTGCAATCTGCAGACTTGGATTGATGATTATATAATTTGCAGGGCAATGGGGCAACCTGCGGACAGTGCTAAGCAACCTGTCTAATAATTGAGGGGTAGGCAGTGCATTGGAGCTATCTGCGATACCGTGGTTCAGCGGGCCTAAGGGCGTCCGTCTGACTTAATAAGAATTAGTGTAGGCACATGGGTTTCCTGCGATGCATGGAATAAAAGTATCAGCGGCGTTATTAGCGACCTGCTGTACTAGGAAAATGTCGACTGTTCAAGCAATAAAAATAGCTCTGAAGCTAGAATAGCATACATGCATAAATAGCGTCACTTTTTGTGCGCGCAGTACATAATACTACATAAAATGAAAATCATGAACTATAAATCACTAGCGCTAGCATAATATAATTAAACACAATGACATATATTGACAGGAAAATAAAAACACAATGATGTATAATAATAATGCTGTAAGTAGTCGGAACGCTCAACGTTAACGTGTAACACTGGCCACCTGGGGCTGGCTGCTAGGCTGCGTGTGTGTTAGTTTTAAACCTGACGATAACAAATTGAACTGAAAGGACAACTAGGCACAGTTCCCGTAGCGCTTACATCACCGGCTAATTAGAGGCAAAGTACGTATCTCACAATGGATCATCGGCCGATATTTTGGGGCAAGACTGCAACAAGGGAGTGCAATATCTCGGTGTAAATGGGTGGTAAGATTAAAAGACCGGTACTGTCGGAAGAGGGTACCTAACATTTTGTAGGGGCCTCCTCATCGACAGAAGAAGGAAAACAGGATAGAACAATGACCACGGCGGTAGAGTAAAATAAATGGGGAGGGCAAAAATAACTGCGTAGCAACCAAGGAACAATCGCCCACCGATATACGGCAGCCCGGACGATTGGTCGTTTGTGCCTCGTCAGTAGCGTGAAAAACCCGTGGCATTGCATTGGTTTGCCCATATCTGGCCTTGTCCAAGGAAGATAACGTTAAATGTCCTCATAGTTCGATGAGTAAGAGGGTTAGGGCTGTAGTTTGTAGCTTATACAATGCATCAAAGCAGTACTGAAACTTCACTTATAGGATTGGCAGACTAAGGTATGCAGAATAATGTAAATCGTTAAGAACTTCGTGTGATTTATCCAGCTAATGTGAAACAAAACAAGGAAAAGAATTTAACAATGAATCACATCTACTTAATATTTATGTTAAGATTTATTGGGATGTTTGAATGAATTTTGTTTGCCGTGTCTTCCGGCTGCATGAAAGAAACCAGCTTGGAGCTGTTAGCGAGCGCGCAGCGCACGCGTAGGTGCGAAGTAGGCACCGGCACGTCAGCGGTTATGTGAGACGGCGTGTAGCCGCGAGAGACCGGCCGCTACTGCAGCGACAAATATCACGCGCTTAGCGTGTACCAGAAATAATGATGAATTAGAAATTGCTAATTATCTAGAATAAGAGTTTTTTAAAAAGGCTGTTATATAAAATGATGGTAAATACATTGTAGTGTGTCATACACGGAGGATAGGGCAGTAATTTGCGGTTTGTTTTTGTAACTACTCGGACGCGCCGCGTGTTGAGATGCTGGAGGCGGGAGCGCACGTGGTGATAAGTTACGTCATCGCGCGGAGCGCTGTTACTGACTGAGAAAAAATGATGACCGCTGGCCAGTTCTTGGCGAGGAGAAGGGACAGCGCTGAAGAGAGGAGGGGAGGCGACAGCTGATGTGTTGCCCCGCCAACAGCTGGTCCCGTAAACAAAGCGTACGAGTCGTATGCATTTCAAGTCCTGGCTTTATCTGTTCCGATTACTTACGATTAGCTGCAGCAAATACAGAACTACGACATATAGTACAATACACTAGACGTCAACGTAACAAGTATTAAGAAAAGCTCGGAGTAAAAATACTCCACATGTACTGGTTTGCCAAATAGATGGCAATAGAGGACATTGAAGAATATTATTCGGAGTTAGCAGCCGCGGTACTGCCAACACCAAGTGTAATGGTTGCATTTGAAACAAGTCAGTTGCGTGACGTCTAACGCGTGGCATTGCTTGCAAAACATAAAACATAATCATATAAAAATGAGCAAAAATACATGACATGACTGGAAATTGACAATTGAGAATGGCTGGGAACTCCGTGGTGGCCAGGCACGTCTTGCTTCCACGTCCCTGGAGAAAATGACTTAAACTAAGCTGCAATAGAACATAACATAAAACTCTAATTAGGCGTGATTAATCACGCGACCTCAACCCATAAGGGTGTCGATTCCGCAAAGGGTATCTACAACCCTGTGGAGGTAATCTCCTCCGTTTTTTCTTTCGTCTTTGTTCCACTTGAAGTGGAGGTGACACAGGCGGATCGGGGGCTGCGACCTGTTGTGGTGACACAGCCCTACCGTGGTAAGGTTGCAGGCGGTCAAAGTGCACTATCACCGTACGATCGGTTAATTGCAGTTCTGCATTGACTGGTGAGGTCAACCGTACAATCCGATACGGGCCTTCAAAGCGGGGAGAGAACTTTTTAGTTCGTCCCTTTTTGATTGCCGGGTTTCGTAGTAACACTAAATCACCTGTTTGATAAGTCGGTAAAACAGCATTTTTGTTCTGCCTGTGCAACTGTTTATTAGTAGCTTTGATATTATTCCTCTTTACCTTATACCAGATCGCTTTTAGCCGGCGGGCTAAACCTTATACTTCCTTTATTTCTACACCTTGAGGTAGTTTGTCTATTTCGAACAGCGAATTCATCGGCCGTCCAAACACAGCTTCGTAAGGTGTATACCCCGTGGATTCATGTATTCGGGTGTTGTATGCAGAAGAAATATACGGTACATATGTCCCAATCAGCGTGCGTTTTTGCAACATAATAGGATAACATTTTACAAATTGTACGGTGTACGCGTTCAACGCGACCGTTGGCTTTAGGATGGAAGGGAGTTGTACGCCATTTTTTTTATTCTTAGCAATTTACAAACTTGTACAAATAAAGCAGACATGAAATTGGTTCCTTGATCCGTTAAAATGGCATCAGGACTTCCAAAAGGTAGTATCAAACGATTTACAAACTCTCTCGCCACAGTTTCAGCTGTCATGTCGGGGAGGGGAACCAAAATTAGATAACGTGAAAAGTGATCAATAACAGACAAAATGCATTTATTACCTTGTTGCGACTGTGGAAAAGGACCTTGGAAATCTAAAGCAAGAATTTCGAAGGGTGAAGATGCCTGAGGAAGTGTTTGCAGCGGCACTCGCGGATGCCTATTTTGTGCTCGTTGTGCACACGGCAGGCAAGATCTTACATACCTGTCCACGTCACTTTGTCGGTATTGCCACCAATAACGTGTCGCAATTCGAGCGTTCGTAGCGCGTTTTCCGCTGTGACATGCTTGGATTGTATCATGGCATTGCCGTATTATACGTTGCTGCAAGCATTCCGGTATTACCAAACGATTTCCATGGGGAGTTCTTCGAAACAAAAGGTCGTCTATTACTTCAAATTCTGGTAAGGTGGCGTATTTTTGAAATTGAACGTCCACCTGCTGTGCTTCTTTTAACTCTTCAATTGATACCTCATCTGATTGAATGACACGCACTTCTCTACTTAACGCATCAGCATTTTGATGCAACCGACCAGGCTTGTGCCTAACTTCAAAATCATATTCTGACAGTTTCATGGCCCAGCGCATAAGTTTGCTGCTAGGGTCTTTAAGATTCAATAACCACTGCAGAGCAGAGTGATCGGTAAGAACTGTAAACTTGCGACCATAAAGGTAACATCTAAAATAATTATTTCCAAAAAGAAGGGCAAGCAATTCCTTTTCTGTAGTACTGTAATTAGTTTCTGCTTTATTCAGTTGACGAGAGGCATACCCAACAGGTTTTTCTTCACCATCTTGCACTTGGCTTAGGACGCATCCTACAGCAAAATCAGATGCGTCACAAGATAAAATAAAAGGTTCAGCGAAGTCTGGGTAAACAAGTAGAGGTGAACTAGTTAAAATAGTTTTCACTGTTTGAAAGGCGGTCGAACATTCATCCGTCCAAACAAAAGGAGTATCCTTTTTCAACAATTTAGTAAGTGGTTTGGTAATAGTAGCATAATCTTTAACAAAACGGCGGTAATAATTTGCAAGGCCAAGGAAGGATTGTAATTCCTTTAAATTTGTTGGAATAGGAAAAGTGTCTACTGCTTCAATTAATCGTGGATCTGGCTTGACTCCGCTGGAACTGATGACATGACCTAAATACTGCACTTGTGGTTGAGCAAAAGAACATTTTTCTAATTTTAAGCTTAAATTAGCATTTTGCAAGCGCAACAGTACACTGCGTAGATGTTCAGCATGTTCAGCAATGGATTTTGAAAATATAATTATATCATCAAGATACACAAGGCACATAGTAGGTTTCAACCCACGTAATAGCAGATCTGCAAATCGCTGAAAGGTTGCTGGCGCGTTGCGAAGCCCGAAAGGCATCCTTAAGAATTCATATAAGCCACCAGGAACTACAAAAGCTGTCTTAGCTCGATCTTGAGGAGCAATTGGAATTTGATGATACCCACTGCGCATGTCTAATGTTGTGAAGTACCGGCAATTGCCCAGACGATCGAGTGTTTCATCGATCCGGGGTAATGGATAATGATCTGGAGTAGTAACTTTGTTTACTGCTCGCATGTCTACACAGAGGCGATAGGATTTTTCTCCGTCTATAGATTTCTTTGGAACGACTACAATTGGGCTAGACCACGCACTAGAGGAGGGTTGTATTATTCCTGCTTCTAGTTGCTGTTGTATAGTTTCCTCTACCACTGACTGAAGATGGTAGGGAATTCGATACCCTTTTTGAGCTATTGGCCTAGCATTTCCGGTTGGAATCTCATGTTGGATTAGATCTGTTGCTGGTAAATATTTCCTGTCTTGAAACAACCATGAATACTCATTCAATACTTCATTTATTAGCTTGGGAGGTGACTAAGCTTAGCTTTAAACTTATCTGTCGGATGTGACGTGATTATCAAAAGGTGGTGAGAGGCGGCAGCAGTCTTTTCCTTTTTCAGAGAAGGGTTCTCATTGGCAACTCATCTTCTGTGACAACCTGTAAGCTGGCTAATACTGTACCACGCGGTGTTAAAGCTTGCTTGTGACTAAAATTGTCTAAACACACGGGTACGCAATTTTCTTTCTGTACTTGCTGCGCTTTGCACAGGCTACGTTTTACGTGGACCTGCATCTGGTCAAGAGTTTCATTCTGGCAGAGTGGATCTACCAAGAAATGAACCTCTTCGGATTCACGTATCCCGACAGGCACCCAAAGGATCTTTCCTGTGCCTTCTGGTATCTCCACGGGATTATCGGCTTTTAGCATCGTTACGGGAGACTCCGAAACTTGGGAAACGGATCCTTTTTTCCCAGCTCCGCTCGCCCGCAACGTGCAGTCACGTCCAAAACGGTGCACGTTGTCGCCGAATTGGACGGTATTTAACCTATAGTCAATAACCCCCTGGAAATGACGCAGAAAGTCACTTCCCAGGATGATGTCGTAATCCGTGCGCCTGTTCCGTACAACCTCCATCGTAAAAGCATATTCTGTGGAGTCCAACATGAACTCAACGCAACAGCTGCCATCAGGTTTCACTATGCCGGGACCAATACCACTGATATGGTACCGCGGCGGTTGCAATGTTCTTTTATCTCTCTTCGATAAAAATGCCAAGCTGATCTGTGCGCCTGTGTCAATTAGCACGCGTATTGGTTTGCGGCCTCTAACACCACCGACAACCACGCTTGCCACCTGTGTGATTCCCTTATAAGCTAGGGGGTCACTATTTTTAACGGGGGCCGGGAGGGGTGGCACTTCCTGCCCCGCGGCCGTTTCCCGAATTCTGTAGTTGGTTTGCATTTCGCCTGGAATTTGCAGGCGGTTGTGGCCTACTATTTGGACAATGCACGCTTTGGTGACCCATGTTCCTGCACTGATGACAATATGGCATGCGACATTGCTCTGCCACATGTCCTTGTCTATTACAGCGCCCACACTTAGTATCGTTCGAAGAGACACGTCGGGGCTCGCTTTGCCGCGCGGAGACGGCCACAAATCGGCTCGCCTCATCTCTTAAGAGTGCTAATCGCACGGCTTCGTGTAAGGTGCGGGGGGAAGCTACCTTGATTTCGCCCCCTATTTGAGGGTTTATGCCACGAATAAACACGTCTATCGCACGACATTCTGATTCTTCCAACAGAACCTCGTTACGAGCAGAACTAGCACTTAGTGCGTACGTGTGGCATGCGACGCTTCTAATCCTGTCCGCGAATGCTTCTAAATCTTCACCCGTTTTTTGCTTAAGGGTGGAAAGCAAGTCGCGATAGTAACTAGTACCACGTTTGTCTGTATAGCTTTCAATTAACCCTGTTGCAAGTGACTGGAAGGTAGGGTCATTTTTCAAGCTCTCGACCGACTGCACGTAGTTCCACGCTTCGCCGGTGAGTTTCATTTTCATCACGTTTAAGAGAAATTCATCTGGCCAACCGCAAAGCTTTCCGATGTCCTGGATATTCTGGACAAGCGTTTGAATATCCTCGTGCGGCTTTCCAGCGAACGCCGGAATAAACGCTACTGCTGGGAAGCTCTGCACCAAAGTAGAGGTGGCTACTGCCACAGTTGATTCTGCACTAGTGAGTGGTGGAATCACCTACTTCGACTGTTCTTCCACTAGCACTGGCTTAGCAACATTAGATTGCGGAGAAGCCATTTTAAGATCATCTATCTCTTGCTTAAGCTCCGCGTTAGTTAAAATTAATTGATTTAGTTGGGACTGCAGCGCCAAGAGGGGATCTTCATCCTCTCTGGCTGCTCCTGCCTCCGATTGCTGCCTGGTGATCGGCATGTTACAATAGTGTGGGCATCTACACCACCGTAGCGTCGCTAGCGACTTACATTATTTGGTGGCGCGCAGACGACGGACGGCGGCGGTGTCGACGAGCGGCGGCAGGCGCGTCGATGACGCGCGGGCGCAGCAGGCGGCGGGCGACAGCGCGGACAGCTGCGACGGCGGGGCGGCGCGAGGGCCGCACCGCGGCCCTGGCGCAGGCGGTGACCCGTGGCAGCGGCGGCGGCGGCGGCGGCGAGCGTGACTGCATCGCGGACCCTCCTCGGCTCGCGTCCGGCGGCGAACTGCGTCACGCTTGTGGCGCGCTAGTGCGCGGCCACGCACATTCTGCAACGCAGGCGACCGGCTGCCACGCGCATGGCGCGCTGTAGCCTCTCCACGTTCGGTCTAGTTTCCCTTAATTGCTCAGCCTCGGCCCCTTTGTAGTACTCATAACTGATGAGTTAATTTTACAACCGTAAGGTGGGTCGCATCCCACTCCTGACACCATTTGTTCGTCAGGATAGAAGTCAGGAGCGGAGGGCGTTGTAAAATGAATATTAATTGAGTGGAATGGACCCAGTTTATTCTTGTAATGATGGTACAGTGGTGCCTACGTAGGGCCGAGCAGCCCCAAGAGGGGTTTCCGTCTGCTCATCAGAGAGGCAGAGGCTAGAGGAGCGACTACTCGGGGCACAACCAACCCGTGGGACTTGAGTCTGACCGAGGAGCACGTGGCAGGAATGTGCCGACCATGGTCTTCCGGCCAGCACCTTACACCACAGTATGCCCAAGCCGGCTACGGCCGAACATTATGCGTGGAAAAATTTATTTAAATAAAATTTTGTCGGCAATGATCCCTCTTGGGGGGTCTCCTCCCTGCACACTTAGAACTACTTAAACCTAACTAACCTAAGGACATCACACACATCCATGCCCGAGTCAGGATTCGAACATGCGGCCGTAGCGGTCGCGCGGTTCCAGAGTGAAGCGCCCAGAACCGCTCGGCCACACCGGCCGGCTGTACTGGATCCTCTGGTCCAAGTGAACCGTTCGCAAGTACCGATGGAATTTTTATGGATGGCAATGCGCCCTGTCACCAGCCACGGTCGTGCGTGGTTGGTTTGATGAACATCTGGACAATTCGAGTGAATGATTTGGCCACCCAGATTGCCCGATATGAATCCAATCGAACATTGATGGGACGTAATGCAGAGGCCAATTCGTGCACAAAATCTTGCACTAGCAACACTTTCGTAATTGTGTACTGCTACAGAGACTGCATGGCTCAGTATTTCTGCAGGGGACTTCCAAGGGCTTTATGGGGCCCATCAAACGTAGAGTTGTTGCTCTGCGCTGGGAAAAAGAAGGTGCGACGCGGTATTAGTAGGTATCTCACGACTTTCGTGTCCGTAGTGTAAATACTCATGAGAAACGTTGGGGCATCCTGGACTCAGTGTGACACAGGATGAGGAATTTGATGTCACGATGAGTTAGATTTGGTATCATGACTCTCTCTGTTGCTGTTTTTATCCTATTGCTAATTAAACTACAGAAAATGGGTTCGAATGTACAACTCGAGCACTTACGGGCCCATTGCAATATAATATATATATTTCGTAAGTCCTGAGAGTTTCGTCGTACCTTACATTGCGCTGTAAATATGAATGATAATAAAAGATGATGATAAAAGCGAAAGTGAATGTAGCGAATTTTAGTTGATGAAATGGTGTGGTCCGTATTCTAACATAGCTTTGCAATTTTCAAAAGTTAGCTCTATCTTGATCTGGCGTGCTCAATCTACAACTGATAAGTCTGGAAAGGGACACTTTTCTTGCTTCCCAACATTTACGTTATTTTCTCCTTCTTATAGCACTACCAGTATCGAAAAATATGATTTCATTTTCGAGAGCAACAGCGTTGTATCTTTATCGTGGCCAAAAGTGTAACGCGTGTGTCCAAAAAGTTCCGAGACTAATTTTATTTCTGGCATATGAGCGATGTCAGCGCAGTATCTACGGTACTTTCGACCTGACGGTTGTGAGCAGTGAGTGTAAATTAGTGGACGTAGTGGCTGTAGTGTATCGCCGTTGTTGCGTCCCAAATCACAATGCAGCAATGAAATGAACTTCTCCAAATCAAGTGTTCAAGGCATTCTCCAGAATGTTCTGAGGGAGGGGAAAGCGTGTGCAATTGTTGTCTCGTAAGCCTTGCCTCTCGGCTTCTACTCCATGTCCCATGACCACTGTATGTGCAAAAGACCATTGTTCTTATTGAACCTGGAATTTGGTGCTAGACGTGTTACAATTTTTTTTAGCTTATGTCGGAAACCAGAATGTAGAAATCGGGAATAGCTTAATGTTCATTTCGAAAACAACTCCACATTTCCATATATTTTAAGTTTCAAAGTTTCTTCTTTGGTAATTTCAGATGTTACTTGGAAAAGTATTTAAAATGGCGAATGAACATCGTCAGTGTCTCGTCCAGAGTAATGATACTGTAAAATCATCTTCTTTTCCTCGAGATCATGACTTCTTTGTTCTATAGGTTGCGTACTTACAAAAGGTACAGGCAATTTATGACATTAACGTACTCCTGACTTAAAACGTCAATTAACATTTCCTCCGCAGAGGCAACTGTATCGTGTTATCGTCTTTAATTGTAGGCCGACCTCGTTATATAGTAAATTAATTCAACCTATCCCAATGCAGCGGATTACAGCCAAACGCTCTCGTAGTAGCGGCGGTTTGAGACCATTCATTTCCCCAGTACACGTAATGCGCTTAGCGTAGGTGTACTCCGCACGCAGTCGGGTTTGCTCAGTATGAAACACTACACACAAAAAAAAGTTCTGAAGCAATACATATAACAATAATTATCAACCGTATTGAGTAAACTGCCACTTTCGATTACACCAATAATTGCCCGAGGATTTCATTCGCTTAATATGTAAATATCAATGAACTGCCAATTTTTTATTAATTGAAACATGCGTTTTAGGTAATTTATTGATTCCCCCGAATTCAGATTTTTTCCATTATAGCAAATATAATCACTTCTCCTGAATAAATAAAAGAAAAGGTGTTTCAAAAAGGATCGTCAGATATCTACGCGAATGAGGAAATTTATGGGCAATATTTAACATGGAAACTAGAAGTAAGTTGCTGGTTCCTGTGGTTGTCGGTAGGTGTCTTTATAGCTCAGCTAGCGCGGTCGCTCAGACGTTCATTCCATAGTTTCCGTCGAGTCGGGTGGTGATGATGGAGCAGCAAATAGCTTTTTGCGCTGTCTGTTAGACAGGTTTATTTCATATGGTTCAAATGGCTCTAAGCACTGGAATTAACATCTGACGTCATCAGTTCCCTAGACTTAGAACTACGTAAACCTAACTAACCTAAGTACATCGCACACATCCATGCGCGAGGCAGGATTCGATCCTGCGACCGTAGCAGCAGTGCGGTTCGGGTCTGAAGCGCCTAGAACCGCTCGGCCAAACCGGCCGGCCAGGTTTATTTCATTTACAACTGTGAGACGTGATTTCCGTCGGGATTTCGACAATGGACCCCCTCATACATGTTAAAGCATTCAAAGATGGCACCAATAGTTCAAAGACACTGTTATATATTCTCCATATGGACAGTCTGGGGCGATCTGCAATGTGTGGTAACTGCAGAAAACATCACAAGCCGCGGTCGCTAAGAAAGCACTTTATTGTCTAACTGGTCTCTGCAGAGCTACACTGTAATCACATCCCACTTTTTGTTGTAAAACTTCAAAAGCACAAGATCCGATAAAGACAGCATAGCTCTGTCCAAACCAGCCATCCAATAAAAGGTTTTCTTAGCAATGTTAGCTTGTAAAGATTTTTTTTTTCAATTAGCGTTAAGGCTCTGGTTGCTTACGTAAGTTGTAAAAGGTGCCTATGTCAGTCATTCTTTGGTGGGTCGAACTTTCGGCCTATAACAGAGACTTTTCTCAGCCCCGACCTTCCGATTGAGCAGTTATTGGGCTCACCACTGCCCCAGAAAGCAAAATCGTCTAATGTTCCATAAATATAAAGATAATTGTACCCCTAGTTTCTACTTGAAGAATATCGTTGAGGCGGAATCGTCTCACTAAATTCCAATCACCAACTTCCTCCTCCGAATGTGAAAATATTTTGTTGACACAGACCTACACAGAGAGAAACGATAACCATGATAAAATAAGGGAAATCAGAGCTCGTACCTAAATATATAGGTGCTCCTTCTTTCCGCGCGCGATACGAGACTGGAATAGTAGAGAATTGTGAAAGTGGTTCGATGAACCCTCTCTCAGGCACGTAAATGTGACTTGCAGAGTATCCATGTAAATGTAGGTGTAGATGCAGAAGGAAAAAACGTGCAATAGTGATGTAACAAGTAAACTCCAGATCGACTAATACGGGATTACACTTTACTAAATACATTCTAAGACAAAAGAAAAGGACGCAATACGCAGGAATCAGCCGAATGGGACGGAAATTGGTAGATGGGGCTCAGTTCAAAACGGAACTAATCACTGAAGACAACTGTAATCAGTGAGATTCCAAGCCCCGAAGGCCACTGAGAACGTATCTGAAGACGCCCTGGACAGCGGTGGGACACCTGCCAGTCGGTCACCGGCTGTACTGCCCGACAACCAGAAGTGATCATCTGGGTTGTCATTTCATTTCGTAGCGGGAGAGCTTTGGTTGTGACCCGCCGCACCCTTGCAGCACAGCGGTTCATCGACGTATTCTATCCCTCTTTGTTTTTCTTCTTTTTTGTCCTTCATGGCAAGGCATCCAGAGCTTTTTTTTTTCATTAGGCTTCAGATTTGATTCGACCTACCATGAATTCCTCTTCTGTGCCAACCTCTTCATGTCAGACTAGCATTTGCAACCTACGTCCTCCATTATTTGCTGTATGTATTACAATGTCTGTTTTCCTCTACGCTTTTTGCCCTCTACAGTTCCCTCGAGAACCATGGAAGTTACTCCGTCCTACCATCCTCTCCCTACTTCTTGTCAGAGTTTTCCCTACATTTCTTTCCTCACCGATTTTTCGCAGAACCTCTTCATTCCTCACCTTATCAGTCCACCCAATTTTCACCATTCTTCTTAAACACCACACCTCAGAAGCTTCGATTCTCTTCTGTTCCAGTTTTCTCACAGTTCATGTTTCACCACCATACAGTCCTATCTTCCAAACGTACAGGAATGCCCATTTGGTCAGTGCTAGTCAGCTTTTTATGACCACCTTGCTCCGGCCGTCATGGGTTATTTTACTGCCAAGGTAGCAGAATTCCTTAACTTCATGACCTTCAATCCTGATGTTAAGTTTCTCTCTGTTCAACATTTCTTCTACTTCTCATTACTTTTGTCTTATCTCTGAATTACTCTAAATCCATATTCTGTACTCATTATACTGCTCATTCCATTCAGCAGACATTGTAATTTTTCTTTGCTTTCACTGAGGATAACAATGTCATCACCAAAACTTATCGTTGATATTCTATCACCTTGAATTTTAGCTCCACTCCTGAACCTTTCTTTTATATCCAACATTGCTTCTTTGATGTACAAATCGAACAGTAAGAGGGAAAGTCTACATCCCTGTCTTTCACTCTTTTTAATCCGAGCAATTCGTTCTTGGTCGTCGACTCTTATTATTCCTTCTTGGCTGTTGTGCATATAATACCCGTCGCTCTCAATAGCTTACCCTTGCTTTTTTTTCAGAATTTCGAACACCTTACGCCATTTTACATTGTCGAACGCTTTTTTCAGGTCGACAAATCCTATTAACGAGTCTTGATTTGTTTTTAGTCTTGCTTCCTTAATCAACCGCGACGTCAGAATTGCCTCTCAGGTGCCTTTATCTTTCCTCAAGCCGTTGCGATCGTCATCAAACACATCCGTAATTTTCATTTCCATTATTCTGTATGTTATTGTTGTCAGCAACTTGGGTGCATGAGCTGTTAAGCCGATTGTCAGCTCTTGCAGTTTTCGGAATTGTGTGGATGATATTTTTCCGGAAGTGGAGTGGTATGTCGCCAGACTCATGCATTCTGTTCACCGACGTGAATAGTCGTTGTGTTGCCGCTTCACTCAATGATTTTAGAAATTCTGATGGAATGCTATCAATCCTTTCTGCCTTATTTGATCGTCAATCCTCCAAAGCTCTCTTAAATTCCGATTCTAATAATGGATCCCGTATGTCTTCCTAATAGACTTCTGTTTCTTCTTGTAACCCATTAGACATATCTTACCCCTCATAGAGGCCTTCAGTGTACCGTTTCCACCTATGAGCTGTCCCCTCTGCATTTAACAGTGGAATTCCCTATTCGCTCTAAATGTTACCATCCTTGCTTTTAATATCATGGAAGACTGTTTTGACTTTTCTGGATGCTAAATCAGTCCTTTCCACTATCATGTCTCTTACGATTTCTTGATACTTTCCCTGACATATTTCGTCTTAGCTTCCCAGCATTTTCTACTTATTTAGTTCCTAAGTAGCTCGTACTTCTGTATTCCCGAATTTCCCGGGGTATGTCTGTACCTACAGCTTTCATCGATCAACTGAAGTATTTCTTGTGTTACCCATGGTTTCTTCGCTGTTACCTACTTCGTACCTATGTGTCTCTTTCAAACTTCTGTAATTGCCCTTTTATAAATGTCCATCTCTCTTCAACTGGACTGGCTACTGAGCTTACATTACGCCAATATAATTCCCGTCCTCACACGGCGAGAGTTTCTACAGCTTGTTTTCGTGCTTGCCAAATCCTACCTTGGCCAGCAAGGTTGCTGGATCTCTCCCCAATTAACTTTCGGAGCTTTGTGGACAGGGCCCTCCAACCATCTCGCGATTCTGACGATCTAACGCACCAGTTGGAGAGACGTTGGCACGGTATCCATCAGGAGGGCGTCCAACGACATAGTAGGTCAATACTAAGCCGAATAAGTGCTTGAGTGAAGGCCAGAGTTTGACCAACGCGTTATTGACTTGCTCAGTTTCTGAACTCTTTGATTTGAATAAATACGCCAATTTTTTCTGAAATTGTAATCATTTGCTTGTCTGTGCCTCCATATATTAGACCCTGGTTTCCACCCCGTTTGGATACTTTCTTCGTGTTTTTTTTCATGTTACAGTGTATTTCCTAGTCTCTCTCTCTGACAGATTACGTGAGGAAGAGAAGGCATGCTGCGATGCACACTGTGGCAAAGTTTAACGAACTAAATAATGCCTGAACAACATCATTTCTTCACAAATATGGAGAGTCGTACAGAACTGAATTCACCTTGAAATACTTATAAAAACATAACACTATGGTCCCTTACAAACAAACTGTGATAACATAACGACCACCATTATTCACCAAGGATTGGGTTGCTTAGTTAGTGGAAAATTGACGCGCACTTGCTCACCCACAAAAATTCCGACTCACATAGGACTGAAAACGAAGTAATGATTGAATAGCTAGAGTCGAGTTGTGATTCGAATCAAAAAGAATCATAAGAGTTAACTGGATGTACGATGCTTGAAGTGAATTCCGGTTTATTGAGAAGCATGTTCGATTCCATCTGAATCCAAGTAAAATCACAGCCGGAATATGACTCCCGAGAACCCCGCACTGCTCATAAAGATGGAGATAATCACTACAGAAGATAACTAAAATTTGATCGAACTCGCATCCGAAAACGCCGTTCAGGTACGTACAAAAACAGCACGTTCTATTTACGTTGTCACGGTGCAGCGAACGTTTACTGCGACTCGTCTAGTCAGTGGTCCAGTAAATTAAGTCCAAAATCCACAGCGCCTCACGTCTGTGTGCCGAGCTCGATTAAACTTGAAGGGGGCTGATTGACCAATCACCAAGATGAATTTGCAAGTAGTAGTAAGCGTCTCCTCCAATTAGAAGGCAACAGGGACAACTCATTGATCCTTAGCCTCAAAATATTTCACTGGCTTCAAAATTCGAACGTGGCATCTCTCGCAGGTGGTTCCGGAGAAACCAACCACGTCGGCACTCGTTTACACGCTTGGTAGACGACCGTCGCGAATGAGGGGCACCACAGCCCGGCTTCGAACTTAACGTTGCAACTGCATTTCCCATGCTGCTACTACAAAGTCAAACAAAGAAATTACAGCTCAATTCACCCAGTAATCACACCTACATTCATTTCAATCAGCGACCGTCTATGTTTAGGACGCTTGCCTACAGCTACACAGTGTGCTGAATGTCAAAGGTCGTAAAAAGAACGATGAAACATCCCAGCATATGAAAATTATGTGCCGGACAACCGTTGCCTTTCGCGGGCATATGGTCTACCAACTTTTCCCCCCTCATTTTGGTTATCATTGTTCTCGGTATTTTGTCTGAGCGGACTTCAAATGACACCCTTTCAAGCTCATCGCAAAATACTTCAATCAGTTTCTTTTTTGGATTGCAGAGAGCCGCCAGTACTCTCACCGAACGCACTGGTATACCGTACCGGGTACTGAGCTACCCAGACACGACTCACAACTGATCCTCACAGCTTTACTTGGGTCAGTACCTCATCACTTACCCTCCAAATTTCACACGATCTCTACTGTGGGACTTACAGGACTAGCAATCCTGGAAGAAATGGTACTGCGGAGACATGGCTTAGCCACAACCTGAGGGATGTTTCCTGATTGAATTTTCCATTCTGCAGCGGAGAGTCAGTGATATGGAACTTCCTGGCAAATTAACATTCTTTGCCTGACCGAGACTCGAACTAGGGACCCTTGCCTTTCGCGGGTGGTCCACCGAACAGCTTTAATCCCCCTGGAAGCTTTATATCAGCGCACACTCTGCTGCAGTGTAGAAAATTCAATCTGCAAGAATAAAAAAACATTCGTTTCCAGCGTCATTTTTCTCCCTGACATGTAAAAGCGTGTGAAAACACAGGCAGCTAAAAGATACTTAGCCTACTAGATTACGAAATTATAAAACCACATCATAATATGAAACTTGGATTGCCTATCAGGGGAAATGCGCAAGTTACCCTGTGTGCTCAGTCAAGACGTAGAGCACATGCAACAGGCTTACACTATGTGATTAAAAGTATGCTGACACCTGGCTGAAAATGACTTAAAAGTTCGTGGCGCCCTCCATCGGTAATGCTGTAATTCAGTGTGTTGTTGGCCCACCCTTAGCCTTGATGACACCTTCCAAACTCGCAGGCATATAATCATTCAAGTGCTGGAAGGTTTCTTGGGGATTGGGAGCCCATTCTTCACGAAGTGCTGCACTGAGGAGAGGGATCTATGTCGATCGGCGACGCCTGACACGAAGTCGGCGTTCCAAAACACCCCAAAGGTGTTCGATAGGTTCAGGTCAGGGCTCTGTGCAGGCCAGTCCATTACAGGGATGTTACTGTCGTGGAACCATTCCGCCAAAGGCCGTGCATTATGAACAAGCGCTCGATCGTGTTGAAAGATGCAATCGCCATCCCCGAATCGCTTTTCAGCAGTGGGAAGCAAGAAGGTGCCTAAAACATCAATGTAGGCCTGTTCTTGGATAGTGCCACCGAAAACAACAAGGGGTGCAAGCCCCTCCATGAGAACCACGAGCACACGATAACACTACCGGCTCCCAATTTTCCGTTGGCACTACACACGCTGGCTGGCAGATGACTTTCACAGGGCATTCGCCATACACACACCCTCCCTTCGGATGGCCACATTGTGTACCGTAATTCGTCATTCTACACGTTTTTCTGTTAAATCGTCCAGTGTTTACGCTCCGTACACGAAGCAAGGGGTCGTTTGGCATTACCGGCCTGATGCGTGGCTTATGGGCAGACACTCGACCATGAAATCAAAGTTTTCTCACCTCCCGCCTAACGGCCATAGTACTTGTAGTGGATCCTGATGCCGTTTAGAATTAGTGTGTGATGATCTGCATAGATGTCTGCCTGTTACACATTACGACCCTCTTCAAATGTCGGCGGTCTCTGTCAATCAACAGACGAGGTCGGTCTGTACGCTTTTGTGCCGTGCGTGTCCCTTCATGTTTCCACTTCACTATCACACCGGAAACAGTGGACCTAGTGATGTTTGAGTGTAGAAAAATGGTTTAAATGGTTCTGAGAACTATGGGACTTAACATCTGAGGTCATCAGTCCCCTAGAACTTAGGACTACTTAAACCTAACTAAGGGCATCACACAACACCCAGCCATCACGAGGCAGAGAAAATCCCTGACCCCGCCGGGAATCGAACCCGGGAACCCGGGCGTGGGAAGCGAGAACGCTACCGCACGACCACGAGATGCGGGCAGACGTATGACAAGTGACACCCAATCACCTTGGCACGTTCTATATCTGTGAGTTCCGCAGAGCGCCCCATTCTGCTCTCTCACTATATCCAATGCCTATTGAGGCCACTGATGTGGAGTACCTGACAGTAGATGGCAGCAAAATGCACATAATATGAAAAACGTATGTTTTTGGGGGTGTCCGGATACTTTTGATCACATAGTGTACGCATATAGTCAGCCGAGAGTTGGGCATTCCTCGTGGGTGTGCATACCATGCTTTGCGGCGACATTTGTGCTTCAGACCGTACAAGATTCAATTTCTACAAGCCCTTCGTGATGGTGACAGAGTTTCGTGAATACATCCTGGGCGTGGAGATGCATGTGCATTGTCCCGCGAAAAACAAAACAATGTAAGAGTAATAATGGTATTTCAGTGAAAATCAGATAATTGCAATAGCGAAAAAAAATTACCCTTTTCGCGTATTTCTCACAGCTCCTTTAGGTCGAATATATGCGGGAAGAAAGATTATGAGTGCTGCTTTCAAAATCAAGAAACATGCAAAAATGATTGGTAACAATGAGTGAGGAAAGGTATTCTACTACAAATGAATGCTAACGCAGTTAGTTTGCCTTATGTAATTTAACTTCTTCTAATTTATCGCAACACATGAATGACACGCCTCTGAGGCGATACCGCAGCTCAATATATCTGTCTGTAGTTTGAAACGTGCTAATGTGAGAGACGTCTAAGTCTGCGTCCCGTTCTTCCGAAGACCAGACCACAAAGGTGAATAATAAATGCGAAAAAGTCTCGCACTGCTAAAGAGAAACGCTAAAGAAAACTAACTCGAATCAGCGATATAATATTTACAGTAGTAGCTTCTGACTGTCTGCGATTAATTTACTAACATTACATGCATTTAATTAAAGATAATGATGGGTACTGCAGAGTGTAACAATTTCTCTCCATGTTTAGTGTTTAGTGATGAGGCTACGTGCCATTTCAATGGAAAAGTGAACCACCGTTAAGATAGCAGACACTTGTAGACGGCACATGCAGAACCATTCACGGTGTCGGCAATATACGGCATACCGTGTACACGTGGAATAGTCTGTGTTTAAATGACGCGACTATCCATACTGGGTTCATCAAGCAAAAACGATGTTACTGGTTTCGGTTGGTGGAAAAATCAACCATGACGAAGTTGGTGCTGTGTGAGACCGACCACATATTAAATTTCTCCGGCACGCAGGTTCTCGCTGTGCGGAAAAACTACCACTACGCTTGTTTGCTCAGGAAAGCCATAGATATTCACAAACACGACAAAAGTTTTAACAAGAAAGTGTAAAGCCTCAGCGTAAACGGTTCCGGGATTTCTGCGCTGCAGCGAACGGTCGTAGCATTTGACACGGTGGAGAAAGTATTTCAGCGGAGTAAATACGACTGGGAAAATAATTCTAGCGACGATTTGAGCAACTCACTGTTGCCATATACGTCAAATTAGCAGGATGATGAAAGTAAGGTGTAATGAACTTTTACTAGGAAGGGAGGGTAGTAATGTGCAACACTCTACCTTTCCAAACATTTACTCATTACTAATCATTACCCTAAAGATCTGGGAGGAAACGTAATTTTTGACGTTAAAGTGTAGAAATTAGACTTACATGGAGAAACGGAATTATTAAATACACACTCAATAAGGATGGTTACATGTTAAATGATCAGCGGCAATTTGCGAGTCAACGTTTTTTGAAGGTTTTAGACAGGTGCTTCAGACCGGTTAATGTCGTTACAGTTCGTTGGTGATCTCCTCTTGTCATTCATTCTCAACAAATTTCTATTGTTTTTTTGTCGAAATATTTTCTATTTTTTCTATTTATGCTTCTTTTTACTGTTATAACGCATTTTTAAAGTTTCCACACCTCCTCCCTGCCTCTCATGTTCCCCCATTTTTCTGCCTAAACATTTCCTTGTCTCTTTTCGATACAACGTGGTAATTGCTATTTACCTATCTGGTTGCTATGCGCATATGTCTTCGAACCCGTACGCCACCTGCCGATGTTCGCTATTTAGTCCACTGAAACAACTTTGTTAGTCGCTTCATGCCACCAACCACATACTAGCCGTTTCACTGCCTTTTAGTTCCATGTACATTTTAATGTGAAACTTTAACGCTTTACCCAGCTCCGATGGAAATGTTTTTGAGTGGATTCTGTTTGGTTTTACTGATGGTCACGCCTATCTTGTTACTCGAATGAGCTGCTTTACCCTGTTGCCAATATAACACTTTACATCTAAGTAATTTTTGTTCATTATACAGTATTTCTGCCCGGTAGATTTGTATATCCTTCACACCTTGATAAATTTAGTAATTATGATGTAAAACTTTCCTCAGTATTCCCATGCACTTCTGAAGAAGACAATTTTACACTTGTTGAATCTATGTTTAAGGGTTATAAAACCTTCAAACCGGCAACTGGTTGGCTGAATTTCTCGCACCATTCATTGATTGACGCAGAGGAGACCGGAAATATACTTCTCGGGCTCGCTGTTGGATAACTGTGCAAGTCCCACAATATTGATCGAAACAACAGTTCTACATATTACGTGGTATTGTGTTGGTAGCATATCCACCGGGAAAGACTGAAAAGTCACGAAGATAGTTATTACCCAGCGTTTGGGAAGGGGAATCTCGGAAACGGTGAACGATCGGCTATTTGAGTGCTATTGTCATTAGAGTGTACGAGAAGTGGTCAGAGGACATGGACCCGCGAGTACGCTACGACGTGCCGGGTGTCAATGCGCTTCATCACAGAGTGTGGAGATCGCAGGCTTGCCCGTTTTATAAAGCAGGATAGGCGGTAATTTATGTTGGATCTGACAACAGAGTGCAGTGCAGGTGCAGGCACAAGGTATGTGGATCTCACCGTTCAGTGAACGTGGGGTTTCACGGCACACGTCTACGTGTTGTCACGTTGACTCAACAACATCGTAAATTACGATTACAGTAAGAACAATATCGCTAAGATTTGCCAGTAGATCAAGCCTTGTCGGATTATCGACGTTTTCTGTTACACTAGGTCGACAGCCGTGTCCAGATACACCGTCATCGTGAAAACAAGTGCTCTAAAAATGCACCGCACGACGGATGCAAGTTTGTGAGGGCAATGTTATTAAAAGGGTAACATTCACCTGAGTTTGCGTAACAGAAGGCCTCAATACATGTAAATTATTGTAGGTAAGCTGTACCCCATCATGATTTATGCATTACCCGAAGGCGATGGTCTGTTCCAGCAGGATAATGGTCCGTCTGCCAATGCCAGGATCGTGTTTAGTGGTTCGAGGCGGATGACACTGAACTCACGTTGACGTCGTAGAATCAAAATTCACCTGATCTGAATCCAATGGAAAACGTCTGGGACGCTATCGGGCGTCAGCACTGTGTCCACAATCTACCAGCCAAGCATTTAAGAGGATTGCATGACCTGTGTGTACATACGTGGTGTCGCATAAGAAACCTACCAATGGCTAACCGAATCCATATCACGCATAATCACTGTTGAATTGCGTCCCAAAAGTGGACCAGGTGCGCTGTTTTGCTCCACATTTCATGTATCCAGTTTCTTCTTCGTGCGATTTCTAGTGGCCTAAGTTCGACTGTTGTACTCCAGACATATACCACCATAAACGTTTTCCGCATTATCAATAGAGCTCTTTTATTAAAGTAAAACTGCCTTCACATTTGCGAATTTACTCTTGGTATCATCGTTGCCTCAGTCATCCAGTTTAATCTTGATTTCTATATACGATCATTCTTTCCCGCTTTCACTACCGTGTCGTTAATAAACTTTTTCGTTAAGCAAGTCGTTATTTTTCTATTGTAATCACTAATGTACAGGTGCAGTAGGTGCTGGTCAGGATGATCATGGATTAGGACTTATAAAGGGAGCTCTTCGTTAAAATTAAGAGGTATTTAAAGACAATTCTATGTATTCTGGTGTACGGAATACAACTGGGTGCGCTTAGAAAGCTAGACCATTAACCAGACAAGCTGGTCATGGAAGAGTGTCGTTTTGAAGCTGGAAACAAGTTCGTAACAAACAGGAGAACGAGTATACGGTGTACGTCATATTCAGCTGGAGGTTGGAACTGAGAGAGAGTGTTCTATCCAGGATCAGCGCTTGCCGGCCGCGGTGGCCGTGCGGTTCTAGGCCCTTCAGTCTGTGATGTCCTTAGTTAGGTTTAAGTAGTTCTAAGTTCTAGGGGACTGATGACCTAAGATGTTAAGTTCCATAGTGCTCAGAGCCATTTGAACCATTTTTTTTTTTTTTTTTTTTATCAGCGCTCCAGATTCGACCTGAAGCGAACACCTGATATCTCTCCCGTGCACCTTGTTGGCTGTTCGAAAGTAGTAAGTAGGTGATGTTGTTTGGTTTGTGGGGAGCTCAGCTGCGCGGCCATCAGCGCACGTACGAAGCCCAGATTTCTACACAGTTCATTTTCTTTTTACAGTCCAATATAGGCACTCTCACAAATGATGATGATGATGATGATGATGATGATGATGATGATGATGATGACGACACAAACACCCAGTACCCGTAGTGCGTAGGGGTTTGTTAATCAGAGTGTACAGGAACAAACAGCCTCTGTTGGGGCGACGATCCTAATCATCTCAATTTGCACTCGAACATCAAAGACGAAAATGTAAGTGGAAAAAATTCGGAAACAATAGAAATTCGCGATGTTCCCTGGAGCGGCCAAGCATCGGCACGATGCCTTCGCCTTTATTACGTCTATCGTTAAGCTATACTCATTTCTAAGCAGGATGGTCGTTCGTTTCAACAACTTTGTCTTCCTCATTCCCAGTCAGACGGGCCATGTGCATCATCGAACGTGTTCCCTTCGCAGTTTTATTCTACTTTCGTGATGTTCTGTCATTTACTTCACTGCTTCATCGCCCAATTGAAAAATAATGGTGATAAGCTGCAACCCTCTCTTACAGGCATTTTACATTTTGTGTTTCTTCCAGATTAATTGTTTTCATTTTGATTTTACAATTGTTGGTTTGTCGATCTTCTAAGGATTGTGAACTTCTTATTCTTCTTTACAATGCCGAAGGCTTCCATAGCTCTTCGAATTCGGGTAGTGTATCCTCACATTCCTGCAGTCTTTACTAAGTGCAGTATTTTAATTGTATCTCTGGCGCCGTTCCCTTCCTAGAACTACACTCTAAAACAAAAAATTTGTGTTTGCTAACGTTGCAAGCGTTAATCTGCTTGCACCACGAGTTAGAAAATTTCACTGCTATTGACTTCTTTGCTATTGTTGTCACATCCTGATCTATTCGGGTTTAATTCATTGTTGCATAAGCTGCGACACAGTCGCTGATAATAAAAGGATTATCTAGGAATTGGAGAATTAATTTCCTTCATTCCATTCTACCATAATAGAAAATTTGTCCTCACGCATTCGATTTTGGTCAGTGGTGACCAGAAGTTAAAACATATCCAAATATAATAACTCTGACGATGTCGCAAGGCACTGCGGGCACGGTGAGATTTTTTTAGGGGGTTGGAGAGCCCGTTGGCCGTGGGGGGGGGGGGGGGGGGGAGGAATGCTTTGTACAATGTAGCCATCGTAACTTTTTTGTAATAGGATATGTTTTAAATAGATCTGAAGATGTTCACCACTGACTGAAATCGGAATTATGAGGACAATGTTTCGTTGTCATACACTGCTAGAAAAGAAACATTGTCATTGTTGTTTGCACACTTTGTTCCAGGCGATTGCCGAAGAAGTCATGTGCGACAAGGGAGCAACGCACTCTATGAACCTGTGTATAAATCGCCTGGTTAAGAGATTACCGCTAATCAACTTGATGGACGCTGCTTATAGTTTTCCCATGTTCCTTTACTCTAGAATCACGAGCTAGGGTTCCGGAACAGCGTAATAGAATAAAAAACGCAGAAGTTTTCACCAAACTCAAGAATTATTTCTTTCCGACGACTGAGACGTATGTAGCGTCTGATTGGGATGTGAGTGTAGCTGCGTTCGCTTTCACAGCTGCATGATATACGCCAAGAATCTGTAGTCTTGACAGAGCTATTTTGCGGTTAAGGCATTTTCTCTCCCCTTCAGTGAAAGGCGTAGTGGGTTCGAAAGGGTGAGGGGCGGGGGATGGTGGGAATGCTTTATACATCACGACAGCGGCGCGTAGTTGGCTGCCTGACAAGGGAGATGGGAGGGGGGTGGGGGTCGGCGGGGGAGCAGCGCGACGGCTTCGATTTCTTGCGGTAACAGAAGATGAAAGCGGACTCACACCGAGACGCAGGCCAAATAAACAGAAAGGACACTGTATGAGTTCCTGAAAATGAATCTCAGTTTAAGAAATATAATTTTCATTTGTATAATCCTACAGGGGAACTGGCAATTAGATAACTGTACAAGTTAGTGTATAGTATCTGTGAGACAGGGGATATATCACTGTACATTTGGGAGAGTATCATCGGCAAAATGTAAAAGGAAACATAGGCAGAGAAATGCGTTTATCGGACAACCAGCTCAACAGTTCGTGCTTTCAGTTTGGTGTCAAGAATAATTTTCAAAATAGCAAATAAGAAGGAAATCTAGATGACGACCATTGTAGCTTTACGCAACCTAAATGCACCAAAAACAGTTCTTAAGTTGCTGTTGATAATGGAACCAATACTTCAGTGTGCTCGAGACACTTTCACAGGATTTACCGACATAGGAAAAACGTTTGACTACGTGAATAAAAAAAAATGGCTCTGAGCACTATGGGACTCAACTGCTGAGGTGATTAGTCCCCTAGAACTTAGAACTAGTTAAACCTAACTAACCTAAGAACATCACAAACATCCATGCCCTAGGCAGGATTCGAACCTGCGACCGTAGCGGTCTTGCGGTTCCAGACTGCAGCGCCTTTAACCGCACGGCCACTTCGGCCGGCCGTGAATAAAAGATGCTGGAAATTCTGAGACAAATAGTTTCAGAGAAAAATGTGTATTACACAAAACATACGACAACCAAGAGGGAGCTTTAAGAATATAAGACAAAGAGATAAGAGCTCCAATTAAAAAGTATGTATGACAAAGATGTAGTCTTTCCTCCCTAGTGTTCAATATGTACGTCGAAAGACAATGACGAAAAAAAAAGAAAGGTTCAGGAGTGTAACTGAAATTCAAGGAGAAAGATATTATCTTCAGTGAACGTAAGGAAGAATTACAGGACCTATTGAAATGAATACGTTAATAACCACAAAATAAGGGCTAAGGATTAACAGAAAGAAGAAAAAAGTACTGACGAGTAGCATATATTCACTGATTTTCTGCCTAAACGCATGTGAAAAGTTCCTTACCAGCAATCGGTAGAAGGTAATAGTAATGAGACCCGTCAATACTTCCAACTTTTCTCGACGACGTTATACAGTCTGGAACTCGACTAAATGAAATACGCTTATTGTCGTGTTCTTTTCACCAATAAACACATTGTCGTGACAAGTGATACCCAAAGAAACCTCTTTTCCCTAATAATCAAAGAACATTCGTATTGCTCATAGTCCGTAGCCATAGAGTATTATTCAAGAATGCCAGTCAAATGAAAAAGGATTATTTCATATCCGGCGTTTGCGATTCCACAGGCTTTGCATTATACCGTAAGTATATAGTCCTTCACGTTCCAAGAACACGGGAAAATGAGCAAGAGTCATCTACGTCACATTACCAAAGAGTTATTCTCCTAATGTTAAGATTATGTGACATCTGGAAAGCTTAGATTTTAATCATTCGAATGCATACTAGTGTCGAGGCATAATGTCGAAAGTTCGTGTGTGAAACTGCCTTAAGTACAGAATGTAATTCACTAAGTGTCTCAACTACGACCAAATGAAAATTGCTTTCTTCGAACGATCGTGGCATTACACTTCAGGATACAGCGATACGATTGTGCTCTCATGAGATAAGATATGCGTGACTACACATTGTTCAATTAAAACGAAATTAAGTTGGATTGGCCTTAAAGCAGTACGGCGGGTAAAATAACACACTCACAAATAGGAACAAATGAGCAGCGTCTGGCAGTCGTAGCGATTGGCGCTGGTGAGCCAGTGATTACCATAAACGAATAGGGGGTGAGCACTAGCGCGCACTCGTAGTCCAGTTGACGGGCATCAGTCATGGGGAACCCTGGATAGTGCGAACTATGCTTCAACAGCAAGTAAGCCCAATGTTGTCGCTACCTCGAGACAATAGTAGGAACAAGGATGACGTCATTTCCATTTCCTTCAGTGATCAGTTCATGGCCAGCCAACCACGTACCAGGAAGGAGCAACGAAGGAGATTGGGGGCGTTAAGAGGCGTCCTGGCTGATGCTACTCAACCTAATACAACAAAAAATGGAACTAATGTACTAAGAGGATGAATTACTCACACATAGAGCAAGACAGTATATTAATGCACATTGACCACCGACCCTTTACTTACATGTTAGGAATCATTGCCTACAACTCCTCATAGTTTGTTAATCCTAGGAAACTCACGGGAACAGAATGTAGCTGAACGTCATCATGAAACTTTTTCGCGTGTGAAATATTTTGGATGCTGTCTTGGTTATTTCTAGTTGTTCTAATTCTCAAACGTGTATATTTCCATCTGTACCTTATGATGTCTGGTGTCAGGTACTTTGCGTAACACACTCACCACCCCATTACCCGTTAAAGCTGCGAATACTGTCAGAGAAAAACGATTTTTAGTAACTGTCCGTTTGGGCTCAAATCTATCTCACTTTACTTTCATCGTTTTTCCAAGAGACTTGCGTAGGAGAGAGCTGTGGTGTCACTGCCAGACACCACACTTGCTAGGTGGTAGCTTAAATCGGCCGCGGTCCATTAGTACATGTCGGACCCGCGTGTCGCCACTGTGTGATCGCAGACCGAGCGCCACCACAAGGCAGGTCTCGAGAGACTGACTAGCACTCGCCCCAGTTGTACGGCGACGTTGCTAGCGACTATACTGACGAAGCCTTTGCTCTCATTTGCCGAGAGACAGAATAGCCTTCAGCTAAGTTAATGGCTACGACTTAGCAAGGCGCCAATTGTCAGTGTATGTATCTTACGAGTCTCATTTGTATAGTCAAGAGAGATGTACCAAAGGAAGCATTAAAAGTTAAGTATATTCCAAAGATACGTATTTTCTTTATCACATTCATTAAGTCTCCTGTTTCAGACCTCACTCCATCCTTCGTGAGTTAGCGCGTGCATCTTGGCCGCCTCTTTCAATTAATGTGCGTAGTGTTGGCAAGTCTGCCGACACTACAAGAGCAATAAATTTATTAACTCTTCTAGGATCGTTCGTTCTGTCACAGGAGATCAACGAGCATCTGCGTTGTGCTTTCGCCCTTACTAAATGAACATGTGACGAAATACACTGCACTTCTTTCGATCCGTATTTACTCTATCAATACTAACTGGTAAAGTTCCCAGACAGAAAGCCGCGCTTGGTTGCCACGCGGTCTAGGGCGCCTTGACACGGTTCGCGCGGCTGCGCCCTTCGGAGGTTCGAGTCTTCCTTTGGGCATGGGTGTATGTGTTGTCCTTAGCATAAGTTACTTTAAGATAGATTAAGTAGTGTGTAGACCTAGGGACCCATGACCTCAGCAGATTGTTCCCATAGGAACTTACCACCACCACGAACAGACAGAAGAGCAATACTCAATTATCGGTCGGACGGGGGTTTTAGATTCTTCGAATGATCCTCAGGTTCACATCTGTCTTTTATAAGAACAGTTTCATGTAGTAGACCCCTTTAAATCGCTTTGTACGCTTATTTCCAAGTATGTAATTGATATGGCTGCTTGCACTGACTTAATCATATAATAATAATAATGGAGCATTGCCTCTACTTACGCACAACACGCTACATCTTTGAATGCTGAAGAACAACTGCCAATCACCAAACCAAGCATCGATCCTGTACAGGTCTTTCTAATGAGTTTATTTGCTATTGCAATAATCGGAGCCTTTACTAGTGATACAAATTCCCAAATCCGCAACTACCGTGGATATACTTATCTTTCTTTATTTGACGTAGAAATTCGCCAAACAGCCGTGCAAATTCAGAATTTATTTTTTTCGCTACCAGATCGGCAATTCGGTATGTCATCTTCAGGCCCCATATGAACCTCTCAAAAATTATTGGCGTTGGCATACTGAGACCATCTGCTTCTGGATGTCGTGAATTCCCAAGTGCTTCCTTCGAAAACTTCACTTATCTTTCGGTCGTTTGTTGTACATGGTTGCGGGTCTATAGCTTCACATGTTGACTGAAATGTTTTTTTTTTTTCTTTTTGTAACTTCATAAATAACAATAAAAAATGTCGAATAATGTTTCTCATTTGTCGTTTAGTACAAAAATAATAACACAAGTATGATGCAGTGTAATATCTCACTGCGTCATGCTATGCAGAAATAACACAGGGCCACCTGTAGCTGCCAAAGCGTCCGCTTGCTACATCAGTCGATAGTGCGGCGTGACTGGCCCCACAAGCACATCGATTGCCCAAGTGGCCTCCTTTAACTAAGTCTACTGCTTTTGTACTAGTAGCCTGTGACGTCATTCTCATGCCGTCAACCAAACCCTACATCTGAGTCACAATGGGTTTTCTGGATCAAGATTTACTTAATTTTAAGCTCTGCTGATGGCCAGTTGTGCAGGTAATTCATGGTGTCCAAAGAACTCTGCGGATCCCTCATAAATGGCGGTTCCTTTTGCAGTATGTGCAGGACTGGACCTCTATGTATTCCGTCACCACACTCGCTGATATACTTCGCTGGCCAGGTATAGCCTGTACCTTATCTCGGGAGGCTGTTTGTCAACAGAAGAAACGCTGAGCTCTCTACCACCAAGTCCCCGGCAGCCGTCATACGATTGGGGTGCAAGTGGCGTAGATACTTGGCGTGTAGGTCGCGGTAAACAGCACTTCAGTTGCAGGCACCTATTACCGTCCGCGTGGTCACGTCAGCTCAGTCCCTCGACAGCGATTTCCGGCCCGGGGTACAGGCCGACCATCATCCGCCTCTCATCTACGCTTCGGACAACAGCGCCTGCCATTGCTGCTACCCGTCAGACGGCACCGTCTCAGGCTTTCGCCGGACCATCAGCCGCTGGACGTCCGTCAGCTGCTCCTCGATAAGGACATCTGGCTCCATGGCTCACAAGCCCACAGGCACATGGTACGTGGCGCTGATCATCCACTGTACCTTCCAACTCACCACCACTTCCTATGATCATAGTGGGCGTTCGCTGCGCCGCTTGAAGGTGGACGCTTCTCTGGTACTCGAGTGTGGACAGTCGCCCTCTAAGCTGTACCGATTTTAGTTCAAGATTAATAAACAAAGGGTCGTTATTGTAATCATAATCGAGATATTTTCTTCTCGCCTTTTGAATGAAATAGATCAACTGCTTTAAGAGGCTCTCCTACAATGTGAAAGCGCTCTAGGTCAACAAATATCTATAATGTTAGATCAAACCAACTTTCATGAATCAGAATTCAGACTATGACGAACAAAACTATTTTTATCTGTAACAATCAATTTGAAATACTCCGTAAGACGAACAGAAAACGCCGCACCATGAAGTAATTACCCGAATAGGATTAAAATCGGTAGATGTGAAGCACGTACGCAGACACACAAATTATTACAATTTCAGAAAAAGTTCATAATTTATTCAAGAGAGAAAGCTTCACAAATTGAGCAAGTCAATAACGCGTTGGTCCACATAAGGCCCTTATGTAAGCAGTTATTCGGCTTGGCATTGATTGATAAATTTGTTGGGTATCCTCCTGAAGGATATCGTGCCAAATTCTGTCCAAATGGCGCGTTGGACTGTAGAGTTCCCGAGGTAATTGGCGGGCCCTGCCCACAATTTTCTAAACATTCTTGACTGGGAAAGATCCGGCGACTTTGTTGGCGAAGGTAGGGTTTGGCAAGCCGAAGACAAGCAGTAGGCACTCTCGCTGTGTTCAGACAGCCATTATCTTGCTCAAGTGTAAGACCAGGATGGTTTGCCATGAAGGCCGATAAAACGGGGTATAGAATGTCGTCGACATACCGCTCTGCTGTAAGGGTGCGGATGACTACTAGAGGGGAACTGCTATCAAATGAAGTGCCACCCCAGACCATCACTTCTTGTAATTGGATCGTATAATGGGCGACAAATAGGTTGGTATCTAACCGCTGTCCAGAGTGCTTCCAGGCTCGTTTTCGCTGGTCATGGGAGCTCGTTTCGAAGCGAGATACATCACTGAAGGCAATTCCCGTCCAGTAAGTGAGATTCCAGGTCGGAGCTCTTTTTGTCCTAGATGGTATTTCGTGTACAGCTTGCCACAGTCAAATATAGGACCCCAAGCCTTCATCAGGCAATCTTGTTGGTGCTTACTTTTAATGAAAATAATAGGTTCCAGTTTATTATCAAAGTCTTTTAAAAGTCTTCTTTGAAAAGAGTGAGGTCTAATTTTGTTGCCTATCCTTACAACAGTCCTCTTACTGTCGATCGAATTTCAAAACTTTCCACGCGGAGACTGCTGTGTAAAATACAGTGATACATTAAAAACTGTGGACAAATTCCATCTTTTAGGCAGTAGTCTTATACGGACTTTCAAAGAAATTACTTCCAGTAGTTCCTCTTCGACACTAAAGTTATTTAAAATCTTCTTTACTGTTGCATCAGTAGACACATCTAATTTCATTAAAAAAGTAACACTCATCTAAGTCTGTTTTCAATTGAGAAAAATACGTCATTAACGTTTTCTGAACTCTTCTTGTGACCATTCTTGATGAAAATTAAAGGGATTTTATAACAGTTACTACTTAAAACTTGTTTTTGAAATTGTGAAGCAACGCATCACCAGCTTGTCTAAATAATTCCTTTGGGAATTCACGATGTTCAGAGGTTTTCCTCATTTCCGTCAGTACATTCAAACATGATACGTAGTAAGATTGGGCCGGCCGAAGTGGCCGTGCGGTTAAAGGCGCTGCAGTCTGGAACCGCAAGACCGCTACGGTCGCAGGTTCGACTCCTGCCTCGGGCATGGATGTTTGTGATGTCCTTAGGTTAGTTAGGTTTAACTAGTTCTAAGTTCTAGGGGACTAATGACCTCAGCAGTTGAGTCCCATAGTGCTCAGAGCCATTTGAACCATTTAGTAAGATTGGCAGCCACATTTTTGTCTATTGGTTTTGCGAACACATTTTTCTGAAAATTTAATCGGTTTCAATGTTTCCTGATTCTTTTCTTTCCTGAGTTCACAGGATAAGGGAAACTCAAGATTCAGACTTGCGTGCACAGTTTTGAAATGTCTCTAGACGCTTGCCTTTCACACAAGGGCAATAGTAACTTGAAGCAATGAAGAAATGTGTGCACCGTTTCTTTCTGTTACCCAAAATTCATACTGCCATTTTCCATATTTCTTATAATCAACTTATTATGCCTCAAGTCGTTACACTACGTGCTATTTTCTTGAGAAGAGATAATGTTTGAAGATCTGTGACATAAAATTTCCGTGACAAGCGAACACGAACGTTGAAATCAGATTTACTTTGTCGTGCTGAATTGTAATGACGTTCTCGCAAAGTGTGTAAGGATATATGCATATTCAGCGTCAACAGCACACACAAATTATTTACAGCGTTCTGCCTACGTCCGTTCCACGTACTATTACATCGCAGAATTTGGTAGTACACCGAACGGCATGATACTGAACGACTTCTCCCGAAACATACGGAACCAATAATCCGCAAAGATAAATGAAATAATGTTGCATCTCGTGGCTTGCAAGTGGCGGTTGATTGAACTAACGCGGGAAACACGATTAGGTTTGATTAACACGGTTCTAGAGCTTCAAGAGAAGTGTTGGTAACCATTCTAAGCGCGTTAGCAAACAAAACTTGTGGCGAACGTGTGCGCACGTTCGGTGCTACGAAAATAAAATTGCCATTTTTATTCAACAAGTTTTCTTTCGCATTCGGCAGTCACGCGTTCTACGAAATAAGCACTCGCGACCTACAAGTGCATCGCGATCCCTGCATGTAGTGAAACGGGAAAAGGCAGAAAGGAAAGAAAGAAAAAGAAAAACTGCCCAGGTGTAAGTAGGACTCCCGCACTAAGCGTTCCGTACAAACTTAATGATTTATATAGACAGTACATCTATTCCGAGAATCGAGGGTCTCGACGAATTTTTGCTCTTATCGATATCGATACTGGCAAAATATCGGTCCCAAGGATTCCAAGGTTTTCCAGAATATTTTAATTTCAGGTCTGAAGTCGAATAACAAATGAAAAAAGAAACCATTTTTCGTGTGATACAAGTAAAACTTAAAAATTTTTTGACTTTTTTTCCTTTAGCTGTACTGTAAAGCAGTTCTTCTCGCCAAATTTCGTGATTCTGCGTCAACGGACGGCATTTTTTTTTACGTGTGACATAATTTTTTTCCTTTGCATGTAGTGCGAAACCTTGGTTCTTGGGAAATGCCATGATTCTAGGTCAACGGGAAGTAACTTGTAGGTTTTGACGAATGGGTTTGCGAGTATCAAAATATGTGGCGTAAATGACCACATCTTTTGCTTGCTCACACCCAAACGTCCATATATCAGACACTCAGATCAGCACCAAACGTTGTATGTAGATAATCAACGAAAACGCCGATTTAGTTCGTGCTGTGTGCTGTTGTTCAGTAGAACATGCGTAGACGGTTATTAAGAGTAACACCAGAACTATGCAATGCAGGAAAAGTGAATTGTGAATAACTGTGTTCAAGATCTCGCATGGGTGAGTTGGTAGAAAGTGAGACTCGAAGGGTCTCGCACTGAAACCCCGCTGATGATGACTTTATTTTGAATTGTTTACGTGTGAAATTGTTATATAGGAGAACATTTTCATAAAATGTAAAAGGTCTTTTCGGAATTTGTTCATTTGGCAGTTTGCTTTCCCTTCGTTAGTTGAAAGTAACAAAACCATAGAGTACGTTTGTATAGATAAGCGTCGTGCTCCATCTCTGCAAATGTACTTTATAGGTTTCCAATTTTGAACTAACAAAGCGAAAGCAGGCTACCAAAATAACATTGCTACTAACTCCGAAAAATCCTTTCACATGTTAGGAAAATATTCTCCTATACAACAGTTTCATACGTAAAGAGTTGAAAAAAATTGTAACCAGTGGGGGTCGAACGCGGAACCAACAGCACGATAACCTCACGCTCTGCCACCTCCTCACCTTCATTTTTTATTCATTTTTTAACTTGTGAAGTTGGTTTATTTGTCACAACGGAGTACAAAATAATGCCAGGTATTACAAAACATGCAGTACTGCAAACCTTACACATAAACTGTATCGTGGGCAGAATACAACTAATTAGAGTATTACTATTCAGTCATTCATGTATTTCTCATTTTGTCTCAATAAATCATCATAATCGTCTCGTGGCACGTCAAGGCTTTGGGCTCCTCCTTGCAATAATGACCCAAGTGAGAACTTCAACGCAATTAATCACAGTTACGCTTTTCCTCTTCGGCGTAGTTCTGTGTTACTTTTAATTAGCGTTTACGCAGGTTCTCCAGGGTGACAGCAAACGGCACGAACTAAATTGGTGTTTTCATTGACACTATATCGACGTACAACGTTTGGTATCGATCTGAGTGTCTGACAGATGGAGGTTTGGGTGTTACAAGCTTCATTTATTACACTGCCTAGTAACAATAGACCTCAGTATTTTACATAAATTTCAAATGGTTCAAATGGCTCTGAGCACTATGGGTCTTACCATCTGTGGTCATCAGTCCCCTAGAACTTAGAAATACGTAAACCTATCTAACCTAAGGACATCACACACATCAATGCCCGAGGCAGGATTCGAACCTGCGACCGTAGCGGTCACGCGGTTTCAGACTGAAGCGCCTAGAACCGCACGGCCGCACAGACCGGCCTTTAATTTCAACTTCATACGTCTACCCGCTCCTGAGAAAAAGGGGTCTTAATAGGCGGACTGACTTACTGACTGTCTGAGAACAAAAACAAAAGAAAATGGTTTGATATAATTACAAATGAACAATTTTCATTTTATTCTACTGTAAAATATTTATTCTGGCTAAATTTCATGATTCTACATCGACGGAGACGTGGACAGACAGTACTGACAACAAGTGACAATTTTTTGCGTGTTATATATTCACAAGGAAACGGCCTTGCCCCAGTGGATACACCGGTTCCTGTGAGATCACCGCAGTTAAGCGCTGTCGGGCGTGGTCGGCGCTTGGATGGGTGACCATCCGCGTCTCCATCCACTGTTGCCATTTTTTGGGGTGCACTCAGCCTCGTGATTCCAATTGATGAGCTACTCGACCGAATAGCAGCGGCTTCGGTCAAGAATACCATCATCACGATCGGGAGAGCAGTGTGCTGACCCCATGCCCCTCCCATCCGTATCCTCCACTGAGGATGACACGGCGGTCGGATGGTCCCCGTAGGCCACTCATGGCCTGAAGACGGAGTGCTTTATATGTATATATATATAAATTGTTTTCGGATTCTCTCCTATGGTTGTATTGTCAAACCTTGCCTTTCCCCAAATTTCGTCATCCTTGTTCAACAGGAAGTACCCTATGTGTTTTGCTTAATGAGTTTCCGAGTACCAAAATATTTAACGTATTTTTGATTGCATACAAATACAAACCTCACTTTTTTGCTGGCAAGGAACTGTGTACCTTAATATGATATAGATTTGTACTTGATACGTCCACCCGTTAATCGGAATAAGGGTTACGGACGGACAACGTAGTGATTCAGTAAGGGTTCAGCTTTGCCCATTGAGGTACACAGAACACTAAAAAGAAGACTGTTTAACTGTACTACTAGTTTTACACGATTCTGTAACCCGACAGTCTTCCTATAACTAACTGTGTTTTAAGTGTACACGGTATGCTTTCACGGCCAACGTTTACTTCAGTTAAGATTGTAGTCGATATACATGGTGGTCCATTGATAGTAACCGGGCCAAATATCTCACGAAATAAGCATCAAATAAAAAATTACAAAGAAGATGTCTAGCTTGAAGGGGGAAACCATATGGCGCTACGGTTGGCCCGTTAGATGGGGCTGCCATTGGTCAAACGGATATGAACTGCGTTTTTTTAAATAGGAACCCCCATTTTTTATTACATGTTCTTGTAGTACGCTAAGAAATATGAATGTTTTAGTTGGACCACTTTTTTCGCGTTATAATAGATGGCGCTGTAATAGTCACAAACGTATAAGTACGTGGTATTACGTAACATTCCGCCAGTGCGGGCGGTATTTGCTTCGTGAATCATTACCCGTATTAAAATGGACCGCTTATCGATTGCGCAAAAGGTCGACATCGTGTTGATGTATGGCTATTGTCATCAAAATGCCCAACGGGCGTGTGCTATGTATGCTGCTCGGTATCCTGGACGACATCATCCAACTGTCCGAGCCGTTCGCCGGATAGTTACGTTGTTTAAGGAAACAGGAAGAGTTCAGCCACATGTGAAACGTCAGCCACGACCTGCAACAAATGAAGATGCCCAAGTAGGTGTTTTAGCTACTGTCGCGGCTAATCCGCAAATCAGTAGCAGACGAATTACGGGACGATGACAGATTTTTTGCAAGCGTTCTATTTAGCCACGAAGTGTCATTCACCAACAGAGGTAACGTAAACCGGCGTAATATGCGCTTTTGGGCAACGGAAAATCCACGATGGCTGCGACAAGTGGAACATCAACGACCTTGGCGGGTTAATGTATGGTGCGGCATTATGGGAGGAAGGTCCATTGGCCCCATTTTATCGATGGCAATCTAAATGGTGCAGTGTATGCTGATTTCGCACGTAATGCTCTACCGATGTTCTACAAGGTGTTCCACTGCATGACAGAATGGCACTGTTCTTCCAACATGATGGATGTCCGGCACATAGCTCGCGTGCGGTTGAAGCTGTATTGAATAGCATACTTCATGACAGGTGGATTGGGGTCGTCGAAGCACCATACCATGGCCCGCACGTTCGCCGGATCTGACGCCGGCGGGGGTGGCCGAGCGGTTCTAGGCGCTACAGTCTGGAACCGCGGGGCCGCTACTTCGCAGGTTCGAATCCTGTCTTGGGCATGGATGTGTGTGATGTCCTTAGGTTAGGTTTAAGTAGTTCTAAGTTCTAGGGGACTGATGACCTCAGAAGTTAAGTCCGATAGTGCGCAGAGCCATTTGAACCGGATCTGACGTCCCGGATTTCTTTCCGTGGGGAAAGTTGAAGGATATTTGCTATTGTGATCCACCGACAACGCCTGACAACATGCGTCAGCGCATTGTCAATGCATGTGCGAACATTACGGAAGGAGAACTACTCGCTGTTGAGAGGAATGTCGTTACACGTATTGCCCAATGCACTGAGGTTGACGGACATCATTTTGAGCATTTATTGTATTAATTTCGTATTTACAGGTAATCACGCTGTAACAGCATGTGTTCTCAGAAATGATAAGTTCCCAAAGATGTATGTATCACATTGGAACAACCGAAACAAAATGTTCAAATGTAACTACGTTCTGTATTTTAATCTAAAAAATCTACATGTTACCAACTGTTCGTCTAAGATTGGGAGCCATATCTTTGTGACAATCACAACGCGAAAAAAGTGGTCCAACTAAAATATTCTTATTTCTTTACGTACTACACGAATATGTAATAAAATGGGGATTCCTATTTTAAAAAAAAATAACCTATGGGGGTCAACCATAGCGCCATCTGGTTTCCCCCTTAAAGCTAGAGAAGTTTCGGTCTTTGTAGTTTTTTCGTTTGACGCTTATTTCGTGAGATATTTGGCCCGCTCACGATCAATGGACCGACCACCCTGTACAGAATTATTCGTTGCATTCCATGTATGGCTTATTGTTTTATATATCTACCACAGTCTCTATTCAGAAGTCATAATTGAAGTAGCGATTTTAAAATGTTATTCTTCAAAATTTTAATTTTTATCCTACCCAGACGTGATGTTTCAGATACTTTTGGAAACATACAGACTGGGTAACGGTTTGAGTAGGTCCAGAATTTTCAGAACTTTTCCTTTAGTTGTCAGTCTTCGTAGTGTCAACCTCTGGCGAATTTTCAGTCCAACCCAGTATATGTCTCAATGGCCATGAGAAACGATCAAAAATTATCATCGAGAATGGGAGACCTACAAGGCTAACGGTCGTTAATCAAATTACAGAAGTGTTACTTGTCTGGGCCTTTCCTCAGCTTTGGAAACTAACAGTTACAACTGGGACTTGTTTGAGATGGTCATTTCTTTTATTATTGTATTTTATCTCCTGTAACTGTAATGTGATTTCCGTAAATTATTTCCCAGCATCGAGATGGAATTTTATTCAGAGATTCCACAATTTTTAGAATCGCAGCTCAGTGGTAGCGAAAGCAAGCGGAGACTTTTTTGTTCGTTGTGTGACATTCATTTATCTCTTATTTTGATGTCCACACGGCAGGGGACAAAAGAAGAATCATATACGTGGTACATCACTCGCTTTATAGCGACGCGAATGACATTCATTTTTACGCTATACGTTTTCTCCTTTGAACACGAGCCATTACCAGAATTACTAGCGGGCTCTCATCACCACTCCCCGTGCGTTTACACTCTTCAGCGGAAGAGTGATAGTTTTATGAACGTCACTCTTTATTTCATAACTTCTAAATGACTGTTTTTAATTCTGTTGAGTCGCCAACGCTATCAAACCCATAAAATCTGTTACACTTTTGCAGTGCTTCCATTTGATAGCCTAGGAAACTGTGATGTGCCTGTGCAGTGCAGCCTCTTGTTTTATGATGTATACTGAACAGCGTACTAGATAATCAGTTTCCAGTGGTACACGGAATTACTCCTTGTTGAGAATCGTACAGATTAATACTGGTCACAGCACAACAACGAACAGAATCCTCTCCACTGGTCGAAAACATCGTTAGACTCACGAAAGTTATACCAGCTGTTTAAAATGGGAACGCTCTTCATTAAACAAATGTAAAGACCACATTTTTAAATTTATCTCCGGAATTAATAACTTCGATAGAAACAATACAACTTAAATCAAGATCTCATTTAATGACGCACTATACTTGCCAGCGTATTATATACGAAACTTTGCTCAATATACGAAAGTCGATAGTTTTATTTGACATAATTCTAATTATAGCTTAATAATAATTTTTTCATAATGCGGGGCCACAGTCATAATATATTTCTTTAAAGTCAGTACCGCCATTAGACTTGTTTATTTACAGTGATACATTTCCTCTTACACAATCATGATTTCGGCTTCAGAGTGCCATTATTAAGTGTTTTTCTGAAAGCAGGCAAGACAATAACAGTGAAATACATAACAAGTGATAAAACCATATAAAAATCCATATTTGTAATGCTTACTTACATGTTTTATAAAATGCCTAAGATGCCATACTATCCTATTAAAATACACTATTAGACACATTATCTAAGAGTCGATCCAGAGCCTACTGCTTTGTTTCATTACTGAGTACACCATCTTGACTGAATGACAGCTGGCTAAGTGTCAAATTGTCTTGGTCAAAGTAATTCCTGTTACAAGCAGGTGACCTTTTTTTAGTCTTTGGACTGAGTGTCCGGTAGGATAAGAAAGGTGAAGAGCAATTTATTTTCTTTGGCAGTTGCTACATCTTTGCAGTACCTGTTTATCTTAGTAGGCAATGAAGTTGCCTGCTCATAAACATAAACAGTAACAAACCTCTCTATAATATTCGCTGCATCCTTTAATATAAAAGTCCACACCCCATTTACAATAGCCTCTTCTTCATTTACCTAGCTCTCTATATATTATTATGTGTTAGTATTTTTCTTGACTAGGTATGATTTGACTATACCAATCACTAAAATATACATGTAAGAACATACCACCTCCTTTCCCTCTTTTTCATTCCCCTCCCATTTTTCCTTCTTTTAATACATTTGTGTGATTTCATAGTACTTCCACATTCTATTTGAGACCACACATCTTTTACGTATTCTGGTCACTAAATTTATATTTCTGGAAGTATATATTCTGTTTGTGGACTATTCCTTTGATAGTTCACAATCTGAAATATTTGTGTTTTTTGTTCCTTTTTGCTTTTATAGTTATTTTTTTAAGAGTTTAATTCCACGCCGTTATGCATGATTCTTTTACTCTTCAGCATCCTCCTCTCCCCTTCCCTGGCTATATTGTTGACATACGTATCACCCCCATCAGGGATGATTGCTAACCATTGATCCACTAACCCTTTCCTCACTCTGAGACATACTACTTTTACGAGAATCAATACCCCTCTTCACACCTCGTACCTCATTCCCACACAATTTTTGACACGTATTAAGGCAATCATAATTATTGTCAAATAATAAAGATAATAAATATTATTCCGTGGTTAAGGCTCACCCCCCGCTCCCCCACACCTCTTGCAATACCCCCCTTTTCTTCATTTATCTAGATCTCTACATATTATTATGTGTTAGTACTTTTATTTTGACTAGGTATGATTTGAATATACTAATCACTACAAAAAAAAGGTAATTCACTTCACATTTTTATTCTTAATCCTTTGTTAGTTACCCTTTTGGCTCCCACCACGCCAACACCCCACTACAATAGCTTCTTCTTCATTTCATTAGTAATTTTATAACCCCCCCTGATCCATCCTTCTACAGCCCCCCCCCCCTTACACTTACACTCCACATGCCTGCAGCCTTCATTGAATGACTTATAGTATTGGCCGTCCGCTGTGGCCGAGCGGTTCTTGGCGCTTCAGTCCGGAACCGCTCTGCTGCTGCGGTTGCAGGTTCGAATCCTGTGTCGGGCATGGATGTGTGTGATGTCCTTAGGTTAGTCAGGTTTTAGTAGTTCTAGCCGGCCGAAGTGGCCGTGCGGTTAAAGGCGCTGCAGTCTGGAACCGCAAGACCGCTACGGTCGCAGGTTCGAATCCTGCCTCGGGCATGGATGTTTGTGATGTCCTTAGGTTAGTTAGGTTTAACTAGTTCTAAGTTCTAGGGGACTGATGACCACAGATGTTAAGTCCCATAGTGCTCAGAGCCATTTGAACCATTTTAGTAGTTCTAACTCTCAGGGACTGATGACGTCAGATGCTAAGTCCCATAGTGCTTTGAGCCATTGGGACTTATAGTATTCTAGACCTTGTGTTTCTTCCCAATTGTTTATTACCTCTTTATGAAGTAACTATTATCAGTAATGTTATATTTATCTTTATTGTTAAGAAATAGGATATAAACCACTTAGGAGTTTCTTATGTGATAGCTGATTAAGTTTATAACATTACTATGTTATCTTCATGTCATATAAATAAGATGTGACTACTATAACATATAAATAAAAGTGATAGCACCAAGATTATAGCCATATGTATCACTACGACGGTGCACTCACGTTTGTAATTGTATCTCATCAACCATTAATGAATAATAGGATATCCATACTCTTTATAGTACGTTAAATTTAAACGTGCTGTTTAACATGAAGTCCTTCTATTCTTTTATTTGGTTAAATGCTTTTATGTACATGATATGTTTGATATACCTGTATTATTTTTTAACTTATTCTGAAGTAACGTTCCAACACATATAACTGGATTTACATGCCTGATGATACATATGTCATAAATGTCGCTTCAAACCTCAATGGTTAATTAATGAGTAAGTAGAATAAATAATTGCACTGTATTGTATTAACTCTGAATTGAGGCAAAATTACACAACTTAGATTTGGCCATGTGTTAATTTCACGTACAAAGCTGTATATTTACCTACTAAAATGTACTTTAAACAATGTCAATGACTAGCTAGACTTTTATATTTATGGATGCAGCGAAAGTTATCGAGAGGTTTGTTACTGTATATGTTTATGAGCAGGCAACTTCATTGCATACCAAGATAACAGGTACTGCAAAGATGTAACAACTACCAAAGAAAATAAATTTCTCCTAACCTTTCTTATCCTACCGGACACTGAGTCCTAAGATTAAAAAAATGTCATTAGCTTGTAAGAGGATTTTCTTTGACCCAAGACAATGTGACACTTAGCCAACTGTCATTCAGTCAAGATGGTGTACTCAGTAACGAAACAAAGCAGTAGCCTCTGCCAGAAATATCGACTCTTAGATAATGTGTCTAATAGTGTATTTTAATAGGACAGTATGCCATCTTAGGCAGTTTAAAACACTTGTAAGTAAGAATTACAAATATGAATTGTTATACGGTTTTATCACTAGTTAAGTATTTCACTGTTATTGTCTAACATGCTTTCAGAAAACACTTAATGGCACTTTCAAGCAAAAATCATGATTGTGTAGGTGTAAATGTAACATTGTAAATTAACAACAGTCTAATGGCGGTACTGACTTTAATGAAATGTAGTTTAATAGTTTATTTTAGAGTAAATTAATAACAAATCACAGCAGAAAATTTTGGAATGTCGTAGAGGATAGAATATTTAACAGTGTTGCCTATAAAAAAAAGTAAAGGGTGAGTATGTCATCAAATAAGCTGGAATTTCAGTATTAGATCGAATTAATTTGAATATTCAGTAACAGCATCTGTAGTTAGAAAAAAAATGGTCGTCATCAGTGGAAAAAGGAGGAGAAATCTCTTGCATACGAATTAACCTGTGCTTCACTTTAATTATATCTCTTTAATTAATGAATGTGTAGTAAATTCTCATTAGAAAAATATAATAAATGATTTCTGAAGCAGAATAATAAAAGCAAACATCGCCGTGTTTGGTGTTGGTAGATACGGCTTTGAAAACCGCACACTGTGGTGCCTGTAGTTTTAATTTAGGGCATAAGGCGTAGTTTTATCTTCATTTCGATGTACTTGCGAAGTAAAAGCATGGGATTTGGAGGTAGAGTGAGAGCGAGGGTATACAGGGAATGGGCGGGCAGTCTGATGAACAATGTCTGAACCGCGGGCTACCTCAGTGAGACTTGGTTGTTGCAAATGTCGGAAACTCTACAGTTCGTTACCGGGACAAGTCTTGGGCTGCTGGAACGCCGCAGTGTTGAAATTTGTACAGTTCGGTTCAGAAGTGCAAGTTGCAGGTTTGCAAGATGACCGGACCTACTCATCACAGATTCCGTCCACATTTATGATGTGTGAAAGACATAGATTTACATGAAAGTGACACAGGTAGGAGCTCCAGATCGCCAAGCGTTCAGAAAAAAATAGCGTTTTTGGGGCGCGTCGGTCGAGGCACAAGCCATTTATGTTAGCACAGTCCGCACGCAGTGGTTGGGGCAGTGGACAGATTACAAAACAGCAATCCGAGGATTGTGAGATTAAGTCCTGCAACGGAAACTTTTTTGTTTTGAAATCAGTTTTCTTTACTTATATTGTAAATAAATCAAAATATTGTGTACATTAATACTCTTACTTTCATAAAAGGGATGAATGAAAGAAAAGGTGAACACTTGATTGCAAATAAATTTACAGGAAGTAATTGTAAGGCGTAGACGAGAAATTCGCATATAAAATTAGATATTGGGTCAGATGGCTCTGAGCACTATGGGACTTAGGATCTGAGATCATTAGTCCGCTAGAACTTAGAACTACTTAAACCTAACTAACCTAAGGACATCACATACATCCATTCCCTAGGCAGGATTCGAACCTGCGACCGTAGCAGTCGCGCGGTTCGGGACTGAAGCGCCTAGAACCGCTCGGCCACCACGGCCGGTAAAATTAGATATTATCGTTATTTTACGGTCCATGATTTGCACGTGTTGGAGTGATATTCATCGCAGAAAAAGGGGGAACAGTAATTTTCCCTGCATCTTGCACATTTTATGAATGCCGCATTCTTACTTTTAACTGCTTTACACTCATAAAGGGTTCTCTCTCCTGCACAATCTGGCAATAAACTACACACAACGCAAAATTTCGCCAAATATGCGTGGCTACGTGGCGATGTACAATGGAATGTACGAGGGTTATTCGGAAAGTGAGGAACGACTGGTCGCGAAATGGGTACCACAGTGAACTTTTGTACAGGTATGTTTGGCTGTGTCTGTAGTATGCCCGTCGATCACGTGACGTCGGTCGTTTTAGTTCTGAGCACACAGGGCGCACATAAAGATATCTAGGACAATAGTGTCTCCCGTCAAGTACGAGGACCTGGTGAGAAATTTCGCATGAAGCTATGCAGCCAACAATCAATAACTGCCGTGCCGTTTCTTCTTCAAGACAATAGTCGGCCGCATTCTGCTGGGGCAATGAAGATGCTCCTGCATCGTTTTCAGTTGGAAATGTTTGATTACCCACAATACAGCCCGTAATTGTCTCCCTCTGAGTTTCATCTCTGCTCACATAAACCCAACATTTTGCACAGGCAACGAGCTGTAGGCCAGCTTAGAGAATTGGCGGAAAGCACTGGCGGCTGTCTTCTATAACGAGGGTATTGGAAAGTTGGTACAACGCTACGACGAACGTCTGAGTCGGATCGGCGACTATGGAGATAAGTAGCTGGAAGTTGTAGCTAACTGTTGCAAATAAAAGTATTGATTTTCACTATGGTTACCATTTCGCGACCTATCGCTCCTTACTTTCCGAATAGCCCTCGTATGTTGAAGTAGTCTCCTAGAACGTAAAAGTGAAACTAATGCAATACAATGTCCTGAAGGCTTCAACTGCAATCCCTTCTTTAAAAGTGTTATTAGCAGCTCTCTCGTGGACGCTTAGGCACAATGCTTTCATGGAAATTTATTTGCAATCCTAAATTTTCCTTTTTCCTTCCCTTTCATGCCTCTCGCGAAAATATTAATGTATAATCTTCACAGTAATGGAGGTTGAAATTAGTTACGAACACACAAAATTAATACAGTAAAATTGGAAAATGTCAACTTCTTTGAAAATACTAAATACAGAATAGTATTTCGATTAATTACATTGCAAATAATGTAAAAATTGAAAATAGAAGTAGTTTTCACGTAGGGCCTCGACCATAAATCCTCGGATTATCGTTCTGTAATCTTTCCATGGACCATCCACACCTTGGAAACTACTCTAACTTAAATCAATGTTGACTCGCCCTAGTAAGGCCGAAAATGCACTTTTTCCCCTTCTAAATTCTTCGCCATTGGGGACGCAACGCCGAAATATACTGGTTAGTTGCCGATGTCCTTGAGCTTAGTTCACATTGCTAAAATCTACACAGTTATGTGCCGGCAGACAACAAATTAGATCTGGAAAGTAACTCCACTCTCGCGCAAACTTACGCTGGGCTACCCATGTAACGACTTTGTGCAACAGACGGCCAATATTTATTGCCGTATGCTGTTAATCAAATTGAATTGTAAACAAATTCTCGTATGTCGCCGAGAGTTATTGATTATTCACTTCCTAATTTTAATAATCACAGGTATATTACATGCAGAGGCTTTGATCTTTCGTGGAACAGACTGCGAGACCGTAGGTGGTCGCCCCCTAGGCCAGCCATTCTCTGTGGGGCGTGCCCTTCTGAAAGAGAGAGAAAAAGAATATGAAAGCAAAAACTTATTAATTTAATGGTGCGAAAGGAAAGTACATTCAGAAGTAATTAAAAAAGTAAAATTCACATTTACACTGATATAATTCGCTTACGAACAGGATTGCATCAATATTGCACAGTGCATTTAATAGAGAATTTTTCAGTACTAAGTGTAACAGTTATTAGTGACTCACATGGGGCTGACTTGCGGAGCAGAGTTATTCGAAGGAGGCTTTAATATTAAAAATAGATACTCTGAGAGCTATATTTTGTGTTGAATTCAATATAGAAATATTGGTTTCACAGAGGTAGGAGTACACATTCCCCCTCGCACCTCCTCGCACTCCCGTCAGGTAAGCAATCAACTTTTCTCACTTTGCCTGTAAGACAGAGAGCAGTAGACGACCGCTGCTTCCGGTTTTGCCACTGTGGCTTATCGGTTATGCAAAATAACAAAAAAATTACTTCGTCCTTGTAATTTGTAAAGTTGCAACTTCGTAGCTTTAGCACCAATATAATATATACTGTTACGTATAATGAAGAGTGGTACAATGAAAACTATGATTGTAAATTCGGATATAAAGGCTGAGAGCCAAACAGTTGTGAGGGTGGGGTTGATCTGCTATTCTGTTACTCTGCGCAACGGATTAATCTGAGGTGTACCCTTTATGCTGTGGCTCCCGCAAGATGAAATTTCCACCCCCACACTACTACAGAAGTAAGACAGACGCTCCTAACGTTCTTAAGAGAAATGCCTGAAAAACTTTCAGCAATAAATATCTTCTGGAGTCGTCCACTGTAAGGAAATGACACAAAAATTCACAAAATTTCTTACGTGGATACTTGGGTACTGGAGTAGTGCTAGTTGGCGTAAGAAAAACCATGAAACTAACGAAAATTATTTACTTTGCAAAAATTCTGAGAAATCACAATGGCACTTTTAGTTATGAATTGAACAATTTATATCCTGGTTCTTCACGCAATGTGAAGTTACCTCTCAAGGATAGAATTCGCCATGAAATTTCTGTACAAAGTTTAAGATTGTTATTGACTTGGCAGAATGGCTGAGAGGCACACCTATTCAACTTGAATAATTATCGTTTAGAATGTTGCTACGTAAGGTTGAGGCTGTCAGGTGTGAAATGCTGTGAAGTGTAAGATTGTGGAGGAAATATGGGGCTGGCAGTACCTGTAGCGCACAATACCGTAAGATGCGATGACTGCTGTCTGCGCCGCTCGCTGCTGACAAATAAGATAACTCTCGTTCTATCTGGATTGACCTTCGCCAATCACTCTCTCCCTATGCCTTGAAGAAGTCGAGGATTCCTATTCGCCCCTAGTCGAACTATTGGTGTGGTTCATCAGTCAGATAACCAGTCCACCGCGATGCCACTAAAAAATTCGCTCGCAGGCGTTTAACTATAACTCTGTCCATTCACACCACACAATAAGTGTGTCGACCAACACAGTGAACAACGCTTAATCGCAAGGACTCAGTATAGAGTCGCACTCAGATTTGCTCTCGACAGAGGTGCTCTCCCAGTGAAGTACTGAGGAGAGACTTGTTCCTCGCTCCAAGAGCGACAACGTAATGGCGCCTCTCCACGCCAGACGTGAAGGTGTATATCTTTCGGTCTCCTCCATTAGTCCATCAGCTAAAGGCGTCAGAAATATCGTCTGCCAATCAGCATTGCTCTTCTAAAACGGGAGAATGACGTTCCGTTTAAGGCGACCAATCCGGAAATCTGTAGTATTGGCGTTTGCTGTCTCCCTGTGAAAATCTCTGAAACTGCACGCTATGTGTAAAGAGTGCGTATGTTGGACACTCCCACACAATGTAGCGAAATTTGCTTTTAAGCCGAAAATGGGGTCGTTCCCCATTTCACTTGGGGACACGCTGTCTGCTCCACGGGCGGCCGAGGTTGACTCGTCCTCTAAAGGGACCGGCCTTCCGGTGTGTGGTCTGCCTCTCTCGAACTAAAAGCTCCTGTGACCGTCATGTCTGGAATGTATGTGTGTACGCCAGCCTCGAGTATTTCAACCCCTGTGTGCACAGGTTATTTGCATACCGTTTACATGAATTCATACAACATTGATTTTATCTCACTGAGATCGGGTTCGAATGAAGCGTCTTGATGTGTGGAATATGTAAGCAATGAAGGTCAGGGGACCACGACGTCTTACACAGTCAAGCGGCAGTCAGCAGGCTTGGCTCTGCAAGGAATCATTTATTACCTGTTGGGTCGAAATGTCTTAACGCGGCATTAAGAAATAAGACATATTAAATGGCATTTGAGGGACATCTGTGGTTGTAACAACGATTGCTTCTCTGCGAAACACCGCTGCAAGTTTATGCCTATCAGGGACATTATATTGTCGATGTAGGTTAAATACAACACCTTTAGGTATTAAGTTTGAAATCAGGAACAGGTCTATAAGAAATGATTGGAATGCACAAAGGACGTAATCGCATGATTTATTTTTATGCAGCACTGTTGTTGGGGAGTTTGGACAAAAGTTCCCCACCGTTATGCAAATTTTACATTTGCGTGCTTTCAGAGTCCTATCGTTTGCGTAACAGAGGCGAAAATATTGTTCAAAGTGTTGGGTCTTGCCCACTTCTCTCGTATAGACGGTGCCTAAGCGATACTGCGTTCTCGGAATGCTATACATCAATCCAAGCAGATAACATCAGTAGTTTTATTTCTATAAAGCAGATTGACAATTCCTAACTTTAATGTACAAAGGTGTCGCAAGCGATGGGCGACATGCAACATACATCCGAGTTCTTGCTATACACAATGTTCCTAGAAGTTGACACACGTCACTGGTAACGATTCTGGGCCATCTGCCTCTCCGAGAATACTTTCCACTAATGTCCGGCCGAGGCTTCACTTCTGGCAGAGGTCGCTTCTGTCGTGGCGCGGTCCTAATCAGCACACCATTGGCCGACGTCGTTTCACCGCCTTCTCTGGTTTTGCGTTCTTCGTCTTTGTTCCGGCGCTTGTGGTTGCGCCAGAACACAAAGCTATCGAAATATTTTTATTATTAATTGTTCAGTGGCCCAAGGGCAACTCGTTATACAAATTGTTACGTATAGTTTTGTTATTGTTTCTTTTCAGATTTTTATGCCCTGTGATCTGTTAAAGATTCCACTCACAGAGTCAGCTTTTCTGGCTTATACGTATCTTGGTTTTGGGTGTATGAATTACTATTGCCTTCAAATTTCAATTGCCTAACATCAGAGATACTGTTTCTAAGTGTTCTATCACCTGTTACATGTGTAGTTCCTACGAATGCTACTACTTTCATTGTAAGTATAAAGTTTTGGGGACTATAATGTTCAAATGGCTCTGAGCACTATGGGACTTAAGATCTGAGGTCATCAGTCCCCTACACTTAGAACTACTTAAACCTAACTAACCTAAGGTCATCACACACATCCATGCCCGAGGCAGGATTCGAACCTGCGACCGTAGCAGTCACGCGGTTCCGGACTGAAGTGCTTAGAACACAGGGCCACCGCGCCCAGCAAAAAAAAAAAAAAATAAAATAAAATAAAATAAAAATAAAAAATAAATAAAAAAACCAATTCCTTCGAGTTGTTAGTTTTACTGGTGACAGTTCAGATGACATTTAAGAATATATTTAATGGATTAGAACAGTGCTGAACTTTGAGGAATGTTTTAAGCAACGAACAAAACTTGGCGAAATCTTCGAAACAAACTATTTTTCTGGCAATTAGTAATATATAAGAATCAGCATTAAGGAATGGGTGAATTGTATCTCACATTTCTGGGGATAATTATAATCACTGAAAGGTCCCGCGATCGCATCCTGGCCGGACCACGGAATATTTCAGCCTTCCTTTAACTTAACCTTCATATCTCAAAGACGTGGAGGATCGTCAGAGACAAGGCATGGTTTAAAAACCGTGTTAAACTATAGAACCACCATAGGAATTCTGGTTTTGCTTAGGGATACGTAAGCAGCCGACGTGGTATTCGATTGTCTTCCACAGGGCCGTTGAGAGATATGAAGATATCTCTCAATGGATGTGATTCATCTACTGTCTGTCTCCTGTTTCGCAGGACAATTTCTGTGAACTTCTTAAGGTAGGAGATGAGGTACTGCCTGAAGTAGAGCTGTGAGGACAGCTCGTCGGTTGTGCTTGCGGAGCTTAGTTCCTGCCGGCAGGGTGGCACTGCATGTCCGATTAGGGAGCTTGCTTCTCTCTAGAATAAAAAAAAAAAAACTGAATGAAGGGATCAACAATGAACTTGAACGAGCATCATGTGCCGTCCTCCACCAGACGCCGCGATGGCCGAGCGGTTCTAGGGAATTTAGTCCGGAACCGCGCGACTGCTACGGTCGCATGTTCGAATCCTGCCTCGGGAATTGATACGTGTGATGTCCTTAGGTTATTTAGGTTTAAGTAGTTTTAAGTTCTAGGGGGCTGATGATGTCAGATGTTAAGTCCCATAGTGCTTAGAGCCATTTGAACCATTTCTAAATTTCGGGAAATTGAGCCGCGCAAACAGTGTTTCCTCCACTGATATATCGGTCGCGTATCGTCCGGTGATCCTCAGAGTGAGTCACAAGACTTGTCACTCACTTTGACGATGGCCGGAGGATATGCGGCTGATATATCAGTGGAGGAAATTCTATTTGCCTGGCTGCATGCCCGAAATTTAATGGACTGTTCTTTACGCCACGAGAAGTTGAAAATGCTCATCAAGATACAGCACGGCTACACCAAAACAACTGTCTTTACAGACACCAACCACATCACACAATATTTCAAGCCGTTTATGGGCGTTTGTGCGATCATGGGGTTCTTCAGACAGACGAACGTACAGAGATGTGGCGGACAGTGCGTACACTAGATTTGGAGGATACTGAGACGAACCCTAGTAAAAACTCCAGGCAAGTGCCTCGCCAACATGGTGTAAGCCAGAGAACGATTGTGTCTGTCCTGCATGACAACCACTACTATTCCATGACCTAAAACCCATTGGAGTGCATTTTGAATTTTTGTGGCTTGGATGCAATGCAGCTCTGCAGTGTGTTCTGGGATAATCTGTGGTCGTTGCACGCATTCCGTCCATTTCCAGTCAGGAATCCGACCCTGCACTTTAAGGGATTTATTGCTCTTCACCCTGTGTAGCCAAGTAATGTCTGAAAAAGCAATTATCCACTACTATAATGAGTCACCTCACTCAAACAACTGAGTATAGAAATGTATGGCGATATACTGGGTGATCAAAAAGCCAGTATAAAATTGAAAACTGAATAAATCACGGAATAATATAGATAAAGAAGGTAAAAATTGACACACATGCTTGGAATGACATGGGGTTTCATTAGAAAGAAAAAAATGTCCGACAGATGGCGCTTCATCTGATCAGAATAGCAATAATTAGCATAATAAAGTAAGAGAGAGCGAAGATTATGTTCTTCACAGGAAATTCTCATTATGGCCACCATCATTCCTCAACAATAGCTGTAGTCGAGGAATAATGTTGTGAACAGCACTGTAAAGCATGTCCGGAGTTATGGTGAGGCATAGGTGTCGGATGTGGTCTTTCAGCATCCCTAGAGATGTCGGTCGATCACGATACACTTGCGAGTTCAGGTAACCTCAATGCCAATAATCGCAGGGACTGAGGTCTGGGGACCTGGGAGGCCAAGCATGACGAAAGTGGCGGCTGAGCACACGATCATCACCAAACGACGCGCGCAAGAGATCTTTCACGCGTCTAGCAATACTTTGTATTTGGTTCTAATAAAACCCCATGTCACTCCAAGCATGTGTGTCAATTTTTACCTCTCTATCTACACTATTCCTTGGTTTATTAAGTTTTCAAATTTATACTGACTTTTTGATCACCCGGTAAAACGAAACTATCGCATCGACTCAATCGTGGGTAAGGCAGGTGGGAACTTCAGTTCTTTGATAGGATCGGGGAAAAATGCAATCAGTCTAGAAAAGAGATCGTTAACACATCACTTGTGCGGCCAACCCTGCAACATGGATTCAGTGCGTGGAAACCTCACCAAATTGGACTAATATCGGATACTGAACGTATACAAAGAAAGACCGCACAAAATTGTCACATGTTTTTTGAAAAGCAGAAGAACGTCACGAGAATGTTCAAAAACTGGAAATTAACAGGGAACTGAAAATAGTCAGTTATATTATTAAAACAGACATAACGCCAATTGGAAGTATGAGAGCTTTTTAAATGTTTATATAACAATTTATTGCGTCACGATCGTGAGATAAAAAAAAGAAAGAAAAAGAAAAACTCATTTCACCGGTATCGGCAAGTAGTTGCCATCTTCAGATGTGTTCAATCCATTAAATATCTTCTTTTTCGTGTTTTAGTAATGAGTCTCCTAACTGGTTTGAAGCGACCCGGCATGAATTCCTCTCCTGTGCCAACCTCTTCATTTAAAGTAGCACTTGCAACATATGTCCTCAATTATTTGCTGGATGTATTCCAATCTCCGTCTTCCTCTGCAGTTGTTGTCCTCTACGGCTCCCTCTAATACCATGGAAGTTATTCCGTGATATCTTGACAGATGTCCTATCATTCGATCCCATCTTTTTGTCGGCGTTTTCCATATATTCCTTTCCTCTTCGATACTGCGGAAAACTACTTCATTCCGTACCTCATCAGCCCACCTAATTGTCAACATTCTCTCGCAACGCCACGTCTCAAATGCTCCGATTCACTTCTGTTCCGGTTTTCCCAGTGTCCGTGTTTCACTATCATCCAGTGCTACGCTCCAAACGTACGTTCTCTGAAATTTCTCCCTCAAATTAAGGCCTATGTTTGGTACTAGTGGAATTCTCTTGAACAAAATTGCCTTTCTTGCCAGTGCTAGGCTGCTTTTGATGCCCTAGTTGCTCCGTCCGCGATTGCTTATTTTGCTGCCTAGGTAGCTCAATTCATGACTTCATTTACTTCGTGACCATCAATCATGACGTTAGGTTTCTCGCTGTTCTCATTTCTGCTACTTCTCATTACTTTCGTCTTTATTCGATTTACCCTTATTCCATATTCTGTTTTCATTAGACTGTTTATTCCATTCAGCAGATCATGCAATTCTTCTTCACTTTCACTTAGGATAGCAATGTTAGTGGTGAATCGTATCATTGATATCCTTTAACCTTGAATTTTAATTCCACTCCTGAACCTTTCTTTTATTTCCATCATTTCTTCTTCGATGTACGGATTGAGCAGTAGGGGCGAAAGACTACATCCCTGTCTTACAGCCCTTTTAATCCGAGCACCTCGTACTTCGTCATCCTAGACTTTGCTATCCGGTTTCTAGAATGCCTCTACGTTTTTCTAACCCTCAGCACCAGGAGGCTGCTGGGGTAGCTGTGGAGCAATGAACTGTCTCCAGAGTTTACATTTTGTTTAGAAAATGGGTGTGATTCAGTAAAATCTTAGGACAAATTCTGAATGAATATTATTTGTATTGTAAATTAACTGTAATTCGTGCAGTATTCAGAAAAAACTAAACACTTAAAAATTATGCAATCAATACCACTGGAATGTGGAAGTATAGGTCCTGGCCGAAAGTAGACACAGTGCTACGTCGAAATAAATACAACATCCGTCCTGCATGTTCGGTGCTTGTGTCTAAACTGTGAATAAATTGTTGGCTTACCTGAAACAGCAGTTACTTAAAAGTAATCCACGTCGTTGTAACGCACTTTTGGGAACGTCTGACCTGGAAACTCCAGACGTAGTCGTCTTCTAAGGGTAGTCTTCACTTGAGTCGTAACATTATGTAAGATTCCTGTCAGAAAATCTCTGGTCCTTCAGGGCTGATTTTAACCTGGGGAGCAAGAAACTGTCTGGGATCGACAAGTCCGGGGAGCAGGGCAGGTGAACTGAGTGACACAACTCCCCTGTTAGTCAGGAACTGCTGCACCAGGAAGGCAGTGTGTGAGCCGCCATTGTTGTTGAGCAGGGTCCGATCGCCTTGTCTGTCGTACTGCGGCCGCACCTGCTTGATCCGTTCCTCACAGCCAATTTCCACTTCCTTCGGTACTATTGGCACTGCTTTACGACGATACTCGGAGAAAAGTTCCTTCACTTTCTCTTTGTTTCATGGAGAGCGCGCTGTCCAGTCGGGGGGGGGGGGGTAGTTTCTACATTGTGTGCCCCCCTTGTCTGATGCGTTGAAACTACTCATAAACACCCTTGTAGAGGACATCAATGTCTTCTTAAGGGGCTCCGGAATGGCTCAAAATCATGAAAAGTTCAATTTTTACTTTTTTGCGTTTTCTGAATCTGCAGACTATTACCTTTTAATAGATATATAATTTATTCAATTCCGAGGACTACAACTATTTTTAAATTTTTTTTTAAATGTCTTCTACATGGGCGTGACCCACTGTGGCGCAGTTAAACTGCTGTCAAATGGTGTTATTATTAACGTCCGTGTTCATCAGGTACATTTTAGTGATGTGAGATAAAGTATGTATTGTGGCTAACCTGTGATGGTTCAATATATATCGCTGGTGTGATTGTCGATTGTTTCATGTTTATTTACTCTGCCGTTATCTCGAAAATATTCGTAATTAATTCTGTTTCTTGAGTCTCTGTTTTGTTGAAGTATAATAATGAGTAAAAGTAAAGTTATTAGAAATCCTCTGAAGGCTTTTAAGAAAAGGAGAAATGTTGGAAAGCCAAAGGTATGTGTTATTACTGTAAACAATAAAGACGATAACCATGTGAGTGAAACTAACCTCTCAAGTACACCTGCCCATAGCAGTCAAAGTGCGAAAGAAAATACTTCACAGAAGAAGCTTGGTTCCAAGAGTGAAAACTATGAATGTTTTATGGGCGAATCGGATGTGAATGAAATATTTGATATGTCGGTTCTCAAAGGAATTTTTTCAAACTGTGTAAGATGTATTCATTGTAGTGAAGTTGGTCTGGAACTCTCCATAATAAAGCTCGTAGGACTTGCTAGTGAAATACAACTGAAATGTGATAAGTGTTCATACATGACCACCTTTTGGAACAGTGTTGCAGTTACTGCAACTGAAGAAAATGGTAGCAAAATCTACGAACACAACATTAGATTTGTTTATTCCTTGCGTTCAATTGGTAAGGGTGCTACTGCAGGTGCAATTTTCTGTGGCATCATGAATCTTCCAAATCCCCCAACCAAGTTTACGACCTATAATAAATTAATAGGGTCTAAAGTAGAAGATGTCTGTATAGAATCTATGAAAAACGCTGTGGAAGAGGCAGTAATGGAAAATAATGGTAACAGAGATTTGACTGCAGCGTTCGATGGTACCTGGCATAAACGGGGACACACATCTCTTCATGGTGTAGTATCTGCCACCAGTATGTATACAGGGAAAGTTTTAGATGTAGCAGTAATATCAAAGTATTGTAGATGTCCACAAAAATATAAAGGTACACATGAAAATAATTGCAAAGCTAACTATAGTGGCAGTAGTGGAGGAATGGAAGTGGCTGGTGTTGCCAGTATATTCCAGCGTTCTGAGGCGTGTGATAAAGTGCGATATGTTAATTACCTTGGTGACGGTGATTCGAAAAGTTTCAAACATGTTCAAGGACTGAAGCCCTATGGTGATGATGTTGTAGTGCAGAAATTTGAGTGCATTGGACACGTACAGAAGCGAATGGGAACAAGACTTCGGCGACTGAAAGCTTCGTACAAAAACAAAAACTCAGTGATGGTAAAGGGTTGGATGGGAAGGGAAGGTTAACTGACAGTGTAATTGACAAAATACAGAACTATTATGGAATGGCTATTAGGCAAAATACACAAAGTGTCGACGAAATGAAGAAGGCTGTTTGGGCTCTTTTTTTTCATACTTCTTCAACCGATGAAAATCCCCAACATAGCTTGTGTCCCAAAGAAGAAGACAGTTGGTGTAAATAAAACAAAGGATTGCTAACTGGTGAAGTGTACACTCATAAGCATAGTCTGCCTCATGCAATAATGGAGGTGATAAAACCTATTTTCAGAGACTTAGCAGCACCTGAACTGTTGAAAAAGTTTATTCACGGAAAAACTCAAAACCCCCAATGAAAGTGTAAATAGTGTTATATGGTCGAGAATCCCCAAGACTGTATTTGTTGGAATAGAAACACTTCACTTTGGTGTGTATGATGCTGTTGCGACTTTCAATGATGGCAACATTGTAAGGTGCAAGGTATTTAGAAATATGGGAATGAAGATAGGTTCTAACATGGTACGAGCGATGCTTGCTTTAGACAAGGATCGCCTTCGGGCTGCAGACAGGGCTGTAAAGAGTCTAGAAATACAAGCAAGAGTAAACAGGAGGAGGAACAAGAGGAAGCTGGAGGAGTAGTTTGCAGAGGATGAAGATAATCCATCCCATGGACCTGGAATGCACTAAAAAGTTAATCCAATCTTTGTCGCTCGATTCCCAAAACTTTTATTTTCTCATACTAATTACATGTTTTCTAAGGATCTTCCAAACATATTTGTTTCAAACTTTCAGTAAATGTTACACAGTACCTTCTGCATAATTTAACACAGCCTTTTTCCAAAAAACTGTATATTTTTGAATATATAAATAAAAAATTGCAAAAAAATGTTGTGAATTTTCATTACAATTGAAAAAATCATCTTTAATAACTGAACTAAAATTTTGTAAAATCCCTGTGTTAAGTTGTAGCCCATATTCCAATAAATAATCTGTAAAAAGTTCAACTTCCTACCTCAAATACTTTGTGAGGAAAGATGTAATTTATAAGCGTTATTTTAACATTGCAAGTATAGGGCGTTCCGGAGCCCCTTAAACTATTGTGAACTTCATCAGGAGCTACTTTCGCTGATTCAGAAGTCTGAAAGTGAACGGCATATTCGTTCGCTGATCCGTTTTGGGTTTGCAACTTGTGTACTACTCCTACACTCTACAACGTTCTAAATACAGACGAGAAAGACACTGTCAGGGCCACTTGTTGACTAGTCCGGCGCGGGAATCGGTAGTGGGGCACTCTTACGGCAATGAGCAGTATGACGTCATTCAGAGATTTTCGTGATGATGACTGGGTGTTGTGTGATGTCCTTAGGTTAGTTAGGTGTAAGTAGTTCTAAGTTCTAGGGGACTGATGACCATAGATGTTAAGTCCCATAGTGCTCAGCCATTTGATAGAGGTTTTGTATCGCTGTATTATTGTGATGCGATAAATAATCCGTTGTTCGATGGAGTAGAGTGTATCACCATATTACTCGTACAGCATATTCTGTACATATTTTAGTTCAGAATTACTCAAAACGAACGGAAGTTAACATATTTCTCGAATACAGACAAACATTGCGATAAACAACGTTCTTCAAGCAGATGCTGTCATCTGGGAATATGCTATACCCGTGGTAGTGTAGCTCTTGGCGGGGTCTCCCAGGTCGCAAAGACCACTTGAAGAGGAGTATAGAGTATAGGGTAATATCAACAGCAGCACAAAATGGTATAATGGGAGTAGGATTCGTTATGAATAGAAAGGTAGGGCAGAGAAGCTAAGACGAAATGGCTGCAGGAAAAAGATGAGGACGTCGAAAAAGAAATGATTGTCCTAAGGACAGACTCAGTATACAGGAAAGTCAAAACCAGCTTCGGTGACGTAAAAAGTAGGGGTGATAACATTAAGAGTGCAACGTGAATTCTCCTGTTAAATGCAGAGGAGAGAGTGGATAGGTGGAAAGAATACAATGAAAGCTTCTATGAGAGGGGGAAGATTTGTCTGATGTGATAGAAGAAGAAACAGGAGTCGATTTAGAAGAGATAGGGGCTACAGTATTAGAATTTAAAAGAGATTTGGAGGACTTAAGATCAAATAAGGCAGGAGGGATAGATAAAATTCCATAAGAATTTCTAAACTCATTGGGGGAAGTGGTAGCAAAATGACTAGTCACGTCGGTGTGTAGATTGTATGAGCCTGGCGACATACCATCTGGCTTTCGGAAAAGCATCATACACACAATTCAGAAGACGGCAAGAGCTTAAACGTGCGAGAATTATCGCACATTCAGCTTAACAGCTCATGCGTCCTAGTTGCTTACAAGAATAATATACAGAACAATGGAAAAGAAAATTGAGGATGCGCTAGATGACGATCAGTTTGGCTTTAGGAAAGGTAAAGGCACGAGAGAGGCTATTTTGACGTTTCGATTAATAATGGAAGAAAAACTAAAAGAAAATCAAGACACGTTCGATCTGGAAAAAGCGTCCGACACTGTAAAATGGTGCAAGATGTTCGAAATTCTGAAAAGAGTAGGGGTAAGCTATTGGGAGTGACGGGTCATATACAATATGTACAACAGCCAAGAGGGAATAATAAGACTGGAAGACCGAGAACGAAGTGTTCGTATTAAAAAGGGTATAATACAAGGATGTAGCCTTTCGCCCCTACTGTTCAATGTGTACATCGAAGAAGCAATGATGGAAATAAAAGAAAGCTTCAGAAGTGGAATTAAAATCTAAGGTGAAAGGATATCAATGGTACGATTCGCTGATGACATTGCTATCCTGAGCGAAAGTGAAGGAGAATTACATGATCCGCTGAACTGAATGAACAGTCTAATGTGTACAGAGTATGGACTGAGGGTAAATTGAAGAAAGACGAAGGTAATGATAAGTAGTAGAAATGAGAACAGCGAGAATTTTAACACAAGGATTGATGGCATTGAAGTAGATGAAGCTAAGGAATTCTGCTACCAAGGCAGTAAAATAACCAAAGACGGACGGAGCAAGGAGGACATCAAAAGCAGATGGCAAAAAGTGCATTCGTGGTCAAGATAATTCTACTAATATCAAATGTCGGCCTTAATCCGAGGAAGAAATTTCTGAGAATGTACGTCTGGAGTACGGCATTGTATGGTAGTGAAACATGGGCTGTGGGAAAACCGGAAGAGAAGAGAATCGAAGCATTTGAGATGTGGTGCTATAGACGAATGTTGAAAATTAGGTGGACTGATAAGGCAAGCAATGAGAAGGTTCGGAGCAGAATCTGAGAGGAAAGAAACATGTGGAAAATAGTGATAAGGAGAAAGGACAGGATGATGGGACATTTGTTAAGACATGAGTTTGGAATACAACCAGCAAATAATTGACGACGTAGGTTGCAAGTGCTACTCTGAGATGAAGAGGTTGGCACAGGAGAGGAATTCGTGGCGGGCTCCATCAAACCAGTCAAAAGACTGGTGACCAAAATAAATAAATAAATAAATCGGTCCTCCACGTTCGAGGTGGTCTGACCAGTGTATGAGATCCGCAAATTTGTAAGGTTATTCAACATTTTATAGACATGAGAAAATTTAAGTTTCACACACAATACTCTTTCTCACCTGCTGCGTTTCTTAGTATATTTTTGCTATCATGCTGGAACGTGTAACTCTGTCTTACGTATCTCAGGAAAACTGAGACTACGTTCAGGGATACATAAAATGTCAGCAGAGGACGGGGGAACTTCCTTGCTGTCGTAACCTTCTTCGAGACCTTGACTTTAGACGAAGAATACTACCGGAAGTGGCTGACAGCTTTGCGCAGTGTAAAACTTTATTGTCTTTACTACGTACTAAGGAAAGGAAGTTATGCTTGGTTCGAAGAAGTTGAGTCTCATAGCGGGGAAAGATAAGAGACCCTCGTTTTGGCAACTTACCAGCGGAAGCTGCTGGAGCCGGCTGACAAAAACCCTGACGAGAACTGCGTGTTGGCAGCAACTGCAGGGGCGCTTTCTCTCTTCCGGCTGCTGAGCAGCAGCGGCAGCCGTATCTGTGACGGTGCGTTACTCCGTACCTACTGGAGGAACGCTACGCCTGGCTTTCATTGCATCATCGTTTCGCTGTTGCTATAACTCCTTCCGGGGACCATTTACCAAATTAATAATAGACTAGAAATGAATATCCACTTTATGCCAGTCACTTCGACCGGGTGTTCCTAAATTGTCACGTATTAGTCGGTCTCTTTGACTGGTGCTCCACCCTCCTAAGAATTTTGGTTCCTTTGTCGGAGCATTTGATCAGTTTAACTGAAAGTTTTGGTTGCACACCACGCTTGATATTTTTGTATCTAAAAAATTCTAACATTTCGTATTGAACGTTTTAATTTTAATTATTGCGTTTTTCACACGCGCGTTCTAATTTACTGCGCAAATTTGTTACAGAAAAGGAAGTATACGCATTAAAAATTCGTTGAAATTAATTTTTCCTATCTTCCCCTATTGGGTTACGATGGGAGATTCGAAAAACGTTTTAAATCACTCGACAAAGAAAACTTGAGCCCACGCACTCTTTCAAAATTTGTTTCAATAAATCTACTCGGAGTGGATTCAGAGGAGTCATACATTCCAATAGAGGACCTTACTATCCTAGATTCTTGTAATGAAACAGTTAATGGTGACGACTCTTCCGCTGATCATAGTCATGATGAATATGTTCGAGAAATGCAACCACAGTCTGACAAAAATTCTACGGGAAGCAGACTAATGACTCCACACTTGCCTATGGGCTGATGTTTGTAGCCCATCTGCGCATTCTGACGATGACAACCAAGATGAGGGAAGAAACAAATGTTTCAAATTGTCATCAGATGGCTCTGAGCACTATGGGACTTAACATCTATGGTCATCAGTCCCGTAGAACTTAGAACTACTTAAACCTAACTAACCTAAGGACATCACACAACTCCCACCCATCACGAGGCAGAGAAAATCCCTGACCCCGCCGGGAATCGAACCCAGGAACCCGGGCGTGGAATTGTCATCAGTTTCTGTACGTTCTAAGACGCGAAAAGTAGCATTTAAGATACAAGATTCTTTCCTGACTGCGGAAAAAAACCAAGGCGCCTTTTCTTTACCAACGACATGAGTGAGAGGATTGACGTAAAAGCGTTCCCTTATTGAACAAAAGGAACGTATTGCTTACAAATTCAGATCTGTGAGGGAGCCTATGACCTTCCTATTCTCCCCTTCGGCCTTGCTGAGGTAAATTTTCCGATCAGTTATAACTGAAATGCGATCACGAATATTGCTTAGAGCATTTCCGTTCGATGAATTGGACATAAGGAAATATAGAGAGAAACATGATCCAGTGGATGCTATTACGGACTTACTTAACAAGAATATTTGGTGCTGCCAGCAAATTTATAGCCCTTGAGCGCATATGCCAGTTTATGAAACTTTGGAACCTTTCAGACGGAAAGGGGTGGGTTTAAATTACACATATGTATGCCCAATAAACCTGCCAAATATGGAATTATGGTCACCGGCCCGCAAACGCACTTTGGACACGACACAGAACGAAACCAGATTCCAGCAGAATTTCAAGTAAGAAGCGATCGTGAAACTGGATGTAGCCTTAAGGATTTACAAAAGACTTAACACTGCTTTCCCAAGTCCCCCAAGAAATAAGGCAGTCCTACTTAATCAATGCATCATTCCAATTGCAATGATTTTTGAAAAAGTAAATCTGAAATCACATCTTTTTATAGCGTCACAAAAAGTGGAAAATGCACACCAGTTATGAAGTGCTCTGTTTATTCTGATAATTGTAATACAAAAACATGGGCAATGGCTTTTTCTTTAACGCATGGTGATCACGGCTGAATGAAACGCAAATATTCTGTAGGGATTTTTGAAGAAAAAAGTCATATTACATTTTGATCTTTTGGAGAGATTTTCTTCACATTTAGTCCACGATTTTGCGAAATAGTGAGTGGCAGTCTCCAATCTGTCGCAAGATCTCCGAACTACTACTGTAAGTAGGCTGTTTAGGTTTTTTTATTGGTAACGCCACCTCTGTATAAAAATCACTGGCTGTGCTGTGTGCAGTCTGTGGCTGCTTTTCATTGTTGTAATACTCGCCATTGTAGTGTTAGGCAGCTGGCTGTGAACAGCGCGTAGCGTTGGGCAGTTGGAGGTGAGCCGCCAGCAGTGGTGGATGTGGGGAGAGAGATGGCGGAGTTTTGTAATCTGTCATGAACTGCTATATATATGATGATATCAAGGTAAATACATTGTTTGTTCTCTATTAATATCTTTCATTTGCTAACTATCCCTATCAGTAGTTAGTGCCTTCCATAGTTTGTATCTTTTATTTAGCTGGCAGTAGTGGCACTCGCTCTATTGCAGTAGCTTGAGCAGCGAAGATTTTTGTGAGGTAAGTGATTTGTGAAAGGTATAGTTTAATGTTAGTCAGGGCCATTCTTTTGTAGGGAATCTTGAAAGTCAGATTGCGTTGCGCTAAAAATATTGTGCGTCAGGTTAAGCACAGTCATTGTATAAATTTTTCTAAGGGGACGTTTCATATGTCGACCCTTAGCCGAGGATACCTCACTGGAATCTTCTGATTTTTTTCTTGTAGTTTGTGTAATTAGTGTAGCTTTTGTTTATTGCCAGCGCGTAATTATAGAGAGAATTTCCATTGTAGTTGTAGTTTTTCATTGTTGTACAGTAAAACAGTTGTGGCATGCATGTAGATTTGCACCAAGTATTTCGCAGCTGCAATTAACTAGATATTATTTTCAGTGTTATGTTAATGTGTTCTCTTATTTTTGCTCTTAAAATTGTGTTTTTCTGTGTTGTCGTGTGAAATACTGTGACAATAATGGCGTGTGAAAAACGTAACACTAGGCTCCAAAGTAAATTGAGAAATGACAGCGAAGACGAAAGCAGTGTGTTAGCGCTACCGTGTAATGAATTAACTAATATTCAAAGTAGTAATTTGGTAACTGTGCATAGGGAAATGGAGCGGGCGGCAAACAATGGTGTAGACAGTGAAACAAATAATGAGCAGGGAAGCATTATCGATCGATCGGTCGGCGACAGCTCGCCTCAGGAATCCGAAATGACAGGAAACAATCTCGGAAATGCTGTGGATTCAGGATTTGGGTCCTCACCGTTTTCTCAAATAAGTCAAGACACATTTTCTGCTTGTCAAAATGTGAATGTTGCCGGTGCAACTTCACTGCCGAAAAGCACTGAGGAACGTGTTTCAGACACCATTGCATTGTTATTACAATTAATGCAACAAATGGGACAAAAGCTTGAAAAATTAGACACAATTGAACAAAATCAGAAACAAATGGAACAAAATCTGAGTCAAACACAGCAACAGTTAGACGCAATGGAACAAAAGCTTCAAAAGTTAGACTCAGTGGAAAATAAGCTTGAACAAACACGTGAAGATTTAACTACCGAGTTACATAATATTGAATCGAAATGTCAAAAAGTCTGTAATGATGTAAAAACACAAATTTGTGAGCATTTTCAACCTATTTTTTCGCGGCATGAAAATGCGTTACAGAATCACGAAGCAGCCATAAAAGAACTGCAAACCATTGTTCATGAAAATCATGAGACCTTGCAAGCTAAATTTGACTCAGTTGCATCTACCGATTCGCTTACGCAACTTGCAAAAACTCAGGAAAACTTAAAGGACACAGTAGATACTCTGAAACTTGATTCAGAAAAACACAGTGAGGAAATGTGTTCACTATCGGAGAAAGTAGCCGAACTTTCGGATCAGTTCACTAACTTATCTACGAAGGTAGATGATAATCTGAATGACACAAAACCGGTAGTCTTTAATGACACAGAAGAGTGCGAACAAATTAGGAAACTGAAACAAAATCTGAATCAACACCAAAGAGAAATCCGGGAAGTACAAGATCAGCTGACACAGGTAATACAAGAATTACGTATTTCAGAGGACACTCGCGCTCCAACACGGGAAGAGGGAAATAGAAATACGGAACAACCACAAAATAATAACACAGGGCACTTCGGAAATTATGAAAGAAATTGGCAATGTGCACCGAATTTTGAGATGGAACTGCCAACACGACGTAACAATGACCGATATGCTACTCGCCGACACGATGATTTTGACTATAAGCTGTTCATTACTACACGTAAATTCAAAACGTTTAAGAATTCTGCCAACGACATTCATCCACAAGCGTGGCTTCATCAGTTCTCTCATTGTTTTCCTCCCAACTGGTCGTTAGAACACAGATTAGAATTTATGTGTGGCTATTTAAAGAATGAACCAGCTGTAAGAATGCGATCGGTCATTCACGATTGCCATAGTGAAGGAGAATTTTACCATGCCTTCCTCTCAGCATATTGGTCTCAAGCCACACAAGACCGAGTAAAACATGGCATCATAATGATGAAACATTTCGAACAATCTGAATTCCCCAGTCTTGTGAAATATTTTGAAGACATGTTGCACAAGAATCAGTACCTGTCAAACCCATACAGCCCCTCAGAACTCATCCGCATTTGCTTAATCAAACTGCCTGAACATTTACGACACATTATTTTGGCAGGACGTTGCAAAGACGACATTGAAGCTTTTCAGGGACTGTTACAAGAACTAGAAATTGACACAGAGAGTCGCGGGATGCGAAAACAGGAAAACAATCACTACAGGTCACATCCGTCGGAATTCCGCGATGAAAGAAATAATAAATGGACACGACAAGGCTATTCTCACAACACAAATCGTGACCAAAACAGACACCACCCTTATGACAACCGCTGGCAGAATAATAGTTACAGAGAAAGATCGCATTTCCGTAGTAATGAATATGACAGAGATAACCATAGAAACAGACAATATGGTAACCAGAACTATTATTATCAAGGGAGACAGAATACTTTCAGACGCAACAGTTCAGCGCGCAGTTACGATTCAGGGAGAAATTCTCCACCACATGACCGACAAGAAAGAAATTATGAAATCTACCGACATGACGACAGACGAGATAATCATAACGACAGACCTGAATTTCATCAGAACTGGCGGGATTCAAACAGAGCAGGGCACTTTCGACAACGTGAATTTGTAGAAGTTAGGTCTCCTAATCCCAATAACGACGCGCGTCAACAAAGAGACAGACAATGACTCGCACAAGCAGGCAGCCGCGTGCGCCGGCTGGCTCAGGGAAAAATAACATAGACGCTAACCTTGAGAAAAATTCCAGTATTCTTTACTGACGTATACCGCACGATAATTGCATTAAAGTTCAAACTCTGAGTACTATGAAGAGTAAAGGTTTACACCACATTTCACATGTAAAATCATTTATTGAGAGATAATCTGCTTTCTAACTTAGTCTTTGCCATAAAACTTTTCACTTCACATTTCTAGTATGCATTGTCAGACTTATAAACTGTTACCATGCAACAATGTTTGAAGATAAATATCCAGTCAAGAACCAAGAGAACTTATTTAAACAGAAATTACGAATGCATTGTTATAGTGAACAGACTACACAGTGTTGCATTTGTACATTCTTGCTTGTTTGTTGCACGATTACGTAACGACTATAAGGCTCACATACTTAGAACATTTACCAGTACTGTTAATGAGATTTTAATGCAACATTTTGGTTTACTTGAAAATACATTCTGGATTTAAAGTACTTTCTGAGAGATACCAGGTGACACAGTGGTTAGTTTATTTGACAGCTACACGACTATATCACGACGCTACTAATGTGTGACACGATTCACCTTGTTGCTTTTGCGGTGTATCTGTTTTATATCTGCACAGTTTTTCTGAATTCTTCTAGAAAGAAAAACATGTTTTAGTATTTAACTTTTGTGGTATAGCTACAATGAGACAGCCTTTTTCGTAGCACAACAATACGTTACAGCACAGTACTTTCTTCATCACAACAATAAGCGTAATAACTAAGATATCTATACGCAAAGCATTTCACTTTTGTGTATCATCAGGTAAGTACATTGACTTCCGCAGAACTTAGCTTTCGGAGGACGATAACTACGAGACTTCCACAGAGATTATCTTACAACATGACGCACAGTTTAGCGCTACAGGACACGTATTTGAGTGATTAATTTTGTACTTAAAACATTTATTTTTAAAGATTTTTGAATTACAAAGAAAGTTTTCCGAGATATATTTCATTCCATTGCTGTAATTTGTAACACCTGAGGGTATAATTACATTTATCCTCAGGGGGGTACACGCCTACTTTGTGTACCATGTGTTTGGCGAGCACAAGGAGCCCTAGCTAATATGGTATTTGCTTATACAACTTTACACATCGGTACCATATTTCTCTAACACTGAATTACACAGCTATCTGATTATTTGACAGAGAAACAAACATTCTTTTTACTACGTCAGTGACAGATATTTACGCAATTACACAGTTGAATAACTTCACACTTATGAAATTGCATTTTGTCTGTACTTTGTAAACTGTTCATATTTTTTTGGAACCATTGTGATACTATGAGAGCTTTGAATGATGTATTTGGTATGAGATCATGATTTTTAAGGTACGTTTGAGGTAGATAACACTTTTGAAATAAACAGAGAATTTTTTTTAGGTTTTAAAATATTCAGGAAGCTACGACGATTTTGAGATTTGGCTGAGGTTTTATGATGTTATGATGACGATGTGTATTACGCTGTTGCGGTATGTTTATGATAAATAAGCTGATGCTATATGACGAATTTGATTATGCTACCTATCTGTTATGATGAAATATTGTAGAAGTGTCGATGATATGTATATGTATAATAAGGTAAGGATTAATGAATAGTGATTAGGGCACTCTGATTTGTGGAAAAGGTTGTTGGAAACCAAGATCGTACTTTAAGAGTTATGAAATGTATGTAAATGCGTGCGTGTATTACAATGCCGACAAAAATTTTTTGGACACTGTTATATTCATAAGATATTGTTCCTACACATTTGTAACCAAATTCTCAACCTGTGAATTTTTTTTATATGAGACTGTCGCTGTAGCGAAAACTGCTGTCGTAAATATTTCGTTAAGAAAGGTAAGTGACCGTGAAGTAATTCGTTGTGAGCGGCCAGGTGTGCCAGCCGCCTTGAGAAAAAGCCATTAGTGTGTGGCGCAGGTGGAGAAGAAAAAAAAAAGGGGGAGGCCATTATCCTCGCTATTGACATTCCTTTGTAGAAAGCATCGCAAATGCGACACGCTCATTACTTGGAAACATATCGTACTTTCTGATATTTACTGAAATACCTAATGAAATGACAAGAAATAGTTTGTCTACACACCTGATTATGACTACTGTCTTTCTAGATGAGATATTTTTTTACTACTTATGAAATGCCACATGGCTATTGAACGATGTTCTTATGCTTTGCTTGGTACATAGTTGCTTATTTCATTAGATATCTAGTTTCCAGCTGTGTTGCAGCATTGGTTTTATTAAAAAAAATTCATTTGCTAATGTGAACACTTTCTGTCAACAGATCTATTAAATGATTATTTTATGACCCACATTCTTCGAAAAAAGAGCTCTTGGAATGGAAAGAACAATAAGAAGGGACTAATAACAGGAACTGCATACACAATTTTCTTTTCAACTACTTGGTAATTTTTTTTTTCGTAGAGTAAGTTTTTTGTGATGCATCACTCTAGTGTTAAGATGTGACATACATGGCCATTTTTACTGTAATATTTTTTCTGCTTGAGCTATGTCATGTTTAGGTATAAGTTGCTGCTGTTTGCCAGGCATAATGTTACTGAATTTGATTTTGTATTACGCTGTTAAGCCAGTTTTACTAATGATCTATTTTTATTGTTTGTTGCACATTGCCTTAGATTAGTTGTAACATTACAATTGCTTTGCTAATTTCTTCATGCTGCTTGCTTCGCAAATCTGCGTTTCTTTTATTGCTGTTTATATTAATTGTTTTATGTGATGCTGCATTGCCTTGTCCCTTAGTTTAGCATCTGAGCTCAGTAGATTTAAGTTAGCTTAGGAGGGGGTAGACTATATAAGAAACTAACTATGATGGATTGGAAGAAATGCATTGAGAAGCTTAAAGAAAATGCTTTGGACAAAAAAAGGGTATTTTGAAAGAGGATATGAACCAAAAAAAAGTAGGGTTTAGGGACAACAGATATAGGTAGGATTTTCTTGGAAATAAATAATGAGTTAAGAAATATGTGAAATAAATACAGAAAGCATGCTTGGATAGGATTTTTTTCGTGGAAGCAAAGGTTGAAATAAGACGAAAGATCTACAGAATGAAGTTTTGCGTTGGACTGCAGTACCAAATGATACACTGAAAACAAACCCTGTCCTTTCCTTTTGTGTTATCCCACTATGTGTTTGTGTACCCTTGTGTATTTGTTTTCTTCCTGTCTTTGTGTAGTTTCATAGAATTTTTTCTGTTCTAGTACTAAGCTACATTCACTATGATGAGGAATACTGTTATCCTCAAATATAATTTGCATTTATAATATGTTATTTTCTTTGTAAAGATGTTAGACATTATTTATCTGTTCTGTTTTGTTGCTCATGTGTGAAGTTGATGTTTCGAGGGTTATTCTAATCTTTTATGTATGTGCTTATGTCATTATTTATGTAACATTGATGTATATGTTTATTTCTATTGTGTTGTAAAGCCTGTACTACAAATGTTATCTGTATTGTTATGTTCTTTAATGATGTATTTTGTACCTTTATAATTGTACTCTCATGTTATAATATTGTAATTGACACCAGTTCTTCAAATTAAGTATCATTTCACTGCACACGCTTCTGTTGATCATAGTATAAGGACAGTATGTGAGAAGTAGGGACTGTTAGTGTTTACACGTGTGTTAAATAATTCAGCAAGGGACTGGATAACAGCATTGCTGGTTCTAAAGACAATTCCAAAAACTTTGTGAGTGCACAAGTGGTGGTTATGGACTTGCTACATTATCCGCAAGACTCTTCAATGGTGATTGTGCACCTGATAGTCGCAGCAGATGGCTGCTGGCCATCTCTACAAGGACTACAGTGGGTCTATACCTTTGATGATCCACCAATACCATTATTTCTACAAGGACTGCAGTGGGTCTGCGCCTCTGGTGGCCCACCAATACCGTAATCTCTACCAGGACTACAGTTGGTCTGCTCTGTGATGACCTACCAAACGATATTCTTCAAAACTTCGATTGACTCCGCTGTGGGTTTGCTCTGTTGTGGCCCATTACCTGTCAGCATGTCAAGAGTCAGCACTGTCTTTCCGTTGGAAGGACACTACTTCTTCAAGACTGCATGGAAATCCACTACTTCTGTGTGCATTTTCTTTTACTGCTCAGACTTTGAGAAAAACACTGCTATTTTACCGTCATGAACGATCAGGACTGTCTTTATGGACTGTGAGAAAATTTTAGCTTTTGACCAACATTGTATCAATAAGTGTGTTCATTTGATTTCTTCGTTATTGTAATTGTGAAAAAAATTTTAACAAATATGTATTGGCCAGTGCCCAACAAAATTTGTAAAATTTTTTTGTGGGGAGCATGGGGGCTATGTAAGTAGGCTGTTTAGGTTTTTTTATTGGTAACGCCACCTCTGTATAAAAATCACTGGCTGTGCTGTGTGCAGTCTGTGGCTGCTTTTCATTGTTGTAATACTCGCCATTGCAGTGTTAGGCAGCTGGCTGTGAACAGCGCGTAGCGTTGGGCAGTTGGAGGTGAGCCGCCAGCAGTGGTGGATGTGGGGAGAGAGATGGCGGAGTTTTGTAATCTGTCATGAACTGCTATATATATGATGATATCAAGGTAAATACATTGTTTGTTCTCTATTAATATCTTTCATTTGCTAACTATCCCTATCAGTAGTTAGTGCCTTCCATAGTTTGTATCTTTTATTTAGCTGGCAGTAGTGGCGCTCGCTCTATTGCAGTAGCTTGAGCAGCGAAGATTTTTGTGAGGTAAGTGATTTGTGAAAGGTATAGTTTAATGTTAGTCAGGGCCATTCTTTTGTAGGGAATCTTGAAAGTCAGATTGCGTTGCGCTAAAAATATTGTGCGTCAGGTTAAGCACAGTCTTGTATAATTGTTCAAAGGGGATGTTTCACTACTCCATATGTACACATATCAAAACAAGTTTAGCATCACCTCGGTTCCGACAGTTCCGGAACCTGTGCAGAAAATTGGAATAGGGATTAATCATCATATCCGCACTTTTTATTGCTCATGAGACCCACACATTGCATGTTGTACCATCGTACAGCGAAACTTTCAGAGGAGGTGCTCCACATCGCTTTACACACTGGTACCCCTAATACCCAGTAGCACGTCCTCTGGCACTGATGCATGCCTGTATTCGTCGTGGCATACTATCCACAAATTCATCAAGGCACTGTTGGTCCAGATTGTTCCACTCCTCAACGGCGATTCGGCGTAGATCCCTCAGACTGGGTGGTGGGTCAAGTCGTCCATAAATAGCCCTTTTCAATTCATCCCAAGCACATTCGATATGGTTCATGTCTGGAGAACATGCTGGCCACTCTCGTTAAGCGGTCTAGTACCTCCAAACACGTCTCCGACCAGTGTCTGGTTGAAAGCATACGCGACACTCATCGGTGAAGAGAAAGTGGTTTTAATCCTGAGCGGATGTTGATGGGCCCACCTGTACCGCGCTGCATGGTGTCGTGGTTGCGAAGATAGACCTCGCCGTGGAAGTCGGGGTTGAAGTTTGAGTCGTAACACGACGTCCTGTGTCTGCACGAAAAGCATTATTCAACACGGTGGCGTTGCTGTCAGGGTTCCTCAGAGCCATAATTCTTAGGTAGCGGTCCGCCACTGCAGTAGTGGTCCTTGGGCGGCCAGAGCGAGGCATGTCATCGACAGTTCCTGTCTCTCTGTATCTCCTCCATCTCAGAATAATATCGCTTTGGTTCACTCCGAGACGCCTGGACCCTTACCTTGTTGAGAGCCCTTCCTGGCACAAAGTAACAATGCGGACACGATAGAACCGCGGTATTAACCGTCTAGGCATGGCTGAACAACAGACGAGTCGTGTACCACCTTCCTGGTGGCATGACTGGAACTGATCGTTTGTCGGAACCCCTCCGTCTAATAGGCAATTCTTAAGCATAGTTGTTTACATCTTTGGACGGGTTTAGTGACATGCCTGAACAGTCAAAGGGACTGTGTCTGTGATACAATATCTACAGTCAACGTCAATCTTTAGTTCTGGAAATCGGGGTGATGCAAAACTTTTTTTAGATGTGTGTGTGATTATGTTGCTCAGGATAGAAGATTTTTTCCTTATTTCTGGCATGTCGATACACAGTTCCGTAAATGAATTACCAATTAACTCTTTGCAGTAAAATCAGTTTTTTTTCGATAAAAGCCTGCCTTTAAGTGCAAGCTGAATTTAGCTATGAAAAGTCACCGGTACAAAAAACCTTAACATCCACGAACGGTCTTTCAAGAAGTTTCTACAAAGACACAGGCTTGTCATAAAAACCAGTGCCACTTTGGTCAGTTGAACGATTTCCTCGGTGGCAGACGTTTGATCAGAACTCGAGAAGCGCTGTTCATGTAAAGTTGTTTACGTCTTTTGGCAGGTTTAGTGACATCTCTGAACAGTCAAAGGGACTGTGTCTGTGATAGAATATCCACAGTCAACGTCTATCGTCATGAGTTTTGGGAACCGGGGTTATGCAAAACATTTGTCGATGTGTAAATAAGAAGAAGCAGCAAAAGAAAGAAAATCGTTAGCTAACGCAATGAATTTTTACGCAAAGTTGACGACACTTCATGTTCAACGGGCAAGCTTGAAAACAGAAAAAACAGTCGACATTTCCGGCCTCAAAAGAAGACGAAAACTGCTTACAAGTGTACGTGTTGTGAAGGCTAACGCGTTTGGGGAGTTAACGAAAGTCTGCAAAACTTTTGTTATGAAAAATAAACCTTAAATTTTCTTCTTGCATTACTTATGAGTATTCAGTTTCCTTACATTGTGACTGTAATAATGTAAAAAAAATGTATTTCTCAACGAGTAAAGTGTAAAAAATCAAATAGTCCAAACTATAGTAGTCCTTTCTAGTGATAAATTTGGATTGATTGATATATTAACAATGGTTATGTTTCAAGAACTTATTATTAATTTGTATTTTAAAGAGTGATAAATACGATGTGAAAATGTGAAAAAGTCAAAGAGGGGAGTAGCAACAGTTTAAAATACTTAGCGGTCTAGGAGACTGACATTACGTTTTATTGACGAACAAAAGATGTTCCGCTCGGAGGTTGACTTCAGTACAAGGGTTAGAAATAGATAAATACTTTCAGAAAATACGTGTAAACCCTTCAGTTTACATGAGAGTGGGCTGAAAAGTAATGCCTCCATGCTTGTAGAACGTGAACGAAATGATCATAAGATACACGCCAGGTGGCATGTGAAAGATAACTTCCCCTTATATACGCAAGCACAGTTCGAATAAGTTGCGTTAATCAAATGCATTTTAAGTAGCAGATGTATGGAGACGTGTTCTAGTGCTACGTCAACGCGAGTTAAGCAGTTTACAGTTATCGAATTTTCAGCTGCTGAAAAAGTAGCTCCTAGTGAGATTCATCGTCGTTTAACGGCTGTTTATGGTGAAGATGCTGTTGATTTGTCTTCTATAAAACTATGGGTAGTAAATTGTCAAGAAACACGCAACGGACGTCCTATCACTGTCATAGACCATAAGGCATCACAAACTCGTCGACATTTGATCCAAAAAGATCGGCGAATCACTCAATAGCTTATCGCAAACCATAATGGAATATCCAAGGGACGTGTTAGCTTCGTCATTGAACAATAATCTTGCAATACAAAAACATTCATCGACACACATCGTGGGCAACTGAAGACGCTCTGCGAAACCTGAAATTTGAACCAATTCCAAACCCTCCTTACTCCCCCGATCTAGCATCTTGCAATTTGTATTTTTTCCTCTAGCCTGGAGAGACCTCAAGGGCAATCGTTACTCCTCGGACGATGAGGTGAAGGCATATATGAAGTCCTGGATTCGAAAGAAGTCGGAAGAATTGTTCAGTGACGGAAATGAACAACATCTTACAGTTTATAAGAAAGGTGATAGTCTTAACGGTGACTATGTTGCAAAATAAATAGAGATTTTCAAGTTTAAGAACTGTAATTTAATTTTCACCCTACCTTTCTACAAGTATTCTACAAGCGTAGGTGCATTACTTTTGAGCCTAAGTAATTCTCTTTCCCAAAAAAGTTTTTCTTGCTGTTGCGAGTTTGCATTTTTATTCTCTATCATTTAGACATCGTTCGCTAATTTTTCTCCCCAGATAGCAAAACTCGTCAACTACTTTCACTCTGTCTTTTATCCGATGTCATTTACACATCATCTGAGTCAATTCAACTGCATTCAGCTGATCTTGTTTAACTTTTGTTGGTGTTCATCCCACACCTTCTTCTCAAGACGCTATACATTTGACGTCTCTGATCGATTTACAGTGTCATGCACAAACATCAGATGTTTTATTTCTTCTCCGTGAACTTTCCTTCCGTTTCCAAATTTCAGCTTTGATTCCTTCGGTACTTACTCAATGTAAGAATGAATAACATTGATAATGGGTACAAATCTGCCCCACTCCCTTCTCAATTAGTGCTTCCCTTTCATGTCCTCCGTCTCTTATAGCTGCAGTACAGTTGCTGTACAACTTGTATATAAAATTTAGCTTCCTGTCTTTTATGCCTGCTACATTCAGAATTGCAAAGATTGTATTCATGGCAATATTTTCAAAATGTTTCTCTAAGTGTACAAATGAGATAAATGTAGATTTGCTTTTTTGATTTATCTTCTAACAGAAAGCGTAGTGTCATTGTTGCCCCGTGTATTCTTAAGTACCTGAACTCAGACTGAACATCCCCGAAGTTGTCTTCTAGCTGTTTCTCGATTCTTATGTTGATAGTTCATGTTACTATTTTGCAATCATGACTTATCAAGCTGATGGTGATGAAATATGAGGTACTCCCTTATTTGAATTAGAATTATTACATTCTTCTTGATGTCAGAAAACCATCCATCTCATGTATCTTACGTACCATACGGAAAACGTTTCGTTATGGCTTGTTCTCCCAAGAATCTTAATAGTTTCGTGAGAATGCTGTCTACTCCACTGCCCTTGTTTCAGCTTGTCTTTCATTATCTGACAAGTCCATCTAGCAGTATCGCTTCATCAATATCTTTCCATAATACAATGTTCAAGTTTCTTTCATTTTTTGCTATATAGTTTTTTACAAATGTATTTGCACACGAGATCCAGTTTCCCAACCTTCGATTCAAAGCTACAGCAAGCAGACTACAGCTCCAGTTCGGTAAGAATGGCCACCGCCCAGGTACAGTCATACTTCGCCTCGTACCGACAAAATTAATATAAAACTGTCTGACATAAAATCAGTATGATCCTAATTGTCATAAGGTTAGACAGACACCACAGACCGATATATAAAATACATACACGGTAACGAAGCACCACTAGAGAGGACTTGCGTAGCGCGTTATGACCGACACGCATTATAGATGGACAACGCAATGCGCTTTTTGCATTATTGCATAATATAAAATATGTAAAATAACATCCAGGCAAATATAATAGGCGCAGAGAAGGAGAAAATTAAAAACACTTGAATGTCACGAAGAAATAGAAACTAAACATTGTTACAATGTTTCAGCTCTTGTAATGGTTGTATTGAAGAGGTAGTTCACAGTATGAAATATGATCAGGCTGCCATATAGCTGTCTACTGCTGACGGTACATCTCCATCAAACCCGAATTTTTCTCTGTCACGGATTTCTTTGGATTCAGGAAACACAGGAAGTGAGAGAGTGGTAGTTCAGTTTAATATGTGGATGTTCAAACCACTTATGTTTGATCTAATGACACTATATGGTTATAGAGGCCTTTTTAAGTTTCAGATAGCTATGATGTAATATGCAGACTGGAGCCACGAATGAAAATTTATAGCAATAGTCCCACTTCTACAAAGCACCTATGCCTTGGTTTCGCGTAGACTGTCCCGTTTTGTTTGATGCTGACGTGCTATTCCAATATAGTTGGAGAGCCTCTGCAATGCTGTTAGAATTTATGGGGAATACCAGGTGGGGTGAGGTGTGAAAGGGAATTTGGAATAAGGAGAGAGGCATCCTAGAATAGTCTGGGCAGTTGTAAAGAAACCACTGTGCCAGGGTGGCGTAGTGGTTAGCATATCTGACTAGCATGCAGGAGATCTGGTTTCGAATTTTGGCCTTGGAACAGATTTTCGTTCGTCGCTTCACTATATCGTATATACATTTATACTTTATCCCACAGTTTACCTATTAGCAGCACGGGTAGACTGATGAAAGACGAATTATTTTTCTTTTACATTACAGTCCTTAAGTGATGTATTTCAACTTTCTCTCGCTTCCGAGCCCTTACGCAGTGGCCGGCCGCGGTGGTCTCGCGGTTCTAGGCGCGCAGTCCGGAACCGCGCGACTGCTACGGTCGCAGGTTCGAATCCTGCCTCGGGCATGGATGTGTGTGATGTCCTCAGGTTAGTTAGGTTTAACTAGTTCTAAGTTCTAGGGGACTGATGACCTAAGATGTTCAGTCCCATAGTGCTCAGAGCCATTTGAACCTATTTTTTAACCTTACGCAGTATTAACCGTTCTCTTCATCTGCATCCACAGTATAAATATTACTGTAAAGTGCAATGTAGAGCGCCCATCCCATTGTATCAGTTACTAGAATTTCTTCCCGCTCCATTCGCGTGTGGAACGTAAAGAGGGTCACTGCTTACCTACCTCTGTGGGCCCTGTTGTTAGCCGAATCTTATCTTTGTGGTCTGTACGAGAGTTGTGAGCGATACGTGAGAGGTTGAGGTACACTTTTAGATTCCTCACACGATTGTGTGTAACGCCGGAAATACATTCCATCTATTGTACTATAATTTTTTTTCCTTGTTTTGTTACCTCAGGATATGACATTTCTTTGTCTTTATATATTGTAATTGTTTTACTATATATATATATATATATATATATATATATATATATATATATGCATTTATGTCGATGTATAATTGGTTTGTTTTGTAAATATTATTTCTATTTTTACGCTGGGTCTTGCCTAGGGAAAACTATGCAATCGTACGAATACATCAATAGGTCGTGTGGAGAACCAAAGTGTTTAGCATCTTTGGTAGTGTGAACTCTGCCGCGTGGAGCGCGGGCACAGGGACTCTCGCTGGAGTAGGGCGGTGGAGCAAGTGTGTTGTGTGACGCTCCCGCGAGTTGCCGCGCTTTCGGGGTTTGGCAGCATGTAATTGCCCTCGACTTGCTATGATAGTTTCTGACACGGTGTCGCGGACGGGAAGCATTAGCTGGCGCACATCAAGAGCCCGTTTCGCCTGGTGACCGTGTCGAGAAGGAGGCGCGCCAACATCCAGCTTCTGCAACAGCGACGGCCGACAATGAGTGACTGTCGCCACCTCCTCTATCGACGGCTTCAAACCTATCAATCAATAAGGAAGACTGGAAGCACGTAAAGTTTTAGAACTGTATGGCAGACCTCAGCTTTTAAAATTGTTGCATCACAAAATTACGGCAACTTAGCATGAACCTTTGTTGCTCATTGTCCCAATTGCATTACCAAGCAGGGTCCCTTCCTTTTCCGAAATGAACCCGAGTGTCATTGAAATTCAGACGCCAGCATTAAAGTAATATCATTCCATTTTACTGCTTTAATTTCAAAGTTCAGTTAAGGTATTCATAGCTGGCTACAATATTTAGATTACACAAGCACAAATTAAGAGTGCGAGTTTTGTTAGCATATTTTAGCTTACCTGTGACTGCAGCTCCGCTTGGTACGTACTAAATGTTACTATTGTTAATTGTCCAGAATCATTTAATTCAAGTTCAAAGTTAAATCTCTTATTTCTAAATTGCGTATATTAAAGTAGCTTTTGAAATGATTGTTGAGGTAACCCAAGATTAACCTTATTTTGCTGATTTCGTAGTGCTTCAGAAACAAACCTCACTATTAATTTCAGTCACTCAATTAACTTTCAATTTTCCGGTTTCATTAATTCTTTTGCTAAATTAAGTCAGAGTGTAGCGAAATTTATTACTTCTGACAAACATTCAGTTTTCACACAACACGTGTTAATCTTCAGTTGCCAGGCTTTTATTGCTAATTATATGTGCAATAACCTTTCTTTTTCAGTTATTGTAGTAGTTGTCCGTAGGACTGGCGACCGTAATTTTCCCCAAATCTCAAATACCTAATTAACGCCAATTAATTGTTACCGTGACGACCGCACATTTACTTTGTTTATTAATTTTACCCTTTTCTCAAAATTAATTTCCACCAATTTCAGTTGCATTTTTCCTTTCATTTAGATGTAACCCTTTCCTCCCTCTTTACCGACAGATAAACTTCGGTGACGATTGCTTTTCCCAAATTTCCATTAGGTACATGCGGTTTAATTTTTCACTGTCATTAAGGTGGATAAGTGAGGGGGAGGTTACATGTGGTCCTGCCACGTGTTATGGAACAATTCCGTGACATTTATCAGCAGGGCAAACGAACCTATGAGCATTATTTTGTACACGTTGAATATACCCCGTCATTATTTCTTTCTATAAGTTTTACGCACTGGAGCAATATACCGCAATGGATCGCACTGCTGAACTGTATCTCCTATGTAGACTATTTTCCCATATACTGCCACTGAATCGAGTATATCGCATGACATACAATCCATAAATGTAACCGTTTGATATCCTCAAAAATAATTACTCTCAACTGTTTCTATAAGATACCTATTTCTTATTGTGACTCACTGATGTTGTAGTGACAGGAAACTACACTTCTGTTATTTATGGATTGCAGAATGTTACTTTCGTGAAAACTAGAAGCAAGTTGTCGGTATTTCTGCCGTTTTTTGGATCTTATGAAGATCTGAGTATTTGTGCGGGCTTTCTTCAGGTGGTACTTCATTACAGACAACAGCAAGATCTACTATCGTTTTATCCTTTGCCAGTTAAACAGCAAGTAGAGTTCCTGTTTGCATCAAGGAACACTATGTCTAACCCCTTGTATAGCGTTCGCTGTTTTTCATGATTTGCAAGATGTATTTGAATTTAAATTTGTGGCTGGATGTTCCACAAGCCACCACAGTCGCCTGTTAACCTAAGCTAGGGAAGTAGTCTAAACTTTATGCCTTATCGTATTTTAAGTGTTTCTGTATCGCGCTTTCTAAAGCGGAGATTGTGGACTAGCCCAGCATTTGCCTAGCAGAGAGGGATAAACCACTTACAAAAGAGAAAAAATTCAAGCCATCTGATGTATCAGAACGAAGGTCATGTAGTCGCATCATCTTCATTAGGAGTATTCTGTGGACGCGTACACCCTCCAGTTGTGAGAAAAGTCGTCCACATAGACTGCCTGCTTAAGGCCCTGGTATGATAGACACTAAGACACCTTATCACTACTTTATTCGTCCGATTCGGCAAGCTGCGGCCTGCGGCGGTATGCCGTCCGAATCATTCGTGTGGCCCGCGTTTCACAACCGTATATTATGCACTGATGTGCAAAACTTAAAGATGAGGGTACATTTCGCATGATGTGTCACTCACAAGCAACACAGCTCGATGAAACTTTCATCATACGTAGAAAGCTCTGCTAAAATAGAGAAGGTAGCTGAAATAAATACGCAGTGAGACGAAAAGAAATGACATCTTCATAAACTGAAGAGCCAAAGGAACTGACACACCTGCCTAATATTGTGTAGGGCCCCCGCGAGCACACAGAAGTGCCGCAACACGACATGGCATGGACTCGAGTAATGTCTGAAGTAGTACTGGAGGGAACTACGCCATGAATCCTACAGGGCTGTCCATAAATCCGTAAGAGTAGGATGGGATGAAGATCTCTTCTAATCAGCACCTTGTAAGGCATCCCAGATAAGCTCAATAATGATCATGTTTGGGAAGTTTGGTGGCCAGCAGAAGTGTCGAAATTCTGAAGAGTGTTCGTGGAATCACTTTTTAGCAATTCTTGACGTGTGGGGTGTCTCATTGTCCTTCTGGAATTTCCCAAGTCCGTCGCAATGCACAATGGACATGAATGTATGCTGGTGATCAGACAGGACGCTTACATACATGTCACCTGTCAGAGTCATAAGTAGACGTTTCAGAGGTCCTGTATCACTCCACCTCCACACGCCCCACACCATTAAAGATCATCCACCAGCTTGAACAGTTCCCAGCTGACATGCAGCGTCCATGGATTCATGAGGTTGTCTCCATGCCGTACACCTCCATCCGCTAGACTCGTCCTACTAGACAACATGTTTTCGGTCATCAACAGTCCAATGTCGGTGTTGATGGGGCCAGGCGAGGCGTAAAGCTTTATGTCGTGATGTCGTGCAGTCATCAAGGGTACAACTGTGGACCTTCGGCTCCGAAAGCCCATATCGATGATGTTTCGTTGAATGGTTAGATTAGATTAGTACTTGTTCCATAGATCATGAATACGACACTTCGTAAAGATGTGGAACGTGTCAGGTTAATAAAAGGTGTCTATACAAGAAATTACTTTACACAAAATATTACATGATACTCCATATTTATTATTTTTTATTTTTTTTTAATTTTTTGTGGGGGTTTGGGAAATTACCCGCTCTTATATCCAAAAATTCATCTAATGAGTAGAAGGAGTTGCCATTAAGAAATACAAGATACTACATTACACAAAATATTACATGACACTCAATATTTTTTTTATTTTTCATTTTTTTTGTAGGGGTTTGGGAAATAACCCACTCTTATATACAAAAATTCATCTAATGAGTAGAAGGAGTTGCCATTAAGAAATTCTTTTAATTTCCTTTTAAATGCTATATGGCTGTCAGACTTTTGATGCTATTAGGTAAGTGACCAAAGACTTTTGTGGCAGCATAATTTACCCCGTTCTGAGCCAAAGTTCAACCATGAGTAGTGAAGATCATCCTTTCTCCTAGTGTTGTAGCCATGTACACTGCTATTACTTTTGAATTCGTTCGGATTGTTAATAACAAATTTCATAAGTGAATATATATTGTGAGGCTACAGTGAAGATCCCTAGCTTTTTAAATAAGTGTCTGCAGGAAGATCTTGGATGAGCTCCAGCAATTATTCTGATTGCACGCTTTTGTGCAATGAATACTCCTTTACTCAGTGATGAGTTACCCCAGAATATGATGCCATACGAAAGCAGAGAATGATAATAGGCGCGGTAAGCTAATTTACTCAGATGTATATCTCCAAAATTTGCAATGACCCTAATAGCATAAGTAGCTGAACTCGAACGTTTCAGGAGATCGTCAGTGTGTTTTTTTTTCCATTTCAACCCCTCATCAATGCATACACCTAGAAATTTTGAATATACTACCTTAGCTACCGATTTCTGATAGAAGTCTATATTTATTAATGGTGTCATTCCATTTACTGTGTGGAACTGTATATACTGTGTTTTGTCAAAGTTTAATGAGAGCCCATTTGGCGAGAACTACTTAATGAATTTCTGAAAAACATCGTTTACAATTTCACCAGTTCATTCTTGTCTGTTAGTTGTGATAGCTATACTTGTATCATCGTCAGAAAGTACCAGCTTTGCATCTTCGTGAATATAGAATGGCAAGTCATAAATATATATTAAGAACTGCAGAGGACCCAAGACTGAACATTGTGGCACCCCATTCTTGATTGTTCCCGAGTTCGAGAAATCACCAGCTTTTTGCATATTATGTGAATGACATTTGTTGACGGCCCAGCAGTGATATCTGCAGCCCTTTGCGGAAGGGTTGCACTTCTGTCACGTTAAGCGATTCTCTTCAATCGTCGTTGGTCCGATTCTTGCAAGATGTTTTTTCCGGCAGCAGCGATGTCGGAGGTTTGATGTCTTACCAGATCCCTGACATTCACGGTGTTGTTGTTGTTGTGGTCTTCAGTCCTGAGACTGGTTTGATGCAGCTCTCCTTGCTACTCTATCCTGTGCAAGCTTCTTCATCACCCAGTACCTACTGCAACCTACATCCTTCTGAATCTGCTTAGTGTATTGATCTCTTGGTCTCCCTCTACGATTTTTACCCTCCACGCAGCCCTCCAATGCTAAATTTGTGATCCCTTGATGCCTCAAAACATGTCCTACCAACCGATCCCTTCTTCTGGTCAAGTTGTGCCACAAACTTCTCTTCTCCCCAATCCTCTTCAATACCTCCTCATTAGTTACGTTATCTACCCACCTTATCTTCAGCATTTTTCTGTAGCACCACATTTCGAAATCTTCTATTCTCTTCTTGTCCAAACTACTTATCGTCCATGTTTCACTTCCATACATGGCTACACTCCATACAAATACTTTCAGAAACGACTTCCTGATACTTAAAACTATACTCGATGTTAACAAATTTCTCTTCTTCAGAAACGATTTCCTTGCCATTGCCAGTCTACATTTTATATAATCTCTACTTCGACCATCATCAGTTATTTTGCTCCCCAAATAGCAAAACTCCTTTACTAATTTAAGTGTCTCATTTCCTAATCTAATCCCCTCAGCATCACCCGATTTAATTTGACTACATTCCATTATCCTCGTTTTGCTTTTGTTGATGTTCATCTTATATCCTCCTTTCAAGACACTGTCCATTCCGTTCAACTGCTCTTCCAAGTCCTTTGCTGTCTCTGACAGAATTAAAATGTCATCGGCGAACCGCAAAGTTTTTACTACTTCTCCATGAATTTTAATACCTACTCCGAATTTTTCTTTTGTTTCCTTTACTGCTTGCTCAATATACAGATTGAATAACATCGGGGAGAGGCTACAACCCTGTCTCACTCCTTTCTCAACCACTGCTTCCCTTTCATGCCCCTCGACTCTTATAACTTTCATCTGGTTTCTGTACAAATTGTAAATAGCCTTTCGCTCCTTGTATTTTACCCCTGCTACCTTCAGAATTTGAAAGAGAGTATTCCAGTTAACGTTGTCAAAAGCTTTCTCTACGTCTACAAATGCTAGAAACGTAGGTTTGCCTTTTCTTAATCTTTCTTCTAAGATAAGTCGTAAGGTTAGTATTGCCTCACGCGTCCAACATTTCTACGGAATCCTAACTGATCTTCCCCGAGGTCGGCTTCTACCAGTTTTTCCATTCGTCTGTAAAGAATTCGCGTTAGTATTTTGCAGCTGTGACTTATTAAACTGATAGTTCGGTAATTTTCACATCTGTCAACAACTGCTTTCTTTGGGATTGGAGTTATTATATTCTTCTTGTATATTATTATATTCACGGTACACTCATGAAATGGTCGTACCGGTAAGTTCCCACTTCACCGCCACCTCGGTGATACTGTGTCCCATCGCTCGTGCGGCGACTGTAGCACGACGTCCAAACTCACTTAAACCTTGATAACCTGCCATTGTTGTAGCAGTAACGGACCTAACAACTGCGCCAGACACGTATTGTCTCCGATAGGAATTTCCGACCGCAGCGCCGTATTCTGGCTGTTTACATATATCTGTATTTGAATACGCATGCCAACACTAGTTTATTTGACGCTCCAGTATACAATGACAGTAATTACACTGAACTCATCGTGATTATGGTGGTTCCCTGGACATTGAGAAGGGAGAACTTGCTTCTTAATAGGGTGTGTGATGTGTAATAACCACGGATAGCGAAGCAGGGTCTGCAATGTACTCCCATGGTGGCCACAAGGTTGGCATGAAGTTCTTCTGCTAGTGCTTTCCTTTCCTCCATCAGCGCCGTCGACAACTGTTGGATGGTCCTTGGTGCGTGTGGACGTACTGCAGTACGTCTCCCCAACGAATCCCACGCGTGATTGATGGGATCTAAGTAGGGGGAATGGGCTGACCAATCCATTCGCCGAATATCCTCTCCACTCCAGCAGCTCTGTCAGTTGCAGGATTCGATGCGGTCGCGCTGTCATGTATAAACATGAAGCCAGGGCCTAACGCACTACTGAAATGATGCACAAGGAGGAAGACTACACTGTCAGTCCATGACGCTGATCGGTGAGTGTACTGTGTTCATAGACTTAAAGGTCACTATGCTCATGCCACATCATGTCTACCCACAGCATAACGCCTGGGCAACGCAAACCATCAATTCCGACTATGTTTTATTTTATTTTATTTACACGTCACGTTCCGTAGGACCAAATTGATGAGCAGATCTCCAAGGTCATGGAACGTGTCAGTACATGAAATTACAACATAAAGGTAATAACAGATAAAAATAAATGTTTATGAACTCGAAAAAAGTCAATCCATAAGTTAAAGTAAACGCAGTCAACAATGCAATAAGACTCAGCGTATTTTTCATGGAACTCCTCGACAGAATAGGAGAGAGACCCATGAGGAAACTCTTCAGTTTCGATTTGAAAGTGTGTGGATTACTGCTAAGATCTTAGTGGTAGCTTACTGAAAATGTATGCAGCAGTATACTGCACACCTTTTTTGCACAAGAATTAACGAAGTCCGATCCAAATGCAGGTTTGATTTCTGCCGAGTATTAACGGAGTGAAAGCTGCTTATTCTTGGGAATAAGCTAATATTGTTTACAAGAAATAACAGTAAGGAATATATATATATATATATATATATATATATATATATATATATATATATATATATATATATATATAGGCCGATGTCAAAATACCCAGACTTGTGAACAGGGGTCGATCGTGAACTTGCACCACTTATTGCCCCCGAACCGCCCGTTTCTGGGCCAAAAATATCCTTTTAGAACGGGAAGAGTTACCCCAAAATATAATACCATACAACATACGTGAATGAAAATAAGCAAAGTAGACTAATTTTCGTGTCGAACGATAACTCACTTCTGATACCGTTAGAACAGAAAAAATGACAGTATTATGTCTTTGAACAAAATCCTGAACATGGGCTTTCCATCACAGCTCACTGTCTATCTGAACGCCTAGAAATTTGAACTGTTCAGTTTCACTAATCATATGCCCGTTCTGTGAAATTAAAACGTCAGGTTTTGTTGAATTGTGTGTTAGAATCTGTAAAAAACTGAGTAATAATGTGATTTAGCGTCAGCTTATTTTCTACGAGCCGTGGACTAAAGTCATGTACCGCACTATTAGAATCCGAGCCAATGTCGCACACAACATCCTTTACTACCAATGTAGTGTCTTCAGGAAACAGAAATATTTGAGAGTTACCCGTAATATTAGAGAGCATATCATTTAGATATATAAGGTACAGGAGTGGCCCCTACAGTGATCCTTGGGGCACCCCCCACTTGACAGGACCCCACTCAGACCCAACGTCACAGCACTTGTTAATACTTTGAATTCATAGGTGCAAGACGTGTTCCAAGTCTCACCTTATGAGAGTCCGTCCAGCATTGCTAAACACGATCGTTTTGATGTTATGGAGTGGCGAGGCATTACGTTGTATTAGCATATCGACTTCCAAATATTTGCAAACGCCCTCTCATCGGTTAACGTTACTATGACACTGTACACCATCCGCACAGGGGTTAAGTCAGCCCTTGTGGGTGGGAATGCGCGATCGCATTGAAGAACTCAGGTCGAGGAGTTCTTTGAGCGAGAGGATATTCGATGGATGGATTGGCCTCCCCGTTCCTCAGACTTAAATTCCCTCGAGTACGTATGGCATGAGTTGCACACATGGTAGCACGTCCACATGCACCAACGACCATTGCAGTTGTCAATCGCGCTGGTGGGGGGATGGAACACCCTACCATAAGAACTCCTTGCCAATCTTGTGGATAGCATGGGAGCATGTTGCATGCTTTGCTGTCCGTGGTGGTCACGCTCCCCATTAAGAACCATAGTCTCCTTTGGCAGTGTCCAGCGGACCATAAAAAATCGCGGTGACCTCATTGTAATTGCTTTCTTTCAATAAAAGTATTGTTTCTGTTCGTCTCATTACGTGTCTCTATGAGTTACCTTCTGTACTACACTGTAGCAGTTCTTTCTAGGTATTGACAAAGTTATATCGATCTGTGGTAGCTGGCAGTGGCACATCATCCGAAAGTTACTTATGTTAAGTTTTGCACACCAGTGCAACGATGTGCATCTTTCGACTAACAGCCGTATCCAAGAATTACAACTAACGTTAAGAATTTCTTAATAGTATAATTTTGCTACTTACAGAGTCAGTAATATTTTAAAATGCGCTTACTTGTGACATTGATGAATTCGGCCTTGAGAAAAGTAAAGTTGGCTGCTCTCCTCAGGGGCAGAGGTGGAAGTAGCACCTCCGCTGCTGGGCAGCATTGTATGAGATGGAGGAATGTTCAACTGTCGTCCAGTAGGGACATCAGTTGCAAAGAGACGTATTTCAAACGGGAATAGCCTTGATACATGAATGAACGTTACAGACAGGGCATCTATAAATGCCGTACCTATTTGTAGAAAGGAGTATCAAATTAAATTAAGGCTATTGTAATACAACGCAAAGAGAGGAAGATAAATTATATTCAAATCGTTTTTTTATCGTTGTTCGTATAGCATAATGCATTTAAATATCAGTACGTGTCTTTTATTAATCTACTAAACATGTCTCGCACAGACAACACAACAACATTCAGTGGGACAATAACTATGTCAGGGCTCTGAGACCACTATATGAAGCAAGGAACAGGCGACACAAAGTCTTAAGAATGATGCTGATATTTAATCATCAGTACTTTAGGCCTGGAGGCCATCTGAATGCTTTCTTCCTATTGCTAGTCTTTTTTTTTGTTAGGGAGAGGGGGGAACATAACATACTAAATCAGTGTAGCTTACTAATTCAAGAGTGCAATTTTTCCACAAAAATGCGTTTTCAGTGCTATAATGTTGTCGGTACTTGGCTTCAGGCCGATAGACATTTTCCCATTGTGAAATAATCAAGAATTTTTTAAAATTAGTTCCTAGATAGTGCGTAGTTTCTCGGCCAAGCAGTGCTTACAGTGGAGTTCCGAGTCACAGTTTCTCAAATTTTGCATGAGCTAGTCTGAAGAGGCGACACCCAAGTTTCTGGTGAGTATACATTGCTCTTTGAGCTGCGACAGCAATATTACAATTAGAGTCAAACGAAGAAAGGTAAGAAGGCGTCTTTTCCGAAAGATTTACACAGGTTTGTTATGTCAGTGAAATCTGTGAACCCATTCCATTTGAGAGGACGTCGATTAATTACGTTATTTTAAAGTGGTACCGGAGGTGAGATAGGGGTCCATCGAAATCTCAATAGAGGGTGGGAGAGGGAGAGCAATGAGAATCTCACGTCATCTTCCTAATTCAGAGAATATACACTGAAGCGCCAAAGAAACTCGTATAGGCATGCGTATTCAAATACAGAGATACGTAAACAGGCAGAACACGGCGCTGCGGTCGGCCAAACCTATATAAGACAACAAGTGTCTGGCGCAGTTGTTAGATCTGTTACTGCTGCGCCAAACCAGGTTATCGAGATTTAACTGAGTTTGAATCTGGTGTTACAGTCGGCGGACGAGCGATGGGACACAGCATCTTCGAGTTAGCGATGAAGTGGGGATTTTACGAGTGTACCATGCATATCAGGAATCCGGTAAAACATCAAATCACCGACATCGCTGCGCCCGGAAAAAGATCCTGCAAGAACCGGAACAACGACTGAAGAGAATCGCTCAACGGGACACAAGTGCAACCCTTCCTCAAACTACTGTAGATTCAATGCTGGGCCATCAACAAGTGTCACCGTGCGAGACATTCAACGTAACGTCATCGATATGGGCTCTCGAAGCCGAAGGCCCTCTCGTGTACCCTTGATGACTGGGCCCGTCAACACAGACATTGGACTGTTGATGACTGGAAACTTGTTGCCTGGTCGGAGGAATCTCGTTTCAAATTGTATCTAGCGGATGGGCATGTACGGGTATGGAGACAACCTCATGAATCCATGCACGCTGCTTGTCAGCTGGGGACTGTTCAGGCTCTGTGATGGGCGTGTGCATTTGGAGTGATATGTGAACCCTGATACGTCTAGTTAACACTCTGACAGGTGACACGGACGTAAGCATCCTGTCTGGTCACATGCATCCATTCATGTCCACTGTGGATTCCGACGGACTTCGACAATTCCAGCCGGACAATGCGACGCCCTACACGTCCAGAATTGCTACAGAGTGGCCCCAGAAAGTATATTCTTTCAACACTTCCGCTGGCCACCCAAGTCCCCAGACATGAACATTATTGAGCATATCTGGGATGCCTTGCAATGTACTGTTGAGATTTCCACCCACTGGTACTCTTACGGATTTATGCACAGACCTGAAAGATTAATGGGGTCAATTCCCTCCAGCACTACTTCAGACATAAGTCGAGTCCATGCCACGTAATGTTGCAGCCCTTCTGCGTGCTCGCAGGAACCATACGCGATATTAGGCAGGTGTACCAGTTTCATTCACTCTTTAGTCTATAATATTATAACGGATAATATTTTGCTATATGTAATTAATCCGAGCATAGAATTAAAGTGCCCACCAGTGTATATGGCCACTTTGAATTGAATTGAGTGCTTTATATGTGGACGAGCCCAGGATTCCCCGATTTGAAACCAGTGCCTCACAAGTGCCAGATTACATTTGGGGTGTTTTCCGTCGCGCCGGTCGAAATTACTGCTTGTCATACAGTGTACATTCGTGATATTCTGCAGCGCTTGTAAGTTTTGGAAATTTGTGGTAAGGACTGTGGGACCAAACTGCTGACGTCATCGATCCCTAGGCTTACGCACTACTCTAACTTCAACTAACTTAAGGACAACACACACACGCATGCCCGAGGGAGGACTCGAACCTCCGACGGGGGGGCGAGCTGCGCGAACCGTGACAAGGCGCCCAACACCGACCGCTACCCCGCGCGGCACGCTTGTAATGCCTATCTTGTTGTGTTAAGTATAGATCTATATCAAAACTTTTACAATGCATATGTTAAGTGGCATGCCGACAAGTCGAAACACAACTGCGAGCAAGAGGTTACTCGTTCGAGAGAGGAATCTAAACTGAAGTTTGCCAGCAAGAATTCTCTTGTGATCATATAAATAAATTGATTGAAAAGCCACTTTATTAGGTGGTTGGAAAGAAGCTACAAAACAATGTTGCCTTTCATTTTCAACGTAATCAAGGGTTCTTGATGTGTAATGTGTTCAGTATTACGTACCAATAAAAGGAAATTTTTTTAGGGATCCGTCAAAACGGTTCACACTATTTCCGTCGTGCCTTTTTAACCGTGTGTTTCTATCTCTGTGTGTCTATCTGCCTGTCCCAATAGTATTAAGGGCTGACATATTTTAAAAAAGTCATTTTAATCACATTTCAAAACCTTATTTGATGCATTTTATAAATTAAAAATGATTTTATTAATGTGCTTTATTCTATATTTGAAATAATAAAATTTCGTTTTTACGTAATTTTATCTGACTACTGGATAAACCTAACGTGATGGAGATGGCGAGAGTCCCACTGTATTTCACCAAGGTAGGATGCGTGGTGACCAAATTTTAAAGAAAAACCCTCAGCTGATTAGATGACGTGTCCTAATTCTGACGCATACAACTGACTTCTCTAATTTGAAAGATGCTGCTGAAACGTAATTGCCAATGCATATATCCGAATGTAGTATGATTGCAGTGTCTCATACTCTTTCATCTCCAATAGCTATCCAAAAATGAAGCACAAGAATGGAAAGATGTCAGTATATTTCAAAAATGGAAAGATCATCGCAGATGTATCCCACGCTTCATCTGAAGACCAGTAATGTCTGTCAGCTGCAAAACAGAAAGACCTGTGACGATGTTACCATTTCTACAATAAACTTTGCAATATCTGATTGTAAGAATGAAATTATGTAAAAGCAGATGTCAATACTGAGAGATTGTTTCCTTGAAATTTATAAAAATTAAAAGAAATGCAAATTGTTTTTTGTTGACTACAGTTCTACTGAATTACAGAACGCATATAGAGCCACTTCGCTTGCACAATTTTTTTTTGTCATCTGACAATGGTATCGACTGCATTAGGGGAATCTTCATCGGAATAAAAACTAACATGAAATACGTGTAATCACACCATGGTTTAAAACGTCTGGTGTGAATACATGTATTCCATGTAACTTTTTATTCTGATGAAGATTACCCTAGTGCAATCGAAACGTGGTCAAGTGACAAAATTTTGTGCAACCGAAGTGGCTGTATATACGTTCTGTAAGTAAATAGGATACGGTTGCTGAAACACAGCCGATCAAATGTTTAAAATAACAGTTCTACTGCTTATTTCTGTACTGGTGTTGTCACAAATAAAACTTAGTACCTCTGTATTAATGCACTTCAAACAAAGAATTTCTATTTGGCACTTAGGACCAGTGAGTTCCGTGGTACTAGGTCGTTCTAAATAAATAACTTGTTTTCTCATTATTTTCTGCAATGATAAATGGGGCAGCATAGTTTTGTGATATGAGAATACTTTCTCATTTTTTTGGATACAAGTAGGCTATGTACAATATGGCATACATTGTTCTTTGATTCTCCTGACGTGAGATTTGACCATTAGTACCTCTTGCATATCCAGTCTTCAGCTAATAATAATAATAATAATAATAATAATAATAAGTGTTGTGTCGGCTACTGTGGGAGTCAGCACCGATGCAAACAAGGAATGAAAGAAGTTGCAATGGTCAGTGGCATAAATATTTACATAACACTTTCAAATTAAAAGAGCATGTTATTTCTAAAAATGTTAGAAACATAACTTCTCGTTATTAGGTGGCTTCCTGTGCCTTCTACATGCAATTAAGTTACAGGCTATCTCCATTCGCAGAGCGCAAGTTAGGTAACGTCTTCTGATTACTCAGTACTGATGCTCTCGACGCCTGCAACCGAACTGGGTCGACTTGTTGAATCAGCGTTGACAGGAGCCGCTGAACTCTCGTCTTCGTGGACGTGTGGCGCTGCCCGCTCTTTCCATTGGCTCGCGGGTCAGCGCCTTCTTGTTGCCGATTCGCGGCGATGTGCTGGAAGGTGTGCAGTCGATCTATTATCACTGCACAATAATATGGGTACGTATACGGCCCGAGGTGCTGCTCCACTATGTCAGTAACGCATCTTGAGCAAAGAAGTTTAACGACCACTGTCCTAAGCCCATAGAAAATGTCTAACAATAAGCATCTTAATTTGGTTGCTCTAAATGACATAATCGTCAACGAGTAGCTTCAATTGAATGTGGCATACCAGAAGAAAGTGGTGGACCATTTCTCTCCTAATTAAGGTCATTATGAAAGCAAGGGTGGGAGATACGCAATCGTGATATGTCCTAGCAGAGGAGTTTTTGTGCGATCTGCTTATCTCGTAATCATAATACAATACAAATGGTGATCCAAAAAGCGTTAAAATTAATGTCAGATAGCGGATAGACTGTCTCTCGCGAAAATTAGTAAATATATCGAGTTATTTAGTACCCTGAGTACTAAAATTTGTACCTAGGAGGAGTTCGGTTTTCGTCCTAAGTATAATTAAGATCATAACACCTTACTGTGCTGTCAACTGCTGCATCACACTCATTTGAGGTGCAGCTTAATTGTTTTTTGAATATTAATACACTGCTGGCCACCGTAAATGCAACACCCTGAAGGAAGCATCCGAATAAAGTGAAATTTACACCATGGGTTTGCAGCGATGAGATATGCAACTGATTAGAATTTCAGCGCAGACGCACATCACGCGCGCCTGTGGCGCCGCCTCATAGCGCCATTAAGGCTTGGCGATTCGACGAGTGTACGTTCGGCACGTGCGTTTACCTTGTGGTTGTTTCACAAGACGATCAGTTATGCCTCGTAGACAACAGCGAACATCTTGTGATCAAGTATCCGAATTCGACAGAGGAAGGATAATGGCTTACCGAGATTGTGGATTATCATACAGAGAAATCGCTAGTCGTGTTGGACGAAACCAAACAACTGTAATGCGGATATGTGACCGTTGGATGCAGGAGGGTACGACGGACCGACGTGGTCGATCGCATTCACCTCGGTGCACCACTGCACGTGCTGATAGGCAAATTGTGCGCAGGGCAGTGACGGATCGCTCAGTGACATCCCGAACCATAGCACAGCACATTGCGTCTGTAACGCATCATCCAGTGTCTGCGCGTACCATTCGACGCCGTTTACAGCAGAGTGGTCTGTCCGCAAGACGTCCATTGCTTCGTCTACCATTGAAGCATAACCACAGACGTCTCCGTCGCCAATGGTGTGATGACAGACGGATGTGGACGGCAGAATGAAATGAAGTTGTCTTTACTGACGAGGCACGCTTCTGTCTGCAGCACCACGATGGTCGGATTCGAGTGTGGAGACACCGTGGAGAGAGGATGCTGGACAGCTGCATTATGCACCGCCACACTGGTCTTGAACCGGGTATTATGGTATGGGGCGGTATTGGATATTACTCTCGCACGCCTCTAGTACGCATTGCCGGTACTTTAAATGGCCGGCGCTACATATCCGAGGTGCTGGAGCCAGTTGTCCTTCCTTACCTTCAGGGCTCGGCCACAGCCATATTTCAACAGGATAATGCGCGACCACACGTGGCACGCATTGTCCAATGGTTCTTCGTCAGTAACCAGATTGAATTGCTTCCCTGGCCGGCTCGCTCTCCGGATCTTTCGCCGATAGAAAACATGTGGTCCATGGTTGCTCAACGAGTGACCCAGATTACATCCCCAGCTGCCACACCAGATGATCTTTTGCAACGTGTGGAAGCTTCTTGGGCTGCTGTACCCCAGGAACACATCCAACGTCTCTTTGACTCAATGCCGAGACGTGTGGCAGCGGTGACCTCCAACAATGGCGGCTACTCTGGCTACTGATTCTGGCAGGAACCACATGTCACAGACGTCTGTAAACGTAATCATTTGATACTTGGTCAACATGTTATCTACAAAATAAATTTTATTGTGCTACCTCTTGTCTTTCTTGGTGTTGCGTTTACGGTGGCCAGCAGTGTATATTAAAAAATAAGGAAGACGCAGATTTCCAAGAGCAAGAACTACGAAAGGTAGTTGGATACTAAATTTTTCAAGAAGGGACAATCGTAATAGTGTTCAGGCAGCGAAGAGCTGATTTTTTTTTTCTTAAATGTAATGGAGAGATGAATGAGACTACCTTCCTTGTTGACTGACGGCTGGGGATCCTCAACCTAGAGAATTAAATTTACAGGATTGGAGCTGCGAGGGGAAAACACAAGAGGAAACATTCCGCGGGTAACCAACATTGGATCGAAGAAGGAGGTTCATCGTTTAACGTTCCGCCGAGCACCAGGTTATTAAAGACAGCATAACTTCAAGACGAACAAGCGTCGGGGAGAAAAAGACTCGCCTCCATGCTTGTCTTGTTACGTTAGCGCAACATGTCACATGTTACATAAACCAGAGCATAAGTAATACATTTAACGACAGATGTTTCAGTTTTTCATACTAATGACATCTGTGAATGAATTATATGCTTTTGTATTTTCTTGAATTTATATTCAGGTATTGTGCAGTTTTATGTTGTAAATTTTGGTGTTGCTTCTCCTGTGACACAACTCTTTGAAAATGCTGATACATTTTGAATCCCCTTCTTTATTTTAAAGGTTAATGAAATTTTTTTAAAAATGAGAAAGAACTTGTTTTATTCAGTAGTTCGTTCAATTTTAAATAATGACTAATAACACAGAAATCATAATAAAAGCCGGCCGATGTGGTCGAACGGTTCTAGGCGCTTCAGTCCCTAACCGCGAGTCTGCTACGTTCGCAGGTTCGAATCCTGCCTCGGGCATGGATGTGTCTGATGTCCTTAGGTTAGTTAGGTTTAAGTAGTTCTAAGTCTAGGGGACTGATGACCTCAGATGTTAAGTCCCATAGTGCTTAGAGCAATTTGAATCATAATAAAATTGGAAAAAAGCATCTATGAAGTTCACCCACACTGATGAAGCGTTTGACTAGCAACCTGGGTTGTGAAAATCTTTATTTTTCTTCAATATTGGTCACAGTTGCGATGATAGTCATTTTTCGTTGCGACTAGTTTCGGATAATCACCTCAATTTTCAAACCATGGCTTTAGACATAAGTATAATCATACAGTTCCAGCCAGTGTACATGCAAGTAACCAAGTATACACTATTCCTCAATATTAACACAGTTAAAAAACCCTGGTGTATAGAAATGGAAAAGCAGAAATGTTGCAATAGTTAAGGAAATAACGAAGGGAAATCGCTCTGTGGTATGAAGACAGAAGAGTACCAAAGGAAAATTAAAAGTTTTACTACAAAAATTTGTAATTATATTTAGCCTGGCGAAAGAGGTACAGTAATGTATAAAGTTCTAACTCAGACAATATTATGGTTGCCTACACATTTTTCTCAAAAACTTGCAAGGCAGTCCAGTGAAAGTTTATTATCATTACCATAAAATTCGATATGTAGCCGTACAACTTGTATTTTTAAAACACTTATTCCGGTGTGTCAGTATTCAAACATTTTCTGGAACCTCCTACTATCGAACATGACAATATTCTAGTAGAGAACAAAAAACAGATAGTAATTACTCTTCCTACAAGCCATGAAAAATCAGTTCTCTGGTATCTGACTGCATTTCATAAAATATTCTCTAACATCTCCTAAAAATTGTAATGCAATTCTCCTGCACGGGACAGACAACTTACGTCGTCTTGCAGCTGGAACCGCATAAGTATACGAGGTGCGACAATAAAGTAATGAGACTGATGTGAAAAAAAATGTTGCTTACCAATTTTGTCAAGTTTAGTGTTGTCTCCTTCAAAGTAGTTCCCTTCTGGTTACACACACTTTTTCCAGCGCTTCTGCCATTGATAGTAACATTTCTGGAACTCATCTTCTGTAATATCCTCCAAGACCCTCGTCACAGCTTTTTGGACATTTTTGTTGTTTGAAAATGGTGTCCCTTGACCGCCGTTTTGACTCTTGGAAATAGAAAAAAAGTCACACGGAGCGATATCTGGTGAATAAGAGGGCTGTGGTAGTACTGAAATTTGTTTTGAAGTTAAAAATTGCTGTAGTGACAGAGCAGTGTGGGATGGCGCTTTATCGTGATGCGGAATCCAATTATCAGCAATGTTGGCACGGACACGAACAACTCTTGTAGCCGTCTTTCTAAAATTTCTCTGTAGTAATATTGGTTAACTGTTTGTCCAGGAGGCACCCACTCTTTATGAACAATTCTCTAGGAATCAGAGATGCACACAAGCATGCATTTCACTTTTGACTTTGATATGCGAGCTTTTTTTGGTCTGGGTGATCCCTTTGAGCACCTCTGCTAAGTTTGGCGTTTTGTCTCTGGATCGTACTGATTAATAAAAAAAAAAGCAATTTTCATATCAGTGATAACACGGCTCAACAATTCTTGATTGATTTCCGTTTACTCTAACAGATCGGCTGCCACATTTTTCCTTGTTTCTCGCTGTTCTGATGTGAGATTTTTGGGGACCATTTTTGCACAAATCTTTCTCATACCAAGATCTTCAGTTATTCTTATACGAACCCTTTCTCGATTGATGTTCAGTTCTTCTGCGATCATTTTCACGGATAATCTTCGATCAGATCGTAAGAATTCATGCACCCTGGCCAAGTTGACATCTCTCTGTGAGGTTGATGGTCGTCCACTGCGGTCTTCATCTTCAACATTCGTTCAGCCTTAACCAAACATTTTATGCAACGAAAAACTTGAGCTCTTAACATAACCACCTCTCCAAAAGCTTTCTGAAGCTTGCCGTAAGTTGTCGTAGCGATTTCACCCAATTTAACGCAAAAAGAAATGATATTCCGTTGCGCATTATTATGCGGTTCATTTCCGTGACGAGAGACACAAACACGTATTAACTTATTACAGCACAACTCACGACTGAGCAAAAAAAAAAAAAAAAAAAAAAAAAAAAAAAAAAAAAAAAATAATTGCTCTGACCACTATGGAACTTACCATCTGAGGTCATCAGTCCCATTGAACTTAGAACTACTTAAACCTAACTAGCCGAAGGACATGACACACATCCATGCCCGAGGCAGGATTTGAACCAGCGACCGTAGCGGTCGCGCGTTTCCAGTCTGAAGCGCCTAGAACCGCTCGGCCAACGACTGAGCAGTTGCATCGATGTGCCGCTTGGACTAGGAGAAGCTTATAGACCAAGGTCAAAGATATTGTGCCTACGCAAGCCTGCAGGGTTGCCACATCTAGCAAAGAAAATCAGTCTCATTACTTTATGGTCGCACCTCGTTTTGTGTCCAGTAAAGTGCAAAAATGTTTCAAAAACAATATTGCGATCCATCCAGAGGGCAATGCATGATCAAACTACTGATGAAACTATTCCTTTGTTGTTTTTCTTATAGAAATTAAATGATCAGGAGGGGTTTGGTCAACAAGCCTTAAGCAGTCTAAAATAATGAAAGAAATCGATAAAAGATTTAATTTATTGTATTTTGGAAATTGAAGATTCACACTCTGACATACTTTGCTCAGACCCTTCTTTTCCTTGGACAGTTCGATTAGCAAAAACAAATTATTCATGTCTATAATCGATAATCACGAATCTGGTCAGAACACAGTTATGATTATTTCTTTCAATATATGCATACACAAATGTGACAAAATCCCCCCAGTGCGCAGGTAAGCAACAACTACTCGTAGCGAAACGGCAGCTTACCGAAAATCCTCGATTAATACCAAATTTCGTCCTGCACTACTATCACTGTCAGAGCTGGCTGTGACCAATCCTGATGTGGCTTCTCTCCATGACATTCTGCGTCCGACTACTCACAACTGTTCGCTCGATACCACTTGCGATAATATTATTTCGGACTCTGTGTATGCACGCAACAGCAGAATCATAGCCAACTTTCCAAAAGAAAGGATATGAACGTCCAACTTTCAAAATGTCAAGCATAGGCAGGAATAGTACATGCAACGAGTACATCCACTGAGTCTTGCGGGAGCTGCCGAGCCACGGGTGTCTCTTATCAGAGCGTAGCATCATCAGTAGCAATAAGTTGTGAAGTCCTCGGATAACGAATTACTCCCTGACTTAGAAAATGAAAAAGTCAACGTAGGCACCGTGACACATTGCAAATTTTCTCGAGCCATGTGCGAGTTGCACAAATACGGGGCTGGAGCTATGCTTATGGTGCGCCGGAGTGGAAATTCATGGCTCTGAGCACTATGCGACTTAACTTCTGAGGTCATTAGTCGCCTAGAACTTAGAACTAATTAAGTCTAACTAACCTAAGGACATCACACACATCCATTCCCTAGGCAGGATTCGAACCTGCGACCGTAGCGGTCGCTCGGCTCCAGACTGTAGCGCCCAGAACCGGAGTGGCCGAGTGATTCTAGGCGCTTCAGTCTGGAACCGCGCGACCGCTACGGTCGCAGGTTCAAATCCTGCCTCGGGCACGGATGTGTGTGATGTCCTTAGGTTAGTTAGGTTTAAGTAGTTCTAAGTTCTAGGGGACTGATGACCTCAGATGTTAAGTCCGATAGTGCTCAGAACTATTTGGTATTATGAGATGAAGATTTGTTAAGTTCCCTTCCATTACTAAAGCAAAGACGAATACGTAATCTGAGTACCAAGATGTTTATATTATAGTAGTAAACATTTTGTCAGCGTCTATTAGAAAGTGAAAAATAAGGACCTTATCCAGAATCTGTATTTACATACCAATCGTATCGTTCAAAATAGTACATGTCCGCCTGGGAAAGGCGACCGTAATTCTAATTTCTGTAACTTGTTGCAATCTACCATTTGAAAGTGTGAACTCGTACTCATCTGTAATTTGGCCAGTTTGTGTTTCGGACTCCATTTCAGAATCGTTTCTGAGAAGTCTGATCGCTTTAAACTCTTCTTGTTTACGCGATCGTGGTAAAAATTCGTCTTTACTTTGCCAAATGTTTAAGAACAGCAGCAATATTCACAAGAGGATTTAATTTTGCAAATATTTCTTCACATTAGTTTAGCTGCAGAATGTATAAGAAGAATTGTTGAGCAGCGTTACGATGTTAAACGATCTGGGAGTCGATGGAAAATGAACACACGTTCTACAGTCCGGAGAGCCAAATGCGGGAACTCCAGAATGGGGTATCACGAAATACTTGAAGCGTAGAGCTTCCGCAGTTACAATTGGGTGGTTTTATCGACACCGCAAAGAATTCCATGAGAAGATCACTTGATCACTGCAAGTAACGTTCAGACCTCTCAAACAGTGAAAGGCAGCTGGTTAGACTGGAAGAGAGACTGAAATAAGAGGTAGTGTTCAGCGAGGAAATTGAAATTGATGGAAGGCCATGTCGGTAATAGTATATTTACTACTCGGTCATAACGATATAGCAAAATACGTAAGTACGAAATTACTTCACAATGACCAAAAATCTAAATATGTACACTGTATGATAATAAACAAAGAAAACTGGTAACAGAGAAAATATACGATGACAGAAGCAAAACCGTTGTAAGATACCTGGGTTCGCAAATGAGCCGTTTCTGAGTAACTGTAAATATATTGTCCGAGTCGCCAATGACCTCTACATGACATGTTATAGTAGTTGGTTTAGTGATATTTGAAATGCAATCTTTTCTATTCAGTCCATATGTACTTGGGCTCTAATTATACGTAAACCAGTTTGCTGTTTATGTCTCACAACTCCAGGATGTTTGCTCATTGAAAGTGTACGAGGTAACTGTCTCATACATTCTTCCAACACAAATTGACGGTCAAGGGCAAGTGGAATTTCTGTGGCGTGATCTTCTAAGATTGGTTGACGATGTTCGCCTTGCTTCACTTTGGGAAATGAGGTGCATACATGATGTGGCACCGACACAATTTGCTGCTGATTTAAGACGTCTAGCGCCGCGTTATGGTCGAAGGTATGTAGGTCTAGCTGAACCTCGGCCTTGGCCTCCAAGATCAGCTGACACAATCTTCTGGATTTTTTTGTCTGTGATCATCTCGAAAGTGAAGTGTACGTCACTCGACTTATTAACAGTTGAAGGACAGAGCAGCGAACTGCACAGTCTCGTTGAAGTATATCAGGAGGTGAACGGAAGGATTCTTAGTTCTCTGCAGAAACGATTGAAGTATTACATCCAAATGCGAAGACGACACTTGAAAAGCCACCTTTAATAGCAACGAGAACACAGTAAATTGTAACATGTAATAGTTGAATCAGTATTTCACTGCTTGGGTGATATTTGGGCCCTATTAGAGGGAGCTTGATAGAAAAGTTTCATCTCAAATAAATTGGTAATAACTGGGAGAGTACTTGACACCGAAGTCAGTGGTGGCTCGTAACCACGCATTCGACTTACATCAAAAATTGATTGTTTCTCAAAACGATACTGCACTGCCTGTGTTGCTAACATAAACGATGCAATGTTCCTTCGGACATGCATGCATGTGCTGTCTTCTTAACGAGGTAGGCAATGAAATATCGTATTTATCCGCCAATACCAGGCACCGGCTTTCAATTAAAAAGTCCTCCCCTAAGCGGAAATTACATAATGTGTGCACGAGTACAGGCTGTGGCGCAGGAACGCCGACATATGGAAGTTTAGGTCTGCCGCTAATCGTGCACGCATGCTGAAAGTGGTTAAGGCGACCGCTCGCGTAAAGCCGGATATCCGGGTTCGAGTCCTAGTCCAGCACAAATTTTCATTGTCGCCATTCCTTTATACGGGTGATAGAGTGTAAATATATTTCATGTGTTCATCAGAAACATTTTGCTCCCATTATCTAATACTTCCGTTCGTACAAGATTTTCGGCTTTCCTGGTTTTTAAATAACCGCTGTAATTCATCCTATTGTGTGCTCCGCTGGGTGTTTCATGTTTGTGAACATTCAGTTCATACATCTGCAGTGTGTGTTGCTACTTCCTAAAAATGTGGTTGGTTGAAATGGCTCTGAGCACTATGGGAGTTAACATCTTAGGTCATCAGGCCCCAAGAACTTAGAACTACTTAAAACTAACTAAACTAAGGACATCACACACATCTATGCCCGAGGCAGGATTCGAACCTGCGACCGTAGCGGTCGCGCGGTTCCAGTCTGAAGCGCCTAGAACCGCTCATCCACACCGGCCGGCTAAAATGTGCTATTCAGTACCGCAAGTCATAACTGCGAGTCAGCTGTCGTATTACAGATGCAGTTATTTCAGTCTGTAACCACTGGTAAGTAAGGGTCGAATCCTCTTTTATGCATTGGAAATGGGAAATCTAGAAGCTGCCGACTTAACCGATCACAAGTCGTCAACGTCAGACAGTGACAAAGAAAGTAAAATGGTGCGACAGCATAATGTTGGATTTTCTTGACCCTGCTGCAGTCAAGTTCAGAATAATCTTTGGCGGAATTGATGCAGAAGGCAGAATAAGTGTGTAGTAGTTTAGAGTTGTTGTCTTCGCGCCCGCATCTCGTGGTCGTGCGGTAGCGTTCTCGCTTCCCACGCCCGGGTTCCCGGGTTCGATTCCCTACGGGGTCAGGGATTTTCTCTGCCTCGTGATGGCTGGGTGTTGTGTGATGTCCTTAGGTTAGTTAGGTTTAAGTAGTTCTAAGTTCTAGGGGACTGATGACCATAGCTGTTAAGTCCCATAGTGCTCAGAGCCATTTGACCCATTTTTTTTGTTGTCTTCGCAGCGATTGGGAGTATCTGTGTGGTAGCTAACAAGAAGAGCAAATAAAGCATCATATGTTAAAAATCGTACATTCCACAAAGTAAACTGACGTACAAAGCTTCACATACGTGTGCTATATATGGCGCAATGAGATACCGAATGGATAAGCCCTACATGCGGAGTTGGGCCTTACGTGGCTAACAATGAGACTGATTTTGTAGAGGACCACGAAAACTGGAACATCCCTGATATATCATTGCTTTCACTATGAACCATACATAATAAAAATACCATAGAAAATTTAGAAAACACTTGTTTCTCTTTCAATTCGACCTGTAGTTGGTCGTACCCATATTTAACAAATAATTATGACAAATAATGTATTTCTGAGAACAAGGCATTAGATGTCCGCATATTTTATAATACTCATTGACTGTAAGAAACACTGATTTTACTAGTTTAACCCTCTATTTAGTTTACTAAAACAACAGGTACCTATTTTTATCTTTACTTCTTCCCCTGTCCTTCCACCTGTGTCTTCACTGCCATAAGGAAAGAATCTAGTCAGGTGGCTCTATGAATTTATTCCTAACCTGAATTACTTCCCGTTCGACGTGTTGGTAACACTGTAAATCTTCTTCGGAGCAACTTCTTACTAGCTGTATTAAATTGTTTCACTTGTTTGTGGAAGTTTATCTGCAACAAAGACAAACAGTAAAACGTCATTTGCAACATTCGCCTCCATTAATACATGTTCGTCTCCCATTTACTCAGATCATAGATTTGATAACTGTACCTACGTATGCTGATAGAAAATTTCGTGACTGAGTCCCCTTGTCGATTTCCTCATTCAGTTTTGAATCTCTTGCTGTCATGAAGGAGTCTAATGAAAGCTGTAGCACTGACACATGCTGAATAGATAGCTCGGACTATAAGCCTATTTGTAAAGACTTAGTTTACACTATTTCAAAGGCCTTCTCAGAATTTATGACTATCAGTGAAAGCGGTAATCGATAATTATGTCCACACCAAGGTGTCCACTTGTGAGTTGGCTGATCCTTCTGACGATCTGCCTGCTATGTTATTCATTTTGATTCCGCAGTAGATTACTGTAGACAGCATTACCGGAAAGGCTTCTTCTCAATGTATAATTGCTATAACTTCCAAACACTTGCATGTCCACTCGATCTGTGACTTCTACACCTAAATACGACTGATTCAAATAAATAAAATACGATGAGCAAGGATCTTGAAATCAAACAGTTTGTAATTAATACTCCGTTATACACTGAAGAGGCAAAGAAACTGGTACACCTGCCTAATATCGTGTATTGCCGCATACACGAGTTGGCCTTTGGCTTCGAGAGCCCCGTATCGGTGATGTTCCGTTGGATGGTTCTCTCGCTGACACTTGTTGATGGTTCAGCATTGAAATCTGCAGCAATTTGCGGAAGGGCTGCATTTCCGTCATGTTGAACGATTCTCCTCAATCGTCGTAGGTCCCGTTCTTGCAGGATCTTTTTCCGGCCGCAAAGATGTTGTAGATTTGATATTCTGCCGGATTCCTGAAATTCACGTTACACTCGTGAAATGGACGTACGGGAAAATACCCAGTTCATCGCTACCTCGGAGATGCTGAGTACCATCGCTCGTGCGTCGACTGTAACACTACGTTCAAACTGACTTAAATCTCGCTAACTTACCACTGTAGGAGTAGTAAGCGAGCGGATAACTGCTGCAGACACTTGCTGTTTTACGTAAGCGGTCCCGACCGCGACGCCATATTCTACCTGACTACATATCTCTGTAGTCTAATACGCATACCTATAACAGTTTCTTTGGCGCTTCAGTTTATCTTCATTGCAATGAATGTTTTCCATGAACAAGCACACTGTTCACATTTATCACTCGAGTTAGTCATTGCTCTTTCAAATTCTATTCGGGAGATGCAATAAAAATTATACTGATTTCGTATTGCACAATATTACTTACACAGAATAATTACTTCGCGGCCCTACTCGCGCCACCTCATACAGCCTCACTGCACCAGTCTACCTCTCAGAGTGAAAGCCTATCCGCTTCTTTTACAGACAGCGGAAGCTCACTCCACTCGATAGCTGACGAGGCATCCCCACGTCACCTGTAATCTTGAGTAACGAGATTATTCGACACTTCGTAGCTGTATCGATATCTCTATCCCCGCTTTCTATGCTATACACACTTCTCCAGAACGCCTATTTTTTGGCTTTATTAAAACTCGGTATTTGCTGTGTGAATAATTCGTGTTGCATTTTGCGAATATATTGTATGTTACGAAGATCAGGCTGACAGGTTTATATTTTGAATTTTTTTTTTTTTTTTGTCTCATCTCTTGAGAAATACAGCTTTACCCTATTGATCCAGCTTCGTGCATTTCCTTTCCTCGTCTGACATTCTGTAAATAACTTTGCTAGTTCTTCTGTACTACTTTTCCAGCAGTTTCTGGCTTTTGTACTGCAGTAGCACATTCTACCAGTACATTTCCCTTCTTAATACCTCAGTCGGCTTCATGCATATCTTTAAAAATAAACCCAAGATCTTTAGTGGAAATCTATTTGAATATATTCACATCCAAATGAAGAAGCAGAAGACCGATATAAGATGCTACTGGAACGGATAAAAGACAGCAAACGTCTTAACACCACAATACGAAATTAGAACAAAATCAGACGAAAATTCTCCAGTGAGGATCTATGATGTTAATGGAATAACTTGAGAAAAATATGTTTGGAGTTAACAAATTTCTCCAGAAGAAAGTGAACAGAAAATGTACATGGAAAAGTTAAAATAGAACCATAAATAAAATGTATTACATTTAACGAAAAAATTAGAAATTGTACAGATTGCAACAGCGTTAAATAATTTTGCCGTTGCAAGTGATTAATAGTAAAAATATACACAGAGCTATAAAAAGCAATCAACAGGCAGGAAGCTAGAACCGAAAGTTTTGAGAATTTATCTAAAAATCGAGTGACATAAAATATTAAATTAAAGAACAAGTTTGGCAGGAAGATTGTAATGAAACAGGTGACGGCGACGAATAAATAAGAAGGGGACCGAGGGCCAACAACGAAAAAGTAACACGTACGACGAAAGTAAAAGAAAATAAAAGCTGAAGTCGTACAAAAATACTTGTTCAAAAGGACACGGAATTTTCGTGCTAACGATAACGGGAGGATAGAATATGCTCACTTAAATAATTGTGTTCTGAAATGTCTTCCAGAATATTTTAGAAGCAACAAGGAAAGATTCAATGTTTATTTAAGTTCAAGAGACAAATGTGAAAAAGATTAATATGCTGAATGTTTGTTAGGGTAGGACTGTATAAACGATAACATATAACAATCGGTCTCCGACACTAACGAGTTTAAAGTAGTGGCAAAAAACGAAGAGCCAAAGCGCGCCACTTCAGTGCAAACAACGACCGGATTACGTTGAGCGGATAACTATGAGTATCTGTTTTTCATTTTTTTAAAAATAATGTGGTTGCTAATTACGTGTAGAGGTATAAAGCATTCCAGAGATAACTGCAACTGCAGGCTGGATAATGTTGAAATAGATTCTGTTCAATTAAACGTAATTCAACTTCCACTTACCAAAAATAAGTTGCTAAAATAACGATAAAGTGGAGAGAATTTCCACCTCACGCAAAGCATTTAATTTATATTTATTTTACTCATACGAGTTTCAGCACTTTGTATGCTGTTGTTCATTATTCTGTCTCATATAACACGTCAATTATTTTGCGCACAGAACATTCAGACAGTTTCTAGTTGCATGTGGTACTGTCATAACACAGTCAACCTTGTTTTACGTCAGTAATGCCTCTACAAATTTTTTAAATCGATTACGTTTCTCTGCTCAGTTTTATGTGTCAATATGTCAATACGATTTGTGTTAGAGAACGCACAATATTTTCGAGTGTAAGAGAATTTAAAGAAAAAACACTCTCTTCTCTGACTGTGTTAATGAGTGGGCAAGCGCAGAATGGATAATGCGTTTGTACTTGGAGGAGCCAAATCATTTTGTTGAATTATACCACTGATGTGGCTGTTTATATTTAGATTCCATTTAATTATGCATGACATGGAGACAATTTGCAGCAGTTGCAGATTTCAGAATCTTTTATCATCCTGTCACTCGTAACATAAGATTATTTAAAGATTGTTATATATTTTTTGGTGTGGCGGACGGGAGTGTTCAGTAAGCACATGTGCATCGCAGAAACTTTGTTTTTAAATCAGAGTAGTTATTTTATTTATATCATTTCCGTGTCCTGTTCCCACGTGCCTATACCAGATCTGTTTGTTACCTGAGAACGTCATGATGATATTCGATCCGTTATGACGTAAAAGAGAATATTGTTTTCATTTATTAGTTTGCTTATCCACCCACCAGCGTCATGTTGAACTCTCGTAATTTCTAAGGATCCGTACCTCAGTCGCTAGAAACAAAATCCTTACAGGATTACTTTGTTGTCCGTCTGTCTGTCCGACTGTTCAAAGCCCTTTTCCTCGGACCCCGGTGGACGTATCGAGTTGAAATTTAAGTCATAAGTTACACGGTTTCTCAGCGACGTAAAAAGGTCAAGCTTCTATGTCAACGCAATTGAAAGATAAGGCCATTTATGTCATATATCGTGATATGCTCTTCAAAACCTATAGTTTATTTCCCCTTGATGTAGAATTATTAAATTTAAGTAGAAGAAATGTGTGACAGTACGAATAAAAGGTAAATGGCCGAAGATAGTTAATTTGAAATTACTATATTTTTTCATTGGTTATTCGACTTCACGCGTGAAATTAAAACATTTCCGAAAGTTTTGGAATGCTTGGGACCGATATCTTGCCAGTATCGATGTCGATAACAGGCAAAAGTCAATCCTTGATTACCGGGATGGATAGTCTACATACATACATACATACATACATACATACATACATACATAATTAAGTTTGTACTATACCCTCAGTGTGTGTGTCCTACCTGCACTTTTTATAGCCCGTGTCTGCTTCTAAAGCATTCTTATTTTTGTGATTCTTTGTTTTCAGAGAACAAAAGAAGGTGGTCTAACTCAGTTGTACTTAGTACATCGGTTGCTGTTTCAGTAGATAATAGTACGCAGTGCTCACTGCGTTACTGTTTCTCGATAATGGTGCAGTCATAAGACACTGGACTAGTATTCGTTAGCACGCTGTTGAAATCCCCGACCAGACTGTAGGATAAACATTTTTCGCCTTTTCCCTAAATTGAAAATGCCGGAAGTGTCAATTTCAAACGGACATCGCCGATATCTTTCCCTAATGCCAGCTTTTGCTTCGTCGCTTATGACTGCGTCGTCGACTGGACGTTAAACCCTAGTTTGCCATCCTCCTTCCATGTTCACGTGCATGCATAGTATTCTTTTACGCTTGCAGTGAACCGCCTCAATTACGCAACACATTATTTTTCTATTGAACGGTTACAAAGACAAGTCAAATCGGGTCTGTAAATAGTTGAGTATAATTATATTGCTTCCTCGGGTAATGGACACATGCGGCCGAGATTAATTAAGTTACGAAGGAAGGTGCACTTATCATGATTACATCACACTAAATCCGTCTTGATTGTAAATGCGGGCTACCATTGCTGTCCTATCACGAATTACTTGCTTGATAATGTTTCTCATTAGTCGATCACTATTATTGATATCATACTCAGTTCATTAAAAGTCTCTAGTGAATACATGGGCTCTATAACAGGACATTTACACGGAGTTCCCAGACAGGTAAAGCTTTATTCAACATTATCTCATATCTACGTGGGTCTCAGTCAAGAAGGCTGCAGGGAAGATAATCATCCAGACACGCAAAAGTGTAGGCTATCGAATTCGCAATACTTACTCATCAACGAGTCGCTACTTTACGCTTTTGACATTAACGCAGCACTTGCAACACATACTACTGAGCTGATCACTTGGTGGTATGAGGTATATTTAAACTAAATCAGATTTATCAAAACAAGACATGGTTGTCTCACTGGGAGGTCCGCGATCGTTCATTAAGTAAAATATGGCGTTTCAGTCTTCGATCGCTATTCTTTATTCTCAATAACCGGTTTCGGGCTAGCTGCCCATCTTCAGATCATATGTTGTAGTTACAGAGTAACTTGTCCGTACAGAACACACGGACAAGTTACTCTGTAACTACAACATATGATCTGAAGATGGGCAGCTAGCCCGAAACCGGTTATTGAGAATAAAGAATAGCGATCGAAGACTGAAACGCCATATTTTATTTAAATCAGATTTCTAGAATCTCTGGTAAGTTCAATCCAAAATCGACATTTAAGCATTGCCTCCAGTAACTCGTGGTAAAGTTACGTAAATGTTAATACTAGTCAATATTTTGTCTAACGTTGGTGAAACTTACTGAATAACCCAATAGAGCAAAGAAGTTCTGGGTTCAAATCAATGAAAAGGGTCACAAACTACTTTCCAAACTTTAGGTGCTATTATATGAGTGTTTCAGGGAAATATATTTCCGATCTAGCTATGTTCATGCACCGGAGACAGTGTTGCGCTTTAATCTATGATTTTTCAGAAGAGCTCTGAACCGTAGTTTTCTGATGCAGTAGACGAAAAATTGTTTCAACCAACGTTTCTTTACATCATTTCTAAGGGTGTACGTTTTATGTATCCCCTAAGAAGTACAAGATACAGCATAGAGGATAAATTTTTTAAACAGAACCATTTAAATTTTACTCAAGTATCTCTCCAAGAGATATTAAAAAATGTACCACATTGTACCATTTTTGTCAATACAACGCAGATATGAAAACGATAAAGAGTACACAGGTTGTGATGAAAATAAGCTGTTTACTGCCACGATTGTACACATTATGTAACAGATGTAGTACTTCAGTAGAGGTGTGGGTTTTATTTATGATGTGACTGGTTATCTACAAGCTAAGCTACAAACACTGTTCTACTCTGTGTGTGCATGACAGCCAAGAAGTTGTCTGTCCGCATGAATGACCACCGACAAACTGTGGGCAAAAAACAAGTGGACCACCCTGTTGCTGAAAACGCTGCCAAACATGACATCCTTCATGTAAATGATTGGTTCACAGCCTGTGCCATATGGATTCTTCCCACCAACACAAGCTTTTTTTAATTGCGCAGTTGGGAACTTTCCCTGTAATATATTCCATGTTCCCATAACCCTCCTGGCCTCGACCGCTATTACTCATTGTCCTCACTCATCCAGCCCTTTTCCTGTTCTCATTACAGCCACTACACAGCCCTCATTCCACCATCGCACTCAGTCTTTTTACCTCTCTCCTTTTGCACAATCCCCCCTCCACACCACTCTCCTACCCTCCATCTAATCTGCAGCATTTCACTCTCCACCACCCATACCCTAATATCCCTTCCCTCCCCGCCCCAGCCTCCTCCTTGCCACCACCCAATCGCTACTCCCATCATGCGCTGGTACTGTGCTGCTAATAACTGTGTGGTTTCAGTTGCCTGAGACTGCAGTCGTGTGTGTGTGTGTGTGTGTGTGTGTGTGTGTATATATGTCTTTCGTCTATTTTTGAAGAAGGCCTTACTTGCCGAAACTTTATCTGTGACAGTCTTCTTGTTGTACCTATCTGCGAATCAGCATCTTGGTTACATAATATTGTTGCATTCCATCCTGGATTTTCCATTGTTTGGTATATAACTTACTAATTTATAATTAGACTAGTACTACAGAATCTGAATATGCATTAACAATAAACAAGGCTCAATGTCAGAGAGAGTGGGAAGAGGAGATGGACATGTGATGGGAAGAAATGGATATAGAAAATGGGAAGGAGGTAATAGACAGGGAAGGGGGCAGGAGGAGACAGAGTGAGGAAAAGATAATGGACAGAGAAATGAGGAGGAGATGAGGCACTTAGAGAGGGGAAGAGAGAGGGTCAGGAGGAAATCGAGAGACAGAGGGAAAGAAGGAGGAAATGGAAAAAAGGGGAGGGGAAAATGGACGGAGACAGGGGAGAGGAGAAGATAAGGTCGTATATACAGTTCCCATTCATATTAGAAACGTTTGCTTTCTGTTTCCTTTCTTTCCCATTTACTTGGGCTGACCCACAGCAAAACATGGCTGGGTGCAGCTAGCATGTCATGAAAATGCCTCTCCGAGTCTTAGGCAGCTGCTGCAATAGACCAGGAAATGCTTCATTATTGACTTCGCCACAATCAACGAACTAATCGACAGAACAACACACCAGTAACTGTGTAATGGCTGCTACACTGCTGTGTGGCCTGGACTGTGTTATTATCATTACAATTATTATTATTATTATTATTTGTATTAGTGGCAGTAGAGACACTCTGGGCGTTTGCAGTCTGAAGTATTCCAGTTTCTGCAGCATTTAAGTGATTTACTAACTATGGGCACAAGTAGAATGCACACATTTAATTTGGTTTATTTTAAATGGGAAGCAGTTTATGGGTGAAGTAATTGCTGCTAGGGTGAGAAGCACGTGTAGTGACAAGTGTATACTCTCAAGTGGATAGTTAGGAGTCTTTCCTAAGAAGAATTTGTAAGCAGCACCCTAAGTGCACCATGAATTGCCTCAGCATTCTATAAAAAGGTTAGAAATAAACAGGATCAATTGTAAACTTGAATCACTAGTATCTGGTTTAATACAAAACCTACAAAAACTACATATCATTCTTTTGTCGTTTTAAAAATGAAACTATTCAACTGAAATTTAGTTAGGGGCCAACATCGTTGATGATAATTGTGGGAGGGGGAGGGAAATAAATACTAATATCTGACTGCACTCAGGTGTCACAGAGGTTGGTGCAGGGGAAGGCACTTATGCGTGGCGGCACCACTGAGGCGCACTTAACGCAATTGCGCTCAGCTACGTTTAATGGGAAACAAGTGATGATATCCGCCAGGGGCGCTTGCCCATTTATGGCGGCCATTGACATTTTGATACTTTATCGCTTGGCAAACATTCCTCTCAAAGCTAAGCACCACTGTGATCGGTAATTAGCGCGTTAATCGCTCATTGTTACGAGTATTACTACAGAGAGGCGTAGCATTTTTGTGTCGCTTAGGTACACACGTCTGCAGGATCTGCAACGTGTGCTACGCAACTGTAGCATATTTATTGCGTCGAGCGATCAATCTAATACGCTTAACGTGTTTGAAATATTTTATTGTGTTTCCACGCGCAGCAGCTGGTAGTAAACGTGTAATCGGAGAGCCGTCGAAAAGATGCTGCATTTAATTAACGTGCGACACTTGTTTCTAGGAATATGTGAACAATCTGAACGGCAGATAAATGTGGACCACATAACAGAATACTGAAACAAGTATGGAACACAAATTGACTTTAATTAAAAAATATCAGAGTACACGAAAAATTTTTGTGAATAATTTCCAACGAATACAGCATAATAATAGCCACTGAGGCTGAAAATGGATGAAATTGATCAGTGCGTTGAAAATTTGAGTGTTAATTAATTGTGTATGTCGAGAGCGACTGAGGGATGATTTTAATACCCACATCAAGAAAGGTTTCGCATCACGCTGGTTCCGAAAGTTCCAGAAAGTGTACAGAAAATTGGGATAGAGATCAACATAAACATCATTTCCGCCCTTTTTATTGCTCATGAAAACCACACACTTCATGTTGTACCACCATACAGCGAGACCTTCAGAGGTGGTGGTCCAGATTGCTGTACACACCGGTACCTTTAATACCCAGTAGCACGTCCTCTTGCATTCGTCGTGGCATACTATCCACAAGTCTTTCAAGCCACTGTTGGTCCAGATTGCCCCATTCCTTATCGGCGCTTCGGTGTACATCCATCAGACTAGTTGGTGGATCACGTCGTCCATAAACAGACCTATTCAATCTATCCCAGACACGTTCAATAGGGTTCATGCCTGGAGAACATGCTGGCTATGTCGTTATCCTGAAGGAAGTCATTCACAAGATTTTCACAGTGGGGGTGCAAATTGTCGTCCATGAAGACGAATTCCTCGTCATTATGCTACCGATATTGTTGTACTGTCGATCGGAGGATGGCATTAACTTATCGTACAGCCGTTACGGCGCCTTCCGTGACCCACATGATGCCACCCCAAAACAGTAGGGAACCTCCACCTTGCTGCACTCGCACGGCAGTGTGTCTAAGGCGCTGAGCCTGACCGGGCTGCCCCCGAACACGTCTGCGACGATTGTCTGATTGAAAGCATATGCGACACTCATCGGTGAAGAGAACGTGATGCCAATCCCGAGATGTCCATTCGGCATGTTGTTGGGCCCATCTGTACCGCGCTGCATGGTGTCGTGGTTGCAAAGATGGACCTCGCCATGGACGTCGGGAGTGAAGTTGCACATTATACAGCCTATTATGCACATTTGAGTCGTAACACGACGTCCTGGGGCTGCACGAAAAGCATTATTCAACATGGCGACGTAGACAATTTTAAATGGTTCAAATGGCTCTTACCACTATGGGACTTCTGAGGTCATCAGTCCCCTAGAACTTAGAACTACTTAAACCTAACTAAACTAAGGACATCACACACATCCGTAGCGGTCGCGCGGCTCCAGACTGTAGCGCCTAGAACCGCTCGGCCACTCCGGCCGGCGCGACGTAGACATAATCGTAGGTAGTGGTCATCTGCTGCAATAGTAGCCCTAGGGCGGCATGAGCAAGGCATGTCATCGACAGTTCGTGTCTCTCTGTATCTCCTGCATGTCCGAACAACATAGCTTTGGTTCACCGCGAGACGCCTGCACACTTCGATTGTTGAGAACCCTTCCTGACACAATGAAACAATATGGACGCGATCGAACCGCGGAATTGACCGTCTAGGCCTGGTTGAACTACAGACAACACGAGCCGTTTGCTTCTTCCCTGGTGGAATGACTGGAACTGATCGGCTGTCGGATACCGTCCGTCTAATAGGCAATGCTGATGCATGGTTGTTTCACCTTTGGACGGGTTTAGTGACATCACTGAATAGTCAAAGGGACTGTGTCTGTGATACAATATCTACAGTCAACGTCTATATTCAGGAGTTCATGAAAATTTTGGACTGATCTAGTATTTCTGTACATATAAGAAAGCAGGGCTGACGTTGCGATGACAGATTCGATAAAACAATTCGCGCCCTCTACAAGTGATATACCACGATTCATGGACGGGTAGAAAGGTTTTTTCAGGTTTCTGAGATAACACAGTACCGAAACACCATTCGGCGCAGAAAATCCATTCTACAACATATGCGGATGGACGCATTCATGATGGGCAAAACTTATAAATTTACCCTCACCGAAACTGATGCCTTGCAGTTTGAGTAATATACTCCAGGCGTGAATATGGTACTGGGCCAAATAATTACAACTGGCTCTGAACGTACAGAAACGTAATTTTTAACTTATTGCGAAACGCCAAAATTCAACTGTTAGCATGCCCATTTTTGTAAGCAGCAAGAATGGTAGGACATGCCTAACTACCTTTTCGAACAATTTAGCTCTAGTAGAGATTGCACAACACTTTGTACCAGTTTTTCCGAACACTGTAATATTTACAGCAGCTTGAAACTCGCAGTGACCATTGTAACTCGTGCACTGAATAATGAATGGTAGGTGGAATATCGTTGAGTATGGAATCAAAAGTCTGCATCGAAGTTGCAACTGACATCGGACTGCCAAGTATACTAAATCTCTACAGCGTTGTATAAAACCTTCTTGGATTTCTTGCCACATCAGTTCAGGATAAAACCTCGAGCTTTCGACGATTTTCACCATCGTCATTGTCGCTGTCAAAGTCGCTGCTGAGATGGCGTTATATAGTCCAAAGACGGCTTCTGATTGGTAGGTAGTTACGTCATGCCTTCTTCATTTGTGAACATTTGTCCTGGTGGGGCTACCCATGGAGGTAAAAAAAGAAGGAAGGTGGCACTACAGACTTACAGCAAGAATGGGTGCGGCCAGCCACTGCTAGAAAATTGGCAGACAACTGTTTACACTTGTTTTTTGTTCATTATTTATGTAGTGTGCGCGTAACAACTGTTTTAAATACTAAAAATTGTAGAGCTTACATGAATTACATAGTGTCAGGAAGGTAATTTCGAATGCTTTTCTGTTCTTGAATGCCTATTTGCTCTAATATTACGACACATTTGGCCTCGTTAATGTAACTTGTTTTTTTTACTGCTATATTTCGGATAACCAGAAACAGAAGAAAGTGGTGTGAAAGCATTCTTTCGTAAATCGTTTAATTTCACTGTTAGTGTATTTGTATCGATAGCAAATAAAACGAACTCCGAAACCAACTAATGTTTGCCTACTGGTATCGCTACCGCTTCTTGTTTGTTACATTTTCAGCTTTCAACTCATATCCACAATATTTTTAGTGCTCATATTCGCAAAAAACGTACCTACGTGTTCTTTGTTCTTGTTCATGTTAATATCTTCCAGCATGTTGGAACGCTATAAATGTGATTAACGCTAAGACCCCCTTAAAATAGATATTTTGCTTTAATACATAGGTAACTTTGTAGTAATGATAGCGTAACCTGTTTAAGATGTAGGCCTACGTTTCCTACAATAGCTTATTTCTTTTCCCGGAATATTTCTCACCACTAAACCTGTCAATTTTTCAGGAATAACCAAACGTAGCACAGATGGAATGTACGTCTATCTTGATAATCTGCTTGATTTTACTTCTGAATTTCATTTTGAGGTTTTCAAAGTATATGTCTGTACCAGGCTTTGTGACATACCAATAGTTACTTAGTTTCATGTTCCATTTATCACTTGCACGATAACTCGTAATGATATGGAACGAGTCGTAATATGTTGACATCAAGTTTTTTGTCAATATGCCTCCATGGTGATCATTTATTTGTTTTTACGTTTTTTTAAATTAAAAACAGGCAGATGTCAGTCAGTAACTCTTACCTGTCACCATCTACACACTGCAGTAATAAGTAATTTCCCGCGAAATAGGAGGATTTATCAAAGACAAACGTTTCCAGTTTAGTTTCAAATTTCACTTTGCTGTGTGTTAGGCGCTTTTTGTATCAATGGGTAAGTGGTGAAAACTTTTGTTGGCAGCATGTGATTCCCTGTTTGTGCTACCAACATCCTTAACGTGGCATAGTGAATGACATTTTTTTTCTTCTGGTATTGTAAATATGTACATCATTACTCCTATAGAAGTGCAGTGGATTATTTACAACGACCTTCATGACAGAATAACTATACTGTGAAAGTGATGATTGCTTCTGACACGCCTAGAACAAGTTACGTACGACGAAAAGAGTGTTTATATACATTTTCAGCCAAAGCCTTCTTCAGGAAGGAAGCACAGCACACATACCCATTATACAATTTATTAAACACACAAAGCTCACGCACACATGACCGCTGTCTCCGACTGTTCTAGGCAAAATATTTTTTAAAGGGCAGAAAATGTAAACAATGAATAATAATTATCAGCGAGAGGAATTTAGAGCATCATATGCTACCTCAACAATCAAGGCGGTTACGTAGCCGTGTGTTGTGCGCGGACGAGACAGTTAATACAGTGTGGTTCGGATGTCGGAGCGTTTGCAACTAGGAAGGCAATGAAAAACATGGGAAATAAGAGAGAGAATGGACACTGAGTAAAGTAAAGCAAGTCTGAAGTCAAAAGACAGAAATAAAACCATAACACTGAAAGTAACAGTGCAACAATAACACAGGCCAACGATGGAAAAACTTTCTTGCTGAAAATACCTTATTCCTATGTTTTTTATGGTGGGAAATCCAAATATGATACTTAAACAGCTATATCACCCACCATTTCTCCACATTTTACAGTTAAATTTATTAAATTCAGCGATTTTTTAAAGAATTTAACAGCTTTTATATAGTTAAAATTATTTAAAAAAGGAGGTGTAATGAATGTAGATGACGTTGGTAGCACTGCTGAAAAATTTGCTGGCAGAAAATGTCGATTCTATTTTTGTGTTAACAGATGGTGTTTTGTTTACGTCAAACTAACCTTACTATCACGGTTCCTGTACATGTGCTCAGTACAATGCCTAATCTTGGTTGTAAAAACTCTACTGACAGTTTTTGTTAAATTTGTGGTGAATTTGTGATTAAAAAACACCAAAGAAACATTACAGACTTTGTGAAACAGGTTTATCATCATATTTTGGATCTAAACTTGGTGATACAGATCAAACTTGGGCGCCGCGTAAGGCACGTTATGTGTGTGTTGGGTATCTGAGATAATGGTCCAAAAAGGGAGAATAAAGCCTTTAGATTTGCTGTTCCTATGAAATGGAGGGAGCCAAGAAATCATTCCGATGATTGCTACTTTTGCAGTGTTGATATTACTGGTCATAATTAGAAAAACAGAAAGGTAATAACCTACCCTAACCTTCTGTCCGCCATCCAACCAGTAGGGCACGGTGTAGATTTGCTGGTTACTGAATTACCAGATGATTTAAATTCTACTCCAACAGAAGTTTTTTCTGATGTACAGTCTGATTTAGGTGAACCAGATGATGATGAACTCCACTGTATTACAGGAAGTCTAGAGCCCAAATTGTTTACTCAGAGCGAGCTTAACGATTTGGTTAGGGATCTGGGCTTAACGAAAGAAAAAGCTGAATTTCTTGGCTCTAGATTAAAAGAAAAGAACTTACTAGCAGTTGGAACCAGAATATACATGGATAGAAAGAGAGAGCAACAATTTTGAAAGTTTTTTCAACAATAAGGTGATTTAGTGTACTGCTCAGACATCCCCAGTCTGATGAATGAGTTTGGTATTGAATACAAAAAGGAAGACTCTAGGCTGCTTATTGATTCATCCGAAACTAGTTTAAAAGCTGTTTCATTACACAAGGTAACATGTATGCATCTATACATGTTGGGCATTCTGTACATATGAAAAAGCTATGAAAACCTAGAAATAGTGCTAAATGAAATAGGTTATTATTCTCATGGTTAGATGATATGTGGCGATCTAAAAGTAACACGCATGCTCCTTTGTCAGCAAGGTGGCTTTACCAGATTTCCGTGTTTCTTGAGTGATTCGGACAGTAGGCTAGGGATCAACACTGGTGCAGAAAGAACTGGCCTGCAAGGGAGTCTTTAAAACCTGGTGGCAACAACATCCTACGCAAAAACCGTGTATATCCAAGAAAACGTACTCCTACCACCACTACATATACAGTTAGGCTTAATGAAACAGTTTGTGTAGGATTCACCTAAAGATGGACCATGTTTTAAGTATCTCTACCAAACGTTTCTACAACTTTCAGAAGCTAAACTAAAAGAAGGCGCCTTTGTCGGACTTGTCATTAGAAAATCGATGTTAACTTTGAATCCACAGTGACCTTAAATGAGAAAGAAGCACGGGTATCATTCAAGCAACTCGTCACAAAGTTCTTAGAACGTGTAGTAGACCCAGAATATGTTTGTATTATAGGTACAATGTTAAAGAACTTGAAAACCTTAGGAAGTTTAATGAGCCTGAAAGTTCACTTTTTGAACAGTCGGCTTGATTACTTCCTGGGCAATATTGGAGATGTTACTGAGGAGCAAGGAGTGCGTTTTCACCAGAACATTCAAGTGATGGAAAAACACTACCAAGGCCGGTTGAACACCAAAACGATGGGGGACTACTGTTGGTCACTTCACCGAGAAGTTCAGCAAGCGACTCATCGTAGAAAAAGCTACACAAGAAACTTCAATGAAAAAAGAAAATGAAAATACAAACCAATTCCAGCTGGCAAGTGAAATCTCTATTAACACACATCATTGTTTTAAGTAGCTTACTATAAATACAAACCATGCTTATGTTGTAATAAAGCGTTTCATTAATTTCCTCGTTTACCATATAACATATGATTTTTACACTGCTGGCCACCGTAAATGCAACACCAAGAAAGACAAGAGGTAGCACAACAAGATTTATTTTGTAGATAACATGTTGACCAAGTATCAAATGATTACGTTTACAGACGTCTGTGACATGTGGTTCCTGCCAGAATCAGTAGCCAGAGTAGCCGCCATTGTTGGAGATCACCGCCGCCACACGTCTCGGCATTGAGTCAAAGAGACGTTGGATGTGTTCCTGGGGTACAGCAGCCCAAGCAGCTTCCACACGTTGGCAAAGATCATCTGGTGTGGCAGCTGGGGATGTAATCTGGGTCACTCGTTGAGCAACCATGGACCACATGTTTTCTATCGGCGAAAGATCCGGAAAGCGAGCCGGCCAGGGAACCAATTCAATCTGGTTATTGACGAAGAACCTTTGGACAATGCGTGCCAGGTGTGGTCGCGCATTATCCTGTTGAAATATGGCTGTGACCGAGCCCTGAAGGTAAGGAAGGACAACTGGCTCCAGCACCTCGGATATGTAGCGCCGGCTATTTAAAGTACCGGTAATGCGTACTAGAGGCGTGCGAGAGTAATATCCAATACCGCCCCATACCATAATACCCGGTGCAAGACCAGTGTGGCGGTGCATAATGCAGCTGTCCAGCATCCTCTCTCCACGGTGTCTCCACACTCGAATCCGACCATCGTGGTGCTGCAGACAGAAGCGTCCCTCGTCAGTAAAGACAACGTCATTCCATTCTGCCGTCCACATCTGTCTGTCATCACACCATTGGCGACGGAGACGTCTGTGGTTCTGCGTCAATGGTAGACGAAGCAATGGACGTCTTGCGGACAGACCACTCTGCTGTAAACGGCGTCGAATGGTACGCGCAGACACTGGATGATGCGTTACAGACGCAATGTGCTGTGCTATGGTTCGGGATGTCACTGAGCGATCCGTCACTGCCATGCGTACAATTTGCCTATCAGCACGTGCAGTGGTGCACCGAGGTGAATGCGATCGACCACGTCGGTCCGTCGTACCCTCCTGCATCCAACGGTCACATATCCGCATTACAGTTGTTTGGTTTCGTCCAACACGACTAGCGATTTCTCTGTATGATAATCCACAATCTCGGTAAGCCACTATCCTTCCTCTGTCGAACTCGGATACTTGATCAAACGATGTTCGCTGTTGTCTACGAGGCATAACTGATCATCTTGTGAAACAACCACAAGGTAAACACACCTGCCGAACGTACACTCGTCGAAATCGCCAAGCCTTAAATGGCGCTATGGGGTGGCGCCACAGGCGCGCGTGATGTGCGTCTGCGCTGAAATTCTAATCAGTTGCATATCTCATCGCTGCAAACCCATGGTGTAAATTTCACTTGATTCGGATGCTTCCTTCAGGGTGTTGCATTTACGGTGGCCAGCAGTGTATATTATATAATAAAAAGCATATTGCTCGAAAACTGTCGATAATACAAGAAACTAAGGCTAGATTTGGATTCAGCTCATAAGTGTATAAAGATCAGCTACCAAAGTAAAAAAAAGTTTTTTTAAAAAAATTTTTTTATTTGGCCTGTGTAATTCATGTATACAAGAGAAAATATTGCTTGAATTGCTCCACTTACGAATAAAATGTGATTCCTTTAAACTTTAGATTATGATCGGATCGATCAGTACTATGGTTAACAATGCAACCTGCCATTTCTGGTGAAACAACTGCGTTTCCACATAGTCAAAGCACCAACACAGTCGAAACTGGGCATAGGCGCATTAGAGTGACATCATGGGGAGGTATAACCGCGGTGAACCGTGAAGGTACGAATGCGGTGAACCAAATGTTTTTGGCCAGTTAAGATGGCGGACATCGGCTTAAGGTTTATGACGTAATGAAGTCTCCCTTCTTTTTTTACCTCCATGGCGCAACCATGGTAGCATAAACATTGCGACAAATATCTATGGCTCTTTTCTGCATCGAGAGATCGCTTCTGTGCACCATTAAGATTATATCCGTCGTCACGGTTGACGTTTTGTCACACATTTTTATTTCTACAGCCTCTTTAGAGTACCTGGGAGAAGACTTTTGTTTCGTCACACAGTATTTTATGTTTGTTTGTGAGGCTGTGCTCGTCAACAACGGATTTCTCCAGCTCACCATTTTTAATGTGGCGTTGATGTTATGCGGTGCGGATGTAGCTGCTTATGCATTTACGTGGGATGTTTAAACTGCGGGAATCCTGAGGCCGAGACTGTCCTTGACTGGACATAACATCTGCTTCATCTTGTTAGGTGGTCGCAAAAAGGATTTGAAACCTCGTCTTCCCAGGACTCTGCCATTTTGCTGGATGTAGCACCGCAGGAGGAGGGGAATGCAATCGGTGGCTCATAATGTGAATGTTCAACCTATTTCACGTTTCTTTTCTTGGTGAATGCTGACTTGTTAGCACGTGAGCATTAGCCGTTGTTCCGGAGCATACTTCAGATGATTGGTTGCAAAATCCAAGTGATCGTCGTCAGAAACGATTTTTGCTCTGTCTACCAGTCTATTTAAAGTCGCTCTCTTCTGTACTGAATGGTGAAAACTCTCGGCGCTCAGACGCACACTGATTTACATCTGAGCAACCCGTAACTCCCAGTACAAATACCTGCGCTTATCCACCAAAGATAATGTTAAGCACCTGGTGGAATAGTGACCGTACTCCACCCAGGCGTAACCATCACAGCTGACTGTTATTGATATCTGAGACGTCTTGCAGACGCAATCCAAGAAGAACAACAAGGAAGCTTGAAGTGATGCTACACCACGATAATGCACGTCTGTACTCTGCTAAACTGACAAGACACTGTACAGAAGTGGGATTAGGAGGACATTCCCCACCTACCTTATTCACCTGATCTTGCGCCGTAAGATTTTCACATGTTGCACTGCCTACCACCCATCTTGCAAGGAACTTCCCTTCCGGATGAAAGTGCCTTCCGAACATGCCTCGATGAGTTTCTCGCGTCAAAATAGTGTGATTTCTAAAGTCACAGAATCGAAAAGTAACACCTGCGTTAGCAGACTGTTGTAAATAGTGTAGGAGAGTATATTTATCGATTACTAAAATCTCTGTTATGTGTATCTGTTGTATTTGATAAACTTAAGGAAAAACGCCACGAACGTGTGCACCAACCCTACACTTTCAGAAAAGATTTACTAACACCTAATTTGATGTTAGAACTTAATATAGCGGGTGATCAAAAAGTCAGTATAAATTTGAAAACTTAATAAACCACGGAATAATGTAGATAGAGAGGAAATAATTGACACACATTCTTGGAATGACATGGGGTTTTATTAGAATAAAAAAAAGTTCACAAAATGTCCAACAGATGGCGCTGGACAGAAAAACGTCAGTGACTGCGCATGACAATCGTATATAAAATGAGCTGTAATAAGAATAAGACAGGCGATCATTGTAGGCAAAACCACCCCTTCCTTCCGCCTCCTCGATTTCTACATCACCATCTATGGCCGTCCTATCACCCTCACTTCCATTCTTAAGTACCTTGGTGTCACCCTCGACCGTCGCCTCTCCTGGATCCCCCACCTCCGGACGATCCAAGCCAAGGCACGCTCCCGCCTCTGTCTCCTCAAACTCCTTTCTGGGCAAACTTGGAGTCTGGACCCCTCCACCATCCTCCATACCTATAAATCCCTCATTCGCCTTATCCTTTGCTACGCCCACTCTGCCTGGATCTCCGCTCCCCCTACCTTTTACAAATCCCTTCAGATCCTAGAACGCCATGCTCTTCGCCTCGCCTATCGCATCCGTCTCCCTTCCCCCATGCGGATCCTATATGGCCTCATTGCGTTCCCCCACCTCCTCCTTTTCCTCGAACGGATAAGGGTCCTCTACACCTCCCGTACACTCGATCCTCCTCACCCGCTGGTCTCTCCCATCCTCTCCCGGCCCCGTCCACTGCCGCGCCTGTACTTCCTTGTCCCACTTGCTCTCCATCTCTCCACTCTCCACACCCTCTCCCAAGGTGGCTCCCGCCAGCTCCCCCTCCCTGATGATGCCCTCCTCCCCTCCATCTACCCCTCCTACCTACTTTGATCCTCCCTCCCTCCACCTGTGTCTTGTTCCTATGGGCACCCTCTCTCCCTTCTCTCCCTCCTCCCTCTCTCCCCACTCCCCCCGGGCTTCCCCTACCCCCATTCCTCCGCTCTTACTCCCGTCTCCTCTGCGATTGGCATCTTTGCTCACCCCTCTCCCTCCCCCTCACCCTTCTTCCCCTCTTGGCAGGTCCCCGGACTCGTACACGCTACGTGGACATTCGCGCACTGGAGATCATCGCCATCGGTTTCTCGTGTGTGTGCCGTCGTGTTTGTGTTAGTGTTCACCGTCACATATGAGACATATGAGGGGTTCACCTGTGCCGTCGAATCATCAGTGTTTGTGCGTCGTGACAACGTGTTTCAGTGTAATTTTCATCCAGTGTGAATGGCTCCGTGTTTTGTATTTTTGTGTGTATTGTTTTATGCCCATCAATCTATCTATTATGTATCTTCTTCATGTTTTTTCTCATTGTTAACTCGAAGGCTGAAGAGCAGCGTAGGATGCTGCTGCCAGCCTACCTATGTATATGTATAGGTATAAAAATTACAATAAAGGAAAAAAAAGAAAGAAAAAAAAAAGAGAATCAGATGCGCCAGCAGTCGCAGCATGTTGACATTACCTGAAAAGGCGCATTTTGTGAAGCTGTATTATCAGAATGGAGAATGTGCTAGTTCAGCGCTACGATCCTATCGCCATAGGAAGAGGATTCGAACGGCTAAAGGTCCGTTGACAAATGCAGATGTGGCGAGAATGATTTCGAAGTTCGAACCCACTGGTTGTTTAGACGATAGACCCCGTAGTGGCCGACCGAGCACTGCTGAGACAGTTCAGGAAGAAATGGAGACTGTAGCGGGTTCGTCTATGCACGGGGATGTCAGCGCTCGTGCAGTCGCACGTCGCACCGGCATTCCATACACCACTGTTTGATTGACACTGAGGCGTACCATCCGATGCTATCTGTACAAAATCCATCGGCATCATGAACTGTTACCTGGCGATTTAGTGAAGCGGAGACATTTGCGGTGTGGGCATTTCAAAAGATGGCGAAAGATGACGATTGGTTGAGTAACGTGTTGTGAACCGACGAAGCTCATTTCACGCTCCGAGGGTCTGTCAACGCCCACAACTGCAGAAATTGAGCAACCGAAAATCCTAGAACTGTCGTGGAAACTCCATTGCAGGACTAGAAAGTCACGGTATGGGTTGGATTTACCGCATCTACCGTTATCGGGCCTTTTTTCTTCGAGGAAATGCGTGATTCTGGTTTTGTAACTGCTACCGTGACGGGTGAGAGGTACGTCGATGTGTTACAAGATCGCATTATCCCCAGCCTGGCTGATAAACACCTGCTGGAACATACAATGTTTATGCAAGATGGTGCTCCACCCCATATTGCTAGACGCGTGAATGATCTCTTGCGCGCGTCGTTTGGTGATGATCGTGTGCTCAGCCGCCACTTTCGTCATGCTTGGCCTCCCAGGCCCCCAGACCTCAGTCCATGCGATTATTGGCTTTGGGGTTACCTGAAGTCGCAAGTGTATCGTGATCGACCGACATCTCTAGGGATGCTGAAAGACAACATCCGTCGCCAATGCCTCACCATAACTCCGGACATGCTTTACAGTGCTATTCACAACATTATTCCTCGACTACAGTAATTGTTGAGGAATGATAGTGGACATATTGACCATTTCCTGTAAAAAACATCATCTTTGCATTGTCTTACTTTGTTATCCTAAGTATTGCTGTTCAGATTAGATAAATCGCAATGGTAGTACGTTACCATTGTTCTACTTTCGTCGGTGTTCAGTTTGTAGCCTATTTCAAGGCTTTTGAAATGTTTGTATAGCACTTGTCTCCTTCTTTCATTCGACGTACATCACTATTTTGATTTCGCCATTATTAAACTGTACCAAAATTCCTAGGTAGTTAAACACTGCATTAACATTCGAACATTCCAACTTTTACACTTTAAGACAGACAGTTTCTTACAAGCGTACCCTAACCAAGATGAAAAACAGCCGTTGAGGTAACTCAGGCGCTTCATTCCGATCAGCCAGTTTTCAAAAAAACAAGCTTTATCATTAAAAACACGGAAGCTGTAGGAAGTTCCGCATTGGAGTACTGCGTTGTATATACACAGCTTGACCAGTTTCTAAGGAACACACACATTGTTGGACAGGAATAGTCGCGCAATGGTGGACGACACGAAACACAAACTGGTGCAGATTTCATCACGTGAAAAGCAGGATAACAGACTAAAATAACGTTCACGTTTAACTAAGGTCACGCTGCTATCATAAAGACCGATATCGGGCTCTCAGTGGGGAATATGTTCTCCTCTGGCACTAATGAACAGTTTGAACCTATTATTCATGCTGGCTACTAAACTGTCGAAGGGTGATAGGGGATTTTGTCCCACCTATCTCTCAGGCGGTTTTCAGTTCTTGCACTGTTCTGGGAGGGGGTGTTCGTTGGGAAACACATCCGCCAAGAGCATCCGAGGTATGCTCTATAGGAACAAGGTTTATATCCTAGGTGTATGCACGCCATTCCATGCGTTCAATCTGTGATACTGCAGAAAGAGTAGGCAGCACTGTACCTACTATATATGACCTACTATATATGAGGGGTAGATGGAGGGGAGGAGGGCATCATCAGGGAGGGGGAGCTGGCGGAAGCCACCTTGGGAGAGGGTGTGGAGAGTGGAGAGATGGAGAGCAGGTGGGACATGGAAGTACAGGCGCAGCAGCGGACGGGGCCGGGAGAGGATGGGAGAGACCAGCAGGTGAGGAGGATGGGAGGTGTAGAGGATCCATATCCGTTTGAGGAAAAGGAGGAGGTGGGGGAAGGCAATGAGGCCATATAGGATCCGCATGGGGGAAGGGAGACGGATGCGATAGGCGAGGCGAAGAGCATGGCGTTCTAGGATCTGAAGGGATTTGTAAAAGGTAGGGGGAGCGGAGATCCAGGCAGAGTGGGCGTAGCAAAGGATAAGGCGATTGAGGGATTTATAGGTATGGAGGATGGTGGAGGGGTCCAGACTCCAAGTTCGCCCAGAAAGGAGTTTGAGGAGACAGAGGCGGGAGCGTGCCTTGGCTTGGATCGTCCGGAGGTGGGGGGTCCAGGAGAGGCGACGGTCGAGGGTGACACCAAGGTACTTAAGAATGGAGGTGAGGGCGATAGGACGGCCATAGATGGTGACGTAGAAATATAGGAGGCGGAAGGAAGGGGTGGTTTTGTCTACAATGATCGCCTGTCTGGCAGCTGTGGTCACGAGAATGTACGGTCGCAAGAGGACCGGACTCCCGACAGCCACGTCGCTACCGAGAGGGGTGCCCATCATACTCGGCGTATGGATCTGGCTCATCGTACGGCGTCTGCAGTAGCAGTGGGCGCGACAGTGACATAACGAACTGTTACAGATCGGATACTTCAAGGACAGCTCCAAGACAGATGCCCTGCACCGTGCATTCCACAGACCGCACACCGCCGCCATTCGAGACTTCAGTGGTCCAAAGTGAGGGCTCATTGATGGAGATGTAGGACCCCTGTATTTTGTGGTGAAAAAATCTGGTTCTGCACCGGTGCCAGTGCTAGCTGTATGTTGGTTAGGAGGTCAGTTGAGGGCCTGCAACCAACCTGTCTGTGTGCTGGATATAATGGATGTACACCTGGCGTTATGATCTGGGGTATGAGAGCAGGAACGTTCTTGAGGTTCATCCACTTACCGTTACTGCAAGTTTGTCTCCCATCCTGTTGATTCTACCTGTTGGGTTGCCATTCATGAGATGTATTCAAGGGGGTGTTTTCCTACTGCACAACGTCAAGACCAAAATCGAAGTGCTCGGGTTAAAAAGGAATGCTAGACAGAGATGTACTCTTTCGCCCCTACTGTTCAGTCTATACATAGAGGACGTAATAGTGGAAATGGAAATAAAAGAAAGGTTCAGGAGTGGAATTAAATTTCACAGTGAAAGGATATCAATAATATGATTAACTGAAATGTGATAATTATGACCTCTTAATTCAGCCAGGTAGGAAAACCCGGAACGGCTGGATCAGGGCGGATTTTACGTACTTCATTCATTGCCAGAACAGAAATTCCTTTTACACATTTTCACTCACGTAGCAGTCAATTAAACCCCTTTACTAATTAATTAAAAGCCCAAGCAACGAGACTCATTTAAAATACAATACAAAATTAAATAATTTACAGAAAACTTGAAGTTTAACCCAAAATGACTTAATATTCTTCAACGCGAAACACGCCCTATTTAAGACACAGAATGTAACAAGGGTAAAGTCGTAATAAAAGGTTCGAATCCTGCCTCAGGCATAGATGTGTGTGATGTCCTTCGGTTAGTTAGGTTTAAGTAGTTCTAAGTTCTAGGGGACTGATGACCTCAGAAGTTAAGTCCCATAGTGCTCAGAGCCATTTGAACCGTAATAAAGCAGACGTTAATCTTAACAAAACTATCAGAACAGATCAGAACGGCCTTGATTATTAAATGGTGAGAAAAAAACCATGATTTAGATTTCCACGCGGAGTGGCTGCGCGGTTTAGTGTACGATGTCACGAATTGCGCACCTCCTCCCGCCGGTTTTTCGAGTCCTCCCTCGGGCATGGGTGTGTGTGTTGCTCTTAACATAAGTTAGTTTAAACTCTGTGTAAGCCTAGAAACCCATGACCTCAGCAGTTTGGTCCTTTAGGAATTCATACACATTTGAACATTGTTTTAAACTTGGCTCATAAAAGACTAAAATCCTACTTAAAACAATAAAAAGTAGTTTAACACCAATAACTAGACAAGGTAATACTCAGCCCAGAAATACACATCAATTGAAGATTTAACACATTTTCCAACAACACAAGAATAATTAAGTTACAACAGATTAATGTACATATTTGGATCCCAACGCACATCAAAAATTGCTTAACGCGAAGGCCACAAGCTTCCGCATACAAATTCAGAATAATTCCAAGTGTAAACGTGACTTGAACAGCAACATTATCTAGTACGGCTGCGATTGGAGGAAACAGCGCGACAGACAGACAGCAGCGAGAGCTGCAGAGTGTATGTACTCCAAATGACGTAAACACCCAGTTAAGCAAGCCGCCGGTTCCTGCATAAGTTGGGCCCGATCCCGGGTAACAAGTACCAGCAACAAAGTACAAAAGATTATTAACAACAGTTCCCTGCAGCATAAATGATTTTAATAAGAATTCCAAAACACACCTGTGCATCAAATAAATAATTCATAGGGTGAGCCATTACCAAAATCCATGACAACCAAAAGATTTAAGAAACCATCTACAAATATTTAAGAAAAATTGTTTCAGCAATAAAACAGTAATACCAGAATATTTTTTCTTTTTAGTCACCAGGACACTCGAATGACATTCAAATCTCATCCTTACACACATTTATCCACAGCGATTCAGAGAGAAGAAATGCGTCCTGGAACAGACTATATCTGAGCCACTTAAATAAAAAAGATGCACAATGTAATTCCTTAGACAGCGTAGGCTTTTAGCACTAGCTTCAAGGAAACCAGAACAGCAAAAGCAAATTATAAACAGGCCAGGAAAATGGCAAAAACCGACACACTCTGATGTGAACAATTAAACATCCGTGGTAACTGATAATACTAATCGTTTCACTGCGCCTCAAATTGAAAACTACATGGCATATAATTTACTCTAAAACTCGGAAGAATTAATGGGAGGCGGACAAGAACAGGTAACGCATACTCTAAGACATACCGCCAACCTTCCAAATAAGCTTTCTTCTGGAACACGGCGCTTTACAGTGGCTAAAGGTTCACAAGTACCACGGATACATAAGGTTAACACATGCAATAAATTATAACAAGATAACAGGCAATGAGTCAGTCTAAAACGCCTACCAGATCTTGGAATCTCAGTGCCCTTCGAATACCACGGAGACACGGGCGTCCATACCCAACAAGCAGAAGGAAGACGGACCAAAATGACAGTAAACACTGACCTGACAGCTCCGCGTCGCTCTGATAAATCACAGCACAAGCCACGTTGGTACTGAGTACGTTACACTGGGTAATATGACCCCAACATTGGACGCCCTCCAACAGCTAAGGGGCCCCACGGAAGGCTCGTTACAGCTTCATTCCTCAGCTCATAATGCCCAACGAAACAGGTTACCATGCCCGGAGCCGCCACACCGGAGGGCGCTGCGCTCCAATGGAAACACGTTAGAGCAAAATCATAAGAGTAGTGATATCGATACATAGCGAGAAAGCAGCCATGGCTCACAATCCTCAGTGAAAATGAAGAATCATTACACGACCTGCTGGTTGGAATGAACAATCTGTTGAGTACAAAATATGGATTGAGAATAAATCGAAGAAAGATGAAAATAATGAGATGTAGCAGAAATGAGAACATCGGCAAATTTAACATCAAGATTGATGGTCACGAAGTAGATGAACGTAAAGAATTCTGCTACCTAGACGGCAAAATAACTAACGGAGCAAGGCGGACATCAAAAGCCGACTAGCATTGGCAAATAGGGCATTTCTGGCCAAGAGAAATGTACTAGTATTAAACATAGACCTTAATTAGAGGAAGAAATTTCAGAGAATGTACGTCTGGGACACAGCATTGTATGGTGGTGAAACATGGACTGTTGGAAAATAGGAACAGAAGAGAATCCAAGCGTTTGAGATGTGTAGCACTGATAAGGTAATAAATGCGGAGGTTCTGCGCATAATGGAGAGGAAAGAAATATGTGGAAAACAGTGACAACAGGAAGGGACATGATGATAGGACATATGTTAAGACATCATGGGATACCTTCCACGATAATAGATGGAGCTGTAGAGCGTGAAAACTGTAGAAGTAGACATAGACGATTACATCCAGCAAATAACTGAGCTTGTAGGTTACGAGTGACACTCTGGGATGAAGAGGTTGGCACAGGATTGGAATTCGTATCGGGCTCCAGCCAAAAGACTGATGACTTAAATAAAGGAAGAATAGCAGAGAACTCTATGAAAACAGTAACGGATGAAGTGACGTGGAAGTAACCCATCCGGAAACGAAAGAAAGGTTTCAGAATTTGGAATGAAAATATAGAAATGACCCTCAGCGATAAGCAAAAGACAAGACTTAGCCAATAAATCATTAACGAAATTAAATAAACGAGAAAGAGACAACACAGTAGACGTAATAATACGTGAAGAATAGGCTGAACAAACACTGAGACAGACATTTCTACTAATGCTGAAATATTACAGGAGAATTAGTAAGAAATATTGGCTTGCTTCCGTTAGGATCAAATGGCTCTAAGAACTATGGGACTTAATATCTGAGGCCATCAGTCACCTAGACTTAGAACTCCTTAAACTTAACTAACCTAAGGACATCACTCACATCCATGCCCGAGGCAGGATTCGAACCTGCGACCATAGCAGCCACGTGGTTCCGGACTGAAGCGCCTAGTACCAGGAGGATTATAGGCAGTAATAAGAAAACTAAAGAATAACAAAATCATCTGGACCTGACTTCATAAATGTAGGGCTCTTAAAGAATGGAGAACTTTTACTCAAAATCCGCCTTCTCTATCTATTAAACACCAATTGGCTTATAGTTTTTTTTCCTTTATTGTTGTTTAACTCCCCAAAATGGGGCGGGCTGGCAGCGGCTGGCTTACAGTGAGGATCCCCGATACATAGGAAGCGACAACTGAGTCTTCTATACGAGCATTTAACAAAGCGTAAAGAAATAAACCAACAAACTACAGAATACAAGTGTATTAAATACAACGTATAAAGTATATAACGGAGTAATAAATAATAGATTAGAAGAAAAAAAACTCTCACCCAAATAGCGCTGTTGTAACCCAACTTGCTGCACAGAATGTCCACGTGTTGTCTTGGCCTGTTCGATCACCAGATGTGTCTAGCCGGGCACTTATGGACGTAATCAGGCGGTAACTCCCTGCATTGCCAGGAAAGTGCAACAGGGAATGGAATTCCATCCCATTACCCGTCTTCCGGCATCTGTACAACAAAATGCATGCACGATTACATGCATGCATGCATTCAACGTTCTGGTGGTTACATCGGTTAATAGTGTACTGGTATTTCATATTTGCAATAGCTTATCTCGCGCTTACACTAACACTTGAACTAGCATTGTTATTCAATATATTACCAGACAAATGTATTCCCGAAATTTCATTACTCTACATCAATTTCTTTGGGTGTTTTCCGTAAGTATATAATGTAGAATTCCAGTATCATCGCATTCAAACTTCCCTGGTCGCTGAATTGATACTTGAGTGCTTTGGCATAGATTTGACTCTGCCGCCATTACATGATCACGTGTCTGTAAACGCAACCCTACGTTTCCCATAGTTTACGCATTTGCTGCTTTTCATGAACAGTTCATTTCATATGTAGCATTCCCAGTTATATGCATTACGTATCGCGTTCTACTGCACTCGGTTTACAGTAGTTGTGGGGCTATGTACACAGACTGAAGCGGCGAGTGAAAATCTGTAGCACGGCCTGGTATCGAACCCAGAGCTCCTCCTTACTAGGCAGTTGCGTTAGCCTCTAAGCCACATTGGCACTGCCCTCTCTAAAACTGCACGGATTACCCTGGAACGCCTCCCTCCCCAGTCTAAATTCTCATTGCCGCCCCAGTCTACTTGAAATGGGTTATCCAGCATGAAACCAAGGCGCAGGTACTAATACAAAAGAAATGACGGTTTCAGAGACTTTACTGGTTTCGTACAGTTATGATTATATTTATATATATTGAAGCGGCGAGCTGCGTAGTAAGCAAGAGACCCGTGTTCGATTCCAGGTCTTAGTACAAAGTTATACTTCAGTCTACATACAAAGAACTATACCTGTATGAGACAGTAAAGTCTGTGAAATTGTCATTTCATTAGCAGGTGTGGTACGTCAAGACGTTCCTGCTACGTAGGGAGACGTTGTACATATTCTTGCAGAAGAACATTTTTTCAGATATTCGTGTTTGACTTTATAATCACAGTAGCGGGATTAAAAGACCCCAACTCTGCTGCTGACTACAAGTTGGTTTGGTAACACACATTTACTATTGCTGGAATTATGTAATTGAAGGTGAAGGGGGAGAAAGGCAGAAAGGGGAAGGACCAAATGAGATCAGCTGCATCAGGACTTTAAGTGAAATCAGTAGCGACGAGTGCTGAGTCGCCCAGGGATTCGAACCCAGGCTCTTCTGCTAACTAGGCAGTTGGATTATTTAATGCACCAGCCGGACACAGTGTTTATCGCAAATGTGCGGACTACTTTGGTGTGCTTCCCTGGCTGATCCGGACTTTCGCCTAGGCCACCTACCTGCAGCCTTTGACAATGTCCTCCATGCTCGCTGATTTTAGATTCCCACTGGAGCTCTAACATAAACCTGCATTAACGTAAGTGAGACTTGCTCTATTCACTGGCCATTTTAGAGTATGATATCATTAATTAACTAATTGCTTGGGTCATTACTGGGTTTATTATAAGACAAAGATTCTTCAAATCCGGAGGAATTCTATTATACCTAGACAAGTAAACCTTATTAGAGAACAGAGCAGACTCCTTACAACCCATCTCCATATCCTGTCATGTGAAATGCTCCATCTTCGACAGTGAATCCTAGGCTGTAACTAGTCATGAGTTCCTCCATGGATACTTCGCAGACGATTCTCTGTTGTTTTTGAAGGTAGCGGTAAGACGTCAACGCTGAAGGCTGTTCCTTTTTATGAAACACAAGCTCTTTACGGAAACACTTGCTGATCAGCAAGATATTATACCACCCGAAATATTTCCGATTATTGTTTCTGATCGCAAAATGCTACACCAACTGCACCATTTCGATAGTAAAATTTCGGATAACCTGTAGTGAGAGGTACAACATTTCTTTTTTTCCTCTCTCCTTCTAGTAGCTCTGCTGAAACCCGTGGTATGTGCAGTCGAGATTCCAGAGTCCCTTCTGTACAAAGGTGGCAGTGTTGCGCCTACCTCTCTGCGTGTAACTGGAGTCCTCACAATCTCGCACGCACTGCGTGGAGTCCTTAGGAACACAAGAAGCTTGTAACTCACCGTGCCATCTACAAGCCAGCACACTTTCACGAATTTGCAAACAAGAGTACGACATGTATCCTTTGTGTCGGGCTGCTCCTTGTTTGCAATGACTTGAGAGTGATACCAGCTGTTATTTCTTCTTTATTAGAGTGTTACGCTACATACCAGTTATTATTAGATTTGAGTTTAATTTATTTTTATTTTACGAAACTGTCATTACGAGTCCGTTTACTGACAAATTTCGGGACTTCTTCTCCAGTAATTTTAATGAATGACACTGGTTGGCAAAGGAATACTTTGCTTGACGGTAAATGGTTTTTCTGGTGTTTTTTTTTTTTTATTATTCTGATTTTAGGTAGTTCTTAGAATCTTTCATCACATGCAGCTCTGACATAAATTGCAATTTCCGTGAGGTATACAAAATGAAGTTATTTAATTGTCATAATGCCAGTATAGTTTTGTGAAGCCTGCAATGTGATCTGCAGAAAATATTGTTTTATTTTATGCACTTAGGTGACAAAAGTCATGGCATACTTCCTAATATCGTCGGAACTACTTTTGCCCGCGTAGTGCAGCAGCTAGACGTCGCAGGGATTCAACAAGTCGTAAGAGTGCCCTTGCAGAAATGTTGAGCCATGCTGAATTTATAGGCGGCCGCAATTTCAAAAGTGTTGGCGGTGCAGGATTTTATACAAGAGACGAACCCTCTATTATGTCCCATAAGTGTTCAAAGGGACTCAAATCGGGTGATCTGGGTGGCCAAACGATTCGCTCGCATTGTCCAGAGTATTCTTCAAACTGATCGCAAACGATTGTTCCCCCGTGACATGGTGCATTGCCATCCACAAAAGTTCCACCGTTTTTTGAGAACGTGATGTCCATGAATACTTGAAAATAGCCTCCAAGTAGCGGAACCTCTAGGGATCCAGTTCATACCATGTAAACATAGCCCAAGGCATTATGGAGCCATAACCAGTGCCTTGTTGACAACTGGGGTCCATGGCTTCGTCGGGTCTGCGCCGCACTCGAACACTACCATCAGCTCTTACCAACTGAAATCTGGATTCATCTGACCAGGCAACAGTTTTTCAGTAGTCTAGAGTCAAACCGACATGGTAACGAGCGCAGGTGAGGCGCTGCAGGCGATGTTGCTAGCAAAGGCAAGCGTGTCGGTCGTCTGCTGCCACAGCCCATTAACGCCCCATTTCGCCGCACTGTCCTCATTGATACGTTCATCGGACGTTCCACCTCGATTTATGAGGTTATTTCACGCAGTGTTGTTTGTGTGTTAGAACTGACAACTCTACGCAATCGTCGCTGGTCTCGGTCGTTAAGTGAAGATCGCCGTCCACTGCGTTCTCTGTCGTGAGAGGTGATTACTGAAATGTGGTATTCTCGGCACTCTCTTGAAATTTTTGGTAAGTTTCTATGGGATCAAACTGCTGAGGTCATCGGTCCCTGGGCTTACACACTATTTTAACGTAATTTAAACTAACTTACGCCAAGGACAACGCACACACACACGTATACTCATGCCCCAGGGAGGACTTGAGCCAATGCCGGGGGAGCCACGCAAACCGTGCAAGGCTCCTCAAACCGCACGGTTACCCCGCCTGGCCACTCTCTTGACACTGTAGATCACGGATTACTGAATTCTGTAACGGCATCCGAAATGAAATGTCCCATGCGTCTAGCCCCAACTGCCGTTCCGCGTTCGAAGTCTTAATTCCCCATAATCACCTCGGAAATCATTTTTCCACATGAATCACGTGAGTATAAATGACAGCTCCGCCTGTGCACTGTCCTTTTATACCTCCTGTACGTGATTCTACCGCCATCTTTATAGGTGCACATCACTATCGCATGATTTCTGTCACCTCGGTGTGGTCCATAATACACATATATCTATATAGTATTGTCGCGTTTAGGCTCTATGTTGGTTTTATATATCGTTTTTCACGTAGTATTCAGCAACGGATGATGAATTATTTGGTCCCAGCTTTTGCGTATTTCATGATTTCAAGAGCTTATGTTAATTTCTGTTACCACTTCTTCCACATCTATGACAGACCCGTACTGTAAGAGAAACAGCGCGTAAAGTGCGTAAGTAGGCTGTTTAGGTTTTATGTCGGTAACGCCACGTAGTGCTCTGTATGAAAATCGCTGACTGTGCTGTGTGCAGTGTGTGGCTGGTAGGACTCATTGTTGGAATAATTGCTAATGTAGCGTTGGGGAATTGGATGTGAACAGCGCGTAGCGTTGAGCAGTTGCAGGTGAGCCGCCAGCAGTGGTGGATGTGGGGAGAGAGATGCCAGAGTTTTGAGAGGTTACTATGAGCGGACGATCTGGACGTGTGTCCGTCAGAAAAAGGTAATTTGTAAAGATGGATGTCATGAGTTGATATATACACTCTTGGCCATTAAAATTGCTACACCAAGAAGAAATGCAAATGATAAACGGGTATTCGTTGGACAAATATATTATACTAGAACTAACATGTCATTACATTTTCACGCAATTTGGGTCCATAGATCCTGAGAAATCAGTGCCCAGAACAACTACCTCTGGCCGTAATAACAGTCTTGATACGCCTCTCCATTGAGTCAGAGCTTGGATGGCGTGGACAGGTACAGCTGCCCATGCAGATTCAACACGATGCCATAGTTCATCAAGAGTAGTGACTGGTGTATTGTGACGAGCCAGTTGCTCGGCCACCATTGACCAGAAGTTTTCAGCTGGTGAAAGATCTGGAGAATGTGCTGGCAAGGGCAGCAGTCGAACATTTTCTGTATCCAGAAAGGCCCGTGCAGGACCTGCAACATGCGCTCGTGCATTATCCTGCTGAAATGTAGGGTTTCGCATGGATCGAATGAAGGGTACAGCCACCGGTCGTCACACATCTGAAATGTAACGTCCACTGTTCAAAGTGCCGTCAATGCGAACAAGAGGTGACCAAGACGTGTAACCAATGGCACCCCACACCATCAAGCCGAGTGATACGCCAGTATGGCGATGATGAATACACGCTTCCAATGTGCGTTCACCGCGATGTCGCCAAACACGGATGCAACCATCATGATGCTGTAAACAGAACCTGGATTCATCCGAAAAAATGACGTTTTGCCATTCGTGCACCCAGATCCGTCGTTGAGTACGGCATCGCAGGCGCTCTTGTCTGTGATGCAGCGTCAAGGGTAATCGCAGCCATGGTCTCCGAGCTGATAGTCCATGCTGCTGCAAACGTCGTGGAACTGTTCGTGCAGATGGTTGTTGTCTTGCAAACGTCCCCATCTGCTGACTCAGGGATCGAGACGTGGCTGCACGATCCGTTACAGCCATGCGGATAAGATGCCTGTCATCTCGACTGCTAGTGATACGAGGCCGTTGGGATACTAGACGGCGTTCCGTATTACCCTCTTGAACCCACCGATTTCATATTCTGCTAACAGTCATTGGATCTCGACCAACCCGAGCAGCAATGTCGCGATACGATAAACCGCAATAGCGATAGGCCACAATCCGCCCTTTATCGAAGTCGGAAACGTGATGGTACGCATTTCTCCTCCTTACATAAGGCATCACAACAACGTTTAACCAGAAAACGCCGGTCAACTGCTGTTTGTGTATGAGAAATCGGTTGGAAAATTTTCTCATGTCAGCACGTTGTAAGTGTCGCCACCGGAGCCAACCGTGTGTGAATGCTCTGCAAAGCTAACCATTTGCATATCACATGATCTTCTTCCTGTCGGTTAAATTTCGTGTCTGTAACACGTCATCTTCGTGGTGTAGCAATTGTAATGGCTACTGGTATGTATATAATGACTATTGAACGCTATTAAGGTAAATACATTGTTAGTTCTCTATTAAAATGTTTCATTTGCTAACTATGCCTGTCAGTAGTTAGTTCCTTCAGTAGTTAGTTCCTTCAGTAGTTAGTTCCTTCAGTAGTTAGTTCCTTCAGTAGTTAGTTCCTTCAGTAGTTAGTTCCTTCAGTAGTTAGTTCCTTCAGTAGTTAGTTCCTTATGTAGTTAGAATCTTTTATTTAGCTGCCAGTATTGGCGCTCGCTTTATTGCAGCAGCTCAAGGACGAAGATTTTTGGGAGGTAAGTGATCCATGAAAGGTATAGATTGTTGTTAGTCAGGGCCATTCTTTTCTAGGGATTACTGAAAGTCAGACTGTGTTGCGCTAAAAATATTGTGTGTCAGTTTAGTGGTGATCAGAATAAATAAAGAGGAAACTGTATGAGTACGTAGAGTTTTACTCAGCTCTTTCTGTATCAAATAACGCAGAAGTTTACCAACACAGTCTTTCTTCACATACAGAGGGGAAGTTTCAAGTGCAGACTTTGTCACACAAGTGTATTTTGCGACCTTTGGCCGGCCGGAGTGGCCGTGCTGTTCTAGGCACTACAGTCTGGAACGGAGCGTCCGCTATGGTCGCAGGTTCGAATCCTGCCTCGGACATGGATGTCTGTCATGTCCTTAGGTTAGTTAGGTTTAATTAGTTCTAAGTTCTAGGCGACTGATGACCTCAGAAGTCTCATAGTGCTCAGAGCCATTTTGCGACCTTTGCCTTAAAAGTTGGGAAAACGTACTATTCGACTCAAAGATGGACCAAAAAGAACTTTCTACATTTACAGAGAGAATGAATGAAATTTATAGATCATCTTGGATAAGTTGTCAACAAGTTTCATGGCAACTTGTACAACCACTATAAACAGAATTAGTAGGAAACTTTCTGGATACCTTCAGAGTGTTGGGTGGTTCAATGAGGTTGAAGCTGCACCTTCTGGGTTCCTGCGTTAGCTATTTTCTGGAAAATCTGGGTGCTATGAGTGAAGAGAAGGGATGACGTTTCCATCAAAACATTAAAGAAATGGTACGGGGATGCGAGAATTGATCTAATGTGAGCGTGATACATGACTACTGCTGAGTTCCGTGCTGGGAGTATCCTCTGTCAGTACGCAGAAGAAAACGCAACGGCGATTTGAAGGGGAAAAGAAGTGATTCAGATGTATGTCTTTGTATTACACCTGACAGACATAATAACTAAACGTAATGTTAGGAGTGCCTTATTTGATCGCGTTTTTAACGAAGGTTTTTGTATGTACTAGTTTTGCATGAATTTTTCTGGACATTCATTACTTTTTGAATGAACTTTATGTGATAGAGCGGAATTCTCAGAAGTTTTGAAATTGCATGTAAAACGAAACATTAGGATCGCTTTAAATGATTAAAAGAGAAATAGCAAAATATAATTTTCTAGAGTCGTGTAACATGAATAGATTTTTTGATTTCCATTTACAGGTTTGTACCCAACTTAATGTTATTTTTCTTCCACGATATTTCGACTCGTTCTCTATTTAAGTCTGCACGACCGGTGTCATTCTCATTAAAATCCTTCTGGACTTACTGCCGTGTCATCTCTCAAAATACTAAAATATAACAGACTCTTCGGAAATGTAGCAGCGGCCTCCGTCAAGGCATAGACAGCAGGCGAGCGGTGACTTCAGTCCATCGCATTTCTTACAGTGTCGTAAGCCCAGTGAGATCAAATTTCTTAGAATTTCGTTGGACCTGAAATACCTCTGACCGATGTTGACAGAGGGAGGCTGTATGAGTTGGGCTGCAGATTACACGGCTTATTGGCAATTAAAAGGCCGCTGCGAATTATCGACAAGCTTCTGGGAGCAGTGTTTTCCCACTGCTAGTGCATACGCTGTCCTTTCAGCCCAAGGTCAGCCGGCCACGCAGCACATGCGGGCCGCATGCGGGGCTCAGGTCGTCTTGCCTCGGCTTTGTTCGTTGCTTTCTGGAAGTTCTCGGCACAGCACCACATCTCGTTTAGCAAAGCGGTGTGGCATTTTTCGGTCTGTACGACCCCCTGCAGTTCAACAGAATCGTGGCGTCAGCGCTGTTAAAGGGAAACTGCGATATAGAACATATTGTGACAAACACAGTCCACTTCTCTAAGGTCACTGGCGTTGAAGAAAACATGAAATGTGAGGAATTCATTGTGGTCTTCAAAGAATTGCAAGGATACTTTCCTAAACGTTTTGAGGACACTGACAATCTTACCACTGTTTTTGAGACCGTCTGCCATTTCTTTTGCAAGCGCCCCTGGGCGTATGTAAATGTATCTGACTGTCATGAAAGGGAATTCCTATCTTAATGACAAATCCCCTTAGATTAAATTTGTCCAGGACGTCAACATCGCTTTCCCCATCTAACGTTGCCACGTCTCCATGATGTTGAAAAAGTGCTACAATGTTTCTATCGCCATATTTATGTGAAAAATCTTATTTCGATTATGAGATTAAAGAGGTCACGATTACGGGACAAACTCAGTACAAAATTCTGTGAAATTGTCTGCGTCTGTCCGTAGGCAGACAGTTTACACCAAATAAAAATTATGTCTTCAGCGCGCCAAAAACAAATAATACTGAAAATTTGTTTTGTTTCTTACCTACGTTGTTGTGAAACGTGAAACATAAAACCAAACCCTTATGAAGTGCGACTACAGTTCCATTTAAGCGCTGGAAGTTCACAGTTTTCTTCGCTGTACCCTCCAAGCGATCAGACAGCGTAGCGTGGCGGTGGGGGAAATATGCGCGTACGCTGAGCGTTATGGCATTCGTGGTCGGGCGTGGCCTACGAGCCAAAACCTTTGCCGCCCCTGGTGTAGATTCTCGATTAGCTTTGAATCTGGGGTGTTTGGTGGCCAGGGGAGAACCGGAAACTCGTGCTGGTGCTCTTCGAACCAGACACATACACTGCGAGCTGTGTGACAGCTTGCATTGTCCTGCTGGTAGATGCCATCATGCCGAGCAAAAAGAAACTGCGTGTATGGGTGGACACAGTCCCCCAGGATAGACGTATGTTTTTGTTGTTCTTCTGTCCATTTCAGAATGACGAAATCACGTAGGGAATAACACGAAAACATTCCCCTCCTTCCTTTCGACGATGGTTGCAGGGTATTTGTCTTCTGTGCGATGGAGCATAAAAAGTAATTCATCGGAAAAGACCACCGTCACCATGTCTCTGTTGCGGTACTGGCGTGCAAATGTCAGCAGTATGTACGGGTGCATGAACCAGACGCCTGCAGCAGAGTATCTTACGCAGCAATGTACGCTGAACGCTCTTTCAAAAGATGCTGCTGGAAACCCTTTCCTTCATCTGGGCCGTTAGTTACTCAACAGCTGCGCGTCTGTTCGCTCATACACGACTCCGCGGTTCTCGCTCACCCCTGTCATCAATGACCCAAGGCTTACCACAGCTGCCTCGGCGCTGGTTTTGGATAGCTATGTTTTGTCATGTACTGTGTACTTTAGCCACAGGGGCACGTGAACAGTTCACAAACTTATCCGTTACGGAAATGCTTTAACCCTTGACCTGAAACTCAATGATTATGTCCTGCTGGAAGTCAAATAAATCACTTCGCTTCCCCATTACGCCAACGAGTTCACTGCTTTCTGCTTTTATGCGACGCGCTTTTTACTGTATAACCTTGATTACTAGCGCTGTCACTTGCCGTCCGTCTGTGGGTACCGCACGTTTATGTCGAACATAGGTGGTGGTCACATTAATGTAACTGGACCGTGTATGTCATTTGATTCACTTAATAAAACCTTCTGCGTATAATTACCAGGTAAATTCGCCAACAGCCTTATGCTTTGAGAAGTTATTTTATTTAGACAGAAGTTTCGGCATCTCAGTAACGCCATATTTAGGTCCCTATGCACTCCATGTATAGGCAATCAAAGATATAGAAACAAGCACACCTGGAGACATCAGCATCTTGATTCCGTGAGTTCGTTTATGGACTGTTTACTTCAGAAATCTTGACAACTACTAAGCCAACCTGCAGTCCGAGAGCTCTTTCTCGTTGTTGTCAAGACTTCAGAGTAAACAGTCCATAAACGAATTCACGTAAACCAAACACTGAAGGCTCCAGTTACGCAAGCATCAAAATATGTTTGTCTATGCACGGAGCGCATAGGGGTCTGAAGATGGCGTTATTGAGATACCGAAGCTGATGTCTAAATAAAATAACTTCTCAAAACCTACGGGTGTTCGTGGATTACCCTTATCAAATATATGCACGGCCGCTGTCACGTATCCACAATGAATTAACACAGACTCTGTGTATAAGGTCGTATATAAATTTCGTCATTATCACCAACCATTTCGAGTATACAAATAGTGCTGGAAAAGAGGCGTCTTCTATGCATTTCTACACACTGCGGTTGAAAGATGCATGTTAAACAACACTTTCTCCATAGTTTTTACGTTAGGTTGAAAAGTAAGTTTTGCACACTTTTTGCAAAGGTATTCTGTAATCGGTATCGATAGGTTATGCAAAATCTTTGAGTTACCTGTCTCAGTGGCGCTGCAGGAGCGTGTTTATCCTTCGGCGAGTACCGCTCGTTCCAGCCAATCAGGTGGCAGGCTGCTGAGCAGGCCACGTGACCAAGAGAGTTTGAAACCTCACTTTTTGTTGCTTGATGCTTGATGCTTGTCGAAGCCGAGGGCTGCAGTTGGAGGTTGTGTGAGGTCATTGAGGTTTTTTGCGTCAGTACACAACGGTCGAAGTAGAAAGGATATAAAATGTAGACTGGCAATGACAAGGAAAGCGTTTCAGAAGAAGAGAAATCTGTTAACATAGAGTAAGTGTCAGGAACTCGTTTCTGAAAGTATTTGTATGGAGTGTGCCCATGTATGGAAGTGAAACGTGGACGATAAATAGTTTGGACAAGAAGAGAATAGAATTTTTCGAAATGTGATGTTACAAAAGAATGCTGAAGATTAGATGGGTAGATCACATAACTAATGAGGAGGTACTGAATAGAATTAAGGAGAAGAGAAATTTGTGGCACACCTTGGCTAGAAGAAGGGATCGGTTGGTAGGACATGTTCTGAGGCATCAAGGGATCACCAATTTACTATTGGAGGGCAGCGTGGAGGGTAAAAATCGTAGGGGAAGACCAAGAGATCAATTCACTAAGCAGATTCAGAAGGATGTAGGTTGAAGTAGGTACTGGGAGATGAAGAGGCTTGCACAGGGTAGAGTAGCATGGAGAGCTGCATCCAACCAGTCTCTGGACTGAAGACCACAACAACAACAAAACGTTTGAAACATTCTGTCAACTGATATTAGTATTCGGTTATTTAAACAGCTATCATTTGGTGTGCTGAATTCTTGTACTCCCCTGGCCACCAGACGCCCCAGATTCAAACCTAATCGAGAACCTGTTGGACCACCTCGATAGCGCTGTATGCGCCGTGGAGCCTCATCCGAGAAACGTAGCGAAATTGGCCACGTCGCTGGAGTCAGCAAGCCTTCATTTTCCTGTCACTACCTTCCAGAACCTCACTGGCATACAATGGAAGAAATATGACTCACTGCTCGTCTCGCAGCGGTCCGCGCCTGCAAAAGTTGAATATTCAGGCTTTTGACAGGCGGTAGCATTAATGTGACCAGACCGTGTATAACAAAAGTAACTTTGTGTTTCTGGCCATCTGACACATGCGCAAAATAGAGTAAGAACTCATCGACTTCGCTGTAGTTAAAGACAATGCTCTATCTCTGACTGAATCTATGCATCCACCCTGGATTTCACTCTTGGCAGGAGATGTGTAGAACTATTTTCAGACTATTTCTCTACCCTTCTGATCTCGTAATAGCACATAGGAAAAATATCAATCATTCCGAGCAACTCAGAATTCTTCTCTTTTATGAGGAAGACTCCCGACGTACATGGGAATTAGTAAAATCTTTTGACATTTGGGGCAGAAAGTTGGTGATTGAATTTTCATCAAAAAATCTCTCCGCCTTTTAAATCCAAATCTTATAACGTCCGTGGCACTTTTTCTTTTATTACGCCACAATATAAAACGACCTGCGATTCCTTGTACGTTTTCGGTATCCTCACTGAATCACACCAGAAGAGGACGGACTAGCATAGCGTAGGCAGTCTCTGTAATAAGTTTGCCGTGAGTTCTAAATTACTGACAACAAAACGTAGTATTTGTTTCCTCTTCCCCACAATATTTTCTGTCTGAGGTTTCCAAAAAAATATGCTCGTAGTAACCTCTGAGTATTTAGCTAAATCGACAACCTTCAAGCAGGCGTAATTAATTGTGTAACAGAAATGTAACTAAATTTCTTTTAGTGAAGACTCTCATATTTATTATTGCTAAGGTTCCATTGCAGCTTTTCGCAACATGCAAATATCTCGTCTAAATAATTTCGATAATTCATTTTGAACTTCTGATAATTTTGTTAGATCGTATACGACGGAGTCATTTTGTATATAATCTAAGAAGACTGCTAACATTGTCTCCTAATTCCTTTACATCGATTAAAAACAGCAGACGGCCTGTAACACTTCCTGGCCCGCATCTCGTGGTCGTGCGGTAGCGTTCTCGCTTCCCACGCCCGGGTTCCCGGGTTCGATTCCCGGCGGGGTCAGGGATTTTCTCTGCCTCGTGATGGCTGGGTGTTGTGTGCTGTCCTTAGGTTAGTTAGGTTTAATTAGTTCTAAGTTCTAGGGGACTGATGACCATAGATGTTAAGTCCAATAGTGCTCAGAGCCATTTGAACCATTTGTAACACTTCCTAGGGAACCGCAGATATAGCTCTGGCTTCTCTGCTCAACTTCGTGTCAGTTACTTGTATGATCTTTGACAGGAAGTCACGAATCAAGTGGCACAGCTGAGACTACACACATTCGCGGAATCTTATCAGAAGCCTCTTGTGAGAAACGGTGTGAAAAATCTCCTGGAAAACTTGAAATGTGGTATCTATTTTAGGCACTTGTCGATAGCATTTACACTACTGTGAATACAGAACGAGTTGTCTCTCACATGAGTGTCATTTGCTGAATCCATGCTTGTTTTGTATCAAAAGAACGTTTTTTATAACTATTATAGATAGGATAAGCAGACGGCTGTCACGAAACCTGAGGAACCCTGCTTGCATTCGCTTAGAGTAATACGGCAGGTAACCATAGGCGGATTAGTTTCGTTTATGAAGTGAATACGTTATCAGCTGTGACAGTGGGTACAAATCTCGTGCCTCAGAACATCAGGAAAGCCGCGGCCACGCCTGGGATGAGGTGGGTGAAGTAACAGCTGTCGCCACCTGCCCACCCAAAGGATTTATGTGCTCAGGGGGAACTTTCAATAATTCGCGACCAGGTTCGTTTCTGGCTCGATGCCGGAGGTGTCCGCACCGGAATAATTCACCGGAGTACACGGTGTTTCAAAACTACTGCACGCTCTGCCAGACGGCGATTCTTAAGCGCTAAGTAACGCATTTCTTTCTGTCAAGTATAGCCCCAACCTTATGACAGTTTTCTTGCTTACGGCTGGTAGATGATTATCATCACCTTGGCATCGGCCGTTTCAAAGTCACCGAAAGATGAACTTGTTTCACCGTCTCCATATTAAATTGAACTTATTTTCTAATGCCTGAGAATATGTTGTTCATAGTATATATTGTTTCTTTTTTTACCAGAATATGTCTCTTTCTAATTTATTATGATTTTATTTAGCCGCATCACGAGGAATGTCGTTTACAAGATAGCATTCAAGTACACTGTTGTCGGAAACTTAAGAATGGAAGTCATTTTTGCATGATGTGTCACTGTAAGTAACGTAGCTACTTGAAACTACGACCATTCATTAAAAAAAATTGCCACAGTATATTACAGAAGATAGGTGAAAGGCGCTAAGTGACGAACGGAAATGACATTCCTATTGAAAGACAATAATTCCATTGAAGTCACCGCGATTCATGGTGGTCCCCTGGACATGAGAAAAGACAGGACATGGGCCGTAATGGTACTATAAGGCCAGATCTGTAGCGTGCTGCCATGCTGGCTACAGGGTTCGTGAAGATTTCTTTTGGTAGAGCGTTCCATTCCTCCACTTGCACAGTTGATAACTGCGGGATGGTCGTTAGTGCATCTGAACGTGCTCCGCAACGCATGCCATACGTGCTCTGTGTTTTAAGTCGGAGGGCCGATCAGGCTAGTCCATTCACCGAATATACTCGCTGTTGGGCATCGTCACCCATAAAAATTAAGTCAGGCCCGAACGCACCGCTGAAAAGCGCATGGTAAAGAACTACTGTGTCACAATAGCGTTGGCAGGTGAATGTATCAATTCAAAGATTTATAGGTCAGCACATCCATCCGTTATTCCTTCCCACACTGTAACAGCTGGACCACCAAAATTAATATGTATGACAATGCTGGTCGTACCCTTGTAGCACGAGAGATGGAACTACGTTATGGGCCCAGGAACATAAACGGTATCCGGAAATTTCCACTGCTTGTACTGTTATGAGATATGGGTTGAGTGTTGTGCAGCAGTTGAAAAACGTTAAGAGTTCTACGTATTTAACTGTTGTATACGGTATGAAAGCTGAAACTTCCTGGTAGATTACAACTGTGTGCCGGACCGAGGCTCGAACTCGGGACCCTTGGCTTTCGCGGGCAAGTGTTCTACCGTGCCACTGTCATTACCTCCCTTTCCTGTTCCAATCGCGTTTGGTTCGCGGGAAGAACGACTGCCGGAAAGCCTCCGTGGGCGCTCGAATCTCTCTAATTTTACATTCGTGGTCTCCTCGGGATGTATAAGTAGGGGGAAGCAATATATTTGATACCTCATCTCCAGAAACGCACCATCTCGAAACCAGGACAGCAAGCTACACCGCGATGCAGAGTGCCTCTCTTGCAGATTCCGCCACTTTAGTTTGCTAAACATCTCCGTAACGCTATCACGCTTACCAAATAACCCTATGACGAAACGCGCCGCTCTTCTTTGGTTCTTCTCTATCTCCTCGGTCAACCTGACATAGTACGGATCTCACACTGATGAGCAATACTCAAGTATAGCTCGAACGAGTGTTTTGTAAGCCACCTTCTTTGTTGATGGACTACATTTTCTAAGGACTCTCCCAATGAATCTCACTCAACCTGGCACCCGCCTTACCAACAATTAAATTTATATGATCATTCCACTTCAAATCGTTCCGTACGCATACTCCCAGATATTTTACAGAAGTAACTGCTTCCAATGTTTGTTTCACTATCATATAATCATACAATAAAGGATCCTTCTTTCTATGTATTCGCAATACATTACATTTGTCTGTGTTAAGGGTCAGTTGCCACTCCCTGCACCAAGTGCCTATCCGCTGCAGATCCTCCTGCATTTCGCTGGAATCTTCTAATGCTGCAACTTCTCTGTATACTACAGCATCATCCGCGGAAATCCGCATGGAACTTCCGACACTATCTACTAGGTGACAATGGTTTTAAGTGACAATGCTTCACTTCAGAAGTTTTTAATCGTTAAATGTGAAGGTGAATAATCTCTTCGCTTGCTGGAGTGTGACAACACGATTGGTATCTCTCACATATGTATAAGCCGTTCTGACTAACGTATTCTGCCGGCCGCGGTGGTCTAGCGGTTCTGGCGCTGCAGTCCGGAACCGCGGGACTGCTACGGTCGCAGGTTCGAATCCTGCCTCGGGCATGGGTGTGTGTGATGTCCTTAGGTTAGTTAGGTTTAAGTAGTTCTAAGTTCTAGGGGACTTATGACCTAAGATGTTGAGTCCCATAGTGCTCAGAGCCATTTGAACCATTTTTTTAACGTATTCTAAAATAGCTATGACAGATTACTTTTAACGAATAAAGCCGTCTAAATCGCATAATATATTTTCATTTATTACAACGTTTCGGCCACCGCCGCGAACAGATCCATGGTTAAGATTGAAGCAACGTAAGAATTAGAGATGGCACGTACGTAAACGTTACTAACCATTTGTAATACTAATTTTATGGTTGTGAAAATGGTTCAAATGGCTCTGAGCTCTATCGGACTTAACATCGGAGGTCATCAGTCCCCTAGAACTTAGAACTACTTAAACCTAACTAACCTAAGGACATGACACACATCCATGCCCGAGGCAGGATTCGAACCAGCGACTGCAGCGGTCGCGCCGTTCCAGACTGTAGCGCCTAGATCCGCTCGGCCACTCCGCAATACCCTGTCTTCCAGCAGTGCTAGTTCTGCAAGGTTTTCAGTAGAGCTTCTGTGAAGTATGCAAGGTAGGAGACGAGGTACTGGCAGAATTGAAGCTGTGAGGCCGGCCGTGAATCGTGCTTGGGTAGTTCAGATGGTAGAGCACTTGCCAACGAAAGGCAAAGGTCCCGAGTTCGAGTCTCGGTCCATCACACACTTGTAATCTGCCAGGAAGTTTCATACCAGCGCACAATCCGCTGCAGAGTGAAAATCTCATTCTGGTATGAAAGCTGTTTGGAAGACACTGTTAATTCTTGAGTTACAGAATTTTATGGTGAGTAAAATTCAGTATATTTTTAAAACTAGTTAGATAACGTGTGGACGGGTAAGCCATAGTTGACTGTGGTGCACCATCTTTGACAGTACCTTAAAACGAAGAAGTTCTACCACCAAGGAGTACAGAAGTTCTACCACCAAGGAATACGTAAAATTTGCAATTATGTTGACAACTTGCCCTGTCTTAAAAATGTAAATTTCTGCTAGCCATCTCTCCTAATAATTGCTCCATCTGGCTCAGCAGCAAGGTGCAATTCTTTCCACGGACGTCACTTCGGGGTACCTCCTTAGTACGGTAATACTAATAGGTAATTGACAGATATAGTGTCACGTGGACTTCGATCCACATGTCCTTCATGGCGAATCTTCACATCACTGAGAGGTCAGTTCTAGGTTAGAGGCAGACTGAAACGTCTCGTGAATCGGCAGAGATTTTATCCGACAACCTTTCGGTTTCCTGAGAAGCGATTTACCACTAGACATATCACTGTTGAGAATTATGAATCCTGCCTTACACTTTATCAGATTTTATCACTTGTACTGTTGTGTCGGGTGGTCTACTCCGATCTACAAGGTATTAAGAGAATGGAGTACCAAACTGTCGCTGTATTTGTTACCACATTACCAAAGTATGAAGAAATTTTAATCCCCTCCATATTATAAAAAAAGCCATCTACCTGTACAAATCTAAGAACGGTAAGAACTTTAAATCGTTTTTCCTTAACTTGGTATTTCTCCATCTGGCGCGAGATGGAGTAGATACCAACAAATTTAGTTCTATTATTTTTTTACTTCCAGCACTGAAAAGTACGTAAATCTTTCACCTTGATCTGCGTAACAGTTAATTTCTATGGTGCTGTAGACTTAATCGTGTAGTGTTGTTCGCTAACTCCGTGGCGCACTTGTTCAGCGTAGCGTTTTAAATCAGTCTTGAAGCTGCAAATTGACGAAGCTCATTCCAGTAGCCAGTCCGTACCTCAGGACCGAATGAAAACAACAATGAAGCGACCGTTACAATCTGTCCACTGCACTGGACATGTGCATCACAGGATTAACTTTGTAAAGTCAGACATGTTTTTCTTATGCCTTTTACCTAAAATTGAGGTGACTCACTACTACTTACATGCTATATTTCTCTCTCGATGGTAGCTAGAGTGAAACTGCAACCAATAGTCTCTTCCCGTATCATATCAGTCGAAATACGATGACGGCATAAATAATCACAAGGAAATCACACAAAACCTACATCAGCATGGCCGGGCGCGAGATTGATCCTTACAGCGGGTCTTCATAGTGAACTTGCGGAATACATTATTTCACAATTTTATCATGAAAACCCACTATTTCACCGTTTTGGCAATTAATATTCGTGTGATACAGAAAAATATCGCTATCGATACCTTATTCTCAGTTGGCACGACGGAACATTGCGACTTAATCCACAGCATTCCGTGTCTTCTTCCACCATGCTGCAGCCTGATCTTCAAACAATTGTTCTCATCAAGCTATGGGAAATGCGGGCCAACTACCAGAGTAATTGTGCCACTGGACGCTAGAACGGCACTTCTCAGATCTCTGCAATGGGGTGTTCTCCATTTTGGCTGACGGGATTGCTACATGCTGTAGCACTACGCAGCGGCCCCCCAGCAGACTAAGTGACGGGATGCTCCCCCTGCCATAGCACAACCGGCTGGAGCGAGTATAAATGCTTGCCGCTCAGCCTGTAGCAGCACTCCTTCAGCCGTCGTGTATTCGATAACGGCTTACAATCCACGCCAGCCATTGACCAAACGTACGGCTCAGCTATTCCACCCTCATCGAGCGGCGTCAACAAATGGACAAAGCCTCCGAAGCGTGTGCTGTCAGCCAAAGCCGATGGCTTAAGGCTCTGAATTGGATCCGCGAATGAGAGGTCACTTAGTGTGTACCATCGCCTGTCATTCCAGCCAATCTCAGAGGGTCCTGGGTTTGAAGTCCTAGGTTTGACGAGCTGAGTTTTGGCGTGGGGTATGCGCACCTCACGCCAGCATCACCTAGCGCCAGCAGTACGGAAAAAAAAGGTAACAGATATCGGTGTTTAATTTCGTCGGTGCTGGAACGAGAAATGTGTGTCGTTTGAACTTCAGAAACAATTTCAATAAGTTGGCCCCGTTTCGTAAGCTGACACAAAATATTCACAGACGGTTTTTTTCACTGCTAAACATTCGAAATAAGTACGGAAGGTTACTGAATGAAAATAAGCTGTGGATAATAAGGGACGCATAATCAGTTATCAAACTGCTACATAGACAGATAAGATAGGAGACAATATATTTTTTTTAACAAAGTTCCCATAATTTTACGTATTAAACAATGAAGGAAATATGTAATTCGAAAAATAAGTGTTTTTAATATTTTGGTGCAGAATGTCAAACATTTACCAAAAATTTATACCCGTATGTATGCAGTTTTACTCTGTTTTCACAAATATGCGGGATAGGATCGCTGCAGATGACGCAAGATACAGTGTTATTTGGCTCATTGCGCTCTCCACCTTGCTTCCTGTTACTGATCTGTGATCTCAGCAGCAACTCAGAGGACGAAGGTTATCTGCCACTAGTCGACTTGCTGAAACGTCACCAACCTGTTTTAATCGAAATATAAGTTTGTCGGCCAGAGAAATTGAGTTGAACAGAGTGGACAGTGTCTTTCAAGGACAGTATAAGATGAACGTCAACAAAAGTAAAACAAGGCTAATGGGATGTAGTCTTATTAAATCAGGTGATGCTGAGGTAACTATATGAGAAAACGAAATAAAATAGTTGATGAGTTTTGTTATTTACGCAACAAAATAACTGAAGATGGTGTAAGCAGAGATGATAGGCTGGCAATGGCAAGAAAAGCGTTTCTGAATGAGAGAAATTAGTTAACATAAAATATAGATTTAAGTGTTTGGTATTATTTTCTGAAGGTATTAAGTGGATTATAGCCTTGTATGGTACTGAAAAGTGGACGATTAACAGTTTAGACAAGAAAAGAATAGAAGTTTTTAAAAGGAGGTGCTAAGGATTAATGCTGAGTATTAAATGGATAGATCACTAACTAATGAAGAGCTATTGAACAGAATTGGGGAGAAAAAATATTTGTGGCACAGCCTGACTAGAAGAAGGGATGTATTGATAGAACTCATTCTGAGTCATCAAGGGATTACCACATTGGAGGGAAGTGCAGGGATTAAAATTCTCAGAGGGAGACCAAGACATGAATGCAGTAAGCAGAATCAGAAGGACGCGACAAGGAAGGGATGTGGTAACTGTTAAGGTGGTGAAAGAGAGTTGCAACCTATCCCCGCTCAAACTCAATCTGTGAGCAAGCGGTAAAGAATTCCGAAGGCTGCAAGAGCTGACAAGTGCGATAATTATCGTAAAATCAGCTTAACAGCTCATGCATCGAAATTACTGCCAAGAATAATACACAGAAGAATGGAAAAGAAAATTGAGGATGTGTTAGATCACGATCAGTTTCGCTTTAGGAAAGGTAAAAGTACCAGAGAGGCAGTTCTGACGTTGCTGTTGCTAACTAAAGACTAAATAAAAGTCAAGACACGTTCATAGGATATGTCGATCTAAAGAAAAAGCGTCCGACAATGTAAAATGGTACATGATGTTCGACATTCTGAGAAAAATAGGGGTAAGCTACAGGGAGAGACGGGGAACATACAGTATGTACAAGAACCAAGAGAGAATAATAAGAGTTCAAACTGTTCAAGTGGCTCTGAGTACTATGCAACTTAACATCTGAGGTCATCAGTCTCCTAGAACTTAGATCTACATAAACCTAACTAACCTAAGGACATCAGATGCCCGAGGCAGGATTCGAACCTGCGACCGTAGCGGTCCCGCGGTTCCAGACTGAAGGGCCTTGAACTGCTCGGCCACACCGGCCGGCAATAACAACAGTGTATGACCAAGAACGAAGTGCTCGGATTGAGAAGGGTGTAAGGCAGGGGTGTAGTCTTTCGCTGCTACTGTTCAATCTGTTCATCCAAGAAGCAATGAGGGAAATAAAATAAAGGTTAAGGAGTGGGCTTAAGATTCAAGGTGAAAGGATATTAATGGTACTATTCGCTGGTTACATTGTTATCCTGAGTGAAAATGAAGGGGAGTTACATGATGTGCTGAATGGAATGAACAGTCTAATGAGTACAGAATATGGATTGAAAGTAAACCGAGGAAAGATGAAGGTAACAAGAAGTAGTAGAAATGAGAACAAGAGAAACTTAATATCGGGATTTGTCGTAACGAAGTAGATGAAGTTCAGGAAGTCTGCTACCTAGGCAGCAAAATAACCAATGACGGACAGAGCAAGGAGGACATCAAAAGCATACTAGCACTGACAAAAAAAGGTATTGCTGACAAGTCTACTACTCTGAAGCACAGGCCTTAATTTGAGGAAGGAATTTTTGAGAGAGTACGTTTGGAGCGCGGCATTGTATGGCGGTAAAATATGGACTGTGTGAAAACCGCAACAAAAGATAATCTAACGATTTGAGATGTGGTGCTACAGCGGAATGTTGAAAATTAGGTGGACTGATAAGGTAAGGAATGAGGAAGTTCTGCGCAGAATCGGAGGGACAAGGAGAAGGGACAGGATGATAGAACATCTGTTACGTCATGGAATCACTTCCATGATAGTAGAGGGAACTGTAGAGGGCAAAAACGGTAGGAGAAGACAGAGATTGGAATACAACTAACAAATAAGTACGGGCGTAGGTTGTAAGTGCCACTCTGAGATGAAGAGGATAGCACAGGAGAGGAATTTGTGGCGGGTGTCATCATATCAGTAAGAACGATGAATCAAAAAAGAAAAAGAAAAGACATACACCACGGAGAAATTTGAACTGAGATTTGTCTATGACGTTGTCATTCTGTAACACGGAAAAGGTCTTTCAATAGCAGCTGAACGAAATGGAGTCTGGAAAAGAGGTTATAACGGGAATAGAAAAATATAAAACATAGGTAATGGAATGTCGTTTAGTTTACCTCTCAGTGTCGAGGGGATTAGATATTAAAATGAGATACGGCCACTAGATGACTTTGGTTTTTTGGCAACAGAGTTACTGGAGATGTCCAAAATAGAGGATATAAAAATCAGACTGGCAATAGCAAGTGAAGCAGGTCTGAAAAATAGAAATGTGTTAATAGAAATGTGTTAACTTCGAGCACAAATTTAAATGCGATGAAGTCTTCTGAAGTGATTCGACAGGATTGTAGCCTTGTACGGAAGTGAAAGGACGACGGTAAACAGTTCATGCAAGAAGAGGCACGTGATGCTATAAAAGAGTGCTAAAGCTTAGATGGGTTGACGGAATAACGTGTGTGGACGTACTAGATCCAATTTTGGAGAAAAAACATTACTAGTGTAACATGACAAAAACAAGTAATCGGTTAGTGAGACAAATCAAGAAGAAGCAACGAATTATCAGTTTCCTAGTGGAGAGAAACATCGAGGGTAGAAATTGTAGAGAGAGAGAGAGCGAGAGAGAGAGAGCGAGAGAGAGAGCGAGAGAGAGAGAGAGAGAGAGAGAGAGAGAGAGAGACTAAGGTTTAAATATACAGGGTGGTCCATTGATCGTGACCGGGCCAAATATCTCACGAAATAAGCGCCAAACGAAAAAACTACAAAGAACGAAACTTGTCTCGCTTGAAGGGGGAAACCAGATGGCGCTAGGGTAGGACCGATAGATGGTGCTGCCATAGGTCAAACGGATATCAACTGCATTTCTTAAAATACGAACCGCTATTTTTTATTACATATTCGTGTAGTACGTAAGGAAGTATGAATGTTTTGGTTGGACCACTTTTTTCGCTTTGTGATAGATGGCGCTGTAATAGTCACACACACATATGGTTCACAATTTTAGACGAACACTTGGTAACATGTAGGTTTTTTAAATTAAAATACAGAACGTAGGTACATTTGAACATTTTATTGCGGTTGTTCCAATGTGATACATGTACCTTTGTGAACTTATCATTTCTGAGACCGCATGCTGTTACAGCGTGATTACCTGTAAAAACCGCATTAATATAATAAATGCTCAAAATGATGTTCGTCAACCTCAATGCATTTGGCAATACGTGTAACGCCATTCCTCTCAACAGCGAGTAGTTCGCCTTCCGTAACGTTCGCACATGCATTGACAATGCGCTGACGCATGTTGTCAGGCGTTGTCGGTGGATCACGATAGCAAATATCCTTCAACTTTCCCCGCAGAAAGAAATCCGGGGACGTCAGATCCGGTGAACGTGCGGGCCTTGGTATGGTGCTTCGACGACCAATCCACTAGTCATGAAATATGCTATTCAATACCGCTTCAACCGCACGCGAGCTATGTGCCGGATATCCATCATGTTGGAAGTACATCGCCATTCTGATGATGAGCAGTAAAACATCTTGTAGTAATATCGATAGAACATTACGTAGAAAATCAGCATACATTGCACCATTTAGATTCCCATCGATAAAATGAGGGCCAATTATCCTTCCTCCCATAATGCCGCACCATACATTAACCCGCAAGGTCACTTATGTTCCACTTGTCGCAGCCATCGTCGATTTTCCGTTGCCCAATAGTGCATATTTTGCCGGTTTACGTTACCTCTGTCGGTGAATGACACTTGGTCGCTAAATAGAACGTGTGCAAAAAAAATCCCGTAATTTCTCTTCTGCCCAATGGCAGAACTGTACACGACGTTCAAAGTCGTCGCCATGCAATTCCTGGTGCAAAGAAATATGGTACGGGTGCAATCGATGTTGATGTAGCATTCTCAACACCGACGTTTTTCAGATTCCCGATTCTCACGCAATTTGTTTGCTACTGATGTGCGGATTAGCCGCGACAGCAGCTGAAACACCTACTTAGGCATCTTTTCTTGCAGGTCGTGGTTGACGTTTCACATGTGGCTGAAAACTTCCTGTTTCCTTAAATATCGTAACTATCCGGCGAACGGTCCGGACACTTGGATGATGTCGTCCAGGATACCGAGCAGCATACATAGCACATGCTCGATGGACATTTTTATCACAATAACCATACATCCACACGATAAATCGACCGTTTCCGCAACTGGTAAAAGGTCCATTTTAATACGGGTAATGCATCACGAAGCAAATACCGTCCGCACTGGCGGAATGTTACGTGATGCCCCGTAGTTATACGTTGTGGCTATTACAGCGCCATCTATCGCAAAGCGGAAAAAGTGGTCCAACTAAAACATTCATATTTCTTTACGTACTACACGAATATGTAATAAAATATAGGGGTTCCTATTTAAAAAAACGCAGTTGATATCCTCTGACCTATGGCAGCACCATCTAGCGGGCCAACCATAGCGTCATCTGGTTTACCCCTTCAAGGTAGACGAGCTTCGTTCTTTGTAGTATTTTCGTTTGATGCTTATTTCGTGAGATATTTGGCCCGGTCACTGACAATGGACCACCCTGTATAGTCATTAGGTTAAAAAGTTGAAATTGAAATGACTTGCAAATGTTATGCAGAGTTGACGAGACTTGCACAGCATAGTGCAGCAAACTAATCGTCTGATGACTTAATTTGGTACAAAAAATCTGCTAGACACTGCTTACATCACTCCTGTACGTCATAGCTTGGACAATAGCGTCGTGGTACTGAAACTTCACCTAATGGGTGTAACGGAGGAGGACATCGTGAAGTACAAAGTACAATAGCACATGTTGTACTGTTCCGAAATAAGGGAGAGAATGTCACTGATACCTTGGTAGTGGCTACAATCATTAAAATAAAACCGGTTTTGGTAGCCGCGATATTTTTCAGTCATCTTCTCACTCTAATTCCAAGTTGTCGTTTAGTTTATCTGGCAGTGAGAAATGACCATCGCAATACAATAAGTGACAAAACAGAGCTCGCACGTACAGATTTATCTGATTTTTCAAAAAGTTCCTAAGGTCTCTGAATAACAGTCATACAATAATTTTTAAAAGAACACATTGTCATTTGACTGTATTATTGTTGATTTAATTACGACTCATGTTTCGGTCTTCTATGACATTTTAAAGTGATTATGGTGATGTCATTAACATATGTTGCAGAACATCAAGCTCAAAATTGGTCATAAATTAAACTGTCATTATTCTTCTGGTGGGTTTAAGTGGGGCGCCACGAATCCTTCTCTTGTCCCATCCTCCTCAACTCAGGGTAGCATTTACACACAACGTTCTCATTTTTTGTTGGATATTTTTCAATCTCTGTATTCCACTACAGTTTTTACGCTTTATAGCTCCCACTAGTATCACGGAAGTTATCCCGTGATATCTTAAGGTATGGTCTATCGTCCATCCGTTGTTTTTTAGTGTTCTCTAATTGTCCACACCGATTATGTCGAAGGTCTCATTTCTTATCATATCAGTTCACATGATTTTCAGCATCTTGCTAAAGCAAGATTAATTTAAATTTAAATTTTTTTCCAAATTTTACGCGGTCTTTGATTGACTTTCATATTATCCTGTACTCAGGCGTACATCTGCAGAAATTTCTTCCTCAAATTACGACCAATGTGTGATGCAGTACATTTCTTTCCACCAGGAATGCATATGATGGTCTGGTTTTTACGTCCTAAATTGTTCAAACGGCTCTGAGCACTTTGGGACCTAACTTCTGAGGTCATCAGTCCCCTAGAACTTAGAACTACTTAAACCTAACTAACCTAAGGGCATCACATGTATCCATGCCCGAGGCAGGATTCGAACCTGCGACCGTAGCGGCCGCGCGGTTCCAGACTGTAGCGCATAGAACTGCTAGGCCACACCGGCCGGCTTTACGTCCCCTTCCTTTTTCTGTCATACATTCTCTTCATTTCCTCTGTTTCGTGTTCCCAATTTTCATTGTAAGTTTCTCGCTAGTATAATTTGTATTTGTCTCGTTACTTGCGTCTTGCTTCGATTTACTCTGAATCCGAATTCTGTGCACATTAGACCGTTCATTCCATTTAGTATGTTCCATAATTCTACCACGCCTTAACTAGAGTCAACAATGTCATCGGTGAATATTATCATTGATATTCTTTCAACCTGTATTTTAATCCAACTCCTGAATCTTTTATTGCATCATTGCCTCTGCTGTATAGAGATTGAGCAATAGATAGGAAGACTGCATCTTTAGCTTACATGTTGTAATCACACCTCGAGTGTATCTTCAAGATCCGTAGCATGTGAGTGTGTGAGCAGTTCGCAACATTGAAAAAGAAATGTAAAACCACATAAATATTATGCAAAAGGTGAGTATCTCACTGATCGACAAAAGGGGCCATACAGTTGTGTACTTTCACTAACTCGTAACACATCAGCGTCAGTTAATAGCCGGCCGGAGTGGCCGAGCGGTTCTAGGCGCTACAGTCTGGAACCGCGCGACCGCTACGGTCGCAGGTTTGAATCCTGCCTCGGGCATGGATGTGTGTGATGTCCTTAGGTTAGTTAGGTTTAACTAGTTCTAAGTTCTAGGGGACTGATGACCTCACAAGTTATCATAGTGCTCAGAGTCATTTGAACTATCGCTTAATAAGTGAGTTGTTCTTAACCTGCACCTTTGGGTTCTTTCTTGCTTTCTTTTGGGACACGTTTCACTTCTAATCTTAAAAAGTAGTGTATCATTACATCGTTAGTTCGAACGCTGCTCTAATAACGTGAAATGTAACAAATATTAATGTATGAAGTACAGGACACGTAGTTGCCATATTTGTGCCAGGAAATAGAAAAGGTTCCATGTATTAATTGCACATACTACGTGTGTGTGTGTGTGTGTGTGTGTGTGTGTGTGTGTGTGTGTGTGTGTGAAGTAAAATGAAGACGACATTTTTCTGCTACGTGTAATGTAGCTACGCATAGTAAAGACAACAATCGTTATCTGTTCAAAGCGATCTGAATTAAGTAATATTATAATATAATTATATGAACAGAACATTTATGAAATTAATTTTGCATTTACATCCCGTCTTTTAGGCATCTAAATGTTATTTATAAAACTAGTGCATTTACCTTTCCTTTACCGGGAAGGATCATCCTTTTCTCTTTACTGGAAATGCGAAGTTTGAATCAGAAATGGCTCTGGTTTGGAAAACAATTTCGACGGGCAGTTTGAGGCAAAAAAAGACTCACCAGACGCAAAAATGTTGGCTCCAGCCTCGTAAATTTCTTCGAGCTAAATGTGATTAGCGTAATTTATTTAATTGTGCCACTTGTCACTATTTTCAGAAAGGAACGTTCTTTCGTCGGCTGTGATTGGATTAAAAACCCTCAAGATCAAGCAGTCAGGGTGGCGCACGAGAAAAAGGAAGTATTATTTAAATGAATTAAGAAACTCAGAATGGTGACGGTAGGGTCAGTATCTACTACAGCGACGTCTTCTTCTTCTTCTTCTTCTTCTTAAGTGTTTAGGCAATTTGGCTAACCCGACTTCACGTTTTTAAGGCCATCTCTTTCCAGCTCTTCCAATATCTCTGTTTCCTGAGGGCTTATATTTATTTACAATGACTGAAACTCAGTCTTCTTCCACATTTTTAAAATGTTGCCTCCAATTCTCCCTGTTTCGTATAAGATCCCTCATATATGTCGAATTTTACTGATCTTATTCTGTCTTTCATTACTGTTTCTAAATAATCTCACACACGAAATATCTAATACTGAGGATTTGTTCTAACGCCTTCTCTTCAATAAAAAATTTTTGTCCGACTGAATGATTTCCATATTGAGCCATTGGTATATATATATATATATATATATATATATATATATATATATATATATATATATATATTGTTGGATACTTTCAGATGGTAGCATGGTCTTCCTAGTTCATATAATAGGTTTCTTTCCTCGTTATGTATCGAGACTACATCATTTGCATACAGCATAATAACGGCGTACAGTTTAAATTTCATCGGGATAGAACCATTTGATTTCAGTTACGTTTTGTTCACGACACCTTTCTCCGGAATTCCACTAGAGTACTACGCTAAAAACGTATCGTCGATTCACGGAAGAATTACATGCTTACTTCTTTTTTTCTTTTTATATCCTCAGTGTTCACTACTGTTTTGAAAGCTTCAATTTCGTAGTCATGCGTGTGCATCTGTCTAACCGGCATCCTCTCTAACCTACCACAAATATCTTCAGCTTTGTTCATCCCTAAAAATATTTTCCCCTCATTTCTGGAAATAATGATGTGATGAATACTTCTTCATTAATTATTAACTCTCTCGATAAACTGTTATCTCTTTGCCATAAATTTTTACTCCCATCCGTTATGGAATGTCACTTCATTTGCTTCGGCATTGTTCAATAAATTTTAACGTACTTTTTAGGTTATCAATACTGATATATCATATTATTTCGTTTCCAGGGTGGTGGGAGAAGGTTAATAATTACGAAATGATGTACTGAATATACTGTTGAGGATCAAGTGTATTACATTACGCTTTATGGAACTCTTAACCATAATATTCGGCTGCTGTCGTTTCAGTAGTGCTTTTGCTATGACAATTTACCTTTCGAAACACCCCCCCCCCCACACACACACACACACTGCTTTTACAGTTCATTCAACATCTTTCTTCCCGTCTTTACTCTTTCCTACTCACTATCTCTCATACTACCCAATCTGGTTACTTTCGATAAAGGTTGATCTCTGACATAATTTCATACGGCGTCAGTGTATAAAATTCTAGTTTCTATACTTGTAGTATTCCCCTTGTAATCTGAAATACAAAAATTCAACAGTAATAGACCATGATACAATTTTTTCTGTAGAAAAATTCGTTTAAGTTTTGTAGAACACACACGTGCTTTACTATCTCTGTATTAGAGAAGTATCCATGCAGTATGTCATGTTCTTCGAACCTTGTAGTGATATCTTTGAAAAATGTGTGTGTGCACCTGAGATTTACTTCATGGCGATGTCCTTCACAAGTAGAAACAACAAAATTTTATAACATACTATAAGCTTCAACAAGAATCTACGTATTTTTTCTCTTATCCCGTATTTATGATTTCACAATTTCGCAATTAAAGCTGTACTGTCCTTTCAACACACGTGTCTCTCTCCTTACCTGACAGACAAAGCACTCATGATGAGGCTGTGACTTCTAAACGTACATTGGCAAAGGGAAAACTCTATTGAGAAGGCACTGATCGGTTTTTATTACTTTTCCGTTAACTTACCTGCCTAGGACTTCCCAAGAATAGCCACAATGGCAACCATGAACTTGTCCTTTATATCAGGTTTCATATTCCGATAATATATCGACTCAGGTGATAAGCATGTTGTTTTCTACGATTCCTCCGTTTAATTAGAAATGTTTCAGACATACATAGTTTAAAATCTACTTTGTCAATAAAAGTTTTACGACAGAAATCTTATTTCTAGGCTGTTCTGGAATGAAATAAAAGGAAGAAAAAATCGCTCCGCAATAAAAACGAAAGTTACCGATACAGACCTTGCTGTTGCTGGAATATTCGTTGAATGTTTCATTCGACTGTTATTTCCCAAACTCTTTGCAAAGTGATGGATGTGTATAATGAAAAAACAATAAAGATTTTTTTGAAAATACATGTTTTCTGTGACAGAAGGATGTCTGTGCGGTTCTGAACGTTTACAGAGAGCAATTGGGGCGAGCACAAATATTTTTCGCCAGCGTTCCCTTTACGAGCACAGAGAATGTCTGTGAAAGGCGAGGAAAAACGTCATGCAATAAAAACCCCAGGATGCGACGCAGATTCGTCTCACAGAGAGACATTCCGTAGGTCGATGCTATGCCGCCACGCAATTGACGTCCGAACACAGGGCTGTCTGAACACAGGGTCAACTCTGAATGTTGCCTTTCAAATATGCAAGGCGAAAAGTGACCTTTATAACGACAGGAAGACTGGTGTTGAAGGAAGAGAACTATTGTCTTCCAATATCGTTACAAAAAATATTACAATTTTTCCAATACGGTCCAGAAATTGAACACAACAATTTTATGTTGCTTAAACTCTGACATAGTTTTAAGAATCATGAAACGTTAACATTACAATATTAATTTCATTCTCTGCCTCGTGATGACTGGGTGTTGTGTGATGTCCTTAGGTTTGTTAGGTTTAAATAGTTCTAAGTTCTAGGGGACTGATGATCATATATGTTAAGTCCCATAGTGCTCAGAGCCATTTGAACCATTTTTTATTAATTTCACGTAAACAGGCAAGGAGAGAATCGCATACATGTGTTGTAGAGGATTATCACTTCCTATCATTGCTTCTCCTCAGCCTCCTGTCACTTACTTACACTGTCTTCCATTAGACTCGAAAAGGGATCAAATTTATACCAAGTGCAAAGCCAAATGAAATCTCCTAAATTTAAAGCGTGATTAAAAACAAATCAAACCTGTAACGTGAACGTGAAAGTTGGTTCGGAACATTAGTGTTGTTCGAGGCACTTTCCTATGGGTGCTGATATGCGCTTGCCTTTCTCCAATCTTTGAAATTTCGTACCCAGCCACGTTGCATTAAAACCTATAGTTCAATGTGGTACCCAAACTGTAGTGCAGCTTTCGATTTTTTACATTAAAAAATCTTTACGAGAGGGGAAAGAAAACTGATCGTTGAAGGATCCCCCAAGCCTTTGCATGTGCAGTTTGTCACCCAATTATCCACATGAACGATGAGTGCAATTGTTCACTTACTAAATAATGCCCCACAATTTTGTCCCAGCATACATTTATTTTTAAGATGTTGATTTAGATGAAAAACTCAGTTGACATTTCTTTTACATGTATGAGGAGAGTTTCTTCTGAAAGCAATATCCCAGTAGAGCATATTATTCCCTACTCTTTTGGCTACAAAACAATATTTTCCACCATAATCTCCGTTCAATACGACGTCATTATGCCACCTTACTGGGAGGGACCATATGCCCTAATGGTAACACTCTACTGGTCTACGTCCGAGCCAACGTCTGGATGCATCTTGACCTCCCCATCACGTACTACCTCCCACTGAGTGCGTCCTTAAATGGGCTAAACGGATGGATGTCGAAAGGTGCGAAATCTGTAATGGAAGTTGAATGAAGAAGCAAAGTGTAATGAAATTTTGTGACCTCCTTTTGCTTGCGCAGGCTCAAGTGAGGAGATGGAGAAGTTCATTCTCATTTAGGTGGCGTCGAGCACGCTGCAGTAATTTCTTCAATTCCTGAGGGCAGTTCAATACACTTTAGAGTTGATCGATGCAGCGTGAGGGAGGAGATCGAAAAGGATAACCTCTTCAGAGTCCCAGAAGTCCGTCGCCCTAACTTTACCGGCTGAGGACACGACATTGAACTTCTTGTCTGGAGGAGAGATAGTGTGGCGCCCCTCCAAAGATTGCCATTTTGTTTCCGGTTCGAACAGATGACCATATTTCGTCGCCTGTCACAATGTTTGACCAAAATTTGTCACGATCAGCCTCATAACGTGCAAGCAGTTCTACACAAATGGTCCTTTGTTGCTCTTTATGGTCCTCTATTAGGCAGTGAAGGGCCAAGTGGCACACACCTTTGAGTACCCAGCTGGTGAACGAGTGCGGCAGCACTACGAACAGAGATGTCTTGTTGAGCAGCGAGGTGTCCGAGTGTGATTTTTCCATCACCTCGACTGGGAGTGTCCACACTTTCAAACATCTGAGGGATCACAGCCGTTTGCGGCCGGCCGACCTGCAGGCGGGAGATCTGAAAGGTTTGTGCGACTTTTCTGCGATGGTGACAGATGCCTCGTCCAACGACTCACCGTGCTTTTGTTCACTGCCAGGTCTCAGTACACATCATGCAACCACCTACGAACATCTGTCATGCTCAGGCTTGCCGCAAAAGAGCGCTCTGCTTCGACTGCACCTCCATTACAGACCCCATTTTGAAGCAACGTATAGCGCCGCCACCATCGGAGCTTCATGGAATTAAAGGGACTGGAGCAGAAATATTCTACGACATCGCACAGCAAGCGTTGTATAAGAGCATGTATTCCCAGGTAGTAAAAGGTTTTGTAGAAATGTCTTCGCTGCATAAATTAGTCTGTTATTATTTGCAAACTGTGTCGCAAGAGTAGAGTCCTAAAGTGTTCCGGAAGTTCAAGAGCGCCAGATCTGGGTTTCAGGATGGATGAGACATTGATATCCATGACGATCTGACGAAGTTATCCCGTGTTCTGAGACTGTGACGACGTGCTTTCTCGTACTGGATCAATATTTCCTTTAGATTTTGTCTGAGCAAACTCGTCGGAAACGGTTCTTGAATTTGCTGCCTTCACAATTACAGTTGACACTCTGGCAACACACAGATGAGAATCACACCATACGTATCCGAAAAGACTGACGTCAGTCACTTTGGCAGCAGAAGGAGCTCCCTTCTTCATTGTTCGTGAGTGCTACGGGTACCACTCCGGTGACTGCCTTTATGTTTACGGCGCAAGATTTCGTCACTTCTAATGATCCATGACAGAATGACGTCTTGTGGTCTGCCTTGAGTATTTGTGGAACCCATCTTGAGCACACTTAATATCCTGGAGCCAGTCACTGCCCAAGCCTTCCAAAGATCACCGATAGCCGCAGAGCCAATTATCGAGTTGTGATGCGCCGGTCTGCACGTATAACGGCGTGTGATTCACCATACCTAGAGAAGTGGTTATGACAGGACGTCCAGAACGTGTTCTTGCAGAACAATTCGAGGACAGGAATCCATCTCCCGAAACGTCAGCTTCGGGGTTACGGGGGTTAAAACTTGCTTCTAGGATAACCTACAGCGAATGTGTGTGTGTGTGCGTGTGTGTGTGTGTGTGTGTGTGTGTGTGTGTGTGTGTGCGTGTGTGTGTGTGCGCGCGCGCACGCACGCACGCACTAACAGGACAGATAGGGAATTTCTCGGAATGAGCCCGACGAGTCGAACGCCTCCATATCCGCAACATCAACACCGAAGAGCGAAAAAACTTACCTACGTTTGTTTTTCGAATCTATTTTTCCCTTACACACTGCGTAAAGGCAAATTTACGTAGGTTTATGGAATAGCACCTGATTTCTCGATCGAATGCAAAATCTTTTCTTACTAATTTATTTCCATATAGTAACGCTGAACTTCATTTACTAAAAAATTCCGCAAGCTTCTGCACTGGTATGGTAGCAAATGGTAGAGGTGAGTGGTAAGGTTTTGGGCACATTAAATCCAAAAAATGTAATTTAATACTCTTTATTAAAACATTAATTAAACTACCCTTGACCCAAAACAATACAGGATTAATCAAGAGGGAAAAGTTAAAGTAGTTACCATATAGGCTGCACCAATATTGGAATCTTGGAAGTAATTATTCTATGATTCATTAGGTAAAAGATTAATTACAGTGTCAAGTAAACAATTTTTCTCCACCACTCGCGGTGTGGGGATATGGGTAAAGTCAGTCGTTTTTCTTTAATTTTACAAGTTGATATCTCTGGTAGCCTTGTGCGATTCTTTGATGCCACACTCTTTTATAAGAACCTAAGACTATCTGTGCGGACAGCTAGAAAGTGATAGAGAACATGCTCTCCATAGTCTTCATACGTCTGCAGCTCTTCTTGTCTGTCCCTTATACCCTGTAATGTTATTTTTCAACACGAATCTGACTGACATATTTTTGTCAATGAATGTGTCAATAGTTGCATTCCCATGTTTGCATTTTCGTAATATGCAACGTAATTTTGTTCGACTTTCATACCAGATGGTATTGACTGAAACTGGTAGCATAGTAAGTGAACAAAACACAGCTTTGTGATACGAATTTTGTGAAATGTATTTGTGCTGTTGATGATTGCCTGAACAAAACGTTCGGAATCGTTCCTGCGTTGAGGACCACAGTCGTGGGAGACCGCTTCGAAAGAAATTTTCTTCTTTTAACTGTAAATTACTAGTATAAATAAACAGACAGTATTTACATATAAATGGCGAAAATTTCTTTCCAAAATGTATACATTCTATATTAATGAACATGCCATCGAGGCTGTAAACTATCAGCGTACCGATCCTAAAAACTAAACACATCAAAAAAAATTTAGAACCACCTCGGTTCCGATAGCTGCGGAACTTGCACAGAAAACTGAAATACAGATCAACATAAACATCATTTCCGCCCTTTTTATTTCTGATGAAAAGCACACATTACACGTTGTACCACCTTACAGCGAGATCTTCAGAGGTGGTGGTCCAGGTTGCTGTACACACCGGTACCTCTAATACCCAGCAGCATGTCCTCTTGCATTGGTGCAGGCCTGTATTCGTCGTGGCATACTATTCACAAGCTCATCAAGGTACTGTTGGTCCAGATTGTCCCAATACTCAACGGCGATTCGGCGTGTATCCCCGAGAGTGGTTTGTTGGTCACGTCGTCCATAAACAGCACTTCTCAATCTATCCCAGGCATGTTCGATAGGATTGATGTCTGGAGAACATGCTGGCCACTCTAGTCGAGCGATGTCCTTATCCTGAAGGAAGTAATTCACAGGATGTGCACGATGGGGGCGCAAATTGTCGTCCATGAAGACGAATGCCTCGCCAATATGCTGCCGATATGGTTGCACTATCGGTCGGAGGATGGCATTCACGTATCGCACAGCCGTTACGGCGCCTTCCATGACCACCAGCTGCGTATGTCGGCCCACATAATGCCATCCCAAAACATCAGGGAAACTCCACCTTGCTGCACTCGCTGGACTGTGTGTCTAAGGCGTTCAGCCTGGCCGGGTTGCCTCCAAACACGTCCCCACCGATTGTCTGGTTGAAGGCATATGCGACACACATCGGTGAAGAGAACGTGAAGCCAATTGTGAGCGGTCAAATCGGCATGTTGCTGGGCCCACCTGTACAGCGGTGCATAATGTCGTAGTTGCAAAGATGGACCTCACCATGCTCGTCGGGTGAAGTTGCGCATCATGCAGCCTATTGAGCACAGTTTAAGTCGTAACACGACGTCCTGTTTCTGCACGAAAAGCATTATTCAACATGGTGGCGTTGCTGTCAAGGTTCCTGCGAGCCATAATCCGTAGGTAGCGGTCATCCATTGCAGTAGTAGCCCTTTGGCGGCCTGAGCGAGGCACGTTATCGACAGTTCCTTTCTCTTTGTATCTCCTCCATGTCCGAACAACATCGCTTTCGTTCACTCCGAGACGCCTGGACACTTCACTCGTTGAGAGTCCTTCCTGGGCGGACGCGATCGAACCACGGTATTAACTACAGACAACATCAGCCGTGTACCTCCTTCCTGGTGGAATGACTGGAACTGATTCGCTGTCGGACCCCCTCCGTCTAATAGTAGCTGCTCATGCATGGTTGTTTACATCTTTGGGCATGTTTAGTGGCATCTCTGAATAGTCAGTGGTACTGTATCTGTAATTATCTACAGTAAACGTCTATCTTCAGGAGTTATGGGATCGGGGGTGACGCAGAACGTTTTTGATGTGTATATGATGATGATCTGCAGGATAGGAGGTTTTCCCTTTATTTTTGGCAAGTTGATACACAGTTCCGTAAATGAGTTACCAATTAACGCTAAGACGACCATTTGCGCTAAAATCAGTTTTGTTTGCTCCCACCTCTATTCACTGAAGTGCGAAAATATTGGGTCCGCTACGACATTTTCGGGAGATCCAAAAACTTATGTGCTATACACTAAGGTCTGTCCTACGCGTTCATACTCGTTTTTACAAGTGATTCCCCTTGTCACGCCTATGCTTCCGTAGTATATGTGGCTGTGTAAACTCCACAGAATGAAACAGTGTCGGCGCTTGCTCCAAATCTGACACATAAGCTAGTCACAGAATCGGACAAGGGTACCTGGTGCAGTGAAGGGATGGGGCATATTAGTAACTGACTGCAGGGTGTATTAAAGCTCTCGCAAGAGCAACGGGTGACACACTTCAGAATCTGTTTTTTGTTCTTGCAATGAATGCTGCGGGGCTATAAAAATAAAAGAATGTTTGTAGAAGAAAGCACCTGCGGGTGCACAGCAGTTGTCAAGGAGAATTCGTCTCAGTAGCAACAGTTTCGGCTCGCTTCAGACATTCTACGACTGTAGTGGAGAACTGTACCAGGAGGTTCGTAACGACGGTATTTAAAATGATCACAGATTATGTACTGATAGTAATCAGGAGAAATACCGAAGTATTGAGGAGCAACAGAGATTAGGTTAACAGTAAACAAAACTGGGGAGAATTTAATAGACGGAGAGAAGAAATTCTGCTAGTTTGGAATCAAAACGACACATGCGGAGGACATAAGAGGTAGAGTAACATATGCGAAGAGGCCATTTACCGCGAAAGAAAGTCTAATAGCATCAAACATGTGTCTTACTTAGATGAAAATACCGGGTGATCAAAAAGTCAGTATAATTTTGAAAACTTAATAAACCACAGAATAATGAAGGTAAAAATTGACACACATGCTTGGAATGCCACGGGGTTTTATTAAAACAAAAAGCAACAAAGTTCACAAAATGTCCGACAGATGGCGCTGGACAGCAAAACATCAGTGACTGCGCATGACAATCGTATATAAAAGGAGCTGTAATGAGAGTGAGAATCAGATGCGCCAGCAGTCGCAGCATGTTGAAGTTATCTGAAAAGGCGCTTTTAGTGAAGCTGTATTATTAGAATGGGGAATGTGCTAGTTTAGCGTTACGATCCTATCGGTATAGGAAGGGAATTCGAACGGGTAAATGTCCGTTGACAAATGCAGCTGTGGCGAGAATGATTTCGAAGTTCGAAGCCACGGGTTGTTTAGACGATAGACCCCGTAGTGGCCGACCGAGCACAAGGCGTAATGCTGCTGAGACAGTCCAGGAAGAAAAGGAGACTGTAGCGGGTTCGTCTATGCACGGGTAAGTCAGCGCTCGTGCAGTCGCACGACGCACCGGCATTCCATACACTACTGTTTGGTTGGCACTTAGGCGTACCTTCCGATGCTATCCGTACAAAATCCATCGGCATCATGAACTGTTACCTGGCGATTTAGTGAAGCGGAGGGCATTTGCGGCGTGGGCGTTTCAAAAGCTGGCGGAAGATGGCGATTGGTTGAGTAACGTGTTGTGGACCGACGAAGCTCATTTCACGCTCCGAGGGTCTCTCAATGCCCACAACTGCAGAATTTTAGCTACCGAAAATCCTAGAACTGTCGTGGAAACTTCACTGCACGACGAGAAAGTCACGGTATGGGTTATATTTACCGCATGTACCGTTATCGGGCCTTTTTTCTTCGAGGAAATGCGTGATTCTGGTTTTGTAACTGCTATCGTGACGGGTGAGAGGTACGCCGATATGTTACAGAATCGGATCATCCCCAGCCTGGCTGATAAACACCTGCTGGAACGTACGATGTTTATGCAAGATGGTGCTCCACCCCATATTGCTAGACGCGTGAATGATCTCTTGCGCGCGTCGTTTGGTGATGATCGTGTGCTCAGCCGCCACTTTCGTCCCCAGACCTCAGTCCGTGCGGTTATTGGCTTTGGGGTACCCGAAGTCGCAGGTGTAACGTGATGGACCGACATCTCTAGGGATGCTGAAAGACAACATCTGAAGCCAATGCCTCACCATAACTCCGGACAAGCTTTACAGTGCTGTTCACAACATTATTCCTCGACTACAGCTATTGTTGCGGAATGATGGTGGATATATTGAGCATTTCCTGTAAAGAACATCATATTTGCTTTGTCTTACTTTGTTATGCTGATTATTGCTATTCTGATCAGATGAAGCGCCATCTGTCGGACATTTTTTTAAATTTTGTATTTTTTCGGTTCTAATAAAACCCCATGTCATTCCAAGCATGTGTGTCAATTTTTACCTCTCTATCTGCATTATTCCGTGATTTATTCAGTTTTCAAATTTATACTGACTTTTTGATCACGTGGTATTTCTGAGAATAGAAAGAGACAACATAAAGCGTTGAGGTATACACTGATGAAATTTAGTAGGTCTCCGTAGAAATGGCGAGTACTGGAATATGAGTAAAGCACTAACTAGAAGTTAGAACAGGATAATGGAACACGTGTTAAGACTTCAGGGAGTAGTTTCTATCGTACTAAAGTGGTTGTAAAGGATGAGTATCGTAGACGATAACATAGACTGAATGTAAGCATATACCCTGCAGCTGTTACATTTGTATGAGAGTGAACGTCTGGGATGAAGAAGTTAACACCGGAGAGGAAACTCCAGTGGGCGGAATCGCACTAGCCAGAGGATAATAAGAAAGTGCTATAAAGATTTAAGCAGCATGAAACCCATTAGGCCTGAGCAGTCGATAACGTTATCTCAGGCAATCATTCTTAATTCAGTTGTCTAATACGTATGTTTCACTTAAATCTTGTAACACATTCGCTACAGCACTAAAAACACAGAGTTGTTGGTAAAGATAAAGCTTTTTGTTTGCTTGCTGGGATCATTTCTAACTGAAGAGAACTGCATTGTTCACACGTAGTTACTTTAAACTTGTCATGTCTCAATAACATGTCTTCGTAAGTGGAAACTGTGTCAAAAATTTCTTCACAAGCTGTGGTAGATTAGCATTGGCTTTTAGTTTCTGATTCTCACATTCGCCGTGTTTGGAATACCAAACTACAAGTAGCTAATGCTGAAATGAATCGCACAAACCAATATTCATTTGCATATCGCCTCTTTTCTTTAGGTCACGTACGATGACATGTGAGACGAAGAAGAGACTGCCACAGAGCTGCTTCGTCTAAGAGACGCACGTTGGTTGAAGAGCGCGTAATAAATTTCACTTGTTTACCTGGCTAACGAGGGTCATCACCCTGGACATATCGTCCTCCCTCCTGGCCTTATCTCACAACGTGAGCCCGGCGAGTGCTTCATCCGATATCCCTGCGCAGCTGACCATTGTTGCCGCTGGCGGTTTCCAAAGATCATTCTCATCAATGAAAGTTTTTCAAGTTAATTAGTGACTAAACTAGTTGATAAAAAATACAAAAAAATGAAAGACTAGTTTTCACCAGCAAACTGTTTGCACTTCCTGCGGGTTACGTTTCTCTACAGATAAGTCATCCTAAATACGCAGAGTGAGACAGCTAAGGCAGGGCACCCCGAATACGTCCTGAATGAATAATTACATTGGGGTGCGGTTTTTCGCCAAGTTATAGCGGACAACATAGGAAATTTCCTGACTTTCTCCATTAATTTTTGTCGTTTATAATCACACAATTGCAACACTTAATCTGGCTTTTTATAGTTAACTGGATATTTTTCTTCTCTGGAACTCGAAAGAAATTTCCAAGACAACTTAAAAGACGTAACGTGCTGAAACTTCATCAAACACACAATAAGACAAAAAGAAAAAAATAGACCCACCGCAAAGGAATCATCTCAATGCGGCGGATATCAGTGTAATGTACATGTATGGACAAACAGTCGCTTACAATTAAAAAAAAACATTCTATGAACAATTTAAGAAAATGAGCTTCACAAGATGAGGAAGTCGATAACGAGTCACTCGGGGTAGCTGCGCGGTCTGAGGCGCCTTGTCACGATCCGCGCGGCTCCCCCCGTCGGAGGTTCGAATCCTCCCTCGGCCACGGGTGTATGTGTTGTCCATAGCGTAAGGTAGTTTAGGTTAGATTAAGTAGTGTGTAGGCTTAGGGACCGATGACCTAAGTAGTCTGGTCCCACAAGATAGTTTGGTCCCGTAAGACCTTTCCACAAATTTCAATGTCAATAACGCGTTAGTCCACCTCTAGCCCTTACGCAAGCAGCTGTTCAGCTTGTACTGCTTGACAGACTTGTTAGATATACTGCTAAAGGATATCGTGCCAAATTTTGTCCAACTGGCGCGTTAGATCATCAAATTCCTGATATGCTTCAAATGTTCTCAGTTGGAAAGAGATCCATGTGCAGGCGAGCATTATCTTGCTCAAATGCACGCACAGGATGGTTTGCCATGAAGGGCAACAGAACGTGGCGTAGAACATCATCGATTTACTGCTGTGCCATAAGGCGGCCGCGAATGACAACCAAAGGGCGCCTGCTATGAAAAGAAATGGCACACCAGACCATCACTCCTGGTTCTCAGACTGTACGGTGGGCGATAGGCAGATCGATAGCCCACCGCTGTCCAGGGCGTTTACAGACACGTAATTACCAGGGCTCAGTTCGAAACGGGACTCATTCCTGATGTCAGTTCTACTCCAGTCAACGATATTCCTGGCAGAAGAAGTGCCTGGAGACGCAACCGGACAGCTATGGGATACCAACCTGAATGTCGCCCGCTATAAGGCCAGACAAGCAGGAAGGATGGGCAAAGGTGCCATTTCTTTTTATAGCAGGACACCTTTGGTTGCGGTTCTCATCTGCGCCACGCTTGCAGCGCAGCGGCACGTTGCCGATATTCTACGCCCCGTTTAATTGCCTTCCGTGGCAAGCCATTCTGGGACAACATTTTAGCAAGATAATGCCCATTAGTACACTGCGAGAGTTTCTTTCGCTGGTCTTCGTGCTTGCCAAATCCTACCTGCCCAGCAGGGTCACCGGATCTCTCTCCAATTGATAATATTCGGAGTGTTGTTGGCAGGGCTCACAACCAGCACGGGATTTTGACAAAGTACTGCGCCAGTTAGACTGAATTTGGTACGATATCCTACAGCAGGGCATCCAGCAACTATAGCAATTTCTTTTCTTGAAGTGTAGTATGAAGATAGCAGCGCTGCAAACCACTGCCCCCCTCCCCCTTTCAGGAGCCAGCCGCTGTGGCCGAGTGGTTCTAGGCGATTCAGAATGGAACCGCGCGACCGCCACGGTCGCAGGTTCGAATCCTGCCTCGGACATAGATGTAATTGATGCCCTTAGGTTAGTTAGGTTTAAGTAGTTCTAAGTTCTAGGGGACTGATGACCTCAGAAGTTTAATCCCATAGCACTCAGAGCCATTTGAACCTTCAGAAAAAACAGTTTCCACAGACGTCAGCCCTTTTACCAAATGTAAGTAAACACGTTCTTGTGTTTACCTGTGCGCTTGAAGCCCATCAGTCTGTGTTCTGCCGTAGCAGCAACCAGACAACTTGTTTCTAAGGCTACTGAGACATTCACAATGTACACGTCAGTGGAAAAAGTGAAAACCATTATGGTGAATGTCGACAAGCTTTTAGACTAGTGGTGCGATTGTATGCTGAAGAGTATCCAGATCGTGCTAAGCATTGTTGGTTCCTCTTTCAATTGATGGGAATCCAAGCACACTCAAGGATCTGAGATATGCTGCTGTCACAGCCCACTGGACATACCGCATTCAGTGTGGTACCAACGTGACGGATGACCCTCCCATTCTGCACGTGTAATGATAGACTCTGTCAATAGAAAACTTTTGGGACATTGGAACGGTCGTTCAGGAAACGCAAAATAGTCTGCACACTCACCAAACTTAAGTTTGGTGAGAAGTGTTTACTTCTATGTGCTGCGGTAATTAAAACAAGAAATCCATTAGGAAACACGGACGACTCCCGAAGACATGAATTGCCTCTTAATACAAGTCTTTCCTACGTTGACTCCGGATGAAATTCAACGTGCAGTACTCTTTCTACAGAATCACTTTATAGCGCGTAGCAATGGTCAAAGTTAACATTTTGAGCACTTCGCATGACAGCCGTGACAATACACACACGAACCGTACCTGAGTAACGTGCTTCCTTTAGTCTGGTGTAATAGGGCTGACTTTGTGGAATTTTGTCTCCTGATGGCTGGACAGTGGTTTGTGCCGTTGTTAACTTGATACTCGCTAATGAGGTCCCATACATGTCATGGCGTTGAAGTTCTCTTACAAGCTTGTTTCAAATGCCACAGGAAAAAGGACACATTTAAATCAGAAAAAACGTAAAGTCGGTGTTGCAATTCGGCGGCTTTAAAGTATAAAAATTCCTCGCGAACGCCAGGCGGTTCGCCATATTGTCCGCTTTACCCTGACGGAAATCGTATCTCGAAAGTATGTTTAATTTTTTAATGAAATAATACACTTTTTCTGCTGGCTTTGGGAACTTTAGAGAAAGTAGCGAGATATGCAAGCGAAGGAGATTACTATTAATATAAATTGTAGACCACAGTCACGGTTCTGAAGTTCGAAATGTGTGCAAATAACATTTAGCCAAACATCGTTCTTCAGATAGGGAAAAAGAGGTTAGTGAAATGTGACTGTGATACGCGAGATTGCCCTGGAGGAATTTTCAATATTCAACTATATGATGGGAACGCGCAGACAGTCGCCATGTTCTGGTGTACACTACAGAGCACCATTTCAACAATGTGTTGCCGTTTCTGCGCAGGTTATTCATTGACACGTTCAAATGAAAAGTGGGATCTAGGGAAAATACCTGTTTCACGTAGTGTGCTTGAAACTCTGGAAAACTCTCAACGATCAGGAATTTGACGTGTTGGAAAGCACCGACGCTTTTCTTCGACAGCAGAAGGAACTCTGGCAACGTAGATGCCTTGACTATACACCATAGCTGCATGTTCATTATTAGTGTAGATGTACGGCATTTTAGCCAGCGTGTGTGCAAACACGGTTAACCGATGCTTCTCTCTGATGCCCTTTGGCCGCTGAGGCCAAGCATTTACAGGCGCTTCAGTCCGGAACCGGGCTGCTGCTTCGGTCGCAGGTTCGAATCCTGCCTTGGACATGGATGTTTGTGGTGTCCTTAGGTTAGTTAGGTTTAAGTAGTTCTAAGTTCTAGGGGACTGATGACATTAGATGTTAAGTCCCATAGTGCTTAGAGCCATTTGAACCATTTGAGCACTTTCAATTCCTCGTATTACTTCACTCACAACACACTATGGACAATAGCGCATGCGAAGGACTGTTTTAATGTCAGCAAATATCTTTAAAGCAACGAGGTAAATTGGGCTGCAATAAAACACCAAAGAGGCTGCTTGGGTAAGACATGTATGTGTGCTTCAGTAGCTCAATAACCATTTATTGTATTAAATGTGCTCTGCTTCGGAAACCATTTGAAGTGGTGTATATGACCACTATGAAGTATTTATTTTCAGATGAGCGTTCCTGTCATATCCCTAAATACTGACAATTCCTCCTGGGACTTTCGGAACTATAGTAAATAGAAGATTCGCTCCGCCTGTTTGTATTACGCTGGTCAGATTAGCTATAACTTTCTGTCGATATTATTTATAGCAGCAACTTCGGCCACAGTACCAGAACATCTAATGCAGTACTGGCGTGGTAACGACAAATATAACAATAACCAAAATTCTGAAATAAAGTTTTCAGGAGTACTTCCATAAATTCAGTTAATGTTACTCATTTGTTGGTTCAATTGACCTTGATTGCATCTTACGGAAGGAGCAACCGAACTATGAATCTCCTTTCCTAACATAGTGTAAGTAGGCTGTTTAGGTTTTTTTATTGGTAACGCCACCTCTGTATAGAAAATCACTGGCTGTGCGGTGTGCAGTCTGTGGCTGCTTTGCATTGTTGTAATACTCGCCATTGTAGTGTTAGGCAGCTGGCTGTGAACAGCGCATAGCGTTGGGCAGTTGGAGGTGAGCCGCCAGCAGTGGTGGATGTGAGGAGAGAGATGGCGGAGTTTTGTAATTTGTCATGAACTGCTATATATATATGATGATATCAAGGTAAATACATTCTTTGTTCTCTATTAATATCTTTCATTTGCTAACTATCCCTATCAGTAGTTAGTGCCTTCCATAGTTTGAATCTTTTATTTAGCTGGCAGTAGTGGCGCTCGCTGTATTGCAGTAGCTTGAGCAGCGAAGATTTTTGTGAGGTAAGTGATTTGTGAAAGGTATAGTTTAATGTTAGTCAGGGCCATTCTTTTGTAGGGAATTTTGAAAGTCAGATTGCGTTGCGCTAAAAATATTGTGTGTCAGGTTAAGCACAGTCGTGTAAAATTTGTTTAAAGGGGACGTTTCATCAGTCTTGTAAAATTGTTCAAAGGGGACGTTTCATATGTCGACCCTTAGCCTAGGATACCTCACTGGAATCTTCTGATTTTTTTTTCTTGTAGTTTGTGTAATTAGTGTAGCTTTTGTTTATTGCCAGCGCGTAATTATAGAGAGAATTTCCTTTGTAGTTGCAGTCTTTCATTGTTGTACAGTAAAACAGTTGTGGCATGCATGTAGATTTGCACCAAGTATTTCGCAGCTGCAATTAACTAGATATTATTTTCAGTGTTATGTTAATGTGTTCTCTTATTTTTGCTCTTCAAATTGTGCTTTTCTGTGTTATCGTGAAATATTGTGACAATAATGGCGTGTGAAAAACGTAATACTAGGCTCCAAACTAAATTGAGAAATGACAGTGAAGACGAAAGCAGTGTGTTAGCGCCGCAGAGTAATGAATTAACTAATGTTCAAAGTAGTAATTTGGTAATTGCGCATAGGGAAATGGAGCGGGCGGCAAACAATGGTGTAGACAGTGAAACAATTAGAGAACAGGGAAGCATTATCGATCGATCGGTCGACAACAGCTCGCCTCAGGAATCTGAAATGACAGGAAACAATCTCGCAAATATTGTAGACTCAGGTTTTGGGTCCTCACCGTTTTCTCAAATGAGTCAACACACATTTTCTGATTGTCAAAATGTGAATGTTGCCGGTGCAACTTCACTGCCGAATAGTACTGAGGAACATGTTTCAGACACCAGTGCACTGTTATTACAATTAATGCAACAAATGGGACAAAAGCTTCAAAAGTTAGACATAATGGAACAAAATCTTCAAAAGTTAGACACAGTGGAACAAAATCTTAAAAAGTTAGACACAACGCTTGAACAAAATCAGAAACAAATGGAACAAAATCAGAGTCAAACACAGCAACAGTTAGACGCAATGGAACAAAAGCTTCAAAAGTTAGACTCAGTGGAAAATAAGCTTGAACAAACACGTGAAGATTTAACTAATGAGTTACATCACATTGAATCGAAATGTCAAAAAGTCTGTAACGACGTAAAAACACAAATTTGTGAGCATTTCCAACCTATTTTTTCGCGTCATGAAAATACACTACAGAATCACGAAGCAGCCATAAAAGAACTGCAAACCATTGTTCATGAAAATCATGAGACCTTGTCGGCTAAAATTGACTCAGTTGCATCTACCGATTCGGTTACGCAACTTGCAAAAACTCAAGAAAACTTAAAGGACACAGTAGATACTCTGAAACTTGGTTCAGAAAAATACACTGAGGAAATAAGTACACTATCGGAGAAAGTAGCCGAACTTTCGGATCAGTTCACTAATTTATCTACGAAGGTAGATGATAATCTGAACGACACAAAACCGGTAGTCTTTAATGACACAGAAGAGTGCGAACAAATTAGGAAACTGAAACAAAATCTGAATCAACACCAAAGAGAAATCCGGGAAGTACAAGATCAGCTGACACAGGTAATACAAGAATTACGTATTTCAGAGGACACTCGCGCTCCAACACGGGAAGAGGGAAATAGAAATACGGAACAACCACAAAATAATAACAGAGGGCACTTCGGAAATTATGAAAGATATTGGCAATGTGCACCGAATTTTGAGATGGAACCGCCGACACGACGTAACAATGACCGATATGCTACTCGCCGACACGATGATTTTGACTATAAGCTGTTCATTACTACACGTAAATTCAAAACGTTTAAGAATTCTGCCAACGACATGCATCCACAAGCGTGGCTTCATCAATTCTCTCATTGTTTTCCTCCCAACTGGTCGTTAGAACACAGATTAGAATTTATGTGTGGCTATTTAGAGAATGAACCAGCTGTAAGAATGCGTTCGGTCATTCACGATTGTCATAGTGAAGGAGAATTTTACCATGCCTTCCTCTCAGCATATTGGTCTCAAGCCACATAAGACAGAGTAAAACATGGCATCATAATGATGAAACATTTCGAACAGTCTGAATTCTCCAGTCTTGTGAAATATTTTGAAGACATGTTGCACAAGAATCAGTACCTGTCAAACCCATACAGCCCCTCAGAACTCATCCGCATTTGCTTAATCAAACTGCCTGAACATTTACGACATATTATTTTGGCAGGACGTTGCAAAGACGACATTGAAGCATTTCAAGGACTCTTACAAGAACTGGAAATTGACACTGACAATCGCGGAACGCACGAGCACAACAATTACAGATCACATCCGTCGCAATTCCGCGATGAAAGAAATAATAACTGGACGCGACAAGGCTATTCTCACAACACAAATCGTGACCGAAACAGACACCACCCGTATAATAACCGTTGGCAGAGTAGTAATAATTACAGGGAAAGATCACCTCTCCGCGGTAATGACTATTACAGAGATAACCATAGAAACAGACAATATGGGAACCAAAACAATTATTATCAAGGGAGGCAGAATAACTTCAGACGCAACAGTTCGGCGCACAGTTACGATTCAGGGAGAAATTCTCCACCACGTGACGGACAAGGAAGAAACTACGGAATCGACCGACATGACGACAGACGATATATTCGTAACGACAGACCTGAATTGCATCAGAACTGGCGGGATTTAAACAGGGCAGGGCCTTCTCGTCAAAGTGAATTTGTAGAAGTTAGGTCTCCTAATCCCAATAATGGCGCGCCCCAACAAAGAGACAGACAATGACTCGCACAGCAGGCAGCCGCGTGCGCCCGCTGGCTCCCAGAAAAGTAAAATAAGACGCTAGCCTTGAGAAAAATTTTAGCCTTCTTTACCGATGTATACAACATGATAATTGCTTTGAAGTTGAAACTCTGTGCACTAGGAAGAGTAAAGGTTTACACCACATTTCACATGTAAAACCGTTTATTGAGAGATAATCTGCTTTTTAACTTAGTCTTTGCCATAAAACTTTTCACTCCACGCTACTAGTACGATTTGTCACTCTGAGAAACTGTTAACAGGCAACAATGTTTGAAGTTAAATATCCAGTCAAGAACCAAGAGAACTTATTGAAACAGAAATTACGAATACATTGTTATAGTGAACAGAGCGGCGTCACAGTGTTATTGTGTGTGTACATTCTTGCTTGTTAGTTCCACTATCACGTAACGACTATAAGGATCACATACTTAGAACATATACAGGTACTGCTAATGAGATTTTAATGCAACATTTTCGTTTGCTTGAAAATACATCCTTTATTTGAAGTACTTTCTGTTGGATTAAAGATGACTTAGCATTTGGTTTATTTGACAGCTACACGATGTTATCACAACGCTACTAATGTGTGACACAATTTACCTTGTTGCTTTTGCAGTGTTCTGTTTTATGTCTGCACAGTTTTATTTATTATTCTGGAAAGTAAAACATGTTTTAGTATTTAACTTTTGTGGTGTAGCAACAATGAGACAGCCTTTTTCGTGGCACAACAATACGTTACAGTACAGTACTTTCTTCATCACAACAATAAGCCTAATAACTACGATATCTATACACAAAGCATTTCACTTTTGTTTATCATGAGGTAAGTACATCTGCAGAACTTAGCTTTCGGAGGACGATAACTACGAGACTTCCACAGAGATTATGTTGCGACATGACACACAGTTTAGCGCTACAGGACACGTATTTAAGTGATTAATTTTGTACTTAAAACATTTATTTTTAAAGATTTTTAAATTGCAAAGAAAGTTTTCCGTGATACATTTCATTCCATTGCTGTAATCTGTAACACCTGAGGGTATAATTACATTAATCCTCAGGGGGGTACACGCTTACTTTGTGTACCATGTGTGTGGCAACCACAAGGAACCCTAGCTAATATGGTATTTGCTTATACAACTTTACACATCGGTACCATATTTCTCTAACACATAATTACACAGCTATCTGATTATTTGATAGAGATAAACATTTTTTTTTACTACATCAGTGACACATGTTTACGCAATTACACAGTTGGGTAACTTCACACTTACGAAATTGTATGTTGTTTGTACTTTGTGAACTTTTGACTGTCATTTTGAAAGTCAGATTGCGTTGCGCTAAAAATATTGTGTGTCAGGTTAAGTACAGTCGTGTACTATTATTGAAAGGGGACGTTTCAATAGATTAATATTAAATGAACGAACTGGAATAACAACAGCATGCAAACCATTGTTCTTCAGACAGTAGTAATTGTAAGTGGCAATACAAACACAAACGGTCACCAGTTCACATCGAACAAATAATTTAAAAGAAGAATCTGGATAACAGTAGTACCTCAAGTATGAAAACTGCACTTTGAATCCTCTCCAGTTTCAGAATGCTAAACAAAAATAAACTCAGACGAGAACACACTATAAAGTTCAGTCAGTTACTCTTGCCTTGGTCTGGAACCGCAAGACCGCTACGGTCGCAGGTTCGAATCCTGCCTCGGGCATGGATGTTTGTGATGTCCTTAGGTTAGTTAGGTTTAACTAGTTCTAAGTTCTAGGGGACTAATGACCTCAGCAGTTGAGTCCCATAGTGCTCAGAGCCATTTGAACCATTTGAACTCTTGCCTTGCGTTCGTCTATTGATAAGCAAGAATAAAGCAATAACCTATTTTACATAAGCTATGTAACCTTTAAGTTCTTCAATAAGTATTGATTTGCTAATGAGCAGTACAGTTTTAGCGTACGTAGACTCAGACTCTGTTATGGTGTACCTCTACGCTTTTCACCCAACTTTTGGCGTATACCAACTCATAGAATGTTATTGTGTCCCTTAGTCCGAAGAGTTGTTTGATGTAGCTCTCCATGCCACTCTAGTCTGTGGAAGTCTCTTCATCTCCGAGTAACTACTGCAACATATATTCTCCTGAACCTGCTTAATCCTTTCTCTCTCTCTATGACTTTTATCCCCATTACTTCCCTCCAGTTCCAAACTGATGATTCCTTTATGTCTCTGAATGTGTCCTACCGACCGATTCCTTCTTCCAGGCAGGCTGTGACACAAATATTTTTTCTCCCCAATTCCGTTCCGTGATCGTTAGCTATATTACGTACCGTTCTAAACTTCACCATATTTCAAAAGCTTCTGTTCTCTTTTTTGTCCAAACTGTTTATCGTGTATGTTTCACTTTCATACATGGCTACACTAATACTTTCAAAAAAGCCATCCTCTCACTTAAATCTCTTCTCGTCTTTAACAAATTTCTCCTCTTCGGAAACGCTTTTCTTGACATTGCCAGATTTTATTTTACATCTTCTCTACATCTGACACTGTCAGTCATTCTGCTGGCCAAATAGCAAAACCCATCTACTACTTTATGTGTCTCGTTTCCTATTAATTCCTTCAGCATCACCTCATTTAATTAGACCACATTCCATTATCCTTCTTTTGATAATGTCGATGTTCATTTCATATCCTCCTTTCAAGATGTTGTCCATTCCGTTCAACTGCTCTTCCTACTCCTTTACTGTCTGTGAGAGAATTACAGTGTCATCGGCAACCTCAGAGTATTTATTTCTTGTCCTTGGACTTTAATTCCTACCACATTTTTTTGTTTCCTTTATTGGTCGCTCAACGTGCAGATTGAATGACATTGGGGTTAGGCTACAATCTTGTCTCACTTCCTTCTCAGCCCTGCATCCCTTTCATGCACATCGGCTCTTATAACTGCCGTCTGGTCTCTGTAAGAGTTGTAAGCCGGCCGGCGTGGCCGAGCGGTTCTAGGAGCTTCAGTCTGGAACTGCGCGAACTCTACGGTCGCAGGTTAAAACCTGCCTCGGGCATGGATGTATGTCCTTAGGTTAGTAAGGTTTAAGTAGTTCTAAGTTCTAGGGGACTGATGACCTCAGATGTTAAGTCCCATAGTGCTCAGAGCCATTTGAACCAATTACAAGTTGTAGACAACCTTTCGCTCCCTGAATTTTGGCCCTACACCCTCAGAATTTGAAAGAAGATATTCCAGTTAATATTGTAAAACGCTTCCTCTAAGTCTACAAATACTATAAACATAGGTTTGCCTTTGTATAACACATCTCTTAAGAGAAGTCGTAGGTCCAGTATTGTCTCGTGTGTTCGTAAAGTTCTCTGGGATCTAAACTGGTCATCCCCGAGGTCAGCTCCTAGCAGTTCTTCTATTCTTTAGTAAAGAATTCGTGTTAGTATTCTGTAACTGTGACATATTAAACTGATGTTTGATAATGTTGACATCCGTAAGCACCTGCTGTCTTTGGAATTAGGATTATTGTATTCTACTTGAAGTCTGAAAGTATTTCATCAGTCTCATACATCTTGCTACCAGAAGGAAGAATTTTGTCATGGCAACTCTCCCAACGCTATCAGTAGTTCTAACGGAATGTTTTCTACTCCCGGTACTTTGCTTCGATTTAGGTCTTTCAGCACTTTGTCAAATTCTTCTCGCAATATCACGTCTCCCATCTCCTCTTCATCTACGTCCTCTTCCATTTGTGTGTTATTGCCTGTAAATTCATCTCCCTTGTATTGACCCTCAATACACTACTTCTGACTTTCAGCTTTCCTTTCTTTACTTAATTTGGTTTTTACATCTGAGCCCCTGATATTCATACAGCTGTCTCACATTTCACCAACGGTCTGCTTAATTTTACTGTCAGCTGTATCTATTTTTCCCCTAGTGATATAAGCTTCTAAATTATAACATTTGTCCTCTAGCCATTTCTGCTCAGCCATGTTGTACTTAGACATTTGTGTTCCCTTTCTCCTGCTTCTTTTATTCCATTTTTAATATTTTCTCCTTTCGTCGATGAAATTTAACATCTCCTGTTTTATCAGAGGATTTCTACTAGGCTTCGTCTTCTTGCCTGCTTGATCCTCTGCTTCCTTTACTATTTCGTCTCTCAAAGTTACCCGTTCTTCTTCTACTGTATTCCTTCCCCCTCTTCTTGTCAATCGTTCTCTGATACTTCATATGAAATTCTCAACAAGCTGATTCTTTCAGTTTATCCAGGTCGTTTCTCTTCTATTTCCCACCTTTTGGCAATTTCTTCAGTTTTAGTCTACAGTTCATAATCAATAAATTGTGACCACAGTCCACACGTGCCTCTGGAAATGTCTCACAATTTAAATTCTTGTTCCGAAATCTCTTTTTTATCTTTATATAGTCAATCTGAAACATTCTGATGCCTCCAACCCTTCTACTTGATTCTTAAACACAGTGTTAGCGATGATAAAATTGTGCTATGTGCAAAATTCTACCAGGTGGCTACATCTTTCATTCCTTTTCCCAGTGGATATTTACCTATTATTTTTGCTTCTATTTCTTTTCCTACTATCGAATTCCAAACCCGATGCCCATTAAAGTTTCGTCTCCGTTAACTAATTGAATAATTTCTTTTATCTCATACATTTGTTCAGTATCTTCATCCGCGAAGCTAGTTGGCATATAAACTTGTACTACTGTGGCTGGTGTGGGCTTCGTGTCTATCTTGGTTGCAATAATGCGTTCACCATGCTTTTCATACTAACTTACTCGCGTTACTATTTTTTTATTCATTACTAAACCCACTCCTCCATTACCTCTATTTGATTTTTTATTTATAACCCTGTATTCACCTGACCGGAAGTCTTATTCCATCACTAATTTCCACTATATGTAACTTTAACCGATCTACATTCCTTTTTAGATTTTCTAACCTGCTTGCCCAATTGAGGAATCTGACACTCAACGCTCACATCTGAAATTTCGTTCCTCCTAGTAACGATATACTCCTGAGTAGTGCCTGCACGGAGATCCATATGCAGGACTATTTTACATCCATAAAATTTTACCAAAGAGGACAGCATCATCATTTAACCATACATCAGAGCTGGAAAAGTTACAGCTGTAGTTTCCTCTTGCTTTCAGCCATTCGCAGCACCAGCACAGCAAGACCGGTTTGGTTTATGTTACAAATCAGTCGACCATCTAGACTGTGGCCCTGTAACTACTGAATAGGCAGCTGCCCCTCTTCAGGAACCACACGTTTGGTCTCTCAACAGAATGATGAACTTCATCTGATTATTGAACCACACAATAACTCATGAGGTCAGTGAATCTGTTATGATACACAACTGCACTTCTAGCCAACCTTCATTCTTTTCAAGCACATAAAGCTTAATGAAGATTTTTCTTTAATGAAATTATTAATGTGGTGGCCGAGCGGTTCTGGCGCTACAGTCTGGAACCGCGCGATCGCTACGGTCGCAGGTTCGAATCCTGCCTCGGGCATGGATGTGTGTGTTGTCCTTAGGTTAGTTAGGTGTAAGTAGTTCTAAGTTCTAGGGGACTTATGACCTCAGCAGTTGAGTCCCATAGTGCTCAGAGCCATTTGAACCATTTGATTATTAATGTATTCACAGAAGTCTGCGGTACCCTCAAACTGTTATGCTCAGCTACACACTTTTTAGCAGTCATGTTGAAAGTGCCGCTGTGCCCGAGCGGTTCTAGGCTTCCTGCCTCGGGCATGGATGTGTGTGATGTCTTCAGGTTAGTTAGGTTTAAGTAGTTCTAATTTCTAGGGGGATGATGACCTCTGATGTTAAGTCCCATTGTGCTCATAGCCATTTGGACCATTTGAACCATGTTGAAAGTTTTCCTGGCATGGGACACCACAATCAAAGTTAACCCGTGGGGTGACTATTAAAAAAATTTTCGAGAATGTAGTAAAATTTATTAACAATATTTATATTTCAAAAGGAAAAACAGACATGAATTATATTTATTGATTGAACAATTAACAGCTAACACTGGAAAAAGGTCGTGGTTGGCAGAAGTGAAGTCAAGCACTCTGGCCCTAAAAATGTTGATAATGCAATCTGAATTGATTTGATGCTGAGCAGACTTTGATAATGTACAGAAGTTTCTCAACATAGGTGCAGCTGAGAGCTAGTTGCGATCGAGATCTGTACACCCTGACAAGGCCAGAGCAGCAGTACGTTACCCTGTTTGCTTCGTGCAGTGATGTAAATTGCAGATTGCGAGAAGTGCGCAGTGGTGGCGAGACGTGGAGGCGGAACCTGTGAATCGACCACGTCATTGGAAGAAATGCAAAAATCTCATCGTCTAGCAATCAGGCAGACCGATTGCAGTTCACTCTCTACCAGAACCCTGAAATCACAGTAGATTTCAGTGTGTGACACACCAGTTCGTTGGTCGCACCAAGGACCAATCTGGCTCACTTATACAACAGAGCATAGAAGGATACCAAATGCCGAGACTGGTAAACTCAAAACGAATATGTGTGCCCTCAGCAAATGAGTAGTCGGAAATGTTTGAAGTCACACTATCGGTACAGTAAGAACTTCACCACAGGCTCTCCAGTCTAATTTCTTGCCAGTGAAGTCAGTCTCAGGACAGGTCCGAAGCACCAACCACACATGCCAGAGCTTCGACCAGAAGATGCTTCCAGACCGAAGTTCAGAACCTGATTTCCTCACATCTCTCCAGATAAAAAAATTCCGTTTTCCTGGAGAGTGCATGAACGACACCACCTTCACTCTATCTTGAGCACTTTAGAGGGCACTAAATCTCACCTCCTACATGATAGCACAAACTCACGTCAGATCAGCACAAGAGTTAAGAAACCTGTGTTTCTGAAAAAAAAAAAAGGAACAGCCAATTACTGGCTTTTTTAAGTTTCTCGGAAGGGGAATGTGGTTGTCACCGAAGCTGTATTGCTTCCCATGGCAACAAGTGAACATATACAATCTTAAAGATCTTTATCTAAATTGCGTGTGCCTTGGAATATATTAGTCCTAGCTATGAGGTGTAATGAAGAATCTATCTCTAAGATATCTCAGATGCCGGAGTTTCTTATACAGCTGAGGTGGCCGATGGAAGTAGGTCAGAGGCCTATTTACAGTATCGGTGAACTCGAAAAGTTGTGAAATTTTAATAGGCGTGGCTCTGTACACAATGCACATTTATGACTCCACTGTGTAGATGCATCCCTTCAGTCTCTCACTTCCAGCCCAGCCTTCTGCTGGCGCCGTGGCAGATAGCTTGGGATTGTTCTGCTGGTGACCTGTCTCGACTAGGGGCTGCTCTGTCTGCCCTGTAGGACTGTGGGCCTGCCTGGCAATATTTACTGAGCGATGGGCTCGCCGCCAATTGCTTTCAACTTCCAATATAGTGTTTCTGCGAGCTAAGAACCATAAAAATACCTCATGCTTCTAGCGCCGTACCAGGCTCGATCAACATCTGCTCAGGCTGTTAACTTTTTAGAGTCTCGCTCAAGGTGTGTGAGGTTGTAAAGATATCTTTAATAATTTTCTGTATGTGAGAAATAGGTGAGAGAGTAACTTGTCCTCTCTCAATGTTCACTTTGAAGAAACTTGAAAAACTTAGACACAGTATTTTGTAATAAAGTTCACTGAATATTAACCTGAATAGTACATAGAACGTCAGTGAGGCTTCTAAACTGATATGGCCCAGGACCTACTTTACTGAACATTTCTCAGTGGTAGAACTGCTTAGTAAATAAAATTTACTCATTACTACTTCTTTAAAGGAAGTTAAGGGACTACATCTTGATATCAAATGAACTTCATCACTCTGATGAGCGCTCAGAGCAGTTTATGGAGTTGGAGGAGGAAACTGACATAGGTGGAGTGATAACGGTGAATGATGTAGCGTATATCAGATACGATTCTAATATACACTTATATTGAGTTCAGATCGTGAATCACTGGCTAAAGAGTAATATTACAATTATAATCCAGCACACTGACTGCAGACAGTAGAAGAATTAAGCTGCTGTGGTGGTGGTGCTGGCCTGAATTATGAAACCATGGCTCTATAAAACCTCGTCTTGGCGATGGAATTATAAATCAGAGCATACCTCTATTTGTGACATTGCCATGAACAAACAGGAGGCATGTTAATTTCATTTTAACTTTAATTTAGTATCGCTCTTCCTTACTATTGCTTCCTCATCACTAGCTGGCCACAGTGTCTTTGTTCTAGTAATGGCACGTTAATTTCGCGCTCTCCCACGTTTTCACCTGTCACGCATGGGGGGACTTCGCTCCACCTTCCCTGTCACTTACAATTCCGAAAGCCCTAAGCATGAACATGCTGTATTATATAGCAAATTCACACACATAATGTACAAAAGAAAACAGACTTCATAATAACAGTCAGTAAAGCTATACGAACGTGAAAATTTACAAAATTAAGAAAACAGTAAAATACATGTTTGCAGTAATACGTATGTTGTGTGTGATATAAAATCTTGCCAACGTTACATCACAGATATACAGCACAAGTGTTAAAAAGTGTTAGATTCTGAAGGGCTGTATAAGTAGAACAGATGTCTGAGAATAGTGTGAGTCAGTACCCCTATCAACACAAAAGCAGGTAATTATTCAAATGACGGAGTGATTACTTCGAAGAAATCAACATCACGAACATATCACAAACAAAGTTCATCGCCTTTTTCATCTGGCGTGAGCTATTGCCCGAATGATCTTGCTACATGATGTCACCATAGAAAAAATTGTAAATGCAACTTTCTTACGAACTTTAGTAAAGTGTGACACCGGATCAAAACGAGGATCTAATGCTGTGACCAAGTTCGTTGCTGAGAAAATACTTACTGTGGTATCACTTAGTGTTTGAGGCGAGCACAGATCATTTGTAAGCGACTAAACTTCTTTGAACTTGAGATGGATTCAGTTTCAGGCCTATATTTTGTGTCCACTGTGATCACGTTGAAAGGCTAACGCTGACATGCCACGCTGATGTCTTCACGCTAATTGGTTTTACACGTAAGTATAACTAAAGATCGTCAGTTGCAAGCTGCAATGAAAAACGGGTATTTGCGCATCAATAACATATGACGAGGTAAATCCGATAATGCTGTCGATCACGGTGACTACAATTATGATAGGTAGATACGATATGTCACACGTTCTAAAATAATGCGGACTATCACGCCGTGATCGAATAAATTTCTTTGAGAAACGCAGTGTTCCATCCCTATCAGCACTGGACATCTGTAGCTTCTATGAAATGACCAGTTTAAGAAAGCTATAAATAGCATTGGTAGTGAATTTCTTCATGAAAAAAATTAAGAAGTCAAGGACTGTGAATTGATACTAAAAACTGAAAACTTTGTTCCGTTATGTGGACGACAATTTGAGTTGTAGAAACATGACCATTCAATGAGATTTATCCAAAGATTTAATTTATCGCGCACCTAAAGGTCGACGGCAATTTCATGTTGTGCTAGTGCTCAGGAAGGAGGATGGTCGCTTGGCAATACGGTATACCGAAAACCCAAACATAGGGACTTTTACCTATAGAGCTGTTCAAACAACCATCCAAAGGAGAAGCGCGATATTATAAAAAAACTTTGGCAGATAGAGGGAGGAACCTCCGTGAACTGAAGCTGCTCAATGCTCAGTACACAGTTTCACTGCCTTGCTAATCAGTTGGTGAAGAATAGGCATTCGTTGAATGACTTGCAAAGGGTGATAAGACTGTCCCGACAAGGTCATAATGAAGTAAAGCAGTAAGTGTAACCGGAAGTATTCCTACACAATATTGAATACATTACTGACCGCATAAGAATTACCTTCAAAAAATTAAGTCAGAACAGTGTACCTCCGAAGTCTACAAACTTCCACGACAAATGCAGAAAAACCTACGATAGTCCAACAATGTTCACAAACCAATGGGAAAAGCTGGAATTGATCGGCCGCCATGTTGCTGTCTAGACATGTACGTGTGTACTCTAAAAAGGACAATAGAAGAAAAAGCTAGAACAAACACGGGCAATTACAGAAGGGTAGGAACCGACCAGACACCGCCGAACACTGTTTGCAGCCAGGAACAGTAATATGCGATTTGATAAGACAGGCCCCCGGGTGCCACGAGCGAATACTACTATAGCCTATACAGGGACTAATTTTAATCTAAATGTAAAACTGAATGGTATTTTCAATCCTATACCAAAGATGTTTTCTAGTCCTTAACGTGGGCTATAGCGATAGGGGAGGCAGCAACCGAGAGTGGGCAAAAGTGCTCGAGTTTTGAAAATGTATGACGTCATGCGACTTTGTGGGAGGAATCGGAAACGAAAATTTACTTCAATCAACAGCGAATCAGAGTCTGACCTCCATACGAGCTATTAATCTTTCAAGCTATCCTCCACAGATGTAAAAGAAACGACGTGTTTCACCAAGAAAATCATTCGACCATAACAACAATATTTTTGAATAATTCAACATGCATGACATTTACGACCTTGACATTTACTATTTTACAGCTGAGATATGTGTTTTGTCGTCAGTACAGAGTAACTGTCATAAACGAATGGTTCTTCAACGAGACTCCTGCACCCGTTAGACCACATAATAGGATTATTATATTAAGTATGTTCCCACAAACAATGATTGACACCTTGCTCGCCCCGTTTAATCAATGGGAGCTATTCCCACAGCACATTCTGAAGTTTTTTCTAATGGCGTACGTGCTCAAAATTGTACAAATAAATGTTTCACGGTCAGGGGCGCCCTTTGGTTGTCATGTCAGTAGGGTCAAAACACTTTCCCCATATAAATGATATAGAAATTTTGAGGACATTGTTATGTGCCCATACTCATATATTCCGGGAGTCTCTCCAACGAGTCGTCTGTATCATTGTCTCTGGAGATTCGGCAGATACTTGCAACTTAGTTTTTGCAATGTGTAGCTGAAGTTAGCCCAAGCAAATAGTTTATAATAATTTCCATCTTAAGGACTGGAAGTGACGGTTGTCAAGGTAATCCTAACAGATTCACTGAAAGAAAAAAAATGTTGCAGCTCCAAGAAGGACTTGTGCGACATAAACTAGGCTGGTGTGTTTCTATACCTGAACGATGAAGTCTGTACACGTTTCGCGTCAGTCAGTTAAGAGTGGTGCTAGTAGTGACACTATGAGGATGCCAATCAGGTTTGCGGTACGTACACGCTGTAACGGTCTTGAGCTTCAGTTACCTTCGAAATACGACGTGGCGAGTTGATGTCAGTCAAGAATGCCTTTAAGGTGACAAAAATGACATTATGAGCACCTCAGTGAGTTTGAACGAGATCGTGCAATAGGGCTACGAGACGCTGGATGTTGCTTCCGCGATACTGCAGAAACACTTGGCAGGAATGTGCCACTGTACATGATTACTGTCAGCGGCGCTCACGACGATGTATTTCGCAAGAAGACCAGGCTCCGGACATCGACGTGGCACTACCATTGTGTTCGGCGTGGAGCTCTGGTGCATTGCACTGAATCTGCAGCAGTAATCTGAGCGGTAGATGGCACCGCAGTGTTACAACGTACTGTTATAAATCGTTGACTTTAATGACAGCTCCGATCGAGGCGCCCTGCAGTGTGCATTCCACTGTCTCCAAATCACCGCTGTTTGCGACTTCAGATGTGTCATGCGAGAGCTCATTGGAGGCCAGTGTGGAGGTCTGTTGTGCTTTCTAGTGCAAGCTGGTTCTGCCTCGGTGACACTGATGGCGTGTGTTGGTTAGGAGGTGGCCAGCTGTGGGCTTGCAGCCAACCCCTCTGCCTGCTAGGCACACTGGACCTACACCTGGAGTTATTGTCTGGAGAGCGATTTCGTATAACAGGAGCACTTTCGTGGTTACCGAAATGCAGAGAGTCGACACATTGCCTTGACCTGCTCGATTACCACATCTGCCTCTAATTGAGCACACATGGCAAATCATTGGACTAAAACTCCAGCGTCATGCACAAAGAGCGTTAACCATCCCTGTATTGACGGACCAAGTGAAACAGGCATGGAACTTCATTCAACAAATTGACATCCAGCATCTGTACAACACAAGCACGCACTTTTGCCCTCTTTCATTCAACATTATGGCGGTTACAACGGTTATTAATGCATCAGCACTTCATAATGGCAATGGATTTTCTCACGCTTACATTAACCTGCGATCTTAGAATGTTATTCATTGAAATATATTACCTAAACTAGTGTATTCCCAAAATTTCGTCCGCATCTCGGGGTCCCGCGCCCGGGTTCCCGGGTTCGATTCCCGGCGGGGTCAGGGAGTTTCTCTGCCTCGTGATGACTGGGTGTTGTGTGAGTTACGTTTAAGTAGTTCTAAGTTCTAGGGGACTGATGACCATAGATGTTAAGTCCCATAGTGCTCAGAGCCAGAGCCCAAAATTTCACTACTCTACGTTAATTATTTTTTGATGTGGCGTTTCCTTTCGCCATTTTGTTTTAGCAAACAGCCACTAATATTAGGAACATAATCCACAGTAACACGTTTCTGGAGTCAAATCGTGTAGCTTTTAAAATTAATCCTAAATAACAAATACTGACCGTCACTTTCATGCAATGGGCAGCGTGGACAGAAAGCGCCGGTTTGTTTCCCGTTGCAAACAAAACGATTTTCAAAAAGCAATCTTGGCCTTCCAGCCGATATAGCTGTCCCATATTAGTCTAGTGTGACATTCTGTTTAGTGACGCGCATTAACAGGAGCTGTAAATAACGACGACCAACCTGTACTCTAGTACCGACTGAGCAGCGCTGTTGCATGGCGGTAGCCGTCAGCATGGGCTAGGGCGGTGCTGTTGCTGCTGGAGTTTTTGCTATTCTTATTTACTTTCTCTGCTACACTACATTTCTATAAGACGAACATCTCACTAGACTAATTCTGCATGGCTCTATCGAACAGACACGTAAAAATACGCTTTAAAAATCATATTGTACAGTACAATTTGTTTTTACATTTCCAAATTTTACATCTTTTCACTTATTTTCTGTTGGTTCCATTATAACCTCTGTCCACTCAATAATTTTTTTCTTAGTGTTGAGTGCATAAAAGCATTTTTTAATGTTTATTTTGTATGATATTCACACACTGAACGCAGTTGGATTTAAAATAACAGTTCATTACTTTCAGTACGGTAGCGTTGGTCAAATTTAATTTCATTATGATGAATGTCTCGTGGAAAGCACCTAATAATACAAAAACAGCCATGTTCAAGATTTTAATAGTAATCTTGTATGATTACGATGTGTAGTAACTTCGAATGGCTGTCTGAATTGACATCGCCCCATTTTGGTGTACTCGTGTTCTGAATGGGTGTACATTGCTTCAGACAAGATACAGAAACTTTGGGTGCTACAGAACACAGCCTTGCAGCGATCCTTACACGCCCCATACTTCATTAGGCTTGTTGAGTTGGCCACGAAGCTGGCATCCCGCATTTCCTACAGCGATAAAGACGCTGGAAATCGGTTTTTGTCTTGTAACTCTTCAGGCGAGCGACATCTCGGATTGTCGTGTTTTCCGCCGGATATCAGCATCGTACATGCAAGATATTTCGGTAACGTAGCTGGTAAACTTAATCCGGTGCTACCTGAAACTGCTCCTCGAATTGACCAGGTCCAGTATTTATGTCTGAGCCCTTCCCTCTGCACCAGCAGTTGCATGCGTTCCCTCCGCGGTCCGCGCCCGCTCACTGCAATCTACTGGATCTTTCCTATTGCACATCTGGAAACCAGTATAGCCGGAAACTCGGACCTTTGACGGAAACGAAGCCTGGAAACACAGATAGTCGTTGGTGCAGAGGGACAAAGACCACTCATTTCCGAGTCTTTTTAATTTCAACCTGTCACACCCTAGCCGCCACCATCTCGCTAATTATAAATCACTAATCAATTATCGCCATGCCTCATCGACCAATGCCTGGATTCCTAACGTCGTGCCCTGGCATGCAGTATTGAAGTAAATGCAAAGTGGCAATAGCTATTTAACGTTTATGAAGGTGTGCGCAGTTAGTGATGTCGGAACTGCAAACATAACTTTTTCGTCCCCTAGAATGCAATATTTCAGACACGGAACTCTCACCACGACTATCCTTCATAATAGTACATATACAGAGGCCCTCAGTCAATCGGCTGCTTCGTTTGATTTTATTATAGCTTATTAGTAATGCCCGGAAATTACTGACATGTAATCTTTCTTTCATAGTGAGATAAGCATTATTCAGAAATACAAAAATTCTCTTCTCCGACAACGTTACATAAAATTACAAAAATCCTGATTGTTGTGGCAATAAAAACATAAAATTAATTTGGCATTTTTCATTATATAAGTGCCGTACTATATTTAATTTTTTTAGGGTGATTCGTAGTAAATCCTCCAAAACTTTGTGATATGACCTAGTGTGCAAATCACCAATGAGATCACCCCACTTTCAGGGCAAAATGTAGTGAATGTTACAAAACCCAGTGATACAACATAGCATACAGATTGTGGGATAGTCCGAGACTGTGAGCCAATAATTCACTGTCTACTACTATCATGAAATCAAACAGAGAAAGGTTTTGAGAATTAGAGATTTATATGCGAGTAGAACGTATTACGTAAAAGATCATTTTTACAAAATTACAAATCTTATGGCCAATATGATTGGGCGTCGACACGATCGAGCTATTACGGGGGAGGAAGGGGGAACAAATCACCTCATCATTGTTTGTGGTCGTTCTGTCGTATCGACATGACGGCGGTAGGCGTTGGGTCGGGCAGGCACCTCGACTCGGAGCTATACGGTGCCAGTCGGCCGCCCTCTTCGGCGTCACGAGGCTTTACGGTGAGACCTAGGTACGGTCTCCGCGTCATCGCCGTCTGCTTGAGGCGCACGAGAAAGACAGATCTCGGTGCATACGTCACGGCGCGTGACACTACAGGTCTTAAGATTGCCAGCAGGCGTCTCCAGCAGGAAGCGGGTAACTGTTTCTGACGAGTTTCATAATTCTTACCTGCGCGTTTAAATTCATTCAAGCCCTCCATAGCGCACAACAAAGTTAAGACCTTTTGTGGGTAGTCTTCCTATTACATCCTCCTTTCCCGTGGTCCCTGAACGCATAGAGCATTCGCGAAGAGTGTTGGACCAAAGAACCAGTGTGAAGTCACCAATTCGTTGTGGTGCCTGTCTTTCTCGTGAACGCCGATGGATGGATGGAGAGGGTTGTATGGGCGTACGACGGCAAGGTCTTCAGCGCCCGCTCAGTATCTAATTGAGACGGGTGTCAAGAAAATACGCAGATCAGTAAGATAAAACAGAATGTAAAACACGGGTAACATGCTTGGAAAAATATGTGCCTACCCACACCAAAGCGAGGGACGAAGCATGCCGTCAGCAGTAAAACATGGACAACACAGGAAGAAAGTGGTAGAGGGAGCTGAAACAATATAGCAGATGGAAGTGGCTGGCTGACCGCAAGGAAGAAAGGGAGGAGCCAGCCACTTTGCAATACACTAAAACTTCCAGCATAAAAGCTTAGGCCAGAGTGCAGACACATCACAAAACTTTAAAACCCTAGACACATGCATCTCATCATTAGCTAAAACACAGGCCAGATCGCCATCAACTTTGCTTCCGCCCTTGCATCACGGTATAAAATGAAGTCTGTTAAAATGTGGCGGACAGAGATGTGCACACCACAAGCATCACAAAATGGGGGATCCTCCCGCCGTAATAGAAACCTATGTGTAGAGGAAAATGCCCGATCCGAACTCGCGTGAGGGGTCACTTCTTCTCGCCTGAGCAACCGGCAGGAGGAACGCCACGCCCGAGTTGTTGACTTCACCAACCGCACTCTATTGACCGTCACCGCCAGCCATTTCTCCTCCCACAACTCTATGCACTTCTTGTGGAGTGCAGAAATGACAGACTGTAAGGGAATAGGACACTGGACCACATCCTGCTCTCTGCAGGCCTCCTTGGCATCCCGATCGGCCTGTTCATTGCCCCATATTCCTACATGACCAGGCACCCACCAGAAGGACACCTCCTTACCCCGCCATTGGAGCAAGTACAGTTGGTCATATATCAGCTGGACCATCTCCTCAGTTAGGTACAGATTCTGCAATGATTGTAAGGCACTAACAGAATCGGAGCAGGGGAGAAATAGATTGCCCCGAACACGATTCATCCGCTCCTTTGCTTCAGGATCGCGTAGAGCTTATAACGATATGTTTACGTGATGTATATACATAAACATACAGTTATAAATGTCCCCGTTCGTAGTCTCTAATTATAACAATATGTTACTTTTGTGCTGTAACATATAGCTATAATCAGCGGTGGAAACATATTTGCGAACGCCGACCGTCTGCGGCTGTTTCTTGTTGGATCGTCTGATCAGTCGGAAGTTGCATTGCAGAGGAGAGTAAATGCCTATTCAAAATATAATTATTTTGGATAGCTCAACATGAATTTCCTAAGGGACCGTAGTTTATCATGCATTTACCAGTAGAATATGGCGCGGAGAAAATATTTCGCCGCATGCAACCTCCGTCCGAACTCGACGAAAGAATTCGTGACTATGAACTCTCTATTTGGCAGAAACATATAGAAAATTAAATAATTTCATGAAGAAGTGAGACATAGATTCTATAGTAAATGAATAGTCCATACACCAGTTCCATTTAACTCTGAATTTATGGCAATTAATAGACGAACTTACACTGCAATGAAGAAATTAACATGGATGCCGTTTTGACTGGCACTTCTCTTAATGAAAACAATTCCTTTGACGTTTTCACATACACGTCACACAATAAATCTACTGCTAGGCACTTTTAGTATTACACATTTACTTTACACTAGAACAATATTAATTTTTACAATAATAATACGGCGGCAAGACATGCGCGTCCGACACAAGTTACAGGAGACAACAGAAGAATGAGTAACTGTTCATCGAGAATATCTCGTACATCTAAACAAAATGTGTAAAAATGTTCTTCTTCTGTCCGTTTTTCGCGCCGCGGTTTTCAAAGTCAATAACTCACAGCATCTCTGACGGCGCTTCGACAATAAACAAGTTACGTCACAGGTCGTTCACCTTTTACATTTTCGCAACGTTATTTGCTAACTTTAGCTGTTGCCGAGCGACTGCTCGATTAATGAATGATTTAAAATGATAAGGCAATCACATAATGTTACATTGCCTTCCATGGGAATCTTGGAAATCAAGGAGATTACCAAGATTCACATGTCGCCGTTAACATTATGGGATTGAGTACTTTACAGATTTACATTGATCAAACACAGTATTCCTGTCATTTGGTTATTAGGATTACACAAATATGGTGATCTCTCATTCATAGACAAAGTCAGTTCTTAAGGTAAAGATACACAAAAAAATTTAAAAACTAAGACAGTAAATCTACGAAGTTTACAATGGACATTATACATTATACTCATTACAGTCCTTTTTTTACAGAGTTCATACCGACCGTCTTTGTGGCCTCAAGTTATTGTCCAGAGCTCATAGGCTCTTTGCTCCTGAAAGAAAACACATAGGATTCATCTTTTTATACACACATAGTTCTCACACATGGAATTTCTCACACGTGTCCATTTTTATACACATATACTTCTCACACATGGAATTTCTCACACGTGTCCATTTTCCATTGCTCACTAGTTGTTATAATTTTTACGCTTTCATTGTTTGTGTATTGACAGGTAAGTTAAAATTTGATTCTTCTCCAGGTGAAGCTTATGCCTTGAGAAGTTGGATCGCTACTTTGCGGTCTCCGAGTAGAAAACTTTTCATCAGCTCTGGCGGGCGAGTCTCACTCGCACGTTACGTACACACGTTACATGCAACAAAAAATATAAATAACCATTAGTCTAAAAACTAAGCTTAAATCTATTTTAGGACTTGGGATTCATAGGAATTTGACTTTGTCACAATTCGCGTGTGGTTTGGCTGTTCGCATTTCATCCACGGGATATAACATTAGCATAGTATGTGATATGTTGTGAACTCATATAAGAGTCTTTTATTTTGGGAGCGGCTTTCATGGAAAGTCCGTTTCGTCGAACTGCAGCGGGAGTGCTGTGCAAGTACATCACTTTAAATTTAACGCGTTTGTTGCGTCGATGTACGTTGACACAGGCTGATTGTTAGAGCTGAATCGCAACTCGAGGCGCTCACCAGCCTCCACGCGGTACTTCAGCTTTTCCGCGCACGGTTCAGTGAACACGTTGCGTCGATGGTGTTGTGGTTTGCTGAGCTGGTGCGGAGGGACGAGGATTGCCAGGGACAGAGACTCCATTGAAACCATCCCTGTCTCCACATTTTCCAGCCGATTTTGAAGATTTTAAGGTAGGCTAGCGCTCGCACTTTGCAAAGCAGCTAACACACTTGATTTCCGATGCACTGCACGTAATCACATCACCGCCTTCGGTTATACAACCGGACTATCATTGTCCGTCGGCCTATCTGCACGTTTAACACTTTTAATCTTCATCGTGAATGAAATTATCACTTACTTACAACAACGATGCATTGCTTCGTGTCTGTGGCAGACTTCCACACCATTTTAAGCCTTCACTTATACACTACTATGTACACAATTTTTTACAGTTTATAATCAAATAGTTTGTCTCACTTTGAAGCTTGCTAATTGAGAGCTTCGATTATCATGTCCATTTCAATTTCTGTTACTTTGTTGGTAACTATCTTTAACATTTCGCTTTACATTGTTCCTCATCTTTCTCTAAGACTAAATATGCTTTTAGTTCACAGTCACAATACATTAGTTTCTCCGATCTGTTAGCAATTATTATTATTTTAATTCATTTCAACCGTTCTTTCTATTTATTAGATTCATTAAAGTTATCACTGTCATTTCAACAAAAATTCTCTTTTTACTAGATGTGAGGATCAATCAGTCACATTTGATCGCCCTCTCACATGAGAACAGAACACCATTCAAGAAAATATTCAAATTCCTTATCGCGATCTCGGTTTCCGTCTCGGATTGACTTTAAAAGGAAAAATAAAGACATTTCAAAACTAGCTTTTCCCGCTTTCGTTCACGCGTTTCCTTTTGAAAATCGTATGCCAAACCAGTCTTCCACGTCAACCGCATTTCTCAATCTGTGACGTCAAGTCTACGGGACGGGTTTAGGCGGGTTAGGATATTTACACAAATTCAGAAGAAAGACATAGATATAATAGTACATAGAAGAAGAAATCTAGCAAACAACTCCTTGTTACTTATGACTTAGAGATTAATTTTCCTTTGCGCCGTACGTCTGCGTACGCGCTCCAATTACAAACTAGCTACTTTGTTTTGCCGGCGGTTTCATCGTCATTTTATTCTCGCCTTGACGCCTGCTTGCGCTACACTGCATTGACCTCTATATATGACCTTAAGTCATCATTGCTTTGTCCTTGCCACTTACGCTCTTATACTTGGTATTTATTTCACTTATGGCTTTGAATGTATCTGTCCTGCGTATTGCAATTACAATTAATGCTACTTTGTTTATCTACCTGAAGGATAGCGCTTTCGTGGTCATGTTGGTACTTACAAGTAACTCACATGCTTCGTAAACATTACGTTATTTTAATGCAGAGATGAACCTGTTCCAGATTTCTATGTACATTGGAACTTAATCTAGACATAGCTGACTTAGAAATTAGTTACTTGTTTTCCTTTTTAGTGGGATCAGGAACCAATAATTGTCAAGCGACCCTTGTCCTTGACGGAAATAAATTTAGTTTCTGGATCATTGCTCCTTGAACTTAAAAAAAAAAAAAATTCTTACATACTATGTTTTATTTTCACTTCTTTAGCATTTCATATCGCAGAAGCTGGCTTGTTAGGCACATCCTTCGCTTTATATTTCATTTCTCTCTTAAATATTATCTCCTTAAAACTAAATCTTAAAACTAGAGTTCTTGGAGTTGATCACTTTCTTTGTTAAACAAGAATTTTTTTTATTTATCAGCTTGTCTGTACTTAAATTATGGCTCAAGATAACATATTTTAAATTGTCTGCTGTATAGCAAGATAGACTCACTGTCGTGTAATATATTCTAAGCATTTTTTTTTTAACGAAGTCAAATCAGTTGTCACTTAGTCACTAGCGGCTAACCTTCTCTTGTCATTATAAAGCTTTCCTTTTGACTTATTCTGTAGCATGATACTTTTTAAGATCAGAGTGATGGTATAACCCTTTTATTTTTCCATTTGCGGGATCAGAAATCAGATAACAACCTGTATGCGGTATACGAAGGATCTCGTAAGGTCCCTCAAAAAGACTTTGCCATTTTCGATTTTTGCGTAAGAGCAACGATGGTTTAAAGTGTGTTTTTAGCAAGACTTTTTCGCCTACTTTATAAGTTAACACCTTATCTCAGTACAAGTACGTCATAGTTAGTCTCTCCGTCGAAGTGGTAGCCCCCATTCTGTCTCAGAGCATCACTTAGGGAGTTTTCAGATGCTGAACTTAGTTTTCCTGCTTGTGTGGTTTTGATTGGCCTTCATCGTTAGAAAGTTCGACCAATCTGACATTGTGAGAACACTGAGGAACAAAATTACTGTTATGCACAAACCTCGTGTCAAAATGTTGCTGCGTCTGTTCTGGTGTCCAATACGTGTTACTGTCTTCCGCGTTTGCGAAAAATACAGGGGGATTGTAATGCCATCGCGGGGTCTGATGATTTTTATTACTATTATGATTTCCGGAATTGTTACTGTGAAATCCACCTTCACACTGTGGTTTGCCGTTAAACTGTGTGTTTCTGTATATTCCCTGCGCCTGATTTTTACTAGGCGCGGAGTTATATTGGTATGAGTGGGCGTTATCAGCTGTTTGTTGCTGCCCGTAATCTGAGTGTTGGCTGCGCGAGTACGGTGCATTCCATTGCGATCCGCTCTGCTGTTGCCAACCTTTTTGACTGAAACCGTTTCCAAACTTCTGCTTGTACGATTGATTGCCGTACTGGTTACCAGTCGTGTTATACACGGGATTGAATCGGTTGTGTTGATTATGTCTATTCCTTTTGTGCGGATACCCACTGCCTTTATTTCCGTTTTGCCAATCGTTACTATTTTTTGAACCGTTCCCTGGCATTTCATAGCCGTTACTGTCATAATGTTGTGGCCAAGAATTGTGCTGAGTATTCCGCGTTTTGTTAGCTCTCATGTCCTCATAGATCAGGTCTAGGGAATCTAATATCGACAGAAAGGTATCTGGATCATCATCTGGTATGGCTATCAGCTTTTCACGAATCGAAATGGGTAATTTAGACTTGAGAATCATAATTACATCTTTACTATTGATAGGGTTATCCCAATACCTAATTTTGCCAAGATATTTTTCGAAGTACATTCTCAGGCTACTATTCCTGGGGTCAAATTGTTCTGCATTATAGACTTCTTTACGAAGGCGCTTCTGAACACCTTCGCTCCAAAATTTGCTGAGGAAACAGTGCTCAAACTCCTCATATGTTCGACACTTATCAACCATTTCTGTTCCCCATATTGCCGATTCGCCACCTATATATCCGGTAACAAATTGGATACGCTGTCTATCAGTCCACGAATTTGGAAAAATGCCGGAGAATCCACGAAGAAAAACAATTGGGTGGATATTTCGTTTTTCCGGGTTAAAGGTTTGAAAAACTCGATGCTTTATCATGCTTTCTTCCTTCATCATTTTTACTAATGAGTCAGATTCTTGGTTTCGTTGACTAACTGGAATATGTGGTGGTGAAGTGTGTTCATTAGATACAACAGGTATTCGGAATTGCCGAAATAATTCATCTTCTTCCTCTGAGGCTAAAGAGTTAGGATAATTCGGTCTCTGTATTCGGGAACTACTACTCACTTGTGCCTTCAGGTTATTTAGCTGTTCCGTTACCTCTTGCTTCCAATTTGGTAATTCTTGCTGAAGGGTACGCCTAATGCTACCGAGTTCAGACATTACGGTATCTCCGGAGCTTCCAGGAGCTGACAAGATACCAAGAGTGGTTGCTTTCACAGTCTCTACTAGGTCTTTGTTAATTTTATCTTCGACAAATTTGTCCTTTCCAGCAATCCAGTTCTCATACTTTTCTCTAAATTCTCTCTCATGACTATCTAGCCTCTCCTTTACTTTCGTTTCCGTTTCCAGAGTCAAGTTTGACATTCCCTCGGTTAATTTTTCTACCTGCGTAGTTACTCTGTCTAATCTGTGATTAACCGTGGTTACGGTGGAATCAAGATTCTTGGTTGCGTTTCGGATGTCAGCTGTCTCGCTTTGCATGGTAGCTAAAGTGTCATTCAGTTCGATAATTATTCCACTTCGCATTTGAGAAACAGCATCCTTAACTTGCTTTGCTACTTCTTTGGCTACGTCTTCTCTAACAGTTTTTATTTCTTCGCTTACTGTAGACAGTTTATCTTCAATCGAGGCTAACATTTGGCGATTTTCCTCTTTCAATTGGCGATTTTCGTCTTTCAAATCATTTTTAATGGAATTCACCATTTGGCGATTTTCCTCTTTCAATTGGCGATTTCCGTCCTGCATCATTTGACTTATTTGACTCAGTAGCTGTTTGAATACATCGTCTGTCACTACCCCTGAATTGCTTTCACCTGCCTCCCTTGTAACCGGTATATGGCTACGACTACTAGTGGCAGAAACTATGCTGGCATTGTCTAGTTCAGTACCAGTAACATTATGGTGTGAGGCACCAAAGTTCGTAAGATTTCCCACTTCACTTTCTACAATTGTTTCAATTGGTGTCTCAGCCCTACTAATTATCGTGCGGGACCGTAAGCGACGCGACACTTCACTCGTTTCATTCTGTTCATCTGAATCTAGTGATGACATTTTATCGTCTGCCATAGCTCACTTATTTACAAACAGTAAGTCAATGAAGTTCGTTTGAGCTACGGGCGTCAGCTGTTGTCAGAGATGTAATTTATCGGTTGCGAGTCGGTTGTCACTGCTACGTCACAAGATCGGAATGTCGGGAGATGCACGTCACGAGAACAAGAGACTATTCTGGACCGTAAAGAAAGTATGGCTGCACACTGTTCAAAATAAATGAAAACTAAGGCTGGTCAGCTCCGTGAACAGGCAGCGGACATTTAAAAACAAATGATATGCAATACACAACAATGGAATTTAAACAGTACTTGAAGAAATTACTAATCTACTAAATGTAATCTACTGAATTCAAAGCAAATTTTTACTGCAACTACTAAAGATCGTCACAAATTGATTAATGTCGGCTGAAATTAATGAAGCTTGGCTACGGCTAACGAAATTTTAACTTACGTTACTGATGACTGCTTTGGGCGTTGCAACTAGATTTTCGCACAAATTCGGTTCCAAAAAAAAATAATCTCTCTTCCGTAATTTACTCTGAATATCTCCTTTCTTTCGCTCAATGGAAATTTTATTGGATGGCGTTTGATGTCATGTAACAAATAAAAAGCACAAGATTAGCTACAATTATTTATGAATATTACCACTATGCGTATCTTATATAAATTTTTATTCCTTTAAGTTTTTTTTTTTTTCTTTTTAATTCGGGTCCCTGTTCGGGCGCCAATTATAACGATATGTTTACGTGATGTATATACATAAACATACAGTTATAAATGTCCCCGTTCGTAGTCTCTAATTATAACAATATGTTACTTTTGTGCTGTAACATATAGCTATAATCAGCGGTGGAAACATATTTGCGAACGCCGACCGTCTGCGGCTGTTTCTTGTTGGATCGTCTGATCAGTCGGAAGTTGCATTGCAGAGGAGAGTAAATGCCTATTCAAAATATAATTATTTTGGATAGCTCAACATGAATTTCCTAAGGGACCGTAGTTTATCATGCATTTACCAGTAGAATATGGCGCGGAGAAAATATTTCGCCGCATGCAACCTCCGTCCGAACTCGACGAAAGAATTCGTGACTATGAACTCTCTATTTGGCAGAAACATATAGAAAATTAAATAATTTCATGAAGAAGTGAGACATAGATTCTATAGTAAATGAATAGTCCATACACCAGTTCCATTTAACTCTGAATTTATGGCAATTAATAGACGAACTTACACTGCAATGAAGAAATTAACATGGATGCCGTTTTGACTGGCACTTCTCTTAATGAAAACAATTCCTTTGACGTTTTCACATACACGTCACACAATAAATCTACTGCTAGGCACTTTTAGTATTACACATTTACTTTACACTAGAACAATATTAATTTTTACAATAATAATACGGCGGCAAGACATGCGCGTCCGACACAAGTTACAGGAGACAACAGAAGAATGAGTAACTGTTCATCGAGAATATCTCGTACATCTAAACAAAATGTGTAAAAATGTTCTTCTTCTGTCCGTTTTTCGCGCCGCGGTTTTCAAAGTCAATAACTCACAGCATCTCTGACGGCGCTTCGACAATAAACAAGTTACGTCACAGGTCGTTCACCTTTTACATTTTCGCAACGTTATTTGCTAACTTTAGCTGTTGCCGAGCGACTGCTCGATTAATGAATGATTTAAAATGATAAGGCAATCACATAATGTTACAAGCTCCGCTGCGAAGACAGTATTTTCATCAGGGAGGCGAATTCGGGTAACATGATGAGGGAACACTACAGAACAGCCAAAGACATTCTCCCGTTTGGAGCCATCAGTGTAAACGACGATAAAACCGTGATGCACATCTAAAATGTTAAAAAACTGAGATTAGAATGTAAATTCCGGTGTACTATCTTTCTTAAACTTAGTCAAATCTAAAATTAGTCTGGGTTTCTAGAGGAGCCAAGGTGGAAATCTGCTCCAACCGCGACGGAAAACATGAAGACCAGCCATATACATCGCAGAGAGGCAATCCTGTACCCGAATTCCATAGGGCCGTGTTGCTCGTTGCCGGTTATGAAATAGCCGTGGCAAAGGAAGCTGAGCAACGGTATGCAGGTGTGTATGGTGTGGACAAAGTTTTATACACATGGCGCACAGTTAGTAGCCGCCGCCACACATGAAGCGGCGGTTCACCAGCCTCTACACAGAGGCTTGGTATGGGGCTAGTTCTGAATGCACCATTAGCCAACCGAAGCCCTTCATGGTGCAGAACGTCCAACATCTTTAACTAAGAAGGCCTCACAAACCCATACACCGTGCACCCATAATCGGACCGAGATCGCACAAACGCCCTGTAAAACTGGAGCAGACAAGTCCTGTCAGCTCCCCATGTACTGTGGCTAAGATATTTTAAAAAACTTAAAGCCTTAAGTAACCGTCGTTTCAGGTCTTTAAGATGAGGTAGCCACGTAAGCTTAGAGTCAAAAATGAGCCCCAGAAATCTCATCGTGTCTTTGAAAGTAAAAACAGTGTCCCTCATCCTCAACTCAGGAAAGGTTAAAATCGAACGAGAACGGTGTAAAATAACACATACGGACTTCTCGGTGGAAAATTTAAAACCACTCTTCTGCGCCCATTCTTCCAAACGTCTAAGAGTAAGTTACAACTGACGCGTTGTCGTTGCAAGGCTTGAAGACGAGCAAAACAAAGAGAAATCATCCACAAACAAGGAACACTGGACCTAACTTTTCGCTATGGAGATAATGCTATTAACAGCGATGGCAAAGACAGTCACACTTAAAACGCTACCCTGAGGGACACCGTTCTCCTGCTCAGAGCGGTCAGAAAGGACGTCACCAATTCGGTATCTAGAATATCATGGCGAGAGGAATGACTGAATAAAAATAGGAAGACAACCACGAAAACCCCATTCGTGAAGCTGCTAAAGGATGAGACGCCTCCAAGTGGTATCTTAGGCCTTCTCGATGTCAAAAAATACACCTAGAAGGTGATGACGGCGAAGGAAAGGTATAGCCGCCTCCAGGAGGGCAAGGTTATCGAACGTAGAACGAAACCACCTGAACCCACATGAAAGCGACTAATGAGTTGCCGGGATTCTAACATCCAGACAAGGCGCCGGTTGAACATCTGCAACTAGTGGGGGCAACACTACGGTAGCTACTCGGGCTCGTGCGGTCTGTCCCAGGTTTTAAAAAAAGGAATTAAAACTGCCTCACGCCACGAGTCAAGAAACTGACCAGATGCCCAAATGGCATTAAAAAGTGCGAGGAGGATTTCTTTGTTGCGCCTTGTAAGGTGCCGTAGCATACTGTAATGGATCCTGTCGTGACCAGGGGATGTGTCACGAGCTGCAGACAATGTAGAATCCAGCTCTCACATAGAAAATGGTTAGTTGTAAATTTCATGAGAGGTGGACTGGAAGTCGAGACTACACTTCTGAGCAACCGCTCTATGGCGCTGGAAATCCGGATCCTGACTGGTTGTGGCAGTAACCATGACAAAATACGCTGCAATAGTCTGGGCAATGTCTCGCAGATCCGTGTGGAGAGTACCGTTATTCGTTACAGAAATTCTCCTGATCGTCTCTCACACAATGGAACTTTAGGTGGAACGATTAATGGTGTTCAAGAACTGTTGCGACGACCTCTTCTTGCTCTCTCGAATAATACGGCGACATTTTGCCCTCGCCGCCCAAAAGGCTGCAAGATTTTCAGCGGTCGGCCGACACTGCAACCGACGCAGAGCCGCACGCCTGGTCCTGAATATAGAGTGGCATTCGAAAATCCACCAAGGGACAGGTTGCCTGTCGACTGTGAAATGGATGCTGCAGCGGCGTGGTGGACCGTGTTGGTAATATGATCCACCCATGCCTCAACATTCGCACAGTGTTTGAACTGGGCCAACTGGCTATAAAGTGTCCAGTCGGCCCCACTGAGCACCCATCTTTGTGGTCTCCTTTCGGGGCCCACGCCATCTGGCAGGTGAATCCAGATTGGGACGTGATTACTGCCGTGCAAGTCAGCGACCACTTCCCATTGAGCACTGGCGGCAAGAGATGGAAAGCAAAGCGAGAGATCAATGGCAAACAACGACCCAGTCGCTGTGCACAACTGAGTGATCTGTCCTCCATTGAGCAAGTAGGCACAGGATAACAGGAGAAGCCTCTCAATTGCTCTACCCCTGGGACAGGTAATTGCAGAGCCCCAAAGCACATTGTGGGCATTAAAATCACCACAAGTAATGAACGGCTGGGGTATCTGTGTAAGAAGGTCGGTGAGGGCCGCTTCATGAAGTGCATCATGTGGGGGCAAGTAAAGCGAACATACAGTCAATGGATGACGCACGTGCACGGACACAGCGATGGCCTGTAAAGTCGTCGTGAGCGAGAGAGGCGAGAAGTGGTAGCCCGTCCTGACGAAAATACCTACGCCTCCTCTAGCTCTCTCTCCACACAGGTCGTCGTTTTTGTGGAGTGTATAGCCTCGTAGCTCAGGGGAGTATGATGGATGGAAATAAGTCTCCTGGAGACACACACAGTGGTCTACCCTCCACAGGCGTCCTGAACCCTTTCAAGTTCCATTGAAGTATGGGAGCCATCTATGATGGGGGTAGCACCTTCATCCTGTCTCTCCGACGGGGTGAGGAGACTGCAGCAGGTGGAGGGGCAGGCGTGGGGCGAGATGATTGCCCCCACACATACGTCGTACTCCATCAGCTCTGGGGAAGAGTCAGATGAAGCCTCACATAAAACGAATTCTGCATGGTGAGACGGTTTACCGCTTGATTTGACCCGCTGTGCTGCTGTAAAGAAGGTTTCTGGGGTTTGGTGGGCTTTGGGGGAGCTGACGTGGGAGTGGTAATGGCCGTACTGGGCTTTGGAACAGCCTCAGCTGTTGGAGGCGCCAGGGGCTGGCCCAAGTTCGCCACTGTACCCTTGTCTGCCGTTCGAGTAGGGGATACACTGGCTGCATTGCAAGTGCACTGACATCGGCATGTGTTAGTGCCAACACTCACCACCTCTGTCTGCGTAGAGGCATCGGCTTTTGGAGTAGGCTTCTGAACCATGGATGCAAAAGACTCAGCAAATGTGGGAGGTTGCATCGACTTGTAGATCTTTTTGGCCTCACCATAGGGGATACGCTAGGTTGTTTTTATTTCCTGGACTTTGCGTTCCTCTAAAAATATTCGGCAAACCCTACTCCATACAGGGTTGTTTCCAGAGCAATTGATACATTTGGCTGGAGACGAGCAACCAACTCGTTCATGAGCAGCCTTACCACAGGTGCCACAAGTCGCTTCGACTTGACACCCTAAGGTGGTATGCCAAAAACGCTGGCATTAAAAACAGCGCATTGGGGTCGGGAAATAAGGCCTCACACTAAGGTGAAGGAAGCCAGCTTTAACTTGTTCAGGGAGTTTCGTGCTACTGAAGGTCAGAATAAAGGAGTCGCATTTGACAAGATTGCCATCAACCCTCTTCATGATATGTTGTACATCCATACCTTCCGGAGACCACTCACGTTGCAGTTCTTCCCTGGGAATGTCGACTAAATCCCGGCATGTCACAACACGTTTGCTATAATTCAAGTGCTGTGCAGTTCAGTGTCTATGGCATACTCCCCGAGGCATTTAGCAAATTGGAGGTTAGTTGCTTGCTGGGAAGTGGAAGTTTCCACTAGCAAGGTCCCATTACGCAAGCGCTTCACTGATTTTAAGGAGCCACAGATTCCCTCCAAACACTTTTGTATATAGAAGGGCGAAACCTTTTTCGAAAATACCCTCCTTCCGTTTCACAATGAGAAACACGTTCTGATTACCAGAATGCATTCTGTTACCAAAGACTTGGCTTGTCAAAGAAGTGCCGGAGTCAGTGGGACTGACTGCACGAGCCCTCTTGAGAGACTTGGTGTTAGAACCTTCCAGCGGCCCACCCCTTCCGCTGGGAGGAGGAAAAGAGGATTTCGAAGGATCCGTCTCGGTCCCACGAGCAGCTATGGAACTAGAAGACCACCTAGACAGAGGCCCGCGTGCCTAGGTAAGCCTTATACAGCTGAGGCGCAGCAGGTACTCCAAAGATTACCCGCTAACGACTGTTCTACCTCAACAGGCATGAATCTCATCAGCGAGCAGCACACCTTGAGATTGAGGGGTTGTTTATAGAGGTTTATTCCATCCTTGCGATCCGGGCGGTCAAACCAAGATCCCCATTTCCTGAAACACACAACGTCCACCGCCGCGCCACACGGTGGTCGCTGAAGTATGCCCAGAGCTTACGGTGACAGGGGACTGGCGGCGCTTACCAGTCCCCAGCTCAGGAGCCCTTTGGTCGCCGAGCCCGTACCCAGCACCTGAATGCTGAGCCCCTGGGGGGAGGGGGGGGGTGAACGCCGATGAGAAATAGTTATCGTGTACTGCGTCAGAGTTATGTGCCATCTGTTCGTTCTGCAGAGGGGGCTTAGTGGTAGATTCTGATGTCTTGCGGCGTTTCTTTCATCGTTTGGCCGACTTAATGCTTCCGGTAATATGTTCCGGTGTTTGAGGAAGCGAGAGATTCGCGCCGTTCCGGTACAAAAGCCGCGGGTGCTATGATGCGGTCTTCAGTCTCCATAACACTCTCGCTGGTATCCTTGTGATCTTCTAGGGTTTGTGTGTCCGGCTGTAAGTCATGTTTGCCGCATTGCCGGTGGCAAGGTGCTGGGACGCCTCCGGGTATATCTGTCCAGAGAGACGCTGATGAGCTACGTCTTGTGAGGGCTGCACGTGCAGTGTCATCGCATAGGTGATTGTAAGGGCGGTAGTGGTTCGGTCGTTGTTCGTATCGTCATGCCGTAGTTGTGTGATGCGGCGTTGCAGGCATTCATTACTGAAGTGGCCTTCTACGCCACAACCGCAACATGTTCGAGGTTGTCCGTCGTAAATGACCACCGCACTGCAGCCTCCGATAGAAATGTACGATGGGACGTGCCGTTTGAGACCTATTCGGACTTGTTTCGCACCATTAAGCACCGGATACGTCGTAAACTGTGCCCATGTCTCGGCTACCTGACTCTCGACTTTTCCGTACGGGCTTAGCGCCGCGGTCATCTTCATTCACCTCGAAAGGCAGTTCGAGTACAGGGATCGTTCGAAGACCACGTGCTGCATGGTCGACATCCACAGGCCCGATGTTGCAGTCGGAGTGTCGAAATTGTAGTCCATGTCGTGTTCATTGAATAATCCTGTTGCAGGCAACGTCGAAAGTCTTAACATAAACGACGCTGCTAATGATCAATAGGTGTGTGCCGATGAGATCGTCACAGGGGATCTTCACATCTTCGCGTAGGACGCGTTCGACTGCCAGTGCTTTGGGTCGTGCGTATTCATTTGAGAAGGTGAACTTAAGAGTATTCTTCCTGTGAGAGTTGGCCATTCCTCGCGCGCGGTCCGCACAGCTGCCCTGCTGAAGGCAGACTGTGCTGCAGAAACACGACTCACGACCAGTCCCAACAGCTTCAATTCTGCCAGTACCTCGTCTCCTACCCTCCGGACTTCACAGAAGCTCTCCTCCGAACCATGCAGAACTAGCACTCGTGGAAGAAAGAATATTGTGGAGACATGGCTTAGCCACAACCTGGGGGATGTTTCCAGAATGAACCTTCTTGCTGTCCGGCAAACATTTTTTGAACCACAGTTTCACATTCCTCCCTTTGGAAATTCTTGGCGCTCTGTGTCGACGCTGCGTCTCAGTGGCTGCAGGGATCCATGGCACGCTGTTCTAAGGTTGTCCTAAAATGCTACAGCCAGTGAGGAGTTTTACACTCCTTCACTACTGCATTCTTTACGCGTTTCTGATTCCACTCTTATTGCTTGCATTGATCCACAAATTATCCGTGCATTTGTCACTGTTCGCCAGGTCTTTTAAGAAGTGCATCCATTCTTTAAGCGAGCCAAGGCCATCCGCCAGCCTATCCCTCCACGTGGCTGCAGAATCCTCCCACGTCTTCATCTCTCCGCGGCCGCTGAATGAGGTCCGACTATCCTCTCGCCCTGGAAGTCGGCGAAAGTGGCCACTGGCGCAAGTATCAAAAAGTTATTTTTAATATTTTACTTCATTTTACATGTTTGTGTTTAACGTCTATCTGTGACACAATAATTCACTTTATTAATCTTGGTTACAAATAAAAATGCATGAGACTCTGTGAAAAAACACAGTATTGTTGCTCAAGAATGTATTTGTACACGTTGAAAATAAATTTTTAATCTTCTTATTGTTTATCGTCGTCACGTTACGTACTGCTTATAACTTGTACCAGGTGTATCTAACGCTAGTCACATTACAGTGAAAGGTGTGTGTCGAGGGTGGAGTGTATGGGTTGCACATACTCCAGGGTAATTCCTGTCATTTATGTTTCCTGCCGGATTGGGTACTGAAACAAAATTATCGTTATAGCACGAAACGTAATGAACATTTGTGAAATATCGATATTCCTTGCCAGTTTTGTAGATTCGTTTTTGAGACCGAAGAAAAATATCAAATCTCCGCATTCTCAAACACTGAAATAGTTATACAATGATTATACAGTATTAGTACACCTTCAAAGAATGGCATTTATTAAACAAAAAATAGCAATTTTAAATTAATTTGCCTTTTTCTAATTTCAGTTCTAATCTCCTATAAACATTGTCGTTACTGTCGTACATTTTATAACTCACCTTACATACGTTGTATATCATTTTTACATCATTTTAACGATATTTTTAGGTCATTTTAGTGATAATTTTCCAGGTATTTTAGTAGAAAAAATTTGAGGTCTGCGGCTAGGGGTCCTTTCCCCGAAAGTAAATGAGTTCTCACTAGGGCAATTTCCCCCACCGCCACACCGCCCCCCCCCCCTCCCCTTCCAAACCCGTTCCGGGCTCACCGAGTATACATACAGTGCAGATGTTGAAAAATCTTTGTAAAGCAAGTGCCATTGTATGCCAGTTTAGCAACTCCACAATCGCGTTCTCTCCGCTATGTGAGAATATACAGAAGTTGTGGTTTCAAACGCAAACATCTGGAGTTGTGTTTACCGGTGGTCGGCTTCAGCACACAGAAGGGTCGACTGAGAGCCATTCTCTCCTCCACACAGAAAACGACCGCACGAAAGTGTGTTGTGATATACGTATATCTCTGCTGAGTTCCCCATTCTTTTCCCTCGACTGCTGTAGACTGAAGACTCGTTGTTCATCATAAGCAAAAGTTTCGCGTAACAAAAATTAGTTCTCATGTTAATCAGGACACTTTCTGCTGAAACAGAAAAATGCTTGAATTGTCCGTCTCTTGTCATGTCAGCTCTCATCGTCTCATTCAAATTTTCACCTATTTTGTTTCTCTTTTCAAATTATGCTCAACATTACTAACATTTATTGCACGTCAGAACCACTTCTTATTGACACTGGGTTAATAGATTTTGTTGGACAAGGCTTCCATGAACCAATCCCACGAACCTTGGTACGATAGAACTGCTCAAATTACTGTTTGATATTTCCTTTAAAAAAGCATTCTGAAGTACCAGATGTATCACAGCCAGCATAACAGCTAAACATACTTCGATATTTTGGCAACTTTCTAGTGATTTCCGTTTCTATGTGTTTTCAGTCCTTTCCTCAAGTCGACCCAATTCAGTCAACACACCATCAACATGATTTGTGCTCGAAGAGAACCAGCAATATCTGATGCCCGAATTCTACTTTCATCCAAAGAATTAAGCTGAAAATTACTCTTCAGTGTCATTTGAAACTGTCCAAAAGTTTTTGCTTCAAAAGACCCTGTACTTCTGACGTAGGGTTTGATTAACGTCATAAAAATGACGTCAGAATCCTCAGCCTAAGATCGACAGTTTTTGTGAATTTCGGCAGTTTTACGTGACACACCTATAATCGTTTCTGAGTAATCTTGCTACGAGAAAAACGCTGTCGGCCATGTTTAAGTAGGACCTTATACGTTTTTTATTTTGTGCTGAATAATAAAAAGAGACATTACGTAAATGTCTTTTTATTAAAATGTTTCAGATCACTTCTGACATCGAATGAAATCATGTGAGTTACGTATTTGAAAAAGCAAAGAATGGGAAATAAAATTTTATGCAAAAACTTAACCGTAGGGGGTATCTGTGTTTGATAGATAACTTCTTTCGCCGATGCTGCGAACTTAAATTAGGTATTCTGCACAGTTTATAAACTATGGGTTTAATCAGTCGATCGTTTTTGTGTTTTTACCAATACAATTTGCTGTCGTTCGAAGGTAGTAACAAGAACAGATATAAGATTTTCATCCATTGTGGCTGTGGAACAGTGCGACTGTAATATGAGTAGTCTTTCACAAATTACCACAACCAGTTCCATTTTTAAATTGGTGTACTTCAGTAAACTATCACCGTCATCAGATGTTTTGCGCACACACACACACACACACACACACACACACACACACACACACACATACACATACATTATTCAGTGGTTCTTTATAGTAACATTGTGAGGCTTGTTGTGTATCTGTGGCAAGACAGAAAACTACAGCAAATAAACGCTAAAGTGGTACACTTTCACGAAATATTTGTTACATAAGTTCCATTACAAGGTGTTACTTACAGTAAATAGATTCTACAGATATGTATAGTACATTGTAATACAATATTCACTTTTTCGAATTGCTTTCACACACTAAAATTAACCAACTTTGGCAGAGGCACAAACTTCCACGTTTTATAAATTATAAGCAAAAAAAGTGTGTGATTAAACTACAGGCTCAAAGATTTCGTGTTGAACCAAAGACGTTGTTGGTTAACTCTCACATTGACTGAGATTGTATCTTACTTTCAGGGAATATGTATGACAAGTTAACTAAAATTAGCAGATTTGTATGCATATGTATGGAGTGTAGCCATGTATGGAAGTGAAACATGGACGATAAATAGTTTGGACAAGAAGAGAATAGAAGCTTTAGAAATGTGGTGCTACAGAAGAATGCCGAAGATTAGATGGGTAGATCACATAAATAACGAGGAGGTACTGATTAGAACTGAGCATAAGAGAAATTTGTGGCACAATTTGACCAGAACAAGGGATCGGTTGGTAGGACATGTTCTGAGGCATCAAGGGATCACCAATTTAGTACTGGAGAGCAGCGTGAAGGGTAAAAATCGTAGAGGGAGACCAAGAGATGAATATACTAAGGAGACTCAGAAGGATGTAGGTTGCAGTAAGTACTGGGAAATGAAGCTTGGACAGGTTAGAGTAGCATGGAGAGCTGCATCAAACCAGTCTCTGGACTGAAGACCACAACAACAACACAAGTAAATTTTTTATTATTTTTTATTATTTTTATAGACGCACTCAGTCTCTCTCCCTCTTTCTTCTCATTCACTCCACCCCTCTCCCTCTCTTACCACTGACTACTGAATGTCCACATTACTTATTAATTTTAAATTAAACACAAAGCTGCTTAATGTCAAATGTCTCAAATGTCGTATGCCCAGTGCAGGCAATAAATCTAGGAAGAAAATAGCTGTTAAAAATAATCCTAACACCAGCACCCTTACTTGTAGAAATATCATCCCTAAAAATTTAGTTTCATACACCTTATAAATTGTACATGTTAAGTAGCTCAATTATTACTAATTTAAATTAATTTGGCATTTACATTTACTCTAAGAAAAATACAATCTTCATCAATGAGGGGAGAAATTATTAATGTAATTTGGCATATATACTCCCTCAAGTAAGATATAACCTTCATCAATATTAGTCTTAACTAACAACCTGTTTGGCCCAACACGAAATCTTTGAGCCTGTGGTTTAATCACATTCTTCGGTTTGTTTACAATTTACAAAACGAGGAAGTTGGTGTCTGTGGCTAAGTCTGTTAATTGTAGTGTGTGAAAGCACTTCGAAAACGTGAATAATGTTTTCCAAAGTACCAAACATAAGGAATATATATCTGCAGAATCTATTAACTGTAATAACTTGAAATGAAGCTTACATTGTAAATGTATCATGAAATTGTACCACATGTAGCGCTTATTTGCTGTAGTTTTCTATCTTGGCACAGACACACAACAATCATCTGCACTGTATATATGCACCATCTGATGAAGAGCTCGAAACCTATCATGTTTTAGTGAAGTAAGTCTATTTAGAAAGGGGTCTGGTTGTGGTAATTTCAGAAAACTTTAAATAACAGATATGTTTAATAGCAGTTGTATCAAAGGTTCAATACTTCGCGGTTAGATTAATTACTTTTGACTGATGAAATACTGTGTTTAAACAGCCGATGACGATAATGTGAACCACGGCGCAACTTTCGATATAATGTGGGAGCACATAGCACTGCCAGCTTGATCAAACATAACGACAGCGTCGCCTGCTAGTGGTGGCAATGAAGACTAATATGAACGTCTCGGTATCCGATCAACCATCTGTTGAACTGTGGAGGTAATACTCACGAAACAACGAAGCGAAAACAGTAAATACTTTAAGTAACACCCCTCAAGCATTGATATTACGTACATGGATGTGCAGTCATGTTTGCGGGATACGTAATGAAACTGGACAGCGTTGAAGGAGAGTACAAACAAAAACTGATGTTTTAAATGATAATCCGTCTTTCACAATAGGTAAGGCTACCTGAAACACTGTTCTGAGCTTCTAAATATTATTGGAAGGAGATTTTTAAGAGAAGGTATATTAACTGAGGATCATTAATTGTAAACATCAGATAACTTTCTGCAATTTAGAATGAAATGTGTGTACGCCATAAGTAAGAAGAATGAGGTATAAATAATAGGCAAGCCTAATTTACAATCTCTTCACAAATGCAGCGAGAACCCAAGAACTGGAAGAGAGTCAACTAGCCTTTAGAAACATGTCAGACTTGGTTATGGTTTACCGTGAAGTAACAAGAGCGACTTATTTATTTTTCAGGTGAAGAAAAATTTCGTGCTTCGCTGTGGGTAAAAGTAGCGATTCATTGCGATTCGTTTACTGCTACAAAAAGGGCAAATGTTACATCAACATGACAAGAGCACTCGTTAAATACATCAAGTCTGCCAAAATAATTAACTTTTAATTGGTTATCGGTCTATTTGAAACCACTCATGATTCATCAAAATCGGATCGATCGACCTGCAGATGAAATTGAAGCGGCTATGATATGACGCATCGCTTTATTTTGTATGCACTACAGTCAGGCGTGCACGCACGTCAGCAAACTAAAAATACGAACTTCCTTAAGTACAATACCCACCAGATACGACAAATTAGGTTATGATTTTCTTTGAAGAGTTTACCAAAATGCAAAATTAATTATGCAAGAGCAGAGTGAACAAAGAATACCGAACAAGGAGTATCAGAAACAAACCTGTTTCTAGAAAGTTTCAAAGCTTGCAGCGCTGAGAGATGATGTAACTAGTATTACATCCATTGCGCTTGTTCGTTTATGCAAGCGTATTTAAAAAATTGAAGAAGACTACCAGTTATATAAACGTATTAATATCTTTTAGGCAGTACCGTCCACTAGTCAACAGCAAATTACTGAGGAGGGGGAAAGGGAAGAAGGAGGATGACGAGAAGGAATCACATGCATTGCGTCCCAACTGTAATTTGAATTACAGACGAAATGCATGTATTTGGGTCCGCAGCTCGTGGTCGTGCGGCAGCGTTCTCGTTTCCATCGCCCGGGTTCCCGGGTTCGATTCCCGGCGTGGTCAGGGATTTTCTCTGCCTCGTGATGACTGGGTGTTGTGCGCTGTCCTTAGGTTAGTTAGGTTTAAGTAGTTCTAAGTTCTAGATGACTGGTGACCATAGATGTTAAGTCCCATAGTGCTCAGAGCCATTTGAACCATGTATTTGGCATTTTATACTACTCCAGTTTAAATGGGCGGATACAGTCATTTCACAGACATGCTGAATTTCTAACTCACAGAAGTCACTACTAGAGTACTGAAGTCATCACCTCATTATCGTGCAGTTATCAGCGGTTGAAGCTGTCAAGTTACCCTTTATACAACTTTATTTAAGCCAAGACGCTTCTTAAATTATTACCCATCTTCATACGGCGTAATTCAGTTATACTTTCCTCATTATTAAGTTCTGTATTTTGGATACTAGAGATGTCCTGTGAAAAACAATACGTTCTCGAAAAGAGCAAAACACATTTCAGCAATGTTTCTGGAAAGGTCACACAAGTCTTTTGTAAACAATTTCCTTTTTAGAATCATTACATTTCCGTAGTATCCTACCGACGAACAAAACAAAGTGTTTCACTTGCTTTACCGGCGAGTGACCCTGTGCGATCGTTCCATTTCATAGCAGTACAAACTGTTATGACGGGTTCAAACTTACACTCGTTGATGTTTATAGTCATACTGGAGAGCAAAATTTTAAATTCCTCAACATCTGAAACACGTTTCCAGTCTTTGAGCATTTGAGCAGCTCGTTTCAGACTTTATTATAGATAACTGGATCAACTGTGGAAACTCTAAGGTTCCCACTGATATTGCCTGATAGGTCAGAATTTACAACATGAACAGAAAGGTTCCAACCATGCTTCGCTGGGCCGATAGTTATCCACCCAAAAGCGTTCTCCCCACCTAATCCTCAATCCAGTCACAAATTTTGTTTGATATACTGTATGATCATTATTTCGATAATAAGCGAAGTTGTGATGTGCACTGAGTGAAATGCATTCCGAAAATCAAGAAATACTGCATCTACCTGCTTGGATTGATTCATATTCTTCTGTGTGTATTACGACAAAAGTACTAGTTGGGTTTCACATGATCAATGTTATCTTGTCTCTTACATTCAACGATGGTATTGGACCGATACCCACATTCGTTTCCTAAGCACCCCACTATTAATGCTTGCCTGGATCATTTACACAATCTGCACAATCGAATAACGTAATCCTGTTCCACATTACAAATCTCTACGCTTTCCAAGCACTGGCCATCAGTGATACGTGTCTGCTCCAATCCTTCATTAGCCCATGGGCTGCACTGTTCTTAACACGAAATAGTCCTTCTCATCTGCACTTCCTTAAAGTATGAGCGCCGGATTTTCTTTCTTATTCTCAACATAGAGCTTTACATTTTGTGCCCCCTCATGATCTCGTCATAATCCAAATTGTTCTTGGGGTCACTTCGCTCGTCCTTCTCTGGTGCGGCCAACAGAGCATCAACACTTTCCCTCAGACTGCAGACATCAAAGCTCGGACGGCTGTCTTCAACGATATTACACCCCACGTATTCAGAGTCTTCAGATTACAACTCACTGATCATTACACCTTCCCAGTACTCAATATCATCTTTGTACTCGTCCTCATCTTTCCCATGACATACATAGGTTACCGAATTTGTAGTTCCATCTGCCAAAGAGACCGATGGAAGATCATATACACAATCTCCTTCTTCTGCGGATTCTGCTTCAGGATTGCTCATATTTCATCATCATTCATTCTCATTGCTGTCATTACCCGTGACCACAAATGGCAAGTCTTCAAACGACTTGTTTGGTGTTCAAAGCTCATCTTCGCCACCTAACAAGATTGGATCGTTATCGCTAGTGACCAAAACTCCTAATGCACCGAACTGTGCTTGACCTTGTTCCTCGGAATCATCTCTGCATTTTAATGTGACCTCTTGAGCATTCAACTGTATCGCAGAAAATCTCTCCTCGACAGCAAAAGTATTTTATAATGAATGGAGGAATCGCGTCCTGAAGTACCTTCAGTGCAAATATTTTAACAACCAAGAACTTCGAACTAAAGACGTCGACTGGATTTCAAAATCAATCCCAAGGTACTCCATCACTTCTGCTCTTTTGCCGTCCTCAGCACCACACACCTTCATTCACTGCATTTTAAGTACTGAAAATCTTTTTTGCATGTTGTATGCCGCTTCTGTGTCTCTGTGAAACACCAGAACTTGACTTCTTGTATCCTTAATACTCTGTACCAATTTACAATTAATATTTACATTAATTAGTGAATAACCATAACTCCATTCTTCGCTCTACTCTCCTAGTAACGTCCTTCGCAGCTCATGGAAATCGACATACAGGGTGTAAATTTTAAGTTGACAAACCAGAATAACTCGAAAATTAAGCTTTACAAGAAATAATATGTAGAAACCAAAGTTGATTATTTTCGAGGGGAACATGAGCTGGTGCTAAAATTAGCCCGCCATCCCATCCCCTGCTGGTGAGGAGGGAGCAACTTTAAAATTTCAAATGGGAACCCCAATTTTTTATTGCATAATCAGATTCTACATAAACTACGTAAATTTGGTCTTAAACATTTGTTTTGATTCTGGGTAGTTGGCGCTGTAATTCAAGAAAATCCATGTCCTCATTTTTGCGTGAAAATAATTAGGGATAAACAAAAAATACTTATTTACTCCGTACATTTTTATTCGCTAAAACTAAAACTTTCGCTCTCTCCCCATAGCGTAAGGTTTGAGTGAGAGGAATTAGAGTTTTACAAATGTTGACCCAAATATTGGTTTTTCGTTTTAACGAATCAAAATTTACGAAGTAAATAAGTATTTTTCATTTATCGGTAACCATTTTCCATGCAAAAATGAGAACATGGATTTTCTTGAATTACAGCGCCAAATATCAAGAATCAAAACAAATGTTTAAGACAAAATGTACGTAGTTTTTTATGTAAAATCTGTTTCTTAGCAGCCATCAAACACTGTAATATAAACAAGGAAGGCTTAATCCTGATAACATCTGGCGTTAAAATTACAGGCATTATCTAATTTATTAATTGACGGGAAAAAAATTCAGCGCTCCTCATGTGAACAGATACAGAATAGAAAACTGTACGTAGATGGTAACAGGAAAAAAATTGGCAGGACGGATTGAAAGACGTCATCCTGAATGAGATTGGGCCAAACGTGCGTTGTCTGACGATGCAAAAACAATTGCGTTTTATCATATTGCACTAAAGGAAGATTGATTAGGCATGCGACTACACCTGCGAACTATATTAATTAGGAATGGGATTTCACCTGAAGACTGATGATTGATCAATCTGTGGCAAGGAGTAATCTCACTAGTGTGTCCCCCACTCATGTATGACAGAAAAGTAGCTACCCGAATTACTGGGCTGGAACTGTATAACCTGTGCATCCATAAAGTTCCATGGCGATTAATAAATCCTGCTCGGACTTACAACCCTATCGAGCGATGTAGCGCTTTCCCAACAAAACAGTCGCCATTGTAGGGTGAAGTCAGGATCTTCACTATTCGGAATCTGCTCTGAGAGTCTAACAAACCACACTCAAAAGGGTCGATTGGACCCTGTGTACAGGCTTCCATTGGTAGTGTAGAAGCGTCTGGTCCTCGTGCTGGTCGGCGTTAAGTAAAAGTGTTCTCCCCAGAGTCGGACAGAGTGCAAGTCTCCCCTTTTCGGGAATTAAAATCAGACTGTCCTAAGAACTAAGCTTCTCCGCCCTCCGGAACATTCCTCGAAAAAGCAGCTCACCTAAGCTTCCTTAGCTACCCAAAAATTCTAACTCGTGGCCAGCCTGTGACGAGTTGACATCGAGATTTCAAAGCCCCTCCTAGAACAATTTTGAAAAAAAAAATGCCAGTTGGAAATTTCATGCAAGAAAAGAGAGAGAAGGAGGGGGAGAAAGACAAAGATCTTGTTTGCTTAACGGTTGGTCTTGCGCTAGTATGTAGTGGCATGCTGGTCTTATAGAAAATTTTCTACAGTCCAGTGTTTAGCAGCTTTGGCAAACACAACAGAGTCACGTCTTTGAACGTGGTATATCAGCGCCAAGGGAAACACCACCTCCTTAGTTTGAGAAATTTACTTCGGAACAACAAGAGCCCCCCCCCCCCCCCCTCAGTCTCTCCTCCTCTCTCTCTGTCTCTCCGTCTCTCTCCTCTCCTCTCCACTCTCTCTCTCTCTCTCTCTCTCTATCCCATCCCCCTCCCTCCCATCCCCCTACCAGTCTCTGCCCCTCTCCGCCTCCACTAATTAAACCGAGACCACGCGAGTGCCTGTATAAAGAAGGGAGAGACGGCCAGAACCGTACATTTCAGCGCCAGAGTGTCGCGGTTTGCCCACGGGCAAACGGTTACCAGGTGTGTACGTGACTAGTTCACTAGCACACACAAGAGGAAGAGGCGTGCATCATGTCTGCGCGCACTGCTCAGGCGACCTGTATTAGCACCCACACTGGCGAGGTGTGCGCTTCCTAAAGGCGTCCAACTCTCACACTCTTTGAAAGGATAACTAGCGTCCTTTGTACTTGAACACAAAAGGGGAAACTCATATTGGGCCGTCACCGAGTTCGTCACGCAATGCAACGCCTGGCTCACTCCTTCAGTCGCTCTGGCCTAGCAGTATCTAGCTACAAGCAAGAACTCACCTGTTGTAGGAATGATTAACAAGATTGCTCATACCATTGTCTCACAGAGGGATGCATCTAAACTATACGTAGAGTGGGATGGTGAGAGATGATGTCCATTGATCTTCGTAATTATTTCTGTTACTTAAGAGTTCTAGGTGTATTCTTTCTGCAGCGGGGTGGCGGAAAATAGCATGATATGAAACAAATCAGACAGATAACTGGTGGGCACCTTTCAACAGCCTGCAGGTATTTTTACAAAGGGTATGATAGATCTCTATAAACATTCTCTCACATTAAATTACCTTAATGAGCCAATAAATTCCACGAGCAATGTTGGGGCGGTGAGGAACCACTTAGCGCAGCTTTGGCATTTTTCTACATGGAAGAAACTGGAGAAACAGTCCTTCAGATAATTAAGAAGAAAATCTCACTTTGGTTCCGTTACACTGATGAACTGTCCGAAAGAACAGACACCACAAGTACCTTGTGGTTATAATGAACTTACCCTATTTAACACGTTATAACACGGAAACTAGCTGACGTACGAGGACCAAACACGCTAGCATTAATGTCGACTACCTGAGGAAGGTAAATAATGCAGAATCAGTTCAATTGAAAATCTTTTAATGCGCTGCTATGGTACATCACATCGTTACATACAGGTACCATTACTACTATAAAAGGGGTTCAGTATGCCGCCCATCGGTGTCCAGAAGAGTCTGAAAGCGCTGGATTGGATTCTGCATAACGTGTCCATAGGTATGCTGGCTACCTCACTTGATATGCTGGGCTTCAGATCAGCACATGTGTGAATATTCCCCTGGTAAACTCTGTCCTTCAGGTAGCCCCAAATCCAGAATTCACAGGGAGTGAGATCAGCTGATAGTGCCGGCAAAGCAGGAGAAGCAGGTTAACTTTACGAGCGATGTGCAGAGGGGCCCATTTTGGATGAAAAACGTTGAATTCACTGCGTTTCTTTCCTGTAGGACGGGAATGACATGCTGGCGAATCGTGGCGCAATAACGCTGCCCAGTCATACTGCCCGTCTTTGGTCCTTGAGCACCAACCTGTTAAAAAAAAGAATGAGCCAATGATGAACGTAGCCGTGAAGCCACACCATACGGTTACACGTTCACCATCCAGAGGAACTTCATGCACAGGGACAGGAGTTGAAACTCCCCACACTCGGAAATTCCTTGTGTTCAGTGTGTTCCGTGTGTTCCATCAGAGATAAACGAGCTTCGTCTGTCCATAGGATGGGTCAGGGCGAGCCCTGGTCAACTTCAATCCTTGCGAGAAAGTGAAGAGCGAAGCCAACACATCGTTGTGAGTACTGTGATGTAAGCTGCTGTACGATATGGATTTTGTACGGATATCATTTGCGAATGATGACCAGCCAGGTTACCCAAGAGAGCTAATGCGCTGCTTCCTCGTGTAGGCGCGCTGGCCACGGATCGAATCCGCCAGACGGATTACCGACGTCGGTCTGTGTTGGCCAGCCTGGATGTGGTTTTTAGGCGGTTTTCCACATCCTACTGTGTGAATACCGGGCTGGTCCCCACCCCACGTTCCGCTTCAGCTACACGACCCGCAGACATTGGAACACGTTCGCACTTTTCCATGGATTACTCTAGAAGCAGACAGCTGGGGTCCACTAATTCCGTCCCGGGGCGTACGGGGTGGCGGCAGGAAATGCATCCGGCCATCCCTTAAAACTTAACCTCGACACATGCGATCCTAACCATGCCGACCAGCAAAAGAAATAAAGAAAGACAGACCATTTGAGAATGATTCGAAGCACACTCCGTATTGTGGACCACGGGATGTGGCATGCTCACTACCTGACGATAGGGAATTGCTGGCAGCATTGTCTGCCATAGAAACAGCGATTTCGTCAACCATCTGTGGTGCAACCTGCCGTCGACTCCTTCCCGGAGCGACGCCCATTCCTCCAGTTGATTCGAATTTTTTTATCACGCTCCTTTCAGCCGGTGAAACTCCCGATGTGCAGCTGCGCCATTGCTGTTGTTTTGATAACAGAGCTTCACTAATAATGCCCAGCTCCTTTTGTCCAAGCTCATGTTGACACGTAAAGAAGTGCACTGCGACTCGTCAGGTTTGTGTGTGTGACTATGAATCACGATGACTGATCACGCCACCCGGTGGCCATAGTTGGAACTGGTCGGTGGCGCTGTGACGCATGGAAATAATACATACCATACTCTGGACACTAATGATACTAAGTTTGGTACTCGTAAGTTAATTAGTTTCCAAGTAATAGCGTGTTAAATAGGGAAAGTTTAATTATAACCACCCGGTATATTTAAGGTGAGGCTGCTAAATTATCCCTTTAGTGCAGATTCACATCACAATCGAGCTCTTACGGGAAACGGTGAAACGCCGCAAGCAAAAGAGGATAATGAGCAAGGAGTACTACAAGAGTGGTGTATGGATAAGTTGAGAATTTGAGTCTGACGCGATGCGTGCTAGTGTAATCCGTGCAGTTGCGATGACCGCCTTGCCTGGATGATTTAGTAGTCAGAACGTCTGCGTAGTGAGCAGAAGACCCGGGTTCGAACCCCGATCCATCAGAAATTTTCAGCTTCCCCATTTATATAGATCAGAGTCGTTAATTCCTTTGTTTCTTAGAGAAAAAGAATTAATGGATTTCTAAGTTTCATAAATGATTTTACTTTTATTATGAAGTTCACTATGGAAAAATAGAAAGAAAGTCAAAGTTAATTTCTCTATACAAAAAACTTGATGTAACTTTGGGCACGAAGTCTACAGAAAGCCCACTAAAAATGTCTTGTGACCGGGGCTTCCCGTCGGGTAGACCATTCACCGGGTGCAAGTTTTTCAATTTGACGCCACTTCGGCGACTTGGGCGTCAGTGGGGCGAAATGGTGATGATTAGGACAACACAAGACCCAGTCCCTGAGCGGAGAAATCTCCGACACAGCCGGGAATCGAACCCGTTCCCTTACTATTGACATTCTGTCGCGCTGACCACTTTTTTAAAAATCTCATTTTGTTCGGTACTATTCGTTGTGTTAGTTCGGGGCGGACGTCCCATGACGATTGTTGAAGTTCAACAGTGACCCATAAACTCGGTTTTTTATTATAGACAGCAGCGAACCCTCTGACCGAATACGCTGAGCTACCGACCACTCAGCTATCTTCAGAAAAATTCCATTCATTATCTGAAACAGAAAAAAAGTGATCACGCCGTTAGAGGAACGAGCTGAAAGAATTTGTAATCCACATAACTTGGACCACGAACTCTATCATTTAAGAACTACTTTCAGAAGAAACGGCAGCTTTGTCAGAGAAATAAATGGGGCACTACTCTTTAAAATATCCGGGGCTTCTAGAAGAAAAGGAGCAATTAAAGCGAAAATTTTCCTCCCAATTGTGAGAACTGTTACAGCTCGCCTCGCAGAATACTAAGAAGACGAGGAACATACACAGAGTTTAAACCAAGAAGGAACAAAGGAACAACGACCGCCGTTTCTCACAGCATGAGTATCTAAAATAACTTGCACATGCCGTCAAGTGTACATGGGATCTACAAAAAGAACTAACACTCGACGTAAGGAACAAAAGGGTTATTGTCGAATAAATCGGCAGTAGCAGCAGCAACAGATCAAGTACTGTGGCAATGGAACCACACAATCAGTTTCTCCATTAGTATGGTTTTATCAAGATTCTAGGATTGATACGGAGACCAATAAGAGAAAAGGAAGAGGATTGAAGTTAGACGTGTTGTGGATTTTAGTGCCAAATAAAGCAAGCAGCGCCAACTATTCCTCCACAATTGCCGTAGCACACGTGGCGGAATTCTGCTACTTTAGACAGCTGTCTGATGACGTCACGAACCGAATGTTGCGTGGATACGAAACATCCTCTTTCAGATATTGTTTGTGTTTGATACTCCTTTATGAGCCATTTGAGTCTCTGCCGATGTCTATAACAATGAGAGGCGAAACTTCACGTGCACAAATATAGTTTGAACCACTGTCTGAATCCCATAAAACAAAAAATCATCAAGGACACACTATAACGCTTTCTTTTATCGGAACAAAATTGGTATTTAATTTTATTAATTTCATTCAGATTCATAATACTTGTTTTCTCAATTTCCACGAAGCGGATCGGTAGCGGCCGGTAATTTTCTATTCCCTCATCGCTTCATATTTCATTTCAATTGTCAGGCACTGCAATTGTCGCACTGCAATTAATCTAAAATGTCCTCGAAATTTGTCAGAAAAAGAGCTCACTCTCCAATTTTGTTATTATATTTAATTTTTCATCTGTAGCAGAGACTATTCCCACTAATTAACTGCCATTTTCATCCTCACTACGTTTTAAATCATACTCGTTAACAGACGTCGATTCACAGAAAAATTAATTAATCACTGCTGCTAGAATGTGCTCAAGCGGAAACGAAATAAGAATTACTCATACGCGAAAATCTCTGCAACCGAAGTTTCCCAGTGGCCCGCGCATCTTTTCACAACTGAAACGTATCTTAATTACGGAAATCGTTGTCTTTTAGTGTTACAATGCTTAAAACTCTGTGCTGTTCTTTCCAATTTTTTAAATGTTTGTGGATCTTCTCTAGCCAAAAGTACGATGTTCGTTTAGAGTTTCATTTCATTTGTTAAGTATTTCGTAGCATATGATCACATCTTTAACCGTTGGTGTTACATGTTGTAGTTGCTCATGTGTTCTTGATAACTGGCTATATTAAGGGATACAGTAATTAATTGTAATATTATCGGTAAAGCTGTACTTTAAAAGCTAAAGCAAGCAACAATGTCGACTATCCCGTAGAGGCAAAGAAATTTCATAACTTACCGTCACAGACGACTTGTAAGTTGTCAAAGCTGTGCGCTTTATTATGTCCGTAGAAAACTCTGATCGGACGCAGCGCTGTTTTGTTTCCTTCTTTCAATTTGCTCGTAAAGTAATGTCTTCTTTATTCTACTGCACTGTTTTTGATTTTTCCTGTTTGCAATACATTGATTTAAGGATCTATTTATCATGTGTGAATTTTACAAAAGACGGATTATGAGACTTAATTCGTGCATTCACTTTACAGAGATGTTTATGCCCATTCTCTAGTTGTCCGTACGGCTGGGAGGAGGATAATCAAGATCAGCTCTTACGGACTCTTGAAAATCGAAAACCTTACTTGCCTATTAACCTTTTAGACTTTCAACGTTCCTATATCAATATTTTTCTATCTCTCGTCCTTTGTTATGGTTCCATACCTCAGGCGGTAAAACCAGAAGCACTTCCCTGTTCGTCAATCTGTCTGCACGTGTCATTAGAATTTTCAGGTATACGGTATCGAAGCTATGTACAGAATTTAAGCTTCTAGACCAGTGTCAGTTCAAAGATGCCGTCATTTATGTCATACACTACTGGCCATTCAAATTGCTACACCAAGAAGAAATGCAGATGATGAACGGGTATTCATTGGACAAATATACTAGAACTGACGTGTGATTACATTTTCACGCGGTACCCAGAACAACCACCTCTGGCCGTAATAACGACCTTGATACCCCTGGTCATTGAGTCAAACAGAGCTTCGATCGCATGTACAGGTACATCTGCCCATGCAGCTTCAACACGATACCACAGTCCATCAAGAGTAGTGACTGGTGTATTGTGACGAGCCAGTTGCTCGGCCACCATTGACCAGACGTTTTCAATTGGTAAGAGATCTGGAGAATGTGCTGGCCAGGGTAGCAGTCGAACATTTCCTGTACCCAGAAAGGCCCGTAGAGGACCTGCAACATGCGGTCGTGCATTATCCTGCTGAAATGTAGGGTTTCGCAGGGATCGAATGAAGGGTAGAGCCACGGGTCGTAACACATCTGAAATGTAACTACCACTGTTCGAAGTGCCGTCAATGCGAACAAGAGGTGACCGAGACGTGTAACCAATGGCACCCCATACCATCACGCCGCGTGATACGCCAGTATGGCGATGACGAATACACGCTTCCAATATGCGTACACCGCGAGGTCGCCAAACACAGATGCGACCATCATGATGGTATAAACAGAGTCTGGATTCCTCCGCAAAAATGACGTTTTGCCATTCGTGCACCCAGGTTCGTCGTTGAGTACACCATTGCAGGCGGTCCTGTCTGTGATGCAGCGTCAAGGGTAAGCGCAGCCATGGTCTCCGAGCTGCAAATGTCCTCGAACTGTTGCTGCAAATAGTTGTCTTGCAAACTTCCCCATCTGTTGACTCAGGGATCAAGACGTGGCTGCACGATCCGTTACAGCCATGCGGATAAGACGCCTGTCATCTCGACTGTTAGTGATACGAGGCCGTTGGGATCCCGTACGGCGTTCCGTATTACCCTCCTGAACCCATCGATTCCATATTCTGCTAACAGGCATTGGATCTCGACCAACGCAAGCAGCAATGTCGCGATACGATAAACCACAATTGCGATAGGCTACAATCCGACCTTTACCAAAGTCGGAAACGTGATAGTACGCATTTCTCCTCCTTACACGAGGCATCACAACGACGTTTCACCAGGCAACGCCGGTCAACTGCTGTTTGTGTATGAAAATTCGGTTGGAAACGTTCCTCATGACAGCACATTGTAGGTGTCGCCACCGGCGCCAACCTTGTGTGAAAGGTCTGAAAAGCTAATCATTTGCATATCACAGCATCACCTTCGTCTCGGTTAAATTTCGCTTCTTTAGCATGTCATCTCCGTGGTGGAGCAGTTTTAATAGCCAGTAGTGTATATTTTCATACTCGGAAACTCACTCATCAAAATCTGCAGTTGAATTATCTAAATAGATAACTAGGTTAGGTCCCGCTACTTCGCTCGCCTAGACGGTATGGCCTGTAGAGATTTTCTATTGTTTTTATTTAATCTAATTTTTATGCTGTTCCCAAACTGCAACACCGTCTAAGCTTTTCACGCTATTAAGGCCATATAATCAGGGTCTTTTCCATATATACTTCTGATCAAAAAGGGATTCTGGTAGCTGAAGTCCAATGATTTTGTTAGTCATGCCTATCACGTTCTTGTGGAGATATTTCCGTAGAAACTTTGATCCCCTAACAAATATTTCTTTACATCTAACCGAGAAATAAACTCTCAGTTTTCATGTATTTAACTTTAAATTTTATAATGTAATGAAATATTTCCTTTAGTACTTTCATCCCCTGTTGCACTCACTTAGAGGCTGATTTTCCAGGATCGCTGAAACATGTAATTTTTTTATTTCTTACCGAAAAGTCAAATACATTTTTGACAGATGCAGCCTCAAAAATCCTTTAGTAACTTTATTTTTTATACAAAGGTTAGACGCCCTGTTTCACACCCTTACGAGTGGAATTTCGGGATAACCTATCTTTAAACGATGACCTATCTTAAACGATGCCTACGCTATGGGATCCACACCCTCTCCAAACATCAAATGTCTATCCTTAGCAGTTTGGACAGGGCCATGATGAGTCATCGAATCGGTCTCACTCTGTTTCACCCTCTTAGGGGGTGAATATCGAAAAACAGTGAAACACGAATTTTTGTATTTGTAACCGGGAAGTCAGATACCAGTGTTAATACAGGTAGCTTTAAAGATACGTTAGTAGTTCTTTAATAATGATATATTTTCAAAAATAGCTTTCCTCCACCATTTTACCCTATAGGATTAACTTCCCAAAAATTCTGGAACGCGAATTTCTTTATTTCTGACCGAGTAACTAAATATTAATTTTCGTAAATCTGGCTTCAAAATCACATAATAGCGACATTTTTTTATAAAGCCTTTATCCCTTATTTCAGGGTTGGAATTTCGATAGATGCCTTCTGAAACACCTACAGTAGAAGATTCACACCTTCTCCAAATTTCAAGTTTCTGTCGTTAGCTGTTTTGGCTGGGCGATGATGACCCAGTCTGAAAGTCAGAGCAATACTTTTTGTACATAGTGATTAAGCTCGTGTGGAGCCCTCAGAGCGCAAGTCCTAACCTGACTTTTCCGATTGTTCTTCCACATATCTGAACCGTCTTTCATGTTATCGCTCGAAGAACCGGCATAATAATATAAACATTTGTAGTATTTTATACCCTTACACCTTTAGTTTTAGCCAGATCAGATGTAAGTTTCAGTGGCTACCTGAATGCTATTAAAAATGAAAGTGACGCTCTTGGATAGGTCTTAATGACTCTTCTTTAATAACTTTGGAATTCAACTTCATTAAATTGCACATACCATTGTGAAATCGTCATAATAAACCTCTCTTAAACCAAAGTTCGACAGTTACTTGCATTCTTCACTTGATAGAGAAATGCTTCCATCTACTAAGAAGGCGGACATTCAGAGATGACACACAATGAGTTCTAGGATAGCTTAGTCGAAAATTCATCTATGGCGCATTTCGATACATCATCATCAGATACAGCTGCGTAAGAACGAAGTAATACCATATGAAAGGTGCCTCAAAAATATATATTCAACATTGCACGGCGATTTGCATCAGTACTTTGAAGTACAAAAACAAACCACACCAAAGTAGGTACATAATGTTCTGAAAACAGTGCCACACTGAACACACATTTTAAATCCGTACATTACACAATTCTCGTTCTAAAATATTATGTCTGCATGGTTTCCTCCATAGCTTTCAGACTCATATGCTATGTAACTGATACATTCATTGTATGCTACGCGTTGGTAACGTTACTTTCGTCTGTGTGATTACCATCGCCACCTGCTGACAGCAGATGTTTTCCTTACCGTTACGTTTCTCGATCTGCGCTAAGTGTGGCAACTGGCTTCACATATACGAGAGCTATATTTTCAGAACCTTAGTCCATACTTTGATGTGGTTTCTTTTTTTTACTTCATTGTAACTATTGATGCAAACTCTTGTCCATTGTTGCATGCATTTTTCCTGAGACATCTTTTATATTGCACATCTTACTTCTTACCACAGCTGTATCTTACGATGATGTACTGAAATGCGTCAATAAATTAATCAGCGACCAATATCTTCTACAATTCATTGACTGCTAAGTATCTGCATTGCCAGAGTGATAAACGTTTGGTGGGTTTGGCGCCGCTTTTTAAGTTGTTTTGCTCATTCATATTTAACTGTGTTCTATCTCATAATTAATTTTAAAAGCAATCTGTATTAGAAATAAGTTCCAAAAGCTTTAATAGTTTATATTCCTGTGTCATTTTGTGTGTCTAATAGCTGATTCTAAATTCTATCGACGCCTGTGGATGCAGTAACCTAAAGCTTTCGAACTAGATGTACCATGTAAGATAAATTTGACTAGTAAATCGTGGTGCCTTTAGTTGAATAAATGGACTTCCTTACCTCAATACTATGCCGTACCACAATGAACTACAAACTTAACGCAAGCGAAAATGACATTATGTCGCAGTTGTATTATAATGCCCTGAAATAACAGATTCTTTCATTCAAATGTTTACACTGAAACCTCTCTTTACAAAAATTTATGAATTACAGTGCTGGAAAACCTCTACGTTATTTGATTTTAAAACAGCTGAGCAAAACTGAACGTACTCAGGCACTACTCTCTTTACTTATTCTGATCAACACTAAACTGACACACAATATTTTTAGCGCAACGCAATCTGACTTTCAAAAATCCCTACAAAAGAATGGCTCTGACTAACAATAACCTATACCTTTCATGAATCACTTACCTCACAAAATTCTTCGTTACTCGAACTAGTGCAATACAACGAGCGCCACTACTGCCAGCTAAATAAAAGATTCAAATTACTGAAGGCACTAACTACTGATAGGCATAGTTAGCAAATGAAAGATTTTGATAGAGAACAAACAATGTATTTACCTTAATAGTGTTCAAAAGTCATATATCAGTTCATGACATCCAGTCTTACAAAGTTACTCTTTCTGTTGGACAAACGTCCAGATCATCCGCTCTCAAAACTCCGCCATCTCTCTCCCCACATCCACCACTGCTGGCGGCTCACCTCCAACTGCGCAACGCTACGCGCTGTTCACATCCAACTGCCCAACACTACAATAGCGAATATTCCAACATGCCAACCAGCCACACACTGTACACAGCACAGCCAGTGATTTTCATACAGGGTGCTACGTGACGTTACCAACATAAAAACCTAAACAGCCCACTTACAACACACTTCCTCGTAGATCGAGCACTGAAATTGTGGGTGTGGAAACGGCATTAGCACAACAAAACAAAACCTTCTGTAATATGGATATTAGGATTGTCTGAGAAGAATGAGTAGAACCGTAGGTACCTTGCAAAGTACTGGCTGTAAACGCAGTCTGAAAATTTGTGTGAGTGTAGACAGAGATCAGACTGACCTAGATATAAGAATTTGCGACTGATATCTTAGGTCTCAAGCTCGATTTCTGTCGCTGTGGCACTGACGAGGACCTTCTTTTCTTGCCGAAAAGTCTGCAAGATGGCAATCTCTGATTTTGTCGGTAAAAATTATTTAATGAACAACTGACTTTATCAGTCTCAAACATCTGGTAGTGGACAATCTAAGGAGTTTCATGCCTGATTTTAATGTGCACTACAATGATGTCTTGTTAACTGATTGCATATGGGCAGTTAATTACTAAGTCCTATATCTAAAATAATTCATTCACAACAAAAGAAGCCTCTTCAAGACACATTACTTCCTTTATGTTATACTACAATTCTTGTCAGAGTACTCAAGTGTTAGCATATTAATGATCGAAGGGCAATTTCAATCTCTTAACGCAAGCCACTGAAATGATGTGCTACAGACGATAAGAAATGGTCAAACTGCACCCAGTCTCATACGCACAAGTCTGTGTCCATAGTCCCAGGCACTTGGCTATAAATCAATAAGGAAACCATACTATACGTGGAAAAGGGGACCGAAAGCAAATTCTCCCCAGTTTGTGTTGAGTCAGCGACAGGTTGTACCGCTGCACTAATCAGCTGCAGCCCTAACTAACTATTTGTTTGTTTGTTTGTTTGTGTGTGTGTGTGTGTGTGTGTGTGTGTGTGTGTGTGTGTGTGTGTGTGTGTGTGTGTGTGTGTGTGTGTCCTTTCGCCTTTGTGATTTATATGTCCAAAGTCAGATATCGTAGTATACGCAATGTTTTGCAGCCTCAATACTATTTCGTCTTGTCAGTGACGAACGTGCTGTAATAAAGTCACGATTTCGGGACACGGGATGGATTCTTCCTCCCCAGGGGTGTCGTGGCACGGAAACAATGCATTATCTCAATCTCTGGTTTGTTTTTTTTTTGCACCATGCTTCAGAAGCGCTCCAGGACGTTCAAGTCACGAGTTTGGGTTTGGTGTTCCCCGAGGTAGCCTTATACGTGTAAGCCCTTTGCTGTTCCTTACCCATATAAACGATTTAGGAGACAATCTGAGTAGCAAGCTTAGGTTGTTTGCTAATGATGCTGTCGTTTATCGCCAAGTTCAGTCATAAAATTGAAACAAATTGCAAAACGATTCAGAAAAGATATCTGTATACTGCAAAAATTGGCAGTTGACCCTGAATATCGAAAAGTGTGAAGTCATCCACATGAGTGCTAAACCCAATTCGTTAAACTTCGGTTGCACGATAAATCCGTCAAATCTAAAGTCTGTAAATTCAACTAAAGATCTATGAATTATAGTTACGAACAACTTATATTCGAAGGAACACACAGAAAATGTTGTGAGGGAGACTAACCAAAGACTGCGTTTTATTGGCAGGACACTTTGAAAATGTAACACATCTATTAAAGAGACACTCTTCACTATACTTGTCCATCTTGTTTAGGAGTGCTGCTGCCTGGTTGGTATCTTTACCAGGTAGGATTAATGGAATATATCGAGAAAGTTCAAAGAAGGGTAGCACGTTTTATATTACTGCGAAATAAGGGAGAGAGTGTCATTGAAATGAAACAGGAATTGGGGTGGACATCATTAAAAGAAAGGCGTTTTTCGTTGCGGCAGAATCTTCTCACGAAATTTCAATCAACAGTTTTCTCCTACGAATGCATAAATACCTTGTTGACGCCGACGTATATAGGGAGAATCAATCATCACAACAAAATAAGGGAAATCAGAATTCGCATGGAAAGATATATGTGTTCGTTTTTCCGTGCGCTGTATGAGATTGGAATAATAGAGAATAATTTTGAAGGTGGTTCGATGAACCCTCTGCCAGACACTTAAATGTGATTTGCAGAGTATCCACGTAGATGTAGATGTAGTTCACTCTGCCTGATTAATAATTTTATTGAAATTATGGCTTATACGTTACAAATGAATGAGGAAAATGTATGTAGTTTCGTCATGAAATGTTCGTGGAAACATTCCTTTTTAAATTTGAACCTGGCTTTTATAAAAACCTAATTCGCACCATAGAAAACTAATATGTGACAAAAAACTAACAGCTGTACTCCAGGCATTACAGAAATGTTTATATATATCTAATACACTAGCATAACTAACACGAAATAATCCGAAGTCAAAAGTGTCACCTCAGGTTTCAGCAAACATTACCATCAGACAGTGATAGTTAACAATGACTAACAGTGTGGAAATTCGTCTTTACATCATGACTTCCATAATTAGAAATAAATCTGTGTAATGACGAGATGGGAAAGCCTTTTTCTGGAACAAAAAATAACGCTTTTGGAGGAAAAACCATACCTGTGTCATAAGGAGAAAAACATTAACGTACCGAGTTCGTTTGCTACATCGTCTTCAAGGGGGAAAATGCTGATGTAAAATGTCCCTACCCCCCCCCCCCCCCCGCCTTTGAAGATGGTTGTAAAAATCTAACCCGGTAGAGAATAAATATAAAACAGTACAACTGATGGCACAAATAAGTTTTCTTCCAAATTATTTAATAGCTCTATTAACACTGTCTCTGGAGGAATAAAAACTTCCTGAAGCGAGTTTCTTCGCTCCACAAACATACTATTGTATTATTGAATGTGTTCTCTAAACTGATCGCTAAATTCTTAATGAGGGGGAAATTAACTTGTCTGTATTCTGTGTAGGTAATGCCGAATTATAGCTGTGCATTACGCTAATGGCAGCCTGCGACCAATGGCAGCAACCCCGCCTCAAAACCTCTTTGTCATCCTCAGCATGTGGTCTATTGGACCATATCACTGCAGAACAATACCATCATACAGGTATCTATGACGTCACGTTCATGGGTGATGGGTAGCAAAGTGATGGGTAGCAAAGTCCCTTTCCAGAGACCAACCAATGCCGCATCACTGGCCGTGTGACGTTAGGGTGTGCAGCCAGCCAACGCCACCAGACACTGCCTCGGCTAGCGCTAAAACGTAAAATCATTTTCGCTACTTTGTAGCTGATAATTCAACACGTTAATGTAATTTTACGGGCAGAGAAAAGCGATTTTGCACACAATTAAAGAAAGAAGACAGAAGTTCCACGGTACATCAGGTACTTAGCTGTCAAGTGCTACACAAGAAAAATATTTCCTATAAACGGGGAAACAATTTGAAATAAAACAAGTGACAAAATTTCAAAGAAGGCTATTTCTCGAAACTTTCTGCGATGTAGTTTAATACGTATACAACCTGTTAAAATTATTTCGATGTTAATCAGCAAAAATATTTTACTGTGTGAACTTATTAGCTGTAAAATGCTAGAAACGAAAACTACTTTCAGTAACGTCTACATTCTTTGAAATAAAAGAATAGCCAAATTATTAGAGGAGGGATTATTTCCTTCACTGTAGCCTGCTTCATGTACAAAATATTGAACTTATTTCAATGTTTATCAGTAAAACTGTTTTACTACGTGAACTTACGTAAAAGCAACAAATAAACGTTAAGCCAGGGATTTTACTAATAGTGTGAATCAAACTTAAATTTTAATTTTTCTTCAAATCATATTTATTCAAAATCTTTATTAAGGACGCATAGGATTTTATTGACAACATGATTACACATAAATTTTGGTTTTTATTTCAGTTTTTAGTCACATACAAGATTGCATATTTTATATTTTAGTAGTTAGTGAGACTTGTTTTGGTCTCAGAATCAGTCAATTGCTTTTACAATTGTTCAGTAATATACTGACAGCAGTGTACAAGTTGCTTAAGCAGAAACAAAGACAGTGATAGGCCAGAAATCAATCATTTGCCATGTTCTGTAGGCTCTGATACAACAAAAGTTTTGTTTCATTAGTTTGCTGCAGTAACATACTTTCTTTTTCAGTTTCTTATACAAGGTTATATTTGGAATCTCTTACAGTTAGTGACACTTCTTATTCAAAGCACCATTCACCTTCTTTGTGTAAATGTTCAACAATATATTTAGGAGCAATACACAATGTGCTTAAGCAAAAACTTTACACTATCGTTGTTTACGCAATGATGGCCCACAAATGAATTATTTGACATGTTGTGTAGACTCTGCTGCAGTAAAATTTCTCTTTGATCAGTTTGTTGCGTAACAGATTGCCTTTTTCTGTAATTATATTTCTTATGACAACATAAGTGTAAGCTACACTTACACACAAGCCACCCCTGTCAGTTGTAAATATAAGACTGTTATTCTCTGTTAAATTACTTTCTGTTGCCAAAAAACTTCACAGTACTCATACTCAGTTTTTTAATATAATTAGATCAACAGTAATCTCTGACATAGTGTCATATGTTCATCTAAAATTTCAGTATCATCATCCACCTCCATATTGAAACCTTGAAGATAGTTACAAATTTTTTCATCCACTGTAATTGATTCATCGAAAACAATGTCATATTTTGTAATCCGAATGTTTCCAATATCATCTGCCTTCAAAACTAAAGAAAGATAGCTCTGAATTCTCAATTTACTTTCTCCTTCAAATATCTTACGAACTGATACACATCAGTTTCCACCACACATCTGTCGTTATTTTCCAAATCTATCTTCCACATTATCACTCTGTACTTTACCAACAAGAAAGTAGATCTTCCCCTTGTTATTAAGCCATTAGTAAGCCAAATCAATGATGGCATAATGTGTCTCTCTCTTTAGTCCAAACTAAGACATTTCCTGAGACCACTTGCTTAAACATCTTGAAAATTCTTGCATAAAACTGAAAATATGGGCATAATTTGGTGTAATTGGCTCCTGATACCTGTTCTTCAACCTCTTACATTTCAGTAACATTTTTACCTTAAATACATCCTACCATTTGCACATAATTAAATGATGCTGTACCTTCGCAGTCCTCAATGGTTTTCTTGAGACTAAATTCATTAAGAGAAATGGCTGTAGAAGAATTACAAATCTGGAGAGCCAGTTTAATAATCTGTCTCTCTAGTGAAGCAGGATACAAAGATTTCAAAGTCAATGTGTTATAAAATTTTAGTACGTTCCCTTTTCAGGCATGTGCCTTGTATTCAGAGACTTGACAGCTGTTGTGCCACCAGCTATTCCAGAGTTAAGTGATGGAAAATGTGTAGCTTGCTCGCTTCGATTCAGACAGTTGTTGTGTACACATTTTAAAATATGGACACTGTCAAAAAATAACTACAACTGACGACTTCTACTGGTGTCAAGATTAGGTGTTCAAGCTTAAAATTCATCTCAGGAGGATTGCTGAAATATGACATGGTCTTCTGTTAACTGTGTTGTTATCAAAAACAACACCAATCACTTGACACCATACTTTCTCCAAGTTAATGATGACCTTTCTAGTAAATTCAAACAACAACTTAGCTTCAATGGAATTTTCTCTGGCGGAATGTGAGCCACATCTTGATTCTGCGTTTGCAGGCTACGAATTACGAAAACATATGGACTAGATGCCCATTCAGTACCGGCATATGCTTGGCCTACAATATTTCCACCCTTATAATCTAGCTGTGGCTTTAAATGTATTTCATCAATGAGAAGCAGTACTAGTCTATCATATGTGTCGAGCATTTCTACTCTTGTGGACAAATAACAAAGAAAATGTCTTCGATCCTGCGCTGTTATGACACTTGTCGAAAAATTATACACAGCAGAGACAATGTAACAGGACTTTGCAATGTTAACACACTTGTCCTCCATACAAATATGTATGAGTGCAGTGATACTGAACGACGCAGTGAACACAAGATTGTTGTCTTACAAGCGTATATCGCTCTTGTTTTCATAGTATTCAACATGCTAACTTCTCTGACAAAAACTTTATGCTTTCTGTGTCAGCTGGCAGTTGGACTGAACACAGACATTTTCTTGAATACTACAACTACTGCACAGTTAAACTTCTTAAGTGTTTCTTCAAGTATTGAACTTAAGCTATTCAAATTGTCAATCTTTACTGGAAGATCTGTTCTACCCACTTCCTTCACCTGCACATCAACATTTTTAACATAAGGAACTAAGTCATTAGCAGTGACTACATGACACACAATTGTGGGGTATGAAATGTCTCTCACAAGCAATAGCCGAATAGTATTTTCAGTAGCCACTCGCTATGCATTTCGCACTTATTTATTATTCCTTTCAGCTCATATAAGGACTTTAATGACACACTTTTTAAATACTCTGCCTGAAAGTTAATACTTTCACTTAGAGCTCTTTTAAGCTACCAGTTCTCCAAACGTATCCTACGATCTTCATGATGTTCCCTCCTGCATGTTGGTGTTGATACGTATGTCGGGCACCCACACACCTGAATGGGAACTGCACCTGGAGGATCACTAATATTGTGAAAGCTACCTACAGTGAATGATTAATTGAAATGTTGTTATAGTGTACAATAGTAAATATTTCCGATAATTAAAGCAGATGCTGGAGGGGGCTCCATATAAAGCTTGCAATTGCGAATCTAATGTAACTTTCATGCAGTTTAAGTAACTAACCTTTCTTCAGCAGAGTAAGTTTCTCCTGTTTTGGTGTCAGTGACAGTCTGAATTCTTTCTATGTCGTGTGTCTGAAAATGTTGTCTACACACCTATAAACCATACAAGTTAGTGGTTAGAAATGGTAAAATGGTATTCTAAACATCAATTTGAACGACTAGTAGACTTCTTGATACTTTACAATGCACCTTTCAACTTGCCTCACAAGACAGTAATTTCTTTAGTTATATGTTTAGAGGTGAAGGAAGAACAAATTCATGGCATAATTACTACAGATTGTTTCGTTAGAAAAAAATTTTCTCTCTTGATCCAGTTTGTCTACTTCTCACGTAATGTTTTGTCAGTTGGGAAACTGAATACACTAAGTTTAGGTCCTGGAGCGTAATTTCCTTAGCAGACAGGAACACGACACTTCTTTGGCATTACATATACAATTATCAGAATGATCAGCATACGAAACGATATACACAGTTAACACACGCTACAAAAGTGGACGCCAGGTATAACGTAACAGCAGCTTCAAACTTTCAGCGTTCCGGACTTATTCCCAGGTGGTGGTACACCAACGAATTACGAGGTGCGTGTAATGGTCTCTCCCAAACCGATTCTACCTCTCTTGGTACGGGTGCCACACAGAAAGGGGGATGGTGTAAAAATAGGTACATACATGAACTACGGCGCAAATAATGATGACAGGGCTACCATTAAGTTCTGCCGATCAATTAAACAAATTTAATCATTCACTTCTTTACGATTTTATCTGTGCCTCAAAGAGCGTGCAGTATCACTGGTACACGTATTCCAATTGCCCTTATGTTGCTAAGGTTCTTTCGCTGAAGTTTCCCTGGGAGACCCTTACACATTCTCAATTCGGTCCCAAAGCCACTTCAAGCGATTTCCATATTTTTGGAGGCCTGAAGGAAGACATCCGCTGGCCGTCGCTTTCCTTCGAAGAAGAGCACGCCTGGGTACAGTCATGGGTCCTCAGGCATGGGTCCGTGACGACACTGACCGTCTTTTCCTACACTGGCATAAATTGATTAACAGTTAAGGCGATTACTTTTGAAAAAAAAAAAAAACAATTTTTTTCACTTTTTCTATGTGTCTCATTTTCATTTGACTGCGTCTTATACATCTATTTCACAGTGATTATGTGTACATTAATACTAGCAGTTGACAGAGAGTAGTTACGTTATATAAGATAGAACAGTGTACATTCTCTGTCATTTTTTTGTGTTCTTCTTTGAATTAAACTGGTTGCAAGCTGACAGTGTTGCTCAGAAATTTAATATTCTGTATTTAAATATCAATATGTCATACATTGTCACTGTCTCTTAAGAGTTTATAGTCTCCGTTTAGCATTTCTGCAATGTGTTATTTAAATGTCAATTTGTAACTTTGCTACTGCCACTTAAGAGTTTATACCTTCTTTTTCCCAGTTGTCATGTAGAAAAAGATGTATGTAATTTTATTTTTTCCTGTAGTACTTAACTTACTTTTTCATTCCATCTTATTCTTCTCATGTCTTTGGTTTTCTTAACTCTAATGCTATACATTTTTTTTGTTATTGTTACAATGGATATTTCAGGAACAGGAAACGGTACTGAATATTAAGCAATTTTTAACATCCAGATAGGCAATATAATGGGTAACAGTTCTAAATTGGTAACTTATTAAATATTTTGTTAATTCGTAATTGGAGTAACATGCATGCCTGTTGTACTGTGAAGTAAATACAAAATAAAGAAACTTAAAAGATAATGTAAATTTGATGCAGGACAACAGAAGTGACACAAAGAAAATTACTGTAGTCATTAAGTAAGCGTTTTGGCATGGTAAATTTGTTAAACTGAGAGGACAATAACATATCATAAGAACTCTAGAAATAGGTGTGTGGCAACAAAGGAATATTTACTCGTGCACGCAGAATATTACATTCTGCTTGCTGCAGATTGAACCTGGAGGCAAAGGAACAAACACGAACAACTCCAGCACACAACGACGCGCGTGGCTGGGGCGTCGAGGTGTTGCATAAGCAATGAGGATAGAGGAAGGGTGGAGGAGGTGCGTTTGTTATGTAAACACGCAGCTCCGTGTACCTGCCTGGTAAGGCGGGCACGCGCGAGGTCGCTCTTCGTTGTTCGTGGTTTTACCGGCAGCGGCATGTAACATGCGGTCATAAAGTACCCTTGTGCCGGTGGGCCTCATACGGCCCCAGCAGAGACAGTGGTCCACATCTATTCAAGATACACACGTCACCGAAATTTTCGCATCACCCCTTTATTTCGAAATTCATGGCACAGAAAACAAATATTGGTTCTGAGGCATGAGTATATATTCATACGCAATGTGTCCAAAAAACCAAATTAAAATTTTTTTAGTGTTACACCTATTTCCCACCCACGAACCATGGACCTCCCCGTTGGTGAGGAGACTTGGGTGCCTCACCGATACAGATAGCCGTACCGTAGGCACAACCACAACAGAGGGGTATCTGTTGATAGGTCAACAAACATTTGATTCCTTAAGAGGGCCAACAGCCTTCCGAGTAGCTGCAGGGTCAACGGTCTGGATGATAGACTGATCTGGCCTTGCAACATTAACCAAAACGACCTTGCCGTGCTGGTACTGTGAACGGCTGAAAGCGAGGGAAAACTACAGCCGTAATTTTTCTCGAGGCCATGCAGCTCTACTGTCTCCTTAAATGATGATGGCATCGTCTTGGGTAAGATATTCCAGGTAAAACAGTCCCCCATTCGGATCTACAACCGGGGACTACTTCGGGAGAACGTCGTTATCAGTAGAAACAAAACTGGTGTTCTATGGATCGGAGCGTGGGACATCAGATCCCTTAATCGGGCAGGTAGGTTAGAAAATTCAAAAAGGGAAGCAGGTACGTTAAAGTTAGATATAGTAGTAATTAGCGAAATTCGGTGGCAGGAAGAGCAGAACTTCTGGTCAGGTGAATACAGGGCAAATAGGGGTAATGTACAACCAGGTTTAATAATGAACAAGAAAAGAGGAACGCGGATAAGCTACTATGAACAGAATAGTGAACGCATTATTGTTACCAAGACAGGCATGAATCCCACACCCACCACAGTAGTACAAGATCATGACAACTAGCTCCGCAGATGAGGACGAAATAGAGGAAATGTATGTTGAGATAAAACAAACTATTCAAATAATTAAGGGAGACGAAAATTTATTATTCATGGAGGACTGGAATTCAATAGTAGGAAAAGAAAGAGAAGGAAAAGTAGTGGGTGAATATGGAATGGCGGAAAGGAATGAAACAGAAAGCCGCCTGGTAGAATTTTGGAAAGAACACACCTTAATCATAACTAACACTTGGTTTAAGAATCATGAAAGAAGTTTTTATTCTGGAAGAGGCCTGGAGACACTCGAAGGTCTCAGATAAATCATATAATGGACAGACAGAGATTTAGGAACCAGGTTTCAAATTGTAAGACATTTCCAGGGCAGATGTGGACTCTCACCACAATTTGTTGGATATGAAATTCAGATTAAAACTGAAGAAACTGCAAAAAGCGGGATTTTAAGGAGATGGGACCTGGATAAACTGAAAGAACCAGAGGTTGCAGGGAAGTATCAGAGGGAGTATTAGCGAACGATTGATATGTGCAGGGGAAACGAATAAAGTAGAAGAAGAATGGGTAGCTTTGAGAGATGAAATAGAGAAGCAACAGGAGATCAAGTAGGGAAAAAGACGAGGGCTGGTAGAAATCCGTTAGTAACAGGAGAGATATTGAACTTACTCGATGAAAGGAGATAATATAAAAATACGAAAAATGAAGCAGGCGATAAAGGAGTGTAAAGTCTAAAAACTGAGGTCAACAGGAAGTGCAAAAGGTCGAAGCAGGAATGGCTAGAGGACAAATGTAAGTATTTGAAGCATATATCACCAGGGATAAGACAGATGCTGCCTACAGCAAAATTAATGGGGCCTTTGGGAAAAGAGGACCACTTGTGTGAATATCTAGAGCTGAGATGGAAAACCAATACTAAGCAAAGAAGGAAAAGCAGAAAGGTGGAAGGAGTATATAGAGGGTCTACACATGGGAAATGTACTTGAGGGCAATATTATGGAAATGGAAGAGGACGTAGATGAAGGTGAGAAGGAAGCTTTGTTGGCGTGGGAAGAATTTGACAAGCCAATGAAACACGTAATTCGAAACAAGGCCCCGGGAGTTGACAACATTCCGTAAGAGCTACTGATAGCCTTGGGAGAGCCAACCAGGACGTAGCTCTTCCGTCCGCTGAGCAAGATGAATGAGACATGCGAAATACAGTCACATTTCAAGAAGAATGTAGTAATTTAAATTCAAAAGAAAGCAGGTACTAACTGATGTGAAAACTATCAGTTTAATAAGTCACGGTTGCAAAATACTAACGCGAATCCTTTACTGAAGAATGGAAAAGCTGGTAGACGCCGACTTCGGGGAATATCAGTTTTCGTTCAGGTGAAATGTGGGAACACGTGAGACAATACTGGTTAAGGAAAGACAAACCTACGTTTATAGCATTTGTACACTTAGTGAAAGCCATTGTCAATGTTGGCCTATCCTCGATGTTTCTCATTTAAGTCCAGGGAGAAGAAATAAAACTTAGAGGTTTGCCGATGAGTTTGTAATTCTCTCAGACACAGCAAAAGACGTGGAAGAGTAGTTGAACGGAATGTACAGTGACTTGAAAGGAGGATATATGATAAACAACAATGAAAACAAAACGAGGAGAATTGAATGTAGTCGAATTAAATCATTTGATGCTGAGGGAATTGGATTAGGAAACAAGACACTTACGTGGTAGCTGAGCTTTAAGATTTCGGAAGCAAAATAAGTGATAACGTTCGAAGTAGGGAGGATATAAAATATAGACTGGCAATGGCAAGAAAATATTTTCTGAAGAACAGAAATTTGTGAACATCGAGTAGAGATTTAAGCGACAGGAAGTCCTTTCTGAAAATATTTGTATGGGATGCAGCCATGTATGGAAGTGAAACATGGACGATATGGAAGTAAAACGGGGACGATAAGCAGTTTAGATAAGAAGAGGAATAGCTACAGAAAAATTGTCAAGATTAGATGGGTAGATCACTTAACTATTGAGGAGGTACTGATTAGAACTGAGGACAGGAGAAATTTGTGATACAATCTGATTAGAAGAAGGAATCGGTTTGTAGGACATATTCTGAGGTATTATGCCCGCACAACCACTGTCGTCGCGACTGCACAGATATCGCTTCGCCGTTATCCCCCTGGCAGCGGAACTGATCTCAAACGTTTGTGTATATATTGTCCCTGCTAGTTAAGAAACAGCCGTAATTTTTCCCGAGGGCATGCAGCTTTACTCTATGGTTAAACGATGATGGCGTCCTTTCGGGTAAAATATTCCGGAGGTAAAATAGTCCCCCATTCGGATCTCCGGGCGGGGACTACGCAGGATGACGTCGTTATCAGGAGAAAGAAAACTGGCGTTCTACGGATCGGAGCGTGGAATGTCAGATACCTTAATCGGGCAGGTAGGTTACAAAATTTATAAAGGGAAATGGATAGGTTAAAGTTAGATATAGTGGGAATTACTGAAGTTCGGTGGCAGGAGGAAGAAGACTTTTGGTCAGGTAAATACTGGGTTATAAATACAAAATCAAATAGGGGTAATGCAGGAGTAGGTTTAATAAAGAATAAAAAAATAGGAGTGCGGGTAAGCTACTACAAACAGCATCGTGAACACATTATTGTCGCCAAGATAGACACGAAACCCACGCCTACTACAGCAGTGTACGTTTATATGCCACCTAGCCCTGCAGATGATGAAGAAATTGATAAAATGTATGATGAGATAAAAGAAATCATTCAGGTAGTGAAGGGAGACGAAAATTTAATAGTCATGGGTGACTGGAATTCGAGAGTAAGAAAAGGGAGGGAAGGAAACATAGTAGGTGAATGTAGATTAGGGGTAAGGAATGAAAGAGGAAGCCGTCTGGTAGAATTTTGCACAGAGCATAACTTACAGCTAACACTTCGTTCAGGAACTTAAAAGAAGGTTGTATACATGGAAGATTCCTGGAGATACTAGAAGGTATCAGATAGATTATATAATGGTAAGACAGAGATTTAGGAACCAGGTTTTAAATTGTAAGACATTTCCAGGGGCAGATGTGGACTCTGACCACAATCTATTGGTTATGAACTGTAAATTAAAACTGAAGAAACTGCAAAAAGGTGGAAATTTAAGGAGATAGGACCTGGATAAACTGACTAAACCAGAGGTTGTACAGAGTTTCAGGGAGAGCATAAGGGAAGAATGGACAGGAATGGGGGAAAGAAATACAGTAGAAGAAGAATGGGTAGCTCTGAGGGATGTAGTAGTGAAGGCAGCAGAGGATCAAGTGTGTAAAAAGATGAGGGCTAGTAGAAATCCTTGGGTAACAGAAGAAATATTGAATTTAATTGATGAAAGAAGAAAATATAAAAGTGCAGTAAATGAAGCAGGTAAAAAGGAATACAAACGTCTCAAAAATGAGATCGACAGGAAGTGCAAAATGGCTAATCAGGGATAGCTAGAGGACAAAGTTAAGGATGTAGAGGCGCATATCACTAGGGGTAAGATAGATACTGCCTACAGGTAAATTAAAGACACATTTGGAGAAAAGAGAACCACTTGCATGAATATCAAGAGCTCAGATGGAAACCCAATTCTAAGCAAAGAAGGGAAAGCAGAAAGGTGGAAGGAGTATATAGAGGGTCTATACAAGGACGATGTTATTGAGGACAATTCTATAGATATGGAAGAGCATGTAGATGAAGATGAAATAGAAGATATGATACTGCGTGAAGAGTTTGACAGAGCACTGAAAGACCTAAGTCGAAACAAGGCTCCAGGAGTAGACTACACTCCATTAGAACTACTGACAGCCTTGGGGGAGAGCCAGGCCTAACAAAACTCTACCATCTAGAAAGCAACATGTATGAGACAGGCGAAATACCCTCAGACTTCAAGAAAAATATAATAATTGACAGATGTGAAAATTACCGAACTATCAGTTTAATAAGACACGGCTGCAAGATATTAACACGAATTCTTTACAGACGAATGGAAAAACTGGTAGAAGCTGACCTCGGGGAAGATAAGTTTGGATTCTGTAGAAATATTGGACCACGTGAGGCAATATTGACCTTACGACTTATCTTAGAAGAGAGATTAAGGAAAGGCAAACCTACGTTTCTACAATTTGTAGACTTAAAGAAAGCTTTTGACAATGTTGACTGGAATACTCTCTTTCAAATTCTGAAGGTGGCAGGGGTAAAATACAGGGAGCGAAAGGCTATTTACAATTTGTACAGAAACCAGATGGCAGTTATAAGAGTCGAGGGACATGAAAGGGAAGCAGTGATTGGGAAGGGAGTGAGACAGTGTTGTAGCCCCTCCCAGATGTTATTCAATCTGTATATTGAGCAAGCAGTAACGGAAACAAAAGAAAAATTCGGAGTAGGTATTAAAATCCATGGAGAAGAAATAAAAACTTTGAGGGTTGCCGATGACATTGTAATTCTGTCAGAGACAGCAAAGGACTTGGAAGAGCAGTTGAACGGAATGGACAGTGTCTTGAAAGGAGGATATAAGATGACATCAACAAAAGCAAAACGAGGATAATGGAATGTACACGAATTAAATCGTGTGATGCTGAGGGAATTAGATTAGGAAATGAGACACTTAAAGTAGTAAAGGAGTTTTGCTATTTAGGGAGCAAAATAACTGATGATGGTCGAAGTAGAGAGGATATAAAATGTAGACTGGCAATGGCAAGGAATGCGTTTCTGAAGAAGTGAAATTTTTAACATCGAGTATAGATTTATGTGTCAGGAAGTCGTTTCTGATAGTATTTGTATCTAGTGTAGCCATGTATGGAAGTGAACTATGGACGATAAATAATTTGGACAAGAAGAGAATAGAAGCTTTCGAAATGTGGTGCTACGGAAGAATGCTGAAGATTAGATGGGTAAATGGTTCAAATGGCTCTGAGCACTATGCGACTTAACTTCAGAGGTCATCAGTCGCCTAACTAACCTAAGGACATCACACACATCCATGCCCGAGGCAGGATTCGAACCGGCGACCGTAGCGGTCGCTCAGCTCCAGACTGTAGCGCCTAGAACCGCACGGCCACTCCAGCCGGCTTACACCGCAACAGTAAGGTTGGTGTACCACTGCTGCCCGGAGCGTCTCCACACACGTCTTCGCTAGTTTCCGGGGCTTAGTTCGAAGCGGAACTCACCACTGAAGACGATTACAGTCTAGCCAGTGAGATTCCAGGGCAAAAGCGTGTCTAGAGACGCCGCAGAGAGAGGCGAGATACTAACCTGACCGTCTTCCGCCATAGAGCCCAACAGCCATGGGTGAAGGTCTGGGGGGGGGGGGGGAGGAGGCTAGTTCGTTTCATAGTAGGACCCCTCTGATTGTCATCCGCGGCAGCCTTGCACCACGGCCGTACAGCGATGATGGTCTACGCCTCATTTTGTTACACTTCGTGGCAAGCCACACTGGGCTTACATTTCAGCATCATACCGCCCTCCTGAACACAGCGAGAGCTTCTACGGCTTGTCTTCGTACTTGCCAAACCATGCCTTGGGTAGTAACGTCGCTGGATCTCTCGCAAATGCAGAACGTTTGGAGCATTATGGGCAGGGCCCTCCAGCCAGCTCAGGGTTCTGGCGACCTAACGCTCCAGTTGGACAAAAGTTAGCAGCATATCCCTCAGCAGGACACCCATAAACTCTGCCAATCAGTGCCGGTAGCTGCTTGCTCAAAGGTCACAGGTGGATCAAAGCGTTATTGACTTGTTCAATTTGTGAATCTCTTTCGCTGGAATAAAACATCCAAGTTTTCTGAAATAGTAAACGTCTATGAATTTACGTCCAATTCAATCGCTTAATGGTGTGTCGATTCTTCTTCTTCTTCTTTTTCTTGGAGGATATTTACCGTCTGTGACCAGATTACACGTGATTTGCTAAAGAGCTCCACGTATTGGAGGATATTCGTGCTTAATGGTGCTTCACTGCATTGACTTTGCGCTTTTACCACACAGACAAACGAGCACTTCAAGTATTTGCTGCAACCGCTTGCTCCTTCCCCATCCATGCGTCTTGAAAGCTAGTAATTGCAAACTTTTTACTATTCACACAAATGTTCCCTTTGACTTTTAAACTACTGAGTGAAAGTGTAAAATGAGTCGTTTATTCCCATCATATGACAACTTTTCCAATAAGCGAAACGTGAAAATTAGTCTACATAGTACGAAGGGTGATTCAGCTTCACCTACCAATGGGTTTTGTGCAACCCACATCGCCTTCACATACGGTGTGCAAGATTTCCATATTCTCTCGCTCGCTACTTGCAGACTATTAGTTCTACAGAAAAAAACCATGACCGTTTGTGGGTAATTTCTTTCGGTTAAATTTTGTATTGAGATAAATTTTCGCTAGAGGCTGTACTTCTCGAATCATTGAAAATAAACGTACAACAGTGACCTTCCAATGCGTTTTTCTTGAAGAACTCGAAAACTATGGCCTCTGGCGAAAACTAATCCTATTTAGCTACATTAAACTTCCTGCAAATGGCCCAGTTCTGTAGGCGTAATGTGAGAGAGAATATGAAAATATCGTTTGTGGTTTTTGAAGGCACTGCGAGTTGTATAATCATACAAATACAAACTTGTTTTCGCTCAGAAACTTTACGTTGCATGTAAGCAATTCGTGTAATTTTGAAGCGCCCGTCTTCAGCTGGTTGCTACCGTCACTGAGAGAGTGCAGGTAGTTTAAACAAACTATGCAGTATTTCAACAAAGGAACGAGAGAAAGATTTTAGCTTCGGTCTTTCCAAATGTAAGACCGTAATCGTAGCCAATGTGCAGTTTGGTTCGGGAAGATATTCTGTCAGGACTACTGTGAAATATCCATAAACCAAATGGTCCTCCACATGAGAGAAAGAACATTAGAGTGCGAAGTAATCTTACTACACTAATTTTGCAACACACTTTTCAGTGCCTAGGTATAGCCTGGTGTTCGAATAATTAATCGTTGTAGAGGCATTGACCTTTCAGGAAACTACTAGGAGAGCTGGTTGTGGCGTAATGATCAATTAAAGTTCCAATTGGGCATGTTTCGGAGGGGATTTTCCTTACAGCCAAGGGTAACTTCTCGAAAATCTAGGTCAGGACCGAGTGATGGAAAACAGTTTTTTTATTTAATAATGGGACAATGTGTTCCCTACAAAAATGCTTGAAAGCGTAGTGAAAATAAAAGTGTATTTGTTTGTGTACATACAGAGCAAAGTGAATGACATGCTCGACGTAAGCATTGTATCGCGTATGTAGCTACCAACAGCTGACAAAAACCATTCTGACGAACAAGAGACTTATTGTTGTCCCTGAGGTGAGGGAGAGAAAAAATAACAGAGTACAAACAGATCTGTGCAGGTCCACCTGTGACTTGACTAATAGTTTATGGGTTTCTTGTAAGGCATTACTAACTGGACCATCGCCTGCCAGTTAAAGCCGCACAGTCCATGACTGCAGCGACCTTAGACCGCTCGGCTAATCCCGCACGACAAAGTTGGGGTTGGGAACGACTGAAACTCAGGCCATCACATAGCCAACTCTTAGCTAACAGCATCTAGTTGTATTCTCCATGTGCCGTGGGTTCTACTGTCAAGTGAACTCGCTGACAGGACACCGACTAGACTGTGAAATGTTGACGCCACGGTGTCGCTACTTATAACCGAGTGCGGCTGTCGACACCCTCTGTACTTCTATGCTCTTTTGTTTTCCAGAGCCCGAGCTAATAGTTCATGAAACACAAATTTACTGAAGAGCATCTGGAACATTTAAATAACGTAATATAAATAAAAAAAATGTAAAATTCGTGAGGAGACTTGATAAGGAACCATGTACTTTTTCTCGACGCATTAGTTAACAGAATACCGACGCATCCGCTTCTCACAGTCCATACGGAAAACACCAGCAACTGTATTGCTCAGAAAGATATTTGTTGATAAGGATTCTAGACCATACAGCTTAGACAAGGAGAGCCTTGCAGAAAAATTTCAGTATAGCTGGGAAGTGTTCCGAACGAAAAGGCACTCGAATCGTTAAAATCAACGGGAGTAGCAGTCAAAATCAAGAATGCCTGAGAAAGAGGCTCACACTGAGACTAAGAAGAATCCGAGAATCGCTTATCTACCCATGATGCTCCAGTATCCAGTAAGACGGTTGACTCTTGCGGAAATACACTCCTGGAAATGGAAAAAAGAACACATTGACACCGGTGTGTCAGACCCACCATACTTGCTCCGGACACTGCGAGAGGGCTGTACAAGCAATGATCACACGCACGGCACAGCGGACACACCAGGAACCGCGGTGTTGGCCGTCGAATGGCGCTGGCTGCGCAGCATTTGTGCACCGCCGCCGTCAGTGTCAGCCAGTTTGCCGTGGCATACGGAGTCTTTAACACTGGTAGCATGCCGCGACAGCGTGGACGTGATCCGTATGTGCAGTTGACGGACTTTGAGCGAGGGCGTATAGTGGGCATGCGGGAGGCCGGGTGGACGTACCGCCGAATTGCTCAACACGTGGGGCGTGAGGTCTCCACAGTACATCGATGTTGTCGCCAGTGGTCGGCGGAAGGTGCACGTGCCCGTCGACCTGGGACCGGACCGCAGCGACGCACGGATGCACGCCAAGATCGTAGGATCCTACGCAGTGCCGTAGGGGACCGCACCGCCACTTCCCAGCAAATTAGGGACACTGTTGCTCCTGGGGTATCGGCGAGGACCATTCGCAACCGTCTCCATGAAGCTGGGCTACGGTCCCGCACACCGTTAGGCCGTCTTCCGCTCACGCCCCAACATCGTGCAGCCCGCCTCCAGTGGTGTCGCGACAGGCGTGAATGGAGGGACGAATGGAGACGTGTCGTCTTCAGCGATGAGAGTCGCTTCTGCCTTGGTGCCAATGATGGTCGTATGCGTGTTTGGTGCCGTGCAGGTGAGCGCCACAATCAGGACTGCATACGACCGAGGCACACAGGGCCAACACCCGGCATCATGGTGTGGGGAGCGATCTCCTACACTGGCCGTACACCACTGGTGATCGTCGAGGGGACACTGAATAGTGCACGGTACATCCAAACCGTCATCGAACCCATCGTTCTACCATTCCTAGACCGGCAAGGGAACTTGCTGTTCCAACAGGACAATGCACGTCCGCATGTATCCCGTGCCACCCAACGTGCTCTAGAAGGTGTAAGTCAACTACCCTGGCCAGCAAGATGTCCGGATCTGTCCCCCATTGAGCATGTTTGGGACTGGATGAAGCGTCGTCTCACGCGGTCTGCACGTCCAGCACGAACGCTGGTCCAACTGAGGCGCCAGGTGTAAATGACATGGCAAGCCGTTCCACAGGACTACATCCAGCATCTCTACGATCGTCTCCATGGGAGAATAGCAGCCTGCATTGCTGCGAAAGGTGGATATACACTGTACTAGTGCCGACATTGTGCATGCTCTGTTGCCTGTGTCTATGTGCCTGTGGTTCTGTCAGTGTGATCATGTGATGTATCTGACCCCAGGAATGTGTCAATAAAGTTTCCCCTTCCTGGGACAATGAATTCACGGTGTTCTTATTTCAATTTCCAGGAGTGTATATCCATCCACTGTTCACATTAGGACTTCTGATACTTTTAAAAAGTCTCGAATCCGATATATTGATACTTAAAGAGCTGTAAATTTGTGCTCTCGACACACCAAGAAAATGTTCCGATATATCGACGGAAAAAATATCGGCGTACTGGCCCATGAAAGTATCGGCTTCACATCGTAAACATACTGCCGGTTTTAGAGCTGCACTTTGCCGGCCGCGGTGGTCTAGCGGTTCTGGCGCTGCAGTCCGGAACCGCGGGACTGCTACGGTCGCAGGTTCGAATCCTGCCTCGGGCATGGGTGTGTGTGATGTCCTTAGGATAGTTAGGTTTAAGTAGTTCTAAGTTCTAGGGGACTTATGACCTAAGATGTTGAGTCCCATAGTGCTCAGAGCCATTTGAACCATTTTTTTTAGAGCTGCATATTTATTAGTTTATTATTATATATTCTGTACATAAATGAACTAGCAGCCTGCCTATCCCGCTTAGAGCAAGAATTGAGAAAACGATGCACGTTAATGCTTGGCAAAACCACTTTGCTAACAATGGTAGCTGCATGTATGTGGCACAATAAAAAGTGTCCGATGGGTCCGTATCTCGGTTTCGTCACATATCGTATTTGTCCGGAGCCCTTCACATCCACCTCCCTGTTTTTTTTTCCTGCCATCACCAGTGACCTAGAAGCTGTAGTGTTAAAACTGCGTGGTGAAGTAAAACGTTGCAATTTATGCTGCTAGCGCCAAGCGCCGATTACATTAGCGTTTCCGCACACTAGTGTCCGCCCACCGCAAAGATCAATCTTGTCATTTGTATTTTTGTTCATCATTTTCAGTAACTGTTTCTGAAGAATGCTGATATGAAGAAATAGCACACCAGCTGCGTTAAAAATTGTTTTTTTAACGTAGTTCGTGTACTAATTTTTCACATCGGAAATAGTGTTATGCCATTCACACTTCTTCTTTCGTGCCACATACGCTTGCTTCACACAGTTAAAAGAGAAAGACTGAACGTGAAGACAGCGCAAAAAGTAGTAAGACTCCTTCACACAGTGAAAGTGGGGCCGAGCGGTTCTAGGCGCTACAGTCTGGAACCGCGCGACCGCTACGATCGCAGGTTCGAATCCTGCCACGGGCGTGGATGTGTGTGATGTCCTTACGTTAGTTAGGTTTAAGTAGTTCTATGGGACTGATGACCACAGCAGTTAAGTGCTCAGAGCCATTTGAACCATTTTTGAACAGTGAAAGTAAAATTATGTTCCACTACAATTTCAAAAGCACCAACTTCAAATATGAACTGAAAATTGTGATAGAAATTGTGAAAATAAAAATAAAACGGAAAATAAAAATATCGGCACTCCATATAGCCATTTTGATATTGGTACATATTGAGAAAAAGTATCGCCGGATATGTCGCAACTTTTGATAAAATATCGATACATTGATATTTTATCAAGAGCCCTAGTTCACATTCCCTGCTGTCAACAAAGATTAAGTCTCCTGTGTAGTTTTAACGACGATCTGGGTATGCGAAAGCGGAACTATACCGCTTGGGATGTTTCGTGTGGGGCACACTACTACAACAGTCGAGAAGTGAAGCAAAAAACGACAGCGATACCTCCAACTAATCCTAGCAAATCAGTTACCGAGCGAGGTGGCGTAGTGATTAGCACACCGGACTCGCATTCGGGAGGACGACGATTCAAACCCGCGTCCGGCCGTCCTGATTTAGGTTTTCCATGATTTCCCCAAATTGGCACAGGCAAATGCCGGATTGGTTCCTCTGAAAGGGCACGGACGATTTTCTTCCCCATCCTTTCCTAATCCGATTTGACCAAAGACTTCGCTGTTCGGTACCCTTCACGAAATCAACCAACCAAATCAATTGTCGCCAGGTGCCTGCCTGAAGACAGTCATGAAATGAAATACTATGAGGACAGGATAGTGATGCAAACGCACAGTTTCTGTGACAGTGTGATGAAGGAGTCCATGGAAATAAAGGTGACCGAAAGCCTAATAAACTTGAACAGTGCTTTCAATTTGAATAAACTTCAAATGGCTCTGAGCACTATGGGACTTAACATCTATGGTCATCAGTCCTCTAGAACTTAGAGCTACTTAAACCTAACTAACCTAAGGACATCACACAACACCCAGTCATCACGAGGCAGTTTGAATAAGGCTGGGGGTCGGACTCAATTTATTAATAACTCTGCAGACAGGACATATATCAAAGCTGGGAAATGCTGAGAGACCATGCGTTTTAGGGAATATCAATATGTGCTCTAGGGAACAAAAGAGCATCAAAGGTCATATTTTGCGTCGGGAGCCGGCTCCCGCTATTAAAAAATAGCTGCTTAATATCACCAATATTTGAGAGTTTGCCTGAAGTCTAGCAAGCGAGTACACATAGCAGCACGACTCACATCAGCTGGAGTGGATGACGGAATCAGTCATTGTAATATTGTGTCTGAAATGGAAACAACTCGAATGAACACCAATATTTGAGAGTTTGCCTGAAGTCTAGCCAGCGAGTACACATAGCAGCACGACTCAGATCATCTGGAGTGGATGACGGGATCAGTCATTGTAATATTGTGTCTGAAATGGAAACAACTCGAATGAACACTTGTGAGAGCACCGTTAGTAAAATTCCACTTCTCTTTTCCAGATTTAATAGTAAAAAGTCAAGAATAATTCCACTGCCGTTGCACAAAAGGCTAGTAAACTATCTTTAAAATACCAGTTCCTTATTCGGGGATCGTTATACATCGTTTTATACTGTGTTTGAAGGAGACAGACCGTCTGTCCCTTTGTAACACAATGAAAATCTGAAGAGGGCATACAGACAAATTGGTTGTTAAAGGTAAAGCTCTGCAATAGTCGTTTTATTAGTGTCGCATTTCATGCGTTAGTACTTACAGACCTTTTCGAATCAACGCTTTAAATATTTTTGAAATTCGATGACTGACTTTATACTCTTCACGGGTATGCAGCCGGATTTCATGATCCTAACGACACGATATTTCGTATGTCTACCTGGCCGCAGTCTTAATGCGAGGTTTCAGGTGCACAATCACGCCGATAACTGACGTAATAACAGATACAACGGCTCGTTTATACTGTTGGAACAGACCGCTGCGCGTGCGCAAGAAGAGGAAGGGTTTCCCTGTGCGAAAGGAAGAACTACAGCGCTGCCGGAGGTGGAAACTAAGCCTGCCGCTGCGGCCGAGCGGATGTAGACGCTTCAGTCCGGAACCACGCCGCTGCTACGGTCGCAGGTTCTAATCTTGCCTCGGGCATGAATGAGTGTGATGTCTTTAGGTTGGTTAGGTTTAAGTAGTTCTAAGTCTAGGGGACTGATGACCTCAGATGTTAAGTCTCATAGTGTTTTGAGCCATTCTTTTGTGGAAACTAAAAAAGTGACGAGTCGCAAATTAAGATACAGCAGGTCGAAAACCAGACCGTTGTTCTTTTATATTTAATAAAATACGATTGCACATCTTGCTTAAAAGAAAACCTTTATCTTTGTGAATAATGTCATCGGATTCTTTACGTGTACAATACCAGTAATGGGAAGCCGTTGCAATAATTTGCGTCTCCTTAAACGAAATATTATGCCCTTCATTGAGACAATGAAGGGCATGATTTTCACGCTAGAGTGTGTGACGGTTCATAACATACCGGTCATAAATGTCCTAATAGTCTGTCCATTATAAGCTTTTTCGCAATAAAAGAGAATTTTTGTACATTCCGAGCTTCTTCATTCCCAAATCATCTTTAATGGATCCAAGAAGGGCTCTAGTTCTGGTCAAAGGCAAAGGAGACTTTTAATATGGTATTTTCCTAACATTCTTGAAATATTCGAAGGAATACTCTCCGAAAAGAGCAGAAAATGATATGCAAGTGTCCATTGTTGGTTCACTTAGCGCTCCAAATGGGTGAGCATGAACAATTTGATATTCAGTATATTCATTCTGCCTAAAAATATCCTTAAGACAAGCTAGTTTCTGCGTCAAGTTATCAGAATCCGAAATATCATAAACTCTCTTGATCAGAGTACGTGTAACTCGCATGCGTTGATCTGGTGGATGACAGTTACTAGCATGGAGGTAGCGGTCCGTATGCGTAGGTTTACTTTGTACACTGTGTCCCAAAGTCCTATTTTATTTTTGTGTTCTGAAACACATAGTGTCGTCAGGACGATGTAATCGGTCTACATTGCCACGAGGACATCAACACTCATTAAGTAGGGAACATCTACGTCATTAAGTGTACTATATTGCTCTCTAATCTGAAATATGATATTATGCAGTTACACGCACTTCCTTTGTATGGAACTGAATTGCACTGCTGTTGGGGCTTCTCCACTAGTTTATACGTCCCACAAAAGGCTCAAAGTTACAGTCTTATTTGTAAATCAAGTACTCTTCAGTATTCTAGAATTTTGATGTAGCTGGTCACGTTTAGGCATATGAGCTGTAAATAATGTCATTCTTCATGCCTGAATATAATATGTTGCTTGACGTAAAATAATAACATATAGCTATTGCACCAAATCATGATCTCCCAAAAATATTTAAAAGCTGCAAATAATCCCATCTATGAAACAATGTGAAAAGATTAACATGTTCAGTGAACTTGAATAAAAAGGGATGTACGCGAAAGCGGCAAAAATCGTGAAAAATTTTATTGGATCTTCATAACAATAACAATTAACAAAAGCTTGTATAGGTACGCTCTACTTTGTTCTTCCGTATTTCCTTGCATCATACATGCTTGCGGTGTTTTCTACCAGTTTCAAGCAGTCACAATGTGGGGAATATTTCGGTGTTTAGCAGATCCAGAACGTCTTCAAAAGTTTCCGCAGCTTACATTTTCGCAATTTAATGTACCTTTTCATCACAAACCACTGACATTGAGGTAATTAATTATGGCATGCAATTAGTCAATACTATAGTTGCAAATTCTGTGGGAGGAGTTTTCATTTACTACCATAGCAAAGCTTTTATATAAAAGAGAATCTCTAAGATTTGATAAAATTTTTTCATATAAATTTGAAGAGCTGTAAAAATGTAGCAAAAGAAGCTGTCAATATTGTGTTACACAGATATCGGTAATAATGGTATATCAAACGTTGTACAAAAATACATTAACTTAGTCCTGATAGACTTTTCAAATAAGGAGCATTTGTACTTACCTTACTGAAAAATTTCTATATTTTCAGATAACAAATGTACAACTTCAATAAGCATGAAAACGTGTGTGTGTAGCCATAAAACATTTCTTAACAACTGTGCCAAATTTAGATAGGTTGCCTTGCAAATTTTGGAATTTATAAGCTTTTTTATTGCAACTTCGTATACGTCCCTCCTTAAGAGACAATAATCTCATCTCAAGATGTAATATTATACCTTTTACAAGTTAACACGAGCATACAGAGAAAGTATTGTTCAAGAATGGTAGACCAGACGCTTGAAAGATATATATTTAATAGAACAGTTCACGACCGGGGACAGGCTCCATGTTAATCAGTCTTTGTACAGAAATGGCTAAAGAAACAACGATTACTTCATAATAGGTATAAAACAAAACATAGAGGCCAACCCCCTTCCCCCATGGAATACGGATGTTCCCGATGTGGAGTTGCTTGCTTGCGTCAACGACACAAATAGCCGTACCGTAGGTGCATTCACAACGGGGGAGTATCTACGGAGAAGCCAAAAAACTTATTGATCATGAAGAGTATCACAAGTCTTTTCAGCTGTTGCAGGGCCACAGAGTGGTTCACCGATCAGGCGTTGTAACAGCAACCAGCATAGCCATACTGTTTTGGTATTGTGAACGGCGAAAAGCAAGGGAAAATTATAACTGCCAATTTGCCGATGGCCTCAGGTCTACTGTATGGCTTAATGCTGACAGAATCCTCTGGGTAACATTTTTCGGTGTTAACATTGCCCCGCCCACAGTTCAGATCCTCGTTTGGGGACTACTCAATAGGAAGTCCTCATCAGGAGGAAAAAATATGGCTTTTCAACGGTCAAAGAGTAATATGGATACACACAAGTTACATAATGTGAGGATTAGTTAAGTGAGGTAGCACGAATAACAAGAATTTTGGTAAAGTCTTTACAGGGTTATCAACACAAAATCCAACAGGTAATAGTGAAGAGATTAATATTAGAAAACGAGGGACTACAACTAGCAGATGATCTTTGTTGTTTGGGCTTCTGAAATGGCCGAAGTAGAGAGGATATAAAATTGAGAATGGCAATATCAAGAGAAACATTTCAGGCAATAAGAAACTCGTTAACATCGAATATAAATTCTCCTCTTAGGAATCTATCTCTGAAGTTGATTGTATGAAGAGTACTCTTGTATGGGATTGAAACGTACAAAAAGAACAGTTTAGTTGGGAAACAAGAAGGCTGTATACATGGAAGAATCCTGGAGATACTAGCAGGTATCAGATTATATAATGGTAAGACAGAGATTTAGGAACCAGGTTTTAAATTGTAAGACATTTCCAGGGGCAGATGTGGACTCTGACCACAATCTATTGGTTATGAACTGTAGATTAAAACTGAAGAAACTGCAAAAAGGTGAGAATTTAAGGAGATGGGACCTCCATAAACTGACTAAACCAGAGGTTGTACAGAGTTTCAGGGAGAGCATAAGAGAACAATTGACAGGAATGGGGGAAAGAAATGCGGTAGAAGAAGAATGGGTAGCTCTGAGGGATGTAGTAGTGAAGGCAGCAGAGAATCAAGTGTGTAAAAAGATGAGGGCTAGTAGAAATCCTTGGGTAACAGAAGATATCTTGAATTTAACTTTTGAAAGGAGAAAATTTTAGAACGCAGTAAATGAAGCAGGCAAAAAGGAATACAAACGTCTCAAAAATGAGATTGACAGGAAGTGCAAAATGGCTAAGCAGGGATGGCTAGAGGACAAATGTAAGGATGTAGAGGCTTATCTCACTGGGGGTAAGATAGATACTGCCTACAGGAAAATTAAAGAGACCTTTGGAGAAAGGAGAGCCACTTTTATGAATCTCAAGAGCTCAGATGGAAACCCAGTTCTAAGCAAAGAAGGGAAAGCAGAGAGGTGGAAGGAGTATATAGAGGGTCCATACAAAGGCGATGTACTTGAAGACAATATTATGGAAATGGAAGAGGATGTAGATGCAGATGAAATGGGAGATACGATAGTGCGGGAAGAGTTTGACAGAGCACTGAAAGACCTGAGTCGAAACAACGCCCCCGGAGTAGACAACATTCCATTGGAACTACTGACGGCCTTGGGAGAGCCAGTCCTGAAAAATTCTACCATCTGGTGAGCAAGATGTACAGGTGAAATACCCTCAGACTTCAAGAAGAATATAATAATTCCAATCCCAAAGAAAGCAGGTGTTGACAGATGTAAAAATTACCGAACTATGAGTTTAATAAGTCACTGCTGCAAAATACTAACGCGAATTCTTTACAGACGAATGAAAAAACTGGTGCCGGCCATGGTGGCCGTGCGGTTCTAGGCGCTGCAGTCTGGAACCGCGGGACTGCTACGGTCGCAGGTTCTAATCCTGCCTCGGGCATGGATGTGTGTGATGGCCTTAGGTTAGTTAGATTTAAGTAGTTCTAAGTTCTAGGGGACTTACGACCTAAGATGTTAAGTCCCATAGTGCTCAGAGCCATTTGAACCATTTTTTTGAAAAACTGGTAGAAGCCGACCTCGGGGAAGATAAGTTTGGATTCCGCAGAAATGTTGGAACACGTGAGGCAATACTGATCCTACGACTTATCTTAGAAAATACATTAAGGAAAGGAAAACCTACGTTTCTAGCATTTGTAGATTTTTTGTACAGAAACCAGATGGCAGTTATAAGAGTCGAGGGGCATGAAAGGGAGGCAGCATTTGGGAAGGGAGTGAGACAGGGTTGTAGCCCGTCCCCGATGTTATTCAATCTGCATATTGAGCAAGCAGTAAAGGAAACAAAAGAAAAATTCGGAGTAGGTATTAAAATCCATGGAGAAGAAATAAAAATGTTGAGGTTCGCCGATGACATTGTAATTCTGTCAGAGACAGCAAAGGACTTGGAAGAGCATTTGAACGGAATGGATAGTGTCTTGAAAGGAGGATATAAGATGAACATCAACAAAAGCAAAACGAGAATAATGGAATGTAGTCAACTCAGGTGATGCTAAGGGAATTAGATCAGGAAATGAAACGCTTAAAGTAGTAAAGGAGTTTTGCCATTTGGGGAGCAAAATAACTGATGATGGTCGAAGTAGAGAGGATATAAAATGTAGACTGGCAATGGCAAGGAAAGGGCTTCTGAAGAAGAGAAATTTGTTAACATCTAGTATTGATTTAAATGTCAGCAAGTCGTTTGTCAAAGTACTTTTATGGAGTGTAGCCATGTATGGAAGTGAAACATGGACGATAAATAGTTTGGAGAAGAAGAGAGTAGAAGCTTTTGATATGTGGTGCTACAGAAGAATGCTGAAGATTAGATGGGTAGATCACATAACTAATGAGGAGGTATGGAATATAATTGGGGAGACGAGGAGTTTGTGGCACAACTTGACTAGAAGAAGGGACCGGTTGGTAGGACATGTTCTGAGGCAGCAAGAGATCACAAATTTAGCATTGGAGGGCAGCGTCGTGGGTAAAAATCGTAGAGGGAGACAACGAGATGAATACACTAAGCAGATTCAGAAGGATATAGGTTGCAGTAACTACTGGGAGATGAAGAAGCTTGCACAGGATAGAGAAGCATGGAGAGCTGCATCATACCAGTCTCAGGACTGAAGACAACAACAACAACAACAGTTGGGAAGAGAAAAGAAAGTTGTTATGGATGGTAATCGGGTAACTAGGTACTGAATTGAAATAGGGAAAACAAAGAAATTTATGGCACAATTGGAGTAGAACAGGATAGGACAATAACCTGAGACACTAATGAATTATTAATTTGGTAACGGTGGTGTTAGTGGGGGTTGGAGGGGGAGAGGAGAAGGGTATTACAGGAGTCCAAGGCTCTGATACATTAAGTGTATTCAAATGGATGTAGATTCCAGCAGATATATGCAGGTGAATAGGGCTGTTTGGGGTAGACTAGTTTATTACAAACCATGTCATGAGTCACAACTGTGTTGAGGGGGCACAAGCAACACTGGGAAGCTTTTAGGTTGTACATTTTAGTCAGTTGTAGAGTCGTTGGTTCGTCATTGTTTTCAGCGGTCATTATCTGCTATAATATTTGGATTTTTTCACCTTTTACCCTACAGTAAGTTAGTTTCATATTTGAGAAAATATGTGATTAACGGTAGCGCATCTCTCTCTGTGTGTGTGTGTGTGTGTGTGTGTGTGTGTGCATGTTTTTGATGCGTTTTGATGTTATTTAATTTTACGGGGGACGTTCGATAAGTACTGCAGCACTTTTTCCTCGGCCAGTTTCAGTTGAAAAAATGCCGAATTTGTTGTGAGACATCGTGGAATATTCCTGTTTCAGGCCCTATAGTTTCATGAAGTTCCGACAGGTGGTGGCACTTACGTAGTCTTCAAAATTGCTCGTGTAACGGAGCTGCATTCCAGGCAGAGAGCTATCATTCAGTTTCTTTTGACGAAAAACCAGAGCATTGCAGATACTCATAGGCACTTCCAGAATGTCTATGGGGACCTGACAATGAACAAAAGAGACATTGGGCAAAGCGTTTATCATCATGGCAACATGGTCGCGCTAACCTTTTCGATCTCCCGCGTGGCGGCCGGTCGGACACCGCTGTGCCCCTGCAACGGTGGAACGTGCGGACACTGACGGATCACAGCCGTCGCTGCTCAACGGGACGTTCCTGTCGGTGGTGTTATCAGACGCGTCCACGCGTAGGACTTCTCAGCGGTGAATTCCGGTGGGTTCCTCGCAGTCTAATTCTGCAAACGGCAACGAAGGACCATCCGTGCGGAACTGCTTGCGCCCTACGAGACCGATCATGACAATTTCTGTCGAACATCGTCACAAGCGATGAAACACGTGTTCATCACTTCGAACCGGAAACGAAACGACAATCCATGATATCGTGCCACACCGCCTCTCCTCCGAAGAAAAAGTTAAAAGTAGCACCCTCTGCCGGTAAAGTCGTGGCGACGGTTTCTGCGACATTGAAAGGGTTATTCTGTTTGATGCACTCGCTCATGGTACAACGATCAACACTTGTTTTCCGTTAACCTCAGGAAATTAAAGGGACCACATAAGCGTGTTCGTAAAAATGTAAACAAACCTCTCCTTCTCCATAACAACTGAAGGCTTCTCATATGTCTGCCCGCCCGAGAGAAGCTCCGATACTGCATTGGACTATTCCTTTTTGTCTAGGCGAACTAGTGGCGTAAGGCGGCCTCATTGCACGAAGATTATATTGAAAAGTAGGGTTTTGTAGCAAATAGAGTGGGGAATAATACGGAGTATTGGAATCCTAAATAAAACCAACCTGCTTTCAAAAAAAGTGTTGCGTTACTTATTGAACGCCCTCGCAGTTAATCCTTCAATATTTCGCGACCTTCATAGCCACGCAACGCCTAAAATCTTAATACTGTCGCTATGACATTGCTGTAATGCGCCTGCATCGTTATCAGGTCGAACATGGACAGCTGTGTCAAAACAGACATCGGACTACAGACCACAACGAAAGTCATATGTACTGATGTGTCTTTAGGTAGTCTCATAATGATGAGCAACGTCCTTTCATTTTACAGGCAGACGAAACTCTATTGATGTCATTACTGTGTTTCCTTTCTTAATTGTATCTTATATCACTTAGCGTAAAATCTCAATTGTACTACAGATAACTTGCTCACCCTCAATTACTCTTCAAAACGAGGCATGATTTCTGCTTGCGTGCTCAGCTGTCACGACTCAGCTTCGTGGCAGAACAGGCGAGAGCTGCCGTGCCCGATCTTATTAAATTTCCAGGCAATTTGCCGCCCGCCACGGAATTGCCCTCGTAGATCTGCGGTAGGTCCTGGTTCATATAGCCCCCTCTCCCACTCCCTTACCCTTCTGCACCGGGTTGATAATTGCCTGACTCTGCGACAATTCCCACCGCGGCTTACAGGCGCTCTTTCTCTAAGCCAACCGTGTCCAGGCGAGCAGCGTATTATCATGTGACGAAAGGTCGTAATTCAGTCGGATATCTCTCGCACCTGCGGGTGGCGTAATTGCAGTTTGCTCACGCACCGCACGCAGAAGAATCCGCGATAGCTAACGAACCAGCTTTTACTTGGGTTTTCGCCACGAAACGAGAGATTCGTCGCACCTTGGGACAGACAGTTATCTCACATACATTCTGTCACTGTACCGCAGTAATTGTCACGTGAGAGATTTTCTGAACACGACAACTTGGTCATGAGTTGGCAGTTTTTCTGCTGCTATGAGTTGCATTTGGAAGGATCTGGAAGATCAGCTCAATGGAAAAGAGCTCATAAAATGAACAACAGAAAGAAATAAACAAGGGTAGTTGAAAGTAACTGAATAAATCAGGTGAAAATGAGGTTAAGTAGAATTCCAACTGGGCCAACAGCCTCGCCGCAGTGGCAACACCGGTTCCCGTCAGATCGCCGAAGTTAAGCGCTGTCGGCCTGGTTAGCACTTGGATGGGTGACCATCCGGTCTGCCGAGCGCTGTTCGCAAGTGGGGTGCACTCAGCCGTTGTGAGGCAAACTGAGGAGCTACTTGATTCAGAAGTACCGGCTTGTCTCGGAACCTGCCGTACGGCCGGGAGAGCGGTGGGCTGACCATTGCCCCTCCATATCCGCATCCGGTGACGCCTGTGGGCTGAGGTCCGCAGCTCATGGTCGTGCGGTAGCGTTCTCGCTTCCCGCACCCGGGTTCCCGGGTTCGATTCCCGGCGGGGTCAGGGATTTTCTCTGCCTCGTGATAACTGGGTGTTGTGTGCTGTCCTTAGGTTAGTTAGGTTTAAGTAGTTCTAAGTTCTAGGGGACTGATGACCATAGATGTTAAGTCCCATAGTGCTCAGAGCCATTTGAACCATTTTGTGGGCTGAGGATGACACGGCAGCCGGTCGGTACCGTGGGGCCTTCATGGCCTGTTAGGGTGGAGTTTAGTTTCTTAGAATTTCAACTGGGATCCTACAAGAGGTAGATGAATTTTCGTATTTGGACAGAAAAATAAAACAAGACCGACTGTGCAATGAGATTTGGCTAGCAATCGCAAGAAAAGCGTTTATATAAAAAAATGTTTTAACATGTCACACAAGTCTGATATGAAGCATGAAATTAAGGCATATGTTTGGAGTGTAGTGTTCTACACCGACGGAAAAAAAAATCGCAACCCCAACATCATCACCAAAAAACAGTTAACGTAGTGTAATGAAATTTCATTAACACATTTGTCTCGGTAAGATATTTAAAAGATTAAAATTACAAGTAATTGGTTAAGGTAAGATAAGCCATTGCAAATGGGAAACGTGGGTGCATTAACAAACAGTGTAACGCCAGACTGCTGAATACAACCATGCAAACATGCATGCATTGTCTTGTTCATGTGCCTGATGTCCGCTTCTGAAATGGAGATTGATGCCTGTTGCCTGACAGAATGTCAATCCTAAGGGCCCGTGTTCGATTCCCGGCTGGGTCGGAGATTTTCTCCTCTCAGAAACTGGGTGTTGTGTTGTCCTAATCATCATCATTTCATCCCCATCGACGCGCAAGTTGTCGAAGTGGCGTCAAATTGAAAGACTTTCACCCGGCGAACGGTCTACACGACGGGAGGCCCTGGTCACACGACATTTTTATCGGGTAGGCCAAGGCAGCATGTAGACACTCTGTAGAGCATGTTGGGTTACAAAAGCGGTGTGTTTGAAAAGCCGGTCAGGGTGGCCGAGCGGTTCTAGGTGCTGCAGTCTGGAACAGCGCGACCGCTACGGTCGCAGGTTCGAATCCTTCCTCGGGGATGGAAGTGTGTGCTGTCCTTAGGTTAGTTAGGTTTAAGTAGTTCTAAGTTCTAGGGGACTGATGCCATCAGAAGTTAAGTCCTCAGAGCCATTTTTGAACCTGTTTGAAAACACCCCATGAATAGCAGCACAACAGGTCGAATGATCAGACTGACGTACAATGTTGCTGTAGATGCAGTACTGTGCAGTACTGTGCGCCAGAGGCACAGGCCGAACACGAAAGACTTCTCTCTTGATAGTACCACGTGGCCATCCGCAGTCCGGTCTTTTTGCGACCAATGCCAGCAATCACGTACAGTGGCTAAATTCCAGCTCAGTCTTTCTGCACTATCGCATAAGGAACATCTCGTAGTCCTATTACACGACCTTGTTCAAATTCAGTGAGGCGTCTTTTTCGCCTTAAAGGCATTCTTGACTAATATCGGCTCAACACGACCAATCTCAAAGGCAACTAATTTTCACGATCGATGCAGCGTGTATTTAAAGTAAATCTGATTTGCATTCTCGTAGTGGTGCTACTAGCAGCATTCTTATGCGGCTTGCATCAAATTTGAACAGACACCGTCTTTCAGGTGTAGAAACACGCCTACTAACTTTTGTTTATGACGCACAACTTCGTCTTGGTGCTGCAATTGTTGTTTAGCCGTCAGTGAATTATGGAAGCTAAACGTAGACGACTAACAGTACAGACGAGAAGAGAAAGGAAAATTTTTAAATATGGTGCTAGAGAAGAATGCTGAAGATTAGATAGGTTAGTCGGATAACTGATAAAGAGGTCATAAATCTCGATGAGAATGACTTTGCGAATAATCGAGCACTATCTCCTAAGCGGCCACAGAAGGTTTAGCGATTGAAAGAAGGAGAAACAAAGATGTCTCTATGAGGATTGGGAATATTGTATCATGGGGAAGGGAAAAGTGCACCTCAACGTGCGTTCGGCTAGACGATTGATAGTACGCAGCATTAAGTACTAGACGTGGGGCCGTAGAGCGTCAGCGCTGTTGTGTCACAAAGCGTAATGGAGCAATATCTCTAAATAAAGTGCTCAAAACACTCCCCAGAATTTTTTGAGAAAGGAAAAGTATGTGCAAAGTTTGACCCGCACAACTTCATTCCCTAGAAAAACAAAGACTCTTGGATCCCTTACAGTTCTTCTTGAGTAAAACAAAAAAAAAAGTGACTTTCGAGTTGAACGAAATTCCAAAGACAGATTCACGTGGTAGTCTCAACATTCTGAGTGTTTTACTATCTGAAGAGTAAAAACCAGCATTTTAATTTCTCTTTGTGTTTCGTTTATTCAGTATGGAAACTATTTGGACTGATGGAGCAGATGCAAGCAATGCCACTCACCACTCCTGGTGTACGTCTTTCCACACTCAGAAATTTCTACGGCCTTGTTAAATGCTGCGTCCTGTGGTGTGCGGTGAATACAGGTATCAAAAAATGGCTCTAAGCACTATGGGACTTAACATCTGAGATCATCAGTCCCCTTACTAACCTAAGGACATCACACACATCCATGCCCGAGGCAGGATTCGAACCTGCGACCGCAGCAGCAGTGCGGTTCGGGAGTGAAGCGCCTAGAAACGCTCGGCCACAGCGTCCGGCGAATACATGTCTCAACTGGTGCGGAGCGTGGATATTTATTAATTTATTGCTTATTTAGCGTTACCAGATATGGGAGTAGCAGCGTGCTGATGGAAACAAGAAATGATATTACATATAAATTATTTATTGATATGGACCAGCGGGTGATCCTTTAACTACAAAAGCAAGCGTCTTTTGTTTGTCACAGAGGCTAAGTTTGAAAACAAATCGCTAGCGGTCTGAGAAATACTCCAAACGTATCAAAAGTAACTGACACATAAAATAATAGCCATACACCTGTTGCCTATCCTATGGGTCGTCAGGCGCATTTTCGCTGGTACTTCGGCAGATATCTTCACTTCTGTTCTTGCATCATGTAGCCGGGGTCAGCCCAAACAAATTCTGCTCGTCATGTTTCACATATGAAACCCAAGAGTTGTTTCCAACTACGAACAAAATAATTTTTAAATAGTAATTTTAAGTGCTCGTTCGTTAGAGCAATCTCAAATTAGTCTTGTGCGGTATTCGTTTTATCGCTAAGTGTTAACAGAAACAATGAAACACGGAGAATAATCAGTACTCCAACAGCGACTGAGCAGCGCTTCTGCATGGCGGTAGCTGTCGGCTTGGGTCATGGCGGTGCTGTCGGTGCTGGATCCTGCTTATTCTTCGCACTGGACTAATTTGGGACAGCTGTATCGAATAGATACTTAAAACTACACGTTTTGAAAATTTAATTTAAAATATCTCCGAAACCCCAGAGTAAATGCGCCTGACGACTCTTAAGAGAGACATCCTGTATACATCTGTGTAACAGACAAGATACAGAGTAGTGGCTTTAGAAAATATCGAAAAAATTTAAGAATTCATATACGTAGCTGAAAAGCGAGCAGAGAACATTGTTACCTCACTGGTTTGGACAATCAATGAAACCAATTAATGTAGATGTGTGTAAATCAGACTGAGAGGTTTACCAAGCATCTGTATGAGCAACGAAATCCGAGCCCAGGCAAGCAAAGGTCAGGAAGCATACAAATTAGGCAAATTGGAGTAACGACTCGATTTCGGACCACCTTCGAGATAGCTAATCGACAAATTTTAAAACACAGACGTACAGTACAAATTAAATTTCCATAGCAAATGAATACAACAGAATCAAGAGCGCATACAACTGAATTTATTTGGTCAGCTAGTATAAAATAAATTAATAAATATTAAGAGGCACTAAACCGTGTGGCGCATAGCGTCCACTACAGTGGAGAGCTGTTAATGGTCGCTTCATTGGCATTTTCAATCAGTCCTGGGGCTGCAAATGCACACAGTTCACTGCAGTGGGTGCTCCCTACTGATGTTGTGTCGTGCATGCATTTGCAGCCTCATTACTGATTGAAAACGCCAGACAATTGACGATTAAAAGTTGTCCACTGCAGTGAAATTCATGCACCGCAGGGTTAAATACGGGAGACAACAGACAGCTAATTTGAATTAAAGAAGCACATAAGTTTCTTGAAACTGGCACCCCCCTTACAATCAAACGAGTACTTGTCTTAGAATCTTATCCCTAGGATGGTGATACACACAAAGACAAACACGGCCCTTACAATGAGCTGAATCAGTTTCATGTCAAAATAACAAGCGACGCTCAGAAGTGACCACACAGGAGGAGGCGTCCTCACGCGAACGTCGACCAACACTAAATAAACTATGTTTCTTACCGTCGTTCCTGTATCAGGCCAAAATAAATCGTGGACATAGGTCGCGGCCACCAGCCAAGGTAGCAGGAACGCAGAATATGACCCGTTATCGCACAGTTGTAACTCCCCCCCCTCCCTCACCCCCCCCCCCCCCCAAAAGAGGCTACGGCTTGTTCCGCAGAGTGAACTTCAATCGTGCAGACACGAGGAGAAACCACGAGAACTCCGACGTACAAGACGGTACGTGAATTTCTTTCAAGAAAGCCCATCACTTCTGAACTGCGAGCCTGCTTAAATCCGTTGCGGAACCGTCCCAAATGCCACCATACGGTACGCCATGAAAGCAATAGCTAAGCAATGCTAGACAGTTTCCTGAAATACGCGAATCTATAGGTTGGGACAAATAAAAGTTGCCCGGACAAGTGGACACGATTGGACGTGAATGTACACATATAGCGACACGCCGTGACGCACACACCACGTGTACGCCCGCCATGTGATCCATACCGGTATAGAAAGTAGTGCGGGGTGTGTCAGTGTACACTACGGTCGCGGGTTCGAATCCTGCCTCGGGCATGGATGTGTGTGATGTCCTTAGGTTAGTTAGGTTTAAGTAATTCTAAGTTCTATGGGACTGACGACCTTAGATGTTACGTCCCATAGTGCTCAGAGCCATTTGAAACATTTTTTGTGTCAGTGTGAGTGGAGCAGTGCAGAGGGGCGATGGTACTCACGGTGGAGCAGCGGGTGTTCGTTGTGAAAAGTTACGCGACAACAAAGTCGTGGAAACGGTGTGCTCAGTAGTTTGTTGAGAGGTTTGATGCTGTAAAAATTCCAGCAAAGAGTGCTATGCAACGGTTTGTCAGAAAATTGCGTCAGACAGGAAGTGTCGGAAAACATTCCGAAACATACCAGTACACCAAAAAACATTGTTACAGTTCATTAGAAAATACTTCAGAATCCTAGCAAATCCACTCGAAGCCTGTCGCAGGAGACCGGAATATCACGTCGATCATGCGAACGGATACTACACCTGGACTTGCTCATGCATCCCCACTGTCTGTTGTTCATGCATTAGAAACAGCAGTTTCTCCTCAGCGCCTCCGTGTTTGTGATTGGCTGTTCACTGAGATAACAATGAATAGCTTGGACATGGCTCAGTTCTTTGTCTGATGAAGCCTGGCTTCGCTTGACTGGTTATGTCAACTCACGGAATCATAGGTTCTGGGCAGTGGAGAATCGACATAACTTCCATGAAACACCACTGCGTGATCAAAAGTCTACATTGTGTGCATGCCGCACTACTGGTTCCATCTTCTTTCATCAGACGTTGACTTCGGCGCTTTACATTGCCAACATTTTGAAACCATTTGCGGCAGCATTAATGCTGCAGGAAAAGACCTACAGGATGGACAACTGCACAGTCGGCCGAACCTTGGAGCACATTTACACAGTCTTCACAGAGTCATTAGCAGAGGCCAGTCTGGTCGCGGCCCTAGCTGTCCACTCAAGTCACCTGGTCTGTCAGTATGCGTTTCCGTTTTCTGGGCAGCCCTCAAGTCTAAGGTGCATTGCAAGAACCGCAAAGTCTTCGAGAACAGCAGTTGCTGCAGTCCATCTTAGATATGCCTTCAGCAACTTGCTGACTAAGACCCGCAAGTGCCAAGAGATGAATGGTGGTCACTTTCGACATCTGCTATAGTCAGATTAGTACCTTTCTTCCTTTCCTCTGCTGTTCAAAAAAATGTCTCAAATGGCTCTAAGCACTATGGGACTTAACATCTGAGGTCATCAGTCCCCTAGACTTAGAACTACTTAAACCTAACCAACCTAAGGACATCACACACATCCATGCCCGAGGCAGGATTCGAACCTGAGACCGTAGCAGCAGCGCAGCAGCTCTTAGAACCGCTCGGCCACAGCGGCCAGATCTGCTGTCGTTCTTCATATCCTAGAACTCTCTTGTCTGGACCACATATGTTTGCCCCACTCTGCATATAACCACAAGGACGGCTCAAATACTAATTTTGTAATATAACTTAATATAAATACGCCACCAGCTCGTCATATCGCGAGTGTTAGTTTCGTTAGTGGCCGCTGTTCACTGTCACCTCTTTCTATTCAGCCAGTCTTTTTCTAGGATGCCTCTGGCTGTCATTGTCTCATAGACACGTTCCTTCCATGTTCCTCATGGGTGTCCTAGCTTTCTTTTCCCTCATGGAGTCAATTTCCTAATTCGTTTTGAACGATTGTCGTCATATGTCCTTAATAAATGGCTGAGTTAAAACAACTATTTCTTCTGTTGCTTTGTTTGTCGCCTTGTTGGTTTCTATAATTTATCTTCTGGTAGTGATCTTCACAACTTCTTCTACAGAAGTTTACTTTCAGCTCCAGAGGCGTCTCTCTATACCTATTACTGATCTCGCATGACATACAGCATCGATGTCAACCATGGATTGTAGCCATTTTGCTTCGTCCTTTTTTTTGACAGTGGTGCTATACCACAGAAAAATAGATGAACTACTTTATTGCTCATTTTCCTTAACCTATTTTGTTAAATTTCAACCAAGCTTCTGCTGTTGAATGACGGCGATACTCTCAAAACTCTAAAAGTGTCACGTCCTTTGACTTATGCTAGTTAATTGTTTAAGTATTTTACTGTATATATATTTGCTGTCTGTTCTTTCGGAAATCTAATCCGTGCAATTGCTATGACCACTGTGCCCGGGTGACTTAGTGGTCAGAGTATCTGCCTCGTGAGCGGTTGCCCTGTGTAAGGTTACAGATATAGTTAATGACAATAGGCGAATTAAACTGCAATATTAAATGTTGTTTGGATAAATTGTATGAAAACAGATTATAAATGAAACTACTACACAGTTGTACTGGCTCACGATTCATCCAGCAACACGTTAAGAAGAATGCAAATAGGATTATGCAGTTATAATATCTGTAGAAAATGTTCATATAGCTGTAAGGATAGAAAATTAACTTTCGTAGTCGGTGCAGACAAAACTCGTTACGTAGCTACAAACGAAGCGGGTCCAAAATAATTCCACACAACCGAAAACGCTAACAGCAGTTTATTAAATTGACTTATGTACTTGTTTTCAATTTATTAATCTTCAGCCACAGGATATTATAATCTACGATTTTTAATTACTTATTGATATGTTACATTGCATAACCTAGTATTGCATTATTAGAACTAAGAATAAGAAAAACTTTATACAGAAAAAATTCAGTATATTAAATACGCCTTGCAACCTCCTTTAGACACACTGCAGGACATGATTTCAAAAAGCTTGTATAAATAAATAAGATGGACGTTGAATTCATTACCTGACAGGAACTATGTATGGCCACTCATAAGTATTGTTGTACAATATTTATTTTGCAAGTGTTTTGCTTCCCTCTTAATTATCCATCTGCTGTTGTACTCCAGGACTGTTGATGGTGACCCATACAATCAATGCACTCTGCCGATTGTTGTTGACTTCCTTACTAGCGGTTTCCTTTGAATAGAAATACTGATGACTTATGCTTGACAGAATTGTGTGTTTGAACCACAGTGACGACACGACGTCATAAAGTGCCCCTTGCGTCTATTTTGAAATTGATGGTGGAGGAGAAGAAAAGAAAGGAAAGGCCAAGAAATTATGATATCAGTTTCATCGTGACTTCATCTGGTTGTCCAGTGAGCAAGAGATCCTGGGTTCGAGTTCCGGTTCACGACACACATCTTCACTCGCCGGTCATTCTGCGTAAAGTTCCGGTTGCTGCTGACTTCAACAGTCCCTACACTTTCTTTTCCCTTCTCCCCCCTCACTTCACCATCAGTTTATGTAACATGAATCACAGCTGTAGATATCGCATGGTGTCTGTTTGGTTTTTTTTTTTTTTTTTTTTTTTTTTTTTTTTTTTTTTTTTTTGACATGTCCGAAAGAATAGACATGACGCATTCATATGACATGGTTTGTTCGCTTTCATGTTCACGGACACCGCGAGTTCCGCGCATCCTGTACCAGTTGACAACGCAAGGTTTCATTGTCTGACGACATCATAGTTAAATCACACGCCGATATATAGCTCTTTCCATGGGGGCAGGAGTGCTGTCTCAAATACGGTTGGTCAGCTGGGTTGACTGAAAGATCCAACCGCCTTTTGGTTTTCTAAAGATACATATCTGTCTCTTTAAACTCCTTCTGTAATACTGTGACGTGATATTGTAAATAAATACACTGAAGAGCCAAAGAAACTGGTACATCTGCACAATATCGTGTAGAGTATCCGCAAGCACGCAGAAGTGCCGCAACACGACGTGTCATGTACTCGACTAATGTCTGAAGTAGTCCTGAAGGGAATTGACTCCAAGAATCCTGCAGGGCTGTCCATAAATCCATAAGAGTATAAAGGGATGGAGATCTCTTCTGAACAGCATGTTGCAAGGCATCCCGAACACGATTAATAATATTCATGTCTGGGGAATTTAGTGGCCTGCGGACGTGTTTAAACTCCACTGCAGCCACTATGTACCAATTCTGGAGGTGAGGGGTGTCTCGTTGTCCTGCTGGAATTGCCCAAATCCGTCGGATGCACAATGGACATGAATTAATGCAGGTGATCATACGTGATGCTTACGTACTTGTCATCTGTCCGAGTCGTACCTAGACAAACAAGGGGTCCCATATCACTCCAACTGCACACGCCTCACACCATTAGATACTCGATCAGCTTGAACAGTATCCTGCTGACATGCACGGTCCATGGATTCATGAGGTTATGTCCATACCCATACGCGTCCGTCCGCTCGATATAATTTGAAACGAGACTCGTCTGACCAGGCACGTTTCCAGTCAACAACAGTTATGTGTCGATGTTGACGGGTCCAGTCGAGGACTAAAGCTTTGTGTCGTGCAGTCATCAAGGGTACACTAATGGGCCTTCGACCCCGAAACCCGATATCGATGATGCTTCGTTCAATGGTTCGCCCGCTGACACTTGCTGATGGCTCAGCTTTTGAATCTGCGGCAGTTTGCAGAACGGTTGCACTCCTGTCACGTTGAACGATTCTGTTCAGTCGTCTTTGGTCCCGTTCTTGCAGGATCTTTGTCCGGCTGCGGCAATGTCGGAGATTTGATGTTTTAGCGGATTCCCGATATTCACCGTACGCTCGTGAAATGGTCGTACGGGAAAATCCCCACTTCATTGCTACCTCGGAGATGCTGCGTCCCATCGCTCGTGCGCCGACTATTGCACCACGTTCAAACTCACTTACATCTTGATTACGTAACATTGTAGCAGCAGTAACCGACCCAACAACTGCACCAGACATTTGTTACCTTATACAGGCGTTGACGACCGCGGCGCCTATTCTGCCATTTTACATATCTCTGTATTTAAATACGCATGCCGATACCAGTTTCTTTAGTGCTTCAATGTAGATGTTAAAATTCAAAATAACCCACGTTTTGACCGTGCTGCAGCGGCCTTTTTTCGGTTCAAATGGCTCTGAGCACTATGGGACTCAACTGCTGAGGTCATTAGTCCCCTAGAACTTAGAACTAGTTAAACCTAACTAACCTAAGGACATCACAAACATCCATGCCCGAGGCAGGATTCGAACCTGCGACCGTAGCGGTCTTGCGGTTCCAGACTGCAGCGCCTTTAACCGCACGGCCACTTCGGCCGGCCTTTTTTTCGGGGGTAGACTGATTTGATATGGAGTGGGCTCTTGAGCATATTGCATTTCTAAAACTGTCATTCTACTATGACGTGTCAGTAAACCAGGAAGTAGGCTATCTGAATGAGATAGACACTAGCCATGGAAACTGCTAGTTATTAGTAAGGTACGCATCCGCCTTGTACGGTGGTTGAAGGGTGGCTTCTCTCTCTCTCTCTCTCTCTCTTTCTCTTTCTTTCTTTTTCGCTCTGTTCACAGCACAGCTGACGCTGCCTGCCGTGAGAACTGCATAGCGTAACATTCAGTCAATATGAAGATTCATACCCTCTACGAATCTAAATAATCCATATTAGTTATTATCCGACTTGGTTCAAATTTGGTACAGAGCCTTTTGTTATTAATGGAATGATTCTGTTAAAATTTCAGATTTTTATTTATTACATTTCTGGAGATAAAGAGAATTGTCTAAGAGTCCTAAAACGTACGCTTGTTTTTTTTTTTTTTTTTTTTTTTTTAACGAGGTTAGGAACAATAACAGATTGACTTTCATTATCATTTGAATCCATTACAAATTTGTTACAATCCAAACAAAGAACAGAGTTAATCTAATTTTAAACGCTTTCCTGCAGGTGGACTGAATATCCCGAATGCTCGATTTTTTTAATCGTGAACTTTCAGGAATTGACTTTCAGCTAGAGTTACATGGCCTCCGAGTGATAGGTATTAGGTCGTGGTTTCATGAACGGCGCTTTACACTGCCTAAAACGTATCTGCTACCACAGAGTGAAGGGACTTCGGCAAAAATCCTATCGAGGTAGGGTGACTGAACGATAGCGTTAACGGCAACACAGGCGACCGACCCCGCCCCGCCGCAAAGCCTAGCTATTTCAAACTTTATTTTGAGTGGAAAATACGTAATGTTGTGAGAAAGAATTGTGACGTGTGTTTTGGATACTGGGAAATTATTCGATGGCTGCTGGCTTAAATAAGGGACTAATGGTGACCAGGGGGACCTGTATACTTCGATTGTTCGTCTGATAACCTCAATGCTAATTAACCCGCGAACGGCTTAACGTGTCGAATCTTTTCCTAAGAATTATTTTCAGCACAAGTTTCAGTGCATTCCTTTTATAGGTCTTGCGGACTTTACAGGCTGTTTTTGACAAACCTGTACATTTGTAGATTCTAGAAATAAAATTTCGTGTGGCTGAATAGCCTGGTGCAAGTCTAACCCGCCCCCGCGATTTGCATGTCCCTAACGTACCTACGTGACGATTCTGGCGAAATCCAGAGGTCAGAACGAGATTTCATTCCTCAACGTTTTAGTTTATAGGCACGTCCTTTGCCGCTAGACTTTTTTTACGGATTGTTCTGGCTGGTAGGGACAACGAATCTCGTTGTTAATCCGCTGGGCGGCTTCAATTCTAGGACAGCGCAACTCCCCTTCTCGAGAGCGCAGCTTACGACACAGAGCTATCCGGGAGAGTTTACCCGCAGCCCCATCATAGAATTTGGTCAGGCTTCGCTGCTTTCTAGAGCTGCACCAGGTGTTACTTTACAGCTTACGCCACCACAACCGCCTCCTCTCTAACTGATAAACTCCCAACATTGCCACGAGATATCATTCCAAATGCCAATTGAAAGTGGAACAGATAACAATGTACATACGAGGCAGTCGTAATTACCGTAAATAGTAAATTATACGGAACAACCTTTGTCGTGAACCCACTAGTAAAGCAACAAAACGTGTACAGTAGTTCCTGAGATAAACCTGAACATACAGACAGAAACCATGGCGGTGGGACTGTAAGATATAGGTTGTGGCGGGTATAAGCTCAAATACTGTGACCATTACTACCTTAGGTTCGAATCCTGCCCCGGGCATGGATGTGTGTGATGTCATTAGGTTAGTTAGGTTTAAGTAGTTATAAGTTCTAGGGGACTGATGACCACAGATGTTAAGTCCCATAGTGCTCAGAGCCATTTGAACCATTTAGCCATTACTACCTTAATATCTACACAGGTCAGTGTGTGCAATGCAGGTAACAGTCATCTCTCAAACCATCACGTAATTTATTATCTTTTCTTTGTTGCACGTCGTAAGTGTGCCGTCAAATGGACACTCCCTGTCAGTAAAGGTACCAACTTTGCGTCAGGGCATCTACATTTCAATATCTGTTGCCCAGAGGATAATAACCGTTACAGCCTTGCGTTTGCAACGCATACTTGGAGATACTAACCAACCTAATAACATACTACTTGTAATACCTATAATTAAAGGCTGCAAATGAAGAAACTACCGATTTAATGTTGTTCAGCATGCTGCCTTCATTGATAATGAAATATCTGCTCTTAAGCCCCTAACACCGTGTATAATATTTATAGACTTAATTTTTTGTCTAATTTTTATCATTCATATTCAAGTATCCACGCAGTCAGAAGCCACAGAGAGATTCCAGGAATACTATAATTGAAGTCACGAACGATAGTATTTGTATTTCGCCGAGTTCTGCGCACGCACCTCAAACGTTCTCCGACATGTAACGAGAGTTCAGTAGTGTTCCGAACGCTCTGCTTTGAATGTTGTACGCAATGCGAGCATTATACACGATCGTAGCGAGTTATTTAGTGAATTTCTATTCCATGTGTTGCGAGTTGTTATGGCTGATGTTGGTGGTGAGCGACAAACTTTACACAGGTGAGCGAGAGACATAACTTGCGAGAGACACGGGATACAAGATTTCACCAAGCGCAAAGTGCAATTATGTGTGTACCACAGTTGTCGTTTAAAATCACTGACAATGCAATCCTTACCGTTGTTCGTTCTGCTCCAACCACCATCGTTCGAGAATAGGGCTGTACCAGTCTCTAACAAAATAAAATGCTTTTCCTTCTATCTCTCTCTCTCTCTCTCTCTCTCTCTCTCTCTCTCTCTCTCTCTCTCTGTGTGTGTGTGTGTGTGTGTGTGTGTGTGTGTGTGTGTGTGTGTGTCGCGCGCGTGTTGGGGAGGTGGGTATGGAGAGGGGGACAGAATTTGTAACAAGAGGTTTCCGTAATTTGCTTTTATCCATCTTCCAGTTATTTTAACAGTTCTCCTCTACTTGCCAGCATAACAGGCCTGACGAACACAAATTCGATAGCTCGGCGTAAAAAGGGCGGTAACGAGGTTAAAGCAAATCCGAAGCTCCTCCGCAGTGCGAGGTGAGTCCCTTCCGCACAATCAGGTAATGCGACGCGCCTTCCCTCAGGAGTTTCGCGACGACGTGAACGGCTTCGGCGCGGCTCTCTCGAGTGGCAGCTGAAACGACCGCAGAGCGGCGGAGGGGTGTCTGCGGGGTAGCTTTTCACTAGATTACCGCGGGAGTGTTCTTTACCGGGCCGAAAGTGAATAACGGCCGGCGCTCCGTTAGTCCGGTAAGCAACGCCTGACGCGACGGCCGAATGGACCCTTCTTCTGCGTGTCGATGGCGGCGCGATCGGGCCCCATGAATAATTCAGCGCGCCCCTCTAGGCTGCGCTGTCGCGGGCCGTAATCCGGCGGTGTGCCGGCACAGTGGGACGGATTCGGGTGCAGTCCCAGGGGTCGGCCCGGCCGCTGCATCCGACGGGCGAGGGCGCGCCGTCTGGCGCCGAGCGGCACACTGTGCTCCTTACTTCCTCGTCACCGCGACGGTCAAACTTACTCTGCAAGGTGTAAGCGATTAATGCTGGTAACTTATTACAGTCGTGTAGAGACTGTCAAGACGAACAGTTTTACATAGGTTGGATAGAAAGTAATGGCATCGCTGTTACGATTCATGACAAACTTTAATGACAGACGTTCAGCCCATCACTTTTTTTTTTTTTTTTTTTTTTTTTTTTTTTTTTGTTAACAGACAAGTCTTCTTACTGGTTTGATGCGGCCCACCACGAATCCCCCTCGTGTGCCAAGCTCTTCCTCTCAGAGCAGCAGTTGCAGACCTACGTCCTCAATTATTTGTTGTATATATTCCAATCTCTGTCTTCCTCTACAGTCTGGAACCACGCGACCGCTACGGTCGCAGGTTCGAATCCTGCCTCGGGCATGTATGTGTGTGATGTCCTTAGGTTAGTTAGGTTTAAGTAGTGGTAAGTTCTAGGGGACTGATCACCTTAGAAGTTAAGTCCCATAGTGCTCAGAGCCATTTGTACCATTTTTTCTTCCTCTTCAACGCCCTTTAGTAGCGTAGAAGTTATTCTCTGGTGTCTTAAAAGATGCGCTATCATCCTGTCCCTTCTTCTTGTCAGTGTTCCCCATATATTCCTTTCTTCGTCCATTGTAAAATGAATCGCCTCATTTTGAACGTTCTTCTGTAGCACCTCATCTCAAATGCTTCTGTTCTCCTTTGTTCCCATTCTGCCATTACAATTCTCTGCTCCAAACCTACATTCTCAGAAACTTCTTCCTCAAATTAAGACTGAAACGGCTACTCTGTTTATAAACGTCGGAAAACATAGTTCCATTGAGGAAAGGTGCTGGATTCTAATTTTCAAAAATAATATTTATTAGAAATCCCTTCACGTTAGATTGTTTTAATTTTCTTGGTACTTACTCGCTACAAACATAAACCTAAAGGCATATAATTCCTACGAGACTTTTACAACAGCTTCAATCATTCTAAAAGTATTCATCATTCTAATAATTAAGAAAGATTCACTTTGAATTATTAAAAAGAAGCAGAATTCGCTTTGAGCAAATATATTTCAAAACACGGACATTCTCTTTAACAATTAAAAAAACTTTCAATAGAATCTGGCACTGGCTAAATTTCAAAGGAAAATTGTAATTATAAATGGGTGTTCAAAACAAGTCACTCCTGAACAAAGGTAGCTTAACCAACACTATTTGCCTGTAGAACCTCGTTAACTAGAACATACCAGGAGTTTCTCAAAATGGCCAATAACAATTCGCAAGTAATGCCAAAATGAAGCTCATAATTACTGCAGAAAAGGTTATAGAATCCAACATATCCAGTAATGGTTTTCTTTTCTTACAACCAGTACAGGCTTGTTTTGAGTGCGCCCTTTCCCTCGGGCCAGACACAGAATAGTCAAACCTCCTCCAACTCAACCGCCGTCACAAACAAACACGCTATCACCTGGAATGCAAAATAAGCAGGCTTCTAGAGCACACAGAGAAGCGACATTAGTTTATCAGACTTGACACACATACACGTTTCTTCTATTTAGGAAAACAGTCTTTGAGAGAAAAGTACTGAGGCCTCAATATCGTAATAACAGTTTCTCCCCTGTTGAGCTGAAATACTTGACAATTAGAGAAAAGCTTCCCGACCTCTCAGCACACCACACAGGTACTTTCCGAAGTTACTGATAAAAATTTCAACTACTGGAATTAACACACTGAACATATTTAACAAAGTCAGCGTGTTGCCACTAGTCCACACAGTACCCAAGTGCAGCTCACCGTGTTATCGGTTGATCGTCCTGCTGTGCTGGATGACTACGACGCCCAACCCCTCGTCCCGGCCGAAATGCAAGTACACCGTGACTGAACGCAGGGTCCGCTTTGCGGCCGTATCTTTCTACTTCTGCACGCCACATTGCAGAGCAGCTGCCTGCACAGCCGCGTCCTGCGTCTCCTCCCGGTCTGCCCGACAACAACCGACCGACCTCTCCGCGCATGTGGCCCTCTATTATATAGATTTCGCGCTCACAATGCCGACGTCCCTGAGTACAAATCAATACGGCGGCCTCGATGTGGACACATTAAAGACCAATGTTTCATACTAGCAGACTTTTCTTGTACAGGAATGCCCTTTTTACAAAACTAGCCTGCTTTTAATGTCCTCCTTGCTCTGTCTGCCATGGGTTATTTTGCTACCTAAGTAACAGAGTTCCTTAACTTCAACTACTTTGTAATCACCGATTACGATGTTAAGTTTCTCGCTACATCTCATTATATTCGTATTTCTTCGATTCACTCTCAGTCCATATTCTGTACTCATTGGACTGTTCATTCCATTCAGCACATCTTGTAATTCTTCTTCACTTTCACTGAAGATAACACTGTCAACAGCGTATCGTATCATTGATATCCTTTCACCTTGAATTTTAATTCCACCCTTGAACCTTTCATTAATTTCTGCCATTCCTTTTCGACGTATACGTTTAACAGTAAGGGAGAAAGACCACACCCCTGTTTTATACCATTTTTAATCAGTGCACCTCGTTCTTGCTCTTCTACATTTATTAATCGTTCTTACTGGCCGGCGTGGCCGAGCGGTTCTGGGCGCTACAGTCTGGAACCGCGCGACCGCTACGGTCGCAGGTTCGAATCCTGCCTCGGGCAAGGGTGTGTGTGATGTCCTTACGTTAGTTAGGTTTAAGTAGTTCTAAGTTCTAGGGGACTGATGACCTCAGAAGTTAAGTCCCATAGTGGTCAGAGCCAACCATTAATCGTTCTTGATTCTTATCTGTTTTGTACATTACCCACCTTTCCTAGAGCGTATCCTTGTTTTTCTAAGAATTTCGAACATGTCGAACACCTTGCAGTATTTTACATTATCTAACGGCTTTTCCAGGTCGACAAATCCTATGCATTTGTTTTGATTTTTCCTCAGTCTCGCTTCCATGATCAACCGCAACGTCAGAACTGCCTCTGGTGCCTTTACCTTTCCAAAAGCCGAACAGATCGTCATATAACAGAACCTTAATTCTTTCCATGCTTCTGTATACTAATCTTTTCAGCACCTTGGATGCATGAGTTACTAAGCTGATTGCGCGATAATTCTCGATCTTCCTGTCTCTCGCAATCTTCGAAATTGTGTTGATGACGTTTTTCGCAAAAGTCTAATTGTGTATTGCCACTCTCATACATCCTATACGCCATTGCGAATATTCGTTTTGTTCTTAATGCTCCACATGGTTTTAGGAATTCCGATGGTATGTTCTCAATCAGTTCTGCCTTCCAGAGCGCTTCTGAATTCTGATTTTTGTACTGAATCCTCTACCTCTTCTGTATCGACTCCTCCTCTTCTTCTGTCAAGTTATCAGATAAGTCATCTCCCTTAAAAGGGCCTTTTACGTACTCGTTCCAGCCTACCCCCCCCCCCCCCACCCATAACTCCTCTGCATAACTGTTTAACTCCCATTGCACTCTTAATGTTACATACTTGTTTATAATTTCGCCGACGGTTGTTTTGACTTTTCTGTATGCTTTTAGAGCTGTCTATTCCTCCTCAACTGAACTGTCTACTCAGCTATTCATATTCGCTGCATCTGTAGCCTCAGGGAACTTCAAGCGTATTACTTGCCCTCAACAGAATCGCCCCGCATATGTCACCTTCCCCCCCAACTCAGAAGGCGTCGTAATCCATCAGCGAGTGCATCTTTGTCGAAGGCTCGCACTCGCGAAGACCGCCCTATCGCATGGATGATGTCTTCTCTTGTGTTGCAACGTGTGCCACGAAGAGGTTCCTTCATTTTCGGGAACAGATCGTAAGCACATGGAGTCATATCCGGTGAATAACGCTGATATTCGTAGCATCTCCCCCCCCCTACGTTCTCAGGAGCTCCTGCGCGGGACTGCCGTGTGGCATTGTGTGTTGTCAAGAAGGAATATGGGATGCAGTTCCAGAAGGTACAGCTGCTTTCATCTCAGTGCGGGGTGAATGTGATGTCGCAAGAAGTTGCAGTAGTAGTCTTCAGCGACTATCTGCCGTGCGGTGCAATGCGATGCAGGATTAGCCCACGGAAGTCGGAGGCCACACTGACCTCTGCGACTAACTAACACGCCGTCCATCGGTGATTCACATCTAGTAGTGAGGCAAGGAGTTCGTTTGTCCGGCACACTTTCGTCTATGTACTACATGGCAATGCTGCATCAGTACCCGCCCCACGCTGTCACTGAAAACACTGTTGTGCGCTCCGACTACGAGCCACTGCGGTCTTGATCGATGCACGTTGTTCGTGTTCCCTAAACATACTGTTGGGGGTCTTGAACTGGCCTCCCGCACTCCCAGACAATGATCACTGCAACTGACCTAAACACAGCAGTCACCTCCCGAGGCACAACTTCCACTAATCTTCCGTTATCAGCTAATGTCATGCCATTTGAAGCACATCCTTCATGTTTCAACAGTGTTACCACTACTTCTTATGCAGCGTTCGTAACAGGAGGCGTGTGGATTATCACGTGGTGGAACTACAACAAACTGCCCAACAACAACCACCAAAGTCACAGCGCATGCGCGTCGAGGGAGATTTTTATATTCTCTAGCTCTCTACGTACAAGTTATGACTAGGAGCTTGTTTTCATAGCAAATGTAGTGTATTTTAATTTGGTATTGGGATGAGTTTCCGCTAGACGCCCCGGTTGTCCAGTTGTTTAAGGAAAACAAAGAAGGCAAGGCGACCTTCAAACGCAACGCCATCCCCCATTGTACACCCCGCTCCACCCCCCCCCCCCCCCCCAGCATTCGTGATATTTAGTACGTTGATCATGGCACCCCGTCCCACCACTGTACAACAGATTGCAACTACATGCATTATTTCCTATATTTGACTTTTCTGTCATTTACTGACAGGGCTAGAATGCCACGGGCTTAGCCGGCTATTTCGTTAACGCTAATAATTTACCTTTCGGAAACGTCACGCCGAAACTGATTAGGTTGGTAATACTATCCGAAAAAATCCTTGCAAGCGCAGTTGTCTTGTAGCCCCAACGTCCCATGAACACAACGATTTAACTGTCAATTTTGTTTAGTTAAAATTCGCAAAATAGTTAGATAAAATTTAAACAAACGTCAGTTTCACAATTTGTAAGTGCACGATTTAGCAAATAGTGAAATAAAGCCCGGTCAATGGAAACCAAGAAATGATCGAATATGGGAAATAATTCGTGTAATCGAAAATTTTTGTACAGTGGTACAATTGATTGCCGTGAACAACATACTAAAAACACTGACCAGTGGGGATAAGGTGTGGATGTAATCTTGAAAATTACTTTTATATGCTTATTTTGAGTAAAGAAAAAACCGCGGTCTCTAGCGAACAAGCATTCCACTAGAAAATGAAGTACATTAAACTTCTTACAGATAAAGTTCCTACTCTTTTTTTCTCTAGTACTAATGGTTTGCACCTTGAGAGCGACAGAATTTGAAAATATCGCGTGACGAGCGTACAGTTTAGGTGGTTCTTGTAAGCCTATTGGTGGGACTTTCCAGACTTGATAGACTACAAGTGTCCCGTATAAAACTGCTCGTCTCGACTTCCTCTTCACCACTGTGGTAAGTTGTAAACAGTTATAGTTTACAACTTACATACTCCGCGACGTACTTCACGGTGTGCAGCGGTGTACCACTGTCAATTTCCCTCTTCCGTCTTCCAGTGCGCGTGGAGAACGATTACTGATAAGGCTCCGTGTGTGCTCTAATTTCTCTAATTTTATCTTCGTGTTCCTTTCACGACTTGAACGTAGGAGAAATCAATTATATTCGTTGACTCTTCCTGAAACGTACGACCTTTTAACAGTAAACCACCCCATGAAGCGAAACGCCTCTCTTTCAGTGTCTACCGCTGGAGTTGACTGAGAATTTGCGTAATGCTTTCGTGCAGACTAAATGAACCTCTAATGAAAACTGCTGCTCTTCTTTGGAACTTTTCTCTCTCCTCTGTCAATACTGTCCCGTACGCATACCAGACTCACATGCAATATTAGAATTTTGTTCGAAAGAAGGGTTTTGTAAACTACCTGTTCAGTGGATGGGCTACACTTCTTGAAGAATTCGGCGAATGGCTCTCAGTCTGGTATCTGCCTTACCTGCGATTAGTTTTATGTGGTCGTTCCACTGTAAATGGCTTCATACACATACCTCTAAATATTTAACAGGTGTGACCGCTTCTTGTGATTGTTCTCCAAACAAATAATCGTACACTAAACGGTCTTTCTACACATTTATGCGTATGTTCTCATGTATTACGACAACCGGTCTATAAGAAAAGAAATAAATTTTTTCGACGATGACATGTTACAGGCAAGTCAGATGTATTTTCACATTTCCAGATACAAGTGTGAATGACTACACAGCTAAAATCATGACTGTGTAGAATGAATGAACAATTAACAGTCAAATTGTCGAAATTTCTTTTAAAAATCATAAAATTAAGTTCGATGCTAAACTTCTTGTCAATAAGATTTTGATTCTTTGAAAATGGCTTAATGGCGAAACACGTAACAGTTAATGAAAGATAATAAAAAATCGTCTTTTTCCATACCCCATCTCTTATTTTTACTTTCCATGACCGGACACGGATTCTTGTGCCATTGAAGCAGTGGAAAGCCATTTTCCGCGCGACAGTTTATAAATCACTGACTTACGACGTTATAGTAAATTCACGCAGCTACTGTGATCGAGATACTCATAAGCGACGTAAGTAAGCATGTTTATTGTATACATGAAGAGAATTTTGTAATATAATTTTTTGGCCGTACCAGTTATACTACCAGTAACTGGAAACAACCCAAAACATTTGTCAACACTCCCACTACAACATCACGACAGCTGTATGCTACTGAAGCCCAGTATCCAGAACTGTCGTGGCGGCTGTACCCATCGTGACAATGCAAACACAAAGTAGAGGTCCAACTGCAGTAAGACTTTTTATACAATTTCTATACAAAATCAGGTGACAAAAGTCATGGGAGTCCTCCTAATATCGTGTCAGACTTCCTTTGGCCAGGTATAGTGCAGAAACTCGACTTCATATGCAGTCGACAAGTCGTTAGAAGTCGCCTGTAGAATTATTGAGCCACGCAGCTGTCCATAATTGCTAAAGTGTTGCTGGTCCAGGATTTTGTACACGACCTCACCTCTCAATTATGTCCCACAAATGTTAAATGGAATTCATGTTGGACAATACGGGAGGTCAATTCATTTGCTCGAATTGTCAAGAATGTTCTTCAAATCAAGTGCAAGCAATTGTGGCCCAGTAACATGGGGCAGGTAATAGGACAAAGCCTAAGTTGGTGCAGTCTGCATTGTTGCCTAATTTATTCAAGATGGCTCCTATCCTTACGTGGTCCCCCCAACCCTCCTCTGTGGGGGATGTATTTGGCAAGGTCTCACTGATGACATCACCATGCCATATCTGCCACCTTTCCCCACTTCCCCCTTTCCCCCCTCCCCCCTCCCTTCCTCAACTTCTCCTTCCCTCCCCTAATGGTGAATAGATGGGAAAAGCGCTTCATCTCTGCCGATCTGCTGTAGAGGAAGGATTTAAGTCCCTCTCTTTATTCATTTACTTTATTTATTTTTGAGGGTTTTATCCTACTGCTACAGTGTCCCACACCTGTTCCCCTGAACTCGTGAAAAAAGGCTGGAGCGGAAGGTACTGCATTATAGGCAGGAAATGTGTTTAATTGATGAGATGTTGGTGTCGGTCAGAGTGGAGTTCATCAAGTGTATTACCTGTAAGCATACAGTTGAGGACTGTGCCCAAAGCTTCATACCTGACGAATGGAAGGAAATAGTATTGGATGAGCGTAGGGGAGATCTTTACAGAAACTAATGGTGATGCAGGAGGAGGATGCATATTGCAGCTCACAGATACTCTTCCCTGTGCTGGGATTGCTTATGTTTTTTTCAATGGTTGGTCAATCCACAGTGCAAGAGACAACTCCGCCTTGTTCCAATACCCAACACTGAATGAACCACAGGTGCTTGTCTTGGTGTATAGGGCTTGACTGAAGATTCTATAAAAGGACTTGGTTCCCATTTCTGTTCTCGTGTTTGTATATGTTCACCTTGCCATTTGCCCTAGTCCACAATAGCACTATAAATTGACAGGAACTCTCCAACACCCGCTGCTGGAAGAACTGCCTCCTAAATATACGAGTGTATAGATACTGACAAAGTAGTACACAGATACATGGTAAGAAGGGTTAGGACAGCAAAGAGAAGTGTCGGAAGAGTTACCTCCTACCAATCTGCAAGTGTACAGCTGATAAGGAACTTGTCCACATAAACATGTTCAGAAGGGGATAGGGAAGGATATAGTCACTGAAGTGTAGGAATGCCCAAAACACTATCGCAACTTAGGTCAAATGCTTCCATGGTCTAATTACACGTCGAAATTGTCGTGAAATAAACCATGACAATTAAAAAATTGATCATAATGCAACACACACACACACACACACACACACACACACACACACTAGGAATTCAGAGAAATCGTTGTTAAACTACTTTCTCGAAATGACTGGCCTCCCTAGAACAATAGCGAAGTACCTGACTATCTCATAAATTAAAGAGTGCATCAATCAGTCGTACTTTCTTAGATTTTATTACGCAAATCCAGATATCGGCTAGTAGCTAGTATTCAACAGGGACTTAAATGCACTGAGAATAGAAAATAGTGCTTGAGAATGGCTAGCAACTAGCCGAAATCTGTATTTGCGTAATATAATCTAAAACAAAAACGACTGATTGCTGCACTACATTGGTGGTCACTAGATGCCTCAGAACATGTCTTACCAACCCTCCCTTCTTCTAGTCAAGTTGTGCCACAAATTCCACTTCTCCCCAATTCTATTCAGTACCTCCTCATTACTTACGTTATCTACCCATCTAATCTTCAGCATTCTTCTGTAGCACCACCTTTCGAAAGCTTCTATTCTCTTTTTCTCTAAAATATTTATCGTCCATATTTCACTTCCATACAAATACTTTCAGGAAAGTCTCCCTGACACTTAAATCTATACTTAATGTTAACAAATTTCGCTTCTTCAGAAATGCTTTTCTTGCCATTACCAGTCTACATTTTATATCCTCTCTGCTTCGACCATCATCAGTTATTTTGCTCCCCAAGTAGCAAAACTCATTTATTATTTTAAGTGTTTCATTTCGTAATCTAATTCACTCAGCATTAATTGACTTAATTCGACTACATTCCATTATCCTCGTTTTGCTTTTGTTGATGTTCATCTTATATCCTCCTTTCAAGACACTGTCCATTCCGTTCAATTGCTCTTCCAGGTCCTTTGTTGTCTCCAACAGAATTATAATGTCCTTGGCAAGCCTCAAAGTTTTTATTTCTTCTCCATGGATTTCAATTCCTACTCCAATTTTTTTTGTTTCCTTTATTGCTTGCTCAACGTATAGATTAAACAACATAGGGGATAGGCTACAACACTGTATCACTACTTCCGAAACACTGTTTCTCTTTCACACCCCTCGACTCATAACTGACATCTAATTTATGTACAAATTGTAAATAGCCATTCGCTCCCTGTATTTGACCCCTGTCAACATTGTCAAAAGCCTTCTCTAAGTCTACAAATGCTAGAAACGTAGATTTGCCTTTCCTTAAACTATCTTCTAAGAGAAATCCCAGTTTTCGTAAAAAAAATAGTAACGCCGACATGATCTGCAACAATACGCTTTTATTTAAAATGTTATATTACCCTTCCTCTTACAAAATGTTAGTGTTCCAATACTCTTAACCAACATATAAACATATTTACCTTCTGATTGAACATTATCATCAGCTTTTCGTTCACTACCACTTATAAGAACACCAGTATGAAATGTATTAGTCTGAAAAACAGTATGTCTTGCACCACATTTCAGCATATCTATTGAATCCTAACTGATCTTCCCCGAGGTCGTCTTATACCAGTTTCTCCATTCGTCTGTATAAAATTCGTGTTAGCATTTTGTTGCGGCCACATGTAGTAAGCATTACTTCACGCAGTGGAGAATGGCAAAACTGAGGCACGCCGGTGGTCGAGGCGTTGCAAAGTAAGCTAGCACAGATAGCCTAGCTGACAGCAGCAACTACCAACAGACTGACGCAAGAACGCACACGGAGCGCCGAGTGAAGCCTGGAGTGTGCTGAGTAAGGGGAAATCAGGCCAGCACGCTAAGCTACGCTGCAATATACTGAGGGAGTAATAACAAAAAGCTACCACCGAGGGTAAAAACGTCCTCCTGCCGGATATAAATAGTGGAGCGCAGGCAGCAACGGACAGAAGCCATTAGGAAGCAGTTCGGATCTGAGGACAGACGTGGTCCGTGTCGGAATGTTCAACCTTCGTAGGTGACGATTCCGGAAGTCTGTTCCAGCTCACAGGAGTCATCCGTTTGCTGCCAGATGTCAGCTTCAGCTCTGGAGGTCGGCCCGAGTTTGTTCGGCACCATGGCTGACTAACTACAGCGAGAACTTCCAGCAGAACAGCCATGGTCACAGGCGCCGCCGGGGACTGACGCCCGGACTTCACGGCAGCTGGCCCCACGGCGCGTGGTCCGTCCACGACGGGACCTCGCGGACATCGCGTCTGACGACTTCTCAGCGGCCCGTGCAGCAGGCGTTGGCAGCTGACCTCACGGCGACGAGGCTCCATGGGCGCGCCGTACTGGGCGCCGTGCGGCGACGAGTTCTTCTCAGCCACAGGGCATCCTGGCTTCAGCGGAGCACTGGTGGCCTGAGGTTCCAGAGTGCGATCAGCGGCGCGCGTTACGCGCATTGTCGGAGAATCTACACAGCAGCAGCCAGGCGGAGGGATCAGCACGGCTGGGCAGCGACGACGAGGGAGAAATTGTAAAGAAAGTTAAATAAATAATTGTACAACTCCACGACGTCTCAGTCTTTGGCGCAGCCACTGTGTCTGCTGCTAATAAGTGGTGCATAAGTCTCAACAAGTAGCAAACGGCCATAAGAAGTGGTGTCAGGCGCACCCACGCCACGACTTTGACTAGGACCGTACGGAGCAACCTAGAAACACCGAATAGGTTGAGTCCAGCAACTGCCTTCTCTCTATGTTTTCTGTGTAGCTAGACATGTCGAGGGTAATGTTAAGAGATGTGAAAGTGTCATTTGAAAGGCCTAGCAGCCCTGTAGACTTATCGCAGTTTCGTGGGAATGATAGTCACGTTAACTTAGTACCATCTAAATGTGTAGTGTGTGTATTAACAGGTCACGTCGCTCCTTGCGATAAATTTGTGCCAAGCACTTGTCATGTGTGTGGCTTCTATGGTCATGTAACGGGGCAATGCGGTAAGGCAAGATCGCTTGCCATTAGACGTGCTAGGAATTAACTTGCTTCTGGGTAATACAATTTTATTTTTGTGAGATGAGGTATACCACACGGAAAATGCCAGAGACACGTGCAACCGGGACGTGTGACGCCGTAGTCGCATTGACGCGCAAGTTAAGAAACTGATTAAAGAAAATAAGTTGCAAAAGCAGCACATGCAGAGGATGGAGCAACAATTGTTGAAAATATTAAATCAGGCTCGGGAAGCGATAGTGTAGAATGCAAGGGTACTGTCTTTTCCGGTGTGTCAGATTGTTCAGCGGTTAATTTGTTACCCTCCTTCTCGCGTAAAACATCAGAGGATGTGAATGTTTCCATTGGTGACGTACGTAGTATGGCTAGACTGGGTGGCTGGTCGGATGAAATTTGTTTGCAAATGGCGAGGTAACGGTTATTAGGTGACTCAAAGACTGATGTGGCATACCACGAAGGGTTAAGGGATGCTACTACGTTCAGAGTTGGCTGAGCGATTATTGCAAAGGTTTAGGAAACAAAGCAGTGCCAGATTCTTAGAAAAAAATTGGGGCGGATGATGCAAAAAACGGGTGAAAGGTAGAAGAATTTTCAGACAGAATTACGAAAACGAATGCGCACACGTATGAGTTAACGCAAGATGCGAGTCCAAATGAAGTTATATTGAAAGAAGCAGAGAATAGAGCTTTAGACGCATTTTTGCGAGGGGTTTCACCGAATTTTTCACGCCGGATACTGATGGAAAATCCAAGTGACTTAACAGCAGCATTGCGCTGCACTTTTGCAGGAAGTGGATAGCGCCACTAGAAGTCGCAATGACAAGAAAATTTTTTCGTCTTCCAAAGAGTGTTACTGTTGTGGGAAGCAAGGTCATTTTAAGGGACAATGTCGGGAACCGCAGTGTTTCAATTGTCAGAAAATAGGGCATAAGGCACGGCAGTGTAAAGCCAAGAAACGGGTTAATGATACAGCAGGTAAAAAACTGGTAAACGAAAAGGGAGTGTTCCTGCCGTTGGGAGCCATTCGCAGTAAAAAGAGGTACTCAGAGAGTGTACGAAGAGGCAGATTGTAGTTTCATGGTTTGGATAAAAGATAAGTGGCGAAGAGTTCTAGTGGATACTGGAGCGCATGTATCAGTTGTCAGTGTGGACCTTGTGGGCAAGAAAGAACTGGAAGCTGCGAAATACAGACTGCACACTGTAGGTGATCAAAAATGAGATGCACTAGGGACTGCACAGCTCAAGTTTAAGATAGGGAACGTGTGGTTCCGGGAGCAAATGGAGGTGTTAACTGTGGGACAGGGATTTTCAGCGATACTTGGGTTGGACTTTCTGAATAAACATCATGCCAAAATTGACCCTTCGCAAAATACGCTGGAACTCGATGGGAACTTGTTCTTAATGGGTACAGCCGTTGCAAATGTTTCAGAGTCGCAAGGTGCACCGATAGCTAAGGTGATGCCAACTAAATTGCGTACAAGTGCATTAAAGGTGATTTCGTGTGACAAAGTACGTACAGGTACAGGGAAGTTGATCTGGGTACCGGTGGATGTCGATGTGCCACAGCAGGGGTTATTCTTGGTAGAGCCACTACCGAGTAATGAGGTTTCAGACGAAAAGCAATGCTTTATTCGTAGGAGTGTATCACGGGTAACGGACATAAACGGGCAGTTCATGGTTCCGGTGAGTTTAGATAACTTCGGGCAGGATGATGTCGATCTGCCGAAGGGATTAGTAATAGCCACAGTAGAGCTAATGGATGAAGAGGACATCGATAGTTCGAGGCTAGACTATGATGTAAAGCAAACCGTCAGCACGCGTCTGCACTTCGTGACAAGGTAAATCATTTGAGAGGAAATGATCGTTCGGGTATGGAAGCATTAATACTAAAGTATAAAGCATTGTTTGAAGCACAGGGTACGTTACCTGCTACACCGATAACACAGCATCGTATTCCAACAAGGAATCACGCTCCGGTGTATCTAAGCCATACAGAATACCGAAACAATTACAACCAGTAGTAGGGCAATTAACAGAGCAACAACTGGAAGATGGGATAGTTCAGCACAGTAATAGTCCTTGGTCTAGTAGCGTGGTCCTAGTTCCGAAGAAGACACCAGACGCGTCGAAAAAATGTAATACAACCTAGGGAAGTGTAAATTTTTCTCCACTATGGATATCCGAAGCGGTTATCACCAGATGGCAGTATGTCCGGAAGACAGGCCAAAACCTGCATTTACGACGCATTGTGGTCACTTCGAGTATAAAAGAATGCCGTTTGGACTAAAAAAAAGCTACAGCAACAATTCAGAGGTTGTTGGACGGAGTCCTTCGCGGGTTGAAACCGAAAAAATGCATGGTGTATCTGGATGACATTATAGTTTTTTCAAGAGATATAGAGCAGCATGTGGAACGGTTAGAGGAGGTGTTTAAGAGATTAGAGGCAGCATGGCTAATATTAAGTTTGGACAAATGCCATTTTGCGCCAGCACAGGTAAATTATCTCGGGCCTGTTATAAGTGAGGACGGGGTATGGACAGATACTCGTCTCACTTCTGCAGTACGAGATTTTCCAGTTCCGCAAAAGGTTAAACAACTGCAATCGTATATTGGTCTTCCGAGCTACTATCGAAAATTCGTACAGGGGTTCGCAGAAATAGCGAGGCCACTTACTAAGTTTCTAAGAAAAGGTGTTACCTTCCAGTAGACGTCAGAGTGCGAGAAAGCATTTCAAGAGTTGAAACGGATACTGACATCAGATCCAGTTTTGAAGGTTCCAGACATTTCGAAGGAGTTTATACTACAATGTGACGCGTCTAATCACGATCTTGGGGTTGTACTTGGGCAAGAAATTGATGGCAAAGAACATCCGATTGCGTTCGCGTCTCTTCAACTTAACAAGGCGGAACAAAATTACTCCACGACGGAGAAGGAATTGTTAGCGGTAATATACGGGATTTCGTACTTTCGATGTTATCTGTACGGTAGAAGGTTTAAGGTTGTGACGGATCATTGAGCTCTGAAATGGTTACTAGGTCTGAAAGACCCAGCGAGTAGGCTAGTGAGGTGGACGCTGAAACTCAGTGAGTTCGATTGTGAGGTAATACAGAAGCCAGATGTGAAACATGACAATGCTGACGCATTGAGCAGGAAAGTGGCAGAATTACGAGTAACAGGGGTGACTGAAGATTATTGGAAAAGGGCACAAGCCGTGGACAGTGATAGCCAATTGTTCAGAAAGCAACCGCAGTTCCTAGTACAGGACGGGTTACTTTGCAGGTAGACGAAATGAGGCCCGCGCGTTGTCGTACCAGCAGCATTAAGATCTGAAGTTTTGCAACAGGCGCATGACCATTTTCTTTCAGGACATGGCGGGAGAAGAGCTACGGATAGGCGGATAGTGGAGAAGTTTTGGTTAAGGACACGATGTCAAGACGTGGACGAGTACGTCAGGGATTGTGTGCTATGCGCACAGCGTACATACTTGAGCCATCAAAAGTTTCAGCTTCAAAGATTACCAGAGGCAAACAGACCTTTCCAACAAATCGGAATTGATGTAATAGGCGCATTTAATAGGAGTGCAGCAGGGAATAAGTGTGTGTTAACAGTGATTGACCACTTTTCTAGGTATTTAGTCATGGTCTCATTACCAGATAAGAAAGCAAGTACGGTGGTACAAGCTTTAGTTAATAATTGGTTACTCAGGTATGGGATACCTCAGTCCTTAATCTCGGATCAAGGTACTAATTTCACGTCTGATCTGATGAAGCAACTGTGTAAGTTACTGAAGGTAAAGAAACTACGGACTAGTCCATTCCATCCGCAAGCAAATGGACGAACGGAGAGAGTGCATCGCACGATCGCTAAGATGTTGAGTCACTATGTAAATAGTCGACACACCGACTGGCACGTGTACTTGCAATTCGTAACCAGTGCACATAATAGTAAGGTTCATACGCCGACAGGATTGTCGCCATACGAAGTGGTGTATGATTGGAATATGCTATCACCTTTGGCATGCTTCGTCCAAGGCTGGGAGCAGAGGGCGAGCATGTAAGTCAATTTGCGAAAACCATTAAGGAAGTATGGCAGAGAGTTAGACGAGCTAACACGAAAGAGTTGGAACGACAAGATCGAATGGGACGTACAACGAGGAAGTTGCCACAGTACGGAGTAGGCCAATGGGTGCTACTAGCTAATGCGTATGTTCCAAAAGGGAGAACCGAGAAGTTCACAAACAAGTTGGTTGGTTGTTTTGGGGAAGGCGACCAGACAGTGTGGTCATCGGTCTCATCGGATTACGGAAGGATGGGGAAGGAAGTCGGCCGTGCCCTTTCAGAGGAACCATCCCAGCATTTGCCTGGAGTGATTTAGGGAAATCACGGAAAACCTAAATCAGGATGGCCGGACGCGGGATTGAATCATCGTCCTCCCGAATGCGAGTCCAGTGTCTAACTTACAAACAAGTTCCAGGGACCATACCAGGTAGTGGAAATGGCATCACCTTTCAATGTAGAATTACAGTTGCCTACCAAGACAACGGTGGTTCACGTTAGTAAAGCCGTTGCAGGGGATAGTAGATCAGTGTATATGTACTTCTCCTTCTGGCAGAAAGCGAAAAGAAGCGCCGGAAGCAGACAAAAACCGGGTATGAAGTATAAGTTGCGTTCGAGGGATGTGTACTTAGCAGTAATTATCATGTGTGTATTATTGTTGTGCACGGACTAGGGTTATTTTATTGGTATTAAGGGGTAGTGATGGGAGTTTTTTTTCTTTCTCTCTCCATTCTGTAGGTGACGCAAGATGGGGTAGAAGTGGATAATATCGGGCGTAGTCCTCTGGCAGCTGACACAAGCTGGCCAGGTGCAGGATATGCCGTTGGGAAGTGGGGTGTTGTTCGGGAAACCACCGGATGTGGTCCTCACGAGTCACGAGTGGACGCTTCGGCTGGCACTCAATATCCTGCAGGTAACGAACGAGATGCAGCAGCTACAGGAGGTGGTATCGAGTGTGGAAACGTTTGCATCTAAGAACGGAATATTACGGGACGTGCAAGAAGAGTACGAGGCTTTGGATAGGTCCTGTAAGGAAATAAGGGAACAACTGCGCCAAGTCGTGAGCATGACTCCAGGGAGGAGAAAGAGAGTAAAGAGGGGTTGGTTGAATGCAGGTGGGAAGTTGCTGAAAACAATTTTTGGAACAGTGGATAGAGACGATATTGAGGGTTTGAACAATTCTTTAACAGTTATTCGCGACAGGGAGAAAATCATAGGGAAGTTAGTGGATATACACACAACAGAGATACGGGGATTAGGTACAGAGTTGTTGAATGTGACACGCGTGGTGTGTGGGATGGCTGCAGGGTTACGAGCATATATAGAACAAACACAAAAATTATTGAATAAGGATCTGGAACAGGTACAAATGCGATTGGATATAGTGGAAAGGAAGCTGGAAATGGCTAAATTGCTGGGGCAACTGGTTAACAGCATTGGTGATGCACAAGTGAGAATGGATGAATTGCAAGAGGCAATACATCACGCATTGCATGGGCAGGTGAGTGTGACATTGATGTCACCAGAAAAATTCAGACAGAGGCTGAAGCAGGCAGAAGGAGAGTTCCAGAGGGGGTAGAGTACGTAGTGCCGATAATTGAGCGAGTATGTCACTTTTTTTATCAAATGTCGAGGATTAAGGTAACAACGGATCTAGTTAAGATGTATATAGGGATTAAACTTCCAGTAACTAGTGTGGGGAGACAGTATCACTGTTACACAGTGCATCCTTATCCGGTCAGATGGGAGCGCATGGGGAAGGGCGTACAGTTCAGGACACAGGAGGTTTTATTAATTTCTAAGGAGGGGGATACTCATGCTGCTATGTCGAGTTTAGAGTTGAGTAGATGTCTAATGGAGTCAGTTTCCATTTGTCCATCACAGGTTGTTTTCACGGGCAAGGGGTCATGTGAGATCCAGTTATGTAGGGCAGAAGCAGAAGCTTCGGAGTGTCGGAGAATAATATTGAAGCTTACGCCACATTTTCAGCAAGTTGGGAGGTATTGGTTGTATTCGGTATTCACGACGGAGAGGATATCAGCCAGGTGTTATGACAATGGAAATTGGACAGCAACCACGGAGAAGGAATTACGGGACAGTGGTTTTCTAACTGATGGGACAAATTGTGAATTAGTAGGGGATCGTTTCAGCTTACCACCGACAGTCACGGGAGTCACCAAGGTTACAGATACTCATCTGACGTTCTACTGGCCAGATGTGTCATTCAGCATCGCTCCAGGAGACAATTTGACGCTTATTAACAACACCTCTACGCTACACTTTTGCAAACGATAGATAAACTAGTAGATTCAGAGAAAGGTCAAATTTCAATGCAGCAATTATTAAAGCATGTGGAGGAGTACGATACCAGGTGTAAACGTAGCATAGTAACCATTGGTATTTCAACCAGTACTATTACCGTGATGATTGTATTTATCAGTTTGGTATATGTCTTATTAAAATGGAGGATTCAGCATGTTTATGCAAGACTGCTCCATGAGATTCCTGTAGAATGGAGTACCAGTAGGGCATGAGTCAGGGCAACCAGGATGTATACAGGGAAGAAGTAGAATATAGGGTAGAACTGGACTTAACGTATAGGGTAAAGTCCGGGACGACTTTAATTTTTAGGAGGAAGCAGTGTTGTAGCCACATGTAGTAAGCGTTACTTCAAGCAGTGAAGAGTGGCAAAACAGAGGCACGCCGGCGATCTAGGCATTGCAAAGTAAGCTAGCACAGATAGCCTTGCTGACAGCAGCAGCTACCAACCAGCTGACGCAAGGACGCACTGAGACCGAGCGCCGAGCGAAGCCTGGAGGGAGCTGAGGAAGGGGAAATCAGGTCAGCACGCTAAGTTACGCTGCAATATAATGCAGGAGTAATAACAAAAAGCTACGAGAGTAAAAAAAGTCCTCCGGCCGGATATAAATAGTGGAGCGCATGCAGCAACGGACAGAAGCCATTAGGAAGCAGTTCGGATCTGAGGACAGACGTGGTCCGTGTCGGAATGTTCAATCTTCGTAGGTGACGTTTCCGGAAGTTTGTTCCAGCTCACAGGAGTCATCCGTTCGTCGTCAGATCAGCTCTGGAGGCCGGCCCGAGTTCGGTCGGCACCATGGTTGACTAACTACAGCGAGAACTTCAAGCAGGACCGGACGCAGCGCGATCTCGGTCACAGGCGCCGCCGGGGACTGACGCCCGGACTTCACGGCAGCTGGCCCCACGGCGCGTGGTCCGTCCATGACGGGAGCTCGCGGACATCGCGACTGACGGCTTCCCAGCCACCGGTGCAGCAGGCGTTGGCAGCTGACCCCACGGCGACGCGGCTCCGTGGGCGCGTCGTACTGGGCGCCGTGCGGCGACGAGTTCATCTCAGCCACAGGGCATCCTGGCTTCAGCGGAGCACTGGTGGCCTGAGGCTCCCGAGTGCGATCAGCGGCGCGCGTTACGCGCATTGTCGGAGAATCTACACAGCAGCAGCCAGGCGGAGGGATCAGCACGGCTGGGCAGCGACGACGAGGGAGAAATTGTAAAGAAAGTTAAATAAATAATTGTACAACTCCACGACGTCTCAGTCTATGGCGCAGCCACTGTGTCTACTGCTAACAAGTGGAGAGAAGGCGTAACAATTTTGCAGCCGTGCCTTATAAAGTGATAGTTCGATAAATTTCATACCTGCCAGCACCTGATTGCTTTGGGATTGGAATTGTTATATTCTTCCTGAAGTCTGCGGGTATTTAGCATGTCTCATACACCTTGCTCACCAAATGGTACAGTTTTCTCATAGCTGGCTCTCCCAAGGCTATCAGTAGCTCTAATGGAATGTTTTCTACTCCCTGGACCTGTTTCGACTTATGTCTTCCAGTGATCTGTCAAACTCTTTGTGAAGTGGAATATCTCCCATTTCACCTTTATCTACGTCCTCGTCAATTTCCATAATATTGATCTCAAGTACATCGCCCTTGAATAGACCCTCTATATACTCCTTCCACATTTCTGCCTGCCCTTCATTGCTTAGTACTGGCTTATCATTTGAGTTCTTGATATTCAGACAAGTTGTTCTCTTTTCTCCAACGTCTCTTTAATTTTCCTCTAGGCAGTATCTATCTTACCACTAGTGATATATGCCTCTGCATCCTTACAATTGTCCTCTGGCCATCACTGCTCAGCCATTTTGCACTTCCTGTCGATCTCATTTTTGAGACGTTTGTATTCCTTTTCGCCTGCTTTATTTACTGCATTTTTATATTTTCTCCTTTCATCAATTAAATTCAATATTTCTTCTGTTACCCAATGATTTCTACTACCCCTCCTCTTTTTACCTACTTGACCCTCTGCTGCGTTCACTTTTTCGTCTGTCAAAGCTACCCATTCTTCTTCTATTATATTTCTTTCCCCTGTTCTTGTTAATCGTTCCCTAATGCTCTCTCTGAAACTCTCTACAACCTCTGGTTCTGTCAGTTTATCCAGGTCTCATCTCCTTAAGTTCCCAGGGTTTTGCAGATGTTTCAGTTTTAACCTACAGTTCATAACTAATAGATTGTGTTCAGAGTCGACATCTGCCCCTGGAAGTGTTTTACAATTTAAAATCTGGCTCCTAAATCTCTTCCTTACCATTATATAACCTGTCTGAAACCTTCCAGTTTCTCCAGGCCTCTTCAACGTTACAACCTCCTTTCATGATTCTTAAACCAAGTGTTAGCCATGATTAAGTTATGCTCTGTGCAAAATTCTCCCAGGCGGCTTCCACTTTCACTCCCTACTCTCTTCCATATTCTCTAACTACTTTTCGTCCTTTTCCTACTATCGAGTTCCAGTCCATTACTATTAAATTTTCGTCTCCCTTCACTATCTGAATAATTTCTTTTATCTCATCATACATTTCTTCAATCTCTTCGTCATCTGCGGAGCTAGTTGGCATATAAACTTGTACTACTGTGGTAGCTGGGAAACAAGAAGGTGCTTAAAACATCAATGTAGGCCTGTGCTTCGGTAGACGCACGCAAAACAACAAGTGGTGCAAGCCCACTGCACGAAATACACGACCACACCATAACACCACCGCCTCCGAATTTTGCTGTTGGCACTGCACAACCTGGCAGATGACGTTCACAGGGCATTCGCAATACCCCCACCCTGCCATTGAATAACCACATTGTAAAGAGTGATTCATTACTCCACACAACGTTTTTCCACTCTTCAGTCGTTCAGTGTTTACGCTCCTTACACCATGCGAGGCGTCGTTTGGCATTTACCGGCGTGATGTGTGCCTTATGAGCTGCCTCTCAACCACGAAATCCAAGTTTTCTCACCTTTCGCCTAACTGTCATAGTACTTGGATACTGACGCAGTTTCGAATTTCTGTGTGCTAGTCAGGATAGATATCCGCCTATTTCACATTATGACCCTCTTCAGCTGTCGGCGGTCTCTGTCAGTCAACAGACGATTTCGGCCTGTACGCTTTTGTGCTGTACGTGACCCTTAACGTTTCCGTTTCACTATCACATCGGAAAAGTGGATCTAGGGATGTTTAGGAGTGTGGAAATCTCGCGTACAGACGCATGACACAAGTGACACCCAATCACATGACCAAGTTCAAAGTCCGTGAGTTCCACGGAGCGCCCCATTCTGCTCTCTCACGATGTCTAATGACTACTGAGTCGCGGGTACGGACTACCTGGCAATAGGTGGCGGCACAATGCACCTAATGCGAAAAAGTATGTTTTTGTGGGTATCCGGACACTTTCGATCACATAGTGTATCTTAAATGGTGGTGGTATCGTAACCGTCGGAAGACGTTAGATTTCCAATAAATCTCTCTCAGCTCCATTCCTGTGCGCTACTACGGCGGTAAAAGCTCAATTTTTCGTGTGGGATTTATGTGACATCTGAAAACGGATTATTTTGCATTCGACTTCCTTATCCTGTAGTTCTGAGGTTTCCTTATTGAATTTCCTCAGTTCGTGTGATCTGTCTTATCCGATATTCACTTTTATTAGCAGTTATCGAACAATCATGTAATAGTATTAGATACTGATCCTTGTAGTTGCGCAGATTTTATTGTCTACGTTTCTGAACGGTTTACGAATTCCACGTTTCACTAGTTTATTCCACCATCCAAGAACGCTACGAAATGAGCCGCTTCCGGTGAATCCATACTGTTTTTTTTTTTTTTTTTTTCAGTCAACTTGGATCAGGTTTCAGTACCCCTTCTCTATTGTAATGGACATGGGTAAACCTCTGATTTTTCCTACATGTCGATTCCTACCGTCGTGTAAAGGAATTCCAGCGTCGATTCCGGTAATGCATGCACGTATAGGTATGTGTAGTGGGATCGACTGATGGCTAATCGGTCTACGACATTTGTCAGTTTTAGTCCTCCAATCGTAAAAGGAGCCAAAATTGGCGGTTGATGTTATTGTGTCTGCCGATCTAACAACAAATTTAATATCTCTGCTAATTATTATGGCACCCTTCGAAGGTCTCAGAATGTACAGGATGGCTCGACAAAAATTTTTGTCTGTGCTAACTCTTTTACTTGATCCGGATGGGACATAAAAGTTCTATATAAATCTCGTTTCGTTCGGCTTTGATAACACGTCTATGCTGTTGCTTTTCTAATTCCTGGCCTATTCTGGTCAAGATGCAGCATCCTCTTCTGCTAGAGCCAGAAATCCAGTAGTAACAGGGAATGACGACTTCCTTCGTTCTATATTCCAGTCTGGTCAGCCCTTCCAGACGACCTATCACTGCTGTAACGTGTCCCAATTCAGGCTTTCAGAGGCTATGACTGGCCTGTCCCGTAGCTTCAGCATACTGAATGACTCCACATCTGCTCTGAACATGCCCACTTGCTCCTTAGCATCTGGTCTGCGAACTATGGGCACTTATCTCCAATTCTGCTGAATCGACACTGGGCAGTTGACTACACCAGACTAGACTGTGTTGCAACATCCCATTCTAAACAGAACAAAAAGACACACTCTGCATTTTTGGGGTGACACATTCTGAATCATCCCCCTCCACCTCGCCATTCCCCTGCCAAATTCCTATGACATGCCACTTAGCGATGAATGAACTATTGTGCTGCAGGCATTTCCAGATGAGGACGAGGTCAAAATTCAGGCCTTAAAACCAAGGGTACTAGGCAAACCGCCCATTGTTGGGAAAAATGTTGTATACCGAAGGGCTGATATGTAGCAGAGAACAATCATCATCACGACGATTTATGATTTCAGCTTGATTTTTTGCGGATGATTCAAATGGTTCGAATGGCTCTGAGCACTATGGGACTTAACTTGTGAGGTCATCGGTCCCCTAGAACTTAGAACTACTTAAACCTAACTAACCTAAGGACATCACACACATCCATGTCCGAGGCAGGATTCGAACCTGCGACCGTTGCGGTCGCGCGGTTCCAGACTGAAGCGCCTAGAACCGCTCGGCCACACCGGACGGCTTTTGCGGTTGATTACCCGTCAAACAACGGTCAATACACTGAATGTTTTACTATTAGAGGTGCTTTCCTAATATGAAGTGTGCCAAACTTTAGTCACGCCCATGGTACAACTCGGTTAATTTTTAAGGGTACCTTTGTTTCTAAACGCCGTAAATGAGACGTAAAATTCAGATTGATTTTATCGTCATTCCAGATATTTAGGTATGGAAAATAGCGTTTCGACGACAAGTTTATCGGATGTGGCTCGCCGGTACCGCGGCCTCCCAATCCTCCCAAAATTAACATGTTGGAATATATTTTTTTCTTTTTTTGTGGAGGAGGATATTTAAAAACTGAGGTGTGTTCCAGCCCTGTGTAACGCTACAATTTCCTGAATTTTCCTTAAGATAAAATATCGGCGTACGTAGCTTATCGTTTTCATCCTTATAGGAATGTATTGTCGGAAATGTAACTATTTGATCGGAATTTCAACCGGGAGATAATTAACTTGTATCAAATTGTTCAGGCTTTTGTATCCAATTCTCGACTTCTTGTCTATTCTGTAGGTGTTTTACTCGGAATCTTCGGCTGAGGACAGTTTTATGGTTTTATTCTTATCTTGCAGCAGCAAGGGTGGCCAGCAAAGATTCATTCCCCATTTCTGGTGGCGGAAAGGATGTTATACGTACTTGCCGTGCCTACATAGGAGGACAATTTCCTGGTCAATATCGCTGTAGTTTTCCCATTGCTAGCTGCGAAGATCATACGTTGTACCACTACTCTTCAATTTCTCTCTCTCTCTCTCTCTCTCTCTCTCTCTCTCTCTCTCTCTCTCTCTCGGTGTGTGTGTGTGTGTGTGTGTGTGCGTTCGTGTGTGTGTGTGTGTGTCTCACTCGATCGCCTCATTATTTAACATTTCTTGTTACCAATGAATTTCTGTTGTTCAGTTACCGGAGTGGTGCTATCGGATTTACTTTCTGTGAACATTTCTTGAAGATTTACGCATTTCCTGGCACTTCTCAGTGTTCATATTATTCAGTCAGAGCTATGTGCTTTAATTGTCTACAATACAGAAACTATAATATACTGACTTCTTAGCAGAAGTATGACTTTATTTAGACTGGTTTTTGTGAACTTTCCCTGTTGAACTTTAATTTTACGTGTGTCTTCAAACATACCGAATTTCATTGAGTACAGAGAATAGGCGTAACTTCGCTCTACCATTTGGGATAAAAATCTGATGCTTTGGTATGATCTGATGGACAGCAGAAGATACTTTAAATGCTATCTCATCGCAGGTAGGACTCGTTACAGTTGCTTCGGAATCTGTCTTCGACTTCGGTCGTTCAACGATTTCCGTAATATATCGCCTTAGATTTTGTGAACACGTAATTACACTGCTTCCCTGTTAATGTGCGAGAATGAAATTCTGATCTACGCACCAAAGGAACTCTAAATCGCCAATTATTCCCGTATTATTGGTTCAAATGGCTCTGAGCACTATGGGACTCAACATCTTAGGTCATAAGTCCCCTAGAACTTAGAACTACTTAAACCTAACTAACCTAAGGACATCACACACACCCATGCCCGAGGCAGGATTCGAACCTGCGACCGTAGCAGTCCCGTGGTTCCGGACTGCAGCGCCAGAACCGCTAGAACACCGCGGCCGGCTATTCCCGTATTAATTTGTGTGAGATAATATAGGTCCATGGCACTCAAACAACGAATAAACGTATTTCGGTCACAGTCATTAGTTCAACGTTTTGAAACTGTCAGTCGCAACATTTTGTCGGCAGTAAAGGCTATATAGCCGTTAATGAGCTGCAGGTCGTGCACATGACATGTGTAATTCATGTTAACCGACTGGGACTCATATGTAATTCAGAGGCTAAAATAGTTCGGACGAGATATTTCACGTATCATTGATTATACGGGTAATTTCAGCCGACTTGGTCTCTCGACCGCGGCGCCTGTTTTTCGTCGCCTCTTCCCTCTGTACTGGAGCGGACAGATCAATCTGAGATTAGCGCCCTGCGTTTATGAGGCATAGTCCCTCTGGTAGACGTCGTAAAAGTTTCTGTCGTAAATCCGGCGAACAGACTGCGGGCGAGATAGTATATCACCGAGATATCGGCGCATCGCTAACTTACACTCCACATTCTCCATCAATATTTTTCTTGTTAGGGAAGTCGAAGTTTTCAGCAGATACTGCCACGTTGATTTAGATACGCCGCACAAAAAAAAAAAAAGTGCTGGACGTTTGCAGTCCCTCATAGCAAGAGGGAATATGGTGGCCGCATCACAGGGATATGATAAGATGTGGAGAAAGAAAACGAGGTTGTGCAAGCTATTAAGACCTCATGTTTCACATTATTTTACCTCTTATTGAACATAAGGAGTGGTTTTTGCGTGAGGCAGAAATTTATTAGCAAACATTTTACTGTGATACACGAAGACTCTTCTTTTACTTGAGTCATCAGTCTTTGATGTGGTCTGCTACGAATTCCTCTCCTGCGGTAAAATCTTCGTTTCAGACCAGCACATATACTCTACATCCACTATTATTTGCTGGATGTATTTCGAACTCCCTCTTACATACCCTGTAGTGGGGTGAAGGCTACTCCCCTGCGTCATCTTGTCCCATCTTCTTGTCAGCGTTTTCCATACATTCCTTTATTCACCGGTTCTGCGGAGTACTTCGTCATTCCCAACTCTATCATTCCTCCCGATTTTCAGCATTCCTCTGTAGCGCCACACCTCTAACGCTTCCACTCTCTTCTGTTCCGGTTTTTCCAGTCTATGACACAACCACACACTGCTGTCTTCCAAACGTACATTATTAGAAATTTCTTCCTCAAAGTAAGGCTTATGTTTCATATCAATAGAATACTCTAAGCCAGCAATTCCCTCTTTGCCTGTGCTAGTCTGCTTTCATGTCCTCTTTGTTCCGTGCTCCATCTGTTATTTTGCTGCCTAGGTAGCAGAATTCCTTAACTTCGTCTACTTCGTGATGAGAAATTTTAATGTTAAGATTTTCATTATTCTCGTACCTGCTATATCTTGTTATCTTTGTCTTTCTCCGATATATTCCCAATAAAACCTCTGTACTCATTAGGGTGTTCAATCGGTTCTTCTACGTATAGGCTGGACAGTGGGGACGAAAGAGTGCATCCCTGTCTTACACCCTTCTTAAGCCGAGCACTTCGTCCTTGGTCTTCCAGTCTTACTGTTCCTGCTTGGTTACTGAATATTACCCGTTTTCTGTACTGCTTAGCCCTGTTCTTCTCGGAATTTCAACCATTTTGCCTCATTTTACATTGTCCAAAGCTTTTTCTATGTCGATGCATCCAATGAGAGTGCTTCGATTTTATTCCACCTTGTTTCCATTATTACATTACACGTCAGTAGACACCAACATTGCTGTGGCCTTCTCCACCAGACATCACGGCGCCCAGAGTACCAGCAACCAAACTGACAGCCTGCAGCCGCGGGTTGCCCGCTTTGCAAGCACACCGAAGCACTACAAAACCGACAGGCAATATTGATGAATAACAATAACACAGCAAAGACACCAGCGGCCACCAGGGGCCACTACCAGCCCACATAAACATAAGGAAGAGGTCGCTGCAGATTCCGGAACTATTTTCACACATCATACTACATGATGGAAAATAGTTCCGAGGTACATATCCGCCGAAGTACTATAAAGGCCGGCGCTTGGCCGCACATCGGCAGTTCATCGACCGCCAGCAGACGTGGATAGCTGCCGCCCCGGCAGCCCGGCTTGGATCTTCTCGCTGATCTCTGGATTAGGCTTGGTATGTCGGAGAAGTCTCTGGCAGAGACTAGTAGGAAATTATTTCAGTTGTTTTCTATATGATTCTTGTATGTAGTTGTGATTCGAAGACGGATCACTGTTTTGTGTTGGTTTTATACTTGTAGAATTTGTTTTGGTTAATTGAACAGTCCAATAAACTGTTTTTGGACTTTGATCGTTAGTTTCTTCTGCTTACGCAGACATATCAAACGTCTCGTACAATTACAGATGAATGACTTTTATCTGAACTGTATGAGACTGTAAGTCATTAGAATCATCGAAAATCTGGATACTTCAGAGATTCATCAAAAAATTACAGTGACAGTCCTTGAATTTCAAAAAAATACACGTTATATTTATTTTCATGCAAAAACACAAATTATCCATTATTTTCACATATGACACATATGACACTAGAAAAAACAGAGTTTTGTAAATTAAAAGAAGTTTTGTGACACAGATTCCTATGTTGTTAACGTGCAGCAGCACGATCACACAGGCTTACACCAGCTTTATTTCGACCGAACTAGTTTAAGCCTGTCATTTCCGATAAACCTTCGCTTCGTTGCCTCTATATGTGTCATATTACCTTTCGATTTAGCGCCAGTTTCGTCACCTAACTCAACAATACTATTGCAGTTAATTGTAGAGGAACAAATCATACCATAATTAACGTCGTTAACATCTGTGTCAGAGTCCTGGAATGTTTCAAAATGCACAAACGAATAGTCAGTGTTCAAACGACGTCAGTCCTTCTTTCATGTTATTTTAGACTCCTAACAAACGAGGGCCATACAGCACTGTACAACTCAATGTTAAATCTTCACTTGTGTGGCCTACTAGCAAAACAAATGCAGTCACAGCTCACCCAGCATTATAAACTAGAAAATGATAGAACAATCTGAAGTACCTCTCAACTGGTAGAACATATAATAGATACTAAAATCCTCGACAGAGCAATATTGCTCTCCTTTGATGCAGAAATTATGTATAGTTGAATCCCTGTTAATGAAACCATAAAATTAATAGAAGATAACCTGAAAACACACAACCAACTACCTCATGAATACAAAGATGAAACAATAAAATTATTATAGTTAATAACACAACAAAATTCTTTTGAGTTCAATAAAGAATACTACATACAAGAAGAAGGTTTATCCATGGGTTCACCTATTTCAGGAACATTAGTCAACATTTTCATGAATCATACAGAAAAATTAATGTTTGAAGACATAATATCAAAGAAAAGCTGCAACGTCATCTATTGGTACAAATACATGGATGACATAATATGCATGGTAGATGTATCTAAAAACAGTACACAGGAACTACACAAAGACATAATATTGTACACAAAAACATAAAGTTCACAGTAGAAGAAGAACAAGAAAACACACTCAACCTTTTAGACATAACCATAAGAAAAGGGAATAATAAACACACATTTGACAAATACAAAAGACTCACATAAAGTGATTTTATTTTAAATGCTACCTCAAACCACCCACAGAATCACAAAAAAGCTGTAATCAGATACATGTTAAACTGGCTGAACAGTATCTCCCTAAACACTTCTATTTACCAGAAAGAGTTAGCCATTATAAAACAAATAGCATTAAAAATGAACACAAAGAAACAATCGTTGACAAACTAAGCAGAAAAATAAAGATAGAAATAGTGGAAAAATTAACCAAACCACAATAACTCATAAAACTGGCACTACAACAAAAAAAGGCATACAATGACCTACCACAACAAATTACACATGAAATATGTAACATATTCACAAAAGAAGGCACAAAAATTGCTTACAAAACAAACAATTCCAAACAAAAGCACACCCCAAAACTGAACTGTAGTATCTATCAGCTCAGTTGCAGATATTGTGAGAAGATATGCATTGGAATGACTAAGAGGACATTCGACACAAGATATAAAGAACACATCAGAGCGTTTAAATACGGAACAAATCATTCGACATTTGTGGATCATTTAAAACAAGAACACCATAGCCCAAGCAATACTGAAAACGATATGAATATCTTAAAAATCAGTAAAGACAGACACCTCCTCCCTTTCCAAGAAAATTTCCACATACAAAAAGCATTAATACAAAATAAACAGCTGTTCAATGACCAAATAAAAATTTGGAACCAGACTCCACACATAATAATTGATGAACTTACATGCAAAAGAAAGTAGCCTTTTCCATTCTTCACCCTCTTCCAGTCTCCCACAATCCCCCCCCTCCCCCTTACTCACAGTTTCATTTCGCCTCTCGCTCCTCCACTTCTCATCTAACTCACACTCCATCACACTGCTATAAACATGTGTCCACTCAACATGGTTTTCCCCTCCCCTTAACAAAAAAGGATAAAAATATCCCCTCAATAATCTAATTTAGAAAAAATGTCGAAGACAAAGCTTTGGAAAGGTTATGTTGGCAACACTATAAAATACAAACCACAACACCCACTTGAAGAACAAAAACAAATACAATGCAGTGGTGTGCCTAAAAGTGTGCGGTGAAAAACATAAGAAATGCAGAGTGCTGCAGAGCATGTAAAAGTTAGACCAAAATTATCAGTGTCTAATTCAGAAAAACAAAGATGTGCTAGCAGACGCCATTTCCCGATGTATGTGATAAATCAACCTAAAATCACAGTAAGTACAAATCAATTTAACCTTAACGAACTGTTTTTCTATCTAAAAGCAGGTCAAAATCCAAATAACTTAATTACAGTCCACTGATGATGCTTTACCTCAATAAAGCGAAACGCGTCTGGTGAAAAAAATTACGCATTTTTGTAGTTGCAATGACAGAACAACAATACCCTCAAGAGCACAATGTTAACTTGGTAACTGGCACCGTGCCAGCGTCCGAGTATGTCGAATGTTTGATTTTTAGTTTAATGATTGCCACTGTTGATTATTGCCGCTATTACTTACGGACTATTATAATCTAGTTCTTTAGTGACTGAAGAAGCAATAACGATTAAGATGAAATGTAGGTATAGGTTAATGAGAGCTCAATATACGAGATTCCACTGTAAGTAAACAACCATACTGGGACAGTAGCATGTATTCCATAAAGTCAACGTTTAGGTAGGCGGTACAGGTGGAGAGGGAGGGAAAAAATATGGAAATGCCAGAATATTGGGATGCCTAACATGGTGCTATATGACACAGGAGTGTTTTCGTCTTGGAACACAACATCATAATTAACAACCAATATACAACGTGAAGAATCTGTGCAGACAAAATGGTCACTTAATCCTTGACAGTAACGTAACCTTGCATAGTAGCCATAGGGCCCATGGAATATCACGGTATGGCTTCCCAGATCATTACCGAGCCCCCCGCCTTGTTTCACTCTTGGGATGTAAACTCGGCCAGAAGTTGGAAACAGTATGCGACAAGCCAGCCGACTAAAGGATTTCATAGCTTCGGCACCACATTTTTCTGTTATCGGCATTTCCATAGGTGTTGTGTGGTTTTGGAATTCCAGCTCGTCGTACAATTCCTAACTAATGACACACGCTTTCTGTTGTTATGGAGCTGAAAGTGTTCGGGAGTGGGACATTAAGTTATGCTGTGGCGACTGCAGCTGTCATCATCTTATTTTTGGACACAGTTCTGTTCAGTGACCGTCCGTCACTCAAAACGCACACTTCCGTCCGCGCTGTGTGTTATTGTATGACGTTTTTCCGCTTTCCCTGCATGCGGTATAAATCTGCGATACCGCACCTCTTGAAACACGAAACACTTCGGCTTCCTTGGTTACGGAAGCACCCAGCAACGAAAACTAACAATTTTTCCACGTTCGAATTCACTTCTGTCTGACATTACGTACTCACAACCACACAGAACACTGCGCTGACCACGACAGACACTAGCAACGTGTTGAGGCCAACACAAGTGCTGTTCATCATCATATACAACAGCTCAACCTGCAGGTTTGGCTAGCATCTGCATTTATGTTCCAGCAAGCATTTGCCGCTGTTTCCATATTTTTGTCCAGTTCTTGTAAATAATGTCGTTTCTGCGAATGTCGATAATCATTTATCACTTTCTGGCCCATTGAGTACTTCAAAGTCGTGCGAAATACATTTTAAGGTTATGCCAGCCGAATACCACAAGAGGTACAAACGTATTCTTAATTTTTGAGTTGCTACAAAAATCATTTGCGAAGTTTATCCAGCTGCATTAAACGTTCGTAAATGCCAAAGGTGGTTTTGTAAGAACATAACCTGTAATTTTGATCTTTACGACTCGTATTGATGAGGACGACCAAGAGCTTTATACAGTGACATGTTAAGGGTCGAAGTGGAAGCAAATCGTTGTCAGATAATCCAGGAATTGTTACACACTCTTAACCGATGTTGGTTGTCCATCCAAGAACATTTGTAGCAGATTAGTAAAGACAAACAAAAGTAATCGATCCACCACAGGCAACTTATTGCTTCAACGGGAGAATAGAGAAGCATTTCTTAATCGCTTGATCACTAGAAATGAAAACTGGATCCTCTATGATAATTAAAAGGCTCTCTCCGAATAAATAGCCACGAAGTACGCGCAAGCGATGTTCGCACTCCAAAAAACCATTTTTGTGGGTTTGGTGCAGTATTCGAGGGGGTGTTTATTTTTAAGTGCTAAAACGTGGACATAGAGTGAATGTAGAACTGTGAATTTAGACCTTTTCTGTGAAAAACAATACTGAGTCAATCAACTTTCAATTGAGAAGTTCCCAGAGATGGTCAACAGAAAAGTAGTTCCCTGCAACGCAATAACGCAAGACCGCACTGCACAAGTCGTACCCTGGAGAAAATTGATGAATTGGAGTTGGAGGTATTGCCTCACGCCCCATATTCGACCGATTCTGCCTCCCCGGATTTCTATTCATTACTTTAGCAACACAATTTTTAATGTGGGATTCTGGATTATGTCCAAAATGTCATCTCAAGATATTTTGGTCAATAACGAAGTGGTTTTCTATCGACGCGAATTTGATAATTTTCGCATTAGATGACAAAACGTTGTCGATCACGAGGGTGATTATATCATTAATAAAAAGTAAGAACTAGTTAGCAATTAATATGTTTGAATTTAACGTATAGAAACGACATTACTTTCCGATCCCCCTAATACATCTAAATAAAAATGTTTCGGTTATGCCATCCTGCAATCTTTAACTGTATTTCGCCATGTTGTGGTACTGAAGCAGGCGTCTTGCCAGAGTATCCAACACTGTAGTTATCACTCATGTGCATTGTAGTTATTCTTCCATTGCATTAGTGAGTTGGTATACACACCGCTCCAACCACTCTTAAAACTCTACCTTGAGTAAGGTAGCATTTTAAGTGTGACTATCTTTGCCATAGCTATTACTAGCATTACGTCTATAGTGAAAAGCCCTGTCCACTATTCCATGTTTTTGGATGATTTCTCTTTGTTTTTCTCTTCTTCAAGCCTCATAACGACAACGCGTCCGTTGCAACTTACTCTTAGACATTTGGATGAAGTGGCGCAGAAGACTGGTTTTAAGTTTTCGACCGAGAAGTCCGTGTGTGTTCTTCTACACCATTCTCGTTCGAATTTAACCTTTCCTGAGTTGAGGATGATGGACACTGTCCTTTCTTTTAACGACACAGTGAGATTTCTGGGGCTCGTTTTTGACTCCCAGCTTACGTGGTTACATCTTAGAGACCTGAAACAACGGTCACTTACGGCTTTAAATATTCTTAAACGTCTTAGCCACACTACATGGGGAGCAGACAGAATTTGTCTGCTATAGTTTTACAGGGCATTTGTGCGATCTCTGCTCGATTATAGGTGCAAGGTGTATGGGTCTGCAAGACCGTCTTATATTAAGATGTTGGACTTGGTGCGCCATAATGGGATACGGTTGGCCACTGGGGCATTCAGAACAAACCCCATACCAAGCATCTGTGCAGAGGCTGGTGAACCGCCAATTCATATGAGGCGACGGCTACTTACAGTGCGCCAGGCGAATGAAACATTGTCAACGGCACACACACCTGTGTGTCATACTGTTGCTCAGCTTCGTCTGGCACGGCTTTTTCATAACAGGAAACGAGCAACGAAGCCCTATGGAATTCGCGCACAGGATTGCCTTTTCGAAGTGGATATGGATGGTCTTCATGTTTTACGTCTAGGTTGGGGGCGAATTTCCACCTTCACTCCTCCAGAGACCCAGACTTATGTTAGATTTGACTAATTTTAAGAAAGATAGTACGCCATATTTTACATTCCAGTCTCTGCTCTTTAACATTTTAGATGTGCATCACGGTTTTACAGTCGTGTACACTGATGGCTCCAAACAAGGGAATCCCCTTGGCTGATCTGTAGTGTTCCCTGATCATTCGCCTGCCTGACGAATATACCGTTTTTGCAGAGGAGCTCCATGCGATCCTGAAGGCATTGGAGCAGATGCATCGTATTCGGAGCAATCGGTTTCTCATCGGTTCCCTTAGAGCCTTATTATTGTTACAGAACATGTACCCAGCTGAGGAGCTGGTCCGGCTGATATATGACCAACTGCACTTGCTACAATAGCAGGGAAAGCAGGTGTCATTCTGCTGGGTGCCAGGTCATGTAGGGATATGGAGAAATGGACAGGCTGATCAGGCTGCCAAGGAAGCCTGCAGAGAGCAGGATGTGGCACAGAGTCCTATTCCCTTGCAGGCAGTCGTTTCTGCACTCCACAGGAAGCGTATGCAGTTGTGGAATGAGCAATGACTGGCGGTGACGGCCAATAATCTGCGGTTGGTGAAGTCCACAACTCGGCCAAGGCGCTCCTCTTGCAGGTTGCTCAGTCGGGATGAAGTGACCCTCACGTGTCTTCGGATTGGTCACCGTCCTCTCACACATAGCTTTATATTACGGCGACAGGATACCTCGTTTAGTGAAGCTTGTCGTGTGCATCTGTCCGCCACATTTTAACGGAGTGCATTTTATACCATGATGCAAGGGCAGAAGCAAAAATTGGCGGGGATCTGCCCTCTATTTTAGCTGATGATGAGACGAGTATAAGTAAGGTTTTAAAGTTGTGCGATGTGTCTGGACTCTGGCCTGAACTTTTAGGCTGGAGGTTTTAGTGTATTGCAGAGTGGCTGGTTCCTCCCGTTTTCCCTTGCGATCAGCTAGCCATTTCCATATGCTATATTGCTTTAGCTCCTTCTACCACTTTCTTCCTGTGGCATTTTTACCACTGACGCAATGATTGACCCCATATTTCGGTGTGGGTACGCGCATAGTTTTCCAACCTTTGTTACCCGTGTTTTACGTTCCATTATATCTTCCTGTTTTGGATATTTTCTTGGCAACCGTCTCAACCTGTTTTTGCGCGGCCGCTGCAGACCATGCCGTCGTGCGCCCATACAAACCTCTCCATCCATCCATCCATCCATCCATCCGTCCGACCCTCTTCCCACCCTACCTCCTCCCTGTTCGACAGTAGTAGACACTAAGTTTCACAGTCGTAAAAGTAGCACTTGAAGCTCGAAATGATGTATTTGCAGTTCATTGCGTATATACTTTTACAAGGCGAAAGACCACCTTTTTTTTGCACGCTGTGTTTTTCCTGGTTCACCATTCAACAGGAACTGGAAGAGAACGTTTCAATTTCCGGACGGTTCTTCAAAAATATGCATAAAATGTTGGTATAAGCTCTTATCAGAAATATCATTTCGTGCAATGTGCGATGGCCGATTTTTATAAAAACAAATTTACGTTGTACTGCATCCATTACAGATACTGAAACAATATTAGGACAAGAAACTGAGAATATTAATGAACGTTATTACAGAGGAAGTAGTTATAGCGATCAGATAATATTAAAATTTTCTCACCCGAAAATGATTTGACGTTCATCGAATTTGGTATCACATGACCCCCCTAAGTACCACGTTTCTGCATAGATTCAGCGAATTAATATAATTATACTAGACATGTCTACAATTACATTAAATACACCTTAATTTGAAACCTCTCAGTAGTTTGGATTTTAATGATATTATAATAGCTGCTCCTGTCCCGTTCCACTAATCATGTTTCCCCCGTATAGATTTTATACAAAAAATCAAACTACAGCTAAATTAACTTTGATGAAATGAGCTCGTACTTTTAAGTGATTGAAACTTTTTAAAAAAACTTTTCTTTACCGTCAGATTGACAAAAGTCCAGATAAAAAGCATCGTCTATTGCACTTCCCAATGAATGTGATACTTATTGTGCATTTTGTTGAAATACTGGCATGCCCTTTATTTTCTTTACGCACAGATTTACATGTGAAAAATAAAAGTTCGTGCTATGTTACCTCGTTTTAGACTCCATCTGAGAACGAAGCCCTTGGCATTGAAGCGTCCAGCCGAACACTGTTGTTCAACGGCATTATGCGAATATCTTTGCTCTTCTTCTTTTCAAGCCATAGGTCGAAACCGAACTTCATACGATATTTTATCAGTGGAATAACTTATCGATCACAAAAAAGGAGTTGCAGGGTTCGTATCATGGACAGAGGAAAAGAAAGACGATGTAATTAATATTTGACAAATTTCCCTGGGTACTTTTAGGAGACCGATATATCGTGATTTTCGTAACTGCTCGGCAACGAATCAATACTTATATGCAGCCTATAATTCATTTAATTTAGGTAGGAAAATTATGTTATCGAAATACTGGTATTTTTAAAACAGCCTGTGTAATGAATTATTACTTCCATTCAATTAGTCATTCGCTCAATCAGGCTGTGCACAATACTTCGTCATTACAGTTAAATCATTATAACTGAAAATATTACAATACACAAGTAGCGTTTACGCCGTCTAATAAGATAAAATACATTATTCAAATGGCTCGCAATGAAGTAGGTTTCATGCCACTAAACACGCTCAGCTCGCAAGTTTGCAGCACTCCCGAACAACCGTCTGCCCCCTCCCCCTTTCCCCACCCTCCCCGCCCGTTGTCTACAAGCTTGAGGAGGATATTGGTGTTTAACGTCCAGTCGACAACGAGGTCATTAGAGACGGAGCACAAGCTCGGATTAGGGAAGGATGGGGAAGGAAGTCGGCCGTGCCCTTTCAAAGGAACCATCCCGGCATTTGCCTGGAGTGATCTAGGGAAATCACGGAAAACCTAAATCAGGACGGCCGGACGCGGGATTGAACCGTCGTCCTCCCGAATGCGAGTCCAGTGTCCTACCACTGCGCCACCTCGCTCGGTCTACAAGCTTGAGTGGTGTGACTGCCGTATTACTTAAAGTGACCACACAGGTAGAAGTTTTAGACTAAGATTTGCGGAACACGTGAAAGTTAGCGATATTAACTTCTCTGTTTTCTTTGCTGCCCATCTTAAACAGGGAGATTCGTCCCCCTGTACCTCATTTTTATACATTACAGGTAAGGGGACGCTCTTTAGTAGTCTAGAATAAACTGAAATATTCGAACATATGAAATCATGGTACAATGCTTTATGAGCAAACAGAATTACAGAATAGTCAGTATACTGCCAACTCTCCTAAATTCTTTGCAAATGGCTATTTAATCCTTTGGAAACCATTGCTACTATTTGATTGGATTTCTTCTTTACCTTCTGTGGATATAGAGCCTTTGGAATGTATCATTTTTTAGTTGCAATACAAAGTAGTAATTAATGTCCAACAGAGAACAAAAATTATATTGTTGTTTCACACCCATGTATGTCAATTTAATGTTAGTTAAAACTGACGTATTGGTCACAACTAGCCTCATCGTCTTGATTGAATTTCGATCGTTACGTATAGAAAACAGTGTCCAGATTCAGTCTCCAGATCTGAATTTGGATACAGTTTTGATATGGTAGTACCACACAATTGGTTCCTACGTTTCCTGTTAGATTGTTTATATTCTTAATTTCACATTTCACATTACTCAGTCATTTACAAGATGCGAAATTGTAGTTTTTCAGTATCCTGAAAGTGTATTACACGATTAAGCCTGGACCGTGCTCCGAGAATCATCCGTCTTTTACTTATGGGCTTTGATTTTGGACTGTCATTTTCTGTAAATGCACACACATTGTCACGACCACAATTAAGTCTAAATCCGAAGCATTCGTTATTAATGAAGTACGACACTTATTAACTGAAAGCACGTTGGTTACGGACACAAATGTACAGCCGGAACGGAAATGAAATGAAATGAAATTTCGTGTGGCTAGGGCCTCCCGTCGGGTACACCGTTCGCCTGCTGCAGGCCTTTCGAGTTGACGCCACGTCGGCGACCTGCGCGTCGATGGGGATGAAATGATGATGATTAGGACAACACAACACAACACCCAGTCCCTGAGCGGAGAAAGTCTCCGACCCAGCCGGGAATCGAACCCGGGACCTTAGGATTGACATTCTGTCACGCTGACCACTTAGCTGCCGGGGCCGGACGGAACGGAAATTACCTCCTGGACGGAGAATTCAGCTGTTTACACAAACACTGAATATTTCAGGATCTGGTTTTTGTACAGACATGGAATATAGCAAAATGTGCAAACATGACGAACATGAGAGATTTCAGGAACATTCCTGCATTGATGGATTCTAAGTAACACATAACAGCTGATAGTCGGATTTGAACTGGCGAATACCAGTACGTTAGGCAACGATGTTAACCACTACACAACACTGTAAGTGCCACAACTAGCCCCATTACTCCCTCACCTGTAGAAACAACGACCTGCTGTTGCAGAAGTTCCCATTAGAGCCCACTGCAGCTACACTGATCCAGATCTTGTCAATGGATCCACGCATTCTGGTCGTATCGTTACATCCTCTTCTCTATGATGAGCATCGAAGGTAGCCCCTCCAATCGAAGCTTCACGATAGCCGATTGGTCTTCAGTTTCCTTGAATCTTCTGTCCTCGATATACGCCTCTGGACTGAGGTAGGGCTTCATAGAGGACGTGGAAGACTGCTCTACGCTTTTGTCGTCTTGATGAATGATCAGAATCCTCGGGTTCATGTATGATGTACGTCATGAGCTTTACTCATTTCCCCGCAAGACCCACTTTCCCCACAGACGGTTTTACCAATTATCGCCGATTGTGTCTCACTAGCGGGTACTTAGTGTTATAGCACACTCGGTCCTTCTTCTAGGCGTCCAGTGTCCGTATGCGACCAAACTGTCTTGCTTCTTTTGTACTGACGATGATATGTTACCGGCAGTCATCTTCAATATCGTCCGCGTGAAACGGGAACAGTGTATCCATTATCGTTTCGACGTCACGACAGTAGAGCTGAAAGAACGGTTCGCTGTGCTGTATTCGAATGTCACGACAGGCAGGTGAGTGTCCCATACTCTCTGTTCAACTTTGTTGTAAATTCTGTGAGGCCATTACCTCTAAGTGATGAGCAGTTGTTACCCTGTGGGAGATGTCGCAACGTGAAATTACTTATGATACTGGTTTCGACTGGACAACCTTCCGAAGATGACAGATCACCTGAAGAGGTGCTCCGTGCTCCATAATGATGTTTTCTACAAGGAACTTCCAAATTTATGGAGCTTCGGCTGTCGGCACAGCGGGTAAGTTAGTCGATACGCGAGATCCTCTCCTACAGGTCGATTCCATTTCAGTGAACTGGTGCTGTTGCAGGTGGTATTGGTACAAGTTAACTGGTAACTGCGGCACGAATGCCTGCCGCTCACGTACCTGCCTTGTGTCTAGCAGATCGGTAGATGCCTGGTCAGCGATACTTACATCTGATTCGATCTAGAGACTTTACGAACTTCACGTTGCCAGATGTTGGAATATCGTGAGAATACTTCGGGATATCTTTCCGTATATGAGCTGCGAGGAAGAGCATCCGTTTCCGCCCCACTGGATAATAATTACACTTATAAAATGTAAGGTTTATTAATTTCAATTCTCCTACGGTCCGTTCCTCCTTATTCAACACTTCGACGGTTTTCAGCCTTGCTGGATCTTCCTTCTCTTCAGCAGGAACATCACTTAATGCAGTGATGACTGAAATTTCACCAACACGGCTGTTTACTGCCACACGCAGTCAGAATCCTTGTGTCTGCGTCCGCTTTTCCGTACAGTGTGACGTCGTGCTCCTGAACCGTCAGTGCTCATCTGTCCAGTCGACCCAACGAATGGTTCAGGCTAGTCGACGGGCGAGAAGTGTTGTGAAGATTGAGGCCTGGCGGCACTGTAGTCGTCGAAAACTTACCTTCTTTCCCCCAACAATATGTTGTCCTCTGTCCTTCAGATTTTTCTGTTCTTTGCGTAGGAGTTGGTTGTACCTCCGTTGGTTGGGTGTTGGATTGTCGATGGAAGGCTGTAACCTACGAGTTGTCCGAGACCATTCTTTCCGCAGCTTTCGGCTGCGAGGGGAGATGGATGCTTAAGATGGATACATATCTTTCTCAATATTCTCTAACACCTCCTGCCGTGGCGTATGAGAGAGATGAGCTCTTAGTGGTCTTCCACAACTGCCACAGTGCCCACATTCGACCATCGGTAATACCTCATTCCTCTGACTGGTTTTTGTAGCACTTCCTAGATTCAGTATGTCACTTGATAAATTCATTAGTCGTTGTGACCATCTTTACCAGACAAGTTCTGTACATATCTTCTGCGACTCTTTTTATCAAATGTGAGATTTTGGTATCTTCAATTCGGATTTACGATTTAGTAAACATTCTGTAAGTACGATTGTCGTTTCCTCATGACGTTTATCCTGTTGTTGTCCTTCCGCTAGGCGGATTTGCTGCTAATTGTGACCATACGGTTTCTTCTGTTCGGCATCGAATTTGTCCCATCTTCGGAGCTTCCATTTTTTTTTTCTTAGAGAGAGATACCTGGGACATCAGTCTTCTGATTAGGTGGATGAGGCTCGCCCCGAATTCCTCTCCTGCGCCAAATCGGCCAATCTTTTCATCTCACAGTCGTACTTGCAACCTAAGTCCTACAGCCTCAGTTATTTGCTGGATGAACTCCAATTTCTGTCTTTTACCCTCTACATCTCTAGTACCGTGGACGTTTTTCGCTGATGTTTCAACGGATGATCAGTCAGGCCCTTCTCCGTGTCAGTGTTTTCCTTATATTCCTTTACTTGCCGATTCTGTAGAGAATCTCTTTATTCGCTACCTTATGAAAACGCTGTGTAGGTAATTTGCAAAGAGAGTACGGTATCTCGGTAGACGTTCAAGCGCGTTGTGAGCGTTTTGCAGGTAACACCAGTAGTCAAGCTCCCTTTTCCCCTCTTCGCCAATGAAGCTGTCAATTGTCAATCCCTCGATCCATGCACGTGAATGATATTTGGCGAGAGCAAAGTAATAGTCATTCTGACACAGAAGGGACCGAGGATCAATCACGTTGGGTGTGACAAGGAGGTAACAAGGTAAGATCTTCGCCGGACGGTGACAAGCACGTGAAGCAGAGTTTACCATGGTGAAGGAGGCGACAGTCGGCGCAAGGTAGGGAGTCCGTTAAGCGCATAACGTCGTGCCGGTGTCTCATGCATTTTCTTCTTTTTTTGTTGTTGACTTGATATCACGTGTGCCGCCTAGTGATTGGCTGAAAGTGGAGACGAATCGTTTTCTACACTTGCGACCAGTTGGCAATTGGTTACATGGTTTCTACCACGTTACGCGGAACTGCCTGGACAACGATGGTGTCAAAATCTTTCAACTTCGGGTGGCCCGTTGTTGGGAGATCCGTGTCCACATAGTCGCGTTCCAGAATTAACGTCCATACAGGGGAGAGATTGTCATGACGTGCACCACCAACACAGGCGGGACGTGACAGACCGGCATCGGGACCTACAGTAAGACGACCCGTGAGGGAAGCGTGCTCATTGGTCCATCGTTTCCATATATTTCTCACATAAAGGGCTGCTGTCTGTGGTCAATAACACGTTCCAGCCCTCGATCGGGAAGGGGTCGGGTGAGAGTGTCGTAACGTACTCCGAATACGTATCCTGTGGATAGAAAATAACCGCAGGCCGCTTGAAGGCTCACATATTACTATTGACTAAACGCCTATCAAAAGGCGCCGTAGTCCGCTCGTGACGACACGAGCGAACAGCTAGAGAGATTTCCACATTGCCGGCGGTAGGGTGACGACCTGTGACACGTGACTGAGTTGTAATGTCACGTAGAGGTTCAGATATCGCATACGTTGCAGCTGGTTAAAATCCCAGAGCTGGATCTGGCGCACCATCACGCGTTTAATCAGTAGCAACCGTCGATAGTTTGACGCGGCGTTTATGATCGCAGACTTCGCAAACGTGACTCCGAAATATCACAGTACAATAACTGGCAGGGGGGGGGGGGGGGGCGTCAGCGTCCTGCCCGAGACCGCGCCCGATAACCAGCGCCACCTGCTTATTGATGTTCAGAAGACTGCCCGCAGCCGGAGCATATCACTCGATCCAGTTTAGTAAACTGCGGACTTCATAGACGGAACAAACCAGCAGTAGCAGATCGTCGACGTACGCCCTAGGGACGAACGTTATGTCCCGCCGGGGGATGTCGGATAGCCTCTGGTTGAGACCCCTGATGAGAGCTCGAGCGTGGTTGCATAAAGGTATGTAGAAAGAGAGCAACCTTGTCTTAGGGACCTCTTGATGGGTACTGGGCCCAGCGACTGAGAGCTGGCTGCTGCCAAAATGCGTCCCAGGGCGTAGACGAACCTGGGGGGGAACCCATACTTTCCTGGTAAAAATGAGAAAATTGTTCTTCAAGCTTCCACTGTAGTGGCTTGGGTCGAACAGGAGCGAACTTCTTGCATCGTAGGGCCTATAATTAACTACTGGCGGTGTCGTCGCACGTCCTTCACAATGTGGAGATCTCCCCAGATGTTCGCTCGTGTCGTCACGAGCGGACTATGGCGCTTTTTGAACGGCGTTTAGTCAACAGTAATATGTGAACCTTGATTCGATGTTCTTGTTGTCTGAGTATGGGGCTCGGGGTCGAGGACCCTGAGCGCCGCATACTGGAAGTCGAGTACCAGCCGGTGCCACACAGCTGTATTCGCCAATCTGCTGTGACGGATTGCCGGTTTGGCGCAAAGGAGCCACCATGCCGTAGTCGGATGGCATCTGCAGTGACGTCATTCACAGTTGTCCCACGTTGCGGCGACTTTCCGACTGCAATCTGTGACCTGGGGGTGCGTTACATCGTCTTCCAAAGGCTGTTACCGCGTCAGACTTAAGGTGGAGATGCAGTGAGCAGATGCAGCCACTGTGATCAGAAATGAGCAGAGGCCATACATCGGCGGCCGCCGCTCCCTGTGTAAGACCTTGTGACACATATATGGCATCCAGTCGGCTCGCAGAATGACTGGTGATCTGTCCCAGTGAATTTCTTCCTAAATTTCGCACAAGTGAAGGTCATGAGTCACCATACCCGGTTCCAGATAAGGCATGTAGTACAGAACGTGGTCCTCGCGATGGAATATATTATCAAATTCACCAGCGAAGACTCCAGTGTTCGTACCCTTCTAGAAAAAGGGGGGTAATGTCAGCGGAGCAGAACTTGGCTCCATAACGACGTTTGATAGTGCCCGAGAGTGCATAAACAATAATCAATTGGATGTGTGTACATTCATCGAGGCCAGGCGGCAAGCCTGACGCTGTGATAGTTGGGCAGGGTTATCTACGCTGGTGGAGAGAAGAGAACGTCGCGAGTGGCGTCGCACCACACAGACTGCGGCCCTCCCGGTGTTGTCCAGACCTTAGCGGAACCAGATCGGATCCCGCTCAGTCTCGACGTCCTCGGCCCGCGATATAGGCGCGAAAGCCTGCTTGTGTTCGATAAGGTGTTCGGGAGGGACCGAGCGGCTTCGCCACCTGCATTGGAACCTTCCTGCTGCTCACGGATCACCGCAGAGGTCTCACAGACGGACCTCGCCTGCCCCGCCGTATCTTCTGCAGGGGTAGAGTCAATGGTGATTGTTTCAGCGTCAAGGTCGGCGACCCGCGGGATCAGTTCTTCTCCCTCCTGCAAGTGGGAACTGCCGTGTTCTAACGTGGTCCTACGGTGTCGGTTTCGGTGTTTCGGAGGACGCTGTTTTCGTTTGTGGCGTTCCGTATCGGACGATGGCATTGACTCAGGTCTCGCTTTCACAAAGGCTTCCGTTCGAACGATAGGTGCATCGATTGCCATCCTGCTGTCGGCGGTACCTGCAGTGTCCAGTGGTATCTATGGAGCTGGGCTGAGTTCTGCCACAGACCAGTAGCGCTCATCGGCCCGGTGTCGGTCAGCGAAGGGTGGTTCCGGTACCGCGACGACGCTTGGTTGCGTCTGGACAGACGGGATGATTGTCGACGTCAGTGGATGTGCCACATCGTGCGGTGGAGGCACTCGGAACGTAAGTTACCTTCCTTGCCGCATCTGGACCACGTTTTAGGCTACCCGTCATAAATACGGCCCGGCAGCCTCCTATTGGAGAGAAACCGGTATGTGCTGTCGGAGCTCAATGTGCACGTGGCTTATCCGTCGAGGACTGTATACGTTTTAATTTGGGTCCACTTTTCTGCCACGAGCTCGTGTACTGTTCCCTAGCCTGTTAAGTGGGTGGTTTGCACCCGCGCGCCTCTTCCACACTGGGTAATATACGCCAGCGCGCCCGTTCGCAGTGGTGCTGCGCACTGTTCTCACGTTTTCCTTCGCGTTTTCATTGTTGAATTTAAATTGATATTGGGTGGAAATGAATAAAATATATTGCAGAAGTTAACAAAACTGTATTTTCACAATATTACATATCGTTTTCAGTGTGAAACACTTTAAAACAAGGTGCTGCACACAAGGAAACTTCGCCTTCTGCGCACCAGTATGAAGTCTCTTTGCGAAGGCCTTTTGTCGTACACACCACACACCACCTCATTGGTCTTTTCTTCGTTGTGGGTATCAGAAGGCATGGGAAATGCCTGGCTGTAAGGCGTGTTCCTTTTGGTGTTCGAGGTGGGCCTCCTACTGTGGGCCTCCTACTGATGTCCCTTTTTGTGGTGAAGATATGGTCAACTCTTCACCAAGACTAATCAGGAAGACCGTTCTACTTTGTTCGCCACCATGCTTCTTGTACACAATGTATGCATTGTAGAATGCAAAGTCCAACAAGTGGCGGAAAAGCTTCTGATAGTATTTTTTTTTTCAGCCAGCTTCTGGCCATCTGGTAGCTTTGTAACTGAGAATCGCACCAATCCACGCCCCCCCCCCCCCCCCATATTCTTGTTGTAGTCATCAACAACTTGTGGCTTTTGAAAGATTACCGGCCGTAGTGGCCGGGCGGTTCTAGGCGCTACAGTCTGGAACCACGCGGCAGCTACGGTCGCAGGTTCGAATCCTGCCTCGGGCATGGATGTGTGTGATGTCCTTAGGTTAGTTAGGTTTAAGTAGTTCTAAGTTCTAGGGGACTGATGACCACGGCAGTTAAGTCCCATAGTGCTCAGAGCCATTTGAACCTTTTTTTTTTTTAAAAAAAAAGATTCCCTTCTTCAAGTTTACATTTACAAATGTATCGTGATGGAAGGTGCTGACCATAACAACGTCTCTTTTGTCTTTCCATTTCATTCCCATCTGCTTGCCTTTGTACCCTGTTATGTACTCCCCTTTCTTCAGTTTTTCCTGTTTTACGAAGTCATGGAACCCCTTCCTGAAACTTCCTGGCAGATTAAAACTGTGTACCGGACCGGGACTCGATCTCGGGACCATTGCCTTTCGCGGGCAAGTGCTCTACCACTGAGCTACCGAAGCACGACACACGCCCCGTCCTCACAGCTTTACTTCTGCCAGTACCTCGTCTCCGAGTTCGAGTCTCGGTCCGGCACACAGTTTTAATCTGCCAGGAAGTTTCATATCAGCGCACACTCCGCTGTAGAGTGAAAATTTCATTCTTAACCCCTTCCTGTCTTGCCGCATTGTGCCGACAACATCGCTGTTATTGCTGGTTAGTTTGTCCACGAAATCTGTAGTGGTGTACCAGTTGTCAAAATAAATACAGTGGCCTTTCCCGAGTAGATCGTGTGCAAGCTCCAAAACAATTCGAGAGGTTATTTTTTCGTCTGGATAGTGGCTACCATAATTAGTGTCCTTTCCAGTGTAAACAATAAAGTCCTATACATACCAGGAACTGTTTTCTCAGAGTTCGTACAATTTGATGCCAAATCTGCTACGCTTTGATGGAATACATTGCTTCCATCCCCCCCCCCCCATGAACCATGGACCTTGCCGTTGGTGGGGAAGCTTGCGTGCCTCAGCGATACAGATAGCCGTACCGTAGGTCCAACCACAACGGAGGGGTATCTGTTGAGAGGCCAGACAAACGTGTGGTTCCTGAAGAGGGGCAGCAGCCTTTTCAGTAGTTGCAGGGGCAACAGGCTGGATGATTGACTGACCTGGCCTTGTAACACTAACCAAAACTGCCTTGCTGTGCTGGTACTGCGAACGGCTGAAAGCAAGGGGAACTACGGCTGTAATTTTTCCCGAGGGCATGCAGCTTTAATGTATGGTTAAATTATGATGGCGTCCTCTTGGGTAAAATATTCCGGAGGTAAAATAGTCCCCCATTCGGATCTCCGGGCGGGGACTACTCAAGAGGATGTCGTTATCAGGAGAAAGAAAACTGGCGTTCTACGGATCGGAGCGTGGAATGTCAGATCCCTTAATCGGGCAGGTAGGTTCGAAAATTTAAAAAGGGAAATGGATAGGTTATAGTTAGATATAGTGGGAATTATGCAGTTCGGTGGCAGGAGGAACAAGACTTTTGGTCAGGTGATTACGGGGTTATAAACACAAAATCAAATAGGGGTAATGCAGGAGTAGGTTTAATAATGAATAGGACAATAGGAATGCGGGTAAGCTGCTACAAACAAGATATTGAACGCATTATTGTGGCCAAGATAGATACGAGGCCCACGCCTACCACAGTAGTACAAGTTTATATGCCTACTAGCTCAGCAGATGACGAAGAAATTGAAGAAATGTATGACGAAATAAAGGAAATTATTCAGATAGTGAAGGGAGACGAAAATTTAATAGTCATCGGTGACTGGAATTCGAGTGTAGGAAAAGGAAGGGAAGGAAATATAGTAGGTGAATATGGATTGGGGGTAAGAAACGAAAGAGGAAGCCGTCTGGTAGAATTTTGCATAGAGCATAACTTAATCATAGCTAACACTTGGTTCAAGAATCATAAAAGAAGGTTATATACATGGAAGAATCCCGGAGATTTTAAAAGGTATCAGATAGATTATATAATGGTAAGACAGAGATTTAGGAACCAGGTTTTAAATTGTAAGACATTTCCAGGGGCAGATGTGGACTCTGACCACAATCTATTGGTTATGAACTGTAGATTAAAACTGAAGAAACTGCAAAAAGGTGGGAATTTAAGGAGATGGGACCTCCATAAACTGACTAAACCAGAGGTTGTACCGAGTATCAGGGAGAGCATAAGGGAACAATTGACAGGAATGGGGGAAAGAAATACAGTAGAAGGGGAATGGGTAGCTTTGAGGGATGAAGTAGTGAAGGTAGCAGAGGATCAAGTAGGAAAAAAGACGAGGACTAGTAGAAATCCTTGGGTAACAGAAGAAATATTGAATTTAATTGATGAAAGGAGAAATCATAAAAATGCAATAAATGAAGCAGGCAAAATGGAACACAAACGTCTCAACAATGAGATCGACAGGAAGTGCAAAATGGCTAAGCAGGTATGGCTAGAGGACAAATGTAAGGATGTAGAACCGTATCTCACTAGGGGTAAGATAGATACTACCTACAGGAAAATTAAAGAGACCTTTGGAGAAAAGAGAACTACTTGTATGAATATCAAGAGGTCAGAAGGAAACCCAGTTCTAAGCAAAGAAGGGAAAGCAGAAAGGTGGAAGGAGTATATAGAGGGTCTATACACGGGCGATGTACTTGAGGACAATATTATGGAAATGGATGAGGATGTAGATGAAGATGAAATGGGAGATATGATACTGCGTGAAGAGTTTGACAGAGCACTGAAAGACCTGGGTCGAAACAAAGCTCCAGGAGTAGACAACATTCCATTAGAACTACTGGCAACCTTGGGAGAGCTAGTCCTGACAAAACTCTACCATCTGGTGAGCAAGATATATGAGACAGGCGAAATACCCTCAGACTTCAGGAAGAATATAATAATTCCAATCCCAAAGAAAGCAGGCGTTGACAGATGTGAAAATTACCGAACTATCAGTTTAATAAGTTACGGCTGCAAAATACTAACGCAAATTCTTTACAGACGAATGGAAAAACTAGTAGAAGCTGACCTCGGGGAAGATCAGTTTGGATTCCGTAGAAATATCGGAACACGTGAGGCAGTACTGACCCTACGACTTATCTTACAAGCTAGATTAAGGAAAGGCAAACCTACGTTCCTAGCATTTGTAGACTTAGGGAAAGCTTTTGACAATGTTGACTGGAATACTCTCTTTCAAATTCTGCAGGTGGCAGGGGTAAAATACAGGGAGCGAAAAGCTATTTACAATTTGTACAGAAACTAGATGGCAGTTATAAGAAACGAGTGACATGAAAGCGAAGGAGTGGTTGGGAAGGGAGTGAGACAGGGTTGTAGCCTCTCCCCGAAGTTATTCAATCTGTATATTGAGCAAGCAGTGAAGGAAACAAAAGAAAAATTCGGAGTAGGTATTAAAATCCATGGAGAAGAATTAAAAATGTTGAGGTTCGCCGATGACATTGTAATTCTGTCAGAGACAGCAAAGGACTTGGAAGAGCAGTTGAACGGAATGGATAGTGTCGAATTAAATCGGGCGATGCTGAGGGAATTAGATTAGGAATTGAGACACTTAAAGTAACAAAGGAGTTTTGCTATTTGGGGAGCAAAATAACTGATGATGGTCGAAGTAGAGAGGATATAAAATGTAGACTGGCAATGTCAAGGAAAGCGTTTCTGAAGAAGAGATATTTGTTAACTTCGAGTATAGATTTGTCAGGAAGTTGTTTCTGAAAGTATTTGTATGGAGTGCAGCCATGTATGGAAGTGAAACATGGACGATAAATAGTTTGGGCAAGAAGAGAATAGAAGCTTTAGAAATGTGGTACTACAGAGGAATGCTGAAGATTAGATGGGTAGATCACATAACGAATGAGGAGGTATTGAATAGGATTGGGGAGAAGAGAAGTTTGTGGCACAACTTGACTAGAAGGAAGGATCGGCGGTTGGACATGTTCTGAGGCAGGCATCAAGGGATCACCAGTTTAGTATTGGAGGGCAGCGTGGAGGGTAAAAATCGTAGAGGGAGACCAAGAGATGAATACACTAAGCAGATTCAGAAGGATGTAGGTTGCAGTAGGTACTGGGAGCTGAAGAAGCTTGCACAGGATAGAGTAGCATGGAGAGCTGCATCAAACCAGTCTTAGGACTGAAGACCACAAAACAACAGTGCTTCCATCCAAGCCGTCCTTTCCAGAGCAACAACGATTCTTCAACGGTGATGTTCCTTTCTGGCATGTACACTGATCTGAATTTACGCTGCAGATGCTCCATAATGGGGTGAATGTTGAATAATTCTCTGCTGATAGTGCCTAGTGGATCACATGAGGTATTGTCAGCAAAGTGGAGAAATTTTAATAGAAGATGAAACCGCTTTTCACTCATCACTTTCCTGAAGAAAGGTGTGTCAACTGATTCCCTCTTTGAAAAGTACATTTTGTGGTCTGGTTTGTGAAGAATTCCTTGAAGTAGAAGCATTCCAGTAAGTGTTTTTACCGCGTCGCGTGTAGTATTCTGGCAACTGTGAACCCTGGAGCGTGCTGCTAAATTGGGATGAGAAGCTATGAACTGTCCTGCATATAAGTTCGTCTGTTCAGTTATCATTGTGCACAAAGCATCATCCACAAAACACACAAAACAACTCATCACATCCTTTTGTTTTAGAGGCACAACTGTACCACTATTACCACTGAACAACTATTGAATACGAACTGAACTAGCACGCACAAATTCACTAGGTACCGTCTGCTGCAGTAGTGCCTCTTCGTCAGATGTTTCTGAATCGAAGTCACTTTCACTAGCCTCAACATCTGTATCTTGAAAACTTTCAGAACTGTCACTGAAATTATCGTCACTTTCTAAAAGCAGCTTCTCAAACTCCGAATCTGATAAACGACTTATTTTCGACATTGCAAAAGATCACTCACTAACGCTGCGGTAAACACACGCGAAAAAGGCGCGCTTTTGCGGCTGCTTCACAGGACGCATTTTCTCGACGCGCGCTTGGGTGTACAATGTTATAAACAGCCTAGAACACGCTGTGTTGCGTGATAAGAGCTGCCATCTGGTGGACAAAGCTCAACTAATACCACAGGGTCAACGGCAGGCCGATAACTCATCATTCCCACTAGCTACTAGCCACAGAACGCAGTGGACGGATATATCCGTCGAACCCACTGTGCAATAGCTGAGGATGGACGGATATATCCATCATGCCCACTTAAAAGGCTAGGGACCAAGCGCCGCAAAGACATTTGCGCCGGGAGTTCGAAGGGTAGTTCGAATATGCGTTTAGGCTGCAGTCCCAGTGTGGCATAAGAAACCTCGACGATGCCAATATTTCCGACTGCCTGGCAGAAACGCAGTTGTTGTTTCATGTCTCGAAGAACCCTGTCGCATGTAGCGTCGGCAGTAAGTTTCACATGTACTTACTTATGATCGAAAAATGGATGCAGACGATACCGGCAGCCGTGATCTCCGCTTCTTCCTCCAAAACGAGCTCCACGCAGAGTGCTTTCGACCTAGCAAAGTCGTTTCTAATAGTGAATCTCAGTGTTGATTTTGGGTCACCACGATCTCGTCGCACTGCGACGTCACGTTAGTGTCGGCCGAAGGAAGTAAACAAGACGAGCAGCCTGCCCACGCTGCAGGTGGAAACACAGCCGGCCGTGGTGGTCTCATGGTTCTAGGCGCGCAGTCCGGAACCGTGCGACTGCTACGGTCGCAGGTTCGAATCCTGCCTCGGGCATGGATGTGTGTGATGTCCTTAGGTTAGTTAGGTTTAAGTAGTTCTAAGTTCTAGGGGACTGATGACCACAGCAGTTGAGTCCCATAGTGCTCAGAGCCATTTGAACCATTTGGTGGAAACACACACCAGATCCTCTCTGCTCGGCCACTAAAGCCGTACTATTCCCTAAGGTGTCCACGGTTGTGCCGTATAAGTAAAACTATACATTAGCAAACCACGTTAGTCTGTCCACTTATATTCGGCGACTCATTCGAATCCTTTCCGTCATTTCGTCGGATCGTAGCCTGCGTCTTCGGAAAACGTTTATGGATGACTGATGTGTATCTGCTTTTCCTTCACTTGTAGAGAATTGCTTTTCCGTTACCTACCTGGAGCCACAGTGATATATATCTTTTGAAGTACCCTGCGTCTCCTCCAAAAAACCCAAGTCGCAAACACAATCACGTCAGAATTCGAAAGCAGGATCATAAATGAAATACGGCAGTCGAAAGCTCGCTTATTATTGAGTCAACATACAACCAGAACAGAAATGCCCACCAGGGCGAAGAGTGCTATTACTTATATAAAAATGAATTGCACCAACCACTGCACCACACAGCATGCACCACAACTCACGGCCGTATTATGCACATTTACTCTGTTGAACATATGTATGCAGAAATTATGTTTGTTATCCTTATAAAAATTAGGCAGTTACTTGAAATTTAGGTTGAAACCTTGTCACTTATATTACATGTCGCTAACAAAGATTGTATTACATATACTACATGTACAGGACTAGGAAACAGCCTAGCTAGCAGCCTAGATTATAGTATAAAGGTGACCTGGATGAAATATAAGCAGTAACTGTTCATACTTGTGTAGGGTTTGTGGAATTTTTGCACCTCCGTAAACAGCCCGGTGTTAATACAGCTGTCACACATGTAATGAGATGAGTGGGTTGTTTAAGACCTGACCTGTACCTATTGCTGTAACTGGGAGTTAGGACACACAAATCGTGATCTTTACTTGAAGAGGAAGGAGACATTAGCTGAGCACCTTGCAGACAGTGAAATGTTACATAAAAACGTGAGGCCAAATATCTGTGATCACGGAAGTCATATGGGTACATTTGTATGTTACAATCAGATTACAGAAGACAGTCTTGGAAGAAATTAGAATACCACAGGGTCATAACATATGTAATAGCTTCCAGAAAAATAAAAATTAATTTCTCATTCCAGAATATTTAGGGACTGTTGATAAGGTAGATGAGCCTCTTGCTTGTGTATAAGATGTGGAAAATTAAGAAGTGATGGGTGTTCTATTGTTCTGTGCATCTTTCAATATAGGAAAAACATATGCAAAAGTTGGTCATAAACTCAAAAATATTGATACAAGCAGTTTTTGCGTAGGTCAGAACCAGGAGGAAGGTGCCCGTGAGCTGTTACTGCAGAATACTTATCTTGTAATTGTAACATTCTACAGATCACTACTAGGAAACTTTTAGGTATGTATTAAAAATTTTAATAAATTATTGAGCTACCTGTCAGGCAAGAAGGAATGGTAGTTTATGGTGACTTTGACGTAGGTTCTATAAAAGTTTCTGACTGTGTCAAGAGTGGATGAGACCCGATTTCAGTTCGCAATAGCTCATGGTAGGGTTCTAGAGTGGCGCAGACCATACGAAGCCATGGAGCCAAGTTGTCAACAGGGCACTGTGCAAGTTTGTGGTGGCTCCGGAATAGTGTTGCTTATATTCCCATAGAATGGACTGGGTCCTCCAGTCCAACTGAACCAATCACTGACTGGAAATAGTCATGTTCAGCTTCTTGCAGCCGTTCATGGACTTTATGCTTCCAGCCGGCCGGTGTGGCCGAGCGGTTCTAGGCGCTTCAGTGTGGAACCGCGCGAACGCTACGGTCGCAGGTCCGAATCCTGCCTCGGGCATGGATGTGTGTGATTTCCTTAGGTTAGTTAGGTTTAAGTAGTTCTAAGTTCTATGGGACTGATGACCTCAGATGTTAAGTCCCATAGTGCTCAGAGCCATTTTATGTTCCCAAAGAACGGCGAAATTTTTATGAATGACAACGCGCCATGTCACAGGGCCACAATTGTTCGCAATTGGTTTGAAGAACATTCTGGAGAATGATTTGGCCACTCAGATTCCCCGACATGAATCCCATCGAACTTTTATGGGACAAAATCTTGCACCGGCAATACTTCCAGTTATGAGCTGCCAAAGAGACAGTATGGCTCAGTATTTCTGCGTGGGACTTCGAAGAACAACGTGTTCAGTCCATGCGACGGAGCGATGCTGCCCTACGCCGGGCAAAAGGAGATCCGACACTGTATTAAGAGGTATCCCAATGTTTTTAATTCCTCAGTATATAATAACAGGCTTAGATTAACTACCTTCCAATCCCCCCATTACGATATAGTATGTTTTGTGCGGTTCAGCAATTCATAACACCTGCAGTGGAGGTTTTATAAATGTCTTCAGAGCCTGCAGATGAATAACTCTCATGCTTTTGTTTTGCAGAGAATACATATTTTAGAAGGTTTTTCTTCATATGAGGTGGTGAATTTCGATTCTGAATTAGTCGACAGAGTTTTGACTCACTATTTCACACAAATAGAGGAATTTGAACGTTTTAACAATCTCCCACGTACTGTTGGTGTATATTACCGTATGGTGAGTGGAATCTTTTCCCCATTCACGACCTGTATATGAACATCGTCATGCTTCCAAATTCCACGTCGCACTGAGATTTTGAAATGAATTTTGCAGATTCCATCGTTGTGTGCGAGCAGCAAAAGTGAACCAAAAAGGCAAGTATACTGTTACATACGTCCACAGCGTAGACTGTATCTGTACAGGAAAATTGAACTGAAGTGTTTCAGAATATAACTAGTTTAAAAATTTTTTGTCTTTGTGTAGCAAGTTGCCATCCTCTAACAGCATTTTCCCAAGGAGCTGCAACGGGGGAGTTGCATTGTCGAGTGTTGTATTGATACAGTGCTGGTTGTTTTCTATCGGCAAACTATTTCGAGGTTTAGAACCTTTCGGAGGGAGGTGTATAACAGAGTTTTTACCATAGCACAACATATGAAAGGCAAAACGCGTCTCTGTAGGTGTTCGAACTAAAGTCCCGTCTGTGTGCAGGTCATTAGGGTCAAAGTACAAGCTCACACCGGACAAGAACTGAAGACCGAGCGAGGTGGCGCAGTGGTTAGCATACTGGACTCGCATTCGGGAGGACGACGGTTCAATCCCGCGTGCGGCCATCCTGATTTAGGTTTTCCGTGATTTCCCTAAATCGCTCCAGGCAAATGCCGGGATGGTTTCTTTGAAAGGGCACGGCCGACTTCCTTCCCTAATCCGATGAGACCGATGACATCGCTGTTTGGTCTCTTCCCCCAAACAACCCAACCCAATTGAAGAAGAATTCGGGCGTGATAAACTTAAAGGGTTCACCCCGAAATTTACTTCAAATGGCTTAAGCAAACCACAGAAATTCATAATTACAGTGGTCAAACTGAGCTTTGGTCCAACTGATATTAATATGCCAACACTTCGTTGCACTAAGTCTTCACACTCCACAATTGTACATAGCATCAGAAACGTGTCAGTGTTCACACTCATTACAATGTTTCTAAAAATACCATTTTATATTCGATGTATACACTCATTCCGTAAAAAAGCAACTGATAGCAGATTCTACAACAACTTTTAAAAGGCTACAACAAGAAAGTGCTACAGAGCCATTAAACTCACTATTAAGTTCTTATAAAGCAGTTTATTGCTCTTTGGATTTCCGTGATGCCGATGAAAATTTTGTATATAAATTTCCCTTCAGGCAGAAATAATTATGTTCGTTCCTTTTTCATCTACAAGTTTCAACCACATCTGGGCTATTTTCAGCAAATTTTTATTTACTGCTTGTAAGTGTTTTAAAGTATAATGGTTTCCGAAGGTACAAATTAAAACGATTTAAAAAAGGAATAACGTTGGTGGTAGCATTATCATCTTGTAGTCTGTGCCTCAGACAAATTCTGGTGTTGAAAAATGAGCAAATTTTCGTATGTCTTTTCGAGATGGAATTCGCACTCTGCGTGGAATAGTTTTTGTAATGATTTGCTGAGGTACCACATTTTAGCTAGACCGAGATTAGGATCTGTGACTTATTGTTCAGAGATACAGCTCTAATCAATGGAGTTATCCAGACACGATACACAGCTTTATTTTTCAGCGTTTCCCCCGTCTTTAATGTATTACATCCTCTGGTGACCATATTAAACCACCTCTTTGGGCCAGTGGCCAAGGGCGAGGGGAAAGTTTGACCCCATAAAGCGAGTGCCAGAGCAGCATACTGCAAACACGCAAATGGTAGCCGGGCAGATGCCCTCGCCTCCTTTAACAAAGGATACCTTGCGAAGAACCTGGAGGACAATATGAATCGTGCAGATACTTGATGAATGCCTGCAACCACCGGTACGGAGTGTAGATACAAAGTGCCAAGATCTCGCACAGGCAGGCGTGTGAAACTAAAAAAAAACTGAAGAAGAAGTCAGCATGCTTCAGAAAACGTTTGTTTGGTCGTAAGTAGGTTGTTCATAAATCATGAGCGCCAGCGTGTTCTTAGACGAAACACGAACATGAGAGGTAGCCGTTTCAAAGAAATGTCGAGTGCCTGCTTTCCCAGCACCTAGAGAATGTAGAGGAACATCAAGCTTTGTGCCACCAACGCTGGGAACAACGAAAACGTGAGAAAGACGCCTATTCTCGAGTCACACCCCAGTCCACGTGAGATAGAAAATTTCCACCCCACACTGAGAGGCTTGGCATGAAACGACAATCTTTCATTGGACAGCTTAGCAGATTTAGTCTGCGAATGACGAAGAGGAGAAAAGGAAAATTCCGAGGACTCGTGAAGCTTAGCGGATGGAGGAAATGAGAAGGGATAGTCGATGAGAAAGTGCGGAAGCAAGATGACGTGGGGGCCCTTCCATCCACCTCTTACAAGCGCCTCCCGGCGCCGTGATATCGCTGTTTCGGCTACGGCAACCGCTCACGAACAGTCAATGTGAAGACTGGTTCAGGAACGTCGCCGATGAGAGCTGCCTACTCGCCGCCTACTATACGATGCGTCACGCCACACCGACACAGCGTATGCCGCCGACACCTCCATATGACGAACGACCACGATGAATGGTAGAGATCATTCATTCCCTCCTCCCTGCCCTTAACAACTGAGTCGTATAAATGCCCACTCAAATCGGTCCCGAGATTCGTAAATTTGAGTGTGTGTGTGTGTGTGTGTGTGTGTGTGTGTGTGTGTGTGTGTGTGTGTAAAAGGTACCGTAAACCAGGGTTGCTTGGACCCAGTTTTTACATATTTCTGATATCTGTTCATGTAAAACTATAATTATAAAAGACTGGTACTGGTGACTACACTCCTGGAAATGGAAAAAAGAACACATTGACACCGGTGTGTCAGACCCACCATACTTGCTCCGGACACTGCGAGAGGGCTGTACAAGCAATGATCACACGCACGGCACAGCGGACACACCAGGAACCGCGGTGTTGGCCGTCGAATGGCGCTAGCTGCGCAGCATTTGTGCACCGCCGCCGTCAGTGTCAGCCAGTTTGCCGTGGCATACGGAGCTCCATCGCAGTCTCTAACACTGGTAGCATGACGCGACAGCGTGGACGTGAACCGTATGTGCAGTTGACGGACTTTGAGCGAGGGCGTATAGTGGGCATGCGGGAGGCCGGGTGGACGTACCGCCGAATTGCTCAACACGTGGGGCGTGAGGTCTCCACAGTACATCGATGTTGTCGCCAGTGGTCGGCGGAAGGTGCACGTGCCCGTCGACCTGGGACCGGACCGCAGCGACGCACGGATGCACGCCAAGACCGTAGGATCCTACGCAGTGCCGTAGGGGACCGCACCGCCACTTCCCAGCAAATTAGGGACACTGTTGCTCCTGGGGTATCGGCGAGGACCATTCGCAACCGTCTCCATGAAGCTGGGCTACGTTCCCGCACACCGTTAGGCCGTCTTCCGCTCACGCCCCAACATCGTGCAGCCCGCCTCCAGTGGTGTCGCGACAGGCGTGAATGGAGGGACGAATGGAGACGTGTCGTCTTCAGCGATGAGAGTCGCTTCTGCCTTGGTGCCAATGATGGTCGTATGCGTGTTTGGCGCCGTGCAGGTGAGCGCCACAATCAGGACTGCATACGACCGAGGCACACAGGGCCAACACGCGGCATCATGGTGTGGGGAGCGATCTCCTACACTGGCCGTACACCACTGGTGATCGTCGAGGGGACACTGAATAGTGCACGGTACATCCAAACCGTCATCGAACCCATCGTTCTACCATTCCTAGACCGGCAAGGGAACTTGCTGTTCCAACAGGACAATGCACGTCCGCATGTATCCCGTGCCACCCAACGTGCTCTAGAAGGTGTAAGTCAACTACCCTGGCCAGCAAGATCTCCGGATCTGTCCCCCATTGAGCATGTTTGGGACTGGATGAAGCGTCGTCTCACGCGGTCTGCACGTCCAGCACGAACGCTGGTCCAACTGAGGCGCCAGGTGGAAATGGCATGGCAAGCCGTTCCACAGAACTACATCCAGCATCTCTACGATCGTCTCCATGGGAGAATAGCAGCCTGCATTGCTGCGAAAGGTGGATATACACTGTACTAGTGCCGACATTGTGCATGCTCGGTTGCCTGTGTCTATGTGCCTGTGGTTCTGTCAGTGTGATCATGTGATGTATCTGACCCCAGGAATGTGTCAATAAAGTTTCCCCTTCCTGGGACAATGAATTCACGGTGTTCTTATTTCAATTTCCAGGAGTGTATATTGTATTAATCTACAGCTTCTATACTTACTGTTTGTGACTTTTATTACGTTGGTTTTGCACTTCACGATTTAAAAGAATTAAACATAATTGTCTTGAAATGACCGGTAGGTTGAGTTACTTGAACTCATGTCCTGTATTCCTTTTCAAATGCATTATAACGTGTGTTGGGTTCAAGTAAAACATAGATTCTTTAAATAACACCTATATATGCATTTACAAAAAACTTTTATTCGGAAAGCTCTTTTTAACAACGCAATAAAATAATGAAAGAATAGAGTTGTGAAACAAACTGCAGAAACTTGAAAGACTCTAAACTTGGTTTTTGATTGATGGAACAGAAAATGGGACCCTTTCGACAAGTTTTGCAGCGTTAATCTTCTCCTTAATATCGCACAACTTATACTGTAGAATGTCTCTTTGTGCCGGCCACTTCCAGTATTTTTTGTTTGTTGCATACATTCCACGACAGCTCCGTTGTCCTTACGCTTTTCGCAATGCAGGAAAATACAATATTCTTTCATAAAACGATAACAAAGCTACCTTCTACCAATGTCTGTTTACGACTGCCACTGTCATCTTCGTTCTTCCCTCTTTTTGCACTGACGATCTTAACTTTTCCTTGTATAGGCCTACTGATACATAGCAAAACATAGTTCATCTCATAAGCTTCATCCTCACTGTTAGACGAACTACAATCACACTCCCCTGATAACTAGAGGCTGACATCGTCATCTTATGATGTTGACTCAGGGCCGTTTTCTGGTGGACGTGCTGATTTAGGAAAAAAAATTCTACTTCTCGTTGGGACATTGTACCTGATCTGACAGAGTTTAAGTATTTTTCCAGTTATTCAGCTTCAAAAACCATTTTAACTGCTGCTCCCAGGAAATTTTCTGTATAAGAGGAAACCTCGAAAGTTTCAAACATACACTCCTGGAAATTGAAATAAGAACACCGTGAATTCATTGTCCCAGGAAGGGGAAACTTTATTGACACATTCCTGGGGTCAGATACATCACATGATCACACTGACAGAACCACAGGCACATAGACACAGGCAACCGAGCATGCACAATGTCGGCACTAGTACAGTGTATATCCACCTTTCGCAGCAATGCAGGCTGCTATTCTCCCATGGAGACGATCGTAGAGATGCTGGATGTAGTCCTGTGGAACGGCTTGCCATGCCATTTCGCCCGCATCTCGTGGTCGTGCGGTAGCGTTCTCGCTTCCCACGCCCGGGTTCCCGGGGTCAATTCCCGGCGGGGTCAGGGATTTTCTCTGCCTCGTGATGGCTGGGTGTTGTGTGCTGTCCTTAGGTTAGTTAGGTTTAAGTAGTTCTAAGTTCTAGGGGACTGATGACCATAGATGTTAAGTCCCATAGTGCTCAGAGCCATGCCATTTCCACCTGGCGCCTCAGTTGGACCAGCGTTCGTGCTGGACGTGCAGACCGCGTGAGACGACGCTTCATCCAGTCCCAAACATGCTCAATGGGGGACAGATCCGGAGGTCTTGCTGGCCAGGGTAGTTGAATTACACCTTCTAGAGCACGTTGGGTGGCACGGGATACATGCGGACGTGCATTGTCCTGTTGGAACAGCAAGTTCCCTTGCCGGTCTAGGAATGGTAGAACGATGGGTTCGATGACGGTTTGGATGTACCGTGCACTATTCAGTGTCCCCTCGACGATCACCAGTGGTGTACGGCCAGTGTAGGAGATCGCTCCCCACACCATGATGCCGCGTGTTGGCCCTGTGTGCCTCTGTCGTATACAGTCCTGATTGTGGCGCTCACCTGCACGGCGCCAAACACGCATACGACCATCATTGGCACCAAGGCAGAAGCGACTCTCATCGCTGAAGACGACACGTCTCCATTCGTCCCTCCATTCACGCCTGTCGCGACACCACTGGAGGCGGGCTGCACGATGTTGGGGCGTGAGCGGAAGACGGCCTAACGGTGTGCGGGACCGTAGCCCAGCTTCATGGAGACGGTTGCGAATGGTCCTCGCCGATATCCCAGGAGCAACAGTGTCCCTAATTCGCTGGAAAGTGGCGGTGCGGTCCCCTACGGCACTGCGTAGGATCCTACGGTCTTGGCGTGCATCCGTGCGTCGCTGCGGTCCGGTCCCAGGTCGACGGGCACGTGCACCTTCCGCCGACCACTGGCGACAACATCGATGTACTGTGGAGACCTCACGCCCCACGTGTTGAGCAATTCGGCGGTACGTCCACCCGGCCTCCCGCATGCCCACTATACGCCCTCGCTCAAAGTCCGTCAACTGCACATACGGTCCACGCTGTCGCGGCATGCTACCAGTGTTAGAGACTGCGATGGAGCTCCGTATGCCTCGGCAAACTGGCTGACACTGACGGCGGTGGTGCACAAATGCTGCGCAGCTAGCGCCATTCGACGGCCAACACCGGTTCCTGGTGTGTCCGCTGTGCCGTGCGTGTGATCATTGCTTGTACAGCCCTCTCGCAGTGTCCGGAGCAAGTATGGTGGGTCTGACACACCGGTGTCAATGTGTTCTTTTTTCCATTTCCAGGAGTGTACTTTGGATTTTGTATTAGCTACAAACTGAAAATAACTTGTCACAGTCTGTAACAGTTATTGATTTGGATGAAGAATACACGTTTTCAGGGTTACTTGAACCCAAGCCGGTCGTGGGTCCAAGTAGCCCTTATATTTGGTTATCAGTAGATCAGCATACACTTAGACGAATAACATTTTAAAGTGATTTATTGTAACGTTTAAATAGAAATTACATAATGTACTGTTTATCGAATAAAACTGTGCACTTGCTGCTTTCAAAATGTTGATTCTTCACTCGCTGGACGAAGATGTTGTAAAAGGATAAAAACGGTGTATGAGTTACACCGTTAACGTAATTTCCACTTAACTCTAGCAGCAACTTAAGGAGTGTGGCAGAGCATGCTGTGTGCTGCTGCCTCATGGATAAACTAACAACTACGTCGAATATTTAAAAAAAAAACTGGTTCCTGGAACTGCTTAAATCACTTCAACGTCTTGATTCAAGCAACCCTCCACGGTCTAAGTAACCCTGACTTACAGTACTAAAATAAATGCAGTCATTTCATGTTCAATATGTCTAAATAATGTGTTCCTTTCGATTTTCAATTCCTCAATGTCATAACCCTTTGCTGTCATTTCATTTAGTTATTGATGTCAATTATTGGCTCACATTTAAAAAAAATGGCTGAGTACTATGGGACTTAACATCTGAGGTCATCAGTCCTCTAGAACTTAGAACTACTTAAACCTAAGGACATCACACACATCCATGTCCGAGGCAAGATTCGAACCTGCGACCGTAGCAGTCGCGCAGTTCCGGACTGAATAGCCTAGAACCGCTAGGCCATCGCGCCCGGCTGGCTCACATTGATAATTTGCATGTTATATGACGTCACTGGAAATTCTGAAGAATCCACTATGTTTTTTGCTCCCGCCGTGGGGAAATATAATTATTTATCTGTATGTCATTTAATGTAAGCATCAAAGAATTCAAAATTCGCTACATTAACAGTTGATCACAATGTGAAATGTACAGTGGCATTCATAAGCGTAGATGTGTTACACGATTAAGGGCTATGCCATTTCAGATTAAATGATTCACGAAACATCTTTGTAGTGAAAACATTATGCGTAATTTATACTTGTATTCTGTAATGAAAGTAAGGTGAAGTAGAGAAAATTGGTTAAAATAACAGAAATGAAACCAGTATAGTAATGCCGACGGAAATTATTTTTGTAAAAGTAAATGTTCTTAGTTTTACTGGAGAATGAAAATCATTAACAACGTGAAACACATTTCGCGATAAACAAAATGAGTTTTGGAACCAATGACAAAGAATTATCTAAGCATGAAAGTCGTGTGGCTTGCAGTGAAATTTATAGATGCAAATTAATCACATAAACATGCTTTTTGTAGAACTGCTGTAGATGAACGAGTATTATAGCAATATCAAATCCAACACACACATAGTGAAATTTCTCACAGTATCTATAAAAGACTCAAAACAGTTTTTTAAATACAAATCTGTTTCCTTTTATTACAAAGATACATATCTTTTGCGGTTGCTGCTCTACGGAAGTTGTTCGCGGTAGCCCTCGATAGGCGGAACGTCAGCAGAAAAAAGAGCACATCTGTGGCACTTCGAAGAGAACAGAACTTGGCGAAGGAAACTTTGGAGGAGCTGGAAGGAAAACAGAAAGTTGTGAGCAACGATAGTTATGTTTGCGCACGTCTTGAAGTTTCGCAGAGGCGATCCAAAGTACAAAATTCGATAAGAATGTTCTGCATCGGACAAGTCTGTTATTTCTAGATCTCATTCGCGGCCTCTCGCATCCTTCGGCCCAGAGAGGAGTTTTTATCTGTTCTGCCAGTGCTTCAGCGTCTTCCTTCATCATATACACCAGCAAATTGTATCAGACATCTGCAGTCACGATTAGAAAACTGAAAGAATGCTCCAAAGTTATTTGAGGCGCTCGCTACGTCCCAACAGCCGAAAGACACATGCCAGTAATGTATAATTACGACATATCGTAGTAAACGTTTCTTGTAACTAACTGTAGTGTACATTGCTTTCTGCACGATCGCATTATAGAAACAAGCATCCAACTCCAGAATACTCCAAATTTTACTAATTATTGTTGTGCATCTTCCTATTTTGTCTCCCGATACTATGACGTTGTTGACGCGGTTTGGAAAGTTTCAGGCCCATGTCCAGATGCATCTAGAAGAACAAAATTTGTTTATTATTTATCGTGTTGCTTCTTGTGATAGTTCTGGAAACATCAGGTTGGGGTGTTTAGCGTGGAAGTGGAGTAGCAGTAGGTGGGGGCGAGGCTTTCAAATGTCACTTTTTTATGGTTTTCGTCAATAATTCAGAAACCGCGCCTCCTAGCGAAAACTTTGCACAGTGGATTAAGGACAACCTCTAAGTGCTGTACAGTCGTATTAAGGAATAAGCTGTGTTCTGGGGTTGAAACAGAATGGAGGGGTAGAGAGTAGAATTGCAAGGAAAGACAGGTCGCTGGATTGTGGTCATTCAGTTCCCTCCTTCGCAAGCCTGCAATATGAAGAGCAAGCAGGGGATTTCCTGTTCTGCTATCTCACTACGTCACAAAAAGGAACTACAGGGAGTTTCACAAAGCTATATTGGTGACGCAGTATGCAGATATGTCTAATAGGTGTTTATTTTCCACAAAGTGCGTTAACACACACACACACACACACACACACACACACACACACATACACACACAAATATATATATATATGTATAGTATTATAAATATTTTAATGGAGCATGTTGCACATAAATAAACAAAATAAGCTAAACGGAATACAGATGTTAGTTACAATACCAGCAGAAAAACGCATATAGACAGAAACTCTGCTCATTTTTGTACACTGTTTGAGGGGAAATATACACCTAGTTTTCCTGTACGGCAGCTGTAGCGTTCTTCAGGAAAATATTACTTCCCCCAACCCGAGCTCTGCTCCGTTTTCGTTTTGCAAATGGCTCTGAGCACTATGGGACTTAACATCTGTGTTCATCAGTCCCCTAGAACTTAGAACTACTAAAACCTAACTAACCTAAGGACATCACACAACACCCAGTCATCACGAGGCAGAGAAAATCCCTGACCCCGCCGGGAATCGAACCCGGAAACCCGGGCGTGGGAAGCAGTTGTTGTGCAGTTCTCATAAGTGAACAGACAAAATAACTTCACTGAGCTCGTGTTTGTACAGCGGAGATGTTTTTAGTTTATTCAGTGAGTTCTTATTGGAAATTTTTAAGCATGTATTATGTAAAATACTATCCCATAAACAATGGCTGAGAAGTGCATAATTTGTAATTGTGATGTGGACTGTAACTTTAGTAACCTTTGTATTGTTGGTGGGAAAGGAATTGGACTGCTAAATGTGGCACCTCGCTGCTGCCCAAAGTTGACATCATATTGTAAAGCTATGTAATTATGTTGTAGTCAGTTGCTGGTACATCAATGAATAACGAGAAAGTCACTGTACTTCTTTCAGCATTAGCTTTGTTACCGGTAGTCTGCATAAATCTCCTCCGTTCACGGATTGCTGGAACTTGAATCTGATAATGTAATAGGTATACTATGCCTGTCTGAGCATCACATTGTGTCTGATATGGAAAAAGTAAATATCAGTCGTTATATACTAGCTGCACATATGAGTAGAGAGAATAAGGTGAGAGGAGGAGTTGCCGTATATGTCAAAAGTTATCACTGTGTAAAAAGCTTAGATACACAAAAGTTTTGTCTTGAGCAACACACAGAAGCATGTGCCTGTCAAGTTAAACTGAAGGAGGGCTCTTTTATCATTTTAACAGTATACAGGTCCCCTTCACGAAACTTTCATTTATTCCTGGAAAACTTGGATGCCTTGTTGTGCTATCTGTCATATAGGGGAAAGCAAATTATTAGTTGTGGGGACTTCAGTGTTGATTCATTGAAAGAGTGTAATAGGAAGAATGACCTGGAAGTCTTGCTCGGTTCTTTCAATTTGACATCTGTCATTAATTTTCGTACTCGGGTAGTAAATAACAGCAGCACGTTTGATAGACAACACTTTTATAGACGAAGATAAGTTTAAAAACATAAATTCTTGTCCTGTTGAGAATGGCCTTTCTGATCATGGTGCTCAGCTAGTTACAGTATATGACATAGCTCCATTCAGTAATTCAAAACTACCCTCCAAAGTTGTGCATTCAATTAATGACTCAACAATTCGAAATTTCAGAGAAAATCTTCAGCAGTTACACTGGGATGAGGTGTACATGGAAGCCAATGCTAATTTAAAATATAACTTATTTCGTGATACACTTGTAAGACAATTTGAAAACTGTTTCCCCAAGAAAGTAGTTAAATCCAGTTATAAGAAACCATGCAAAAAACCTTGGCTTACTAAAGGAATAAAAATATCTTGTAACCACAAAACGGAACTGTATCTAACGACAAGAAAGAGTAATGACCCAGAAACAGCCAGATATTATAAAAACTACTGTGATACATTAAGAAAGGTTATTAAAAGTCGAGAAGCATGTGCATCACATCTGAGATTAACACCTCTGATAACAAAATCAAAACAATTTGGAACATAATTACAAGGGAGACAGGGCAACCAAGAGTACAGGATGACGGCATTACCATCAGAGCGAATGGAAACTTGACAAACGACAAACCGGAAGTCGAAAACATTTTGAATAATCCTTTTTTAAATGTTGTAGAGGAAATAGGATCTAAATGTTCATTAGAAGAAGCAAGGCAGTTAATGGAAGAGGCCTTCCACACACCATTTTATACAATTGAAATTTATACAATTAAAATTCTACCCACCTCTCCTTCTGAAATCAGGAAGATAATAAACTGTCTCAAGAATAAAAGGTCACATGGAATTGATGGAATTTCCAGCAGGATAATAAAAGCTTGAGATAAGTGGGATTCTTAGCCACATATGTAATAGCTTTATGAGGCAGGGTATTTTCCCAGATAGACTGAAGTATTTCATTGTTGAACCACTGCATAAAAAAGGGAATACATCTGATGTCATCAACTACCTCCCAATCTCTCTTCTGACTGCCTTACCCAAAATTCCTGAAAAACTAATGTATTGTAGAGTAGCTTCACACCTTTGTAAAAATAAAGTTTTAACAAAATGTCAGTTTGTTTTCCAGAAAGGTTTTACAACGGAAAATGCTGTATATACTTTCACTAATGAAATATTAAATGCTCTGAGTAACCGGAAGTCACCCGTTGGGATTTTTTGTGATCTCTCAAAGGCTTTTGATTGTGTAAATCATGGAATACTTCTAGATAAGCTCAAGTACTGTGGTATGAATGGGACAGTGCTCAAATGGTTTAAATCATACCTAACAGGAAGAGTGCAGAAAGTTGAAATAAGCAGTTCACATAATATGCAAAAAAACTGGCGATTTCTCAAACTAGGGAACAATCAAGAATGAGGTGCCAGAAGGTTGGGTGTTGGGTCCTCTGCTATTCTTAATACGTATTACTGACTTGCCATTCTATATTCACGAAGATACAAAGCTGGTACTTTTTGCCGACGATGGAAGTATAGCTATCATACCAAACAGACAAGAACTAACTGGTGAAATTGTAAACGATGTTTTTCAGAATATTGTTAAGTGGTTCTCTGCAAATGGGCTCTCATTAAACTTTGAGAAAACACAATACATATAGTTCCACACAGAAAGTGGAATGACACCATTAATAAATATATACTTCGATCAGAAATTGGTAGCTGAGGTAGAATATTCAAAATTTCTAGGTGTATGCATTGATGAGGGGTTGAACTGGAAAAAACACACTGAAGATCTGCTGACACGTTTGCGTTCAGCTACTTATGCTATTAGGGTCATTGCAAATTATGGCGATATACATCTAAGTAAATTAGCTTACCAAGCCTATTTTCATTCTCTGCTTTGGTATGGCATCACATTCTGGGGTAACTCATCACTGAGTGAAAGAGTGCTCATTGCAGAAAAGTGTATAAACAGAGTAATTGCAGTAGCTCATCCAAGATCATCCTGCAGACACTTATTTAAAGAGCTAGAGATCTCCACTCTAGCCTCACAGTATTTATATTCACTTACGAAATTTGTTATTAACAATCGGAATGAATTCAAAAGTAATAGCAGTCTACATGGCTACAACACTAGGAGGAAGGATGATCTTCACTACTCAAGGTTAAATCTAACTTTGGCTCAGAAGGGGGTAAATTATGCTACCACAAAAGTCTTTGGTCACTTACCTAATAGCAACAAAAGTCTGACAGATAGTCATATAGCATTTAAAAGGAAATTAAAAGACTTTCTTAATGGCGACTCCTTCTACTCATTAGTTGAATTTTTGGATGTAGTAAGTGGGTAATTTCCCCAACCTCCACAAAAAAATAAAAATTAAAAATAAAATAAAAAAACTAAGTTTCATATAAAATTTTGTGGCATGTAGTCTTGTATAGACACCTTTTATTAACCTGACACGTTCCACATCATTACGAAGTGTCGTATTCATGATCTATGGAACAAGTACTAATCTAATCTAATCTCATCTCTAATCTTGTAGAGTAGGCTGGAGCTACTTGCTACACATCCACAGTATATTTCCGAAGATGAGTGAGAAAATGGCGAATGATATGACGCTGATCATGTTGAGTTGGCGAGCAGTAATCTGTTGTAAGGCTTTGCTTGACTTACCTTGAAATATCTGAAGTTCCGTAACTCCTAGGTGTCCTACATCTGTTGCAGAGGGAGACAATTTCAGCGTCTGGGCCTTTTCAGATGTTGGGAGAGCTGAGGCAGGGATGATGCTTTTGATATCCCTCATTCCGTGAACGGTATTTCCACCAATGACATTGAAGACAATGTAATCGACTTTGACGAAGACATATTGGCAGCATGTTACGCATTGGACAGGCTCGTCAGTATGGTAGATAAGTGACAGCTCAATATGTGGAACTTTTTTACATAAGAGCTCACTTAACAACTGCTAGTAAGTATTCATTTAATAAACTGAAAATAGCAGTACTGTATGCACACTATATTGCCATACAGGATGAATAATAAGAGTTAATTTCCTCTCTAACAGCGTGCAGAAATTTATGTGGATTCTATCTGGATGCGTTTCTGGCGACAGAATTATAGTAACTCGTATCTGTATGGTATGAAGTGTTATAGCACTTAGACAAAAGTAAACACCCTAGGGCATGTCTGCGCGCTATGTAACCAGTGATTCGGTATAACTTTGTGAAACGCCCTGTAGTTGCTTCTTCTGGCTTAGTGAGGCATACAGGCTGTATAATCACCTTATAGCTCTTCATATTGCAGGATTAGGAAGGAGGGAATTGTATGACCATAATACGACGACCTAAATTCCTTTATATTTCTGGCCTCCACCCCTTCGTTCTGTTTCACCCCCAGAAGACAATTTATCCCTTAATACAGTTCTACGGGACATATACGTTGTTCTTAACCAACTTCATTTAACAATATGCACTAATTTATACCATTAAAACACAATGTTAGTGATCTGTGATTATTCCATCCCCTGCAACGCAGAAAATATTAGTCCTAGAGAAAAAAATTAATAAGACCTTTTTGTAGGAAATATAGTTAAATGTTGCAATGGGAAATTTTTTCGTTAGAAGTCGCGGTTTTTGGCTTATTCAAGGAAAACATAAAATCGTGACCTTCAGACCTCCCTCTCCCCGCTTCTGCGCCCTCCCCAATTTCAAACCCCAACGGTACGCATTTTTTTAGGGTACTCACTGTATCCTGTCCTACCACTCCACGAAAAATTTTCGACTACATGATATTTTTCTCTTTTCGATCTTTCTTGGTCTTTATTTAGTAGAATGTTACAACAGTTGATCAAAATGACAGAAAAGGATGCTAAAAATGTCAAAACACCAAAATATTCTTTCAGAAACATTGAGAACTGAAACACGTCTGTTCCAAATGAGGTCTGAGCACCAATTTACTCTACTGTGGGTTCATTTGGGTCACAATCATGTCGTCTCAAAAAGTACATACTCCTATCATTTAACAAAGTAGTATGACACAAAATCGTATGTAAGTCATTATTTTCCAGTATAATGGGAATACCTTATTCCTATTCATTTTCCTGGCCTCTAAACGTTCCTTCACATGGTCGAAATGTTAATCTAGATTTCCTGATGTCAGTGGTAGTGGTGGCTGAATGTCGCTCCTGCCGCCACTTCTGTGAGACTTCTTAGGGCTGTGAAACGCTGTACTAGAGTATACTGGTTAGGAAACAGCGACATCAGGAAAGAATTAATGTAAGAAACAAAGTAGAAGGAACAGGAGAGAACGTTTTGATAGCATGATCAGAGGCAGACTGTCTTACAGAGTCAGAAATTATGATCTGGTAGGGAAGACGAAGAACAACAAATAAGGTTCTGAAAGAGATAAATTCTGAAATGGTTCCACATCGGCTATGAAATAAAATAAATCTCTGAATTGCAAATTGAATAGTTAAAATTTAATATCGTAATCAAATTTCTTGAAATGACTTTAGGGAGCTTTGAAAAATAATCTACTACGTTTTTAGTATAAGTCTGTATCAGTTTACAGTGAATTCATTAAACAGCACGTAATGAATGACGCAGCTCCATTGAGACGATCTTTCACTGCTCTGCGAACTCGCTGGTAGATTAGTCGTGATCCTGCAACTCGAATGGGTAGTTTAAATACTAGCTGTAGATCACTGGGAGAATGTCATTGCGTAATAACAATAAAATGGTTTGGAAACTGGTAAGATTAGTGCATCCACAGAAAATTGCACAAAAACAGGAAAACACGATTCTGTGATGGATGACCGTCAGCTATAAAATTGCACCGAGGGCAGGTTCGTGCTGTCAAACAAATGTCCACCGATTCCGAATGTCGATAGAGCTTAGAAACGCGTCGAGAATGCATTTCACTCAGTCTTGAAACATGTAAGATTAATTACCGTTTTTCATAAGATGGAAGAATATTATTCCGGAAGTTGTTCATATTCGGTTCAAATGGCTCTGAGCACTATGGGACTCAACTGCTGAGGTCATTAGTCCCCTAGAACTTAGAACTAGTTAAACCTAACTAACCTAAGGACATCACAAACATCCATGCCCGAGGCAGGATTCGAACCTGCGACCGTAGCGGTCTCGCGGTTCCAGACTGCAGCGCCTTTAACCGCACGGCCACTTCGGCCGGCTGTTCATATTCGGCTACAAATCCACTGTTTCTGCTAGTATTAATGCTGCAGCATTACGTGAACTTTCTAATTAGCCTGAATTCCAATATGGCGGCCTGCAACAAAGCCGCAGTTACACAAGAGACGATATCTATTAAACGTCTACTTTCCACGAGAGTTAAGATCTGAGTAATCAGAGATTTTAATCTAGGTATACGTGTGAGAGTTTTTTCCAGCTCGGGAGCTTTAGCGACTAAGTGTCGTGTAAACTGCACCAACAGTCATCTCGAGAGTGACGCAAGATCTTTGATAGTCGTGCTCTGCGAGTTTGTGTAGACGGCGGCCCCCATCTCTCGATAGTTGCTTACATCTGTTGGCATTGTCGGGAGACCTCAGAATACTCGGAGAGTGCTGAGCGGCCATATTGCGCCCCAGATTTCTGCCGTATTTCACAGTTTGTACACCACCACATCTTGGTATTATATTTTTCTGTAGTCATGTACACATTACATAAAATTACCCGCGAAACTACTTTTTCAGCCATAATACATGCACGTGGCTTCTGCGCGAGGAAATCTAAGTTTAACTCCTAAATCAACAGCACTAGCAGTTAGCCTGTTTCGAAAGCTCTAGACTTAAACAGTGGTATGCAACGAATAACAAACAAAATCATCATAGACATATTACATAGAATTAACAAACGAAAATACAAATGTTGTAACTGAAGTGGCTCGATTACACGTTAATACGAAAATGTGGATGAAAGACAAGCGAACTGCCCACTGCGCCAGATCCACAATCCAGCGAGCATCTCTGTAACGCGTACCGGCAATGTTGGGGCAGTTCAGACTACTGTCCCAAGGGATACATTCCCACCGCAAGTGAATTTCAGCGATGTGTTGGCAAAAAAAGTGATGGAGAAAGTAGCCAGGAAGTGAAGTCAGGACGAATCATTTAATTTGTTTGTAAGAGGAAAGGCCAGCGTTATGGAATGCACAGTTGCTGGAATATAGTAACTCTGATAAAATGCGAAGTTTGTTGGCTGAAACTATTACTATTTCCAGCACATCCGCAGAAGGAATTTTCCGAACATCCACAATTAAAGGAACTAAGCAACGTAGTTGTAAAAAAAAATGGCTCTAATCACTATGGGACTTATCATCTGAGGTCATCTGGCCCTTGACTTAGAACTACTTAAACCTAAGTAACCTAAGGACATCACACACATCCATGCCGGAGGCAAGATTCGAACCTACGACCGTACCAGCAGCGCGGTTCCGGATAGAAGCGCCTAGAGCCGCTCAGGCACAGCGGCCGGCAACGTAGTTCTATAACATGGATTAATTAATAGAAACAAGTGAGGTTATGATTGAAACTTCTCGTTTTGGAACTCGAATAACTGCAATTTAGCTTAGAGTAATACAGCAGTCTCTAAAATTTTGTATGACATGGTATTTATTGATTGTAGTATTATATTGGGTGTTGAAGAACAGACCTTCAAGAAATTACCAGTGGTTTCTTAAGTCAATGCAAGTAAATGCGGTTAAATAAATGTACGTCCGGAAATGCTCATTTATCAAATATCCGCCCTATTTGAATTTTGAACGTCTGTATGGATCAAGACGAAATTGTGTATATTGTTACTCTGCCAGACAATAAAGAGAATAAGGCAGTTAGTGCTAGAAACATTTTTGTCACAAGCAGTCTCTTTAACATTAATGGCTTTACGCATAATAGTAGCTCGACTGGCAATTTTGAGTCCAATTATACAGATTTTTTCTTCCATAACTGTAATTCCAGTAAAATTTCCATATTGGTGTGGCTTTTACATTACAGGCTCTGAAATGAGACTCTTACATGGCCTAAAATCAGCCCACCTCCTAATCTGCTCTCTTATCCAGTAGCAACACGATCGTTTACGTTTCTTCTTTGCCACTATAAGTACAGCTGCAGCACGACGCTCTTCCATCGTAACCTCTTCCTTCACCCATAGAGCTACGACAGAAAGGCCTTGCGTGGAGTAATCTCTCTACTCTAACAGACACTCCACCTTACTGCGTGAAAACGCTTTCGACACTTGCTCTTGCAAGGCTCTCAGCAACTTACAGAAAGTACCCGAAGGAAACTTTCAGACTGTAACTATCTGTGAAAACTGTCCCTAGTGTAAATAATTCTGCGAGTGCTATCTGAAAGTAACAAACTGATAAGGGCGGATACTCTCACGTGTGATTTTCGTAGAGTACCAATGCGCGTCACAGAACGCAGGGCCCTGTCTTGCAGTCAGTAAGGAAATCCGGACACAGTAAATAAATGTTGCTAAATTTCAATGACAATTATTTCACTCAGCGTCATTCATTACATTATTTTCAACACAAACTCCCAGTGCTGTTTAATTAGTCCACTGTAAATTGCTACATACTTATACTAAAAGCATATTTGTTTTTTTTTTCCAAAGCTCCCTCAAGTCATTTCAAGAAATTTAATTACGAGATTCAATTTTAACTATTCAATTTGCAGTTCGGAGATTTATTTTATTTCGTATCCGATATGGAACCTTTTCAGAAGTTATCCCTTTCCGAACCTGATTTATTCTTTTTCGTCTTCCCTACTAGATAATAATTTCTGACTCTGTAAGAAAGTCTGCCACTGATTATGCTATCAAAACGTTCTCTCCTGTTTCTGCTACTTTGTTTCTTACATTAATTCTTTCCTGATTTCGCTGTTTCCTAAATAGTATACTCAAGTATAGCCTTTCACAGCCCTAAGAAGTCTCACAGAAGTGGCGGCGGGAACGACATTCAGCCACCCCTACCACTGACATCAGGAAATCTAGATTAACATTTCGACCATGTGAAGGAACGGTTAGAGGCCAGGAAAATGAATAGGAATAAGGTATTCCCATTATACTGGAAAATAATGACTTACATACGATTTAATGTCATATTAATTTGTTAAATGACAAGGAGTATGCACTTTTGGAGATGACATGAGTGTGACGCAAATGAACCCACAGTAGAATAAATTGGTGCTCAGACCTCATGTGGAACAGACGTGTTTCAGTCCTCAACATTTGTGAAAGAATATTTTGGTGTTTTGACATTTTTAGCATTGTTTCCTGTCATTTTGATCAGCTGTTGTAACATCCTAGTAAACAAAGACCAAGAAATATCGAAAAGAGGAATAAATCGTGTAGTCGCAAATTTTTCGTGGGTCAAAATAACAAACATAAATCAATGATATAATATTGAAGAGTTTATCTATTCTCCATGTCACCCCAACAAAACATTATCATAAAATATAGGAAGACAAATAAAAACTATATAAAAGTAAAATGTTAAGCTCTATAATTTCTTACCAGCACGCTGCCTCAAACGTGCAGGACACCACACTTCAGATAAATATCAGATGCCCAGAGGACAAATTCCAACATGCGCGAACTGCACGAGCAACACCCTGCCTGCTTCAGAGGGTTCCGAAAATAACCTCAGAATTTACAAAGCACAAGCGCAAACTGTCAGAAATATAGCAACCCAACATCGATAGCTGTGAACATAGAAAACCCTTGAGAATTTCTCGGACTGCCAAGAAGAGATACAGAGCTTCCACAACGACGAAACATACGCCACCAGTAGCAAAATATATGGACACGAAGACTCCTATATACCCAAACCCAGAGCCAACAATCATCTGCAACATTTGACTCTGCAAAAATTCTTAACACTCTCACTGGAGTTCTCGACATCATGGCAAAAACCAACAGCTGAACATACTGGAACTCATCACCGAAAAGTTTAAAAAAATTGTTAATGCACCAGACAACATAAAAAATTGTGGCCTTGCTGGAGGAAACATTACAATTTCTCACACCACGAAATGGCCTATAGACATGTCACGAGCCAAGACTTAATATTTTGTGTATGGAATGCAAATGGAATTATCAATCAAAAAACGGAACCTGTAGATTTTATAACAAGACACAAGATAGAGATACTGACGGAAACACATCGGAGGCCAACGCAAAGATTTAGGTGAAAGAACATGACATAGGCTATATAGGGCCAACAGACGGGGAGGGGGAACTGCTGTGTTCGTACGAAACACACTTACACACCATAGAGAATTAACGAACTTAGAAGCAACAGCTGTAGGGATTGTAACAGCACGTGGAAGAATAACATATGTTGCTACATATCTCAGCCCCAATCAAAGACCAGTCGAAGAAGACTTATATCGCATTTTTTATGCATATGACAAAACTTAATTGGCGGGGGGGGGGGGGGGGGGGAAGCTAAACATTATGCCTGGAACTTGCGGAGGACCAACACCAGGGGAACAAAGTGACAGCCCGCAAGAACCAACTCACTTCCAGACAGCACACAATCATAGACCAGATGTCCTTGATACAACTGAGATAAAGAACCTGCGAATAAACCCAAGGGTATCTACAATCAACGATTTAACATCAGATCACGATCCAGTTAAAGGTGTTATGACGAAAGCAGTTGAACCACAATTCTGGCAGCGAAAAACACATGCAAAATTGGACCAATATAAAGCGTATCTGAATAATAACGTACGTCCAACACTGGCACTAAATAACAGACAAGAGGTAGACGAAGCCATAACCACACTCACAAATAAAATTCAAACTTCGTACAGACGAGCCATGATAACATGGACAAACGAAAACCAGCAAAATGAAAACTTTTCTCCCCTCCTTCAAGACTTGAAGACCTTAAAAAGCGCGAAAAATAGGGCACAAATTTCTTAACCCTGCCGACTACACAGAATTACGAGAATTACCCCGAGAACTACACCGTCGCTCAATCGAGAGGAGAAGTGGGAAGAATGAATGGACCACCACATCCTCCTACAAAAGAGAGGACTGTAACATTGTAAGATGTTTTCGCGAATGAAAACCACCAAAGACTGCCATCTAGGGACCAGGTGGCTTAGTTTTCGATCCGTAATTTAAAGCGGATATACACTCCTGGAAATTGAAATAAGAACACCGTGAATTCATTGTCCCAGGAAGGGGAAACTTTATTGACACATTCCTGGGGTCAGATACATCACATGATCACACTGACAGAACCACAGGCACATAGACACAGGCAACAGAGCATGCACAATGTCGGCACTAGTACAGTGTATATCCACCTTTCGCAGCAATGCAGGCTGCTTTTCTCCCATGGAGACGATCGTAGAGATGCTGGATGTAGTCCTGTGGAACGGCTTGCCATGCCATTTCCACCTGGCGCCTCAGTTGGACCAGCGTTCGTGCTGGACGTGCAGACCGCGTGAGACGACGCTTCATCCAGTCCCAAACATGCTCAATGGGGGACAGATCCGGAGATCTTGCTGGCCAGGGTAGTTGACTTACACCTTCTAGAGCACGTTGGGTGGCACGGGATACATGCGGACGTGCATTGTCCTGTTGGAACAGCAAGTTCCCTTGCCGGTCTAGGAATGGTAGAACGATGGGTTCGATGACGGTTTGGATGCACCGTGCACTATTCAGTGTCCCCTCGACGATCACCAGTGGTGTACGGCCAGTGTAGGAGATCGCTCCCCACACCATGATGCCGGGTGTTGGCCCTGTGTGCCTCCGTCGTATGCAGTCCTGATTGTGGCGCTCACCTGCACGGCGCCAAACACGCATACGACCATCATTGGCACCAAGGCAGAAGCGACTCTCATCGCTGAAGACGACACGTCTCCATTCGTCCCTCCATTCACGCCTGTCGCGACACCACTGGAGGCGGGCTGCACGATGTTGGGGCGTGAGCGGAAGACGGCCTAACGGTGTGCGGGACCGTAGCCCAGCTTCATGGAGACGGTTGCGAATGGTCCTCGCCGATACCCCAGGAGCAACAGTGTCCCTAATTTGCTGGGAAGTGGCGGTGCGGTCCCCTACGGCACTGCGTAGGATCCTACGGTCTTTGCGTGCATCCGTGCGTCGCTGCGGTCCGGTCCCAGGTCGACGGGCACGTGCACCTTCCGCCGACCACTGGCGACAACATCGATGTACTGTGGAGACCTCACGCCCCACGTGTTGAGCAATTCGGCGGTACGTCCACCCGGCCTCCCGCATGCCCACTATACGCCCTCGCTCAAAGTCCGTCAACTGCACATACGGTTCACGTCCACGCTGTCGCGGCATGCTACCAGTGTTAAAGACTGCGATGGAGCTCCGTATGCCACGGCAAACTGGCTGACACTGACGGCGGCGGTGCACAAATGCTGCGCAGCTAGCGCCATTCGACGGCCAACACCGCGGTTCCTGGTGTGTCCGCTGTGCCGTGCGTGTGATCATTGCTTGTACAGCCCTCTCGCAGTGTCCGGAGCAAGTATGGTGGGTCTGACACACCGGTGTCAATGTGTTCTTTTTTCCATTTCCAGGAGTGTATTTTCAGAGACTTACGAAGCGCAAAACTCAATCGATATCCCCAACAACGAAAACCTAGACTCCAAAGGCAACAGAACAAGGCAACGAGCGGAAAACATCAGAAACATTCCTATCGAACAAGCCAATTACTCACGACCCCAACTGAGATCTGAAAAATAATTAGGAATTTAATTACAAAATCAGCCCCAGGCCCAGACGATGTAACAAATGAACAGTTAAAACAGCTACCAAGAAAACCGGTAGTGCTGCTAACACCAATTTTCAATGGATGTCTCAGACATGAATATTTCCCGACGCAATGGAAAACATGTACCAATACCAATACTAAAGCCTGGTAAAGATTGAAACCTGCCACAGAACCACCGACCTATTAGCCTCATTCCCACCTTATCCAAAGTTTTCGAACGAGTAGTCCTACAAAGGCTTAAAAAACCAATGCTTGAGAATGAGATCATTCGACCAGAACAGTTTGCATTTCAGACCACAATATTAGCAGAAACGCAGCTCTTAAGCATCTCCGAAAACATCGCATATAAAATGAGTAGGGGCTATAACACAGCAGCAGCTTTTCTAGATGTAGAGAAAGATCTGAGAAGATCGCTTCATCTTAAAGTTACAGAATCTAAATTGCATCTCAGACCCCTACATAAAAATCATAGATGACTTTCTCTCACACAGAAAATTCTTTGTAAATATTGACAAACAGCAATCAAACATAAAACCATCGGAACAAGGAATCCCTCAAGGGTTGGTATTATTGCCGACACTGTTCATAATCTATGTTAACGACATACCTGTTACCCAACGTAGTATTGGCTCAATTTGCAGACCCCGCCGACTCAATTGCAAGTAGTTGTAGAACGACTGCTACGATAACGAGGATACAAAGACAGCTGAACACCATAAAAGAATGGGCACGCGAGAAACACGTCAAATTAAGCGCAGAAAAAACACAAGCTTTAACTTTTACGAGGAAGAGGTCAGAACTACGAGGCAAATTACCAATAAATGGAATACACATATATTAGACAAAGCAGGTCAAATATCTTGGAGTCATGTTGGACAATAAGCTGACCTTTAAAACACAAGTGGTATATAAAAAAGAGAAAATGATAAAACTGGTACATACATCAATCGCACTTTTGGCCAATGCTGACATGGGAATCCGAACAAAATTAACACTCTATAAAACAACAATCTTACCAGCTCTATTATCCGATTGTTCAACTTGGGGTACAACTTGCAACGCAAACCAGCAAGTGCTGCCAACAGTCAAATACCGATGTTTCAGAATAATGCTGAAAGCCCCTCGGTGGACTAGAACAAACTACTTACATGTTGAAATCAATTTGCCAACAGTCACACAACAAATACAGGAAAAAGCTTGAAAACTGTTGGAAAAATATTACCGATTAAGAAACACAACCAGACACCTGGAATGTGCTGGAACAGTCGATCCTCGAGAATGGCACCGAGTGGGAGTTCCCAGAGTCGTCATAAGGAATTAATAGACTATAGAAAAAACCAGTAGCAATAACCATATTAAGCCTAAAGGGCGACTACAGCCCAAGTATCCTAATAAAGAGAAATGAAATTCTATTGCTGTCTTGTGACAGCCAGAGCGAGAGCACCAGCAGCAGCGAGTACTGTTTTTATAAAGCGTTTATTTTGCATTTTGTTTACGACCTTCCACTAAGGAAGGGATTCTATCAGTGTTTATCTGCTCTGCATAGTAACTAACAGTTCTTGATAAAACTTTACGTAGTTTTCGTGTTAGATTTCTTAGTGTTTTCTTGATCGTTTAGAACAGAAAGCGCCCTAAAACCGTCTTTTGTTTGTTTCGCGGCCGTTAGCCACTAGTCACTTGAATCAGCAGTTGTCTTGTGACAGCCAGAGCGAGAGCACCAGCAGCAGCGAGTACTGTTTTTATAAAGCGTTTATTTTGCATTTTGTTTACGACCTTCCACTAAGGAAGGGATTCTATTAGTGTTTATCTGCTCTGCATAGTAACTAACAGTTCTTGATAAAACTTTACGTAGTTTTCGTGTTAGATTTCTTAGTGTTTTCTTGATCGTTTAGAACAGAAAGCGCCCTAAAACCGTCTTTTGTTTGTTTCGCGGCCGTTAGCCACTAGTCACTTGAATCAGCAGTTGTCTTGTGACAGCCAGAGCGAGAGCACCAGCAGCAGCAAGTACTGTTTGTATAAAGCGTTTATTTTGCGTTTTGTTTACGACCTTCCTCTAAGGAAGGGATTCTATTAGTGTTTATCTGCTCTGCATAGAAACTAACAGGTCTTGATCGTTAGGAGAGAAATTTATTTTGTACTTATTTGCTGCGCTTAGCTTTTGAATAGTTTTTCTGGGAAAACCTAGCGTAGTTTTCGCGTCTCGTATTTCAGTGAGTATTTCTTGATTATCAGAGTAGCTCATCAGAAGATTATCTTGGGAATTTGTCACCGTATAGAGTAGGGTAAACATAGTCATGTGTAGGGACTGTGGTTGTTGTGAGCGGACGCAAGGAGAATTGGCCACTCTTCGGGGGCAGGTGGAGGCTTTGTCTGTTAGGCTCATCGAGCTCGAGGCGCAGGCGTCGGCTCGTAGTGGCGTTGGGGCAACTGTGGTGAGACCTATGCCTACTTCGGTGGCCTTGGAATCACATGGAACCCCTGATGTCGCTGCGTCTTCCGGCAGTGAGCATCTTACCGGTCAGCCATCACTCCAGGGTGAATGGCGGACAGTGGTGGGCTCGCGCGTGCCTGGCCGAAAGGCGAAGGTGGGATCTGGCCGCGTGGCAGCTGCCTTACCCCTTTCCAACAGGTACGGGGTGCTTCCTAGTGGTGATGACATCGTTTCCGAGCCACCACAGGATGCCTCGCCTGTTGGGCCAGTGGCCGATTCTCCGGCAAGGTCCCGACAGTCACAGAGGGCGGGCCTATTAGTTATAGGGAGCTCCAACGTTAGGCGGGTTATGGAGCCCCTCAGGAAAATAGCGGGTAGGTCGGGGAAGAATGCCAGTGTGCACTCGGTGTGCTTGCCGGGGGGTCTCGTCCGTAATGTGGAGGATGCCCTTCCGGCAGCTATTGAACGCACTGGGTGTGACCGGCTGCAGATAGTAGCACATGTCGGAACGAATGACGCCTGCCGCTTGGGTTCTGAGGCCATCCTTGGTTCCTTCCGGCGGCTGGCTGATTTGGTGAAGACAACCAGCATCGCACGCGGAGTGCAAGCTGAGCTTAATATCTGCAGCATAGTGCCCAGAGTCGATCGCGGTCCTCTGGTTTGGAGCCGTATGGAGGGTCTAAACCAGAGGCTCAGACGACTCTGCGACTATAATGGTTGCAAATTCATCGACCTCCGTTATTGGGTGGAGAACTGTAGGGCCCCCCTAGACAGGTCAGGCGTGCACTACACACCGGAAGCAGCTACTAGGGTAGCAGAGTACGTGTGGCGTGCACACGGGGGTTTTTTAGGTTAGAGGGACCCCCCCTTGGGCGAAACGATAAAATACCTGACGGCTTACCAGAGAGAACATCAGCATCGTTGATAAAGAACGTCCGTCCTCAGAGACCAAAAACAGGAAAAGTTAACGTAATATTGGTAAACTGCAGGAGTATCCAGGGCAAGGTTCCTGAATTAGTATCGCTTATTGAAGGAAATAGTGCGCATATAGTATTAGGAACGGAAAGTTGGTTAAAACCGGAAGTGAACAGTAACGAAATCCTAGACACAGAATGGAATATATACCGCAAGGATAGGATAAACGCCAATGGTGGAGGAGTATTTATAGCAGTAAAGAATTCAATAATATCCAGTGAAGTTATTAGCGAATGCGAATGTGAAATAATCTGGGTTAAGTATCAAAGGTGGGTCAGATATGATAGTCGGATGCTTCTATAGACCACCTGCATCAGCAACCGTAGTAGTTGAGCGCCTTAGAGAGAACCTGCAGAACGTCGTGAAGAAATTTCGTGATCATACTATTGTAATAGGGGGAGACTTCAATCTACCAGGTATAGAATGGGATAGTCACACAATCAGAACTGGAGCCAGGGACAGAGACTCTTGTAACATTATCCTGACTGCCTTGTCCGAGAATTACTTCGAGCAGATAGTTAGAGAACCAACTCGTGAAGCTAACGTTTTAGACCTCATAGCAACAAATAGACCGGAACTTTTCGACTCCGTGAATGTAGAAGAGGGTATCAGTGATCATAAGTGAGTGGTTGCATCAATGACTACAAGTGTAATAAGAAATGCCAAGAAAGGAAGGAAAATATATTTGCTTAACAAGAGTGATAGGGCACAAATCGCAGAATATCTGAGTGACCACCATCAAACGTTCATTTCTGAGGAAGAGGATGTGGAACAAAAATGGAAAAAATTCAGAAACATCGTCCAGTACGCCTTAGATAAGTTCGTACCGACTAAGGTCCAAAGCGAGGGGATAGATCCACCGTGGTATAACAATCATGTACGAAAGGTACTACGGAAACAAAGAAAGCTTCATCATAGGTTTAAGAGTAGTCGAATCATAGCTGATAAGGAAAAGCTGAACGAAGCGAAAAAGAGCGTAAAGAGAGCAATGAGAGAAGCATTCAACGAATTCGAACATAAAACATTGGCAAACAATCTAAACAAGAACCCTAAAAAGTTTTGGTCATATGTAAAATCGGTAAGCGGATCTAAATCCCCTATTCAGTCACTCGTTGACCACGATGGCACCGAAACAGAGGACGACCGAAGAAAGGCAGAAATACTGAATTCAGTGTTCCGAAACTGTTTCACTGCGGAAAATCGTAACACGGTCCCTGACTTCAGCCGTCGCACGGACGCCAAAATGGAAAATATTGAAATAAACGATATCGGAATTGAAAAACAACTGCTATCACTTAGTAGCGGAAAAGCATCCGGACCAGACGAGATACCCGTAAGATTCTACAGTGATTATGCTAAAGAACTTGCCCCCTTTCTATCAGCAATTTATCGTAGATCTCTGGAAGAACGTAAAGTACCTAGCGACTGGAAGAAAGCGCAGGTCGTTCCCATTTTCAAGAAGGGTCATAAATCAGATGCGAATAATTATAGGCCTATTTCGCTTACGTCAATCTGTTGTAGAATAATGGAACATGTTTTATGTTCTCGTATTATGACGTTCTTAGATAATACAAATCTCCTTCATCATAACCAACATGGATTCCGCAAACAGAGATCATGTGAAACTCAGCTCGCCCTATTTGTCCAAGAAATTCACAGTGCCGTAGACACTGGCGAGCAGATTGATGCCGTATTCCTGGACTTCAGGAAGGCATTTGATACGGTTCCGCACTTACGTTTAGTGAAAAAAATACGAGCTTACGGAATATCGGACCAGGTTTGTGATTGGATTCAGGATTTCCTAGAAGAAAGAACACAACATGTCATTCTTAACGGTTCCAAATCTGCAGATGTAGAGGTAATTTCGGGAGTACCGCAAGGAAGCGTGATAGGACCTTTATTGTTTACAATATACATAAATGACTTAGTTGACAACATCGGTAGCTCCGTGAGGCTATTTGCAGATGACACGGTTGTCTACAAGAAAGTAGCAACATCAGAAGACTCGTACGTACTCCAGGAAGACCTGCTGAGGATTAATGAATGGTGCGACAGCTGGCAGCTTTCCCTAAACGTAGATAAATGTAATATAATGCGCATACATAGGGGCAGAAATCCATTCCAGTACGATTATGCCATAGGTGGTAAATCATTGGAAGCGGTAACGACCGTAAAATACTTAGGAGTTACTATCCGGAGCGATCTGAAGTGGAATGATCACATAAAAAAATAGTGGGGAAGCAGGCGCCAGGTTGAGATTCATAGGAAGAATTCTAAGAAAATGTGACTCATCGACGAAAGAAGTAGCTTACAAAACGCTTGTTCGTCCGATTCTTGAGTATTGCTCATCAGTATGGGACCCTTACCAGGTTGGATTAATAGAAGAGATAGACATGATCCAGCGAAAAGCAGCGCGATTCGTCATGGGGACATTTAGTCAGCGCGAGAGCGTTACGGAGATGCTGAACAAGCTCCAGTGGCGGACACTTCAAGAAAGGCGTTACGCAATACGGAGAGGTTTATTATCGAAATTACGAGAGAGCACATTCCGGGAAGAGATGGGCAACATATTACTACCGCCCACATATATCTCGCGTAATGATCACAACGAAAAGATCCGAGAAATTAGAGCAAATACGGAGACTTACAAGCAGTCGTTCTTCCCACGCACAATTCGTGAATGGAACAGGGAAGGGGGGATCAGATAGTGGTACAATAAGTACCCTCCGCCACACACCGTAAGGTGGCTCGCGGAGTATAGATGTAGATGTAGATGTAGAAATGAAGGAAGTCCAGCCGCCGGCCGAAGTGGCCGAGCAGTTCTAGGCGCTTCAGTCTGGAATCTCGCAACCACTACGGTCGCAGGTTTGAATCCTACCTCGGGCATGGATGTGTGTGATGTCCTTACGTTAGTTAGGTTTAAGTAGTTCTAAGGTCTAGGGGATTGATGACCTCAGATGTTAAGTTCCATAGTGCTCAGAGCCATTTGAACCATTTTTTTGAAGTCCAGCCATCAAAGGCGAAAGCACTACTAAGCAAAAAAAAAAAAAGGTCACGATGGGATTTTTTCAAGAAGAAGAAGAAGAAGAAGAAGAAGAAACAGAAAATCAGTGACATTTCATTCCGGAGAAGACAATCAGGTATGGATTCTGCATTTGCTATCGACCTTTTTGCGTCTCATACAAGCAATTTTTCAGAGTATTGTAATGAGGATACAGGCTTTCTCAACCCATTTCAGGGATGCAATTTTATAGGGTTATTACCATGGAAACAGACTTGTATTGATGCACAATTTTGATGGATTACCTACTCGTCATCTTCTATTGCCGAGAAGAGACACATGAGTACTTTGTCGAAACCTTGTGTCCGTACAAAGCTGTTACGACAGTAATATTAATCTTCAGCTAGGTAAAACCATGTCTGTTTTCATCGATTTATACTCGGCGCTCAGTAGGAAATTGGGAAAACACCTGAGAACTTCTCGGTCAGTAGATGCCAAGCAGTAATTTAAATCACAAGAATGGAGGAAGCAGCTTTCTTGATAACATCATACTGACCTTTTCTCTAAGTTATTTGGGAAAGAAAGCATAGAATCGAAAAACGTCTTGGCTGAGCAGAACTTTGAATCCAGTTTCTCACGAAAGCGAGTAACTTGTAAAAAGTCTATGAAAGGTTTGGCATATTTGCAAATATGTATGGTTCAAATGGCTCTGAACACTATGCGACTTAACTTCTGAGGTCATCAGTCACCTAGAACTTAAACCTAACCAACCCAAGGACACCACACACATCTAATTTCTAATTCTAGGGGACTGATGACCTCAGATGGTAAGTCCCATAGTGCTCAGAGCCATTTGAACCATTTGAGATTTAATTGCTCTAAACTGACAAATAGTAAATAATTAATAACTAAATGAAAAGACTCCCTCATCAACAATCAAATGATACACTGTTCTACTGTTGGGTTTAAAACCTGTGAACTGTTATTAAAATACTACTTAAATATTATGTGGAAAATTTACTAATGACCGCTGTTTCCTAATAGCAATTCAAAAGGGGTCGTCTTGGCTCTACAGTTGATTCTCACCTGGGCCATGAGAATGATATTCTGATCTGGTCTGCTTTGATGACTGAAGTAAAACGCCAAGCAGCCTGTTGCATAAAGAAATCACTGTGTGGCTGATTGGCTTAAGATTTAACCTTAGTTGCTTTTTAATATGGATTAATATGTTGCTCAGAATGTAGCTATGTGATGATGCAATAGTGCAAGGCATCTCAGTAAGTATATGTTCAGTTTTACTTTCAAACAGTGGGAAGAAAGCTTAATTAAAAGACTGGAAATAAATGAGAAAGTGTTTTCAAAATGAAAGTATATTGTACGTCTTTTAAACAAAGAAAATCTGGATTACACTAAAATGAGAATTTAAGTCTTTCTTTGGTATTCTCGCAAACAATTAAATTAATTCACGCAAACCTAAAGAACATTCTATACATATAATTTTCTCTTTTCTTTCCTTTTGAAATACTTTTTAAATACATTTCGCTGATAACGTTGCCGCTTAGCGCCTGTCAACTCAAGACATTTGAAATGTTTTTAAACGTGGCAGACGAGTAATTGAAATCAGTACTCTGAATACATGATTGATAATTTTGAAGTGGATATCAAAGTCTAGATTGAAAAACATAATTTTATCTTAACGTTATAGTAATTCGTGTAAGGGTAAATGTACCCAAAACAGATTGCAATAACAGTACAATTAGCACTCGTAGCAAATGAGAACTGTGCCCATATTACTTCATTCGAAATCGGACGACTCAGTAATCATACTCTGCAAACTGTGTCCGCCACATGGGCTGCTCACTCTACGACCACTCGCAACAGACAGCTACTCACAGCAGAACGACAGTGACGTCATTTGATACTAACACAGCCTCTGGTAAACAAGCAGTTTCATATCATCCATGTGTTTGCGCACGCAAAAACGGTTTCTGAAGCAAGTTTCGCAAACAAAAGGGCCATCTATAGTAATACAGAAACTTTACGACACATTATAAATTTTCTCAAATGATTGCCTTCAACTTTTGCTCTACCTGCATTATAAAGTTAACTTATTTTCCATACTCGTACTTCCATTTATTTATATCATGTGTAATTATATACTGGGGCAATTTCACGCAGACACAAAAAAGTATTTATATCACAGAAACGTGCTGTGTGGATAATATCTAGAGTCCATCCTCGGAGTTCACATGGACAATCGTTTAAAAAGTTATACATCCAAAAACGAGTCTGTAAGTAAATTTACTCTCTGCTGAAATTTGTTAAGAATGAGATACAAAATGAAAATAATAGTACTATTCATGGATACATCAGTAGGAACAAACATATCCAAAAATTAATAGCACTCTTGCACAGATCAGAGCAAAGTACCCACTCATACAAATACGAGAACGAGTTAGAAAGTAATAACCTCGAAATTTTTATTTGAAAACTGAAGAATACTCAGTATTGTAGAAAACTCAGTATAATGTTGTTTATTGAAACTGAACTGCACTTCTAGAACAATCACTATATACACACAAAGAAAACAGATAACATGTAGACGAACATTCATCAAGAGCGTCGGTGAGGTCCGTCGGAACTGGTCCTAGCTCGGCGAGGAACTGGCTGTACTGCTGCTGTGCTGGCCTTATAAAGCCGGCGGAGGTCGGCGGAGTACTCCAACTTTCCCTGTGTCTGTGAGGCGACCTCTGCAGAAAAAGGCTCGCATTAGTCTCTAGCAAGTTCTGTTTATTTTGAAGAATTGTTTTCCTCTTGGATGCGCCTGCAAGTGCTTGTGTATGTTATATGGTACACAGGGGTGTCTTGAGTGTAGTCTGCCTGGCAGGCGCCGTCTGTGGCAGACGTAACAAAAGCTCTTAGATCTTTTCAATAAGAAAATCATTCTTAACATAATACATCTGAGCAGTGGACAAAATTGCTGTTTTGAAGGGCGCGCCGCAGCGCGTTATATGAAGCAGTCGCCCTCCGTTTCTGGCGGTGGCGCCGCTGTGGCAATCGCAGCTTTCGTGTCTCTCTGTGGTGGAAAAGGGGAAAGGTTGCCTGTTCACGTGCTATTAAGGGGCGCTATAAGCTCGCCAGGGGCCCCTCTGATACCTCTTCCTATCGTCCAATCTGCCTCACCTCCGTGTTCAGTAAGGCCTTCGAGGCCATCCTCTCTCGCCCTATTCACCGCCACCTTAACCAGCACTGCCTCCTTCCTCTTACGCAATGTGGCTTCTGGCCTTCCTTCTCCGCCGACGACCAGCTCCTTAACCTTACCAATCTTATTTCCCTCCAACTTAACTCCCGTCGCTCCGCTATCTTTGTTTCCCTTGATCTCCAGAACGCCTATGACCATGTCCTCCTCTTCAAACTTCAGACCTATGCTCTCCCCATCAACTTGGTCGGTCTCGTTGCTTCCTTCCTCTCCCATCATCCCTCCTATGTGACTATCCACAATTCCAACTCCCGTACTTTCTACCCCTCTGCCGGCGTGCCGCAAGGTTCTGTCCTTTCCCCTCTCCTCTATCTCCAGTACACTGCTGATATGCCCAAACCTCCCCCTCCTGTTCATCTTCTCCAGTTCGCTGATGACACCGCCTTCCTAGCCCTTTATCCTACCCTTCAACGGTCCCAACGTACCCTCCAAACCCACCTTGACCAATGCAGTGCTTGGTGCAACCAGTGGTCCCTCCGTGTTAATCTGTCCAAGACCCAGGCGATCATCATAGGCCGCACCACCCGCTGCTTCCGCCTGCATGATTTCTACCTCATCATTTATGGCCGTCCTCTCCACCTGACTCCTACCCTCAAATACCTTGGCCTCACACTCGACCGCCACCTCAAATGGACTCCTCATCTCCTTACCATCCAAAACAAAGATCACAACCGCCTCCGCCTCCTGAAACTCCTGGGGTCTGCATCCTTCCACCATCCTTCACACCTACAAATCCTTGATCCGCCTCATCCTCTGTTATGACAGCGTCGCTTGGATTTCCGCCTCTCCCCAGTTCTATAAAGCCCTCCAAATCCTCGAATGCCATGCGCTCCGCCTCGCCTTCCGCATCCGCCTTCCGTCCCCCACGCGCATCCTATATGACCTCATCCCCTTCCCCCACCTTCTCCTTTTCCTTGACATCCACACAGTAAATATGGTCCGCCGCCTTGATCCCCCTCACCCCCCTGGTTTCTCCCATCCTCTTCACCACCAACCAGTTGCCTCGCCTTTACCGTTGTGTCCCACCCTCTCTCCATCTCCACACCCTCCATCTCCTTTCCCAACACAACTTCCACCGTCTACCACTCCTGGATGATGAGCTTCGCCCTGACATCTACCCTTCCTACCTACTGTAACCCCATCTTCCTGCCTCCTCCTCAGGGCTCCCTCTCCTCCCCCTCCCTCCTCCTGAGCGGCTTCCCCCTCCTACTCCCCCTCCATCTCTTCTGCCTCCTTTCAGTGTCCCTGCGCTTCCTCCTGCCCTGTCTTCCCTCTTCCTCTCCCGCCCCACGTGTCTCCTGCCTCTTCGTGAACCCACTGATGCCCCTCCTCTCTTCATCCCGCCACTTCCCCAGCTGCCCCATGCCCTCCCTCCTTTTCCATCCTCTCTGACCTTTTCCCTTGGCAGGTCCCACTTGGCAGTTTTATTCTTCGTCGTGTGTGTGCCAAGTGGGTTTTAAGTGTGTTGTTCCAGAGTGTGTTTACTACTGTGGCCGACTTTTAACCTGTGCTTGCGCATTCAGTGTCTTCTCTGTGTTTTAAGATTCGCCAACTGTGTTTTTTTTTTAATTTCTGGTGACTTTTTTAACTGTCCTCCATGAACGTCTCCTTGTCAGTGTATATTTTACCTCCATTTTCTCCCCTTACTCTGTTTTATGTTCCCCTTTTTTATCTCCTTATGTATGTATCATTTTATTCTTGTTTTAGTTGTAGTGTCACTCAGCTGAAGAGTGGCGGACTGTGCCGCTGACAGCCCTCCCATGCCCATATGGGGCAGGGGAATGAAATCACAATAAAGAAAAAAAAAAAACTCGCCAGGGGCAGTCGGGCAGTCAGAGTCAGTCACTTGTCACTAGTTGCTGGTCTGTCTCTCATTCGCATTTGTGTGGCAGTTAGTGTCTGTCCGTCGTTTGGAGTGCTAGTATGTCTGTCATTTGGATCTAAGCCGGCAAAATGAGAGTCTTTCCACTCCTCCAGTAACAGAACTCAGCTAGTGGTCGCCCGGTCGGGGCTGAGTTCCTTCATCTGAGTCTGCATGTTAGGCCAACAGTCTGCTCGAGTTGCTCGGGCAACGGTCATTGGCGGTTGGATCGATCGGTTGGTCGGTGGCGCACTGGGACACGAGATGACTTGTTCGCCCTGAGCGTCGGCGCATGTGAGGTCGCCAGGTGAGTCCAGTTGGCCGTGCCGTATAGCGAGGGGTAGTGGCTTCGTGGCCAACACGAGAGAAACAGGAGTCAACCCACGACATCGGTCTGGCCGGTGCGAGCTGCGACGCCGTGAGACGGGATATCGGCGCGCCCTCCTGCGTCCGTTGAAGCGGCTGACAGCGGATGGTTCGGGAAAACGTTGGGGGGTGCTGCGCCAGGTCTTCGCCAGAAATCGCAGTTTGTTACAAGTTAAGTGCTAGGAGATATATTTACTTGTTAAATTCTATTTGTTTTCTTGGTGAGGTCACCAGCCGCTTTGTTTTGGGATCCTCCCACCATTCTTCTCCATTTGCCCACCCGCAGGAAGGTGGTTAGATACGAATTGGGTGATCCGTTTTTCTCTTGTGGAGTAGAGGTGGGTTAGAGCAACCTGCGGTTCGGCTTGTTCAGTAATCTCCCTGTCAATCTGCCATATGTTAGTAGCTGCCTCTGTCGTGTTTGTCGAATTCAGTGTTAACGAATTTATTGCTTGAAGTGTAACGGCCGAATTCCTGAAATATGTTTTTATCTTGCCTATCGTCTTGAGAGGCTGTATACGTGTAACGTAGAGCATGTCTGGCTAACCTTGCATATTTTATGTAAGACTGCACTTCAGGGGTTTTTATTTTAATGGTTATTTTAGTATATAAAGTTGCCACCCTTCCACCATAAGAGTTTTTTGTTTAAAATCAAGTTACACCTTCGGTGGCAAGTTAATCTTTTAATGTTAGTGCTTTGTACCATTTCCATCCCTCCTATGGGATGCATAGTTTATGTGCTTGTGTGAGTTGTTAAAATTTTTAGTTTAAAGTAATACGGTGTGTTGCAGATTTGCGCCAGTGTAGTCTTTCAGAGGTTGTTGTGAGCGGTCGTGACTATGGCCGTGTCAAAAGGGAGTGGCAAGGTTCTCAGCCCGAAAGATCATACTGTCAAAAATTTGTTCTTTCTGCCTCTAAATAAATTGCAACTTCATATTTAGAAGGCGCTTTCTGATTATCATTTTAAATCTGTTTTAAAAATGAAGAGGCTTTTAGGAATAAAATTTCCATTTGTTGAACGAAATTTGATTTGTTTTCATCAGTTACCCACTGGCAACTACTTCCACGCTCACATAGTGTGATTAAATGTGTTAATGTTCTTGATGAATCGCCAGTAAATAAAGTAAATTCTTAAGAAAAAGTTTTGAAAGTGCTTCGCGATTCAACATCTTTATTCTTCATTTCTACATATTTATTTCTCAACGTAGCCATCCTAGTGACCAACACGTTTCACCCAACGAGACAGAAATTAGTTGACACTATAACAGTGAACGTCTGATTTTGTTGACGAAGCCACAAATTCACCCCTGCTTGTAGCACTTCATCAGTATCAAAGTGAAGTCCAGAAAGGTATCCTAGAAGTTTTGGAATCTGGTGAAAATCGGATGAGACGAAGTCGCGTGGGTAATCGATGGCAGTGGACCCCAGGCGTCGGATTGCTGCAGTCGTCGCAGCGCCATAGTGTGGCCTGGCATTGTCGTGCTGAAGGAGAGAGCGCTCCACATCTGGACGAACTCTTCGAACCAGATTGCTGCACACTGTTTTACTCTCAGCAATTCAGTCCTTTAGCAGCAGAGGGTTGCTACTTGCGTCAAAGTACTGTACTGTACATCGGTATGAGATTGTGAGCAGACAAAACGGGTTGCCGACGCAGCTTCTTAGATCTGAAGATTGCGTTGCCACTACCCGAATTTACTGTATTATTATTAGACCATGCATCATCGGAAAGTGGCTTTCCCGCGTAAAGGTTTGAATAGACACCCTATGGTGATCCAACTACTACACGGAATTTTGGGAATAATTAATGATAATGGCGCGTATCAAACTTATTTTTATGTCTATATTTGATTATTAGTAGTACTGATAATCTCTTTGAAGTGACTGAACAGGGAGCACTTAATTCTGTATGTTTGATATTGCCTAGCAGGGGGACATTATTCATTTAAAACAATACCACAGCCTGAAATCATTTCACAATACATAAACACACATGATAAACACTTGAACTTGTTTTAGGTTAATGTAAACTACACAAATTGTAATTACTGAATTTAATGTGTACTGTGGTGGCAGCAATTTCCTTGAACGCTTAATTAAAGAACAATATAGATCTGCTTGTCAATATAGTTACTGAAAACACTAATTGAGAATCACGTTGCTCGGTCTGAACCGAGTAATTTTTGACTATGGCAATGTTCTGAAAAGCTACCACATCGAGTTGGGTAGTAATTAACGTGGCACAGTATCTGGCATCTTCCATCCGTTGCATGAAGCGGCATCTGCTGGCAATTTCGGCGTTAATTCCGACTACTTTCTCTTGTAATATAGCTACGCCGATACTCACGCACCATAGCTTTTCACTGATGTTACAGCACATAGCAATCACTGGATATGGGGTAATAATGAGCTATTTCCTTTAAATAATTGATTACACTCAGGGAATGCAATTTAAACCACACTAGAGAACTTGGTTTGACTATTACACAAACTGTTTCACAAAATATGAATGTACTGGTAATGGCGTCGGCATAACAACCACTGTTCATAATAATACTCTTGTAAGATAACTTCTAGTTTGTTGCTACCGAAGTGAGCTCACCAATGGACCTCATCAGTTATTGAAATCACAATACGCCGTTGGATGCGGCTACTGGTTCCTTCACACCTCGCCGCTGGCACAAGCAACTCGTCGCAATTAACACAGCATTGCACCATGCAGTGCCATGTACCTCAGAGCGGGAAACCGTACTCTTTTGCCGCTCACAGCCCGTCTCCTTCGAAATACCGCATCTTACAAGCCTTAGTATCCATTTAGCTTGTAGCCACACGAAAAACGAAGTCCATATCTGTTATAGCTCATTTCTAAATGGTCTGTTAGCAACGTTACCGTAGCACACACCGGCAGTCACTTTTACGCCACTTAACATTTTCTCTGCCTCAGAGCTACGCCAAATTACTTCTACCGCCAATATTACGCGCCAACCGCGCACTGTTCTCATTCTCGGGGATTCCCCCCACACCTAAACATCATTTTACATTACGCCAAGTTCTCTGTTTACAATTAAACATACCATAGCATTACAATATTCAATTACAGCCATTTTAATATATTAAAGTAATATTACATTTATATTTTTACTACACGTAACAACATTATTTAGTTTAATTCTTTTGTTATTTCGCTGTCAGAGTGCAGCACAAGCCAGACACTGTCTCCTGCATAGTGTTCTTTACTTTAGCTCCCATCAGGCGGAAGCACTACCGCTTTGCCTTCGATTCTGGCCCACAGGTGGCATAAGCGTCCACTTTCTCCACCGTTGCGCCTTGACTATGCCTGGCATTCACTAGACGGCATGTTGTCACATTAAAAGATGATCCAGAGTAATCTAAACGTGTCCTATAAATAAAAAAAATATTCAAATGAGGTTGAAGAATCAATTAATTATTTTAAATATCGATACAGTTGTTACTTCTCTTCAGATGAATATGTCGGGTATGGTTAAATCCATTTATGTATTGGTCAGCATAAATGCTAAAGAGAAAATGGATCTTACTTACAAACTACTGAAACATTCCAAATTACACTGAGCTGGAGCGGAGCTGATCCATGAAATGTGCAAAATATTAAAACAAAACTGTGCTTTAACTGTTTTGCTAGCAAAAATGAAGCATATTTTCTTTTCCTCTGTTCTGGCAAGTTGCTTTTTCAGAATATTTGCAATAACAGGCGCATTATGGTAGATTTCGAAGCTTCAAATCTGGTTAGTGGGATTTATTTGTTTACTGTTTACAGTGTGGAAACTGATTTTAAGGAGTCATTGTGACATAATTAAGCTATTACGTCGCATTTAGTAATTTATTTTATACACACGTAGAAGGATAGTCTGTATCTGAGTGCGTTTAATGACGTGAGTTGGAGCGCCAGCTACCCCGATGTTATTTTTATGCCGCTTCCCAAAACCAGGTAGTTGAATATCGGGCCTGTAACCAGGTCTCGCCCAAGATTCACAATTCGCAAACATTTAGAAAACGTTGTCACGCTTGAAGATGTGGGCTGTTCTAGACACAGACAGTAGGGGTACGGAGGTTGTGTTGTGTGGGAAGTGGTAGCGTCGCGAAGAGCATCCGACTACCCGCTATCACTAACTTAACGTGCCGAATCCGCAGGGACACGGGTCAAGGAGAACAAAAGAAGAAAAATAAGATATCCTGTATAGTGCTCCACACCTTTTAACAACTTCGAGAAAAGTTTAAGAAAATCATGACGTACTCAGTAAAAGCCTCACTATCACAACTATTAGTTTCGAACTGCACTGTCATATGTTTGACAAGAAAATGGCAATACTATTTGCGTAAAAGATTTACCTCATGACAACCAGATTACAAACACAAAACACTATAATGCAGAATGGACATACGATGACACACATGTGTTCGACGTATAGTTCATCTAATAGGGCGCTTAGAAATAACCGTCAAAACAAAGTTTACATTGCAGTTTATGGTACTATCAGAGTGACGTAGTTTACATTTATAATAAGTCTTGAACAACGGATTAGACCCTATGTCCACCATCTCATATCAGACTGAATTGGCTCTTCCATAAGAGCAGAGACAGTTCTTCTTTGTTAAGAAGTATACAGTGTCACATTATCAACAAGTACAGTGTAAGAGTACGATATTTTTCTGACATTTTAGATTAGTCCACAGCAACGCTATTTTGTAGCGTAAATGTAAACTGTCATGGTCTGTGGCTACTTTTTTAAAAGGTTTCATTAACCTGAGTAATTAACTTTCTCAATCTGGCTAAAGCAAAATACAGAAATGAGAGAAATTTAAAACGGCGAACTTGTGTGGGACCCGGACCCACAATCTGTCACGAGCAAAGTTACGTTCTCCCGCAACGTTCTGAATAAAGACGACTTAGGGGCTCTTTCCTGCTCCTCATCCACTCACGATAAATGTGTGAAATGAAAAAACTCACCGACGGAAATTGTACGGAAATAGATATGTCGGTGTACATGTCGCCCTCCTTTCAAGAGACGAATTATGAAAAATCTCCGCTACGCCTCTTACAAGAATGTGGTTCAGACATTATGCGCAACATACTACAGCGTGAAAATACGGATAACTCCTCTACTTTAGTGAGGACATAAACACGCTCGCCTGGCAACATATTAATCTCTAAAGCAGCGCAGTGGTCGCCCTGGGACATTGTAGAATGTGTAGAACTAATACGGAATGATACCGGGAGACCATGCGATCATCGCAGAGAAGTGGTCCGTGTCACAAAATAAAACGACGTGAAGACATGACAGAATTGGAGACTGAGCTATAGTCATATTCGTGTCAAAGATAACACCGTGAATGTAGTTGCCAAGTATCCAACGTGTCTACAAGGAATGGTGTACCACTTCGAGCCGTGTAACGCAGTGTTAAGAACCGTGTACGTAAAAGGTGACTAACAAACAGTGATCGGCGCTAGCGTCACATCTCATCAATGACAGTCGGTGTTAACCCGACATGAATCCTACTGTCAATAAATGAGATTCATCTCTATCCCTTTCAGATCAAACACTGCCAGAGGAACCGCCACATAAAGCTACACAATGTACTGTGACTCAGATGGTCACTATTTTGTCTCTTTTTAAAAGATGCAGGAAGACAAGTGCAGCGACAGCTCGATGAGGCGTTTAATATGCAGTGTGTGGAGTGCGTAGATCAGGCAGAGAGTGGTTCGGTCTGGTATTGTGATGTTTTGAGGGTGGTTTTCTTACCATGACTTTGACCTGTTCACTAAGCTATCCGTTAACATGAAACAGGTTGTTTATTTTACACTACGACGTGACCGATTTTTGGCCTTTTTTTTGGTTTTGCATCTTCATTATGTGCAAGCTATGAACACTCCCATCTTCCAAGATGACAACACCTGTATTCGCATGGTTCTATGCAAACGCTCACTGTTCGACGAACACCCAAGTTTACTATCGTACCTCGACTGGTACGCTGTATGACACGATCTTAAACCTATATAAAATATCTGAAACTACACTGACGGAAAAACAAATGGCAACGAATGTTGATATGCGTGTTTCTAAATCTGAAAGATGATGTCTATTCAGGTTCCGCACCAGTTGCGTCACTATGAGGATGGAAATCACTTTTGTTTTAAATACACGCTGTAACGGTAGTGATCAAGAGTGCCTTTAATGCGACAAAGACGCCGTTATCAACATCTCACTGAGTTTGAACGAGATCGTGTAACAGAGCTCCGAGAAATTTCCTGTGCTTTCTGTGACAATGCAAAGACACTTGGTAGGAATGTAGGCACTATACAGGTATGTTCGCAGCGGTGATAACGAGAATGTACGGTCGCATGAGGACCGGGCTCTGGACGGCCACGTAGCGCTAACGAGAGGGAAGACCATCGTGTTCGCCTTATAATCGTAGCGCATCGTCATGGATCTGCAGCAGCAATCGGAGCAGCGGTTGGCACCCCAGTGACACAACGAACTGTTGCATATCAGTTACTTCAAGAACAGCACAGAGCCAGATGCCCAGTAACGTGCATTCCACTAACCCCAGTGACGTCATTGGTGTCAAGTGAGAGCCCACTGGAGGTCAGTGTGGAGGTCTTTTGCGTTTTCTGATGAAAACTAGTTCTGCCTCGGTGCCATTGATACCTATATGTTGGTTAGGAGGATGTCAGTTGAGGGCCTACAGCGAATAAGTCAGCGTGCTAGACATTTTGGACCTACACCTGGAGTTACAGTCTGGGGTGGGATTTCGTATGAAATCAGGATCATTCCCGTAGTTATCCGATCACACTGACTGCAAAATTGTACGTCAGTGTGGTGGTTCGACCATTTGTGCTTTGATTAATGAACAACATTCCAGGAGGTATTTTCCAATAGGAACTTGGTGGTAAGGTTCTATGGGCCCAAACTGATGTGGTCATCGGTCGCTTGGCTCATACACTAATTACTGTAACTTAAACTAACTTACGCTAAGGACAACACATACACGCATGCCCGAGGACTCGAACCTCCGAGTCCGCAACTCGTGGTCTCACGATCGCGTTCTCGCTTCTCGTTCACGGGGTTCCGGGTTCGATTCCCGGGGGGTCAGGGAGTTTCACCTGCCTTGATGACAGTGGCGAGATTGGACTGAGCTAAGGTAGGGGATTTGTATGGGCGCTGATAACCACGCTCAAATCCTGCCTCGGGCATGGATGTGTGTGATGTCCTTAGGTTAGTTAGGTTTATGTAGTTCTAATTTCTAGGGGACTGATGACCTCAGATGTTAAGTCCCATAGTGCTCAGAGCCATTTTTGATAACCACGCAGTTGAGCGCCCCACAAACCAAACACCATAATCATCATCATCATCCGACGGGGGCAGCCGCGCGCGCCGTGACATTGCGCCTCTGACCGAACGGCTACCCCGCGCGGCTTCCAATAGGATAAAGCTCGCCAGTATACCGCTGTAGTAACCCAATGTGCTCTGCAGTGTGTCACATGTTGCCTTGGTCTAATCGAGCACCAGATATGTCTCCAATCGAGCACATATGTGACATCATGAGGCGACAACTCCAGCGTCATCCACGAACACCATTAAGCGTCCCTGTATTAACTGAACAATTACAACAGCCCTGATGGAACACCATCCCACAAACTTACATCTGGCACCCGTACTACACAAAGCATGCACGTTGGCATGCTTGCATGCAGCATTCCGGTGGTTACACCAGCTATCAATGTCAGTGTACCATCATTTCACATTATCAACAGCTTATCTCGCACCTACATTAACCTGTAAACTTGCAATGTTAATCACTTACATATGTTACCTAGACAAGTGTATTATGGAACTTTCATTACTCACCATTAATTATTTTTTGTGACTTTTTTCCGTCAGTGTATTTGGAGTAATGGGTAGCTCTGCGTTATGTAATTATCAACGACTGTCTTCACCTGGGTATGGAACACCTGCAGAAATATTTGGTCTCTCTTCCTGGCCGAAATGAGGCCATTAACAAGCCTTTAGGTGGTTTTACACGTTATTAGTGCGGTATCTCTTACGAGTAGCTACTTTTTTATGGTGACATGTATACAGGGCTATTACAAATGATTGAAGCGATTTCATATATTCACTGTAGCTCCATTCATTGACATATGGTCACGACACACTACAGATACGTAGAAAAACTCATAAAGTTTTGCTCGGCTGAAGCCGCACTTCAGGTTTCTGCCGCCAGATCGCTCGAGAGCGCAGTGAGACAAACTGGCGACAGGAGCCGAGAAAGCGTATGTCGTGCTTGAAATGCACTCACATCAGTCAGTCATAACAGTGCAACGACACTTCAGGACGAAGTTCAACAAAGATCCACCAACTGCTAACTCCATTCGGCGATGGTATTCGCAGTTTAAAGCTTATGGATGCCTCTGTAAGGGGAAATCAACGGGTCGGCCTGCAGTGAGCGAAGAAACGGTTGAACGCGTGCGGGCAAGTATCACGCGTAGCCCGCGGAAGTCGACGAATAAAGCAAGCAGGGAGCTAAACGTACCACAGCCGACGGTTTGGAAAATCTTACAGGAACGGCTAAAGCAAAAGCCTTACCGTTTACAATTGCTACAAGCCCTGACACCCGATGACAAAGTCAAACGCTTTGAATTTTCGGCGCGGTTGCAACAGCTCATGGAAGAGGATGCGTTCAGTGCGAAATTTGTTTTCAGTGATGAAGCAACATTTTTTCTTAATGGTGAAGTGAACAGACACAATGTGCGAATCTGGGCGGTAGAGAATCCCCTCGCATTCGTGCAGCAAATTCGCAATTCACCAAAAGTTAACGTGTTTTGTGCAATCTCACGGTTTAAAGTTTACGGCCCCTTTTTCTTCTGCGAAAAAAACGTTACAGGACACGTGTATCTGGACATGCTGGAAAATTGGCTCATGCCACAACTGGAGACCGACAGCGCCGACTTCATCTTTCAACAGGATGGTGCTCCACCGCACTTCCATCATGATGTTCGGCATTTCTTAAACAGGAGATTGGAAAACCGATGGATCGGTCGTGGTGGAGATCATGATCAGCAATTCATGTAATGGCCTCCACGCTCTCCCGACTTAACCCCATGCGATTTCTTTCTGTGGGGTTATGTGAAAGATTCAGTGTTTAAACCTCCTCTACCAAGAAACGTGCCAGAACTGCGAGCTCGCACCAACGATGCTTTCGAACTCATTGATGGGGACATGCTGCGCCGAGTGTGGGAGGAACTTGATTATCGGCTTGATGTCTGCCGAATCACTAAAGGGGCACATATTGAACATTTGTGAATGCCTAAAAAAACTTTTTGAGTTTTTGTATGTGTGTGCAAAGCATTGTGAAAATATCTCAAATAATAAAGTTATTGTAGAGCTGTGAAATCGCTTCAATCATTTGTAATAACCCTGTATTATGAGATCCTTGCTTTGGCGGCAGAGAGATATTGTGATTCTTCAGAACCAAAGATAAATGGAAAAGAGATGGGAATATGAGATTAAAGAGTTCTTCATTTTGATAACAATTACTATGAAGTTCCCAGTCACAGATCACGTGAATTATTAATTAAAGGTATTGATTCCCAGCAGCGTAGAGTCTTCAGCAGTCCACACTGGCATGACTTGATAAATCTTTGGTTTCCACCAATGTAGGGTGATTAAATCGCCGCGTGGTTTCGAGTGAATACAGGATGGCCATTGCCAAGAGATAACGACTGATATTTCCCCGCTTAGCGCCGAACTTCTACAAGGTGTCACAAACCTTCAGGGTGAGAATTATCCACAAAGTAGTGACTTCCTTAAATCTGAATACCTTTCTTAGGGACGTAAATAAAGTCACGGTAGCTGTTCAAAGTGACGACCGGTAGTATCGGTGCTCGGACTGCTTTTTCGGACACTTTAGCTCTGTAATCAACGACATTTACCAGCGCACCCAAATCCAAAAAAGTAATGTAGCGTCGTTTGTTGTGGTTATTATATATGCCGACCAACCACTCCGGAGAGTGCTGGATTACAGTAACTAGATATACAGGTATGTCAGTATACCCACTATAAAAATAATAAATATTATACATACAAATGAAAAGGCACTTAGGTGAAACTTGTTGCATAGTCAGTAATAATATATGGAAAGGGTAATTAGGAAATACCAGTTCATTCAAGGCAAAAATGGACATAAAAGCGAAAATAAAAACATTTAATTATGTTAATGGAACACTTCACAGGACAATCAGAACTAAAGTAAGAAAGGAAACTTGAGGTCTACAAAAGGATATCAGCACCAGCTACGACATGTGGAAGTGAGTCATGGCCTGTAACGAAAAGAAGTTAACAAAGAATGCAAGTATAGTAGAAGCGATTTCGAAGAATAGTAGCTAGATACCTAAAATTTGATACGAGGAGAAATGCAAACATGGGATCAGAAACAGGACGGAACAGTTTAAATGAGCAGATTAGGGGAATACAGAAACAGGTACATGTTACAAGAGCAGAAGACGACGACAGAGGGCATCAGATCGTTAGGGTGAACGAGAAAGTTGTGGAAAGATCAATAATTTTTGCCAAGAGGATGTAACAGGCTAATGCCTAATACATGCGGAGAGATGAAATCAGTACAACTCACAGCAAGAGTAAGCCAGATATTCTAGGGTCCAGCACATGTCACGAATCCATAACACAGCAATCCGAAACATAGTGCGGTTGAAATCCACTAAACAGCCAGACCACAACAGTACGGTATGTGTGAGACGGGTTCCTTAGGATAGGACAGTTCAAAGAGTCCTGAAGCGGCGCGGCGGCGGGTTTCGTGCCGCACTTGGCGTCACTGTCCAGGCCTATGTGACAGTCCGCTGGCACCCCACACTGGCCGCTGGAGGAGCAGTCGATAGCGAGCCTCGTAGTGTATCGACCTCGCTGACGGATGACAGAGATATGGCTCAAATATCTTATGGATATACTCGTCATTTGTTAGTACGCTACATGCCTAAGCGAAACAGTCGAATTGCGCAACAGTCGAAAAATTCAGTTATGTAAACTCAAGTACAACTTAGCAACTTGAACTTCGAAACAAAGATGTCAATAAATAAACCTGTTGAATCTGGTGAAGCAACACACAAAATGAAAACGTTCTCTGAAACCACCTGTGCCTCTGTAACGAATAAAATTGAATGCAGCATAATCATGTCAATCCAACTTCGAATGGCCTCACTAGTCCCTTAGACCGACCGGCCCATTTCTGGCCTTTGTTTACGTAACTCTTCGCCTGTAATATGGATTGGTAGGTAGCTGATCCTTAATATGTGCAGAAGTTCGAATAGTTTTAGTACGAAATAACTTATTTCCAATTCAATCAATAAATTTTTCTGCGTACATATTTGTTTTATAAATTAATTACAGTGTTCTTCCTCCATATTAAAGTGTCTCAAACGAAATTATGGCATCAACTAAACGTAAACATGTGACGGGACAAGTGAGAGTGCTCGAAAGATTAGGTAATGGCTAGTCTCTTCAAAACATGGCAAATGAAGTACGGACTGGCGTAACAACCGTTAAAGATTACAGAAAAAAGTGAAAGATTCTCGAAAGACACACAAACTATGAATGTTGATGAGAAAGGACTGGAAGCACGCAACATTTGAAGAGGTCTAAAACTGAAATTCTTGGTAATTCTTTGTAAGTGTGATTTGAGCAGGAGATAAAAAAAGGAATTCCGTTGTCTGGACCAACCATATAGGTAAAGGCACTGATTTCGTATCAAAAATTAAATTAAAATGAAAAGTTTACAGTGATTAAAGGATAGCTACATTGGTGCACAACACAACGCGGCGATCTAAATGTAATTATTTCTGGTTGGTTGGTTGATTTGGGGGGAGGGGACTAAACAGCGAGGTCATCGGTCCCATCGGATTAGGGAACGATGAGGAAGGAAGTCGGCCGCGCCCTTTCAAAGGAACCATCTCTGCATTTGCCTGAAGCGATTGAGGGGAAATCACGGAAACCGAAACCAGGATGGCAGGCGGTGGGTTTAAAAATTTTAGAAATTTGTAGTAAGTTCCTATGGGACCAAAGTGCTGAGGTCATCGGTCCCTAGGCTTACACACTACTTAATGTAACTTAAACTGACTAACGCTAAGGACAACAAACACACCCTTGCCCGAGGGAGGACACGAATCTCCGACGGGGCAAGCCGAGCGAACCGTGACAAGGTGCCGAGACCGCGCGGCTATCCCGCGTAGCACGCAGGTTAGAACCGTCGTCCTCCCGAATGATTGTCCAGTGTGCTAACCACTGCACCATCTCTCTCGCTGATTATTTCTAGCAAAATTCTGTCTGCTGACGAAATATTTGCCAATGAATTTGTTGCGAAATTTGAAGACTTAGTTGAACATCTTCAATGATCGCCGATAAAGCGTACAACATTGATGAGTCAGGCTTAAACTATATAATACTCCCTGCAAGAACTCCTGCTGCCCAAACTGGGTCTGTAACAAGCAACTTGCGAAAGAATGAATAACAACTGTTCACTATGCTGATGGCAGCCACGAGACACTGTGTTGATATGTTACGGGTCAATAAAAATGTCCCTCTGATAATGCGACCTTTTTTCATGTTCCGGCCAGTTAGGGGATTGGTCAGCGAGGTTTTACTGTACATGTTGTATAGAATGTTCAATTCAAAGTAATCCCTACTACCACCTCTTAAAATATGTAGTATTTCTGCCAAGACGCCGTGTGCAGCTCTGGCCCGTTCCCTGTAGACGACGCTGTCAGACAGGGGCCAGGCCGTGGCTTCGGCGAACGTGTCGGCGGCGCGGCATTAGGTGAGCCGGCAAGTTGGGCGGCCGGTGCCTCGCCCGAGAGCTGCTGGCAAGTCCCGGCTGTACGTGCGCCCGCAGAGCCGGCCGCGCTGATGTTGCTCTGAGCTGCGCCCGTCTGAGGCCTGGTTGGACAGCTGAAAGCCCTGTCTGAGGTGCGCAGTGTCTGCTGCGGAGAGCGTCTGCCGCCCACCTACAACAGCGGCAGCGCCTTGTGAGGCTCCCCCAGTCCTCTCCTCACACAGATTACCTCAGCAGTACATGCTCTGAATTTCAATAGGTATTGTTAATTGATAGCGGGCAGGAGGAAACGGGGACAACCTAGCTGATGGCGTGCTGTGTATAGGGTGATTAGGCAAAGATATTCTACTCAGATATTTCCTGAACCGTTTACAATATCGTAATTCTGTTTTAGTCCAAATTAATTTTGAATATGCCCTCAATATATGAGGTCTAGTCTCTTCTCATGGCTGTAAAACTGAATAACGCAAATTTTCCGACACTATGAGGCTTTTCCTTTATGCACTACTGGCCGTTAAATTTGCTACACCAAGAAGAAATGCAGATGATAAATGGGTATTCATTGGACAAATATACGAGGGCCGTTCAGAAAGTAACCTCCGGTTGATTTAAAAAAATACACCAAGTTAAATAAAAATATTTTAATATATACATCTTACAACTACATCTTTGCACTATTTTTCTACATAGTCTCCATAGCGATTGAGGCACTTATCGTATCTCTTCACAAGTTTTGAAATTCCTTCTGTATAAAAATCACCCGCTTGTGCCTGGAGCCAGCCTGTGACCGCATCTTTGAGCTCTTCGTCGTCATCAAACCGCTGTGACCCGAGCCATTTCTTCAAATGCATGAAGAGGTGATAATCACTTGGCGCCAGGTCTGGGCTGTAAGGTGGATGGTTGATAACGTCCCACTTGAAGGACTCAAGAAGGGCCGTTGTTCTGCGAGCAGAGTGAGGACGGGCGTTATCGTGCAAAAAAACGATACCGGAAGTCAGCATACCACGGCGTTTGTTCTGTATAGCCCGTCGTAACTTTTTTATTGTTTCACAGTACACGTCTTGATTAATGGTCGTACCACGTTCCATGAATTCAACCAACAACACCCCTTTGGCATCCCAAAACACCGTAGCCATCAGTTTTCTGGCAGGAAAGTCTTGCGAGGCTTTTCTTGGTTTGGTAGGCGAATTTGAATGTGCCCACATCTTTGACTGTTCTATTGTCTGAGGGTTCACGTACTTAATCCAGGTTTCGTCACCGGTCACGATTCTGTTTAACAATAGTTCTCCTTCGTCCTCATAACGTGACAGAAAGTCTAATGCAGAGGCCATTCTTTGAGTTTTGTGGTGGTCGGTAAGAATTTTGGGCACCCATCGTGCACAGAACTTACGGTAACCCAATCTTGCTGTCACTATCTCGTAGAAGAGAGTCTTAGAAATCTGTGGAAAACCAGTAGACAACTCCGACATTGAGAAACGTCGATTTTCACGAACTTTTGCATCAACTGTCTGAACGAGTTCGTCAGTCACCAATGATGGTCTACCACTCCTCTCTTCATAATGAACGTTTTCTCGTCCACTTTTAAATAAACGTACCCATTCACGGACAACTCCTTCACTCATAACTCTTGGTCCGTACACGGCACAAAGCTCACGATGAATAGCTGCTGCAGAATATCCTTTGGCTGTAAAAAACCTTATGACAGCACGCACTTCACATTTGGCGGGGTTTTCTATTGCAGCACACATTTCAAACTGCCACAAAAACTAAACTAGCGCAGGTACGACGTTCACTCGACCACGGCTTGATGCCGACTGACCTGTTGAGTGCGTGAACGCACAGATGGCGTCGCTACTCCCCCCACAACCCGCACTGTGACCAATCGGAGGTTACTTTCTGAACCGCCCTCGTATTATAATAGAACTGACAATAGATTACATTTTCACGCAGTTTGGGTGCATAGATCCTGAGAAATCAGTACCCAGAACAACCACCTCTGGCCATAATAACGGCCTTGATACGCCTGGACATTGAGTCAAACAGAGATTGGGTGGTGTGTACAGGTACAGCTGCCCATGAAGCTTCAACACGATACCACAGTTCATCAAGAGTAGTGACTGGCGTATTGTGACAAGCCAGTTGCTCTGCCACCTTTAACCAGACGTTTTCAATTGTTGAGAAATCTGGAGAATGTGCTGGCCCGGACAGCAGTCGAACCTTTTCTGTATCCAGAAAGGCCCGTACAGGACCTATAACATGCGGTCGTTCATCTGAAATGTAACGTCCACTGTTCAAAGTGCCGCCAATGCGAACAAGAGGTGACCGAGACGTGAAACCAATGGCACCCCATACCATCGCCAGTATGGCGATGACGAATACACTCTTTTAATGTGCGTTCACCGCGATGTCTGCAAACACGAATGTGACCATCGTGATGCTGCAAACAGAACCTGGATTCATCCAAAAAATGAGCTTTTGCCATTCGTGCACCCATGTTCGTCATTGAGTACACCATTGCAAACGCTCATGTCTCTGATGTAGCGTCAAGGGTAACCACAGCCATGGTCTCCGAGCTGACAGTCCATGCTGCTGCAAACGTCGCCGGACTGTCCGTGCAGATTGTTGTTGTCTTGCAAACGTCCCCATCTGTTGACTCAGGGATTGAGACGTGGCTGCACGATCCGTTACAACCATGCGGATAAGATGCCTGTCATTTTTGTATCCCGTCTGGGAGGCGGCGCGTGGGTAAGGAGCAGCAACAGGAAAAGGTACTAAACTCTCGGTACTGGAAATACGGTTTAAGCACCTTTACTAGTGGATAAACATATACAACACATTACATAACTTGCAAGGTGGTGCGAAGTTGAAGCGAAGTGTCCTGGCTGGCTGTACCTAATGAAATGGGTGAAACAGTTTCTGTCGCTGTCGTCGGTGTCTCTCGTAGTGCCAACCTAGCAGAGCGGACCTACGTTGTGTCGTCGTAGCTATCGATACCACAGTCATCTCGACTGGTAGTGATACGAGGCCGTTGGGATCCAGCACGGCGTTCCGTATTACCCTCCTGAACCCACCGATTCCATATTCTGATAACAGATCTCGACCAACGAGAGCTGCAATGTGGCGATACGATAAACCGCAATCGCGATAGGCTACGATCCGACCTTTATCAAAGTCGGAAACGTGATGGTAGGCATTTCTCCTCCTTACACGAGGCATCACATCAAATTTTCGCCAGGCAACGCCTGTCAACTGCTGTTTGTGTATGAGAAATCGGTTAGAAACTTTCCTCATGTCAGCACGTTGTAGGTGTCGCCACCGGCGCCAGCCTTGATCGATTGCTCTGAATAGCTAATCATTTTCATATCACAGCATCTTCTTCCTGTCGGTTAAATTTCGCGTCTATAGCACGCCATCTTCGTGGTGAAGCAATTGTAATTGCCAAAGTTACTGGTAGACCTGCCTAGTATCGTGTAGAGCCACCGCGAGTAGTGCTGGACGAAACACACCATGAATCCTGCAGGGCTGTCCATAAATCGGTAATAGTATGGGGCGGTGGAGATCTCTTCTGAACAACACGTTGCAAGGTATCCTAGATATGCTCAATAACGTTCATGTCTGGGGACCAGCGCAAGTGTTGAAACTCAGAAGAGTGTTCCTGGAGCTACTCTGTAGCAATTCTGCACGTACGGAGTGTGGCATTGTTCTGTTGGAATTGCCCAAGTCCGTCGCAATCCGCAATGGACATGAATGGACACAGATGGTCAGACACGATGCTTACGTATGTGTCATATCTAGACATGTGTCGTATCTAGACATATGAGGTGTCCCATATCACTCCAATTGCACACGCCCCCCACCACTTCAGAGCCTCCACCAGCTTCAACAGTCCCCTGCTGACATGCAGCCTCCATGCATTTATGAGGTTGTCTCCATAACCATACACATCCCTCTGCTCCATGCAATTTAAATGAGACTCGTCTGACCATGCAACATGTCTCAAATCATCGACAGTCCAATGTCGGAGTTGACGGGCCCGGGCGAGGCGTAAAACTTAGTGTTATACAGTCATAAAGGGCTCACGAGTAGGTCTTCGACTCGGAAACACTTATGGATGATGTTTCGTTGAATGAATGGTTCGCACGCTGGCACTTGTGGATGGACTAGCATTCAGATCTGCAGCAGTTTGCGGAAGGGTTGCGCTTCTACCACGTTGAACGTTTCTGTTCACTCGTCGTCGGTCCCGTTTTGGCAGGATCTGTTTCCAGCCCCAGCGATGTGAAGGATTTCAAGTTTTACCGGATTCCTGATATTCACAGTACATTCTTGAAATTGTCTTTTGGGAAAATTCCCCCTTCATTGCTCCTCGGGGATGCCGTGCCCATCGCTCATGCGTCGACTGTAACACCACGTACAAACTCACTTAAATATTGATAACCTGCCGTTGGAGCAGCAGTTAGCGATCTGAGAACTGCGGCAGGCACTTATTGTCTTATATAGATGTTGCCGACCGCAGCGGCGTATTTTTCCTATTTACATATATCTGTATTTGAATACGCATGCCTTTACCAGTTTCTTTGGACCTTCGGTGTAATATGCGCGGCCCCTGGCGTTGAAATTCGTGGTAAATTGGACTTCAATAAAACCGCAAGTAGCTGCTAAATGTGATGATTTATTCAAGACCGGTTTCGCTGCGTTAAAGCAGCATTTTAAGGCGGTTAATAGTGCCACATAGAGTAGCACATGGAGGTGCCCACGTCGTTCGTAGTCACAGAATCTAACCCGATGAAGAGGGAAAGGCAACAAGAAATAAGAACCGGCAGAGCATAGCGAGATGCAGTGATGAGGCACCTGCAGATGGTTACCTCGAGGGTAAAGCACTGGACCCAGCCAGCTGTGTACTCAGCTGTATACTGAGCTGACCGCCTCCAACGTCTACGGGAGCCTGATCTGCACTATTCGCTCCAGTGCTGTGCCGCTTATTATTTGTTGACGACTTCCTCTCTTCGTGGGGTTAGATTCTGTGACTACGAATGGCAGGGGCACCTCTGTGTGCGACTCGGAGTTACACCACTAGCCATCTCAAAATGTTGCTTTAACGCTGCGAAGCCGGTCATGAATAAGTCATCACTTAAAAGCTGATTTCTGGTTTACTTCGTAGCTTCATAACTTTATTCTCAACAAAACATAAAATAACCAAGTATTTTATTAAGGTAGATGTCCAGTACATAATAGTCTGAACTTTTTTACAAAACTTATAATAGTTGTTAAACAATACGATTTAATTAAAACACTGTTCGATTTTTACCTTACATTAATATTCGGACAGTTTACACTGTAACTCTTGTTTTGATTATTCGCGTCAATTTATATACTGTGCCTTAGATGGCAGCGTTTGCTTACAAGTGCTGTCGACTGTCCAGACGGTACAATGCCACGAAAAATTAACACGTTTCGATACACGAAAACTTGTGATTTTTCGTAGCGTGGAGGTAAATCTCATAAACAAATTGCTGCCATTCTCAACATGAGTAAAAGAACTGTGGTAGATATCGTTAGATGATTCAAGAACGAGGACTCTATACCTCAAGTGAGCCAACAAAAGAAGTTGGATGCACGTCAGACGAATAATCTAAATAAAGAATGATCTTACACTCAGTGCAACCTAATTAGCAAGTGAGCTTCTGAACGAGAATGGACGCAGAGCATTGAAAGGCAGTGACTGCCATGGAGGAGTCGCTAGGAATAAACCATATGTGAAAGAATAGACCTGAAAGTAGAGAGTGGACTTTGCTAGATACTTCAATACGAAGAAAGAAACATGGTGCATTGACATCATTTGTACCGACGAAAGTGGATTTAACATTTTTGGGTCCAATGGTCGGAGGTGGCGGAAGAAGAATGAAGATTTCGAAGTCAAAGGCCGACTTAAAGCATGGAGGTGGCAGAGTTCTTGATTGGGGCTATATATCTACATTTGAAGCTGGAGAATTACTGTTCATCGACAGTCTTACGGACAAATATGTCTATCTGAACACACAAAAAAAGTATAAGAAAAACAGCTAACGAATTGGAGACACCAAATACCTGCAAGTTTTACCTGAACAATGATGTGAAACATAGAACTCACATGTGCAGGAATATCTGTTGTGCAATGCCATATTGACAATGTGATGGGAGAACTAGAATAATGTGTTAGAAGAACAACAATATCTACCAAAGAGACTTTGAAACGTCGATTTCTAGAAGACTGGGATAATCTATGTACTATTTGAAAGTGATCAGTAGGAGTGTGCCGAAACATTTGAAAGAAGTGATATACCAGAATGGCTATCCGACGAGATACTGAAACATATACTTTTCATAAAAAATTTCTCGTGAAATAACTAGTTCTCAAAAGTGTCCGAATATTAAAGTAAGTTGGAAATGGGACCAAGTTTTATTTAAGTCCTGTTATTAAAAAACTTTTGAAAGTTACGTTGATAAAATTTATTCTATTATTTACAAGACATATAACTTAATATAATACTTGGTTATTATATTGTTTGTTTTGTTAAGAATATAGTTATGACGTTACAAAGTAACAATCTCATAGTATCCGAATATTAACGTTACTCACAGTATTTGCAAACACATCAGTATCAACTTCACTTTTTTGAGCGGAATTACGGTAATATCTGCTGGTAGTATGGAAGTTCTGAAAGAGATAAATTTAACGATATTTCTGATGTGAGCAAGGCAGTGGGAATTAAAGCATTTCCTCAGTGTCCATTTTACACCCGTATCGCTGCGGTGCTATGTTTTTCATCTTTTCTTCTGTCCACTTAGGTAGGTGCGCGGTCAGTGCGGAGGACTGCTAGCCAAAGGGGCCCGGATTCGACTCCCGACCGGGTCAGAAATTTCCTCGAGTACTGGCTGCTGTCTTTTCTTCACCTTAGAATCGTCACAACAGACGGTCCACTACTGAAATGTCTGTAGAGCTCGTCCCGAATGCCAACAAATTAAAAATATCTTTCCATCTTATCCCATGTGACGCTTTTGCTTACTAATTTCCGCATGAAAAAGATATCGGGTTACATTTTGAGAACAGGTAATTGTAATCACTCCAAAAACTAGAAATCTGATTTTGAAGAGCGAAACACCGTTGAATTTGTCCCTTTTAAAGTTTCGATACTAGCAGCAGAAATTATTATTGATCTATCTAAGAAAGGGAAGATGATGCAGCTATTGCTGCAATTAATGTAGCAATGAAAAGGGACTACACGTCGCTTATGTGAGGAACTTAGCTAAATCACCAGGTATTTTAGAATAATTCCAAACTTTTTTGTCAGACATTAAACATCCAAAAATAAATATCTTATTCCAACCGGTCTTGTTTGCTCAGAATAAAAATAAACAGAAATACGTATCGCTGAGAGAATTACAAAATACATTTAACAATAATGATCTCTCTGACACTCACCAACACTAAAATCTCTGTAATATCAGACTTTAATACTGCACAACGTGTTCTTGTTCTGCAGCGCAGTGTGCCTTGATGTGAAACCTCCTCTGAGATTAAACTGTGTGTCGGTCCGGGATTCCAGCTTCAGAACTTTGCCGTTTACGAGCGAGTGCTCTACAAAGTGAACTAACTGAACTATCTAGCATGCCTCGGGCCTTGACCTGAAAGCTTTTCTTCCGTTTGGAAGATGGTATAAAAAGCACTGGCGGAAGTCAGGTTCCCACTGATGGCAGAACGTAGCCAAGGGCACGAAATTCTCTAGCCGGAACTAGCTAGGAGCCTTGTCACCGAATGGAAAATAGCTGCGAATTACACTGTACAGACAACTCTTTTTTCAAGAATCACATCACAGAAGAAAAGAACAAATTCGCTCAATTGTCAAAGCCTTTCAGAAGTACTGACTTGGAAATTAAAGCCAAATCAGAGCTTTGTAAACCTATAGTTCTGCCTGCACTGTTATGATATAGTATGGAGGATACCCTCCAAAACCCAGAACAGCACTACAACCCATTCGCAATAAAGTCCTGAGGTGGACGCTAAAAGTCATTCCTTAGGAGGAATCACGCAGATGCATCAGATGCTGCAAATTATTTTTATAACTGTTTTACTGTTCAGGCACTTGCCTTATTGTTACAGGCCTTCCCACTTCCCAATTCATGGTTCGTAAGTCTGAATTATAGTCAGTTAATTTTTTACACTCTTATAAACGTTCTTTTGTCATCATCAAACCAATTTTGTCACACGCAACACATTCTAGAAAGGCCAGGATGAAATCTTATGCAGGAGGGTGGCTAGACGGTGTGATGGTTCTTTATTTACGTGACCATTACGGCACTCCAACCCCAGTTCTCGATACCAGTAATATCGTACTACTTTCCTGCGAAGTAACAGACATATTTTTGTTACAATATTCACATTTGGTTTTATTAATGTATAGGTACTCCGATGTATCGATATATTACAGTGATATGGTTCTTGTGTGTATTAATTTCTGTGAGGCTGTCATAATCTTTGACTTACTTCTAACCGTTTTGGCGCGAATACGCACAGAACTGTCTTTGTTTCACTTTGCAGAAGTTAATTTGTTGTTTCGCTTTGTAAAAGAACAGTCAAGTCTTGTGTTTGGTTAAAGTGGAAATTAAATATATGAAGACTGATACAAAACTGTTTTCTTGATGATGTGACAAGAAGAAGTATATGAGATTTTACAAGAAGTTTAATAAAAATGTGGATCGTGAACACCAAGTCAAAAATTATTTCTACCATACCATTGTTCTGATCTGGGATTGTTTGATCGTTAATAATTTCCTGAAAAACGCATTTGTTAGGTCTTCAAATATTGCTAAAATACAGATCTGGACCTTCTAGCAGTCAAAGTGGAATCGCCCTAGAATCAACAAGATGAGCCATAACAACTTCGACAAATCTACGTGGGAATCCATTCAAGATAAGTGCCAAAATTGATGACTTTTTTTACAATGACTTCCTTATTTCCATTCTGACGATAGCATCCACAGTCAATAACTTTGTTGTTGCCAGGTAAAGCGAACTTATACTGCGTGAGCAACATTATTAATCTGATTTCTAACCTACTTTGCAAGTGGTGGTATTGTTAGAACAGCCATGTCTAGTAGTATAGCGGAACATGCCTTCTGCTTCTCTTCTTCGCCCATCACAGGCTACTGAGTCGTCCGCGGTCTTATCTCCTGATGGTAGCGGGAGCTGGACGTATGGGACATTCCATTTCATATATCGTTGTGAATTCGATCCAGAGCGTGCCGAAAATACCACGTGTCAGGCACTGCCTCCCACCACAGACAACGCAATGGCCGACGGCCCTCTCTAAACGATTGAGAGCCGTTTGGGTAGAGTTGGTTTTGCTAACAGACAAGCAATACTGCTGGCAATAACCGCAGAAATATTTGTGGGACATGTATACTCGTTCGGACAATTCGGTGAAACTTGGCGTTAGTGTGACTGGCAGCAGACGACCAAAGCGAGTGGCCTTTGCCAACTGCACTGCATCATCGCAGCGCCTCTCCTGGGCTCACGACGACGTCGGTTGGACACTAGACGATTAGAAAACCGTGCCTCGTTAAGATGGGTCCCGATTTTAGTTGGTAAGAGCCGATGGCAGGGTTCGAGTGTGGCGAGGACCTCACGAACCCAAAGACCCAAGTTGTCAACAAGGCACTGTCCTATCCTGTGCTGGCTCCAAAATGGTGTGGACTGCGTTCACATGGAATGGAGTGGATCCTCTGGTCCAACAGAACCGATCGTGTTGTAGAAATGGCTCTGTTACGCAATTTGGGCCATTTATGGGCTTCGTGTTCCCAAACAACGATGGAATTTTTATGGATGACAAAGCACCATGTCACCGAACCACAGTTATGCGTGATTGCTTTGTGGAACATTCTGAACAGTTCCGGCGAATGGTTAGGCCTTCCAGATCGACCGACATGAATCCCATCGAACATTTATGGGACATGATCGAGAGGTCAGTTGGTGCACAATTTTCTGCACCGGCGACACTTTCGCTATTATGTGCCGCTATCAAGGCAGCAAGGCTCAGTATTCCTGCGGGGATCTTCCAACGACTTGTTGAGTCCATTCCACGTCGAGCTGCTACACTACGCCGGGTAAAAGGAGGAGCGACTCGATATTAGCAGGTATCCCATGACTTTTGTTATCTCTACGTAATGTAACACCAGACGCATCATCAGCTGGAATGAAGCACTACAGGGACGATGTTTGGTTTCCATATTGTGTACCGCAACTTCCCATTTGTTACACTGAAAAGTGAAGTCGGTATCGTTTATAATGAATGAACTATTGAACGCAGAAAGAAGACAAGGAGTTAGTATTATACATTGCGGAGCTATAAAGTAAGGAACAGTACATAAAGATCAAGGAAAAACGAAAAATAAGCATAATGAGAATGTGATACAACAGCCGTTTTATTATTATTATTATTGTAATTATTATTATCGTTATTATTCTATAAATCCACCCTTGTGCTATGGTGAACGAAATGCTACACTCAGCCCAGGCCAGAAGCCCGTTCACAGGTTGAGCACCACAGAATTCAATTGTTATCATTTACATGCAAATTTATAATACTGGCAGTCACAGCCATTGAAATTCATGGCAAAGTGAACGTGAGTAAAACCGCAAAAATCCGTTAATTGATAATTTATTCAAAATCGGTTTCACTGCGTTAAAGCAACATCTTCAGGTGCTTCTACATAACAAAGGAAAGCGTCCCTGTAATCCATACATTGATAAGCCAAAGTGTTATTAGCGCCTGCTTAACTGATTGTTGCCAGTCGATGTGGCCGACAGCCTCTAGGCGCTTCAGTCTGAAGTCGCGCGACCGCTACGGTCGCAGGTTCGAATCCTGCCTCGGGCATGGATGTGTGTGATGTTCTTAGGCTAGTTAGGTTTAAGTAGTTCTAAGTTCTAGGAGACTCATGACCTCAGGTGTTAAGTCGCATAGTGCTCAGAGCCATTTGAACTATTTTTTAACTGCTTGTTTGTCCGTCTTTAGAACGAAATACATCACTGATTCTGTGTATTACGAGTCCGAACCTTCGTTTGTAGGTTTGTGGAGTTATGCGGTATTAGATGTCTAAGCACAAATCATGTAATTCGCGTAAATAACGCGCGGCTGATTTGCGTACGCAGTGATGGCGCCCGATAGCGACCCAGATAGCTGCCATACGATTTACATCAGGCTAATTTGGTCTCCGAGACATGAACATGAGCTCACTGTAATGCATCTCAAACCACTGTAGGACGGTTATGGCTCCAAGGCAGGGACAATTATACTGCTGGAAGATGATGTCGCTGTCCGCAGCTCGTGGTCGTGCGGTAGCGTTCTCGCTTCCCACGCGCAGGTTCCCGGGTTCCATTCCCGGCGAGGTCAGGGATTTTCTCTGCCTCGTGATGACTGGGTGTTGTGTGATGTCCTTAGGTTAGTTAGGTTTAAGTAGTTCTAAGTTCTAGGGGACTGATGACCATGGATGTTGAGTCACATAGTGCTCACAAGGGAACCTCCCCATCGCACCCCCCTCAGATTTAGTTATACGTTGGCACAGTGGATAGGCCTTGAAAAACTGAACACAGATCAATCGAGAAAACAGGAAGAAGTTGTGTGGAACTACGAAAAAAATAAGCAAAATATACCAACTGAGTAGTCCATGCGCAGGTTGGCAACATCAAGGAGAGTGTGAGCTCAGGAGCGCTGTGGTCCCGTGGTTAGCGTGAGCACCTGCGGAACGAGAGGTCCTTGGTTCAAGTCTACCCTCGAGTGAAAAGTTTAATTTTTTGTTTTCAGACAATTATCAAAGTTCAGGCACTCACACATAACTTCGCTCTCCAAAATTCCAGGACATGTTCAGATTTGCTTGGACATATGCAGGATTTGACGGTCTACACACGGAAAAATTTGAAAACGTTAAAAACATATGTTTTGATAGAGCACAGGCTAAACTGTGCGACTGTGAAACTGTTGCATTCATTTGTTGCACTTTATGTGACAAACTGTTATGTTTTCATCACTTTTTTGGGAGCGATTATCACATCCACAAGAAAACCTAAATCGGGAAAGGTAGAAGAATCTTTTTACCCATTCGCCAAGTGTACAAGTTAGGTGGGTCGACAACATATTCCTGTCATGTGAAGCACATGCCGTCACCAGTGTCGTATAGAATATATCAGACGTGTTATCCTGTGGAGGAATCGGTTGACCTATGACCTTGCGATCAAATGTTTTCGGTTCCGATTGGAGAGGCACGTCCTTTCGTCTACTAATCCTACGGTTTTGCGGTGCGGTCGCAAAACACAGACACTAAACTTATTACAGTGAACAGAGACGTCAGTGAACGAACGGACAGATCATAACTTTGCGAAAATAAAGAAATTAAAATTTTCAATCGAAGGAAGACTTGAACCAAGGACCTCTCGTTCCGCAGGTGCTCACGCTAACCACGTGACCACAGCGCTCCTGAGCTCACACTCTCCTTGATGTTGCCTACCCTGCGCATGGAGTACTCAGTCTGTATATTTTGCTTATTTTTTTCATAGTTCCACACACCTTCTTCCTGTTTTCTCGATTAATCTGTGTTCAGTTTTTCAAGGCCTATCCACTGTGCCAACTTATAATTAAATCTGAGGGGGGTGCGATGGGGAGGTTCCCTTGTCAGAGCGATTTTGATGATATCGCCGTCGGAGAAGAAATGAAGAATGAAGGGATGCAAGTGGTTCCCAGCTGTCAGCATGTCTTCGATTACAACCACAGGTCCCCTACAAGAGCAGGATAATGTCTCCAATGACACAATACTTCACCCACCAGCCTGCGTCCGTGTCGCGCTGCACGTTTCGAGCCGCCGTTCACCTCGATGACGGCGTTTGTGGATACGGCTATCGACAATGTGTATCAAAAATGTGCTTCACCTGAAGAGCCGATACGTTCCCATTGATCGACGGTCGAATTCCGATGTACTCGTGCGCACTGTAATCGTAACTGACGATGTCGTTGGGTCCACATGTGGACACGTAAGGGTCGTCTGCTGCGGATCTCCATGTTAAACAATATATGGAAAACGGTGTGCTCCAAAACACATGTGCGTGCATCAGCATTGTGCTCTTTCGATAGAGATGCCACAGATCAACATATATCCTACTTTACGGAGCAGATAAGCGTCCTAACCTCACTTTCTGCGAAGAGCCGTGGTTGTCCAACCATTTATCGCCTGGTAGTAGTTTCACTGTGCTGTTACCTCTATCCATATATGCTCACGAGAGTATTACGTGTGCAGTAGACCAGCATCGCAGGCTTTGCTTAATAGCAATCCGTCCTGCGACAAAGTCGCTTATATCAGTGGATTTCCCCATTTGCAGCCCATATCTATGCTAGGGTGATAACCCGTCCGTGTCTAGTCCGCTTGCATAGTTCTGTTACCGCCCCAAGTGGCAGTAACATCACCAGCTGGCATCCAACCTCGCAGTCGGCAATGGTCATAATGTTTTGGCTTATCAGTGTATACTTCAGAAATTAATTACTTCAGGCAATAAAATTAGATCTAAGTAAAAACTACTTACATTAACGCCAGATAAGCACACGTAGACGCCTCCAACGTTCATAGTTACAGAATTCGATCCCATGAAGATGGGAGGTAGTTAACAAATAACAAAAGGCACAGTATTGGTGCAAATGGTGCAGGTGATGAGACACTAAGGCAAAAAGAACATTAAGGTAATAAATGTGGTTGAAATGTAATCCAAGAAGCATAAAATAAGGTACCACCAGTCGAGCGTCTGTCTGAGAAACGTAACCAATTATCTAGTCCAGTTATTACAGAGATAACGTCCCGAAGGAAAAGCTACACAAGATAAAAAATCGTGAAGTGAGAAGTTAATTAAGCTGTTGGGACTACATGTGCATCCATGTGCAAATTGAATGCATACAAGGGACTAAGCGCATTAAAAAACCGTATAAGGTTATAAGGCTTAAGAAAGACACTTACCACTAACAAAATAGTCGGTACCAAGAGTGAACATCAGATAGTTGGGGATCCAACTTACCACGTGTGGAGGTATGAAACCGGAATTTGGTTGCAATAATTACACATCTGTTGTTTGTTAAACACTATTTTATTCAAAATAATCTCCATTGCAATTTATACATTTCTCCCACCTCACCGGCAGGCTGTGGGCGCCACGCCAAAAGAAAAGTTCTTCTTTTTAAGGTAACCTGCCAGAGAGGTCTTTTCGTACATTTTCACACGAATTGAGCATTGTTAAGAGAGAGCGTGTCTCATTGATGTAAACAGGTGATAATAGGACGGAGCCAAGTGTGGGGAATAATCCGCATGCCCTAGTATTTCCTAACTGAACGACTCGATCGTTTCCCTGAAAGATTTTGCTGTGTTTGATGGGGCGTTATTATAGAGCAATATGACTATGTGTTGCCTTTATCCATATTCTGGTCGTTTTTCAAGTAATGCTAGAGTTAAGTCGATCATTTTCTGTTGGTAGCGATCTGTGTTAACGATTTCACCAGGTTTCAGCAGCTCATAACAGATGACACCCTTCTGATCCTACCAAACACAGAGCGTTGTCCTCATTCCAAAGGGATTTGGTCTTGCAGTGGATCTCAATGGTTTGCTTGGATTCACTCATAATTTACGACGCTTAGGATTCTCAAAATACAGGGGGAGTCAGGAGGGGGGAGGGGGGGGGGTGATAGTATCAGGGATTCTGAACAAAATCTTGATATGGACGTATGCCTTATTCCGAATGGTTTCCGAGATTGAACACATTTTATATTACTTTTGAACGTTTTTCTTGAATAACTCAAAAACCGCATCCTCCGGAGAAAACATGTCGCAGTATAAAATTAAACTGTTATCTTTCCTACGGAAAAAGTCCTGTTCATTTTCTTCTATAGAACTAATGGTTTGTGCGAAGAGAGCGCGAGAAAGTTGAAAAACTCGCTCAAAGCATATACGCTTTAGCTTACGTAGGCAATTTGAGATAGTTTCCCGACCTGATTCACCAGTGTCCCGTATCAAACGGTTCGTCTCAACTTGCTACCTCAAATTGGCCTGCAAAAAGTACGCTAGCCGTTACAGGATGCAGCTGCAGACGCGATCTCACGGGCCCTACACTGACGGCTAGCAACATCTATAGGGAAATTATGGTATCATACTTCCACATCTGGTACAACGACAAACCTAGAAAACCAGAAGAACACGTTAATTAACCTCCTAACATAACCTGACCGTTCAAATTATATACGCGAAATTTATACACAGGGTTAATAATTAAAGTTAAACTTTCAAACCGTTGTAGAAACAACACCAACTGCAACGGGGAAAACGTATGGCAGAAAAAAAATTAATAGTTACAAAATGTAGCAATAGATGGCGCTGTAAGCATCATAATTTAATAGTGGTCGACTACAAATGACAAATGAATCATGCAACAATGCCTAAAGTTTACGTTTTACGTTAAATAAATTGTACTACTCAGTGCGTATGCGTGTACACGACTGAAACTGTAAGTTATGTAACCCCACCAACCACGGCAAGGTCATATCACATCCGATGGAAAAAATCAGTTTATTACTGCCCTGAGGCCAAAAACCGCTTAAAAAACATCAATCAAAACCAAATCGGATTATTAATATCCTTGTGACTAGCTCAAAACATGTTCAATATGCTGTCCACCGTTTTCTGCAACAATTTGAAATCGTAAAACAGCATGTTCCACAACTGATGGAAGTGTTTCCGAGGTTATGGTCAGAATGTGTTGCGCAATTCGTACCTTCAATGCAGCTGAGATTGCAATGGGTACACTGAACACAATATCTTTCAGATAGCCCCACAGCCAGAAGCCACACGGCTTAAGATCATTCGATCGGGGCGGCAAGGCTATAGGGAAATGTTGGCTGATAATTGTAATATTTTATAAATGGTGCTTCATCAGCTGCTTAACTGGATTTGCAATGTGCGGAAGTGCGCCACTAGCATAAAAATGATCCCATCAACATATCCACGCTGTGGAGAGCTGGAATGAGGTGGTCGCGCAAAAGACACTCATGGCGCTTACAAGTGACGGTACAGGTAACAGGACCGGAAGCACCTGTCTCTTAGGAAAAAACGTGGCCCTTTGATAAATGATGCCATAAATCCGCACAAAACAGTGACCTTTTTAGGATGAAGTAGTAGTGGTTGATTTGCGTGCGGATTTTTCGTTGCCCTTATTCGACAATTCTATGTATTGACATATCTTGTCAGATGAAAGTGGACTTCATCTGCCCACAAAATCTACCACGGCAAATCTTTGTCCACTTCCATGCGAGCTAGATATTCTAAAGCAAAAATATCTCTTGCTGACAGTTCAACAGGAAGCAACTCGTGCATATGGGTAATTTTGAGTGGATAGAAGGAAGTTTCGTAGAATTTTACGGACCGTGCTCACGGGTATGTCAAATGTTCGGGCAATTCTCCGTGCACTACACGGTTGCAAACCACCACTCGTCTCCTCCTACATTGCTGTGGCAACTGCGTCCACTGACGTCGAATCAATTCGTTACCTCCCTCTACCAGGTTGCACACCAAAAGAACCCGTCGTTTCAAATTTCCGAATGATTTTCTCCCGACCCATGACAGTCATCGGGCCAACGCCTTTTTTCAAACGCTCCAGAGTCCGTAACTTCTGCAGAGCGACGTGTCCACAGTCATCATTCTTGTAATACAGCTTTACAAGCAGAGCGAGATCCTGCATTAAGACAGTCATGGCGAAGGTAGCAGGCGTGAAAGATGGAAAAGCGGTGTACGCTGCGTGTTTATATTAACTTAAATGGGTCGTCTATTTATCTATTTTCAGACTTTTTTCCTTCTGCCATACATTTCCCCCTACTCCGATACTATAACTTTGCATTTGACGTCAGTCTTGCAGGTGGTCTTATTTCTACAGCGTCTTGAAAGTTCAACTTTAATTATAATCACCCTGTACGTTGTGGTTGGCTGTCGCGAGGGCAAAGTATTGGAGGCGGTCGTCTGTATAATGAACTGGTGGTGATCGCACTACGACCTGAGGGGCTGTCATCATAAGAGTAAATATAATATGAACATTACAAAGTATTCTTCCGCATTCGCAGATATCTGATTGGATTTCGTTTCACTTAGAGCGGAGGCCAAGCTCTCTCGAGTAAATTCAAGTACGATAACAAGGGCATGTTTTGTGTAGTACGTTACGAGCAAATCGACTAAGATATGATGTGGGACCACAGTTTTACCGGCCCATTTGACTAGGACAGCAGTCGCCAGGGAGCTGGTCGAACTAACCTCTAATGACGTGAGCAGTTACAGTTCAGACATAAAAAGAAACGAGCACAGAAACAATAAAACTTCGAAAGTAATTTAATTTTTGAACAGAATGATACACACTACTGGCCATTAAAATTGCTACACCACGAAGATGACGTGCTACAGACGCGAAATTTAACCGACAGGAAGAAGATGCTGTGATATGCAAATGATAAGCTTTTCAGAGAATTCACACAAGGTTGGCGCCCTTGGCGACACCTACAACGTGCTGACATGAGGAAAGTTTACAACCGATTTTTCATGCACAAACAGCAGTTGACCGGCGTTGTCTCGTGAAACGTTGTTGGGATGCTTCGTGTAAGGCGGAGAAATGCTTACCATCACGTTTCCGACTGTGATAAAGGTCGCGATTACGTTTTATCGTATCGCGACATTGCTGCTCGTGTTGGTCGACATCCAATGACTGTTAGCAGAATATGGAATCGGTAGTTCAGGAGGGTAATACGGAACGCCGTGCTGGATCCCAACGGCCTCGTATCACTAGCAGTCGAGATGACAGGCATCTTATCCGCATGTCTGTAACGGATCGTGCAGCCACGTCTCGATCCCTGAGTCAACAGATCGGGACGTTTGCAAGACAACAACCATCTGCACGAACAGTTCGACGACGTATGCAGCAGCATGGATTATCAGCTCGGAGACCATGGCTACGGTTACCCTTGACGCTGCATCACAGACAGGAGCACCGAGCGAGGTGGCGCAGTGGTTAGACACTGGACTCGCATTCGGGAGGACGACGGTTCAATCCCGCGTCCGGCCATCCTGATTTAGGTTTTCCGTGATTTCCCTAAATCAGTCCAGGCAAATGCCGGGATGGTTCCTCTGAAAGGGCACGGCCGACTTCCTTCCCCATCCTTCCCTAATCCGATGAGACCGATGACCACGCAGTCTGGTCTCCTTCCCCAAACCAACCAACCAACCAACAGACAGGAGCGCCTGCGATGGTGCCCCCATGACGAATCTGGGTGCACGAATGGCAAAACGTAATTTTTTCGGATGAATCCAGGTTCTGTTTACAGCATCATGATGGTCGCAACCGTGGTTGGCGTCATCGCGGTGAACGCACATTGGAAGCGTGTATTCGTCATCGCCATACTGGCGTTATCACCTTGTGTGATGGTATGGGGTGTCATTAGTTACACGTCTCGGTAACCTCTTGTTCGCATTGACGGCACTTTGAACAGTGGACGTTACATTTTAGATGTGTTACGACCCATGGCTCTACCCTTCATTCGATCCCTGCGAAACGTTATATTTCAGCAGGATAATGCATAACCGCATGTTGCAGGTCGTGTACAGGCCTTTCTGGATACAGAAAATGTTCGACTGCTGCCCTGGCCAGCGCTTTCTCCAGATCTCTCACCAATTGAAAATGTCTGGTCGATGGTAGCCCAGCAACTGGCTCGTCACAATGCACCAGTCACTACTATTGATGAACTGTGATATCGTGTTGAATCTGCATGGGCAGCTGTACTTGTACACGCCATCCAAGCTTTGTTTGACTCAGTTCCCAAGCGTATTATTACGGCGAGAGGTGGTCGATCTGGGTACTGATTTGTCAGGATCTATGCTTCCAAATTGCGTGAATATGTACTCAGGTGTCAGTTCTAGTATAATATATTTGTCCAATGAATACCCGTTTATCATCTGCATTTCTTCTTGCTGTAGCAGTTTTAATGGCCAGTAGTGTAATACTCGCCAAAGCCTCAGCAATACCATACAGCTCTTACGGGACCACAAGTAAAACATAAGATGCTCTCGTTCCTAGCTAACACAGTACTGTCATTAAAACAGGAGTGATGAAAATTCCAACCTAAGGCAGAGGGTAATTTTTCTGAGCGAGATATGTGTGACGCAGAAGCATATTGCAAGTATTTCACGGTACATTTGAATATTGAAGCCATTGAAGGTATTACTTACAGTCAATCGTCTGGTAAGCTCTGAATTCCTTCTACATAAGAATCCGAGAAATACATTTCAGTGCTGGATCTTCATCTACTAACGAGAGGATCACAAACAAAATCCACACCATCAAAGCGCCTCATTTTCTTTTCTTCTTCTGAGCTGTCGTTGTGTATCCCCTCAGCGCTCGGCAGTGACATCTGACAAAGATTTGTTCATTAGTTTCCATACCATCCAGCAACTTAAATATCTTATTATTTCTCGCGAAAAAACCCGTAACTTCACTCCATATCAGTACTGCTGCTTTCATGTTGCAGTGGTACGGTGGCAAGTGATAAATGTAAAATTCGTATGGTCTGCTAAATGCTGTGAAATCTGTTTTCAGTGTTTTCCAACTCTTATCACTTCGGGTCGTGTGAAACGAAATCTGTGGCATAAAACGGTGAGCGTAGTCCTAGTAAAGGGTATCTGACTTCTCATTTTTTACCCAAATATTTAATTTGTTCTGTTTTATTAATTTAAACAGCCTTTACTAACAATCTTTTAAAATCGTTGTGAAAAACAAATGTTAATGACTTCCATTTGCATGACGAGTAAGCTTGCTATCGTTTAGAAGAAATGACGACTCTGATGTAGTGAATGGCCAATTAAACTATGAAGCCACTCTTATACGAAAAACAGACCATTCTTCTCAATAATCCATCAGATTCTAAAAACAACTTTGTTTCTGAGAAATCTGAAGAATCTACTTGGACGTTTGTATTCGACTGAAACAATGTGTCAGAAGCAAATCAGCTGAACGACAACACTAAGCTAGGACAACTTTTGATTTGTTGGTGAGATCAACATCCACTTTCCTGCTCATCTGTAGATTCTTCTATGTACATAAAGCATTTTCGAAACGTGTGAACGATGGCAAATTATCTAGTAGCTTCCATGACGATGGAAAACAATACAAATGTTTGATGCTGAGGAAATCCCTGCCAATTAGCGATATTGATTATAACAGTGGCTAGTTGTTGTAATGTAGACGTCGCAGCACTCGTGCTGTACATGAAAAGTAGTACTTGCATGTTCGAATTCGAGAACGACATAAATTGAAGATTTTGACCGATTCTTGCATCATTGCGACGTGTCTGAAGTTGGATTCAGTTGTCACTACAAAGAAAATTCCAATTCAGCCAATGCAGCTGAGTCTAGGAAAAAAACGGGCAATTGCGAGTAGATCCCACACACTAATGGCTGCGTACAACCTTAATTATATATGTAGATGGTACATCCGTCTCAGCGGTCGAGAAGCTTCATGATTTTGCCTGTTATCGCCATCGATATTGGCAAGGTATTCCTCCCAGGAATTCCGAGGCTTTTGACGATGTACTAATTTCAGGTTTCCTTTTTGAGCAACTTAGCACTTATTACTGTAATTGCTGCGAGACAAGACTCTTAATAGACACACATACAGTGTCACACCAAACAGCAAAAATGTTTTTTTCGTCTAATGTAGGTAAAAATTAACAATTTTCGGATTTTGTCCTTTGCTTTTACTGTGAAACCATGTCTTTTGCCAAACTTCTCATTCTAAGTAAACGGGAAGTAACCTATAAGGTTTGATGAGTGACTTTGTGAGTACACAAACGTGGGACGTATGTAGCCGTATTTTTCAGTTTCGTAGATTAAGAACCTTAAATATTTTTTCCATCTCCAAGGGATTGTTGACCTTAGTACGTAACATAAAATTCCAACATGATACGTCAAGTCGTTCCTGAAAAAAAATAAATGGGACTTAACTGTCAGACGGACAGACGGAAGGGCAGCCGGGTAACAAAGCGATTCTATTATGGTTTTATTCTTATCGATTTAGACACGGAAATCTGAAAGGGAGAAAAATGAAATATATAAACATTAGTTTCTTCGTATTGAATAGCAGATTATGCTGCATGAAAGTTTTGTTTCACAGTGATCAGAAATCAGTTTTTAATTGTTGTTCAGTCAGTGTCTTACATACAGGACACTGTTTTGGTAATATGTTTTTATGCTTCGTTTGTTTATTTTTACAATGAAACTGATAGAAACAGTTCAGAGCCATTTACTCATTAAACAACCGATTTAAACACATTGTATGAGAGTGTCATTTGATGTTACCGCTCTGAAAAGAAGACTATAATACAAACCAGTAAAAAATTTCCCTTTCCAGGTGAAATGCATAAATGGAATTTTTCAGCATAATATCGGAAATTGTCGTTGCATCAAAACATTATATGTTCCGATTTAACAAGAAAGATAAATTGAAAACGTTAAATTATTGCCGAGCAATTAGTAAACAGCTGTCAGTCACAAATTAAAATCAGTAATTTCATTGGTAATTCCTGAACTGCAATGGGAGTATCTCTTCAACAGGCCACAAGACAGGATAAATTAAGCTTACGTTTGGTTGAACTAAGATCTAGGGTCACTCCATTCTTTTCCACGTACATACAAGAGGTTTGCACCTATCGATGACGGTATTTCAAATGGTTCAAATGGCTCTGAGCACTATGGGACTCAACATCTTAGGTCATAAGTCCCCTAGAACTTAGAACTACTTAAACCTAACTAACCTAAGGGCATCACACACACCCATGCCCGAGGCAGGATTCGAACCTGCGACCGTAGCAGTCCCGCGGTTCCGGACTGCAGCGCCAGAACAGCACGGCCACCGCGGCCGGCGACGGTATTTATTTACTTATCTCTTTATAGAGACGACATACACTGTCTCCAGAAACTGTGCTGCCTTCGTGTAAATCGCATGCACTAAGGCTACAGTACTACATATACGTGATCAACTTAGTCTCACTTGCGTATTACAGTTTATTGGCGATCAGTTTCCGATGAGTAGCTTCCAGTCTTCAAACAGTGATGGAGTTACTTCCCCCATTACAATTGCTCTTGATAACAGGTGGTTGCCATTCGAAACAGGTGTTTCGGATAGTGATGTAGCAATCTCCTCATCACTGTTTAAAATTTTGTTATGCCATCCGAAACCGATGTAATGTCCAGTACCACTATATACTAAATATTCTCACAGTATGCTTTTGCTCCGTGTCATCGTGGTAAATATCGCCTACTCAATGAACTAAGCTAAGGTCGTGTGGCTCAGTGGCCTGCACCAAGTCTTTCGATTGGACGCCGCTTCGGCTGTTTGCCTAATCTACCCAAAAGGGAAAAACACACCAGCATTTGAACGGGGAATTCGAACCATATGTCGTTCCTGGCGACCTCACATCGTTTAGATGTAAAGGCTAGACATACTGGAAGCCACCTTGGTTCGACCGGGGTTCGACCACACGACCTCTCGATTTAATGTAACGATATCCGCAGAAAACCTAATTTTTAGTTAAATATAAACAACATTCGTGATCAAATCAATAACATTCATAATCAGAGATGGCATTAGAGGAAATGACGGTCTAGATTATGAAATGAACTATGTCACTGAATTTATCTTAGTTTATATTTCACTGGTGTTTTTCTCTCTCATTGCTAATTTCATCGACTTTTGAAAGTATTATTTATCATCTTTTGGACTCTATGATTCACTTTTATCACTTATCTGTTTCCAAATATACAGGGCTATTCATAAGTATCTCTGGGCTTTAAAGAAGACGACTGTGTGAAACGCTATCAGAAAACAGACCTGTCAGTTGCCTAGTGCAGCTGCACAATGGAGCGTATTACGAACCAAAACTTGGAAAGATGCTTTATTCACTAGTGTGTGTCATTTTTCTGTATGCCCTGTATATTTGGTAGTTTCCGCGCAGTTGTTATGTGAAACACCAGAGGTACTAATGAATGACACTGTACGCTTCATAAAGCATTGTGCGTTGTGTGGTGGAAAGCGCTCCATCTTTCGTTCTAGTCAAACGTGGATCGAATAATTAGGTTAATGAACAGGGGTAAAACTTTCTATCAAATGATTTCCAAAAATTTAAAAAACAACTGTTTCTGGCCAAGTCTGGTCTGAAGTAAAAAAAGAACAGAGTCTATACTTGTATTATTGGTTCTTGCACCTGTGGGCTATGAGTAATTATAAACGTCCCTCGGACGCGGCTTCGAACCCACCAACACTTAAATTTTCAATAAAAACCATCAGCAGTGGCAGTCGAAGATTTCCGGCATAAGATGTCACCCCTTATCAGTCAACAACCTTGTCAAAGAGGGTGAAGGAGTGGACAGAGGTTCAGAACACTCTATTGCCCTTGGGTTGCGAAACTGTACCTAAAGGCGGAAGAATGATTAACGATCAACGCCATGAGAATGTAGAAGGCAACTGAAACCACTCCTTCAAAGACAAATAAGGTGTATTCACTGGATATTGGCCTTGTAATTCCAAACGTGGCAAAGGATCCCGGACTAGTCCCCATTCGGATCTCCGGGACTGCCAACGGGGAGATGACTATGAGAAACAGATCTTATATTCAACGAAAGGACAACGTTCTACGAGTCAGAACGTGGAATGCCGGAAGTTCTAACATGGTAGGAAAGCTATAAAATCTGAAATGGGGAATACTAAGGTTCAGTTTACATATAGTGGGCGTCAGTCAAGTGAAATGGAAGACCTGCCAGGGTAACTGAGAGCGCTATCGCGCTGCTTCCTGGACTCGGGTAGGCGCGCCGGCCCCGGATCGAATCCGCCCGGCTGATTGACGACGAGGACCGGTGTACCAGCCAGTCTGGATGTGGTTTTTAGGCGGTTTTCCACATCCCACTAGGTGAATACTGGACTGGTCCCCTCGATCCGCCTCAGTTACACGAGTCACAGACTTTTGAAAACACGTCCGCACTATTTCACGATTTACACTAGACGCAGACAGTTGGGGTACACTGATTCTGTCCTGGGGAGTACAGGGTGGCGGCAGGAAGTGCATCCGGCCATCTCCAACACTAACACTGCCAAGTCCGTTGTAACCACGCCGACGCTGCGATCGCTGCGGGACTATGACGTAAGCGAAAGAAAGAAAGAAAGAAAGAATGTGTAGCGAAATGGAAAGAAGACAAAGATTCTAGTCAGACTAGTACAGAGTAACATCAACAGCAGCAGAAAATGGTATAACGGGAGTAGCATTCGTTACGAATAGGAAGGTAGGTCAGAGAGTGAGTCACTGACAATAGTTCATTGATAGTGCTGTCCTCTTCTGAATCGACGGCAAACCAACACCAATAACAACACCTTAGGTATATATGCCGATGTCACAAATCGAACATGAAGACATAGAGAAAGTATATGAGGATATTGGAAGTGTAATTTACTACATAACTGGAGATGAAAATCTAATTATCATGCCGAATTGGATTGCCGTTGCAGGGGAGGGAGCAGAAGAAAATGTGACGGAAGAATATGGGCCTGGTACTAGAAATGAGAGAGGACAAAGATAAATTTTCGGCAATAAATTTCAGCTTGTAACAGCCAATACCCTGTTCCAGAATCACGAAAGGAAGACGTACACTTGGAAAACGCCGAGAGATACCGAAGATTTCAGTTACATTACACCACGCTCAGACAGAGATTCCAATCCAAAATCAGATACTAGATTGTAAGGCGTGCCCAGGAGCAGATACAAACTCAGATCACAATTTACTAGTGATGAAGAGTGGGCTCAAGTTTAAGAGATTAGTCAGGAAAAATCAGTGCGAAAATATCTCGGATAGTAAGGGATGAAGAAGTACGCTTGAAGTTCTGAATCTCTAGGTACTGAGATAAGGAAAAGCTCAGCAGGCAATTTAGTTGAAGAGCAGTGAACATCTCTAAAAAGGACAATCACACAAGTTGGAAACAAAAACGTGAGTACAAAGAAGGTGACTTCGGAAGGTGACTGCGTAGAAAACACGGGTAAATGAACAATCACTTCAGTTGATCGATGAAAGAAGAAGTAAAAATACATTCAGGCACATTCAAGAATACAGAAATACTAGTCGCTTGAGAAAGAAATAAACAGGAAGTACAGGGGGGAAGAAATTGGAAATTTGTGGTACGTTCTATGGCACCAAACTGCTGAGGTCATCGGTCCCTAGGCTTACACACTACTTAATGATAGTTCAACTAACTTATGATAAGGACAACACACACACACACATACAGGTCCAAGGGAGGCGTCGAACCTCCGACGGGATGAGCCGCGCGAACCGTGGCAAGGAGCGTTAAGCCACACGGATACCCCGCGCGGCAGAAGTACTGGGAAGCTAAGACGAAATGGCTGCATGGTAAATGTGAAGAAATCGAAAAAGAGACGATGGCCGATAAGACTTATTCAGCATATAGAAAAGCGGGAACAATCTTTGGTAAAACTAAAGGGAAAGGTGGTTCAAATGGTTCAAGAGGCTCTGAGCACTATGGGGCTTAACATCTGAGGTCAGCAGTCGCCTACAACTTAAAACTACTTAAACCTAACTAGCCTAAGGACATCCATGCCCGAGGCAGGATTCGAACCTGCGACCGTAGAGGTCGCGCTGTTCCAGACTGAAGCGCCTAGAATCGCTCGGCCACAACGGCCGGCACAAAGGTGGTAACATTAAGAATACAAGGGGAATTCCACAGTTAAATGCAGCTGAGAGAGCGAATAGGCGGAAAGAGTACGTTGAAGGTTTTTGTGTTGGGGGGACCTATCTGATCAAATGATAGAAGAAGAAATAGAAGTCAGTATAAAAGAGGTAGGTGATAAAGTATTAGAATCAGAATTTAAAAGAGCTTTGGAAGACTTGAAATTAAAAAAAGGAGAAGAGATAGATATCATTCTAGCAGAATTTCCAAAATCAATGGGGGAAGTGGCAACAAGACGACTATTCATTTTGGCGTGTAGAATGTGTGAGTCCGGCGATATACCATCAGACTTTCGGAAAAACACTTAAATGTCTCTGTTAGATTCATTTCATACTACTTGTATTTTGTGCTGTGGCTCTCAATTATTTGTAATTTAGTTTTGTGCTTCGTGTTTGTCCACATTCAGTGGCACGCTATGACATCAAAGTACCAATTTTTCCAGTAAGCATCTATCCTATGTACATTCCCTACTTTTTGTGCTCCCCAAATTCCTTTCTCTCTTTATCATCTATATGAATGAGTGAGTGAGTGTGTATGTAGTATTTGTCTTATATATGATACCAGTACAGCATCTGGCTGTCTGCTGTGGTAGTAACAGTTTAGCCAATGTAGCTGTCTCGGCCAAGGCAAAGAGATTTGTACCATTTCGGAAGTCATTCAACGGTAGTTAAGTTGTTAGTAAAAAAGACCCTTCTGGTCCCTTCCTGCTACATGGGGAATGTCGTTGGAGGGAGGGTGTGCTCTCGGCATTCTAGACTGAACCTTTGTCGAGTGTATGTGTGTAGCTATTGTAACTGAAGTACACATTTGATCTGCTAACTGCAGTACGATAATCGAATTGTTCAGAGTGTAGTCACGAGTATATTTTCTGTCTTTTTCCAAGTCATGCTATGTGTAACCAGAACACCTTTTGTTGGAAGTTCGTTACTCCAGCGCGGATTCAAAATTCAATTGTCTGACGTTTCTTTTAATTGTAATATATATGTGAACTTTTCTCGTGTGCATGTGTTGTGTTTCGTCTACTTTTCATTTCGTTTCGGTCTTAACATTGTGTAGCTTTGTTCATGCCACGTAGTACTAATTTCAGCGTGTGTAATTTCCGGATCGTCTTTGGATATGTTTCATTCTTAATTACGCATTATATTTTACTGCTATTTGTGTCTACATGGTTTATATCTGTGTTGTGGAACTTTTCACGACTATTAGTAATTTTACTTCGTTCACGAATATTCAACGGCATTTGCGAGTGTTTCACGCCACCGTTGCTTAGTTTCTTGTGTAAGGCAATACAGATAAATTTCTTTGTAGGAAAGTGTCCCATAGTAATTGTATTCACAATAATTCAATAATAGCGAGAGGTAAGAACCATTGAGCCTTTGATATATTGTGACAGGCGAAATTCTTTCTGTCTCTATGCTTGCGTGTATGAATATAGTAGGATTTTGTGTACTTTTCCCACTCGCACCTAAGATTTCCTTTGCATTTATTCCCGCAATGTACCTCAGCACTCGATATAGTAATAATATAAGCGAGTTAACTAATAACAGGCAATGACAGATCAGAGCTGGACTTTTTTTCTCCAAGAATTTGATTTTACTATCGAGTATATTCCTGGAGAAAAGAAGGTGGTCACAGGCGCGCTGTCACGCAAGCCGATGGGATTAGACCATGCGAAAGAGGACGAACTTGGAGAAAACAACTTCAGTGTTTTATACTTGAAGATTGTTGCTTTCGAAAGCTTAGTGTCCACGTCCCTGAGTACCATCGGACAGGTGCAGGACGAGGACAGTGTATTATAAAACATAAAGGAGAAATGCCACAACAAAGAGAATGCGGGATTCGTCTGCATTATTTAGTTCGGAAAGCGATCTTGTCTAAGCTGCGAGCTCCAAACGACTCCCGATGGCTGCTAGTAATCCCGGAGGAATACGTGAATAAGCCGGTTTGGTACGTGCATTTAAGCTACGGGCACTCCAGCAGACGTAAGTGTTCCCTAAAGCTGCTAGAGACCCGGTACTTTAATGATGTGCTACGTTGTATTCGGAAAGTAATTAGAGTACGCAGGCCATGTCAGCAAGCGAAACCACCCACGGAGTCGTATGCTGCACCACTGCATCCCATTACTCTGAGTAAACTCCGAGATCTAGCTGCGGTGGACGTTTTCGGTCGTCTAGTACGCTCCAGGGCTGGTTTTAAGTGTGTGTCTGTCGCAGTGGAGCTCACTTCGAAATTTTCGTGCCTGACCCAACTACGCAAAGCCACGGGGAAGGCAGTTTCAGCTGCTTTCCTGCGAGAGGTGGGTTCAGTGAAGAATTAAACCTCTCTGTTAAATTACTATTTAACTTGTATTTCCTGCTGTGACTCTCAATTATTTGTAACTTAGTTTTGTACTTCATTTTTGTCTCCAGTGGCATACGACCACATTAAAGCATCAGTTTTTCCAGTGAGCATATAATCCCATATACATTACTTACATTTTGTGCTCCCAAATTTCCTTTCTCCCTTTGTCACCTGTATGAACGAGAGAGTGAGTGTATCTGTTGAATTTGTGTTATGTATGGTGATAGTACTGCATCTTGCTGTCTGCTGTGGCAGCAACAGTGTAGCCAACGTAGCTTTCTCATTCAAGGCAAAGAGATTTGTATCCTTTCGGTAGTCACTCGACAGTAGTTAAGTTGGTGGCGGAAATGACCCCTCTTGTCTCTTCCGGCTACCTGGGGAAGTTCATTGCAGGGAGAGTGTGCGTTTAGCACTCTAGACCGGACCTTTGGTGAGTGATGACGGTACTCTTAAGAGAGACCCGGCGCTGGTGAGTGTAGATATTGTGACTTATGTACACGTTTGATCTACTAGGTCATTTTCCAGTTCGATAATCGAATTCTTACAGTGTAGTAACGCGTATATTTTCTGTATTTAGTAAGTACCGATCCTTGCTTTGTGTAACCACAACACGTGGTGTAGGAAGTTCGTTACTCTAGCACAAATTTAAAATTCAATTGTGTGACCTTCCTTTTAATTGGAATGTATTTGTGAACTTTTCTCGTGTCTATGTGTTTTATTTCTTCTACTTTTTATTTCGTTTCAGTTTTAAGATTCTGTAGCTTTGTCCATGTCACGTGGTAGTAATTTTACCGTGTGTAATTTCAGGACCATCTTGGATACGTTTTATTCTTAATTCCGCATGATATGTTATTGCTATTTGTGTCTGTACGGTTTACATTTGTGGTCTGGAAGTTTTCGCGAGTTTTAGTAATTTCGCTTCCTTCACGAATATTTAACTGCATTTGGGGGTTATTTCCGCCACCGTAGCTTAGTTTCATGCGCAGGGTCATCCAGACAAATTTGTTTGTCGGAAAGTGTTCCATAGTAATTGTATTCACAATAATTCGATCATAGCGATAGGGATGAACCTCTGAGCCTGTGACTTATTGTGAAGGGCAAAATTCCTTTTACTTATATTCTTGTGTGTATGGGAATGCAGTAGGTTTTGTGAAATTTTCCTAGCCACGCTTAAGATTTCCTTTATATTTATCACCGCACTGTACCTCAGCACTCAATATAATGAAAGTATAAGTGAGTTAACCAACTAAATAACAGAGTGCGGCAGATAATAGTTTAGAATTACTTTCTGTATTTGTAATATGACATTTCATTTTAATAAACTATGTTATTCAGTGATGACTGTTCCTCATTCAAACCCGTCTCCTTTTATTAAATTATTTTTAATAAATTCCATCTGGCGTTCCTAAAGCGCAAAAGGTAGGCCCTATTTTGCATACTTTGTCTGATTACTAATTATAAAATCTTCTCGGTTGTTAGGCGCGTCATATTTCCTTCTAAAATAAACGACGTTCCGACCCCTCTACTAGGATCTTCTTCAGGATGTTTCGGTGTCCACTATTGTCGGAATACTGCCAGAGATCACTGTCGCGTTCACTTGCAAAGAGGAATTTTCCCACGTTTGTGATGGAGAAGTGGGAATATTGGTTAAAATTCTTGTGGCTACCACTGGTGGGCCATCGTAAAAGGCTGCAGAAAAAGGGGCGTTATGGATACGATTGGTGGCTCATCATCATCATTGGATAAAACGGCACTATTCCACACTTACGCTGGAGAATGGTTATTGGTTGAAATTTCTCCTACTGCTATTGGTTGGTCATCATCGTTGGCTAGATACAAAACAGACAGAGCAAAAGAAGGGGGAATGCTTACCCAGATAATATTGTCCGCCGACGTGACTTGCAGCGCATTGCTTGTATTGCTCGCACACCATGGCCGCATATTCACTTTCTTGAAGGCACGGAGCCACAGTGCCGGAAGCCTATAGCCGTCCTCCCTGTGGAAATTACATGCATTCATGGACATTTCAAACGCTTCTCCGACCTTTCTTCTATAAACGTTAGTTTCCTTAACTAGCACATGTACGTTATTAAAACCGATATCAGAGCCACAGTTCTCATAATGTTCCGCTACTGCCGCGTGTGCCGTTCGTGTTCCTTAATGCGTACTTTAACAGTGTTTCCCGTTTCGCCTATGTACACTTTGCCGCAGCCACATGTCACTTGACAGACCCCTGTATTGTAGAGGCAATCAGGTGAATCCGTTTTTCTTCGGAGAAAATCTTTCATTTTGTTTTTACCAAAGAAAGATGCCTGGACATCATTTTCTTTAGAATTCTCCTTATGCAGTCAGTGACCCCAGAAACGAACGGTAACCTAACGGAGTGAGAAGGTGGTTCCTCGTCATTGTTATTAGCGTGATTAATATTCCGCATAAACGCCCTGTCGATTGAACAACTATCATAACCATTTATTTTCATTGTCCTCTTCAAAATATCCAATACCGATTCCAGGTTGCCGTCACCGCTGATACGGAAGGCAGGTGAAGACGGAGTGTTGAGCACTGCTTGCTTCTGAGCTGGGTGGTGGTGCGAAGTGGCATCTAAATACCTGTTTGTCTTGGTCGGCTCCCTAAACACCCTGTGGCCTGGAGTGTTATCAGATCTTCTGTGTATCAACAAATCTAGGAACGGAAGACATACCTCACGCTAAACCTCCTACCTAAATTCGATTTTGGGGCGAGTTCCATTTAAGAAATTTTGATACGCATGAAGTTGTTCTCCGCTGTGTAGCCATATGACAAATAAATTGTCCACAGAGCAGAGCCAACAGTAAGGCTTCAAAGGAGCACTACTTAATGCCTGTTGCTCAAAATATTCCATAAAAAGTCAGCTGCAACTGGCGATATGGGTGAGCCCATAGCAAGGCCTCCAGCCTGTTAATATAATTCACCATTGTGTTTAAAATACCTCGAGCGAAGACATAATTCAGTTAAGTCACAAACATCTGGAGCAACTTGATCCCTTATGATCTTCTTTGTATCTGATACTGGGACTTTAGTAAATAACGATGCCACATAGAAGCTAACAAGAATGACCCTGTAGATATCTTCACTGTGTGTATAATTTCTAAAAAATGTTTTGAATATTTGACGAAAGTATTTGTTTTACCAACTAGTTTTCTCAGTTTGGCAGATAAATGACGTGCTAAAAAATAAATTGACGGGTTAATCCCACTGATGATATGCCTCAATAGGAACCGATCATTTGTGTGTCTTGAGTATTCCATACATGCTGGGGGAGACAGGTATTCCAGATGTTACATTCTTTGTAATAGAGCTGTCCAATCTGGATTCCGATATCAGGTTTTTTACGTTCCGAAAGATTCCGTTAATAGGATCGCCTTTTAGCTTTGTCTGATTATCTTATTCTTTTTGTTGAGGCTTACTGTCCTGCTTGCTTTGAATCAGTTAACACTCGTACTAAAATTGTTCCCATAAACTCATTCCATAATTTCACCTCGATCTTTTTATAAATATTAACACGTTAATAGTGATTACCGATCCAGAGATTAATTCACTTCTTCTATTAAATTTTAATAAACTTAATTAAATTGGGTGGCGAGCCAGAAAAATTTTGAGGGACACGAAACTGAAAATAGAACGCAGAGTTTGAACTTTCCCAAGTTTCTGTTTGCAAAGCACTCTTCAGATAACCTTTCACCCATTAATAACCATTCAATATTATCCACACGATTCCAAAGATTGCGAGAACTATCGCACATACAGTTTAACAGGTCAATCATCCAACCTTCTGCAGTATCAAATGGTGCACGATGTTCGAAATTCTGAGAAAAATAGCGGTAAGCTATAGGGAAAGACAGATAATATACAAGATGTTCAAAACCCAAGAGGGAACAATAAGAGTGGAAGACCAAGAACGAAGTGCTCGGATTAAAAAGGGTGTAAGGCATGGGTGTTGGGGAGTTACGTGGTTTTTCTTTAAACAAAATCGTTTAAAATCTGTTATTACGCAGATTTTTAACAGAGTCGTAACTGGAACTTTTTCATTGCTACTTACATGTCGCCAATCGTACTCCAAAACACACTGCCAGAAAAAAACATATACCTGGAAAGACAACGTCAGTTTTGATCCAGTGACCGTTTAGTCTACACATCGAAGACGCAATGACGGAAATAAAAGATAGATTCAAGAGTGTAACTGAAATTCAAGGTGAAAGAATATCAACGATAAGATTCGCTGATGACATTCGCTATCTTCAGTGAAAGCGAAGAAGATTACAGGATCTATTTAATGGAAAGACCAGTGTAATGAGGACAAAATGTGGAGTTGTAAATCGAACAAAGTAGAAAGTAATGAGAAGTAGGAGAAATGAGAAGAGTGAGAATCTCAACATCAGGATTGGTGATCACAAACTAGATGAAGTTAAGTAGGCTGCAAAATAACCCATGACGGAAGGAGCAAGGAGGACATGAAAAGTAGACTAGCACTGGAAAAAAAGGGCATGGGGAAGAAATTTCTGCGAACGTACGTTTGGAGGAGGAGATTAGTGTTTAACGTCCCGTCAACAACGAGGTCATTAGAGACGGAGCGCAAGCTCGGGTGAGGGAAGGATGGGGAAGGAAATCGGCCGTGCCCTTTCAAAGGAACCATCCCGGCATTTGCCTGAAGCGATTTAGGGAAATCATGGAAAACCTAAATCAGGATGGCCGGAGACGGGATTGAACCGTCGTCCTCCCGAATGCGAGTCCAGTGTGCTAACCACTGCGCCACCTCGCTCGGTCGGACGTTTGGAGTACACAATTGTGTGATAGTGAAACATTGAGAATGGGAAAACCAGAAAAGAAGAGATTCGAAGCGTTTGGGATGTGGTGCTTCAGAATAATTAGTTGGATTTTTAAAGTAAGGAACGTGGAGGTTCTTCGCCGAATCGGCGGGTGGTAGTACCGTATACACAAGGTATAAAAGGGCAGAGCACTGGTGGAGCTGTCATCTGTACTAAGGTGGTTCATGTGAAAAGGTTTCTGCACGATGAGAATTAAGAGGACTATGAAAGCGGAATGGTAGTTGGAGCTAGACGCATGGAACATTCCATTTCGAAAATCGTTAGGGAATTAAATTATCGGAGATCCACACTATCAAGAGTGCGCAGAGTATACCAAATTTCTGGCATTACCTCTCACTGTGGACGACGCAGTGGCCCACGACCATCAGTTAACGACTGAGATCAGCGGTGTTTGCGTACAGTTGCCAGTGCTAACATGCAAGCAAGACTGCTGGAAACAATCGCACAAGTCAATGTGGGACGTACGACGAACGTATCCGTTAGCACAGTGGGGTGAAATTTGGCGTTAATGGGCTATGGTAACAGACGACCGACGTGAGTGCAGTTGCCAACTGCAGGACATCGCCTTCAGCTCCTCTCCTGGGCTCTTGACCATATAAATTGAACAGCAGACGACTAGACAACGGAAAGACGTGGTCAGATGAGTCCCGATTTCATTTGGTCAGAGCTGCTGGTAGGATCTGAGTGTGGCGCAGACCCCACGAAGCGACGGATCCACGTCGTCAACAAGGCACTGTTTAGGCTCGTAGTGGCTCTGTAATGGTATGGGCTGTGTCTGCATGAAATGGACTGCGTCCTCTATCCAATTGGACCGGTCATTGACTGCAAATGGCTACGTTCGGATATTTAGAGTCCAATTGGAGCCATTCATGGACGTTATCTTCCAAGAAACGACTGCTTTTCTACAGATGACAACGCTCCTCGTTACCAGAGCACAGCTACCCGAGGTAGGTTTGAATCAGGTTCTGGGCAAATCGAGCGAATGATTTGGCCATCTAGATCGCCCGACGTGAATCCCATGGAACATTTGTGGGATGTAAGCTAGAGGTGAGACCATGCAAAAAATCCTGCACCGGCAACACATTCGCTGTTATGGCTGGTTGTAAGGGCAGCATGGCTCCGTATTTCTGCAGGGGACTTCGAACGACCTGTTCAGTCCGAGTCACGTCACGTTGCTGCACTATTCCAGGCGAAAGGAGATCCAATGCGATATCTGGAGGCCTGCTATGATTTTTGTCTCCTAAACGTAAAGCGCGGCTCGAGTCATTTGGTATTTTTGCTGGTATTTACCGTATTTCTTGTGGATTTTCACTGTAGCAAAGTAAGGGAGAATGCAAATAACCGGTAAGTTTTACGGTTTGGTACACAAACATTTGTCACTTTTGGTACTAATGCGCGCCACCCACTAATCTTGTTTAATAGTCCGACTATGTGGAAGCATTGTGTTCCAGTCTACAATTTGAGTGCTAAATTCTGTGTCAGTTGGTTCCCCGATCTTACAGTATTTTATTTTGTTTCAAATGGCTCTGAGCACTATGGGACTTAACTGCTCTGGCCATCAGTCCCCTAGAACTTAGAACCACTTAAAACTAACCAACCTAAGGACATCAGACACATCCATGCCCGAGGCAGGATTCGAACCTGCGACCGTAGCGGTCACGCGGTTCCACACTGTAGCGCCTAGAATCGCACGGCCACTCCGGCCGGCCGGCTCAATACTCTTAAGTTTTGTGTACTAATTTTGATACTTACTGGAGCAGTGCTTTTAAAAATATATAAGCTGGCACCTTTATTCTATAAAAACAGTGTTTTTAATTTTTTAAAAGCGAATATATTCTTAGTTCTGCTCTTGGATCAGATTAGTGTGCTGTTATCCTTAGGGAGATTTTGACATTTAAATCTTATTAAGGGGAAGTTGTTCTTATCTTTTAATGCTTGATATATTTTCCAGGCGTTGGTAAAACCTTGTTATATAAGTCACAGTTAAAAGTAGTTGCCCTGTCTTTGCTTTAAGATACTTGGTTTTCAGATCACATTTACCAATAAACTGTTCCTTCTTCTTTTACATTGTAAAGAACATTTTTATAAAGTGTTATAAATGCTTCTTATATGTATTTTAGATATCTGAAGAGTGTGACCCTCTTTGTATCATAATTAATCGGTTTTGGAAATTCTTGTGAGACGTATTCTGCAAAGGGATTGTATCTAGTTTAATGACTGCACTTGTCTCACAGTGAAATTGTTGTTTCCGTTGGTGTCCCTTACTGTTGTTTCCGAAATCCTCAAGCTGGCCGTTTTTAATAATTATCTGATAAAATAAAATTATGTAACAGAATTGTACGTGTTCGTTTCTCGGTATGGGCGTTTGGTATTTTTCACTTCCGAGTTGAGTGTAATATATTGTGGTAATTTCGAGATAGCTCAGGACCAATAAGAATGGATGATAAAAAACGAATAACTAGGATTATGAAGGACGTAAGACAAGGATGCGGTCTTTCAGCTGTACTGTTTAGTTTGCATTTAGAGAAGCAAACACGGAAATAACAAACAGGTTTCGGAGGGATTGGATGAAAGGATGTCAATGATGAGATTCCCTGGTAACACTGCCATCCTCAGTGAGGGTGAAGAATAATTACAGAATATGTTCAATGGAATGGTCTAATTTGTAACAATTGAACCCTATAACTGGTGCTCCTGAAGTAGACGGAGTTAGGGAAATCTGCTGCCTTGGAAGCATAATAATTCCTGACTGACGGAGCCAGGAGAACATAGAAAGCAGATCACCACAGGCAAAGAGAGCGTTCCTGGCTGAAAGAAGTTACTTAGATCAAACGTATGACTGTTTTTAGGAAGAATATTGTGAGAATATAGGTTTGGAACACAGCGTTGTATGGTAGTGAAATTTGGACTGCTATAAAACCGTAGAAGTGGAGAACTGCAGCTTTCTATGTGTGTTGCTATAGAAGGATATTGAAATTTAAGCGGTCTGATAAGGTAAGGAATGAGGAAGATCTTTACAGAATCGGCGAAGAAAGGAACATCTGGAAAACACTGAGAAGGAGAAGGGACAGGATGATAGGACAATTGTGAAGACATCAGGCAATAACTTCCATGGCACTTAAGAAAACTGTAAAGGATTGAAACTGTAGGACAAGACAGAAATTGGAATACGTCCAACAAATAGTTTAAAATGTAGGGAACAAGTGAGGGGGGAATGAAGAGGTTGGCACAGGACACGAATGCATCGCGGACTGCATGGAACGAGTCAGAAGAGCGACGACTACATAGAAATAAAAACTTCTGTAAATAAGATTTTCAGCTGTAGCCCTACCTATCTTACACTTTCGTTAACTAATAAACTACGAATATTCATTCGCCACGCCCAGATGCCGAATTCGGTTTCTCAGTCGATTTTATTATACAGACATGTTGGGGTTTACACATCTTTATTTGTAGCCAGAGATGGCATGAGATAAGGTGACACACTACTTTAGTTCCACATGAAACACCAAAGATCACACTATAAATTCTAGACGTCCAACATTTAGTGACCACTTCCTTAGGCGGCCGTTGTGGCCGAGCGGTTCTAGGTGGTACAGTCTGGAACCACGCGACCTCTACGGTCGCAGGTTCGAATCCTGCCTCGGGCGTGGGTGTGTGTGATGTCCTTAGGTTAGTTAGGTTTAAGTAGTTCTAAGTTCTAGGGGACTGATGACCTCAGAAGTTAAGTCCCATAGTGCTCGAAGCGATTTGAACCATTTGAACCATTTCCTTGGTCGATATTTAATTGAGGATTTTAAGGGTCCACTGAAAAACAAATACATGTGATCATGAGTATATTAAATCGAGTAATCCAAATGACTACCTTTTTACTTATCAATCAATTTTCTTCTTCTTGCAGGCTATTGTAATTCACCTACAGGCTTCTCCACTATTTGTTCCGAAAGAGCTCTTTGTACCAATTTCAGTCGTACTGCTGACCGCTGTTGAACTAAGCACACCAGAGACAGTAAAATAGACACTTATTTCCGGCCTTTCACGTTAATACCGTGTTACACCACCCGGAGCCTGGATAATCCCGTCAAATCTACGAGGAAGAGAGTTGTTGTTTGCTACGATTCATTCGCTGCGCGAAATAGTCCACACACATTTTCTGTTGGATCAAGATCGGGTGATTCAGCGGGCCAGTCTAACTGCGCCACGGTTGCTAAGTGTTCGTTAAATCGGAATGTATGCATACAGCCTTATGAATCTTGTGCCTTGGGTCTGAAACGTTGCACTATCGACATCTCGCGCCACATGTCGTGTAACACAATGTTTGGCGTGAAAGGGGCGTGGCACGTTTGCCGCGAGTGCCGTTGGGAGGCCGTTTTCCGGATAGAGACAGTGAGTGAAGCAGCACAGCGAGGTGTGCGGGGTCAACGGATAGACTGCTCTGCCGCCCATGTGGCTTCCAAGCTGGTCTGGCTGAGCTGCTTCCCGACGTGAGGGACCAGTGCCGGAAAAGGGAGAGGACACATCATTCCTTTGGTCGACCAGGTCTTGAGGCGAGGGACGGGTCGTTCTCATCCACACAACTTCTGGCGACGTCAAGTTTTTCCACTGTGTGTCATTGCACAGCGGTGAGAAACTTTTAGTTCGTTGCTTCGGTGCAGAGGCTACGTGGTATTTGTAAAGACTGCTCTTGCTCTCAGCTTTCAGCGTGATACTTGTCACTGGTTCGTTTCCTGTGCGTGTTTGTGCCTGATGCTTCTACATCCCATTCTGTTCTACGATCTGTTGTTGTTGTTCACTGTTACTGTGTCTGGCCAGGTGATTTGAGAAGCGTGTCCTCGTATCAAAACATAATAGGTTCCGTTTCGTAATTGTCATAGAGCTGTTGTTTGATGGTGTGGTTTTCTGGAACCGCGCGACCGCTACGGTCGCAGGTTCGAATCCTGCCTCGGGCATGGATGTGTGTGGTGTCCTTAGGTTAGTTAGGTTTAAGTAGTTCTAAGTTCTAGGGGACTGATGTCCTCAGAAGTTAAATCCCATAGTGCTGAGAGCCATTTGAACCATTGTTTGATGGTGTGCTTTAAGTTATTTTGGTTTTGTAATTTGCTTTAATGTTAATGCATCATTATTTAGGACGCTCAAAGTAGTTTTTTCCTGGTACGTTGTGCACTAAATCGGCAAGTTGCCTCCTTTAGTTATTTGGAGCGTGCAAGCTTACGCGCTTTACCAGGGCAAATCTTGTTGCTGCTGTTTTGGTGGGTTATACACACCTAAAAAAAAAAAAAATATTGCGTCACCCCGGTTACCTGAAATCCTGAAGATGGACGCTGACTGTGTATTGTCTCACAGACAAAGTCCCTTTCACTGTTCAGAGATGGCACTGAACCCGATCAAAGATGTACCCCGTCGGAGATTCGAGTCTTTCCTCGGTCATGGGTGTGTGTGTTGTCCTTAGCGTAAGTTAGTTTAAGTTAGTTTAATTAGTGTGTTAGCCTAGGGACCGGTGACCTCAGCAGTTTACACAGTCCTTAGCACAAATTTCCATTTCCAAAGATGTAAACAACCATGCATGAGCAGCGCCTATTAGACGGAGGAGGTCCGACAGCCGATCCGTTCCAGTCATTCCACAAGGAAAGAGGTACACGGCTCGTGTTTGCTGTAGTTCAACTATGTCTAGACCGTCAGTACCGCGGTGCGATTACGTCGGCATTGTTACTTTGTGCCAGGAAGGGCTCTCAACAAGGGAAGTGTCCAGGCATCTCGGAATGAACCAAAGCGATGTTCTTTGGACATGGAGGAGATACAGAGAGACAGGAACTGTCGATGACATGCCTCGCTTAGACCGCCCAAGGGCTACTACTGCAGTGGATGACCACTACCTACGGATTATAGCTCGGAGGAACAATGACAGCAACGCTACCATGTTGAATAATGTTTTTCGTGCAGCTGCAGGACGTCGTGTTACAACTCAAGCTGCGCGCAATATGCTGTATGCTGCGCAGCTTCACTCGCGACTTCCATGCCGCGGTCCATTTTTGCAACCATGACACCACGCAGCGCGGTACAGATGGGCCCAATAACATGCCGAATGGACCGCTCATGATTGGCATCACGTTCTCTTCACCGATGAGTGTCGCATATGCCTTCAACCAGACAATCATCGGAGACGCGTTTGGAGGCAACCTGGTCAGGCTGAACGCCTTAGACACACTGTCCAGCAAGTGCAGCAAGGTGGACTTTCACTGCTGTTTTGGGGCGGGCATTAAGTTCGGCGATGTACGCCGCTGGTGGTCATGGAAGGCGGCGTAACGGCTGTATGATACGTGAATGTCATCCTTCGACCGATAGTGCAACCATTACGGCAGCATATCGGTGAGGCATTCGTCTTCATAGACGACAGTTCGCGCCCCAGTAGTGTGTACCAGTGTCTACAGAGTAGTTATCACAAAGCCTTTAAAAAGAGGAAACACTTGGCCGATAAGAATATTGAAATATCCTATTTCCTGTCCATAGTAACATGAATTATCGATCCCAAGTCACGGCTTGACCAACACTCGCGAAACTGTCGGCACTCTCATGTGGAATACTGTTCAGTACAGAGCGTTGCTTTATGCAGAGTTTGCTGCCTAAAAGACCTTCGCTTTTTCACACTAAACGTTGCCCCATTACAGAAGAGCGATTTGTCTGATCTGCACCGTTGTCTAAGTGCTGAATCAGGTATTCCTGGCGTTCTCTCTAACACACTATGAGGCAAGAAGCTCCCTACGTGTTTGTACTTCAGTTCTTCTGAGTGCTGCCACTGATTATGCCACCGTTATGTACTTGGCATATGTGTTCCACTTAATGTCGTCCCAGCCCGTTCCAATAAAACTGTATTTCTACACTTAATTACTATTCTTCAGCGCAAAAATTCATCGACACCAGCAGTTAAGGTCGAGTTTGAAACCAATCGATATTGGCGAGGAATGAAATTTGTTTCCGGGGGCTGCTCTTACGCCGCTTGGTTTGTAAACTATTACTTGTAACCACTTTGGACAGTCCTCGTTGATAAACCCATCAATCCGGTCAAAATTTCTTTCACGATGCGGTAGCTCCTTTCTATCATGCTGACACGTGTCCACATCGCCTCACCTTACTGCGCTGATTTCATACAAGCGACAGCTATATTCACACCAACTCACTACAGTAGTAGGGTTACATAACCACCTGGTACAGTTGTATGGCATCAACAGTGCTCGAAAATGACCATGTGCTCTTTTAAGGACGGATGGATATGTTGGTTTGGGCGCACGACAGCAAGGTCTTCAGCGCCCGCGGGAGAACAATTTGAAACGAGTGTAGGTAAAACACACTAAACAGGAGTAGAAAGTAGCACGGAAAAAGAAACTATGTGCGTACCCACACAAAAGCACGGAACGAAGTATCGTGCCATTATTAAAACATTAACCAAACAGGAAGAAAGTGGTATAAGGAGTTAAAACAACAAAGCAGATGAACGTGGCTGGCTGACCGCAAGAATAAAAAAAGATGAGTAAACCACTCTGCAACAAACTAAACCGTCCGCCCTTAAGGCTTAAGCCAGGGTGGCGACATATCACAAAACTTTTAAAACATTAGTCACACTCCTCTCAACGTAGGTAAAATAGAGGGCAAATCCACACCGATATTTACTTCTGCCTAAATAGTTGGATCGGAACTTAATCGAGAAGTTTACATTGCATACTTCACGTTTCTTACTGCAGCGAGAGGCGAATTGTAACTAAATTTCGCATTTCCGTATAAATAGCTCGTTTTTGGTGAGTGTTTATTGGAGATTTTTCTCCTTCCACACATTCATTCATTCATCTGTGTCATTTCTCACTGTTAATTATGTTACACGCTGTATATATATTATACAACTGAGGTAGTTGAGTGTAAGTGCTACTGTCACATGGTGAGATTGGCACAGGAGACGACACTGTGATTTGCTGCATGAGACCAGTCGTAAGACTGATGATCCAAGGAAAAAGTCACATAGCAAACTGTCATCCCACCATGAGAAGCGTGGCATTGGCTAGAATGGCGTATGTATATGGTGAAATTGGCACAGGAGACGACACTGTGATTTGCTGCATGAGACCAGTCGTAAGATTGATGATCCAAGGAAAAAGTCACATTGCAAACTGTCATCCCACCATGAGAAGCGTGGCATTGGCTAGAATGGCGTATGTATATGGTGAAATTGGCACAGGAGACGACACTGTGATTTGCTGCATAAGGCCAGTCGTAAGATTGATGATCCAAGGAAAAAGTCACAAAGCAAACTGTTATCCCACCATGAAAAGCGTGGCATTGGCTAGAATGGCGTATGTATCACTTTTCCCGTCTGTGACACAGATACCACTACCATGATTTGACTACATATATTCACACTTTTCTTACATGTGTTCTTCATGTCTGTATACCGAAACCTGCTGTGTATCTGGTGTGATATAAAGTCTGAGTAGAAGGAAACGGGAATTACAAGTAATGTTACGATAAAAGTCCGTAGTCTTCCACGGCCAGTGTCATTTTGGATACAATAATTTTGGGTACTGCGTCATTGCAAACTAGTAAAACATCTGAACTGCGGACATTTCGACCTACTTGCTACGCAGCAAGTCTGTTGAAATTTCGGCGATTTATTTATTTTAGTAGTTTACAAAGATGCTGCCCGATACCCAGATTATTTTATCCGAAATGTTACTACACTTTCCAGCATCAAAGATCTAAATTTTAGCCCTTTTGTCTGCACATTGTTTCACTGTGTTGCACCATCGATCACAGGAGATGGGAAAGCACCTATCGCTCAAACCTATCATGCATCATTAAGTGAAGTATTCCTGGCGAAAACAACCAATGTCAAAAAATATCAGAAATGAGATTATTTGTAGATTGGGAATAACAGATGCTTCTCTTTATATATAGAGCACATATTCCACAAAAGCAGACGTAGTTACTGAGATGAAAACGAGAAGTATTGGTAGTTCTGTAAAAACGACCAATGTCAGTGGACTTTCCAGCAGGACCTACCATAGTCAGATGAGATTGTTTTTTTTTTTTTTTTTTTTTGCTTGCAATCTGTAAAATGTTTCGCATTATGTCGAAAGCTGAGAGGGATCCTGAATGCAGTGTAGCACGGACACTTTAACAGAAGAAAACGACGAAATTTGCTGAGATAAAAAGAGTATGAAGTCTCAGTTCCTAAAAGTACAAGGGGAGATGATTGTAGGCACGTTGCCTGTTAACTTTAAGGTTACGCGTGCTTTATTACACAAATCACGGGGCAATGCTTCTGGGAATTCATTTACCCGTAATCATTGCGTTTCGCATATGGTGAAGTAATATGATAGTTATTATTACTAATGGTTCTGATACATTTGCAGGTACAAGGCACCGAAATGCCTTTCCAGGATAGAACTTTAGGACCGAAATGAACTCCTGGCACGATTCAATGGTGTGTCATCTAAGAAGTTGTTTAAACCATGATGTTTCCTATTCTTGAAAGTAAGGGTTAATGGCGTTAAGGAGAAAGTGTGCCACAATGCTATGATTGCTCTACAAGGAACAACTAGAGCAAGATAGGAAGGATCAAGTATTCCTTAAAGATAACGGGTGTTTCACCCAAGGACATGAGGGGTAAGCACCATTAAAAACCAACTCAAGCTACTGATGCAGTTCTTATACTTATTAGAGGACACTTAAGTCATTCAGGGTCAAACAGTCCCACTATTCCCGCTCTGATAATACAAAAGAGTATATAAGCCAGAATGTTTGGACGTGAGCCTTATGCACAAAATGGTCCTTGATGAAGTAAGACTGAATGTCCGATAAAGGTTTTATTTTTGTGTTTTCAATTAATTTAACACTAAATTCGGTAATCCCAGGAAAGATACTTGTTGCATTACAGTTACAAACAGAAAAAGCACTAGACCATGAGAAAAAGGAACGAGTTAATGAAGAAGATAGGGTTGCACCAGAGGAGGGGAGATAAATTTTTTGAAATGAACAGAGCTTACGAACATGCTTCTAGGGAAGGATCTTGCAGGGTAATTTCATTTGATATCATGTAGAACCTGGTATTCCGTCACGTAGTTGATACCAATGATGTATTATTCTACAGGAAACTTTGGTATTATGTGTTTGATTTGCGAGATTTGGCAGATGACAGTACTACCATATGTGTTTACAAAGAAAGAGGCGGAAGAAACGGGCAAAAGAAGTAAAGTCTATGTTTTTCCTTTGTCTTGATAGCAAAGCCACCACTGCCGATCATTTAGTCCTGCTGAGTGATTGAAGCTTTGGAGGGAATAAAAATCATACAGTGGCCTATTTCCAATGCACACGAGTTCACTGCATCCATCTCTTCAATAAAATAACTCATTTTTCCCTGATGAGGGGCCATTCCTTCCTTCCCAATGATCAAGACTTTGCAGTAACTGATAAGCGAAGGAGACCTACCTCACTAGAAGTATCAAATGACTGGAATGAAATAATGAGTCGTTGCCGCAACAGACCATCTCCATTTAATGTTATTGTGGCCCAGGACACGCTTTATGATGTAAGATTTGCGGTAGCTCCTTACTTCTTAAAAACGCCAAGACCATCCTTGACTCTAAGAAACCTTCGCCTGATGGAAATACCAGATGACTGATCCTTCGTTTTGAAACGGGATACGTACTTTGGCCCTGGGGCAAATGTAATGTTCGCAGTACAGTTGTGCTGTCTAAAATGCGTAGAACTAACCCACAGTACAGAGGTCCCATTCCTCTTCCAGCAGCAAAGTTGTAGGGCTTAAAACGATTGCACACGATCCTTCAAAAACGAGAAAGTAGGCTATTCTACACACAGGTGGAACAGAGCTCAGAATATATTGCCGATGACTATATTGATGTAGACTAAGACGACAGTAGGGATGTGTGCTCCGAGTGAAATCATTGTAGTGAACCGAGCGATGTGGCGCAGTGGCTAGCACACTGGACTCGCATTCGGGAGGACGACGGTTCAATCCCGCGTCCGGCCATCCTGATTTAGGTTTCCCATGATTTCCCTAAATCGCTTCAGGCAAATGCCGAGATGGTTCCTTTGAAAGGGCACGGCCGACTTCCTTCCCTAATCCGATGAGACCAATGATCACGCTGTCTGGTCTCCTTCCCAAAACAACCCAACCCCCATTGTAGTTAACCATGACATTACTGTGTTATTTTCTTAACCCCTTTCCAGTACCACGAGATCTAAGGAAAATACGTAAGAGGAACTTTAAAAAATATGTAACACATCACTTTTTTTGCATAAATTCTAATAATATTGTAACTGAATGAAATGTACAACTGAAATGACAGATTCTGCAGAATTAAAAGGTGAATGTCAGGAATACTATGATTTTTTGTTACAAATTAAGGCAAAAGCTACCACTGCCACTTTATTTTTTGCTATTTTAAGATGACAGTTTTAAACTTTCAACAAACTTTTTCTTTCCTAACAGAAAATATATGAGAATTTTTCCAGGTTTCACTGTAACATGGACTCACATTTAGACAGTTTATTGCCACTGGTGGTTTTAGCCAGTAACACTTCAGTTCCTGGTAGCGAAGTGATACACATTTGCCAGTCGTTTCAATGGAATCAGTGCTGTAAGGTAGGAGATGGAGAGTCATCAGTCTTCTGACTGTTTGATGCTGCCCGCCACGAATTTCTCTCCTGTGCCGACCTCTTCATCTAAGAGTAGCGTTTGCAACCTAAGTTCTCAATTATTTATTGGATGTATTCCCATCCCTGTCTACCTCCACAATTTTTGCCCTCTACAGCTCCGTCTAGTACCATGGAAGTCACTCCCTGATGTGTTAACAGATGTCCTTTCATCCTGTCCCTTCTATTTTGTTAGTGTTTTATACATATTCCTTTCCTCTTCGATTCTGCGCAGAACCTCCTCATTCCTCACCTTATCAGTTCATTTAATATTCAGCATTCGTCTGCAGCACCACACTACAAATGCTTCGACTCTCTTCTGTTCCGACTTTCTAACAATCCATATTTCACTACAGTACAACGCTTTGCTGCATACGTACATTCTGAGAAAGTTGTTCCTCAAAACAAGGCCAATTTTTTATACCAGTTGATTTCTCTTGGCCAGGAATGCTCATTTGGCCAGTGATAGTTTTGCTTTTATGTCCTCCTTGCTCCGTCCGTCATTGGTTATCTTCATCTACTTTATGACCATCAATCCTGGTGTTAAGTTTCTCGCTGTTCTCGTTTCAGCTACATCTTATTAATTTAGACTTTCTTCGATTTACTCTCGATCCCTATTCTATGCGGTTCATTTTATGCAGCAGATCATGTAAGTCTTTATCACTTTCACTGAGGATAGCAATGTCATCAGAGAATCGTATCATTTATATGCTTACACCTTAAATCTTAGCTCCACTCTGAACCGTTCATTTCCATCATTGCTTTTTTGATGTACAGATTGAACGATAAGGATGAAAATCTCTTTCTTACATCTTTTTTAATCCGAGTACTTCGTTCCTGGTCGTCAGCTCTTGTAGATAGTGTAAATTACCCTTTCTCCCTATAGCTTACCCTTATTTTTCTCAGATTCTAGCACCATTTTACATTCTCGAACGCTTTTTCCAGGTCGACAAATCCTATAGCGTGTCTTGATTTTTCTGTAGTCTTGTTTCCGTTATAAAGCTCAACGTTACAGTTGCTTTTATGGTGCCTTTACCTTTCCTAAAGCCAAACTTATCGTCATCCAGCAAATCCTCAATTTTCTTTCCCATTCTTCTGTATATCATCCCTGTCAAAAACTTGGATGCATGAGCTGTTAAGGTGATTGTGCGATAATTCTCGCACTTGTCAGCTCTTGTAGTCATTGGAATTGTGTGAATGATAGTTTTCCGAATGTCAGATGGTATGTCACCAGATGGTTAGAAAGAACAGTCGTTGTTCGACGTGGCCATAACCCGACCGTTAATCAAGTTTCACAAAAGCTGATCTACCAGCACACACTGTGCAACGTGTCTAGCACGAATGCGGTACACCTTGTATCCACGGAATACGGCCTAATACCACTGGTCATTAGACGTCCTAACCGACAGTAACCGGGGTCTTGTCGGTTACAACCTGTTTCAAACACGACAGGAGCTCTTACTGTCAGTGATATTTGGCCCATCTCAGTCTGCTTATTCCTAGGCAAACGTTGCGATGAGCATTACATGCAGTTGAGATGTGGAGTCAGGTACCTTGCAAAAGGCCATAGATCATAGCGTTACATAAAACTCAAGTCTTCAATGGTAAAAGAATACAGAAACTGGGCTGTAGCTATTTCGCCTCGTTCCAAAAGCCTACAAGGCCTCGAGTGTATCGACGACTAAATTAAGTGTCTAATACGCAGGGCGTGGCGAGTGTAGTCCTGATTGGGGGTGGTCCTGTGATGTTTTCCGGATATCTTTCGTACGATAACTTGTGCCCTCTCATTCAGATTACCGTGGCATGAACCATGACGTTTACTTCAACGTTCTCAGTGATAAAATGTTTTCCTTTCTTCTATATCTATGTGACGTGTATTATGCAGACACACTCCTCTTATAGAAGAGTACATGCATGTTCACAGAACTGCACCATACGTTCCTGCCTCGAAGAACACTTAGCCATCATACCGTACTCGAAACACTGCCGGCTGTTAATCTCATAGAAAAAGTAGGACTATTTTAAATGGCAGGTGAAACGTACGAATCAACAGCCGTACTTTTGTTATACCTACGGAATCTCATCATCGACGAGTAGATTCAGCTGGATGTAGCTCAGCTAAAAATGCTTGCAGAGATCCTTCCACGACTAATTTAAGCCATTGTCAGGTTTCAGCCTGACGTCTCTTCATGGTGACAACATTTTTCCACGACATACTTCTGTCATTTCCTTCAGAAAATAATAATGCATGCTCTCAGTATCTATAACCTCCATGTCTGCCTGATGATGAAGAAATAATCGAAAAGTGTTGCAGAAAATAAAGTTTTGTAGTAGCTTTTTGGTGCTATGTATGAAATGACGTGGTTTTCACCCACTAATAATGGTGACGTACGAATGCCCTGCACTCGTCCGATGAACGATCCACGTGCCATCGGTCTTGTACCGACGAAAATCGCAATGGAAGCGTTTGTTTCAGCCGTCTCTGACCCTCAGCTGCTGACATACAGTCAACGAGGCAGATCGGGCAACGAAATTGCCTGCGGAAGGGAGCGAGCGGGTTAAAGCGAACGGATGAGCTGGTCGAACCCGTTCCGCCAGCGGAATTAGGTCCCCCAGGGAGCTCCTCCAGAGTCAATCACACGCCATGTTGTCCTTCCCAGCCCGCAGGTTCACCAGTTTTATCAACCATCCTGCTCGTACCGACGAAAGAGACAATATTTTCCCTTCGCTAATGCGGATTTACTTTTTCAACGCTATATTGGATGCCAGTTTTCGTTTGCTAAAATAATATATTGCCGTTTGTGGCTCATACGTTGATACGCGATAGCAACCAGTTTATGTACACTGCTTTGTACGACGACTACACACGTCTTGTGGTTGCAAGGAACAACTAACTTGGTAATGGAGGGAAACGTCGGAGGGAAAAATCGTAAACAATGTTTCAATATAGTATGCAAGGTTCAAATGGATGTAGGGTGCAGAAAGTATGCAGAAATGAGAATTACGTGTAGTAGTAGTGATGATGATGATGATGATGATGATTGGTTTCTGGGGAGCTCATCTGCGCGGTCATCAGCGCCCCTACACATTCCCTGTCTGTACACAGCACAGTATAACCATTTACGCGAATGTCGACAACACAAACACCCAGTCCACGGGCAGAGAAAATCTCCACCCGGTCGGGAATCGAAACCGGGACTCCGTGATCCAGAGGTACCGACGCTAGCCACTAGACCACGAGCTGCGAAGAGTAGTGGTAGTAATAGTAGTAATAGTAAGAGGGTGGTTTGATAGGTAGTAAATTTCCATAAAACAATGGAACGTTTTTGTTGCGCCTTCGTCTTTGGTAAGCTAGATTTTTCCAAGGATCATATAAGCAATTTCAACAATGTACAGCGTACAGTTTATTGTTCACAGCTGTCTTGAACTGGCCAGTAGCTACTCCTATTGAAAATGGAGAACACCGAGTTTGGTGTTGTTCGTAAACATTTTCATTTCAAGGGTTGGATGGCCGCACAATTCAAATTAGAACTGTGTGAAGTTGACGCCGAATCTACAGCATCATTGAAGACTATTACTTTTGGAGTAATGAATTTAAACGTGTTCGAACAACAAACCAAGACAAAGCGCCCTCCAGCCGCTACAAAGGAAACGATTGACAAAATCCATGATATGGTGACGTAAGACTGCAGAATAAAAGTTAGTGAGATATCCGAGACTGTAGGCATCTCAAATGAGCGAGTGAATAATATACCATACGGAAAACTTACTACGAATAAGCTGTGTGCGACGTAAGCGCTGCGTTTGCTCACAGTCGATGAAAAGCACATTTCAGCACAATGTCTGGCGCTGTTTAATCGCACATCCTCAAGACATTACTCCTATTAGCGACTGTAGGTGAAATATGGATACATCATTACTCAAGGGTAAAACGGCTGTCACTGTTGATGATCACTGTTTTCTAGGATTCTCGAGTTAAAATCCTGATAGATTGTTTGGAAATGGCAGAACCACAACTGGATACTATTATGCTTCATTGGTGGTTCGTTTGAAACTTGCGTTGGCTGAAAGAAATACAAGGTTAGCACTTTCAGCACTTTCAGCACTTTCAGCAGGATAATGCATCAACCCAAACATAAGCGATAGCGAAAGCTCATGAACTAAACTTTGAACTGGTTCCTCATCCACCATGTTCAGCAGACTTAGCCCCATGTGACTTCTTTCTGTTTCTTAAATTGAAACTTTGGTTTGGTGAGAAGAAACTTCCATCAAATGAGAAAGTGATAATTCAGTCAACGAATATTTTACAGAGTATGATAGATCCTATTTTCTCGATGTGATAAAAACGCTGGAGGATCGCTGAACCAAGTGTGTATCTCTCATAGCGGACTTTGCCAAGAAGTAAGGTGAGTTGTTCACGAAACAAACCTTTCTTTCTTGATTTTTTGCCGCACTTATCAAATCATCCCCGTAGTAGTGGCAGTGGTAGAGGTATTTACAGGTGAGTAACAACGAACGTAATGCATACACATAGTAACCCGAACTCTAGTGACAGAATCGCTGAAATTGTTCTGAGTATTTCGGTATAACAGACCCGTGATCTTGAATGGTTTGTTGCAGAGTAACTGCATGAACTTAGATTTCTTACTCCCACTTACACTCATCAGCCAAAGCACTGTAATCACTGCCCACGGCGGCGCTGGGTGCCGCCTGGTGGCGTTGCCGGCACCTGACGCGGTAACAAAAGTTTGTATGCGGTTTAGGCATGGACAGGGGATCAACCTAGCGAAGATATAGGCTGCAAATGGCAAAATCCATTGTGATAAGCGACTTTGACAAAGTGCACATTATTATTCTGCATAGCATTTGAACGAGTATCTTTAAGAGCTGGTCAAATGTTCAGATGCTACTGTCGTGAGCATCTAAGGGAATAGGTAAAAGGACAGTGAAACTACCACTAGGCGCAAAATGGTAGGACCTCCATGACGATTCACAGAATGTGGGGTTCGGAGACTCGTTTACTCTGTAAATTAGTGATCTATGACAACCCTGCCGAAAGAGTACAATGCTGGAGCACTCACAAGTGTTTCGGACCACACTGTTCATCGTACATTGATGAATATGAAGCTCTGCAGCAGAAAATCACAATGCGTTCACGTGTTGGTCCTACGACATCGTCAGTTACGATTGCAGTGGCCATGGGACCATCGGGATTCACCCGTCGATCGATGGAAACATATCGGCTCTTCGGGTGAATCGCATGTTTGCTGCAGTCGTCGATGGTCGTTTCCAGAAACGCCGCTATCGAGGTGAACGGCTGCACGAAACGTGGTGGTGGGAACAGTATTATGCTATGAGAGACATTCTCCTGCGCTTGCATAGGACCTGTGGTAGTAATCGAAGATAGGCTGACAGCAGCGAACCACCAGCACCCCTTCGTGCATGATGTCTTCCTCGACGGCGATGTCATATTGCAGCAGTATAAATGTCCGTGTCTCGGATCCAGAACCGTGCTGCAGTGGTTTGAGGAGAATTATAGTGAAATTACGTTGACGTCTCGGTGACAAAATTCGCCTGGTGTAAGTCCAACGGAACCCATCTGACTCCTTGTCTGGCGCCATCACCACGCACGCAAATAAGCGGCCGGTTATTTCCGCGAATTATAAGACTGTGCATAGACATCTAATGCCACATACCTCCACAAACATACCAACAAACTGTAGAATCACTGATACGCTGAGTCAGCTATGTATTTCGTTCCAAAAATGAAGAAACAAATTATTAAGCAGGTGGTCATTGTCTGTGGCTCTATTGCACTAAAATTTCTGCTCAACGGTACAGACTTCGACGGTATGTACTGTATGCCTTGCTTAGAAACAAATGTGTTCCACTCCTTCAAGGTACCAGCTGTTGACAATAATAACAGCCACTTCGCCCTAAAAGCTTGCATTCAGTACTGCTCTTTACCGTAGCGGATCTGCATTTCCGGCAGTGTTACTTGTAAGTTAACAGTGACACACAGCAAATCGATAGCGCCTTACTGATGAAAATTTTGCTAATATGTACCTCGCGTTTGGGGTCACTGATTCTAATGTAGGAAACGAAATACACTGTGATAAATATGTGCGGATTTCGTCTGATGGTCATCACATTACTTCGTACTTGTGTTGTACATTATACTGATGAGGGCTTTTTCAGCGTTGTGAATGAATTTTACCAAAGCGAAGATAATTAAGGTAGAAAAGCAGTAAATAATAATTACGTTATTACTCTATAAGGAGGCATCTGAATCTTCGGACCTACTGAGGCAATACTCAGAAAAAATCCCTGAACAATGTAGAACTTTTGGTTGGTGTATTTGGGTTTCATCCAGTGTGGCGGCACTTCTAGTACGACGGGGATAGGGCATGTAGTTCGCTGTGGCCTTAGAGAGAAACCATCCTGTTATTTTCCTCAGATAGTTTAGGGACTTTCTGACAAAGGGTAAATTCTCCCTCTTTCAATGTACTCCTTGTATATAATTTATTATACAGTAGCTGACTGCCCGGCGTTGCCCAGGAATATATTTAATGCAGTTTTCCATTCGTCCATCTCCTCCTTCACCCTCTTTCTGTCCTTCTTGTTCTACCCCTTATCTCTATCAGTCTGTCTCTCCCTCCTTTCTCCATCTTCTCCTCCCTGTTCGAATTCCACATCGTCCTCGTCTTCTCTTTGTTAATCTTTCCCCCCTCTCTCTGTCCATCACCTCTTCCACTTCTCTTTGTCTCCTTCTTCCTCTCTCTCTCTCTGCCTAGCTCTTCCTCCGCTGTCTCTATGTCCTCCTCTCCCCTCTCTCCGACCATTTCCCTTCCTGTATCTCTGTTCATCTCTTCCACTTCCTAGCTTTGCTTATCTCTACCTTCCACTTTGCTGCCTGTCGCTCTCTTTCTCCCATCCCTCTCCATGTTATCGCGCTTCCACCAATAGAAGACTGTTGGTTCTTACCCCTACAGCATGTCTTTCCACATTGTAACTAATATGTGTACCAAATTTGATTCAGATCCTTCCACTGGTAAGGATGAGCTTTCTAGCCATGGCTTTACGCGAATAGGCACATATAAAATGTATTTCACATACATATTAATAAACATATTTCACACGTGTCTGTAGCAAATTTCATCCTGCAGTTTAATTTTCAAACAGCTCAGTGTTCATGCTGTTGTATTTCTTGAACTATGTAGTGTACAATAACATAATTTTGTAGGTACATTCAGCAGCATCTGTGAATACTGTCTGCGAAATGTGTTTCTAACAGAGTTAGTAGTAAAGAAGTATACATTGAAACGGCTTGCATGATGCGGCAGGGTTTCACCCACCTCTTTAAGTGACGCCATATCTCCCGAGGCTTACAGTAATATATTTTTGTAGGTACGTTCAGCCACATATTTGGATACTTTTTACGAAAATTGATCTGATTAGAGTTAGCCGGCCGAAGTGGCCGTGCGGTTCTAGGCGCTGCAGTCTGGAACCGCGAGCCGGCTACGGTCGCAGGTTCGAATCCTGCCTCGGGCATGGATGTGTGTGATGTCCTTAGGTTAGTTAGGTTTAACTAGTTCTAAGTTCTAGGGGACTAATGACCTCAGGAGTTGAGTCCCATAGTGCTCAGAGCCATTGATTAGAGTTAATAACAACGAAGTAATAAATTTCAACGTCTTGCATGATTCGATGGTCTACACACAACTCAGTGTTTGTGACGTCATGCCTCCTGAACTGAGTGTCCTACAATGATGTAATTTTTCTGGTACATTCGGTGGAATACATGAATACCGTCCGCAAAACACGTCACGAATACAGTTAGTAGTAAAGAAGTAATAAATTAGAACGTCATTTCTCATGCAGCAGTTTTGCTGCATGAACAGTGAGAATGTATGCGATGAACTTTTTTCCCTTCGTCATTTTGTGGGGTCGTCTGTGAGAAAGAGTTTCTTAAATATTGAATTTACGTATAAAATTTTTTGCAAGTATCTAAGTGATCCCATTCTCAAATACTGCATGAGAATTACGGGTTCACGCGCATTGTGGGTACATTGCTTTTTCACCTAAACCCCTTCCTTTTTATAGGTAGGACACCCCCCGTGATTCATTCCAGACGGTAATTGGTGCGTGTACCAAGTTCTGTTTCAAATCGGCTCCGTGCTTCATGACGAAATGTGGAACATACATACATATGTACATCCATTATTATAATTTTGGCTGGAGTACTGCAAAGTTATTTCATAATATATCAAATTCTAGTGTTGCACTTTTCTTCACTTTTCTACATGTCACTTCAACGCACAACGCTCTATACTCACAAAAATAATTCCCCACATCATTGACTGTACTCACTACCCGCCTGGTTAGCCGAGAGCGGTAATGCGCTGCTTCATGGACTCGGGTAGGCACGCCGGCCCCAGATCGAATCCGCCCGGCGAATCCGACGGCCGGTGTGCCAGCAAGCCTGGATGTGGATTCTAGGCGGTTTTCCACATCCCACTGGGTGAATACTGGCCTGGTACCCATGTCTCACCTCGGTTACATGACTTACAGACATTTGAATACGTTCGCCCTATTTCATGGCTTAAACTAGATGCAGACAGCTGGGGTACACTAATTCCGTCCTGGGGGGTACGAGTGGGACAGGGTTACAGGAACCACGTCCGGCCACCCTCCGACACTAACATCGCCAAATCCATAGTGACAAGGCCGATCCATCGTTGAAGTGGGACAAAGGCCCACGAAAATGATGATTCATTGCACTCACTGTAAATACAGTATGTGATCAAAAGTATCTAGACCCATGGTTGATAATGCCTTACAAGTTCGTGGCACCCTTCATCGGTAAAGCTGGAATTCAATAAGGTGTTGGCCCACCCTTAGGCTTGATGACGGGTTCCGCTCTCGCAGGCATACGTTCAACCTAGTGCTGGAAGATTTCTTGGGGAATGGCAGCCCATTCATCATGGAGTGTTACACTAAGGAGAGGTATCGATGTCAGTCGATGAGGCCTAGCACGAGGTCGGCGTTCCAAAACATCACAGAGGCGTTCTATAGGATTCAGGTCAGGACTCTGTGCAGGCCAGTCCATTACAGGGATGTTATTGTCGTACAACCACTCCGCCACAGGCCGTGCATTATGAACAGCGGCTCGAAGGTGTTGAAAGATACATTCACCATCTATGAATTGCTCTTCAACAGAGGGAAGCAAGAAAGTGCTGAAGACATCACTATAGGCCTGTATTGTGATAGTGTCAAGCAAATCAACACGGGGTGCAAGGCCCCTCCATGAAAATCACGACCACACCATAACACCACCACCTCCGAATTTTACTGTTTGCACTACACACGCTGGAAGGTGACGTTCAATGTGCATTCGCCATACCCACACCCTGCCATCGGATCGCCATATTGTGTACCGTGATTCGTCACTCCACACAACGTTTTGCCACTGTTCAATCGTTCAATGTTTACGCTCCTTACACCAAGCGTAGAGTCGTTTAGCACTTATCGGCGTGATGTGTGGCTTTTGAGCAGCCGCTCGACCATGAAATCCAAGTTTTCTCACCTCCCGCCTAACTGTCATAGTACTTGCAGTGGATGTCATAGTACTTGCAGTGGATGCTGTTGCATTTTGGAATTCCTGTGTGGTGGTCTGGATCGAAGTCTGCCTATTACATAGTATTGCGCTCTTCAACTTTCGGCTGTCTCTGTCAGTCAACAGACGAGGTCGGTATGTACACTTTTGTGCTGTACGTGTCCCTTCACGTTTCCGCTTCACAATCACATCGGAAGCAGTGGACCTAGGGATGTTTAGGAATGTGGGAATCTCGTGTACAGACATGCGACACACGTGACACCCAATCATCTGACCATGTTCGAAGTCCGCGAGTTCCGCGGAGCGCTCCATTCGGCATTCCCACGATGTCTAATGACAACTGAGGTCGCTGATATGGAGTACCTGGCAGCAGGTGGCAGCACAATGCACCTAATGTGAAAAACGTATGTTTTTGGGGGTGTCCGGATACTTTTTATCACATAGTGAACAGTAGGAGATGAATAAAGGACTGTGATCATGATGTTTGGGTACCATTTTCGTGTACTGCAATTTCTCGTTTGCTTATCTGAATTAAGTCAGCATCTCTCCACAATGAATGAGATGTTGGGTTCAGATAGGGGAGGAAATTTTAGTATAATACATTGGTCTAAAGTCAGTAAAAAACAAGAAAGAAAAGGGGAAGAACATCACAAAATGATAGCGTGATTATAAATGACGGAACTGTTTTGTTACGTATTAACCAAATACCTTGTCCATTTTATACAACTATTTCTTCACTGTATAGAATGTGTTGATGATAAGCAGGTACTTCTCAGTTGTCTTTTTAAATACTTTTGATAGTCTCTTTATTCTCCTTGGTCAAATAATTGTACAATGTTTGTGTAAAAAGCAGAAAAAGTAGTACTGATTTTTAAAGACTTGCAAGAGGCGTAGCTCGATAAAACCAGTCATCGGACTGAAGACTGCAAACAACAACAAGCAATGATAGTGCTGATGTTGACCCGTTCAATAGGTAGATTCCGCAGAGAATAAAATTTCTGTCAATGCCCATGACACTTAACTTGGGGGTTTTGTGTCACGTCGTGACGTCGGTGGATGACGGTTTCTAGGACCCTCTAAAGTCTCCAATGTTTTTCTGTATGCAGGAGAAAAATGAACTACATGTGGAACCCCTTTTCCGAAACCATCACCAACCAAAGGCAACATAACCTCAGATATGAGATTAAGCCTGTCTACGCAGCAGCTAGCTGAATCTTCTCCACTGGCGATCGTGGCAATCAGTCGTGATCACTGAACAACAAACAACGTTGAGAGACGTAACACCTACGGTCCTTCAACATACAAAGTACCTTCGCCGCCGAAGGGGTGGTCTAGTAGCAGCCGACGTTGACTATAACTTCGGCGCCCTGTAGCACCACTGGGTGACGTTTCCAGATATGCGTTCCTATCCTGTATTTGTTCGCCTCTAAAACCCCACGAAATTTGTCGCAACATCGTGAAACTGACATGACGAATAGTCGATAAATAAAGTAGAACTATTGAACTCTGTTACACGCCTGGTAGTAAGATCACCGAATAAATGTTAGTTACCCTCTTGAAACAGGAAACTGGCGACTTTAGTGCATGTATATGCTGTTCAGTTGATGCCGTTCGGCGATGCGGCCCTCCACGGATGGCGCTCATCATACAGTCGACCGAAGACATTACGTTAGCTCTACGGGATTTGATTATCAACGACAATCGATTTCATACCTGAGAGGACTTCTGCTTTCAGTGAGTGTAGTCTCACCTCAATAACCTTCAGAGCGAAAACTGCTTGCAATGGATGTTTGGATTCAGGTACCTCCATGAATGTTATTTTCACACCGGTATATGCAGGTAAAGATGCACATCCTTATTTGGCCAAACAAGATAGGAATTCGTAAGTAGTTGACTGGTTGCGTGTTATGAAATCCGAGGGATCACGATTTCACTATGATGCAAGATTATTAGTGCACCGCCAGTCAAAAGAGGCTTTTAATCACTAATGTGCGGTTCAGATAGGAGATAGTTCTGTGATGCTTTGAGGCTGATTCAAGTACCATTACAGAGGCCCACTCATTCAGGTTACCATTAACGTGCACGAGAATATTTATTTCAAAATACTCAGTGACACATTCGTACTTTTCCATGATAAGTGCATTGTGGACACGTCGGCTACTAAGATGTCAACTACCTTGTTCACAGGGCGGCATGCTTACGTACTGGTTGGCCAAACACTCGGCCGGCCGCTGTGGCCGTGCGGTTCTAGGCGCTTCAGTCCGGAACCGCGAGACTGCTACGGTCGCAGGTTCGAATCCTGCCTCGGGCATGGATGTGTGTGATGTCCTTAGGTTAGTTAGGTTTAAGTAGTTCTAAGTTCTAGGGGACTGATGACCTCAGATGTTAATTCCCATAGTGCTCAGAGCCATTTGAACCAAACACTCGGGCACCATTTCCTCAGCTCGACTATCCCTCTAAATGATCAATCTTAATCCGTTAGAAAATGTACACTCGGGTGACAAAAGTCGTTTGATATCTCTGAGTAACACGTCGGACCTCCTCTCGCCCAGCGTAGTACAGCCGCTCGACGTGGCTTCCACTCAACAAGTCGTTGGAAGTCCCCTGTAGAAATATGGAGCCACGCTGCCTCTACAACCGTCCGTAATTTGCGAAACTGCTGTTGGAGCAAGATTTTGTGCACGAAATGACCTCTTAATGTCCCAATAATGTTCGATGGGATTCATGTCGGGCAATCTGGGTGGTCACATTATTCGCTCGATCAGAACGTACTTCAAACCAATTGCGACCAATTATGGCCCGGTGACATAGCGCACTGTCATCCACAAACCTTTCATCGGTGTTTGGGAACATGAAGTCCATGAAGGGCCGAAAATTGTCTCCAAGTAGCCCAACGTAACCATTTCTAGTTATGATCGGTTCAACTACCAGAGGACCCAGTCCATTCCGTGTAAACAAATCCCACACCATTATTGAGCAACCACCAGCATGCACAGTGGGTTGTTGACAACTTGGTTCCATGGCTCTGTGGGGTCTGCGCCATACTCCAACCGTACCATTAGCTCTTAGGAACCGATATCGGGACTCATCTCTACAAGACACAATTTTCCATTCGTCTACCGTCCAACCGATATGGTCATGAGCCCAGAAGAGGCACCACAGGCAGTGTCGTGCTGTTAGCAAAGGCACTTGCGTCGGTCGTCTGCTACCATATCATATTAACTCCTAATTTCTCCGTACTGACCGACGGATTCGTTCGTCATACGTCCCACATTGGTTTCTGCGGTTATTTCACGCAGTGCCACCTGTCTGTTAGCACTCACAACTCTACGCAACCGCCGCTGCTGTAGTTCGTTGAGTAAGGACCGTCGGCCACTGCGCTGTTCGTGGTGAGAAATGATGCCTGAAATTTTGTATTCTCGGCACACTCTTGACACTGTGAATCTCGGAGTATTGAATTCCCTAACCATTTCCGAACTGAAATGTACCTTCTGTTTAGCTTCAACTACCAGACCGCTTTCGACGTCTATTAATTCCCGTCTAGCGGCCATTTTCACGTCGGAATTCCTTCACATGAATCACCTGAGTACAAATGATAGCTCCTCCAATACACCGCCTTTTGTACCTCGTGTACTCGAAACTAACACCTTCTGTATACGTCCATGTCGCTAACCCATGAAGTGTGTGGCCTATACGGAACGTGGAGCAAAACGTAGCAATGAACTTAGGCGCTCTGTAGTAGCTCTACGGTATCTGATCGTGAATGAATAGCTTCAGCCGGATATGCATACCGGAAGAAACCAATAACGTCTCTTCTTTGTCGAACTGAAACAACTATCGAGGTTAGAGACTGTGTTACATGACATAAACCTCATGTTGTATGTGTGCAAATAATTTTTTCTCCGGTGTGCTCCTTTGCAGCTGCCTATGCCATTCGATTTGCCCATTCGCCTTTGGTGTTCTGCAAATAAAGAAATATGTGTTGGCCATCAGCTGACTTAAAAGGCATTATAAACTCTGCAGTAAAAAGGTAACTTGAGATTAAACACATTAGTATATAAATCTCGCAAGTTCTCATTTCTTGACTGCATAACACGAATTTCAGTTTTTCGTTATAATCTCCATACTGTAAACCTAGAGGTACTGCAGATTGTTTTAATTCAGATTATTTTCACCCAGATACAAAGTAGGCTGGTGTTGCTCCAGAGGGAGAATGACATGGAAAAATTTTGCAGGGGATTTCTAAACCCCACTGGCCCGACCACCGAGGGAAACCACCTGACAACCTTGGCCAGAACAGGGGAAATGGGCCTACTTTTAATTTAGTTCTTTGACAACATTTGAAAAATTCGTTAATACATGTCTTTGTGCCAAGATATGATGTTCTGGAACGTACCAGCAGGGATGTGGAACCATGCCAACTCTAGTGTCCTGGCCACCAGAGCTAGGTTTCTCCGTTGACGAGCCAGCCCGATCGATGTGGTCCCACAGATTCTATATTGGATTTAAAAATGGGGAGTTTGGTGGCCCGGAGAATCCGGTAACCTCATCCTGGTGCTCTTTGAAACGCGCACGTACAATGCGAGCTATTTCATAAGTTGCACTGCCCTGCGGATAGATACCATCGTGCCGAGGAAAAACAAACTGCACTTGGAGATGGACATGGACGCCAAAGGTAGGCGCATACTTATGTTAATCTATTGTGGCTTCCAGAATGACTGGATCACCCATGGAATGCTACGAAAACACCACCCAGGTCATAAACGTCCATGCTCCAGCGTGGACGATTGTTGAAGAGAGTCTGGTTTCGGACGTTTCACGCGCTACTCGCCAACGGCCATCTGTCATCTGCAAAGCTCACTTGCCGCCACGTGCAGTTGCTGTACTGGCGCGGGACTACCAGCTTTCGTCGTTGAAAAACAGCAGTCAGCGTGGGTTCATGAACCAGGCATCTGCTGCTTAGGGCCATACGCAGCAACGTTCGCCGAATAGTCGTCGAGAAGCCACTGTTGGTAGCCCTAGGTGGATCTGGTCGGTCAGTTGCTCAACAATTGCATGTGTATTCAACCGTATACAATTCCGCAGCCGTCTTTGAATCCTCTCATTTATGGCCCGTGCTGCCCTACACATAGGTTGGCGGCAATTTTGCACAGCACCGTTTGGCCATATGCAGTATATTGTAACCATGGTGGCATGCGAACAGTTAGCGAACAGTTAGCGAACAGTTTGCAAATCTTCCGCCTTTGGCCCGAAAGCCAACGATCATACCCATTTAGAAGTCAAAAAAATTGCTCGATTTCCGCATTACGACAACTACTGCATTGTTTTCAGCGTGATCCCCCTCCCTGTACGTAGTCACATTTATCTGACTGGCATTTGTAGCACTGTGTGCAAAGAGAAACGACCACGAGAATGCTGCATTCGATTCGTTTCCGTGAAGACAGAGCATATAACCTATTAGCGTTTGTTTCATTGAGATGGGGTTAGAGTTCTACGCTTACTCGTAAACAAAGGTAATTCCAGCTCCCTGTATATTATTATTCAACATTAAGGTCTTTGGCTGATGTAGAATTACTTGTACTCACCATAAATTTATCCGTTTCCCATAGTCTTTTCGAAAAGTCACTTTCTCTGAAGAACCAATTTCTCAACCTCACAAATACAATAACCTCCAAAGAATAAGGAAATTATGTGAGGCCAGACCCCTCCTCTTCTATTTGCGTCTCACTGTAAGGCACTTCTTTGTTCCATAGTGCCATCGATAAAATCTATCGCGGTACATGCCGCTTGTAGACTCGTTTTAATCTCGGACGTTTCGCTGATTTGCTAATCTTCTTACGGCTTGGTGCTTGGAGGACTTTTTCTCATTAAGTAAATTTATTTGCTCAAATTAAATACCTGGTACTGGGGACCAGGGACGCTTAATGACAGACTCGTCTGCTCTGCAGGAAAACTCGTCAAAAGGAAGCCGGGACCGGCCGCCTTTGAAGCGATCGTTATCCAGACCGTCTCGCGATAAAGGCTTTTCAGCGCTGAGTACAGCTTCACAAACAAACACTCTGTACAAATATTTCACCAAGGACAACTCGCCGGAGACTGAAAACAAAAGATGAGCCAAAATGTCAAAAGTTGTAAGTGCCAAAGTCACGTTTCCTAGGAGAATCGGAAAACAATGTCTCTCTTTTAGTACAAAATTTATTGTGTGCAAAAAACAACGCGAAGGTGTTTTATTATCACTGAATTGTGCTGCTAAACTCAACACTGTAAAAAAATGAGTTACATTAGAAAATGAATAATGTATTAGGAATGATCTAGGTTCCTATCAGGAAACTACACTCATGCTCATAAATTAAGGATAATGCTGATACATGGTGAAACAACGCTCTGGTGGCCGGTTTGCGCGTTTAAATCACCTCGGGATATGACCATGCAGTGCATTTGACCTGCGGTCGTCGCACGGTGACGCTGGCAGCAGTCCACATAGGCAGAGGTAGAGGTATGTCGGTGCATGTCAGAGTAACGTGCAGCGAGTAAGTGTGCACACGTTTTCAGACGTGCTAATGCTGACTGTCTGTTGAAAATGATTCAGAGAACACATTTTGATGACATTATGAGGGGTAGAATACTAAGGCGATTGGAGGCTGGTCAAACACAGCAGGTCGTAGCACCGGCCCTCCGTGTGCCACAAAATGTGATCTAAAGTTTATGGCAACGATTCCAGCAGACAGCAAACGTGTCCAGGCGCTACGGTACGCGACGTCCACAATGTACAACACCACAAGAAGGCCGATATCTCACCATCAGTGCCCACAGACGGCCACAGAGTACTGCAAGTAGCCCTGCTCGGGGCCTTACCGCAGCCACTGGAACAGTTATCTCTAGACAAACAGTCTACAGATGACTGAACAGACATGGTCCATTCGCCCGGAGACCTGCAAGTTGCATTCCACTGATCTCTGGTCACAGGAGAGGCGGTAAAGCCTGGTGTCAAGAACACAGTACGTAGTCATTGGAACAATGGTCCCAGGTTATGTTCAAAGGCGAGTCCAGGTATAGTCTGAACAGTGATTGTCGCCGGGTTTTCATCTGGTGTGAACCAGGAATCAGATTTTATTTTATTTTATTTTATTTTTTTTCATCAGTCTACTGACTGGTTTGATGCGGCCCACCACGAATTCCTTTCCCGCGCCAACCTCTTCATCTCAGAGTAGCACTTGCAACCTACGTCCTCAATTATTTGCTTGACGTATTCCAAACTCTGCCTTCCTCTACAGTTTTTGCCCTCTACAGCTCCCTCTAGTTCCATGGAAGTCATTCCCTCATGTCTTAGCAGATGTCCTATCATCCTGTCATTTCTCCTTATCAGTGTTTTCCACATATTCCTTTCCTCTCCGATTCTGCGTAGAACCTCCTCATTCCTTACCTTATCAGTCCACCTAATTTTCAACATTCGTCTATAGCACCACATCTCAAATGCTTCGATTCTCTTCTGTTCCGGTTTTCCCACAGTTCAAGTTTCACTACCATACAATGCTGTACTCTTAGACGTACATCCTCAGAAATTTCTTCCTCAAATTAAGGCCGGTATTTGATATTAGTAGACTTCTCTTGGCCAGAAATGCCATTTTTGTCATAGCGAGTCTGCTTTTGATGTCTTCCTTGCTCCGTCCGTCATTGGTTATTTTACTGCCTAGGTAGCAGAATTCCTTAACTTCATTGACTTCGTGACCATCAATCCTGATGTTAAGTTTCTCGCTGTTCTCATTTCTACTACTTCTCATTACCTTCGTCTTTCTCCGATTTACTCTCAAACCTTACTGTGTACTCATTAAACTGTTCATTCCGTTCAGCAGATCATTTAATTCTTCTTCACTTTCACTCAGGATAGCAATGTCATCAGCGAATCGTATCATTGATATCCTTTCACCTTGTATTTTAATTCCACTCCTGAATCTTTCTTTTATTTCCACCATTGCTTCCTCGATGTACAGACTGAAGAGTAGGGGCGAAAGGCTACAGCCTTGTCTTACACCCTTCTTAATATTAGCACTTCGTTCTTGATCGTCCACTCTTATTATTCCCTCTTGATTGTTGTACATATTGTATATGACCCGTCTCTCCCTATAACTTACCCCTACTCTTTTCAGAATCTCGAACAGCTTGCACCATTTTATATTGTCGAACGCTTTTTACAGGTCGACAAATCCTATGAAAGTGTCTTGATTTTTCTTTAGCCTTGCTTCCATTATTAGCCGTAACGTCAGAATTGCCTCTCTCGACCGTTTACTTTTCCTAAAGCCAAACTGATCGTCACCTAGCGCATTCTCAATTTTCTTTTCCATTCTTCTGTATATTATTCTTGTAAGCAGCTTCGATGCATGAGCTGTTAAGCTGATTGTGAGATAATTCTCGCACTTGTCAGCTCTTGCCGTCTTCGGAATTGTGTGGATGATGCTTTTCCGAAAGTCAGATGGTATGTCGCCAGACTTATATATTCTACACACCAACGTGAATAGTCGTTTTGATGCCACTTCCCCCAATGATTTTAGAAATTCTGATAGAATGTTATCCATCCCTTCTGCCTTATTTGACCGTAAGTCCTTCAAAGCTCTTTTAAATTCCGATTCTAATACTGGATCCCCTATCTCTTCTAAATCGACTCCTGTTTCTTCTTCTATCACAGCAGACAAATCTTCACCCTCATAGAGGCTTTCAATGTATTCTTTCCACCTATCTGCTCTCTCTCCTCGGCATTTAACAGTGGAATTCCCGATGCACTCTTCATTTTACCACCGTTGCTTTTAATGTCACCAAAGGTTGTTTTGACTTTCCTGTATGCTGAGTCTGTCCTTCCGACAATCATATCTTTTTCCATGTCTTCACATTTTTCCTGCAGCCATTTCGTCTTAGCTTCCCTGCACTTCCTATTTATTTCATTCCTCAGCGTCTTGTATTTCTGTATTCCTGATTTTCCCGGAACATGTTTGTACTTCCTCCTTTCATCAATCAACTGAAGTATTTCTTCTGTTAGCCATGGTTTCTTCGCAGCTACCTTCTTTGTGCCTATGTTTACCTTCCCAACTTCTGTGATGGCCCTTTTTGGAGATGTCCATTCCTCTTCAACTTTACTGCCTACTGCGCTATTCCTTATTGCTGTATCTATAGCGTTAGAGAACTTCAAACGTATCTCGTCATTCGTTAGTACTTCCGTATCCCACTTCTTTGCGTATTGATTCTACCTGACTAATGTCTTGAACTTCAGCCTACTCTTCATCACTACTATATTGTGATCTGAGGCTATATCTGCTCCTGGGTACGCCTTACAATCCAGTATCTGATTTCGGAATCTCTGTCTGACCATGATGTAATCTTATTGAAATCTTCCCGTATCTCCCGGCCTTTTCCAAGTATACCTCCTCCTCTTGTGATTCTTGAACAGGGTATTCGCTATTACTAGCTGAAACTTGTTACAGAACTCAATTAGTCTTTCTCCTCTATCATTCCTCGTCCCAAGCCCATATTCTCCTGTAACCTTTTCTTCTACTCCTTCCCCTACAACTGCATTCCAGTCGCCCATGACTATTAGATTTTCGTCCCCCTTTACATACTGCATTACCCTTTCAATATCCTCATACACTTTCTCTATCTGTTCATCTTCAGCTTGCGACGTCGGCATGTATACCTGAACTATCGTTGTCGGTGTTGGTCTGCTGTCGATTCTGATTAGAACAACCCGGTCACTGAACTGTTCACCGTAACACACCCTATACCCTACCTTCCTATTCATAACGAATCCTACACCTATTATACCATTTTCTGCTGTTGTTGATATTACCCGATACTCATCTGACCAGAAATCCTTGTCTTCCTTCCACTTCACATCACTGACCCCTACTATATCTAGATTGAGCCTTTGTATTTCCCTTTTCAGATTTTCTAGTTTCCACACCACGTTCAAGCTTCTGACATTCCACGCCCCGACTCGTAGAACGTTATCCTTTCGTCGATTATTCAATCTTTTTCTCATGGTAACCTCCCCCTTGGCAGTCCCCTCCCGGAGATCCGAATGGGGGACTATTCCGGAATCTTTTGCCAATGGAGAGATCATCATGACACTTGTTCAGTTACAGGCTACATGTCCTGTGGATACACGTTACGTGTCTTTAATGCAGTGGTTTCCATTGCCTTCTGCATCCTCATGTCGTTGATCATTGCTGATTCTTTCGCCTTTAGGGGCAATTTCGCACCCCTAGGACAAGAGAGTGCCCTGAACCTCTATCCGCTCCTGCCCTCTTTGACAAGGCTGTTGGCAGAATGACTTCTTATGCCGGAAGTCTTCGGCCGCCAATGCTGATTATTTATCAAAATTTAGGCATTGGCGGGGATCGAAGACGTTTTGATTATGAATCAAAGACGCTACCCCTGGACCACTTAATGTCCCTGAAAGGGACCTATATGCAAGTCGTGATTTGATGGTGTGGGGTGGGATTAAGATTGGTGCACGTACACCCCTGCGTGTCTTTGACCTAGGTGCATCGGGACGTGATTTTGCACCGGTATGTCAGCCTTTTCACGGGTGCAGTGGGTCCCTCCTTCCTGCTGATGGATAATAATGCACGGTCCCACCGAGCTGCCATCGTGCAGGAGTTCCTTGAAACAGAAGATATCAGGCGAATGGAGTGGCCTGCCTGTTCTCCAAACAAAAATCCCATCGAGCATGTCCGGGATGATCTCGGTCGACGCACAGCTGCAAGTGTTCAAACCCCTACGACACTTCAGGAGCTCTGACAGGCACTGGTGCAAGGATGGGAGGTTATACCCTAACAGCTGCTCGACCACCTGATCAAGATTATGCCAACCCATTGTGCGGCCTGTGTAAGTGTGCATGGTGATCGTATCAGATACTGATGTTGGGGTACATGCGCAGGAAACTACATTCTTGGGATCAGATGTTGCCAAGATTACTGTAGAACTCCATATGGTGTTGAGGAATAAGCGGTAACATCGTCAACAGGTATTTACGTTTTGCAGCTGATAAACATGGCTGGCATTCAGATGAAGTACAGCACAGCTTATACCAGCCAACCGACATAATCTTACCTCTTTCAAACACACTGAGATTTATCCGTTCTTCCGTTCCAGAATTAGAATTCTTAAGAGGTATTTAGATGGATGTGAAACACACCTGCGTTGACAACAATGTTTCAGCAGAATCTTTATATATAGGGTGTTACAAAAAGGTACGGCCAAACTTTCAGGAAACATTCCTCACACACAAAGAATGAAAATATGTTATTTGGATATGTGTCCGGAAACGCTTACTTTCCATGTTAGAGCTCATTTTATTACTTCTATTCAAATCACATTAATCATGGAATGGAAACACACAGCAACAGAACGTACCTGCGAGACTTCAAACACTTTGTTACAGGAAATGTTCAAAATGTCCTCCGTTAGCGAGGATACATGCATCCACCCTCCTTCGCATGGAATCCCTGATGCGCTGATGCAGCCCTGGAGAATGGCGTATTGTATCACAGCCGTCCACAATACGAGCACGAAGAGTGTCTACATTTGGTACCGGGGTTGCGTAGACAAGAGCCTTCAAATGCCCCCATAAACGGAAGTCAAGAGGGTTGAGGTCAGGAGAGCGTGGAGGCCATGGAATTGGTCCGCCTCTACCAATCCATCGGTCACCGAATCTGTTGTTGAGAAGCGTACGAACACTTCAAATGAAATGTGCAGGAGCTCCATCGTGCACGAACCACATGTTGTGTCGTACTTGTAAAGCCACATGTTCTAGCAGCACAGGTAAAGTATCCCGTATGAAATCATGATAACGTGCTCCATTGAGCGTAGGTGGAAGAACATGGGGCCCAATCAAGACATCACCAACAATGCCTGGCCAAACGTTCACAGAAAATCTGTGTTGATGACGTGATTGCACAATTGCGTGCGGATTCTCGTCAGGCCACACATGTTGATTGTGAAAATTTACAATTTGATCACGTTGGAATGAAGCCTCATCCGTAAAGAGAACATTTGCACTGAAATGAGGATTGACACATTGTTGGATGAACCATTCGCAGAAGTGTACCCGTGGAGGACAATCAGCTGCTGATAGAGCCTGCACACGATGTACATGGTACGGAAACAACTGGTTCTCCCGTAGCACTCTCCATACAGTGACGTGGTCAACGTCACCTTGTACAGCAGCAACTTCTCTGACGCTGACATTAGGGTTATCGTCAACTGCACGAAGAATTGCCTCGTCCATTGCAGGTGTCCTCGTCGTTCTAGGTGTTCCTCAGTCGCGAGTCATAGGCTGGAATGTTCCGTGCTCCCTAAGACGCCGATCAATTTCTTCGAACGTCTTCCTGTCGGGACACCTTCGTTCTGGAAATCTGTCTCGATACAAACGTACCGCGCCACGGCTATTGTTCCGTGCTAATCCAAACATCAAATGGGCATCTGCCAACTCCGCATTGGTAAACATTGCACTGACTGCAAAACCACGTTCGTGATGAACACTAACCTGTTGATGCTACATACTGATGTGCTTGATGCTAATACTGTAGAACAATGAGTCGCATGTCAACACAAGCACCGAAGTCAACATTACCTCCCTTCAATTGGGCCAACTGGCGGTGAATTGAGGAAGTACAGTACATACTGACGAAACTAAAATGAGCTCTAACATGGAAATTAAGCGTTTCCAGACACATGTCCACATAACATATATTATTTATTTGTGTGTGAGGAATGTTTTCTGAATGTTTGGCCGTACCTTTTTGCAATGCTGGAACGTCGTTGTCAACGCAGGTGTCTTTCACATCAGTCTAAATACCTCTTTAAAAATTCTAATTCTGGAACAGAAGGACGGATAAATCTCAATGTTTTTGAAAGAGGTAAGATTATGGCGGTTGGCTGGTACAAGCCGTGCCGTACTTCACCAGAAAGCCAGACATGTTTTTCAGCTGCAAAACGTAAATACCAGTTGATGATGTTGCCGTTTATTCCTCAACAACGCAGGGACTTCTACAGTAATCTTGGCAGCATCTGATCCCAAAAGTAGAGTTTCCTGTGCATGTACTCCAACATTAATACCTGATCAATATCTGATATGATCACCATGCACACGTACACGTGCCGCACAACGGTTTCGCTTACTCTAGATCAGGTGGTCGAGCAGCTGCTGCGGTATAGCCTCCTATAAATAGCTTAATTTGGCGTAATGAAAAACATGGTGCACATTTTGTATGGATTTGATGTGTCCTTCTCAGATCGTTGTAAATAAATCGGAGTTCTTCCCCAGTTTTAATTTTTCTCGATTTCAGCGCCATCTGTCAGTGGTTTAAAAGATGTTTGAGACAAAACTTGATTACTTTTTTATGGAGAATCGGAATCTACAATAAGAAATGGGTGTTTCCATTAAATATTTTTAAGTTGCCCCCACCCCAACCGAGGGGGCGGAGGGTGGGGGTCACGTGTAGTATCACTTCATGTCCCCCTTTGAGCTTACGAACTTGTCTTACCCACTATTTTTACCCGATGTATAGTTTTGAGATAATCTCATCCTAAACTTCAGATGGACCAACCTGTATATACAGTTAAGGCTCACCGGCCATTTGACCATATTCTTCTGCGCGGATGCACAAACAGTGCCCGAAATCTTATGGGAATCTGGAAAGCCGCGACTAATGAGTATAATGGTCAGGGGCACTATGAATATAGTGCGGGACAATAAATTGGGAATGTGGGTCTCACGGAAGGCGTGCCAGAGTTAAGTGCCTGCAGTCGCACTATCATCTGTGTCCTCGGTGGCTGAGATGGATTAGCCGGCGCTGTAGCTCAATGTATTCGGTCAGAGGGTTTAGGTACCTTGTGTAATAAAAAAAAACTGAGTGAATGGATCAACGAACAACATGAACGGGTGTCATCGGACGTCCGCCACGAACAAATTCAACGAACAACATAAAAAAAATTACAACAAAAAAAAGTATAGAGAGTCTGCCATGTAAGCAGGAGATCTCGGGTTCGAGTCCCAGTTTGGGCACACATTTTCACCTGTCCCTGTTGACTTATATCAACGCCTGAATGCAGCTAGGGGTATTCATTTCATTGTAATAGCATCTTTAAAATGAAAGAAGAAAGTTTTATGCATTATAATTACGTGAAAAAGTTCACAGCTTCGGCTGACTCAAGGATCTCATGTAAATCATTCGCAACAAGGGTGTAGCTTTCGTTTTTTTCTAGCATGCGCCATCTTGTAATGAATGCTCTTAAGTTTTTCTGCGCGATTTTGCATTTGGAACAAGTGTATGGACAGGCAAAAGAATATTGAAAACACAACTGCACGCAAATATTTCCACTCCTGAAATGTAGACAACCTAGGTAGGAATAAAAACGTTGTGTACCAACATTTCACCCAAGATAACGTTTTGAACTTTGAAAACAGCACAAATAAGAAGTATGAAATTACTGAAAATATTACAGTTGGTTCCTAACTTTAAGTGAGTTTATTTTTACATCAGTGAACCTAATGCCATTCTTCTGCTTACTATATTAGTTCCAGAATAACATTATTTATATATTCTAGGACTGATTTTAGTGTTCTTTAAAGTTAAATTGCCAGTAATTCATTTATTCCTTGTGAAGTCAGTAGTTTTGTATTGGCTCCAACGGATTTAAGTTAGTACAGAAAGGAAACAGATACACGGGTCCACATGTATTCAAGCTTGCCGGAGCATATTAAATGCTGTCGCAGATATTTAGGACTTGGAAGACACTACCGATGCGTCGTTTTCACAGAATTGGATTGTAGGCTAGTGTAAGTAATTTTCGAGTTATCGCATTGTGAACATTGTAAACATTGACAGCTGTTTGTTCCATCCTATTGCTCAGATGCTAAGCGATGATATTACGTTTGTTTACATCCTGTTGTGTGCACACTGTAAATGCATTGCGGCGTGCCTGTCACTTACTGTGTGATAGAGGACGTAGTAGATCGTTCTTGGAAGATGGTATTTCCCAATGTGAAAAACGCGGACACGCTCTTGTCCTTTATTGAACGTAGGAAGTATGTCCTTCGTTCGTGTACCGTGTGCGTTGAAAGATATGCCAATAGACGTCACCCTCATATACCCCCTATGATGAAACGGCATATTACTACTGCCAGCGTTGCAATTTCCTCTGGAATGCTAGAACGTGCGCAGCAACCATTGCATGGCAATCTGCAGGCTTACATTACCACTGGTGATGCAAATTTTGAACACAGGCTTTGAGCGCACACTGGTTCTTTACGTGTCAGACTACACAGGTAATGCATTCATTCGTTTGTCCTAGGCAACGTTCTACTAAACGACACCTCCGGAAACTAATCAACATCAGTGTAGGGCTGCACTGAAGCAACCATGGAAATTTACGTTCGTTTGTGCTACAACATGAAACAAACAACTATCGGAATTCACAATGCTTAAACTAAGATATCTTGTAAATAACTAGCACTACACTGCTGAAGCAATCACCATTGACATTATAAATTAAGGCTACCTTGATTATGGTACTGTTAACAGGCATTGTTTCATTGAAATATAAGTAGGCTACCTTTATACAATGAATACACATTTGAAACTCATTATGTTCTATGTATGGCTGCACAACCGACTCATTGTATATTATTCGTGTCTATGATATCCGCATATCAATGGCGCCTTAGCGGTGCAAGTTTTCGGTGACTCACACTGTATACAGGTATTCGGAAATTCGCGTTACAAAATTCTAGGACTTGTAGAGTGGAGTGAGGACATAATATTTAGAGTAGGAATCCATGTCCGGAAGCCTACCGTTCCCGGTCTACTTCGGTTTCACTTCAGATTTTAACTGATTCACTCGTGCTCGAGGAATTGATTTAGGCGTGACATAGTGCAAATATTAGGTAACAATTCGAAAGGAAACATAACGAAACATCCATTGAACACTTAAGCACATTTTTTGTATTAACGCTTAAACTGCGTGTTTACATTTTTCCGAAACAACGAAGAACTCGGCTTACTGTACGTACAGAACAGTACTGATGCATTACAACAGCGGCTCAATGTGGCAATCACCACCGTTGTTACGGACGCCATCCCAACCGGCGTCTCTTTCATTTCTAGTGCACCGGCCAGAACTCGTGGCTGCAGATCTTCCTTTGTCTCTACAGGAGTCACGTGAGTTAAACTTCGGATACGACCCCCACAAGACGTTGTCTATAGAAATTAAATCTGGCGATCGCGGCGGCCACTTGGTTGGACCTCCCATCCATCTTTCGCCATATCGTTTGCTGAGATGTCTTTGTACCGCACGTTAGAAGTGAGGTGGTGCGCCATCATTCTGACACCACATTTCCTGACGGACATTCAGTGGCACAGCTTCCAAAAACGGGTCCAATACGTTTTGTAGGAAGAAAACGTAGGGACAGTTAGCATGAACGGAAGCAGATGTGGACGCATTACATATCCAAACTGAAACCATCACTTTTCCGACATGGGTTCATATTCAAAATGTTATGTATTGACTCCCTTATACAAATTATTCACTCCCTTCCATAAGTCCGAGAAGTTTATTACGGGAATTTCCGAACACCCTGTACTTAACGTGAATGTGAACTTCACTGACAAAATTTCGTAGGTTATTCAGGGATTGTTCTCTGAGAATTTTTGTGTAAGGGACTCTCGGTCTCCTGTGGCTCTTTACAGACGAATATTTCTTTTGATTTAGTGCTCAAACGTACCTTTACATCTGTATTGCACTGAAAGTATCTGCACAACAACAGTGCGAAAGACGATTGTATGCTCTATAGTATCTTGTTTAGTAACAATTTTACATTACGTGCTGTTGACAACAGCAATGCCCACTTAACTTTCAAACTTGCATTTATTATTGCTCGGTTGTGTCTTTGGTTAGCATTTGCAGCAGTGTTCGTGCGACGTTACCAGTGACACACAGTGGTGGAAATAGGTTTGCTGATGAAGAGTAGGCCAATGTACGCCTCCCGACGGACTCATTGAATCAAATGGAATAAACTGAATACACTGTGGTGTAAGTGTACAGGTATCGTCTGAGGATTGCTGCATTACTATCGGCATTGTGCAGTACGTTTCTGCGATTACGTATTACCAGATTTTTCACTATTGTAGACAAGGTAACAAAGGTAACCGGTGTAACAAGCCAAAATAACATGGCATGGTGTTCAATGTACACGACCACGGAATAAGTATCCGTATATCATGAATACGCAGTAGTGTCCATGGAAGTCCGTGTCATTCATAACTGTTATTCTTACGAGGATGGTACGGTCACGTTCTAAGCGCACAATTACCGGTACGCTTTCTAATCATCGATGTCGCCGATGTTCTAGAAAATTCTGGAAGTTATAGTTACCCGTCGCGGAGTCCACGGAAGACTGCACGCGCTTTAGAGATGGAGAGGGTTAGTGCGAGCCCCGAGGCCAGTGATCATCAAATGGACAGTCGGGTAGCGGTCCCGAGGTTTATATTGATTTATATGGATGTTTTTATATCGGTGCTAATTAGTCTTAATCCTTGGATGCTTGAGTAACATAATTAAGTAAAATGCATGAGAGGGGTCCTTAAACAAGTATTAAATGTTGGTTTTAAAGGATATATTATAACGTTTTTAAGAACTGGAGACACAGAATAAACAATAAAGCATTTATTTTCATAATACGGCTTTTATTTTAACATATTCTGAAATGCTGTATTTGAATTTATAATTGCCAAAAATTGAATAGCTCTTAGTTTTATTGATTCACAACAGAACGTTTGCTCATTAAAAGTAATACTCTTCACAAACACTTTCTCTACATTCTTTTCATATGATTTTTTGAGCATTTGCAGAACGACTGACGCCCATTCTATCTTACAGATGTGGGATCATGAAACACCTTCCTTTCGTGAGCTCGCTATTCCACAATGCGACTTGGCTTGTGGGGCTTTATTTTGATGGCATGGCTTGTTGATTCTCCTCTCCATATGAGAAAAGTTGTGTTTATATCATAACTGCCTTCCATGTAGATGACATGTTATGGTGAAAATGAGCACAAATTATTTATTGCTACCACATTCAGTGTGTTTGTCCATAAGATGAAATACGAAATTGACTGTCTCTTCCAAGTGTATGTACTTGCCTTCTGGTCTAGAGAATCAACTCTTGTTGTAGTTCCATGATAGAATAATGTGGTTTTTTTTTAACTACATCGGTGCCGTTTTGCAGAGAATTAGCGACTTCACACATTTGCTCTTTTTGGCGACACATAGTACAACTGTCAAATTGTCTTACAGACGTACCAGATCGGGTTGACGGAGGAGATAGAGAAGATCCAAAGAAGAGCGGCGCGTTTCGTCACAGGGTTATTTGGTAACCGTGATAGCGTTACGGAGATGTTTAATAAACTCAAGTGGCAGACACTGCAAGAAAGGCGCTCTGCATCGCGGTGTAGCTTGCTCGCCAGGTTTCGAGAGGGTGCGTTTCTGGATGAGGTATCGAATTTATTGCTTCCCCCTACTTATACCTCCCGAGGAGATCACGAATGTAAAATTAGAGAGATTAGAGCGCGCACGGAGGCTTTCAGACAGTCGTTCTTCCTGCGAACCATACGCGACTGGAACAGGAAAGGGAGGTAATGACAGTGGCACGTTAAGTGCTCTCCGCCACACACCGTTGGGTGGCTTGCGGAGTATATATATATATATATATATATATATATATATATATGACTACGAACTTCATAAAACAAAGCAATTAATTTAACTTGCAGCAAACAATGTTCCGTCAGAAGTAAGTCACTTGTATTTCCAAGGTTTACACAGGACATAAACAAACACCGTCCGAAAAGGCGTTGAAGGCCCAACGTGCCGACCAGCCGTTGTCTCAACCTCGGTCTTAAAGCGTCACCGGACGCGGATACGGAGGGGCGTTGTAGTGTAACGACGTAAATTTTTTGTAAATGATTTTCTTTTCACATATGACCATGTGTAGACTTCGTCACCTACGTCAGTTACAGCACACTTCAAAATTATTTATATTCTTTTTAAATTCTCTCAGAATGGTTCTTGAACGAAACTGTAAAACATCATTTGAGTCGTATGCGCAGAATTACGTCACTCAGTCCAATTGGTTTGCGTAAACTTTTTCAGTTTAGATGTCGTTTGTTTCTCCTCAGAAATTATATTAATGCACGTTATCTGATTTAATAAATATTAGAACCACATTGAATAAAATTTTGAGATTCAAACTCGCGATGAACGTTGTCAAAAATTAATAATCTTGTCAAATATATTATTAATTCATTCACATAATTCTTCATAAATAAATTCTCGGAACACGTATTTCAACTTTAGTAGCATCCACTAATTTCTTATCTTCCTACATATAGACGTGAACCTGAGCCTTGACAAGACAGAACTGAACCTTTCCAACATGATTAAACTTTCTATGACGTCATTGTTGTAGAAACATTACAAATTATTAATTTTCAATTTTTAGAAGCACGACGCAACAACTCGGTTTCAGGATCTTCTGTTGCTCTTTGGCTGTCGACCCGCGACGTATAGTGGCCAGCAATTTTCTCTCTGGTCCCGGCAGCGAAGATGCTGTCTCCGTTCGTTGCGCCGCCCTCTCCATACATGAAACGTAAAAAATAAATACAAAACTTTAGATAATTCACAGATATTACAAATAATACAAAAATACATAAACAAAACAATAAATTAAACTTATATTCACCTGCAAACTGGGCTGACACTGGTGGATGGGGGACGCTTCAATTTCACGTCCCACTACAGCGTGTGGTCAGCACACTGCTCTCTCCACCTTCGTCAGTTTTCGTGACCAGTGTCGCTACTTCTCAGTCAAGTAGCTCATCAGTTGTCCTCCCAAGGGCTGAGTGCACCCCGCTTGCCTACAGTACTCGGGAGACCCGGAAGGTGACCCACCCAAGTGGTAGCGATTATCTTCGATGATCTGACGGGAACCGGTGTTACCATTGCTGCAAGGCTATTGACCATTACACAGGACAGCAACTGAAATAAATAGATTATAAGACAATTTCTTGAGAAGAACAAAGGTTGCTTGGTCTAAAAGAACCCTGCTATGCATTCAAGGGTTATAGTTTGGAATGAAAATTCATGGGAACTATAATAATGGAATTTTAATCTCTGTTCCCTTGCTTGCATAAAACAATAACTAATTAGAGAGGGTCTGCCTCTTCGCAAAACACCATTTTTCGTTTTTGTAAGCCTCAAAAACTTTTCACGGCAGTTGTGACATTCCAAGTGTGTCTTTTCTTTGTTTTTTTCGTACAGTATTAGGAATATATTGACAGCAGGTTGTATTGTTGTCGAGAACATACGATGAATCAGAAAATCGTGACCTCTGCCCACCATGAATGTCACATCGTGCTGCCTAGGGCACATGGCGTATTAAGGGAGGTATATAAGCAGAGCGAAGACAAATAGGAAATATAGCTGCCATCGGACTGCAAATGGGAAAATCCAGTCATAATCGTCACTGGGAAAGAGCAGACTATTAAGTATTGACACCTGGGAACGAGAATATTGAAAACTTCAAAGATGGTCGGTTGGTCGGGTGCTACTGTCGTGAGCATCTACCGAAAGTGACCGATGGACTTTGAAACCACGAGTCGAGGACAGGGCGTTTCGAGTCCACGCCTCCCACCACAGCGTGGGGGTAGGAGGCTTGCCAGCTCTCTAAAGCAGGATGAGCCACGATATGTTGCAGTTCTCTCAGCAGAATAAGACTTTGTTGCTAGGAACTGTTTCGGAGCACAGTGTTCACCGCTTATTGTTGAACATGGTGCTCGACAGCAGACGAAACCTCGCCTGAAGAAGCTCAAAAACTGGTTGTGGATTAATATACAGAAGGTTGGTTAGTTGGTTGGTTTGTGGTATAAAGGGACCAAATTACAGATTCATCAGTCCCTTCTTCCTGAAGCATGCAATGCTCAAGATACAAAAACACCCAACACCACACCTGAAAAGAAAACGAATGGGACGAACAAAAAACGGGGAATACATACACCACAAGGAAAAGTAGGAGAAGGTATTAAAACCATAGAGCATACGGACTGGGCTGGCTGACCACAATAATAAAAGACGATGAGCCAGACGCTCTGCAACACACAGAAAATGTCCACCATAAAAAGACAAAGCGATATGAACACATGTAGGGAAAAGACGACTACCAAGACAAACAAATGCAAAGAAAGTGCAACAGAGTTAAAATGGAGGGAGGGTGGCGACCTCAGAGAGAAAGCTCAATGCTCACCTTTAGATGGTATGAGAAAAGCTCCCCTCACGAAGAAAACGTAAAACTAAATTTGCTGTTGAGGCATTGTCCCCCAACACCGGAGGCAGGGTGCTCGGAAGGTTAAAAGTCCGCCGCAGAGCGGCTAAAAGTGGGCAGTCAAGCAAGATGTGGACGACAGCCAAATGTGAGCCACAGTGTCACTGAAGTGGGCCCTCACGATGGTGAAGGTAGCCATGTGTTAGCCACGTATGGCCAATGCGGAGGCGGCAGAGAACCACAGAGTCGCTGCGAGAGGCCCGCATGGAGGTCTTCCACAAATTTGTTGTCACCTTAAGGGCACCCTGTTAGTAGTGCATATTGAGCCTATGCCATTCCGTCTCTCAAAGCTGAAAAACCTTGCTTCGTAATAATGATCGCAGGTCAGTTACAGGGATGCCGATCTTCAGAAGCGGTTTACGTGTAGCCTGTTTGTCCACCCTGTCGGCAAGTTCATTTCCTGGGATTCCGACGTGGACTGGGTTCCACAAAAACGCCACGGAACGACTGGACCGTTCCAGGGCATAGATGGACTCCTGGATGCTCGCTACCAAAGGATGGTGGGGATAGTAATGGTCGATAGCTTGTAGGCTGGTCCAGGAATCAGTACAGAGAAGAAACAACTCGCCAAGGCATGAGCGAATGCGCTCAAGAGTACGAGAAATGGCCGCCAGCTCTGCAGTGAAAACACTGCAGCCATCTGGCAAGGAATACTGTTCAATATGTCCTCCATGAACATACGCAAAGCCAACGTGACCATCAGCCATCGAGCCGCCAGTGTAAACCACTTCATGGTCCTAGTACATGTCAAGAATCGAGAGGAAGTGACAGCAGAGAGCTGTGGGGTTAACTGAGTGCTTAGGATCAAGTGAAAGGCCCAGGCGAAGCTTCAGCCCAGGTGTACAACATGGAAGTGTAAGTGAATGGACCTCTAGTATAGGTGGCAAAGGCAAGGACTCCACTTCAGACAGAAGAGATCGGACAAGAACCGCAATCTTAAGCCCTGACCTGGGTCTCTAATGCAGGAGATGAATCGCCGTGGGTGGGGAAAAGGAGACGGTAATTCGGATGCTCAGGAGAACTGTGAATGTGTGTAACGTGACTGGCGATAAGGTGTGTACGCCTAACCTTCAGTGGACGAACTCCGGCCTCCACCAAGACGCTGGTCACCGAACTCATCCTAAAAGCTCCTGTTACCAGTCGAACGCCACAGTGGTGCACTGGGTCGAGTACATGTAAAGCTGAGGGTGCCTCCGAACCATAAACCAGACACCGATAGTCAAGGCAGGATTGAACAAGGGCTCTGTACCTCTCTCAACACACCTGTTTCCTTTTTATAAGCTGCCGAAGGCGGGCACGGAGCCGTTTAAAAGCTGTTATGGAAGGGTGCCACTTACGTCGCTGTAGAGCTCGTCGACGCTGTTTAATGGCCTCAGCGATTTTCATCGAACACCAAGGTACTGACTTTCGCCAGGGGCATCCTAAAGACAAGGGATCGTGTTTTCGCCGCAGAAAAGATAGTTCTAGTGACCTGCTCAATCACCGCTTCTATGGTACCATTTGGGGGAGATTCAACGGTGACAGAAGAGGTGAAAGCTTCCCACGTCCAGGTGAATGGCGCTGGGGGAGTGACGGGAAGATGGGTAAGTGGTCACTACCACACAAGTCACGGTGGGCTGTCCAGTGGACAGATGGGAGAAGTCCTGGGCTACAGAGGGATAAATCAATGGCCGAGTGAGTGCTACGAGCCACACTGAAATGAGTGGGGGCCCCAGTATGTAAGGGGCAGAGGTCGAGTTGAGACAGGAAAGTTTCGACATCTCTACCTCAGCTAGTAAGCACAGAGCCACCCCACAAGGGGTTATGGGCGTTGAAATCTCCTAAATGAAGGAAAGATTTAGGTAGTTGATGAATCAGTGCAGCCAAAGCGTTCAAGGATACTGCTCCATCCGGAGGAAGATATACTTTGCAGACGTTTCCTGCATCGTCATTATCATGACAGCCACAGATTCAAGAGGGGTTTGAAGGGGCACAGGTTCACTGCATACTGAGTTCAGGACATAGACACAAACTCCCATTGACACTCTGTTATATTCGTTATGGTTCTTGTAATATCTCGTATAGCCACGAAGGGCAGGGGGGAGTCAGAATTCCTGTAGGGCAAAGCAGAAAGCAGGTGTAAAGTTTAACAGTTGCGTAGCTGAGTCAGGTGGTGGAAAACATCGGAGCAATTCCACTGGAGGATTACATTATTGTGAGGCTGAGAGGCCATGAAGCATGCAAGGAGGCAGGTTACACCTCAGGGTCACCTGCTGCCACCGACTGAGTATTTAAATCCATTCCTAATGTGTATGAGGCATCAGTGAGATCCAGGTCCTCAGGGGACGCTGGGATCTCCATCTCATCTGCAGGTGCAGAATTGTTAGAGAGTGATGGTGTTGGGGCCACCAAAGGATCCATTTTCTTATCAGACTTCATTGTTTGCTTGCCCTCTCGCTTCTCTGTAGGGGCTGGCTGGAAGGACTTCGCTGGAGTAGCTTCAGGCGCGAAGAAAGACAGTGAAGCCCTCCGTCCAGCAGCTTTTGGCTCCTTCAGCCACTGGTGAGTGTTCGCTGTGGCAGTAGTGGAGACCTTGGGAGAGAGGGTATCAAGGGACCCGTTCTGCACAAGAGGAGCCGGAGGAGACTGTTGTTTACCTGGTTGGGGGGGGAGGGGACAGATTTCCGCTGCGTTTTGTGTAGCCTTGCCCCAAAGTAGGTACTTTGGAAGCAACAGAAGGAGACTTTCCCCCTACCACCAAGGGGGCCCATGTATCCTGGAGGTCCAGAGGGTCCACTGTTCGTGGCACAGAGTGTGGTACGACTGGTACTTGTGATGGCGATCGTAATGTAGCTGCAGCATTAGTGGACATCAACCGAATGGTGTGTAATCGTTCAAATTTACGTTTATCCCCTTAGTAAATCAACTGTTCCAAGGTCTTCTACTCCATGATTTTCCACTCCTTTTGGAGTACTGTGTAGTCTGGCGAGCAGGGGAGTGCTGGTATCTGGGAGGAGGCACACAGTGAGTATCTGGATGCAGTGCACATCCACAGTCTCGACATGTGGCATTGTAAGTGCAGCGGAAAGACATGTGCCCGAATTTCCAGCACTTACAGCACCACATAGGTGGAAGGACGTATGGTTTAACGTCACAGTGGTAAATCATCATCTTGACCCTTACAGGTAATGAATCACCCTCAAGCGCCAAGACGAAGGCACTGGTAGCAACCCTGTTGTCTTTGGGTCCCCTGTAATCACGCTGCCATTCTAGATTGGTGCGGAGCTCGTCGTCAGACTGCAAGAGGAGGTCGCGCGATGGAAAATAATCCCCTGGACCATGTTGAGGCTTTTATGGAGAGTGACGGAAACAGGAATATCACCCAGCAAGTCACAACTGAGTAACGCCTGGAATTGAGCTGTCTGAATCAAGACTGCACCACTTCCCATCTTGGACAGTGCTGTCACTTCCTCAAACCTATCCTCAATATGGTTAACATGAAATTGAAGCTTCATAGGTAGAAAGGAGTGCCTGTCCATTCTGATACATACTAAATACTCAGGCGAATATGGTTGTCTTCTTTCTGTAGCCCTACGTTCCTCCCATGGGGTAGCAAGGGAGGTAAACGATTTAGGGTTATATCTGTCAACACTGTACTCGATCTTGCCCTTCTTAGAGACTTCTGGAGCTGTACGTTCACCACCAAGAGATGACTTAGTCCACTTCATTGTGGGGTCATCTGCCCTGATGCCACCCACTCCAATCAGAGGCTCTCCCCATGGGTGCCACCCAGCCATAGGAAAGGCCACCTGGCATGATGGCCGTTTCTGGGAGTCCTTATGCCCCTGGGAGGCAGGCTTCTACTCCTTGGCGTACTTGGGGAGTTTAGAGCTCAGGCATGAGCAGTAGGATCCTTGTGTTGTCAGAGGGCTATCATCAAACGGGTACATGACGGTCCCACCACAACGGACTGTCTTCCGTGCTGGATATTGGGCGCAGTGAAATCAAATACTGTCATGGGGGCGATAGAGGACAGGAGACAACGAAAGATTTCCCCAGAAAGTGTCCTCACCCAAATAGTTGAATTTCAGATGGAAATGCAAAGCAATTACAAGAGGTTTAGGGGATCGAATCTAAGGGCACCATGGATAACTCTTGCACCACGTAAGGCGTCCTTCCGCATGTGGCCGGCACTTCTGTAGAATTTGGAAAGTAGCAGGTCAAACCAAAAAATGGGACCTGAACTTATAGGGCCAAAAAGTGTGAGACTCCTTTTAGTCGCCTCTTACGACAGATAGGGATATATCGCGCCTATTCTATCCCACCGACCCGCAGGGGAGACTACAAGATTAACAACCTATCGAAACATTCGCACACAAAACCAGTTAAAGGCAGTGTAAGGGCATGATAACCTTCGCAAATCCCCACTGCCAATATAAACTACGAGGGTTGCCCAGAAAGTAATGCACCGCATTTTTTTTCCTCAGCCGAAAACAATGCTAGGAATGCGAAACGTTATGTATGTATTATTTGAAGTTTCCTGAATGACTGCGCCAGGTTTCCGTTATTTCCGACAGATAGCGTAGCTGCAGGACAGTTTCAGAATGGCATCTGTGGGTGATGTACACTATAGGGGACGTGCCGTCATTGAATTTCTCACTGCAGAGGAAGAAACTGTGGGGAGTAGTCACAAACACTTATGCAAAGTCTTTGGAGCATCTGCTGTCGACAGTTAGTCGCTGGGCACGGAGAGTGAGATCCTGAGAAGGCGGTTCGGTGGAGCTCCACGATTTGCAGCGGTCGTGGAGACTATCCACGGCTGTAGCACCTGACACACCTGACCTAGCTAGCTACCTGTGACCTTCCACCAATTTGGACCATTAAAGGATGCCATTCGTGGAAGACATTTTGAGGACGATGAGGAGGTGATACACACAGTGAAGCACTGCCTCCGCCACCAGGACAAGGATTGGTACCGATAGGGCATACTGGCTCTTGTTCCGCGCTGGAGGAATGCCATAGAACAGTATGGAAATTATGTGAAAAAATAAGGAGTGTAGTTAAAAAAACCATTCTTTCGTATGTGTCATTCTCATTATGTTCAACAAATAATTGTTGCAGAAAAAAATGCGGTGGATTACTTTCTGGGTTACCCTCATATGTACCATTAGAACCCATTCTACACGGTGCAGTCACATATTTTCGACGTCAACATGCTATAACCACTCACAGACGGCAGGTGGCAGCACTAACAGTGGTGAAACAAAATCATATAAAGGGTTGGAGGGGGGGGGAGGGCGACAAGGAAAACAGTGCAGTTCTTGTCGTGATTCAGGAACAGAGCGATTCATGTAACGTCCAAACAAGCATGATCATTGGCTTTCGGACCAAGGGTGGAAGCATTTCCGGAACAGCTAAGTTTGTAAACAGTCTGCTGGCCACGGCATGGGAATCAGCAAGGCTCCACATCACTGCCGGGACCTTCCATAATCTCACCGACTCTCTTCCTGCACATCTTGAAGCTGTCGGCACTGCAGTAGGTGTTCATTCAGGCTCTCCACAAATGGTTACAAAAATTTAACTCGACAGTTTATTTTCTGTAAGTACAAAGTCGGCCATAAGGTGGCCATACTTAAAAACAATTTGAAGTGGCCTTTGTGAAGTGCTTTATGCAAGACACACACACAGCTCAATATACCGCTCCAGTCTTCGAGGCTGGCCGGTGTGGCCGAGCGGTTCTAGGCGCTTCAGTCTGGAACCACGCGACGGCTACGGTCGCAGGTTTGAATCCTGCCTCGGGCATGGATGTTTGCGATGTCCTTAGGTTAGTTAGGTTGAAGTAGTTCTAAGTTCTAGGGGACTGATGACCTCAGACGTTACGTCCCATAGTACTCAGAGCTATTTGAACCAGTCTTCGAGAAACAACAGTGAACAGACTTCTGGACTTTTAATTCCATCCCTCAGAACCCCACATTCCTATTGTTAGCGATCGATCACCATCGAGCGTTCCACCACCTGTCCAATTCGGTGCCGTTCAATGGCCACTGACATTACAGCAGCCTCACCGTCTTCCACAATAAAGGGGCCGCTACATGTTGCCTGCAGCCAACCACCACTTGCCTCTCCACGTGCAAGCTCTCATACTCGACGAGCTGTCAGACGGCAAGATGAAAGCTGCCGGCCCACGATCCTTGCACACAGGGCTGCTCGCTTATGTTGTCGGCTTTCTGACCACGTCTTGTCTCCCCCCGGCGTCCACCCAAAGATGAGGGGCTACAGCTGCTTTTCATCTGCAGTTGGAGGCTCGAATGATAGCAGTCAATGTATATACACTCCTCGAAATTGAAATAAGAACACCGTGAATTCATTGTCCCAGGAAGGGGAAACTTTATTGACACATTCCTGGGGTCAGATACATCACATGATCACACTGACAGAACCACAGGCACATAGACACAGGCAACAGAGCATGCACAATGTCGGCACTAGTACAGTGTATATCCACCTTTCGCAGCAATGCAGGCTGCTATTCTCCCATGGAGACGATCGTAGAGATGCTGGATGTAGTCCTGTGGAACGGCTTGCCATGCCATTTCCACCTGGCGCCTCAGTTGGACCAGCGTTCGTGCTGGACGTGCAGACCGCGTGAGACGACGCTTCATCCAGTCCCAAACATGCTCAATGGGGGACAGATCCGGAGATCTTGCTGGCCAGGGTAGTTGACTTACACCTTCTAGAGCACGTTGGGTGGCACGGGATACATGCGGACGTGCATTGTCCTGTTGGAACAGCAAGTTCCCTTGCCGGTCTAGGAATGGTAGAACGATGGGTTCGTTGACGGTTTGGATGTACCGTGCACTATTCAGTGTCCCCTCGACGATCACCAGTGGTATACGGCCAGTGTAGGAGATCGCTCCCCACACCATGATGCCGGGTGTTGGCCCTGTGTGCCTCGGTCGTATGCAGTCCTGATTGTGGCGCTCACCTGCACGGCGCCAAATACGCATACGACCATCATTGGCACCAAGGCAGAAGCGACTCTCATCGCTGAAGACGACACGTCTCCATTCGTCCCTCCATTCACGCCTGTCGCGACACCACTGGAGGCGGGCTGCACGATGTTGGGGCGTGAGCGGAAGACGGCCTAACGGTGTGCGGGACCGTAGCCCAGCTTCATGGAGACGGTTGCGAATGGTCCTCGCCGATACCCCAGGAGCAACAGTGTCCCTAATTTGCTGGGAAGTGGCGGTGCGGTCCCCTACGGCACTGCGTAGGATCCTACGGTCTTGGCGTGCATCCGTGCGTCGCTGCGGTCCGGTCCCAGGTCGACGGGCACGTGCACCTTCCGCCGACCACTGGCGACAACATCGATGCACTGTGGAGACCTCACGCCCCACGAGTTGAGCAATTCGGCGGTACGTCCACCCGGCCTCCCGCATGCCCACTATACGCCCTCGCTCAAAGTCCGTCAACTGCACATACGGTTCACGTCCACGCTGTCGCGGCATGCTACCAGTGTTAAAGACTGCGATGGAGCTCCGTATGCCACGGGAAACTGGCTGACACTGACGGCGGCGGTGCACAAATGCTGCGCAGCTAGCGCCATTCGACGGCCAACACCGCGTTTCCTGGTGTGTCCGCTGTGCCGTGAGTGTGATCATTGCTTGTACAGCCCTCTCGCAGTGTCCGGAGCAAGTATGGTGGGTCTGACACACCGGTGTCAATGTGTTCTTTTTTCCATTTCCAGAAGTGTATCTGAGTGGTGGTCCGCCTGCTTAGCTGGGTGGTAGCGTGCTCGCCTCTCATGGAAGCGGGCCCGGGTTCAATTACCGGTCGGTTTGGAGATTTTCTCCGTTCGCGGACTGGGTGTTGTATTGTCATCATCAATGTGACGTCGACTGAAATAAGGCTTGCACTTGGTGGGCGAACGTCCCCTCATGGGGCCTGCCAACCATACCCTCATTTAATTTTGTACCTGAGAGGTGTCTGTTCTGTTGGACATGTCCGGCAGTACAGACAGCAGCTCAGGGTCCGTCCAGGATACGATGGCCAATGTGCAGTGACCAGTGTTCGTCCAAAGCGCTGGGAGAGTTCATTCGTTTGTGTGGAAGGGGAGGCCCGCAATGTCTCTATTTGTCACCAACCTCTGGAAAATTGATGTGACGTAGCACACTCATTTGCGATCGCGCGGCACCAGCGATAAAGCCGGAGTGAAATATCCACAACACTCCTCATATTTCAAACTTTTTCTATGAAATAATGTAATATTTAAGGGCCATCGACACCTGGCGAACGAGAAATGTTATGTGTTTTGGAACTACGCAGATGAAGACATTGCACATTTACTTTTGTACGGACGATGCGCTTTTCATTGGCTACTGCCCTTGCTTTTCCTCAGTTCCTAGTTAATAAACTTAATCACTGTTTCAGAATTCTCTTGTAATTAGTTTATGAAGAGACACTGTGCAAACGTCGTAGTATTTTAGGAAAAGAAGCAAATTTTAATGTGGCAACAAGAGAAATGTGTAGGTTTTACTCATAGTTCGCCACTCATGTCGCTTTTGTAAATGTTACTAATTGTTTACAAGACAAGTGAAAACAAATCGCTGCTTTTGTAGCATCTTCCTCGAAATTCATTTTAGATAGTAACCAAAGAAGAGGTAATAAATCTATTGAATGATCACCAGGCAAATGTGGTTGTGAAGGTGCTCTACTTAATATTCACAAAAAATGTGACTGTAGACTTTAGTTAGAATGGCGCATCACCTCCAGTGCTCGGCATATCCCCTACAGGTTCCTTCCCGTAACACCCATCAGTACCACTCTCCCCAGACATGCCCCGCTCACTGTGCATCTACTGTGTGGACTCTACTTGCATGAAAGCATAAACTGTAGGAAGGAGAAGGAAGAGGCAATGATGGGTGGGAAATCGTAATGGCTAGCCGTACAGTGCACTGGGGTAGTAGAGGGTTTAATGGACGAAGGTCGCTGCTTTGCAGCGTGCGATACGTTGGAAATTTCAGTCTGTCAGAGACCGTGTCCGGATGGCTGAAGCGGTTGAGACAATCGCTCATGAAAAGCGGTAAAGTCTGTTTCTGGTACCAGTCCGACACAAATTATTAACTTTTCCCACACATCATCCTTACCGTTTAATTCCTCTTCCAACAGTTCATGTTTACAGTATGGCAGTCGAGTATAGGCTTGTTCTTCGCACTTACGTGATGTATTCTCAGGCATCCAGTTAGCGTCCAGCAGTCTTCTGAATGACTGCTGTAAATGTGGTAGCTCATATGAGTGACTGCAGCAAGTTATTTAAATTTGTTGCGAGTTGTCATCATTGATGTAGGTGGTAAGCGACAAACTGTCCGTAACAATGCAACTCACGTCTGTGCCTCGACATTACCTACTGGTTAAGACCGATGCAGGTGTTACAGTTTAGAATAACCAGCATTTTTGGTATTTGTTTGGGGTCAGGCATAATAGTTTGTTTTTTTAATTTCTCACTAATAAGCAGGAAAAAAACCTGGTATATCAAATTGCCTTAGCAGTGGTGCTAAAATTTTTAGTGTTGAAATAAAGCTTTTCAAAAAATTATTAATGTTTATTTGTCAGAATTCCACTCTTCGAAACAGCGGTTTATTAAAGATATTGGGAAAAGCGATCAGCAGTATTTTAGTAACAACACCTACAGCTAAAACTAGCAACAAATACGTGACATAAGAATCGGTGCAGCATTTCAGAGACAATTACGTACCTGTTGCCGTGCTGCGTGGCCTGTTGCACGATACGCGTGTACTTGTAATGTGCAAGACTTTCCCCCGTTGTCGTCTTCAAACATCAGTTGTGCTGCAGAATTGTATCTTCCCTAGTTTGAGGAAGTATATTACGAAATGCGATACCAGTGAAATAGAATGTTTCATTCGCTTTAAAAGATTGAAAGTGGGAGGATGCACAACAAACTTGCTTCATCATACAAGGAGAAAAGATTCATAGTGTTCCATGGAAGAGAAGGAAATTTGATTGATATACGAATAATGTTATTGACATGCCACAAACTTCGGATAATAACGGCACCCAAAATTTTGTGGTTGCTTGAGGATGACAATTTGATAAACATCAAAAAGTGACGATGCAGGGAAGTCACCAGCTTATAACATTTCGCCCTCGATGTCGCGGTGCCCGCCTCGTTCACCTTTCCCACCTTTTCTGCAGATTTTGAGAATCTGCCGCAACCTTAATCTCATATCGATCACGGTCTTCTATTCCCTCACCTTCTTTAGAATTTTTCAATCTTTCTTCGAAGTCTACGTTTATTACTGGAAATAAAGCGGTAAAAAACCGAAAATAGATTGTTTTAAAAACTGATTATTTTGAGTAGCGTTAATCGTCAGCTTGAGTTGGAGACGAAAAGAACCAGTTTAGGGGATAACCACCATCCCTACACGACATGGGAATCGGAAGAACCGACCGGTCAAAACCGACACCAGTACCGGTATTTTTCGTTATTTGTTTGGTTTCGGTTATAACAGATGCTATTTTTACTTTTTACTAATAACTGTATGAAGAAACCGAAATATCAACTAGCCATAGCAGCAGTCCTAACATTTTTCGATTTTAAATAAAGCTTTTCATAAAACAGGAAAATGGGAAATGCGGTCAGTGCTAATTTTTAACATTGCCGACTGAGACGAATAATGAATACACGGCATAACAAGTGGTACAGCTATGCTCAGACAGTAATGTCCCTGCTGACGTGTTGCGCCTAAGGTACGCCTGTACGTGCACTGTGCAATAGTTACCCTCATTGGTCTATACGGTAGTTTTTCGCTGTCCCGCCAGATATCTGTTGTACTGTAGAATGACCCCTAGGCTAGTCTTGGAAATGTGTTTACAAAGTGACGCAACAGGGAAGTAGAATGTTTCATTGGCTTTAAAAAAAAATTCTGCCATTTCTATGAAATAATAAAATAGGAAAGAAAATATATTAACAGTAATAAATTTAAAACTTAATAGCGATTCGTTGATAGTATGAAATAAAATCACGAAATAGCTAATCTGCTACCTTTGTCTACATAATATGCCTTTATCTGCCTGTAGCCCATGAAAACCTATGAATTGTGTTGTCAAATGGCTAATTGGTTCAAATGGCTCTGAGCGCTAGGGGACTTAATATCTGAGGTCAACAGTCCCCTAGAACGTTGAACTACTCAAACCTAAGTAACCTAAGGACATCACACACATCCATGCCCGAGGCAGGATTCGAACCTGCGACCGTAGCGATCACGTGGTTCCAGACTGAAGCGCCTAGAACCGCTCGGCCACACAGGCCGGCAATTGTGTTGTCCTCATCATTACATCATCGTTTATCAAAGTGGCGAGATTGGACTGAGCAAAGGTTGGGAAATTGTACGGGCGCTGATAACTGCGCAGTTGAGCGCACCAATCATCATCATCATCAACATACAATTTGACACGAATAAATAGAATTGTTCAACCTCAGTTTTCACCCTATAGCACTGACCATTCGTAATGCCGTAATAGTGATACATCCCCGATTACATCATGATTTTTGAGCAGGGTTTCCATACATTAAAATCAGTAGGAGAATACTATTTTCGAGAAAAGCAGTGATTGGTGGACAGACTAACTTTCGTTTTACTTGTCTGTTTAATTTAGTGTTTTGGTTCCATGTATCCTGAAAGTAAGTGAAGCAAAATTTTTAAATTTTTGCTCCATTTCTACATTTAGTAGAGGCAACAGTAGGAGTTAAAAATCGGTAGTTGGTTATTTCAGACAGGTTCTTTAAGCGGTTTGAACAGTAGGTTACACTGGTAAGAAAAAGCGGATACAAGCGAAAACCAACTGGATGAAAAACAATTTTCGTGTCATACGCGTTTCGCCTTTATTTTCTGCAAGGCCTGCTCAATGACCAAAATCTAAACCAAGTAGCAAAATATGTACATATTCCAGGCCACTAAAGATGCTTTGCAGAAAATAGAGGCGAAACGCGTATGGCACGAAAATTGTGTTTCATTCAGTTGTAGTCACACGGTCCATAAAGTAAAAATTATCAGTATACCGTAATATTAAACGCAATAGAGGCAGACAGGACTACAAAAGTTGAAAAAAAGCGAAAGCCAGTTGGTTCAGCGATGGCCGCCATCCCTAACTGTACGTACGCGAACCGCCATCGTTCGTGAATCGGACCGTAGCCCAGGACGGCGGCAACACCGGGCGTCGCGCCCAACATGGCGCGAATCGCCGGCACAAACCGCTGTCCCCCGGCTGCCTCCCGCAGCCCCGGCGCCGGCGTCAAGTTGTGGCCGTTCCGCTGTCACCCAGCACAGCGCTTCCTGCTGTCGCTCTCGCCGCGCTGGCACTGTGGCCGTCTGCTTCGAGGCTCCGCGCGATGTCTGGCGCGGCAGGAAAACATCACCAGCGCTGGCGCCAGCGTACGACTGGGACAGGAACTCCACTGTGTTGTGTGCTGCTAAATCACTAAATCTACAGGCTGTTACAAATAGGTACGGCCAAACTTCCAGGAAACATTTATTCACACACAAATAAAGAAAAGATGTTATGTGGACATGTGTCCGGAAACACTTAATTTCCATGTTAGAGCTCATTTTAGTTTCGTCAGTATGTACTGTACTTCCTCGATTCACCGCCAGTTGGCCCAGTTGAAGGAAGGTAATGTTGACTTCGGTGCTTGTGTTGACATGCGACTCATTGCTCTACAGTACTAGCATCAAGAACATCAGTACGTAGCATCAACAGGTCAGTGTTCATCACGAACGTGGTTTTGCAGTCAGTGCAATGTTTACAAATGCGGAGTTGGCAGATGCCCATTTGATGTATGGATTAGCACTGGGCAATAGCCGTGGCGCGGTACGTTTGTATGGAGACAGATTTCCAGATCGAAGGTGTCCCGACAGGAAGACGTTCGAAGCAATTGATCGGCGTCTTAGGGAGCACGGAACATTCCAGCCTATGACTCGCGACTGGGGAAGACCTAGAACGACGAGGACACTTGCAATGGACGAGACAATTCTTCGTGCAGTTGACGATAACCCTAATGTCAGCGTCAGAGACGTTGCTGCTGTACAAGGTAACGTTGACCACGTCACTGTATGGAGAGTGCTACGGGAGAACCAGTTGTTTCCGTACCATGTACAGCGTGTGCAGGCACTATCAGCAGCTGATTGGCCTCCACGAGTACACTTCGGCGAATGGTTCATCCAGCAATGTGTCAATCCTCATTTGAGTACAGATGTTCTCTTTACGGATGAGGCTTCATTCCAACGTGATGAAATCGTAAATTTTCACAATCACCATGTGTGGGATGACGAGAATCCGCACGCAATTATGCAATCACGTCATCAACACAGATTTTCTGTGAACGTTTGGGCAGGCATTGTTGGTGATGTCTTGATTGGGCCCCATGTTCTTCCACCTACGCTCAATGGAGCACGTTATCATGATTTCATACGGGATACTCTACCTGTGCTGCTAGAACATGTGCCTTTACAAGTACGACACAACATGTGGTTCATGCACGATGGAGCTCCTGCACATTTCAGTCGAAGTGGTCGTACGCTTCTCAACAACAGATTCGGTGACCGACGGATTGGTAGAGGCGGACCAATTCCATGGCCTCCACGCTCTCCTGACCTCAACCCTCTTGACTTTCAGTTATGGGGGCATTTGAAAGCTCTTGTCTACGCAACCCCGGTACCAAATGTAGAGACTCTTCGTGCTCGTATTGTTGACTGCTGTGATACAATACGCCATTCTCCAGGGCTGCATCAGCACATAAGGGATTCCATGCGACGGAGGGTGGTTGCATGTATCCTCGCTAACGGAGGACATTTTGAACATATCCTGTAACAAAGTGTTTGAAGTCACGCTGGTACGTTCTGTTGCTGTGTGTTTCCATTCCATGATTAATGTGATTTGAAGAGAAGTAATAAAATGAGCTCTAACATGTCCACATAACATATTTTCTTTCTTTGTGTGTGAGGAATGTTTCCTGAAAGTTTGGCCGTACCTTTTTGTAGCACCCTGTATAGCTGCATCTACTTGATTACTCTGCTAGTCACAATAAAGTTCCTGGCAGACGGTTCAATGAACCACCTTCAATCTGTCTCTCTACCGTTCCACTGTCGAACGGCACACGGGAAAATCGAGCACTTAATTTGTTTCTGTGCGAGCTCTGATTTCTATTATTTAGTTCAAATCAAATGTGTGTGAAATCTTATGGGACTTAACTGCTAAGATCATGAGTCCCGAAGCTTACACACTACTTAACCTAAATTATCTTAAGGACAAACACACACACACACCCATGCCCGAGGGAGGACTCGAACCTCCGCCAGGAACAGCCGCACAGACCATGACTGCAGCGCCTTAGAGCGCTCGGCTAATCCCGCGCGGCTCTTATTTTGTCGTGATGAACATTTCTCCATTTGTTGGTGGGTGCCAACAGAATGTTTTCGCAATCGGAGGACAAAACTGGTGATTGAGCTTTCTTGAGAAGCTCCCGTCGCAACGAAAAACGCCTTTGTTTTAATGATTCTGTTGTGGTGGCAGAAGAACCAACACCATGTTACTAGTGGAGGCCGAAATGCACGCGTTTTAGCTCACGCAGGCTGGCATGAGGACGAAATAACTATACTGACGTGAGGTCTGAAACAAAAAAAAAAAAAAAAATGGCTCTGAGCACTGTGGCACTTAACAGCTTGGTCATCGGTCCCCGAGAACTTAGAACTACTTAAGCCTAACTAACCTAAGGATATCACACACATCCATGCCCGAGGCAGCATTCGAACCTGCGACCGTAGCAGTCGCGCGGTTCCGGACTGAGCGCCTAGAACCGCTAGGCCACCACTGCAGGCGGTATGGGACATGACAAGGAATTACAATTCAGAAAGGGGACCCAGACCGCCGGCAGTGGTGGCCTAGCGTAATTAGTTTGATACTTAACATTAATCCATTAATGATGAACGTCGCTCTTGACGGTACATGATCCACAATATTGTCTGTTCAGAATTCATTCTAACTACTGAATATGGCGCCTTACTAGGTTGTAGCAAATGACGTAGCTGAAGGCTGTGATAAACTGTCGTCTCTGCAAATGAGAGCGTATGTAGACAGTGAACCATCGCTAGCATAGTCGGCTGTACTACTGGGGCCAGTGCTAGGGAGTCTCTCTAGACTAGACCTGCCGTGTGGCGGCGCTCGGTCTGCAATCACTGATAGTGGCGACACGCGGGTCCGACGTATACTAACGGACCGAGGCCAATTTAAAGGCTACCACCTAGCAAGTGTGGTGTCTTTCGGTGACACCACAGATTCCCACTCCAATTCACGTATCGTGTCTGTGACACTATCTCCCCTAGTTCGCCATAATACAAAACGAGCTGCCATTCTTTGTACTTTTTCGATGTCATCCGTCAGTCTCACCAGATGCGGATCGCACATCGCGCAGCAATACTCCAGAATAGGGCGGACAAGCGTGTTGTAAGGAGTCTATTTAGTAGACCTGTTGCACCTTCTAAGTGTGTCTGCCAATGAATCGCAGTCTTTGGTTTGCTCTACCCACAATATTATCTATGTCATCGTTCCGATTTATGTTATTTGTAATTGTAATCCCTAAGTATTTAGTTGAATTTACGGCCTTCGGATTTGTATGATATATCGCGTAATCGTAATTTACCCTGAATTCTTTTAGTACTCATGTGAATAACTTCACACTCTTCCTTATTCAGGGTCAATTGCCACTTTTTGCACCATACAGATGTCTCATCTAAATCATTTTGCAAGTCGTTTTGCTCATCTGATGACTTTACAAGACGGTAAATGACAGCATCATTTACAAACAATCTAAGACGGCTACTCAGATTGTCTCCTATGTCGTTAATATAGATCAGTATAAGTTGTATAGATAAGTCGATAAACATTACGAGCAGTATTTTTTCATCAGTGGTATTTTCAGAATCCGTGCTGTTTCTTTGAGAAAAGCTTTCTCTTTCCTCATAAATGTTGTAATATTTGAGATGGAAAGAATAATATGTATGATCCGGAAATAATGTCTATAAATACAGAAAATGAATTCGCAGTTACGAATATCCTTCGGTTATGTATTGGGAAGACGACAATAAAATTTTGTACCGGACTGGGACTAGAACCCTGATTTCCCGCTTTAGGCGAGAGGTAGACTTAATTTTTTTATTTTTTTATTTTTTAAACCAGGTAACCTAGCCACTTTGTTTTTATTATTTTTTCCTTCATATTATTTCTTTTTCAGCTTTTACTTTTGTGTTTTTCAGCGCAGTGTTATATTTCATGTCTGATATTTCTGTTGTTCTGTCAAGGTTAGTGACGTTTGTACAGTTCACCTTGCAGGTGACGCAAGTTTCGGCCTCCCCGCAGTAGGGGTGGGGCGTATTTGCGACACCGCTCGTCCTTCGCGGCAGTCCGTCCACCTACACCTGCAGGTAAAAACAGTTACACTGAAGCTATCGTAAACGGATAGTTATCCCCGATTCCAAAATTAGTGTGAGAACAGGCTTCCTAGCGAACTGTTTTGTATGGGTTACATAATTTCTTCATATTCCATTTCCATGTGGACCTTGAAGACAGGAAGACCGTCTCCACCGAGGTGATTGAAAATATAACTAGTATATTGCCCAGTTAACCACATAACAGCATTATTTTTCCATTTTGCATAGAACGTGTCATCAGGTCTATACAGTAGTTTTGTGTCGACATGATGTGCAGAGGTTCTGGTAAGGAGAGCTATCTTGTATCGTACTCAGTTCCAGGCGTGGATCCGATCTCCGCACGTAAACCTGTGTGGAACAGTGTGCACGAGGTGACAACGAAGGCAGAGGTCTGTGTCACTCAGTGCAATTCAATGAAGTCTTTCATTAGAGCTAACGACGTTGTTAACTGTCTTGTAGAGCGCTGATTGAGTATTGGAAGAATGTACACTGCAGTTAATATTTTTCCACAGTCCACCCCAGTTCACTCCATTGAACTTTATTTCAATTTTCAATCCTTCATGTTTCGTAACATATGCTAAGATATCCTTTGTAGTTAAATTACTGTATTGTTTGAGTTTAGTTTTAAGATAACTTCTTTCAATGCAATACGCCCTGATATATTCTAATTGACTGCTTATGTTTTGATCGCTCATCGGTGAATCTGTACTTTCTGGCTTGGCTGCGTCGAATAACTTCGCTGTAAGACTCTCAGGGTTACAGTGTATCAAAGTAGACATTCGTTTCACATACAGCGCCGCTGATTTATTTTTGATGTCAGACAGCAATCGGCTACGAGTGCGCGAATCACGCGACCCGGACTTCCTTATGTCGTCGCTGACGTGTCACAATCAGCACTCGACCCTTATTTATATTTCCGTCCAGGAAGATAAAAAAAAGATGTTCAAATGTGTGTGAAATCTTATGGGACTTAACTGCTAAGGTCATCAGTCCCTAAGCTCACACACTACTTAAGGGGCTCCGGAAAGGCTCAAAATCATGAAAAGTTGAATTTTTACTTTTTTGCGTTTTCTGAATCTGCAGACTATTACCTTTTAATAGATATATAATTTGTTCAATTCCGAAGACTACAACTATTTTTAAATTTTTTTTGAAATGTGTTCTACATGGGCGTGACCCACTGTGGCGCTGTTAAACTGCTGTCAAATGGTGTTATTATTAACGTCCGTGTTCATCAGGTACATTTTAGTGATGTGAGATAAAGTATGTATTGTGGCTAACCTGTGATGGTTCAATATATATCGCTGGTGTGATTGTCGATTGTTTCATGTTTATTTACTCTGTCGTTATCTCGAAAATATTCGTAATTAATTCTGTTTCTTGAGTCTCTGTTTTGTTGAAGTATAATAATGAGTAAAAGTAAAGTTATTAGAAATCCTCTGAAGGCTTTTAAGAAAAGGAGAAATGTTGGAAAGCCAAAGGTATTTAGAAATATGGGAATGAAGATAGGTTCTAACATGGTACGAGCGATGCTTGCTTTAGACAAGGAACGCCTTCGGGCTGCAGACAGGGCTGTAAAGAGTCTAGAAATACAAGGAAGAGTAAACAGGAGGAGGAACAAGAGGAAGCTGGAGGAGGAGTTTGCAGAGGATGAAGATAATCCATCCTATGGACCTGGAATGCACTAAAAAGTTAATCCAATCTTTGTCGCTCGATTCCCAAAACTTTTATTTTCTCATACTATTTACATGTTTTCTAAGGATCTTCCAAACATATTTGTTTCAAACTTTCAGTAAATGTTACACAGTACCTTCTGCATAATTTAACACAGCCTTTTTCCAAAAAACTGTATATTTTTGAATATATAAATAAAAAATTGCAAAAAAATGTTGTGAATTTTCATTACAATTGAAAAAAAATCATCTTTAATAACTGAACTAAATTTTGTAAAATCCCTGTGTTAAGTTGTAGCCCATATTCCAATAAATAATCTGTAAAAAGTTCAACCTCCTACCTCAAATACTTTGTGAGGAAAGATGTAATTTATAAGCGTTATTTTAACATTGCAAGTATAGGGCGTTCCGGAGCCCCTTAACCTAAATTATCCTAAGGACAAACACACACACCCATGCCCGTGGGATGACTCGAACCTCCGGCGGGACCAGCCGCACAGTCCATGACCAGGAAGATAGTATTTGTTGTGAGTCGAGAGTCTGGTACTGACGAATAAATAGGAAACAGATGTGCCTGTGTCCCTAAGGAATAAGATGCAATGTTTCTTTGGACAAGCAAGCATGCATCGTCTTTCTTAATAACACAAGCACTGCTGTTTCCTATTTATTCGCCAGTACCATGTCCTCGACTCACAACAAATATAGTCTTCCTGGACGGAAATATAACTAAGGTTAGAGTGCTGATAGTGACACGTCAGTGACGACATATGGAAGTACGGGTCGCCGTGATTTGTGCACAGATAACCGAAGCGGTTAAAGCGATAGCTAGCGTAAAGCGGGAAATCCTGGTTTGATTCCCAGTCTGGTGCAAAGTTCCATTGACCTTCATTCGAATACACAGCTGAACGTGTTTCATATTCGCAACTGCGAATACATTTTCCGTATTTCTCGACGGCTGTTATCCGAAGGAACATTGTACCCGTCTTTCTTCCCATGAACGTCTGTGTTGAGTGCCGTTACTCCACGTACAGCAGGTGCACTAGTTGTCAGTGGTATTAATGTTGTTTTTTTTTCACCTCTACTTCCTCTGATTTTACGTTCGCTTTCACTAATGCTTCTGTATCTTTTCGCAGGAAATCCAAGAGGTCAGTCACCAAATTGGAACGTAACAGCCATCTCGCAAGCTGTAAGTACCCTAAGAGACTTTTCAAAACGCAAAATATATTAAGATTTCTCCAGCATGTAAATGACAGTGCATTCTGGAAAGCCCAAACGAAGGCATCATTTGTAACAACTGATATATGTTGACAACGGCACTTCCGTTTTATAAAATTGAGTCGGTTAAGTAGCGTTCAAAAAGTGAAATTTCTTGAAAATTCATCTAGCGTGCGGATGAAGGTACGCGGAAAGTTCAGCTCAAAGTACCGGCAAATATTCTACATTGTGAAGCATAAAAATTCTTCAAGAGAATGAATCCTGAGTTTGCTATATCTGGCCACAAAGATCAGGATATACATTCTCATGTCTTCTAAATACGATCAAAGCCTGTTGCAAAACAATGTTCTCACTTTCACCTAGAAAGCTACGATCAGTATTTTAGTTTCAGTGTCTTCCTACAAACCTACAGAGGAATGTTCGTAGCATTCATGTGAGGTTCCCTGTTCACGTTTATTAAATGCAGATGCTGAATCTCGGGCCTCTGGCGAGAAACGTTGTGTTGGCGTCCGCACGAACTATCGAATCTAATAAGGTAAGATAATAAAAACATGAAACTTCGAGGCCAGGAAGTTTTATATCAGCAAACATTCCGCTCCAGAGTGAAACTCTCATTCTGATAACAAAAACATTTTGCAGTGAATTTTGGTCGAAATAGTTGAGAAACCAAGAAAACTGCTTATGGAAGCATAACGGAATTAAAGACAACATGCGTATGCCTTACAGATAGTTTCTCAATTAAAGGTGAGTTTTAATCTGTGACGGCAAAACTGTAACTATTCACACTCACTCCTACTTGGTACGAAAATAAACAAAACATATCATTCATTATAATCATTTGATTATGTAAGACTATATCTTCTCCGTGAATAGAGACAAAAATTTAGGGTGAATTCTTCTTACACATAGAGCCACAAAATTTTTATTTTCTGGAAAGTATGTGAATCTACATGGGTATATCTTTTACATGCTCGCCTTCACAGCGGAGTAGTCAGTGTAGACGGGTGCCACTCGGAGGATTAGAGATAGATCCCCGGAAAGCTCCTGGCAAACTCCTGAATTTGATGGAATTCACACCAAATCCTCAAAAACTCGGTGAATTGTACAAAAACATGTCTAAGGAAGTCTTGCTCTGACATTCTACTAACAGGATATATCTCTAAGGAGTACAATAAACTGAAAGCCATTACAGTACTGAAGCTGAACAAACCGAAGAACCTATGTGAAAGCTGCCGCTCTACGGCACCAGTAACTAGAAAGAACCGGCCGGCCGAAGTGGCCGTGCGGTTAAAGGCGCTGCAGTCTGGAACCGCAAGACCGCTACGGTCGCAGGTTCGAATCCTGCCGTGGGCATGGATGTTTGTGATGTCCTTAGGTTAGTTAGGTTTAACTAGTTCTAAGTTCTAGGGGACTAATGACCTCAGCAGTTGAGTCCCATAGTGCTCAGAGCCATTTGAACCATAGAAAGAACCATTCTAGAGCGAACAGCCCCTCTAACACTGTATCACAGGCTGCATTCAAACGCCATCACAGTTGTGTTGACCAAGTTCTCAGCCCTACAACACACACTGAGGCAGCGAACAGCAGCGGTTATACTGATTTGACTGCAGCATGGGTCACGCTTTCGAGAGAATGTCATCATTATAAACTTCTCAACGTGACACCACGCTACCGAATAACATCCACTTTTTTTACAGGCTCAGCGCCAGGCCACTCCAATTAATAATGGGAAACAGTAAGAATAAAATGAGACATCTAAATAATCGCTATCTCAAGGCTCGGTAATCACCCGTCTTGTTTAACCTGTATGTTTCAGATAAACCAAATACTATATATAAGAAATTGATATATGCCGACGACCTTGCCCTTGATGCCCACAGTACGTTAATAGAGAAAGGCAGCATTATCTTACCGGGAGACATTACAGTGTTGGGGAGATACTCTTCCCATTGGAGACTAATTCTAAACAATATCAAAGCGGAAGTGTTGTGCTTTCACTTTAATTATAAACAAGTAAGACTAGAGCCCCAAGTGTTCAACAACAACTTAGTTCGCTATATTCCTTTCCCAAAATCATTTGGGATAACAGTTTTTTAAAAATCATCTAGAAACCACTGTAGCGAAACGCAACACCGCTAACAATATAATCCATAAATTGTAGTTCAGGGGCGAACACAACCACCCTCAGCGTATCAGCACTTAGCCTTGTGTACTCAGCTGCCGAATACTGCGCTCCAATCTGGTTAAAGATTGGAAGATTGACGCCAGACTGAATAAGACCGCTACCTTGGCTACCTGTTTCGAGCAATACTGCTTCTCCTCATATTCGTAGACAGGAAAGATAAGGATTAGTTAAGGAAGAGACCAAAAATTTTGCCAGTCCACACCTTCCATTGCACAGTGATGTGGTTGATGCTGCTCTACAGGGTCTAGTCTAGATGTACCCCACTGTCATTAACAAAACTACCTTTGATGGACAATTTCAAAATTAATGACATGTGGAGAGAACACTGGGAAGTGTTATTTAGTTACATTGCCCGCATCTCGTGGTCGTGCGGTAGCGTTCTCGCTTCCCACACCCAGGTTCCCGGGTTCGATTCCCGGCAGGGTCAGGGATTTTCTCTGCCTCGTGATGGCTGGGTGTTGTGTGATGTCAGGTTGGTTGGGTTTGGGTAGTTCTAAGTTCTAGGGGACTGATGACCATAGCTGTTAAGTCCCATAGTGCTCAGAGCCATTTGAACCTTTTTTTTTTGTTATTTAGTTTATCAGGTGAATTTTTCCTTTGTTACAGCATGATTCTTTCTCTCGGGGATATTATCTTTTCTTATCAATTTTACTTACGTGCATAAGTAAATATGAAACGGGTTCTTGAAGGGCCGCTGTTATTCTTGCACCAACTTTAGGTTTTGAACATTATGACTAAAATATAGTTGCCGTTAACTGCATTGAATGTAATTTTGTTAGTTTCTATTTATTTATTTATTGCGAAGAGAGGCTCGACAGAATTTCGATTGTTGCCGTGGAGCGGCCAAGATAAAACTTACTGAACTCATGGAATCTGTATAATTTAAGAAATGAACTTTAACGTAAATTAATTATCTCTTGCAGTTTAGAAAGGTTCTTACAACGAAATCTCTCGCATGTACAGTTACTGTTAACACTTTGAAAAATAAATTAATGCTTCGGCGCGTAACGGCCGACCAGAGGCTGCATCGGAAGATGAGCTTCCCGCAGCGCAAATTACTGAAGAAATGCTTATTAAAAATAACTAGCCGCTGCGACCATTTGAGGTGACAACTATTACAAAGATTTAATTTAGTGGTAACAATCATTAGTTTATTTTAGCAGAATACCGAATAACTTACGTAAAATATGTGTAGCCGCTCAATGGCTGCCTTCCGTATCGCGAAACAAAACAGTGTGAGTACCATAAAGTATGTCCTTCCTCGTCGGCCGTACAATCGCGTCTCTTTACGATCCTTTTTTATTTTTATAAATATGTTTTAAATAAAGAAGCTACTCTTAAATTATCGCTGCATATCAGTTGTTTCCAGAACATTGTATCTTTTATACTACTTATGTTCATAAATTATTTTAGTTCACCCGTAACACTTCACAATATTGTTCACTGTTTACAACCGATATAAATGTCAATATATATGTGACGTACCGTCACAGAAGCCACTAAACCGGCTAGTTCCACCCATTGTCGACCCTATTTCACCATTACCTGGAATGGAACTACCTTGCCACGCATGGGACACCCACAATAGAATAAGAACGTCACATGCTATCTGTCATGACTCATTCTACAAATGGGGAAAAACCGAATCACTGACTTGCAATTGTGGAGAATCTCGTCGGACTGTTCACCTCATTGTCACCGAACGCCTCCGTAGAGCATACCCAGGAGGAAGACGTTATTTTCTCGAAACATCAAACTCTGTGCTATACTGGATTAATGGTCCCAACTTTAAAATTTTAACTGATTGCATGCTCTGTTTTATCCTTGTGACTATATTGGGATATTTTATCAGTTTCATTCACGTTATTTCTATACATTACACCAAGTTTATGTAAGCGAGTGGCTAAATAAATGAATAAAAAGTGCTATTTCTAGATTACGTAACCACCACACGAAATTCGAATATTTTACGATGAAAAACAGGACTCAATATGAGTTTATGTTTGGTTCACCTTACATCATGCATTGCTGTGTACGAAATATAGAAAACATAATCAGTTTTGCTTTAGGCTTTGGAGGAGGTCTATATCAATCTCCAGTCTCGCGATAATACATCTTATGTAGCACATAAACTTCTTCCCGTGCATGCCACAATATATCAGAAGTAAGTTATTCGTAAACTCCATCATAGTTCATAAAGAGTACCAGATATCGAAGCAAGTTTTTGTAACTTGGGATTTCCTCATCGGCACTTAGAAATTGTGAAGCGCAAGTTGAAATGTCACAAAAGCCTCGCCAGTGACAGAAGTAACTTATATACAAATAAAACGACTGATCGATCAGCAAAGAATATTGTATTAATACATACATTTATATAGGTAAAACTTTTCCTAAGAGTGCTGTAAATTTATATTAATATTTAATATTTATTTAGAAATTGTATAACAGTTCCATTAGTTAATTAGCTACATGTTCCATAGATCATCTGAACGATTTTTCTATCGAAATCACGTCGAACGGATCAGTTTACAGGATGTGTAGACGTGATTACTGTTAACTTTAATAAACAGATTATCACTTTTTTCCCACTCTCGCAAGCACACTTACTGGTTAAGCAGAAATTCTTCAGTGGAACAGGAGTTGTCCCGGAGAAGTGATTTTAAATTGGATTTAAAACTTGTTTCATTATCTGTCAGACATCTTATGGTATTTGGAAACTAATGAAAAATTTTTATTGCTGCTTGTTGAACTCCTCTCTGAGCCACTGACAGCTTTAACAATGGGTAATAAAGGTCATTTCTTCCTCGAGTGTAGTATGTATGTAAACCACTATTTTTCTCAGATTGTGATGGATTATTTAAAACGAATTTCATTAGCGAAAATATGTATTGTGAGGATGCCTAGCTCCTCGAAGACGTCCGTGGGTGAACACAAAAAAATTGTTATTAATGATTACTTTTTTTTTCAGTCAGTGATTTCCTTCTACACTGCTGGCCACCGTAAATGCAACACCAAGAAAGACAAGAGGTAGCACAACAAAATTTATTTTGTAGATAACATGTTGACCAAGTATCAAATGATTACGTTTACAGACGTCTGTGACATGTGGTTCCTGCCAGAATCAGTAGCCGGAGTAGCCGCCATTGTTGGAGATCACCGCTGCCACACGTCTCGGCATTGAGTCAAAGAGACGTTGGATGTGTTCCTGGGGTACAGCAGCCCAAGCAGCTTCCACACGTTGCCAAAGATAACCTGGTGTGGCAGCTGGGGATGTAATCTGGGTCACTCGTTGAGCAACCATGGACCACATGTTTTCTATCGGCGAAAGATCCGGAGAGCGAGCCGGCCAGGGAAGCAGTTCAATCTGGTTACTGACGAAGAACCTTTGGACAATGCGTGCCACGTGTGGTCGCGCATTATCCTGTTGAAATATGGCTGTGGCCGAGCCCTGAAGGTAAGGAAGGACAACTGGCTCCAGCACCTCGGATATGTAGCGCCGGCTATTTAAAGTACCGGCAATGCGTACTAGAGGCGTGCGAGAGTAATATCCAATACCGCCCCATACCATAATACCCGGTGCAAGACCAGTGTGGCGGTGCATAATGCAGCTGTCCAGCATCCTCTCTCCACGGTGTCTCCACACTCGAATCCGACCATCGTGGTGCTGCAGACAGAAGCGTGCCTCGTCAGTAAAGACAACGTCATTCCATTCTGCCGTCCACATCCGTCTGTCATCACACCATTGGCGACGGAGACGTCTGTGGTTCTGCGTCAATGGTAGACGAAGCAATGGACGTCTTGCGGACAGACCACTCTGCTGTAAACGGCGTCGAATGGTACGCGCAGACACTGGATGATGCGTTACAGACGCAATGTGCTGTGCTATGGTTCGGGATGTCACTGAGCGATCCGTCACTGCCATGCGCACAATTTGCCTATCAGCACGTGCAGTGGTGCACCGAGGTGAATGCGATCGACCACGTCGGTCCGTCGTACCCTCCTGCATCCAACGGTCACATATCCGCATTACAGTTGTTTGGTTTCGTCCAACACGACTAGCGATTTCTCTGTATGATAATCCACAATCTCGGTAAGCCACTATCCTTCCTCTGTCGAACTCGGATACTTGATCAAACGATGTTCGCTGTTGTCTACGGGGCATAACTGATCGTCTTTTGAAACAACCACAAGGTAAACATACGTGCCGAACGTACACTCGTCGAAATCGCCAAGCCTTAAATGGCGCTATGAGGTGGCGCCACAGGCGCGCGTGATGTGCGTCTGCGCTGAAATTCTAATCAGTTGCATATCTCATCGCTGCAAACCCATGGTGTAAATTTCACTTGATTCGGATGCTTCCTTCAGGGTGTTGCATTTACGGTGGCCAGCAGTGTAAATGACTAGTTACCCAAAAATTACACCGTATGACATTACTGAATCGAAATATGGGAAATACGTCATGAGGTTGATAACGTTTACTCCCAAGATTAGCATTTATACAAACATCAAAAAAAAGCTGAACTTAATTGTTTGAGATATATAGAGACTTTCGAGGTATCACTGAGTCGGTAATAACAGTACCAGAGAACATGAGGAGGAAGTGCTACCCCAAATTGGTGATTACTTACTAAAATAGACCACTGAAATGAATGATAAGCTACACGACTCGCTGTTAGCCTACAAACGCAAGTTACAACGACCAAAGGAATACAGAAACAGCATGATTTTTATGTCGCAGAGATAAAACAAAGACGTTCGTCTGTGCTCAGTTTTGTTTGACGCACCACGTATGTTTTCTCAAGGGAAAAGTGGAATAAACGAAAATACAATAATTTTGTTTTCGTTGGACGAAATTAGTATATTTTTCGTATTAAGCGTGGACTATAGCGTGAAACCTATTTGAGATATTACACCCTCGCTAATGGGACGCATTTGCAATTCTGTACCTAGCAACAGAGAATTTTCGTCTTACGCCTTTCAAAGTGTCACGAAACACAGCA